>NW_026126541.1:26487500-29391250 GCF_943737965.1 Phodopus roborovskii
CTCATGATGACTTAAGTGTCTGTTACCTTCATCCTTCTGAAGATGTTTCAAATGTTAACGATAAAGGTACGCACTCTCTATATTGCTGTCTCCAACTCCATCTCTCTTTATCTTTCCTCTCCTCTCCATGGGCATGTGTATGTGGTGTGTTTCTTTCTTTCTTTTATTTTTTTTGAATGACAAATAATTTTATTTATGTTTTTAATTAATTAATTAATTAATTTTATATAAACAAGTCCATTTAAATGAAAAACAAACATTTATAGACAATATTTGGGAATTTGGGCGTCGTTCTTTCCAAACTACTTCCTGCTGATAAGGGGCGCTGTCATGGGGGATTCTAAGAAGATGCAGAAATCCTGGCTGTAGTCTGTAAGGCTGCTTTGTCCAGCTGTTTTGAATGTAGGATCACCTGGTACTCTGTTTCAAGCAGTCTGGCTTGATCAAACCACATTAGTCTGGAAGGAATCCACAGCTTTTCTGTGGAAAGAAAAATAGAAATCCTTTTCCCCAGTAACTTGTCCTTCAACTAAAATTTTGGAGTCAAAGCATTTTTTTAATTTAGTTTATTATTTTAAATGTTGATCCCAGTTCCCTGTCCCTCCCTTCCTCTCTTCCTCCCTCCCTCTTTCCTCCTTCCCTCCCTTTTAACTTCTCTGCCCTCTTACATGAACCCTAACCACCCTCCCCTCCCATATCCCCACCCCAATTCCATATGTAGGGGAATGCCATCCAGTTGGGGTCATGTAGATCTGACAGATCATGTGAAGTAGGGACTAAGGCTTCTCTCCTGTCTCTAGGTTAAGGCAGTTATCCCTCCATGGGGGATGTGTTCACAAGGTCCTTTTGTGCACCAGGGATATATCCTGGTTCCACTGTCTGAGGTCACTTAGACTGCTCAGTCCTTCTGCTGAGACCCATATTCAGGGGGGCCTGAGTCAGTCCCATGCTGGCTTCCCAGCTATCAGTCTGGTGGCCCGTTAGCTCCTCCTTGTTCAGGTAAGCTGTCTCTATGTGTTTCTGCCACCTGGTCTTGTCCTCTTCATCTGCATCTGGGTTCTAGTTAGACTCAGTGTTTATTGGCTCTCTCTTTTATGTTCTCTCTCTCTCTCTCTCTCTCTCTCTCCTGTCTTCTATTCCTAACCCGCTAACCAGGCTCAATCTTCCTGGTCGCATGTGTTTTCCTTTCCTCCCTCTTGTTTTCTCCTACTTCTCTCTCCATTCACTGAGTACCCCCCCCCACTTCCCCTGTGCTCTGGGGGACTTGTCCCTTCCCGGTTCTGTGAGGGACTTTATATGAATCTCTTAGAATACACCTTGTATCCTAGTTGTATGAATTATAGGCTGGTGATCCTTTGATCCTTTGATATATGAGTGAGTACATACTATGTTCCTCTTTTTGTGACTGGGTTACCTCATTCAGGATGGTTTCTTCAAGTGCCATCCACTTGCCTATGAATTTCAAGATACCTTTATTTTTTTCTGCAGAGTAGTATTCCATTGTGTAGATGTGCCACATCTTCATTATCCATTCTTCAATTGAGGGGCATCTAGGTTGCTTCCAGGTTCTTGCTATTAGAAATAGTGCTGCTATGAACATAGTTGATCAAATGTCTTTGTTGCATGGATGTGGATCATTTGGGTATATGCCTAAGAGGGGGATTGCTGGGTCCTGTGGTAAACTAATTCCCATTTTCCTGAGGAACCGCCATACTAATCTCCAAAATGGCTGTATGAGTTTGCACTCCCACCAGCAGTGGAGGAGTGTTCCCCTTTCTCCACATCCTCTCCAGCATGAGAAATCATTGGTGTTTCTAATTTTAGCCATTCTGGCAGGGGTAAGATGGTATCTCAAAATTGTTTTGATTTGCATTTCCCTGATAGCTAAGGATGTGGAGCACTTTCTTAAGTGTCTTTCAGCCTTTTTGATTTCCTCTATTGAGAATTCTTTCTTCAGTTCTGTACCCCATTTTTTAATAGGGTTATTTGGTGTTTTGTTGACTAGTTTCTTGAGTTCTTTATATATTTTGGAGATCAGCCCTTTGTCGGATATGTGTGGTGTGTTACTAATTTATGACTTTTCTCCTTTTCTTTGTCTCTCATTCACTTTTCAACTTACTACATTTTCACCAAAAATAATTACCTACTGTCCATGTTGTATTTTTATTGTTTTTGACATTAATATAGTTGGATTTTCCATAGTATTTTTCAGTCCTGCTTTTTAGTTTTTCTAGAATTTTATAATGTTAATCTTACCTATTTTGTTCTTGTCTCTGTCTTTCCCCCCTATGCCACCATGCATGATTTGAATTTGCCTTGTGTTCCAAATTCTGTGATTTCACCTTTATTCCTCTTCTTTCTCCATGGTGATGCTTTCATGAATTTTCACCATTAAGCCCACTCAGGTGCCATCAGTTTTCCTGGTGGATCTCAAGTCTCTCTCAATTTCTTCGTAAGATCTGGTTCTGTGCTTCTCTTCATCTTCTCAGACACATCAACCTTAGGCTTAGCCACAGGCTTTGAAAAGTTGGTATGTAAAAATAAAGGCCATCCCTATGCCTTATGCAAGTGTATTCATCTTCCATTATTCTATTTATCGATTTCAAATCAAGAAAATCTACCAATACTATTCCCAATTCTAGATGTGTTAGAGACAATTTATGACTAACCCAGAGCCCTTCCTGGCTTCTGTTTTCCTCAATGAGAATGATATGATTTTATTTGGAGCATTTATTTTTCCAGTTGGAGAAGAGGTTATGGACTGATTTTTTTAAATGTTGGCAAAACTATTTATCTTCTTAGATACTAGCTAGCCAATTTTCTGTACTGACAATTACCCATTTGACTCATTCTGGGCTAATAAAAAGTAACACAAAGTCTTTTTGCGGCCTCTTGGGTGGATTGGGGCTTTTCTGTGGTGCTGTTGGAAGGAAACTCTTTGTCCTTGCTCCCCTTTCTTCTCTGCAATGTGAGAAACTGATACTTGGAGTGTGCAGCTAGCATACTGCTGTGGAAAAAAGTCAACATGAAAGCCAACATGGTGTGTGGTGTACCATTCTCAGGGTGTGAAGTGGAGACAATGAGCAGTTAAACTCCAGAAGGCTGCTGGGAGAACAAGAGCACCCAGATGAAAGAGAAATATGTCAAAGGATCTGTGATGTTCCACCAAATTGCCCCTAAACAACTACATTTATCTGAATAGATCAATGCTACAGCCAGCTGTGGTCAGAGAAACTCATTTTTGCAGTGGCTAGCAGTAACTGCAGAGATTCGTAACTGGTGGAATTGCTAAGAATAAGTTACTGTTTAATCCTTAGCCACAAGTGAGCCATCCCTGACAATATCCCAAAACTCATAAAACATTCTAGAAAGTGGGCAGAAAGGATGCAAGAGCTGGAGGGTGATGGGGGAGAGTTCTGTGAAATGCTATCTTCCAGGGATGGCTTGACCATTGTATTCTCATGGTCTTAAAAATTGTCATTATCTTTTCAAAACCTGCATAAGACTGTGCCTATGAATATCCACTCATGGAGGGAGCAGGGACTCTCATGGACCCACCTCATTGAGTTATCTGTAGGCAGTTAATGGGGAGGGAAAGATATTTTAATTGGTAAGTCACCCATGACCATATATAGAAACTGTCATCCATGCTTCTGTAAGCAACTCTGATAAAATTCACTGGATCCTCAAGAAAAAAAAAAAAAAAAAGATCTTGAAGTAGAAGAAGGATGTGGGAAGAAAAGGAGGCTCACTGGAAATGGGAAGTAGAATTTGAAGATTTTCTCTTGCCTGATCCCACTGGGCTGATTTCTTTCCCACCCACTGGATCACCACAGCCACTTATGAAATAATCTCTTAGAAGCTGATATATCAATTACAATTATTTGGCCAGTGGCTCAGATATATTATTGGCTAGCTCTCTTTTATAAATAAATCCATTTCTATTAATCTATGTATTGCCATGAGGTTGCCAATGATGCTCTGTGGCAAGTAGATTTTCCTGTCTGCTTGGTCCCAGAGCTGCACCAGCCCCAAATAACACACAGAGACGCTGTTGGCCTGTTACTAGTGTTTCATTTTGACTAGCTCTGTCGTAAGTATTAACCCATTTTCATTAATCTAAGTATTTCCACGTGGCCTTATCTTACTGGAGAGAGGGTCTGGAGTTCTTCTCTCTTGGTCCTACATTTTGAATCTCCTCCTACCTCTCCCCGAATCCTCCTTGTCTGCTAGTCCTGCTTATCTTGCTTTCCTATTGGCCAACAGTGCTTTATTCGTTAACCAGTATGGAAAACATTTACAAAATAACATCTGCCATCAATGTTCCAGCATTTAACTCCTTTAGAAGCTACATGGCATCTCTCTGACTCACCTACTTTTTCTCTGTATCTTTGTTTGGATTGCCTGCTTAACTATAGTTTTCCTGGCCATTGGTCAAAACAACCTAATTTATTAACCAATAAAAGCAGCACATATTCATAGCATGCAGAAGGACATCCCACAGCTCTCCTTTCTGTCTACTTAAAAAGAAACATTTTAATTTTAAACATAGTAAAATTACGTATAACAGAACAGTTATCAAGCAAGAATTACAGTTACAGTGTTTAGTCTATTTGCATTTTATTAACAAATAACAGCAACACATATTCTCAGCATTCAGAATGACATCCAATATCAGGGAAGGGAATGAGAAATGGGAATGGGGAATGTTTTTCTTTTTAAACTTAGCTAGTTTTTGCAACATATACAAGTGGAAATCTTTCCTTGACTTTAAATCTCAAGAGAACCCAAAGAAAACCATAGAAAGGAAAAGAAATGAGGAGCAGAACCTATAGGGCCTGAATTAGAATGCATTGAGGTTGTGATTAAGGTGATAATATGATTTGTTAATTGAGAGATGAACTTCAAAGCAGCCTTTGGAAGACTCATTAAGTTGTGGGCCACACTGGGTTGGGAGGTTTAAGATGGGCTCAGCTGAACCTTTTACCTATCATTGTCAAGCAAGCAGTGAGGACAATGACCTTGGCTGAATGAGCATATCTCAGCCCTACTAAATGTGATTGACAGAACAGCAGACACAGTTAATGCTGTGAGCATGACATATAATTTCAAGATCCAGAAAAATAGGCCAAATTGTATTAACATACTTTGATAGTATATTCCATTCTTCTTAAGCCCTTGGATCTCCAGGCAGCCACAATCACTGGGCCTGGTGTCACCAATATATGTCTTTCAATGTAAGACCCCAGCTTTGAACACAGGAAGCAAGACCTGCTTATCTTTCATTCTCCATTCATGACTCTTCCTTGCAATATCAAGCTGCAAAAATCATGAACTACTTGGACTACCCTTTGCCTAGTCCTAGTTGCCTGAAATGCCCTCTCCACACTATTAAGTCTCTATGTGGTTAACTTCTACTCAACCATTCTCTCTCTTCCTCCCTCCCTCCCTCCCTCCCTCCCTCCCTCCCTCCCTCCCTCCCTCCCTCCCTCCCTCCCTCCCTCCTTCCTTTCCCTAGAGCCATACACAGACAAGCTCCTTGCTGGTGTCTTTCAAACATTAGTTATTCAGGCAATGAAGGAAGATAATAGATTTAGTTATCTTGGACACAGAATGTTTCTGTTCATGTTGCATGACTCATTATGTTATTCAAGAATTTGTTTCATGATGAACTTCCAAACAGCTACTGTAACTGTCCTCCTAGGACTCCTAGGACTCAAGCAGATCCTGGCTAGGGAGCAGCATTATCCCAGTCCTGTAGTGCATCTCTTCCCCCTCCTCACAGCTTCTATGCATGAGATATTAATCCCTCTAGGTCTCATGTTCCTCTCCTAGTCCACAGCCAAGACAAGACAAATCTTCTAAAGGATGAGAAGGCAGAGGGTGGGGGGGCTAAGCCCTACCCTGACAGACTTTGATGGTCCCTCATGGAAGGCCTCACCCTCCTTGGGGAGTGGATGGGGGAGATGGGATGGGTGGTCTTTTGGGGGCATGGGAGGGTGGGAGGGAGAGGAAACTGGGATTGATATGTAAAACAAGAAAAGAATATTTTAAAAAAAAAGGAAAAAATGTAGCAAACAGAAGAAGGAAATCACCAGTTCCTCACTGTGAGGTCCACTCAGAGTCCCTGGCTCCTAGTGGTTCTCTGAGACTTTTGGAAACACTTGCCATAGAAATTTAACCCACTTCTAACATTTATTTATTTATTTATTTGCTGTTTAGAGACAGGATCTGTCCAGATAGCCTTGGCTGGTCTGGAATTCCAAGGTTCACCTGCCTCTAATCTCCTAACCTTTCTAACAGGAACCCTTATGTTTTGATAATTGGTGATAAAGTAAAGAGATACAAAATTTGTGTGTATTTTGGGGTGAGGGGCACAATACGCTAAAAGCATGTGGCACAGAGAAGAGAGATGCTTAGATATTTACTCAGGTCAAGCGTAGATGAGAAATGTTTAACATTCATTATTGTGCAGCCCAATCAGTGGGGACATTTTGAATTTTACATATAAATCCAGTTTTATGTCAAGGACAGGCTAGAAAGCAGAAATAGCAGGTATGTGTGTCTTAAAGAATGTGTGCTTTTGAAAACTAAACTTATACATACAAAGTAATCAAGAGAACTCCAAGCACCCTGAAAATAAGTATTGTCTGAGGTTATGAGAGCCCCTCACTTTCCTGACTTGTTTCTGCCTTGCTGTGAGAGATTAAAAAAAAGAAAGAAAGAAAGAAGAAAAAGAAATGATCTAACTTTGCAGGTTAAGCCTGGTATTATCTCTTCCAGTACTAATGAGAATAACATTCCAACCATTCATTTTAAGTGTTAACAGCCATAAATATAATTAAGCCTATTGAGAAATATTACATGACAAGAGGCAGGTTTTTCCTCCTCTTCGCCCCTGAGCTGTAAAATTAAGACTACCATAGCTCTGTCATTAAGGAAAGGCTTTCAAGGACTTCTGAAAGCATCTGTCCTATTCTGCTTTTTAATTCCCCCTAAACTGAGGAGGCTGTTCTCAGTGGATTTGCTAACTGGCATGAGCTAAAGAGAGATCTAAACCACTCTGGGGAGCTAAGTAATTACCCTTGTTATTCTGACTCCAGTCATCGGGTTTGCACCTTTGTGCAGACAACAAATTAATGTGCAAAGGCTCCAGGTCCCAAACTGGAAATGTCTCCAGGAGGACTAGTTTGAATGGAGAAGACAGACTTTGCATTTTTAATGACCCACTTCGGATTCCTAGAAATGCCAGTCATAAAATGACTGTGTGTGATGTCACTTCAGCACGAGGCCTGCAGTAGAACACAGCATTGTAGTTTAGCTGTTCTGTCGTATGACTCCCCACACATAGTCACTCTGCAAACTTTACTGCACTCCATGCTGAGCTACTGCCCCTACGATCTCCCTTGTTTCCACCATATGAATGACCTCTCAGTGAATGACAATACACACTCACATAAAAGATGTGAGTATTGTCTCTTTTTTTCTTATTTTTAGACAATTTTATATTACCATGTTTCTCAAAACCATCCACTTCTCTCCATCATCATTGGCATGACCCTCATTAAGAGTTTAGTGGTGGAGTAAAATGTTCCACCAAAGTGTCAAGTCTCTGCAGCTCGATGAATCTTATCCATTCTTTATAGCAGAGGTTTCTTAAAACATAATGAATATTAATAGCTTTTTAATGGATACTCTAAAAGTACATTAAAATATATGTACAATTGGTTGAAGAGATCCATGATTTTGACAAGCCTGTAGAGCCATCTCCATACCCAGGAGAGACAACAATTAAAACCACCTTCTAGTCTTCTGACACTGCTGCTTGACCAGCCCTGATCCTGGGCTACCACTCGGTTGTGCTTCACTTGGGGAGTTTTGCAATTATGCCTAAGTTGTTTAAGTGGAATTGGGAAGTAGTGGCATTTTTACTCATATATATTTCAATGATAATAATAACGTATGAGATTCATTCGTGTTGCTGAGTGAGTCAGTATGGCCTATTCATTTTTATTACTTGAGTAATAGTTCACTGTATAAATCTATTCATTGACCTACTAATGAACTTTTGAGTTGTTCCAGGCATGGCTGATTAGGAATACAACCACAACATAAACACTGACATGAAAACTTGTTTTTGTTAGTGTACATTCTTACATATGTAGGATAACTATCTAAGAGTGGGACTGGTGGAACATATGATATTTGTGATTGCAAAACTCTTTTTATAAGTACCATTTTCCATTCCATCCCCAGTATAAGTATGCATTCCATTTGATCCACATCTTAACTGTCACTCAGGATTGTTTGATTAGTTTTTAGTTGTGAAGCATTCACTTCACAAGGTATTCTATAAATTAAGGAAAGCAATGTTCGGCTAACTCTCAGAATATCTCATATTAGATAATTAGAGAATGAGAAAGAAGACAAAGTATTCTTTGGAAACATTGCATTTGTATACCCACAAACATATTCATAGTAAAATAAAGGTGAGATATGTATGACACTAACAATCCTCATCCCTGAAATTGGTTGTAGCTGTTGTCTACATAGTAACTGCATTCTCTTATTATACATCCCATATTCCATTTGCTTGTACCATGTGCTTCAGTTGCTTGTGGTTCCAATTCATTCAGAGGCATACTTTACCTGTGGACAGCCTGAGCTGTGCCTGTTCCACATTGATTTTAGTCAAAGGAAACACTACAAGGAAGAAACACCCTATAGACCCTCTTATAGACTCTTCCTTGCATATGTTGTGTAGTAGGAATTACCCTAGTCAACATAGTAGCTTTCTCCTGTTTCTTTTGACCTAGAAGCATGAAGAATTCACAGTGATTAGTTACGATGAATGATTTGCCTTCCTCTTCTTTCTATTTCTCTGCCCCCTTTCCTTTTCTCTTTCCCCACATTCCCTCTGCCTCATAGTATTATTCTACTTAGGCTGGCCCTAAACTCCCTTTGTATCGAAAGTTGGTCTCAATCTCATAATTGTTCTGCACCAGCCTCTTGAGTGCTGGTATCGTTAGCATACATCATCACATTGGGCCCAAAGTCTCAACTTAATTTCAGTAGAACTGATATTTTAAAGTGAAACCATTGCACATTTTGGAATCAAGACCTCTAGGCCAGCAGAGAATATAATTACAAGGGCAGGAAGGAAAGCACTTGACACTGAGAGTACTATTGTTCTTGATTGGTTCTTAGATCTTCATATATTGGATGTCAACTCAAATTGTGTAAAGCCTTTCAGTGACCTTTGCTTCAGCTCTGGAAATCCCCACTTAATTGACATTACAAGTGAATCTTCAAAAAGATACACCCAGGTCTGTGACATGTTTCAGTGGGAAAAAGCTTTTGCTGCCTGGTTACATCAGTCTGATGACCTGGGTCCAATCACTGGCATTTACATAAGGGTGGAAGGAGAGATCAGACTCCACAAAATCATCTTCTCACAAACTAATCAGCTTTGGATGATGGTAGTCTAGTCACAGCAATGAATTTCATAGGCATGGGTCACACATTCACAAGATGCATGCCACTTGCTCAGAAAGATGAGGTATGTTCATGATACTATGTCCTTGGAAAGGTATTCTTAAAAGCCAAAATGGTCATTTCAGAATGAACACGATATGCAGAGAAAGCAAATCCAAACTGGGGTATGTGTTCCAGTGAATAAAATCACTGTGCTTTCCATAATAGCAATAGCTCTCACATCACCCTTTTGTCATTGGTTAGCTGTGCCATCAACTCAGGGAAAAGTGCCATATTGAAGTCTCTGTGGGGATTTCTCTGCTGAGAGTTTGGCCAGTCAACAGTAAGGTTAGCAGATCAGCTCTGGTAAGGGCAAATAGCTGAGACTCTGCTCAGATGTAGTGAATGATATGCTCCCGGGAGAGCATGGACCCAGAAGTTCAGAATGTGAATCTTAACTCAGGAGACATACTCAGGAGACTCTCATCCTTCTTAGTACCCACTTCTCCCTGTGTACCAGCTCCTTCTAGCTTCTCTTCCCAATTATCTTCTTTTTGATGGTTTCATGCCACAGTGTGTAATATGATTACAATCCTTTCCTGGGGTTTCTCCTCACTTCTGTAAAAAACATGTACCAAGGTGCGATCTTTTCCTTCCTTCCTTCTTTTCTTTCTTTTCTTTTTTTTTTTTCTTTTTTTTTTTTTTTTTTTTTTTTTTTTTGTATTTTCAAGACAGGTTCTCACCATTTATAGATCAGGCTGACCTTAAACTCACAGAGATCCACCTGCATCTGCTTTAAAAGTGCTGGGATTAAAGACTTGTGCCACCATGCCTGATTTCAAGATGCAATCTTTAACCATCCTCATAAATCTGTGGTTAAAACTTTAGTTCAACTTTGACTTAACTGCCATACATCTGCATTTTGAACAATCAAACCTCAGTAGCAAAACAGGTCCTGTCTTACCAACACAGTGGAGACAGAAAGCTACTGTAGTAGCAGAGAGAATGTGATGGGTATAGGTGCTCGTCATCTATAGAAGAAGAAGCTAGTACAGACAAATGGACAGCTGTCCGGGACAGAAACCAGTCAGGTGATGTTTGAAAATGTTGAGGGCAATACTGGGTTTTAATCATCAAAGCATTGTATAAATGAGAAAATGTACTCAGAATACCTTCACAGCTGCCTGAAGTATTATTACAGTCTGCCCTGCCTCTGCTGTCTCAAGAGTATGACTTTGCTGAAACACTGACTGAGCTCCTACCTCATCTGCTGTGCATGATGGCTGTGAGTGTTTGATGAGGTTAAATAAAAAAAAAACAGTGCCAGATTGATGTAAGCCTAGGACAGCACTTGCTCAGTTGTGGATCCATCCCACGACCTCTCTTCTGTGCTCCACACATCTAAACTCTCATTGGGTGGATCTAAGAGGATGCCTCAAGGACAGTCTGGAAGCAAAGTATATAAAACTGATCCAATTTCCCAGTCTTCCCCTCGTGGCAGCTCATCCACACCATTAACCCAGTGTAATTGGGGGAGCTAGCCCAATGTCTCTCTGTCATTCTCTGCATGCCCACATTATCATCAGTTCCTGTGACTCATTCTCCCACTTGGATTTCAAATCAATGCAACTATCGTGTATTTTCTGCAGTACTGCAATTGTCTTTGGCTTTTATATTGCCATTCTGTTTCCTTCTCCCTATTTGACCCATCCTCAAAGGAGCAGTCAGAGCAATCACTGCCAAACTCCTAGATTTCTTCTTTAGGTAGCAGGATTTCTGAGAAGCCCATCTGTAGCCATGCCAATAAACAAATGCTTTGCTACTTTGCCCAATTAGAATCATCCTGGAATTTTACCAATCTTGATATTTTCTTTTCAATTAGATTAAATATATTTCTTTCTGTAGAATAAGGTATGCCAGGAGGCATTTTGTCAAAATAAACATTTCTTGGAGAATAAAAACAAACATTGCCTTACACTGAATTATAACCTGTTGCCATCTGAATTGTTCTGATAAGTAGGGGTTTAATTTAAAAAACAATTAGGATGGTTATAAAAACATAAATTGTTTTATCTTTCATTAGGCAGCTATTAACATAGAACCATGAGACAGTATTTGTATTTTTTAGATAAAATAGATATATAGTAATTGGATATTATTTTAAACACAAGAACTTATCAAATACAATGGGTATTTTTAGTCTTGAAGAGAATCTGGATTTGGCTAGCTTGTACTATACTAATGAGAACAAAAGCAGGCAAAGCATTTACTTTATAATTTCTTGCATTTAAAATCAACATGTTATAATGGCATTCTACCACCCCATGAGATCCCTATTTATTACAGAAAGACAATGGTCACTCTATAATAGAGAAACCTTGCAATCTTTTGCTTTACCACATGGTCAAAGTAATATCATTAATGAAACTAATTGACATCAGTGGTTTCCTGATATGATGGACCAAGACAAACAGTATCTTGATTCTTGCCAGAAGTATAAACCTGATCCCAATCCCAAAGAAACATCAGACAGAATCAAACTGTCTAGCCTGTACCCTTTAAAAATACCAATGTCAGGAAAGAAAGAGTGGAGACTCATTTTTGCTATTTATGTTGTTTAGCATTATATGTACACACACACACACACACACACACACACACACGTGTGTGTGTGAAGTAAAGATCAGAATGTTAAAATACATCAGCAAAAAGATATATTGTTCACAGCTGTTGCATGCTCTTTTTCTACCTTCCTCCCTCCCTCCTTCCCTCTTCCCTCCCTCCTTCCCACTTCCCTCCTTCCCTCCCTCTCTCTTTCCTCCTTCTCTTCTCTCCCTTCCTCCCTCCCTCCTCTACATAGAAGGATAATTACTTATGGAAAGGAAAAGGACTAAAGGGAGGAGTCAAGCAAGGGAGGGTAGTGGACAAATAAGCAAAGTACCATGACATATATCTATGGAAATATCATGATGAAGTCCATTATTTTTGTATGTCAAGTTAAAAAAATAATTTAAATTTTCTTTAATTCCTTGCAAAAGTCTCAGTCTGGGTTCCTCGATAGCTGTGCACATTACATGAGCTCTCAGAAGGAAGCTGTGTATTACCTACAAATGTTTTTAAATTATTCTGATTTGTAGATATTTACAAAAGCACACTGGTTGTGATTTTTCTTCCTGGTATGAGACTGTTCCCACCCAAAGCTGATTTTGCTTGGACCTCTGCAGGAATGTAATGGCACTGAGTATTAACTGTGTGTGTTGAGGGCAAGGGGAGGTTTTTTATAGACATTCTCTCTCATGTTTTCTCTGCCCTCCCTCCCACTTTGAACATGACCCTCAGTTGCCAGACTGAAGTCTCCTAGTATTATTTGGCTGTTGAACCTAATTATACTAAGCAAAAGGTTCTGAGACTTTTCACAGATGAGCTGGTGAGCCTTTTTCAGAAAGGTTGCCTTCAAATAGAGATTTGTGGTTTATTATATCTATGGCACCTAACAGCTGTGTGCACCCTTCAGAAATTTAGTCCCCCATAGAGATTACTTGTCCTAGAGAATAAGATGTGTGTAGGTATGGGCATGTGGGTGGGAACTCAAAGGTTTAAATTGAGTACATAAATATTTATGTAGACATGAAATCCTGTGGTCAAGTACAGATATTCACTTTGTATGGTGAGATCTGATTTTTTTAATTTTTGACAATAATATTTCCAAGGCTAAATTTATTTTCACACATGAGTTTGAATGGTTTCAATATATTGTCTTAAACCAATTACAACAATGTTTAAAATGCTTAAAAAATGACAGTGAACACTGGAAAAATGTAGTTTCCTCCCTCATAGAATAGCTTACGTGTGTGTGTATGTGTGTGTGTGTGTGTGTGTGCGTGTGTGTGTGTGTGTGTGTGTGTACCTTACAGTGAGTGTCCACAGAGGCCAGGAGAGAGTCAGTTGTCATGGAATTGGAATTGCAGGTGGTTATGAGCTCTGCAACAAGGATGCTAGGAACCAAACTGAGATCCTCTTCAAGACCAGCATTACTATTAATGACTGATGTGTACATCTACAAATTTACACTCTTAATTTCACATAGAATTAAAACAATTCATGTGAAAACATGATAACCAGAAGCCTTTTAAGACGTATTTCCTTCCATGGATTACAGATGTCAGACTTCAACTGCTGAAGATGTTGAATGGAATAATGGAGGGGGTTTTCATAGAGGAAGATGAATGTTGAAAATAGAAAGGAAAATATTTATATAAGTAATGAGTATATAGTGGTAAATACTCTATGTGTAAACTTTGTGTATGTCATATGTGACACATCATTTGATTTTTTTTAATTATTAAACTGTTTTAGAGCAACTTTAGGTTTACAGCAAATGCGACCGGAGATGAAATACACCTCACTCAGAGTTTCTATAAATCTTTGTTTGCACATATGTGCACATAGCCTCACTGGAGTAGGGAATTTGATATACCTGATGGACTTACACTGATTCATCTTTATCATCAAAGTCCACAGTTCATGGGGTGATTCAGTCTTTATTTGTTCATTCAGTTACTTTTGACAAATTTATCCTTTTATTCTCATATGGAAGAGTTTCATGGCTCCCAGAATCCATCTGTACATCATTTCCCAGCATCCCTTTTGTTTAACTTCTAGCCACCCTGGTCTTCCCCCCCCCCCCCGCATTTTCAGAATGTAATGGTCTTGGAATCATACAGCATGCCATATGCTTAGACTGATTTATTTTATTTCGTGAGGTGTGTTTCCCTTTCCCACACATGACTTTTGTAACTCAGTTGCTCATCCCTTTTAGTCTTTAGTAATATTTTATTGCCTGGTTGATCCATGACTTACTTCTGCTAAAAGATACGTTGGTTGTTTCCAAGTTTAGGGCAATTGAGAAAAAAATCTCTAAACATCTGTGTACACATTTTTGAGTATGTTTTATTGTTCAATACATTTGAGTAACCATGGAGACCTGTAATTATTGGAGTGTATGCAGGTATGTTTGGATGTAGCACAAATAATAAAAACACAGAGAAAGATATTGGAGTTCAAGCTGAAGATCAGAAAAGCAAAGCAGCCAGCCACTAGAGAGTTCTCACCTCTACCAAGGCTCAGACAAAAGTGGGGAGACCCTGTCCTCAGTGAGACTGCAGACTGACTGACTCCAGTCTCTTCCCATCTTACATTCCTCTCTAGTGCTAGGATTAAAAGTATGTGCTGTGCCACCACTGCCCGGCCTGCATGGCTGACTAGTGTGGCTAGCTTTGCACTCTGATATACAGGCAAGCTTTATTTTTTAAGTCATAAACAAAGTATCACCATATTTGGCTTTCTATGACTATGCTAGATCCAGCTTGTTCTAGGATAGCTAAATAATTTCATACCGCCATCAACAGTGATCGAGAGTTTCTCTTGCTTTGAAGCTCTGCAGCTACTTGGAGTTGTCAGTGTTTGGGATTTTGGTCATTTTTGGTAGAGGTATAATTGTAAATCCCATGGCTATTGTTGTTTAATGGTTTGGGGAATTGAAGGCCTTGCATATGCTAGGCAAATGTTTTGCCACTGAGTCACACACACATGCACACACACACACACACACACACACCTGCCCCTAATGCACTGTTTTATTCTGAAATTCCCTAATGTCCTATGATGTTGAAAGGCTTTTATCATGTGTGTTTGCTGTCCTTGTGTTCTTTTTAGTTAGGTATCTGTTCAGACTGTTGTTCACTTTTCTGTCAGGTTGCTTATTCTCCTATCGTTAAGTTCTGTGAGGTTTGTATACATTTCAACTAGGTGTGGTGGCACACATCTTTAACACAAACCCTTGGGAGGCAGTGGTAGGATGATATCTGTGAATTGAAGGATAACCTGGTCTACCGAGCAAGTTCTAGCCTAGACAGGGGTACATAGTAGAACCCTGTCTCCAAAAGAGGAATTGTTTGTATAGTTGTATACTACTGATAACAGTCACTTGCTATATATGTTTTGAATTGTGCTTCTAGTCTGTGACTGTCTTCTTATCCTCTTTATCAGGACATATGTTTTTGATTCTAAATGGAATTTAGCTCGTCATTTGTTTTATCTATTGTATACTTATTGTATCCAAAAGGTCATTGTATACCCATGGCATCTAGATTTTTCTTGATTTTGATCATCTAGGCATTCTGTAGTTTTATATCATTGTGTAATCTAGTTAGTCCTTCTGCCCTCAGCCTCCTAAGTGCTGGCTTTATAGGTGTGTGATTCTGCTTTTTCAGCTTTCATTGGAATTTAGTAGTTTTCTTTATATATAATCCTTTTTGTATTTTGTTAGATCTAGAATCGTTACATTCTGGAGGGTGCTAATATGAATGGTGACATGCCTTTATTTTCAGATTCTACTTATTCATTGCTCATATTTCAAAGAATGATTGATTTTCTTTTAAAATTGATTTGTATACCACAACCATACTGTAACTGGCAAATAACTTCCATTTTAGAGCCAAAAGTGTTGTTAATTTGAAATTTCTTCCTGGATTACTGTGCAATTTGTGAACAAGGACTTTTGTTTCTTCCTGGCAATTAATATATTTTTAATTTCCTTGTCTTATTGCAGAAGCCACGGTTTCTCATGTGGCGTTAAGAAGACTAGCTTAGAGGGAATAGCTTCACCTTCTTCTCGATGTTAGTGGGAAAGTTTTAACTTAATAGTCATCAGACTTACAATGTTAGTTATAAATACTTTTGTACTTGTTCTTTATAAAAATGAGGATGTATGCTGTTCTTTACTGAGGTTTTTTGTTTTCTATTTTTAAATTAATTTTTATTTAAATCAAAATAATTTTATTTTACATACCAATCCCAGTTTCTTCTCCCTTCAGTCCTGCCATTTCCCCACCATCTCCCCACCCCACTCCCCATCCATTCCTCTTGCCTTTTGAAGCAAGTGGTTACTGAATACTTGCAAATTAACTAGGTGTTGTCAAAATGAGATGGTAACCAGGGGTCAAGAATGCACTTGAAAACATATACCAGGTAACTTTTGTTGTTGCTACTCTAGTTTCTGTCTCTGCTAGCACTTAGTGGGTGTGGTGTGGTGTGCTAAATATTCTATGTTCATGCTGGTGTTAATGGAGATTGAACTTTGTTTCTAGTCATAATAAACATTTTGTTCAAATCTTTTGGTAAGATTCCTTTGTGGGTGATGTGTGTTCTAGAGTCTCTTTATGGAAATCACATACAAATTCTTAATTATGGTCAACAGACACTAAGCTATTTTCTTTTATAACTTGGAAACACACATTGTAAATCACAAGGTAACACTATTCTTTTCTGTGTTAGCAAACTAGCTTGTTCTGTGAAATACAACTTGCACCTTAATAATTGACTTTCAAAGTCTATGGTTTTACTGATAGAAGCCAGCCTCTAGGGTATATGCCAGGAAACTTGAATTACATTCAAGTTTATCTTTTTTTTAGAATCACTAAACTATTTTCAAAGTTGTTATAATAACTTACACCTATGAAGAATGGATAATTTATTGTTTCATACCCTTCATTTCAAGAATTTAGAAAATATATGCCCATGTGCTATCATACTTTATGCAAATTTTGTGCATCTAAATATTTAATATTAATTAAATTAGCAGTTTCACTGGTTGCTCTTAATACAGCTGATTTTAAAATCCTCACGGGGCATTTCATGGTATGGTAAATGTATGTAATATATTTGACTCTCCATTGGTCATTGTAACTATGCTTCAATGACTTTGGATAACTTTGTAATGAATCATTTATTAGGATCTTGGCCAAATCAATCTCCAGTTGCATTTTAGGAGAGATTCCAAGTATTAGTATTACTGGGTCAAAGGCAATGACTATGTTTATAGTTTTTGTTACATTTTTAAATTGTCCCTCAAGACCTCGTATCTATCTTTTGATGAATCTAGATTCTATTTTTTTTCCTGAGTAAAATCAAACTTAATAGAACATACAACCTCAGACATTCACATTCTGTATATTAAACATGACTCTTAAATAGATTTCAAAATGTGTTTTTAATTCTCCATATTTAGAACTGTAAATGTAAACAGAAGAAAAGAATTTTCTTCCTTAACACTGTATTAATTCATTTCACTTTAATAGTTGTTTGCCTCACTTCGAAAGGAAAATAACACCGTACTAGAAGTGTTGAGTTAAAAGAAGGTCTAACTTTTAATTTTGTTCCTCACCAACCATGTGAACATTAGCAAGTCATTTAACCTCCCTGATTCTGCCTGAACCTAAAGGTGTCTCTGCCTCCCTCTCTCAAAATAACCCAAGGAAGATAGAGCCATAAGTGTTAAAATTGGTCAGTTGAGGCAAATAAAATCACAAATTGCTTTGGAAATATGTTGAATATATCCAGTTCATTTGCTACAAGGATATCAAACATGTTGAACAATAAGTACTGTTTGAGATTGATAAGATAATATTATAGAAAGAAATGGTAACAAATTCCAAGGAATTCTTCATCTGCACCACATCCAAGCGAGATTGTGATTTCAGGGTCTGGCCTGGTATGTTTTTAAACTCCTAGGGGACTGAAGTGGGCAGCTGGGGCTGACATCGTCCTAGAACCATGCATCCTGTTCTGTCAGTTGGGGGATGTTTTGTTCAGTTTACCTACCAGATGTTGGCTGTGTAGCCAGTGTGTACCAGAAGGAGTGCTTGATTACTGTGTCTGTTTCAGCTGTTGCCCTTCTGACGTTTATCATGCCAATATATAAATTCATTTAAAAATTAAACATTTTTAATAAAAAAGTGAGATATCACTATCAATTGCCTTAGATAGAAAGAAACAGTTTTCACAAATGTTTGTCGTAGATTTCTCACAATAAAATCCAGTGATGATGAACTTTGCTTCCATGATACAGAAAATTCTTCTGAGGGGGCTAGGGAAATAGCTCAGTAGGTGGAGTGCTGGCTGTGTAAGAATAAGGACTTGAGTTTGATAGAGGTGAGTATGGTGGCATGTGCCAGTATTCCCAGTTCTGCGGAGGCAGTGTCTGGAAGATCCCTGGAGCTCATTGACCTGCTATCCTCACCTGATTTGTGAGCCAAAGGTTGCTGTGAGAGATTCCTTCTCATATACTAAGGTGGGTAGTCCCTGAAGATGACACCTGAGTTTGACCTTTGGCCTCTACACACATGAGCACATACAAGCTCTTGGACTTATCTCACCCATATACATGGTGTGTGTGTGTGTGTGTGTGTGTGTGTGTGTGTGTGTGTGAGAGAGAGAGAGAGAGAGAGAGGGGGGGGGGGGGGGGGGGGGAGAGAGAAAGACACAAAAAGAATAGATTCTGAACACAAAGTAATAATTGTTAAAGATTCATCTCTTGTCTATTTTAACTCAAGTGACAGACAACTGAAAAGGCAGCAACAACAACAACAAAAAAGTGGAGGGCAGAGTGGTGAGCAGGTAGCAAGTCCTCAAGACACATTAGAATGTTTGTCCCAGTTACAGCAATGGAGCCAGATAAGCAATGGAGAAGCTAGACCCCACAGTCCTTCATCCTCTCCACCAACATAAACAAAAACCCCAAACCAAATCCAAACAAAGAAACACAGGTGCTTTCACACATATACCTTAGATTTAAAGAATTTCTCTGGGGAAAAATATAATAAGGATGTAGATATTTATGTCTGGATGAATCAGATTTTGATGAGTAGCCTCAAAATAATTACTCCAGTCACATCATGATGCTTAAATTATGTATCAACAGAAGTGGACCAGGGTGGATACCAGAAAAGGGATGAGATAGTCTATACATATGGCTGAGGTTAATACTTTAGTTGCTAGGCTGAGTAAAACAACTCCCCCTCCCAAAGTGGGTGGACCTCATGCAGGCAAAGGCTGAGTAGGAGGCACTTTGGCCTGTCGGCCTGAGTCAGAACATCAGCCTTCACCTACCCTGGAACCTAGACTTCCCCCATTGCTTTTCCTGATTCTCAAGCAATCAGACTGAAGCTGACAACCATGCCTTGTGAGTACTTAGTTTTGATAAATCCAGACCCTGTACCTCCAACTTGATGACCGAATAACTTGGGACTTCCAGCTTTCATATGAGTCAACTCATAAGAAATATCTCCATCTGTACAAAAGTTGAGTGCATGATTCTACTGGTTCCAAGTCTCTCAGGAGCGCTGACAAATACACCCATATGCCGTGATCAAGGTGAGAGGAGTAGATGCATCTTCTGTCTAGCTCCCTGAAGATAGAAATGGGAATATGACTCAGGTTTAGTAAAGCTAACATCCCCACTGAGTCTTGATGGGGATCTTGAGAGTCCAAGGTGGGAGCAGGAAGAAACAGTTGCAAGGATCTTGCAGTGACAGCAGCAGAATTGGCAGTCCTACATCACATGCAGGGGGAGCAGGTGCCGAGGAATCCAGCAGCCATGCATGCGATAGGAATGCTAATGATGTTATAAACAAACTAGAGAATCCTTGGTTATAGCTTGTGTCTGAAGCTTCTACTCCGTGGAAGTTCTGTGTAAGTTTGTACCAATGTGTATAGTCTCCCTGGAAACCAGAAAAGGGTGAGATCCCATGAAACTATATTTGCAGTTGTAAACTGCCATATTGGTGCTGGGAATCAAACCCAGGTCCTTTGCAAAAGCAACAGGTGCGCTTAACCACTGAGCCATCCCTCCAGCCCTTGGAGTTATTTTTAACATTTGCTAATAATGAGAGCTATCTTGAGGGTTAATTTTCAAACTACTCTACACATTATTTTTTTTAAAGTTGTGGAGTCTAGTATTTTCTGAAGTAATTGTTTCTGTGCCACAACTTTTACAGTAATTTTTTGTTTTTGTCTTATTGTGATTATGGTGTAAATGACTTAGGCACACAACCTGACTCCATGTCTTTAGAGTTTGGACTACATCCTTCTTTATTTGTATATTATTTACTTGTAAATTGAAAATAATAACTAGACCCGGAGGGGAGACAGTTTAATTGGTAAATTGCTTGCTGCACAAACATAAGACTGAAATTTGCATCTTAAGCACCCACATACAAAGCAGGGTACAGTGGTACATAGGAAAACAGAAACAGGCAACCTGGTTGAATCTCTGAAGTCCAAATCCAGTGGGGGAAAATGGATCTTAGAAAGTAAGGTGGAAAGCAATTGAGGAGGAAAACTGATCTTGACCTTTGACCACACATGTAGGCACAGTGCACACACACTCTCACACACAAACACACACACACCACATATAAACTCATGTATAATCAAAATAATATCTAGTCCATGTGGCCATTGGAAAGGCTAAAAGAGGACATAAGTCTCTAAGTCCAAAATTAAGTAGATGGTAGCTGTTATTGTAATGTGAACAATAAAAATGTTTGGCAATAAAAAAATCATGTGAATTTATTTACTATGAGGAAGATATTAAAGAAAATCCTGCAGAATGCTTTGGTAGTGTTCTGGTGTGTGTGTGTGTGTGTGTGTGTGTGTGTGTGTGTGTGTGTATGCATAGCCCATAGATTCTCTTATATCATTTTCTTTCTCTAAAAGAGCCTGTTCCTTTTGGAATAAAAACCATATACCCAAACCAGGTTTTCAAGGACTTCTGGCAGTTAGACTACATTGCTTGATCTTCCTCAAATTCATTCTACATAATTCTCCTGCAGTTTATCAGAACATCCCTTCCATCTATGAGTCTTCATTTCCTAATTTCAAAGGCACAACCTATGTCTTTGCGTCTGTGTTCAAGCCACGGGTTCTTTGATATTCAGTCCAAAGTCTTCTTCCCCCAGGAATTTTGCCCCAGTCCCAGTAATACTGAAGACAATTGTTTCAGTTTAGATTCCTATAGTATTTTGCTTGTAGTTTGATTTGAAGCCATTTAATATTCATTTTATATTTGTAATTTCTTTTGTTTTGTTTCTCTTTTAAATGATTTTTTAAAAATGATTAGGATTAGGATTAGGATTATTTACACAATGGCTGCAATTTCCTCTCCCTTCTCTCTCCTCAGTCCCTCCCTAGACCTCCTCTCTTATTCCCTCAACCCACTCTTCCTCTGTTTCTATTTAGAAAAGGGCATCCCTCCCCCACGGGTATTAACCGAATATGACGTATCAAGTTGCAGTAAGACTAGGTACCTCCTGTTGTATTAAGGCTGGACACGGCAACACAGTATGAGGAATAGCTATTATCTGTTATTGTGATTGTTATGAACCGAGTTCCGGGTGGTTTTTTGCTCTAGCATTTTACAGGAGACTTCCTCTCCGAACTTTTCCTGAAGGTTAGTGGAACTCATCAGTGTGTCTGGTTTGTTTTCACGTTGCTGTAGTCTTAGCACTGTACTCCTTTCTTCAAGATTTGAATCAGGATCTACACTGCCAATTCCTCTCCCATTTCCACCCAACAGGAAGACCAGATGCTATGGTCTTAACTCCCACCATGGCTTTTCAGGACCACTGCTGCCAGGGTCAAAATATGGCAGAGTAACTTTGCAGAATCAGGAGGAATGGCTCTTGCCACTAGTTGCTCTCGAACCTTCAGCACCTCTGAGGTTTCAGATTTTCTTCCTCACACCTTCCCAGGCTTTATCATATAAGACTCAGACCAAAGTTCTCTTTGGGAATGTTTTTAGATTTATTTATTTTATGTACCTGCTCGATTTGCATGTGTGTATGTTATTTTAACAAACAACCTTTCCTGTGCACTAGCTTGTCAGGCTTTTCTAGACATGACTGACTCTCAACTTCAGTTAGAACTGTGTTCCCTGCTGAGAGTTCTACTCAGTTGACATAATCTGAGCATGGCTGGATGGTAAATGTCCTCAGGGAATAATTCATGTTCCCAGTACTTGGGACACAATAGGAATGACTTAAAGTAATAGTATCTGATACTTACTAGTGGGAGACTGCTCCCAGTATTTTACATTCATTGGCTGGTTTAATCATTGGTAAGTTCTGCAAGCTGTTGTTTCAGCATGTGACCCATCATTTCCATGAACTACTTAACTCCCATTCTCAAAACTTTACCACTCACCATCAGCCTCAGGAGGCTGACTCACAACTATCAGAGGGCTCACTTCCCTCTGGTTTATGAAGTTTGCCAATGAGCCCCTCGCAGGAGATCAGGTTGAGAAAATCTACAGGGATGGGAGCTGAACTAAGCCTTTCCTTACCCTTCGTTGTGCTTCGTGCATGGTTCAGACTAATGCCGTCTTAAGTGCTCTACCATCCCCATCATTTGAGGGGTGATAATACTTACAGACTCAGTGTTCTTCACTGTGTGCACTATTTGTCCTTTCTTGGTTAAACTCTGATCTATTTTGAGTAAGTCATCCTTGTCTCCTAGTAACCTGAAGGCCACCCATGTTACAAGAATCCCATGAGGATAAGCAAGTTTCTCAGGATCAGAATGCTAAGATGCTGACACATGGCTCTGTTTCTAAGCCTGTTGCCTTATCATAATGTTGTGCACACACAGGAAGTCCTCAGTGGAAGGAACAGTGTAAGATGGGCAAGCACATCGCCAATTGCAGTCACAAGTGTCTGAGTTTCAAAAACTGGCTCCATCTCATAATTACAGAATAACCTGGAGTAAGTTATGATACCTCTTAAAAATTCACTTCCTAAATCTCTGGAATGGGCACCTACCTTAGAATGATTATAAAGTTTAACTTGATAAACAAATTCACATACAATGCTAACATAATATCTGACACACAGTGAACACTTACTGATTATAAAAGATAGATTAAAGATGTGTTTTCGAATTTTGAGGGAACACAAAAGAGTTTCACACATAGAAGTCAAGCCTCAAATGCTTGAATATATATTAAGTTGTGGCTTATACCACATTTATTACATTTGTTTTATTCCCTCAGACCAAGCCAATGGGAGGGGGAGTTTCCCAATATAGCATGGCTATGAGAAATGTACGGTTATGGATTCTTCTGTGGAAAATGACCTACCATAAGAACTTTGTTCAAGATGTTTATAATAGTAAAAGAAGAAAGACAATGGGATACTGGATGTTAGAACAGATATCTGTTCAAAGCAGACTTATCAGATTGTATTGTGTGTTTTTTCTAACCCGTGTTTATTTTCTTGCCTTGGCTCTGGCCACCCCATTGAGTATACATACACCCCCCGCCCCCCCAGGTGGTGTGGTCTGAGGGAACAAACCAAAGTCAGCATGCTTCATCACAAGCCTTCTTGCTGGCTGTTAGTTCTTGTGGCAATAACCACTGCTCTCTGTGGTGGACTGCCTAGCTGCTCAAGTAGAACTAGATGGGAAGGAAAAGGAAGCATGCTGGCTTTTGACGTCTTTGGCTACCCTCTTATAAACAAAGTCTGTATTTTCAGTGGGGAAAATTATGCATCATTGTATTTACATGACAGTTTTACAGCTTGAACTAAAATTGTTTAAATTGTTATCAAGAATAGGGAAGTCTTAACTCTGAGCTCTGTAGAGAGATGGGCAATGCAAAGTAAATAATGAATAGCACTTTTGGATGTAATCTATTGTGAGCTTTGTGACTGCATGGCATACCTGTGCTTCCTACTCACTATCAAAATTGCTCATGACCTCAGAATCTTTAAATATAGTGCAGAGGACTAGGCATATAGCTAAGTTGGTAGAGTGCTTGACTAGGAGGTGTGATGCCTTTCTTTTCATCCCTAATACCCCATAAAGTTGGGCATGATGGCACAAGTCTGTAATACCACCATTCAAAGGAGAGGAATCAGAAATTCATCATTAGCTACACAATGAGTTTGAGTTTGAGCCCAGAGTGGGTAATGGAAAAAAAAAGCCTGTCTTAAACTAAAAGGTATATAGATGAGTAAATAAGCATAATACAGGAAATGTTCTGCTACTCAGTTGAATCACAAAAGGAAAGACTTTTGTGTTACTGTTCTCTAAAGACTGCTATCTTAATATATCAATGTTATTGTTCAATGTTTATTATGAGGTGAAACCAAATAGGGATGGTTTCAATTCATTAGTTGTATTAATTATTTAATGCTCTTGATAATATCTTATTAGTAAACTAGTATTTTTATTTAGGAATAGAAATTTAAAACACTGGATACATTTTAAATTATGAATATTCCCCTGCTGGGGATGCTGGCAATTAGCTTCTGCTATATAACAAACCACTCCCAGACTGAGTGGCATTAAACAACAACCATTACATTTATAATCCTATGGGTCATCAGCTTGAGTTCAGCTCTCCTGGGCTGCATCTCAGCTCCCGGTGGCATTGATGGGGTTCATGCACATGTTTACAGGCACCAAGGGGGCTGATGACCTCACTCTCTTGTCTAGTGGCTGTTAGCAAAGACAATGGAGATAACTGGGTCACGTCCCACTTACCATCCAGCAGACCATGCTAGACCGGTTATCCACATAGCAATCACAGTTTTCTTCACTGCAGTAAAAATGACCAAGGCACAAACACATGAACACATTTTCAAAGGTATAACTCTTTCACATTTGCTAGTGTCCCACTGGCCAATGCAAGTTACACGTTAAGCCCCAGTCAACATGAGCGAAAATTTCCCCAAAGTGTGCCCGTGAGAAGGAAGTCATAATAGATATTTAAAAGCTATCACAGGGACACACTTTTCACTCCAATATGTGGGAGGCTAAGACAGGAGGATGAACAAGTTCAAGTCCAGCTTGAGCTGTACAATGATTCCCTGGTCAATTTAGACTATAGGAAAAGACCTTATCTTAAAATAATCTACTTAGTAAATACATTGAAAAAATATAATGCTACTTCAATTAAATACCATATTAAATAACTGCTTTGATAGTATCAGTACTCCTAACATTTAATTTTAATATTGGCTGAATGATGCAGATACTACTATTGTCCCTTCAGATATAGGAAGTTGGAGACTTAAAGCACACATGGATCTTGTCTATATTACAAGAGGTGAGTTGTGATACATTTAGGGAGTTCTAAGTATGTTATATGTATTTATTAATAGAATTCATTGGTAACATGGGATGATGCTGATGTTATAGTATTATTTAATAATAAGAACAAAAAGTTACTTTATTTTAAAAGCCAAGCCATGCATTACAATAAAACTAAGAACTCACTACTATTAGATTTCCCATCATAAACATCTCTATAATTAGTTTTATATCTTACTTTAACTGGAACTGACTGTAAATGCAATGTAAACTCAATGTAAACTTCAGAGAAGTCATATAATTTTACTCACTACTAAATAAATCAAAACTGTTAAGCACCATCCATCCATTAAGCTATGTCATTAAACCTGAAAATACATGAACAAAACCCTAAATGACTGGCTAAACTTTCCTTTTACTTTGAGGATTATAAGGTGAAATCTTTATCAAGTCTCTACAGATGTCATAATTTATTTTGATTTAAGGCAACTGAATTTATTTGAAAGAGAGAAGTGAAATTACAAATTGAATATTTAGCACTTCGATAACAGTTATTTTAAGATTAAGAAAAAAGAAAAAGAAAAAACAACCCGGAAATTCTGTGGAAGATGAATCTTTAAAGGATGTTGTCCTGGTTCGTCATATTGTCAGCTTGGCATATCTGGGAAGAGAAACCTCAGCTGAGAAAATGCCTCAATTGGATTGGCTTGTTGGTAGGTCTTGATTTCTGATTGAGGTTGGTGGGTCCACCCCACTGTGGACAGATGATGCCACCCCTGGTACAGTGGGCTCAGGATGAGCGAGCCAGAGGAAGCCAGCCAATAAGAAGTATAGGGGCCTCTGGTAGTGGATCAGTATTTTCCCCTATTATACGAATGGACTTTGGGAGGACACTCCACATAAAGGAATATTCCTTCAGCCTAGATACATGGGGGAGGTCCTGGGCCCTGCTCAAATGATATGACAGACTTTGAAGACTCCCCATGGATGGCCTCACCCTCCCTGGGGAGCAAAATGGGGAAGAGATGGGGGTTTTTGGGGGGAACCGGGGAGGATGGGAGGGTGAAGGAACTGGGATTGACATGTAAAACAATCTTGTTCCAAATTTAAATTTAAAAAACTATATAAAAATATAAATTAATAAGAAGAAAAGAAGTATTCTTCCATGGTCTCTACTTCAGCTTCTGACTTCAGGTTTTAGTTCTTCATGATAGTGGACTACAGCCTATAAGCCAAGTAAACCTGTTCTTCTTCAAGTTGCTTTTGGCCATGGTGTTTTATCACAACAACAGAAGGCAAACTAGAAGGCAGATTCATGCTAGACTTAGTAATAACCTTTCATATTCTCAAATAGAGTTTAAGAAAATACAAATGTCCACATATAGTCATTGATTGGCAACATTTACATCAAGTTTCGATGGGAATGACTCATTAACACTTTGCTTGCCCTGTTCTCTGGTAATGAACTTCAACTGAAATCAAAGTGTAAGGACTTGAATTGTTCAGTACAGTTCCCTTAAACACTGTTAGATGGAATGCTGTGGTTCTGTCACTGTAAGTGTCTGGTGTGACATAAATGACTTTTCTTCAGTGTTGATATGCTTATTGTTAAGGGTATATAAACATTTTAAAACACAGACAAATCAGTGCTTTGCGATGCTCCAAATAAGAATTATTTTAAAATATTAGCTCTTAACATCTATTTGTAGCTGTGAATCTCAACCCAGTTTACTCTATATCTGTACAGTGGCAATTGCCACTTGGTTGTCATAATTGAAGATGAGGGCTGCAATTCACATCCAGTGAGTAGAGCCCACTAAAATCCTTATCATGTACAGAACTGCCTCCCACAATAGAGTTATATGGTTCAAAATGCCAGTGCTTGTGAAATTGATCAAATTCTGTTTTATACTGATGAGTCCTACACTAGTTCCAATTGTTTAAATAATGTAGTCATACACACACACACACACACACACACACACACACACACACACACACAAAGAAACCCTAACATTCTAGAGAGAGCTCTGTGTGTGTGTGTGTGTGTGTGTGTGTGTGTGTGTGTGTGTGTGTGTGTGTGAAGGGAATTAAACTCAGCTGCTTCTAAATCCATTAAACTGTGTGCTTCCCATGTAGGCTGCCTTCCAGCAGCCTAATGTATTAGTGAAAACTAGAGAACACATAAGCTAACACTATACAACACATCTCTGGGTGATAGTGCAGTCAAGAGGGACATCATCACTGGCTCCATGTCCATATGGGTGCAGAATAGTAGAAGGATGAAGGGAAGATTTTCAGCTGTTTTTAAATGGTCTTCATTACTTAAGTTTAGTCAAACTTGTGATATTTATATATTAAAACTAGAAGTTCCTAATTATTCCTAAGTATCTATGACTTTGTTTCTTGACTCTAGCTATAGTTTCAGGGATATATTTATTTAGGTTAGGTGACTCTTGCTTATTGGAAAGAGGACTGGCTTATTTTGGCTCACAGCTTTTGAGGTATCTGCCTGTGGTGAGTTGGTGCCAATGCTTTTCTGCCTGGGGTAGGGCATTAGAGCATGATGGGAGTGCATGGTGGAAGAGGCATGGGATCTTCTTGACACAAGTGGTGGTGGTTGCAGAGCTACAGGTTGCACTTGTTGCCACTGAATAGTACACTGAAAAGTGGTTTAAATGGTAAATTTCACATTGTATATGTTTTACTACAGCTATAAAAGAGGAAAACAGTATGCATGTAAGCATAATATACATAAAGATAAACATTATATTTCAAAAGAAACATCACATAACTATTTCCCTTAATTAGGTAGCATGCTTCCCCTTCAACCATGCTATTTTTCATATCAGCTATGTTTCTGTATAGCTATGAATATGTTTCTAAGCTACATGTTCCCTTCATTAACTAGTTGCTGTAGTTTTGCTCATAGTTTTGGCTCAATTATTACTGCACAATTGTACATTTGACAGTTGGTAGGACAAGAGCTACACTTTTTGTTGTTTTTCAAATATTTTTCACAATTATGCAATGTCTATTTAAAATAAATTTTAAAATTAATTCATTTCTATTTTTGCAGCTGAAATTATATTTAGCTCACACATAAATATATCTGGGAAAAAGCAATTACTTCCCAGGAAATTTTGTTTAATTACACTATTTTTAGATTATAATTATAGAAGAATAATTTTGGGGATGGAAAACATTCTTATTGATAAAACGATAAAACTGTTTTGTATTTTTTGTGATTATAATCTCTCTAATTGTCCATAACCCTTGCATGTAAGTAAATATTTCTTCCATTGTAACACCTGAGTAAATCTGTTTTAATCTAATGTTAGTTACAGCTCACAAGCATTGTCTATTATATGGTGTATCAAATGTTCATTAATTTTATATTTATTTATAAAAATATTTAATTTTATGAAATAAAAATAGATTCCCTGTTCCCTAAAAGTAGAGTAATGGTCATTTAAGTCTTTATATACATTCCTATTAGGCAAGCACACATATTGAAATCTGGAAGCTTAGTTGTGCCAGGGTATTTTTTATTTTAACCTGATTTTCATATAGGAGAAATGAAAAGAATACAGTAAGACTAGAGTATCATATATAGTTGATACCATAGTTAATATTTGGTTAAGTCCAGATATTTTTTTTCTCAGTTTTGGCATTTGTTTAAATCAGGATCTCTTATGATGAAATACTTGATATCTGGGAGGCACTGGTACTTACTGGCAAGTGTCTGACCTTGTCCTACCCATGACACCCCTACTATCTCACTGTCCCCTGCCTGTCAGAGAATATACATAACCCTCTCCTCAGAGGGTTAGAAAGGTTTTGCTAAACTGTAAATCCTAAAAACTCAGCTAGTTCTTTGTTTATCAAAATAATCCTTTGTTTAACAAAGGTGACCATGCATCCAATAGGCTTTCTGTCACCTTGGGCTTTCTGTAAATTGCTTTTACAAATGAAGTTTTTGCAAACTAAAGACTCCAGCCCCACGCCACCGTGTGCACACACAGAGAGGCAAAGAAGTACGCAATAGCCTATTGCTTTTCTGTCTCCCTCCTCCGTGATAACATAGCACTTGGGGAATATGCCTCTGCTTTTATTATAGTCATTCATTTACAGATCTGCGTTCCCAAGCTCTGAGCGACTCCCCCTGCACTCTCATGAGTTAGTTCACTGGGGTCAGATGCATTATCTTTCTCAGCTCTTCCCCTCCCATGTCTAGCAGAGCATCTGTGAGCTATACAACAGTGAACAAGAATAATCTGCGGGATGAATGAACCGAAGCACATCAGCTCGGATACCACAAATATTTATTTTAATTTCCCTTTCAAGGCAAGAACGCTAGTTCCGTGACATTGTTAATAAAAAGGACTGTTAGCATAAATGGCTCTCCTCCTGCATCTTTCCTAGAATGCTAACTTGACATTTGCCCAGAAAGCTAGATCAGTCTGACTGTGGAGGGACAGAAGCTGCCGGTCCTCCATGGATAGCCACTGCCCTCAGCAACCGTGGCATTTACAATGTTTCTTCATTGCTCTGCCTCTGTGCTTCACATAAAAGCATACGAAGGCTCCGAGTGGAGGCTGTTAAAGGAAGAAGGTTAGTTTTAACCGATATACTCAAATTAGAGAAAGGAGTTATGAGAAATTTATAGTCATCAAAATAAGCATGCATGGCAGGGCATGCACAATACACCCAGCGCTGCCTTAAGTCACCCTCAGGGATTCCTGGTAGAGTTTCTTGCTGATGTTTTTAGCCACAGGCTGGTCATGTCTGCTTGCCGGCACGGTAAAGTGATCTTCCTCTATTAGATGGAATCTTGAATGAAGGTGGTGGGGACTGTGCCTTCCTAGGTCCATATTCTGTCCCTCCACTCCCTCTGTACTCTCTGCACATTGAGTATGTGTGTGGGGGTTGGGAGAGGCCGAGGAGGATGCCTTGGAGAGGGAACAGAGGGCTGATACCACAACTTTCTTGGTTCATGGAACAACTTTCCACTGGAACTGGTATAAGACCTAAACATTATTATGGGAAACATCCCAACGTTTCTTCACTTTTCCATTTACAGACTGAGAAAAATCAATATGACACTTGAAAGCACCATCTGTAAATATGGGAGGTTTTTACGTTGCATCTCCAGGGAAATACTTTTGGTAGATGTAAAAGTAAGTTATAAATTATTTTTTACAGTAAATGAGTAGATATTCTAACAAAATTACTTACACATAGACATGACCTCAATGAACTTGAAGTAATAGAACAACTGAACAGTTGTGCAGTCATATTAGAGATGAAGATAATTTTGATAGTCACAAAAGTCAAGAGACTGTCAAGATAAGAGGTGCCTGATGCCTAGCAATGGGTTGTTCAGCTTTGTGCATGGAAACTGCTCATTTGAAATAACCAGCGGTGAGCACAGAATGAACATCTCCATTAACAAAGAGCAGATCAGGAAGATTAAGGAGTAGAGGTTATTTTCTCGCATCCTTAGAAGCATGCACAGCTGATAACATGTATCATTAAAATGTCAAACTATTCTCAGGTTAAGCCTACCAAGTCCAGTAAGAAGTACCTTACGTATTTAGAGGGAAAGGGGAGAGTATACGTGAAACTGAGGTGTAGCAAGGGCCCGCCCTCTCTAAATGGAGCAATGTCCTTGTCTTCTTACCGAACATTTTATCATAAAGAGGGACAGTGTGGCAGGCTGGATTTGACTAGCAGTCCTGAAAATCAAGACATAACAGGGCTTAGTTAGGTTACAGGCTAGAACCCATGCAAGGCATTGGATGTTATCTCTTCATGGATACATGCTTAGTAAAAATGTACAATTTTTACTATTACTCACTGGTAACTCACAAGTCAACATGCCAGGGACTGACTGCCTCCTTAGAGCGGGACTCGGGGATCAGGATGAGAAAGACACTTGCTTCTTATTATATAACCTCTTGTGCTTCAGGATTTTATATTGTGCATAAACGTGTTTTTTACATGTTCCAAGCAAGCGAGTCCATTTTCCTCGCTAAAAACAAAAACAAAATCCCAAATCAATCCAAACCACATCTTAACTTAGAAAAGGATTTGTATTCTTCCTCTCTCTTCCCCACTTTTCTCAAATGTTTGACATCATTATAAGAACCTGGAAGATCACATTATGTGCAAGTATTTGATTTCTACATGTAACAACGGCAACACATTCAATTCATGAGCCAAAGTTGTATTTAAATATATTCCAAATCTCGTATTGGAAATAAGCAATACTGCAAAAGACACTTCTTGATATTTTACAGACAGGACAGCTAAAGTTTGGTGCACTACTAATTGGCACAAGGTTACAGAGTTAATCTACCAACTAGTAAAATTACAGCAACAATTTTACTTTGTAGTCAAACTAATGAATGGTTCCAGTCCTTTCTGGAAGCCATGGTTGGCAGGATTTACACACTGGTTACAATAATGTACAGCCTTAAACATAAAGGCCATTTGTAGAAGAGAGTTGTTCAAAAGGCCACTTGTACTGTCCCCAGTATGTTGTAATAAGTTGATATTTCATAGTAACATTTTAGGTACTCAAGTCCATTTGGAATAAAATAGTGCTACAGAAAATGATACTTTGGGGAAGTCAGACTCTAAGCCTGGAAAAAGCACTTCTTTTGTATGTAATCTGCTTCTTGTTAAATGATGGTTTAATCGTTTTGTAGTTATATCTCATCACCTTGCAAATACTGTACATTGTAGAGACTTAAATTAGCATCTACTGATGATCTCACAGGTCTGGAAGTGAACAGTCTGGGTTCAGCATGCCTGGGTTCTTTCCTTGCATCTCAAAGGGTTAAAATTCCAATGTCATTTGTCATTTCTGATGCATTCCACAGGGAGCCCAGAGCCTCTTCCCATCATGAGTGGTTGAGGCAGGAGTCACTTCCTAGTAGACCGGAAGGCCCTTGATCTCTGTTTGCTACATTCCTTGTCATGTGTCTGCTCTATCCTCAAAGTTCACAACAAGAAATTTACTTTGAATGAACTAGAGAAACTGGATTAGATCAGGCTCACTCAAATAATTATCTTGTTTTCAAGGCAAGAGACTTGTGATGTAATTATAGCTTTAACAACCCTTCACAGCCCTGCTTTGATTATTATTTTTAAATTAGTTAATCAATTAATGTATTTATGTTACATCCTGACCACAGTTTCCCCTTCCTCCTCTACTTCCAGTCCCTCCCCCAACTCCTCTTTCCACCCCTCCCCACCCACTGGTCCTCTGTTTCTATTCAGAAAAGGGCAGGCCTCCCATGGATATTGACAAAACATAGCATACCAAGTTGTACTAAGACTAGGTGCCTCACCTTGTATTAAGGCGGGAAATTGCAACCAGTATGAGGAACAGGGTCTTAAAAGCCAGCAAAAGGGGCAGACACAGGCTCTGGTCCTACTATTAAGAGTTCCATAAGCAGACCATGCTACACAGCTGTTACATATGTGCAGATTAGTTTTTAATTGAATAACCGAGAGATGGCTCCTGTGCAGCAGGGGTATGGAGAGAGTATGAGTATTGCCACAGTCATCTAAGCCAGTGGTCTTCAACCCCATTGGATATGTGTGTGTGTGTGTGTGTGTGTGTGTGGGGAGGTCGGGGTCAAATGACTGTTTCACAGAGCAAGCATATAGGATAGCCTGCATATCAGATGTTTACATTCCTATTCATAACAGTAGCAAAATTACAGTTACAAATTAGCAACAAAAAAATAATTTTATGGTTGGTGTTCACCACAACCTGAGGGACTGTATTAAAGGGTTGTAGCATTAGGAAGCTTGAGCACCACTGATAACTGTTCCAAACCTACTAGGCTCTCCAACATTTGAGTGTACTCTTGGGAGAATTAGAGCAAGGGACACACAGCATGACACTTTATTCATATGGGTTACAATTAAGTGATGAACGACGAATTGCCTTGAGGATTTAGGTGCGAAAGCATTTAATATATTCTTGATGCTCATGAGGAAATAATAGCTTAAGGTCACATGGTAGCCCTGTTTTCATATTCTAGGTTCAAGACTCTAATAATCTACAGAACTTGGGCTCTGCAATGTATTAAGTATGATGGTTTCCTGTTTATATATTATATTTCAGAATTTATAAGAGGGCTTATTTTTAAAACATATACACAGATACAGGATATGAAGAAGACAATGGCTCTCCTGCTGAGCAGGATAACTATTCTTACAATAATAAGACCACATTGTGAAAATGACTAATGTACACTTTTCTGAGATTTTTTTCTTTTAAAAAGCAAAACTATTATGATTCTTTATGTAGATTCAATCAATGTAATGTGATAAATTTAGAAGCTTTAAAAATGAATCCAACATTTAATTTGCCATCCTTGTGCTCTATGTGTTTTTTAATGAGGATGTTGGTGTGTATCTGGACTTAAAAAACTTATTTTGAGTAAAGGGTGGCCACACTTCTTGGTCACCAGAACACGGCTGGTTCAAGTAAATGCTTAAGGCAGAATTCAGTACAAGACAGAACAAACTGAATATATGCTCTGTCCCTTATGGGACGGGACACACCTGAACTTGCCCTTCTGTCTAAGTTTTAAACCCTGTGGAAATCGTAGGATGAAATGGTCTGTAAGGTCAGCCTGAGCACAGACATCTGCAGACCAGCTGGAGGTCGGGAGGAGAAGACCCATAGTCCCTCATTTTATAAACGCGGAGAGTAAAATTGAGAGCGCAGGGCTTTCGCAAGCACCCAGCTTGAGCAACGCCTAAACAGAACCGTGAACGGGGATCTTTTCTTTTTAGTTTACTAATGGTGCTACAGCATTCTTTCATAAGTACTGTCGTTTCTACCACTGCGAGAAGTGTTTTGATGTAGTGGTATAGTAAACAGAGGTAGTGTATTGACTCTCACCCCATTCCAAAGGTGGGGCCCCTGCCTTTATTTTCCCTTCCTCAGCCTTCATTTCTGGTCTTATATGGCCATTCTTACTGACCCCACAAACCGGTACCTGGTCATTTTCTTGGGTCCGGACCCTTACAACATGTAGCAAGACTCATATTACTCCACGGGTGGGGGTAATATGTGGTCTGCCCATCCAATAGTAAGCACAGCAATCATTTTTTTTTCTAATAGACTATTTTGGGGATGGATATATTATCACTCGTATACTTTCTAGAAGATAGAGATGCCCAAGTAGACTCACCTTTACTTACCTTTTAAAATTGTAAATAGATAATAATGCTTCCTGTGATACTGACCTAGATTAAAGGATGGGAATTCCATGAGAACTTCTGATGGCTATACAGCTTTAGTTTCTTTAGGAAAGTGTTCTATATAAAAGAAGAGAGAGAGAGAGAGAGAGAGAGAGAGAGAGAGAGAGAGAGAGAGAGAGAGAGTAACTACGAGTATAACATTTGACACTTGGACATTCTTTTTTAGATAAAAATATTTGGAATTGTATATAAAATATAGTCTTAAAGTGTCACAAGGAAATGGACTTCAGTAAGACAGCTGATTGTTAGAACTTGGATCTTAGGGATTTCTTTGGGGTTATATGAGATTTTTAAGCTTAGTGTGTTCCCACAAACAAAGACATTTCATTTTTTTTTCTTCCTGTCTTCATAGAGGAGTGTATATCCACCTTGTTATGTATTTCACTTAGAAGCAATCTTCACTGGGATTCACATGGTCCGCGGCAAAACTAGACAGTGTTAGCAGGGCAAATCACCTAATCTGGACAAACCCATCGCTAAAATGCAATGGAGTAAGGAGTTAACTTCCAGAGTCATTATGGGGATTAAAATTAGTAGCATGGACAAGCTTAGTCCTGTGCTGACAAGTATTATAAACACTGGGGGACTAAGAGAGATGGCTCATCTCTCAGTAGGTTCTATATCGACTACTGCTCCAGTGGACCTGAGTTCAGTTCCCAGCATTGTGTCTGTTGCCTCAAAAACCACCAATAATTCCAGACCCAGGGGCCCTCTGCACTTTTCAGGCCTCCCTGGGTACCCACACACATGCACACTTACTTACACAGAGACATATGCATGCACAAAATTTTAAAAATGAGAGCTGGCTCTGGTGGTGCACACTTTTAATCCCAGCACTTGGGAGGCAGAATTTCAAACCATATTGGTTTCTGAGTTCAAAACCATCCTGGTCTACAGAGTGAGTTCTAGAACAGCCAAGGCTACACAGAGAAACCCTGTCATAAAAACCCAATAATAACAACAACAATATCCTTAAAAACGTTCAGCATCCTTGTTATTATTATCTAGTGACTAAAAGAGATAATTTTTTCGTTAATACAACCTTCTTCACATTTGACCTTCTTCACATTTTCTATTATTCTTGACCACGGAACATGTAAGCATTGCTATAGGCACTTAAGGAAATAAATAAGATTGTTTTTAGTAAATTTTTCCTCAGGGCGCTAGATGGCGACCTTCACCTTTCATTAAAAAAAAAAAAAAAAAAAAAGAAAAAAAAAAAAAAAAAAAAAAGTTCCATTACTACTGCCCCAGCAGAAATGCTGTTGTGTGTGGTATAAGGTCATTGGGTTAGGTCATCTTATCAGGCTTCCTGTGTAATCTAAATTACACTGTTTTCAGCTAATGAGTAAGACTTCTTTTCTTTCTCTATGCAGCAACTGTATTTAAATTAAAAGTGACGCACTTAAAATAAGTTTAATTTAGGAGGAAAGTGGTGGGTTTAGAGTTCTGATGTACATATGGCACTCTGGCTTAAATGGTCCCTTTAATAGGCAGAAGAAGCACTTAAAACCTCTCTTTGTTGCAGACAGGATAAGACATGGGGAGAGCTTGCAAGAAACTTTATAAAAGTATTTTTATTTTCCCATAAGTAATGTTGAAACTGTGCCCTAGTCTTTTAAACATGATAAAAGTTTTTTTTTCTTTTTGGCATGGAGTATTTTTTAAATACACATTGTTTTGAGTATTTCTAGAAAGGATTGTAGCAGATTCCGTTTTCACACCAGCAGTGACAGGAAAATAACCATCAATACCACCACCACAGACAACTGAGTCTGGGTAGAGGTAGAGGTATTTGCTTCCCTTAAGAAATCCAGATGTTGTGTTTAATGATTCTAACCTAATGCAATCAGTGAGTGCAACCAGCACTAGGTAATAGAAGGATTTCCAAAAGAAAACATATTTTAGGAGGATTTATTTAAAAGCCAAAGCACACAATTGTTTTCCTTTCATGTATTGTTTCAGACCAGGTAGTATACTTATTTACTTATTTTTTTTAAGACATGTAGTACTTTTCCTTTTTAAAGGAAAGTGGTTATTAGTTAAGAGAAACTCTTATTTTAGTTGCATCTACTAAAATTTGTTAACTTGTTCATTACCTGAAAGAATGCCCCCCATTCATCAAATAAATGGAAAAACAATATTTTTATATATATGTAAAACATGATCTCTATGGTGTACAGTGGATATCTTTAAAGTGTAGTGATTACTAAGGATCAAATGGCCATAATAATTCCCTTAACATTGGCCAGATGATGGATGCTCAGATAAGGGAAAAACAAAGACCAGGACGAATGGGAATGGGGCTGCAGTTTCCAAACTCAACTGGGAGGGAGAGCCAGCAGTTTAGCAGCTGGAGTAGCCTCTTCAGAGCCATGAAAGATAATGTTTGGGTGCTCAATATACAATATTTAAGCGGAGTAGATGAAATCCATACTTTAAACTGTTCACAATCAATGCACGGCCTTGCAATTTTCCATAAACACATGGCTCATCATGATATGCTCATCCATTTTCCCCTCCAACTGTTTTAGTTCACAATTTCCAGTGAAGTTATGTCCTACAAAACTCGGAATTGCTATTGCTGCCTTTGCCCTGTCGGTCATTCTTATTAGTGAAGGTCTCAACCTCAGAACTTGACAGTGAGAGGAGATGCCCACACATGTGCTTTCTCTCCAGGCATGCAGAGCGGAAAAGAAAGGAATGGCGAAAACAAACATGGGTTTCTTTAGGTTGTCTAAAGGAAATGTAAAATCTCTCTCTCTCTCTCTCTCTCTCTCTCTCTCTCTCTCTCTCTCTCTCTCTCTCTCTTTCTGTCAGGATCCAGTTACAAGCACTGCGTCATCCTCGAGAGGTCACATGGTAATTGTTGCTATTTCAAGGATCAAGTGTCATAAAGCACCCCATCCCATTCCCTTCTTTTGGTACCATATAGCCTAGAAGAGTGACTGTGTGATGGAGTGAGCTCAAGCTCTCTGGTCCAGCCCTCCGTAGAAACCAGGCTCTCGGTGGGGTGGCGCGCTCGCGTATTCTCACCAAGCGACTGGGAAAGGGGGACGAGGGAGGGGGGTCTCAGGGGAGGAAGGGCGGCTCTAATTGGTTTCTCAATGAAAGATAATCACCTATTCCCCAGAGACGCTAGGGATTAGCACTCTGCCTCTCCTCTCCTTCCTTTTAGACGCCTCATCCTCCCCTCGGAGCTTCTAGTTCATTCAGCAGAAGCGATCGCAGGAGCGGGGGCCACACTCCGTGTTCCGGGCTGAGCGCCCCAGTCCCCGGCTCGCTGCGCTCCTCTGCCGTCCCAGCCGCCCAGCCGCCGGCGTGCCGCGGGAAGAAAAGTTTCCAAAGGGGGAGATCTGGCTTAACCTTAAAAATGAGTGAACTGGAGGAAGACTTTGCGAAGATTCTCCTGCTCAAAGAGGAGAGGATCAAAGAGCTGGAGAAGCGGCTGTCAGAGAAGGAGGAAGAAATCCAGGAGCTGAAGAGGAAGCTCCACAAATGCCAGTCGGTGCTGCCGGTGCCCTCCACCCACATCGGCCCGCGGACCACCCGGGCACAGGGCATCTCCGCCGAGCCGCAGACTTATAGGTCCTTCCACGACCTGCGCCAGGCGTTCCGGAAATTCACCAAATCCGAGAGGTAGGCGCAGGGCGTCGGGGGGCAGGGGCCACTCTCCCGGTGCCCGTGGGGACTGCCTTAGGGGCGGCGGGTGGAGGGGGTGGGGGTGCGAGTCTGCGATAGCGCAGGGCGCCCCCTGCTCGCCGTGGCGGTCCGGGAAGGGGAAGTGTTTATTTTTGTTTCTGCGCATCACGTGCTGCGGTTGTCTCTGGCGGGCTGGGAAAGGCGAGCTCTTCGTGGAGACGCGCCCCTGTGGCGTGGGGGTGGGGAAAGGGACCGCGGAAAGTTCGCTACCTTGCGCTTGACGGCGCGGGCTGCTGCCTCTCGGGGCGCCCACGCTGGGGCTGAACCCTGACCGTCCCCGGGCCTGGAGAATTTCCCAGAGGCGACCCGGGCCGCGGAGTGACCCGAGGCTGGCTGGGGTCGAGTTCAGTTTAGGGACAGAGTTTGTCTAGATACAGTGAGCTTTGCCAAGAGGGCGCTGGCCGGGTTGGGGCGGACCTGGGGCTGGTCTCCACCCCATAGATCCAGCCTCCAGCAAGGGGTTGGGAGGGAAGGGTTATTCACCGGGTCACTTTCAGGGGAGCTGTGATGTCATCAAGAGAAAGCCACTAAACCCCACCTCTGGGCGCTCATTTGCTTTGCTTCTGTTTTTTCCAGAAGGGCCACTCTTAGTTGTCCTGGGCTTGGTGGAGGTTGGGTCACTTTGCACGTGAAGCAGGTTAGGGACAACTGCTCAGCCCAATGCAAGGGCTGTTTGCTTCAATTTCAACTCCTTCCTGGAAAAGTTGGGGTAGGGAGCGAAGGGGGGGGGGTGCTTTCTCTAGGCGCCACCTCGCTTCTCCCTTTCTCCCTCCCTGGCATTTTAAGAGCCAAATTCTTCCATTTCGAAGTTGTGCGGTGTCTTCGGGGTGTTCAGAGGAGGCTGGATGGGTTTTGGCCGCAGTAGGAAGGTTTTGCACTCCACACACCGCCTTCGCGGAGAAGGCTGATCGATCGGCTGCAACGTTAAAGCCCTGTGGACATTAGGGAGAGGAAGTGCAGGCTCCAAAGCCCATTACTGGCTTTTAGTCTCTGGGAGTGCAGGGCCGAAAGTGCATTTCTCAGGATATTGAATATTCCATTAGGCGTGCCTTCATGCCCGCCTACCTCTTACCCTTCCCCTCTTCTTAGATCATTTGGTGTCTGACTTTGGGGCCCTCGGGAGACTACTAAACTCCCCAGCCCCCCAACACAGACAGACACAGACAGCCGGACACACACACACACACACACACAAACACACACACACACACACACACACACACACACACACACACACACACACACACACCTCTTGCTTTGAGGCTAGCTCTTCTAAAGAGCAAACCTGATCATCATGGGTCCCTTCCCCCCCCCCCCGGGCCAGTTCCAAGGCCCCCATGTTCCTGCACCTCGACTGCACTCTGTGGTGTGTCGATCACAGTATGGGTAGCCAAAACGGACAACAAGGGGGTTCAACGCTGTCTGGAGACCCAGAGCTGGGCGCGGGTGGGGATAACCAAACAGGAATCCCCAGGAAGGGCACCACCTAAGAAATGCGGGCTCTTCTGAACACGGATCTCAGACAGCTTTCAGATACCCTGAGTCACTTTCCGCTTTTGAAGCGACTCGGGTACCTTTTGGCCCAGCCTGCCTTGGAAGTTCCTATTGCCCGGAACGAGGCCCCTCCCCTCCCGCTAGGCTGAAAGTGCAGAGTTAGTCTTTGGCCCGACCCGAGCTTGGGAAGCTGCTACAGTCCTGCCTCCGCCTGGCTGTGCATTCCGCGGCCGCTGCCCTGCCCGGCTCTCGGCAGCTGGAATCAATCTGCCCACCTCCTTAAGAAGCCACTTCATCAGCGGTCACCAGGCAGCTGCTTGCCTCCCAGGGCTGCCGCTTCGAGCTTTATCGCATTTTTGAAATTTCAGATTTAGTGTCTGGGCTGTGCCCCTTAGAGTAACAGCATGGCTTCACAGAAGAGAGGAAATTCTCACCAGGGTCTGGAGAGGACAGGCGAAAACCCGCTTTCCCAGAGCCCGCTTTCCAGGCGCCAGCTTACAAAGACTCCACCCCCATCCCCCCCCCCCCCATTGACAAGCATTCTTAAAGAATGTGAAATTTTTGTATCTATGAAGAGGAAATGGCTTATGTCTCCTACGAACTATCTCCCCTTTTGACCCTTCCCCCTTTCCACTCCCACCGCAGCGTTTTCTTATTGAAGTAGAAACTTTCATCATCTCAAGAGCGGCTCATGCATGATAGAGCACACTTATTTGTGTCTTGAACCAGTGTCTGGAGTACTTTCCACTTCCTTTCTCCTGATTTACACTGAACAGAGGTAAACGTTTTCCAACTTGTGCCGACTTTCAAGCTTTCAAAAGGAAGCATGCAGTTTATTTTCAGTGAGGTGACTCATTAGCATTTAAAGAATTTTGACAGGTATAATATATGGGCATACTATCCACTGGAATTAGGCACTCTCTTAAAGAGAAAGGACTCTCAGCAAGACACTTTGGTTTAAGGAAAAACTCTTAGAAAAGCATTTCAAAACGACGAGGGTTAATAATGGGCAATGTGCTTTTAGAATGAAAGAATACTTTCTGCATCAATCCATCCATCTCCAGTGACTGAGACAGAGGGCTTTATTGCAATGCTAATATTCAGTTATAATTGGAGCGATAGGTATTAGTACTGAAGATTCATTTCAAATGTTGTTAGGACACTCCATTTTTATACTAAAAAGAAAATAAATTTAGTTTGAATTAGGATTTTTTTCTTTTTTTGAGGGAAACTAAAAGAAGTCTGTAATCTAAAAATAATTTACATAGTAGGTGGCAAAATATATCTTAAGCTTTTATTGTCGTGGAAGGGAATGGGAGAAATTACTGCTGTAATCAACTTGGTCCAATTATCCAGATTTCCATGTGTCCACAGAGGATACAATGTTTGTTCTCCATTAAGAATGATCCAAGTATCTAAGGAATGCTTAGATGAAAATTATACCAGGGAAGAGGAAGATCTAAGCTCTCAAGCATAAGTATCAAGTGAACAGTATGATGCTCATGTTTAAAAAGAAAACATCTGACTTATTGCAGTTCTCATTTACAACCCCTTAAGAAATGTTCTGTAGGGATCAAGTGATTAGCATTGAAAATGGCAGGCTCTTTCAGATGATGGCGATGATATTTTCAAGTTATGTTTGAAATACTTCCCTTTTGCCAAAAAACTCCAAGTATTTCCCATAGATTCCTCTGAACTGGATTCCCCTCAGGCATACATTTCACATCCAGAATTTCCAATTTCTTTCCGTTCTTTTCCCGAAATTTTCATACAATCATAAGTTCCTTTTTTGGCTGCTTCATTAACTAGTGTATACACTAGGGACTGCACACACGTTTTAAATTGGCTTGAGCATGGGCTAGAATCAATATTAACTAGTTCCCAGAATAAGAGCAGACAGTATTCCAAAGTGGCTGGGGCTATTTTTGTCTAGAAGCCCTTGCTTCTGATGATGCCAGTTGATCAGTAGAACCCAAACTTCCACGGGAGTATAGATGTCTTGGACTGGATGTCCCAGAAAACCCTTGCTTTTTGCATCTCTGAGCCAATTCAGTTGTCAAAAGGCGAGGCCTCGTTTTGATATAACCAACTTCAAGAAGATGCATTCTAGCTGTACTCTGGGCCCAACACCAGTTACTCTCCCACTGTTCATATTGAAAATACACAGAATTGTGAAACAATGACAAAAGCAACAGTAAAGACAACTAATTTTTCCATCTCAACACTGTGCTAGAAACAGAACCTATGGTAGCAGGTCACGGTTATACCTTAGCACATCTAACGGGTACCTGTACTTCTCAAGGAAGGAATTTGAGGCTTCAAATCTAGTGATGTGCTTGTAGACTCCCACCTCAGGACCACCACAACCAGTTTCAAGCCCAAACCTAGTTCTCAGAGTCCACATAATAGATGTATTATAGAACCAGCCCAGCTGGTTCAATTTCAGTGACTGGTGAACCATTTCTCACTGGGTAGGGAGGACCTACCATGTGCTAACCTGACCTCTTTAGAAAGGGACCAGCGGAGTCTTATAGCCAGCCCTCTTATGCAGCTTAGATGGGCCTGCTTAGCTGGGAAGTCCTCAGGCAGCCCTGCTTTTGTAGGATTGTTACCTGGCAATCTTTCCCCTTCCTTTTTTCCTGATTTCTGTAGCTTACTATCATGTTCCAGGTAGGGATAATGGACAATAATATTGTGAAAGGCATTAGTTTTGCCTCCTTTGGATTGGTTTGTTTTGGAGCCTGTCCTGGAACTAGCTCTTGGCTCTGTAGACCAGGCTGGCCTCGAACTCACAGAGATCTGCCTACCTCTGCCTCCTGAATGCTGGGACTAAAGGCATGAGTCACCAATGCCCAGCAATCCTTTTACACCTTAACATAGCTATAATCAAAGTGAATGATCATTATAGTAACTTTTGAATAGCTTTCTGATTAACATTGTAATAGTCTCACAATAGCCTTGGGTAGAGAACATTGGTTTAGTTGAATCAGATGAATAGTATTTTGGGCAGTAATTTAAGAGAATGCAAGCTAATGGCATGGGGAAGATTTTCCTGCTGGACAGCTGATGAACAAACACCCTTATATCTTGTCACATGCCAATTGACAAGCATTAGCATGTCACAGAGACTTTCAACCTAAGGTGATCATGAGAGGGGTGGTTCCCTGGTTTAATGATGAGAAAACTGAGCAAATCCTTGTAGACATGCTTTTCAAGGCATCCCAGAAAAAGCAATAGAAGGAAAATGTAGTTTTCTTGGTTGTACATCTGTACCAGAGATGCCAAATTGATATCTTTGGCATGCTGTTGATTTATATCTAGTTAAGAGACTTTTTTTTTTTTTTTTTTTTTTTTTTTTTTTGAGCTCAATTCTGATTCTGGAACCAAGACTATTTTCCAGATGGGCTGCCTATGCTGGGAGCCTCTGTTCATTTGAATCACCAGCATAAATAGAGGTCACATACTTCAGTTTCAACCGTGTATCCCTTAGAAATTTGACCCTCACAAAGCAATTTCAATCAGACCTGAAAAAACAAGAGATGTCCTTTCTTCTTCCTCCTTCCTGACCAAGTCCTGTTTCCTTGTGGGCTGGTGACATTACTGAGGAAAGATGCTGAGGAGGCACTAAATCTTTTCTTTTGATACGATTTCCAGGTGATTTCATAGCTGCACGGGGCATGAATAATTATTTTTGTTTCCCATTGAGAATTTCCTTATCAGGGTTCAGAGCCAGACATTATCAAGGTTTCTTGTAGGTTTTGGAAGTTACTGTGAGCTCTGAGATAAACCAGGGATGACATATCCTGTTTCACAAAAGTGAAAGAGCAGAAGCTTGGGAACTGTAGGAAAGGGATATTGACCTTGACTCTGGCTTTGTTGATGTGTTGGTTTACTCATGAGAAAAGGGGGAGGGGAAAAAAAAAGAAAATGAAACACACACACACACACACACACAAACACACACCAATATACATAGATGTACAGAGTACATTTGTATGCAGACATACCAAATTGCCATTTGATTCCATTTCTGACTTACATTTACCACAGTAGTTGTTATTATAAAGCTTTTCAAGGTATCTCAAATAAGTCCTTGTAGAAAAGATGGCTTCTTCTTTGCATCTGTTATTATAAAGCAATTCACGGTGTCTTGTAGATTCTCAAATGTTTCTGCATGCTATTGGGCACATACACACACCTATGTTGCCACCCAGCACCAGGTACAAGAATCCATGCTTGTCACTCTTCCTTTATCAACCCCTCCATTTTCTTGCCCCTTTCTTAGTTCCGGACTCTTCCTGGTTGTGGGTCTCTCTTTTGGATCTGTTTTTTCTAGGTTCTAGCTTGACATCTTTGAACCCTACCAAATCTGTCTGCTTGAAAAAGTTTCAGAACAGAGACATGAAGCAAAGAGTGCCTGTTCAGAAGGTTACTGTATTTTAAAACTTGTTCGTGTCCTTATTAGGTCTGTGTGGGCATCAGTGTGCACATGAGTGTATGTATAATTTGAGTTTCACAAATTAAAAAATTAATTATGAAGATTTGCAATGCCTTAAAGTAGTTGTGCAGTGAGAAACTACTGTGTCCTTAAAAGGTATTTATACCTTTTATGTGGATTTAAAAGAGATGAGATGATGTTTTAATATTTTCATTCTGGAACAATAGATTATTTTTGCGGAATGGTTAACATTGTTCAGAGAAACCAGCAGAGATGATTCACAGAGCACAAACTTTGGTACATCCTTTGTTTAAGGTATTGTAAGCATCTTAATTTTGTTTTGTGGATGAATAGAATAGAAACCTATACTTCTTAGAAAAGCACACAATACAAAATTTATATTGACTAGAGAGTTTCAAAACAATATCTGAAATTTGTCCTGTCCAAAGCACTGGTTGTATGCTCATTCTTTCCTTGGTGCATATTTATTTGATTTATTCTTGGGACTCCATTATTAATGGTTAATTTGTTATCCGGTATTTAATTTGGGTTGATTTTCTTTTTTTTATGAGTGTGACATAGTGGTGTCAGGGCGGCAACATAACTGTGGTGATTTCATTCCAGTGTTTATTTGCAAGAGAAACTAGCAGGGTATAAAGTATCGATTGTAATTTACTTGAGTAGAAATTAGTTGTTGATATTAATGCTACAACTATAGCTTTTAAATTCCCTGTTACATTTGTTGCAAATTAAGACCTTTTTTTTTTTTTTGTATGTAGTCTAATTTATCCAGTGCTTCAAAATAAATTTTAAATTCCTGGATTTGTCTTCCTTTGAGCACCCAGACCTCAAAATGCTACAAAATACCATTATAAAACCCTTCGGGGCTCCTAAAAATATTTGTCTGTTTGCCTTTCACAAATATTCCTGAGTCTGTTTATTCAATGATACGGTGCTATGATTGTCTAACAAGCAACTCGAAAGCCTTTGGGTAAATGTTAGTGTTTTTCCTGATGCTTCTCATTGCCCACATAGTGTGGATGGAGCTCATTTCATGTATTACACAGTCACTAACGGACTTGTTTACGTGTGCCAGAGATCCCTAAAATAGAAAATTCTTTTATATCTTAGGCTGTAAACCCTTGTGTAGAAACCAGGTCTGTTTACAGGAAAAATTCCAACCAAATAAAACCAGCAATTTACCATGCTTCTCCCTCCCATGAACTGCCTTGCAGAGAAAAGGTATATCTTGAATATATTAAAACACAAGTGAAAGAACCCTGTGTCTTCCCGGGCAAAAGCACTTCATATTCAAAAGTCCTTTTAGAGACTAAGACTCTAAAATACTCACCCTGGCATCCTCTCTTACCCCAGCACATTTCAACTCCGGTGTCACAATAAAATGCTATGTATTACACTGATCATAAGGTTAAAATGAATAAATGACTGTTTTTTTAAATCAAAATTTATGAATTATTTGCTTCTCAAAAACAAGGCTGAGAGCATATTCTCAGGCCTTTCCCCAGGGAAAGCCATTCACTCTAGTTCCAATCAGCTTCCTAGATGGGAAGGCTTACAAATGTATGGCAGGAAATTACACAAAATCCACAGATGGTCTTGTCTTTTCACAGGGGTATGTTACACATGGGGATATCATCTGTCTTGTGAGTCACTGCAAGGAAAAAAAAAGTCTAAGAGCCCCACATCTGATCTAGAGTTCTGAAAAGTCAGCTTCTTGACTCTGACTCGATAAGCTTCTTATTTATAAACAAAGGCATTATATTCCCTAGGCTCAACTTAGCACTTACCCTTCAGAGCGGTGTCCACAAGATGGGGTGTTCATATTATCAGTGGCATAGGAACGTTTCTAAGTGTGCACAAGTGAATTTATTTTATGTTAATAGAGTGTAATAAATGCTGGGAGAAACCATTTGACTAATGCATGGGACCCATGTTGCCCAGCTACATTGCTTAAAATAATCTGAGTTTTAAGATGTATAACAGATTTAAGAAATATTATTTCTTAAATTTTATTATTTTAAAGCCCCCTTTCCCCACAATAAATGAAAAATTGTTTTCATATTTGTTGTTATACTTGCTGATACCGTATTCTAGAGGAGTCTGTGTAATTTGGTTCTCTCTGTACCCATCTTTTGATATTTTACATAGTTGTCTCTCAATAGTGTCAGAGGAATTGAACTGTGGACACAGAATTAGAATCGTTAGCTTTCATGAAGTATATACTCTTCAAGTCAGTTTAGTTAAGAGTTACATTAACATGACCGAAGAGAAGCATCTGACTTCCCTTCAGATTGATAAGTTCTACTCCACAGCTGATCATAAATTTGCAAACAGCGAATCCCAGAAACAATAACTGAGGCTGAAAGCCTATTCCACCCTACCCCTTCCAGCCTAGGTCTCGGGATCTGTTTTCTGGTTTGGGTCCACTGTGTTGGCTCTACTCCTCCAGAACTAGTTCTTGTTTAAGGTGGAAAAAGGAAATGTGTTAGATGCAGGAAAAGAATTCTACAATGCCATTCTTTATTCCAGAGAATGCTTCAGGTTATCTACTCACCCCTGTAAGAAAGGGAGGTCTCAGGTTTCAGTGTAAGGACCTTTTAAAAGGCTGCAAAGCAGAAACAAAGAGAAGAAAGGGCTTGGGAAGAAAGGATAATGAGAGCGCTATTTCAACTCTTGCCACTAGATGGCAGCAGAAGTATAATATTTAGTAGTTGAAGCCCACTGTGTAGAAAGACCTTTAGGTGAATACTAAAAAAAGAAAAGGGGCCAAGACCAAGCTACAGAAACCCACAGAGACAGCTGGCCTGAACAAGGGGGAGCTAAATGACTCCAGACTGATAGCTGGGAAAACCAGCATTGGACCGACCCAGACCCCTGAACATGGGTCTCAATTAAAGGCCTGGGCAGTCTAAGGGACCTCAGACAGTGGAACCAGGATGTATCCCTGGTGCACGAAAGGACTTTGGGAGCACATTCCCAATGGAGGGATACTCCCTTAATCTAGAGGCAGGAGGGAGGGCCTAGTCCCTACTCCAAATGACAGATTTTGATGATCCCTCCAGGAAGACCTCACCCTCCCTGTGGAGTGGGTGGGGAGTGGGGGGGGGGGTCGGGGAGCACGGGATGGAGGGAGGGAGAGAGAACTGGGATCGATATGTAAAATAAGGAAAAAAATAATAAAAAATTTAAAAAATCTATTCTCTAAGACATAACTTTCTTAATAATAGGATTCATGTTTGGAAGAGGGATCACATATTGACCTCTGTTTTTCTAATCAGTGATGACTCAAGAGAATGTGTTTAAAATGCTGAGTAAATTGTTCTTCTTGAAGAAAAGACTAAGAGGACAGCTTCAGATGTTAATGTCACCCGAAGGGAATGTCTATACTCCTACGGGTCAACCTCTGGGTTCACATTTCAAGGAAGAAAGGCAGAGTGGAGGTGGGAGCAATAACGGCCAGTTAAGACTGGTCTAAAATGCATGGGTATGCGAGGAGATAAATAGAGACCCTCCCCCAACACACACACACACACACACACACACACACACACACAGACAGACAGACAGACACACACACATATACACACACAGACACACACACACAGACACACATATACACAGACACACACACATACACACACACAGAAACACACACACACAGACACACACACAGAAACACACACACACACAGACACACACACAGACATACACACACACACACACAGACATACACACACACAGACACACACAGAAACACACACACACAGACATACACACACACAGAGACACACACACACACAGACACAGACACACACACACACAGACACACACACACAGACACACACACAGACACACATATACACAGATACACACACAGACACACACACACAGAAACACACACACACACACAGACACAGACACACACACACACACACAGAAACACACACAGACAGACACACACACAGACACACACACAGACACACACACAGACACACACACAGACACACACACACACAGACACACACACAGACACACATACACACACACACAGACACACACACAGACACACATACACACACACACAGACACACACACACAGACACACACATACACACAGAAACACACACACACACAGACATACACACACAGACATACACACACAGACACACACACACACATACACACAGACACACACACACACACAGACACACACACACACACACCTCCCATGGAAAACCAAACAGAAAATTATTATAAGAAACAAATTATATCATTTACTAGGCAATTCAAATAGATGCGTCCACTTCCTCGATAATTCTATACTATAATTAAATAACAATATAGCAAACAGTTTGAGGTGTCCAGTTAGTGTGATTTTTATATATGCAGATATTTAAATATTTCAAAAGAAAGAAAGAAAATATTCCATGAGATGTCCTGAGTATAGAATGCTTCTCAGTCTGGGGCATAAAAGAACTGAGCATCGGTTTGCCTGCCTGCCGCTAAAGGATGCTTTGTGGGTCATGTCTAGTCTAGCAGTGTGTAAGTTTTTGAATCAGTATTTCTTTGGAGAAGTGTCATTCAGCCTTCATGTAAAAGGCCATTTCATTCAGTCTGTGACCTCTTGTCATGTGAACCCCCAAGGGGCCTGAATATGACACAGTCTTGTTCCTGGCAGCATCTTTTTTTTTTTTTTTTTTTTTAATTTGGTCTGTCTTGATGAGATTCAATAGCAAAAGGAGGTTGTGCTTTTGATAAAAACAATTCAGTTTAGAATTAATTCCTCTTTTTAGTCTTTTTTAATTGGCCACCTTCCTCACTACTATGTTGGATGTTTCTTAACCCAGCAAGAATAATAATAACAAAAAGGACCAAAAAAAAAAAAAAAAGAAAGAAAGAAAAAGAAAAGAAAAGAAAAAAAAGAAAGAAAAAAGAAAAAAAAGAAAAAAGAAAAAAAAAAAAACCCAAAAACCGAAAACAAAAAAATCCTTTAGAATGATGCACATTTTGATGTTCCAATTGACAACAAACTGCCCTTGTAAAAAATGTGTTTAGAATTATATGATAAACGTATTTGCAACTGTTCCTTCACTCAGTAATTTATATTATTCCTAGGTTAGAGACAGAAACATTTACAAAGCCTGTGGTTTCAGAGCAATGGAAGGCTTTCTTCCTGGTGTGGGCAGGGTCTAGCAGAAATGACCCTGTCTGCTATACACAGAGAAGCAAGCATCAAGCTGCAAACAGCAAGCAGGCATTTAGCTCCCAACCCCCACCCCTCCACCCAGATCTTTCCCTTTGTTATCTCTGCAAAGTAAATTCCTGAAGTGTAACAGCAGGGTTTGGGGTCTGGGGTATCCTGCCTTGAAAGTGTCTGGTTATCTGTGTTCTGGGCTACTAGGAAGGCAGTGTACTTAAGATAGGGCAGGCTGGCAGCACTGTGGCCATTCAGATATTAAAGGAATCAGAGGGCAAATGACATCTCTTTTGTGTAGCGCTGTATCATACTTACTTTTCTAAGAATCTCATCATGTTTTGTTGATCACTACAGGCAAAGGATAGGCCTCAAATCCGTTGGTTATAATCTTTGCATTTGTCTGTTTCTTTGCTTGCTTCAGCTACACAAAATGCATGCTAATTGCCAGATACTAGAAATATGCACAATTATTCTCCTTAGTCTTTCTTACTTGTCCTACATTAGAGAGCCAGTGTTGAACTTACATGCGTTTGTGCAAACTTTTACATAGAAAGAGAACTCTCTGTTTTGGAGTTGTGGTTGTTTGCTTGTTCCCCTACAGTAGAATCACTCCTTTTTAAAGTATTTCTCTTGTGATTAATTATAGTAGCTAGGCTTTTTTGCCAGATCAGTCCATATTAGTCTTTCTCATATCCATATACTAACCCCTTCTATTCACATACCTCAACTCAGCTGGTAGTTTCTATTTATTTTATTTTTGTTGTTGTTGTTGATGCAGGCAGTAGCAACGATGGAACTAATATTCTTATAGACAGCTTTTGAGAGGAAATTTATTTATAGAAGGGATGAATGCCAAAAAGTGAGAGTGGCAAGTCGGAAACTATAAATTTTCAACCCAACTCTTAAATTCATGTGACAATATGTTTACTTTGGTGTGTGGTAGAAATGATCTATATCTTGTCTATTCAAAAGTAAAGGGCATGATGGTAGGTAGCATCAACAAATTTAACCTTTACACATTCAGACACTTTTCTAAAAAAGACACCGATTGTATAAACATCATAGAATCATGGGGAAGGTCGTATGTACTTTTCTACTCGAGTTATAGCTGCAAGAACACACTCCTCTTGAAGCAACATTTGCATGTCCCTTTGCTTTTCAAATTTATGATTCCATGTTGCATTGATGCCTTTCTGTGTGCTTTTTATAAATTAAGGAAAAGTTCCCAAGACGCGACTTTGAAAGTAAGGCTGCCATTGTGTGTATCTACTGTTCTTATAACAAAGGCGTTCTGCAGGAATCACAATGATTTGTTTTTCTTTCTATCAGAATAAAATTGTGATACTTGAAGGGCCCAGAGGAACTTGCTCTCCCACTTGGGAAAATAACAAATTCCAAGTCTCTCAGCTACATTTTTTTTTTTAAAGACTGTTGGGAAGATTTGGACATATATGGTATTGTAGTCTCTGAGCACAGTTTACTTTTTATAGGCTAGCATTTCCATTACAGCCTGCCTTTCCCCCCACCCCCACCCTCTGTTTCTCTGTCATTGTTCAGATATTGAACTAGGTTTGCTGAAAGGTATGTTTGCTAGTATCTCAATATTAAAAAAACAATCAATTAAAATCTTCAATTTCTTATTACATTTTGAAAATTTATTTTTTGTGTGTGTTATGCATGAGCACACGTGTGCCATGGTATAAGTGTGGAGGTCAGAGAACAATTTGTAGGAGTTAGTTCTCTTCTGAGATCATTTGTGTCCCAGTGTTAGAACTTAGTTCAATCATCTTGGAGACAAGTGCTATTATGCCATTACCCACTGAGTCATCTCCTGTGTTCAATAAGATTTAAAGTAAGAGAGAGAAACCTTGAAAGGGTAGACAGAGGAGACATTTTAACAGCTTCACCCAGGAGTAGATAGTGATCAATAAACAAATGGTCTTGATGTTCACAAACTTGAAGAATCCTCTCACATATGAATTGTGTGATTTTAGACAAATTACTTCATCTCCTCAAGGTTAATACTGACATCGTTGCAAAGTGTGTATGTATGTTAATTTCCTATAAGCCTTGTATGCATATACTCTTCCAAGGCTGTTTGTGGACTGTTGGAAGGTGATGGGCATAAACTCCTAGTAAAATCCCTAGCAGTTGTGTAATAAAACCTTTCCAGGGACTGAGAGGATTTCCAACCAGCTGCTTCTAGAAGCTTCTGCTTGGAAAGGATTTCAGGAAATATATTGTTCACTCTTTTATTATTATTATTATTATTATTATTAAGAAAATAGTTTAACAAGTAAATCACAGATCTAGAGGTTCTGAGATGTTCTGATTTGCCAACCACAGATGCTTGCCAGTGACTGGAACTGGAGTTATATCCCAAGTCTGTTATGTACCATATACCCCCACCCTCCCACCCCCTCTACCCTCCAAATCCCCACTTAGAAGGTATCTTAAATATAAGCAGTGACTAAACAAGGAAAAAGAGGTGAGTGTAAAATAAAACAGGACAAGCAGAAATAAGGAGGTAAGGTGTAACCATGTTCTATTCCAATGTAAAACATAAGCATCTGATTTGGCTTAATGACACAAATGGCAGGGGCTGCTCATCACTCAGGTGGGCACCCTCCAACTTTAGAAGATTGTTTATATGGGTTTCTCACAAAAGCTGCTTCTTGAAGATGCCAAGAAAGCATTACCCACATTGCTCATGGAGGGCAATGGTAAGACAGGGATGTTAAGTGGACCGATTCAAGAAGGACATGGACACCTTAGAAGGGTTGCTTGGAGTGGGTGGCCTATACATCTGGACCATGACTGCAGCTACACTGTGGACAGTTGCACATGGTCTTTCAAGCTTGGTTCCTTATTTTCCAGCATTGTCCTTCTGTCTTCTCATCATCATTGTTCAAGCATGCCTTGCTGAAGGGCCTCGCAGACCCGCAAGCACAGTGGATCTCTGTCTTTGTTTGTTTTGTTTCTTAGGTTATATTTGAATTTTTCCATGTGAACAAATGTTATTCTGCATCTTTTTTTCTCCCAGGGCAGTCTGGTCAGTTAATATGTAGAAAGACATATGAAGCATTTTGGAGATCAAAAGACGTTCTGTGCTCTTAGTCTGATGTTGTCATACAAAAAAACACATCGAAAGCCTCAGCCTCTTCAGTTGTTGAGAAATGTCCCACGGTTGTTGACAGGCTTAAATGAGCTCAAGCATGTGAAGGATTTAGCCGAGTGCCTTCTCCAGTGTAGTCATTCAGTAAATGCAGCTCTTACTGTTCCTGTTTGCTCTTTCTGACCTCACCGGCCAAATATATAAGGTGCTTTTAACTCTGTGCCAGGAATGGATCCATGCGTATTCTTCCCATATTTCTCAGCCCACACTTGGATCTACTTCTGCTCACTGGAATACTTGTGACCCTGTTTTAGAAGTCATTTTGGGAGTCACAGATGGCTCTCTGGCAGTGGCCATATTTAGGTTTTCGTACTTGGTTTTCATGCCCATCCATGGAAGGGTCTGTTCCTCTGAACACACTCCTTTCCTCTCAACATAGCTGCTTACAAACTTGTCATTCTAGGAAAGAATTCTAGAGGCTTGTAGATGAGCTGACAGACTTAGCTGTGTTAGGGCCTGCTCTGTGGCTATAGGCTCTCTGAACAGAATAAACATGGAGTTTCAAATTTAATTTGCTTAAATGATTCAGCATCTGCATGGCTGAACTTTTGAAGACAACTGGCTGGTGAGACCATAACCAGTTAGTTCCTTTGGTTCTTTCGTCTTTTCTTCCTTCTCTTCTTCTCTTCTCTTCTCTTCTCTTCTCTTCTCTTCTCTTCTCTTCTCTTCTCTTCTCTTCTCTTCTCTCTCTGCCCTCTGCCCTCTGCCCTCTGCCCTCTGCCCTCTGCCCTCTGCCCTCTGCCCTCTGCCCTCTGCCCTCTGCCCTCTGTCCTCTCTCTTCCTCTTCTTACCATGCAGGTTAAGTTTTCAGTATAAGCAAAGTGCAGTTACAAAAAGTAATGAGAATCAGTGTTAATGCTACATGAATAAGGCTTGCATTATAAGAGGTAGTCATTATATAGGAGCGTCTAGAGGATGCTGTGTTTTCCCCTTCTAGACAATATACATGCATGGATGCAGAGGCCAAGAGATGGAGCTATGAAATTACAAAGGCCTAGATTTTAAGCTCCTGCTAGCTTACGTTAGTCATATTGCTCAATGTCTTCAAGCTAGCTTCACTTCTGTAAAGTGGGGTAAGAGTCCCCTCCTCCAGCTAACGGGCCCCCAGACTGACAGCTAGGAATCCAGCGTGGGACTGACTCAGTCCCCCTGAACATGGGTCTCAGTTAGAAGGCCTGGGCAGTCAAAGGGACCTCTGACAGTGGAACCAGGATATATCCCTGGTGCACCAAAGGACTTTGGGAACACATTCCCCATGGAGGGATACTCCCTTAACCTAGAGACAGGAGGGAGGGCCTAGAACCTACTCCAAATGACTTGACAGATTTAGATGACCCCTTCTGGAAGGCCTCACTCTATATGTGAAGTGAGGGGAGGGTGGGGGGGCATGAGAGGGTGGGAGAGAGGAAAAGAGGGAGGGAGGGACAGGGAACTGGGGTTTATATGGTTAAAAAAAAAGATATATTGGTTAAAAAAAAAGAATCCCCCTCCTCCAAACTGATACTGTGCTAAGAACTTAAAGTAAGCATAAAGTAGATGATAGACACTATTCCTATAGTTCTCATGCTCATGTGCTAAACAAGGATTCGGGTTTGTTCCCAAGTGAAGGAAGTGATTCGGAAGAATTTTTTAGTTGGGATGATATGGGAATAAAAGAGATAATACAGGAATATAAGAACCACTAATGAAGGATTAAGAATGGGCTCTGAGAAGGTGCTTATTTGTCTGAATTAATTTGGTCTTGTCCACAGATCCATGGTACCCTGCTGTGTTTCCGTTATTTACTACCATTGCACATGCTCTGTGCATATGAGAAGACAGTTCAAATACATGACAGGACATTTGAACAGTCACTGGAACAAGAATGCTGGGCTCTTCTTGGGCACTCAGGCTCTAGCACTGATAATTCACAGCAGGTGTGCAGGGAGACATTTGAGGAAGCCAGGCAGTCAGCAGATCTTTTAACCTTTTCAAAATTGTGGTACACATGAAACTACTTATTGCATCAAAGTCCCAGGCCCCATTTCCATGTGCAAATTGAGATTCCCCCCAAAATGTGTTTCTGGTCTCCTTGAGAGAGACACACACGTCTGTAGGAATGTCCAGAAATGTATGTGTCTACATGTTCTATTTCCTGAGGCTAGTGAAGCTAATAAGCAGAAATTATGGAGCTTGAAAAAAAGAAGAGATTTGCACTTTTCGTAGTTCTGGGGACAAGTAGTTCAAATTCAAGGTGTTGGCAGGGTTCTCTGAAGACTGCTGGGGAGGCTTTTCCCGTTCAGAGGTTACAGATGGTCTCTGGCCTTCTGTGACTTGTGATCATATCACCCCACGGCCAGCCTTTCATTTTTGTGCAATTGTCATCCTCCACTGTGGCTGTGTCTGTATCTCCCACTTATCGTGAAAGCTCAGATACAGCATTCTTCATTATATCTCTGAAAACCTTGTTTCCAAATAAGCTCCAATTTACAACCACTGGGTGGGTGTGAGCCGTAGGTCACCAGTATTTACCTCACTACACAGTACCATATGTCTTTGTCTGTTGTCAAATCCCCAGTGCAAAGCTCTGACTAAATTCTTAAGTCTGCTGGGTACCACAGAAAAGAGAAGGATGAGGAGGGTGAAGGGCGCATGCCCACTGTGATGATGGAAGGTCTGTATACACTTTTTCACCTTGCTGGACATTTCTACCTGCCTTTCCTCACTTCCCTCACCTTCTGAATTTTCAAAGGATATAGTGTTAACCGATAGTGGTTTGGTTCAGATGAAGCCAGAATTTGGTTTAAAGTGAGAAGTGACTGATAGTTTCCATTGATGTGCAGGGAAGTTTTCTATCTTAGAGGGAAAGAAGCATAATTTCGATGCTTTAGTTCCCTATGGTTTTTGATAAATTGTTTCTTTACGGTTACCAGGAACACATGCAAAGAAACCTTAAGCAGCATCAGAATAAATACTAACTGAGAAAAGCTCTACGTATTTAAGTCAATTAAAGCTATCCATTCTCAACGACCAGGGTTTTACTTAGGTGCAAATTGTTTTTCAGTTGGTATTGTTTTATGTATTTGAAAGTAGAAATTAAATGGTCATCCCACTTTTACCCCAAGCTAAGATATACATACACTTTACTACTGAACCACAGAGTTTTGTTAATTCAGCCACACTATACCCTCAAGACTTTAAGCCTCTTAATTACTTAAGAGAAGTCTAACAATATGAAGTAATTAAATAGTGTAATTGGGGGTTTACTTGAATATAAAATCAAGTAAAAATGAAGTCCAGATATCATTTGAGAATGTGATTAAAATTGTGGTAATATATATATATATACATATATATATATATATATATATATATGGGAAGGGAATAAAATTAAATTAATTAATCCATTACTTTAATAGTATTGGAGACTCAGTCCAGGGCCTAGTGTTCTTCAGCTGAGGTACACCACTTTTTGTTCTGAGACAGGATCTCATTAAGTTCCCCAGGTAGGCCTTGAACTTGTGATCTCTGGAGAGCTGGGATAGGAAGCCTATGCCACCAGATCCAGTTAACTCTTTCTGTATGTGCATGTATGGTTGTATATGTGTTGTGTTGTGTTGCAACTGCATATGTATGTGTGTGTGACAAACAAAGGTTAACTCTGACATTTTCCTTTATTGTTTTCCATTTTACATTTTTGGATAAGGTCTCTCACTGTCATTGAAATACATTATTTCAGCTAAAGTGTCTGGTTCATGAGCCCTTGGCATCTGCCTGTCTTTGCCTTCCCAGGGCTGGTTACCGTCATGCCCTTCAGTGCATGCTATGTGTCTGCTGAGGATCTGAACTCAGGCCCTCAAGCTAGTGAAACAAGTGCTTTTACCATCTCTCCAAAACATCACTAGATAGCAATTCAGATCAAGCTGTGCCTAAAGATGTGCCTGGATTTCCAAGAATAACTTTACTCTCCATGATGACAGAAAGTATTTAGAATGCACTGTCCAATATGGTCTCCTTGAAGGTCTTGGCTAAAAGGAATCCATAAGAGCACAGATTCTTGCTACCATTGTTTTTATTTACTCCAATCTGTCTGCTGCCAGATATTTTCAAACATTGCTTTCTCTTTGCTCTAAAGACCTACTAGCTGTTTTATTTTATAAAAACTTTACTGGAAATGCCCAAATATTTGTATGAGTGAAAGGGAGGGTCAGCAAAGGGTAGCTCCAATCAGGAAAGGTTATTGGTCTTGACTTTGTGGGAATTTTCGTGAGCTTTCTTTTGTGCCAAGTTGTTTTAAGGCAGTTTGAAAGACAGTTGTGGCATTCCAGGGCATGAGTGCAGAATAGAGAATTCCACTCCCTAGCATGTATTTGGCTCTGCTTTATATTGGCTTAATGCCATTTTTTTCAGATGCTGGTACAAAGGGCATCTCTCTTACATTTGTAGAAGGCCAGATGCTGTAAGGGTTGGATATTATGTTGGGAAAAAAGAATTGAGTTTCCAAAATATCATGATTGACAAGAGCAGTGGTTACAGCCCAATAGATGGTCTTTATAACACATAATTACCAGTGGGCAACTTACCTGCACATGTAATTGTTCAAATGTATATATGGGTACATAGCACTTTAAGTATAAGGTAGAAAGCAATGGGAAGTGGTACATAATAAAATGGCACATGTAATAGTATACAGGTTGGCGATTATCACAGAAAAGAAGCAGGCAGTAAGTTGAACTAAAGATAGAAAGTGCTTGTTTCTTTTGCTGACATCATTTTATGTAACAGGGAGACAGAATTTTTGAAACTCACCTTGAGTCTTGGCCACTGTAGTATTGGCCACTGGTGCTATCCCTGCCAAGCTGCTCCATTATCTAAAGTAGTTACCACGTATGTGTAAAGTTTCAAAGTAAAGTGCTCATGTCTCTCAACTTGCATGGTAGTTTCATTTCCAGCTGATTTAAGGCAATTTAAGCCCATACAAAAATAAACACATTAGTTACATGTAAAACAGATTTAAGTTCTAGGCTTAGATATTTATGCATAAGTATTCCTCATTCCTGAATGCCCCTGGGCCATTTAAAGTTGTATGGGTTGTGGAATAATTCACTAGTGTACAGAATTCTGTAGATTTTAGGAAGAAGATATCCAAAAGACAATCTCGATCATAAATTCCCACAAGGGCACCATGAACCTGTAAGCCATGCTGAATCAATGAGGGGGCATGGTTACTAAAAGCTGGTGTCGTCACTGAATCCACCAATACATGAAAATATTTAAGTGTCTGTGTTTACTTTGTTTTAAATCCAGTTTTATTTAATAAAGTATTTGTGGTCATTTCAAGAAAAGTGTAAGATACAGAATGATTTCCTTGGGATTAGTCAGGGGGACACTGACAGTTAGCTATATTATTTCTATATTTGAGCAAAGGTATTTCATGAATTCTGCATGATTTCTGGAGGCAGTGTGAAGCCAGGTGGCTGCAATGGAGAGAGAGAGAGAGAGAGAGAGAGAGAGAGAGAGAGAGAGAGAGAGAGAGAGAGAGAGAGAGAGAGAGAGAGAGATTACCAAAGGCCCTGCACCACTGCACCACCCATGTCTATATACACAGTGACTGAGAAGTTAACACTAACATTCAGAATGAAAGCACACATATTGCGGTTAAATAAGGATCAGGATAAACAAATAGGCCGAATAGATGTTTATTCAGGGAGAAACAACTTACAACCTAGACAGATGAACACCAGGAAATTCCACCCCATGCTCTCCTGTCCTAGTCCCGCCAGCAAGCCAGCAAGAGAGGTTTTCCCGGCTCTTCCTCTGACCTCCTTCCACAGGTCACTTCTGCCCATGGCTCCACCCCCCAATGGGCGTGGTCAGTGCCACAGAAGGACTATTTCACTACAATTCCCCTTCATGCAGAACATGGCATTTAAATGTTTTAATATTAGTACTCTGTTGACATGAGACACTATTGCTCCTGACAGCACCGTGCACTTTCTTGAAAATATGTTGGACACTGTTGTTGCTCCTGCTGGAGTTCATTCTCGCCTCAGCTAATGGGCTGTTGGGCAAAGAATTCCCCCCACCTTGACCACTGATTTGGACATGCAGTCCTATGTACTTGCAGGAGACAAATATAGAAGATTGCTGGACCTTGCCAAGTCAGGGTAAGACAGCCATTCTACCTCCCTGCTGTTGTGGTCTGTCAAGTTCTCTTGGCTTTAGCCAAAACTGGGTGTACCAATGTTGCTGTGAGACCTAGGGTGACTGTCCAGGTGGCTTGCTGTTTCTGTCCTTGCTGTACCTTTTGGAAGTTGTCCACCCGATGCTCTCCTGTCCGAGATCTGCCAGCAAGAGAGCTTTTCCAGGCTCTCTCTCCGACCTCCTTCCATAGGTCACTTCCGCCTATGGCTCCACCCCCAATGGGCGTGGTCAGTGCCACAGAAGGACTATCTCACACACATAACATATTTAAGAGCCCATTCACTTCTTCATCAAGTAATTCTTTATCCTGTGCATACATACCGTGTGCCAGTATTTAATCCAGATGTGGAAATTGTGGTGGTCCCAGGTGTATGGAACCTCTGGTCTAGTGATAAAGAAAACAGTAAATGAGGAAACATACTACAAAGTACAATGGTCAAACTGTGATGGATTCTAGATAAAAACAAATTAAAATGTAGTGGAGGAAAATAAGACGGGATGGAAGATCCTGTTTTACGTATGGTAGCTGGAGGTAAACAGTTTGCTATGAATTCTTGCAAGTAGATATAACACCAAGAAGACACTCATAGAGTCAGCTAAGGACATGCCCAGGCCCTTTGGGTCCATAGAGTTTTAGAAACTCAATGTCTGCTACTCTCTCTGACCAAGTTCACAGAGAGTACAACTAATTTCCTTCAATTTTTTTTTTTACTTGCAAAATGAGTTACTGAAGGCAAATGCCTCTTCAAGTGATTGTGAGACTCCAACATGTGGCATATTTAAAGTTCTAGAACTGGACTCTACTTTGTGGACATTAGCTTTCCCATTGCCCACCACTGGCTGTGGAGATCATATTAATGAGTTTGGACTTTATACTAAGAAGATAAAGCTATAGAGGGACTTCTTGGCTGCAGAAAAATCCTAAACCAGAACCAATGTGAACCCAAGAAGAAATAGGTTATAATTATTTATCTTCACGTATTAAATATAACATCTCTAACAAATGGATTGAGTTGTAAATGCTAAACCTTTTGTTCTCTCCAAATCTTCCTTTGGATGACTTGAGTCATTGACAAAAACTTGGAGAGGCTACTCTGTGGTTGAGCAATATTTGTTTAAATCATCTTAGTTAATGGCTCTCACCTGTACAGGGAGTGCTCCTTGGATAATGACAAAAACCTGAGTCTTGTAACGTGTGGGTCTGGAACCTCAAAATAGAAAGGGCACTTTAGCTATCTCTAAGCACGGAGAAGGAACCTTAATTTCTTTTAGCTGTGCACATGGAAAATCTGTGCTATTGAGGTTCTCTAGGGCTACATGCTAGGTACTGTGGCCTCCTTCCTCCCTGGGTGCTCTGAGCTTTGCTGTGATGTTCTCTGCATTACTGTCTGACAGAAGTGGCCAGAGCTTTAGGCCTATTGATCCCTGCTGATGGAACAAAATGTTCCTTCTTCCAGGAGTCACTGCTGTGTGTGACTGCTTCTCTTTCATTTTGCGAATGCCCCAGAGGACGCTATCACTTTCTCATCATGTCAGCCAGTGGAAGCTGATGCTATCTTTATTTTTATGAACTAGTTGTCTACAGTAGCCGGGTGGGAAGGATAATCATCCCTTAAGGTAGTAATGATAGTAATCAAATCCAGCTGAACATAATAGGGCTTTTGTAGGAAAAAATTATCTCCAGAGGGGAAAAAAAAATTCCAGCCTTTGAATCTCTGTTGACTCTGCCTGTCAGTGATGAGGCGGGATGTTCGGATGACACCTAGTCACTTTGCTCTTATCCCCATATTAAGAAGGTCAGCGGAGGCTAAAGACCCGAAGGCCTGGGAAAGTTAGTGTGTGACCTCGGACTTGCTCGTTTGATCCTGGAGTTCTGACTCTGAGGCTTACATGGGATCCTGAGTTAAAAATAAACAAACCCAGGGCTGGAATATTTGGCTCTTTTACTTCCTGTTTTTCAAGCAACACAGAGCAAGGTTGATGCTTCTGCTTCTTAGTGCAGATGCGTCTTTGACGACCATTTGATAGAAACTTGCAGCAATTCACAACCATGTATGTTAAATATAGTGCCAGACCATTTCTAACTCACCCAAGAAAGATTGCACCCATATTGCGACAGAACAAAGTCTTTGGGATGCATTAAATATCATTTCCAATAAGAAAATGATTTCATTGCTTCTGTTTGGGGGAACGTTTTTAAGTCCAACAATGTCTTCCTTGTGAGAAAATACCCAGATTGCAGTTAGGATATTCTTCTAGGCTCCCACACAGCTGGGCAACTGTGTTTTTGCCAAATATTGATTTAATACCTACTCTGTGAAAGATAGTGTCTGTATTCAGAGACTGTAATATATTGAGCATTTTATTTTTTTGTGAATTGACCATTTTAATCATAGATTTGTAAACAGAGCTCCTCATTAACTCTGAATTTAAGCAGGCCTCCCTAGATCTCAAGATCAGTTTTATTTTGTGTCATGATAATTCAGTAAATAATGAAAGAGTGTCTTCTATATCCTGAGCACTCAGTCATGTCTTGTGGAAACAATGCTTACACAGGGACAGTTGCTGAACAGCCTGTAGATGTGGCTAGAGGAAGCTGTCTTTAGTCTTTTAGGGGCACTGACAAATACTGTGACTGAAGCATGCTGGGAAAAGAGGGAGGATGCCTGAGTCAGGGAAGCTTTGCTGAGAGGAAGGAGAGACCAACGCAATACCTTGGGAGAGAAAATCTTGGGAGATCAATGCATGACACGTATGTCTTCACATGTGCTCACAGGACTTCAAGAGTTCAGAAAACAGTTAACTACAACTCAGCAGTCACTGAACAGACATGCTTAACAGAATGCATTGTGTTTGTCAAGTGGACCCCAACTCTAACCCTAACCCTTACCACCCCCTTCTGTTTTTGTTCAAGGATTACAGTGTTTAGGACAGGACATGTTCTCCCATTATGTTTTATCTGCAAAATTTAAAACCTATTCTTTCTAGAGACAGGAGGGAGGGCCTAGATCCTACTCCAAATGACTTGATAGATTTTGATCCCTCCTGGAAGGCATCACCCTACATGTGGAATGGGGGAGGGGAATGAGATGGGAGGGGGGATTGGGGAGCATAGGAGGGAGGGAGAGGGAACTGGGATTGATATGTAAAATAAGAAAATAAAATAATAAAATACCCTTTTCTTCCTCGGTCCTACTTTCTGTCAGTAGTTCTTTCTTACTTTCCCCTTTGTTACTGTGATTGAATCTTTACTACTATGGCTGAGAAAATGACCATTTTTTTTTTTTTTTGACAAAAATACTGTACACATTTCAGGCCAGCATCGTGTCAAGCCTCATCATTTCTGTTATAAATTTAAAATGTTGTGTTACTTCCTCGCTGTTATGACTACCATCTCCCAAAGCGGTCTGAAGCCAACTGGTAGCAGACTTTGTCAGTATTTGCATATTATACTTCTACAAGCGATTGCAGTCTTATACCGTTTTGTTTTATTAGTGCTAACTACCGATCATTAACGAAGGCAGTTTTATACCCCATTTACATCTGAGAAAACCGAGATTCAGTCTGCTCAAAAGAACCCACTCAAGCCAGGCCCATTATTCTTTCTGCTACTTAGATAGACCTGCCCGTGTCCCCAGAATGAGCTCTTCTGTGTGTTCCTATTGTATCACAGAGCTGAGAATTCAGTACTGTCTTTCAGGCAATCTACCTTTGTTATCATTATCATTTCCTTATTATTGTTGTTACTGTTACTATTCTTTTTCTTATTATTAGTTTTACTGTTTCTACACTAGGTTCTACTTGCAAGCAGCTTGAAAAATGTCATGGTTTTGTTTTACCCAAAGCCTCTAGTGAAGACCTTTCTGAGAGAGAATTTTTCAGTAGTCATTTGTAATGTATGAAAAAAAGTTAAATAATTCAACCCCTGTTATAATTCATGTGAGATAAATGATGTAAAAGAGACTTATCAGTGAACTGTAGCATGAGATATTCTTAATGAAATCATTAGGAACAAATGTTTCACTAACACAGAGTTTCAAACTTTCTGAGTTTGTCATCTAGTTCAAAGGGCATATTTTTGGAATGACACCATCCTCAAACAGTTGCACTAACCCCTGCTTCTTCCTGGGGGCCTGAGTCTGTGACCTTTTACAGTCTTTTTATTGGGTGTGTTATCATTTTTAAATAGAGTTGGAAAAGCCTCTCTTGCTTATTTCCTTATTAGTTTTTAATATAAACCTGTCATGTCTACCAGGCATTGTTTAGAATATTTTCTGTGTATCAAGTCATTTGGTTTCTTTAACAATTCTGGGAGATGGGTGTTGTGCTTAACTGTGTGTGGAAACTGTCCCTGCTTCCCCTTCACCGTTGAAGGGTATCATGTTTGGTAGAGTTCTAGCTTATGTTCCTCCCCCCACTTCTTCCTTTAAAGATACTATTTTACTGTGTTCTGACTTGCATTGTTTTTGACACAAAGTCTGTGACAAGTTTTACGTTTGGAACTGCATGAAAAATCTTCTGTTTGCTTGAAAGACTTTGATCTCCTTGTGGATTGTCAGCCCTTTGCTTAGGATAGCTTTAGATGACTCTGTGGGATCAGGGCTCAAATATTTCCCTTAACAATTGAGTATATGACTATGACTGCTTCTTAAGGGGTAAAAATCGGTTTTTTTTTTCAGTTTTTATTTGCTTTATAGAAGAGGCCATGGAAGTTGAAGAACATGATCTTGCATTGAGTCTCAGGTCATTAGCCTTTTTATATACCAAGAGCAGATACACGTAAAAAGATCATAAAACCCTCCCTGCCATTCCCATGTATGTATGTATGTATGTATGTATGTATGTATGTATGTATACGAATAACCAAGGAGGTTACAGGCCTCTATAAGAAAATGTATCAAAATCCTTCCTTAACTCACTTTTCACTGAAATAGAAAACAAAATAAAATTCATATAGAATCACAAAAGACCCAAAGCAGTCTGGGGCAAAAAGAACAAAGCTTGGAGAAGTAGCATTCCAGACATGAAGATATATTGCAGGGTCATAGTAATGGAAACAACATTGTGTCAGCACAGATTAGGTATGGGAGCAATGGAACAACGGGGGACTCAAGCATACATGCGCTTGACTAAGACCGTCTGATATTAGACAGACATGTCAAAATAACTCAGTGGCAAAAAGAACATATTCAACAAATGGTGCTGGGCAAACTGGGTGTCCATATGTAGAAGAATGCAATAGAACACATATTTATCACCATGCACAAACATCAGCTCCAGATGAATTAAAGAATTCAGTGTGAACCCTGAAACATTGAAACTGAAAGGAACGAAAGAGAGAAAGAAATAAAGAAAGAAAAGGAGCAGGGGGGGGGGGTGGGAGCTGCGCAGGTCCCCAGTGGTCCCTGTAAAGCTAAGACACTTGTTTATGTAAAGCAAATGAAAGAACAAATTGAGTGAGGTGAAGCTCACATAGTGACATTGGATTAATATATAAAGGACCATGTGCTAGGCTTTGTTTCTGATATTCAGAATGTATAAGTGAAAAAATAAACACTATCACTGCCATTATAGCCTATAGAATAGGGCTAAATGGTTATAATGTGACATTTTTAACAACTGTGGGAAAAAACACCCTGAAATTTAATAATAGCTCTCAGCACCTCAGAATGAATCCTGTCCTCAGAATAGCTCAAAGGTGTCTCTTGGTAATATGTACAGCTTTTTTCAAAGATTCCTTAAATTGGAAGTCACTGAGATCCTGCCTCCCAGATTAACCCCAGTTTGAGTTCATTTTAGTCACCAGGATTGTCAGCAACTTCATGCACAAAGGCTAGGCGTCTCCTGTCATTGTCCTTTGGGAGTCTCCTAGTGCTGGGATTAAAGGCGTGTGCCACCAATGCCTGGCTCCTATGTGGATTCTAAGACATGTCACTTCTCAAACTTATATACATATAAAACGGTTTTACTTTGTTCTTACAAATCTGCATTATTTCTTAACTGCTCTTTTACTGTCAGTTATAGGTTGGTTGTTCTAAAGTCCACCAGCTAGTTAATTCTACCTGCTTACTGCTTCCTCAGCTGTGAGTGTTGAAGAAAGTTCTTGTGGCTGGTACCCCTTGTGTAATCCCTATGGGAAGCTCAGTTAGAGCATGCAGAAGTCTTAGATGGCATCTCTCAGTGGAGGAATAGTATTGTCAGTGCCACTTTGTCTAAAACGATGGAAAATGAGCTGTCCAGTTGAGGCCATCTTAGAAGTTGCATTGGCATTAGGAAATATGAGGCTACTGTTTTTGTTTTTGTTTTCTTTTGAGTTTATTATGTTTCTTGTATCCCTAAGTGTGTGTGTGTGTGTGTGTGTGTGTGTGTGTGTGTGTGTGTGTGTGTGTAGACATTTTTACTGAAGTGTATCTCTGTGCGTGTATAAAGTAAGACAATGATAATCCCTATAAAATGTATATTGTGTTGTCAACAGTTTAGTCCATTTAATCAAGATCAGTGTTATTAAAATGAGTCCCTCAAGCAGGTTATTTGCAGAGTCCTGGAAAAAGGGGTAAACAATAATGTAGAAAGAAGAAATTATAGTTCAGAACAATCTGATAAGAACAAAATTACATTATGATTGGAGCTTCCAAAGGGAGTCTAACAAAGTAGAAAAATCCCAGAGTGCCAGGTCTACCTGAGAAACTATATCTCCTTCACAATTTGCTAAAGAGAAACCTTGGTTTCCCATAGAAAACCTCACCATGTAAAATGTTTTCTAGAACTCAATGCAAAGTCTAGGAGCCACCCTATTTAATTGTTCGATGTATCTCTGTCTTATCTTCAGTTACTAATTATGATTTACTTTCCCAAGAGGGGAGACAAATCCTTGCCAAATTAGTCAATTGTTTTGGCTGGAGAAGTCTTTCATCTTCACTACATGTGACAGATTGTATGGCATAGAGGAAACACAATGATTTCTTACTCTCTTTATCTAACTTCCTATTATCCATCATCTGAAAATACAAAGCCTGTTCCATCTAGTGTGAGTCAGTTCACAAATGCAGATGTGTCTTAATAATGTAAGCATTTCGGGATCTGAGCAGCCCTTCTGTTGGGTAGCTAGTTAGATATTAGCAAACTTGGAGGACATTAGGACTGGACCCCTCCCTCGTACCCAGCCTGTAAACTGAGGACTAGAACTGCAGGATTCTAATTACTGATGAGAATTGAGTTGTAGCTCTGGTCTTCAGAGGAAACCCAGCATCCACAACTTCTGAGCAGGTCAGCAATAGTGAACCATCTAAACTTATTTCCAGAAACCCTAAGTATGGCAAAATGCTTTCTGATGGATAAAGATGTAACACTGGCCTTTCTCATAAGAGTCAAACTAAAAAAAAGCCTGTTAACCACACGGACAAACAAAAACCCCTCAGGAAAACCCTTCTGTTCTAAAGACTTATGTACAAACTGTAGGTAAGTGTCATTTTCCTTTTGGCTATCGTGTTCTCTCACCCATCCAGAGTGTGTTTTACTCTGCAGCAAACTGTCTTCTACAATGCCTTTGATGGAAAGCACAGGAACAGGTGCTATCCTGGAGTGATATCCTGGCTACACTCCCTTTTATTTGTCTGTTGTGTGTACATGTGGGGCACTTGCAAGAGTGCAGATGCAGGTGCCCGATGGGAGAAAAGAGGAGATGATGGGAGATGTCATTCTGTAAACGTGTTTCTCTTATTGGTTAAGGAATAAGTAGGAAAGTAAGATAGGTGGGACTAGGGGACAAGGAGGATTCTTGGGGATGTAGAAGGAGAGTCAACATGTAGGGACTTGAGAGAAGTCCGGACCCTCTCTCCAGTAAGATAAGACCACATGGAACACTTATATTAATAGAAATGAGTTAATATTTAAGACAGAGCTAGCCAATAAAAAACACTAGCAACAGTCCCACAGCTTCGTATCCAATACAGCGTCTCTGTGCGTTATTTGGGGCTGACCAGGCTTGTGGGAAAACTGTTCGTAACACATGCCTGCGTGCATATATGAGGAGGTGGGAAGGGAACACAGATCTCTTCCTCTATCATCTTGTCCCTGATTTCCTTGAGATAAGATCTCCAACTGAACTGTTTCTGTAAGGCTGGTTGGCTGGAGGGCTTGCTTCTAGGACCCTCCAATGCTGGGGATATAGGCACATGTAGCTGTTTTTGTTAGTTTGTTAATGTATTGCATTGTTTCTGTTCTGGTTATTGAGGTATCTGACATGAAACAAATTATACCTTTCAGCTCGCCAACGCCATCTTTAATATTCTGAACCTTTCTTTCTATACTTTTTATGTTTTGAATTTTATCATTTTTAATGTTTTGAATCTTTGTTTTTATGTTTTGAATTTTATCATCATTTTCAATGTTTTGGATCTTTGTCTCTATGCTTTGAATTTTATCATTTTTAATGTTTCGAATCCTTGTTACTAAGTCTCCTATGGTTTGTACAAGTTCCTTATTGTTTGCTGTAATCTCAAACCATTTCTTTAAGAATATCATGTTAATGATGAAATGATGTAATTGCTATTACAAAATATTATTGGTCCAGTCATAAGTTTCTTCTGCTAAAATCCCTTCTACATATGAAGTAAAATAATTTTTAAAGTTCTGCATAGTAAAATTATCTGCCATAGTTATGGAACAATTTATCTCAGATTTTATATCAGCTTAAATTGTAAAGGATGTTACAATTACCTTAGGTGTAATTCTGCTGTCCTGGAACTTTGATGCTTTTAGTTGTATATCTCAGCTTGTGGTAGTTATGCCTGGAGGTGTGTCACCAAATAGTGCCTAGCCGCCGAGGCTCGTCTGATCCCGGTTCTGCAACCTAGAAGTGTGCCACCAAATATTGTTCAGCAGCAGACGATCCTTCTGATTCCGGTCCCTGTAAAATAGCTCTTAACAAACTATGACAAGCAGAATTTTGTTAAAAGGGGACTTTTGGAGTTACTTGTAACACAAGATGAAACGCGTGCAAGCCTGGCGGGTGCCGCCAAGCGGCTCTGCGCAAATGCAAAGTCCCTTGCAGAAATGGGCAAAAAATGTTAAGCGTTAAGTGCCTTCTCAGCTCTGCTTTAGCGGCAAAGATCTCCTTTACTGTAAGGAAGAGGCAAATGTCCCAAAGCTGTGGTGAGTCCACCTGGTTAAACCCTGCCCGTTGGGAATGGTGGGGGAGGGAGGGCGGCTTCTGCTGCCTGGGGCGAAATCCAGGTAAATCCCACTTCTGACACCAGATAACGCGGTAAAATAAGGATCAGGATAAACAAATAGGCCGAATAGATGTTTATTCAGGGAGAAATAACTTAGACAGATGAACACCAGAAAATTCAACCCCACCCTCTCCTGTCCGAGTCACGCCAGAAAGAGAGCACCTTTCCTGGCCCCCTCCGACCTCCTTCCACAGATCACTCCGCCCATGGCTCCACCCCCAATGGGCGTGGTCAGTGCCACAGAATTATCTCATTACAGGTAGCCAGCCATGTTCAGCTTTCCATGTGGGTAATGACTACTCAAATTCAGGATCTTATGCTAGAACAGGAAGTGCTTTACCCACTCTGCCACCTCTCTAGCATTCTGAGAGTCTAAAAAGCATACTAAATACAGAACAATTGTCTAAATTGACCATGCTCTATCCCCAAATGTAGCCAGAACACTATGCTTTTAATGTGTGTTATCTGTATACAGTCCATATATATAGAAACATAAGAAAGCTGGGGCCATTTTCACAGTGACACGCACTAATGCAGTAAAGCACTGGAAAGTTTGGTACAGTAATGAATCAAAGGTCAAGCTTCTGAAAGCAGAGATGAATCTCCAAATAGTAGAAGAATTGTGACCTATGCCCCATTTTCATCCTGCAGTCTGCTACTGGATAAATCAACAGAGATGGTTTTCAGTAAATCCTACCCTGTGTCTTTTAATCACTTACACAGAGGGCAGATTGAAACTCAAAACACATAATGCACAACATGGGGATTTTCTCTGGGTCTTTACTTTTTATTGCATTTCGTAGTTGCGCCTGATTTGAATGGAAGCCAGAGTTCTTCTCTGGTTCCTAGCAGACTGTCTTTAGAGTTTAGATAACCCTGGTGTGCTCTGAGGAAAACAAACAAAAAAAAGTAAGCCACATAGCACAAAACAGTTTCCACTCTAGCATTTTGCCAAGAACATTCAGAACTGGCAGAGCCTCCGATATCTCAAAGATTTCCAGGAAACATCACGTACTTTCAACATTATATTGGGAGTGTTGAAACATTTTCTGCGTTTTAATTGTCACTGTCATTCTCACTGCATTGGGGGTAAGGGGCGGCTTTAAATTTTGACAGTCCCATTCTTAGATGCAACCTTCCTGTCAGCACTTCGTGTGTCCAAGCAGCCGGATACCCCAGCATGCAGCATCTGTATCTACACATGGAGGAAACCCTGCTAAATCTGGACCACGATCGGCCCCTGGTGGTTACAGTCCATGACTCACAAGTTGTGATTGAGTGAGTCATCAATAGGCTTTCTTACAGAGGCCCACATTATAGCTGATCATACTATGTCATCACTGTTGGAGATCAGAGTTTACTGGAACATACTTTTATTTTTTTCCTTTGTCTACATCTTGGGTTAGAACTGTGCCTTGCCTGGCATGGCATGCTTTTAGCTTGTACTAAGTTCTACATATTTGGTTTTCATTTAATTAGTTATTTTTTTTTTGTGATGACTTTATGACAGAGCACTTGCGTGTGTTTTTTGTCTGTGAGTGTACAAGCATTTACATGTATGTGGTCATGTTTGGATGTGCCTTCATGTGTGTGCATGTGTTTGTGTGGTGGCTTCAGGGTGGCGTCTTGCACGCCTCAGCTGCCCTCCACTTGATTATCTGAAGTAGGGTCTTTTGCTGAACCAGCAAAAGCTTGTAGCTTGGGCTAACCCTGTAAGCTAGCTTGCTCTTGTCTCAACTCTCTGGGCAAGCCCACTCAGCTTGTCTGTGGATTCTCATATTTGCTGGGCAAGCATTGCATCCACTGAGCACCAGCACAGATCCTTTCATAAAGAAATCCAGGTTGAGAAGTGAAGTCATCTGTAAAAGAAGAGTATACGGCCATCAATACTGATATTCTGCATGCCACTGGGCTGCACTCAGACACCGAGATATTGGAACTTTCTGGAAGGAGTATAGGCAAAATCTCTTTCCTTTTATTGATGCTTCATAAACTTTCTCCATAGAACTGTTCTTCCTCTTTCCTGCACAAAATCTCTTGCAGACACCATATCCCCTTCAATTATGAGAATGGTTCCCTTTTAAATAGTTAAGATTTCCCCAAAAGTTTAAAGGGTCCCCATTTCTCCATTCCATCTTCTAGCTGGCCTGGGAAAAGATGAACGTCTGCCTTCTTTCCTTTGCTTAATTGTATTCAGCTCTGTTGAGTTGGGGTGAAGATCCTACCTAGTTAGTTGTAGTATCATGGGAGTTCAGGTTAACTTGGACAACCAAAGCTGACTATGTTTGGGACAACTGTCAAGAACCCAAAGAGGCACCTTGGTGGGAAGTTCTTTAAATACCCCTCTTAATAACAGGGGTGGGGATGGGGTGAATCCCCGAAGCTGGGTCTCCATCTCTGTCATGCCCAGACCCTGTGCTAGTATTTCTTTGCCTTGACATGTGATCTTTATTGACTCTAAGTTTGGTTCCTGGAAAGCACACTCATGTCCCACTGTCAACAGTAGAGCAATAGGATCTTAGTTCGGCCACCTTTCTTATGTCATCTGGCCAAAACTGCTGAAGTTATAGCTGTTATTGACATTTTCAGGCATCTTTAATTGTCTAAACAAAAAAAATGGATAAAAATTTCTGATTCTCAGTTGCCTTTGTTTATAGGATGTGACCTCTGGAATTTGTATTTGAGGTCCTACCATTTCCCCCTGTGCATTTTAGACCATGGACCTTCTTAGAAATAGGTTGATCAAAGGTGAAAGTAGTTCAAGTTAGATGGGGTCCTACTGAAGTAGGGTGGGCCCTTAATCCCTGACATCATTTGTGCTCTTAGGAAAAGGAAGAAATTTGGACATAGACCACATGGAAAGACATTTATGTGAGCATGAAGGTGGGTTTTGGAGTGACATGGTTATGTCCCAGATTGACACTAAAAACCCAGAAGCTGGAGGAGATCCACAGGACAGATTCTCCCACATTCCTTCACTGAGAATACTAAATTCACAGGACAGATCCCCCCCTCCATCCCTGAGAATATTTTCAACTTGCACATTAAGCAGTCAGAGCTTGGGAAACAGGTGTTTTAAATCTCCCAGTCTATATACTCAGTTACACCAGTCTTAGGAAATGAATATAGAAGGTAATGAATACCCTGTGTTCTCCTGCCACGTCCACATGGGTGGAAATGCCACAGAGTGACAAATAATTTCAATGTCTCTAAATTTAACTTCTTAGATCACCCAGAGCAATGCTTCTCAACCTGTGGGTCTCAAATCCCCCCCCCTTTCAAACATCTACCTCCAGAAATATTTACAATTCATAAAAGTAGCAACATTATAGTTATGAAGTAGAAACAAAAGTAATTTTATGACTGGGGAATCACCCCAGTATGAGGAACTGTATTCAAGAGTTGAAGCATTAGGAAAGTTGAAAAGCACTGATCTTGAGGTAGATGAAGCTGACAGAATAGATTTTAAAATCAGCCCCCTCCTAAGCCCCAGAGGGATGGTCTAGCAAGTCCCCCTTGAATGCAAGGCTGCATCCAAGTGTATGTCATTCAGTTAGTGAGTGGGGATGAACATACAACGTCACAACTTTGAATCATGATGCCTGGGGTCTACGCTACCTTTACACAATCTCTATGCATATTAGTCTTTTGCCTGCCTGTAATTATCTTCAGCTTGTGCATACAGTACTCACAGAGGTCAAAGGAGGGTGTTATATACCCTGTAACAGGAGTAACAGACAAGTCATAAAGTGCCATGTGGGCACTCGGACTCAAAGCTTGGTCCTTTGAAAGGGCAGCCAGTGATCTTCATATCTGAGCCATCTTTCCAGGGCCCATGTGATATGATTTTTATCTTTTCAGATCAAACAAACTAACAATGAGTAACTTTATGACCACCTTTCACTAACTTAAATGTGCAGCTCATCCTAACTGTACCATTACCGTAGTAGTTACTAGTGCGTTCAAGAGCATGTTTGAGAAGGCAGAAGGGAGAGGGCTATCGCTTATTGAGTGCCTATGTGTGGCAGAGGCCAGGTGGGCATTTTATATACAATGCATTCCTTATTTATTACAACTGAGAAAGTATTAATACTTCCTTAACAAGGAAAGGGAGGGCTCTGAAATGTATTAAAAGCCATTTTCAATAAGATGGCGTTAAATTCAGTTTCAGGTTCACATCTGTCTGGATCTAAGTCTCTGAATCAAGTTTGATTATACAAATTGTGGGGCTCAATATAGGAGAAAATTCTGGAGACGTCTGTCCAAACTTATGACTAGTTTGGAGAGAATAGCCATGAAACTCCGTGATTGCCCATGTTGTGTGCCTGCAAACTCCACCCTCTGACTTGTCTAAAGTACACTGTGAGGAAGTAATTGATGAAACCAAAACCTGAAAGGAGCTTCTTAACAGACTTTAGGGCTTTTATTTGAAAAGATTTATTAATTAATGTTTTGTCTGCTTATATGCAAATATTCCACATACATGCAGTGCCCAAGGAGGCCAGAAGAGGGCATCAGATAGCCCCTGGAATTGGAGTGACAGTTGTGAAAGGTCCTGGGAATCTAACATAGACCTTCAAAAGAACAAGTGCTTTTAACCATGGAACCATCTCATCCCTTTTAGAATCTTCTTGCTCCTTTGTGTTTTAAGGGGTGAATAAAATGATATCTATTTAATTGTACTTCTTAAAGATATATTGATCTAGTAGTTTTTAAAAAAAGTTTTTAAAGAAAGATTTTTTAGTATTGTTTTACAGGTGTGTGTGTGTGTGTGTGTGTGTGTGTGTGTGTGTGTGTGTGTTTTGTTGTTGTTGTTGTCGTCCAAGTTAAAAAAAGGGGGGGGGCATTGGATCCCTGGAGCTCCCCCTAGAGGCAGCTGTGGGCTTCACTTCTTGACAAAAGTGCTTAGAATTGAACCAGGGTCTTATGGGAGAACATTAAGCTTATGCATCTCTCTAGCCACCTATCATTATTTTATTTTTATAGGTTGGTGTCCCCTGGGTTTTGAGTAAGTGGTTATCTTCCATGTGTTCCTTGCTGATGGGGTAATAGAAAGTGTGGGAATCAAATTATTATATAATTTGCTTGGGTTTGTTTATTCTTGTCCCCTTTGAAGCTGTTCACTCATTTTATTAACGTTAATCTCATTTTAAAAAGAGTTCTAAAATGCAATAAAACTGTATGTAGAAATTCAAATGATCCCATCACCACTATAATTAAATAATTGCTATTTTCAATATTTTCTGGATTCCAGCAAATAAGATCTAAAATAGAGAGAGAATCCTAATTTGTATTTGATCTCAGATCATCAGATGGGAAGCTAACCTCCAAGTTTTCAGGAACCATTATATCAACCAGTTCAAAATGGTCCCACATCTAGTGCAAAATGATTATTTATTGCCAAGGTATTTTGCTTTGATTTTCTTGGGCTCTTATATGCAACTCAGAAATGGAACTCCTTAATTATTCTCATTGTCAACTCCTTCTGACAGTCATTCATTCTGGAAACTGTCAGACTGAAAAGCACCAATCCCCTGGTTGAAATCAACTACACATAGTTGATTTCTCTCTGGTAGATACTGCAAGACAAAGGCTAGGCTTTTATCACAGGTAAACACACACCAAGAGATACTCAAGATGAAAGATCATTTCTCTTGTGAGGCAGTTTTGTTCCACTGACCTTATTTCTGTTATTCAAAACTAGAAAGATGAAACTGATGAATATTTGAGATAACAAATAGCTCCGGTGTCCCATATTCCTCCTTTAAAAAGTGGGAGTGTGTGCTTTAAAAAAAAAAATGTCAGACATGCTAATAAAATACAGATAGTCCAAAGGAGAAATATCTTTGTGAAAATCGTAACTTATTTTTCTCTCCATCTCCCCTTTCTTCCTCCTCCAAGTCCTCCCAGTCCTCCATCTATTCTTTTTCTAATTTATTTATTTTTTATTTTACATGTCGATCCAAGTTCCCTTTCTCTCCCTCCCTCCCTCTTACTCTCCCTCCCTGCTCCTCACATGCACCCTGACCACCCTCCCTTCCCATCCCCCCACCCCAATTCCACATGTAGGGCAATGCCATCTAGGTTGGGTCATGTAGATCTGTCAAGTCATTTGAAGTAGGGACTAGGATTTCTCTCCTGTCTCTAGGTTAAGGCAGTTATCCCTCCATGGGGGATGTGTCTGCAAGGTCCTTTTGTGCACCAGGGATACATCCTAGTTCCACTGTCTGAGGTCCCTTAAACTGCTTAGTCCTTCTGACTGAGACCCATATTCAGGGGGGCCTGAGTCAGTCCCAAGCTGGATTCCCAGCTATCAGTCTGGGGGCCCATCAGCTCCTCCTTGTTCAGGTCAGCTATCTCTATGTGTTTCTGCAACCTGGTCTTGTCCTCTCTATCTTCATCTGGATTCTAGTTCGACTCAGTGTTTAGGTATGGGTGTTTCCTTCTGTTTCCAACAGGTATTAGATGAGGGCTCCATGGATAAGTTAGTTGTTGATCTCGCTATCCAAGAAGGGCAATTTATGGTAGCCTTTCCACAGTTGCTCAAATTGTTAGTTGGCGGCAGTCTTGTAGGTCTCTAGACATTTCTTTAGGTTCAGTTTTCTCTTCAAACCAATAATGGCTCCCTCTTTTATGTTCTCCTCTCTCTCTCACTCTCTCTCTCTCCTGTCTTCTATTCCTACCCTGACTCAATCTTCCTAGTCTCATGTGTTTTCCTCTCCTCCCCTTCTCTTTCTCCGACTTCTCTCTCCATTCACTGCCCCCTCCTACTTCCCATGTGCTCTCTGGGACTTGTCCCTTCCCTTGTCCCGTCATCCCTCTTCTGTGAGGGAGTTAATTCAGTGACTTCAGTCAAAAACCAGAGCATAGCTAGGAGGGGACACTCTTTTCCATGTGCCTGCTTGCAAGCGAGTCTGCCAGGAGCTATCTGTTGACTGGATTTGGCTGTGTTTTCAACAAAAGCCTAGAATTTTAGAAAATAAGAAGCTTGGCAGGATGGCAGGGAAACAACAACAACAAAATTACAATAATCTGCTTAATCTTATTGCTGGAAGCAGACTGGGAAGGGGAGTCAGGGAAACAGAGTAAGAACAATTCAGACAATGGAAAGGAAAAGGCTGAGTGGGAAGACATGAGATGCCATGTAAAACACTGTGAGGGAAGAACACCAGAGCCTTTTAGATTTAAGCTTTCTGGCAACAGGGAGGAACTGCTATTCACTGAAGGGATGACAAAAATAGGCCAGATCAGTGGAAATTGATCTAATTTTTGTTTCTTATTTTTGCAACTATTTCCAGTTCCATATGAGTTCATATGTAACATCAACTTGTATATTAATAAGCCTCCTAATTTAATCTGCCTTGCCAAATTTAGTAGGGCTTCTAAGCCTTGTAAATATTGTTCTATCTATTTACTTTGAATGTACGATTCATTTACTGATCATCAATAGGTGATCAGCAGCTATCTCAGTGTAAAACACAGGAAAACATTCTGTCTTCTCCTCTCTTCATTCATAGGCAGCTTACTGGGCATGGAGAGATACCACATAGCCTCATTTTGCTATTTCAAACTTAGGGTAGTTTATTAGCTTTATAGACTATGGTTCCAACAAGCATAAGCTGCCACTGTCATTTTACGTTGGGCAAATTTGAGTCAAAATAATAGCTAGAAAAAAAATGAAGCTTCAGCCTTTCTGACAATAATTTAACAAGAGGGAGGTGATGGAGGTTACAGGAATGTGCCAACATGTGTAACCAAGTATAATCACACAGGTATTTATTCATTTGGTATCATTGAGATGCAGTCATTATAACAAAGGACTTTGGAAAGAGGCCTGGTCTTGGCTCACTGGTGTGTAGTTGAGAAAGGTCTTTAGCACCCAGTGTTTAACAGCCCATGCCATTAACCTATCACTGTTTTGAAAGAAGTCAGCTCCTCAATGTCATAAGATATTTAACTTGTGCTCCCTTGCTGGCTGTCTTAGTAGAGAGGTATCAGAATGTGCTCACCAGGATCAGCTTCTGGGGAGCAGGAACTGCAAATCGTCCACTTGAAGCACTGGGTATTGGTCCCCCTGTAGCATGGACAATGTGGCTCTGGATGAGTTATTGACACTTGGTCTATCAGTTTGTTTGAAATAAGCCCCACCTTCCATTTTTCTAAGTTCTCGTATATTAAATGGAAAGGCTTTGGTGTAATATATGATATACAGGTATAGGAGTGTGAGTGCTGGGCTTTGCTGCAATTTGAAGCAAATAATGGAACGTCTCATGTGTACAATGGAAACACTGAAAAATGTGATATTATATCTTCTACACCAGTTTCGAAGATTAAATAGGATCATGCCTCTCATGTAGTTAATGCTTTTATATTCACATATATATTTAATTCAGTGTTTTCCATGTTGTCTCCTCTATTAGAGTAAATTACTCAACTACTTTGTTGGGAACATTGTAAATTGAATGCTATATTTATATAATTTATATTTAAGTCAAAGCAATAACAATTGCCAGTGGCTGTTTCAGAAGAGTAACAAATGTCAGTCCACCAGGAAGTAACTCTCTGATAGGCAACTCTCATAGGCAAAGTCCAAATGTACATTGCTTCTTCTGTGTTTTTTAATGTTTTCTGCTCCCATCTTTCTTGGGTATCCAGCATGGTGTGAATGGGTGTGGGGAGAATTCCATTGCCTGTAATATAGTATGTTTATCTCATGAAAACATCTCATTCTACTAGGTATTTTTATCTGTGGATTATTATGAAGATGAATCCTTCCTAAGATGTACTGTCTAATTGATAATGTCGTTAGTTTAAATAGAGTTTTGATGATAAAAAAACAAATCAAGGAAGTGTCACACCAAGCACATGAGTTTCTGTTGAGAAGCTGTATAGACTGTGGCTTAAGTTAATGATTAAGAAAAACAATTGAGTCCCAGTAGCCCAGCTTGCTTAAATTCATTTAACCTTAATTTGGGGAGAAGTGTTCACAGGTTTTGGAGTGCATTGTTAGCTGAAACAAAGCCTTTCAATAACTTCAGGTTAGATCAGATGTTCTGATAATAGCTTTGAGGTAAAAAATCCAAGAAGACAATCTAAAGTTTTAGAAAGGCATATAGTTGAATGAAGAACTTTTCAAGGTCAGAGAACAAGAACAAAGCTGTCCAATTATTAACAGATGATGCACTTTTCTTTCTAGAATTAGTTGATAACCAAAGGTGATTATTAATTCCTTATACCCATTTCTGCCCTCCGTCTCCTGATATATATCTATCTCTATACCTCAAACTGTTGATGAGTGGGTTTGCACCTTAACGATTTAATATAGAGCTGAATGATTATTTTTCTTGTGTAAAAGTTTAGGTTTGTGATTTCTTTAAGTTTCCTTAAAAGATTACTTTTCAAGATAAGTAATAAAGTAATTGATCCTTTTTTGTAACTACAAAATGCAGTCTGCCAGTAAAAGACCTGACTGAGAATATCTTACTTGCCTACATGGTTAATCTATAACAGTTTGCTTGGATATGAATGTACATGGGTTCTTGAGATAATTTGATTTTCACCTGTAATACATAAAATGTTTTATCATATAATGAATATGGAAAACATGCTGTTTTTTATTTGTATTCATTCACTTGAAAAACAGAATGTAACCTCATTGTGATTTTTATATTGCTTGAAAGACTTTGCTGGGGGTATATAAGCTGTAAGGGAAAGAATAGAGACAGAGTTAGAGTTAAAATGGGTTAGAAGAAATACAGCAAGAATGAAGGAATTAGAAGGAAAACATCAAGGATAAAGATAGGGCTAGAAGAAAAACATCAAGAATGAGAGAATTAGGAGGAGACCATCAAGAGAGTTGAAAGGAGAAGAGAAACATCTAGAGAGGTGGAAAGGACATTTCTGGGCAGAGATAGGAAAATGGAATATAGAAAACAAAATGAAAAATGTAGAAGAATAAAGAAGGAAATCTTCAAGAGTGAATGTGTCTTTTTCCCTTAACCCCGTCAGATAAAAAAGTCTAGTATGCCTTTACTCCATGGCTTCCCCTGAGTCTGGTGCTGCCTCCAGGCAGCTAAAAACAATATATACCATTTTAATGAAAAATCTTAGAATAAGTTTTCCACAAATTATTTCTCCCAAAATACTGTAGTTTTCCAAAATAATAACACTTTGTTTTCTTTTCTGTATTTAAAAGCATTCTAAGGGTCTAAACACACGAATGCTATCTCCGTTCCTTTTCCCCTGCCACTGTGAGGAATTGAAGGGTTCAAAGTGACACCATAAACCAGAGAAGACATTGATTCAAAGGATCAGGTAGTTTTCGCCTCAAAGACCATGAGCCCTTTAAATTTTGCTTACATTCTTCATGACACAAGCTATTTCCTGGTGAAATCTATGTTCCATAGTAGAAGAAAGAAGCATATGTGCAAGTTTCAGATAGACTTCCCATGCCTCCGTTCCATCTATTGTTTATAGTTTTAATCTATTCTGGAGAAGCACTCTGATTGTTAAACACATCTCTACATATTATTATTCATGGAAGATCACTGGACTCTATTTGCATTTTTTCAAAAGTATTCATTGATGAACTTTATACATTTCCTCTTCAGAATTCCTCAGTATATCTAACAAGCTTTTAGCTGGTAGATTGGATCCAAAGCTTATTGGAATTAATGCCCTAGAGTACTGGTATCTGAAGGGAAATTTATGCTGTTTGAAAATGCATCCTCTCTAATTGCTAATTTTGTGTCAAGGTTGATTTACTTAACTAAGTTGGAAGTTTCTTGAGGACAAAATTCATTCCATAAACTTTGGCCGTAGACCAAGCCCCCAGTAGAAAGAGATGGCAGATTTTCAATGGATGCCATAAGATGTCTGCAAATCAAGAGCCTCCAAACGTCAGACTCAGAGTATTGTTCGGAACCCAGCACTGGAGACAGACAGCATGGGAGTATCTCTGAAGAGAATCAACACTCACGTGCCATAGGATAGATCCTCCTTCTACAGCTCTTGAGTTCTTAGTCTCTCAGATTCCCTGGCAGAAGGTGAAAAGAGGGAGGGGAGCAGGATGTGATCACCCCTTGATATAAAGTCATTTCTGGGTGAGATGTCCAGCTCAGCTTAAAAGACACTGTCTCATAGGGTATATGTCAGTAACTGAAAGGGGGGGGGGAGCTGTGCAAGGTAGCAACTAGATTCTAGCACCACATTCTTGCAATTACAATAAAAATAATTTCTTGAAAGAGTTCAATAACCAGTCTGTATTGGATAAAGTTTTTCCCCCTTATTTTACATATCGATCCCAGTTCCCTCTCCCTCCTTCCCTCTCATTTCCCCTCCTCAACTTCACAGGGAAGGTGATAACTTCAAGGAGGGATCATTTAACTCTGTCAAGTCATTTGGGCTAAGGGAGTATCCCTCCATGGGAATGTGTTCCCAAAGTCCTTTTGTGCACCAAGAATACATCCTGGTTCCACTGTTAGAGGTCCCTTAGACTTCTCGGGCCTTCTAACTGAAGGGGTTATGAGTTAGCACAATGCTGGTTTCCCAGCTATCAGTCTGAGGGCCCATTAGCTCCTCCTTGTTCAGGTCAGCTGTTTCTGTGTGTTTCTCTAGCCTGGTCTTGTCCTCCCTCTCTGCATCTGGATTCCAGTTTGCCTCAGTGTTTAGTTGTGGGTATCTGCTTCTGTTTCCATCAGCTACTAGATGAGGGCTCTATGATGGTGGATAAGTTAGTCATGGATCTCATTATCAGGGAAGGGCATTTATGGTAGCCTTTCCACTGTTGCTCAGATTGTTAGTTGGTGGCAGTCTTGTAGGTCTCTGAACATTTCTCTAGAGTCAGTTTTCTCTTCAAACCTATGATGGGTCCCTCTTTTATGATCTCTCTCTCTCTTTCTCTCTCTCTCTCTCCTCTTGTCTATTCTGACTATTTCTAGTCCCACGTGCTTTCCTCTCCTCCCCTTCGTTTTCTCCTAGGTCCCTCTCCACTCACTGTCCCCCCTCCCAATATGCTCAGAAGATCTTGGCCCTTTTCCCTTCTGTGAGGGACCTTATATGAATCTCTTAGAATCCTCCTTGTATCCTAGTTTCTCTGGTGGTGTGAATTATAGGCTGGTGATCCTTTGCTCTATGTCTAAAATCCATATATGACTGAATACATACCATGTTCCTCTTTTTGTGACTGGGTTACCTTATTCAGGGTGGTTTCTTCAAGTTCCATCCATTTGCTTGCAAATTTCAAGGTTCCATTGTTTTTTTTCTGCAGAGTAGTATTCCATTGTGTAAATGTGCCACATCTTCTTTATCTACTCTTCAGTTGAGGGACATCTAGGTTGCTTCCAGGTTCTAGCTATTACAAATAATGCTGCTACCAACATAATTGAACACCTGTCTTTGTTGCATGGGTGTGGATCATTTGGGTATATGCATAAGAGGGGGATTGCTGGGTCCTGTGGTAGACTGATTCCCATTTTCCTGAGGAACCGCCATAATGATCTCCAAAATGGCTGTATGAGTTTGCACTCCTACCAGCAGTGGAGGAGTGTTCCCCTTTCTCCACATCCTCTACAGCATATGTGTTTCTAATTTTAGCCATTCTGGCAGTAGTAAGATGGTATCTCAGAACTGTTTTGATTTGTATTTCCCTGATAGCTAAGGATGTTGAGCACTTTCTTGAGTGTCTTTCAGACTTTTTGATTTTTTTTTCTATTGAGATTTGTCTCTTCAGTTCTGTACCCCATTTTTTAATAGGGTTATTTGGTGTTTTGTTGACTAGTTTCTTGAGTTCTTTGTATATTTTGGAGGTCATCCCTCTGTCAGATGTAGGATTGGTAAAGATCTTTTCCCAGTCTGTGGGCAGCCATTTGTTTCTTCACTGACCTTGAAAGGATAATAATCAACTTTATATGGAAAAACAAGACCCAGGATAGCCAAAACAACCCTGTACAATAAAGGAACTTCAGGAGAAATCACCATCCCTGACTTTAAGCTCTATTACAAAGCTTTAGTCCTGAAAGCAGCCTGGTTTTGGCACAAAAGTAAACAGGTAGACTAATGAAATTGAATCAAAAATCCTGTTTTTAACCCCTCCACAACAGCTAAAAGTATATGATGGGAGGAGGAAAGCATCTTCAACAAATGGTGCTGGCACAACTGGATGCTGGTGTGTAGAAGACTGCAGATAGACCTATGTCTACTGCCATGCACAAAACTCAAGTCCAAATGGATCAAAGACATCAACATAAACCAGCCACACTGAACCTCTTAGAAGAGAAAGTTGGAGGTACCCTTGAACAAATTGGTACAGGAGACTGCTTCCTGAACCTTACTTTAGTAATACAGACGCTGAGATCAACAATAAATAAATGGGCCCTCTTCAAATTGAGAAGCTTCTGTAAGGCAAAGGACACAGTTGACAAGACCAAAAGTGCTTTGGGATCTTAAGTATCCTGTTTTTCAGTATTTTTAAAAAGTTGAACAATAATGTCTGAATACCTGTTTAAAACTCTAGACTATTATTCATCTAAAGCTCTTCTCTCAAAGGATGTTAACGGGAAACACTGATGTAGAGTGGGGAAACTGGGTTCTCATGAGAAATTATTGAGCTTTTCAGTGTGTGCTGAGAACGCCCAATCATCCTGAAGCAGCTCCAGTGTCCCTGGGTCTGAGGAGAGGTCCAGGTAAAGGTCCTGTTCTATCTGCTGTCCACAGTTCCCTTCTGATGTGTTTCCAGCTGCTGCTTCTTGACACTGCCCTCTGCTGGTATTTGCTGTGGACATTCTCAGCTCTGAATTTCCTCCTAAAACTCTGCTGAGGATAGTACTCACCTCTTCTCTCTCAGACCTTTAGCATCTTGATTTTTAATATAGCATTTGCATTAATTCTTTGAGAATTTCATTTGATGTATTTTGATCATATTCACCACTCTTCTCTCCAACTTTAGAACACATTTCTATATTTTCAATTTAATAGATTTCTATTTTTTTGAGAACAAAAATAAATATATGTTCTCTGTGTAATCCATGGCATAAGTCCTTAGAGAGAGAGAGAGAGAGAGAGAGAGAGAGAGAGAGAGAGAGAGAGAGAGAGAGAGAGAGAGTAGGTAGGCAGGTAGGTATATGTACTTCCTCAATCTGAGGTGTCTTATTTCCAACCCACCTCCAAACTGCTCTGTTTTCTTCTGTCCCTAACTTCTTACATGCATTATTTCTTGTTCATGATTGTTAAAGATCTTGTCCTCACCTCTACAGATCTCTCAGCCTCTTGCATACAGCTCTCCAACGGACATCTCCTTTTGCATCCGCTGTTCTTTCTTCAAATGTTCAGAACTCACTTCATAAAATCTTCATGAAGGGAGCCCCCATGAAAAATGTTTTCATGTCTGACACAGGCACCTTTCATTGCCTTTAAGATAATAAACAGCAGATATGCACTACATTGAGGGCACCGGGCTCATCCTGACATCTTTTGCTAAGTAAAGTAGGGTAGAAAGAATGACAGCTTCTGGGTTCTCAGTTAGTAATTCACGGGGTTTGACATCATTCTCACTCCAGGATGTGTGACCTTTTCCTCACTGCTTTGGATTTTCTTTTCTGTTAGATGAGAGAAATTAACCCATCTCTCAAAAGGCCAATGCAGCCTTTGAGATGGATAAGTCAGAAGTGTGCTGAGGCTACTACACAGCTGTCTGCACACATTTCAGAGTGCGAATTGTTTAAACCCCAGTTCTCATGCAGGTATGGCCCTGGATTTTAGTAAAGAGAGTTCCTGCAGAAAGTAATTCATGATATGGAAAGTAATACTGGCAGAGTAAAAGCCATTTTTATACTTATCTAATTGAGTACAAGGAGGAAGGAGGAAAACTCATGCCATAACTCATTATAGGTGAACATTCCATCCTATTACATCTTTAGTGATGCTATCATTTCAAGTTCATTCCTTTGTTTTTATATGCCCTACTATCTTTGTTGTCAATTTTGATTTAAGCCTTTTGAAGTTCTCCTACTATTCACCTCACCTTACCTATTCTGGAGGAAATGGCTTTATTTCACCCCAGAGGCAATGAAAAGTGTCTACACAATGATTGCAATTTAAATGGAAAAAAGAAATATGATTATTAGTAAGTGAAATGTGTAAGAAATAACATTTAATTGACTTTAAATATTCTTATCATATGGCAAGCATTCTTCGTGGACTTAGAGCTTATGGCCCATTGTGTATTTCCATAGCCTCCAATTACCTTTTCATCTGGATTTGAAAATATGGTTCTTTCTCTCTCTATTTCTGAGCAGTAGTGAAGTTGAAAGTACACCAGGACAGGGATTAATGGAAATGAGTTGATATCATTATTCCACTGGCAATGAATAATAAGTAGTTTGTTGGTGATTTATGTTAATCTAAATATGAGACAGAAAATTATCATGTGCTTTGCAGTCTGCCCCAGCAATGCTGTCATATCTGGAAGCATACAATTATCCATATGTCTTCTTTCAAATTAAGCCTTAATTTGTACAGTCAGTCGATAACAATTTGGTTTTGTCCATAATTTATTAAGTTGATTTGCTATGATGTCGCAATAAAATGCAGCCCAGATTTTAAAAAATCTAAATATAGTACGTAACAAATAAAATAATTTCTCGATTTATAACTTTTTTCTAAACCATTAAATAAGAAAAATATGTTACTATATCTATCTATAATCTTTAAAATTTATATATAAAATTGATGTATAAAATACAGATTGAAATTCTTAGGTATTCAGACCTCTTCTCACCATGTGTTTAATGGTTTTTAGAAGAAAATGTGTTTTTAAAAATAGTCTGATGGTGGGAATGCAGAGTTTCAGAAATGACCCTGTTCTCCGGAGCATTCTTTCGGTGGTGAGTGATCCATCTCTCATGTGTCCCAGTGGAGACTTCCCTTCAGGATATTGCTCAAGCACGATGTGTTGCTCATGCGTCATGGTGGGAATAGAACAGAGATGGCGAGTATAATAATGAAAGAGAAACAGCGAAGTGTAATGATCAGGAGCTTGGGTTCTGTGTTCAGAGGTGTGAGCTTGAATCCTGATGCCCTCATCTGTTCACAGGACAACTTGATGCCCTGCTTGATTTGCCTATTTCATGTGCATCTATAAATCAGTGATGATAATGCTAGTTGATTCGTAGAGTTGTTTAATAATTAGGTGAGAAGAGTGCTCTGTAGATATCGCTGCATTATCATTGACAGATACTTTTCCTGGTAATGATAGCCTGTGATCAGACAAGAGCTCTCAATACTGTGATATTACAACTTGTCACCTGCCTGTCTGCACCACTAGTGCTTGACTGTTCATGAATAAAAGTGCTCCCTTTAAACATAGAGCCTTAGCATTTGGTACTATTCCTTTTGCTTGACAGGCAAATGTAAATTGCTCATGAAAATTTCTAAAGTGAATATATATTAATGTGTTTTAAAGTTTATTTTATCTTTACTTGTGTGTGTATGTACGCACGTGCATGACTGTTTTAGGGGTATGTGCAGGTGTCTCAGAAGGCCAGAAGAGGGTGTAAGACTCTGCAGCTGAAGTTGTAGGCAGCTCTGAGCTGCCCAATAATATGAGTATTGGGAACTGAACTCCAGTTCTCTGGAAGGGCAGACTATGCTTCTTATCCACTGAGCCATCTCTCTGGCTCCTCTAAAATATATTTTAAACTAGATATACCTTTAATAAGTTGTAAACTTACTGCATGGCATCCTTTGTGTATATCATTTTGAAGATACAGACAGGTTTTAAAAATGACCTTGCTATCCAGCACTCACCATTCACATTTTTGTGTTTGTGCATACATTTCTTTTTTTTTGTATAATAAAGTAACAAATTGCACTGCAAACTTTTTGGTAGTCTTCTACCATGCATAATACATGCATAGCACATACCTATTCATGTAATTGCTTGTTTTTTATGAAGCATCATTTAAGATAATATAATACATATTGAGCAGTCTTAATTTGGAAATCCAAGTTGTCCCACACCTAACACTTTCAAAGTGCACCCACGACACTCAAACCTTTACATTTTATGAAGCAGTTTGGTTTCGGATTCTTGGACCTTGGAAGCTTGACAGATTTCACACCCCCCCATTCTCAGCCCCCAGTAACTAAGTCAGAAGCACTTCTGGTATCAGGCATTTATAATAAGGGTAATTGACCTGTATAAATCATCTTATGTTTATTTTTGAACCTTTAGGCTATGTTGCAAATCATGTTTCTAACTCAAGACCTCTGCCGTGCACATTGTCGTGTTCTGTCTGACCCTCCCCTCTCCATGTGTTCTTTCCTTACCACAGTTGTTCCCACCTGCATAGGCTCATCTATTTATTTGTTCAGACTCCCAATTCCATAAAAACAGAGGCTCTAGTTTTACCAATGGAACTTTCATTTACAAGTCTGTTTGGCTCAGAAACAGTGCTCTGTCGATTATGTGGCCAAGTCAAAGGTATTCCTGTCAGTCATAGGATGCAGCCAGGGTCCTCAGGATATCGATATGATGATTAGTTGTCTAGCGCTAGGCCTTGCCTAGGACAGGGCCCTGGAGGAAGGGTGTGGAACTTGCCTGTGATGGGGAAGGTTGGGGAGTCATCTGGAGGACAGGAAGGGAAGAGCTGGGAAAGGGGGAAAGGGAGTATAGGTGACTCTCAGTTGACTCACCCTTCCCCTTCTTCTTTTTATATTAATTTTCCATCAAGGGTTTCATTTCTTCCTTGTGACCTTTAGAATCAAATTCTTGGAAGCAATGGGGAGAAACACAGAACTTCTGTTTGTTTGTGTGGTGATTAAGTACTGGGTGTGTGCACCCTTATCTTGGACTTGTGAATTATATTCAAGAAAGCAATTCCAAGCTTGCAACATGTTTAAAGAAATTCTTAATCTGCGTCTGGCATGCGACAGCAGGGAAAGAAAAATAAAATTTACAGAGTACCCGGTGTGTGTGAGGGACCTATTTGCACTATGGTAGTCTTTCTAGAAACCAGAGAAATCAGAAATAGTAAAGGGAGGAGGGAGATAATTGACCTCTCCCTGCAATCTCAATATTAGGAAAAGGAATTCTCTGGTAAATGAGGAAATGACTTTCAGTTACATGTTTAAAAAGGAGTCTGCTTCTATGACTGCTTAGGTATGCTTTGGATAGGTCTGACTTGCAGATTCATTTAGAATGTACAAAATAAAAATATTAATACTGGGGCCTAGGGAGATGGCTCAGCAGGTAAGATCACAGCACCCACACACACGGGCTCACAACCACTGTTAACTCAAGCTCTAAGAGATCTCACAACATTGTTTGGACTCTTCAGACTCCTGCACTCATACATGTACATACCCACCCAACCCTACACATATACATGCATTTAAAAATAAATCTTTAGAAACCAAAATACATCATTAATGTATAGAAATAAATCCATTTAAAACTGCTTATAAAAGTTTAAAGTACATCTAGACTAAAATATTTTTTACTGATGTTATAAATTATGTTCAAAGGAACTAGCTAAAATAAATGTTCCAGCACTTTAACATTAACAAAGTAACTTCCTGTTTTCTGTCATTACTTTTCCTTTGTTGTGGGGGGGGGGCAGGCATCAGTTTTCCCCTTTGCAGCATACTCTAAGTTTGGATTACTAAAGTGCTAAGATGTCAAGAACGAGCCACTAAGCTTATCACTCCCTAGCTTTGGGAGTAACTTTTAACCTCAGTTTCTGTTTGATTTGGTCAGAAATGTATGAACGTAAGAAATTATAATTGGTGACTTCACTGTTTTTTAGTTTAAAAGCTTATTTATTTATTTATTTGTTTTGCATCCTGACTTCAGTTTCCTCTACCTCCTCTCCCCCTTTTCCAATCCCTCTTCCCCTACCCCTTTCATCCATTCCTCTTCTGTTTCTGTTCAGAAAGAGGCAGGCCTCCCATAGGTATCAGCCAAGCATGGCATCTCAAACTGTAGTAAGACTACGCATCTCCCCTTGTATTAAGTCTGAATAAGGCAAGCCACTATGAGGAATATGTTTCTAAGAGCCAGCCAAAGAATTAGGGATAGCTCCTGCTCCCATATTTAGGAGTCGCACAAGTAGACCAAGCTATATAACTGCCACATATATGTAGAGGACCTGGGTCTGTAATATGCAGGCTCCCTGAATGTTGGTTTAGACTCTGTGATTTTTATCCATGTTAGTTGTTTCTATGGCTTTTCTTGTGGTGTCCTTGATCCCTCTGGCTCTTACAGTCCTTCCTTCTTCTCTTTAGCAGGATTCTCTGAGCTAGGCCTAATGTTTGGCTGTGGGTCTCTGCATCTGTTTCCATCAGTTACTAGATGAAGGCTCTCTGGTGAACTCCATACATGAACATAATATATTTTGATCATATCCATCCACCACCTCTTCCAGGAATCTCCCTCATGCCCTCCCCCCCCCAATACCCTTTCCTTTTCTCTTTCTGTTCCTTCTTTTTTCCCTCCCATTGAGCTGAGTTACTGCTGTGCAAATGTACATGGATTTAGGACCATCCACCAAAGCATGAGCAACCCACCAGAAGCTACACCCATGAACAAAACTGGTGCTGTCTTTTCAGGTAGCCATCAACTGTCAACAGCTTCTCAGTTAGGGATGGGGCCTTATAATTCCTGAATGCTCAAAGCTGGAATGTTGGCAGGATTGATCTTGTACAGGTCTTGTGCAGGCAACATGCCTGCAGGGAGTTCATGAGTACCTGAAGTGTCTGTTCTGTGGTAGTTCTCCCTTATCTCTGCTTCCTGTGTGTGTGTGTGTGTGTGTGTGTGTGTGTGTGTGTGTGCCTGTGTGCCTGTGTGTGTCTGTGTTGTGTTTTTGTCTGTTAACAAGTTGTGAGATGACACCATGGAATAGCCAAGCCCACTTCTACTTATAGGTTCTAACAACAACATTTCTTCCTCCTGGAGAAAACTGCTAGACTTGCAGGTGTAATTGCAGGCACACAATTACAAAGTCTCTCAATTCTCATGTCACTAGCTTGTGGTATTCAGTACTGACCTCCATAAGTGTTTTGATTCATTTTTTTCCCAGCAGTTTTTTGTCCTATACATTTCGAGAGCACAGTTTTAAATATATAAAAGAGATGGGAAGCATTAATAGTGTTACTAGAATTTTGTGTGTGTGTCATGGCCACTGGTCAAGCTGGTGGATGTTGAGTTTGAATAGCACTACGAGAATTAATGGGCAGTACCGGGACAGGGTGGGAGAAGGTCTTGTATGATTACCCTTGAGAACCCTCCCCTCTTCTAAAGTCATAACTCTGGAAAAATTCCCAAGCTGTTTTATCTCAAAGAGAATCTGTGGATGCTGGACTGAGTTTGAGTCCCTGCATGCTACATCAGGTTTTTTTTTTTTTTCTCAAAAGCCAAATGTCTGGAGGCAGTTTTAGCTGACTTGTTTCCAAAGAAACACTTGAGAATTATTAGCCCATTCTATGACATTTCAGTGGATTTATTTAGTGGCAAGAGAAGTGTATTATTTTTAAAAAGAGACATTCTTACTATCAGAAGAAAACTATCTCTTAAAAACACTTATTGTATATTTGCTCTTACTCAAATTCTTATAATAAATGGTAAAATCTACAGCAGTGACTGAATATACTGGAATATATGGCAGTCACACTAGAATATACTAGAAATGTGAACACCAGATTGAATATTATTATGTGATGTCTTATTTCCTCCATACACATGTACCCCTAACCTCATTTTTTAATTAATCTGATGAAAATACTTTAAAGTTATAAATCATTACAGAGTGGAACTATTTTTAATTTCCATTTTTTAAACCTTATCTATGTTCACATCTTTACACGGTTGCATTAATAATCTCTATAAAACTTGGTGTTTCTTCTTTTTAAACTTAATAGTGCACCATGAAAATTTTCTACATTATTATATAATTCATAGTTATAATGGATTCCTAGTTTCCATTAAAACAATATGCCAGAGTTGAGTTAATCATTTCCTTGTGGAGTAATATATTTATGATTTAATGAATCATTTTATATCACCAAAATTTTTTATAGTTTAATTTCTTTCACACTGAAGGCTTGAATGAGTCTCCACGATGCTGAAATGTTGCAGTCACTATATGGCCACATAAGACCTGAAAGGAGGCTAGTGCTGAGCCATGTGTGGAGAGGCAGACACTCAGCTTGATTGGCAGTTAGTGGAGTCACCAGGGTCTAAGTCCAGCCTAAGAAATGGAGCTTCCAAAGCTAGCGAGTTTGCAGGATAGAAGATCATGGGAAAATAAACACCTGTCCAAGTGTCTTCATGGTTCACCAAGGGAGCTTGCTTAGATTAAGATCTAAAGTCTGGGCTTTACGTTTGCCAGTAGTGTATTTAATGACTGATGAAGGGATCAAGTCTGTTTCAGATATTTTGTTGACTTGCTTTAAGGGCTGTCTCTCATCAGTGAAATCTGATGACAGAAATTTCCAATACGAAACTGCAGCCCCTCTCGTACTGTCTCACGTGCTGAGAAGCTGCCCTCCGAGGGGAGTCAGAGAAGACCATGTTTGCATGCTGTTGAAGTGTTTTGTGATAGATGGTGTCAGATGCAAGTTTTCAGTGGACTTCAAAGAAAGCTCAGGATTATATCAAGCTAAAAATCAGGCTTTTGTCAAGAAGTTGGAGTTAAATCTTTCCTGGGGGAAAAGAAAGATTGTAACGTTGGCAGCCCATATTCAGTCTTAGGATTTGATCTATCATGTTGGCCAGAAGACCACAGGTCTTAAGCAGATGCAGCTGCAAGGTTCATTACACACTGAGAGCCTGTCAAAATGGCTGAAGGAGGGGAAAAAAGGTTTCTGAATTCAACCTGTGGGATTTTGGTCAGTCAAAGCCCATGGGTGCAGTCCATGGGTCATCCCTGACTGACAGGGCAAACCACTATTAGGTAGGGTAGGGTCTTTGCAGACACAAAGAATAGGGTTTCTAGGAATGTTAGATGCTCTTTCTGTTGGGTGATTTGTGCCTCTGGTTGGCAGCTCTCATCCTGGAACATGCTTGGAGTATGCTTTCCTTGGAAATGTCAGCAGCTGCCTCATCAGACAGATGCTCCTGGGATGAGTCAGGTGTTCAGAACTCAATGAGGACACATACTAATGTTCTTTTCCTGACATTTTTTGATGCAATGCGACAGCAAGGTGGTATTGTTCCCAAGAAACTGGACCATGATATTTAAGTGCAGCAAACAGTGAAAGGAAAAAAATATCCCATGGAATGTAGGATGTGTCCTTCTTGGTGGACACTTGACCTTTTAGCTGGGATTATCTGAAAGCGACAGCTGGAGGGTCTGTGGTCTAGACCTACACAGCGAGAGAAAAATGGAACCTGAGCATACAGAGTTGGGCTTCAGCCCAACCCTCTCAGGTAGGTTACTTAGGGCCAGCTTTGGAAACTTTGTGATGCAGTTTTCTTATCTGTATTCATAGGGTTCTTGAGAAAGCTAAGGGAGGCATTTTTTACAAGCTATTTAGGCATTCACTGTCTGGTTCATGCAATGAAATCCAAGTTGTCAATCCACTGGATTGGATTAGGATATAGATAGATTGACTCAATTTTCTGGAAAGATGGCTGGGAAGGATGCACTATTGTATTAATTTACTAAATCAAATTTATGGATTTATATGTTATTAACATCTCAAAAGAATAGAATAACATTTTAGAACTAACAGATTTCACACAAAATATTACCCATTATAATTTTCTGAAAGAAAGGAAAGGGGGTATTGATGGCAGATGTGGTAAGTGTTTTAGCATCCTCCCCCAAAAAATTGCTGGCTCTTTTAGGAAAGGTCTCATGCTTTCCTGCTTCCTTCCATTTTCACCATCCTCAATCATCTCTGGGACCAAATGTCAGGTCCTTATCAGTTATTTCTTTAACAGTGTCTCAGGGCTCTTTAAGCAAATCCTGTTTTCATGATGTGAGCATCAAACCAACATGTAGCTTCAAAAGGTACTCTGGCCAGGTGGTGGTGGTGCAAGCCTTTAATCCCAGCACTTGGGAGGCAGAGGCAGGCAGATCTCTGTGAGTTCAAGACCAGCCTGGTCTATAAGAGCTAGTTTCATGACAGGCTGCAAAGCTCCACAGAGAAACCCTGTCTCAAAAAACAAAAACAAAGAAAAAAATTGTATACTGATGTGGACATTTCTGTGGGAAACTGATTACTTAGGCTGAGATATAGTCTTCTGTTCAAGGTGTTAAAAGCATGAATATTCTATCAGACATAGTCATTCCTGCACAGTACTGCTTGCCAAGAACAGTAGCCATTGCTCCTAAGCGGGTGGCCAGCATGAATAGTTTACCTTAGCTGAATTACTTGCCAGAGAATATTTGAACAAAATAAACAAGCAAATAAATAAACAACAAAACAAAACCAATGATAGACTGTATTGCTATTTTATTTATGTATTCATTTTTGTGAGTCTTTATGCTGTTACCATGTCCTACTTATGAGTCAGTAAAGCAAGGCCAAAGCTCTCAGTGGCTTTACCCTAAGTAAAGGTGTACTATTTACCTGTTGTTGGCTTGATGGGGCTTTGGTAATCAACCAGAGCTGACAAAGGCCCCAATTGCATGTTTCCATGACCAATAGAAAGGGGAAAGAAGACTGTGGTGTCTAACCATAGCAGTTTAATGCGCCTGCCCCAAACCATCAAAAGCTATGGCTACTTATTTTATTATCAACCAAGTAAAACTATGCAACCATGTCTGAGTTCCAGCATGTAGGGAAATGTGGTTTTTGTCATGAGTATGAAGCAAGGCTTAGTGCATTTGGGAGTATCTTCTGTGAGCCTTTCCTATATCCCACTTAGGAATGCACACGCATCAATGCTCATAACCATCCCTGGAGTGTGAATGACAGTGAGTGGCCTCCTAATCCATGCATCTTTCAAATCAATAGCAAAACCTAATTTTTAGTGCAGAATATTTGAGTCATTCCACTCAGTCTGGGGAATTATTCTCTCCATTTATGCCACTCTTTGGTTCCTCTGCTCTTGAGGACAGTGCTCATTTACTTACATTTCTTTCTCACATTACTTACCTCATTTAGGGTAAACATTAAGTTTCCAGATGGTTAGAATTTAACTTTCAACTTCTTCGCCACTGCATAGAAATACATTCAGATGCCTAAACTCTTACCCATAGTGTGCAATTGCTAATAGATTTTTGTGCACAATGAAGTATGTAGCATGAATAATAAAAACCCAGAGACAGATATTGGGGATAAAAGTAAAAATCAGAGAAGCAAAGCAGCCAGCCACTAGAGAGTTCTTACCTCCACTAATGCTCAGACTGAAGGGGCAGTCCACAGAGCCTCAGGCTGCTCCTGACTGCATAACTCCAATATTTGTTTCTGAGGTTTCATTATTAAGACCAACTAGAATTTACACTATATAAATATCTATTTTTAACAATGTAGTTCTATTCTTAGAGCATTTAAATCCCCACATAATCTTCTGTGTGACATGGGTAATCTGTGCTGAACACACAGTAAAGCACTCATAAAGTTAAAGTTCAGGCAGGTGCATCCAACTACATTAGTTGAACTGGATGGAGAGGTTCAGTTTCTTTAAATTCAGTCTAAGTGATCTCACTCTTCCATATTCTTTTGTGTTTAATCTCAAGCATGGGCATGTTTCCCTTCTACAAATCCTCTTCTGAAAATATGCATTTATTTCACTACTCACTTTGTCTTATCGGTAATGATTCTAATATAATATCTATACTTTTAGTAAACACATATGACAGGGAACAATTTTATTAGTGACAGGCATGATACAATAAGGTAGATTTTATTCATCTTTTATAACTGACATTTTGCATCCTCTGGTTGATACATTTTTATTAATCTCTCCTCTCATCCCTGGCAACAACAATTCTGACCCTAGTCTCTGAGGATCTGAGTAATTTAGATTCTTTCTGTGGATAAGATCATGGAGTATTTTAACTTCTGTGGCATAGGTCATGTAGCTCTATCTTCTCTGGGTTTGTTCATGTTGTTGTAACTGGCAAATGTCCCCTTAAAGGAAGTGATATTCTATTGTTTGCACAGACTTTTTTCTCAATTGTCTACCCATGAGTATTTAAACTGCTTCCACATGTTTCCTTGTAGATTAACCGTGCAGTTAAAATATGTATGTCTGTAGGAATTTCTTTGAGATTATAATTTGAACCCCAGTAGTTTCACACCCCAACTTAAGATGTACATATGGTATGTATGGAGTACACGTGTATGCAGGTGCACTTGCGTGTTTGCGCACATTGAAGGAAAAAGATCTATGTCCATTGTCTTTCTTATTCATTTTTTTTTTACCTTGTATTTTGAGACAGTTTCACTAAACCCTGAACTTGCTGATTCAGTCACACTGACAGGCCAAGGAGTCTCTGAGATCCTCCTGCCTTTGGTACCTTCTCATACCACACAGGATTACTGTGGGGATGCCTGGGGTCTGGGGATACAGTATTTTACTCACCGAACCATCATTCTAACTGTGTGCAGTGATATTGTTGTTTTATTTTTTGAGAGATCCCATCCTGTTTTCTATACTGGCAATGGAAATTTATATTTCTAGCAACAGTATAAAGGGTATAAAATTTATAATGTTACCAACAGTATAAACCTTTCTTCAAACAATTGACAACATTTGTTTCCTTTTTAATAATAGCCATTTTAATAGGGATGAAGTATTCATTTGAATTTGCCTTCTGGTTAGCTACAATGAAACATATTCTTCATGAACTTGTTGGCCATTTGTTTATCTTCCTTAGAGAAAGGTCTATTTGCATCCTTCATACATTTTAAAATTCATGTGTTCATCTTTCTGCCACTGTCCTGTGAGAGTTTTTATGAGTTTTTATGTAATTAACACATTAACTTATTACCAGAAATATGGTTTGCAAACATTTCATTCATGTAATTTTTTGGGTCTGGTTTAGCTTCCACACTGGTATTTTTTTTAGGTTGAAATGTGTGTGTGTGTGTGTATATATATATATATATATATATATATATATATATATATATATATAATTTTTTTCTTTAAATTTGAAACAAGCTTGTTTTACATATCAATCCCAGTTCCTGCAACCTCCCTTCCTCCCCTGTTCGCCCCACCAACCCCCATCCCATCCCCTTTCTGCACCCCAGGGAGGGTGAGGCCTTCCATGGAGAATCTTCAAAGTCTGTTATATCACTTGGAGCAGCAGGGCCCAGGCCCTCCCCCATATGTTTAGGCCGAGAGAGTATTCCTCTATGTGGAATGGGCTTCCAAAGTCCCAACTAACACCACATTCAGGGAATCTGGGTGGGTCCTATGCTGGTTTTCCAGCTATCAGACTGGAGTCGATGAGCTCCCCCTTGTTCAGGTCAGCAGTTTCTATGGGTTTCTCCTCCTACCCCCTGTTTTTAAATGTCTCATCCAAGAAAGCACCACCAAGGCCATTGTTAGAGTTTTCCCTTATATATTCTTCTAAGGCATGCTACTTGATTTCTTTGTCAGCTTGACATAAACCTGGATAGACTTGAGTAGAGGAGATCACAACTGAGGAATTGCCTCCATCAGATAGAACTTTGGACATGTTGGTGGAGGTGCTTTCTTGATGAATAATAGATGTGAGAGGGCCCAGCCCACCGTGGGCAGTACCACACCTGGGCATGTGGTCCCAGGAGATCTAAAAGGCAGGCTGAAAGAACCAGGGGAGTAAGCTCTAAGCAGCACCCTGGCCTCTGCTACGCTTCTAGACTCTGCTTCTGCTTGAGTTTCTGCCCTGACTTTTTTTTCATGATACACTGTAAGCTATAATATAAAAGAAACCTTTTCCTCCCTAAGTTGCTTTTGGTCATGGTGTTTGTCATAACAAGAGAAAGCAAACTAGGGCATAAAGCTTTCATCATTTTATGTTTTATATTTAAGTCTTTAGTTCATCTTGTTTTGATTTTTGTCTACAGCATGAGACCATAATCTAAGTTAGGATGCCTTAGAACCATTTAGTGAAGTGGATGTCTTTTTATTGTATATTCTTAAGTGATTTGCTAAAGATCAATTGACTCTATTTTGTTTAAAATATTCTCTCCACCTTTATACACGACAATCATATCATCATTATTTAATCATTTCAGACCTTAGTTTTTAATGCATACTGTTTCCAATGTTAAGAGGATTTAAATTTCGTCCTGTGAGCCCCTCAGTTCTAAATAAAGAATATCTTTCCTTTGCAATTCCTCAGAATTGATCAGCCCTTGACATTTTACGTGAAAAACAAACACTACTTAATCCACATTGTAACTTTACAGTTCTGCAAATAAATTACCACATTCTTGAGTGCTAAGAGAAATCCATCTAGGGATGAGATGACCTCAAGTTAGTATTAACACTGACTCACATGAATAAATTCAATGATATGGAAACATTTGCTAAGGGAAAACAGTTACTTAAATGAGTTACTATTGTTGGTAAGAAAAAGCAGAGATCTTAGTGAATCATGCTGGCTTGATGTTTTTGGAAATGGTTAATAGCAAAACACATACGGATTTAATAATATAATAAAAATAAAAGACAACAAATCCATCTCATAAAATTATATTCTTTCTAAAAACATCTCAATGAATAGATTTAAATGTCTTTCCCCAGAGTTCAAGTGCCAATGGTCAGTGTTGGGTTCCAGGCATTTTATTTCTTTTCAGCACCAAGGGTAGTAAATCAAATGTAAAATATGGCCAGAGATAGTATTTTTGGAAAATTAAACCTCTCTTGAAAGAATCTACTTCAGGATTTTGTTATTAATAAAAAGAGTGTGCTTGTTGTGCCAGATTACATTGTGCAGGCTTTCCCATGGACAGCTCCCAGTTTGAATGTTCTTTTCTTGAACATATAAACAGATGTGCACAAATTCTTCTTTTTTTGCCATTTTATTTACTCAGAGGCTTTCCATAGAAAGTTTTCCAAATAAAGCATTGAATTCAGAAAAAAATATTCAGAATACAAATGTGCCCATTTGTCTTGATTCACTCAGCCTTAACCCTATTCCACTTTCCCCAGTCCACATTGCTAAGGTGTACCACACACATACCTCTGTCTAGTATAAATAATCTCAGTAACCCAAATACTGGAAAATAGTTCTTCTTGAAAATCAGTTTCATCACTGAATACTTGATAGATCTGCCTGTGTTCAATTGAGAGATCTCTACCTGTGATCTGTCACCAATTCAGGTATTTTCCAGTGTTTTTCCATCTTGTGTGGCAAAGGTAGATGACATTTCAGTCTTTCAGGCTGACAGACTTTGGATGACTTTTATGAACAGCTTGTAGATCTGTCTCAAAACTGTAAAAATGTCACTTTTGTTTAATTGTTCTCTACTGCATCCTAAAGCCAATTCCTAATTCCAGATAGTAATTATTGTGTCCTTGTAATAGTAGGTATGTGCTATGATAGATCTACACATGAAAAGTTAGTGGCCTATCATGTGGCTTGGAGACACATAATTGAGGACTGGATTTATTCTGGAAAATTGGAGGTGTGTGTTCTGCATGGTTAGCACCTTCTAATATTCTCCATTTCTGGAAAAGCCATTTTTGCATATCATGGGCCATTGGATCTTTAGAGGTACATGTCCTTCATCTCCCACAACCTTCCCCCTCCCCCCAGTTATCACCATTATGCCCAAGCAGAGAATTTCCATAAAGCTTCAACTTTTGAAAATAATAAAAAAAAACTCACTTTATGCACTTTATCTTGCACTGACATCTTGTTACCTTAAAATCAGGGGAATTTATAGAAAGGGCTAAATTATACTACAATGAACTTCAAGTTTTATGATCAGCGGACCACACAACATGATGACATTCAGGCTTTTTTTTTTTTTTTTTTTTTTTAACTTCTGAATAGATTGAGACATTGTAGAACTGAAATTTAGAAAAGTTGGTGGTTTGTGGATTTGCGGATTGGCAGCTGACTGTTCTCAACCTCTCAGTGAAATGGTTATTTATAACTTCTGTTCCAGTGTGTTTTATTTTTGTTTGCATCTAACTTACAGTTTCCAAAACTGAGTACTGTAAAATGATGTAATTAAGTAGTACTTTCTGTCACATGAATACTCCTGAAACCAGAATTTTTTTTTCATAGAAATTCTCTCTTTTTTCTAGTAGGAAATATCTTTCTGTTTTCTTTTGAGCCATAATGTTTTACCAACTTCTGGCTCTGAGATACTTCCTTGTGTTAGACTAAACCAAATACACACACACACACACACACATATGCACGCACGCACACACGCACACACACACACATGCACACACACACACGTGACAACAAATAATGAAATAAGAGGCCATGGATTTGTAAGAGAGCCAGGAGGTCTATATGGGAGGGCTTGGAAGCCTGAGAGGGAAGAGAAAAATGATGTAATTGTATTATAACCTCAAAAATAAAAAAATTAAAGGTTTATAAAACTTTAAGTAGAATAATAAAAACTAAAATAAGTTCCTTAAAGTGATTATAACTCCCAACTTTTCTTATGTTCAACACCTGCTTTAACAGAAAGTTAAGTATTGTCAGAGGGGTTGATGTTGGTGAATATGTGTGTGTTTTATGTGCATTAGTTAATTCGTTTCATGAAATAGAAGTCATAACCTAAGAGAGCTGGCTCTAGAGATTTAGTGTACTTAAAAGTGAAGCTAAATCCAGGTTATGGTGACTGGCATTATAATTTTACATGTGTATAACACCCTGAGAAAACGATGGAAGTGTAAGTTTGACTGATAGGCATATCTAAGTGTGCTCAAAGTGGATACTGATGTTTCATTCTCTAAAACTACAACCATTTGAACACTGAAAAATTGGAGCATCATACCATAGCTATGACTGCCAATGGTCTGGAGGCAAGCATTCCTAGGTTTGAGGTCCAGGATTTGAATTCACTATCTATATGGCTTTTAGCAAGTCACTTTATCATATATCTCACTTTTCTCTCCTTCCAAGTGAGGACTGTGACATGTTCACAAATTTATGAGCCTTGAGATTATCTATGCAAAGCAGTTGGGACAGTATTTTATACTCACAGGTATAATGGAGCACAATATACTAGTAAGCGTTTGATAAATAAAAGATTCTGCAATAAAAATTGCAGTTATGATTTATTTACTTTTCTTATTTCTCCACGTACCCTGTTTCATAACTTAATTTGATGGGTGTCATACATACTCCTTGTACAGCTGTGTATCATTGACCTGCTTTTCTGATTTAGGTGCTTCTCAGAAGCGGCATTTGTTACTCCACAGTGTGCACTGCTAACTGGGGCTTCGCCAGCCCTCCACACTGGGGTTTGGCTTGGACTTCCTAGCGTCCTTCCTTTCCACACATCCTGACTAAACTGCTCTTCAAAATCAGGGTTGGAGAAGTGAGGGATGGCCGATCCTTTTATGAATTGATTTGAAAGGCAGCTATGACTTGTCCTCCTTCTATTAAGTGGTTTTCTTAGTCATTGGTCTATTGCTGTGAAGAAACACCATGATGGAGGCAATTCTTATAAAAGAAAGCATCTAGCAAGGGCCATGCTGACAGTTTTAGAGGGGAGGAGACAGGCATGGTGCTGGAGAAGTAACTCAGAGCTTTATATCCCGATCCACAGGCAGCATACAGAGAGAGACTGGGTCTGGCACTGGCTTTTAAAACCTCAAAGCCCACCCCAGTGACATACCTCCTCCAACAAGGACACACCTCTTAATTCTTCCCAGACAGTTTTCCTAACTTGGGGCCAAGCATTCAAACATATGAACCTCTCTCTTTGAGAGACAATTTCACTCAAATCACCACTGTAATTTCTTCAGGGCCTTGTATGTTCTGTAATTTTATCAATGTAGAATTGTCATACTGTAGTCTCCTAAGGTAGTGATAGATTGATGAATCAACAACCAGAAAGTCATTAAACATACTCCATTTTGAAATTTAACACATTTCAAAGGAGGTGATTTACAAATCTCATTTTCTTCCTCAGGTTCCTTGCTTTTTACATACTAAAGCTGCGATTCTCCTTTCCCCACCCCATTTCCAACTCCATTTTGGTGACAATTCCACTCACATGTCTTCTTTCCTTTCTTATTTTTCTCTCCTCTTAATTCTGTGCCACATCATGGCCAACTCCCGGTCTAGTAAAAGTCCTTTCCTGAAAGGCTGGTGGGACAGAAAGTCTGAGCAAACCAACTCATGTGTCAGATAGTTAGCACCTACTGTGCTGTAACTGAGCACAGCTTCTTGGAGAACAAAAGGAAAGGCCTGGGGTCTTGAATATGGACACAGGTTACAGAGCTTATAAAAGGCAGTGGTTGTCCACCAGGGCTAGGCAGGATATAATGGGAAGAGAAGCCAAGGACTGATTCTCATCAGGAAGAGAATTTTCTTTTAAGAGCTTCATAGGATCCAGGTGCTTGATCTCTGTTTACATTTCACACACAGCAGTTTGCAAAATGATTCCTTGCAAAATGTTTACTTCCGGGAGCAATTAAAGTATCTGTGGAAGAGTGAATATTCTCAAGAGTTATCTTTGGCTATCATTTCCCTTTTCCACCCCAATCTCATGGCTTGATTACACATTCAATATTGTGCTCTCTCCCAGGCCTGCCTTTGACTTCACTCTGTAATCTCCAGTTCATTTAACACCATGCCAGGGGATTAATTTTCCTCAAACACATTTTCAGTCATGGGCACTTCTCATCAGGATTTAGAATCCATTCTAGCCCTGATTGTACATGGTCTGGGTCAGTCAGTTTGCTAATCCAACACTTTTGTTAGCCTTCTAAACTAGCTCCTACCCACTCCTTGCTCTGCTCTCTGTAGCCCCCATCTAATTAAAATGAACCCATGCCAGCTTGCTTTACACCTTTTTGAAATATACTCTTCCAACCTCTCTAAAATCTTTTCCTCCGCATGCATAGATCTTATTCTTTCTTTTTGTAATCTTTGACCATTATGACCTGTCCATAGACTTGGTAGCTATGAAAAACAATATTCAATAGTATTTGACAATTGTCACTTGTAAATAAATGAGGCTTTTCTTTTAATTATTCTTTTTTATTATTTATTTTTTTATTTAATTTTATATAACAAAGTCCAATTAAATGAAAACAAACATTTATACACAATATTTGGGAATTTGGGCGTCGTTCTTTCCAAACTACTTCCTGCTGGTAAGGGGCGCTGTCTTGGGGGATTCGAAGAAGATTCAGATATCCTAGCTGTAGTCTGTAGGGCTGTTTTGTCCAGCTGTTTGTAATGTAGGATCAGCTTGTACTCTGTTTCAGGCGGTCTGGTGTGATCAAACCACATTAGTCTGTAAGGAATCCACATCTTTTCATTTTCTGTGGAAACAAAAATAGAAATACTTTTCCCCAGTAACTTGTTCTTCAACTTAAATTTTGGAGTCAAAGCGTTTTTTTTTTTTTTTTTTTTTTTTTTAAATTTATTATTTTACACGTCGATCCCAGTTCCCTCTCCCTTCCTCCCTCCCTCCCCTCCAGCCCTCCAACTAACAATCTCAGCTTCCGTGGAAAGGCTATCATAAATGCCCTTCCCGGAGAGTGAGATCAACAACTAACTTTTCCATGGAGTCCTCAACTAATGCCTGTTGAAAACAGGAGCAAACACCCATACATAAACACTGAGTCGAACTAGAACCCAGAAGCAGATGGAGAGGACAAGACCATGCGTTAGAAGTACATAGAGACAGCTTGCCTGAACAAGGAGGAGCTAAGGGCCACTAGACTGATAGCTGGGAAGCCAGCATGGGACTGACTCAGGCGCCCCTGAATATGGGTCTCAGCCAGAAGGTCTGAGCAGTCTAAGGGACCTCAGACAGTGGAGCCAGGATGTATCTCTGGTGCACAAAAGGACTTTGCAAACATATCACCCATGGAGGGATAACTGCCTTATTCTAGAGATAGGAGAGAAGCCCTAGTCCCTACTTCACAGGACCTGTCAGATCTACATGACCCCAACTGGATGGCATTCCCCTACATATGGTATTGTGGTGGGGGGTTGGGAGGGGAGGGTGTTTAGAGTGCATGGGAGAGGGCAAAGAGGGCAAAAGGGAGGGAAGGAGGGAGGGAGGTCTTTTAATTATTCTTACTAAACTATAAGATATCTGATGAAAATGTCATGAAATGGAAAGTATTTTAATTAGTTAATGTTTAAATACACCAGTATAGCTGAAACTTGGATTAAGAAGCAGAACTTTGGCAGCACCCAGAAGCGCCCCCCCCATCATCGTCAGATAGCCAGCTACATTTTCCTTTACAAAAATTATCATTTTTGACATGAGTTTTCATTATCCATGTAATATATACTCATTTGTGTTTAGTTCATTTCACTGAGTATTGTTTGTGAGTTTGCTGTCATTACTTATGGCAATATTCACTAGTTTGTCTTGTCATTTGCATTTTATTACGTGTATCTTTTCTCATGTTGACGGACATTTGTGTTGTTCTCAATTTAAGATATGATGGATCATTCTGCTTCAACCATTTTCACATGCTTTGTTTGGTCACAATATATTTGTAATTTTCTTTAACATATCCTTTGCATATGAGTTTATAGAGTATAAGATTTCAGCATATGAAATTAAGTATATGTTACCTCCTAAGACTTCTCAAGGGGTTATTCTAACTGTTAAACTTCTTACCAGGCACACAGTACCACAGTTAATAAGCCAATATTTGCTGTGAGCTATTCATGGTTAGCCATTTTGATAAGTGTATAAATTGTGGTTTTAGTTTATGTTTCCCTAATGATTAGCGGAATGACTAATTTTTTATGCTTACAAACCGAATTTCATTTTTAATGAAATATCTATTCAAGTATTCAGCTGACTGATCTACATAATTGTCTTAGTTCTGAGTTTGGGGATGTCTACACATATTCTCTATATAAGAAGCTTTTTGCATATTGAACATATATAAAATTATTTTTAGTCCTTTCAGTTTTGTCTTTTGACTCCTGGTATTACTGTTGGCAATCCCTTTTTTTTTTTCTTTCAAAATATAAATCAATTTTAGAGCATTTTTAAATTAAAAAAATTAACTAAAATTAAAGATATTTCTTATTTCTTATATATCTTTAGGTTGCACATGAATAAGCCTCTGGCAATACCAACATTTCTCTCCAAAAGATATTTGAATGCGTGTATTTAAGTACATTGCCATGTTCTCATGACCTTAAATCTGCAGGCTACAATAGAGTTCAACTTGGTGTCATATGTCCTATGTATAATGATATACATTCACCCTGACTGGTCTTTTCCCCTTAGGATAAATACCATTTGTTTGTTGCTTCAAACACCCTTACTCACTCATTGTTAGTGAATACACTTTCCTGTGTTATGCCTCAAAAGATTTACCAGTTTATCTCTCATATTTACATCTATAATTCACATGGATTGAATTTTTTAGATGACATGAAAGACCCAAGGTTTATTTTTAAAACCTATATATTTAGTTGTCGAAGCACTGTTTATTGAAAAGATTTTATTTATATAGTGTCACGTTGGTTGTAAATCAAATGGCATGTGTATGCATAGCTCAGGGAACTCTAATGTACTGATGGATTTGTTTATCAGTATACAACTACTGCTATTTTCTTGTTCTTGGCAAAGAAATATGATTATAAAACTCTAAATTATTAGCTCTGCATCTACTAACCTTGCCAAACAAATTCACTTAGTGGTTTATTTATACTGCTAGGTATATAATTATGTAATATTTTCTAATGTTTAAGCACTTTTATTTTCCTTATTTTGTTCTGGGATTCAGAACCTTAATTAAAATGATGAACAGAAATGATATTGTGGGAATTTATTTCTTTTGTGATGCCATATTTATAGGTGGAATCATTCATTTTGCCATGAAGTGTAAATTTTGTTTCAGATTGTGTGCCTGTGTGTTCCTGAGTTACCTTTCTTAATGATTCAAATTTTAAAGACTCTGAAATAATGAATGGACTCTGTATATTATTTTGTGTTCATTTAGATAAACATTATTACTGATTTCCTGTTTAATTCTTCTACAAGAAGACATTTTCTCAGTCCTTTAAATTTATTGATACTTGTTTTATGGCTTAACATATGATTTTATATTGCCTATGTACTTTGTACATAGTACAAAGTAGCATATTCTACACTTGGGGGCTGCAAAGTTCTAATGTTTAAGTTAGGTCATGGATCCTGTTTATGGCTTGAATTGTCTATACCCTGGATACTTTTCTGTTAGTTTCCTGAGTTACTCCAACAGTTTAATTACAATCTAATAAGATGACACACGTGTCTGACTATTCCTAGTACTACAAAAATTTCCTTCATATTTTGAGGCTGTTACCCAGTGTATATAATGTGTGTTATAATTGTTTTCATTAAACTAATTAATGCAGTGAGATGTTTTTTCCCCTTAAATCCCTCCTTGTTGCTTCAACATGCCAGCTTTCCTTGTGTTTGCATTTAGTTATGCCTCCCCCACTTTTAACTCATCTTTCTATTTCCTTAAAATTCTATCTTTGATGTTGTATATAGGTGTTAAATTTTAATTCGATCAGCTTTTGTCTAGTGTTTCATCTATTTACAGTAGTTTTACTAATACATTTGACTTGGATGTAGTATAGTGATCTGTGTTTCCTGTTTTAATGTTGTTTTTTACTTCTTATTTTCTTCCTTTTTAATTAGTCATCTGTCTTGAACAGTCAGGTCTCTCTTCTTTTGTCATTACATATGCTTTGTGTTTTATTGAGGTGGTTACCCAGGAGATTCCATCTTGTAGTACACCACAAAATTAGTAAAAGTAGAAATGAAATGCCAGTTTTATTATTTAGAGAGTGCAAGGAGCAGGTAACACTTGCTACTGTTTCTTAGATTACTGTTGTAAAGTGTTGCTACTGTCCCGTGAACTGATGACTTGTATAGATTTAACCCATGGTTGTCTTCCTATGATACTTTTCTTTCTTAAATCACATGCTTTTTTTTGTATGCCAATCCTTTCTACCCAAGGAATGCCCCCTAGTGTCTCTGTTAGTGTTGATGGTTTGCTAACAAATTCTCTAGGTTTACTTGGGAAATGTATTTGATTTTATTGTCAAAGCATAGTCTTGTCATATACAGATCCCTGGTAGTTTCATTTCTGTTGACACTTTGAGGGTTCTGTTCCATCGCCTTACAGCTTCCGTTCTTTTGTTCAAAAAGCTATCTATCATTTCATTGTTTCTTCGTTGAAGCCAATGGGTATTTTCATCTGTCAGGAGTTTGCTCTCTTTTTGATAGCAAGCAGTATTACTACGGTGTCTCTTTTTGTATCTGTCTCTACCCCTATTCTTAGCACCGCCCCCTTTTCCTTTCTAACTCCTTGTCTGTGTGTGAACATATACATGTACGTATCTGTGTTTTGTATTTATAGTACAAGTGGCTTACAGTGTTTGATCTGTGCTTGCAATTTTTAATATGTTTTGGAGCATCCCCAGTAGGGATGCCTTCAGGTTTTGCCTTCTCTCTGTTCTTTTCTGTCCAGTTTATTTTGGTACTCTAATTATATATAGGTTAGCCATTTCCCATGACATTGCCTTTCATAGTTCTTTTATTGAATTCTGTTTCTGAATTATTTTTTCCTATTTCTATTTTTGTACTTATCTTTTAGATGAAAAAAAATCGCATTATGTAGCCAAGGCTAATCTGAAATCCACTATGTAGCCCAGGATGTCCTCAACTCATGACAATCCTCTTGCCTCAGCCTCCCGAGTATTGGGATTGCAGGAGTGTATTACCACAGTTGTCCCTGCTCTCCATTTAGTATAGTAATTTGCTTTCTCCCCTTCTAATTTACCTATCCGGTTTTCAACTGCTAAACTTTATAACAGTTGATGTTCTTTTACCAGTTCTAAAATTTCAATGTAATTTTTCATAATTTGCTTTTATCCACTAAAATTACCAACATTTTGATCTCACCCTTCAAACATATTTTTCACAATGACTTTAAACTTAGACAAATATAGCCTCAGTTTCTTTGACACACTGCTTCTACTGGATTTATTTTTTTCATTTGTTTGTTTCTGGTAACTGAGTTGAATATGCGACTGGTTTGATTGAACCTTTCCTGCTTGTGAAAAATCATAGAGATGGGTTAACTCTGGACGCTGTGCCTTTTCTTCTGGAGGATCTCTTCTTTCTCTTAATAGGCAGGGAGAGTGGGGTGCTTCATCTTGACCCAGATATGGACTGAGCAGATACAGAGAGATCTAGGGAGGCCAGTTTAATGGGGACAGATTTTTTTCATGGGTGAACATTTAGGACCCTTAAAGCATTGGAGCTGTCATTTGTCTGTGTAGTTGCCCTTTAGGGACTGTGCTCAGCATCTTAGTGGTTTCTGGGTGTTTTGTAAGGGTGAATGGTACCTAGTGGGAACTGGGCCCACTTAGCTCACCTTTCAGAGCCCCTCCTTCTCTGTGATATTAACCCCTCAACGCCTTGCTATTTGCCAGTATTCCGGTGCTTCAATTTGACTCCTTGTACATCTTTTGTTTTTCCTTGGTGTGTGTGTGTGTGTGTGTTTCATCAACACAAACCCATTATCAGAAAAAATTGATAAAATCTGAATAACTATTTATTTTGAATTTTAAAAAGCCTAATTAAGAGAAAAATGCAAACAGGCTATTATCCTAGACTTAGGCATGTTAAATATTGAGAATAAGAAAAGGAACCAAAACCCCAATTTTCTAAAATGTCAATAATAGTTTTAGAGACTAACCATTTTTCCCTGCTATTTAACTGAAAAAAAAAATGAGAAAACTCAGTAAAGTGTTACAAACACATTCAAATTTTTGACTTTAATGAACTGAAGTCTCTCCCTGTTTAGATCAATGTTGGTGTCATCAGTAAGGTTGTAAAGTGGCAATGCTTTGAGCTATATCACCTACTCACCTCAGAAACCAGTTTTTTTGCACAGCTAACTATATAAATGAAGTTTTTTTTTATCGCATCACTGAAGAAAATTTAGGAGCCATATCTTGAGTTTTCAGCACATTTCAATTAATGTCAAAAGCAAACTATTGTGATTTGCCTATTCCTTGTTTGATGAACCTTTGAAACAAATATGCAGGGCTTTGCTTGATGTGGAATAGAAAATTTGGACAGTAGAGGGTGCAATTGTACCTTAGTTCTGTATTTTGGCTGTTAGAAATTAGTTATGTAGTGGCTAACAAAAATATGGAGAATGTACTGTTTGCTATATACTTTTTATGGAAGTGTATTTAAAATGTACTGTATAAATAAATATACATTTAAAATCATGTAATACTTTAATTTTGTACTTTAAAAGTGGCATATCTTAATGAGAAATTAAACAAAAATGAATAAAGATTATGTTTTCTATTTAGGAAAGTATAGATAGATGTTATAGATTCAAAAGATAATTTATTTCTTAGCAACTAAATATTATTATTCATGTGTATTTCCCTCTTTTCAAATGTTGCTTTAAAAAAGAAAATGTACATTGATAGCTGCATCTGTCAGAAGGCCCCCACCTAAAAGGATATGATGCTAAGAGTTTCTTATATTCAACAAGTTGTTTCCTCTCAGCTTTTTCCAATGATGCAGAAGTTTCTCACACTTGCAAGCCCAAAACTGACATTTCCACTTAAACAGTAAGGCAAATATATATGTTTGTATTTAAACTTCATTATAGAGACATGTGGGGTTTAAGTGTGAAAGCCTTTAAGGATTGTCCCCAGATTGCTCTCTCATAGATAAGTATAATAAAATTGAAGAATTTTATAAGCCTCTTTCTCACTTTTAAAAATGATTAGAAAACTTTTGACCTAAGAAACACTACTTGTTTAATATCTGCAAAGTATTTAATTTTTATTTGATTAAATTGAATGTCTATTTAACACGGTGTTACAGCTTTACAGCTATCACCAACACTCAAAGACATCAATGTTCAGTTGATAATGGTGTTAAGATTATTATTTTATTGGGAGGGAGAAATCTGATATTATAGAGTCAAATAAAGAGACAGATCACTAGTTGAGATGGCCCAGGCCAGACTGAAAAAGTGGAGATTTCAATAAAAGTCCATTTTTATTGAAAAGTGATTCCTTTTTTTCATACAATATATCCAGACCATAGTTTCCCCTCCTTCCATTTCTCCCAGCTCTGCACCCCACCTCCTGTCTCCCCTGTATTTCAAAAATCAATGGGGAATGAAAAATATTTGGAGAGATACATTTCCTTCTTGTAAATATGTTTGCTTAGGAGTTTTCTCCATTCTGAACTTCCAAAGGTGTTATAAAGGAAATGATCTCATAGGGCCCATGGCTTGGTTACTGATCACTGAGGTAACTAGTCTGATAATGGGAAGTCCCTGCTTCCAAAACAATATCATATGACATAGTAGGTTTTGGAAAGTGGTGCATGTCAAGAAGGACTACTTCAGTGAGACTAACTCCTACATAGCCTTTGAAGGAGGATGGAACTGTGGGAGAAATAAGATTGGTATTACTCAATGGCTATGCCATGAAGGTACTGGTAAGACCATGAAGGTAGTGTGCCATCAGCCTAACAAGAAATATGAGATCATGGTGATCCAAAGTGTGGTGGAGAGTTGTCTTGCTGTAATCTGAAGAAATGGTTGGATATGAAGAAGCATTATTTTGTAGAAAAATTCCAAAGTAATGGGAAGAAACCATAGTTATGCACATATCTTAAGTGGATAGTTCTGTAGTCCAACAAGTGATGTCTGAGATTTTTATTTTCAAAATGAGAAATAAATTAAGGTCCTAATATATGTGGTTTATTAGTCACAGAATGGCTTAAACTAAGCCTTTGATAGATATCATTTATCATACATTTCACCATATACAGAAAAAATGTCTCTCTGCCCACCTTTTTTGATAGATGGTATTGGTTTCCATGCTTTTATTCTTTTCTTTATTTTCTCAGTTCAATTGACAAATATATAGTTAGGATCTCCTCATGCTAGATGCTGACGAACAAACAGGCAGAGATCCATGTTTTCAGGAATTTTCTGTTTAATAGGTGAAGTTGCTTATTGAATAAATATTCACATACTATATGCTCATAAATAATGGTAAGTGCAAATGTAGGGAAAAATATGGAATGGCTCAGAAGGATTATTGGAAGAACTATCTAAAGGAAGAACTGAAGAATGAAATTATCAAGTTATTGAATCAAAAGATGGCTGGTGGTGATTGAGGCTGGATTTGAAGCGAAAAAGAAGTAGGAAAGGCATTTCTTGGGAGAGAAGAGAAATACTATTGAAAAACATGGAAATATTAAGATGAAATTGCTCGGTGCTTGGGCACTTGAAAACTAAAAGGGTCAATATAAGAATTATATAATTAAAGGTTAAACAGTTACTCTTTTGATTTTAAGATCATATCATTTTTTTCTTTAATCTTGATTTTAAGATCATATCATTTTTTTCTTTAATCTATTCTCAGCACAGCCTCATTTTAAAGAGTTATCGTTTGATGGTAGCTTGAATGGCAGTACAACTCCTATACTCCTGTTTTGCTCTCATGAAACTGGTTGTAGTTATCTATTGGGAAAATTGTGGTTGTAAGAGGATAGGTTGGTATTTGATGGTGTTTGTGGTACCCAGACTTCATGCTCTGATCGCAGACACTACTGTAGAAGCAGAAGCCATAAGGGAATCTCACAAGCAGGGGAGGTGCTTAGAGCTTGTATTAGGTTGTCTGGGTTTCCTTTTGGCAGCTGAGTATTACAGAGCCAGAGTAGCCCAATAAATATTGAAAAACGTTTTAATTTTATAGACTTCATTATAGGAAAACTTACTCGTAAGTAAAAACATTACAAGTCCAAATTAACGAGGCCCAAAGTTTATACAACTCAATGAACTTTTATACAGTCAGCATAGGAATGCAAGCCATGAGGCGTCACATTAGATCTGAAACATTCATTTTCTGTATTATTTTTGGTGAACATCATTTTCATATATTTAAAAATAGTTCTTTAAAAATATTAATGACTCACTATCAGTCATATAATTGCAGGGATTCAAGCAACTCATAACATGTGAGTAAGGAGTTCTTGATGCCTTCATAGAACTTGTAGGGTGCTGCAATCCATTTCCTGAATGTGTGAAACAAACTTGATTTCTCTTGTAATAATGATCTTTTATGTTCAATGACTTTAAAGACTTTGTAATGGGCAGAGGGTTGGGTTGTATCTAATGAGGAATAAAAAGCCATCAGGATGCCTATTCCCTGTAAATATCTTTGCCCAGGAGGGTGAAGTAGAAATAATTTGTGTGCATCTGCCTCCTTTGTCTATCAGCTTTTACCAGAGTGTGGAACAGTCAGGGGAGCAGCTTTTTGTCTTTTTCCCCACAGTGTTGTGGGTTTGTCCGTCAAGCACACTGTGGGACACAGGCACAGGCACACACTGCATTTTTTCACATCATCAGACATCACATAGTAGCACAAGATGCTGACTGTAATTTAAAGAACTAAGAAGACATTTCAAAGACTTAAAAAATCTATTCTTTATTGTCTACAGCAGATTGAAGTGGTCTACATTTTCCCAACAACTTTTATTTACTAAGAGAAGTAAGATAGGATTTTCATGTGAACCAAACCAAGTTTCTGTGTATAGTAATGCTAGAAAAGCCAAGTAAAAACTCAGCACCAATACAAATACTGCATCAACTGCAAATAATCTCAAGGCTTCATAAATGGGATTATATGAAATCAAAAGGCTTCTATGAAGCCAAAGAAACAATCACAGAGTGAAGATACCACCTATAGAATACAACCCTCCCCCCCAAAAAACAAAAAACAAACAAAAAACAATGCCAACTATACATTAGAGAGGTAAATATCTAGGATATATAAAGAACTGCAAAAATGTTTCACCAAAATCATTACCCAGTCAAAAAACAGGCATGGGAGCAAACAAACGGTTCACCAAAGAAGAAATATAATGTCCATTAAGTAACTGAAAATTCTTTCATGTTCTCACAGTAACACAAACTGAGACTGAAGATTCTCTCTTAGTCAGAACGGCTAACATGAAACAAAGCAAATACAAGAAATACTGGCATGCGGAGAATTAGAGCTATTTATTCATTGTTGGTGGGAGCGTAAAAGAGTACACCACTGTGGAAATAACTATAGAGGGTTCTCAACAAACTCAATCTAGAACTATCACATGGCCCAGTTATACCACCACTCATTGTATACCCAGAGTATTCTGAGACATCAAAACACACAGATACTCAAGCATCCATGTGTATAGCTGTCCTTTTCTCAATATCCAGCTTAGATACCTATTAACAGATTAGGTGAAATAAGACTTGGACTCACAGAGATCTGTCTACCTTTTAATCCTGAGTCCTAGGACTAAAGGTGTGTACCACCACCTCCTAGCTTCTGGCTTCTGGGATTAAAGGTGTGTGCCTGGCTTCTGTAATTTGTGACTGACTATGCTTTTTGATTCCTCAGGTAAGCTTTAATAAATCATAAATGATATCTCAACACATGATACATATTTTTATTTATGTGGTATCATATATATTTCACACATGTGCTCACACACACTTGTGTGTGTGTGTGTGTGTGTTATGAGGGAGAGAGAGATATATGAAGCTAGGAAGCAGATCATAGAGGGGAGGAAGAGATCTTAAGGTAGGTGGTGGAAATTGAGTCATGTATGCATGTGACAAGAAATCAGAAAGCTGGAGTATAGCAGAAAGGATAGTACTAGCAGCAGAGGGACAGTCAGCATGGGGGACAGCAGTAATTGAAGGGATGAGGACAAAATATAATGAATTATACATATTTATAAAATGACCATTATGAAGCCCATCACTTTGTATAGTAACCTAAAACATTAATAGATAAATATGGTGAAAGAATATGTTTTGCTTTCACATAGCACTGGAAGATGGTGGTTTGTCATCCATGTAACACTGATGATAATTTAGGGGTACCAAAATCAAAGATACAGATAAAAAAGAGACACTATATTCCTACCTGTGCTAAAATAATGTACAGAAACACATAAGACAAGTGAGTTCTCATAAGAATTTTGTTTAAGAAAGAACACCTTTGATGAGTGTGACACGGGTCATTCAATTGACCCATTCTTGCCATGACCCATTCTTGTAACTTTATTGCTGAGAAGGTGGAGGCAGGAAGACCAAGTGTTTGAGGGCAGTCTTGTTTACATAATGGGTTCCCACTCAGTCTATCTCAATACTTAAAATATTAATTATTTTGAGTGTCACCACGATTATTTGTGAGAAATGGGAATAAATGTGTAATTGCATACAATTCACTACTTTCTTTAAAAATCAAATGCAGAATTCTCACTGTGCTGAAAACTGGGGACTAGTTCTAGACTTGAATAGGGTGTTTTCCCATTTCCTTGCCTCTTGGTTTCTCCAGAATAGAAACTAAGATAGTGAGTTGAACAGTCTTGATGCTCATTCTAGATAAAATCCCATGATAAACATCATTAATAAAGACCGAAGGCACCCCTTTTTCTTCAAAAGGAGGGGAGTTGTGGGGTGTCCAATCACAGCAGATGTTACTGCCATTCTTGTTTTAATTTCGAAGAAATGTCTAGCCAAGAATGGACTCTGGATCCTCCTGCCTCAACCTCCTGGTATTGTGAGCATTCATGTGTTGTGTGTGTGTGTGTGTGTGTGTGTGTGTGTGTGTGTGTGTGTGTGTGTGAGTGTCAGTAAATGAAACCAGAAGGTGAATACAGAATACAATTAAATTGGGCATCTGCCTGCCTTCTGAGAGGATCCTCCTGTTGCCCACAGAGGCAGGTTCATGTCTGTGCAAAGTTGAAAACACAGACATTTCTCAAAGTTCTCTATTTTCCTAGCAAGCAGCATTACTTTTATCATTCTGTGAGTAAAGTGTTATGAAGCTTCATCTGTCATCATTCCCACTTAAAATAGGAGGATAGTCAGAGTCGATGTGTTCCTAAGGAAGATTGAATTTTGACTGCATTATATTCTATGGAAAACTTGGATGAATTTTCCACATTAACTCCCTAAGTCTGACCTTCGAGGAAAAACATTCTTACATAATGAAATGATTCAAGACAGACACTGAATATACTGCAAAAAATACAAAAGAGTGAAAAAAAAACACCTCTTGTTTATTCTTTTGGCACATTGAAGCTAGGCAATGCATATTGCTGTTTGGGGTACTCTTTATTTGCGACAGGAATTATACACATGTGCCTGTGTTTATGGATGTGTGTATGTTTGTGTGTGGGTGCATGTGCAGGGTAATGTCTTCCTCTATTGCCTCTATTGTCCTCCACCTTTTTGTTTGTTTGTTTTTTGTTTTACAAGACAGAGTTTCTCTGTGTAACATCTCTAGATATTCTGGAGCTAGCTTTGTAGACCAGGCTGGCCTCGAATTCATAGAGATCTGCCTGCCCCTTCCTCTGGAATGCTGGGATTAAAAGCTTGCCTCACCACTGCACGACCATCCACCTTGTTTTTTAAGGCACTGTGTCTCAATGAGCCTGAGGGTCACAGAGTGAGTAAAGATTGTGCAAGACCAATTGGATATCAAGCCCCAGGGATCCTTCTGTTCCCACTTCCCCAGGGCAGCGATGACTGGCCTGCACAGGTTTTCATGACATTGGATGTAGGCGCTGGAGATCCAAACTTGGATCTCCATGCATGTCTGGAGAGTACTTTAATAGCTGAGCCTTATTTCCAACCCTGGCTTTAGTAGATGTTTACATATTTGTCTTGTACATTCTTCGTGTATCAGATTAAATGCCTGTGCTTTGCCAAAATGAAGTCTTCAAGATACAAACTAGATCAGAAAGGGGTTATTAAATATTGAATATTTTCTAAATGTGTTGTTAGGGAAGGTAGCTGGTATTTATAGTTTGTTAAGATATGTTGCAAATTGCAAATTCACGCATCTTATGAGATCTAGCTTCCACCCTGTCCCAAGAGTGATACTCTCATAAGCATCAGGTATTTATCTTGCCTCTGAAATGGAATGATGTCCATTCATTTTAGCAGCTTAGTGCTTCATTTGCTTCTCAATAGAAAGATGGATTTATGAACATGCATCTGAGATGACTATATGAAAGTCACAGTATTAAAATTTCCTTAATCTGAAGTGAAGGGGCACGTGCCCACCTGTTAAGTTAATGAGAGTAAAAATAGCTTTGGAGTTTCTGACGAAGTGTGTTTTGTCTGTAATCATTCTTCCTCGATTTCCTCTTTTACAATTACAGGAAATTCTCTTGGCTTAATTCAGTCATTTTACATACTGATCAAATATTAAATCGCTGGCCTATTTTACTTCCTATTGTCCATCTTCAGTACTTTCCCACCTTAATAATGGCAATGTTTTCACTAGTAAAAAGTAGATTTTCTTTACTTTAAATTCAGACAGACAAAACATCTAGGAGAAGGTTAGCCAATTCCTGCCAGCCGTTAAGGACAAATTAAAATAAAAGTAACGATGAAGGGAAAATACTAACCACAGAGATATGCTCTTCTAGGTCACGTGATACCAACTCTGCTTTGTTAAAATTTAAAAGCACAAGATATTCATCATCATGACATAATTTGGAGTTATATCATACAGTAAAAAAAAAAAAAAAAAAAAAAAAAAAAAAGAAAAAGAAAAAAAAAAAAAAAACAAAGAAGTTTCCTTTTGTTTTAAAATTCCTGACATGTTACTTTTTGAGATTCTGGGACAATAAGTCAGTACCACAGGAATTCTTAGAGTTTCCAAAATTATAACAGTTAAAACATATTTCTAAGAGCCTCTAAACTCATAATATGAAAGCTAAAATTCTTATTTTAAAGAACAAAATAGACAAAGTTCACTAGTAATTACAAGGAACTATATCCCACAGGGATATTTGATGAAACACACAATTTAAAGTTCGGATTTTCCAGTAAGATAACAGGCCCTCGTGGAAGCACACGTGGGCACTGCCGGTTAAGGACTAACAGCAGATATTTTAGAATATTTTGTGGAAAATCTTAATACTTTAAATTAGGAAAGTATGTAGATTTCATAAGCCAGAACCACTGAAATGGAAAGTGTAATTCATTAATCGTGAATGGGAGACAGTTGGATGTTGCAAAGAAGGGCTAGAGAGATGGCTCAGAGCTTTAGAGCACTTGCTCCTCTTGCAGAGGATTGAGGCTGGTTCTCAGTTTTCACAGTGTGGCTCACAACCACCATAGCCTCGGTTCCAAGGTATCTGAGGTCCTTCTGTAGGCATTGTATATGCATATGGTACTCTCTCTCTCTCTCTCTCTCTGTGTGTGTGTGTGTGTGTGTGTAAGCAAAACACACACACAGAAAAAATTAAACAAATACTTGAAAAAATTAAAGAAAGTGTTTCTGAACTAATCCTTTCGTTTTTTTTGGAGATCATTTCACTTTATGTTTCAGGTTAGTTGTGAACAAAAGGTCCTTGTGCCGTATCTCTCAAGTGCTGGGATTACAAGCATGTATGGGACTTAAAAAGTATTTTAAATTAACTTTTATCCATTTTACTATTTACATTTGTGAAGGATACAAACCCTTTTCTCTTAAAATCTTCTCCTTCTGGCATTAAAAAAAATGTACAGCTTACTAATGAGTTCGTAAAGAGCATTCATTCTGTTAGTGCCTAGGTTTTAATAAAGACTGCTCTAGCCTAAGGTCCAACAATAACTTACCACCATTTTGAGCCATCAACTATGAGGATACATTTCAGCTAACATCAGGCATGACACTAATTCAGTATTAAGTGCTAAGCACATTAGCAATTTCAGTGCAGTACTTATGCTTTCCAAGTCACTGAAGGAAGTTTACATCACCAATGCCCTTTCTTTTCTTTTCTCTTCTCCTCTTTCCCATGCAGAACTTACCATTTGAAGCAACATGACTTTAAGAGTCCAACCATTAGAAGTTGCTGATAGCTATTTAAATATATACTCAAAATTTTATTTCAATTTTTATTTTATTTTATGCCTGTATGTGTTTTGCCTACATGTATGTGTGTACACTGTGTATATGCCTGGTACCCATGGAGAATAGAAGAGGGCCTCAGATCATTGCAAGCTACTGTGTGGGTGCTGAAAATTGAACACATGTCCCCTGAAAGAGCAGCCACTGAACTTAACCTCTGAGTCATCTCCCTAGCCCCAAATGTAGATTCTTTATAATCAAATATCCTTCTCCAATGCAATCATATGACTAATTTAATTCTATGAGTGAGAAAGAAAAGAGTAATTGTGCTTAATTTATAGAAAATGAATGTTAATTGTTTCTATAAAAGCAATAAACCAAAAAAAAAAAAAATGACACCTATATACAGCAGCTCACAACCACCTTAAACTCCAGCTTCAGGGGACTGGGCAACTTCTGACTACTGAGAATCTCTGCGCCCATGTGTATATAATGATAGTCACACACACAAATGAGCATAATTCAAAGAATATGTATTTTTAAAAATTTACCATGGATGCAGAGTAAAAATAATTCATCTGTTGAAAAATAACTTCAGGACCTTGGTTTCTCAAATAAAATTTATTTCCAGCATTGGTCAAGAACAATACAAAACCAAAACAAAATCTTATCACTTACAATCTAAACAACCAGTCAAAAACATGCTTCAACAAATTAGTTAAAGCATATATTTGAGAGCCAGTGAGATGTTTTAGTGGGTAAAGGCACATGTTAAACCCAAGGAACTGAGTTCAAACCCCCAGGACTCCTGTAGTGGAAGGAAAGAACACCTGTGAGTTGCACAATGGTATGTGCAATCCCTCAAAAAAAAATCAATGTATAATATTTATCACGATCTTATTAATTACAAAGAAAATCTCAGAATTCTAAGTGTTGCACAAAGTTATAAAAGTCTTGGGAGAGATTCAATATTCTCTGTAATAAAGGAAAATGTAACAATATATTCTGTGCCTTGAGCCCCTTTCAAAGTGTTAGTCGTTTGAAATCGTCAGCTCTTTTCAAGCATTCCCTTTCTTTGCGTTTCTTGCAGCAGATCTCTGATTTGTAACGTCAGACCCATCCCGGAACACTTTTTGAATTTTGAGCATTTTATTTTAAATGCGACTGTGGCCGGCATTCATGCTATAGTTTGTGGGTAGTTCTCTCACTTAAGAAAAGTATGCAGTTAAGTATTGGAAAAAAATATCTCACTTTGATAAAAATCTTGAATACTTATGGCTTAAGTGCTGTTTTAAACATACTTTTTGAGGGGCAGGGAACAATTTGCTACTTTTTTCTTCCCTTCTTTTCCTTGTAGACAAGGTTTGTACACACAAGGCAGCATGTTCCTTCTCTTCTGCGGTGAGACATTGAGTCACCTCATCTAAGCCTCAAGAGACACTGTAAACAAAGTTTTCTCACTCACTGCTTATTATACATTTTTAGATGTAAACTCCCGGCTCTACAGACTCCCAAATAAATCTATAAGAAAAAAATAGCATGAAATATTTTTCCCAGGGAAGTAGAGCATTTCCACAGGTTAACTAAAATTCTGGACTTTTGCCTGGGAGAGGAGATTGTTCCAGAAGAAAGCTGCTCAAGGGTGCCATCAGTCATACAAAGTCACAGTACTTCCGCTCAGTTGACTTTTAAGGAAAACAGCAGTAACTCTTATTTACTGCTATCTTTTGAAAATGTTTCATGACCTCTGCACTTTCCATATTGCATTCTGAAGCAAATGTACTTCAAATCTTCCTGTTGGAAAGAATGAACACGACGTCATCTGTAGAGAGAATTAAATCACAGTCTTTGAGAAAAATGTGTAGGGTTGCATATCCCTTTCATTTGCACTTCCAATTACCAAGAAGCATACTTGAAATTAAGAAAGAAAGGAAGGAAATAATGAAGAAAAGAAAAAGCTTGCTGATATGCAAGTGGCTAAACTTTCTTTTCCTCTTTTTCTTGTTTTTTTTCAAAGCTCAGATACAGAAAACTATGTGTTTAAAGAAATAAGTGAGCATTTTTTGAAGATAGATTTGTGTCCTTGGCTAATCTGAGATTCCAGGCAGTAGTTGTATACTGCAATTTGGGTTTAATTTATTTTCCATCTCTTTTGTTTAAGTGTTAAAGGGTGGACAGATAGAACACTGAGAATTATAACACAGTGTGGGAGAACAGTAAACTAAAGCTACTAATTTAAAAAAAAAACAATAAATTTGGAAGAACTGATGAAGGTTTAATTAACTATTAGGCACTTATATAAGCATTAAATAAATATTTTGTGCATTCTAAATAAGTGTTCCCAAGATGAGAGACCAATTCTTGGACTGATAGATTGCCACCTCCCTACCAGAATTTTTGCCCACACTACGAGGTCTTGCTGGTGAAGGTGGTGGTGGAGAGCGAGCGAGCGAGCGAGAGAGAGAGAGAGAGAGAGAGAGAGAGAGAGAGAGAGAGAGAGAGAGAGAGAGAGAGAGAGAGAGAAAGGTAGTACAGTGAAGTTACAGTTCCTGTAGTTTTCCCATCAGTTTTCGATTTTACCTCTTCTCCAAAGTTAGCAAAGATCCTCCATTAACTGTGGGGCAGCCACATAAGTAACATTGAAAAGATATGTTCTCTTTCTGTAAGAATGTTTTGAAACTCTGCTGTGATATTTAAGCCCCCACCCACTTCACCAAATCCAGCAAATGGAAGAAGCCAGGCCTCAACTGATGCTAGCCAGGCAGCAGCTTAGAGGCCTTCTCAGGCCCAAATTCCTTTGGGGTTTGGCCTTTGCCCCTAGAAAAATTCATTTATCTGAGTTTGACTGGTGCAGAAAAAGGGGAGAATAAAAGAGTGGGAGGCTTGGTTGGGGGGAGTCAGATACCCCAACCCTAACCTTCCCCAAAGGCTCCTAGATGCCTGGGGAATCCCTCCCAGGCACCACAGCTCTCACCTTCAGAGAGGCAAGTTTCTTTGCAAGCCTTAAGACACCTGTGTGAGGCGCTCCCGGTGGGAGAGGTGGCTTGAGGGACGCCAGAGCTCAGTTACACCGCTTTCCTCTGTGAGGCAGTGGTCACAATCCCTACAGAAGTCAGAGCTGTTAGCATGCATAGTCCCTGCTGCCTTCCTTGGTCGACAGGAACCTAGCCCCACATTCTGGAGCCTGAGCCCGCTGACGCCTCTCCAGTTCGCTTTGGGTCCTCTCCCTCCCACCTCTCCACCTCCAAAGTAGCGCTCCAGCCTCGCTCCGCCCGCACAGCCCCAGCGCCCCCGAGCTTTATCAGGCTCCCCACACACATCGCTGGCTTCCTTTGGCAAACGGCGCTGGTGACCCTAGCTGAGCAGCCGCCTCCTCCAAGCCCAGTCCCCTTCCTCCCGCCCGCGGGTCACAGCGCCTTCAGGCTCTGCTCTCCCAGGCACCGCGGCGCCCACCGCCTTTCAGGTTCATCCTGGGCTGGACCTGTTTTGCTCATCCTTAAACCCGGAGAAGTGGAATCTGCACACTGAAACTCTCGGTGGCTGGAGCGGCGGACTGGGCATGCTCAGAAGCCAGGTTTGGCTTTGGTCTCAAGTCGAAGGAAGCTTTTGCACTCGCGAGGCAGCGACGACTTTAGGGAAAGTTGATTCGAGAGGGGAGGAAGCCCCAAGACGCGGAGCAGCGGCAGGAAGGAGCCCCCGGCAGCCCGGAGGAGCATGGGCACCCTGCGGGATTTACAGTATGCGCTCCAGGAGAAGATCGAGGAGCTGAGGCAGCGGGATGCTCTCATCGATGAGCTGGAGCTGGAGTTGGATCAGAAGGACGAACTGATCCAGAAGCTGCAGAACGAACTGGACAAGTACCGCTCTGTGATCCGGCCCGCCACCCAGCAGGCGCAGAAGCAGAGCGCCAGCACCTTGCAGGGTGAACCGCGCACGAAGCGCCAGGCGATCTCCGCGGAGCCCACCGCCTTCGACATCCAGGATCTCAGCCACGTGACCCTGCCCTTCTACCCCAAGAGCCCACAGTAAGCAGGGTTAGGCGCCTGGGTCCATGTGGCGCCCTGGTGGTGGGAAGCTGCGGGTCTCTGTATTGTCTGTCAGCCCCTGCCCCTCCCGCTTGCCATGTCTGTCCTCATCCTCAGAAATGTCTCATTTTCACGGCACTTCTTGAGGGGCTGTGCACGTTTCTCAGGGCCAGACTCCCTGCTTATCCGTTGCCTTCGTGCCTTTGTCAGATGCCAAGGTATTTTTAAAATATACACATACGTTCATATATGCCACCTACTGTACATAGAGTTTGGACGCGCCCCAGGTGTGTGTCTGACAGTGTGTGTGAGTGACTGTTGAATGGAGGAATCAGAACCCCGTCTTTCCCAAAGCCCCAGCCAACCTGGCCAGCCGGAAAATCCTAACTGCAGGCTCATCAGACTGAAATGAAATGCGTTGATATTATCCTGACTTTCCACGCTCTTGTGGCTCTCCTGTATTTTTCTACATGCCGCCGGCACTTCACGCTGGTACTGTTCAAACCTGATGCTCTGTCACCATCAAACTGTAAAAGGATAAGTCAATATACATATAAAACAGAATATTTTTTTTAATTTCCTGAGTTGGATGACATTTACAGTCCATACATGGAAGTCTAGTTTGTTGATTCTTAAAAAAAAAATGTTTTCATAATATCCGAGAGAGAATATGACTTGTTTTTCTAAAAGGATTCTCACATGATTAGTAAAGAACATTTCCCTAGAGGGTTCGTGTATTTTCAGGGCCAGTGTGGTCAAGGCCACGTTATTTCCCGTGTGGACCATGTTGTGTCTCACACTCAGGTCTAAAGCCGCTCTTCTGCCGTTCTAGCATGTTAAAGAGCAGTATAGTTCTGATGTCAGTAGGATTCATAACTTGGATGGGAACATTGAATGAAACTTGTTACACAACACTCAACCCCAGAGTCCATATGGAGAGTGAGCAGCAGGGACAGGACGGCAACAGAACCAGAACACCATCTGAATGGCATTTTAATTAATAGTAATGACATAATTGGTAAAGCCGAGGATTCTGTTGTACTGCTCTTAACTACATAACACTGCTGGATGACACGTGTTACATAATAACAGAAGGTCCCTGGGAAAGCTTTACTTCCTAAACACACGGAATTCATAAGAGGAGATAGGGAATGCTTGGTTATCTCCATTTATATTTCTTGGATGGGAAGGGTTATGAATATATACTTTGTATACTTCTTGAAAACTTACAAGCCCAATCTATACATGTCGGCTCCCATGAATCATTTGCAGGCTTAGCTGAAGGAGTTTGAATTCTGTGAAGTAGGAGAGAGTTGATAGGGATAGGATAAATATTTCTGAGATCCAGACCTTACCAAGTTACCATGATAGATCAGCTGGTTTCAATTTGTCTTAGAAACTGAGTGATCTGAATCCATTGGAGCTTTCTTTGGTAAATTAATTTGCAGTTGCTGGCATGTTCGCCTGTTTCAGTTAACAAGGTACATGGCCATCTCTCCTGGGCCAAGTTTTGCATAATGAAAATATAACTCAGAGGCAGCTCTTTGTATCTTTAAACGGTCTGTAGGATTGTCATTTTAGTATCTGCAGGACTTTGGAGTTACCAAGAACAAACTCTGCTTTTAAAAAAGACCCATTTTAATAGGCTTTTAGATGGAGTATGATCAGTCCAGCTGATAACTCCAGCTAAGCATTCTATTTGAGAAAGTCTAAAGAAATCCGGACAGCAGGAATGAACTGTAGAATGTGGTACATTTGGAAGACTCTCAGGGCACTGGTGTTTTTTATCAAAGTCCACAGTGGAAAATAACATTAGAAAAGCACATTCTTTGTTAGTATCCCTGTAGGACAAACATTGTATCTGTTGAACATGCTTTGCACTCTGGTCCTTATTTGATGACTTTCACCATTGTTAAGGTGGTATAGCCTATGAGTTTTCTAATTCTGAAGGATTATATTGGAGAAAATGATAAAATGTCTTCCAAGTTTAAATAATTTTGGAAAAACATCTGTTCTTTTTTTCACACTTACATAAAGGAAACTGGAATAAAATTGCCTTGAGTGGTAGTGTACCTTTCTTAGGGGAAAAGAAGTATATTGCATGCAAAATAGCTGTTATCCTATGCCATTTGAGTGGCTGTACATGACAGCTCCATGTAGAATTATGAAAATGTGTCACCCTAAAAATAGTTTTTTTTTGCATTTCATTGTATTTTATTTGATTCTTTTTATTATTCAGACTTACCGGCAACAAGTGTTTACATCTTTAATCTTTAGTGAATCTTAAATTTAATCACTTTCCTAAAGATTAAGTTAAGGTTGAAGTGAAACTATCTAAGTAGACTGGAATTGGTTTCAGTTGCATGATTCTCTTGGTTTTTGGTTATCTTTCCAGTAGGTGTAGTTAATGACCAACTGATGAATGGAATGTATCTTCTACCGTTCCCTTACTGAGGCTGCTTTTTGAGAATTACAGTATTTACAACTTTTTTTTTCCCCTTAGTAACCATTGATCATGTGGGGATAAAAAGCAGTACAAAATTTAAAGTAGCCCAATAACTTTTATCATCTTAACAGTTTTTCCTTGGGATTTTCTTTCTAAGGTAAGAATTGGAAGAGAACCTCTGTTGGATTCCACCACAGTGGGTCTGGGCATTTCTGCTATACCTGTGAGGTGGCGTGGGATCGTTGTTATTTCACAGTCTACACAGATGCCACCTTTAAACCCTTCTTGGGTTATTTATGGATGTGGGGAAGAACTGCTGTAGCAAACTGGAATCTGTATTATACTGCTGCCAACAAAATACTTAAAGATGTAAAACCACTAGATTCTGTGTTCCAAAATACATTGAGCAAAAGCTCCCTAACAGTGAAACAAACAAACAAACCCAGTCATCCAGTCTGTGAGATCAGGCCACCCGATGGGTCACGTGAACTTCTAAAATAATTTTATTTCATGACATTTCACTTCTGAAGATGCACTCACTGTTCCCAAGTCTTTTCTGTTTTGCTGTCACAGCCTTCTATGTCATTTCAGTTGGACTACCTCAACTTGAGCTCCTATCAAAACTTGTTAACGTCCGAGTGTTTTTGTAAAGCGATTGCATTTACCCCTGCGGTGGCTTCACTTCAGAGAATGATGACATACATGTTCTGTTATGTTTCACTTTGTGATTGTGAAATACTTTGGAAGAATTGGAGATAGAAGCGAAACATATTTTTCCCATTTTTAGGAAGGTGTTAAAATTTAAAAGATCCTATGTGCATTTTGAATCCTTTATATTATATTCCAACAGAAACGGTGTCACCCTAAATGCTATGTGTTTAATTCTGAAGAAAGTCATGGAAATCATAGAATTCTATTGTGATTATACACAGCCTAATATTAGAACATAGATTTCTGTGAAGGTACTAAATTTCTAATGAGCCTTGCAAGTCAGTTCAATACCTGTCTGTGATACTTTCCAAATGGAAATTCTTGTAAGGCACACAAGCCTTGCCATTACAGAGTTAGTAAGGGACCCAACAATACCACCAAGTAAATGTTTAGACACCTGCGTAAGGGGAAAGGCAGAGCAGTCCACTAAAACAGTTGGTGGGTTCTGTGGCTCCTGTTGAAGTGCATAATATCAGGAACTTCTCCGAAGTACAGTGTCTTGTGTTTAGTACTGGTGAGGCTGCCATGTTTTAAGCACTCCATGATGTGAAGAGTGGGGGTGAGGGATGTTGAGACAGTTCAAGCCATCAACAGAGACAGGGCACAGCCAGAGAATGGTGGCAACTAGAGGCTTTCCCCGAGTGCCATAGGGCACTAAAGCTCAGTTTCTATGACTTTATAAAGTGGATCAGAGAAATTTATGCTTCTTTTTAAAATTATTAAGAACCATGTGTGCTCAAGTGTGTAAGGGCGCACCTGTGTGTGTGTGTTTCACCAGGGCTAGTTAGTGGTGAAACACTGAAAATCAGGCTGTGGTTCTAACCGTCCACCATAACTGTACTAACTAGGTTAGAATATTTAACCTTAACCAAAAGACGGATGATGAAGACTCTTAAAGAAACCAAATACCTTTCTATGTACCACTGAAAAGAGTTTAGTTATATGCCATAAGCCAGCTCTGCAGATTCCTCACATACCTGGGCAGATTGATATGGATGAGAATGCAATCTTTTAGTTACTCAAATCCATCTTCCCAGCTTCTGTGGGGGAGTTAAATTCTGACCTAAGATTATTAGAATAGTTTCCAATTAAGTTTGAGCATTAATTTGACATCACAGCCTATACAGTGAAACAAAGTTGTGCAAAACCTTTATAATATTATATAGGATCATGTTGCTAAATATCCTGTTAGGGTGTTTGGAAGTCCAATAAAGTTGCTTGCCCCTAAAATGGGACTTATAATGAAAATACTGACAAGCCTTAACAAGAGTAGATCTTGGGACTATTTGAGAATATAAATGACCATCTTCCTTGCTCTACTGGGGTGGATTTCCAAGCCCTCACCATTTAGTGTTTCATTAGAGTTGGTTTGGATTTTTGTTAGGAAAGGGTAGAGTGAGACATTCGATGTTTCCATTGTTGCTGTTTGCAGGTTATAAGGCATATGGGCACATTTTTTTTCCCCTGTCTGCCTAGCAATGGAGGGTCTCCACGGTATCCTAGCAACCATATTTGAACACCAGGCTGCTGCTCTTTCTGCTATCTCTACCATAGGTGCTGCTGCCCATGGAATTGCGGCTAGCATCCCAGGCCCTCTGACACTGGGAACACAAGACAATGTGACAAACACTCACATGCTGAAAGCAGCACTTAACAGCACGCTCAGCAGCTTATTATGCAATCACATCTGTGGCATTTCGAATCCTAATCTGAATTGTTGGGCTGGTGTTCTTTCCCACCCCTACTGTGACAGTCCCTCTCTGCTTCCTCACACACAGTTTCCTGACACTACCTTTAGTCCTTCCCACCATTCTTTGTAGTGAATGCCTTGCTTGTTATCTCCTCAAATATATATATATATATATATATTTGAGAATTAAATCTGTACAGCCTGCTCAAACTCTCTAAGTACAGTTTTGTTGGTAAGATCAGGGAACACTCTCCTTCCCCAACTGACATTTAAATATAAACAATGGCACAGAAACTTCAGTTACACAAAGCAGATGTTTAACACAAGGTAGGACTAAGCATGGTGCACTCTTAGAAGTGTCTTGTTTGGGAGTGGAATTTTATGGTCCTAGTTATTCATATAAATAAGCAGGAGAGTAGAGTGGGGAGAAGACATTTTGGGATGTGGAACATTGTTGAAGCTGTGTTATATTTTCAGGAAGTTTGAAAGTAGCAATATACTTTCTGGACCTATGGATAGGCCCCAATGCTATAGCAGGGTTTGCAAGGCAGGTAGTCCTTTGTGGACAAAATCTGATGAGGAGGGCCTGAGAGCTTACCTGCCTTGAGAAGCTCCACTTAGATATTGTCACAAAATAATGCAGATGTTTCCCTTCAGACCAATGTCTGTTTGAATGTTTTGTATTTTTTCCTTGAAGCATCACTTAATCTTATGTCAGGGAGGGATTGGCAGTTTGTTTGCAGGCTGCAGTGAGGGGAGGAACAGCATGTAGCTGTTCTGAAATAGCAGGTCAAGAATGATGCTGCCCACCACCATCATCATCACCACCACCACCCTGCTAATTTTCATGGGACACTAACTCTGTGGTAGATATCTTTCCTTTGCTTAACCTGCATCATATCTTCTTTTCTTGTGTGTGTGTGTGTGTGTGTGTGTGTGTGTGTGTGTTTGTGTTCCTGTGTGTCTTGAATGAATGTATGTGCACATCCTGTGAGGGTGTACTCACAGGATAGGCACATATGGAAGCCAGTTGTTGATGCTGTGTCTTCCTTAATTGCTATTCTTTATTGCTGCTGCTGCTGCTGCTGAAGCTGCTGCTGCTGCTGCTACTACTACTACTACTATTACTACCACCAGTACTACTACTATTACTGCTACTACTATTACTACTATTACTACTATTGTTATTTGAAACAAAGTCAATCAAGTCGCCTAAGGCTCACTGTTGGGGCTAATCTGCCTCTGTACCTACTACTGTAGTGACAGGGAAAGGGCCACACTGGGCTTTTAAGTGGATGCTGGAATTCAAACTTAAGTCATGCTTTCCTAGTAAGAGCTTTATCCATGAAGCAATTTTCCCCTCTGCTGCATTGTGGATTTCAGTATCGCTCTAAGAAATATTCTAGATATTCCCATTTCCAAGCCTGAAGAACAGAACACCTAGACTCCTAGAAAGCAAGTCTCATGCTCAAGGGCATACACACAGTAGAAAACTAAGCCAGAATTTGAGCTGCTGGAACCTTTTTTAAGCAACCACTAGGTTCTTATACTGCCCCAAATCCTACGGGGTTGGGTAGTTGCAGAACCTATGAATAACATATGGGCTGTTCTGGGGAAAGTGTCTGTGCACCTATAATCAGAGAGAAAGCAGAAAACCTTCGGAGAAGTCGAAGAAATTAGGTAGGACTTTTCCCCAAACATGACTGCACATTAGGATCACCTGAGGAACTTTAACAATCTCATCATCTAAATTTTACCACCAATGAATTAAAATCAGAGTCTTTCAAATGATTCCTATGGTAGTTCCAATGTGAAACAAAATTTGAAAGCCACTGTGAAGAGAAGATGTTTTTGTGTGTGTGTGTGTGTGTGTGTGTGTGTGTGTGTGAACGAGAGAGAGAGAGAGCAAGACAGAGAGACAGACAGAGAGAGAGAGAGAGAGAGAGAGAGAGAGAGAGAGAGAGAGAGAGAGAGAGAGCAAATAAAGGACCAGGATAAGTCTAAAGAGTTGAATACCTCTATGGGCTAAAATCTTTACCTTATCACTGCATAAGCAGTGAAAGGTTTTCTTCTTTGTTGGATTGTTGGATTGTAAGCATGTGTTGTATTGTTTATGCTCCCAAGTAAGTGTGCAATGTTCCCCTTAGACCATTTTTCTCAATCATGGTGTTCATTAGAAAATTACCGAGGGAGATTTAAACACGTCTTTGCTGGATGTCTCTAGCAAGATTGATTTAGTCATTCTGGGGTTGGGTTTATGGAGTAGTTACATATTTTAATCCAGAGATGTCTCTCATTTTTATTTCGAGTTGAGAACCTCACTAGCCCACCTGGCTCCTCAAGCTACAGATTACTTTCCATTCTTTTGGAGAGATGCTTCTTCTTGTGGGATGAGACAGCTCCAGCTATGTGTCACCCATTATAGCTGGATTGTCCCTTTCACTTTGATTCTTGGGGTTGCCCACTATAGTCCTGGCCACACAAAAGCCTCAGCAGCTGCATTCAGCTGGTGTTTCTGCTTTCCAGGCAACCACAAGTCCTGGCCAGCCACTGGATACATATTAGGGTCAGTCATCACCCCAAGTTTGTTTTCTACTTTTGCTGGTGGCAGCAGCCTTGCTGGCGGAAGATACTATTTCTTTGAATCCCAGCTGATGCTATGAAATTTGAAATTGATGGAGGTGAAACAAAGAAAGGTCCCTCTTTGAAGAGCAGGGCAGGGCTTGTAGCATTTCTCTGTCTGGTATGAGATGCCTCTGCAGCCAGCTGGCTTTTTTTCCCCCTTACAGATATTTTATCCTTTTAAGGCAAACAGCTTGAGCTCCGGCTGAGAAGTACTTTCCAAGGAGGTTTCAAGGAAAGCAGAGCAAGCAAATCAACCTCTCAGCCCCCTTTCCAGACAATTTGGTCTGAGAGACCAGATGTGGGCAACCTCTGGTAGAGAAGTCTCAGGTACCCCTGTAGCAAGGGACCTTGGGGCATATAAAGGATCCCTGTCCCAGTGCTCTAAAGTCACCACTGTCCCTGTGACTAGCTCTGAATTTCTTTCTTGCTTTCAGCTTCCAGTTGAAACTCCTCAAAGTGTTGGTAATTGTCTCCAATAGGTATCTGTTCACATTTGCAATTCAATCATTATCTTCTCAGGTGAGAATCAAGCAGTATTGTGCTTTATATAAGCAATGAAAATAGCTAATATAATTGCACATGCTTTTTGGTTAAAAAGCATCTCCTTACATCCAGGGTCAATTAGGAGATGAGCTTTCTTGTTTCTTTTCCCCATTCCATAAATATATCAAGGTACTCAGTGGATGGACAGCATGTTAGAACAGAATAGGTGGGATAAGCTCCCCAGAGGCTTAGGGATATTAATTACACAAGAAAGTTATTCATAAGGAAAGTAAACATTTTCATTATGAATGCTGCATTTGGGTATTAGGACTAAATGGGAAGGGACAGAGGAATAAATAAGGAAATAACGCAACACAGTGGCGACAAAGAAACGGGACCACAAACATGTGTTCACTCCCTTCTGTTAGCACTTACAAGAAGCATGGAGAGCACAGGTTGGTGCTGGGATGCTGCAAATGTAACTCTGTCTGAGTTCTTTTTTGATTGTGTATAAATCTGGGTCCAGTTAGCAGAGCAAAGTTACCAGTGGCAATTTAGTGCAGGCCTATATGACTTCTACCTGCATAAGAAAAAGTACTGTCAGTGGCCTCTGCCAGCCTAAAAATCACAAATGAAATCCATGCTTCATCACACTTGCTGCAAGACAAATGTAATTGATTAATTTATCCATAAACACAGAGTTTCTTTATGTGAGGCCAAAGCATAAGTAGTTTATGTGATATTCCCCCTCTTGAATTGTAGTGTTTTTAAAATAAATGTGAGGTTTTGTTGTTAGAAACTTGTCTCATTTTCTCCCTTCCAGTCCATACCTGCTCATTAGAAGCAACATTGTGTTTTTTCTTTTATATTAAACAATTGCATTATCTGCTATTCAGTTTAATTTGTTAGTTGTATTGAATGTCAATGATGACAAATTTGCCACCGGTAAGTAAAAAGATACTTTCACTGTTTATGAAACAGTTGTACTATGGCAATATCAAGATTTCACCAGATCTAGCGCGAGGAATCATGAAAGTGTGTGAAGGGAAAACCGTTTTCTGGATATACAATGCATCATCTTAATAGTCCAGCGTTATCAATAAATTACTGTTTTGACAGTGCTTCTAAGTCTGGACTAAGGGAGAAGGAAAAAAGACACTTAAGACAAGAAAGAAAAGTGGGCATTCTTTGTTTTGTCTTTAGGGAGCTATTGTTCTAGATGGGTAAGGGGATGGGCTAACCATACAGTACTGTGTCTGCAGGTGGCTGGCACATACACTGACAGGAAGCACAACTACACACTATGTCTGCCCAGGGCATACTTTCCTGAAGTACACACACGTACACACACACACACACACACACACACACACACACACACACACACACACACACATTACTGTAAGAAAGAAAAGATGGCCTGGACCAGAGAAGTGTGCTACTGGAACAGGGTCCTTTAAGTGCTGGAAATAGACAGGCACTGCTTTGTTAAGCCTGCAGTGGCAACTCCATTGTGCTAGTGGGAGAAGAGAAAATAAGGAAACATGCAAGCTGGAGCATGGGACTCAGTGTGAATCATGCTCTTCATCGTGGGTAATTGCTACTCTCTTATTTTGGAACTGTCTAACCACACCAAGGCTACAAAAAGCAAGCTCAAAGACACATGGATAATTAAAAAAAAAAAAAAAAGTTTTGGGGCTGGTAGATCCATTCACTGGGGTCTGTCGTTATTTTCAGCAATGGAGTCAACTGAATAGAACATTTCCAGTTCTGTAGTGTTGGAGGAGTCTTTCTCCCAGTGCAGATGAGAGGACACAAAATGACTGGATAGCTCTGAGTTGTCATTCATAAAATACCCAGCTTTGTCGAGGTGCAGTGTTGAGACCACTGATTGAATGAGCAGTGTTTCTTGGTATAGACCTTAAAAGCATCAGAAATATTGTGAAAGGAACCATGCTATGACTTTTAAAAATATCTATAGCCTTGATAAAAAAAGTCGTTATTTTTCTTCAAAACAGCACTGCATATTTTTTTGTTGTTGTTCATAAAAGGAAATATATGACATAAAAAGCATAATTTGTCTGATTGTGCTTTCTCCATGTTTTAGCATAATTTACAAGGAGACCTCTGTTCTCTGATTGACTATAAAGACAACTATGAAACTAATCAATTGGTAGGTCCCGGAGCAGCAGACAATATTGGCCCAGAAGAAAGGACTTTAAATGGTCTTCATGGGAAGGGATTGTAAATAAGTAAAACAACCAGTTAGCCATGAATGGCCCATCTTTTGGTGGGGGAAATACCTAGCATACAAATATACTTTCTTTCTGATAGCTACCTGCTAGAGAGTATAGTCCATGTCCTTTAAAAATAATAATAGTTAAATTAAACAGGGAAATTTAGACACTTGGAAGCATTAGATATGGGCTTTGGGATAATTATTTATTCATTTATGAGTAACTGTAACAAGATTTTTGAACTCAATACTATTTGAGGATTAGTTATTTCCATAATAAGTTATAATAATATAATTGAAAGCTTTAGCGTAACCCAGTTAAAAATTCTACACATTAAGAAATAAAGAAATTAGAAGGGCCAAGGTTGAACTACTTTAAGAAAACAGCCAAGTGAAGCATGCTGAAAAGTGATTATGGTTGGACCAACATGTTGTTGGGACTTTTATTCTGAAGTGCACAATAAAAACACCACTCATCTCTGAGGAGGTCACTCTTCACATGTGGTACCTCCTGTGGCTTGTCTTCCCTTGGGTGTCACTCCTGAGGTCCTGTGCCACGTAATTGTCTGCCACAGTAGGTGTTAGAGCAGTATTCCATCTTAGTGATCGCCAAGGGTTACTGCCAGAGTGATGGATGGGAAATGACTCAACCATACATTTATTTGTTGTGGCAAGAGTAGATCTCTCAGGTAGATGGACTTAGAGGTTATTTAATAACATTTAGGTGAACTCTTGCGTTTTTAAATCACTCATGACAGCTTTTCTCTCTGCCCCTTCACTTCCATTCATAGTTCAGCTGGTTGTTTTATTAATGTGAAAGAAAACAACATAATTTTCAAAACTACTCTTGCTCAAATTCGGCTCCCCTTTCCTTTGGTTTTAAAGCAACCTTTTCCTGGCCCCTTTAAATTGAATTCATGTTTTAAAGAAACAGCCTCTCAATTTACTAGTGATTCATGGTTCCTTATTCTCTCCTCAGAATTCAGCATCTTTAATTGAATGTTATTAGAAAGTTTATCAAGAACCTTCAGACTCTTTACATTGATGATCCTTGTTTCCATAGATATGTTTTTAGTTGCTTATTTGTTCAATCATCTGTCAAACTGTATTAAGGAACTAAGGGCAGGAAGTTCTAGTCTGAATGTTTCTGCTTTTCTCCCAGAAACCATCTGATACCTAAACATTGGTATTTTGAGAAAATATGCTTTAAATACTGCCATCTCTAGGGGCTTTTCCAACATGGATTAGGCCTGAATAGCAAAGCTGGAGTAGTGTTTATAGTTCTTACTGTTTGGCTTTGCAGTGCTGCCCTTTTCTTCCCCAGGCCCATCAGGGTTTAAGGTTTATATTTTAGCTCCCATTTGGATCTCATGCATTCCTCCAAATTCCACTGAAACAAGATGTGTTACTCTCTTTCTGTGTGCTGTGTACTTGGAGCTCAAAATGGGGCTGGAACCCAGCAAATTCTCTGTCATGTAATGGAGAAGAGAAAGCTTTTTAGTGTTCTTGCTCCTTGGATACTTAAGTCTACAAATTTGGAAATTATAACCTCAAGCCACTGGGTACCGTAAAGCTTATAGGAATATTGGCTTCAACCAGGAAAATGATTGACAGAGGTCTGAATTTGGGTGCTTTGGCTAATCTTTGTGGAACAACAGTGCCCATCTCAGTTCCTGTCATTCCATGTGGCTACCCCATTTTTGTACCATCCACCTGATCTCTAAAAGCAATTCAGTTCTTTCTCAGACCTTGGAGGTTGCAGTGTCTTGAGATGCCCCTACTAATTTGAATCATCTGTGACTGTGAATTATCTTTGCAAGGAAGCATGCTTGTCCTCTGACTTATTAAATGCCTGTCCGAGGCTCTGCAGAATGAAACCTCCTCAACTGGTTAACCTAGAGAATTAAGGGGATTGATTGCTAAGAAATACAAATAGGAAATTAATAGCAGCTACAGGAGAATCTTTTCAAATTCTTAATTCTCTTTTGTAGACACAGCTAGCACTCTCACTAACAAAATCCTGTCATGCTTAGAATAATAGCTTGCTAATTTTGACTATCCAAAGATTCTCAAAGATCTTAATATTATGAGATACTAGGGACCATCAAACTAATGATGAAATACTTTTTAATTAGGTGCTTGCTTCAATGTTAACCAAAAGAAGACAGGAATTTTAAAGGTTGATTTTTGTTTGCATATCTCCTCTTAGCCTCGCTTTTCTTCAGGATAAAAACTGATAATAAATACCCAGTTTTATGTTTTTTAAAATCTCACTTGATCATATGCTTTTGTGAATGTCTGAGGTAATATTTTTGGAAGGCCCTTGTGACCATGCAGCTATAGACTTTATGAGTGATAAGAATGATATTTAATGACAACTTATACTCATTAGTTATAAAATTGATATGCATATAATGTCCAAGTGAGTAAAAGAGCTGAGCACTTTCAGTTCACAGACAAGGACATTAAGGATCAAAGAGGTGAGGCAGTATAATGCCCTGACACAATAGCTCTTAACTGACTGCACTGTAAATCCAGCAGTTGGCCAGGCTCCATTCAGCCCCTTCCATGCCTTGTACGTACATCCTTAATACATGCATACATTGCGTTGAGAATTCTTTGAACCCTGTGGTTTACTAATGCACTCACGGAAATTACAAGCAGGTAGGCTCAAAATGCAGCAGCCATAATAGATAGGAATGCACTCCCTAATTCAACTGGTCTTTCACCACTTGTGCTACTGAGTTTGCCTCAGCTTCCCTTTCCACTTTATGAATGAAGATTATAATATGCACCAGGATGTGAGATGATACGCATGTCTTAATACAGTAGCCAAACAGTAGATTTCATAACCAGTAGCTATTGAGAACAATAAATAGTATTACTACTATCCTCGATTTGTGGATTTTTGTTAAACTTTTTTTTTTTTTTTTTTTATATATAAAGGAGTAGGAAAATCTCTAAACTAAGCATCAGGGCATGAGATTTAAAAACTGGTCTAGTAAGAGAGGATTTTTTTTTTTTTTTGGAGCAGAGTGAGCCCAATACAACTCAACTGGTTCTTTTGGGTGTGACTCAGAGAAGGATGGAATGACAGCAGGAATCTACTGTGACTATGTCAGTTGTGGGTTATCCACAGGCAGGAAAGTTTGAGCACAGGCAACTCTGAAGTCCATACCTGTGCTGCTCATCTCATTCAGCAAACAGTTCTAGGTCTACAGAGAAGTCCAAGATGGATTGACTAAGGTTGAACTGTGGTGTGTCTGTAAATGAAGTTGTACATTATATTGAAAAGTTCCACTATTCCAAAAGAAAGCTCTCTGTGGAGATGTGGAATAATTAGTGGTCACCATTTTCAGACTCATTCACGAGAATTTATAATAATTTTTCTCTTTAACATTGGTTTATGCACCTAGGTCATTACAAATACAGACACCGGATGTGCTGCTCTGAAGTCAGTTTTGAGGGACCCCTGCCTTAATGATTTGATTTCAATCCATCAAAAGTATTTAGAGCAAAATGGCTTTGCTATTTTCTGAAATATTTGCCTGGAAGTTATTCACTGATAATGGATTTCTATTTGAAAACCATTTATTCCCAACTCAAGTATTTACTGTCCAGATGGAGAAGCTCTCAGGCGCAGAACATAATCTTAGCTCATAAATGTTTTCTATTAATGACCTTGATTCTCCATCTCAAGATGTCTTTTCAAAAACAATATGATTGTGGGTAAAAGCAGCGATAACAACCCTGTTAGCCTGTGGAGGAATACATTAATGGTCTCAGATGGATTCTTGACAGTCATGGTGATGAGCTTATAATGGAAAGCTTTAGAATAAAAATAAAAATACTAGTTCATTTTGAAATGTGTCATGTAGTGCAAGAAAGATAGATGCTTTCCTACAGCTTTATTGAGATATAATTTACATACCATAAAACTCACCCAGCATATTTGCACAGTGAAAGAATCTCCAGTGAATGTAGAAGACCATGTAACTACCACCACAGTCCATCATTAGTGCACTCCAGTACCTCCCAGAACTATCTGGAGCTTTGTTACACTCCCATCTTTGTCTTCATCCCCAGGCAACCATTGATCTCTTTCCCACCCTTATCAGTTTGCCATTTGTGTAAGTTTCATATAAATTAATGCTATTTTGAAAAGGATGCCAATTTACTTGAATGGCTATTTGTCTAAAATTTATAATTTATTCAGTGCAGTTTAGTATGTTAAGGATGCAGCTGGGTTCCAGGTAGTTATAATTACATTAAACTCTGTATCCTGTTAGGGTTAGAAGAGTTGGCTGGTCTACTTTCAGATTGGTTTTAGAATAATGCACTGTGGGGATTTTAGTTCGTGACTGTATCTGATGAGTTAATGTGACAATGACTTGATTAACAGTCACAGAAATCCTACTTTCAAGTTGTCATGTATAGAACAGATACTGTTTCTAGGCGTTAAGATGCATTTTTGGGCTAATATTTGTGATAGGTAGAGAACATTCACTCCACATTAGAGACAACAAAAGAAAAGTATGATCAGAGAGAGAGGTTAAGTAATTTGTTTGATTACACAATGCTGCCAGTACCCAAAGTCTGTGTTCAGGGCTGCTAGATTAAGAGCTATTTATCTTGAGGTACTATAGTAAGCTAACAGTATGGCTTATAGCATCTACAGTGTCCATCAGTTTCTGTTTTCTTCCATGCTGGTATACGCTTAAGAAAAATAGTTTTAATTATATGTCTGCAACTGTCTGTGTGGTGTATATGCTTATGAGTGCAGGTAGTTGTGGAAATCAGAAGAGGCTTTCAGATCTCCTGGAGCTGTTTGGAGGGGCATTTGGGAGCCACCAGACATGACATCTGGGAATTGAACTCAAGACCTCTGCAAGATCGATAGATGCTCTTAACCACTAAGCCACATTTTCAGCCCCTATGTGGGTATCTTCTTGAAGCTACTTCTAAGCTTGTCCTTTCGGTTCCTGTGCATATTCTATTATGAAGGGTATGAAGGGAAAAGAGAGTCAACTTGTTTAGGATATTTACCAATCCCTGAGGTGAATCCGGAAGTGATTATGGGATTGTCTGTGAAACAAGGAGAGAGGCAAGGAGAGAAGAGAGCTTTGGATTATGAAGGGACAGAGCAAGCATTGCACAGGGGAGGGGGTTGGGGAGTTGTGGGGCGGGGGTGGGGGTGGGGGTTTGAGACAAAAGAACTCCAGCAAACTTGAAGCGAAGGGAGACAGTTCAGTTCTTCAGTTACGCCTGAGGTGGTGATTTCATGAATAAAGTCGGTTTTGATTAAAATTCTCTTTAGGGAAGAGCTGATTTTTTTAAAGAAAGAATCCTAATGGCTTCCTGTAGCAGTTGGTGCTGAAGGCAGGCGAGGAAGTCTTTGGTCTCTAGAGCAGCTGGTCCTGACCCCAGTGGGACAAGACTCTGATTTAAGGTGGCTACAGCTGACTCCACTTTGTTTCATTAAAGATCTTGGCTTGCAATGAGAAGCCCTTGCTTGGATGCCAGTCAGGCCTGCCTGCTGCAAAGGCTTCCGGGTTACAAGCCAGTTGGGGATGCTGCCAAATCTGCTGCCTATTCGGCAGTGAAATGAGGTACCATCAGTGCTGTTCCTTATTGTGCAGGTACCAGTTTGAGAGAATGAAGAGTAATCTTATCTTGAGGATGAACTAGGGACTTATAAAAAGGGATTTCAGAGATAGAAGGTGGCTAGATGATTCTCCAGGGAGCCATCAGGAGACGCTCCTAGGAGCTGTAGGAGTTAGCAGAGCTTCACTGTTCCAACCCATCGATGCCCACACTGCCTTGGTCTAGGATCCAGACAGGCTGAGTCCTGGTGCCCCAACTAACCACAGACATGAGTGAAGGTAAGCCTGACAAGGCAGAACTGGTAACAATTTCTGCTCCTGACTAAGTGGGCCCAGGGGCAATGCTGGCTAAACTCAAGCCACAGGTGGCCAGGAGACACTGGCGTCTACATTTGAGAGACTGCTGGAGATGCTCAATGCTAGACAGCTGACCAAGTTTTCAACTCATTAGTGTTGCTGCTGCTCACAGCCTTCATTTACTACTTGGATGAAACCTGGATTGACAATGGACTCACTGAGCGCCCAAGGAGCCTCAGCACCTGTAAGTCATCCAGCTGCAAGCATGTACAGTCAGGCCCGGCAGAACATTGAGTGCTGTCGACAGAGTATCAGCTGGTATGAGCACCAGATTGACACTGACATGGCCAACCTTAGAAAAAGAAACAAAGGCCATGAAGGTTAGGACTGCAGCAGCAGCTGTAGTGGTGTCTCAGGACCCTGAGTGATACTTGACTGAAGAACCCGCTCATGGCTTCATTCAGTGTAATCCTTTCAGTAGAAAAGTCTACACAGGGCCAGAGGTTCCCAGGGAGTGACAGCATATGGTTTCTTTTCTTTCTTCCCCGGGGATCTGAGGCCCCAACTTCCTGCCTACTATAGCAGTCCCAGAAAATCCTACTGTGCCTCTGACCTGATGATGGGCCTAATTCATGGCCTTTCACCTCCTTCATCCCCAGGCACAGATTGCAACTTCTCTAGGGAGGAGACCCTATGGGTCATATCTGTTACCACTTTTTGTTTTATGTGTCTTGTGTGTTCCATTGCCCTTTCCCTGCCATGCTCCACTTTTTAGGCTCTCAGCATCTGACCCTTCTCTTTATGTAGCTAGTGAGTAGCTGGGTAATCCTGATGCAGGCTCTTCTGTCTCCAACATAACCAAGAGGTGTTTCTTTACAATCTACCCAACCACTGAGTGTCTATGCCCTGTCCTAGGGGTGTTATCTGGGGAGTCTCTGTCCTGGGATGGAGGGCTCCTCCTAGTCAATCTGCCATCATTATAGTCTGGACACTTTTCATCCTGGGATCTTACCACACTAAATTGTTTCCTTTCTGCTTGCCTCCTCTCGGGCTCCAAAGATGCTACTACTTTAGCTAGAACCAAAGGACAACCCTTTCTTAAAGGTGGCTTTTTCTTAGCTCTGATCATCTTAGAAGGCTATGGCAATTGAGGATTTCCATTATCTTTAGTGATTTGGGTGGGGAAGGAAGGGGGATGGAGACTGCATAAAATGCGTACCTCAGTGTAAAACAGGTCACAGAAATAACTTTGAGAAGTTCACAAACACACTCTAGAAAGGGGGCTCTCAGAGATAATCAACCATGCCAAGTGTCTTTTGTAAACTGAAGATTCAACCCTCAATGGCAGAAGTGGTTGGAAATCATGAACTCCAGTAGCCAAATTCAGAAGTCTTAGTTAAATTAGAAAGAGCACGTGATTTTTGCATGTAGGGACTAGTTTGGGCTGATATATAGGCCCACTGTAATTAGGGATTCAAAGTTCAACAAATCTATGTATGTGTGTATGTATGTATGTATGTATGTATGTATGTATGTATGTATGTATGGACCAGTTTCATAAAAGCCCACGAAGGACAACAAAGTTTTCAAAAATGCACCATAACTAAGTGTGCAGGTTGACACCACTCCTGGGTGGTGTGTTTATTTGCATAACCCAGTGAAAATAGATTCTACACATACACAGACAAAATACCTTAGTTCCTAGTGTAGGCCCTGCACCGGTGTTGTCAGTAGAATCTGATAATTGTTAGAGTGGAGATCCTCAGCTCTTTCCACAAACACACTGGCTCAGAAACCCAGGAGGGACATAGTTTTGAGGTCAAAACAACCCTCTGGGGGGATTCAGACCTGATGTATGGTTTTATGAACTCCTGGCATGACAGGATGGGAGTTAGCAGGAATGGGGCCACTGTGTCACACATGCTGAAGGGACAAGCAAGGTGGAGCTGAAGTAAAGAGACAGAGGTTCAGAGTGAGAAGCAGCTTGTGCTGTGCTGTGCTGTAGCCCAGCCCACCCCTCTTTCCCCACACCATGACCATATCCTTTTTACATGCCCAAAGAGTCCTTTCCTGCTCACACCAGATAGAAGTGGACACCTATGGCCCAGAAGTCATTTAAGCCTAACATTGTTTTAGTTTAGTTTAGTAATTGATATCAACCCTCTTGTGTTAATTTCTCATGTATCTATGTGAGTGAACATGTGCACGCACGCGCACACACACATCCCCTTGAAACCTCCTCACCTACAGTACATTTGAGCAGGATCACTGGATCATTTGTACTCCACACATATACTATGCTATCAACTTACTTTGGTTTCTTCACAGGGCGTTACTACTTGAGATGACTGATTTGTTTCCTGCTTTTTGTCTGTCTTGGAGTTTTGTGTAAGTTCACCTGCTGTGATGATGGTACCAGAATGTTTCCTGATACATAGTAGTGGTGTGGTGAACAACAAATGATGATTTTTGTCTCTTGATCTAGAGGATAAACTACAGGGGAACAAGGTGTCATATCAGCATAACATCACAAAGATACCAGCATTAGAGAACAAAATGGAATGGCAGTGGTATATCTATGTTTTAATTTTAAATGGATCATTTGCATGAGTGTGTGCACGTGTGTGTGGATGTAAACTACCAGTAGAAATTCCCCATACTAAAATATATGTTAAACAGTTAAAATTTGTAACACAATATTGGTTTAACACCCTTATCTGAAACATTTGGTCCCTATGTGTTTTGGAAACTAGTTCCTTCCATTCCTCAGATCTTGAAGGGTAGCGTAAAAGATGTACATAGAATAGATTCTTATAACACCGCTGGCTATTTAAAGTAGTTTCCCATATAAGACATTACTCTATTGAAACAGAAAAGGTCATTTACCTAAGTAGTGAGAATAAAGTCTACAAAAAGCTCTGTGATCAGTTCAGTTTAGATTATGTGTCCAAGTGAATTTCCTACAAATGTTCCAGATTTTAGTTTTTAGGGATTTTCATTTTGAATTCACATATACAAGTGTTTACAAACCAGATAGTCTGTGAGAACAATTCATATTTACATTTTAGTTTTTTTATGCTTCAAGTTATATTTATGCCCAGTTAACTTGTGAAACATGTGAATCTCTGGGGTATTAAATGTATTTGGCAGAGCATTGTGCACAAATCTAATCTGAACTTGAACCCAGATCTAGTTAAACTTCTCTTAGTCACATATTTGTATATTAGTGCTAAGGAGAGCCATAAATAAATGTAGTTGTCATCTTTTTCTTCATATGATGAATGACACATAGGGGATGAGAGTTTGTAATAGGTCTTTTAATCTCTCTCTCTCTCTCTCTCTCTCTCTCTCTCTCTCTCTCTCTCTCTCTCTCTGTGTGTGTGTGTGTGTGTGTGTGTGTAGACCAGAGTTTCTTCCTAAATGGATTTTTGCCTTGTGTTTTGAGACAGGGTCTTTCATTGAAGGAGCTCATCATTGATTGGTTAGCTATGATGGTCCAAGCCCCTGATACTCCCATGCCTGCATCCCTACACTGAGATTACAGGCACAGGCACACATTGTGGTACTCAGTCCTTCCCTCCCTTCCTTTTTCCCTTCTTTTCTTTCTCCCTTTCTCCCTTCCTCCTTCCCTCCCTCTTCCTCCCTTCCCCCCTCCCTCCCTTTCTCTCTCCCTCCCTCTCTTCTTCAGTCCCTCCCTTCCTTTCTTCCTCTTTCCTTCCCTCCCTTATCCTTCCCTTTCCTCTCCCTCCCTTCCTTTCTCCCTCCCTTCCCTCCCTCCCCCCACCTTTTTTTTTTTTCTTCACTTTTTTACTCTGGTTCTCATACTTAGGCAGCAAATTTCCCCAGCCCCTTAATGCCTCCTTTGATCAGTTTCCTCCTGCTTTACACCACCACCTGGTTGCTTGTGTTTTGCCACCATTTTTCTTAGCAATCACTTTTGTTGCAGATGTAGAAGCAGTTTTCTAATAGTCTCTGTTTTCCCTTTACAGGTCCCAAAATGTTTTGACGAAACAGCTTGACTCTCCCTGTTTTTGCTATCAGGTACCTAAGTGCCTGTAATGCACACTTCCTCGGGTTCAAGCCAGGGGCTCTATTTACTTGGGCACAGCTAGAGTAGACTTTGATTCCCCATTTCTTTAGTTGCTTTCAGAAATGAAATAAGCAATTTCGTTTAAATTATTAGTTCCAATTTTACCTCTGTCTTATTCACCAAGGGAACCCTTACAGTTAGCTGAGATTTTAAGTTATTTTCAGCAAAGCTACAAGGAAATGCTTTGACAGCAGCCAAGCATGTTTGGCTTTGCTGCCTTTGGCCACACCCTGTGTTACAAGGTGAGATACCAGAGGGAACACAGGCCCAGTCAAAGAGAGTCACTCTGCCCTCTGCCTTAGCACTTTCCAGGTTTATCCACATGCCTCACAACAAACACACACAGGTGTCAGATACATTTTTAAAAAAATCAAGGCTCTAAAACAAACTGAGGAAATCCACATTTTAAATAGAAACAGGATTCTTTGTTTTACTAAAGGCAGATGGTTCCAGAAAAAAGGAAATTGAGGACTTTTGGCAGTGTCAAAGGATATGGACATAAACCTTTATTTCAGAACTAGAAATGCCGTGTTATTAACCATGGTAGATGTTATAATATGCTTTATCCTAGTTTTTCATGCTACCTCTCTGTAAGGGGTTTGTATGTATGATTATAGTAATTGGAAGCAGATAACAATATCTCATTTCCTAAACTGATTAATAGATTATATTAATCTTCATAATCATCATAATAATTAACACATTGGGTGTAGGCAGGATGGCTCGGTGAAGTTCAATGTGTGTTTGTTACCTTTCTGTGGCTGTGATAAAATTCCATGACAAAGACAACTTACAGAAGGAAGGGTTTCTAGTTCCTGAGGGAGAGTTCCTTGTGACATGGCAGTAGGTGGCCAAAGTGGAAAGCTGTGGGGTGGGCGTAGGGGCTGAGAAATTACATCTCCATCCACATTAAGGAAGCTGAAATCAAAGTCCCATAAGGCTATAAATTCTCAAAGTTCATCACTAGTAATAGCTATTCCAGCAAGTTTCTACCTCCTGAGCTCTGTAACCTTCTACATAGCACAGCATCTGGGGACCAAGTGTTCAGATACCAGAGTATGGGAGACATTTCTCATCAAACCAGTACACCATGTAAGCATGAAGGTGTGAGTTCAGATCCCCAGCAACCATGTAAAAGCAAGGCATAGCAGCATGGTTCAATGACCTGAGTACTGAGAAAGTAACAAACGGGCAGGCCTCTGAAACTCGTTGGCTAGACAATTTAGTTAAATTATTGAGCTCCAGATTTGGCTAGAGACACTGTCTCAAAAAACAAGGTGGAGGACAGAAGTATACATGAGCCCCCCCCCCTAAGAAAATGAGTTGTACAAATTACTAGATTTACTGTGGTATTGCCATGGGTATTGATCATGTGTATCTATCCTTGTGTGCTCACATCCTTACCCAGGTCCCAGTAAATCCCATTTAAAGATGTGTGTGTGTGTGTGTGGGGGTGGCTGTGGGGGATGCCATCCAGAGCATTAGATCTCCTGGACATGGAGTTACGAGTGGTTGTCAACATGGGTGCTGGGAACTGAACATGGGTCCTAGAGAAAAGCAGCAAGCACTGGTAAGTGCTGGGCCATCTCAGCAGCTTCAGTACGCCATTTTTCAAAAGGAAAATGCAACAGCTTGCAAGGTAGACTGGTAGAGGAGAAGGAGAATGGAGACAGAAGACATAAAACGATCCTGTATTCTGTATAGTTCCTGGCTCTCTAATCTTGAAGATATAGAAATAAACTCTTGCACCCCCGTTTTCCATGGACTTCTGTTTGAGGCTCTGATCAGACACAATATTGTTCCATCAGCACTGATGATGAAGTTGCTGCTGGTCTTACTCTGGTGTGTGTGTGTGTGTGTGTGTGTGTGTGTGTGTGTGTGTGCGCGTGCACGCACAAACGTGCCCATGTTAAGTGCAAGCAAGCATGTATATATGTGTGTCAGTAAAGCATGGTGCTTTCATGTTTGAGCTCTGGAGTCAGAGAAACCTGAATTTTGCTGCCAGTGACATCTTTCACTTTTTCTCATTGATAAGATGGAGTTGAGCGAGGAGAGTAAAGGACAACACAAGGCAAAATCCAGGTATCTGGAAGAAAACCTCTTACTTGAAATCTTATATTTTACCATTATGTGCTGTGTTACTTTAAGCAAGTTGCTTTACATCTTTATGCCTTTGGCCTCCCATCTGTAAAACAGGGAACAGTAGTATGTGTTAGATGAATGAAACTTAGAACAGTGTTTGGCAGGCAAAAAGCATGTACCCGATGATGTTACACCTCTTCATCATTCCACTAGCCCAAGAGTTGTTAACGACAAGTAATCTTGCCTACAGGCGACATTCAGCTGTTTGGAGGTGTTTAGTTTATTTCGCTGGAGAGGAGGATCTATGCCATGGATGTTAGTTAAAGGCCTACAATGCAAAGGCAAACACAATAGAGACTTGTCTGTCTTAAAATGTCAGTGTTGTAGCCCTTGCAGTAGCTTAATTCCCTCAGGACTAGAAGCTTGCTCTCTTTGCCCTTTTCCACCCAGGGTTCCCTAAGTCCCTGGTACCTCTCCTGGTTGTCTTCTGACAGTTTTCATTCTGGATGCAGTGTTATTTTGCTAGGTTCTCAGTAGTCTCTGCTTGGGTACTATCCATGTTGGTTGTTTTACATATCATGACAGTATACAACCCTGGCTAGATATCTTATTTATGACACACTAGGGACCAAGGTTTATCCCCAAGGAAGCCATGGAGACTGTAACCTAATTTGTTTTTTGTAGTATCTTAGGGCTGGTGGTATCTGGAGTTTGAGGCCCATCTGGGGGACAAGTTCTCAACTCTACTTCCTTTGACTCATCTTTTATCTTCCTTCCATAGGGTTTTCCTTTCTGTTCAAAGCTTCCTTTCTTTCTGTCTGCTCTGCACTGTCCACCTCCTGCAGAGAAGCTTATCTCTCAGGAAGGTTTGATCCAGCTTATCCCTCTGGTTGGGTTGAGTTCTGCACTAATCCTTTGGAAAGTTCATAGGCTGAAGGCTGCTAGCATCTCAACTTTCAGTGCTTTTATTTTCTGTTGGGTTCCAGCCTGTGTCTTGAGGAAGTGCCTTGAGATCCCTCCTCTTCATCTACTCCCCAGCGAGCTAGGATGAGGTCAGCTTTTGTTAGTGATGTCATGGAGAGCTTTCAGGAGCTTTGACCTGAATTAAGCTCTCACTATCTTCCTTGCTGAACTTGGGTGAGTTTTTATCTTTCTGATACCAACTTCTACTTTTGTGAAATATCATTAACAGTTGTGCCTCTGATGGTTAGGAGGGGCATACACACGTCTGTGACCAGGCTATGTTGAAATGCAACAAATCACCTTTTGCTCTGTGTATGTTTTCAGACAAATGACCCACAGTCTCAGATCTGGCTCAGAAAAACTTGTCAACTGAACCTTTCTCATAGGGTGGTTGCATTAAATGAGGCCCTTCAAATAATTTCATTGGAGTGGCCCCTCTATTTACCCATCCTCTCACTTTTCCTGTATCCCTGAGGTATGAGTAGGTTAGAGCCTGGAATTGGGAGTGAGTATCAAAAAGCCATCCATACCTATTGCAACCAAATGAGTTGGGCTTTAAATAGATTCAGGGCTTTGGGTAATAAGGTCTCAGTTTCTTATTTGCCATCACTTTAATATTAAGATTCAGAGAAGAACCCTTATGTACTATAGAATGAGCCTGTGTGCTGAGAATGGAACATACCCATATCCCCAGGGTGGTTTCCAATATGTGGGGAGGACACAGTGCGAGAAGGCAGAAGCCTGCATCATCCACCTCTCATAGCCTTTCCCAGTTCTGGAAAAGGAGGGCATCATTATTCTAAGGCTGGGACTTAACATATGAGGTATTTAGAAAACCAAACCAAATAATTCAAACCTACCTTTATGCTGCTCTCCACTTTTTTAAATCGCCAGACCATTCTCAAATACATTTAAAGAATCCCTACTGTGTGTGATCCACTTGGCTCTCTCTGTTTTGTTTTGTTTTTTTGAGAACCCTTCCTCACTTTGTTTCTACCACCCACCTCTGCTGAACTTCCCTTGGTTTCCTGGCCATTTTTAATGCCTTAGGAGAAAACTGGAAGGATCTAGAAATATCTATCTTTCCAGGGAAAAACTTGCTAGTGACCAATGTATAAGGGAACAGATGGTCTGGCTTAAGTCCTCACAGAGGTGTTGATTTTATTCTAAAGTTTTTGGTGTGAGGCACCATCAGTGGGGTCTTGCCTGTATCTCTAAGATGTGTGACTCTATTTTTATTTCCTGCATACTACTTCTATAAGATGTTCACTGCACAGGAGTCCTTATCTTTGGCACTTCTGCCTTGCATGTTGGCCTAAAAATGGCTCTTCACTGAGACATTCCCCATATCTAAACTTCGTGTTTACATCACTTCATATTCCTAAGGTTACTCTGATCAGTTGCAGGGAATTCATTGAAGAAGTCATTGCATTATAAAGGAAGAAAGAAAATATTTTCTGGCATAGTTTAAGTGCTGATAGTAAGTTTTCTTTGCCTTAGATACTAGAATATCCATAACTATTTTATTGTAGATACATCATTTTAATAAATAGCATGAAAACAATATTGGTATTTTTCCTTACATTTAATAGTAGAAATAGATTAATTAAGTAGGCTGTCCTAAAACTTTACACAATGACTATTATACTCTTTTCAGGCTCTTATAGAAGGTTTCAGCTATTAATTGTTAAGGAAGTACTTGTAGACTCTTTTGGGATGCTAACTACAATCTATTCTTTTCAGCCTCTGGGAAAATAGTCTTCCTAGCTCCAAACATTCATCCTAAGGGAAACAGCTTAGTACTAAGTGGAGATAGATGACCTATATTGAGGTATTTTTAACCTAGTGCTGTGAGGAGTAAAGTTAGTGAGGAATTCATTTATATAGCAAAAAGTTATGTGCCCACTGTGCATCAGACAATCTGGTAGCTAATACTCATAATGAGGCTGTTATTAGAATATGCTCTTTCCTCTGGATGTTTGGCAGGAAGCCCTCCTTGTCCCCAGAGCACTGACATTTAAAAAAAAAATTGTTTTGAAAACTTTGTAAATGAGCTCCATGTCTTCATTGCTAGTCCAACTCCCCTCTTTCAATGCCCTCTAAATTAATGGTTTGTTCTTTATCATTGTTATATGTATGCACATATATCTGTGTGTGCACACAGACACAGTAATGAGTACATTTAGTATTGTTCATATGTACATGTCCACTAGATCAGGCATTTTATGCAGAGCTCATGCCTAGAGGCTACTAATTCTCCCTCTTTCAGTAGCTGTCGATTGTAGGGAGTAAGTTTTTCCGCCTGCCATCGGTCTTGTCCAGCCGCAGCGCCAGCCCCAAATAACACACAGAGACTCTATATTTGATATAGTGCTGTTGGCCAGTTACTTGTTTCTTATCAGCTAGCTCTGTCTTAATTATTAACCCATTTCTATGTATTTCCATGTGGTTTTACCAGGGAGAGGTGGCTGGCGGTTCTGCTCTCTCCAGACTCTCCATCTTGACTCCTCCTCACTACTTCCTCTTCCTCCTTGTCTCCTAGTCCCTCCTATCTTCCTTTCCTATTGGCCAACAGTGCTTTATTCATTAATCAGTTGAGAAACATATTTACAGAATTGCATCTCTCATCAGTTGACCTCATGTAGCTCTTCATCTAGGGATGGAAACATGGGGATTTTTTCCTGTGTGTGTTGACCTATCAGCTGGTAGTATCCTTATAATGGTTTTGTTCAGGCAACCATGTTGTTGAGATTTCATTTATGTGTTTCCCTTGTTATGATGAAGAGAGACTAGAAATAGGAATCCTGGGCCTCTGGATCTTAGAATCTTTCTGCCCCTCTGTGATCTTGGTAGTTTTCCTGACATTTTTAATGATATGCATACTGGAAGTATATTTTATGCATGTTGTTTGCCTCACCATGAGTTCTTTAGCATATATGATTGAATAAGAAAATAGGGAAACATTAGGAAGTTACAATACAAGTCAATGCCTGCAATAAGTAGATGCTCTAGACCCTTGACATTTGTCGGGGAGTATTTTGGAAAAATTTCAAAGATCTAATGGATCAGACATGACAGTGCTTAAGAAACTATGTTCAGCTACCTAATAAAGACTCTGTGATCTGTTCTCTGTCAGCTTTGAATGCTACAGAGTATCTTTCCTCCATGTCAAGTTATATAATTTTCCACTAAATATGTTACATCTAATAAATTGCAAATTTTCTCTTGGTCCATTGGTCCTGCAACTTGACTCTTAGATTAGGTATCCCATATTGAGTGTGTATGCCCCCTTTAAGCAAAATGCTTTTCTACTATAAGCCATATTCTAACCCTTAGCGGGTCAGGAGACTTTCAGGTCTTGGTCCCCCCAATGACAAAGAAACTGACAGAGGAAGGTGAGGTAGATTTGATACTCAAATCATGTTGACAAGTGGGATTCCATAAATAAGACAGAACCAGTATGTCAAGAACAACCCTGCCCCAATCCCATCCCAAAGACTGGTCTAAACCCAAATGTCCAGACTCATGGAGCTATACACAAATGGTTTGGAGTTCATTTTCTCTCGATTCTATAACCGTCTTCAAAGATATAAAATGTTTTTGTTTTCAACATGAGAATAAGGTAGAGAGGTTTTAGCCATGTGAAAGTTTAGGCTTTAGCTATAGATATATTTCTGACTGCTCATAGCTTGATCTATTCCCTGAGGCAGAAAGGAAGTTAGGGAAACTCTTTTCTTGTTAGAGACTAAATGTTTGTATCTCTCGGAATTTATATGTTGAAGCTTAAAACTTTGACATACCCCACGTGTTTGTATTTGAAGTTGGGCCTTTGAAGGATGTAAATAATATTAAATGTGGTAGCTCCACAGGTAATGACACTTGTCTCCAAGTCTCATGACCTGAGTTTTGCTCCTTGAACTGTTATGATGGAGGAACTCACTCCTGCAGTTATTCTCTGACCTGCAAACATGTGTTCTGGCTCAGGCAGGCTCATATTCATGTATACACACACACACACACACACACACACACACACACACACACACACACACACACAAACACACACACACACCACACATTATGCATCCAAATGCAAGTTTGAATGTTGGTGGGTTGTATAACAGCCAGGGCACACACACATTCCCCTGAGATTGGTTCTGGATTACCTTTCTATGATTCACACCGTTTGTGTTGTGTTTTCTGAAGTGATATCCTATCATTTTAGCATACTACATGATTTTATTCCAAAGTTAAAGATAATAAGCATTCAGTGGTCTCACAGGAGGAGGAAGGAACTCCTGCTGTGTTTCACCAGAGTCAGCTTATCTCAGTACACAATGGTAGATTGTTAAGGATGAGAGATAAAACAGACACACAGATTCCTGTTCCTTTCCAAATGTCACTGCAACATCGTTATATTTTTTTTAGAAAAAAAGTTCAATTCCACAAGGACACAGAAAACAGAATTGGAGATCATAGTAAGAATATTTTAGAAGCTGAAGAAGGATGTAAGAGAGAGACTTCTGATATATCAAACTGAAGGAAACTGAACAGAAGGGGTAGCTGAGAAGCAAATGGATTTTCATCATTGAATTTCAGAAGCCAAGGGGACTATGAACACTTTCTGCCTTGTAGTCTGGAGTAAATGTGAACTAAAAAAGTGGGATTATATGTTTTAATATTTGCAAAAGAATAAGACCCTCTTTGGTTCTGAGAAATTGGAGTTTACGTCACAATCATTATCAGAACAAGTTATGATTACTGTTGCCATTATAGGCTTTGGTATGCTTAGTGTGTAGATACAACCACCATGGCAATTTCCAGCCATCAACATGGCAATGCAGCACAGAGTTGAGTAGATATGAGTAAGACACCCTTCTGTAGTCTTGCCCTGCTTATACACATCTCTAATAGTGCAAAACACTGTCTCAAAAACATTCTCTTATACTACAGTGGAAGTGTAGCACTGTGCTGTTTCCTCTGTTTTAACCATTATTTATAATTTTTAGGTTTTACCCTTTTCATTGCTGTGTTTAACAACTAACACAATAGTTTATAGAAACTGACAATCTGCTGGTGTGAGCTGTACTTCCAGGAGAAGCATATGATATAAGAAGGAAACACACACACTCCTGTTTGGAACTTGGGGAGAGCAAACCATTTATCTTAAAAGCTTCAGAAGGAGAAGAAAAAAATGCTGTATGCATGAAACATGAAGAGGTTATTACCAAAGACAAGGAGGGGTTTATGGAGTATCAAGCCAATTCTTAGGGGTGGAATGATGAAGAATATTATAGAAGAATGAAAATTCCAACAGAATTGAGGAAATAGTATAGAAAACATGAACAAATGGCAGAGAATTGGAAAATTTAAAATTGGAAGATCAAAGGACCCATCTGGGAGATAACAATAGGAAGAGAAAAGATCTAAAGATTGATTCAACCAAATTTTCTGGAATAGTTCTTTCTAGATTAAAAGGGCTCAATAGGGGTTCATCATAATGAGGAATTAGACTGAGTAATGAAGTTGTCTATTTTGACATTTTAGAGTACTGGGCATGCCATCAGGGCAAAGATTTCTATTCAGGGGATCAAACAGCATGGTTGCTATATGTTACCCTGTGCTTTAAGAACTTTCCTAGTGCTTTCAGATTCTAAAATCACGAGTACTACCTCAGTTTGGTAAAATGTTTGCTGCACAAGCAAGAAGAACCAAGTTGGATTCCCAGAACATACTTCAAAAGTGGATGTGTAGTTTGGGCTTGTAAACTCAACACTTGACAGACAGAGAGAGGTAGATTCCTGGGACTCACTGACCTGTCAGTCAAGCTGAAATGACCATTCCCAGGTCATCAAGAGGCCACCCTGTCTCATAAAGCAAAGTAGATAGCTGGGCACAGTGGCTTACACCTTTAAAACCCCCTGCACTATAGAGGCAGGTCTATTTCTGAATTTGAGGCTAGACTGGTCTATATAGTGAATTCCATGACAGCCAGGACTATGTAGAGAGGTCTGGTCCCCAAAAGCAAACAAAAAACAAACACACAGAAACTAAAACCAAAGTAGATTGTTCCTGGGAAATGACATCTGAAAAGTCAGGGCAGTAAAATGGTAAAATTGCCAGATAGCATGATAATAGTTGAAAAACATTTCAGATAGCCTGGGTATCACTTTGATTTTCTGCCCTTCTTTTCTCTCTATGATAATGGTGAGTATACACAGGGTGTGCGGGGAGGCTAGATGAGACTTTTATGTTGGGAATTCCCAAGCAGATAGATATAGATACTTTATGAATACAGCCCCAGAGCCATGTGTCCCCTCTACAGAAGACTTGTGTGCCTTTGGGAGGGATTTCCTATAGATGGAAATGATTGCACACTCACCATAGGACATGTATAATGTAAGCAGAGGACATTTACATACCTGGGGGAGAGGCTGATGTAAAAGCATAAAACAGAGAAATCAGGCACAAAACCAACAGCTGGTAAGAGTCAGGATAAAAAGGGGGTAGACTTTTTTTGAATAGGACAATTGTCTGATACAGTGTAGCATGATGAAATGTGGCTAATTAGCATATGAACTACCTAACATAGTTATCATTATTGTGGTGAGAGCTCTTTTATGCACTCTTTTTAATTTTTCTTTTAGGAATACAGAATTTAGGGCATAGCTGAGAGTCATAGAGATTGCTCAACCTGCACAAAGCCCTGAGCTCTATTCCCAGCCCTTAAAAAGGAAAAGAGTTGAGAATTCAATGCATTATTAACTATAGTTAGTGTTTTGTAGAACAGATTTCCCTGAGCTAACTCCTTGTATAAATTTTGTGTTCTTTGATTACCACATATTCCTCTCACTCTGCAGTAATTATTTGCAATTGTGTCAATTTTTCAATGATACAATAGTGCACTATGTCAATACAAAAAGTGAAATAGTCAGCCACAGTGTCATACAATGCAAAACAAATTGTCACACAATGCAAGGCTGAAGAGAATGAAGCAGGAATTAGGAGTTCGATTGGCAACTTAGTGTTGGATTTGTTCATTGGTATAGTGCTTGCCTTGCATACAGGAGGACTGGATTTGATCCATAGCATCGTGTAAGCTGGGTGTGGCACTGCACATCCATGCTTGAAGGGAGGAGGCAGGAAGATCGGGAGCTCAAGATTATCTCTTGGCCACATATTGATTTTGGGACCAGCCTAGGCTAGGAGACTATACCTCAGGATCCACCCTTTCCAGAAGAATATGGAAGTATTTTAAAATAAAATAACAACAATGAACTGGAAGATACAAAGATACATTTCTTCAAAAGCAACATGCAACACAGTTTTTAAAAGGATATTTCTTCAAGATACATACTGTATGTATTTATAATGAAAAGTAGGAATGTAGTTACTCCAGCTTAAGCATTAAGGGACTCCATGATCACTAAATGTAGCTGTTTATTACATTAGGAGGAAGAATATCAAATATGGAAAGTGTGTGTGTGTGTGTGTGTGTGTGTGTGTGTGCCTATGCGTGTGCATGTTCGTAGTCTATTATAATATTTTATGTAATTCTTTAAAAATTTGAAATGTTTCATGACTGAAAAGTAGAATGAGTACTGATGTTTAGCAAACTGTCATCTTAAATCTGGAGATTAAGGACAAACTGGCTTTCTAAATTTATTTTCCTTATACACAGGAAATAACTTAAAACTTTGTTCTTAATTTGACAACACATAATTATTAAGCCAATTGGTTTTTGTGAAAATGTTAACTCAATTTTGTCTTGCTGTTTCTGTGACGATCCACTGAAGGTTATGGACAGCGGGCTGGTCTGATGGCTTTGTGGATAGGAGTGTTTACCACTCAAGAATGAGGACCTGAGTGTATGCCTCCAGCACCATAGCCAATGATGCCTGCGATGGCCCATAGCCCCCAGCATTGCAGGGAATGGAGACAGGGTGATTTCTGGGACTTGGGAGCCAGTCAGCTACACCAAAAATTTTTAGCTCTGGTGTCAGGGAGAAACCTTGACTTAAGGGAATACGATGAAAAGGGGCAACCTCAGTGTTGTCCTCTGACTTTAACCCAGGGAAACATATGTATATGCACCTATATACATGCTTACACACAAACGCACAACTAAAAGAGATTATTGATAATTGATAAGACATATAACACTTAGTATGCATGATATTTATTTGAATGACAAAGGAAAACAAAGCTGATAAACATGATTTAAGAGCCGATTCAAGCATGTGTATTGGCTTGACTTTATAGAAGACATGGCCGCAGAATAGGAGCAGGACAGCAGTGAACAGCCATGTTCTTGCTCTCTAAAGCTATTTTGTCCAAGAACAGGACTTGGTTCAAGGTCATGATTAGGTCAGGACTCTGGAATCAGAGTGTGGAGTCCCAATCCATCAAGGTTAAATGCTATTGAATTTGGGGCTTACCTTCTTCAAGTTGCAATCAAGTAGTGCACTTGACAGGACTGCCACAATTAAATTAGTTATCCCCACTAAAACTCATGGCAGACTGTATCTAACACATAGAGAAAGTAAAGTCTTAGCAAATGCTAGCAATACTGAAACTCTTGGAAAGATTAGAATTACAGCTCAGGGGGGATCCATCACTGGAGACATGCTGAAACAGCTAGAGATGCACATCACATGCACACAGACTATAAGCTTTCTTCTGCAGGAATGAAGGAGTCTGAGAACTCCCTCAAGAAATCTCAGCTTACAAATGCAGCTTAAACCAGCTTCATGGACAAAATCAGGAAATAAGTGTCTTTGCTAGAAGAGGAGAAATCTATGTCAATCATGCTTTAACTTGCACATGTATCTGCTCTCCTTAGCAGAAGAAACTGGGTCCACTGTAAGGGCCACCATAAGGCAAACTAGATTTCCCAGACACAAGAAAACCTTGCTACCTGTCAATGTCAATGGGAAACTTGGAAACACCCATAAGTTGGAAGGTACAATTTGAAAATGTCTCTGAGTTACCAAACCTTGATGGAGACATCAGACATCAACGTAACAGTGCCTGGATATCCAGTCACTTGCTAGATGTTTATTGCACATCTATTGTGTACTTCACATTGGGTGAAGTGTTGGAGACACAAGAGGGAACAGGTAAGATTTTCTTACTCTTCGAAAAGCTAGCAGAAGTCATACAGTCACACATGGCGAGCAGGCACAGGCAGTAACAGGTGTTTTGATGTAGCAGGCTACTGCTGGGCTGATGGAGTTATGGGCTACAGCAGATCAGTCTGGAAGGAGCTCTTCTTTCACCAAAGATTGGGCTAATAAGAAAGAGGCTGCCAGGAAAAGATCTTAGAGAAAAGTTGGAGGACTGGGAAGTCTCATTTGAGTAGAAAGGCCAACAGGACCAGAGGAAGGAATAGGAAATGCAAAAGATACTGTAGGGAAGCCGGTGAGAGAGACAATATCCCCAGAGGACATTCAAGAGAAGAAAAGGCTTCTAAACAGTATGTATCAATTCTTCATCGAAAGCTCATAGAAAGAGTGTAAGATTTCTTCCTTAACCTGCTGAATGACACCTGTAAAAGCCCCACAGCTAACACAGTAAACAATGATGAGAGAGAGTGAATATCTCAAGATGAGGTGTGTCTATTTATGCTGCAGTGGCATTCCAACTCAGTAGCCAGTTTTAGCAAGGTTTCTCAAAGGTATGATATTGAATGAGGATGCTCTTATGTGCTCACATATTTGAGTGCTTGATTTGCAGTTGGTGGAACTATTTGGGAAGGATTAGGAACTATGGACTTGCTGGAAGAATTGTCACTGGGAGTGGGCTTTGAGGCTTCAGAATTCCCAGTTACCTGTCACTCTCTCTGCCTCATGTTTGAAGATGAGAAGCAACCTCTCAGCTACTGCTTCAGTGCAATTCTTGTTGCTATAGTCTCTACCATGATGGTCCTGGACTTTAGGCTTCTGGAATCATTGGCCCCAAAATTAAATGCTTTCTTTCATAGGTTGACTTGGTCATAGTATTTTATTGTGACAATAAAAAAGTAACTAAGACAGAATTTATCTGACTTACAAGATTAAAAGTATACATTTCCATCTCAAAAAACCAGAAAAGAACAAATTAAAGCTAAAGTAGAAGAGAAGAAATAATAAGAACCCAGCTCAGAAATAAGCACAACAGGAAAAACAAACAAACAACAAAAAAAGCAAAAACAAAATAGAAAAAAAGAAAAATTACTTGGCTTCATAAATAATGGTTTTGGTTGGGATGGTGCAGGGGTGAATAAAGAATGGGTTGCCATAGTAACCATATGTGATATCAGCCTGCCTTCAGTGTGACCCCTCTGTGCATTTTGGAAGGTATCTGTAAATTGGGGAGAGCTTATGGAATCTTTGTGTGGGGGTTAAAGGCATTCTTTTCTTAGGAAATTATATGGGGCATAGGAAGCCATGGGTGCTTTGGTGAACTCATGAATGTTCAGCTTTGGAGAGCTGTTGAGTCTGAGGCCTCCAGGTCCTTGGGGATGGAGAGCTGAGTCCCACTGTGGAGACCTTGCATGTTGCTAAATGATTTATGGGTTTATTCAATAAGAAGAATCATATAATGCATTCACTTGGAAAATTGCATTGGTAACATTTGGGGATGAATGGGAGCTGTGTAAGGTAGTCTGAAGTTTACGAGAGGTATTGGACAGGGAAGTTAGATAAAGGAAGCTAGTTTAGCACTGGAGAAGTCGAGGTGGGAGATGACTGAGGCAGAGGACATGTATTAGGCTGATGCTACTGACTGGGAGTGAGAAGAGGACTCTTTTGAGTCTGGCAGAAGCTGCAAGACTTGACCAGTACTCAGTTCCCTTCAGAAGTACTTTGTGTTGCCAAGACTAGAACTGAACTTATGCTTCAAATTTATTTGATCCCAAACATTAAAAAAAAGCATATTTGTTTACTTCCTTTAAGTACTTTGTATGTGTGTGTACTCATACCTGTGTGTATACACATGCATACCCACTGTGTGTGTGTGTGTGTGTGTGTGTGTGTGTGTGCACATGGAGGCCAGAGGTTGACATTGGGTGTCTCTCAAAAACTCACTTTTTTTTGTAGATTTTTTTATTTAATTTTTTATTATTTTTCATGTTGATCCCAGTTCCCTCTCTCTCCCTCCCTCCCTTCCTCCCTCCCTCCCTCTCTTACTTTTACCCTCTCTGCCCTCTCACATGCACCCTAATCACCCTCCCCCCCTTCCCCCCACCCCAATTCCATATGTAGGGCAATGCCATCCAGTTGGGGGGTCATGTAGATTTGACAGGTCATTTGAAGTAGGGACTAGGGCTTCTCTCCTGTCTCTAGGTTAAGGCAGTTATCCCTCCATGGGGGATGTGTTCGCAAGGTCCTTTTGTGCACCAGGGATACATCCTGGTTCCATTGTCTGAGGTCCCTTAGACTACTCAGTCTTTATGGCTGAGACCCATATTCAGGGGCGCCTGAGTCAGTCCCATGCTGGATTCCCAGCTATCAGTCTGGGGGCCCGTTAGCTCCTCCTTGTTCAGGTAAGCTGTCTCTATGTGTTTCTGCAGCCTGGTCTTGTCTTCTTCATCTGCATCTGGGTTCTAGTTCAACTCAGTGTTTATGTATCGGTGTTTGCTTCTGTTTCCAACAGGTATTAGATGAGGACTCCATGGATAAGTTAGTTGTTGATCTCACTATCCGGGAAGGGCATTTATGGTAGCCTTTCCACGGAAGCTCAAATTGTTAGTTGGTGGCAGGCTTGTAGTTCTCTAGACCTTTCTTTGTGTTCAATTTTCCCTTCAAACCAATATTGGCTCCCTCTTTTATGTTCTCTCTCTCTCCTGTCTTTGTCACTTTTAAAATTTTTATTTTTCTTGTGTGTGAATGCCCTGCCTGTATATCTATCTGTGCATATACCCCATATGTACTTGATGCCTGTGTAGGTCAGAAGAGGATATCAGATACCCTAGAACTGTAGTTACAGGTAGTGTGAGCCACCATATGACTGCTGGGATCTGAACCCAGGTCCTCTGCAAGAGCAGTCAGTGCTTTTAACCACTGAGCCACCTGCCCTACCTTTCTTACATAATATTTGAGAGAGGATCTTTCCTTAAACCTGGAGGTTACCAATTCATGTAGGCTGTGTCCAGCAAGCCCCAGAGGTGCTACCTTTCTAGCCATAAATTTGCATGTGCTTCTATTTCCAACAGGTACTAGAGAAGGGCTCCATGATGGTGGATAAGTTAGTTGTTCATCTCATTATCAGGGAAGGGCATTTATGGTAGTCTTTCCACTGTTGCACAAATTGTTAGTTGGAGTCAGTCTTGTAGGTTTCTAGACATTTCTTTAGGTTCAGTTTTCTCTTCAAACCAATAATGGCTCCCTCTTTTATGTTCTCTCTCTCTCTCCTCTCCCTCTCTTCTGTCTTCTATTCCTCCCCTAACTCAATCTTCTTAGTCCCACGTGCTTTCCTCTCCTCCGCTTCTCTTTATCCTAGTTACCTCTCCCCTCACTGCCCCCCATATGCTCTGGAGGATTTGATACCCCCTTCTGTGAGGGATGTTATATGAATCTCTTAGAATCCACCTTGTATCCTAGTTCCTCTGGCAGCGTGAATTATCGGCTGGTGATCCTTTCTTTGCTCTAGGTCTAAAATCCACATATGAGCGAGTACATACCATGTTCCTCCTTTTGTGACTGGGTTACCTCATTCAGGATGGTTTCTTCAAATTCTATCCATCCACTTGCCTGCGAATTCCAAGATTCCATTTTTTTTCCCTGTAGAGTAGTATTCTATTGTGTAGATGTGCCACAGAGGCAAACACCCACAACTAAACACTGAGTTGAACTAGAATCCAGATGCAGAGAGAGGGGACAAGACCAGGTGGCAGAAACACATAGAGACAGCTGACCTGAACAAGGAGGACCCCAGACTGATAGCTGGGAATCCAGCATGGGACTGACTCAGACCCCCTGAATATGGGTCTCAGCTAGAAGGTCTGGGCAGTCTAAGGGACCTCTGACAGTGGAACCAGGATGTATTCCTGGTGCACATAAGGACCTTGCAGGTACATCCCCTATGGAGGGGTACCCCCTTAACCTAGAGACAGGAGAGAAGTCCTAGTCCCTACACAAATGACTTGACAGATTTAGATGAGCCCTCCTGGATGGCATCACCCTACAAGTGGAGTGGGGGGGGTGATGGGAGGGGATGGGAGGGAACTGGGATCGATATGTAAAATAAAAATAAAAATTACAAAAGACCCCAGAATCATTAATACAAATATAACTTGAAGAAAAAAAGAAAAAGATTGCAGGCGCACATCCTGCCTCTGGCTTTTAGGTGTGCGCTGGGAATCTAAACCCTGTTCTCCATGCTTTCACAGCAAGCACTTTAGTAATGGAGCCATCCTCCTAGCTACTTCGTGTACCTTTTAAACAGACCCTTCCAAAGCTAGTTGATTTAGGTAGAGCTTGAGAACACTACATTCCAAACAGATCACAGAAAACTTCAGAGACAGGAGCTGGTGGAGTTCTTTGCTTCCACTCTGAAGCTCCTTCAGCTTCAGCCAAGTTTTTTGTCAAGTATGAGCGGAGGGGGTTTCCCCTTCCCCTTTCATGCTGTTAAGCACTGCTTAGAGAGACAAAGGAACCCTAGACACTGCATTCAATGCTGAAGTCCTGCATTCACTGCATTGCTGGAGGCCTGTGAGGGAGGTGCTGGTTCAGGGAGGTGGCATAGTGCCCTCTGTGGCACAGGGAGGCCTTCCATGCAGTGATGCTCACATCTGAGCATCTATTCCCAAGTTGGTGATTTGGGTAGGAGAGTTCTCCCATCAAGGCCCTACTGCAGGGTGAATTCTGGCTTCTTGCACTGAATATCTTTCAACCCTGTACTGGTTTCCTTGGAGACAATGCCTTAAGTACTGTCTAACCAAATTTTGCCATAGACACCAGTTATACAACTTCTCAGCTGGAAAAAAAAATGAGTTTAAAACAGATTAAAAAAAAATGTAGGTTGGTGGAATAGTATTGCTGCCTTTTCTGGTCAACAAAGGAGAAAGAAAAAAAAAAAAAAAAAAAAAAAACCCTCAACCTCGAAATAGAGCCTTCCACTAAAAAAAATATGAAAATTAAATATAGTAAATTTGCCAGGTTTCATCTTCACCATGCACTGCTGAGTTTGGATCCCCTTGTTTGCTTTTTGTTAGGTTCTCAAGCACATTTGCCAGGGATATGACAACTAAAATTTATAAAACTATTGTGACATACAAGACTTGAACCAGAGCTGGCTATGCTGGGAAAAGAGTGGAGATGATTAAACTACCATGAAAGCTTGTTTGGCTCAGTTATTTAATTTTCGTTGCATGTTTGAGAAATGGGGGATGGATTGGAATTAAAGAGCTCCATATAATATTTTAAATTTGCAGCTCCATTTAAGTCACCTATGAACATATTTATGTCTACAACTCTGAGTTTGCTGTCAAGGAAGTAATTTCCATTTCCCCCAAATTCAAATGAATGCTCTCTCTCCTACCTTAAAATGTACCTGGATTTTTAAAAATTGCTGTCAGCATATCATGATTTTGTTCAGTAGCTACCAGAACATGTTCAGGAAGAATTATAATATGGGCTTTAAGTTGGCTGCAGGAGAAAGCTTGATTTTGTTTTACTGGTTATCAAAATTGTTTATTAGTTGATGACTTGGAGCAATGATTTCAGAGCTTTCTGTTAGCTTTCCGTTGTTCTTGTAAGTGAGCTGGTCTGATAGTCTTTGTTCTTAGGTTTAACTCTGATGTATAGGAAAGTCTGGTGGGATGAGAGTTTTGCTTTAAGGAACCTAGACATAGAGACTGATTTCAGTCACTTCAAAGAGGGTCAGTTACTATCTCAAAGATGCACAGCTAGTTGATGTCACAAGTCTCATGACCCTTTAGCTACTAAGTTCCTGGTATGTTTTGATGCCTTCCTATACCCTCAAAGCTTTCCAGTAAAGCCCAAGGCTGGCAGCAAACTCTTCAGGCTGTTAGCTGCAAAGAGTAATTGCCCAATGCAACCAACAAGAGTACCCTTCCCCTCCCTGCCCCCTACACATTCTCACTGTTCTCTCAGGATGCGATAGCTCTTTAAGCAAAGAAAATTGTCACAGAAATATTAAATTAGTTGGTTGCTTTCTTTCATGTTCATACATACATCCAGAGCAAGGAGACTTTTGTAAAGAAGATTGTATTTAAAACACAACACAAAGTGTACCATTCGTATAACCAAATTACATTAGCATGTAAGAAAAGAGAAACATTTTAAGCACAACCCAGACACAGTGGTGAGGATATTTTGAACATTCTATTTCAAACAGGCTAAGAAAAGGAGAAAAATCTGAAAGCTTCAATAAAACATCTCATTTTTGCCAAATGTAACTTGATTCCATTAAAAGTAGCTATTTTGGTAGTAGCAGTTGGGGTTGAACCTATATGGGCTTCACACTCAGAGCACAGGATGCATTTCAGGCAGGGGGATTTCGAGAGAAGCCCTTCAGAAAGCTAGATTGCATATAGTTATACCATAAACATATAGTCATGTATATATTATCAAATCTGTATTATATAAATATATTATATACGTGACATATCTATCATATAGCAACATGCTGTTATTGCTTTCAGCAGAATGGTGTCTCCTCCTTACCTAACATTTGCAACTTAGTTACTTGACTTTCTTGGCGTACAATTGTCTTGAATTTAGTATCGTTTAATATTGACCAAGTTTCAGGCCTTCTTTATTCATCTCTATATATTGCTGTTTCTCAACATGGTTTGTATTCTTGCCAAACTAATTTGAACCCTGCATTGCACCAGCAAGCACAAGCTGAGTTAGATCTGTGAAAGGACTGAAATGTTGGCGAGATCATGGGGAAATTTCTCCTTCTCTCTGTCTCTGTCTCCCTCTATCTCCCCCTCTCTCTCTTTCTCTCTATCTCTATCTCCTCCATCCCACCTGCCTTCTCTCTCCCGATCTCAGATGTGCACTTTTCCCATCCTCTATGGTAAAGACTAGAAACAGCCTCACTGACTTTTGTTGATAATGCCTGCCAATTATATGCTTTCCTAAAGAGAAGCAGTCCACAGTTTGTCAGCTGAACTCTTCAGTTGCCTGTTGTTGATTGGTGTGTGTGTGAGGAACAATGTAACGCACCCTTTTATTCTTAGTGGTTGGAAAGCATCTTTAAAAGAGTCTAATTCCTAAAAGTGATGGGTGGACAAGTGTGCCAAGACAAGGGTGCTAAGTGTACTAAGTGGTTGTCAAATAGCTCAACAGTTAGAGGCACATGTTCCCAAACCTGATTACTTGAGTTCAGTGCCATGTGATAGAAGGAGAAAGCCTACTCCTGCAAGCTGTCCTCTGACTCCTATATGTATGCTCACACACATACACAGCAAATAAAATACATTTTGAAATGTAAAAACGTTTGTTTTCCCCAACAACACAGGAAGGGGTAACAACCCCCATATTGTACTGATGTACTTTTTCCATCAGAATTATAACTGAATCGGTTAGCAAAAGGGCCTATTGAGACTTTTTGTATTGTTTCTACAGAGGCTTAAAGTTCAAGTAAGTGAACAATACAAACAATCCTGATTTGTGTGTGTGTGTGTGTGTGTGAATCTGAAAATGTGTTGATTAGCCTAAGACTAATAGAAACTATAACATATGTACAAAGTAAGATGTATACACTGACCCAAAAGCAAAGAACGTCATGAGGTAAATCTGAGACCTTTGACAGGCATTTCCCCTCTTTGCTGTGACACGCCTATCCTGTGTACCCACCAATGCATTTGAAAAGTATGTTGGCCTTTCTTTTTTCTTTCACTATAAAAACTTTATGAAACTGTCATGATGCTCCAACATGATATTTAGTGCACCTAAACCTGCATTCCCAGGCTGTGGCCACTTCTATTTGTCTCAAGAATAAGTGATCTCTTGGTCCTTTGAGATCTGTTTTATTCACATTGACACATTCTTGGCAAGTTGCAGGCCAAAGAGAGACTCAGTCTCAAAAATGATGAAAGGAGGTGTGTGAAGAATAATCCTAGCACTGGGGGGGGGGCAGATGTCTACAGAGCAAGTTTCTGTCCAGACAGAGCTACATTAAGAAATCCTCTCAAAAAACAAAACAAAAAACAAAAAACCAAAACAAACAAACAAACAAAAACCAACCAACCAACCAAACAAACAAACCAGGAATGTCACCTGAGAATGTTGCTCACTGGGTCTTGTAGGCACATGAAAAGAAAAGAGAAGAGAAAGGAAAGGAAGGACAGAGGGAGGAGGAAAGAGGAAGACAAGAGAGGCACACTCAGTAGGGATGGGTAAAAGTATTAGATCCTAATGAATTTCATGTGTGAGAAAACTTGTAATAATGATGAAAAAGCACAAAATTTGTCTTTAGAAATATAGAGAGGAACACCAGGGAAAAAGAGAGCAAGGAAAATAGAATGCAGGGTGCTATGCAAATAGAAACTAAATCTATGCAGGGCAGGGTCAAGGAGAAAACTGCAGGCAGCAGCTGATGCCATGGATGCTTGTGTTCATCAGAAGCAGGAGGGTGTTGTTGTCTTTTGCTTTCTCTTCCTGACTAATTGGTACCTTCATGGGGGTTGCTACCCCTTCTTCTATTCTCAGGAAATACAATATTTTACATTAAAAAATTAGAAATTATAACCTAGGGATTGGTTATTTTCTTGGTTTGTTTGAGGATGAAATGAAATAGCAAATATAAGATCAGTAAGTGGCAGTAGATTGCTGACTTTGACATGTGTCAGCATCCATGGTGACTGATAGGGCTGGCTCAGAGCTTCTTTGAATTTTGACAACTATGCCTTCTTTTCTCACATTTGAGAAATGGAGCAGGGGTACTGTTATGATCCTTGCCTCCTTCAGGAAGAGTAAAGGGTGATGACAAGCCCTTCAACTTTCCTGTTGTCCTTCACATTACAGCTTGCTTGTTTGCCTTATGAAATACAGTAGGTTATTTCTGTTGGTTATTTCTGAATGGGCATTGCAGTAAGTATGGGATGAGCATGGTCCATGTACCCATGAGAACAAAAGTCATGTCACTACGGCATTGAACGCAGCATCATTGACCAGCCCCCAGTAGTGTCAAGTTGAGAGCTAGCTGGGATTTGGCTTTACTTTATTGGACAAGCTACAGTTCTACATGTGAACCCGAGGCAAGAACATCTGCCTATTTCTATAGTGACACTTGGCAATTTCTTCATCTCTGCACTAACTTCTGTGTCAGATATGAAGCCATCTGGAGTTAGCAATGCCTTTATCTCCAGCAAGCATTGCCTTTAAGGCTCCATGATGGCTCTTTGCATGATGGCTTGGTGATGTTGGAAGAGGGAACATTGTACCAAATGACATTTGAGTTTCTTCCCAGCCAGAGATTCAAAGTTCCAATAAAACTATTTCAGGACATGGTTATGATTACAGCAGCAATTTTTAGGTCAGTGTTTTGTAGCTTTTGGCCAAAGACCATTCAGAGGTTAACAGAGCAAAGGCAAGTGGGTGTGATGGGATTAAAAAAATTAGAACAGAAAAATGTTAGGGCAAACTGTGTGACAGTAGGTAACTTTGAAGGATAAATTCCAGTGGGGGAGTAGTAGTCTGATCATTGTAGTGCCATTTTCTTTTAATTATAGAGTATAAGATAAATTTGTTTTTTTTTTTGTTTCACACACACACACACACACACACACACAGTCAAAATGGCTTAAGTTATGCTTAGATTTAGTGAGCTTCTATAGTAACATGAGTTCTCAAAGAAATTTTGACTGACAATAGTAACTTCTTTTGTTATTATTGCACAAAGCTTATGTCAAGTGTTTTTGTCTGTACTAAACAGAGTGCAGAATGTTTAGCACAAGGATTTTTCCATAATTTTTACCCTAACCCCATGAGATAAGTATTATTGTTTTAGTCAGTTTTCAAATAAACATTTGAACGCTGAGCCAAGTAGGGAACTTTGCCTGAAGGCAACATCTTTGTTGGAAAGTTGATCTAACTTCTGCATCTGCTCTGTGCAGCCTATTATTGTTGCCATTGTCCCTGCAAAATATTCTTTTTTTCATCTGTGGGAGGGGACCATGTTCATTATGCTTATTTATGGTTGAGCTTGACTTAGAGTTAACACATCTTTGCTTGGGTAAGTTAAATGAATTGAAGGAAGGAAGCCTGTTAGGCTTCAGGTTATTTTATGCACTGATATATTACGTACTGGAATGTGAAGGTTAACACATGAAATCGTAAGCATGGGTTGCATTGTCCAGTAACAATAGGTCTTAAAAGACTTCGTTGTTTTCTCCTTATCCCGTGTCTTAGTTAAGGTTTCTAGTGCTATGAAGAGACACCATGACCTCAGCAACTCTTATAAAGGAAAGCATTTAATTGGGGCTAACTTACAGTTTCAGAGGTTTAGGCCATTATTGTCACAGCAAGAAGCAAGGCAGGTAGGCATGATGCTGGAGAAGTGGCTCAAGAATTTTACAACTGCATCTGTACTTTGTAAATGAAAGAACAATAGCCACCATGTCTGGCTTGGGCTTTTGAAATCCTAAAACCTACACCCAGTTACATACTTCTTCCAACAAGGCCACACCCACTCCAACAAGACCACACTCCTAATCTTTCTCAAGTAGTGCCACCAAGCATTCAAATAATGGCGCTATGGGAGACATTCCTATTCAAACTACCACATCCCAAATATCATTCATTTCCTTCCTCCCTCTCTCCCTCCTTCCCTATCTTGATATCACACACACACACACACAAACACACACCTGTACATCTTTGTCTGAAAATTATCCTCCAGATGTTCATTTCTGGATTGCAGAATCTGCATTGTTTTTAACAGGTCATCTGTGCCATCCTTAGTCATCAGCATGCTTCACTTTTACCCTTCTGTGCCTCACAGAAACTTAAAACTTTAGTGAGTGCAGTGCAAATGAAACAAGATCTTGTAATCTCTCATTCCTTTGTCCCAGGCCCTATTAGAAGATTTTTATACATTTTAATTCTCTCAATACTTAGAGAAAGCTTTCTGGCCATATAGAATCACCAATTAAGTTTTAAGAAAAATCTGAAGTATGAAAGTATATTACAAGCTCATTATACAGACATGTAGACAGTTAAATGTGTACATTCAGGCTGGTGAGCCATGTTTCCATCTAACAAAGGTCATATTATGATAAGCAACATCTTCACAAAACAAAAACATATACAGGCACTCTCTAAATGACTCATCTCATTTCCTGTTTTGATTCTGGACATAATTCAAGATGATCGCTCTAGAGAATATTAACATTCATGGCCTAACAATACAGCAATTTTAATCTCATCACCAGGAAAACCTTTTCACTTCACAGTAAGATCATGTTGATATACTTCAAAATATTACAGCATTTAGAATCACATTTAGATATCTTTACATTTTTGAAAGTAATATTTTGAGTCATAAGAATAATTAAGTTTTCATTAGTAGTCTAGAAAAATTACATTCATCTATGAGGATGTTAGCTTTCATTTGCAAATAGGAAATTTCTCTTTGCTCTCATGAGATGAAGCACTCACCATGAACATGAACACTGTCTCAAGTGACAGCAAGATTTTTATATGGTACATACTACGAATTTCCTTTTGACATTGTTGTTTCATATTTATAACCATTTGGCAAATTTACTGAAAGTCTGAGATTAGAAGAAAAATAAAGCTATCTTATGAAAGTTTATCTTGGAAAAGAATAGAATAGTGTTTGTTTACAAGGTAGAAGAAGTTGAGCTGTATGAAGTTCAGCATGGGTGACAAAGGGCCTTACAAAGTACCTTACATGTACTTCTCTAGAGAAAGTGCCCTTGAGCTGGTAAAGTTGTACCAAACATTGATGTCCCCTATTTAGAAAGGAAAATGTACATTGAGTATTGCTTGAAATTATGTCTCTAATATGTGTATACACACACACACACACACACACACATATATATATATATATATATTCCCTCTATTCTCTAATAGAGCACATTTTGATTGCTCTCACAGTGGTTTTCTTGGTCCCTGTTGGAGAGCAGCTTGCCATCTCTGTCATCTTCAGGAGTTTCCTGAGCACCCACAGAAGTTCTAGCATTTCATGGCTTGTAGTACCCATAGAGTATTACATGAATTAGGCGTATGCAGTAAACTCAGCCAGGTACAATGTCCAGTAACTTGCTACAAGCCATTTCATTTAAGCACATATGCTACATATGCATTGAATATCCTTTAGCCATTTTGCAAAGATGATTTAATAAAACCAAAAGGTACCATATTAATTTCCTGTGGTTGATGTAACAAATACCTGTTTTAGCAGCTTACAGCAGTACATATTTTTTGTCCAGTTTTGTTAGTCAGGACTCTGACAAGGGTTTCATTATGGCAAAGTCAGGGTGATAGTGGGGTTACTTTCCTTTCTAGAAGATAGATGGGGAGGACCTGGTTATCATTTCCACTCTGCCAACATTCTTCAGCTTACCTCTTTATGCCTCTGAAGGCATGACTGCCCCTCAGTTTCCCTCATATTGCTTGACTCAATGTCTGGTGCTTTGGTGTCCTTTGATGACAGGGCTCTACGGGCCCACAGTGAACCCACATGAATATCTGAAGCAATCTGCTCAACTCAAGGTTCATTCCCTTAATTATATCTCCAGCTTCCTTTCCCATATATGGAAATATATGCTCATAGCTAGAGATTAGGCACTGGACATCATTAGGGAACTATGATTCTGCCTTCCCCAGGCATGGAGAGTTTTTATTAATCCCTGAAAAGAGATTTGGATTGAAGAAATGATTACATACATTTTTGCTTCTGCATATCATCCTAATTTGGGGCCCATGCTTTCTCTTTCTACACTCTGGATTATTAATGAAATATGTAAGCTACCTATAAGTAGAGAACTACAGCATGATATAAAGTAGAAATACTATGTGCTTGGTACTATATCCAGAGATGATCACTTATCTCACTTTATCCTCCTACTAATTCTTTGAAGACGTTATTCTTTTATTGAGAATTTAAAAATCTAAAAAAAAATGATCCCAGTGCCAGCTAGCTAGTAAGTGACAATGATAAGCAAGACTAGTCAGGATGTGGCACAAAGCTGGGTAACAAAAGTCCAAGAGGACTGGGATATTTACTTGCAAATGTCATCATCACCCACGAGTAAGTTATTAACAATGATGTCCATTAAACATGCACTGCGTTCAGAAATTGCACAATGATATGCTCTGCTGTTCTTCCAGCTGGTATGTTTAATGTGTATGATAATAGGGTCCTAATAGCCCAGGATTAAGGAACTGTCCTAGGTTGATTGCACTTAGTATTCTTCATGTTGATGAATGTTGGCAGTAGTCTTATTAGTGGGTTCTCACCATTGCCTGCCCTCTGCTTCTGCAATATACACCCCAGTAGTCTTAAGAGTGGGTCGTCACCATTGCCAGCCCTCTGCTTCCCTTACTACATACATCTGCTTCACCGTCTGCTGCACCTCTAGCATCATCTCCACACTAAACATTTGGCAGAAAGCTTAGAAACATCTGTTGTCTTAGCCGAAAAACAGATCAGCTTTTCCTCTCTGATGAGGGTAGTACTTTGGAGTTCATACCTTAACTTCTTCCAGAGTCACTTTGCACCTTGGGCTAAGGCCAGAGAGCTGAATCCTTTGGGCCTTACCATGTCACACAGAGGGAAAAGGGGCAAAGCCATTGTGAAAGGCATATTGTAGATGAACAGAAGTTTGATTCTCCCCTGGAAACCAACAAGGCACCTGCTACCCAGCAATGTCATATGCATGTGGTTTTGCATGACCTCGATAAGTTGTTATTTAAACACCAGCTCTAGCCCTGACCTTTTCAGGTTAGAGCTGGCTGGTGCTAGGCAAAGTCTTTGACCTGTTTGAGAACAATGAAAATTGACATGGCTAAGTTCCTTCTTTCAGGATACAATATGATTGTGAAGTGGTTTGGGATACATAATGTTAAGAATGCCTCAATTTCTTAAGGGAAAATGTTACAATGTAAGAAACTGATTCATATAAATCAAAACTCACTGTATGTAATTCCTTATTAAACATCTTGTTTCACTTCTGAGAAAATGAGAAAGAGAAAAAGGAAGGAGGAAGGAAAAAGAAAAAAAGGGAAGAAAGTGATCAAAGAAAAGGAAGAAAGAATAAACAGACACTGTCCATGAGTAATCTGATCTATTACTCTGTGAGACTTCAGCTCTCATAGTGTGCTTGACTGCTTACAGCTAAGTCATGCTTTCACACTGGGCACAAACGATTGTGTGGACTGTTTGCTGTGACTGGAAAAAGGCACTAGGGTATCTCACTATTTCCAAATATGCAATATCTTTTTTTTTTTTTTTTTTTTTTTTTAACCAACTGCAACTTCAGGCTTGCACTGGTCTGGTGTCTTGATAGATGCTCAACCATAGCACTGCCCTACTTTCTAACAACATCCAATCCACAGTACGTATCTGCTGCCTTAGAGCCTGTTGTTATGTCCTATAATGTAACGTGAACAATAAAAACCCAGAGACAGATATTCAAGCTGAAGATCAGAGAAGCAAAGCAGCCAGCCACTAGAGAGTTCTCACCTCTACCAATGCTCAGACTGAAGGGGCAGTCCATTGAATCTCAGATTGCACCTCTAGACTGAACTTCTCCCCACCAAGCCTCGGAATTCCAGATTGTTCCCTGAGACTACACTGAGCTCCTTATATACTCTCTAGTGCTGGGATTAAATACGTGAGCTCATGTAGACTAATTCACTCTTGTGTAGCTCAGGGTAGTCTTGGACTCACAGAGATCCATCTGGCTGGCTACTGAATCCTGGGATTAAAGGTATGTACCACCACTGCCCAGCTTCTATAGCTAACTAGTGTGGCTATTTTTGGATTCTGATCTCCAGAGGCTTTATTAGATCATAAGCAATACATCACCACTATATAATATGTCTTTTCCCTAAAATTCTTGTACTAACTTACCTTGTATTTACTCCCTATAATAAATAACAAATTTAACTTGTTCTCCATAGCTAATACTCTATAACATGTAGGCATTGAGTATTAAAAAGACTATTTCTATCTCTAACAGAGCTGAGGTAATTATATAAAATCCTAAAGTTCTACAAGATTATATAGCTTTGTTCTTTAAGAACATATTTTTATCTACGTGTGTGGTCTCAAAACGAGCAAGAAAAGAATGCAATGGCTTACAGTAAAGAACATTTAATTTTGTACTCTTTCCATCCTTAACCCCAAAAGGAGACACAACATGGGGGTAATTCTATTCATTTTCTTCTGAAGCTTGAATGCATGCTAATTTCTACAAAAAAAAAAAAAATGTCCCCATTCTCTGGTTATCCCTCTTCTGTGTGTTCTCGCAGGCTTTGCCATCACAGTTCTTTCCAGAGTTCCTCTTCTGTAGATTAATTTTAACATTATTTTGAGTAATGTTCTCATCTCTGTGTGTTTGCCACTCTTTCCATTTTATTACATAGATACAATATTTGATTCCCTGGTCATTTCAGAAGAGTTCACTCACATTTGTCAGGTGGGGTTTGGTATCACAAGAAGGGGAACAGCTGTTATGTTTTTGATTCACACGTCCCAACATGGTAAAGCATTTTAAAAATCAATTTATAGGTTTAGAGTAGAGTCTTGTATGATGATTTTATGTAGAAATGCTTTTAAGTGTAAAATTCAGTTTTCAATAAATGATAGTACACCTTCAGTTTGTAGAAACAAAAGAAAGTTAACTCTGATTGTCCTATAATCTTGTAGTTTGTTTAACTAAAGAAATGGGAGAAATTCCTAAGACCTCAATTACAGATGAGGATTAAGTGTTCATTAGAGATAATTCTGGATTGCATTCTTCATGATCTTTGACTTCAATGGTGAAAGGGCTCTCAGCCACCATCTTCCCTGACTCTTTCATGGTTCTATGACATCTGACCTGCACTGTCCTGAGCATATTACATGCTTTAACTTATTTAACTCTTACATCAACTATATGAATAAAACATATAGTTTTTCTGATTAGCCTCTAAATATTGCATTTCATTTTTTCCTTAAAGAAAGAGTTATTACACGAAAACCCCACCTCTAGTTTGAACTATGTATAAATAAATCCTATTTTAATTAATTTTATTTAAATGGTATTTTATTTGTAGCAGCTTGTTTTCACTTAAGTCTTGAAACTATAAAGCCATTCTGTTCATAAATCAAGTATGCTAGTCAAGTTTTTTTAATATTTTAAAAATAGTTTGCCTCTTTTGGTATGAGGGGGTCTTAAGAAAATCTTCTAAACTGTTATGTCCACATTTGCTACAATTTATTTTGTTTACTTCACACCTATAGCTTGGATTTGGCAAGCTAATGATGTGCAATCATTTATCTCATAATTTTCAAAATATGAGGAAAATGTGGAAAAATTATGGCAGAAACAGGACCAACCCTTAGACTAAATATATTATAAACTGAAGCTCCTCTTGTTTGCTTACATTTAACAGGAGAGGACATGGACATCTATTAGTTCCTGTTGTCTGATAAACATGTGTAAAACCTTGTAATTACTTATGGAAATATATTACACATTCTCTGTAATTGAAATTAAATACTTGGTAATTATAGATTAGATATTATTGCCTTTTTAACAAGAAAGAATAAGACAGAATGTTTAAGAATAAAGAATGGCAAACATTCAATATTCATGTCTTAAGCTTAATGCTAATGGGCATTGATTTAGCAGCAAAGATTTTAATTTGATGAAATCTTATGCCATAGTGATGAAAATACATATATTTTAATGACAGCCTCTTTTAGTTCCTGGTAATGGCCTATAGTCAGGCAGCCTGCCTTCCCACTGTCAAAAGCCTCTGAGCCTCTGCTCTGCCTCCTGCTATCTGGAGAGTGCCTGAACACTCCAGGTGCTTTTCTCCTGCAGCTGTAGCTGCAGCTGCTGGAGGGGCATGTCTGTGAGCTCCTTGTGGCTCCCGATGGGCTTTCATACAACATCATTTCCTTCTCTTTATCACCACCTTCATGTTTAAAAGGCAGAGGGCACAGTGAAAGACATAAACAGGACTGTTCAACTCTGTGCCTGTGAAGTTTGGTTGGGGGGATGCATTTACAGTTGCACTGGGGAGAGGGCTGATGGAGAGAGGTATATTGGTAAGGAAAGGACCTCCAGGAGAGTCCAGAAATTTATAGTTGCAAAAGAATGGTTGGTAAGCCATGTCTGAAAACTATATACACTTCATTTTATCAGCTATTTACTTTGAAAAATTATAATTTAATGTGTATTAGTAGCTACGTTGTCATTCATTGATCTAGCCCATGTTTACCCCTTTTGTGATTATCTTTCTTGCTCCCCAATTTCAGGCTCTAATCCTATTGTGTTTTATGTGCAAAGAGCTTCCAGGACCACCGAAGTATAAATCTTTCTATAGACTTATGGGCCCTTGTGTTTCCTACATTTGGTATGGTGGCTAGAGAGACCCTTTGTTAATGACTGTAAACTAAAAAGTCTTCAAGAAGAGAGTGAGTTCCAAAGTTCATGTTCAAATAAGCCTCACTTCTGATGGCTTTGCTCCAATATTCTGACTCATAGAAAACCACTGGAAAATTGGAGACCTGGTTTGTTTAAAACCTAGTAAATCAGAACTTGTATTCATGTAACTTAGTCACCAACTCAATTAATTGATGTACACAAATGTCCAAAAGCCTGTGAGTCACTGTGAAAGTCTTCTCTGCTATATTTATTAGCCATTCGAGACTCCTTTGATTTCCCTTTCTAAATATTTCCCCACTTCCCTGTTTTTTCTCCATTCTCATGCACTACATGTTAATACAGACTTGATCACTTTTTATTACAAACAATCTTTTTTGTCTTCTGGGTGACATTTTGCCTCAGAGTCTCTCATCACGCAATAGCTAGCCTGCTGTAAAGGTCCAGCATGTCTTATGTCTTTCACAATTCTCCATACTTGTTTCTTAGTCCACGTACTACCCAACTGTGTATACTTCCCCGAACATATCATTCTGTTTATGCTTTGTGCAGTTAGCTGAATCCTTTGTTGGGAATTTTTTTTTTTAAGTTTGTAGCTGTGAATGACTTCTTTTCCTGTCAGGCTTCACCCCTCATCGCTACTTTAAGATGTTTCCCATAGTTCTGCTAGGTCATGGTACTTAGATTGGATGTAATGGGGGAAATAGCACTGATGCCCACCTTCATGGTTTTCTCATCCCACATTTTTACCTTAGCTGTGGTGACAGCCAAGTGTGTACAGACCTAATAGTATCATGGCACAGCCACACCTTACCTTTCCTCTTCTGTATCTTAGTCTGCTGCTATAATTCAATCATCACCATGTATTCAGAAGTGCATTGGAGTCAGACCTCACAAGGAACTCAAGATCAGTTGTGGATGGGTGCCAGTGTAGGCTCTTCTTTTTAGTGTCTTACAAAGAAAATTCCAGGCTACATGTTATAAGGTTCTGTGGAGGGTCCTTTAAGCCACACATGGCCACAAAATTACCAGTCTCATAAGGATTCATGGTTATAAATTTTCTGTCTGTCCTTCCACCCATGCTTGCTCTTCTGTTTATTAGGACCACTTTCCTAAAGAAACTGCCCCCACATAGCCCCTTTCTTCAGTTTGAATTTGCTTGTTCCCAAACTAAGACAAAGATATAAGAGCATGGATTTACTCAAAGAAATCACTTTGTGGATTTTCAGAATTTCATATATGTTCTTTCTAAAACAGAAGTCCTAGAGCATATATTTAAAAGAGTGATTTAGTCAACAAAAAACTTTAAAGACTTGAAGTTTTTGTAATATAGGCCTTTCACTTGTTTGAATGGAACAAGGAAAAATAATCATCCTGAGTGAGGTAACTCAGACCCAGAAAGACAAACATGGTATGCAGTCATTCATAAGTGGATATTAGCTATAAAGTAAGGGCTAACCATGCTACAATCCACAGACCCAGAGAGGCTGGTTACAAGGAGAGTCCAAGGGGGAAGAGGGTACATAGAAATCCCTGGGAGGAGGGAATAGAAGAGATCTCTCATGGACAGACTGGGAGCTGGTGGGGATGGGAACATGAGGGATTGGTTTGGGGGATAGGAAGGAGAGAGTAATGAAAGAGATGTAGAAACCTGGTATCAGGGAAACTCCCACATATTTACGGGGATGACCCAGGTAAGACTTCTACCAACAGTGCATAGGTAGCCAGAACTGACCATTTCCTGTGATCAGATTGTCCTCAAAGAGTCTTCCTCCAATGCCTGACGAAAACATATGTAGAGATCCACAGCCAGGCACTGGGCCGGACTTGGGGAATCCCACTGAAAAGAGGAAGGAAGTATTGTATGAAACAGGGAAGGTCAAGGGCATCACAGGAGAACCCAGAGAAACAGTTAAGCTGGGCTCATAGGATCTCACAGACTCTGAACCGACAGCTAGGAAGCCTGCATGGGACCAGCCTAAGTTCTCTATATATGTGTGACAATTATGTAGCTTGATATACCTTTGGTACTCCTAGTAGTGGGATCAGGGCCTGTCCTTAATGCTTTGACTTGCTTCCAGAAACTTTCTCCTCACACTGGGGTTCCTTACCCTGCCTTAATATAAGGGGAAGAGCTTAGTTCTGCTTCAATTGATATGCCATGCTTCATTGACACAGATGGGAGTCCTGCCCCTTTCTGAAGAGAAACAGAGGAGGAGTGGATTGAGCATGGTGGGAGGGAATGGGAGGGAAGGAGGGAGAGGAAACTGGTCAGAATATAAAATAAATGAATAAATTTAACTAGTAAAAACACTTTAAGGCATCAAAAATATCTTGTTCTCTTCAGGGGAAGTAAATCAAAAGTAGAATTTATTAAAGGCAAAGGGAATGGTGGGTACACTTGGAGGGAAGCCAGAGCACCATGCAGGTCATCTCAGTACTTAGAGGAGGAGGAGGAAGAAAAGGGGAAGGGGGCATTGAAGGAGGAAAAGAGGAGGAAGGAGGGAAGGATAGAGGGGGAACAGAAGGGGAAGAAATCAAAGAAGTACATTCTTGTATTTAAAATAATGGTTGATGGTGGATGATAAAAATATATAATAGTTTCTTATAAGCAGTGTTTATTTAACAAACTATAGAAATGATCCCTGAAAGTATAGTCTTGCAGTGTTTGTTTAAGGAAAGGTTTTAATACAGATTTGAACACTAGCATTAAGGGAAAGAGAGACACACTTAAGAAAATAATAATATACACCCAAGTGTAGGTATGGGCTTCTCAAGAGAGTCTCCTGATAAAATAGTTTTATCTTAAAATGTCAAATTTGAATTATGCATAGGTTTCAGAATTTTTCTTTTTTTAATTTATTTTTTATTTTTATTTTACATATCTATCCCAGTTCCCTCTTCCTCCTTCCTTCCTTCCCTCCTCCCTCCCTCCCTTCCTCCTTCTTTCCCTCTCTCCTACCCTCTCATGCTCCCTTCCCACCCTCCCCTTCTACCCCAACCCCACTCCACATGTAGGGTGATGCCCTACAGGAGGGATTATCTAAATCTGTCAAGTCATTTGAAGTAGGGACTAGGCCTTCTCTCCTGTCTCTAGGTTGAGGGAGTATCCCTCCATGGGGGACATGCCCCCAAAAGTCTTTTTGTGCACCAGGAATACATCCTGGTTCCACTGTCTGAGGTCCCTTAGACTGCTCAGTCCTTCTAGCTGAGACCCATGTTCAGGGGGTCTGAGTCAGTACAATGCTGGATTCCCAGCTATCAGTCTGAGGGCTCATTAGCTCCTCCTTGTTCAGGTCAGCTGTCTCTTATGTGTTTCTGTAGCCTGGCCTTATCCCCCCTCTCTGCACCTGGATTCCAGTTTGGCTCAGTGTTTAGTTGTGGGTGTTTGTTTCCATTTCCATCAGCTGCTAGATGAGGGCTCCACGATGGTGGATAAGCTGTTTGTTGATCTCATTATCAGGAAAGGACATTTATGGTACCCTTTCCACTGTTGCTCAAGTTATTTGGTGTCTTGTAGGTCTCTGGACATTTCTCTAGGTTCAATTTTCTCTTCAAACCTATAATGGCTCCCTCTTTTATGGTGTTTTCTTCTTCTTCTTCTTCTTCTTCTTCTTCTTCTTCTTCTTCTTCTTCTTCTTCTTCTTCTTCTCTTTCTTCCTTCCTTTCTTCTTCTTTTGCATAATTTTTCTTTTATGAGAAATGTGAGCAAAGCTGAAGACCATTGCCCGACACTGAAGGCTTCTAACTGTGGCCTGGCTCCTGTTGGGAGGATCAGGCTTTCTGGACTGCAAGGTGGTTAAGGAACACACCCATAACTAGTCAAAGTGCTGAGAATGAGTGACTGTCCTGCCCCTAAATGAGAAAGGCCCAGGGAACATGATGAAATGATACAAGAGGGAGCTGAGAGAATGTAAGAGCCAGGTGGCTGAAGAGATGGTTCAGTGGGTAAGACTGCTTGGGATCTTTCAGAGAGACCAGGGTTTGGTTCCAAGGACCCACACTGGGTAATTCACCACTGTCAGTAACTCCAGCTCCGGGAAACCTGATACCTTCTTCTGGTTTATGCATGATTCCACATACAGGTGACATGCATGATTCCACTCACATACAGGTGACATGCATGCATCCATATGCAAGTGACATACATTCACATGCATGCGTATACACACACACACACACACACACACACACACATGCAATAGCCAGAGTGTGAGAAAAAGTTCTATGAATTTCTGTCTTCTGGATATGACTTGATGAGTGCCCTCATGAGCTCGTAGCAGCTCTAGATAAAGATTGGGAACATAAGGAAGGAGTTACATGCTTTCAAAAAATGGCCTTTTAAAAGCTTCAGTGGAGATTTACCAAGCAAAAGTACATAAAGCTGGCCAATGATAACCCTTGATAGCTTCCTTAAGTTATTGTTCTCAAATTTATATAAATGTTCTTGCCTCTTTGTTCATGATGAGAGAGAGACAATCCTTTCTTTGTTATCCTAAGGGATGATAAGAGATTTTTATCAGATAAAAAAATCTGAACCTTTCTCAAATTCTAAGGAAGTTTACAAAATATCATGTTTATTTATTTGAAAGGTCCATTCAGAAATATGGAATGATTCTTGATCCATTTAATTTTGCTTGAAGATATACTACACTACTTAGAAATGAAAAGGTCAAAAGGAAGTTAGAATTTTGATGGTGGAAATGGGACAAAAACAACGTGATGCAGGCGTTTAAGATGGAAAAGGAGCATTGGTTATCATCAAAAACTAGTAAATGTTTGACTGTTTACTATCTGTAATGGTGATAGTTCATAGATGTTCTCAGTTATCTAACAAGTGGTGTTCATGTCAACATGGAAACCAGCTAATCCTGGTCCTACATACTCTTAAACTCACATGCATCACATTCCAAGTCCTCTCTTAACCATGTGTCTGTACTACTCTTACAAGACACCATGTCGTGCCTCTCCTTGTCCTTTGTCTGATGTTCTTGCATTTTGAGGATCACTATTATCTATTTTGCATTTATTCTTCTGAACACCTTATTGCCATTCTTGCTGTGGAACAATTGTTACAGCCCTAGGAGCAGGTATTATTTTCATTCCTAAATATAGGAGTGGAGGCCATATATACAGCTGTGTGAACAAGCAGCACAGAAGGAGCAGGAAGGAGATGGAGACAGGCCTCACCTGTCCATCTGTAGCTACTCTGTAGGGCTGTGCCTGTATAAACATTTCCTCTTTGGCATTTAGAACAAAAATGCAGAGGGCTTTGATTTAAAAAACTTTGGCACAACTAGTATGAAACAATATGGCTTAGTTCTCGATTTTCATGTTGCTTTCAAGATTTTAAATGTGATTTTAATATCAAAGAGATGATATTAAACCACACTCAAGTGAATTATAATGAACACTAATTCTCAAACTAAAAAATATGTACTGCATGAATGAATATATAAGATATGTAGAGTGTACCTTTGGTGAAGAAAAGAAGTAAAAGACAATAGTATAGGCACACACAACTCATAGTACAGTGTTAAAGCATTAACATGAACTTTCCTAACTTGTTTCTCCTAAGCATTACCATTGTATCTCTTAATAATTTTTCTCCCTGTGTCATGCATTCCATAAAGCTCTCTATGACTTCCGTCTTCCAAACTCTCTCATTTAGAATCTAATTTACAATGTGATTGTCAGAAACCAAGTTAAGTACTCAAACTTAAAATGTCTTAAATATCCAAGTTCAGGAATTTTTTAAATTAGTCAATTGGTTCCTAATCTTCTATTATCATAAATCTAACTTGCATTTTTTTATTTATTTTATATAACAAAGTCCATTTAAATGAAAACAAACATTTATAGACTCTCTTTGGGAATTTGGGCGTCGTTCTTTCCAAACTACTTCCTGCTGGTAAGGGGCGCTGTCATGGGGGATTCTAAGAAGATGCAGAAATCCTGGCTGTAGTCTGTAAGGCTGCTTTGTCCAGCTGTTTTGAATGTAGAATCACCTGGTACTCTGTTTCAGGCGGTCTGGCTTGATCAAACCGTATTAGTCTGGAAGGAATCCACAGCTTTTCATTTTCTGTGGAAACAAAAATAGAAATCCTTTTCCCCAGTAACTTGTCATTGAACTTAAATTTTGGAGTCAAAGCATTTTTTTTAAATTTAATTTATTATTTTCCATGTCGATCCCAATTCTCTCTCCCTCCCTCCCTTCCTCCTTCCCTTCTTTTCTCCCTTTTACCCTCTCTGCCCTCTCACATGCACTCTAACCGCCCTCCCCTCCCATCCCCCCACCCCAATTCCATATGTAGGGGAATGCCATCCAGTTGGGGTCATGTAGCATTCTTGTTGCTTTCAATTGTAGAGGTTAAAGTGTTGTTGGTACTTTAAAGGAATTAGGAACTGGGAGTTAAGGACTTAATATCCCAGAAAGAAATCTTTGCAAATTATCACAGCTTTTGTAGTTATGAAAATCTGTGTGCATAGGGAGGTGGAAGAACCATTAGATTTAAATTTACCTGTGTTTGTTCATACCTGAGCTATAACTCCAGTGAACTCTGCTTCTATTAGCTTCCTTGTTTTCACAAGTAGTTGGCTCTCTAGTGATTTCTTGTAGCTTAGGTATCTTTTGATTCTTAGAATAATGGTGTAGTTATTGTGACATTCATATGTCAGCCTAGAAAATGCCTTGGAATGGTGCCAAACACACTGTACTACTGTGAACTGCACTTGAAAGCAATAGTGAGCATATACAGTAGGACAGTAGCTTAGAACAGCATATCCACTTTGTTTTTATTTTATGATATTTTGTCTGTATAAATATATCTATACTCTCAGGGGTGCCCTCGGAGGCAAGATATGCCATATTCCCTGGAATCAGAGTTACCGGCTGTTGTGAGCTGACATGTGGGTGCTGGGAACCAAATCTGGATATTCTGCAAGAGTTACAAGTGCATTTCACTACTGAGCCTTCTCTAGCCCCCTGATATCATATGTGAGGTTATAGGCTTCCTAAAAGCTGTTTCTAAACAGATTTATGTATTTATATGCCTTTCCGTTTTATTAGGTATTTAAATAACACCATAATTATATTTCTGTTAACTATACTTTTGTCTAATTTAGCATCTGGAATAACATACCATTTCCCACAGCATCTGAAATATTTGGTATAGCACCATCTCAGAATTCTGGTTAAAAAACTATCATAAATGTACTACTAATTATAAAAAAGCAGAATACTATTAAGTAAACTATACCCTCTATGCACTCTCTTTGTCTCTCTCTCTAACACACACACACACACACACACACACACACACACACACACACACACACACACAGACACAGTGCAGAGGCACATTTGGGAAATGATGAAATGCATAGGAAAACTAGATTATAGTAATAATTTGAAAGTCTCATTCATTTTCAGAGTAAATGTCTCCTTGCCAGACTTGAGTTCTCTTGTCCATGTGGGCTTATGGATTACTGGTAAGTGTCCTCTTACAAGTATTCAGCAAGATATTAGAAGGATGAGGATTTACTTTAAATATAAAAAGGAATTTCTTTTAAAATTATTTAAAATATTATCGTTATGCATATATTTGTGTGTGGGGGAGAGTAGTGCACTCATGCGACAGAGTACATGTGTTGGTTTGAGGATAGCTTTGTGGACTCAGTTCTCTTCTTCCACCTTTCATGTTGGTTCTGGGAATTGAACTCAGGTCCCCAGATTTGTGATACAAGTACCTTTACCCACTAAGCCATCTCACCATCTCTAAGGAGTTTATGAGGACAGATGAAGGATATTGTAGATGTGTCTGTAATTAGAGCTAATAAATCCAGACTGAAGGAATAAATCACTAGAGGAAAGTTGGGAAAGGGTCCACCATGAAGGGACATGTAACAGAAATCTGAAAAATAGGCAGATTACAAGCCAACCAAAGAGTTGAAGAAACTGTTTTAGGCAGATGGGATAGCTTATTTGAAGTTCTTAAGGGGTGAGAGAATCTTTTTGCAGAGACTAAAAGCAGACTGGTACAGTTATCATTCAAGTCCAAAAAGGGAAGTAGAAAAATGGAGCATGCTGTAGACTAGACCTTGAATGGACTGGAAAGTCTCTTGCGAGGAGCGTAGCCTCATTTAAGGACATGCAGATTTCATTTAAAGGCCTTTAAATGGAATGGGGGGGGGGGAGAAAGCAAAGAATGCAATCAAGATTGTATAATGCTTGACTTTGAAATCATATAAGATTCATAAGAATTTTCAAAAATAGTATGGAGGGTGCTATGTGCCTTCACCCTGTTTCTTCCAGTGACAGAATCCAATGCAAGCACAGTCTAGTTTTGAAACAATACATTTATATTGGTGAATGTTAGTAGCTAAAATGTAGATCTATTGGTTTACAATTTTGACCTAGATAATTGCTTTGTTTTCATTCAAAAGTTGAAAGCAATGCATAGAAAGGACTGGAACCTTGGTGGATATGTGATTCAGAATATTAGTTGAAGATTAAGAAGCAAAGTCCAGTTGATAGATAAGAGTTTGTTTACCTAGATAGTTAGAGGGGCAAGGATGGTAGCTCAGTTGGTAAAGTGTTTACTACGTAAGCACAGAGACCTGAGTTTGGGTTCTGAGCATTCATGTAGAAAGGTGGGCATGATGCTGCATGTCTGTAGCTCTAGGTTTGAGAAGTGGAGACAAGAGTACCCTGATAGCTCACTAGCTATTCACTCATGTTGAATTGCTGATCTCCAGGTTTGATGTGAGAATATGTCCAAAACTATAAAGTGAAGAGTGGTAGAGAAAGACAACTAATGTTGACCTCTGACCTTCAAATACAAGCAAACTTTCTCTCTCTCTCTCTTCTTCTTCTTCTCCCTCCATCTCTCTCACACATATCTGCACACACACATACATCATATGCACATACATGTGCACACACATACACCATACAAACACAATTAAAACCTAGATAACTAGAAATATTTAGAGGTAAAAATGACCCATATATATTAGTGATTAGATACTCATGTGGTGTAGTGAGATAGTCCTTCTGTGGCACTGACCACGCCCATTGGGGGGTGGAGCAATGGGCGGAGTGACCTGTGGAAGGAGGTCAGAGGGAGAGCCAGGAAAGGCCCTCTTGCTGGCATGACTGGGACAGGAGAGGATCGGGTTGAATTTCCTGGTGTTCATCTGTCTAGGTTGTAAGTTATTTCTCCCTGAATAAACATCTATTCGGCCTATTTGTTTATCCTGATCCTTATTTAACCGCGATAATGTGGGGAAAGAAATAAATTAAAAGTCGCTGTATTCAGCAGCTTGGTCAGTCAGTGGTGATGCTTGTAGTTGAGAGTGAGACCTAGAAGAAAAGTAGGTGTACAGAAAACCCAGACATACATTCCTTGTGACCAGAGTGAGCATCAGACACCTGTGCAGGTGATGTCTTTACTTCCTGAAGCTCTAGAAAGTTGGGAGTGGAGGGGGGGGTCTAAAGGTTTAGGCAATATAAATGTGTAGGGAACAGGTTTTTGTAAGATTATCTAAGTAGAGTTTGTTAAATGAAAAGAAAAAAACGTGTTGAGTAAAGTGTCAAGGAATATGAAGATTAAATAGCCACAGTGGAAGCAACAGAGCTAGAATCTGTGTGGAAGAGATAAGGAGAAAGTGGTGAGGAAGAGACACAGAGGGACCAATGGATGGAGAGATAAATGGGAGAGAGATGGGAACTGAGCAAATATGTGCTTTATTAGCTAAGAAAAGAATGTTTGGGAGAAGACATGTCCTCATTATTTCTGTCTCTTTTCTGTGACTCCATGTAAAGTCATGTGCCAAAGGCTTCCTGTGCTTCTCTGAGTCTACTGTCCTTTTGTTCTTAAATTTAGCATTTATATTATTGTAAACTCAATTCCTGATAAAGTGTGATGTTTTCTGTAACATTGCTTTACACCCTCCAGAATGTTACTTTGGATTGCGAGCACTTGAATATTTTACTGGTTAGATTTTTGTCAACTTAGCACAAGCTACAGTCATCGGGGAATAATAAACATCAACTGAGGAATTGCCTCCATCAGACTGGCCTGTAGACATGTCTGTAGGTACATTTTCTTGATGGATGAATAATGTAGAAGGGCCTGTCTCACTGTGGGCATGAAACCTCTGGGAATGTGGCCATGGGTTATATAAGAAAGCATTCTGAATGATTCTGAGGAGCAACCCTGAGTAAGCACCAGTCCTCTACATGTATCAAGAGTGATGACAGTTGTCTAGGAGATTTGCTGAGTTGGTTCCCTGGCATGAACAAAAAAAATTGAATGACCAAGAAAGACAGAAAACTAAGCCACATGGGGGAAAAGAAAGAAAAAAACTTAGTACATTTAGAATGTGAGAAACCCAAGACAAGTTTTATTTGACCACCAAATTGTTAGCCAGGGTGGCTCCAGAGCTTTTGCACAATACAAGCTCTTGGCATTCCTACTCGTTGCCCATCGGAATTAGATGATACAACCCTACTTTTGATGCACAACTTGAGGCAAGATACAGAAGAATCTTCCTCCTCCTGGTTAACAACCAAAGCATTGGAAGGCGCTATTTAGGCTTCTGGGGGAGAAAAGGCATCTACTGAATTGGGAAATTATCAATGGGATTTCAGGTTCAAGTTTACTGGGGAAGTAGTGTGGTTTATGATAGTTTTGCTATGGCAAGCTATGTGACAAATGTGGAATAACAAATTCAAATGACCCCTTAAGATCAGTTGATACTAAAATATGAGGAAGAGAACACTACAGTGTAAGATGACTAAAATCTTACTGAGGGCTTTGAAGGTATGATGAAGAAATGGTTGACCACTGCTGATATAAAAAGAAATACATTGGGATTCTCGACATGGCAGGGGGTGAGCCTAAGCTGAAACTCACTACAAGGACTTTCTCCACAATGTTGGGGGTTCCCACAGTCTATTAAGGAAGCCATTGGTTTAATGGGAGAGGATAAGATAGGATTTAGAATAATTTGAAATTGAGTGTGCAGCTCCACAGTAATAATCTATACTTACAAATGAGCTTGAACTGAACATGAAGAATCAAAAAGTAAAGAAGGTGATCATTTAGGGCAGAGTGCTTCAAAGTTTTTCTTTCTAATATTCCAGTTGTGGATATCTGTGCTAATAACTGTGCACTGCAAAAAGAAGCTTCTTTGATGAGGGTTGAGTAATGCAGTGATCTACGGGTATAGCACTAAGACATTGGGAGTTGTTTTATTGGTATATTTCCTCAGTAGAATAATGGTAGTTGGTTCTCACCTAAGACCCATGGTTCTCGGTCACTCTAGCAGGGCCAAGTATTGGTCCCATCTCATGGAGTGGGTCTTAAATTCATTCAAAACGTGGTTGATTGCACTGATAACATTAGTGCCCCCTATTGCGGTAAATAAGGATCAGGATAAACAAATAGGCCGAATAGATGTTTATTCAGGGAGAAATAACTTACAACCTAGACAGATGAACACCAGGAAATTCAACCCGATCCTCTCCTGTCCGAGTCACGCCAGAAAAGAGAGAGCACCTTCCTGGCCCCCTCTGACCTCCTTCCTCAGGTCACCTCCGCCCATCGCTCCACCCCCCAATGGGCGTGGTCAGTGCTACAGAAGGACTATCTCACTACAGCCCCCATTACACCAGTTTATCTTGTAGGCAGGTCTCTATTGTAGGCTGCAGGATTTCACTGGGTAATACAGAAGTAAAATGTAATCACTTTTATCTGGTAGCATGTAGAGTACCCCCCCCCCAGAAGCATGAACACTAGTCAGTAGGGGCAAAACTCCTAGTTGCGTACCTGCTCAAATTCTTCATGTTTGATATATAAGTACATTATTTGTTTGGCAATGCAGCTTTATTGTTAGGTTGCAGAAGGTAATCAATAGCCTTGTTAATATCTTGTGCTTTTGGGGGCATTCTTGAGACCCCTTTAGTCAATGACTCAACAAGATGAAACTCATTTCTGGCATTAGGGGTTTTATTTTCTGATACTTGAAGCATTGTATCTCCCACCATATGGTGACTCCATTTAAATCACATACACACACATATACACACACACACACACACATACACACACACACACACACAAGCTTCTATAGTAGTAGGTCTCCGTGTGACTTTTCAAGAGGCCTTTAGTATTAGTTGTCTCTCCTCAGATTCTCTTCTTTACCCTGTACTCCCTGTCTCCTCATTTGATCCTCTTCTTCTAGGGTTCCCTTTGTCTCTCTATAACATTATATTCTATTTCCCCTCCTGTGGACCTCTCCACCAACCCCTGCTTTGGTCCCTTACTAGCTACCCAACCTCTGTGCTTATTTGCACTGAAGCATACACACATGGTAAACTTAAATGTTAACATACATTATGTATGAGAAGACATACAACATTTGTCCTTTTGGGTCTCGATTATTGAAATTATTTACCTTTCATTTATACATTTTCTAACATCATGTTTTCAAAAGAGGTAGTGAAGGAGTTGACTTTTAAGTGGCTGACATCCCTCGGGAACATAAGGAATAAATAAGTGTGATGATAACTTGAGGAGTCCAAAGTAAAAGAAGGTATTCATTTTATTATGTGCAAAAGCTTGGCTGTACTGACATTTAGAACTTCAAAATATTATATACGGATAGAACTCTTAATGATCCCCATGGCACAGTCATTCCTCTGAATGGTGTCATTTACAACACAATTCTCAGCTTAGGAAATAAATGGAGGGGTGGGTAATGAGGCTTGTATGGTGGTGAATGACTCAAACTATGATTAATATTGAGTCACTTTGATGTTCTCTATTGCCTGCCTTTCCTCCCTGATGCTTTTTTTTTTCTTTATCTGCAGTAAGTTGGCATGAGAATCAAATCTGCTAAGCCAGTTTCTTGCATGGATTATTCTGTCAGGCTGCTAACAAGTGTATTTTCTCAACATTAAGGGAGACGTCTCACTGCCAAGATGGCGGTCTAATTTTGATTTAATTCTGGTTGATTGCCATTTTACTTGAATAAATGAGGAGGACACCAGGTTATTTAGACACAGCCATTACTCCAATAGATGTTACAAGTTTTCCTATACATCTATTTAGGTGTGTGTGTGTGTGTTTAATTCTCTTTACAAAACATAAGACAGTACATCTTACTGTCTTTTTGCATAATTCTGTTTCCAACAAAATTTAAGTTACTCTGAAACTCATGTGCTTAAAGAAATCTAAGGAATGAACCCACAGGGATAAGTCTGGGGAAAGCAGTGTTAATTATTGCTAGACTAAAGGACAGGGCTCATTTGTAATGATTGTTATCAGAGCTAGCCAGACCAATGATATGAAGTTGTTCATATTAAACATTATGGTTGTGGGGGCTGGAGAGATGACTCGGTGGTTAAAACCTGGATTGTGCTTACAGAGGCCCCGAGTTAGGATCTCATGACCCATGCCAGATGCTCACAACCACCTGTAACTCCTTCTTCAGGGACATTTGATACCTCTGGCCTCTGAAGACATACTGTACTCACACAGTACCCTCCTCATACATAATTTAAGATGTTAAAAATAAATCTTTAAAAATGTGGCTCTTGTGGGGATCAAAAGGAACTTCAACCATTGTACCTCTGAAATGTGTCTTTCCAGATGTATACTGCCCTAGGCCTCTTTCCAGATCTTTGCTGTTTCTAATCTTATATAGATTAGAGATCATCCTTCTTTCCCTCAGCCCCACTTCTGAGTTAATTTGATCTCGGGAAACCTGTTACTTCTTCAAGCCTAAGCTTTCTTGAGAAACAGCACCGATGCACATGGATTTACCCCAGCTGGATATTTAGGGTGTGTCTCTGTCTGTCATTCTCACTTCCGTCGTGCCCGTCCTGTAGTGTTCACTTGCAAAATGATGCTTTGGAGCTGTTCACATTTCCACACATTTCTTCTGTCACCCTTCTAATATAGGCCCCCAGTTTTGTAACTGTGGGTTGTATTCCCACATAGGGGAATGTAACTAAATGTACAGGTCATAAAAAATTGTAAACAGAAGAGGTCAATGAATGTACAATGATGAAAATTTTATTCAAAATCAAATGTGTAATGAATCTGAGATGTTTCTGGCGGCACTCAGGCTGTTGCTGCAGTGGCCTTGACTGTAGCCTTGGTTCTGAGCGCACAGTAATACAGTGCGCCTCAAAGTCCCTTGTGCTATGCAAATCCCGCTGAGGCTGTTGGGAATGTCCTGGTTTGCATGTGAGAAAATAAAAGGTATGAATTGCAGAATTTATACTTTTTTTTCATGTACATTTTTATCTGCTCTTATAGCAACATAATGATCTAATTATAGAAAACAAGACTTTTAGTATTTTCTTGCTATCAGATGCTAGCACGTCTCCTGTCATCAGTGTATCTTTGGACTTTATGTTGTGCAAGTTAAGGTTTGATAGCTTCAGACAAAGCAGAATCACTTGGGTAGAAAGAAAAAAAAGGAAGCCTTAGTTGATGAATTGCCTCCATCGGATGGTCCTGTGGGCATTTCTGGGGTACATTTTCTTCAAAGCCTTGGCAACTGAGCATTTCCCTGTGTGGGTGGGCCTGGGTTGTAAAACAAAGCTGAAAAGGCCACAGCAAGAAACATAAATGGCATTCTTCCATGGTCTCTGCCTCAGTTCACACCTCCAGATCCTGTTCCACTCCAGTTCTGCCCTAACTTCGCTCAGTGATCATCTATTCCTCTAAGCCAAATAAGTCACTTTTCTCCAAGTTGATTTTGGTCAGTGTTTTATCACAGCCACAGAGAAGCAAACTTGGAACATGTGTTGTTAGAATGTTTAATTATAAAAAATCAGTGCTCAAAGTCCTTTCTGAGCCTTCTTTTCCTTATCCTTTCACACGACATTGTCCTAATTTATTAACTGAAATCCTTGTGATCTCTTAAAAGCAAAATTCATGGCATGTCACTTACTATCCTCATTTTATTCTCCTTATGGATTCACATTCCATCAAAAGTCTAGTTCTTTCCAAAGAGCTTGCAGGTTCCTGTCTAAACCAGACTCTGCTCAAGTCTGCAAATTTATCTCAAACTGCCCTCAATCCTGCCTAAGAGCTTCTAGCTCAAACTTGGCGGGCTGTTTTGAAAACCTAATATTATCCCCAAATAATCAACTTCTTCTGGTTTATATACATTCCTTGAAGTCTTCCATAGGGTGGCTCATCTTATCTTTAAACTTCCACCTATGTATTTTATTTTCATTATGGTCTTTGTTTCAGATCAGCCATTTACCACAATCTAATCTTTTGCAGTATATACCTTTATTTTTTTAACCTTTCAGACATTTTCTATACTTGTCTATATGTGTTCATATTGTGTTATCTCCCTTTTCTGCTATCTTCTGAGCCCCAAGAAAACTGGGGTCTCCTTCCACTTATTCCTGTATATATGGTGCCTAGTATAGGTCTGATATAAGACATTCAAGGAATGCCTTACTGATTGAATGTGTGGATGAAGAGCAGAAAAAGTTGACTGAGCACATAACTAAAAGGTTTACACACCCACGGCAGAATTTTCTAAAGATGGGTTGTGGGATGAAAAATCTAAAGTTGTATTTTCTATTTTCTTTTCTTTTTTTTTACTACTAAGGTTATTTGTTTCTTTAAGGTGTTTTTATGTGTGTGGGTTGGAGGTGAAAGGCTAAAGTGAAATAACATAGGCACTATGACAGATTGTTCAACTCCAAGGGATCTGCCGTAAACACATGTACCCAAGAGTGACACTAAGTGGACTTAGGTTATGTGTGTGTTACTATTACAATTATAGAATGGGTCATCAATTTGAGGAGGAATGATAGGGGACATAAGAGGACATAAATATATAAATATATTTACATATATTTATATATATGCACCCCAAGTGCTCTTTCCTATATATTAGTCTCACTTATACCTGGAATATCCACGAGGGAAGTGTAGGTATTTCCACAGATTCCTCACCCTATTTGTATCCCTTTATCCTGTCTCTAGTCTCATTTATTCCAGAAGGTGACAGCAAAGTAGAAGCCCTGAGAGGTCTGTGTGCAGAGTGTCACCTAGTAATTCCTGTACCTTTGTTTTCTTTTAATAGGCAAATATTAATTTGTGGTAGGCAAGGTTGTGTTGCAATATATGAACAGACTAGGAAATGCATTAGATACATAACCCCTGAAATAGTTATCATGGCTTCACTGTGAGAATATTGGAAATCCCCTTTTAACTGTTTTGAAATATATACTCTAGTGACCTCACTATGTGATCATCTTTCAGAATTATGAGTAGAGTTTATTTCCCCCAAATATATTTTTATTGGCAGCAACCTTAATTTAGTCTTTAAATCACTCTGTGGGAGATTGTGGCTGCATTTTAAACCTGTCAGTCACCACTGCTTGGGTACACCTGCAGTGCCTGAATTTTAGGTCTGGAAGTGCTGTACTGAAAAGATAATAAATATTAACTATTTGCTTGTGAAAGGGACAAACCTTCAGAGGACAGCATGCTACATGATATATAGGTAGTAAGTGAAAGATATGAAATCACATTTATTTATCTTCCCGTTTCTCTGCCTCCTGAAACCCTTTCCATCTTCTTCAGTGAAAACTTAAGGTAGTTCATTCAGAATACAGTGTATAGATCATTACACAGAGGCATCTATCTAATATTATAAAATCAACATATTAGATTCTAGTGTAAAATACTTATGTGCAAAGTTCCTACTGTTTATTACCATATGCAGATTCCTGAAATAAAGCCATATGATAGGTAGTTAATTAAATAAGTTTAAAATGATGGGTTTTATTACTATTTTGATGGTTTTCCTTATCTTTTTCCTATAGACAAGGTGAAAACTTCTATTTCTTTGGTGCATTTTGTGGAGGGAACATAGAGCCTCCTATATAATGGCAAGTGTTCTACAACTTAGTTGTTCTTCTAGATCCCTAATCTAGATGTTTATCCATCTTAATTCCATAGACTTTATTCCCCTTCCATATCTTTTTATAGAGGCCACATAGTACAGAAGGCACCAAATGGGAGGAAAAAAGGCGAGAAAGGAAATGTAAGCACACTAGAATCAATTCAGTTAAATTCCATTGCTATGCTCAGGAGGAATTGCTCCATAGAAGAGATGGATCTCCCTGGATGAGCCAATGTGAATGCTTAAAATTTACTTTACTTTTATTTTGTGTGTGTGTGTGTGTGTGTGTGTGTGTGTGTGTGTGTACATCAAAAGTCAGCATCTCTCTGTCCTGGAACTCACTTTGTAGACCAGCCTGACCTCAAACTCATAGAGATCCCTCTTCCTCTGCCTCTGACCCCAGGGTGCTGGGATTAAAGGTGCATGCTTCTTGTTAGCATCAGGTTTCTTTATAGCTCTCCATCTTAATTTTGAGTGAGGGTCTCTCTCTGACCTAGAGCTCATTGATTTAGCTAGAGTGGATGGCTAAGCAAGCCCTTGGGCTCCTCCTGTCTTTGTTACTCCAGCATTGTCTTTTTATGTTAGTGCTGGAGATCTAAATTCCAACCTCCATGCCTGAGCCTCAAACACTTTACTGAATGAACCACCTCCCCTCCCCCATGTTCTGTGAAATTATTCCCAGAGAGACATGAGCAAATGTGTACTCACCCCTTATAGGGAACTGACAACAGACTGAAGTGTGGATACCACCCAAGTCCAACTACATGAACCCATATGTTTTATGTGGGTGAGGGGTTATTTAATGGACCAGAAATGACTCATAGACAGGTGTGCCATCAAAAGGACAGTCCAGAATGGAAGCCAACTCATGATAACTGGAAACCTTGAGAACACTGCTTAACCAGTAGGCAGCTCAAGAGGTGGGAGAATGTCTTTTCTAGTTAGTTTAGTTGGTCTGAGCCTCTTCCAGGTAGCTTGGCCAGTATGAGTGTTTTCTTGGGAGCTTTCGTTGCCTCAATTTCCTCAAGGCATCTGGTGGTCTGAGATACTTTTAGGCAACTTAACTTGTCATTGTGTTTCTCAGAAGTCCTTACTGTTTATATATGCACGGGAGTTGGGGGTCTAGTTCTTCATCATTTTTAGAGACTCCCCAAAATGTTTGAGTACTTTACTTTCTGTGCTTAAGGAGCTCCTCTGATAGATGGAGTGTTTTCCCACCACCACCCCACTTAAAATATCCTGTGTCTTAAAGGGCTTCCCTCCAAGTTGGAGGATGTCATCTGGGAGAAAATTGCTATGTAAGGGTTTCTGGGCCACAGAATTATTGTCAAATTCCTGCTCCTATGGTGAATTTATTGTTCTTTATCTGCGTGAGTTTGAAGATTAAAAAGTTGAAGTGTGTGAAAGAAAAGCATAGACAGAGATACATAGAAACAAAGAACAGAGTGACAGAGAATATGCATGAAGGTATGTAAACATGCTTATAAAAAGCAAAGATTTGTATTTTTGATTGCTTGCCAATGATCTTGAGCATCAACTCTCTAATACTTGCACTTCTTGGTGCCTGTATTTTCTTATATGCCAAACAAGCATAATAGCCATATCCATTCTACCTTCTTCTCAGATTAAGGTATTATAGAATGAAAGGTTCTATGTAGGGATGTTTAGAAAACATAAAATGGTCTTTTCAGATAAAAGACAATTTTATCCAAACACAAATGTTACCTTTGCATATTTTGTAGCACAATATTTACTTTTGGATCTTACAATTAGGATAATAATTTGAAATTGGAAAATAAATTTAATTTTAGAACTAGAAGCTGAAGCATTTAGGTAAAGTGTGGTCTCAGAAGCCAAACAGATGAATCTTTAAATCCTGACTCTGCCTGTCACTAAGTGAGTAACATTTTGAAAACTGCTCTGAATTCTACTTTAATGAACACTGAGAACCACAATGAAGCATAAATGAGGTAAGAATTTTGTATATTGCAGAACACAAAGTAGCTATTTAACTCATATCAATAATAGTCCAGTTACTGCGACTGTGATGATGACTTAGGTTGTCACTTGGGGCTAAGCTTTCCCACTTATTTTCAGAAGCTTAGGACTCACACAGATTTTACAACTAGGACTGAGAATTAACTTTTTAGTTTTGTTTTAAAGTTTTCTTCAGGATTATTAGGAGTCCTTCATGTATTAAACCCTGATATAGAATAGTATTTGGAGAGAAAATGGCCAGGTCTATCAAAGTTCTTGCTTCCTAAGACGTGTCAAGTAGTAGAACAGGCTAAGTTTGGCTTGAGTTTCCTGAAATGAGATGACGTGAGTGAATTAACCAACTCGTTATTTTCACCCAAGGGAAAATCTACACACTGGGGTGTGAGGCAGGCAGGCAGGGTTAGTAGGAGATCATCCTATTTTTGTGCTACTGAATGCATGCACATATAAAGAGTATGGTAATTTTTTCCCAGAGACTAATTGTTTTAAAATGATTCATTTGCTTGCTGATTATAGAAACCAGAGCATTTCAGCAATTGAAATGACAATGTGTAGTGTGGTGAAGGTATAAGGCACTTGGCACTGACATCATGACAACCAACTATGTTCTGAGGATACTAAAGATGATGACTAATTTAATGAGTGTTCATAGTTTGATTGTGTTGTCTGCCCTGGAAACAAGTGGCTTCCAAAAATCCAGTTATTTAGCTCATTGAAGGTTCAAAAATGTTGTGTGATGTTAAAATGCAACTAGGCATATAAACTTAGGCCATGTGTCATGTTTTCTTTGCAATCGTTGCACAGTTTTGTTATAAGGGCAAATGGACATCAGTGATAGAGTTAATTGTTAATAGATGAAACAGTATAGTTCTTAATATTCTGCAGTATGATGAGTATGGTCTTACTTATTTTCAAGTAAAACACTTTAAAGCACTTTTATTATTTATTATTTATTATATTGTATGGAGCCTAACATTCATTTTTGTGATATCAAAGACAGAGCTTAGAGAACAAGAGTTTGATCCGGCTCTTTTGGAGACTGCTGTATTTTAGGTTAGGGTCACTTTTGTGAATGACCAAATGTGTATGTCCATATCTTCACAGTTGAATGACTTGAATAGTTGAATGAGTGAGTTTTAATATTGACTCATTTGAAGAGTGATGAACACATACAAAGAATGATAATTTTCCTGTCATTAATATAAGACTCTATTACCTTTCACAGCTAGTCTATGATTTCAAGAGCTATTTGCTATTATTCTTAGTCGGTGACAATGGGGGGACCTTACTTAAAAAGGTGAAAGTGTATATTATCATCTAAGTGACATTTTAGCAAATGAATATTTTATGGGCAAACCAGATTTCCTTATTATTTCTAGAATTAATTAATCTTATTTCATAATTTATGGCACTGAAACTAAATTTTCTGTTTTACAGCTTTTATATGGTGTAAAAATATATACCATATACATTATCAAAAAATTAATGTCATTAGTTACCTGTGAAAACATTGATTGCTATTTTACATTTTGGATTGGTAATGCAAATGTTATACAGTAAATACTTATTTTTGCCTCTGAAGGTTATAAATCATATATATATATATATATATATATATATATATTATTCTCATTTTATGTATCAATCCCAATTTCCTGTCCCTCCCTCCCTTACTCCCTTCCTTCCTCCCTCTCTATCTCCCTCCCATGCAATCTGATCCCCACTCCTATACCAACCCCACCCATTCCACAGGGAGGTGATGCCTTCCAAGGGGGATCATCAAAATCTGTCAAGTCATTTGGAGTAGGGTTTAGGCCCTCCTTACTGTCTCTAGGTTAAGGGAGTATCCCTCCATGGAGAATGTGCTCCCAAAGTTCTTTCATACACCAGGGATACATACTGGTTCCACTGTCAGAGGTCCCTTAAACTGCTCAGGCCTTCTAACTGAGGCCTATGTTCAGGAGGTCGGAGTCGGTCCAATGCTGGTTTCCCAGCTGTCAGTCTGGGAGTCCATGAGCTCCCCCTTGTTCAGGTCTTTCTATTTCCTCGTGCATATTCTTTCTATAAGATTGGAAAATTGCTAGGTGAATTGGTGGATATAAACATCCTGACCTAAAGTCATTGTAGACAGGTTATCAATTTTGAAGAAATATTGAAATTAGCCAATAGGATCAGCCAATTAAAATTTACCTTTAAAAAAATGTCAGCTGGTCATATTAATTCTCAGGCAAGTTATATCTGTAGAGTTGACCCAGGAAGACTGTGCAGAGAGCAAATACATTCTAAACAAGATCTTAAGTGAGTAGCAGTCAGAGAGACTTTATTTATTCTCTAATAGGTGATTGATCAAATATTTCATGGAAGATAGGTGGAGTTATCTTTCTGAAATGACTTCCACGATTAGGACTGCCAGGAGGTCTTATAAGGACTACATCTTTGTGAAAGGCTGTGGATTATCAACAGGAATAGGACGTGGAAGTTCCTAATTGCAGAGACCATATTCAAGGCCACAGTGAGCTTGAATTGCATGGATCACTTTTTCCTGATACCTTAGCCCAAGGATGACCACTGAGAAATAAAGAGACTAATTTATTTTATTTAAATGGTTGATTATACAAGTTTTCTGTTCAGTTATTAGATTGTTTTGGCTGGTTTCCGTGCTTAGAGAGATCTTAATGGCTGCAACTATTTCAGTGCCTAGAAGTTCTTTCCACACTAAAGAATTAGATGTAATTCTTACTTTGCTGGGGAAGGCTGCATGTGGCATTATTATTATTGCCTTGGATGTCATTGAGGGAACTCTGTCTTAAAAACAACAATGAAGATTTCAGGATTGTGGAGAAAGTTCTTTAAAAGAAAAATTAAAATTTATTTTACACACCAACCACAGTTTCCCCTCCTCCTCTTCTCCAGTTCTTTCCTCCCACCTCATTTCCACACCTTGCCCCCCATTCACTTTGCAGAAAGCATAAGGCCTCCCAGGGGGAGTCAATGAAAGCCTGACGTATTAAGTTAAGGCAAGACCAAGCTCTTCCCTGTTGCATCAAGGTTGAGCAAGGATTCCACTGTAGGGAATAGGTTCCAAAAAGCCAGCTCATGTGCTAGGGTCAGATCCTTGTCTGACTGCTAGTTCTTACAACACAGAGAACGCTTTATTTTGTTCTTGCCATGTGGGAATTGCCTGTGAATTCTTTATTCAGGTTCCTACAGGAAAGGCCTAAACTGTCTATTAAAAGGAGGACCTGAGTTTTGGACCAGGACTGCTTGGAATTCTGTCTTAGTTAAGGTTACTATTGCTGTAATTAAACACCATGACTAAAGCAAAATAGGGAGGAAAGGGTTTATTTGGCTTATTTAACCACATCATAATTCATTACTAAGAAAGCCAGTACAGAAACTTAAGGGTAGAAACATGTAGGCAGGAGGTATGTGGAGGCCCTTAAGAAGTACTGCTTACCACCTCAATCCTCATGACTTGTTCAGCCTGCTTTCTTATAGAACCCAGGGGTGGCCTCACCCACAATGGACTTGGACCCTCTCCCATTAATCACTAATTAAGAAAATGCTACACAGGCTTGCCTACAGCCAGATCTTATGTGTGTTATTTTCACAGTTAAGGCTCCTTCTTCTGTTGATCTAGCTTGTTTTAAGTTGACATAAAATGAGCCAGAATAAACTATTTCACACAGAGGTCCAAAGTTTCCTTCTTGTTGTGGTGCAGAGATAATTTGTGATATTTTATTGACAAAGTGTGTCATTTGACAAAGTCCACATGGAGATATAAATGATGTCATGGGTCTTCTACTAATCAGTATTTATTCATTTGTTTATATTTCTGCAGCGTTGAAGACTAAAGCCAGGATTTCATGAATGTTAGTACTCTTAACATTGAACTTCACCTAAAGCCCAACACATTTGCTCCATGCTGACATAGGTGCACCTGTGAAGCCTAGAGTATTTTTCTTCAGAGCCATGAGATTAAGTGATATCTCACCCCAAATGAAATTTGAGAAACATGTGTCCCTAGAATGCTCTGGCAGCCCTTACTAAATGCTTGGGAAATGTGCATGATTGACAGGGATGGTCTTGCTGTTCCCTGTTCCACTATTTCTGTATTCATAGGATAACTCAATAGCACTCTATATAAGGGAAATGCCTTTGGTAAAATGAATTTCTTGATGATATTTGTGGTATTTGTGGAAATACTTAAAAATTAATATATCTGAGAGTCTATATGAGGGTGCCACTGGCCTTTGTGAGGTCACAGTGAGAAAGATAGTTAAGCATGCAAGCTTCTTGAAGACAACTTTTGCATCTTGTTTTAAACTCTGAAAAGAAACAATGCAGTTTTAGCCTGATAACAAAGTTTCTGGCACATGAGAATTTAAAAATAAGTAAGAACACCAGAAATCATGCAGCCAAAGAACTCTGCCTCAGAAACAGGGCCTTTAAAATAAAGATGCCTTGAGACTCTTAATACTTTCCCATCTATCATCGTAACTTCCTGAAGTGAATCTTCCTGCCATTAGGGCTTGCAGGATGTCAAGTATAAAAGCCAACCTCCTGAAAAGTCATATCCTGGATGCCAATCATGGTCTGTGATCATTAATTAAATGGAAAACAGATTAGTTTTTTTTCTTCAAAGTAACCACTGCTTCTTTACTTTTAAAATGATTTTTTTACAAAAAAAATACAAACCCATTTTAAACTTCAGAAACATGGAAACTATAAATATAGAAAAATAGAAGGAAAAAATATAATTCCTTCACAAAAGGCCACAAAGTCAAAATTTTGTTGATTTCATCTTACATTGTTTGAAGTCATGGTTGGACACTTTGGTTATTCCTCTTATTGCTGCTTCTGCAGTCATTACTACTACTAAATTTATTCCTCACTGTTTACCAAACGTAATTTTTTATTGTCACTAGGCTTTACATAGAAAGCTGTTATGTGTTTTTAAAATTCTTCTTTAAAATGGCATCTTATAGATGATACAATGGAAATTCAGAAAAGCAAGGAACATTTTAGAGCTGGCCAGGCTATCTGAAGGCCTGACTATGTGTAACTTTAATGCCTACTGTTTTTATAAAAATTAAAACTATTATGTATAGTGCCTTTTCACATAAAATATCGCAGCTTTCTCTATGCCTCTATTTCTATGCATAAACTTATTTAAATATTTTGAAAATCAGGTTATAATATAATTACATCTCTCCATTATTCCCACCCCCAATGCCTCCAATGCTTCTTTCTTCCAAATTCATTTTAAATAGCAGAGTATAGCCATCCATTTTCAGAGTTTTTCATAGAAATAAAGTTGTAAATAGTTTTAATTTAATGTAAGTCTTTTTAACATTTAAACCCAAATCATTGTGACTCACAGTGTGTGATCAGGCCTGTTAGACTTAGCTGGGAAGTCATATGGAAATGGAGGTGAGGGCTGATAATTCAGTCAGCAGCCCCTACTGAAGTTTATTTCTCTGAGAAAGTGTACTCTCAATGTCAGCATGAACAAAGGCCATCTTGTGTTCACATTTGAAAAATTTAAGTCTTTCAATACAAAATTCCAAATGTGCTGCTTCACATGTACCACCGAGGACTCAGCTTTCAGTAAACGCAGTTTCTGACTTAAAGTATGATTATCTTCCCCATGACAATATATGTCTTAGCATTGCTTTCTCTTTGGTTTCTATACCCATTGTAAGTGGTGCAAAACTTCTTATCCCCCAGGGAATAAAGTTATCACACTTTTTAAAGTTCTATCAGTCTTCACTAATAACCACTGAATCCCAATTGCAAAACTTGTTTATATCTTTCTTACTTATCATCTGTATTTAATTCTAGTTCTATCTACATCATGTTTTTTTTAAATATCTTGTTCAGCATAGTTTTGTCTGTCTTATTAGTCTAAATGAAGATGCTAGGAGAAACAATGTTTTCCTCAGAAGGAAGACATTAAGATGAAAAGTTGTCACATTTCTGCCAGTTATTTGAAGGAGCTAATTAGGCATCTATTCCTTAAAACTCTTCATCAAGACTATGTCTTGAGCACCCATACCATAACTGGCATTAATAGCAGAAATATGGTATACAGAAGAGAACAAATTAAAAACATAAAGCCTAGTAGATGATGCATGTAAGATGTAATATATAGAGTAAAAATTATTTATTTTATGATTTTAAGCTTAATTCATATCTATTCTTAGATGTGATTATACACTTAGATTATACACTTTAATATGCATCCATTGGTTTTCCCCCACAACCTTTGTATATTAAAACACTGTAAAACAAATTGAAACTATATGCTTGCTGTTTGCGTGTTGGTCACTTACTAGATTTCTTACTAAATTTCTTGCTCTCTTTCTGCTGTCATGATGCTTTGTTTTTCTGCCTTTCAAGAAGATTTGTTTGTTGTGTGCCAGAACACTGCATGGCTCCACGGAGCCCCAAGAACTATGAAGGGCTGGTCATGTGTGTCAGTAACTCCTCCCTCTCTTGCCTTAGGTCAAAGGATCTCATAAAGGAGGCCATCCTTGACAATGACTTCATGAAGAACTTGGAGCTGTCACAGATCCAGGAGATTGTGGATTGTATGTACCCAGTGGAATATGGCAAAGACAGCTGCATCATCAAGGAAGGCGATGTGGGATCACTGGTGTATGTCATGGAAGGTATGGTTAGTAATCTGTTCCTGTACCACTCACTCCTTTCCAATTTTCTCATCTTCACAAGGATTGCAATATATTCTGTGAAACAATGTCTATCTTCATTCTTTCATTTTACACCACCAGGTACCATGTTGTCTAATTAGATGAATATTGCGGTTAAATAAGGATCAGGATAAACAAATAGGCCGAATAGATGTTTATTCAGGGAGAAATAACTTACAACCTAGACAGATGAACACCAGGAAATTCAACCTGATCCTCTCCTGACCGAGACACGCCAGCAAGAGAGTTTTTTCCGACTCTCCCTCCGACTTCCTTCCACAGGTCACTTCCGCCCATGGCTCCACCCCCCAATGGGCGTGGTCAGTGCCACAGAAGGACTATCTCACTACAGATGAAGTTTTGTTGTTTAGGATTTTATTATAAGGATTCCCAACTAGAGAAATTCAATAGTGTGAAAACAGCATTGTTTGCTAACTCAATGAGACTGAACACAATTGCACTGTTGAGCATGGTGATAATGTAAGATAATGGGAAGTCCTTTAGGTGAGGTAATTAGAATCTTCAACTCTACCCTTAACTTTTAATACATGATTCTTTTGGGTAAAAATGATGTTTTCAGTCACTTGCATATATGTCACAGAGACAACGAAGACTGAATGGGATATGAGCTGTCTAACTAAAAAGAAGAGTAGGAGATTTCATAAACCTTCAGAGACTAAGACAGAAATTGATTTGGTAAATAATTCATCCATTTACTTTATAGACATATTTTATGCCTAAGTAAACTTTAATAATGGTTGTTTCCAATGTGGAATTTATAATGGTGTGTTTTACCTTTGTGGGACCAATCTGAGATTATGTCTGGACAAGCTAAGAAGAAAGGGAGTCCAGAAATCCATGCATTAAAAGTTATATTTGGTTTGTTATGTATGGCCAGTGTTCAGTCAATGGCATTCATATTGAGTGATTCACGAATTCTATCGTCTCTTTCAAGTTTTAGCTCATTAAGATAAAATATGTGCTGGGGAAAGTCACATTTTCTTTTTAGCTCCTCCTTGTTCAAGTAAGCTGTCTCTATGTGTTTTTGCAACCTGGTCTTGTCCTCTCCCTCTGCATCTGCACTCTAGTTCGACTCAGTGTTTAGTTATGGGTGTTTTCTTCTGTTTCCAACAGGTACTAGATGAGAGCTCCATGATGATGCATAAGTTAGTTGTTAATCTTACTATCCGGGAAGGGCATTTATGGTAGACTTTCCATGGTTGCTCAAATTGTTAGTTGGCGGCAATCTTGTAGGTCTCTAGACCTTTCTTTAGGTTCAGTTTTCTCTTCAAACCAATAATGGCTCCCTCTTTTATGTTCATTCTCTCTCTCTCTCTCTCTCTCTCCCTCTCTCTCTATTCTATTCCTACCCTGACTCAATCTTCATAGTCATATGTGCTTTCCTCTCCTCCCCTTCTCTTTCTCCTACTTCTCTTTCCATTCACTGTCCCCTCCACTTCCCCTGTGCTCTGGGGACTTGTCCCTTCCCCCTTCTGTGAGCAACTTTATATGAATCACTTAGAATACACCTTGTATCCTCATTCCTCTGGTGGTGTGAATTATAAGCTGGTGAGCCTTTGCTTTCTCTGAGTTTCAACAACCCATTTTGAAAACTGGAGATCCTCATGGCCTCATGGCAGCATTCGGCAGTATTATTGGTCACCACAACTGAAAAAGTTTGAAAAGGTTACTGGCTTTAATAGGAAAGGCTGGGAATGTTTCCCATCAAGATAAAAACACAAAACAGAATTTTTGGCCAAAAATATTATTATTAACATTGGTAATGTCTGGACCCCCCCATTTTAAGGATTATAGGGAAGTTAAATAAGATAATTTAATGAGTATTTGATGTAAAGAATGAAATATAATAAAATAATAATGTTTTATTTGCTTCTCTTCGGTGCTTCAAAGTGTATTGAAAAGTAATGTGTGACTTTATGCTTTACCCTTTAATTTTTATTTATAGTCTTCTGGAATATTCAGTTCTTGCATAGTAGTGTCTATCATCTTTCATTTTAATATTTTCACATTAGCTTCTGCTCATGGCTGAAAAGGGAAAATATTCAGCTAAGATTTCTCCTGATAAAACCAAAAATACAGTAAGCACAGATATAAATATTATATACTTGACAGAGAATTGTACGTATAGGAATGGGTTTACAGGTAGGTATGTTGTGAAACAATGAGCAGGCAGGATAGGTTGCCTTTACATAATTAAACAAATGCAACACATTTTTTAGTTAAACAAATATTCTGTACCATAAACAAATGCAGCACATCCTTTACATAGTTAAACAATTGTAACACATCTTTGTGTAGTTAAACAGATATTTTGAAATACATGTCCTTGTGTGATGTTCTCTTATCTATAACTTAAATATTATGATGCAAAATAAACTGTTTAAATACTATGATGCAGTGTTAATACCTCACAGGTTAAAAAAAGTAAATAAAACAAGAATTTTCTCATCCATGTATATTCATGTATAACAAAATGGACAAAATACTCATCAGAGACTATATTACTTCTTTTAGTAAAGATTAATATACATTTTCACTATTGCCTCAAACTAATTTAAAAAATTTATTTTTATTTTTATTGTTAGATTTACTAAATAGCATACCATCATAATTATCTATTGAAAACCCTGTTTTAATTGTCCTTTTAAAACAAGATTTTAAATAGTATTCACTGTCATGGATATTGTGTTTATGCTATTGATTGTTGTTAATAAACTCAATGAAAGGACCATAATTCTATTAACTGATGCCAGCCTTTCTCTAAACAGAAACTAAAGTCCGCTCAATATAACTTTTGTTAATTGTGTGCTTTTATTTTTATGTTAAAATATTTTAAATTTAAAAACTTTGTCATTAAATTTTTATAAATTTTAATTGAAGAAGTATTTCATTGAATAATTAGGTTTTTTAAGTCAACACATTCGATCTTCTCAAAGCTTTTACAGCAGTATATTCTTGATATAGAAGGGATCTTTCATCTGTGAACATTAATATTTATAAAGAGTACTGCATGCTTCAGTCAATGAATTGGCTCTGAAGGATCTTTCACAAGCTTACTATCAAGATGTTCATGAAAATAGTGAGGGAGTTGACAAAGAAAGCAGCCTAATTTTCAGGCTTCACTGTAGAGTAATGATCCTTTCAGACAAAATTACAACCCAGTAAAAGCATCACTTTCAAATATTTTCAATAATTGTTTGGGATACTATAGGTTTAAAGAAAGAACTCCTAAGTCTCCTTTAACATCTCAAATATATAAATGGTTTACCATGTATTTTATATTCTAGCTTATTTTCATAAAGAAATAGACACTGGCCTAATTTATAATGTACTGTCAGTTAATACTCATTGTCTTTTTATCATAAAGGTAAACCTTCATTTACCTTCACTTGAAATAAATTTCTGATGCAGCAATTGAGAATACAAAATATAGTATTCTTTAAGATTGTAATGTGATATTTGAGTAGTGGGGATTACTAATTTTTATTCTGATTAAGTGTTTGATTTGCTAAGAGATGGCTTTGCACAACCGTGGAAGCAGATTGTTCTTTTTAATCTAAAGGCTGCTTAGTGTCTCAGTGGAATTATGGCATTTCTTATGAGTTACTTGCTAATTACAATAACTTATTTAAATGCTCCCTTGTCAGATATTGTTTAGTCACTTGCTAATTATTAACCTTTCTGCCTTCATAATGAATTATTCTATATGTCTAAGTATCTACACATTAGTAGATAGAAAAGCTTATGCTTGGAGAGGTTAGATCATTTGTAATAAAATTATTCCACACGTATATTGAAATATGAAGCTGAGCCCTGGATTTCCCATATCCAAGAACTCCGTAATGCTAACTTTCCAAGAACAGATTAGAAATAACAAGAACATGTTTATTATGAATATTCCAATTCTCAGATTCACAAAAGATGCCCAGTATCAAACTGTACTATTAAAAATGATATGATTGCAAGAAGGAAAAATGTCTGTTGAGTCTGAGTAGCCATGGTTCATCACAAAAGTACTAGGGTTGTTTTTTTCAGATCTTCTATCCTTCAGGCTCCCTGGCAAGCCTCTAACACTCTGCTGTGAGCTAAACTCTCTACAGACAACCTGGCATTAATTAGTCTCCTTCGTTTATCTCTTCTCACTGAAGGAATCTGTGACTTGTCTTAATTCTTATTTCACCTCTGTGTGCTTCCTGTCTAGGATTAAACTCTTTGAACACTGGAAATGCCATTTTTTTTCTGTCTAAAATCAATGCCATCAATTTTACTTTTTCACATTTAAATAAAAAAAAAAAAAAAAACTTCTGAAGTCTCAAGTGCCACTTCTTAGCTTATGACAGAAAGGACTCTTGGAATGGACTTTTGGACATGATCTTTAAGCAGCATCTGATTATTCATAGCAGTTTACACAGGGTGAACTCACTTGGTTTGATGCATTTTTGGTAAATTCACAGACACAGGTCAGCATATGCTACATATCCTCACAACTACTTATTATTTTTGTGCTGCCCATCCTCCGTGGCAAGCTTACACCCTTCCTACTGTAACTGCTAGTCCCCTCGAAAATTTTTATTCTCTGCATGGAATTAAATGACATGAATACTGACATTCAAAGAGGGATTTTATATGAAACTGGACATTAATAAGTCTCCCAGTATGCAAAATGCTTGCCGAGTGTATGAAGGAAATGAATACATTTTCATATGAAACAATTCTTACTAAACGTAGTAAGATAAACAGACCATTTTATTTTCTAGCATCAGGTGTTGCCTTTTCGGCTTGGTTTTCATGTTCACCCAGATGCTATCTTCCTTTAATACAGTTAAAATATGTTATTTTTTAATAATTCCTTTAGATAACTACACTTGTATTATTTATGCAAAAGAATGTGTTTATGAATTCCTTATATCAAAGCAAAACAAAACATGTATTTATGAAAGCTTATAAACAAGGAGATACTTTATTATTTTATTTTATTTTTTTTTTACATATAGATCCCCGTTCCCTCTCCCTCCCTCCTTCCCTCTTTCCCTCTCTTCCCCCTCACATGCACTCCGACCACCCTCCTCTCCCATTCCCCCAACTCCAAATGTAGGAGATTCTTAAATGCCAAGTGTACAATTTTGTAAATAATATTTCAGATATGATTTCAGAGTTGGAGACAGGGAGCTCATGGCACATGGAATAAGTATCATGTTTTTGGGTGTACAAAAGAGCTTTAGATATACTGGAGTACATTCAAGAATTTCAACATACATTTACAAAAACTGGCAATATTTTGACTATATATGGAAAGTTTGGGAAGAAAAAATATAACTTCTCAAATACATAAACTGCTCTCATATGGAAATGGGATTATTTTTCATGACTCTAGGTAACCAAAGATATATACAATCTACAAAGAAGTTTAAATTGAGTTAGCTGGAGAATCAATAATCTTCTAATTAAAATATTCCAAAAGTGAAATGAGGAGCTTTATGTGATGACACAAACCCATCTCTGGAGGCATTTTAGCAGTGATTATGTAGCACCTGCTAGGAGAAACTGTGTGGGTGGAAGAGGGACTCCTGTGTCTAAACCATATCACGTTTATTCTATCATTTCCCCAACTTGATGATTCTGAGCTCCTAGTTTTGTGAATTAGCATTCTCCAAACCTGCAAGATTCTATGAGTCACAAGACTTCCTCTTCACCACCTCAACCATGCAAAGCTCATGGGTAGTGTTGAGAGAACACTAATAATTCTGAGCTGGACTTTGGACACTTGATGGTTTTATATGGTCTTTTGTTTCATGTATCTATTTTTGGTTTCTCATGATAATTGTGTTGCTTCTAATATTTCTGCCACCCAGAAAGTACTTTTTGGTTGTTAAATGATGCCAAATAACTTTTCAAAGTGCTTTTACTACGATGACCATATCTGATTGTGGCTAATATGTATATTTCCATTTTGTTTCTTTTATTTGTGGAATTTTTTTTTTTTTTTTTTTTTTTTTTTTGGCCAGCATTGAACTAACCTACTGGATGGATGTGCTGTGCTGTCTGGTGATTTCAACTTGCCTCTCTCCAACTTCCAATGAGATAGAACATCTTTTCCTATACCTAGGATCTCCCTACCCCCAGAGTCCTCGGTAGTCCGCTCATTTTTCTATTGGGTAGTAAGTAAGATTATCCCTTGGTCATTATCAGTATTGTAAATATTTTCTCTTGTCTAGGACATGTATTTTTATGTCTTAGTGACACCTGATGGACAACAGTTATCTTTTGAATATGTGTGTATCTGTAGAGGCATGAATTAGAGTGAAATACTAATTATCTATAGACAAAGTCTATAGATATATCTATATCTAAAATATAGATCTAAAATATAATCTAAAATAAGTTGTCCTTTTCAAAATAAGATTCTGGAAAATATTTTACATTTTACTTCTATCTTCTATTGTTTTCCAAAATGTTCTAAGAATATAAATCATCCTGAGAGATGGGAAATATGCCTTTGAATTCTCCAGAGTAGTGTCTTTGTGTTTTTTTTCTTGTTTGAGTGTGTTATATATTTTGAAATAATAATATACCATTTAGTGACAGGTTTGGTGATTAAGCTGAACAATATTTTTTTTCTAAATTATACTAAGAATATGTCTGTATGTATCATTAAAAAGTAAAACATTTGTTGTATAATTCAAACAGAACTAACCAAATGTCTTGACCAAAGGCAGTGTTACTGAAAACTTTCTAGTTCAGAAGAAGCATATTTTTAGTGTTGTCGCCTTGTGTCTTAGACACTGGGCCACTCACTGATCTTAAATTTGAGAATCCCTTGCCTTGGGCCCCTAAATGCTGGCATCACCACTATACCTGGCTGTGTCTGACTCAGATAGGCACCCCTAGCTAATGAAACCTGGTGTGACTATTTAAAATGAAGCTGTACCAGTTGAACTGAATTCATTACATTTCAAAAAGGTAGTATTGTGGCTTTCTCAGTTTGGAAGATTTCAGAAATGAAAAATAATTGAAATTTGCCAAGCAAATAATTTTGAGATGGTAGCTGGAAAGGTAGGAACCAGTGTGATAACATCAATACAGTTCCCGAGTCAAACATTTTAAATGCAAGTCTCCCTTTTCCATTTTACTCTCACTTTAATTATGGATTTTGTATTTTATTTCTATCCTCCCATTCTCATTCATTTTTCTCAGATGTCAGTCTTTCTGCTCTTCATTTTGAAGGAATTCTACCTTTGGAAGTATTATTTGGGTGAAAATTAAGACCAAGTATAGTACAGTTGAGGCAGAGGGAAAAAAAATGTGATTAGTACTTGGGCAAGAGTGTGATAACACACTTGATACTGAGGTCAAGTTTACCTCACTCCTCATCACATGAGATTATTGGGTGATGGGCATTCTAAACATTTAACAAGATTCTACAGTTGTGGATTCAAAACACACATGTATTTCCTTGGAGGCTCTAACAAGATTTCCAGTGACTTTTGTGGGAAGCTGGCTAAACTAATGCACTTGGAATCCACCCCTCTAATGAGGCATCCTCGAATAGTGTGCAATGGTTTTGGCATATTCTCTAAGGGAGAAAAACAGAGATTCTGAAACGGGAGCTTCAGACAGTGGTTACTAATAGCCCACCCTAACGTACAGACCTGGTGTAGAGACCAATGGACTCCATTTCAGATGTTCTTTTTGGCATTCTGCAATGGTTTTCTGCTTGATAAATGAAGCCTATCATTGCTCATGCTTTTTCTGAATTGAACTGTTAGGGCTCAGAAATCTGGTGTTTATGCTTAGGTTAATAAGGAGTTACATAAACTCCTTTCCAATAAAATATTTTCATCCTAAATCTCTATAACTATCACACAGAGATTTAGAATTACAATAGATATGGCTTAAAAGGGTATTAAACTAAATTCCAGGGAATTTACAATTCATGCATATTTAATATATCATGGAATTATTACAGAGTATATTTGTATTAGTGATTTATTTAGTTTCGTTTTGGTGCCTAATCTGATTAATTTTGCTAAGGTGAATTGCTCTATCATAAAAAAAAAAAAAAAAAAACCAATGTGGTCTTTTCATCAATCTGTATTGAAGATAAGACTTTCAAGTGCAGGAAAAAGTATCTTCAGAAGAGAAATAGTCTATTGGTAGGTTTTTGACAATCATTTTGTTTGTTCTCTTAAAAGAAACTTAAGATGGCTTTGAATATCTGGATTCAAGCCTGTGAATTTAAATTGTTTATTTTTATCAATTCTAGAGTTTAAATGATATAAAATTGGAAAAATGTCTCTTGGAATGTTTATCTTTGTATTGATTTTCAGATAACAAATATACATAGCAATGATTAATAAGCCCTACAGATTAGATGTTTCCTTTTCACAATATATCACAGTATGTCTTTGAGGGAGTAGTCTAATAATGTTTTAATTATGATATCCCCAACAATCAAGAACAGCAAAAACAAACAAAAACAAAAACACAAAAACCCCACAAAAACAAACAAAAACTTAGTGCACTTTGTTTTTCAAAGTGGCTTCTTTATTGGAATTAACTTATGAATTCATTGAATTATTCTGTATTCAAGAAATGTAGGATTTAAGTACCTGTATTGCTGTATGGTAGCAGGGATTGAAGATACAGAACTGAACAAGGTATGTGCTTTGATGATGCTTGAAGGAAAAATGACAAATGTATATATGGGAAAAAGCAAAAGGTGGTGATGCATATTAGAAACAAATGGAATTAAGTAGGGTGGTTAATGAGTCCCAGCGAGTTGGCAGTCTGTGATATGACAATGCTCCCCTCAGAAAATAAAGTTGGAGCTGACAGGCAAATGTCAAGAAAAGACCATACTAACAAGTGTGTGACTATAAGATTACAGAGGAGGAAACCCAAGAAGGACGTTGGCCTGTTAGAAAGCATGGGTTGAAGCTGCAGCAGTGGTAGAGGACACTTGTTGACCTTTGCTTCTTTGTCCTCAGACGTTTAGAGAGAGTTGGGGAGTCGATGAGACATGCTTGGCTTATATTTTATAACTATAAAAATGGATTTAGCACACAACCACAGTCTATGGCAAATGAATTATAGAGCCACGGAAAGGACTAGTAGTGCCAGGTGGGAGGTAATAACACTAATTGAACAAAATGTGATGGTGGCTTAGACTTAGGTGACAGATGGGAGATGATTGAGGTTGTGGTATAATTTGGCAACACATAAATAAATTAGCTGAGGATGTGATAATAGATGAATTAGGAATGCATTACTTGTTTTATTTATTTTTTTATGTGAATAATGGAGTAAGCGGTGGTTGCAGTTTTTGAGGTAGGAAGAAATGAGATGACTTCATGTTTAAGAGAGTGAATTATGAGATTTGTTCCTGAGATTGAAGGTTAAGATGCCCCTAGGCATCCCATTGAAGATGGTGAAAAGGGCAGTCAGTGCTCATGCCGGAAAAGCTCAGTAAAGAAGTGGGAAAGGTGCAATGAAGTGTTCTGTTGACTAAACCAGGTATAAAGTGAAGACTGATGAATGCCTCTCTTACTAAAGGACTGGTTTTATGGACAACAGATTGAGTATGTTAGGTAGGGTTACTACTGCTGTGATGCAACACCATGACCAAAGAAACATGGGGGGGGGGGAAGGGTTCATTCAGTTTATGCTTCCAAGCCACAGTCCTTCATCACTGGAACTCAGGACAGAAACTCAAGCCCGGCAGGGACTTTGGAGGCAGGAACTGGTACAGAGACCATGGAGAGGATGCCATTTCTTGGCTTGAACCTCATGGCTTGCTCAGCCTGCTCTATTATAGAACCCAGGACCACCGGCCCAGGGATGCCGCCACCCACAATGGATCAGGCCCTTCTCCATCAACCACTGATTTTAAAAATGTCCCACAGGTTTGCCAGTCTTATGGCAGTATTTTCTCAACTGAGGCTCCATCCTCTCTGATGCCCCTAGCTTGTGTAAGTTTGACAGAAAAACAGGCAGTTCAATAAGTCAACTTAAATATTTTAACAGATATCATACTTATAGATATTTATAGTTAAAAACTAATTTCCCATGGGAAATCTATGCACGGAACTGAAAATTCTTTCCTATTTTCTGAAAACTACATTCTTAAAGTAGACTTTCTTGAAGTGTGGGATAGGACCTTTCTAAGGGTTCCTTGAGATCAGAACACATAGCTCAAGCAAGCTATTTGTGTTCTGTCTCATTCTCTTGTGAGCATACTGTGGAATGTTGTAGAGGCCACACTCTACAGTGCAATATTATGGCAGAAACAGGAAATACAGATAACACGCTAAGTCAGAAATCAACTTGATTTCTCCAAAGTATAATATAATCATGTTTCTTATTAACTTTTTAAAACTATTTAGTTTATAATTTTAAAATTGTAAACTGTAAAAATTATTATTTGAAGTGAAAAATATTTTAAATATGTTTGCTTTTCTATGTTGAACATCTTTATACATTTTAATTAAAATCTAAATAAATCACTTTCCCCTTCTCTTCCTCCATCCCCTTTCAGTTCTTCCCCCCTCCAATCCTTCCCTCATTCTTCCCCCAACTCTTTAGTCTCTTTTCATTTATTATTATTGTTACATATACATAAATGTAAGTACATATGCATATGCATACATACACACACAAACATATGCACACACACACACACGTACAAAAGCTGTTGCATTGGTTTTTGTTGTTTGAGTATATAGAGTTTCAGCTGCCTGCTTTGATTTGGATAACCAGTTAGGAGACTTATCCTTGAGAGAGTTTAATTCACCTTGTCCCAGTAGTCACTAGTTGTCTAGGGTGGGAACCCCACAACATTTTTTGCCTTTCAAGGATATTGCCATTGTTCTAGTCTGGTTTATGCAGCAATTTCTAGGTAAGACTGCTTCAGGAACTTCCTTGTATTCTGGCTTTGACAATCTTCTTGCTTCCTTTTCCATGATGTTCCCCGAGGAATGGATGTAAGAGCTGTGATGTAGATGTGTTCATTGGGGCCTGGCTCCAAGGGTCTGTTGACTTTGTGTCAGTTGTGGTGTTCTGTGATGGTCTTCATTTGCTAAAGAGAAGCCTCATTGATGAAGGGTGGCAGCTGCACTTATGTGTGGCTATAATGATAAGATTTAGAATATATTTAGAAACTATACTGGACTAGCACAGGGATGGTGGCAGATTCTTTTCTAAGGTCCATGCGCTCACTGGTCTGGGGAAGCTGACTAAATTTCTTGTACCAGTCATGATTTCTTTCCTGTTGAGTATACCTTAAAATTTAATGTGCAAATGTCAATAAGATAAACCACATGAGCAAAAACTTTGTGGGATTTTCAATAAGTTATATTATTGTTTTATTTATTATTATTATTATTATTATTATGGTATTTTGAGACAGGGTTTCTCTGTGTAGCTTTGGAGCCTGTCCTGGCACTTGCTGTGTAGATCAGGCTGGCCTCAAACTCACACAGATCTGTCTGCTGCTGCCTCCCAAGTGCTGGGATTATAGGTTTGTGCCACCATGCCCAGCAGGTTTTAGTATTATAAAGCAGTCCAGAAGCTAAGTTACAAGAATGACTATTTTAAGCTGTATAAACTATAGACTCATAGGGGCACTGATGTTTGCTTCATGCAACATATTGACATTGGCTTAAGGTTCAGAATACCAGATATTGAGGCCCTTCCCCTAAGTTTTGCATAAATAAGACCACTTCCCAAACAAATGCATATTAAGCAAAGGCGTGGTAGGTGATTAGAAGTTGGAAAGTTTTTGCAATGTTTGGCATTTAAATCAAGGGCAAATAACCTGTGCAGATATGAGTGGGCAAATAACTCCCATCGACCTGCTTATTATTGTCTTAATTACATTCCATTTCACAGCTTGAAAGTATCCTTGATGCATTTTGTGGGTTCACTTTCACACTTTCTAATGTTCTAGAATTGGGAATTGAATTGGGTTCCCCAGTAATTATCCTGAATTAGTGTGGCAGGCTCCTGAAATTTTTGTTAATTAGACTGCTAGTCCAGAAGGAATAAAGGAATCAAACATTTTTAAAAATCTACTCAGCATTTTAGGAAGGAAATGGTTTTATACTTTGCCTATTACTCAAAGTCTCATTAGATCTGACATTTTATCTTTTGATTACTCAGTACAATAACTCTTCTAATACCATAAAAGGTCTCAAATTAAATAAGAAAGTGCATTACTTCACACATGGCCCCATGCCGTTTGTACAGTTTGTAGCCTTCCTACATATGTAATCTTAAGCTGTCAGCTGTTGATTGGTTGGATGCCTTCCTTAAAATTGCTAAGTGAAGGCTTGAGAGCTGGGCTTCATTCTTCATTTGCAAAGAGCTTTTTCGTTTGCTAGCATAGCTACTTGTTTTTTGATGTTTTACCACCACAGTTCTAAACACTTTTCATGGAATAAACTGGAAAAAAAAAAACCCTAAAATCAAAAGATGTTGTTTTCTTCCTTTTGTTATTCTTGAAAGATAGCATTCTCCTTTTTTTCTTCCAATTCAGCTTTTTAAGTCACAGTGAGGATTAAGGTGGTAATCAATCCGATAGAGGGGAAGGCCAGTTCAGGCACCCTCTCTCCTAATACTTAGGGTCTTAGCTGGGATCAGTCATAGAACCTTCATCCAGCAACTGATGGAAGCAGAGCTCCCAGAGTCCAGTGGAGGAGAGGGAGAGGGAGGAGTGATTATATGGGCAAAGGGGGTCAAGACCAGACCGTTTTGGGGATACCCATAGAAACAGTTGACCTGAGCTAGTGGGAGCTCACTGACTCTGGACTGACAGTGGGGGACCTGAATGGGACCAAACTAGGCTCTCTGAATGTGGGTGACAGTTGTGTGGCTTGGGGAGTCTGTGAGACCACTAGTAATGGGATGCAGATTTATCCTAGTGCTTGAACTGGCTTTTAGGAACCCATTCTTTTTGGAGGGGTACCTTGCTTGCCTTTGTCCTGCCTCAGAGTGACTTGCTAGACTTTGTTGACTCCCCATGGGAAGCCTTACTCTCTCTGAGGATTGGAGTGGGGGTGGGGTGAGGGGAAGGTGGGGGAATAGGAGGAGGGAGGGAGCAAGTGGGAACTGGGACCAGTATGTAACATGAAAAAAGATTGTTTTAAAATAAAAATGATTAAGAAATTGATAAGTAACATTTAAAAAATAAGTCACAGTGAGAGAAAAGGCTTAACAGTGAACACATACAATATTGTGCTGAAAATTAATTTTAACGTTTTAACGAATGTCATATAGTTCAGTGTTCTCTGCAATAATACATTTTCTTTTATGCTCAGAACATAGACTTTCCTTCACATAGCTAAATTGTTGAACCAGGTCTCTGTCTCTCCGTGCTTTATGTTACAAGCTCTAGCCATTTGGTTTCAGATATCAGGTGGAGAAATGGCCAAAGAACTAAAAGCCATCAATCCTGGGTTCTTAATCCAGATCCACCCATTAAGCAGCTGTGTGACCAGATAGACATGATTGAAATAATCCTCTTTGCGATTTGTCTATTTTGTTCTTCAACTTTATAGATGACATCATCCTTTCTCTGTAAACAATCTGCTCAGAGTACAAACCAGGGGCTATTCAATAACAAACTGTCCTGTCGGTCCTCTGCTCTCAATTGTCCCTGTTTGACCCTGCTTTAATTCATGCCTCCATCACTTCTTGCTTGACTTTCCCAATATTTCATCATGTCCGTTCTGTACTTAGGTTTATTCTACTTTTATGCATTCTGTAAATAGCCATATAATCAGGAGCTAGGTATTTTTAAAATGTATTCATTGTGTCCCATTCCCAAGTTAACATTTCCAGTGCTCTCCTATGGTTAAAAATGCAAACTGTTCAAGACAGAAAGACCCGATAGTGAAATGAAATCAGCTGGGTTTGGGAGTGTCAGAGAAGGACCTGAATTCTGATCCACATAGCTAGTTATGTAAACTTTGGGGGATGTTCTAGATATGTTTTCCCATCTCCTCTCTTGCCAGTGTTAAGGCTTCTATCTGATATGTGGATGGGACACTTCCTTACCTATTCTGCTTCCACCCAATACTGCATGGCCTGCTCTATGACCATGGCTATTTTTTTTTCTGTCTATCATGCATCTGTGACAGTACATATTTCCTGTGCTTGGGTTGCATGCTTTCAAATGCTGCTGCTCTTCAGAGTCAACCAATGTATATATCCTAAGGAGTCGGCTATCTCCCAGTAGAGTGGGCTTATTTTAATCTGAGGATACTGTCATCGACTGTGCCCTTCCTATAGCACCTTAGCCAGGTTGTGTTTTATTAATTTCATTCCTACATTTTGCTGACTCAAGAGCCATTTTGTATATGGTGTATGCTAGGCCCTGTTCTAAACAATATGGTTACAGCATGGAAAGAAATGCAGAACTGTATCAGCATGTTTCTTATGTCCCAACAGAGGAGATACACAACACAACAGAGAAGTGTGTGTGTGTGTGTGTGTGTGTGTGCAGTAGATGTTATTAATAGCAAACACTAGGCACAAGGGCTAGCTGGATGATGTGGGATAGTCTAGGAAGATGCATTTGCAGGCTGAGCATTGGAGCATTGAACAGGGGCATAAATGAGTTCATGAAGTGAGTAGGAGTATTGGAGAATGAGAGTAAGAAAATGTTCTATGATCTAGACAAGGTATAAGCTGAAATATTCAAATGACGGCATGGATAGCAGAATGGAGAGTGGAGAGAACTGGGTGATTATGGGCATGAGATGGGAGAGCCTAGCAAATCAGTAAGATAGCAGATCTCAGATATCATAGGTTACACTGATATCTTTTAAATAGTTTATAACATTTTATATTATGATTAATAAGGATTCTTTATAATGTATGTGGGGTAATATTTTTAATGGCTGGAGAGAAGCTATGACATTAGTGAAATAATTGAAATAGCAAAGACCTTGGTTTGGAATTAACTAGTAAAAGAGTAGAGATAAGAAACAAAGGTCAAGTTTGGAGTCTACTTTTAAAGCTCAGCTAATGGTTTTTGCTAGTTCACTGGATTGATTGACCCACAGTAGCTTGCAAGAGGAAGTAAAGGCTGATAGACTCCAGATTTTGGCTTAAATAACTGGAATAATGAAACCATGTTTTGTATAGAAATTTAGATGATTAATGAGTAATAACACTACCAGACAGTATCTGGAACACAATTGTTTTATGGTTTATTGTATCAGGGATAAACTAAGTTGTAATAACAAAGAGCTTCTGGAATGAGATAGTTCTACTCAAGTATAAACTTATTTTTGTTTTGTGCAGTATCCTAGAAGTAAGTGGAGGAGGCTAGTTGAATAGCTGCACCTCATGGGTTGATTCGGATTCCCAGGTCTCCAGATGCTATGTTGTGTATATGGAAAAAGTTAGATCATCAGCTTCTTGATGCTGTATCCCAAGGGAATGGAAAATAAGAGAAAAGACAGGAAGCCTTGTGCTCAAAGTCACACATCTGATCTGTTCTCATCCCTTTGCCCAACATGTAATTACAGAGAGGCAAAAATTAATAATAATAATCTCTGTACAGTGAGATTATAAGGTTCCCTCTCCAACGTGAAGAAAGACAGGTTGAATCTTAGGGACCTTTATGCCATGTTTGACTATCTCTTATAATTAACTTATGGTTAGAACTATGTTCTACACACCTCAGTACTCACCTTCAAGTCTACATACATGCATGTGCTCACTACATGTAATTCTCTGCAACATACGTATGTGTTACCCTTAAGATTATAGCACCTGTATGCCTCTTGAAATTTTACACCTTATTCTTCATATTTCAAGTGATTTTTAAATATACATGTATTAGAGATACACAGCTATAGTATTTCAATAAACTTATATTTAGTATTTTCAGTGCCTTACATTTATTCTTACAGCAGAATGAACAAGTCATGATGACTTACCATTTATGTTTCTCAAGAGTTTTTATGTCACACATTTGCTTCCCTATAACAATTTTAGTGATTAAAGAGTGAGTCATCACTGTAAAATAAAACTACATCACCTATTCCAAACTGCCCAATTCTGTATGTGCTGCTGTGGTTTTACTGGTATTAGTTAGTTAGCTTAAAAGTTGGAAGAGATATATTTGGCTCCAAGAATATATTTTGACAGGTTGAAAAACAGTGCAACATTTGAAAATTACATGTAAAGGTAGTTTAAACAGTACCTATACTATGTGAAGTTAGAATTATTAGGGAAAAATGACATAATTGGTAGCATATTGAATACTTAGGAAACTGGTTGTTGGCATGTAAGAGATAACATATTTCCCATGGAGAGTTTGGGTTTATTCTACAATATAAAATAAGAGTTGTTATATTATTTTATAATATGATATATTTGAAAATTGGTCTTATGTTCTTTCCAAGATCAATCAATCTCTGTAAATGTATAATTCATTAGGTCATCCTATTCTTGAGAAACATACATTATTTTCTAAACAAGTTCAATGATAGAAACTAATCTTTGAGTATTTATTTACAAGTATTAATGTTAAGGTCCATGTAGCAAATATATATGCTTTATTTATTAATGAAATTTTGTTCAAAATGTTAAATAAAGAATGTATGTTTGAGAATGTTTTTAGTCTATCATACTCTGAGGTCTGTGTGGGCAAAAAACCTTGTCAGTATTTCTCAGTACTTAACCCAGAGACTGCAAGTAGTATTTCATTGAAAATCACTAATTGAATCCTCATGGAATACCTTATAATACCTCTAAACACAAACCTGTACTCATGTAAAAAATGTTTCCCATACACAGTCAGATTCACAAACCTATATTCTATTCATTCCAGATTTTCTATTATTTTCTTACAATTTTAACTGATAATAAAGTGTATGGCTTCTGAAGAACTTCCAGTTGAGAGTTATTAAGTATCCAGTTAAGTCTGAAAATTTCCTATCCATTTTCCCTCTAGATGAAACTTTTATTCATTTAATTTAAAAAATATCCTACATTTAGACTGCTAAGCTTTTCCAAAGCCTCTGTTGAGACTTCATAAGGCAAAACTTGAAAATGTGTTTGTTTGATCTAGCATATTATCATTTGAACTGTGAAAAGTTTCAATTAAGATTCTTATAGTTGGTGTGTATGTGTGTGTAAATTTTCAACTTTTAAAAGACGTTGTCAGAGAGACTCACAAAAATCTATGCAAACTTCTCATCATTGTAGAAGTATTGCCGGTCATGCTCAAGAGATAACTTAACTAAATATTGCTCAAAAAAAATCAAAGAAAATTAGAAAAAAAGATTAGTAATAATGTTTAGCTTTCCATATCTTATAATATTTGCCTATAACTAAATTGAAATTTCATTTCACAAACTTATTTCATGCATGAGAAATACATTTCTTCATCACACCAAATATAGTCCTTCCTAAAAGTGTCCAACCATTTAGTCAAATTGCTAGGTCTAAAAGGACTTCAGAAATACTAAATCTATCTTGGGCCCTGATTAAATGAACTATATAAATCATACTTTATTTCTTAAACTTTTCTATTACTGAGTTTCATAAAGCCTTTAGCCATTGTGAATGTTTTTCTCATTTTTAAGGTAACTCAACTTAATACCCTTTCCTTAAATGATTTTGTAATAAAACAAGATTTGCCCAGCACATTCTCTTCAATTGCCCTTGTTCCCAAGTCTAAGGGCAAGGAGTTCCTGCTCAGGCAGGTGTGTGACTTAGAATGTGTATAAGTCAAGAAAAATCAGGTGTTCTCATCAGAAAACTAAGCAAGTCAAGGAAATGTTTAGTATCTCAATTTAGAGATTTTATACAATGTGCATGTGTATGTATTAAATAAATTACATTAAGTGCCATATCTTTGTGTAATTTCAAGATTATCATTAAAAAGGGGTGTCGAGTAAGTAGCTTAACTTTTATAGATTTGTCTTGTGATTTTCTGTAAGCAATGAATTAATGATGCCTTCCCCAAAGTGTGTTAGTGAAGATGGATTAGTTCAATCATTAGGATAAAATGTTTGACAAGAGGACATGGTAAAGAGCTCTAAAATGTATAGTAATTCATTTTGGCCCAGGGAATTCTAATATTCACTTTCTCTTTATTTTCTAAATGTGTGCATGTGATCACAAGGTTCTTTACATTATTCTTAAGGAGTGAGAATCTGAAGAGGAAAATGGTAAGTGCTTAATATTGAGCTCTGGGGAGAGAAGAGGGAGAAGAATATGAAGTAGGAGGATAAGGTGAGAAAGAAATACAGATTCAGTGAAACAAAAGATAAGATTTTGTTTTCAGTCTCTGCCAATTTCCCTGCCAATGTCAAGTTGTAAATACTATACTCTAGTAGAGAGCTGCTAATCTGTCTTGTTAGCTGTGCTACACTCCTGGGTACAATTATAAAGAAATGCTTAATCATAACTATGATTTCAGAATTGCTATATGAATTTGGCACTATTCTAGTAATTATTCATGTGCTGTATCTCCCATTTCATTGGTTATAGTCAATGTTAATAGCCTTCAGCACTAAAATGTCAACCCTTCCATTTCATCATTTAAGTTGAAGTTTCTATTTGTCCTACTACAAAGTAGCATGTGTAAGCTCCAAACAGTTCTCACAGCAGCATGCTCCTTTACCATGTGCAGTGTTTATATTCATTGTATTTTTTCTTCCACTCAATGAAGGACAGTGTAGAAGGTCTTGTTTATCTGAGACCTGTTTATGTTGTAGCTAACAATTTCTCTATGAATTTACCAGTAAGATTACCTATGAAGTGTGCCCTGTAAAGCAGGCCATTTGTACAATCAAGGCTATTAATAGTGACAGGCAAGGTCTAGCTAGATTCATTATGTGCTTCTCATGTCCAAGTCAGGGCAGTCACTTGAGGTACATGATTTCATTTATCTCATCATCTTCATAAAACATTCATTTAGATTCGGAGCTTTTTAAGTTTAGGATTTCCTCCATTTGTTTGTTTATATTTCTACCAACCAAAACATAGCAAAAAATTCCCTTGATATAATGCCTGTGTATGTAAAAAGTTGGGACCCAATGGGGCCCAATGGGGTTGTGGAGAGCAATCTATAGTCTTGGCAACAGACTGTGTTTTTGGGGATTTCCATGCAACCCGTCTGGCCAACAACTCAATTGGATGTAACCTTGCTGCAGTACTGAAGCTTTGCTTGTTCACAAGTGATGTGCAATTGGGACATATTGCATATTCTCAATAGATGGAAAAATGTATGTATGTGCAATACACTTTAGTTTAAAAAAATAATTGAAGTTGGGACTCTTTGTTATAATAATTACTATTTATTTCCATGAAGCAGAGTTTTATACTTTGATTCAAATTGTTTTCAGTAGTAAGTTTATCAAAATATAAACTGTAATCTTCACACAAATGTGATATTTTCCTCCTAATAAGTAGAAAACGTGAGACCTCATTCAATTCTTTCCTGGTATTCAAGGCCAACCCCATTTCTTCCACCAAACTATATGGATTTGTTTTCTGACAGCTGTTTCCTTCCTCTCCCTGTTTATGTTACTCAAGTTCATTGGTTCATGAAGTATGATTCCTGGACCATTAATTTACAGCTTCTGTACTTGGTTCCTGTAACTTTTGGACATCTTAGAAATGAAATTTCAGATTCCACTGAAGACCTATTGAGACAGAATTTCTAGGGATTTTTTTTTTTTTGCCATCAGTGCCCTCAGTAAGTTCTCTAATTTTTTGTGATTGTATAATTTAGCTTCCTATTTAGTTGTATTAATTATGGGGACTGAGGTTTATGAATAATTGTATTTTTCAGATCTTAGGTGTCACAAAAATATTGGTTGAATAAAGTGACAAATCAATGCACACAATAAAATAATTAAGAAACACAAGCCAGCTAATTGGAAAAATAAAGGAGGGTTATTTTATTTGAAAGGCTATCGTCTGGAGGCTAAATGAGATGTAATTTTTAAATATCTGTGGGCGAGAATCAAAATATGTAAATACAAATCACAGGAGAATAATTTGATTGCAAGTTATTAGGGTTATTTGGCTTACATTACACCCTCAAATTCTTCTTAACCCCAAGCCACAGTTCTAGAAGTATGTGGTATGTTCATTTTATTGGGTTTTGTGTAGTGAAACAGATTTCTAGCTCAAATCTCGCTGAATTACTTTCTCCACCATGTATAAAGAGTTAAACTGCAATTTTGAAAGATAATTGTCTCATTTAGTTAATGGGCTAATAAATTATCAATCTAAATATGGATCAAGCACAGTACTAGGTACACATGCATATAACAAAAGTTCTATGTTCATGGTAGAATTGCTATAATGATTAACTATGCTATCTTAATTATGCTATCATAATAATGTTAAAATAGCAAATACTACTAAATAAAAAATAAAAATGGAAAGAGAGCATTGTGATATGGATTTGTAATACACATACCTTTTTGAAATTAAGTTTCAAGGGACTTTTCTCTGAAACATTGGTGTCATTGTTCTTGATCCAGATGGCCCAGTGTCATTTGGTCACATGATTGGGGGAAGGGAATCTCAGGAACTGAGCCCTAACACTTGGAGTGGGATGGGAATAAAGTACAGACAGCAGGCCTGTTTACACACATGCTTCGGCTTTCTCATATTTCAAAGTATCTGAGATCGTCACACAAGTGTGTAAATGTAATTGATTTGACAATGAAGTTCCATTTCTGGGTATGCCCATGGATTTAATGTGGCATCAAATAATAATTTCCTTAAGAGTAGAAAGTAGGCAAAAAGGAAAACCTTCAAAATCTGAAGTGTTTGGAGCTTGGTTGGATGAGTCAGTGTTGTGAGCAAACCTGAATTCACTATAATGTCCTCTAGTTCCCCACTCCCCAGGCACTCTAAGAATAGCTGAGAATGCCAGATGGCTTGAAGCACTTCTGTCCATGATTAATGCCTCGAGCTATTCCTTAACTGGATTACAGTGGCATTTCTTCTAGAAAATCTTGGATTAGATTCTTCTCCAATCATACTTATCATTTGACATATAGTCCACAATGCAGATAGCATGATCATTTGACATATAGTCCACAATGCAGATAGGATGGGCACACTGGATGGTGGTGATGGTTATGCTGGAAAAAGACACAGTTTAAATTGTGATAAAGCCTTATGTTATTCCTAAGAAGCTCTTTTGAAGGCCATACTAAGTGCATCTTTAAATATTTGAATGTGATTGCTTGGTTTTTCTCCTAAAGTTTTATTTCTTATTTGTCTGTAAGGCTAGTCAATGGGAGATGCTGGTTATTGTACTCAAACAGTCTATAGCCACCTCTGTGACTGCATCATGTCTCTGTTTGTGTTTCCTACAGTAAAATGCACCACTGATGCCACTGAACAAATGATTTGATAAATTAAAGATGTATGGGTTCAAAGGCTTATGACTGGAGTATAATTGTCTTCTCAATATGCCTAGCATTCCTACTAAAGCCTACGGCTGATACCAATTCCTGGTGTATGTGAATTTATGCATTCCATAGTCACAAACCTGATGCAGTTTTCCAGTCTTGGCCTCCTCTGAGTGTGAGATCACAGGCAGATGTCACCACTTTTTAATCAAAAAGTATACATTTCTGATTAAATGTGAATACATTCAACCTTTACTTTAGCTGTCAGCATGGCTATGCTAGAGAGAAAGTTAGTTTGGGCACATATGTTTGTCAGAATTCTTTATAAAATTTGAGTTTGCTTTAGCAAGGGACTTAAATGAACAACAGCAAAAACGATAGTAAAATAGACATGATATATTGTAATTGTTGACATGATTGCAAGAAGAAAAACAAATGTATGTGTTTCAAGCCAACTAACCTTTCTCCAACCACCATAGTATTTGATGTATGGCATCACTCCATGAGACAGACTAACAGACCTTAATGTAAAAACATGATAGGTACCAGTGTTCTGTGTCTCAATATTGTACTATTAAAACATGCTATCCAAATTTGCCATCTGAAATAAAAAAGTTTCAAATGGAAAAGAAAAACAGCAATAGAGTAAAAGAAACTGAAATTTATGCTTAAGACCAGGTTATAGGATCATGTGGTTAATACAGGGTACCAGCTGTCTCTATACATATCCACTGAAAGTATTCAGGGAAATGATGTTCTTATATCTGATTTGCATATTCAGGCAAGTAGGAAGCATTTACACCTACAAACACACAGAATCTATAGAATGTTAAAAGCCTTTCTTTTGATTTCCTCATGTTGCTAATCATGAGATACTAGACTGCAATTTCTTCTTCATTCACCTTTGTTAAGGAGCAACTGCAAATAACAATGTAATAATTCTTACCAGCCAGTGCCCTGCCTTCTAGATAATTTCTGATGCCAAATAGCAGCCTATGATTTCCATGAGGAACATTGTTCTGCAGACAAGATTTTGTTGTTTCCTTCCTTGTGTGGGGAAGAATCCTAAAATAGACCTCTTAGTTTTTTTCTGTTTATTTTTGAGATTGTATTTTAATTACAACATCTCTCCCTTCCCTTTCTCTGTTCACTGGACATGTTACTGTTTTCTGTGAGAACATTCCTATACATGTGTATAACATACACCACACATATTTCTCCACATACCTATATTCTGCCATCACTTTTTTCCATTCCCATTAATCACCTTTGTTTGCCTAGTCAGTTTTGTTTCTGTATTCACATCATGTATACAGGCATGCTTTTATCTATTCATATAAAACCAAGGAACTACAAATGAGATGAAACATATGGTATTTGTCTGAGACTGACTTAATTTGCTTAATATAATTAGCTCTAGCTGCATCCATTTTCTTACAAAGAACATATCTTTATTCTTATTTATGACTAAAAAATTCCATTGTGTACATAAAACATGTTATTTTTAATTCTTCTGTTGTTTGATCTAGATTAGCTCCACAACTTGTCTACTGTGAACTGTGTTCTGATAAACATGGACACATAAGAATTTCTGTAAGGGGCTGGAGAGACAGCTCTGCAATTAAGAGCACTGGCTGCTTTTCCTGAAGTCCTCAGTTAAAGTCCATCACCCACATGACACTTCAAAGCCATTTATAACTAGTTCCAGGGAATGTTCCTTTTCCAGATGAGTTCTACTACACAGAGGAGTTTTCTTGAGTACTTATGCAAAATCTTAATGTGCTGTTTCTATAATAGTGAAGTAAAGAAACACTCATCTTGAGACATACAGACCTGGGTCTAATTCATTCCTTTGTGCCTTACTAGCTGTGTGGATTTTAACAAATTCAACTTCACCCAGTACTCACCAACACAGGGTAGGTTGTAATGGTAATAATTGTTCCTATTGCATACAAATAGTCCCTTCTAATGAGCTCATCTTATGTGGTTTGATCTATTTGTGGGGCCTCTGGCAGTGGTTCCAGGATCTATTCCTAGTGTTTGAGCTGGCTTTTTGAAGCCCATTCCCTATAGTGGAATGCCTTGCTCAGCTTTGATACAGAGAGGATGGGCTTGGCCTTGTGCTAGTCTTTATTGATAGGAGGCCTTACCCTTTCTGAGGAGTGAGAGGTGGTGGGGAGGAAGGGAGGGAGATGAACTGTGGTTGGTATGTAAAATGAATAAAAAAATTAAAATAAAAAAATGTAAAAGAATCTCCTGACATGAAGAAAATCTTCTGTAAATGATGCTCTTTCGTTTTTATTTTGTCTCATTTCTCAGAACTCTGCAAGTCACATATACACCCATTTGCTCTAATTAAATTACTATTGTAATATTTACTCAGGTCTTAATGTCCTGAAATTTCCCTCCTCCATGAATGTTGCCTGGAAGCCTTCAAAGACAATGCATGGGAGAAGCCCTATCGTCATTTTAAAAACCACTCTTTCTCATGTCTATGAGTTTAAGGCCAGCCCTGTCTACAAAGCTACACAGAGAAACCCTGTAAAAACAAAAACAAAACAAAACAAAAAAATAAAATAAAATAAAAATTAAAACCCCAAACCAAACAAGAAGAAGAACAAAACATGCTCTCTCCGTTTCTCCCTCTCTGGAGGCATTTAGACATGGAGTCTATCGACAATTCTTTAGATTACCAGGTTGAGTAGACTTAGTCTATGGTCATGTAAGGGAAATGTGGTTGATTATCCCCTTGTGCCTACTGTCTGACTCAAGTTTTCTTACTTCTAACTTAAGGGTCCGCCTAAAGACAAATGTATTTACATCTCCTTGGTGTTCTTTGTCTTCTGACTCCCTCCCTTTTGATATATTTCCCCCCATATGGCAGAATCCAGAGATGCTAGTCTTTGAACTAATAACAGCTGGTGCAGAAGATATAAATCATTTAATAGACAAAGGAAGCTTGTTAACATATATGACGATTTACGTATGATATCATCTCATCTAATTTCATCCTAATTAAGCCTAATGACTGGGTGCGCTTCTCTCCAGATAATCAAGTGCAGTGTGTGAATTTCTCATTTCTACTCATGAAGTTAGCCCCCTACTAAGATGGGTTTTTGTGGTTTGGAAATAAATAGGTCTACATGGCAATGCAGCTGTACAACAATGTCAGACATTTCTCATTAGGCTTCTTTCTTTGGCAGCAGCAAATAAACTTTCTTCTTGCCTTGCTGTAAATAGCTGCTTTCCGTCTTTAAACAGAGAGGTTGCAGGGAGGAAGTCTCAGTCTGTCTAGTTCTTAGAACTGGTTAGGTTATCTTTTGAGTTCTTAATCACTGCAAGCATTCAAAAAGAAATTAAAGCAAACTATGGAGCTCTGATTTCTTTGCTACACCTCCGTTATTATTTTGTGTGTATATTTCACTCAAACATTTTGGAAATTTAAATCTTATCTATTATATAGTTCTTGTCAATGCTGGCATTTATTACTCTTGCATTTTGGTTCAGCTATGCTACGCAGACTGCACTGGAAAGAAGAGAAAACCCTGGGATGAACAATGTCTGCTCTCCATCCATTGCAAAATAAGGACAAAGCCTTCTTGTCCTGTTTCCTGGAAAGACACTTTGCAAACAGAATGTACTCTGATTATTGTACAGAGATATCTAAAAAAAGGAAGATGCTGTGATGCTAGTTTGCGAGGATTATATATTTCAGACTAAGGCCACGAAGCTCTTCTTAAGAACTTAAAAGTGTGCTATATGTTTATAGAATAGAGCTACACTTAATTCTGACTATGTACATGACCCTGAGTATGTACATGTGTTTATGAAGAAGAAGGGACTCTGCCTACTCACACACACATACAAGTCTGAGAACAACTTGCTGGGATCAGTTCTCACCTCTACCATGTAGGTACATGAAATCAACCTCAGGTCATCAGGCTCAGTAGCAGGTGCTTTAACCTAAGTCATCCCACTGACCCTTCACCTCATTCTTGAGAAACAATCTCTTGGTGAACCTGGAACTCACTGATTTTTTCTAGGCTGGCTGGCTAGCATGTCCTAGGGATCTACCTGTCTCTGGCTTCCCAGTGTTGGCACCTATCTTTCACATGTGAACCAGGGTTCAAACTCAGATATCTCAGCAAGCACTTTATGGACAGAGAATTCTGAGCTGTCTGAGCATATATTTTCTAGGAGAATTCACCACAAATCTACAGGCTTTGGAGTCTGTATAATTAGCCTCTTCCTGATGCTGTTTCTTCAAAGCCTCCTTCATAGTTTTGAACATTGGAGCCTACAAAAGAAGCAGACTCATACCTTGATTGAAATCTGCTTTTGATGTAGTAAAATATGTAGCTGGGACAGCACTTTTTGTGAAAGATTTTATAATTTGAGTTCTGTCTTCTCACGAGACTCTTTATTTCCATGACTATGTACATACACATCTTTTCATTCAAAACTACTGTTTTAATTAACTTCTTCAGTGCTATGGATTACACCAGGGCCTCATCCATGCTAAACATATGTTCTGTTGCAGAACTGTACCATCGACAACTTAGAGCAAATAACATAACTCTTCTATAGAAGATAAAACCTTTTGAGCCTGATGCTCACAAACTGATGGGTTATGTTTCCAGAGTACTGTTATGTTCACATGCTAAATTAGGGTTCTCAAGAGTAACAGAACCGAATAGAATGGATACCGGTTACAAAGCGGTTTGCTAGATGGGTTTGCAAAATATGGTCTGAGTAATCCAAAATGGCTGTCTGGGTGCTGGGGAGGGGAGGCGGCTCAGTTCGCAAGACTGGATGGCTTCCAAGTTGCAAACTGTCTCCAGAATGCTGGAGGACTCCTAAAGAGCCACCTGTCTTCAGTCCTGTTGAAATGTAAAGGAAGCTGTGTCTGTTGTGATTAGCTACTACAGCAATAATGTAGATGCAATGAGCACCAAAGAGAGAAGGCTGGCAGATGAAAGCTACCCTACTTCCCCCTGTCATCTTTATGTTTTGTTGCCCACTGGAAGGTGATGCCCATTCTCAGGGACAATGCTCCCACCTCAGTTAATCCTTCCAGAAAATACCATCTTAGTTGATCCAATCAAGTTGAATCCTCATGTACAACAGTTTTCCAATAGAACTTTCATGAATATTTAGTTTTGGTTGATCCTCTTTTCCTCTCCCTATACATCACTGCTTCTTCTTGTACTCTTCCCACCTCCACACAACTGGCCCTCTAACAACTAGCCTAATCCCTTCCCTTGAAGCCTCCTTTCTTTCCTCTCATGATCTTCTTTCTGGTTTGACTCATGCTTTCTTCATGTTGAAGGGTATGGGTAAAGGCTGCTAGTTCTACTATGCACGTGTGTTCCTCTTGTGTGTCTGTGTTTGCCTGAGTGTGTGTATGTGTACTATATGTGTCTAGGAACCCCTGGAACCAGAGTTAGAGGTAGTTATGAACCATCCAGTGGGTGCTGGAAACCTATCCTGGGTCTTTGAGAAGCACAACAAGTGTTCATACCATTGAACAATACCTTCATCCCCTGGTATCTTTTTCTCTTTTCTTTTAAAAAGCTTTTTAAAATATTCATTTATTTTAACTGCTATTCTTTCCTCATACATTACTGGCCACAGTTCCCCTCCCTTCATTCCTCCTAGTCCATCCACCACTCTCTCACCCAGATCAACTCCTCCTTTGCCCCCACTTCCCCTCAAAAATATCCACCAAACATTTCACAGTTTTTGAGGCTTGAAGTAGGGCACTGTGGATAGAGTGCTTGCCTACCATGCCCAAGGCCATGGCTTTAATCCCAAACACTGAAAAAAAATTCAAATTTCCAATTTGGGTACTTTATATTTATTCGAACACTATCAAAACAAATAGAATATGCCTTGATATAAATAAAGTTCATTTTAACTGTTCAAAACAGAGGCTCCAAAGGGCAGTAGGTTTCTTTGTTCCAGAAAGCTATGGTGATTGCCAACATGAAACCAATGCCTTAGCATTTTAGGATGTATTTGTGCCTTACAAAATTGATACATATGAGAATGACTGCTGTTAGTATTTACAAATGATAGAATTCTCAGATATTTAGAATGAGCAATAGATTCCAGTTTGCTTAGAAATGTGTGGCTGTGGCTGAAAAATTCCAATAGGTATCTAATAGATAATGAACCGTATCTAGATTTTCAACAAAGAAACTGGAATGGATTACATATGACAACCAACAAAGATGCCAAGTCTACAATCTGTGAGGTCAACAGGGTCATCAAGCCGAGGGCATAACACTGAAGAGTCTTCAAGAAGGATTGAATTCAGTCTTAGGTGGAAACCCTTTATACTTGACCTGATTTAGTACTGCCTACTAGGAATGAGCAGCCCTGAGATAAGTCAGCTCAAGACAGACCCAGTCACCATAGGAAAAAACAGAATTGCAACTTTTCTGTTGCTCACATGCATCTCATGCTGATCAAAAAGAATGAAGTCTATAAATGATTGAAAGACAAAACCTGGCTAGACAAAATACCAATAACAGTTTCTCTTTTTCCTCTCTTTAAATGTTGCCAGATGAATCATAGCTTTTATTTTGGTAGGAATATTAAAGCTATTATGTGATAACGGCACTATAGTAATTTTTCTGCTTTATGTGCTTTACAGATTTAGAACCCATAATGTGAGATACATTCAACCTCATTATCTTTATAGCCCATCACTCTCATCAGGCATGACCAATAGATTGATATTTGCTTCTAGGTCAAATCTCTTTGCCATTCCTCTACCATTAATAATTTTAGATTTCTTTCAGTATAATCACACACTTTTCTGATATCCAAATAATATGATTTCCTTTCTTTTAAAATCAGTGGTAATTGTGATTAGTATATTTTGGTTGCTTTCTGTATAAATTAAATTCTTTAATATTAACATGAAAAAGTTGGTTTACAGCTGTCCTTTCTCTGTTAGATCACTCACAGAGAATGAGATTTCTTAACAGCTATTATTCAATAATTTGTTCTTATTATTATTGAGAAACGTTATCTGAGTAGTGGGATTTGTATAGTTAATAAAATGTTTAGAATGTTCATGCATCAATAAGAACCCTCTTGATTTTTTAGACATCACTGAAGGTTATCTAGTTTTGTTTTGTAGTTCCCATAGTGATTTAAGAGAAAACAAATAATTGGAAGTTGTCTTATATGTCACTTAGTAATGGTTGAGGCAAAACCAATGGGGAGTTTCTCATTTCATTTTGAGATGATTAGCTAAATCTGGAAAGTTATTTCATCAGCAGGTTATGTGTTTATTTTCTATTTTACTCATTAAAACTCAATCTAATTAGGCAATATTACTTAGCCAGTGCTCTGGGGACCCTAATTCTATTCTGTTTAGTTCTTTGTCCTAGCTTTTCTTGAAGCACTCAGCAAAGGAGTTGTTCACTATTTTTTGCACTCAAGTGAAGATGTACTTTTAGGTTTTTCCCATTTTGTAGGCACAGAAAAGTCACCCTGCCTGCACATCCCTTAGGAGAAGCCTCCTGGCAGCAGGTCTATGAGAGAGGGCAGTTGATCTCTCTGGGACCAAAAGCTTGTCCCTCCCTTGAAGCATTTAGATTCTCCCTTGACAGGAAGCCATAGATCAGCATATTGACAAAATCCTCTATGTCATCATTAAGTAGAGATCTAATAAGTATTCAGTCTGTCCCATCACCATGGTCAGCACCACAGCATTATAAAGCCTGTGGACAGATATAGGCTTGTGTGGGATCTCACACATTACAGCAGGGTCTTGAAAACATTATTATCCCTATTTAGGGCTTATTTTTATTACTGATAAAGATGCATATAATAGTGAATTAAGAACATCAAATCAAATGATATAAGAATGATATAAGCAGATGTTCATAACACACCTAGTAAGTATTCAATTGGCAGTCAGTTACAAATATCCGCAAGCTCAGAATAGTGTTTTGATGTGCCTTTTTTTTTCTTTTCTTTTCTTTCTTTCTTTCTTTCTTTCTTTATTTATTTTTTGCATTATGACATTCTATTTATAAAATAGCTATCAGGATAAAATAGATGCCATATCACCATATTCAAAAAATATGAATTAGGGTTTTGAAGTTTAGTTCTTGAATCCTAAAGTGTTTTAATTTCAAAGGAAATATAAGGTGGTTGGTGAGGTAGCTCAGTTTCCTTGCTTCCAAGACTGATAACATGAATTCAATCCTTGAAATTCAAATGATAGAAGGATGGAAGTTGTCCTCTGACCTCTACGCACACTATGGCATACACACACACACACACACACACACACACACACACACACACACAGAGCGAGAGAGAGACCCATATGCCGTATATACATAGAAAAATGTGTGTTCATCTTAGATAATATATTAACAAATATTTTTTAAATTAAAACTTTTCTTAATTCAATGACCCAAAGAAAGCTATTGTTACCATTTTGTCTGTAAATAACTTTGAAATTTCTGTTTATGTACATAAACATGTGCTAGACTGGTGAGATGGATCAATGAATAAAGGTGCCTGGTCTGTCACCAGGCCTGAGCTGAGTTCCATCATGGAGACTCACATGGTAGATGGAGAAAAATAGCTCTTTCATGTTTCCATGGCACTTGTGCACCTTCACAATATATTCATCTAGAAAGATAGACACAGACACACACCCAGTACATAAACAAATAAAATCAATACAGTTATAAAATATTTAAAGTGTATGCTTACCATTTTGTCAAATCAGAATTCTATTCCTGGTGTTTGGTCATCAAAAATACTTTGTTCATAATATCTCTGAATTTTTTTAAGTTATTTTGTAGCATAAGTTTTAGTGATTGAGTTGTAAATATAATGCATGAATTGAAGTAATCCCCCACAGCTAGGTATTTGGTATTTGAATTCCTTCTCCTTCTCTATCATACACAGTGCTACAAATTACTATTCAATAAAGACTTCTTACACAGATACTATTGGGCATATCTGAAGTAGTTTCTTTAGAATAAGCCCAAGAAGGAGAATCATTTAATCAAAATGAATGTACATTGTGGAGTGTTGATTAATACGATTTAAAATAGGCAATGCATCCCTGGAATATCAAAAATAATAAAACACAAAGAGATATATAGAGTTAAGTGGTTTTCTGTCTTTGTTGTATACTAACAAGTTCCAATGCATTTATTTTCCTGTCTGCTTTTTCTTACGAAAGTGTTTTCTAGCCCCTTTAGAGAGGTGTGTTTCTGTTTGTTTGTTTAATACTACATTCAACCAAATAAAAACCCATGCCTTCTCCATAATCCTTTTACCCAGAGGGTATTCTGCTTTCTTTCTTATCTCCAAAGTATTGTTTTTGCTTTGGGCTGTATTCTGGTTTGATTTTTGATGCTTTGGTAAACACTATTACCAAAACCAGGAGGAAAGGAGTTTATTTCAGTCTACACTTTCAAGTTCTAGTGCATTGCAAAGGGCCATCAGGGCAGGAACTGAAGCAGAAACCAGGCAGAAATGGTGTTCCTTGGCTTGCTCTCTGGCTCCTTCCCATGCCTATGGTCCTCCAGCTTCCTTGTACAGCACTGGTCCACCTGCCAAGGGCTGGTAATATCCACAGTTGGCCGGTTTATTCCACACCAATCATCAGTATAGGCAATGTCCACAGAAATTCCCACAGCAGTCTTATCTAGACATTTCTCAGTTGAGATTTCTTCCCGGGTGACTCTAAAGTCTAAAAACTGACAGCCAAATCTAGCTGGGACAAACTCAGGATACAGAAAACTTTACCGATAGACACTATAGTCCCAGCTTTTCTAGGACAAGCTGTAATAAATAATCAACAACATGCGCAATTTGTACCTTCATGTATATACATTGAACATGTTTTCAGAAGTAGGCTTGCTGGTCAACTAAATAAAAACTTAATAAATTTATGAAATGTTGAGGATTTCTCACTCTGGGAATGGCATGTTTACACAACATTACCAATATTGGTATTCCTTCCTCTATCCTTGATAGAAGATGGTGCTATCAAACTGTCAACTTTCATTCAGTATAGCAGATATGATATTTTAAAGTAGATATAATTTGTTAATTTGCATTGATTTTCTTATAGGTAAAATTGAACACTTTACTCAGCAGCAATTTGCATTTCTCTTTCAACTTCCTTTAAGGTTTATGTATTTATTTTTTGCTATGAAAACAGACTTATTTTGTAGTAGAATTGGTTAATTTTTAATTTATTTATAATGAATTTCAGAGTATTATTACAAAATTTTCTTTTTTAGTTCTGAAACTGCAAATAATTTTCCCATGACTCCCCTAGAATTCTTACGGAGGCTTCCTTTGTTCTCCTTTTTCACTCATTGCCATCTCTGATTTATTGTGCTGTTTTGTCGATGTAAGATTCAGATATTTATCAAATTTCATTCATTTTCTTTTGGGGTGTGTGCATGTATCTGTGTGGTGCGTGTGTTCACGCATCTGTATGTGTATGTGTTTATGCGTATGTGTGTGCAGCTGCACCTGGGGACTGCAAATGTCATGCTTGTGGAGGCTGAATCTGAGGGTGGGCATTTTCCTCCTCCAGCATACTTATAGAGACAGTGTCTCTTCTTGAACCTGGAGCTCACTACCTGCAGCTAGTCTGGCTAGCTAGATTGCCTGGGGAACTTGTATCTCTGCCTCCCTAGTACAAGGATGGCAGGTCTAAGACATTTCTGCCTGGCTTATATTTGTCTGGGGTCAGAACTCTAATCCTCACACTGGCACAGCAAGCACTTTAGTCATGTAGTCATCTTCCCTACTTAATTGTTTTTCTAAATTCCCTCTCTGTGCTATGAAGCAAAGGCATGTTTCTGTAGAAACAGACAGGTTCTTTATTGTATGTTGAATTTCATTTTGTTTAACTGTTTCCAGAACTTCGTTCTGTTCATTTTTTTTTCAGCTTCCATGCCTGCTTAACTCCCTACCCTGAAGTCAGTTTATATTGAAAACTGGTTAAGCCATTTGTTTTCTCTATGTATTTCAAACAAAGAAAACCATCAAAGAGTTTTTTTGTAAAATGGAGCTTTACCAAGCCCCCTTTCAATTGGCCCACTAATTTTTCTAGGAAAAACTCTAGTATGTATTTCAAAAATACTTCTGTAGGTCATCACTTTTTTTTTATTTTTTAATTTACCAGTTTTCCATTACACTGCAACAAACCTGCTGTTTCCACCTATAAATTGTGGTTTCCTTGTATTATCAGCAGACCAGAAGTTTTTGTTTTTTGTTTTTTGTTTTCCTCTTTCAATAGCCTACATGATAGGTGATGGATTGGGCCATTGGGGGAATTCCATGGCAGCAGAGCATCCCAAGGAGGCAGCTCACCTTGGTTCCTTTACAATTGCCCTACTCTCTCTTGTCTTTTGACCATAGAACCTTTGCAATTAGCACATCCAGTTTTTGTATGAGCCCAAAAGGAAACAACTATTCAGAAGGCATTTTTTTTTCTTGGATCCACAATATGAGAACTCACAATTTCACCTTTCTCCAAAAACATGGTAGTGGTCTGTCTGTTAGGTTCCAGTTGGTTTGAGATTACACAGTGATGCTAGTTGGTGCATCTTTTATCTATAACCCAGGCATGGCTTGCTAAGGTCACTCCTTTAAAAAGTTTTTCTTGCTCTTGCATTTTAAAAAGTCTCAATGGTTCATTCAATCTCTCCATTTTTAGTATATATGGATATTATTGTTTAAATATTTTGTTTGTCTACATGCTGAAGATTTTTTGCCATTATTTATAGTGATTTTTCAGTTGATTCTTTTTTTCCTCCAGATATCAATCACAACCTTTATAACTCTGAATAATGTTTGCTTCTTTTATAATCAATATGACTCCAATTGTGAATTGTGCTCTTTGAAAAGTGTAGCCAATAGTTCAGCAAGAATGGTAGGACCTCATGAGCCCCTCCTTAATCTGTGATTGACTATTGAATGTCTCAGTTATGGGCAGACAAAGTGCAGGCAACCACAGCTAGTTAGTAGGTCCTAGCTTCGGTGTTCTACATCCATAGAGCCAACTAGTATATCTCCCTTCTAACTCTCTTTTAACGTTCTTTCTTAAGTTAGTTTACAAGTTAGTAGATATGCTGCTATGTTTCCATACTTTTAATACATCCTTTATTTGAATTAACATTTCTAGAACTGGTACATCTATTATCCACCTTATGAATTTTTGTTTTGTTTTTTTGAGACAGGGTTTCTTTGTGTAGGATAGGCTAGTCTCCAACTTGTGTACTATGCCTCAACATCCTCCTATGGTGAATTTACTTTAGGTATGTGGACTTCTGTTCTTCTCAGATCATAAAGTTATCATGCCCAAATATTAAGTGCAAATATTAGTTGCAGTAATTTTTTCCTTATTATAAAAACATCACTTATTTCCATGTGTTTAAAGACTATTAAGATGGCTTAAAACATCCAATGTTTGTTGTCTCTTGTTTGGGTTTCTTGAATACACTTGACCTAGGTAACAATATTATTTTGACAGAAAAAGAAGTAATGGAATTTAGCTCTCATTTGTTGTGTGGCTCTGATTGCTGCAGTGTTCTTTAGTTTTCTGTCTTATGTTGTTCCCAACTTTAGCACAATGTGAATGGAAAAATCAGGAGCATAGAATCTTCTAGTTGATCTTTCAACTCAGTCTCTAAACACTTGAAACCATTTTCTTGCACTATATGATAAACACTGAGGAGGAAATGAGGGCTCCCAGAGCCAGCTGTGTTTATTCACTCTGGTGGCCTGAGTCTTGTCTGTATAAAGGATCTTTTTAATTATAACTGACCTCATCCAGCCGTTGGCTATTTTGTGTTGCCACAGATTCTAAGAGGAATAGTTCACACACATTGGGAGATTATAAGGTATCTTGGCAAACAGCTTGAAACTCCAAATACAGAATGCTTCAATTCATAGTGCAATTTACAACTTTTCAAAGTGACTCTTAACATCTTCCTTTCATGGTTTATTATATTAAATATGATGTATGGGGGCTGGAGAGACAGCTTAGCAGTTAAGAACATTTGTTATTGCAGAGGATCTGGGTTCAGTTCCTAGTACTCACCTGGTGGCTCAAAACCATCTGTAACTCCAGTTCCAGGAAATCCAGTGCCTTCTTCTGACCTCTTGTGTGCCAGGTACTTACATGGTACAGATACATATATCCAGGCAAAATGCTCACATGCATTAAATAAACAAATCTAAAACAACAACAACAACAAAACAAGATTTCTAATATTAAGAATATTGAAATCTACATTTTATGCATACCTGATTTTATTCTTTAAAGATATATTTGCAACAAGTTGACAAAGGATCCACAGATAGATCTTGCAAAAAGTTATGTGAAGTAGTCATTGGCATGGTAGTTAATTCCTGAAACTCACTGGAAACTGGTTGTGTATGATGTTTGTCTGAATTGTTTAGTCTAAGATTGGTATTCTACAGAATGAACTGTAGGCATCACCATCTAAACCTGAGATAACTAAAAGACCCCATAGGACAAGTTTGTGTAGAATTCCATAGCAAATCAAGGAAAGAATTATATCCTAAGAGCAAGACCTGAATATCAGTTAGATTCATACCCTAGAGCTTCTAAAGGGACTAAGATGGGAAGGATAGGGAGAAAGTTCAGGATTGTGGACTCTGTGAATAGGGCAAAAGTGTCCCTAAGTGTGGCTTATGGCTCTTAGCCTCCTTTTGTGAGGTAGAAATTGGCTCCATTAGGACATCGCTGGAAAGTGTTACTCCGGCCTCTTCTCATAAAAGTCATGGCCTCTTGAGAGACTTAGAATAGCCTTGAAAACAGAGGTTCATCTGGTCCTCCGAAACCTGGGAGTGCTGTGATAAAAGGAGAGGCCCCAGGAGTGTGATGCAGCTGAGGTTTTTGCACAGGTCCTGGAAATGCTCTCTGCTGGGGCAGGGGAGGGGGGAGTGGGGAGAACTGCTGACTCCCTGCTCCTTCACAGCCAGATGCTCATATGATGCTCAGACAAACGGAACTTCTGGGCTCTCTTCCTGTCAGTTCTTTTGTAGTCAAAATAGCATCCTGCTTCCAGGGACTCCAGGTTTTCTGACTTCACTAATTAAATGAAAATCTGTGTTCTTATTAGAGATAAAAGAGCTGATCAGGCAAGGAAGCCAAAGGAATGCAACTGATGAAATAACATTTCTAGCCAGACATGCTATTATTTTATTTGTTATTATTCTTTGACACACACACACACACACAGACAGAATGTAACACGGGTTGATTATGAACTGACTATGCTCTCAGATTCACTTGCCTTGACCTACCAAGCTTGGAAATACAATATTTTCCTGATGTACTTGGCCATGTAGACATTTTAGACATTTGATGACAGAGTACTGGCAAATTCTTACACATGAATGCATGGTGAGGATTGGAACTTGAGAAACGAGGAGCATAGAGGATATATATATATATATATATATATATATATATATATATATAAAATCGAGAGAGAGATAGACTATGAATTGAATGCTAAACTCTATGCTTAGAATTTAATGTTTTAATGTTGTAAATTACATATTTGTAAACAGACAAGCAGTTACATAAGTCCTCGGTTTTGTTTATTTCTTTTTAGTAAATAAACATCGAATGCTTTGTAAATGCAAGGTCCCATTAAACAATACAGCCTGAAGCAGACAACATTTCTACAGAGCCTCTAAGGGTCTGGATTCAGGATAAAATATGAGATTAGAATTAAACAGAATAAACTAACACCCTGGCAGTGTTTAGCGGCCATTTGTAAACACTGTGCTGTATGCCTCCCACTTATTATCTCATATCATCCTCAGCATTCTGTGTGAGTGCTATTATGCTCATTATGCAGACGTGAAAACTGAAGATCTTAGCTGTAGAATGTCTTACTCAGTGCTACAGAAATTGTGATTTTCTGCCTCCCTGGTGAAAATGGAGTCAAAGTACTTGGTTGTGCGTATGAGCAACTATTGGAATAAATCACCAAACATTTAAGTTCATAAACCAAAGCATATTTAAACCATCTTTGCAGTCTATAAGCAGCTCAACTTTTTGGCTTACATCTTAATGTTTTATTGGCAACTATGCAACTAATTACGTGGGTAGCCATTGGATAAGTTAAATAAAAGCTAAAAGACCAAATAAATAAGGGAAGTAAATAGAGATCACTGAAGCTAGTTTTCAGAGTATAGATCATGAAATTACTTCACTGGGGTCCATGAGTGGAGTAAATTGAACTAATGAAGGAAGCAGCACTGGGAGAAAAATCTAGATGATTAGTGCAATAGAAAGAGAATATCAAGATAGATGAGGATTAGTCACTGTGAGGATGTTAGTGCAGTATGCAATACTATGTGACTAAATACATCATAGGACCATTGACAGAGGCAGTAGTGACAGATATTGAAAGATGCTCCTAAAAATTCTGCTGTAAAACCTGGATGCCCTGGCATGTTGTCCTGCCTGCAATGCTAGTGCTATGTGCAAGCCAGAGTCTCTCTTTTCTTCCTTTGTGCTACATTCTCTTGTGATGAATACTTCAGTTTCACGTAGTGGTTTATATTTCATGTCTCTGGATAGTCACAGAGCCGGAACTGAGTCACTATTATTCTGCCATAGTTATGCTAAGTTCATATGCCTTTAGTCTCCACTTCCTAGAATGCCTTGTATAAAAGAGTAGAGCAGAGTCTGGAGACAGGTGGCTAGCCATATATTAATATACTCCTCACAACTTAGTTCTTGGTTGAACTTTCACATCCCTGGACACCTAGATTATTAAAAGAAAACAACAGCTCTGAAATTACGCATTGTAAATGTCTATGAAAACACAAAAGAGTAAAATTTAGATTGTTCTAATTGAATCTCATTTTTCTTTTTCAAAAATAAATATTTGTTTTTCCTTTCTGTGTAAGATTGTTTTGCCTACACCTGTGTATTTGCACCACATAAATATCTGGTGCCTGCAGAGCCCAGAGAAGGGATTGGATCCCCTAAAATGAATTGGAGAAATAGTAAGCTGCCTTGTGGATACTGGAAGAACCCAGGTCTTCTGCCACAGCAGTAAGTGTTCTTAACCTCCAAGCCATCTCTAAACCCCTGAGTCTGATCTTTCTTAATCAGCACCTTTATGATTCATAAGCCTTGGCTTTATGAATTCTAAGATGAGCTACATAGCATCCATCTCATGGGTCCGTTGTGAAGAGGAAAATATATTGTAATGATTCATGCAGTACCTGGATTACATGTAGCCAGTCACTCAAAACATTAACTACTTATTTCCATCTATCTCCTTTTCTAGCTAAATTTGAGATTATAATAATTATACTTTAGTTTTAAAGCCATTGATTTTATTTCATGCTAAATTCTTTCCAATTATTTGTCTTTTAAAACCTGTTACAACCAATCTGCATAGTGAAATTTTTAATTATACCCATTTTTATAGACAATAAAACAGAGACTTAGAGATATAAGTGCCTTCTTGAAATCATGTAGATAGCAAAACCATGACTGGAGGTCAAAGAGTAAGAATGCAGTAATTCCACTTGTTGAAAAATACTGTAAAAATGGGAAGTCTGTCACAGAGTTAGTACGAGGAATCTATGTCTTTGTTAGCTGACATTTGGTTTGACTGCAGTACCAAAGAATAAATATGATAAAGTGTGACTATGTGTCTCCTGTTGTAGAGGTCTATGCTATGTTTGTAATTTTTTGTTATTTAGATTCTACTGAGTCTAAAGTGGATGATGTCCATTTTCTAACATTCTTCTTCTGCTTGGTTAGGAATCCTGTGCACCAGATCCATACACATGGTAGAAAACTTTCTTATAGATTTTATTCTAATTGTTTTGTTTCATTTAAAATAACAATTGCATATTCACATATTACTTATTTCTATATAAGTGCTATTGGTAGAATTATTTCCATCACAAAATAAAATCTACACTTCTACATAATCAGTTTTATTGCTCACTTGAAATAAAAGCCAGCATTAAAACAAGGACTATGTAACTTTTGAAAATCTGTTTATTCTCTTTGGACTTCATCTTTTTTCTCAAGTAGTTTTATTTTTTTATATTTTATTTATTTACTTGATGTGCACATTTTTCTATGTGAGGGTTCCTCTGGAACTGGGGTTACAGACAGTTGGGAGCTGCCTTGTGGGTGCTGGGAATTGAACCCAGGTCCTCTGAAAGATCAACCAGTGCTCCTAACCACTGACCTATTTCTCCAGGCCCTGGTACTTCATCTTCTTATCTGAAAATTGAGTGGGTTAAAATATGTCTTTTCTTCAACTCTAATGTACCAGGACTCTTGACACTAAATGCTGTGATTTACATAGGTGACTATTTGGAGATAATACAGAAAATGTAGTCTAAAGGGAGAGAGAGATGTCTCAGGGTTAGTATGGATTGCTCTTCTGGAGGATATAAGTTCAATTCCCAGCTCCTTCATCAGGCTTCTCATAACTTCCAATAATTACAGCTCCAGGAAATTCTGGCATATGTGGGCACCTGCATACAACACACACACACACACACACACACACAGAGTTAAGAAATTTTTTTGAAAAGTATAATGACTTTTATTTAAGAATGCATTCAAAATATTCCTCATATTTTCATTGACCTAATAAAAATGTGTAGATGATGTAGGAAAGTATCCCTGAAGAAGAAAGAAATCTGATTAAAGCATTCAGTATTATAATTTTTAAAGTACTTCAATAATAATTTTACCCTGTAGAAAGATTTGTATCTTTAAAGGAAAATGTTTATTAACTCACATCAACTTCTAAAATAGAAGATTGTCAGTTAATATAAAAAAGTGAAGTAAAAATTTCTAGTCTCTTGTGAAAGACATTGCTGGAAGGCAGAAGGATTTGGCAGATGAATCCTAACAGTCTCATTTAATATCTGAACAGTTGCCATTCAAGTGAGCTCCATCATTGATTCACTTACTTGATGACAATTAGTTGAAAATATCTGCTCTGCACTAAGCTTTTATCTAATGATAAAAGTAGAAGATAATTCTAATTATTTTAACACAGTTATCAAAATGATCAGTGTTCATGAGGAACGTTGGGACATCTCATTTAGATGTCTGAGATCATGGAATTCTTAATGTATAGTTGGACTTCTTCATTGGGACTTTTGTCTCCCAAAACATATAGAGACACTATTAATATATTATGGAAGCTCAGTCAATAGGTTAGGCTTATTTCTAACTAGCTCTTACAACTTAAATTAACCCATTTCTATTAGTTTACTTACGCTTCATGGCATTACTATCTCATCTTCATATTGCCTATCCTGCTTGCTCTGTGTCTCCTGATGTTTACAATTTTTCTTATCAGCATCCTCACTCCCAGAAACCCTACCTAGTTATTGGCCATTCAAAATGATACATCTTCACAGTGTACAAAAAGATTATTCTACAACATTCCCACTTTTTTTCTAAATAAAAAGGAAAGAGTTTAACTCTAACATAAAAACTATATACATTAAGAACAATTATTAGGTATTTTCTAATTAGAAGGGAAAAGTAAATGAAAATATATACAATAGGACAAATTATAAAATAAGAATTACATTCACAATGTCCAGTCCATTTTTATTTAGCATATTTAGAGAATATACTCTATTACCTATCTTGTTTTGATGAATTTAAAGTTTTATACCTAAACCATTTTCAATTATAACTTGTATTACCATCTTAAAACTGTCTTTTTAGACCTCAAAATATATTTTAGATAAATTTAAGCTTTTCTGTCTCTCAACCTTACAAACCTTATGTTTCTTATGTAAGTTTCTTTTCTGAATTTAGTCTTCAATCTCCATCAGAGACCCAAGAAGGATAAAAAATTATCTGAGTAAACAGGAAGTACAGCACAAACAACTTCCAAATCTAGAGAAACAGCTGCCTGCCTGGACAGTCACCCAAGGTTCCTCTGTAATGTTGGGGCATCCATCTTCCACCTAAAAACCTAGAAAATATCTGGCAGAATTTTCTGTGAAACAGGCAAATTTTTGAAGGCCTGTCCTACCATATCTTGGCAAAGTCCAGCAGTCTCTTGTGTGTCCTCTTTGTCCAATTTAGACAGCACACTGTTAGAAGTCAAGGCAAGAGCAGTTTATTTGCCTCATGGCTTACTTTTGCCACAACAGCAAGCTACATGTGGAAGTTTTTCTATGCCATCATCTCTGAAGTAGACTGGTGCTGCTAGGAGCAGACATGTCTCATTGTCATGAAAAGCCTCATGTTATTGAAACACTTTAAATGCCATATTCTATAGGTCTTTGAAGTATTTGAAAACCATAATCTGTGTAAAATATATCTGTCTTTGACCTTGAAAACATACCTATTTAATATTATATTCCCTCTTTTCCCTTCAGAAAGAGATCTCTGAATGTAATTTTATTTGTTTAGCTTTCTCTCCAACTATGGCCAGTAACAATTTGTAACCAACCACACTAAGTGATGCCAAACATCCATAACTTAGTGTGGTTGGTTACAAATTGACTAATGAATAGGCCAGATCATGAAAAATACTGATAGACATAGTTTTGCTTTATTTTTAAATTAAACTATAAATAATAAATTAAGATTTTTAAACAAATGTATTTGCACATAAAACACCTACACTGTCAGCAGCAATCTTATTTTCCAGAAATAGCAGTGGCAAGTATTGTAAGGGTAGCACTTTTGTATGAAATGTTTACTCATAAATAAGATGTTACAAATGGGATAAATTTATGTTGAGATAGAACAGTAACTTCAAAATCAAACTAAACTTTACATTTTTTTTCTATCTATAGGCAAGAGACAGGCCAGGGAAGAGGGAACATTCAAAATCTCAGCATTTCTTAGAAAGGCTACATGTGAGAATGTCATGCAAAGGTGTGTTGCAGTTGGCCAGGACACTGTCTTGTAGAAACTAAGCTGACCTTTTCCACCTGCTCTTATGAGTTTTAAAATAGAGTTAGAGATATAGATGAGTTACTAAGAGCATTGGCTGCTATCTCAGAAGACCTGGATTCTAATCCCCTCACCCAGATATTGGTTTACAACCATCTGTAACTTTAGTTCCAGGGAATCTGACTCTCTTCTGACCTCCATAGACACTTCATGAAGATAGTGCAAAGGCGTAAACACAAGGAAAAAAAAACACCCATACACATAAAATAAATAATAAATGAAATATGATCATTATATTTTACTATAAATATATAATTTATATATTATAAAATATAATTTATATTGTGTTTCCTCCACTATGTGTACATACAATATTATTTTCTTCTTTGTTAATATGTGAAGTTGTGTTTAAAAAAATCATATAACCCAAAAATCATACCACACATTTTGTAGTGTAGAAAAAGATTTCTACTAAGCATCAGAATTTAGCTTTGCAAAATGAATAACCAAATGTACATTTAAAATATATAATAAAGTATATATCCCAACTTTTTGTGTTAAGAATATTTTTAAAATTCCCAGTGTTCAGCTTAGCCATTCAAAGGCAAAACTGCATCCTGAGAGCTTTATTGTGTTTTGTAGTATCTTGATGGCATGCATTGTCATCCATTTTGTCTTTCTATAAATGGAACATTGAAATAATCAGAAATGTACTGATTCAAAGATTTGTGGGAAATCCAAGATTAAGGTGTTGCATTTGTTGAGGTTGTGATTGTGTAATAAAGTGGTGGAAGGCAAAGAGGTCAAGAAACAGTGAAGACTGGAACAGATAAATGGAGAAGCAACATTGATGCATCCGAGAGTGTTGAGTTCTCAAGGTCTCATCACTGCTCAGTGTTCCTACTGAAGATTATGCTTCCAATGGATGCACTTTGGGGACCACCACCATACTGTAGTGCTGTTTGAAACATCAAACATGTTTCCTGGCATGTTTGATTATTTGGGAAACATTTTCATCTGCCTGAGCTTTAGCAAATTGGTAGGGCTCATTTGGGAAATAATGGACTGTGTCAAGACAAGACAAAACAATAACAAGTATAAAACACCGCATTTCAGATGGGTCTGAATGTGATTCTTAGTCTCATTAGCTACTGATAAGGTCATCTTATTCATCAGTTGATGCTTATTTTAGTTATCTTTGTATTATAATTAAGTATCTTTGAGTTGGACCCATTCATCTTGAAGCTAGGTTAGTGTCACTTGCATTTGAATTCAGTTCAAATGTCAGTTTTCCATTTTCCAATTCTTTTGCTGTTTAAAATAATCAGTTGAATTAAAGATGAATAATTACTGGCTCTGTTCCTATAGTAACAAGTGTCACATTCCAACAACTTAGAAATAAGGTGGTTTATTTTCTGCTTCCATTGTTTACAGCCTTCAAAACCAACACTGGGGATATATATTATATTTTCTCTTTATTACTCACTAGGTACTAATTAGGAGCCTGTAATGGGGGAAGATAGGGCTCAAAGAAGGTCTTTTGAAGTTGACATCAATGTTAAGTAAAACAAATGTTATCTTAGCTTTCCATTTCTTTAAAGACTGTGATTGTTTGGCTCTTTCTTTTTTATTAAAAAAGTGCCACAAGTCCAACATGAAGAACATTCATGTGCCGATAGCAACAGAATAATTAGCAGTTGATTTATTAAAATGTGAATCTCCAACTAATACTTATTACGTACATGTGTGCCAGACACTGTGATAGGAGCTGGCAGCATACCAGTTTTAAATAAAAATACAGTTTTGGTGGGTGAATTTAAGTCATAGTTGGAGGAAACATTTCTTCCTTGGGTTGTAATGTAACAGGATACAAAATCAAAACATACTTCTGTTTTTAAATTCTAAATTCTCTCCTGCGTTCCTGTCTGAAAATTGGTATGAAAAGAAGGAAGAGACAGACCCCCTGCTGTAATCATTGCCAAGGTGTAGAAAGAAAGAAGAAATGAAAGCAGGAAGATGAAGTACAATGGTCTTTAGTAGAATGGAGAAGGTTGATAACTATCACTTTAAGGGCTATTGGAGCCATTCCTCACCAAAGAGGATTGTATTAACCAACCATTTTTTAAAATCATGTGTGTGTGTGTGTGTGTGTGTGTGTGTGTGTGTGTGTGTGTGTAAAACTATATATTTAAGAACCATGTGATTTGTTAAGTTTTATGTACTTACTCAAATGATGAGCATGTTTGCCATTAATTCTGTTACACCCAACATCGACATTTATACAAATTACCATCTTGAACAAAGCTGCTGGGAAATACCTATGACTCTGAGAAAATAGGATTGGAAGACAACACTAAATATATTTGCCGGTGAGAAGGAAAAGGAATTCGAATAATAGTTTCCTGCTTTTATATGTGTTATTTCCTTACCACCTACTTAAATAACATAACAAATATGTTCTTTCATCCTGAAATGACCTGAGATTTGCTGGTGGAAGTAAGTTGGGAAGTACTATAGCTTGTGAGTTACTGAGAAAAGGCAAAATTGGACAGCACCTCCTGGTCTTAGATGTGGTTGGGTGTGACTCCTGGCACACTGATGTAATTGCATACATGCAGGCATCTTTTGTAGCTTACAAAACTTGATTCAGGTTGGTCCTGGTGACATGGAGGACCTCCTGAGGTGCAGATCTACAGAAATGCAAGCAATGTACATACTCTGGAAAAATTGGTCAGAGAGCATCTCCCTCCTTATATACTGTGTCTAATAGAATCAAAATGAGGACCCTCTTCACAAGAAAATTAATCACAAATCTGCTGCTTTTGGTAGTAATTTAGGAGATGCAACAGTACCAAATATACCACCCCTGTTTATAAGCACACAAAATTAAGACTTACGCCAGTTTCCATGAAGCCATAGCCTAGATATTTTAAGTGTCTTTTTGGAGTTGTTGTGAAGCTGAGAAAGAAATCAAGCTGTTTGGTTTCCCCCACATTTACTTCTAAATATATTATTTTATTATGCAACATAGGATTCCCTGGCTATCAAACCTTTTGCAAAAGTACAGGTCAGACAGCAAAATTAAGATTGCATTGTGTATTTTATGTAGGAATGTGAGCCCACAGCATCCTTACTCTTAACTGAAATCATCTTGTCTTCGTTTCCTTTCTCTTCTCAATGAAATTGTAACTACAGCTGTAGGGAGTCTCTAGAGTATACCGTGTGGGGAAGCTATCTTATTATAGGGCTGGTGGCATAAAAAGAGATATTCGGGTAGCATCTTTTAAAGCCTGGAACTTTCAGCATGATCTTCCATTCAAACAAAAATGCAGTAAAATTCACAGCTTCAGATCCAAAACTTAAGAGCTGTTTTCCCATAAGTGGGTGTAACTTAATTTAAAACATTCTAAACACAGTACTATATTCCTTGAGCGGTGATTTGCCACACAACTGATGAAGCATCTATAAAAATGGCAGTGAACCATGGAAAGATGACTTCAGAACATATGCTCAGCTCGGTGCTTCAGTTCACGCCATTAGGCCTTCGGCTTTTGCTGTTCAGTCAGCCTTTTGGCTGCTTGCATAATAGTTTAAGAGCCATTTCCTATAATATCTATTTGGGAAGAATATCTAGATTGGAAATTCCCACAATTTAAGGTTCTCAATTAGACTAACAGTGAAAGTATCACCTAAAAAGCTGGTAGAAGATCCTCACTTTTCTAATAGAATTTGGAAACATCTGAAGATACAATGACCTCATAATCTTCTAATGAAGCCCCACAGAAGTGTCTGTGTTCTTAGAGCATTTCTGGAAATGCAACTTAAAGTCCATTGCCTGAAGAAAGAGGTAAGATGTAGCATCATATTTGCTAAGAGCACGTTGTGTAATCGAGGATGGAACAAGTTGATGAAAAGGGGCGCTGGCAGTCTGGGTAGTAAAGGTTTCTTTTTCCCCTCGCATTTGTTTTTCCGAACTAAAATTGAAAATAGCTGTGTTGCACATGATATTATTATATGTAAACGCTAAGCGAGTGTCTGCAAAAGTCATCAGTCTGGAAAGGTGGGAAAGGGAATTATCAGTCAACTTTCACTGAATTAATAAGATCCTCAATTAGCGCCTTCAGTGTGCATAACTTAGCAAGGAGTTTCACCTTTGTACCTGTCCTCTTTGTGCTTTGATAAGAGTATTTGTTCCTCTGAATACTAGTATTCATTTGTAGTGCTTTGTTGTGTTTGTATGTGTTTTCATGTGGCATGGGGCACACACGTGTGTGTGTGTGTGTGTGTGTGTGTGTGTGTGCGTGTGTATGTGTGTGTGCGCGCACGCACGCTCTTTTTTAGGCTAGAGGTCAGCCTTGGGTATCACATTTCTCAGGAGCTATCCACATTGTGTTTTGAGAACCTGTCCCTGCAAACCAGGCACTATTATAGTTAGCATTTATAAGCTTGATACAAATTTAGGAAGAGGGGATCTCAATTGAGGAATTGCCTTTACCAGATTGGCCTGTGGGCAAGTCTAGAGATCATTGATCAATTTATTTAGGAAGAAGTCCCAGAGAGGTAGGATGGATGGGATTGTGAAGGGATTTGAATAATAATGAGTTTGTACATCATAGGTAAGTGATGATGAAATAAAAAAAAGGGCTTCAAGTGAGAGACTAATATATATTCTTGTACATTTATCATTTGCTTACTAGATTATAGTCATTTTAGGGCAGGAATCAGGTCCTATTTACCTATATACTTCAGTTTTCTATTAGTAAAATCACCTGTACATTGATAACAATTAACACATGCTTGATCTCAAGGAAACCGTATCTACTTACACATGTGAGGAGTGGTCAGGCCATTCTCAACAGAATCACCTCTCCTGCAGATAGACTAGCCTCAGAAGACATACAGTCTTTTCAAAGAAGGCATAATTAATAAAGTAAGTGGAATAAAGTAAGTTTATATATTATTTAAAAGAAAGCATGGAGTATTTTTTCAAAGAGATATAAGGATAGTGTTTGAGGATATTAAGAAGAAATTCTTCACTTACATTATAGAATATCTTTGAAACAAGAGGATATAAGGTTTGTCTGAGAATTGCCATGAGGCCGTTTTATCTAGTGAGAAATGCACAGTTGCCATTATGCCATATTATGTTATGCCTTGAAAGCTAGGAAACATATTTGTTCTAAACTTGAAAGATGGTGGAAAGTCACTGCATGTTTCTGAACATCACCATAATTTTGTTGAAATGACTTCAGTTGGTAACAGGTTTGCTACAAAGAATGAATGTTAGTGGTGGGAAATAAAAGCTGCAAAAAGCAGTGAGTTTTACAGCAAGATGAGAAAACGTGAAGTTCTGCAGTGGTGCTGGGTTCAGAATGAGTAGGGAAATTTCAGAAGCAGAGTTGATGAGACTTGGATTGTAATTGGATACATAGAGGGAGAGAGAACAGCAACTGGGTTTGTTTGAGTGGTGACCTCTTAGTGTTTTTCCAGACTAGACTCATGCCACTGAAGGAAACACATGTCGTTTCTCTTCAAAAATGCAAACACTTAGTCCGGGGTAGTGGTGACTCAGTCAGTACAATACATGCTGTGCAAGCTTGCAGACCTGAGTGAGATCTCTGTCACTCAGACAAAAGCCAGACATAGTGGCATGTAGCAGGAATCCTAGTACAGAGATAGCCAAGGAAGACAGACACCTGGAGTTTGCTGGCTGGCTAGTCTTTCTGAATCAGTGACTTTCATGTTCAAGGAGAGACCTGATGTAGAGAGCAATAAAGGAAAATACCCAACATAACACCTACCTCTGGCCTTCACATGCATGGACCAGTGTGTATGCGTGCATTGCATACCTTTATATCTATATGCACATGCACATACACACACAGACACACATTATTAATAGTTTTTTAAAATTCTGAGTCAAGTTAATGGTAAGGAATGTTATCTCAGTGTTATATTCATTTATCCCGACAAAAGATTATCAATAAATGTAAACTTATTACCTAATTTTGTCACCCATCATAATTCATGAGCTAAGAGGGGCACACAACTCTTTCTTCTTAGGTTTTCATCTCTTCAGATTTAGAGCTCTTCTTTCTGTAGGAATTGCAATGCTGCCTTGTGATGTAAGGCCTTGGTGATTTATGACAAGGCCACAACCCGAATGTTTTCTGACTAAAGGCCAAGAGAAAATGTGAAGTCCAAATGGAATTTTCTAGGCAACCTAGGGCACAGGAGGTGTATCAATGCTTTAAGAAAAAGAAAGAAAGAAAGAAAGAAAGAAAGAAAGAAAGAAAGAAAGAAAGGAACGGAAAGACTGTCAGCAAGACCCTTGGTTAGTATTATGGGAAAGCATTGGGTCACAAGAACTAGATTTCAATACTGCTTCTGTAAGTAGCAACTTTTACATACCATTTTTTTTTTTTTGTATAAATCACTTAAACTCTGTGGGCCCTTGATTTCCAATTTGTAAAGCAGTACTTTCTTATAGGATAATTGGGATGATGTAAGTGTCTTTATATTTGTAAACACGAGGATTTCATTCTAACTAGTTTTACCTCTTCAAGTGGAGGGGAAGGGTCTCCATTTCCTGAATTGTTTTTCCCTGTTTCTTCATTTCTTGCTAGTACACATCAAAGTTTGTGTGTGGCTGGTTACCTCTTCCTATGTGTTGGATAGGTGACAATCTATGTGCTTTGTTTTCTTTTGCTTCAACTGAAAAATGACACAAGAGGTAAGAAGCAGCCTTTTTTTTTTTTTTTTTTTTTTTTTTTTTTTTTTTTTGTATTAAGAACAAAAGAGGGAGCCACTATAGGTTTGAAGAGAAAACTGAATCTAGAGAAATGTCCAGTCCAGAGACCTACAAGATGAGCAATAGTAGAAAGGCTATCATAAATGCCCTTCCCTGATAATGAGATTGACAACTAATTTATCCATCAGCATAGAGCCCTCATCTAGTAGCTGATGGAAACAAAATCAGACACCCACCACTAAACACTGAGCCAAACTGGAATCCAGATGCAGAGAGGGAGGACAAGACCAGGCTACAGAAACCCACAAAGACAGCTGACCTGAACAAGGAGAAGCTAATGGGCCACCAGACTGATAGCTGGGAATCCAGCATGGGACTCAGCTAGCTGAATATGGGTCTCAGCTAGAAGGCCTGGGCAGTCTAAGGGACCTCAGACAGTGGAACCTGGTGCACAAAAGGACTTTAGGAGCATATTCTCCATGGAGGGATACTCCCCTAACCTAGAGACAGGAGAGACGGCCTAGTCCCTACTCCAAATGACTTGACAGATTTAGATGACCCCTCCTCGAAGACATTACCCTACATGTGGAGCAGGGGTAAGGTCGGGGGAGGGTGGTGGTGGGGAGCATGGGAGGGTGAGAGAGAGGGGAGAGGAAGGGAGGGAGGGAGAGGGAACCGGGATCGATATGAAAAATAAAAAATCATAAAAAAATAAAAAAAATGGCAAGGATACAGAAAATTATTTCATGGCCTGAAGGATGAAATGAAATGAAACCTTATGCAAATAAAATGAAATAAATAAAGTAAAAGGAACAAACTTGCTTTCCTCCTCTCTTTGGCATTCCTTGGCAATGTACTTCACTTGGGATAGGTGAAATTAGACCCACTCCTGCTTCCCTGCAGAACTGCATGCTTTCTAGTCAGCCCCTGGAGTCTACAGCTATTATGAAGAGTTTCCTGTTGAGGTAGTTGCTGCTGGCTTAGTGCATGGAAAAGCTGTTGTTGTGTCTTTTATTTTTACTTTTTGGCATTTCCTGAAAGTGACAGGAAGATGAAAAGTGGCCCTCCCCTGCCTCACCACAACAGCTACTCGATTGGAGTAACTGAGCAGCCGCCTCCTTTTGCCTCTGTGTGTATATTTCTGTATTCCTTCACCTCCCTCTGCACCTACTGGAAAAGAACCCCTGCTTACTAACACCCCCACATGTTCTAATGTGCGCTTGACTTATGCCTTTGGCAACATCATATTCAACAGAATAATTTTCTAGTGAGAATATCTGTCACCACATGGCTACCCTACTGCAGACAGACAAAATGTGTGTTGTAATTATTCACACTTCACAAATGAGAAACTGTGGTTGGGGACAGAACAAGGTACTAGTAGCTGCAAGAGTGTTTTGTTTTCTTTTTCATAGACTTAGGGAGCTTTGAAATATGTATGTGACAAGATCTCTAGGAAGATGCCCACAAAGCACAATGAGGTGGGAATATGTCTGGCTCTCCTTTGGTAATTTTATGAGTTCGTGCAATTTTGGAACAAAGCTCAGGGCGGGGTCAGATGGGTGACGCCTGGGCTTTTGTTACTTGCAGGGCAGGTTATGAGCAGATGCAGTGTCTGACTCAGTGAGACAAACAAAAGACCATACCTGCCATTCCTGAGCATGGCCTTCACTCTTCTCTGTGGATGGGTTTGCTTATGTAATTGCCTTCCCTGCGTGATAAATATCTTATATGTCTTCAAGTATAGCTTAGGCATGACCTTTGTCCTCTAGTTAGCCTTTCCCTGGCACATAGATCTTTAATTCTGTACTGGGTGCCTTTGTGAGTTCCCCTTCAAGTCATGAACCCTTCATAATATTTGGTGGTATATTGAAACACCAAGTGTGGGGTGGTATATGCACTGATAGGAAGGTGAGACTTTTGTCTGCAACAAAAGTCCACTAGTGGTTTGTATTGAATATATTTGAAACTTAGACAAGGATCAATAAAAATAAGCATTTGTTAATCTTTTATTATTCAATTTTTTTTAGCTTTTATTGTAGGTCCAGTGAAAGAAACTTACATGTGTATTTTCCCATTCTCTTTTAATACATAAGACATAATTTCTAAGCAGTTACTAGTCTATTAGGAATGTACCAATTACCAGTGACAGAGCCAAATAGTATTTTTGGTTTGCTCAAGTCTGGATGAAAATCAAAGACTTAGAACCAAAACCCTCCTCTTTGAACTGCCCAGGATTGCTACCCTCTTCCTGAGGAAATGAGGGATCAGTACAGAGCTATGGTTTGGGTATATTTTTTGTTGGCAAAGCATCAGAAAGATGATTAATCTTTCCTAGATCAGGTTTGTATCATGGTCAGTTCAGAAAATTGTCACCTAGTTGAAAGCTGCTTGCTGAGGAAACCTTACAAAGGAGGTCTTGTTATGACTTCTCAGTTTGGTAAGTAAATCAAATCTGAGTTCAGTTGCTAGAGAACCAGAACTTCTAAGTCAGAGTGTGAGAACTGGCCAGGGTACTGTGACTGGAGAGAAAGAATTAAATTCAACACTGATTATATCCATTTCTCATCTTTATAATACTCCCTAGGCTGCTGGTTTTCTACAAAGGGAAATAATTAACCTGATTGACTCCCAACTCTTGCCTTCTTTTCTTGTAGTAGTGGATATAAAGGTGCCTGAGGCAGCCCTTAGGCACTTATACAGTAATTATGCACCAAGCTGAATGGGACAAAACCAAAGTGTACAAGTCCTTCTCTGAGCATCATTCTTTGTGTTGGCTGAATCTCCCAAGACTCATGGATATGGATTTCTCTCAGCTTTCCCAGAGGTCTGATCCATCACCTAGTTCCACTCAGATACTAGGACTCTTCTCTCCAGGTGGAGGAATGTCGTGGCATCTTGCTTTGCTAGTGAACTTGTGGTGGTGGCCACACCCTCTGGGTGTGGTTTCATGTTCAGGAGGGGCTGGCTCAAGCTTCTTGGGTTGCAGTGAGAGCATCAGAATGGCAGAGCCTGCACCTTCTGAAGCATGGAGACTGGGGCGGTTACTTAATCTTATCTGTGTAAGTGCTTTTCTAATAAATATCTAATTATCATTTATCTTGGACGCATTTAAACCCCACCGTCAGAGGAACCCCATTTCCTCTATGGTGATGGTCCAAGTGCCCCAGACTGGCTTTGTAGGCAGATAAGTTACAGCCAAGGCAGCTAGCCTATTTTCTTTCTTTCTGAAATTCTTCAAACTTGCAGGATAACCCGTTATTTCTATTCCTTCCTTCCTTGTTTGTTCTTCCCTACACAGATCCTGGTCAGAAGTAACTTTTGATTTCTATATTGTTCCATATTTGTGTGTTCATTGCAATGTAAACATAAAGAACCTGCTCCCAACTGTAAACTTTTTAGATGTCAGCTTCAGGTTCAAGTTGCTATTATGTCTTTTCATAAATAGGGACTCAGAAGAGATTGGATGCATTTCGAGGTTAATAAAATAGAACTTAGACTTTTGTTTCTCCCCTCTCTCTTAGACTCAATTATTTAGGTAAGAATTTAAATGTAAATTATTGGTTTTTACTACCCAAAGTAGGAATAGTATCGGGTGATTGAGACTTCTTTAGTGGGGAAAAATAACTATGAAATGTGTCTCTATATAAGACTGTGCATACATAGATGAGGAATAATTAATCTGCAGCACTGCTTAATTACTGCAAAACAGGTGATGCTGTTTTTTTTAAAGATGCAGTAACCAGTGATGATGACTTGTTGTTGCTCAGAGGAGGGAACTACAATGGTTTCCACTAAATGAAGATCAGGTCCTAGGGTCTCTAGCTGCATCCATTGTTATGTTCCCTGGCCCTATCCTGAGGGTCAAGGAAGCACAGATTCACTGTTAGAAATACCTAGGGGAGGGAGTTGGTGGGGGGAATGGGAGGACAGCAGGGACAGCTGAGATTGGTATGTAAAATAAGATTGTATTCATTTAAATAAAATTAATTTTTTTAAAAAAATAACCTCCTGCATGTTTAATAGACTTCTTTTGCAGTAATGAGGACAGAAAAAGGTTTTGGAAACAAAGGAATAAGAAGACATTTGTTTCCTTAAATACTAAGAAGGGGCTTTCAGAATACAGAGGGCTTTGGGGAATTTCATCAGGGCATAGACAAGCAGAGCTCTGTGGTGGAAGAGAAGGTGCTGGAAGACACAGGAGGGAGACAAGGCAACCTGGACAGGCCCAAAGCTGGGTGAATGTGAGTTTTTCTTTCACTTTGGACATGCTCCACCAAATGCTATATTTGACACATGCTGCTAGGACATGACAGGAACACCCCTAGGAGTTTATATTCTTTTCACTGCCTGCCTCAAAGAGAATAGGACTATGGTGTAGAAAATTCAGAGGAGATGGCATATTAAAAATTGACATTAAATCATGCACTGTTCCTAAAACCACTACTGAGTTCACTGAGTTTGGGTAAACTTAAACCAGCAGATTTGTAAATAATTTTAAAAAGTTGACAAAAGAACTTCTCCAACATTGGGGGGGGGGATTGGTTTTCTTAAGTTTTCAATGATAAGTCAGCTTTCAGATTTTTGTGTCTTTGTGAAAGGAAGAAACAAAAAGATGTGTTTTGAACAGGTGCTGACGAAGGGATTAAACACTGTTCTCTGTTTGAGATGTTTTCTCCTGTGCAGTGAAGGAGTGTATCCACTTGTCAGCCTCCTCTAGCTTTCATTGCAACCCTTGTCCCCAGACATTCTTGGGGCTGCCCAGGCTTGTATCCAGTGATCAGATGAGTGTTTGTAATAAAGAAATTGAGTGCAGTTAAAGTTCAACCTTGTAGAGGTTAAGAAATGTGTGAACACACACACACACACATACATTTCACATACTAACCAGATTCAGCATTCCATGTCCAACTTCCTCTCTCATTGAAGGATTATAATGATGACTGATAGCGAATTAGATCTATCACTAATAGTAGAGTCTAGTTTTCTACTCACATGTTACTTTCTTGGAATATTATTCTTGCTGCATTTTTTGCCATTTTTCCGGAGAACACATAATTATCACAAAGAGCAGATTGGCATAAATGAGACATGGAAGCAAAATCCAATTAGTACACAAAAGTTTTGACATGTTCTATTTATCTCATTTGCTGCTTTTGAAAGGGCTTGAAGTGTTCTTTAAGAACAATTTCCATTGCCCCCAGATTTTCTCTGGATGCGTTCAGGTGTAACTTTCCACAAACATGGAGTAGTTGAAGTGATTATTCATAGTGATGACTTTTTCCTGAACTTAATTCCTTGAGAATCGTCAACAGTGAGCCCTGACTTTGGAAAATCATAGTTGTTTTGCTTGGGGTGTTTGAATAATCTCTTCCCTAGCCCTTTTAATGCATCATGCAGTAATTTTATCTTAGTAAAGAATGAACATTTACACGTGTATTTCTAGGAGAGTGATTTTTCAGATGACTAGAGTGTTTCATTCAGAGTAAACACTCATTTGGAATCACTCCCTGCCTGAGCAGATGTTGGAAGAATCTGCAATATATTCTTAGTGAAATCAGGGCTGTAATTAGGTTGAAACTCATTTAGGGCTTTTTAAAAATAATATTTCTACAAGGTATAAAGATACCAAAGCTTAGTTTTAGAAGAACTTAAAGTGAATCTGTAGTGTTATTAGACAGTGTGTGTATGTGTGTGTGTGTGTGTGTGTGTGTGTGACAAAGAAGAGAGATTTAAGAAATAAAGTAGATGTTGGTTACAGTCTTCACCCCTCATCTAGACAACTTCTGTTTGCAATAGACTGAGACTATTATAGAGAACTACAACTATGCTCACTTCAGCAGCACATACACTAAAATTGGAATGATACAGAGAAGATTATCATGGCACCTGCAAAGGATGACGTGTAAATTCATGAAGCATTTCATATTGTTAAAAACATAGTATTTTATGACAAAGTCAAATTCAATCAATATCTATCCAAAAATACAGCCCTACAGAAGTCAATAAAAGGAAATCTCCCACCCAAGGAAGTTAGCTACACCCATGAAAATACAGGAAATAGATAATTCCACACCAACAAAACCCAAAAAGAGGGAAATACATATACACAACACCACCACCAACAACAACAACAACAAAAATGATAGGAATTAATAATCACTTGTCATTAATATCTCTCAATATTAATGGACTTGATTCACCAATAAAAATACACAAACTAACAGAATGCATATGAAAACAGGATTGTTTTTCTTCTACATACAAGAAACATACTTCAACATTAAAGACAGACATATTATCAGAGTAATGGGTTAAAAAAAAACATTTTTTTTCAATCAAATGAACCTAAAAAACAAGCTAGTTTACCTATCCTAACATCTAACAACAAAATAGACTTCAAGCCAAAATTAATCAAAAGAGATGGAGAAGAACATTTCATATTCATTCAAAGGACAAATCCACCAAGATGATGTCTCAATTCTGAACATCTATGCCCCAAATACTAGTACACCCACATTTGTAAAAGAAACATTACTAAAACTTAAATCACACATGGAGCATATACATTAATTGTCAGAGACTTCAACACCCCAGTTTCACCAGAGAAACTAAACAAAAAAATAACAGACCTAACAGATATTTTGAGTCAAATAGACCTAACAGATATATCTACAAAATGTTTCACCCAGAGAATATATATGGAAGCTTCCCCAAAACTGACCACATACCCAGACACAAAGAAATTCTTAACAAACACACACAAAAAAATCAGAATGACCCCTTGTATCTGATCACCATTAGTTACAGTTGGAATTCAACAACAATACAAACTACAGAAAGGCTAAAAACTCATGGGAACGAACAAATCTCCACTGAATTACTAACAGATCAAGGAAGAAAATAAAGACACCATAGAATTCAACTTAAATGAAAGTACAACATACCTAAACTTAAGGGACACAATGAAAGCAATGCCAAGAGAAAAGTTCACAAACCTAAGTGTTTGCACAAAGAATTTGGAGAATTTCATACTAACAATTTAACTGCACACTGGAAAACTCTAGAACAAAAAGAAACAAATATGCCCAAGAAAAGTAGACAGTAGGGAATAAATTGAGAGCTGAAATCAACAAAATAGAAACAAAGAGAACAATGTAAAGATTCACTGAAACGAAGAGTTGGTTCTTTGAGAAAATCAACAAGATAGACAAACACTTATCCAAATTAACTAAAAGGCAGAGAGAGAATATCCAAATTAGCATAATCAGAAACAAAAGGGGAATATAACAATAGACACTGAGGAAATCAAGAAAATCATTAGGTCATATTTCAAAAGTCTGTCCTCCACAAAATTAGAAAACTTAACAGAAGTGCACAAATTTCTTGAAAGATATAACATATCAAAATTAAGATCAGATAAATAATATAAATATACCTATAACCCTAAGGAAATAAAAACAGTCATTAAAGGTCTCCCAACCAAAAAAAACCCAGGGCCAGATGGTTTCGGTGAAGAATTCTACCAGACTTTCAAAGAAGAGCTAATACCAGCACTCCTGAAAATATTCCACAAAATAGAAACAGAAAACAGAAGGAACATTACCAAATTATGTTTTATGAGGCCACAGTTACTCATACCTAAACCACACAAAGACGAGAGAGAGAGAGAGAGAGAGAGAGAGAGAGAATTACAGGCCAGTTTCTCTCATGAACCTTGATGCAAAAAAAAATACTCAATAAAATACTGTCAAACCAAATCCCAGATCACATCAAAAAGATCATTCAGCATGTTCAAATGGGCTTCATCCCGGAAATACAGGGATGGTTCAACATATGAAAAAATGTGTCAATATAATCCACCATATAAACAAACTGAAAGAAAAAAAAACACATCTATTCATGATTAAAAAAAAAAAAAGTCTTGGAGAGATCAGGGGTACAAGGACCATACCTAAACATAATAAAGGCAATATACAACAAGCCAACAGCCAACATCAAATTAAATGCATAGAAACTCAAAGCAATTCCACCAAAATCAGGAACAAGATAAGGATGTCCATTCTCTCCATATCTATTCAATATAGTACTTGAAGTTCTTGCTACAGCAACAAAACAACAAAAGGAGATTCAAATAGATAGAAATTGAAAAACAAGAAGTCAAAGTATCACTATATGTAGATGACATAGTATACTTAAATGACCTCAAAAATTCTATGGGGGAACTCCAGCAGCTGACAAACACCTTTATCAAGGTGATTGGAAACAAGATTAACTCAAAAAAAAAAAATCAGTAGCATTCATATAAAAATAATAAAAGAGCTGATAAAGAAATCTGGGAATCAATACCCTTCACAATAACCACAAACAATGTAAAATATCTTGTGGTAAATCTAACCAAGCATGTTATACCAAGAACTTCACGTTTTTGAAGAAAGATATTGGAGACAACATCAGAAAATGGAAAGATATCCCATACTCTTGGATTGTCAGGATTAACATAGTAAAAATGGCGATCTTACCTAAAGCAATCTACAGATTTAATGCAATTCCCACCAAAACTCCAACAAAATTCTTTACACACATTGAAAGAACAATACTCAACTTCATATGGTAAAACAAAAAACACAGGATAGTTAAAACAATCCTGCACAATAAAAGAACTGCTGGAGATATCACCACCTGGTTCTCAAGTTCTCCCACCGAACTATTATAATAAAAACAGAAATGGTACTGGCATAAAAACAGACAGGTGGGCCAATGGAAACAAATCAAAAACCCAGACATAAATCCACACACCTATGGACACCTGATTTTTACCAAAGAAGCCAAATTATACATTGTGAAAAAGAAAGCATCTTCAACAAATGGTGGTGACATAATTCAATGATGGCATGTAGAAGAATGAAAATAGATCCATATCTATCACCCTGCACAAAGCTCAAGTACAAGTGGATCAAAGACCTCAACATAAATCCAGTCACGCTGAACCTGATAGAAAAAAAAGTGGGGGAATAGCCTTGAATGCACAGAAGACAACTTCTTGACTAGAGCACCAGTAGCACAGACATTAAGATTGACAATAAATGGATCCTCATGAAACTGAAAACTTTTGTAAGACAAAGAACACTGTCAATATGACAAAACAGCAGCCTACAGAATGGGAAAAGATCTTCACCAACTCTATATGCTATAGAGCTCAGCCTTGATGGGGTCAGGGGGCTTGGTCATGCTCAACTGAATGTGCCAGGCTTTGTTGTTTCCCCATGGGAGGCCTTATCCTTTCTGAGGAGTGGATATTGTTGGGGGAAGATGGGAAGAGAGAGGAGGAACTGTGGTTGTTATGTAAAATGAATTAAAAAATAAAAAAACACATAAAAAGAACTCAAGAAACTAGACATCATTAAAACAAATAATCCAATTTTAAAAAATGGAGTACAGACCTAAACAGAGAATTCTCAATAGAAAATTCTCAAATTGCAGAGAAACACTTAAGGAAGTGTTCAGCATCTTCAACCATAAGGGAAATTCAACTCAAAATGACTCTGAGATTCTACCTCACACTTGTCAGAATGTCTAAGATTAAAGACATGACAATTCATAATGGAGAGGATGTGCAACAAGAAGAGAAACACTCCTTATGCAAACTTTTACAGCCACTTTGGAAACCAATATGGCAATTTCTTAGAAGATTGGGACTCAATCTACCTCAGGACCCAGCTAGACTACTCTTGAGCTTATAGCCAAAGAACATTCAATCATACCACAAGGACACTTGCTCAACTATATTCGTAGTAGCACTATTCGTAATAGCTGGAACCTAAAAACCTAGATGTCCCTCAACAAAAGAGTGGATAAAAATGTGGTACATTTACACAATGTAATATTACCCAGCTATTTAAAATAATATTAGGAAATTTGAAGGCAAATGGATAGTAAGAGAAAAAAAATCATACAAGGTGAGGTAGCCTAGACCCAGAAAGACAAACATAGTGTGTACTCATTTTTTTAAGTGTATCTTAACTATAAAGTAATAGATAACCATGCTACAGTCCACAGACCCAGAGAGGCTAGATAATAAGGACTGCCCGGGGCGGGGGGTGCAGATGGATCTTTCTAGGAGGAGATCTCCTAGCAATAGTGGATATATAACCTGAACTGGCTATCTCCTGTGATCAGATTGGTAACTACTGCAACTGTCACCCGAGAGCCTTCATCCACTAACATATGGAAACAGATTCAGAAACCCACAGTTAAACATTAGGCCAAGCTCAGGGAATCCTGCTGAAGAGAGGGAGGAAGGACTTTAGGAGCCAGATGGGTGAAGGACATCACAAGAAAAACCACAGAAACATCTAATCTTGCTCATAGAAACCCACAGAGTTTGAACTAACCAGGGAGTCTGCATGGGACTGGCCTAGGCCCTGTACACATTTATGACAGTTGTATAAATATGATCTACTTGTGGAACTCCTAACATTGGGAACAGGGGATGTGCTAAGAATTTGGCTGTTTCTTGGGAACCTATTCCTCATACTGGTTTGCCTTTCACAGCCTTAATACAAGGGGAGGTGGTTATTCGTACCGCAACTTGATATGTCGTAGTTTGCTGATATTACAAGAGACCTGTCATTTTCTGAATAGAAATAGAAGAAGAGGGAATTGAGGGAGGGGTGCAGAGGAGGAAGGAGAAGAGGAGGGCCAGGAAAGTGCAATCAGGATATAAAATTAATATATTAAATTAAAAGAAAACTACAACTGATGAAAATGTGGAGTTATAAGACCCAATTCCAACTGATACATCTGCAACACAATTCCTGCACCTATGGCTTTGGGATCATCATGGAATAGGGGAATAGGGAATAGGGGAGCCAGAAAAACAATGTGTTTGCTATAAGATATAATCTACTAGAAAGTCAGAAGCTCCACACCTGAAATTTCAACAATATGGCAGCCAGAACAAAACCCAAACAAGGAGGACACCTATACATGTGCTAATGTGGAAGGGGAAATCTCATGAGGCCCCAACCTCAGACTTAAAACTACAGATAAGTAAAGAATGCTGAGAGTCAGGAAATAGTCTCCTCCATCAAGGAGCACACCAATCAGATATCCAATACCAAATGGCCAGCCTTGAAAGCATATAAGTACCAGATATGTCCTGAACAGGTTGCACTTACATATTTAAGAATATACACATATACAGAGTCATGTGCATGTACACACACATATATGTAACAGCAAATAAATAAAAAGTGGTCATGAATTTTTTTTTTTGAGATCAAGGACTAGGGTACATGAGAGGTGTGTTTTGAAGGGAAGAAAGGAAATGGGAAATAATGTAAACATATAATAGTGTCAAAAATACTTTTAAAAAATAGAAAAAAAGATGAATCATGTATTGTCACAGTTAAAATCAGTCAAAATCCCAGCACAGAGAAAGAAAAATGAGAACAAAGCCCCACTCTAACCAAGAAGCTAATCGTAAATGATACCTGTTGGGAGAGGGAAAATCAATTCTAGCCAACAAAGGGACACCGGTTATAACAACTATTTTCCACGCCAGGCTTCATTCTCAGGAATAGCTGACCAACACAAAATAGCTCTATGGGTTTTTTTTTTGTGTGTGTGTGTGTGTGTTTCTTTTTTTTTCTTTTTCTTTCTTTTTTTTTTTCTTTTTTTTTTTTTTTTTTTTTTTTTGTAGAGAAAGGGCATGATATAAGGTTGGTAGTGAGGATTTGGGGGAAGGAAAATAATATGATTAAAATATATGAAAACTTTTAAAGAAAGAAAAAGTAAGCCACTGAATAGAAGAACTACTTTACAATTATGTTCATGAACATTTTTGGGAGATCTTATGAACCTACAATGGTCCCTAGTGTTGAAAGAACAGAATTTTAGTCCTTCAAAATTCCCCACACACCAAATGTTGATTTAAAAATACAAATATGTGATATTGCTTCCATACCTAATAATTAAAAAGACTCAGAATGGGTGCAGAAGCACATGAAAAGCACTGATCAACCAGGTTTCCTAATCCATATGACATGATGAAGAGAGGTCAAGTGGGGACCTGGTGGAGATCCCCGATTTATGCAAAGGATGAAGAAGGTGTGGGGTGCAAATAATTGCATTCTTTTACTGTGGTCCAAAGTACTTTGGTCAAGAGAGGATGGAAAATTTATTCTTGTTTTTTCAAAACTTAACATTTATCAGAATTCCCCCACCCATCTCTATTGCTTACTCCTTTGCTTCCTATTTCTCTCTCTTTTTTCCCTTTGGTAGAATCCTCACAGAATTTCTTTCTGGTGGGTGTGGTCATGGGTATGTTTAGGAAATGTTTGATAGAGATATAAAATATCACCCCTTCTAAAACTAAGGCATTCTGGTAAGGGTTCTCTGATGGTACAGAATTGGAGGAAAACAATAAAGAGAAAATCAAATTTTCAAACTGTATACAGAAGGACCTTCCAGATGGAGGGATTAGTAAGTGCAAAGATCCCAAGGTAGAACTATCGCTCTGCACTTCAGTGCAGATCATTACAAACTAATGCATAATACTTCATCACTGAACGTTTTCAAGATGAGGATGTTGACCCATCATCAGTGAATTCATGAAAAATAGACAATGGAAGCTTTGTGGAAAATATGTGTACTCGATAAAAGCAGAAATATTCAGAATTGGTCTGCACTATGCAGAATACTCATACATTTACAGAAATCATCTTACATAGTTTAGAAAACAATCCCATGAACCCATCCCTGTGATGATTAGTGTTAAATGATGACTTGCACATCCTTGAATGAGGGATTGCCTAGGAGGGGTTGATCTATGCACATGCTTGGGAGGTATTGTTTTTGTTATTAATTGATGTACAAAGACCCAGCTCATTTTAAAGGTATCATTCCCTAGACAGGATGTCCTCACCTACATAGAACAGAGGAAAGCTAGAAGCAAGCATGCTGGCATCAAGAGTGCATCTTTTTTCTATATGTTCTTAGCTATGGGAGTGATGTGACTAGCTGAGTGGTTTTCTCTCTTGGCTTCCCTAGAATGGCGGATTGTAACCTGGGATCAGAAGGTAAAATAAGCCATTTCTCTGTAAGTTCTTTTGATTAGAATATTTTATCATAGCTGAAGACATGAACAATCCCATTTTCTAGGTAGTAACTCAGCTAAGGTTCTATGGTACAATGGTTGATAATTTGTGTTCTAGAAACAGGTTGAGTAGATTGTAGTAACAGCTTTTTTACTTGCTATCTTTGTGGTCATTTACCATTTATCATTGCTGACTGCATTTACTCATACAAAAATGATATGTGAGGTGGGTGTGAGACTTGCATGTATTAACCATGGAAAATGCTTTAAATAGTCCACAGCGTAGTGTGCTGTACATCTCCTAAGGGCAGTCATCATCATTGTCAATCATCATTTAAAAAGACTGGCCACAAGGAAGGGAAATTGCTGAAGACTGTGGCAAAGAGAAACCTAGAATGGTTTTCAAGCTGAGTTTTAAATGCAAAGGTAGTCCCAAAGTGGAAAAACTAATTCTCCAAATGGTGTATTTTAACTGTCTTAATATTACATATATGTATATATGTATATATGTAGTGGAAAAATGTGTTTACTGCATATCTAATTGCTGTAATAGTTGTTTCCCAAAATACTGCAAGGCTTTACAACTTTCAGACATGAGAAGAAAATTATTATCATTTTCTGTCTTAAAACACACACACACACACACACACACACACACACAAATAAATTTAGACTGCTTTTTCTTTTATTGTTGCAAGTTAAAAACTAGAAAACAATGTCCAAGCAGATGGTGGATTATACTTAAGCTTCATATCCCCTGAAGATGCTTGATTTAATTGTGTGGAAGGCGATGAAGTATGCTTATTTGTGTACACTTCCGTTACACAATCTGTAATTGAATCATCCATGTGACAACTTCTTTTATAAAAGAAAAAAAAATAGACCTTAAAGTATCACCTGAGATGACATAAAGGAAGAGAATGGCTCACTTATTTTATGTGTTTGAAATATCTTCAACTTTTATTCAGCATTATTTTCTTTAGGGACACTGATGATGCCTATGTTCACTCTGAGGCGATACACACTTTCAGTGTTGCTATAACCAAAATACTCCTGCATTGCTTTTGAAACTTGACTCAATTATGTAAATTAAGTTTACATGATTATAGAAGCAGAAAATTTAAATAGGAAGTAGCAACCAGGTGACTGTTAATCTGTAGAATAAAAAAAGAAGTAGTTAAAAATTCAAATTTCAAGTCAATTCATAAGATGTTTGGCATGTGAAAAAAGTGACCCACAAAATTGAAAGAAAGGAAAAAAAATCTATCGCTCTTTGTGTTTTCACATACATATACATATTACAAATTTGTATGGTTACAAACTGGGGTTGCTGGAGGTGGCTAAGACAGACTATAATGAATACACTGGTTTATTGAAATTTTAATATGCTGGAGTTCAGTAGTTGTTATAAGAATTCAACGATTTTGCTTCTATTTATATTTACATAAATAAAATCCCTATGCCTACAAACTGTACTTTATGACTTGGAAATAATTTTTTCTGTGCTAGAATTTGTGCTTCTGCATTTGGGCTTAGCTTAAGGCTCATACAGACAGACTTTTTGAGAGTGAATTAGTATTTACACATGTTGGTCCTGTCTTCAGTACTCCTAGGCATGCCTAGGAGGTTTTCTTCCTCTCTCCTTCCCTCCCCCACTCTCTCTCTCTGTCTCTCTCTTTCTGAAATAACTCCTTAATTCTGCTTAGGCATTTCTCTCCAAGTTTTGAGTCCTTACCTTCCTCTAAATCTCTGATTAAAATCTCATAAAATTCACTACACTTTCAACATTAGTAGTTTCTCTTTCTTTCTCTCTTTCTTTTCTTTTTTTTTCTTTAGATAGGGTCTCACTATGTAACTGAGGCTGTCCTCGAATTTACTACGTAGACCAAGCTGGCTTCAACCTCACAGATATCTGCCTGCTTCTGCCTCCTGTTTGCTAGGATTAAAATATGTGCCAACACACCTGACTCAAGGTTAATACATTTTAAGGGGCTCATGAGGAATTGGAATAACTAGAGTTGGTATGTTATGTGCTGTGTGTGAGTGATGATATTTAGTTATACTGGCTAATATAAATTTATTATATAATTGTGAGCAAGTTCTGGAAGGCAATAGTGTGAACACAGCACCTGTTGTACTCATGCTCAAAATAGTTTTCAGGGTTACATTGGAAGCCCTGATCAATAAAATGTTTAAAATGTTATAACTTTGAGGGAGTTGTTTTGCAGCAAAAGAAAGAGAGAAAGAATTTAAAAAGAAAAGTCTTTCTTGGGTGGGGGGAAACAGGGTTTCTCTGTGGCTTTGGGGGATGTTCCGGAACTAGCTCTTGTAGAGCAGGCTGCTCAAACTCAAAGAGATTCACTTGCTTCTGCTGGGATTACAGGCATGTGCCACTCCTGCCAAGGTGAAAAGTTGTTCCTAAATGAGCTGTTGTATTTGGTGAAGCTGAAGTTAAACATCACTGTAAACATGTTTTGTTCCAACATTTCCATCATTTGTGGTTTATGCAGTGTCCTCAATTATGATGAAATCACAATTGGATGAGATGAAATTTCATTGTTTAATTTTTCTCATCACTTTTTCCAACACAAAGAGTCTGATGACTAGCATCTAATCAAGTATATTTATTTTTTACAGTTCATAGATCTTTACAACACATACAATATTCACATAAAAACACCATTAGCGATGGATGGTTTTTAATAAGTATGACATATAAAGGCCAAGGCATAATATTGTTATATTAGGGGGCAATGTCTTTAAAGATATTTTGCTGTGTGTTTGTGGGGGGGGCTCACATAAACACACACACACACACACGCCTACATGCATGAGTGCATGAATATGTGCCCAGAAAATACTATGATTGTAATGGGTAAAGATTTAATTGCTCACAGTAATTTGAAACTCAAGTATATTTAGTGAAAATTGTGAAAAGAGGAGATTTCTCAATGAGTAAAATGCTTCCTATGCAAGCATTATGGTACTGAGTTCAGCTCACCAGCACTCACATAAAAGTTTAACATACTGGCACATGTCTGTTTGTCACTGGGGAAGACAGAGGCAGGGGGATCTCAGAGCTCTGTCAGCCAGTTTAGCTAATATAGAGAACTCCAGGTTCACATAAAAGAGAAAGACACTTAGCATAAACCTTAGGCTTCTACCCTTGAACATATGGGTGTGTATGCATACACACCCACCCACCAACTAGAATAATGCCTTGAACATAATATTTTATTAGTACATATCAGAGAGAGAAAGGTAAAATAGGAGCTCAGTGGTGGAATCTTTACTATTATATTGAATTTACAAATTTATAGTCATGTGACTTTGAGCAAGTTCCCTAACTTCAGTAATATGTCATCCTCCTCATCAGGAAAATGTTGTCATTTTGATTAAATGAGATGAAACAGCATGATAGAAATATATACTCAGATTTTTTATAAATATTTTTTCTAAACAACCATAAACATGGCCTTAAACTTGAAAGTGGATTCTTTAGTGAGACATGCCAGACAGTGTCCATCCTGGCTTTTACTTTGTCTCATTTGATGCAACATCATAAATGAATATTGCTTTAAGTATTTAAACTGTCAGTTTGTTACTATATTAGCAATAGACAGCTAATATAAGGTTGGGGTGTGTTTCATAAAATTTGCCTAAAAAAGCAGGAAAGACAGAGAGATCACGTGGTGATATCTTGCTTGTATAAATAAAGTGTGTCTGAAGATGAGAGGGTGGAGCTTGCCACTAGCTAAAAGATAGATAAGGACTGAGATGAATGGGCAGAGACAGGAAGTGAGATAACTGGGCAGAGAAAGGATTACTGGTGGGAGGAAACAGGAACTCACTTTCTTTTCAACTGGGAAGTTAGTAAGGTAAGGTGTGACTTGCTTCTTCATCTCTCTGATCCTTCAGCTTTTACTCTGATATCTGATTGTGGGATTTTATTATTAACTCCCATTAGAACTCAAGTTATGAACAGTCTGGCATGGTTATTAATAAATGGATGGATGTCCATAAGAAAGTAAATGATCTTATTCATTTTTATTTTGAGAATCTCTATTTGTGTAGAATTTACACTGCAGAATTTAGGGGGAAATGTATATTAAACAAAAATACTAAAAGATGATTCAGACTAAAATATATGGAAGGTTTCAAAATGGTGAAGTGGAAATAATGTATACTAAAATTTATAATCAGTATACATTGAAGAGGTAAAAAGGTACATTTAGAACAGAGAAGCATTCTAGACTGTTACCATGTTTAAGCATACATGTTTAAGCTTAATCTAAATTTCTTTACTAATGCAATGAGTTATCATGCTTAGTATATTCTCTGGTGGAAAGAGAAAATGTACATGGATAAAAGCAATTTATTTTCTAAGTTAGAGGAAGTACTTGTGTTTGCAGGGATGAATAAAACTATTGTTTTTTGTCAAATATAATTTGCTTTGAATTTTCATATTTTTACAATAATATAGGGCATATTTAGTGTAACTCATCACTTAGGCTGCCACTAAATGATACTGTGAGAAGACAAGACAATCATATTTTTCTGTGATGGAATTTTATAGCAGTTTGCCTCATCACAGTGGTAATTAATGCCATAAAATTCTAAAACTACTAACATTAAAATTATGTCTAAATTATTGTATAAGCCATCCAAGTGTATGATGCTAGAATCTACCTAAGGGGTGTCCAAAATAAGAAAGATAAGAAAGATGATGAGTTAGTCCCCCAAGTCTTTCTTTGTATGCATTCTAAGGATTATAAAGCATTATTATAAGTTATCAAACTCTAATCCAGAAATCTGAAATACGTCTTGGCCGAGGGATGGCAATAGGGAACTTCCATACAAAAGTTCCCAAATCTCTAAACTCCAAAATGAGAATACTTCTGTCCTGAAGCACTCTATATAAAGTACATTCAGCTTGTATCACCCAACTCCTTAGGAAATAGTGATTTCTCCAGGTGAGAGTAAAAGACAGTGTTTGTGCAAGTTCTTTGGTTTGCATCTGCTGCAGCCATAGTGACACTTTCAACAAAGCATGCAAATAAATGTATTTCAAAAAGGAAAAGAAGATTAATGAGTGAAAGCCATTTTTCTCAACCTTCTATGTTGAGAAACTTTGCTTTCAAACAGGAAAATAGTCAACAGTAATTTTACCCGTTTGGATAATAAACCAACAATAATGAAAGGTAGTTATCTGATCCAGCCAGCAATGTCTACACAAAGGCAAGGCATCCAAGGCAGACAGTGAACCCAATGTTTCCTTCTTGGCTTTCTTTCTCTATACTTTCCTATGGTAAAGTAGGAGAAGCTGACAACATGTTTCTACTGCCACCCCTCTGTCTACTAAAGACAAATTTAATTCAGATGAATGATGTTTTTGAGCAAAGAAATGTGTCTTTTCTTTTTCAGCAGACCTTAGTTGAAGCTTGATTTACAAGTACAGCTTGAATCAACATTATCTCCCATGATCTCAGTGGTTTCATTGGTTCATGTACTCCTGGATATGAGCTCTCTGAGGCTCTTTATAATTCCCATGGTCAGAAACATTTCATTTCTACTTTTCATAGAAGCTTCGACCTTTTTATTTTTTAATCAAAACCTAGACTTCAATTCTTTAAAGACTCATTAATTTTCTTAGTCTATTTCATAAATATTTTTCTTCCATTTTCATATATATTTATGCTTATTTTTAATTATGTCATCTCTCCCTTTCTATTTCCTCCATCTGACCCCTTCCATGTTTTCCCCTCTCAAGCTCACGTTCCTACCTTTTTACGGTGTAAATGCATATATATATATATATATATATATATATATATATATATATGAATACAAACTCCTGAGTATTTTTAATGTTGTTTGTGTGTATATGCTTTTAGAGCTGACTGTTTAGTATTAGGTAACCAACTGGAGGATAATTCTCAACAGTCCTTAGCTGCCTGTAGTGCTTTGTCTAGGGAAATGGTCCTCTGAGATATTCTGAGTGCAGATTCCCTGTTATTTCTAGGAGACAAGATCTCACAGGGATTAAGTGGAAGCCACACCTCTCTCTCCCCAGTCCCTGCTCCCCTCAGAAAGCCCACTATTGGTGGATCCTCTCCCAGAGATGCCTGGGACCACAACTACTGGCTATTTAACACCCTCCTCATAGATCTGCTACTTTGACCTCTTGTTCTATTCCCTCCCTTCCTGAGGGCCACCTGGGAATGCTCTGCTCTGTTTATTAAACCTGGATTTAATAAATTGGTTTGATTGGCTTATTACATCAGTGGCAGTAAACTTTCAATATTTGGGCATTTAGAACTTATCACACAGCAGACACCCTGGTTCTATGACTCTTAGAATCTTTCTGTATCCTCTCTCACTATGTTCCCTCATAGTGTTGTGCTATAAGTGTATTCATCGAGTCATGATTTCACAAGTAACTTTTGCCCCCAAATTATTCTTCAATAGATTTAGAAGTAACACTGAGAACCCCCCCCCAACACACACATCATATAATCTATGGTTCTAATAATGAGAATTTTGTATACCACCTGTGGTGTTAATGCAATCTAGGGGTTTTGTATGTTTTTGTTTTTGCTGCCAGTTAAAGATTTGAAAGGGAAAATCTTGAGCACAACTGGTGGCAGTAAAGAAATCTCAAATACTTTGGATAGTAGCAACCAGACTAGCAACTGAAGAAAGATGTTTACTGCTGGAGGGAAAGAAACACAACACATGCAGCAGACACACAGAGGAAAAAGACCCTGTGCAAAGTTGCAGTATGGTGGGTGGGGCTGGGCACAAAAATTCAGTCTCTTCTTACGGGCTGTGCTTTTTTAAATCTCTGAAGAATTTTCCGCCCCTGTTTTCGGGTTGATAAGTTTGAAGAATGATAGGATAGTTGACTGACCCACAACTGTTGTGTAACATGTTGTGATCCAACCTTGAACTTTTGAGCCAGTCTATCAGCAGGGGCCCCGATGGTGGGAGACACAAGCCTTTGTTTCCAGCTGACAGGCTTTCATCTCAAGTCAAGAGTGGGAGGAAGAAGACAACCATCTTGGAAACTTGCCAACTGTGTTATATAGCTGTCATCCTTCTCACTCTCTGTCTGTCTACCAGGGAGTCTGCCTAACTCTTAGTTCCTCAGTAGCACATACCTGTCTTCTTGTACTCCAGAGGTTGAGGCAGGAGGATCAGAAATGGAAAATACTTGAAACTCTGCTTCAAAAAACAAAGCATGCAAATATCCATGTGAATCCCTGTATTTGTGAGATTTCTATTTCTTGTGTTGGGATGGCTCCAGTAAATTTGCAAATTTTATGAGAAGAGGCCCGGAAAATAGGAATTAAAGATATTCTTCCCATGGATATCACTTCCCAATTTTCTAAATTCTATTTTTTTACCATCTTTATTTCAATATAATTGACAAATAATCTACGTATTCATTTTATAATATGATTGGAAAGAATGAACACATTGTAAAATGATTACCACAGTCAAATTAACACATTCATTAACATAATTAATACATTTCAAGTGGATACAATAATAATATTAACTATAATCACATATGACGTACTGTCATACATGTCAGTTTTTGTCTGTTGACATTTGCTAGTGTTTGACACCACTTGTTATTCTCCGTGTGGATAGAAGACTTACATGCTTTGTCTTCCAAGTGCTCACCAGTGTGCTTCATGTATGCATATGCCTGTACATGGGTAAGTACCCACATAGCTGAGTTCTTTGAGAAAGATGAAATGCTAGTATTTATAATGACATGTCTTTTTATTTTTATAAATGATTTACTATGTAGCATACACATTTATGTAATTGGAATGGCAGTTTAGGAAGTAGCATGCTTTGGTAAATGCTTATTTTAAAGTTATTTCATTTTAAAATGTCCTGCTACAAATACAGTAATTCAAGGAAGACTTCATAGTTTTATAATGTATATAGTTATTTTCGAATGATCAAACTTTAGTTGTAGGATTAATGACTAAAACTGTGTTGGCTCACAAACAAATACTATATTGAAGCATAAATTGAGACAGTAACACCTAGCTTCAGATAGAGTATAATTCATTTCATTCTTTTCCTCGAAGGGCATCACTGAAATGAGATAAAGGGTATGCAGACAAGTACTAGGATTTTAGTAATTTTCTTCCATCTGCCTATTCTGAAAATGGTTTCTTGGTATCTTAGTTAGGGTTAATATTGCTGGGGGAAAAACACCATGACTAAAATAAAGTAACTGTGGAAGAAAGGCTTTATTTGATTGACATGGTCTGAGTCAAAGTCCATTGAGGAAGCCAAAGTAAAAACAGAAGCCATGAAGAGGTGCTGCTTACTGGCTTAATCTTCGTTGCTTGCTCAGCCTGCTTTCTTATAGCATCCAGAAGCACAAGCCCCAGGGTAGCACTGCCCATAATGGACTGTGTCTGCCTATATCACTAATTAAGAAAATGCCCTATAGATCTAGCCTAAAGCAGAATCTCACAGAGGCAATTTCTCAAGGGAGGTTTGTTCCCCTCAGATGGCTATAGCTAATGTCAAGTTGACATAAAACTGGCCAGAACACTTGAGATAAGACAAATCAATCATGAGGACCTAGACTAGGGCAGCAGGGAATCCTTTGTAGAGAGATAGCAATTAAGCCTAGTACTTGAACATAAAGTAAGCATGTCTTAGGTTTCGTAAAGCCCTGTCACCAGCCAAACATGGTTCTATTGGTGTTATGTTAGGCACACATTGAAAAACATAACAATTTTAGTGGGAAAGTCTAGATTTTAGGTCCTCTGACTTTTAGTTCAAGCATCTTCAACACAATCATTGGAATTACAGAGGACCCTAGCAAATTGTGTCTTCTTACTTCTAGAGCCATAGTGCCAAGCACAGTCTTCTGGGATGACACCCTTACCATGAAGACATCTTCAGCCTTGTCCTCACCCAGTTCTTTATGATAAGAAGTTGTCATGGTCCATCTTTGGCTATGTATTGTTCAGTGATTTAGCAAATAGTACTTTCAGGTATCAAGGTTAGTTGCATTTGTGCTTAAGAAAAAGTTCCCTGTGGTATCATAGGTTACACTGTGCTGTGACTGAGAAAGTCATTAGATAAATTAGTACAGATTTTTTTCATCTTATTTTCCACCTACAGGCTTCCTACACTTTATAGACTCCTTTTGTAGGTCCTTACAAGAATGAATTTACTTGTCATAGAACTATGCAGACTCTTAAGTAAAACTCAAGCCCTATTTCACCACTATGTTTATTCCAAGAGCAGGATTGAAGAAGCCCACATCAGGCTGAAATTATAGAGAGGACTGAGGTGGACAGAATCAGAGCCAGCAAAGTCATCCACCTTGGAAATAATCCATGAAAACTGTTTGCCCATTTTAGCTATGATATTACTTTCCATTCTCTTCCCCCAACTTTCACCCCTTCCCATTAAATATAAAATGTGTATAAATTCGGCATTGACTACAAAAATAAGGACTTTGGTTTAAAATACATGATAGGGGATGTGTCTACTATTTTAGTCCACCTTTGCTGTTATAAAAATTCCATAAACTGTAGAGCATATAAACAGACATATACTTTTCACCATGACCCCGAAAACCAAGGTGCTGACATGTCTACCGTCTGTTGACATCAACTTTCAGATTGTTGGTGCCTTCTTGCAGTGTCTTTGTGTGGTGGAATGAGCTGTTTGCCCAGCTCTAGCTGTTTCATAAAAGCAGTAATCCGTTCATAAAGTGGCACCTTGTGAGCCATCCCTCTTAAAGGCTCTACTGCCTAGCCTAATCCCGTCATGTTGTGGAATTTCAAACATTCAAATTTGGGGAACATAAGTGCTCTGTTTTACACACTAAACTATTACTTATTTTATTAAATATAGTCATGTAATAAAAGTCTCCTAGGAACTCATATTTGCTGATTAACTTGCTTAATAGATTTCATTTCCTCAAGGAAAACATAATAACATTTTAGCATATTTTTCCCTTTTAAATATTTTCTTGGGGAACATTGCTATTTCTAAAGTAGAAATTGTATTTATGTAATAGTTTTCATGTGTTGTATGTAATAGATTCCAGTTAATATTGTAATTCATTCTGCAAATATTCTCTTTGCAGGTTTAAGGCTTGCATTTTAATGAATAAAGCTATAGATTGAGGTTTTACCAATCTCATTGCCATGAAAGTAGCTAACTGAATGAGAAGATTCTATATTTATAATTCACAGAATATAAAAGGGGTACTATAATGTAGAAATTGATAAAAGTTTCCATTTCTAAGGAAAGGATAAGGGAAACTGAGTTCTTTACTCTGTGTTAGTTTCTTGTCTGCCCTGATTAAATACAACAACCAAAAGCAGCTAACAGAAGGAAGAGTTTACTTTGGCATATGGTTCCCGAGGGCGGACTGTCCACAGTGTAAAGAAGTCATGGCAGCAGGGACAGGAAGCTGATTGATAACTTCTCAACTACATGCAGGAAGTAGAGAGAACAAGCTGGAAGTGAAGGAGGCTTTCAACTCGTAAAGTCCACCATCTCTGACATACTTCCTCCAGCAATGCTGAACCTCCTAAATGTGCTATAAGCTCTGCAAAGAATATGACTAACTGGAAACCTATTCAAGATTCAAATATTGGGGGCAATTCTTATTCAAAGCACCAAAATATGTAACAAATGGAAGTTGATTTGGGTATAATGTAGGACAATTACTTAAAATATGTTTTTTTTGGAAAGGAAACGTTGATTGCTTGAATTCAGACAGATTTATTATGATCAAAGGCATGCAGTGAAGTTTCACTTCCATTGTTTGAATAATATTTTCAGCTATAGATTACTGAATATCAAAGATGTGCATTTGGAATTTATCCAGTTATCCAGGATGCCCTTATCAATGAGGAGGAGGGCGATGAGCTGAATGATAATTTTTGTTTCATTTTTGGTTTTTGTTTTTCAAGACAGGGGTTCTCTATGTAGCAGTCCTGGCTGTCCTAGAACTCACTCTGTAGACCAGGCTGGACTCTAACTCACAGAGATCCGGCTGCTTCTGCCTCCCCGGTGCATGTGCCACCACCACTGCTTGGTGAATGATAATTTTTATGTAAATATTTGGTTATTTTAATGATTAAAATAATATAATTAATGAACAGAAACTAGATTAGAACTTTAATCTGGATCAATACATAAACAATCTCACCGAGAATCAATTGATTATTAATGAAATTTGAGAACATTCGAAGTCCACGGGATTTATTCATATCTTAAACAATGAAACCTATCTTAAGCAAACTGCTAGAAGGAAAGCTCCATGTATTTTTTCACAAGTGTTTAAAGGGATTTGTTCAATCCCTAGAAACTACATGATAGAAAGAGAGCTGACTCTGCAAGCTGCTTTCTAACCTCCATATACTGCAGTATAGGTAACACACACACACACACACACACACACACACACACATGCTCAAACACAGACACACACTCACACACATTCACACACTTACTCACACTCACACAGCTCACTCACACACCACACACACTCAAACAGACACACCCACACCCACACAAATTCACACACACTCACACAACTCACTCACACACACACTCACATGTTTACACTCACACATTCACATACTCTCTCTCTCTCACACACACACACACACACACTATAGCATGGGTGTGGTGGTTAGAACAGTTTGCAGAGTGGTTGTCTCCTATAAGACACAGGTCTCAGGGATTGAGCCCACGCTTCATATTTTTCCAAGTTCCCTTACTATGGAGCCATTTCACTTAGTCATTTTACTGTATTTAGTTAGCTTTGCTTATTGGATGAAATCTCTTGGCTTCCTGGAATACAATAAAGCATAACCTTCCTGAGGACAAAAACTACTAATTACTAAATCACAAATGCCTGATTTGTAGCTAGTTCTCCCAAAACGTTAGGTTGTTTCATGACAAGATATTAGAATTCTATTCTAAAAGACAAAATGAGGGCATTTCATATGGAGAGAGCAGTGTGAATCAGGAGAAGCAGCACAGTGTCACTGAGGATGAGGTGTGGCCTCTGTGATTAAGTAAAGTATCCAACTAATGGGACATTAGGGGTTAGGAAAATGGTACAGCTACTGTGTCAAGGAATGAAATATGTGCCTTGAAGACTGTGGCAGCTGGATTTTCTCATGAGCATCCCTGAGCAGCTCTACTTTAGGGCCACCATAATCCTCTGGAAACACTTTCCAGGAACTCTTGGAGCAGGTGGAGAGGGTTTCTCTATGCCCTGCTGTGGGCACACAGAGAAAGCTAATCTCTTATGATTTGCCTTGCAGGCTCTACCATGCCAGCTGTTGAGATCACACATCCTTTGGTCCAAATGTTAGCAATCCAGATGTTTGGGCATGCACTTTATGTCTGGGATATTCTTTCAGATGTTTGAAGGTCTGGAGTATCATATTTAGCCTTTAAGTACTATTATTCTTGTCTTCCTTTTGAAAACTTCACTTTTCAGTAGATCAGAATGCACAGAATATATGTAGAGGCTAGGTAAATGGGATTAGAGACAGAGGCTGTGCTCTGATCCAGCTCCCACTCTCCTATTCTAAGTAGATTCTTCCAAAACTGTTTCTCCATGAGTGGCTACTTAAGGCAGTTTGATTGGATGTCAGCATTTTCTGCTGAGTTGATTTGGAAAACTTTCTAATTTAAATCTTTATATATCATTGTCTCCTAATCATAGTTGTGATAATTTTCGCTGGTGCTTCATGTTCAACAAAGGCTTTCATGTTTAAATTAGCTTCAGTCAGGCAGATGAGAAAGAGGCAGAGACACATACAGAGAGGTGAAGAGAGAGACAGAGACCCTAGCTATCTTCAGGTGGGGTCCTTAGGCACCTAGTGCTCCTCAGTGAAGTTGCTTTTGTTTGCACTTTTCGTAAACCCATAAGATCCTCTGCTCGGAGACAAGTAATCACTCTCTCTTCTGTTGCTGTAGTGATTTGTACCTTCCTGAAAGTCCTTTGATGACTCCCATTTTATTTATGATAACATTCCCTTCCTAGACTAACAAGGCCCTACAGGACCTAGAGTCTGATTTTGTTTCCTTCATTCTTGTCTTCAGTCCTCATGGAGTTGGTCCTTAGAGTCCCTGGAACTTTCAGTCTTATGCCTAGAAATTCTGGCATTTGTTTTCCGACTCTTTTTCTCTAGTTACTCCAACACTGAATGGATTTCAGCATAGTGAGCATCTCCCCCAAGGATCTTAACCTGGATTTTTTCTTATATTAAAAGGTTATTTAAGCCTACATATCACTGACATGGTTATAGGGATTCATTACATTTTCACCCTATTCTTACCAAGATTTGATTAACATCTTTCCTTTTCATCTAAAAGTGGAAGTATGCCATTGTATCTTAGGATAAACAGTGAAGAGGTGTTTCACTAATACTTGATGAATGATTGATATGTTCCATTATATTTAAACATTTTTAGAATTCAGTTTCCTGAAAAAAGAGTGATTGGTCAACTGTTTGTCCCATTTTGAAACTCTGCATTGCACCAGTCTCTGCTATTCCAGAAATGTAAGGGCTATTCATTGCAGTCAGCTTCCCCAGGGGTTTTAGGAAGTCATGAGACAGAGTAGAAGTGGTAAAGCTTGGAGTAAACTAACTTTGCAACTCTGGTTACCAGTCTTACCTCCTCTGAAATAGACCTTCAACTTTTAAGACTTAGTTTCTATTGGGTAAATGAATTCATTGGATATTCAAGTATCCCATCTCAGAAATGATATGATTCCTATCAAAATTTTAAATCTGAATTTAGCCAAGGGATATGGCTTATAAGTATTGCACTGTTCAGAATCATGAAAACATTCACTATAGAAATGTTAATGGTAATAAAAATGTACTAACAAAATATTCAGAAAGCTGGTTAAATGATACATCTCTTCAAGGGAGTATAACTACTAAGCACAGATTAATTTGATTTAGAAAATGGATACAAGGAAATGCATTGGTTCAGGAAAATATAAATGATTTGGATGTGGAGAAATATCCACTAGATATGGGAAATTAAAACATTATAGAAGAATATGAAGGAAAATATGCCAAGACCATGATATCGAAAGCAAGAGCACCAGTCTTGGTGGGTTGTCGCTAAGTGGATAGATGAGTGATAGGCATATGTCTGAGTGGGGGTAGCATTTGCTTTTCACATTACACTTTTTCATTACTATTTGTGCTTTTATGAAAAGCACACCACATTTGTAGAATTAAAACACAATAATTAGATCAGATCATTTATGAAGCAAACCCAGCGTTAGTCTAAGGGAGCTACATAATTACTTTAAAGGAGAGACATAGTCTGCCAATGTGTTTGAGCTGGGTTCCAGTCAGACCTCATTTGCCTGTGACTGTTTGCCAGGTGAGAATTTACTTCTAAGTCTTGGTCAAATCTATAATAGGTCAGCACCAGACCTCCTTCCTGGAGTAAGAAGAAAGACACAATGCCTGAGTACCCGAGAGGTTAAAAAGTGACTCTGGTAGGTTTAAGATTGCAGATGACAGCAAACATATTTCATGTTAAAAGTTAAAAAGAAATGAATTTCCAGAGGTAAGTCAAGCCACAGTTGCTTTCTTATTAAAGTCACATGATTTCACAATAAAATTTAACACTAGGGAAAGTAATGTGATGGGTAGACATGATAAATAACTGGGCTCTTCAGAGAAGCCTTTCCCTATAAAATGCACAACTTTGACACATAACCTAGGTTTCATTTATTTAGAAAACTTTAAATATTGTCTTTATTTTCTTAACCTGTAGTGTGTGTGTGTGTGTGTGTGTGTGTGTGTGTGTGAGAGAGAGAGAGAGAGAGAGAGAGAGAGAGAGAGAGAGAGAGAGAGAGAGAGAAAGAAAGAATGTGTTCCCTCCTGGGACTCTGGTTATCAACACTGTTGATTGGGTCTTGTGGCAAGCACCCTTAACCACTGAGCCATCTTGTTGGCTCCAAACCCACCCTTCATTGTAACTAATGATTTTTTTTCCTGAGTCCTTTGATCACAAATTTCCTTTGCATATGAGCTGAGTAAACACTGTTTCAAATTGGACAACCTTCTTTTGAGTTTAATCTACTTTGTAGCTATTTGGCAATAATAATAATAATAATTATTATTATTATTATATATATATATATTCTTTTTCTAGTATGTTTCTATATTTGATGTTTTCATCAAATGACCTGGTAGCTAATAGTTACTTTGAAGCTAAATTTTTCCTTCAGAAGCTAAATACAGTATTTCTTGTCACATAATTGTATTTATTAGATAACCTGGCAAAGGCCAAAATTTACTTAAAGGACATTTTATCTTAGTCAACACTGTGAAGTTTTATGCCTTTTTGTGGAGGTCATTGAGTGCCAGCCATGTTTTTACTGCCTCTGTTCTTGATACAGTAAACACTCATACCTTTATAGCTGGGCATGATTCCACAAGCTGACACACTGCCAAGTGGTTTTGATTCAGGGCTTTTCACTTGCTGAGTGAAAGGTGATAAAGAGAAGTTCACAGTGGAGGTATGGATACAGAGGAGCAATTTTTAGAGGCATGCTCCTGCTGTAAACTCCTATAGAGTAAACATCTAGGATGCTAAAAGGAGAAAAGAACAGTTTATGAGGCAATGTGCTTGCACAGAACCTCTGTGCAGCTTTTCTAGCCAAAACCTAGCTTAAAGACACATTATTACACAGATAGGAGTAACTCAGTAGACAGATCAGCTACCCTGTGTTGTACTTTAATAGGGAAGCAGGAGGTGTCTGATATACAGATTATTTATGGCAAAATGGGATGGGCAGAATATACTTGAAAAATCTTGTGTGTGTGTGTGTATGTGTACATGTTCATGTATATGTGTGAGAGAGAGACAGAGAGAGGAGAGATTTAAACTTTTCTGAATCTGCAGGATCATGGCTAGCATTTCACCACTAGGTGATTTTTTTAGTCTATAGCGATCCTCATTTGAAAACCTACAAAGTCAACAGTGATAGTATTTGTGATCTCACTGTCCTATGAAACAAAAGACCTCTGAAAATACTTGGTATGTTAAAAAAAGAAAAAGCTTCAACCAAAGGATAATAGTTTCTGAAACACCAGATACCATCCCAAAGGAATCTGGATCTCTTGTTTGACATTATACCTAATGTGTTTCTATGTATGCTTGGCCTCACAGTAATTTCTAGAAAATCCCCCTCTCCCTGGGTTCCTAAAAGTGGCAACTCCAGAAGAGGCAAGGTGGCCTAGGGGATAAAAATTCTCACAAATCCTGATGACCTGAGTTTGATTCCTGGGTCCCACATGTGGATGGAATATACCAACTCCTGTAATTATTTTTTGGCATGAAAACCCCATTCAGCAAGTGATCCATCCTCATCATTGTCATGATTCATTTGATTGGAGATGATGCATTAATCAAAAAGAAGAACTGAGTTAATCCATTCACAGAATGACTATCAGTCCACTATTTCTCTTGGAATGGTGAATGCAGTGGTTCTAAGACTTGAGCTGTTTATTTACTGACAAACTCCAAATAGTGCCATGATATAGAGAAAAGACTATGCTAATGACTAAGCTGAGCATAAGTGTGGCACACATGTATAGGCATGGAAGGAGAAGGCAGAGAATGTAGAGGCAGAATTGAGAAAAAACAAAACAAAACAACAACAGAAAAAAAAACTTACAAGGGGTGTCCTCAGGGTTTCCTTTTCCTTCCTTCCTTCCTTCCTTCCTTCCTTCCTTCCTTCCTTCCTTCCTTCCTTTCTTTCTTTCTTCCTTTCTTTTGACCATATGTCACATTGTATCTACATAATATATACTGGTACCTAGGAACTTAGGATGAGTTCCTACTCCAGGATGCCAGAGGCATAATGATGAGGGAACCCTACCTTTTCAGCATGACCCGGCATACCTTACTGTGATTGGAATCTATGTCTACTTTCAAGACTGCATTGTAAGATTATTCTCAGAAAAGTCTCTCATAATCAAAAGACTAGGAGGGGCTTCAGGATTAGTGTATATAAAGCTAGTTGATATTTTAGTATGGAAAATTTTACTCCAGATGGAATATTATTAAGACATAATTCTAGAGTAAACATGGAAATGTTCACCAAATTCTTGAGTGTCAGAGCCAGATGGCATTCTTTAAAACTTAAAGGATTACTGTCATTCACATAAGCAGACCACTTTACAAACAAGTAGTGATAAATGGAATCCTTTCATTCAGTGTTTTATTATTTAGGATTCAGATAAAGTCAAATGAGAGAAGGTCATTACAGATGATTGCTATAAACTATGGGGAACTTGAAAATTATTCCTTTACCTTTAGTTGTAAACTAAAGGAATTTGCTACCTTTGAAAACAGCCTCTGATATTGGTGTTCATTCCCACGAGAGGCAGCCCTGTTTCTTACATGGAGGCATGGAGTGTAAATTTGAACCCTAGGTCTCAAATACCTCATTACTTTCTTAGGAAAATAGTCTTCTGGAATTCAGAAAATGGATGCCACGTTGAAAGATTGGGAATGTGTCTTTTTATTTTTACCAAGCTCAAAACTGAGATATATATTTTCCACATGATCATGAACCATTTCCTGTTGGGAGCCTGCTCAGTGCCAGATCTTCCCAAGGGACTCTGCCCAGCAACATGAGATGAAAATAAGCTCTGTAGCTTTTCAAGGTCTCTGTGCACTAGACTGTATGTCTGAATGCATCAAAAGCCATTAACATACTCTCCAACTATCACAATTCCATGTGATGGTTGAATAAATTTAATGACTCTGGTGTCCCCTCACTCTTCCCGTCTTAGAGAAACACTTCTGGTCATAGTTAAGGCCACACTTCACTGTTCACTGTTTACTAATGACTCTTGCTCAGCTTGTAATGTTCTAGACTTTTCTACCCAAATGGTAATGACAGAAATAACCTAATGTTTTATTTGTAAAATGAGACAGCTCAACCCTTTCAAATATCTATCTTGCTATGTTAAATTGTTTAGAGAATCAAATGCTGTAGATTCATTTAAGGAAAAATTAGAAAATAAGAAGTAGTCTTAGCATTGTTACCTGTGCTGATCTTGAACTTCATCTAACCAAAGCACACCCATCTCTCTACCTCACTGATATATAGCTTTAGTTTGTCATTTATTCTACTAATTAAACATAATGTAATCTATTTTATTATGTCAAAACAAAGAAGAACAGTCAAAATCAAAGTGGAAAAAACATTCTCCTTAGAGATAAACCAGTAAAATTTTACAATCTTCTTTTGCTAATCATTTCTCCAATTGGATCTTAGCCAAAAAAAAAAAAAAAAAAAAAAAAAAAATGAAGTCAGTCAAAGTTTAAAGTTTCATTTCCGAATAGAAAAGACACAAAATTAAAAGACTTTCACCCAAACCAAAGCAACACAGAAATTCAAATTATGATCTCTGCCAAACTGGCGAACAAATCCATTTGACTCACTGCTTTTCTCTCATTTTCTTGCTGTGAACAGACACATTCTACTTAACTAGGAGTATATGCTCTTCTGAAAGGAGAGTAAAGACACCAGTGTTATGTTTGAGTTTTCTGTTCTACAAAAGACCAGAACATGACCTGAATATGACATTCACACCAGTTCTGTCTAGTGGTAAGAAGAATTTTGGAGAGTAGCACATCCTTTCTGGGAGCAATATATCATGAAAGAAGTCACAGTTACCTCTTGAAAGAACATAAAATTGTCAAGGCACTAGTTAAATAGTCTTGGGCATTGACTGTTACTTACAGGGGTATCCCTCAGACAACAAATTTGATTGCTTACTTTTATTTTTTAACAGACTTAATTCACTTTTTAATTTTTCTTTCATATGGTGGCCACAGCTGGAGTCTGGGCTCTCTGAACAGAGACTCTAGTGTGGGCTTTCACAAGATAATCAGTGAATTCCTGATAAGGAGACTTGGTGAACACAGTCTTTTTCCAGAGGTCAGGGGTCAGGTAGATATATGCCTTATGGCATGGCATCAAAGGTGGCCTTGGCAAAGTTGCCCAGGGTGGCAGTGCAGCCCCGGCTGATGTGTAGCAGCCATCATTAACAGCTTCTCAGTTACAGAAACAGAGAAAATGCCAGTGCCTCTGCGGCAGGGATGAGATGCACCAACACAGAGCCACAACAGCCTGCTACATTGCACATAACAGTTTGAGGCTTACCAATCTTGTTCTCCTAGTAGGTTCTCCACACAGGGACAATGGAAAGCTTGGCCAAAATGATGGCCCCTCGGGTGGCAGTGGCTACCTCCTTGGATCAATGAACACCAAGACAAACATGACCATTGTGGTCCCCACTAGCAACAAAAGCCTTGAACCTGGTCCTCTGGCCAGTCCAATCTGCTTCTGCACTGGTATGATCTTTAGAAACTCATCCTTTAGGGATGCTCCCAGGGGGAAAAAAACCCCAATAATTTCAGATTCCTCAGTGGGCAGGGAGAACAGGTAGATCTCCTCCAGGGACTTGATCTTTATGTCCTTAACCAGGCAGCCTACCTTGGAGATTGAGATCCACTCCTTATCTTGGGTTTTACCTCCATGAGCCTGCAGCCTTGACTATGGCCCTTGAAACCACTAAATCCTCTGCTGAAGCCACCTAGGCCTCCTAATCCTGTGCCCCCAGGACCTCAGGGCCTTTCTACATCACCAGTGTCATCATCCATTTGGCGGTTTCCCCAAAGAAGAAGTGATTACTTACTTTTACATTTTAACATTAAATTTTCTTATGGTATTTCTCTTGGAGGGCTGACTTTTCTGCCATAAAATAATGTATGAGGTTTACTTAAGCTTAAGACACTATAAGACATATTTTTTTCTAAAGTACTCATTGTTTTATAGATTTAAACCAACTTCCCTTCCTTGAAGACACTGATAATTGCCATTCTACACATAATTTTGTAGGTTGCTGTCTTTTGTTTTTTAAAAGGAATTCTTTCAGTTTTCTCCATTTTATGCCCTGAGGGTGGATTTCATAATGATCCACAGCTAGAGCCCTTCCTCCACAAAGTTTAATCCAAGCCTTTATGATTACCTTATTTTTATTTCTATTTTATTTAATATTTGAGGTTATAATTTAATTACATTTATCTTATCCTTTCTCTCCCTTTTAACCCTCTCCTGTACCCCTCCCACCTCTACTTCAAATTCATGGCACCTCCCATCAATTGTTATTACGTGCATATATGTATGGGGGCGTTAATACAGAAGTAGGTGGGAAGAAGGTAAAGAATAAACATCAGGATGCAAGGGATTTTATAGGGGAAAATGGAAGTAGAGAAGCAAGGTAAATGCAGAAGTAGAGAGATGGATAAAAAAAAAAACAATCAGGATGTCTACAAAAGCTACAAGAAATTATACTATCATCTAATTACCTAAAATTAAAAACTGTTATGAATATAATTTTTGTGTGCAGATGTAGAAATAAAATTTTAATGAACTTTTTCATCTGGGCTGATGATGCTCCCTCCAAAAGCTAAAGGGAAGATTAGCTAACAAAAACTCTAATATGAGACAGGAAAATCCCTCCTTTTAATTGTTTGTCAGGCTGGACAACAGATTCCCAAAAGAGGTGAAAGTTAAGTCAGTATTGCTGAAGATAGCGTGAACTTCAGAAACAAGATCCAGAGACTCCTGAGCTGGAACTGAGCAGAATTTCTCCTCCCTGAGGATTAGCCTTCATAGTATTGGAAAGTTCCAGGCAAGCTTCTATAGGAAATAGGCAACCAACAGTCCTACCGAGATATGAGGTTCATGAACCATGACAAAGACCAGCATGGCAGAATAACCCTAAGGGTGCAGTAGCAGTTCACATGCTTGGCAGTAACCAACAGCTCTCTAATTGGACTTAAGACCCTCTCAACAAGAGGGATACCATGCCTGGTACTAATCACCTAACAATTGCTCATTGCTAGCTAAGTCACAGTTATTGAAGGAGAATCTATGATTACTAATTTGCTGAACTAGCATAATCCTTAACAGAAGTCTATAAACATGTGTCTTTATATTCAGAGATAAAAGTTTTCTTCACCCCCATAAAAGACCACTACAGAAAACAACAACCAATCAGAATGCAAATTGTGGTGCCTACTCCTAATGGATATATCTACAAACATTCCTGTATTTAAGGCTCAGGAAACATTGCTGGAAAGGAGTAGAAAGATCTTAAGATCCAGAGGATCAGAGAGTTTCCTTTGACAACTGTGTTTCTTAATAATATCAGAAGCTATACTCATAAAGTCTTACAGACATGACTGCCCCAGTGTGAGCTGAACAAGGATGTCACAAATGAACATGCCAGACTGGACAGTTTCCCTACACAACCACTCAGCCCTACACAAAGAATTCAAAGAATTATAGGCAATGGGGGAGAGCTGAGATTGGACAAAGTGACCATCAGGGAAGAGCAAACCAGCTTGTTATCCAGTGTCAAATGATCACCCCTAGAAACATACATACAAATGAGAGTATACAAAGGGTTATGGTGACTTCTATATTTAGAAATGTTTAAAAACAAAACTCCAGAAACTGAATTTTCTATTTCTGGGGAGATAATGTAAAACTTCCAATAGAACAAGTGATAAGGAAATACAAAACTGAAAATGAGACAAAAAATCAGCAAAAATGTCTATCATCAAAATGTTAATGTTAAAAATTGAAGTATTATGAAGATTAGAAAACACATGAAGCAGCAAGGAGAGGGGAAACAATTATGTTTCTAATATATGGGTAGTGTGGGTATTTGCAAATATTCTTACTTTCCAATGTCAGCTGTCCTCAAGTTTGAGGACATCAGAGTCTTCAGGAGAACTTACAAGAAGAGGTTGCTTGCCCCATCCATGGAGTTTCCAGTGCAGTGGTTCTAGGCTGAGACCCAGAATGTAGGTCTCTGGCAAGATCCCAGGTGCCACTGGTGCACCTTGGGAGCCACCATTGTATGAATAAGAGCAGTTGCTCCTATACTCAGACCACACAAGTTGATTGATTTTAGCTTTACTTTTTCATTTGTATAATAAGTATCATTCCCCTGGTGACTACCTCATGAACAAGAGAGCACTATGTAACTAATAAATGTAATAACCACTAATTTCTTTGCAATTATATCCTGTTGACCTTATATTTCTATTGTAAAAGTGCTATTTTTAATACAGTATAGAAAAGATCATCATCTATGGTGATGTTTGTTGCAAATATTTGCCATCCATGGTATGATGTTTTTTCCAACTCCCTGGGAACGTGAACATATGGATGGGGTTTGGGGAGCTTACATTTTGCATTCAAATAGCTGTAGTCTAGTTGTTAATCTCTCCAAAAATGAAAAAACAAAAACAAAAACAAAACACCACAATATCCTTTCTAGTTCTATAGGATCCCAAAACAAAACACATCCTGTTTTGCCTGTTCCTGAAGAAGCCGTTGAATAAAAGTTTTACTGTACTGTCATACCATGCTTTTATTATAGTTTTATCAGATAGTCATCTGCTCCTCACTTTCATATTGGGATATCCTTAGGGCCTGTGGCACCTGCAATATTTGTGCAGAAGAGATAGTTCAATATGCATGGTGCACCAAAGCACAAGGCTCTAAGTTTGCATGCTTTGGAAGCACAGAGATTCTCTGGGGCCTCATAGCGGTCTGTTTCCAGAGGGCCTTGAGCACATTTACATATGCAGAGGAGGCAGAGGTAAATATTTTTGTGACCCACCAACACAGGGACAGATAGAAAGAAATTAGTGGGTTGACGAAGAATGAAGTGTGTTCTATATTAAAAACAATAATACATTTTCCCATGAAGGGCCTAGCATTGGCTAGCACACATGCTCCACGCAGGATGACCTGAGAGCAAAGCACACACACACACACACACACACACACACACACACACACACACCCTGTTCAGCGTGAATAATATTATTTGTGTGTATATAATTTCAGGGATGACTACTTGGTGTTTGTTAGGCAATTGAAGAAATAACTCATTAAGTGATTAGATTGAAAATTCTAATTGGCTTTTCATTTTTCATTTGTAAGGATTGTTATAGCCACTTTTCAAACTTACATTGATGAAGTTAGAAGCATGGCTTTATTTTCATCACAGCTTATAAAGTATATATTCACTTATAGATGAGAATAATGGGATATTGATTATGAATTCATTTATTTTATGAATTTTTCAAGTGACTTCTTCATTGAGTATGTTTAGACCTAATGGTAAATAATGAGATAAAAAAAAGTAGTGAGCTTAAGATAATTAGTGAGGAATCATGTAAAAGAATTTATGATTATAGCATAAATAGTTTTAGAAAATGGCAGAGATTTTAAATAATAAGGAATATTAGAGAATGTGTATGGGCAGCTGCTCTGTAGAAACCAATTAAAATAGACTTTCTTTTTTGTGCTGAATCTCAGCTTACACCCCTCTCTAACCTTGCAACAAGAAACTGCTTCTTAAATAGCATCTGTAACCCAGAAACCAGGAGAAAATAATAGAAATATTGGGACATATGTAAACAATGCTGCAGTGAGGCAGATTTTGTGAAGTTTTTTTTTTTTTTTTTTTTAAATGAGACTAGCAGGGGACAAATTCAGCACCCTAAATAGCACACTAACACATATATCTGAAAATTCAAAGTGGGGCTTCCCAGAGAATGTTTTACAAGAGCCTGTAGAAGGTTATCCAAAGCATGCTGAGCCAAACTGCTAGAAGATGCATTAGGCATTTTGTTTTTGCACATTTGGATAATGTGTGAAATTATTTCCAACTTTAAAAATATCTTTACACCTTCCTCTGTGCTGGGAGTGAGGACAGATTTTTGATGCCAGCTTATGGAGACTGGACAAATCTATGGTAAAGACAAGAGGAGCTGGGAGTGATATTCTTGTACATGATTTCAATGTCTTTGTGGTGAGAGGGGCTTTCTGCTTGGACAGGCTGGAGACTGGCCAAATGAACTGTTGAGAGCCCAAACCAGAGCAACCTAGGTTTGTATTCTCCATGATTTTCTGATGGTGTACCCCAAACAGGTTTCTTAATGTCTGGGAGACTTAATTTAACCCTTCTAAAACAGTGGCAGTGATCTCCTTTCAGGTCCAGAATGGGAGCCGAACCAGTAATTCCTGCAAGCTATGTAACATGATCCCTGTTATATAGAAACCGTCAGTAAATATTGCTTGTTCGTGACTGGAGAAGGAAGGGAAGTGCAGAATTTTCCTTGTGTGTGGCCCACAGAAAGAACCCCCAGCTTTTCTCATCTGAACAGCAGCTATTTCTGGTGTAATCACAGATTTTCTTAAAGAGCAAAGATTCTCATTTCTCTTGCACATTTTAGGGGTTTGATGAATTTCTGTTGACTAACTGATTTTATTAATTAAAAAAAAATCTTAGCCCTGCCTTTGTCCACTTCAGATCACGTGTAAAATGCTCAAGAACATCCCTTGGTTCTTGGCTGCCTCCCTTGAGAAACCCAGTACACCCAGGCTCAATCCCACTCTCCTCTAAGCATGCAGGGTTTTCTTGGAGTTATACCTTTTTGAAATTCTTTCCCAGTCTGTTTTCCATTTTTTGTTTCTGTTTTACAGCTGGTTACTAATTCTACAAGGTCAATTACAAGCCCTTCCCCTTTTAGCCTAGCTTTGTTACTTCATAGTTTTATATATTTTAAATGAGTCTCATGTAACTGTGTTTTCTCCAAACTATTTTGTTGGTTGCTCTCATCAGTAGCTCCCGAAGTCATTGGCTCTCTTTTGAGTCTTTATGCTTCTTCAGTGGCTAACACCAAGTTCTCACATGCTGATTATTTTGTACTTATGAGTTTAATTGAGAAAGAAAAAAACATTGAGTAAGACAAGACAATGCAGGGACCTCTACCATCTAAGGTATACTGTTCTGCACCTAGCAGAGACTATGCCTATATAGCATGATTAAGAAACTGGACTGGTTGTCCTTTGCACTATGTCTAATATCCAGTTGTGAGTGAGTACATATCATATGTTTCTTTTTGTGTCTGGGTTACCTCACTCAGGATGGTTACTTCTAGCTCCATCCATTTGCCTGTGAATTTCAAGATTTCATTTTTTTTCTTCTGCTGATTAGCACAATCCACAATCCCATAGAAGATGGGAAACAAGGAGGAACCTAAGATAGACATACATGTACCCACAAGAAGGGGAAAGGGCCAAGATCTCCTGAGTAAATTGGGAGTATGGGGGGCAGAGAAATGGGAAGGGAGAAATGGATAGGAGAGGAGAATATGAGGGATCAGGAAGGTCCAGTTGAGGTAAGAAAAGAGAAAGACAGCAAGGAAAGAGATAACAGAAGGAGCTATGGCACTAAGGAAAACTCCAGGGATCCACAAGGATGACCCCAACTAAGAATCTAAGCAATAGCGGAGAGGCCACCTTAAATGTCCTTCTCCTACAATGAGATTGATGACTATCTTAAATGCCATCAGAGAGCCTTCATCCAGTAGCTGATAGAAGCAGGAGCAGAGATTCTCAGCTAAACACTGAGCAGAACTCCTGCAATCCACTTGAATAGTGGGAGGAGTGATAAGCAAATGGGTCAAGACCATGCTGGAAAAGCCCACAGAAATAGCTGACCTGATCAAGTGGGAGCTCATGGACTCCAATCTGACAGCTGGAGAACCTGCATAAGACCTAATTAGGCCCTCTGATCATGGGTGTCAGTTAGGAGACCTGGACAGTCTATGGAGCCTCTGGCAGTGGAACCAGTATTTCTCACAAATAGGTTTTTGGAGATCTTTCCCTATGGGGGGATACTTTCTCAGTCTAGATACATGGGGGAGGGGCTAGGTCCTGCCCCAAATGATATGACAGACTTTGATGATACCCCCATGACAGACTTTGATGATTCCCCCATGGGAGGCCCCACCCTCCCTGAGGAGTGGATAGGGGTGGAATTGGGAAATGGTGGAGAGAATGGGAAGAGGGGACTGGGATTTGTATGTAATATAAGATTATTTTTAATTTTAATAAAAATTAATTTTAAACAAAGAAACTGAGTAGGTAGTCCATTGAATGAGATTCCCTTTCAAAGCAATAAAAGGTTAGAATCACTAGTATTCTGACTTCCACATTCTGGACCAGATCACGCTAACTTTGGGGTTGTATAACTCTAACAAATTTGTTCTAACATAGCAAAAAAAGCCTCATTTCTTCTGTGTCTGGCCTATTGGAACTCTCCTATCTATGATAACTTTTCGTTCTCTAGTTATGTAAGTCTTGCCACATTAACTGTGAATCACCCACAGCCACTTATTGTTTTAACACTCATAGAAACCTCATGAAGTGGATCCAAAATGAATGCCATCATACAGATGAAGAAATTGATGTTCAGATACATTTAGTCTAAGTTCACATTGCCAACAAGAATTTGAAGCTAAATTTACACAAGCACTGTGCTCCTCACTCATATAAGCTAAGTTATAGCTCATTGACTTCCCCATTGGGGGAGGGGACTTTACTCCAGAATAGTGGCCAGAGTATAGGTAACTTGCTATAGTGTTAATTTGCTCCAACCAATTTACTTCCTTTAGTGACTTGATGCTTACAGAAAGTCTTTGACTATGGCACTGAACGATGTGTATACAAACATGGACTCACATAGTTTTAGAGGGAAAATGCTCACATACTTTGAGAGGAGGAAACCGAATTCTGGGAGGTAGATACCTTGCTCCATCTGTGAAATAGTGGCAGACTTGGGGACCAAACCCATTCTCTTTGAGTGCAGCACCAACACCTCTTTGGCAGAAATCACCTCTGCTGATTTCTTGCAAACCTAAACCTGTAAAGGCATGGGGAATGTCAGAATTCACGTAACAGATGTTGTTTTTGGTTGCAATTGTTGTCGCTTACTCTTAATGCCAGATCCTTTAAAAACAAAATAAAAGTAAATAATGCTCTAGAGCCTAATTTGGCAACCTGTGGAATTTCTGGTGGTAAGAGAGGAATTTTCCTTTTCATTGCCCCTTCGTCAGACTGAGTTCATGAAACATCCCTTAGCAGCCAACTATCCAGTAAATAGCAGCCAATTTCAAAGATGTTATATTTGTATAAGCCCATGTTCACATTCCCAGATCTTCAAATTCCCCATCATCATTTCATCCCCACTGGTAAATAATGGGGTTTTTGTCCTCCATAAAAATAGGAATCAGTGTCTAATCCAGCAGTGTGGCCTGAAACAAAAAGAAGGCTGAATCCATTGAAAAGTAGCTCAACAGAAATCAAAATAGAGTAATATTTATGGGTTGTGGTGAGTAAAACAAGGGAATCTGTCCTGTGGATAGCCTACCATTTAAGAAGTTTTCAATATGTATGCAGAAGGCTAAGGATTGGAGATTGCAAAGAGCTGAATAAGGGAATACAAAGGTCAGTGGCTAGGAGGAAAAATGTCCAAAGTGTAAGATGCTGAAGATGAGACAAGCTTGATAACACTGCTTAGAACAAGGATGTGAAGGGATGGCTCCAGCTCATACCCCTCAGGGAAGAACATACATTGTCTTCTCTAGCACATGATAACCTCTTTTTTTTTTTTAAGCAAACATTACAGTGGGTATGATATAATACTAGAGAATAACTGCTGAAATCTTCAAGACATGAATAAATTTCAGAACAGCACTCTGGTGCTTTAAGTTAAATTCAGCAAGCTGTTATTGCAAATTTGGACACATTGACATTTTCCCAGATGTCATCCAGCAATGACTGTGATGTCGTAATGAAGAGAGGGTCCCTGCTCTCAAAGGTTCTAGTCTAGGTAAGTCAGGAATAAATGAAGCACTGTGTTGGTATCTATAAATTCATAGAAATACGAAAAATGGGACAGAGCTAGGTGATCATAATTGCAAAGTTATTGATCTTACTTGAAACAAGAAGCTCAATTGTCTAGTTTCTATGCAATGGAGATGATGGTATGATGTTAACCATGATTGAGAATCTCAAATCAACTAAGGACAAGAAGGTGAATCCTACTGTAAGTTCAAGGTGATCAGTGAGAACCATCATGGGTTCACTAAAAACAATTAGGCTAAAATGATTCCATTTCCTTTTTGTAAAGGTAAATGTGATTTATAAGCTACCAATGCAGGATAGACATAAATTAGCCTCCATCTTGCATACTAAATTTATGCATTTGACTAGATGTTCGATGACCAGTTGTAAACAAGAAATATGGGTAGTAAGATAATGTAGAGATGGACTTGGAAATGCTGATGACTTGACATAGCAGAAATAGAGGTGCCTGGTAGTTCGCTGTAGGACCCTTTGCTTTGGTGTAGCTATGACAATTGTTTCATTCATTCATCACTTGGATGATAGACATATCTGCTGAATACCTCACAGGAAACAGGCAGAAGACATCAACATGGAAACCGGAATAAGCCCAAGGGACTGTTTATATGTTGGAGGTGGCTGTACAAACCAAGTGGCAGCACAGTCTCAGTGCTGGCCTATAGTTCTGGCCTCCAAACAGAGGCAAAACAAACAGAGGCAAAAAAAAAGTATGACTTGCTGAAGCAGCTGTGGAGCCAGAGGTGAGAGGAGATGATCCTGGCCCCACTTAGGTTTGAAGTCAACTAATAATACTAGCGTTAGTCTGTTCAGATCTGTCTGTCCATGTCCCAGTATATCTACAGGGACATGCCTATCCTCCATGTCCTTCCCTGGAACTGTTGCCTATGCAGAAACCGGTCATTCTTTTCATGTCTCAACATCAGGGAATTTCCTGTCTTTGAGAAGGTGTTTTTGATGACCCTCATTTGCACTTTGCTGATATGCTATGATCATGGCATGTGCAGTTGGCTCCTTCTTGTTCTTATATGTGTAAGATTCATCTCACACACATATGACTGAGGAAATGTATTTTCCTGGGGCTAGCATAGAGTGGACATGACAGGAAGGAGGACTGAGAAGTGCTGTCTTTACAACATAGCACATCCATTGCAAATGATTTCACAGCAGTTAGGGTGGACTGCACTGGGCCTATGCAAAACTGGACTCATCAACATTCAAACCTTTATCAAAAAAAAAAAATGGCTCAATGGGCCCCATCCATTCCTGTTCAACTCCTGGCTCCTAATGGGATATGGGGGAAAGATTGTCATTGTCTTCACAGCAGTGGATGTTTTCAAACTCATGGTCACACAGAAAGTCTTTATTACAAATTGTGGGTAATAAACAAAATCGATATGGAAAAGGGACTCAGATCTGGCAGCTGAGGTGAGGTAGGAAGAGGTAAGAGTGAGACATAGGAGTAAACAGAATTATATGCATGTAAGAAATCATCAGAGGAGAATTCAATCAACAGTAAAAAAAAAAAAATGGGCTTAGAGGTACTGATTGCTTCATAGGTGCCTATGTTTTTCTACCTCCTGGTAAGCTGGAAACGGAAGAGAGAAATGTATCTGAAAATGTTGAATTTTTACATTACACTCCCCTATCTTCTTGATAAAGTTTAAAATATTTTACTTCTGCTATGTAAGTAAATTAAGTTCTAGAACAAAATGGTCAGTTATGGTGTAGTCACTGCTAAACAGAGTTTTCTACATGTTTGAGTTCTGTCTGTTTTCTGTTTTTTTGTTTTGTTTTGTTTTGTTTTGTTTTTTGTTTTGTTTTCCCTCAGAACCAATAATATTTCTCTTGCTTTGCTCTTTAAATGACTTCTGTTGTTTGAGAGCAAACCAACACACGGCATGTAAAAAATTGTAGAAAATTGCAACACGAACATCTTAACTGCACCATAGCTATTTTATACAGCAAATCACACCTGTGGGGCTAATCAAGTCTTGTTGATGAGATGGTGAAATGGTTGATGTCTTTTGTATGAGACTAAAGCTTAGAAAACCAACCATTTCATGTGATTTAGGAAGTTCTCTTTTCCCGCATACATACTGTTAAGGTGAATCCTAGACAAAGGTTGCTGCAGGTAGCCTGACTTTGAACATCATTGCTGAGTTCGTTCTCTGTTTCAGGGGATATGGAAAACAGATGGTACTACATACAGAGTTGCCTATCCATCCTTCCTCTACCAAAGGCTCCTGCTGTGGAATCTCTATTTCAAATAGTCTAAACAGCCTGTTACAGGTTTCTTTACTGGGAAATGCCCTAACAGAGCCATTGGCAAATAAAATACAGTAAAGTTTCTGTATTCTTTCACCCACTTGAATGCTTACTTTTCCATTCTTATAAAACCTGTCTTACTTTTTAGTCCATGTATAATGATATTTTTCTGAATATAACAGATGATGCTGATATCTTTTGCAAATACAGCTATTTGATTAATAATATTTTTTTATTATTATGCAGTGGAAAAATTCATGAGACCTCATGCAGGCCACTTCAGGTTACCTTATAATCTTTGGCTACAACTAAGATTTCATCTTTCTCAGCTGCTAACTTCACAGTCTGTGTTTTCCTTTGTGAACCCTGGGCCAGTGGACATACCACTTCAGCTTGCTCCCATCCCTCCCCCAGTCAGTCAGTCAAGCATACACCAAGAGGTGATTAGAATGTTTGTGCCCCTGCTTCATAGACCTCAGCTCTTCTTTCTCTTTCCTCTCTTTGCTTAGCAACAGGATGTGTCAGGCATGGTGTTGCCAAGAGATTTCTTTCTTGCTCCAATACTAGAAGGAAGAACTCAAGGATATCAGACGACTTATCGGACCATCACACATTTTAATGAATTCAAATTTTGGTCTCTGAATACCAGGGCCTTGTGCTAGCCATGGGATTGTCACACATTGTCACTGACTGAAATGGACTTAGTCTTCTAACAGTGCAGACCCTTGTTGCTCAATGAATGGAGTAGGATGTCAGCAGCCAGAGAGATGCCAATACATCTTTCAACAGGAACTCTGTCCTCTTTTCTTCTCCCCAGGTGCTATTTTTAAAATTTAAGTCATCTAGGTCATGAATTAAGGCCATTCTTGCCATGGTATTTAAAAGGAGTTCAGAGATGTGCACAGTGTCTTCCTCACTCTGCTAATGCTGAGTGTTTTGTGACATTTGCTGAGTTGATTGAACAATGCTGGGTTTGTCCTCTGAGGAATGCATTGTTCGATTCCTGGAGAGTAGCAAGAAGAATAAGACACAGCCCTTGCTTCAAGGAGTAAAGCAGACATGTTTATTTATATAATAGGAAGCACTCCGTCTTGCAAATATCCAAACATTTTTTAAGCTAAAAATGATTTCATGTGATACGATTGTCTAATTGATAAATGGTCTAATTGAACTAAGGGAACACCAAGTCTGAAGATCTGGACAGTAACTTCATGGAATCAGGAAAGATTTTTATAGGAAATTCATGATCTATATAAGTCCTTGATAGGTAGACCAGGATATTTTAATTTGATATTTTTTAGAGAGCTAGAAGTTTAATTACAGGAAGCAGAAATAATTAGAAAATAGCAAATGAAATGTGGAGAGTACTTGGTCAATGAAGTTCTTGTCTTGCAAACACAGAGACTTAGGATTGATTCCCAGGAACAAACAAAAAATAAAGTCAAACATCATGCCATATACTTGTTATGCCTCTGCTTGGCAGACAGAATCAGGAAGATGCCTGGTGCTCCCTGTTGAGCCAGCATATACTAATCTGTTAACTTCAGGCCAGGGAGAGATCCTGACTTAAGAAACAAGTGCTGGAGAGATGATACCTTAGTGGTTCAGAGTGTTTGCTGATCTCCCAGAGAGACAGAGCTCATGTTCCAGCATCCATGTCAGATGACTCACAGCCAGCTGTAACTCCAGCTCTAGGGGATGGAGGGAACGTTTCTCCTTCTGGTCCCAATAGGCACCTGCAAATACATGTCAACTCTCTCTCTCTCTCTCTCTCTCTCTCTCTCTCTCTCACACACACACACACACACACACACACACACACACACACACACACATGCACACACACACAGAGGGGGAGAGAGAAAGTGAAAGAGAGAGAGAGGAAATCATATAAAGGTGAACTTTTCCTGGAACACCTGATGTTTACCTCTTGCTTCCCCATGGATACAGGTTTACATGGACCTGCACACATATATTCACCCTGCATGAATATATACATATATACACACTGACACACACACACAAAAGAACATAACAAACAGTCATGAATGATTATAGCAAATAATTCCTGAATTGAACAGAAGAGGAGAAATACAGATGGCAGTAGTTTGGTGAGACAGTACATCAAGTTATCAGTCAGTAGAGAAGCATCCAGGATGCTGATGAAGGGGATAACAAATTCATGGCCATTCATCCTGTTTTACTATGTTTGAGGCCAGCCTATGCCGCTTGCCAAGATGGGCTGACCTGGCTGGCCCAGATAACTAATAGAAAACCCCACATTGTCTTTTAATAGCTGTTTGGAGCAAATGATTCCAACAAAGGAGTTCAAGATGAAATGGAGAAACAACCAATAGCAACAACAAAATGTTGAATTAATAGAAGCTGAAGCTGAAAAAGGATTGGGGGTGAACATGAAGTATTCGCATGCCTCTGTAGGGGGTTCAGCTCAGAGATGGACCTAAGTTTGGTTTCCAACACCAAAAAAGAAAGAAATGTACTTGTTTTTCCAACATGCTGTGGAAATAGGGATAAAATATGAAGAGGTGGGCCTGACTGTCCTAATACCAGGAGATGGGCTGGATCAGGGCAACAGTTTTTAATCTTTGGATTATTCTACACTATGTTGCTAAATCAAAGTGAATAGTCTACACTCTGGCGGCATAGCCAACAAAGCCTAAAATATTTACTGTCTGGTTCTTTCGAGAAAAAAAAAAGTTTGCTAACCATTGCAAAAGAGAGGAGGGCAGAGTGAATTGGTTTGATTAATCTTTCACTTATCAATTCTCCTGAGACATACTGGCACTTAGATGATTTTCTAAAAATACATCAGTCATGCAACCTTTGCAAATACTGCTTGAGTTGGCCTCAGAGTCAGGTGTCACTAAGAGAACCTGGGCTGTGATGGATGGCTGAGCTTTGGCTCACTGATATTCTTACCCACTCTTAGACCCTCCTCATTGTCCTGAAGCAAGATCCATTTTTTTTTTCAGGAAAGTGTGGTTATTGGGATATTTATGAAACATCTAATTTTAAAGTAGTAGCCATTAATGCAATGAAAACCTATAAATCTCTGGGCCTCAAACCATACTTCTCTTTTCTGATGTCTTTTCGTGATTATACATATTTGGATTGTGGCTTTGAGAGCATGGATCCCAAACAATGATGCTTTGAGGGGATGGCTTGTGTGAGGGGATGGGGCTGCAGTGAAACCTGTGAGTTGTATATAGCCAGTGAAATTGTAAATGAGGATTGAGTTCCAGAAAGGAAGATGGAAGCCCCATATTTATTTCTCCTTTCACATTTGCTTTAAGGCACATTAATTTTTTTTTGATGCATTGTGAAATGATTCAGATACACTGACAGTTGTTATCACAGTTCTGTGTTTATTGGACCAATTTCCCTCCCTTTACCATCAGATGCTATTCAAATATGCAAGAGGGAGAAGGAAATTAATTTTATATCTGGAACATAAATGTCTAAATCAGAATAAAGGAGAACAAAACTGTATGCAAGCAAGATATTTCCTTGGTTCTGTTAAGATATGTAAGAGGAAGGAACAATTCAAGGGGAAAAAACCAGAGCCAACTATTTCAACAAGATGTTCGGCGTAGATAAATATACAGTGAACTTCATATGTTTGATAATTGAGTATACACAATGAACCTTGTTACCTTTTCACCTAATCATTCAAAGACAAGACCTTGATGCATTTGTTTAACACAGTGTAACCCCATGGTAGACTCATAGCATGTGGGATAAATAATCCATGAGTGCTGCGGGAACCCTGCAGAGGTCCTGGAATGTGTCTCTCACATCTCTGATTTCTGTCCTCCACTCCAGCACTGATGGCCTTCTTCTCTACCTCCTTCGTCTCTTTCTTTTTAAAGCCCCTTCTTGCTTTTAGTACAAATTTGACTTTCTTATTACTTTTGGCCACACCATTTGCTAATTTACCTTCTTTATTCATGCACAAAGTTTGCTAGAACCACATTCACTTTGATTTGTGGCTGACTGCCTCTATTACTATAAAGTGAATCATCATCTCTATTAACAACATCAACAACAATAACAAGGTAACAATTATCATAAAACTTTACATATGCTCTTTCAGTGATCTCTCACAAGTAAGATTCAATCATCCTATCATCTGTCAAAACCCAAGTTAAATTGCCTAACCTTTAATAATTCATCTGAAACATGTTCTTGGGATCTCCGACACAGTTACTGATCCATACAATGTACCCCAAAAAGACTAGGTTCAATTTCAACACAATGTCAGAAACACTGAAAATTCACAATCTAGATCTCACCAAGAAAAGACCTATATTAAAATCTTAGTTTCTTTTGAGTTTTATTTCAAGTACAGATCAAAATGTTGTTAATATCTATCTCGGAAATGAGTGATTTACATACCATTGTTCTTATTTTATGCCTGTGATTCACACATGGACAATGCACACTCAATTGCCTATGACACTCAGTTGCGTATTTCATCTGAGCTAAGTGCATCAGTGGTTGCAGAAAAGAGGTCCACAGTAAAATCAGAGAGACATAATCATGCATATTGGATTGAATACAGCTAGTTCATGCTCTTCATTTTCCTTGCCAGGAAACCATGATTGCCTACATGAATTCTATGGTAAACCTTGTTTACATGCATTTATTTGGAGGAGTGCCGATTTCAAGAGTGTGACATAAAGTTGTCTGCCTAAGGTTAGAAAGTGTATTACCTATCCCAACACAACAAGTTCTTTTTGGAGAGAATTCATAGAGAAAGAACCATGAGTAATTATCACAACTAGGCAAATGCCTTATTAAATAATAGTAAATTTAATCTGTTTTCTTACTTGAATGCCCCTCCTCTGTTCAGAAGAGGTAGCTATTAATTGGTCTGAGGGACTGGTAATTGACTAATGAAGACACAGATCCGATTAAAGACAAATGCCCATAATTAAAATACTATTTGGCTCTTGGGAGTTTAAAGTAATAGAAGGTATAATGCAAATTGATTATTTATTACGTTAAAAATGAGAATGTTTTGTTTTAAAGTGGAGAGGTTGGCAGACCATACTATGTTTAAAATATCAGTCTTGCTTAATTCATATGTTAAAATCATCCTTTAAAAGAAATAATGGTTAAAATTTTAGTACCCCAAAATGAAATTTAACTTTGGAAAATAGTTTATAAACATTCACATGGAAACTTCTTGTGAGCTGTAAATGTTTGATTAGAAGATTAGATAGGCCATAATGTGTAATGCTGCCTACATTGTGACCTATACCTTAATATTAATTTGAAAAGTATTTTAGCATACAGAATATTTCCAAAAATGTTACAGTAATCAGTTTTTTAAATATATAGCAAATACAAAGCTGGAAAGTTTTATTATATGTTATTATTTATAAACAAACATGCATAGCTCCTACTCCTCTGATAATTTAAAGTAAATTTTAATTTAATTACTGAATTTTAGTCTGACAGATTTCTGGGTAGCGCTCAAGTCTCTCATGGTGTTAGGCCAAGTTGTTTAAGTTCTCATTTACAAAAAAACTGAATTTCCAATAATAAAGATGATAATAGAAGGTGAAAAACTGGATGTTTATTACAATACTTAGTCATAAATGCCCATATACTTTAAATTGTTACTTTGAAAGAAGGCTATCATTCACTCATTCAAGATCAGGGATTGTCTGCTATCCATGCGCTGCTGTCCAAGTGCTTTGATGGATGAGTTAGCATGTCGTGTACTAGGCACACCTATCATCTTTGAATTCCAGGTGGCAAATTTATAATTATGGACTTCAAAATGTCCTATTTGATTAAGAGGCCTTAGGAGCATAAATAACACCTTATGTTGGATAATGCTTTGGATCTTAATACATTTCCATAATTCCCGACCCCTTGGAGAACATAATTTTTCAGATAATGAAACTAGCATTGGGAAGGTTCTCTAGTATTCACAGATTTACACATAGTGAATGATGTAAGTGAGGCTTAGCCAGGAATGCCCTGACTTCCTCTCCCTCCTACCCTGTATAGAAATTTGGCAGAAGGCCAACTTATTCATTATGTTTGGGAAAGTGGGATAGACATCTAAACATATTTGTGTGTGTGTGTATTCTGAAAGGGTAGACACAAACAAATTAATATATATATATATATGTGTGTGTACATATATATATACATATATATATGTATATATATATATATATGCACATATATAAAACCTTTGAGTAATGTGAGAGAAACAGATATGGGAAACTAATCTTTAGCAGTATGTCAGTTCAAGGCAATTCACAGAGCTAAGAGGTAATGAGTGCCTGAAACCAGATTGGCCTGCTGGTCCAAGAGTAAGTTAGCCATGGAAAGGGTGATGGAGTGACCTGTCAGGGAAAAGCCAAGGCCTTTCATGGAGACTGCAGGGTCCCCTGAAGCAGGCTTAGGCATTGATGGATGGCTCTGTCAGGTGTGTTTTCTTTCTAGAAAAGCAATGTCTCCCTGTTCACTCCAGGAAGCAAGGATATTAGTTGGGTTTTTCTTTTCAAGCAGCTAGGGGTACATTGTCCCTTCTTTTTGAAAATCTGTACATTGGTCAGCACAAACACTTTGCTTCCTATGTCTGATGAGCTGCTGCCAGACTCCATGATGAAACAGAAACAGAGTGTGCTATAGAAGTTGTACGGGTGAAGTGCACCTCCTGTGGAAGACTCTCAAACCCATATCCTTCATTAGATGAAGAGTTGTGAGAAGGGAGGGTGGCAGAATGAGAAGCAAGATCATGGTGTGTGCAAGGCTCTACTTTCCACAGCTCCTAGTGATATCCCTATGGCTTGGTGTTATTGCTAGCCAGTTCTGTAGATGAGAAAGCTGAAGTTCCAAATGGGTTCTTAGTCAGAATATTTATTAGTGCTCCACTTCCTTTCAAGAGACAGATTTACCTTTGTCAAATACTTTAATGACAATGTTTTAAACAGGGGGGCAGTTTATAACTGTTTGTCTGATACACAAGAACTTGTGTGCTCCATGTTTTGGGTGATCGATTTCTCATAGTGTCAACCACACAGAAGACAACAGAGCAAGGTCTGCTGTGTAGAATTGGCTTGGCAGTCTAAGGTGGATGGACTATAATATGCGTTTTCCATGCCTTGGTATAGGGAATGTTTTGTTTCCCTTTAAGGCTGACCAAACAATAGTTTACCAATTGGCCAGATATCTGAAAATTGTTTCTTTCGAGTGGCAGAGTCAAGTCTTGGCAGGAAGCTGTTGATTGCTCTTTCTCTACTGGATGCCAATTCTTTTAAAAAGCATTTCAGCAGCTGTGACCCCTTTGTGGCCCTGGGTTGGTGTAAAAGAGAACATACCACTTGGATGTGCATATGGATTCACTTCAGTCTAGTCCAGCTGAGGATACTTGCCAAGTGCTCAGTAGAAGTGCACAGTGCTGCTTTGAGTTTACATATTCTAATTCTAAAAGGTATGATCCAGGTCATCAAGGATCTTCATCCACTACTGGTAGATTTCACTTTGCAAACACTGTTTTTCCACATGCCAGAGAGTTGCATACATTCAGTCATCTGCAGCAATGTAGGAAAGTATAGAAACCATGATAATACTCTAATTTGTGGAAGAACAGTACTGGGTTTCAACAGTAAAATTAAATGAAACACAACATACTGAATATGCAAAGATGGGCCTGACACTTTACCTCTTCAGATAGCCATTTTCTGAAAAGAAGGGATGAGCTCACTAAATATTGCCAGATGTTAGAAAGATGCAGAACAGCTGAGCATGGTGGCACATGCCATTCTATGTAGCATTCCAGAGGCAAGTGGATCTCTGTGAGTTAAAGACCAGCCTGGTCTACAGAGTGAGTTCCAGAATAACCAGAAAAGAGTAAAAGAGAGGAGAGGATAAAAACAAAAGGAAAAGAAAAAAAGAAAAGAGAAAATTAAAGAAAAGAAAAAGTTAGGTTCTACTTTTATTCCTTGTGAATTCAGTGTTTTTCTGGAGTCCCAAAGCAACGTAAGACTGATTTTGTTAGATAACCAAGTTTCCTTTCCCTGCTTGAATTTGTAATTGATAAGAGAATTCTATTTTTTTTCTGTTTCTCCCAATAGACCTCTCTTTTTGCTGCAAGGTACCGTGTCTGATTTTGAGATCAAAGAATTTTATTTAACCTCTAAGTTGAATGTTACATATTTCATTCATCTCCAAGCCAATTATGTGCAAATTCTACTTTCTGAACCTGATCAGTGGGATGCAGAGAAGTCGGGATAGTCAAGATTCTGTCTGCTGCATTGTACTCTGTGTTCACTTTGAAGCACTGAACCTTTGCTTCTACTCACTGACATCAGAAGGCAGAGGTGACCAGAACACTGATGTTCACACTGGCATGGAAGGACTTTAGAGTTTTGCATCCCTTTAATCTTTGTAAATGCAAAACGTATCATGTCAAAGGGATGGAAGATTTCATGTTATTATGCATCAAAGATTTTCAGTTATTTTCTTCTTAAAAGGAACCTGTGATATCAATAGTCACATATTGTTTCTGTGTTGCTACAAATCAAAGAAACTCAGAAGGAATCTTGTTCTGTGTTTCAGAAAGGGCAGCACAAGCTACAATCTCTCTGTTTATCATCATATGAGATACCCTGCATATCAGATAGTTACATTAAGATTCATAATAGTAGAAAAATTACGTTTATGAATAACAATAAAATAATTTTATGGTTGGGGGTTACCACAAGAGAAGAAACTGTATGAAAGGATCACAGCATTAGGAGGATTGGGAACAACTGGTTTAGCTCATAAACTTTACATTTTTTTATTTTTATTAATTCTTTGAGAGGTCAGACATTGCATTTTGACCATATTCATATTTACATACCCTTTAATATATTTATGTGAGTAGCAGTTATAAACAGAGGTGATGAGATCACACTATATATTTTATGTATAATAAATCTAAGATATTATTTGGGAATCATTAAGTAACATATTTAGTTATTTATTCTTTCCAAATGTCATAACTTATACAATGTATTTAGATAACAAACATCCACCATTATACTATTTGGTTTGAATAAGTCATTCACTAAAATTCTGTAGTTGAAGCAGAAGTTCTGGGGGTTTTTCAAGTGCTTATTTTGATTTCAAATCGGTACATCCTAACAAAATACTCTGATGAAAGCTTAGGTGCTTTTGAATTTGGCTACCTCCAAAGTATTCTAATTTACTTGTCTCCCACATAATGGTGTCTAATGTACATGTTTTTGTAAGGTATTGTATAATTACATTTTTGGATTAATTACCAGTAACAAAAGATGATATTGAACTATAGACTAAACATTCTTAGTCTGAACCTCACCTTCCTACTTAGGACCAAGCTCACTATTCTAGTCCAGGCTCACTACCTGGAAACTCATTAACAGAAAATAAGCCAACCTGAGAAGGTTCTATAATCATACATTTGAAAAAATAGTAATAGCATCATGTATTGTAGCAAAATGCTGTGCAATATAAAATTAATTAATTCAGTGTCTTTCCTTAGGGAATTTAGATTTATGCTTAATTAAGTTAAAGTACCTGATTATCCTTGGATAAGCTGATTTGTATCCTTAATGATTTTAGATATTGTATAAATGGAGAAAACAAATAAATCATTATTTATTTCATTAGACTGAAAATATAATTAAAGAAGTGAGTTGGGAGGAAAGCTGGGGTTTTCATGGAAACCAGACTTGTATTACCTAAGTGATGAGAAACAGTCAAAATATAGATCAACAGATTGCTCTTTGACCTAAATTAATAACAACAGGGCAATGGATTCTGTTCCTTTTGACCATGAATGAAAATATAACTCAGGAAGAGTGATCCAAAGAATGGCATTGATTTGTTTGGTAGAAATGCATTAGTTCCATAAGTGTAACTAAGTTACAGTTTCAAAATAATATTATACAACAGAGTTTTTCAGTAATGTGGGGGTCTTGTTTCATGCCCCAACACTTTACTTCCAGTTTAAACATGACCAGTGTTAGGTATAAACAAATATAATACCTTATATAATTACATAGAATTTGTGTGTACATATTATCACAGAATTCAAATTTTACATGTGCATTGAATGTGAAAGAGCTGGGAATTAATGAGTTCATTGATTGACTTCTCAAATAATAATCTAAATTTCTAAGACTAAGCAACTGATTACATGGTTCATATTTATCTACTGAAAGACAACACATAAACCACTGGCAACAGACACATTAGAGCCGTGAAAGCTTGTGCATGGTCTATCAAAGTATCAGGAAGCTTCTGCAGCAAAGTATCTTACATATGGGTATTTCTCATCTTACATGAGGATTCTAATGGTGTCTGAACCATAACCAATGTCTTATTTTTATTAGGATTTGCATTTGGCTGCTGAAGGTACAATCCCTGTGCAGATTGACAACAATATGGCTGCCTTGGCCAGGACCATGTTGTTCAGAGAAATCTGTGCAAACATTCCTTTATCACATTTCTTTTTTCAAGAGGAAGTAATGTCTGACCAAATGCCTCCTCGCGGCATACTCTTAATGGCAGTGGGATTACCATGCTAAAGATATGGGATAACCATGGAGGATAGAGAGAGCTTCACCATCATTGGGATGAGTTGGGAGCTATTTCCTTGGAACTGCATGGTGGGAGATGAAAATGAAAGTGTGGTTTGTTTGATAAGAAGGGGGGTAAATAGATAATCAATAAGATAACTCTATTTGTTTTGTAGATGAGGAAATAAGAACCCAGAGAAGACTTCAAATATGTCCATTTCCACACTCAGAGCCAATTGGGACAGCATTGTTTCCTACATGTTTTTCATATATTCTTTGAATATATAATTCTGTTCATATTTTCACTTACAAATGGGGAGAAATGTTTACTTGAGCATCTCAAGTAAAAAGTAATAAATCGTTCTGATTTTGTTTTTCCTTAGGGAAGACAGGTCTGTCTTACAAATGTACAACAGATCTGCCTGTCATTAGAAATTTCCACAGAGAGAATTTATGGGGATTCTTGAAGTTGGTCTGTGCGTTTTACATTATGATATGAACATAACCCAATAGGGGTCAGGGAGTGGAATGTAGTCATTTGGAAGAAAATGTCTCAATGAATGCTCTAGTATATTCTACCAGCTTAGCCATTTCTATGGAAATAGCTCATCTCACCAAATCCTGGTTTACTCTACCTAGAAATCGTGGAACATCCCTGAATCACGTATCCTGATCAGAATCTCTAATTCTGATTTACCAATATATATAGAATTGGGTATTGTAAAAACCTCCAAACTATTCTTAAAATTGGAAGGGTGATAAGGATAAGCATAAATTTAAGGAAAACTCGTGTACTTTTATATAAAAGAGGAATGTGGTAAATTCACCACAGGTCCACTGTTGGAATTATGGAGAAAGGTAAAGATTTGGAGGCTGAGACAAAGTCCACTCATTCCTGGTGCATGCAGGAAGAAGGTGTAGCCAATGAAGGGGGGAAAAGTATATCAGCAGGGAATACTTAGCCGTGACCAGGGAACAAGATGGGGGCTAATCATGTCCATTTCCTTCCATGTAGCTTGCCAGAGGGCTCTTAAGAACATGGCCAAAATGTTATACTCCCCAGGAAAAAATCCTATAGTGTTTCTATTCATGCTGTGTGTGTTCTTTGGGTATATTTTAAGGTGTCACATCAAGGCTTTGATTAGCTTCCTCCCAGAAGAAGCTGACCTCTCCCGGCTCTCTCTCCCTCTCTTCTTTCTGTCTCTCTGTACCACGCTTTCATTGTGTCAAGTGTAGTATCTGCTATCGCTGAGTCAGCAAAGGAGGGGAGAACACACCTACCCCCAAGTGGGTGCTGTCATTGTAAGCTTCGATCTGACACTCAAGCTTTCAGGAGCGTTCTTATGTGTTACAGATGCTCAGCAAATATGCACTATTATTAATGTCTCCATCATAATTATTTGTTGCAAACCTATCCACTATGTAAAAGTTAGCAGTTTATACCTTACTCTGTGATCTTATTTCTGTCTAGGAAATATATCTTACATGCCAAGAGGGACTTAGTCCCTTTGATGAAATTCAGATCATTATTCCTTGACATGGACTTCAAATTTAGCAGTTGTTTTACCTGGGCATGTGTCTTTGAACCTCTGGCTCTCGTAGTTTTGATGCTTTTTGGTGTATCAGTATTGTATAGTGTTAAAGATGCATAATCCTACTTGCCTAGAACTTATATATTTGATGTATTTTAAAGGTAGACTTACTTTATGTAAAATGTAGAGTCTAACGTGTTGTTTATGTATCTAATACCAATGTGTGCAAACTTTTATTCACATAAATCACATTTACCTAAGGCTTTATGAATTTGTGTGTGTGTCCCATTTTTTTGTCAAGATGACCTGCAGCATGTTCAGCTCATTGACCTATTTGTTCTCACAATACTCATAATACATCTGTAACCTTCATCATTTCATCTGGCTTCACCATGTGATACAAACTGGTTTGTTGATTTATATATGTCATCTATTTTTGCTTCATGTCTGTAGTAGCTCTGACAGGGATGACACTATCCCTGCCTATATGTTGGACATGAGGAGCCAAGATCTGAGTGTGGCAGAGCCAGACCCCACATGCACATGTATCGCTTGGCACCGAGTATGATGTCATGATGCCAGATGTTCTGTCTGTCGATTCTACAGCTCTTCCATTCTATATCACACTTAGAGCTCATTATTGTATTACTATTCTGATTTAGTATCTTGATGCCTAGATGTATGCTCAGTTATCACTCCCTTCATTTGGAAGACACTTCCTTCAATGTTTGTCTGCCCTGCGTTGTTTTGTCTTCATGAGTTTCTCTAAAAGCTCAGAGGTTCTCCTTCCTTGGGGTTAAGATGATCATTCCTTGGAAATGCATGCTAATTTGAATTTTGGTACACGTGGTACTTTCCAGACAAGTGGCAATGTCAGGAAAATGTGATTCCTTTGGAAATATGCCTACAAAATATGCATGTGCCAAAATGTACTGCTCCAATCTTCTGCTCCATGTCTATCCCTGCAGGGAAGGTCACTACCCAGGGTTGAAACATCAGGAATCTGTTCAGCTCATGATGATTACTGAGGGTTGAGATCAAACACCGTATCCAAAACTCAGTGTGGTATGAAGATCTTTAACTGAGCAAAGCCCAACAATTTTTAGTGACCAATAAATTACATACATTTAAAAGAAGTGGTTTAAGTGACAGTCAGTCAAAACTCAATTTGATTTCTTTTCCCAGGAAGAGTATTTAGAATTAAAATTCCAGCAACTACCTCAGTATACAAGTCAAAGCACTTTGAGCTTTGTTTCATAGTTGATAAAAAAAAAAAGGATGATATTTGTTCTTTAAAACTCTTAAGTTTATAAAATATGTCATAACTCAAACAAGCATATGTAAGCACGATATGGCAAGTGTTCCTCAGCAAATTTTCAAGGGATTGGAACATTTCCCAAGCCATTTGAAAGAAAAAAGATAAAGCCCCCCCCCTTTTTTTTTTGGCCCTTTCAAAGGATGTATTATTGAACGCAAATGCAGAACACCCTGAAATGGCTGAGCAGGCCATTATTGTGGTGTGCATTTCCCTAGCCAGGGTTTAATATTGTTTTCAGTGGATCATCAGGTTTCCAAGACCTTTTTTTTTTAAAGGTTTGTTAAATTAAATCTGGAAAATTGTAGATTGCAACATTGCTTAGTTCTGAGATATTCCTGAAGCCAAAATCAAATGTCTAAATTTCTCCACACATCAGTTTTGTTTAGAGTATTGTGAAATAATTGCCAGGAAAAAATACATATCCCAATCTTGCACCACATTTTCTTGCCTGGATATGAGCCCAAATAGTTGGAATTTCAGGCAGTGGATAGACTTTGACAGTGGAAACAAAGCTATCATGTATAGACTGAAGAAAATTTCTCAAGATTACTGCTCATCTTGTCTATGTTTACTTCATGTATGCTGGGTAAAGACCACGATTTGTTTCCTTTGTGCTTGCTCTAAGAATGTTTCAGGAATTTATTGCATGACTACTTATTATATAAAATACAATAATGCCTGATTCATTTTCTCCATCCTCTAAGGTAAGGTTGCATATTTAAATGTCTACGGGGTCTAGCACAGAAAGGCATGAAATAAGGTAGAGGCTGCTGCTCTGACTAAAGGCATCAGGGACTAATCAGCTCAACAGAGTCATTTGCATTTAGAAATTTGTAGTCAACATTGCCAAAACATTATGGGTTGATTTTTCTTTTTTGAAGTAAAAATAAAATTATGATTATTATTTATTCTTATTATTGAGAAATATCCTGATTCTTATATATGGTACAGAATAAATCAATTTAAAACATAGCATATTGGTACCACACATATGAAAACATGTGACTTTCAAGTCACGCATCAGCAATATCTTGGCTTCAAGCTTAGCATCACAAGATACATTTATCAGAACTTTTATTAAGATCCTGAGTGTTGCTTTGGCAGCTCTGTCTGTTGGAAACAGCACACCCTGCTCTTCCTTTTCTCCCAAACCTTTCCATTTCCCCTAATTTAGACCAACATATCTGTTATTTGCAATGAATATTCTCTCATTAAAAGTGGAAAGTTTCTCTAATTTTGCCCTTTTTTATTTTGTTAATTCATGGTTGTATAGAGTAATGGGTTTCACTGTGACATTTTAATGTTTCATACTTACATTCACACATAATTATAGTTTGATCTGGCCTCTACAAGATCTTCCCCATCTTGCAGGTCCTAGTCCTCCCTTCAAGCATCTTTTTATTCTTTCATCTCATCCCCCTCCCCGTCCCCATCTTTTCCCTTTACACTTCATCTTCCTTCTTATGGCTTCCTGTATTCTTTCATATATTACATGTATGTGCTATGTTCTCTTTAATTAGATCAGTTTCTGTTCCCTTGACAGACCTGTGTCTTAGCTTTTGGTCTGTTTGACCCTGCCATAATGTACTCTGTCCAAATTTTCAGATGAAAATCCTTGGGACAGTGTTGCTTTGGGAGTTGCCTTTATCCCTGGAGGAAAAGTAAGAAGGAATAAACCCTTGCCTTCTGGTTTCTCTATCAATCTTGTACTTTAATAGTTTTTATCATTTTATCACAATTCAGTGACTTCAGTAGTACATCACTATTGCTGAGGAACTCAAGATGTAATTATTTTCTAGTCCAAATAATGGTCAATGGTATAGTTTCTGAAATCATGTTTTTATTCCAAAGGGAAACATTCCATCCTGGCTGAAAAGATAACACAGAAATTTTCTATCTTCAAATTTGTCATTTCTCTAACACATGTTGGCGGAGCCAATTCCATTTTTATATTGTCCTGAACTGAAATCATGTCCCTCATGTGCAGTATTTTTCTCACCCTAAAGATTTTAGGTTCTCCTTTTCCTTTGTCTAGTTTATTTTAGAAGTTAGTAACTGATGAAAAGCTTTGACTTTTTTTGTTCACTAATTGACCTTGGCCTAATTTAGACTATCAGAATGCTGCTCCCTTTGATCTGGCATTATGGGTAGTTAAATGATGCCTCAGCAGTTGCATCCCTACCATAGCAGAACCCAGAAGACAGGTGACAACTTAAGTAAAGGGACTTGGGTATGTTGCAAGCATGACAAAACCATCTAGCATGAAGCCAAGAATTTGCAAAGAGTAGCAAACCCCTTCCAAACATCATTACACTTCTTCCTGTTCATCTATTTGTCTCTAAACAAAGACAACATAATGTCTTAACTTGAGCAGCTCCTCTCCTTAACATTCAAGTAAAGACTTGAGTGAGGGAGAAGGTTGTTGATGGGAGATGTCATTCTGTAAATATGTTAATCATACTGCTTAATGAATAAAGCACTGTTGGCCAAGAGAGGAGGGACTAGGAGAAGAGGAGGAAAGAGGAAGTAGTAAGGAGGAGTCAAGATGGAAGATGGAGAGAACGCCGGCAGGCTCTATCTCCTGGTAAGATAAGTCCACGTGGAGATTAATAGAAATGGGTTAATAATTAAGACAGAGCTAGCCGATAAGAAACAAGTAACTGGCCAACAGTATTATATCAAATACAGCCTCTCTGTTTTAATTGGGGCTGGCGTGGCGGCAGGAGAAGACCAGTGGCAGGAGAAAAACCTTACTCATTACAGGTTGTTTCACTCAGAAATCGTCCATGGAAAGGGAAAGCCTACTCTCCCCAGTGTTTAACTCCACATGCCACAAGAGATATATGACTTCTCTACATGCTCTCTGTCATTGTTTCTAAAGCAGGAAGTCCTGACGAGCAATGTCTGCCAGCCATCTATTTACTGCATAGGTGTGTGAACTTTGGTATTAGTTATAGCTGTGAAAATTAAGCCTTTTCTTAAGATGGAGTCTTGAGTTCTCATTCCAGTATGTCATCTTCTAACATTTTAGGGGAAACATGAGATTAAATTTAGAGATCATGAAAGACAATAAGCTTTTTGTTTCTCTGCAATACTCCATGATTTATTTTGGCATCTAGAAGTCCTACATGAAAGTATATAATGGTCTCCCAAAGGTTTTATGTCCATATATGGTTTTATTATTATTATTATTATTATTGTTATTGTTATTATTATTATTTAATTATTTTTTATTTTACATGTCCGTCCCAGTTCCCTTTCCCTCCCTCCCTCTTACCCTCTCTGCCCCCTCACATGAACCCTGACCATCCTCCCCTCCCATCCCCCCACCCTCCATTCCACATGCTATTCTATCCAGGTGGGGTCATGTAGATCTTTCAAGTCAGTTGAAGTAGGGGCTAGAACTTCTCTCCTGTCTCTAGGTTAAGGCAGCATCCCTTCATGGGGGATGTGTCTGCAAGGTCCTTTTGTGCACCAGGAATACATCCTGGTTCCACTGTCTGAGGTCCCTTAGACTACTCAGGCCTTCTAGCTGAGATCCATATTCAGGGGGTCTGAGTCAGTCCCATGCTTGATTCCCAGCTATCAGTCTGTGGGGGCAAATTAGCTCCTCCTTGTTCAGGTCAGCTGTCTCTATGTGTTTCTGCAACCTGGTCTTGTCCTCTCTCTCTCTCTCTCTCTGCTTACTCATTTATGGATTTTAGACCTAGAACAAAGGATCACCAGCCTATAATTTACACCACCAGAGGAACTAGGATATAAGATGTATTCTAAGAGATTCATATAAGGTCCCTCACAAAAGAGTGAAGGGACACATTCCCCAGAGCACATGGAAAGTGGAGGGGGGCAGTGAATGGAGAGAGAACTAGGAGAAAGAGAAGGGGAGGAGAGGAACGCATGTGCAACTAGGAAGATTGAGTCAGGGTAGGAATAGAAGACAAGAGAAAGAGAGAGAGAGCATGAAAGAGGGAGCCAATATTGGTTTGTAGAGAAAACTGAACCTAAAGAAAGGTCTAGAGACCCACTAGACCGACTCCAACTAACAACCGTGGAAAGGCTACCATAAATGCCCTTCCCTGATAGTGAGATCAACAACTAACTTACCCACCATCATGGAGCCCTCATCTAGTACCTGTTAGAAGCAGAAGCAAACACCCATAACTATCCACATATGTTTTTTAACCAAAACCTTTTACTGTGGGGCCTGAGAGTTAGCATAGAAGTTAAGAACACTTGTTTCTTTTATAGACTACCTAGATTTGATTACCAGTACTCACATGGAGGCTCACAGTCATCTAAATTTTTGTACCAGGGTTTCCAAAACCTTCTTCTGACATCTATGTGCTCCAGGCATGTACCTGGTATACCTACATATAAGTACACAGAGTACACATACACATAAAATAATAAAATAAATATAAATAAATATTGAGAATTTTAATATGAATACAGTATTTTTATTATTTTTACCCCCCCTTCTTTTTCATGTGTCCCTCCCACTCACCTACAAATTATTGGCCTCTGCTTTTTTAATTATTTTACACACACACACACACACACACACACACACACACACAATGTTCAGGAGAGCTTGCTGACCAATTAGGGGACTTGTTCCGGGAGAAGACTGATTATTCAACTACCGACAACCATTAATTGCCTGTAGCTCTTCATCAAAGGCTACAGTCTATGAGACTTCACCTGCTCTCGGTGGTGTACATTGGTGTGGACTTCATCTAGTTGTTTGGATGATCATATTGTTGAGATTTCATGAGTAGAGCTCCTCTTCCCCATATTTTTAAGATGCAGTTGTTATATTTGACCCTACCTTCAGTTCTATAGGTTTGACTATAATTCCTCAGAAAAAATACTTAGTTATGAAAAAGGTAAATGCTTGTATGTATTTTGCAGGCTGGGGTCTTCCTGCCATTAGGAAATAGGATTCTAGAGACCCACAAGCTCTGATATATATATATATATATATATACATATATATATATATATATATATCATAAATATCTACCAAATAGTCCCTTATATTTAGGTCTAAATGAAAATTTGCAAACAGATTTTCTAAAGTATTTAATTAGAATCTATGCTTCTGTATATATGTATGAATGCAGGTTGTGTGGAGGTGTGTGTGTGTGTGTGTGTGTGTGTGTGTGTGTGTGTGTGTATGTGTGTAGTTCAGAAGACAACTTGAATGAGTCTATTTTCTCCTTCCACCATACAAATCCTGGCCTTAAACTCAGGCCATAGGTCTCAGCAATGCCTACTTTTACCCACTAAGCTAATTCAGCTGACCAGATCGTATTTTTTGAGACAGGGTAGTGAGCCCCAGGCCGTCTCCTGTCTCTGCTTCCTCAGCACTGGAATTACAAGTCCTACCACTTCAGTGAACTTTTTTTATGTGGGTACATGTGATCAAACTATGGTCCTCAATCTTGTCCAGCAAGTGCTTTAGGGGATGACCCTCCCCAAGCCCCTTAAAAAGCTCCACAGTTGCTTTTTAAGATACATTCTTTTGGTAAGCAATTTTAAATCTTTTTTTCTTTTCTCTTTTTCTTTTTTCTCTCTTTTTTAAAATTTAACTTAGAAACAACCTTGTTTTATATATCAATCTGAGTTCCCTCTCCCTCCCATCCTCCCATGCCCCCCCCCACCAACCCTCTATCCAATCCCTTTTCTGCTCCCCAGGGAGAGTGGGCCTTCCATGGGAAATCATCAAAGTCTGTCACATCATTTGGAGCAGGGCCTAGGCCCTCCCCAGTGTGTCTAAGTTGGCAAGCCTTTTAAATACTAATAAATCTTGTTAATTTGTTTATTTTTCATGGCATGTTATAATTAAGCAACGCCCAAATGAAATGAAATAAATTTTTCTGTATGTATGTATGTGTGTATGTACATATGTATGTATGTATGTATTCATAAATGCAATCCAGGAGGATTCAGTCTTTTAATTTTTAACACTGCATTTTTATTTGATTATTTATCTATTATTTTTATTTATTTTGTGTGTGGGGTTTACATAGGTTAAGTCACATGTAGGGAGGTAGCAGGAGAATTGAACTCTTGTATTAAGCTCACCAATAGATGCCTTAATGCACAAAAGCCATCTCACTGGCCTGTTTTAGTCATCCCTGCCCAAAAGCTACTGTACATGTAAAGCTCTTATGAAAAAAATGTAGATAATAGTTATTTTGTTAGTATAGCCAATTGATGTAGGAAAAAGTATATTTATTTTAAATTCCTGTTGATTTATGGAAGAATGAATTCTAAAGATCATATTATCAGCCATATATAACTTTCTTTAATATTCTTATAAAATTAAAGATATACAGGCTGCTGAAATGCTTAAGATACTGTGAATTTAAATGTTCTCTTGAAGGGTCACGTCTATTTGACATTATTCTGAAAGAGCACAGTAGTCCCAGGTGACTCACCATTTCGACCAGTGAGTGTGAACACCCCCAAAGACCCGAACACTGCTAGGAAAACTCCCTTGGCAATCAGTTTCTAAATTCCAAATGCTGTAACATAAAACTTACTTTCATATAACCTCCATCACTTGTTTACTCGTTTTTTATTTAAGGAAATAATAGTGTCAATAGCTTATTCCACTCATCTTCTGCCTCCACTCTGTTCACCTACATGAGAGTAGGAAAGGGAACCACGAAGTGCCAAGTGGCCCTGAATATGGTGTGTCTCAAGAACATTGATACATTTTCCATTAAAATGCTTAAAGACTGGATTCAAAATGATAGTTACTTGTATACCTGCCAGGAATTTTAACTACCATGAGGCAGAAAATGAGCCAGTACTGTTTACTGTAACTGAGGCCTCTCTGAGCTCATTTATTATGTAGCCCATTCTCAGTAAGCCTGTTTTTAGTATATATAGAACAGCTCTCAATTTCAAGGCTTTGCAGTTTCAGAGAGAAGACAGTGTGTGTGTGTGTGGCATGTGCATACTTAGAAATAAGGTGTGGAATATAAATGTGGTTATATACTGATCCTATGTTTGCATCATTGTGCTCTATGGAAAATAAGTCCTCTATTTTGCCATCTATAAAAGTCTTTGAGAAGAAGCCATAACAATATTGTTTTCATCTCTTAGAGTCTGTGTTTGGTATCATGGGTACATGAAATGTCAGTTTGGAATCTTGAGGGAAGTGTTCTTAAGGAAATGGGACTTTCTTTTAAAAAAAATTAAAGAGAATTAGACTTGATACATCTCTTTAATATTATATCCACTGTACTACTACCCCAGAGGTTCTATATTTATTGCAGGGGTTTATTGAACATTTTTTAACTTATTTGGAAATTGCCCTTTTAATCTGTAAGAGTATTTTAAAATGCTTTAAAAAGGTGGCAAGTACTCCACATTTCAAAATAAATTTCATCTTTAAAAGAGTAAAATGCTACTGAATTCAGTGCTGAAAATTAAGTTAGCTATGAAAATAGATATCTTGTTAATATCAGTTCATACATATTGATTTTTAATCACATAAGTTTCAGATAACAGAGCTTGGGTTCTTATAAAACAGGAAGGATTTTTATGGAATGAGACAAAAATACAAATATATTTGGGATACCTCAATGTTGGTGAACAGGCTGAGGTTTTCCCAAGTGATATTCTGAAGAAAACCATTTTTAAGTATATAGTATCTTTCCCCATATTTAGTTAAACTTCATAGCAAAAGAAGCCCATAAGAAACTAAATCTGGGTGAAGATAAAGTAGCATTAGTATGATAGAGTTTCCAGGTAAATAGAGCTTCTAATAAAATCTAAATCTCATATTAAACAATTGATGGTTTTACAATTATGTTTGCATGGTGTATGTGTGGTGGTACATGTGCCACTTTCACTTGTACAGAGAGATCAGAGGACAAGTTCCTGGAGTGGGTCCTCTTCATTTACCCTCCTGTAAATTCCATGGCAGGAACTCAGGTCATCAATTATGTGGTATAAGCCCCTTAAACAACAGAGCTATCTCTGTGGTTCAATGAATGATAATAAATAGGTGGACATACTTATATTAAAAGCAAAAGCAACAACAACAAAAATGCATTCCTTGCTTATCTTAAATCCATACTTAAACATCTGATACATTTGTTTAATCTGCTAATGCTGAATGAGAACCATTAACTGTTGTTACACACACACACTTGTGGAATGCATTCCTTTTTCCCAAATGGCCCTGCATTTTGGGGAAGTGACATAGTTCACAAAGGGCTCACAGTCTATCAGAGGACATGGGAAATATGCAAATAGCTTGCTGTCTGAGAAATTAGTAAATGCTTGAAGAATAAGATGGGCATTTCTGCCTGAGGAAGCCATAGACAGTTGGATTGATAATAGGTGTGGCATAAAAGGTCTGTTCGCTTTCCACCACCTGGAAAAGCAGCTGAAGAATGAGTGGTGTTAGGGAGGATAATAACTTGACACTGTGGATGTGTTTAAGGGATAACAGTTTAATGAGAGTTCCCAAATTTAGCCATACATCATAATCATGTAGGAGGCCGGTTCATAGCACAGTTTTTTGGCTCCTGCCTCCAAGAGGTTTGGACTCAGCATCCTCTATACTCAGAAAAATTGACATTTATTTTTATTGAAAATAGATTTTTTTCCACACAAAATATTTTTTGTTATGGTTTTTCATCCTACAACTCCTCCCAGATCTTCCCCACCCACACAAACCCATTTTTTTATATATTTTATTTATTTATTTGCTCTTTCTCAGAAAACAGAGTGAGAGACCTCAGCATAGTCAATCTTACATTGGATATCGTCATCAAATCCCATCCCCTCATGGCTCGGAAAACACTGCAGAAGAGGGGGCAGGTAGAGTGTAAGAGGCAGAGGGGGGTGTGGACGTCAGGAGACAAGACCTTCTAGATACAGCAGGACTGGAATACATATGAACTCACTCACAGGCTGTGTAAACATGCCCGGGGCCCTCACAGGCAGACAGGTCTAAGCCAGAAGTGTCCCAGCCCTGAGAATGGAAGTGGACACATGCCCCTGTATCTAATGGATAACCTCTTGCAAAAGAAAACTTAGGTTTTTCAATGGAGTTTCACTGGGCATGCAAACTATACTTAAGTGCAGGCCCCGTGCCTAGCAGTGGATGGCCAACACAGAATGAACTCAGTGGTGTTTTTAGAGTATTTTTTTTTTGTCTCATAATGCTTTGTATGGGCATATTTTTTTAACCCACAATTCTTTTGCTTATATATTATGACTTCCAATTTTGTGTTTTACGAGATTTCTAGGTGTGTGACTTGTGTTTCTTGTGCTTTTTTTTTTCCTGCTCATTTGTTTGTTTTTCATACTCAGATAATTTGAATTCTTAATGAGTCCCCAGGTGATGCTGCTGTTGCTGCTGGCCTGGGAATCACACTTAAGGAAATATGTACAACTCCGTGCACATGTTAGAACAACTCTGTGTTCAACCAGCTGAAAAATGGTGGCCCTGTGGACTCCATCTGTCTTGCTCTGAAATTTCAGTTTTGTTTAATAGGAAACAGAGGGCTATTAAAGGCTGACAAGCAGGGTGACATAGCTGAGTTCTGTTGTAGTAAAGTTTATCTGGTGGCCCTGGGGGATTGATTGAAAGGGCTACTGACAGACCAGAGAAGCAAGGCTCATTACATAGCTGCTGAAGCAGATGGGACAAGTCAGGAACACAGAGTGGAGAAGTAACATCTGGATTGGACACAGCAGTTGCTTAAGGGGGCTGCTTGTCATTCCTGGGTCTGAGAGACAGGTGGTAGATTTCTCTTAATGGACTCACCTTTCATAAGAGGCCAAGTTTAGAATTGGTAGGAATTTCTTTTTTCGTTTGGAAAAAAAATAAAAATACTGGTTTTCAAATGAAAAAAAAATAAAATAAAAAAGTTCTTACCTGTTTAACTAAAGTAAACTTTACCTCCAAAGGAAAAGAGTAAAGTAAAGTGCCATTCACTAAAATACTTACAGGTGGCCCAAAAGGTCAGCACATGAAGATGAATCAAGAAATATATGGTCCCAAATTTTATCACTCATAACCTATTACAGTTTACAAGGAATACCTCCCAAATCTTTAGACATTTTTTCCTCAGGGCAGTTTTATTTCTCATGCTGAATGACTTCAACTTGTTCAGATCTGAGAATTTTATGGGCCAGTATTTGCTGGATTGTTTGAGAAGATCTGGTTTACAGATACATAGGGATAATAACAACAACAACAGCAACAATGCCTTCCCCAGAGCAGCATCGAAAGGCGTGGAAACATTGCAAGGAAGGGTTGTTGAGGACTCAGAATGGTTGCTTTTCTCCAGAGCTGCTTGTCATATATTAGCACTGGGGACAATTTGTGCCACTGACACTCATGTAGAACTTACTTTTACCTCCGTAATTAAACTGTACATTTTAATTATACTTTTCTATAAGGATGTATTTTTATTTTTTCAGACCTTGGAAAATATTTTACATACAAAGAAAAGCATAATGGTCACTTATAAGAACATGATCTTACCATAGCTCTCAGTGCCTTGGAGTATGTCTCCCTATAGTGTACATTGCTTTATGACTTGAATGTTTTGGGGATACCACATTGTGGTTATTATCTCATACCAAAAAGTATCATTTTTAAAATACAGCTTATATTGGTTAATGTTTATAAGGTATTATAACTTTATCGTATATTTTCAATATTTTCCATGTTTAGTATTATATAATTCTGCAATATGCATTCTTACAGCTGAATCTTTGCCATTCTTGCAAATGTATTCCCATTTATCATATTCATATTTCACCATATAGGGACCCAGATGCAATATTTTAGATGAAAAATGGTTAATTTAGAGGAAGATGTAACATTGCAATGCATGGTTAGGATCAGAGCTTGCCAACATGTTTCACTTGAGCACACACAGGAAATTATGAATGCTGCTCCCAGCTTAAGGAAAAGGAGGTCAAACTCTTGCCTGTCCTATAACTATTAACTACATCCTAACTCAGATCAGTATGTCAAGGTTTTCTATCCCTACTACTATTATGTTTATTTTATGATTCACAATTGGAGACTAGGAGGCTAATTTTACAGTATTATTACTATATCTAGATTTATAAATATGTATTTATACATTGATTTAAGTGGATTATACTCAAAACATTTAGGACAGGTTAAAATATTAACTTCTTGGCTTGCTCAATTGTAAAATTAGTATAGCAAAATATAAATGCAGATTATCTTCCAAAAAGCATTATGATCCTTTTGGTTATTAACTTTTCAATACTTGAGGGTAATTTGGTTTTGTTTCATCTACATTCTTTACTTTGTTTTTGGATGTGATCTTCAAATGCCTTCCTAGTAAAATATACATCCTTTTAAAAAGTTTATCAGTCCATACAATTTTCATACTGTTCTGTTTCATACATGGACTAGGGAGCTTATATGTTGGATCACAGAATAAATTTATTGCTGGAAACCCCAACAATTTGCAAACAAGGAATGGATCTCAGATGTTTGACTATGAGCACTGGAATGTTTCTTCTGACTATCACTATTCTGTGATTTCACTGTGTAGAGCAAACAGATGTCAGTCTCTTCTCTGAGATAACTCCTCAGTAGTTGTTCTATAGCTGTGACTCATCACTCACTCTGTTGGTATCCACCAGTCTCTATCTGCATTATAAAGGTCATGAGATTCAGTAAATCAGGTGTAGTCACTTTAGAAGGGAACTGTTAAGAATTCTGGACTAGAAAGTTAAAAAACAAAAATAGCTGACACTACTGTGTTAATCCCATAGAATATCACAAAACATCCTGGCAGAAGAAAGCAAGCAAGTTCAAGCAACTATTTACAAATGAGAATTACTGGCTTTTAAAAGATTTCAGAGGTCTTCTGGACCTCGTTTCACGTAAAGGCATTGAACACATTCAAGGTCACATTGCTAGTGTTCCCTGTACTCCTGTGTTCATGTGTCTATCCTGCAGAAATGAAGGCGGTCTCTGCACATTAAAAATGGGCATAATATGAAAAGCAGCTAGATGAAACTGTAGATGGGGAGCATAGTACAGCTTTTGTTGTTGTCTCATTCAAGAAGAAATTTGACTTTTTTGAAATTCATATTAGCTTGCCCGTCATATATGTGTGTGTGTGTGTGTGTGTGTGTATGTGTGTGTGTATATATATATATGTATGTATGTATATATACGTATATATATAGGCACAAATGTTTAGTTCCATCAGTCTGATCCTTCCTTTCTCTACTACTCCCACCCACATAAATACAAAGCTCTAATTGTACAAAGAAGTCCACATGAAAACTGAGCTTGCATACAGAAAATCTCTGTGGCTCTTTGTGGAAATTTCTTTTAGCTTGTAAAATGAGATACGTTTATGTTAGAAATGTCATGGATATATGATACATGACCAACGCACAGACTTTGCCAAGAGTGATGAACTTCGAGTAGGGCCTTTGCATCCAGATAATATTTATTTTCAGACACTTTAAATCTATGTTGAAATCTTAATTTCAGTGTTCTCTGTGCTTATTTCAGAGTAGTTTGGGCTAGCCAGAGTTGAGTTTCTGCTCAACTCTAATCTGTTAATGAAAGTTTTCAGAATCAAAATTGCTAGAAAGAGAAACCAAACGGCAGGACTGATGATAGTGTGCTTCTATCCTGTGTTCTCAGCCCAGTGCACATCTGGAATTGTGTGGTCAAGAAATCTGCCTCAGCCCTGGCAGCTTCTGTGGGAGTGAACCATGTTTTAATTAGATGGAATTGTTTCTAGAGTCTCTGTGGGATAATCTCTTCCCTTCTAGGAAGCATAGGAGACTAAATAGGATCCACCTGACAATGAACCAGAAGTCCTGATTTTGCTCTGGCCCAACTCTGAAATAACTGGGATCTGTTCATGACTTGAATGAGAACCCTTGGATCCTCATATTCTACACCAACCCTCTTCAAAGATTATCCTGCAGTGTTAAAACTGTGAGGCAGGAAGTTTACAATTGTTCCTCATATATATAGTTTAAAAAATACAGTGCCTCCATTTTGCTGGGTTCGGAGTCTCACTAAACATAAGGAGTTAACATTTGGATGTAGTAAATGTTTCATGGGATCCTTGCTTTCTTCTCTGCTGATGAAAACACTAGTCATTATTTACTTAGAGGCTTCAAACAGGCTCCACTAAATTTGGTGGAGCCTCAAAATATGCTTGCTGGACAGTTAGTTACACATAATTAGTTGCCAGTTCTACAAAGCAGAATCCCAGATTTTTGTCTTCAAAATCCTGGATATGGGGGTTAGGTTGGGCATGTTGCTCCAGGCACATATTCCTGTATTAGAATAGCTGACTGATTAAGGGATCCTGGATCCCTTCAATCAGGCAGATCAGGGACACCTAGAAGTCACAGCTTCCCTTCTGGTTTCCTTTACAGGCATACTTCTGTCAGTTACATTCTTTGTTGCCATTACCAAAATACCCAAGAAAACAATTAAAAGCAAGGAACTATTTATTTCGGCTCAAGCTTTCAGTCATCATGGCTAGGCAGGTGAGGAGGATTTCTCACTATGGAAGGCAAAGATTCGAATGGAAGAACACAAGTAGGAAGAGAGAAAGAGACAGTCCCCAAGACCATGTCCTCAGTTGCCTGTAGTTGGAAGTTTTCTGTCCCGCCTGCCAGTTCCCTCAGCTGCTTATGAAATACCACTCTGAGGCTTAATATCAATTACAATTGTTTGGCCAATGGCTCAGACATATTACAGGCTAGCTCTCTCTTATAAATTAACCCTTTTCTATTAGTCTATGTATTGCCATGAGGCTGTGGCTTACCATTGATGCTCCAGCATGTTATTCCTTTGTTGACTACATGGCATCTCCCTGATACTGCCTTTCTTCTCTCGTCATCTTTGTTTGGATGTGCCACTGCCTAGCTGTATTTTGTCTGGCTATTGACTAAAACAGCTTTATTTATCAACCGACAAAACCAGTGCATTTCTCAGCACTTACTTGCATTTATCAGTTACCTACATATTCTCACTAGGTCCTACTTCCTACCTTGTACCATCTGCCAATAATGCCATCATAGTATGACTCCATCAAGGGATAATCTGTTTATTGCTTTAGAGACTGCATTGTTTAATGGTCTTTGTGAAGATGCCATCACAGATGCACAGACATGTTTAATGATTCTTACATAACTTCTCAGTCCAATCTAGTTGACTAGTAACTATCCCAAATGTCCACCTTATCCTTTAAGCACTTGAATCCTGGACACAATCACAGGGTACATGAGCATGTCAACAGCCTCCATTCAGTCTCTGTCCTTTTCTTTTCCACAGGTGAAACAGACAGGGATCTCCAAACTACAGTAACTTTGGCATTCATATGCATCAATAAGATCATTTTATTTCTGCATTTGCTTTGAGTTTTAAATAAAAACCACACATATAAAGTCTAGTCTAGATCAATGTCATCCTCCAATGAAGCATTTGGTTAATATTCATGATCCTTCTACTTTCCAGGTGTCTTTTTTTTTTTTTTTTTTTTTTTTGGTTGTTGATACTGAAGTGACAGTATTTGCTACTTTTAACTTTGTAAGTTTGCTTTGAAACTGCTACCTCAAAGCAATCTCCACTTTGAGTGACAGTATATCCCAGTTGCCCTTGAGAGAACTACTGCAGCTCTCACCTTCCTTCCATTCTGTGGACTTCTGAGAAATTGTTAATGGGTCTTACACCACTTCACAACTTTCATTTCTACTGAAGTAGCATTTTCCTTTGATTTTGAGTTTCTTTAATTTTGTTTCATGAAACTGAAAATCTGCCATGACATGAAAATTAAGAGAAGAAAGCAATAATTTAATGTTCTAATGATGTTTGAACCAGTCTGTCCCCTGGTCTTTCTGTCCGAGCTTCCCAGATACAGTTTCACCATAAGAGCGTTTAGACAGACAAGAAGACAGCGGCTGATATCTTCTCAAATTCTTATCTTAAAAGTACAAAAACAAAAAAAACAAAAAACCCTTCACTCTTAGAAATTAAAGAGAAGTGACAATGATTATTTTGTATGAAAAGTTATTATGGGTCAAGCTTAAAGGGTAGTGCTCAGGGCGCTTACATTTGTTGCCTCTGATTGCAATAATCTTGGTAGTGTGGTTCTCTTTGGAAAAGTTAGCACAAGCATTTGATGGACAGCATATTGTCTAGGCTACTCCACAATGTACTCAGTAAAGTGGCTACTTTCAACCAATTGTAGTCATTGCTGTTTTTCTTCTACTATATGACATTTGTCATTTAGCCTCAAAAATCCATGACTAAGTCACTGCCTGACTTAGTCTTTCATAAAGAAAACTTGAAATCCACTTCTACAGTAGGCATCTTGGTACTGGAAGTATAACTACAAGTAGAGATAGATGAAGTAATGTTCAGAGCATCCTTTCTCTTCTGAGAGCTGTGTTTTTCAAAGTCCCCATTATTGTCTACCATTACCTTCCTTGACTTCTTAAGACATATGCTTTGTCATTTGGTATCTTATTGTGTAGTAATAGAAAAAAAAAGTCAGAGTGTGAAAATAATCTTTATGTCTCCATTATATGCTATTTGCATTTTCCTACAAAAACTTAAACAGAACATAATGAAATAGGGAAATTTGCAATTTTGCTTGTGGAAAGTATTTATGCGTATCACTAGTACTTGTTCCTCCTTGCATGGTGCAAAGAGAGTGAGTTTGAACCCAGTGGATTGAATTGAAAGGTGATGAAAAAAGTATAAATTATTAAAGTGATACAAATAATTTTATTCCCAAATAACATTAAATTTGTAGTTCACTTTTAAATGTCCCAATAAATATTTGCAAAACCTTGGATGGGCACAGACAAATAACCCATGCATTAAAAGGAAACATCCAAGCCAAGAGACTGTTGTGTGGTGTATGGTAGGCTGGTTGTGATAACATTGAGGAAGAAGTCTTTTGGTAAAGAAAAGCAAGTGATGATAATCTAAGTGAGGGAAGAAAAGACAGGTAGTGTAGGCAGGGTGAATAGAACCTAGGAAGGTGCTAAAAGAAGAATGAAGCATGCTAAGTCACATACATCAGTTTAAACAGCCCAATATCCTGTCAGTATGGATGGGAGATGGGAAGAAAAGCCAGAGCTGCAAAAAAAAATTGTATGAACCAAACTGTGAGGGGTCTTTCTGATCAGGTATAAATTCTGACATCATGGTGCGGGAGTGGATAGCTTCTAAAGCAGTGAATCTCTGCTTATTAGAATTGCCTGGAAACATTTTTAGCACTATCCATGACTGACCCCATCACAGACTAATTACATCAAAGTTTCTTAGAATTGTGCTCAGGCATTAGGGTTTTAAAAAATCTCCCTAGATGATTTCTAACATGCAGCTGGTTGAGGAGCACTCTCTGAAATGTTATTAAGTGGAGTGTAAAGTGACAGAACACCAACACTTTGAACCAGAGGCTCGCAAGAACTGACATGAGGCTGCAAACCCAACATGCTTTGATGCTAGAAAAGGGGAAGAGGAAGACAGTAAGGCTGCTTCCTAGGTTTCCAGTTTCATGAACAGTGACTAGATGGGGATCCAACTCAACAAAGTAGAAAATATAACAAACTTATAGCTTAACGAGAGAGACAGATTTCTCCACCTTCATCCCCCATTGAGCCTGAAATTCTCTGCAGCATACCTAGAAGGTTGTTAGATGTACATGTGTTGTGCAGAATCACAAGCATATCTTAGACTCTGAAGGATCAGGAGGAGGTAAGAGCTCATGAGGAGTAGACAGTGCCTGATGGGTGGTTCTTACCATAGAATATCTACTTTGTATGTGTGAGGCCATGGGTTCAATCAAATATGCTCTATCTTCTGTTTAAAGTCTGTTATTTGAAAATCACTGAAATTACTTAGCCCCCAAAGCCATCAAAGTTTAAGTTACTTTTCTGTTTCTGTGAAGAGATGCCATGACCAAAGTGATCGGTATAAGTGTGAGCTTATTGGGAGCTTACAGTTTCAGAGGGTTAGAGTCAATGACCATCATTGCAAAGAACATGACTGCAGGCAGGCAGGCAGTCATGTCAATAGAGTAGTAGTTGAGACTTCATATCATATCTGCAGGCAGAACAGAGAGAGAACAGGATATAACTGGGTCTGGTGTGGGCTTTTGAAACCTCAAAACCATCCCCAGGGACTTGCCTATAACAAGGCCATACCTCCTAATAATTCTCAAACAGAACCAAAAACTTTGGACCACACATAAAAAATATATGAGCCAATGGGGACCATTCACATTCAAACCACCACAAGAACATAGGAGAAAAGGGCTTACAAAAGACAGCAAGATAGAATCAAACTGAATACCATCTGCATTAATTGTCATCTTGTACATGAATTTGTTTTTTACCCATTTGATGAACAAGTAATAATTGAAACTTTAAAGATCTATTTAAGACCACATTTTAAAATCTATTGTTGTAGAGAAGGAGGAGTGATGAGCAAAGGGGTCAAGACCATGCTGTGGAAACCCACAGAAACAGCTAACCTGAGAAAATGGGAGCTAATGGACCCCAGTCTAGCATCTGGGAAACCACCATAGGACCAAACCAGGCTGCCTGAATGTGGGTGTCAGCTAGGAGGGCTGGGCAGTCTATAGAACCTCTGACAGTGGAACCAGTATTTATCCCTAGTGCATGAATAAACTTTGGGAATCTATTCCCCATGGAGGGATACTCTGTCAGCCTAGATACACAGAGGAGGGCTTAGGCCCTGCCTCAAATGATGTGATAGACTTTAATGATCCGTCATGGAAGGCCTCATCCTCCCTGGGGAGAGGATGCAGAAGTGGGATGGGGGAATCAGTGGGGGGGGGGCATGGGAGAATGGGAAGGAGAGGGAATTGGGATTGAAATGTAAAATAAGATTGTTTCTAATTTAAATAAAAAATTATTTAAAAATCCATTGTGCATCATTAAGCAAACATTCCCCAATGATAGGCATTACATTTTACAAGGCTCATAATATTTAGATGCTGTTTCTCAGAGAGAGAGAAAGAGAGAGAGAGAGAGAGAGAGAGAGAGAGAGAGAGAGAGAGAGAATAGCACATTTGTTTTATGAATGATAGGAATCTATTTTGCTGACTTTTCAACACAGTAAGTTCTGCCTTTATTTTCTGTCCAGATAAGGATAAATTTCCTTTATCTATGAAAATAAAGAAAACAAATAACAACCATAGAAACTGATGTTTTCTTAGCCATAATGACTCATAAGTAGCAATTTCTAGATCCCTACTCACCATTCTGACTATCTCTCTCAATTTCCCCAAAACATAGTTCCAACTTTCTGATCCAAGACTAGCTCCACTTTAGAAGGATTTACTTAGAGACAACCCAACAAATTGAAATGTTCAGCTTCAAAAAGTGAGGAAGCAGAGGGAGTACAGGGACAGAGTTACCTTTGGGGTGATGGAGTCCTAACAAGGGCTAGTCCACTATGAGATAACACATCTTTCTAGTTGTTCAACAGTATTTTTCCATATAGGACCAACAGCTTCCTGTCTGGAAGACTGCCCACAGTTCAACCAGCTAAATCATTTCAGTAGGCAAGAGTAACATTTTGAAATAAGTAAAACTTGTGTAAGGGACTTGGAGCTATTGGCCACTACAGGGCTTTGTTTGGATTCTATTGCTTTCTTAGTACTGTTTAATGGGGATCAATGACCAGGAGGCAGGGAGCAGAAGGGTTGACAAAGTAGGACTTGATCACTTGAGAATTCTGCAGTAGTGTTTAGATGGTTGGGCACTTCATTTGAGAAACACTTCCTGGAAAAAACTTAGAACTGATGACCAAGGGAATCTTGAAAGTTCTGGATGGTATTTATGTGTGTAAATATAATTAGGTTAGCTGAAGTAATCTTGATAATTTAGAATGTTTTCTCTACTGAGATAGCTAAACAAAATTCTATGTATGACTCACTTATGACAATCCACCATAGGCTGGTATAGCATCTGTATTCAAGATTCCAGTTTGTGTCAAAACACAATTTCATTATTGATACATACTGAATCATATGTTTAGTGGTATTTGTACATCACACTTGACTCTAACTGATTTTAAGCAAGCCATTCAGTTAAAAAAAAAAAAAAACTGAACTCTTGATCTAACAACCCAATTTAAAAGCATATTTTAGAGTGTAATGTATTTTTAAATAGAGCTATGCCAGACATGTATGCACTGATATAAAATCATTGAGACATAAAGAGATTTAGCCATCATGCTAGACTATAATATTAAGGGTTTGGAAATAAAATATTTGTAAATTCTACAGCAGGTAACAAGAAACAAGGAGCCTTTTTCTAACCACCCACATTAAATCAAGAGCTACAAAATGAAGCCACTCAAAACTATGGGTATCCACATTGTTTGTTCTAAAATAAGAAAATCTAACAAAACAAAAAAAAAATACTTTAAATGCTTCACAGAGAAAAGGGGAGTTATATTTTATGTCAGATGCTAGATGAGTTTCCCCCCAGCGACATCATAGAGGCATCATTAGCTCCACTGTACATGCTGGGAAGCCCAGGCTCAGAGAGGGTAAGTAATTAGCCTAGGGACACAAAACTAGTACTTAAAACAGCCAGAACTAAAATGCAGATCTGACTGTTCTGCCTCTTGTGGATCACAAATTATTCCAATCACTTTGTTGCATTTTACAAATGTATTTCTTTGTAACACTTGTAATTTTTGTTATTGAGACTTGTTTGAAGACATGTCCTAAGAGAAGAAATCTAAGTACAATGCTTCCCTGCTTTTTGCTTAGTTGTTTGTTTTTAAGGCTGGGGTTCTTACTATCTGCTTGGAAGCAAAAATGCTAACCATGGTTCCATAACCTAACTGCAGGGGTACTGTGTGGGCTGGTTTTTATGTCAACCTGACATAAGCTAAAGACATCTGAGAGAAGGTAACCTTGATTGAGAAAATGGCTCCATAAGATTTGACTGTAGGCAAGTGTGAGTGGACTGATGGTCTTGGCTTCTATAAGAAAGCAGGTTGAACAAGCCATGAGGAGCAAGCCAGTAAGCAACACTTCTCCATGGCCTCTACATTGCCCCTGCATCCAAGTTCCTGCCCTGCTTGAGTTCCTGCCTTGACTTCCTTCAATGATGGTCTGTGTTGTGGAAGTGTGTGCAAAATAAGTCCTTTTCCCCCAAGGGTTTGTTTTGTTTGTTTGGTTTGGTTTTGGTTTGTTTTGTCATACTCCTGTATCACAGCAATACTAGCTCTAAGACAGATGTCATGCTTTGGTCTATAGTTCATGAAGCAGGACCATGCTTATAGAAGAAGGCATTTTTAAGAGAGCCTTTTTTATTTTTATTTTGGCAGAATTTCAGTGGAATTTTTGAGGCAGGCAAAATATGTTGCATTGTGTTCTGGTGTGGCTCCATTTTGGTAGGCTTATGTTATTGTGTTATAGCCATTAAATATTTTATCAAAACTTTGCTAAGTTTCCATTATACAGAACACTGGGCTTCTAGGTGAATGATGTGTTCTTTTTAACAAGTGTTTCCATATATATTAAAGTATTGGTGTTTTACCACAAAAATAAACAAAGTTAATATTATGTCTCCTTTGCTTCTCATCTCTCTTATTTCTTTTTTTCCTTCTTTATTTTGGTGAAGAGCAAAGCTATAACTCCTAAGCTCTTTACAGTACTAACTCCCTGATGGTTCATTCAGCCCTTTGGAGAGGGCCCTTTTCTCTAGGAAGATGTATTAACCACCCACAAGAAGCCATGTGACAGTCCATCAAGAGTCTCTTGTCCATCAACCCCACAGGTTTGCATGAGATGCATCAATTCTGCCATGGAATGCTTGAGCCCGGTATGTTCCAGAAACTAAGAATGCAGCAAGAGAATTGTAAGGAGGAAGGAACTGGGGCCACGGAGACAATCAAGAGGAAGGGAGTGCACTGTTTTGCTTATTGAGAAAACAGCAAGCAACTACATGTGTAACTAAAAGAGGCTTAGAAACGATGGACAGAGCACTACAGAGAGTGGAGAGTTCTTCAGTCCCTAGCGTGCCTGGAATGGCTGTAGATATGCAGCCCCAGCAGAGTGAAGGTACAAGAGAGTGCAGGTGCAACAGAGTACAGTGCAACAGAGTGCAGGTGTAATGGAATTGAGGGGCAGCAGAGTGCAGGTGCAACAGGATAAAGGTTCAATAGAGTACAGGTGCAATGGAGTGCAGGTGCAACAGGATAAAGGTTCAATAGAGTACAGGTGCAATGGAGTGCAGGTGCAACAGAATGCAGGTGCAACAGTCATGTGCAGCAGAGTGCAGGTGCAACAGAGTACAGTGCAACAGAGTACAGGTGCAATGGAGTGCAGGTGCAACAGAATGCAGGTGCAACATTTATGTGCAGCAGAGTACAGGTGCAACAGAGTACAGTGCAACAGAGTACAGTGCAACAGAGTGCAGGTGTAATGGAGTGCAGGGGCAGCAGAGTGCAGGTGCAACAGGGTACAGGTTCAATAGAGTACAGGTGCAATGGAGTGCAGGTGCAACAGAGTGCAGGTGCAACAGAGTACAGGTGCAACAGAGTACAGTGCAACAGAGTGCAGGTGCAGCAGAGTGTAGGTGCAACAGAGTGCAGGTGCAACAGAGTACACATTATGAGTATGTTTTTCCACCCACCTTGTCCCCGAGCTTTGCCAGCCCCAAATAATACACAGAGACGCTGTATTTGATATAATGCTGTTAGTCTGTTACTAGCATTTCTTATTGGCTAGCTCTGTCTTAAATATTAACCAATTTTTATTAATCTAAATATTTCCACGTAGTCTTATCTTACCAGAGAGAGGGGCCAGCAGTCTGCTGTCTTTACGTCCTACATCTTGAATCTCCTCCCTACTACTTCCTCGAATCCTCCTTGTCACCTAGTCTTGCCTATCTTGCTTTCCTATTGGCCAACAGTGCTTTATTCATTAACCAATATGAGAAACATATTTACAGAATGACATCTTCCATCAAGTACAGATGCAACAGAGTGCAGGTGTAACAGAGGTCAGGTGCTTGGAAACTTTTATGAGAAGGGAAGGGAGTCTGAACCCACTGGAAGTGTCATTGACCTGAGAAAAGTTGTCAGACATGAAAGGAGCATTGACTGAGGGAAGATGGGAGTCTTTCAAATATTTGATTTAAAGTGAGGAATGAACAGTGGGTAGACAGCAATGTGACATTCCAACTCCCCACCCCTTCCTATAGACCTTCCACTGGTCCTCATTCTCCCTCCCCCATTTTCTACCTTTCTTTAAACCCCTAACACTTATTTCTTACTCACCTCCCCTTAACAAGCTTATGTATTCTACTCCACATTCCCTGTGACTTTGCTGTGTATTGCACTTCTCAGCCTCCTTGTTTTATTTCCCCTCTTTGACTTGTCTCTGTGAGCCGAGAATGGTTCAGGTCAGTAAGCTGGAGATAGAGGCTGTGAGCAGGTGTAGCTGCTTATCACCAGAGATGATGGGATCTTCCATCCAACAGATGTGACCAATGGAGTGTCACAGGTAAATGAAGGGATGGGGCTGCACACAGGTAGGGCAAATACTACCTATGTACACCATTCTTCAACTAGATATATTGTTGTCTAAGACAAAGTTGCCCTTATGAAGTTTCTGTTGTAGACAGGGAAAATGTAAATAATGTAATAAATTCAGAAAGTACTGATATCTGTATAATTTAATTCGGGGATGTTGGTAGTGAGTGTTTTTGATATGATATTAGGAAAGTTCTTTCTGAAGCTAGTACTAAAGCAAAGACCTAGGATATATTTTCAAACAGTAGGAGGACAAGGATTCTCCGGATGGCCACCCACTCCTGTCTTCCTTAATTCCCTTTATCTGTTTGTCTTCCCACATCCAGTTTTGTTGTTCCTTGCCCTAAATAGATAGACTAGTGTGGGTGAGAATTGGTAATTGTTCTCTTTAACACTTGGCTCACTGGAAACATAATGGACATATATGTCCCACCTTTAATCCTTAGAGTAATTATAGTGGTCCCCATCATTTACGAAATGTATGACCCAAGACTCCCAGGGATACCTCAGGATGTGCATAGCACTCAACATTCTATATGCTGTTTTTCTCTTGCATACATACCTATGATGCAGTTTAATTATGAAGTGAGTAAAGTAAGGTCTTTGTAACCCGGGTAGAACATTGGTAAGATTATTGTATGACAAAACATACATATTTTTTTGATTTCTAGCACTCTAAATAATTATATTCACTACAGTTGACTGAGACAATAAAAATCAAATAGTCAAAGTGCAGATATTGGAGGTGAAGGAAGTACTAAATTTTTTTTCTGACAGAAAATAGTCAGGTTTAGACAAAGGAAGGGGGATTTTCCCCCCTTTGGAAAGATTAAGGCACATTTTCCAATATGTTAACCAAGAAAATTATTGTTTGGAAATGTTATCAATACATGGATAACCCAATATACATATATATACAGTATTACTTAATTTGGATTGGTCTCCATGATTCATTCATTCACTCACATTTATAGAGCCATCAGGGCTGGAGGTGCATGGATTTTCTTTTTGATGTTTCTAACCAGAGGTTCTTGGATTGGGTTCAGAAAATATATGAATTCTCTGAAATAATTAAAATGAAGGAACAACTACTCTATAACGTCTCCCCACTAATAGTTCCTACAATCTGTTGGCCATCTCTGTCCAGTGTATGAGCCAGGGAGAGTTGCTGACAATTCAGGTGAGGAGTTGCTTTATATAGAGTATATATTCTAGAGGAACTCAGGGAGGGAGAGACTATGGTTACGAAATAAGTGAATGAACAGGAAGTGGGTGATTTAAGATAAATCCAGAGGCTTGTCCTGTATGGCACTGGGTTGGGGAGAAAGGTCAGGAAAGCTGTTTTGGGAAAACATTTTCATATAAGACTAGTGTTAGAAAAATGGAGAGCAGGCTGAGATACCATCAAACATATCCAAAACCGTGTGGCACTGTGGCACTATGTTGTCATCTGCAAAGTTCATGCTCAAGAACTGCACATTCGAGATTAGAAAAAAAAAATACTGTGTAAATAATCCTACAATGTCTTAAGGAGACTTATAAGTTTGTGCTGAGCAGCATTCACTGCTAGCTCTTGCCACATGCAGCCCACCAGTCATGGGCTGGATGAGGTTGAACCATGCTTCTCCTCAATGTTTAAACATAACATATAGTACTACATAATTTTTATTTATTTTATAATAATTATTATGAGATTTAAAATGATATAATATCTGTTTGAGTTTGTATAATTCCTCATCCAGCATGAAAGGAATGGACCAGATGTCTTTAACATTGATTCTTATTTATCAGTACTTCTGATGTCAAAGAAAATACAGTGTGCGTGTTTTACATGGGCAGATAATTAAAATAGCATATGTTGATTTGTTATTCTTCATCTGTTATTTTTAATTTTGATTATAATAGAATTCCAGTTACACTGCTAAAGGATGTTTTTTATTGGGCTTACATATAATCAGATGAGTGTGCTCTCTAAGAATGATACAGAGAAACTACAGTGAAATATTTGAGTGTGTGAAGACCTTAAATTTCTTATTAGGAATTGAAAGAGGGAATGCATACACGACTGAGTAGTATATTTATAAATACTAGGAGCTGAAGTAATAGGTGACTGCCACTACAACTTGGTTTTGTGCATATATATTTGTTGAAGTTCCCCTAATTGTGCTACTTGAAAAAAGATGTGAAAAATGGACTCATTTTCAGTGCAAATATAAAGGAACTTGGGTATTCAGGGTCTCCACAGGTCTTCAGGGTCTCCATTGGTCTCCAGTCATTAAATTTTTCATAATTCAAAGTTGCTGATCATTATGATAGTTGAAGAAGATTCAGCACAAGAAATTAAATCTATTTTATATTTGGCTGTAAGGTTATGTGACAAATAGCTAACTGCTTATGCCTCTCAACAAACTCAATTGGACTAGAATGGTAATGAGTTCCATAAGGTGCCAGAAGTGGGGCGGGGAATAAAGAGGGAACAAAATTCTTGTGTTTGTGTAATTACTCCACCAGTCTTATATATTTGTGTGGTTTTGAGAACTTCTAGTTGTAGACAGAAGTTTGTGTCCTACCTGGTTCTGAAGCTATTTAGTCCCAAATAAATACACAGAGGCTAATATTAATTATAAACTGTATGGCTGATGGCTCAGACTTCGTATTGGCTAACTTTTTCTCTTAATTATTAACCCATTTCTACTAATCAATGTATCTTCATGGGGTCTTGGCTTATTGGAGAATGCCTGGAGTACTACCTTCCTAGTAGCAACATGACACCTCCTGACTCCACGTCCTACCTTTCTCTATCCATGTTTGGTTTTCCCACCTGGCTAAATCCTGCCTGCTCATTGTCTGAATGAATTGGTTCATCAACCAATAAGAGAAACATATATTCACAGCATACAGAAGGACATCCTCCATCAAGTTCCAATTAAAAATAGGGTTTGACATGAAGTACTAATTTGTTGGTTTTTGCTTGTGTGGTCTGTGCATAGTTGTGTAGGATATTAGTCAAGGAACTGACTAATAATGTGCTCAGTGCAGAAAGTGAAGTCACCTGTGTAATACTACTCTGAGCCTATCATTACAGGAAAGGGAAGAGTATAAAACATGGTTGTAAATAAAGAAATTTCTGGTAGATAACTAACTTTTAATTAAATATTAAGATAAAGCATACTCATCCAGTTCAGAGCTACTCAGAATTTGATAAGTGTCTCTTAGCAAGTCTTGCTATTGTCAGTTGCAGCAGCTGTCACTATCTGTTAACAAAGAATTTTGGAGTCCCCCAGTTCTTGGTGGGCTTGCTATTGTTGCCATAATGGCTGTCATTTCTGGCACAACATCTTGTTTCTCCTCTTTGGTTACCACTGATGACTTGCCATGAAGTTTCAGAGCAGGTAAAACTCACAACTACCTCTGACTGAATGCAACTATGACTTCTTTTCCCTCTGTGCCCTTTATATCTTATGGAACATCTCTGTCCAAATTAGAAATGTACTTTTTTTAACCCAGTAGAAAGCAGACACCTAGGTTACTTCTTGGATAGCACATAATTCCTTAGCTTTACCTAAATCTTTGTAAGTCCCAACCCTAGAGGATGCTCTTAAAGCAGTGTTTATTTAAAAAGCCCAAAAGCAAAACTAAATGAGCTTTGACCATCTTAACTCTGGACATCTCCAGTTCCCTTTGCACCTTTGAAGCAAAGCTTAGAGTTACTCTTTTCCACAGTCATTCTTTAAAATAGATACCCTTTAAGAAACCACTAGGATCAAGATTAGCCTTCTGATAATGTGCTGTTGCCAAGTGATGCAGGATAAATCTAGGGTGAGAACTTGGTTATCAACTTTGGGAAATGTGGATACCAGGGTATTCACATCACACCAAATGATTCTGTTTCTGGTGCAATACAGCCTTTTGAAGCCAGGTAATTAAAAAGAAAACCAGCCATGGTCACAAGTAGTCATTATTGTCTGCAGAGAGTCATATGAAGGAGAGACCTAATACTTTTCCTCAGCCTAAAGATTCATAGATGATTCCCATTGTCAATCTCAGCATCATCTAGATGCTTGCTGTTGTGCTGGCTTTGACTCCCTTGCTTCCAATGGAGGTGAATTTATGTAGAAGACATGGAAAGGCCAGTTTCTAAACTCTATGGCTAAGTATATGAGAGTTCCACTTCCATAGTAAACAGGGGAGTTTATAACTTCCCCCACCTTTCTAGGGTGTCTTGCTACTGATTCCTATCACTTATTTTCCTGTTTTCTCTTTGTCTGTCTGTCTGTCTGTCTGTCTGTCTCTCTCTCTCTCTCTCTCTCTCTCTCTGTGTGTGTGTGTGTGTGTGTGTGTGTGTGTACATATAGGTCATTAGACACCTCCAGATTATTCTCAGCAGTCACATTGTTTTCTGAGAAAAGCTCTGTCTCTGTCATTGGAGCTGAAGAGCACTGACTTGACTAGATTGTGGGCAGATAGCTCTAGAGATCTGTTTGTCTCTGTTTCCCCATTGCTGAGACTCAAGCATGTAGTCCCATCTCCAACTTTTTTATATGGCCTCTTGGGATTGAACTTGAATCCTTAGGCTTGCACAGCCAATACTTTACTGACTGAGCTGTCTTCCCATTCCCTGATTGTCCTTTCTTTGCAGTAGAGGGTGAAGGATAAGGAATTGGGAGTAATGTATACTATTTGACTCTTGATCTCTCGTTACTTGTAGTAATGTGCTTTGTGTGATCCACTCTTATTTTATCTATCAGCTGGAGGGCAATCCTTTCCCACGGGATCAATGTTAGAATCAGGGTCAATAAGGATGTAATCCTGAACCTGGAGCATAGCATGGGCCCCTACTTAGTTTGGTATCTTTCTTTCCATCATTCAAAAAATGTTTTCTCCTTCCAACGAGGATTAGAGGAAGATTCTTAAAATGTGGTCTGCAGACCAGCAGTGTGAACACATTCTTGAATAAAAATGAAAATTCTTAAGACCCACTTGAAACCTGCAGAATGATAAACCATGGTGTTAGGAGTTAAAAGGTGATTTGACAAATCCTCTGGGTGACTCAGTGCTGGTTAAAATTTGAAAACTGTTGTAATAGTGAGAGAGAAGGCCAGTTTTTAAAACCACTGTCTGACTTAATATGCAAAGAATTGTATGAGTAAGGTTTTGCTGCCAGCCTGGTCTCACCCCCACGCCAGCCCCAAATAATACAGAGAGATGCTGTATTAGATAGAATGCTGTTGGCCAGGTAATAGTTTCTTATCAGCCTGCTCTGTCTTAATTATTAACCCATTTTTATTAATTTAAGTATTTCCATGTGGTCTCATCTTACCGGAGAGTGAGCTGGTGTTTGCTTTCTCCAATCTCTCCATGTTGACTCCTCCTCAATACTTCCTCGAATCCTCCTAGTCTCCTAGTCCCACCTATTGGCCAACAGTGCTTTATTCATTAACCAGTATGAGAAACATATTTACAGAATGACATCTCCCATCACAGAGTCATTTAGTCTGAAATTTGTGCTTGTGTCATCCTTTTACACCTTGCTCAATTTCAAGGTATAGGAGAATTAGCTTTTCATTTCTCTGTGAGAAAAGTATTGTTTCAGTAAAAAAAGACTATACAGAATTTAGAGAGTTGGATCAGTTGGATCTGCTGTACTTGCAGAGGACACAGGTTCAGTTCCCAGAACCCATATTAGAGCTCACAACTATTAATAACTCCAGTTATCTTCTGACCTCCATGGGTATCAAGCACATGGTACACATACATGTATATAATACTCATACACATACAAGAAGTCAATTCTAACAGCTTTTGTAAAGAGATGTTGACTCCTTATGGAAGGAGACTATTTCAGCCCAAATGATGGGGCAGGCTTAGGTAGTCCCCCATGGAAGGTGTCATGATCCTTGAGGAGTTGGTGGGTGGGGTCAGTGAGGGCACATGGGAGGGAGAGGGAATTGGGGGAGGACTGATATGTAAAATAAAGATTTTCTAAATAAAAAAAGAATGCAAAAAAGAGATGTTGACTCTATAGGAATGAATGAACTGTGGCTCCTTGTACTGTGTCACAGTAGTTAAAATAGTCATATAGGTGGTCTGAAAATGGTATTTCTATAGCTCTCAGCTCCATCAATAGCTTTTGGACCCCTTTAGAGTCTCCCTGGCATTTATGGAAGGCTGTAAGTTGCATTTCAATTGCATTACTAAACACTCTCTCTGTTCTTTCAGTCTACCAAATAGTGAGGTGACTTCTCACTGTGAAAACTCATAATGGGGCCACCCACATCTCTGCTGCTGCTATAGCCATTAATTGCCCTAAAGCTGTGTCTGCTGGTGATTCTGGTGCTGTGTGCTGAACAATTGGTATTGCTAACACTATTGACAATACACCCTGGGGGGCTGGCTCAGAAATATTTATACTACCAAGCAGACATGCCCCATTATTCCCAGCCTTTGCAGAACTCTCAGTGTTGTTTGGGCTGTAGATAATAGGGGCTACTGATCCACCCATCATGGATGGAGTCCTGTGCTGCTGTTCTCACTGAACTCTCAAACAAACAAACAAACAAAGCTGAGGGGCTTTGTCAGGAAAGAGTTTGCCTTACAAACACACTAAACTAGCTTGAAACACCAAAACCCACACTAAAAGTGCCTGTCATTAGGGTAGGAACTTACTAGGGAGGCAGAGATTGGCATATCTTTGGGTTCACTGACTAAAGAGTTTAGAATATTAACAAGCTCCAGAACAGTGAGAGACCTTGTCTTAAAGCAGGGAAAACACCATCTGAGGAATGACACTTGAGGCTGTCCTCTGGCCTCCACACTGATACACACATACATGAACATGGACCTGTATCTCCACACATACCCCCGCACATGAGCATGTGTACACAATTATATACATGAAAATGTCAAACATGAGTGGTATTTTCCAGGGATTTATACCAAAATCATTCCATTCCATTCTCAAGTATTATCCCTCAAAATAAAACACACTTACACCTCTTACAGAGACTTGATTTTATTTAAAACTTAATGCTAAGTCTGCAAATTTGTGAATTTTTATTTTTATAATTTTTATACCCAAACAGCCGCTATTAGCTGTGGAATGTTTCTGTTACTCTAGGAAGTCCTTTATAACATTTTAAAGTCAATCATCACTCTCTAGGGAACCACTGTCAAGTTTCCATAGACATCTACCAGTGCCTCCTATCCTAGAATTTCATGCTGAGTAAATCGTATAGTGGACATGTGGAAGGAGTGCTTTTGCATTTAGTTTCTTTCACCCAGAAAGATGTTTCCATGTCCAGGTATGAAGCTGTGTGAATAGTTCCTTTATTGTGTGATTGATGAGTGCTTCACTTGAGAGTGTAAAGGTTAATTTCCATTTTCCTTTAGGGTTATATTTAGGTTGTATCCAGTTTTTATCTTTACCTCCATGTGCTAATAATTACTGCAGAAATCACTATGCATTATCACTAATTCCCTATTTGCCTTCAAATTTGTTATGCTGATACACGAACAATGCAAAGCAAAATTCCACATTTTCCATCTGTGCATTTATTCTTGTTTCCATATAAATTATATGTACTCTGACATATGCCATAAGCTATAGTGCACATTGTTAATTGGTTTGCCTTAAGTAACTAACAGTCCTTAAAGAAATACGCAGTATTTTTTTTTTCTTGGTCAGGTAGGATTCTGTCAGGGACAGGTAAAACAATATACAGCCCACAAACACTTAAGATAGAAATTGACTTACTGGTTTTCTATTTCTGAAGTCCAAGGAAAAAATGACCTCAGGCATGACTTGTCTGAAGACTCAAAACAACCAAGAGGAAGGGGGTGGTTTTACTGTGTCTAGATATTCCTTAGTTCTTTATTTCTTTGCCTCCACGTAATAGCAGGATGGTAGAAACTCTAGGCATAACCCTAAATCCATTGTTTAGGATTAATAGAAAAAGAGAAATTTATTTCTTCCAAGACCAACAAAATTTCTTATGAGTGTCATTAATTGATTCATGTACCTGTATCTGACCTACCCACCAAGCAATGACAAGCGTCCCTGGATTGGCTGGCTCCTACTAAACTGATCCAACTGTGTCAAAAATGTGGAAAGTGAAGCTAGCAAGATGACACAACAGTTAAGAACATTGGCAGCTCTTCTAGAAGACCTGCATTTGATACCCACAACCATTTGTAACTCTGACACCAGACATACATGCAGTGGATGGGCATACATCTGTGCAAAACACTTACATCAAATAAAAACAACGAATTTTTAATGTAGGAATAACAGATGGCAACCTTAAAAGAACAAATAAAAACAGTGAATAGACTAATATACAGCTATGCCAGATAGCTATTAGCATATTTCAGGAAACGGGTTCTTGGTAGTTCACATTGTCAACATGTTATAAATATTAAAGTTATTTAGATTTTAATGCAGAGTCCATTATATGACTTCTCAAAAGGGAAATCTAGCCCCTTATTATCTGTTTACTGTAAACCTAAAGTTTGTGGTATCTTTTATATGTTCACTTTTGAAATCACCCATATGACATTCTTTGTGTACTTTCTCAGAGTCTTAACCCTTAAGACATCCTGATAATCCACAGAGCCAGCTTACTGAGAAGTCTAGAAAGCTTTAGTGAATGGTGTTAACATCAATCTCCTTTCTTGCAAAAAAGGCGGAGAAGACAGATCTGTACCTTGTCAACCATTGAGTTCTGTTTCCAATTAACACCTTATTGTAAAATCATGAGTAATGTACACAACATGAAGCTTGAGATAGAAGGATCCAGGACCTTCTTTCTCTTTGTCTCAAGCACTGAGGAAGAGTTGCAGATTCTAGCTAGCTTTGTTCTAGCCTTGACATCCTCCATGACCTTGGAGAATACTGTCCACAGTCCCACTCTATAGACTCTCAAAGGTTCACGTCCACAAACCTCAGTCCCTTTCTCCCTGCTCTGCTGCAGCTTCAGAATAGGTGAAACTCACTCGATTTTTTTTTTTTTAGGACAAATGAACAAGATAGTTTGCTATTTAAATAAACAAGGAGAGGACATTTTTTTTTTTTTAAACATGACCATTTGTTTATCAGCACGGTTCACCTCAGTGCTATTTTGGGTGATTAAGAGTACAAAATACTGTTGAATCCTGTTGGGTATTAGGTCATGTTTATTTTTAAAGTGAAGCCCATTAGTCTAAGTGGGATGAGACTTTGTTCCTTTGCATTAGTCAGTAGTACAAAATATTGCTTTTTAAAACATACTGGTTTCTTCCAACAGATCTTTTCCATTGATATAGAAGCATACGGAGAAATCTTGTATTTCTAGCTATTACAATGTATTTCCCCCCCCAGATATGCCTCCCTAGATATGTGGGTGTTTATGAACCTTGTCTGTACAACATCTGTCACAGATATACTATTATCCTGTGTGTATTCTTTGATTATACTCTGTCCTTAGAAACCCTCTGTTTATCTACTCGATGCTTACAGGAATCTTTCCTATGCTCACTTACTTTCCCAATGAGCCTGAGAGATAAACCCTGCTAAGTATAGAACTTTAGACAAAGCTATAACTTTGTCCATGACAGACTCAACTTTGTAGTGTATTTGTTGATTGAATATTAATTATTTCTCTCCTTACCAGCAAGCCTGCCTTTCTGCCTTACTTCTTTCCTCCTGCCCCTCTCTCTTCTTCTTTTCTTTCTCCTCTCCCCTCTCTCCCACCATGCCCCTCCGATGCATATTTAAAATCCACTGTACTTCAAGAACACAATGTAGTTAGTGTTCTGATCAGTATGCATGTCACCATATTCCCCATGACAGAACTTGTTCATGTTACTGAATTTGAAACTTTGTATACTTTGCCAAATACCCACATATTGTCCTTCCTATCAACCCATGACAACCATTCAAGTCTCAGTGCCTATGAATTTGACTACTTAAGGTCTAATACACAAATTATATGTTTTTAATCTTTATGTGTCTGAAGCATTCATCTTTGGCATAAACAGGTGAATTTCCTTCTTTTAACAATGCTAAATAGTCTTCCATTGTGCATATATGCCACATTTCTTTCATTCATACAGTGACAGGTTGATTCCATATTTAAACTTTTGTGAATAATGCTACAATGAACATGATAATTCATGGTCTCACTGGCATAATAATTTCATTTCTTTTCTGTATATACCTAGAAGCAAGATTTGCATATAAAGAAGTTGCATTTTTACCTATGAGAAGCTACTTTACTGTTTCCCATAACAACAGTAACCATTCACTTTCTCACTAAAATTAGACAATTGTTCTGCTTTCTTCCCATTGTCTTCATCCTCTGCCTTTGAAGTAATAGGCTAATATTTTGCTGTCACTTTGTATACCATGCCTTTTCAGATAGTTATTTAACTGTAGAAGTAGAATGACTTTTGTACATGGATTTGATTCATTGAATTTGCTAGGTTTTACTCTTCCTATTTCCCTCCTGCCTCTCCCCACCTAACCACCTCCCTATCTGTCTGTTTAGTCCTAAGGAATAAACAATGAACTTTGATATGGCTAGACAAGTTCTTGATCAAGTGAGACAGGATATCATCCCATGCAAATCCTGATATATAAACATGTCATTATCATGTGCAGATAATTATTTCTAATAGGACTTCTAGTTAGTTTGTTAAGTAGAAATGGCATCAGTGAGCATCCTTGCCTCAGACCAGTTCTCAGAGGAAAAATTTCAAACTCTGTACTGTGATGTTTGCCATGAACATCTCATACATGCCCTGCACTTTTTGTCATTGCCATTGCATTTCAAGTTTTTGATTTTGTCTTTCAGTTTTTGCTAGTATAATATCATTACATTGTTTTCCCCTTTTCTATGTGTCACATACATGTAGTGCCTGCAAAGGCCAGAAGAGGACATCAGATCCTCTGGAACTGGAGTTACAGATGATTCTTAGCTGCCATGTGGGAGCTGGGAACTGAAAGAGTCAATGCTTCCAACCACTGAGCCATCTTTCCAGTACCTGCCCTTCTCATCCTCAGTGAGATGAGCACATTTGTACTTTGTCTCTTTTAAAGTGGTGTGTATAATGTTTATTGTCATATTTATGTCAAATCATCCCCACACCCCCCAAATCAGCCCAACATGCTCAAGGTCTATGATTCATGTGATACTTTCTTGTGTTTTCCACATCCATGCTTACCCAAGATGACAGGCCAAGGGTTTTTGTAGTATTTTTTTTTTTTTTTATGATTTTTGTTTGGAGTGATGCTGGCCTCATAGCATGGGTTTAGCCTTGTTTCTTCTATTTTGTTGAAATAATTCTAGAAGATTGCTATCGATTTTACTTTGAACGTTAGAATTTAGCTTTGAAGCCATCTGGTCCCCAGCTTGTCTACATGGGCAGAGCTTTTGATTATCTTCTAATTCAAGCTCCTGACTTGTTCATGGTCTGTTTGGGCTTTCAATTTCTTGATTCAGTCTTTGTCTGTCGTATATTTTTAGGAATGTATTCATTTCATCTGGGTGATCCAGTTTGCTGGTATATAATGTTCACAATACTGTGTGCACTTCCTTTTCATTTATGAGGCATCTATTGTAACATTTGATTTTGAGTCATTTTCAGGATTTCTTTTCTTGGTTGAGGTGCAAGTTTTCTAACTTTGTCTTTTATAAAAGAATTAGATCTTAGTTTTATTAATTCTATTGTGCTTTAGTCTGAATTTGATTTGTTGCTGTCTTCACTTTTATTTTTCTCTCCTTCTGATAACTTCAGGTTTATCGTTATTCTTAATTCCAGTATATGTAAAGGTACAATGTTATTAAAGATCATTTTTAATGGACGTGTTTGTAATGGGTGACTTTTCTCAGTACTGTTTTTGTTATATCCCATGACTTTACTATTTTGTCTTTTATTCTTATTCTGAATACAACCTAGTTACATCAACACCTCTGGCTTTTCGTGCTTTTCCTAATCTGATTCCTGTTTAACATTACATTTGTATTTTAGCCTATTTTCAGTTTGCAAAGTGAGCCATGAAAGGGCTAGTCTCACACGTTTATAAGTCCAATGCACTAAGAACTCCTAACATGTAACTTTTCTCCCCCATACAGTAATGGGATGTTAAATACAAACCATTAAGTCCAAATCAGGGGCAGAAAACAGTTCTTCTCTAGCCATAGCACTATTTGGATATTCAGTGAATCCTTTTTTTTTTTTTTTGCTCTTAAAGTCATCAGAATGGCAGATTTTACTAAGGAGAATAAGGGCACAGTGGAGAAGGCAGACATTTGGGGAAAGTGGACTTGAAGATACTGAACACAGAGAAGCAATTTGTTCTCTGACATCAGTCACTATGTAGTATGCCACTTCTTGATGGTTAACTCATGGGTGTCCATTTGAGCGGCAGTTTTAAAGAGCTTGACTGTCGTGAGTAAAATAGAAGTTATTTCCCTAGCTCCTAAATCAACATCTGCTCCAAGAGTCTCTGCACTGATTTATTTCTCCCACTAACATACAGATGCCTAGATTTTTACACTATGACTTTCTGTTCACCTTAAACTAGAGCTGAGAGGAAACTGATGTTGCCCTTTAAAATAAAATAAAATTATTAACATGGGAAAATGTGCAATTTTTTAAACAAGGAACTTAGGAAAACTTGAAGTACAGGGAAATAGGAAAGGAAGGCTACATTTGACCCATGCACATTTGCTGTATGGAACTGAATGGCAGAATACATTCTAGTCAGACTACATATGCCCATCTTCTGAACACTGAAGGGCTTTCCCCTTGCTGTGCTTCTTTCTTTTATATGTTTTGCCTTATACATAAGTTGTCATTAGTTCTGGTATATGTTATAGTTGATCATAATGAGAATGAGTGCAATGACAAGGACACACTTACTGTCTTCATTTTGCCCTGGATGCTTTTTATGTCAACTGGACACAACCTGTAAACATCTGAGAGGAGGGAAACTCAATTAAGAAAATGCCACCATAGGATCAAGCTGTAGGTAAACCTATAGGGTGTTTCCTTAATTAGTGATTAATGTGAGGGGACCCAGCCCGCTGTGGGTGGTACTGCCCTTGGGTTGGTTGTCTTGAGTGCTATAAGACAGCTAAATGAGCAAGATGTGGAGGCAAGTCATCCAGCAGCTATCCTCCATGGTGTCTGCATCAGCTCCTGTCTCTCAATTCTTGCCCTATTTGAGGTTCTACTCTTGCTGTTTTTGATTATGAACTGTTATATGGAAATATGATTGAAATAAACATTTTCTCTCTAAATTTCTTTTAGTCCTGGTGTTTCACCACAGCAATTGGAACCCTAACTGTGGCAACCTTTTATGACTGTTCTTGAAGCACATTTACTTCCTACATACACAAAAATCTCACTTTCTCACATACACATACAATACATACACAAGTTCACACTTACACATACTCACACTCACATATGCTCATACCCTCGTAATATACACTTGCATAATCTCTCATACATACACACACACACACTTAACTACAAATGCTTTTTTACCCTAACATTTAGGGAATTGAATAGGTATCATTCCTATGAGTGATATCCTTCTCTCTCTCTCTCTCTCTCTCTCTCTCTGTGTGTGTGTGTGTGTGTGTGTGTGTGTGTGTGTGTGTGTGTGTGATACATTAAGGAAAATCCAGCCCTCAATTTTCCTATTTTCAATGTGTCAGCTCCTATTAAGTGTGTACTATGTATGGGGCTTTATATAGATATTTTACAGACATTATCTCCTCAAATCCACACAGGAAAGCTCTCTATATAACTATTATATATAGTTATATAGATGCTAAAGGCTTGAGGCTGTTTATGATCATGGCCAAGGTCACACATCTGGAGTGGTACAATTGAAATACAAACCTACACAATGGGACCCCAGAGTGCCACTGCCATTGCTTCAAAACATTGCCATATTTTATAGGCAAAGTAGCAAAGCTGAATAAAATATTGAGACTAGACTCACTCTTAATATTAAAAGATTTAAATTCCATGGGAGCTGTTGAAATTTCTAGCTCTATCATCTATTAACTGTATGAACCCAAGGGGAGTTATTTAGTCTTTCAACATTTCAGTTTTCCTTTCTCAAGAGTGTTGCTGTGCTATAATCCACACTGCCAGAGAAGCCAAGAAGCAAGGAGGATCCTAAGAGAGAAAGGGCTAGCAGGAAGATTGAGTCAGGGGAAGGAGATCAAAAAAAGAGATACCATAATAGAGGGAGCCATTATAGATTTTAAGAGAAATCTGGCACTAGGGAAATTTCCAGAAATCCACAAGGATGATCCCAACTAGGCAATAGTGGAATCTAGGCAATAGTGGGAACTCTACTTTAAATGCCCTTCCCTAATAATGAGATTGATGACTACCTTTTATGCCATCCTAGAGCCCTCATTCAGTAGCTGATGAGAGGGAGGAGTGGTGAGCAAAGGGGTCAAGACCAGGCTGGAGAAACCAACAGAAACTGCTGACCTGAACAAGGCAGAGCTCATGGACCCCAGTCTGATATCTGGGAAACCAGAACAGGACCAACCCAGACCCCCTGAACATGGGTGTTAGGAGGACTGGGCCTCTGGTATTGGATCAGTATTTATCCCTAGTATAAGAATGGACTTTGGGAGCCCATTCCACATAGATGGATACTACTCTCTCAGCCTAGACACATGGGGGAGGGTTTGGGCCCTGCCCCAAATGATATGACAGACTTTGAAGATCCCTCATGGAAGGCCTCACCCTTCCTGGGGAGCAGAAAGGGGGTGGGATGGAGGTTGATGGGGGCACAGGGGAGGAGGGGAGGGTGAGGGAACAGGGATTGACATGTAAAACAATCTTGTTTCAAATTTAAATAAAATATTATCATAAAAAAGATGAAAAGAAAACCCCATGGTCACATCCAGAAATGATGCTCCATCCTCTCATAGCTCCCAGTCAGCTGTGGCCAGAGACTGGAGAAGGGAAGTCCTGCCCACTTTGAGATGCTTTATCAGGAGAGGAGCTCATTGAGGGAGCCACAATGGCTTGGTATTCCTCTGGTCCCTATTTATGATTTTTATATAAATCATTCTTTAAGAGCGATGAACTAGACAGGAGAGCTGAGGACTATTTCTGTAGCAAAGCTTTCTCAAGATTAACTCTGCCCCATTAGCTCACGACAAGGAAGGGATTCAGAGAGATTGGGGGGTGCCTCTGTGAGCTGTTTCTGAAACAGCTTTGTCTAGAAGCCCTTCACACAGTGTGCCTTTTTTAATACACGCTACCTGGAGCCATTTGTGCCACCTACTCCTCTCCTTCCTACCAAGGAGGGAAAAGTTGAGTTTTACTAGACTGCAATGAGCGTAGAGTCTGGGTGCAATGCAGACTCCTAATTTGGAAATATTGTGGTTTCTGCTAACACAGGGGCACTGGACACAGAAGAACACTTTGGAGGTGAAACAAGTTCATACCTTGTATGACTAGGAATCTTTAAGCATAATGTAGGGTAAGGAATAAGAGGGAATTCTGTATGAGGCCAATACTGGGTACACAGTCATCATCCAACAAACAGTTGGCTATATGGTTGCAATGATTACTACTAAGATATTTTATGGTTGACTTAAGTGAATCAGCAATGTTTTTTGGTAGGTGCCTTCTGGCTATTTCAGTAGGATAGGTTTCTAGCTATGTTGCTTAAAGTAAAACAATTAGAGAAGTATAAGTATTACTCCATCTTTGATTCTCAGTCTTGCCATAAAATAATTTCTTTGAATCAAAAACTTGGTACATTTAATGTCCTCTGAAAGCCTTGGAAGCATGCCTGTCTTCATGTCTGCACATTTCTCTGCTTAGCCGCTATTTCTCTTTGCCCATCTTTAGAGCAGACACTTAGTAGACTTCGTCAGTGACCGGTAATGCTTGTCTGTGCCCTCTCCAGACTGTAACCCCTCCAGTTTTTTGCTATGTATTATTCTTTAGCAGTGTTGGTGTTTTCCCGTGTTACTTTTGGCTACCTCCTAATTCACATTACACAAACACTCTCCAACATCGGGAACTCAATAAAAGACTCTTACTTTGAATTTGTAATTAAAATCAACAGTGAATTTTGTTGAAAATCTTGATGAAAGTGTATGAAGGAACTCAGGAAAAAAACAATATTGAGTGATGGTTTCCAGGTACTATTCATTCTTCTGTAGATACTGTGTTTTTGCTTAGCCTAACATTTCCACCACCTACCCCTACCAGCCAGGGTTGCAGGGAAAGGGTATAAAGGGCATCAAATCATGAAAGGAAATTGCACTTCCTCAAAAAGGGATGTAACTGCCACAGTAGACCAAATTATCTGCTCAGAAAATAGTGATAATATAATAATAATAATTAAAAAATACATTGCTCTAATAATTGAATGTCAGAGTGTTTTTTACTGATGAGCCTACAGTTGGTGACATGTTCCCACTTTGCTGAGCCTCAATTTAGAAGTGGCCATGTCCCTGAGCAGCTTTACGTGCACAAAGCCTTTTCTTCCTTTAATTTTCCATCTTATGCAGTAACTCTTGTGAGTTTTCATGGCTGATTTATTTGGGCCAGAAATGCAATATAGTGGTGCCACAAGTTGGGGACTTCTCTGAGAACTCCATCTCCTTGTGAAAGCCAGTGGATTACTGTAGTTGATCTTCCTTGGTAAGAAACACTGCTGATGAAGTCTTATTCAGATTGTCTTTTACTTAGCAGAGTTGTAGGCTTCCTGGTGAATTTGGCTAATTTTTTCAGGATTACTAACTTTTGCAACAAATTTCGATTTGGTAAATTGCTCTGTTTTGTTGTTGTTGTTTTTGTTTGTTTGTTTTCTGTTTTGTCTTTTTTTGTTTTGTCTTTTGTTTTGTTTTGTTTTGGTTTTGGTTTTTGATTTTTTTGAGACAGGGTTTCTCTGTATTGTTTTGGAGCCTGTCCTATAATTATCTCTGTAGACCAGGCTGGCTTCAAACTCACAGATATCTGCCTGCCTCTGCCTCTGCCTCTGCCTCTGAAAACCACAGGTAAGCACAAGTCTCCCTCAGAGGTAAGAACTCAATTTCTGGTGACCCCAACAAAGGTTCCTTCCTTTTCAAAACAACTTTCCTTTTTTCCCAACGGGTTAGGTACTAGATGTCTATGTCATCTAGAGTTAAGTCTCTTCCGAGAATTATCTCCAGTGACTGTCCCCTTCCTCCCTGTTTATTACCTACACACAGTGTGTTGGTTCCTTTTGGAGGGTTCCAATCCAACTAAAACACAACAGGCAGCCACTTGAAGTATTTGTCTGCCAGTGTTCACTATATAAACCTTGTGGGTGCTAATGTTTCTTTTCTTTCTTAATGTCCATGGAGAGTGCCCATCTCTGTGTGGAATGTAGCCCCTTTGTGGGGAGGAGGGAGGTGAGATGAACCCTGGTTTCTCCAGATAACTCTCCTGGCTTTGGAGACAGCAAAATGGAGAACTATTAAGAATTCTAACAAAGAGAAACATTCATGCCCAGGAGAGCTCAGCTACTGAGTAGGAAAAAAAAAGAGACTAGCTGTCCAAAATCATCACCATTTCCTACTTTCAGTCAAAGAAGTCATTGTGCCCAGTTTAAGCCTCATGTGCAACTCATTTCACTGACCCTTCCTTAATTCTTGCTGCAGGATATTTTTAATGACTTGGTATGTTCAGGAGTCATGTGAGGCCAAGTTTCTGGCTAGCCTCATAAGAGATGAAACAGTAATGAAATGCTTGAGGAACTTGAGGGGGAAAAGAGAGCCAGCCTTAAAGAAAAGAGGTTTCTTTTAGACCTGTGTAATATAACCGACCTAGTCCTTTTAGAGAGATGCACAAAGAGATATTCAAAATCTTCTGAGGAAAATCAGTTTGCTTTTTTTCTTTTAATTAAAGCCTCAAGCCAGTCACTTCAAATTACATAGAGAATTCCTTTATATTTGTTTGCAAACTAGCACTTAAGTCAAATGGAGTGGCAACGATTCATTCTCACCTATGCGGAGAGGACCAAAGGACTTTGGAATAGGTCACGGTGTGGTCAGGGAAGCCTAGCAAAGGGTGCCAGCTGGTGGGAAGCAAGTTGGTTACTTCAGTGTGTGGAGTGTGTCCTTGAAGACCAGAGCGAGATGTGTTGTCTCCTAGAAACCCCTTCCCCTAACTGTGCTGTGTCCAGAGGTCCCATTGCCCCTTGCTAGCATAGCACTTTGAAGGTGTGACATTCTGGAAGCTGGTCGTGGTAGTTAGAGCAATTCAGTTGAGTTTGGAGTGGTGAATACATGCAAATAACTATGAGCTTTGAAGTAGCATGGTGAATGCAAGCTCTTTCCATTTTCCTTGTCGATGATAAGAGTCCTCACTGTCCGTCAGCCTTTTCTGAGAATACTCCTGCTGTTACTCCAGACGAGAGTTTCTTCACTCTAACTGATGGCTATTTGGTTTAGAGCAGTGTAAGCCCTATCTTGGCCCAGGCTTTAAAGCTTTTTTGGGGTGTGCCTTCTGCTTACTTTCAAATATATTCTGCTCCTTGCCTGATACTGGGCACTGCCAGGTCCACAAATAAAACCTACTGAATAATTAATAATGCATTTTAAATATGACAGCAAAACATCTCCAACAATATCCTGTTATGTAAGGTATGTAGGGTAAGATACATAACATCAACTTGATAAACATTTTAACCAATGTGATGAAGTAGAAATTGAGTGTCATTTCATTTAAAATATGAAGTAATGATATTGAGATAAAGATCTGTTTGTTCACTATATTTATAGATATTTGCACTACTCATTAAGTGTATCACAGGCATGAATGATTTAGCTAAGACCTGAAAATTAATAAATAACACATGAAAAAGACAAAAATATTCTGTGTTTATCTTTAAAGTCAATATTTGTTTAATAATAATTACATTTTAATAAAACTCAGTTCTTTAACAGGCAAACATTAACTACTGCTACCAAAAACGAAAATGTGTAGTTGGCCACCTAAAGAGATTAGAAGATGGCCTCTTTTTTCTGGACAACGTTTCTAGGTTGAGGTGCATCTTATTTACTTTTAACTCCTTTGTAGTGCTCACAACATGGAGAACATGAAGCTTTCTTTAAGAAACAGCTGATTGCAGATTAGCTGAAATATTACTTCACTTCTCATAAATCTACTAGTTCTATTATTAGACATATAATTTTGAAGATTAATTTTTTTAACTGTGTGTGTGGGTGGGTGGATGAGAGAGAGAGAGAGAGAGAGAGAGAGAGAGAGAGAGAGAGAGAGAGAGAGAGAGGAGGTACCTGAGAAGGCCAGAAGAGGGTTCATATCTCCTGGAGCTGGAGTTACATACAGAAGGTTGTGAGCTGGGTGTGATATGGGTGCTGTGGATTGAACTCAGGTCCTTCACAAGGGCAGTAAGTACATGCCCTTAACTGCTGAGCCATCTCCTCTGAAAGACTAAAGCACTGCTTTTGTTTGTTTGTTTGTTTGTTTTGTTTTTCTGTTAATGTTCTTGAGATAAGGGTTCACTCAGGATCTCATGTCCTGTATTTAGTGGAAACATTTGCAGAAGAACAACTGTGGACATCAGTACAACAAAGAAATTAACTCTAACCAGAGAAAGAAGTTCCCTTCAGGGAGCAGGTGCCACTTCAAAAGGAACTTAAAAGCTGATTAGGGTTGCTATGCTTGCAGATATCAGCCAGTCTCAGATATACCAACGAAAACTGTTCTATAAGAAACTTAAAGCCTAGCTATTAATAAAAGAGTCTCCTGTCCAATATTAAAATCTGGGAAAGGTCAGCATCCCTCATTGGGGGACTTTCAAGGACTCCCCCTAGTTCTTTCCCATTTGAATAATATAGAGTGTTCTTTAAGGAGCTACCATTTCACTGAACTCTGAGGATTTTGTGAGAGCATTCCCAAAATCTGCACAGCAATCAATGACCAACATATGAGTCACCATGTAGCAGGATCAAACAACCCTATTCATAAAGACGGCCCTCCTGTGTGAGCCGTCAGTGACTTCAGCCAACAGTAACGCCTTATTTGTGAGCAGTGCCCCAGGTTCCTGCTGGTCTGAGGAAAATCAACCTCTTGTATTCTTTCAATCTTAGGATTACAGAGTACTGCTGGGCTAGAAGGTATTGCTGTACATTTGTTTAATAATTCTCAGCCTAGTGAATATGAGAGATCCTATTTGCTTTTATTTTTTATTATTTAATATTTTTCTTATTTTACATATCAATCCCAGTTCTTGCTCCCTCCCAATCTTCCATGCCCCCACCACCTCCAATCCCCCCATTTGCTTTTTAATATGTTGGAAACTATAAATGTATTTTTTTCCTTTCTGGAGATGATAATAATTTTAAATTCAAAATATTTTCTCCAACATTATTGCATTTTTTTCTAATGGAAACACAAAATAAGATAATTTTTGGTAATGTAATTTCTATTCAGGATATCACAGGCTCTTTTGTCATTTTAAAAATAAAGACTACATCTCAAAATATTTTTCAGCATCCTAAGTGAAGATATGATTTCAATGGTACAGATCAGAATTTCTCTTGGGAGCAAAGCTGCTAAAGGAGTTACATAATAAAAATAAATACATAAGGGTATTTCAAATACTTTTAGTAGATGAATATAAATAAGTAAAGTTTTACATAGTAAATTTCATTCAGTCACACCCAATAATCAAGTTGTTTTACCATGACTTGGGATAATACAAAGGTTGTATTCCATATGCAAGAAAACAAGGGGAAAAAAACAGTGGCTAATATCCTAATTAAGTTGACAAGACAGGCAAATTTTATTTCATTCTTTCATCAGAGATAAGACATAATAAGACACGGATATATTTTATCTTCCAGTTGAATAACAGGATAAAAAAAGTAATAAGAAATATAGTGGTTTCAGTCATTTCTTTCCGTCTAGGACTTGGTAAGCTTTGACCATTCTTCATAAGTGCTAACACATAAACAAGATTTAGTCATCCATGCATACAGAAACTTTGGCCACTAGGCATCTCCTATTTTATAGATCTTTGTTTAAAAATTGGGAATGTGCAGAGCACAGGGCAGCATTTGCATCCTCCTTGTTGGGGACGTGCCTCTCTGAGGAGTTCAAAGCACAGAACTTTTCCATTACCCTTTATGGTTGCTAATGTTGACAGACAACTGTATAGGCTCTGTCACCCAAGAGATGGATCTATGAGCAAGGTATTTAGTCCCAGACTGAATAAAAAGGAGAAAATGTATTAAGCCATAGCATTCATGTCTTTGTATCTCCTAATTGTGGACACAATGTGACCAATAAGCAGTTACATGTTCCTGCTGTACCCTCAGACTCTGACCCAAAACAGACTCTTCCTCCTTTAAGTTGCTGTGATATGCTATTTTAGTTGTCAGCCTGGCAAATTCCAGAATCACCTGAGAAGGGAATGTCAAAGAGGGATTATCTAAACTAGGTTTCCTCATGGGCACGTCTGTGTGGGATTTTCTTGATTACTTCAACTGAAGTTGGAAGACATGCCTACTATGGATGGAATCATTCCTTAGGCCTGAATTTTATAGGCCTGATCCTTAACTTACATGCATTCATTGCTCTTTTCTCTTTCTTGACTATGCAGGTAATACAACAAACAGCTCTAAGTTCCTGCAGCTATGATGAACTGTAGCTTGAGCTGTGAGCCAAAAGTTTAAGTTGCTTTAATGAGAATACCTTGAAACAGCTGCAGAAAAAAAATACTAAGACAGTTTCCTTTGTTCATTATTTTGCCAACAGCAAGGAGAAAAGTAACCTAATACAATAGAAAGAATTTTAGGTTAGAAATCAGTTAGTAAATTTATGGGGTAAACACCTAATTCTAGTTATCAGATTTTTAGAAAAGTCTTCAAATTGCACATATATTTTCATTCTCTGGATTGTAAAGCTTCTTTAACACTGGTTTCCTAATAAGACAGTTGAGGCTGGTTGGTGGATTTATTGTTAAAAACCTAACTTAGAAGAGGCTAATTTGCTAGAAAAATAATTGACCTCAAAGTAAATACATCAATAAACAATGCATTTTAAAGAACAATCCTAACTCTTGAAACCCTCTGAACCTATTAACTTTGTACAAGTCTTTTCCTTGCACTCAAGAGTACTGTGGGCACAATGTTCTGTTCCCTGAGTGTTCCCTGCATTTTGGAGGCTTTGCTTATTTCAACATCTTTCTCACATCCATGCCCACACCCAAATAAGATTCCTTTTTAACCTGTTCCAAATTTCAGGAAACTCATCAGAGCTATTGGACTATGCAAAGTATAGTGTTTTGTGTTATTTTGTGGCTTTCTAGATAAGTGCATTCTAACCTTCTTGGAGATTTTGGCTTATTAAACGTGTGTTTTGTTGATTAATATCATTTTCCTCACGGAGGTGACTTTTTAAAGCCATAACTATTCTATTTGTCACCATAGGAGATGAAGAGGTTGAATGTGTTCAGCTTTTGAGTTCAAATATGGGTTTAGTGTGTCATCTCATTTTAGGACTCTAATTAATAGATACTAAACAAAGTGCCCCCGTTAATTAGTGGAGGTTGATGCTCACAACAGCTGGAAAGGTAGACTACTGGCAATGCCAGAGCAAGGTTGACTGGTGGTACCCTTGAGAATACACAGTAAATAGGAGAACCTAGACAAAAGCCTTCATTAACATCAGTGCTCTTTTCACTGCAACAAATTGAGTAGGCATAGAGAGTACATTACAGAGACAGTGTTTCATTTGTACCCCGTTTTACAATTCATTATGTTATTTGTTGCTACAGGAAATGTTAAGGCAACATCTCCTTAAGTAACTCAGGCTACCCTCAAACTCATGAAAATCCTCCTGCCTCAGTCTCCTGAGTGCTAGGCTTATAGGCATGAGCCACCAGGCCGAGTGAGATTGATCTCTTTTGAAATTTCATTTTTTTTATCAAGAAATAATTAAAAGGCCCATATATTGAGAATTCAAGAGTGAGTTTTAGACTTCAGGAGTATCAAATTGAAATTGGAATGTGTGTTCCCATGCAAAGTTGGAATTTTGCTCAGCGCAGTTTGGTTGCTGTCCTGTGTAGTAGCTTAACTTCTCATAGATCATGTGTATGTGAGAGGTGGGGCAGCGTAAGGGTGGCCACATCCATTCTGAAACTCTCTTTCTGAAAGCTGCATGTAGGCTTTCCCTCACTCTGGAGTGTGTTCCCAATGTCTGGACTGTGAACTGGGTAGTGCAATAAAGACATATCATGTGTAGTACAGAAGTGATAACCTCCTGTTTTTTTCTTTGGGGGAGGGGTGGGAATCATGACCAATTGACCCCATTGAAGACAATGTAGGACTTAACTGCTTTTCTGTAGAATGGGCAAATGTACGTGTATGTGTGCATGCTTATATCTATATCTATAGTGTAAGTTCAATAAGAACTTGATAGTGTGTACACTGCTTCTGTAAATACATGTGAATGTGCAGCTGCCATGATGCATAGATATTGTGGTTTAATAAGGATCAGGATAAACAAATAGGCCAAATAGATGTTTATTCAGGGAGAAATAACTTACAACATGGACAGATGAACACTAGCAGGTTCCTGGTCCAAAGGATGCCTCCAAATGCTCTTCTGTCCCCGTGCTGCAAGCAAGAGAGCTCCCTGGACCCCCTTCTCAGACTTAGTTCCCCCAAGTAATATCTGCCCCTCTCCCAAACCACAATGGGCATGGTCAGTGCCACCGGTGCTGACAAAGTGAATATCTCTGTACACATGCTAGTAAGGGTCAGGGGGAGTTTTGATGTCAGGAACCAAAACCACTTGTTTGAAGCAGATGTCTTGTTCTTCACTACTGAGTATACCAAGCTAATTGTCCTGCAGGTCTCAGCATTCTCCTGTCCTCATCTGGTCTCAGGCATGCTGGGATTGCAGGTGTGTTCTAGTACAACTGCCTTTACTTTGGTTCTTGGGATCCTAACTCCCATTCTCGTGTTGTCATGATAATCACTTTATCCACTGAACCATCTTTTCAACCCCACAATTAATAGTTTAAAAAATAAGATGGTATATTAACATATGTCGATATAAATCTACTAGTGTAACTTGTAACTGATAAGCATGTAGGTGTTCTCACAAATGTCAAGTTTAACCCCAAGATGACCTGTTCCAAAGCATGTGCTACTAAACATTACGTTTTATGGACTTGACCATTTTTCTGATAATCATGATTAAAGTTGGAAAAGTAATGCACACTTAGGACACTCTATTTTAAGCCACTCGTGCATTAATGTTCCTCATGCAGCTGACATTTTTGGTTGCTTATATTTATTTTTGAGCTTCTGGTCTCTAGGTTTCATTTAACCTTTGATTTAAGTATATAGGGATCTGTGGTGGTAGAACACTTGAGACTGAAATGTGTTATTTGTATTTACATTGACCACTTTAATAAAGTTGTGCTGGGCCTTGGAAATGCTCTGAATGATTTTAAGAGCATCCTTTTCGGTGCTAATCACATATTAGTATAGCCCCAAGGACAGAAGAGCTCTAGAGAGGAGGGTGATTTGGATTCACTTCATTCCATTAGCTTTTTTAAGTTGTCAAAATTAAAGTCTTTTGTAAATACAAATGAATGCAGATTCTATCTGTTCAGCTGCACCTTTTAGTTTATTTCCCTTTTAAATGAGAGAAAGCACAAACAAGCAGATGAGAACAATAAAGAATTGGGTATTCTGATACTTCAAGAGTATTAAATATTCATACACTAGTTTATCCAGGCACCTTTATTACATTTCCTTTGTCACAGTGTCTTTACGGTATGGAGGTGCACGCCTCTACCATTCTTGTAGCTCTGTTACCTCACCTGGTACAGATGTCCTGTTACCTCAGGGCTAATTTGATGCTTCAGTAGTTGGATGAGAGGACTATGTACTGATGGGCTGAAATATTTATTTATTTTGCTTTAGATATAAGCAAGTCTATATTTCTATTTGTGTTTTGGCAATACTGTGTAAGTTGATACTTTCATACTTTCATTTTCTTGTATACAAATCATATTCTTTCCTTCGCAGAAGTTTTAAGCTACATAATTTAAAAGCATATTAGCATGTAGTGGATATGCTTGATACTCTTTAAGGGGGGTCTTGTGGATTTGTTTACATTAGCATGTCTCAATAAAGTCTACCCTATGGTATTATTTCAGTAGACCATCATTTATTCTTTGAGTGCTTTCAACGTGTGTCCTACGTGTTTGGTCAACTCAACTCTCTGCTCTCTACTTCTCCTGTCCCAGCTGCTTTAGGATCTTATTAATCTTATGTTTTAACATAATTTCCTCATTGATTATTGATTCTTTGGGAATTTTACATCATGCTCCCCAATTCTACTCACTTCCAAGTGCCCCCATATCCTTCCCTCACCCCCCGCAGTACCCCACAAGAAAATATTTTTAAAATCCAGACTAAAACAAAACTAAACAAGCAAACAAACAAAATCAAGAACATACCAAGCCAAAAGAAAACCTCCAAAGCTCTTTGATTCTCCTTCTTTCCCTTCTCTCCAACACTTCTTCATTTGCCCTGCTGGCATTGGGAGTAGTATGTCACATAGTGTGTCACTTACACCCACCCTTTTGTATAGTCAGCTTTGGTAGCAAATGTTCATTGCAATCAGTCACTGGTCTGGCTCAGGGCTTCTGGTTTCTGGTACACCAACATCACTGTACCCTCTGGGACATCCTGCAGATGCCCTGAGTCATGGAGATCTTGTGTGCATTGTTCCAAAGGACCAGTTCTTCACAAGCTCCAGCAATCCTAGTAGATGTTAGGGTGGGCCAACCCAAGGCCTGGCTGTGGGCCTGGGTAGCAGATAAGCTGGTCAGTCTGGACCACAGGGCAGCCTGCTTCAGGCATGGGGGCAGAACCAGCTTCCCTATGCCTACTCCATCAGGGTCAGTTCTCCCTTGCCTGTGGTGAGGGTTGTAGCCAGCTCTCTTGCTACAGAGGCCAGGTTTCCTAGAGCCAGCGAAGGGTGGGGACAGGCTCAGCATGGTCTTCTGATTTCAGACCCATGGTTCTTATGGCCCCCTGAGGTGACACAGGCTACGGACATCAACAAAGATGTCACATGCAGCTGGACCATGGACCTGAACATGTACTTAACCCAACAGGATGCAGTGGGACCATGGACCCAGTCACAGCCCTCAGCTGCAGCTCTGATCTGGTGGTTACCTTTGCACTGGGTAGCAGCACAGGCCACTCAGAACTGCATGGCCTCCACTGCAGCATGGTCCTCAGATACCAACATGATCAGACCACAAGCAACCACATAGGCTTTGATTGCAACAGAAACCACAGACATTGGCTCTAGGGCCACAGACTCAGACATGGCCCTGAGTACCAGCCAAGGCCTGGCCAACTCCATGGCCCAGGGTGATAGTACAGGTCACCCAGATTACTGTGGCTCTTGTAGCAGCAAGGGCCACAGTCATCAAAAAGGCCACAGGTTGAGGTCCAGGCCCTAGGCAACATTGGACACAGACCCTGGCTGCTGTAGAGCCATGAACCCAGACAACACCATGGTCTCGGGTAGCAGCATAGGCTAAACAGATCAACATGGCTCCAGGGGTGGCTCCTGGACAGCTACATGGCCACAGGTAGCAGACCAGACACTGGGCATCCTTGTGGTCTTTGCCTTAGTATTGTAACTGGTCACTTAGTCACCAGTGCTCTATCAGTATACAACTGCAAATATACTGCACAAGCTATTTTAATGGAGATAAGTTAATAGGGATTGGCTAAACAGCTTTGGATGTGCCAAGAAAGGGATATTATTCATGGATGCTGAACTCATATGCTCAGAAACAGGCCCACATTCAGGGTTAAGGAAGAGGTGGGATTTATAACTTAGATGCCCAGAGGAGAGGAAAGATGAACAGAGATGGGAATTAGTGGGCTGAAATTCTAACTTCTGGGTGTATCTGAGATCCATGGGAGAGGAACCTAGCTCCTGATGATGACGGTATGAAGAAATTGATCCTGAGCATCTACACAAGCTGGTTACTGGAAGCAACAGAGCTATTCAGCTAAAGTTTTAAGGAGTGATCACCCAGAAAGAATAAACAAGTAGGCAGAAATAGATACCACTTCTCTCTTCCTGCCTCCTACCCTCTCCCAGGACTCTCCAGATGAAAACCAGCTTGCAGATGGAAAAAAAAAAAACAGTATCAGGAAACTGGGCAGAGGGTTGGTTTTAGAGATGAGAAACGATAGCTTAGTTACCAGCACAAATGCCACAGGTCTCCCCTGCTCACATAGCTTTTAGTTTGACTACTGTAAATACTGCTCTGCTCTCATGAACATATCAATAAGATATTTGTGTGCTCACACAGTTTAACATGGTCTAAGGCAAACAAACCCAGAAGATGTTCCTCTGAAGGAAGGAGGTGTGTTATGACTAGTAGGGTTCAGAAGTTTCAAAGATATATAAGATTTGACATTTAAACAGACAGTTCCTGAATTATCGCCCCTCCACATCTTTTTTTTTCATTGCCTATGAAATATAAATATTTCCTATACATCTTCTGTATGTCTAGTTTGATATTTTTCTCATGTCAATCATCTGGATGCCTTGCCAAACCTATGAATGCCTCCTGTGTATGAATTGAGCTGATGCTAAAGATACCCACCTCCTAGATCCTGTAGGCCAGCAGGTAGCATTTCCCATAAAAAGTCAGACTAATGCAAACTGTTAATAATGGCTTTCATGAAAGGTGGCTAGAAGATACTATGATATCAAGGTAATCAAATTTAGTTTGGGTGGGGGCATATCCTGAGGAATGATATGTAGATGTTAGATCACAGGTAAGGGGAAGGGGCATATTCTTGTCCATGCAAAATGAGTGTTGAGAAAGGGATGCAGATGTCCAAATATTTTCCCATAATGCCATCAGTCTCAGATTGCATCACCTCCATGAAACCTGTCTGAACTAATTTATCTAAAGTAGTTGTCCCTTTTCTCGTCTATTAGGTATTCTTGCTGTTCGTGACATACACTGATGTGGGTTGTAATCAATTCCCTGAAAAGATAGTTACCTAAGCTTAGTGAAAATACCTAGAAACTAGAAATTGTCTCCTACCCTACTTTGTAACTCTGTTTTCTGGGTGAAGCAGCAACCTTTTATGTCTGCTACTAGTAAAACAACTTTTCAGTCAATGAACTATTCTTTTATTTTACTTGTGGGTCACTTTGTATTGACTTCAGAAGTTATTTATTGGTGGCTACTTGATGTATGTAGAGCAAGTCAGGAAATACAAGCTAGCCCCCTTGAGGAGTGGTCCAGCAGTGTTGGATTTGAGACCTGTATTTCAGGCCTCTACCAATCACAGTGAATGGCTACTTTTCCCAAAGTTTCAGAAACGAGCAGCTAAACCTATGCTCATCTAATTGTACTGTATCATTTAATTCTACCTCCAGTTTTCCCTTGTGTGGTTTTGCACAAGGAAAAGATGATGTTAGCAGCACAGTTAAGCACTGTCTACAGAGAAGGGCCTGGGTGAGTATCACACTCATCAGCCATCTTCTTGTCCTGTTCCCCAGACCTGCTTGCAATAGCATATGTGACTTCACCTTCTGTGTTGTGGACATAGCTGCATGTTCTCTCACGATATAGCCATTCACTGGGGCCTAGGATGCAATCAGAAAATAACAATGGGATGAAAACGTTGGAAAAACCAGTTATGGAAAGACTGTGCCTGGCATGACAAGTAGCACTGGAATGGGGGCAGCAGACCTATTGCCAAGATGACCCAGAAGTTCTAGTGCGGGAAAATGACCATTTTATGTAGACTATAAATATGACTAGTGTGTATCCTGAGATGATGCATTAAATTTTATGCTAAGTGAGGCAGCAGTTGTAGGAGAAAAAGAGAATAGAAACAGCTGGTTATATACTGAAGAACCATATTAAAACCTGTAACAATGTAAAGAGGTATGAGAACAGAGCTATGTGGGCAAAGTTGAGATGGATATGCGTGTTTACATGTGAGAATATATGCTTTTATTTATCAACTCATGTCTGGTGCATTAGCTTTCACTGGTAGGTTATTTTCACCCCACCCCACCCCACGAATAATGAACACACAATTCTTTCCCACTTTGTTGGAACATGTTGCCAAGTTCTGCAACATGGAAGTGATCTGAAAGCCATATGGTGAAGTTCGTTTGATGGGTGATGTTATCTAGCTGTATTCCATTAGCAGTTGGTAACCAAAATGTTTTATTATCTCAGTCTATTTTTGTAATGACTTTGTGACATGATGGATATAATTATTTCACATTAATAAAGACATTTAGAGGTAAACATATTTTCTAACAGCTTACATTATGCAAAAGGGTTCTGTGTGTGTGTGGTGACTGTGGGATATGTAAGTGGTTGCTTGTGAGTAATGTGGAGCATTCTCTAACACAATCAATAAACTAGATTAAATGCTAATCTGTACATCTTTGAGCAAATTTCTACCTAAGTGGTAGACAGAAAGAGTTGCTTCAAGCCTGCAGCAGATAACCCCCTTATGGTGATTCTTCATTTTACTTCCCTAGTCTTTTTCTGGATGAGCAACAGCTCTCTCTGCTCCTGCTTGCCCTCTCTCTCCCTGCCCCATCCAAGTTCATTTTATTTCGGCATCTGTATTTCACTGAAGAGGGTAAAGGCCAACTTTCCTTGTGTCACAAAGCAAGGCCTCATTTTAATTCCTGTTTGTAGACTGACTGTCTTCTGAGGGATATAGGAACCAGGAACAAACAGCATAGACTCTCAATTCAAGCCAGAAGCATCATCATGACTTTAGGAGTGGGGTGCGGTAAACAACAGATATATGCTTCTTGGCTGTGACCCAGATGCCTGTACTCAATCATCAGAGTAACTGGGAAGGGTTGGAGAAAGATGTGTACGGTGTGTTATTCTTTCCTTACTCACAACAGAGTGATCCCCACCCTCACTGGTACCCATGCTCCTTTTGCAGATTAGAAGACTGACCCTGCAGGGTCCCTGAGCAAAGCCATGGTGGAGACAGGACTGTAATCCAGATTGTGATAGCTTTTGAGCTTCTCTTGGGTCTTCTTAAACCATCTGCTTCCTGAAAGTGCCCAGGGAGTATTAGGGTCCCTTCCAGTCTCATAGTACACTCTTTCTTTACTATGTTCTCTTTGGATGATCACCAAAACCCCAAAGTTGCCAAGAAAAAAAAAGGAAGAAAAGTAAAATCAATTAATTGTTATAAAATATGTGAGCAGCTTGTACATTTTAAGAGCTCACACTAAGTTTTCTATGTTGGTAACTGTTACAATATGCTCATTTGCATGAGCCACTTATCATTCACACCTAATTACCAAGCAGTACAATAACAATTATGTAGTTAATTAAATGCACACTGGATCAATTGTGTGAATAATGCTAAGCCCCCTTCCCTTAGTTGCCACCTTCACAGTGTGAGCCTTCATTTGAAAGAAGGAAAGCAGGTTATAGAAGTAAAGGTGACATCCTGCTTGTGAGTTGGTCCTTGAATTTTCTTAGACAGAAGGAATGTGTAGAGTTCACATGCCTTGTGAGCGCCACACGGTCTGAACTGGAACTGCCTTTAAGTTCTCACCAGAAGAGGAGTCAGCATGCCTCCATCAGTTTCTGCACTTGACATTATTTGTCCCCAGTGGTTTTCCCATCAATGATAATGGGTCGTTTCTACTCATGCCAGGTTTCTTTAAACAACTAGTTATTAAAAACATCAATTGAGCAAACAGGGCTTTCAAGTCACACTGCCAAATAGGAATGGGTGTGTGTGTGTGTGTGTGTGTGTGTGTGTGTGAGAGAGAGAGAGAGAGAGAGAGAGAGAGAGAGAGAGAGAGAGAGAGATTCTGTGTACTGCTGTTTGAAGCATTTAGGATTAAAAGAGTAATTTAGCTCTTAATATTCTGATATGTGCTTTCAAAGCAATATCCAAGTAAACAACTTTGCTTTTGTAGACAGGATCCAACTATGTAATCTAGGCTCACTCCAAACTCATAAGCCCCCTGCCTCAGTGCCCCAAGTGCTGTTATTTCAAGAGTGTACTAGTATACATAATAAAAGGGAGAGTTTTAATTGAAGAACATAATTCATTTAGGTTTCTAAAAAAAAGTAATCATCACTGATTTGTGAGCAAGTCATACTTGAAAATAATTCATTTAGGTTTCTAAAATAAGAAACATCACTGATCTGCAAGCATGTCATACTTTCCATTATTTTTAAATTGTCTGGGTTGGGCTTGATTTTGGAACTGTTAGTTTGCTTGCCTATTTTTAATTTACTTGTGCAAGCATGTGGAGGCCAATGGTCAATGTTGGCTATCTTCCTGTATTGTTCCTCCTTAATTTTTGAGACAGAATCTCTCATTAAACCAAGGACTCAGTGATTAGCTAGGGCTAGTGAACCCTTTGGGATTGAAAGCATAGAATGCCACACCCAATTCTTTATATGATTTCTGGGGACCCAAACTTAGGTCCCCGTACATACACAGCAGATGCAACGTTACAAATAAGTGAATGAAACAGGTATGATTTGCTTTAATAAAATAAAGTAAGCATTCAAATGCTGGGAATTAATAATTTACTTTAAGAAAATGAATATGTGACCACCACATGTCTTCATGGAAGGCTGGAACATCTTGATCACTAATATTGAACTTGATTGATGGAAAGATCCATTTGTTGAGATTTTGACTCTATTTTAAAGTCAGCCTAGAAACTTACATCTCATTTAATCTTTCTAACAATCCTATTGTGAAATACAACTTGAATTACATAAGTAATTGCCTGAGGTCACACAGGCAGTACATAGAAAAGATAAATCCATGCTGTAAGCCAATTTCCATGATATTTACACTGCCCTAGAAGTTGAGCATGAGCATATGATGCTAGAAGGGATTGGGTATCAGAATAGGGATACACAGAGAACTGAGAGAAAGCTTCACAATTAGATAAAGATGAGTATTTCAGTCAAGGGGGAACACTGATAAAATTACATGTAAAGATGAATACACCCTGTTGGATAACTCATTTGTCTTCATCTGATCAGCCTCTTCAGATTTTGCAACCTATTCGCATCACACTTAATTTGATTTCCCCCTGAAACTTGCCATAATTGAGTTTTCCTTCCATGTCATGGATAGAAGAGGCAAGTAACAAGACAACTGATGAAAGCAGTAACTAGTATCATTCACAGGGCCTTTACAAACTGCCAAACATCAGGGAGCTGAGATAGCTTGACTATGCTTCAATGACTTTGGGGGTATTTCATTTAAAACGCACAAAGGCTAAAGCACGTGTAGAAGGGTGTTTTTTCAAATGCTCCCAGGGATAAAATGTGTACAGGGAGTCTGAGGACTGATGTATGAGATATTACTTTTATGGTTGGATAGAGGAAATAAAAACTATGATAAACAAAATGAAAATAGTTTATTTCCTTAAAGCTGACCAAATGTGTGGTTTATTATTTTATAATGAGAAGGTTCTTAGATCATACAAAGAATGTTCCATTCTCTCAAAGGGCAAGGCTTGATGACAATAAACTGTAGTCATGATTTGTTGGTCGTGTTTTGGGATTTAGCAGATGCTAGTCTTAAGTTTGATGCAATTCAGAATTTTTATTTTCCTTGAGTCCTTTTGTAGAGAACTTTACATAGCAGTTGCCAACTCATGTCATGGACTTTTCGTTGTGGATGAGGCTTGGGCAGAATGAGTGGATAGGGAAATGTCTTTTGAGATGAGCACATAAAGTAAACTCTAGCCTTTATCTGACAGCCAAGTCATCTTCCCACAAGCAATCTGCAGCTTTGGGTGGTAAAAACTGAAGATCCCCTGACTCAGGGCAGTGGTAGGTAGCTGCCTGTGGCATGTAATTTAGCCATTGTGAAAAGGTCCTTTTGCCTCAAGAGGAAAATTCTATCTTCCTTTTGGCTTATAGAAAGGAAGCAAAGGAATCCTAAACAAAATAGAGTCATGGTATGTTTAAGCTTCATGAGAGAGAAAGCAACAACTAGCATAAGGGGAAAGAACACAAAAGAAGCAGGGTAAGGAGGAGTCCAGGCAGGCCAGACTTCAAGGATAGGAAGATGAGTGAATATTAGACATAGAACAGTCAAGGGTTACCAGACTGCATTTTAAACATCACCACCCCTGTCAATATGTTCTCCTTTACTCATTACCATTTCCTTGACATGCCACCTAAATCATCTTCTTCCTTTCACAGTAAGGTCTGCATTCCTAAGGTTTCCCAACTCTCTGCCTCTGTAGGATGCTTTATCTAGTTTTCCTAATGAACCAGCCTTCCCTCTGTCATGGGATTTTGTACCTGCCATTTCTCTTTAGCATGTATTTATTTTACTGGGGTATTGTGGGGATTAAATGAGATCAGGCTCATAAAATTTCATTCACAGAGGCAACCTGGGTTCACAAAGTTGAATACCTTATATCCCATCTGATATGTGGCTCCATACCTAATTTCTCTACCTGTATCAGGAGTGTCAGATGGCTACTTGTAAGTGTTGATAATGGCCAAAAAACTAGAAAGAGGCTCATGAGCCTGAAAAATGAGAAGCTTTAAAGAAGGGATGAAGATGTAATAACAAAATGGAATGGGGGATACTAAGAGTACAGAAGTAAGGCAGGGAAAGGGGGGCAAGCTGACGGGGTAGGGACAGAGAGGTTAACCAAAATGAAATCTGTGTGTGAAAATACCAAGTGGAAAGCTGTTGCTTTGCGAGCTAAAACAGCAAAACAACGGTCACATGATTTCAACTTGCTAGAGGACCCCATTAATTTCATCACAATTGTATTTTCAGTTTACATATTTTTAAAGATTCTCAATAACTAAAACTTGAAAATAGTGTGTGATAAAGATAGTAAATTCTACAGAGGTGCAGAAGTGGGTGACATAAAAGCAGAGAGAGAGAGACAGAAGAGAGAGAGAGAGAGAGAGAGAGAGACCATAAAACAGGGAGCCATTATAGGTTTGAAGAGAATAATGAACCTAGAGAAATGTCCAGAGACCTACAAGACTGACCCCAACTAACAATTTGAGCAACAGTGGAAAGGCTACCATAAATGCCCTTCCCTGATAATGAGATCGACGACTAACTTATCCACCATCATGGAGCCCTCATCTAGTAACTGATGGAAACAGAAGTTGACACCCACAACTCAACACTGAGCTGAAATGGAATCCAGATGCAGAGAGGGAGGACAAGACCAGGCTGCAGAAACACATAGAGACAGCTGACCTAAACAAGGAGGAGCTAATGGGCCCCCAGACTGAGCTAGGAATCCAGCATGGGACTGACTCAGACCCCTGAACATGGGTCTCAGCTAGAAGGCCTGAGCAGTCTAAGGTACCTCAGACAGTGGAACCAGGATGTATTCCTGGTTCACAAAAGGACTTTGGGACCACATCCCCCATGGAGGGATACTCCCTTAACCTAGAGACAGGAGAGAAGTCCTAGTCCCTACTTCAAATGACTTGACAGATTTAGATGACCCCTCCTGGAGGACATCACCCTACATGTGGAGTGGGGCAGGATGGGAGGGGAGGGTGGTCGAGGGTGGGACAGAGGTATAGAGGGAGGGAAGGAGGGAGGGAAGGAGGGGGAACTGGGATCGATATGTAAAATAAAAAAAATAATTAAAAAAAAAAAGCAGAGTCGGGGGATAAAGAGAGGGCTTGGTGCTTAAGAGCATTTATTACTCTTGCAGATGATCCAGGTTCAGTTCCTATCACCACATGGTGACTTATAGCCCTCTGTAGCTCTAATTCTAGGGGATCAGATGCCATCTTCTGGCCTCATTGCAGTGTGTGCACTTACATTGAAGGAAAATACCCATACACATACAAATTTTAACAATAAAATAAAAACAGGTTCGATTCCTGTGAGGAGATAACAGAGTTAAGCATCTGGATGTCAGAGAAAAACCAGGGAAACTCCCAGTGGATAGAGGAGATGGAACAGACCAGAAAGGTAAAGATGGGTCTTGTTAAAACTTCTAGGAGGCCTGGGCAACCTATGGGGCCTCTGGTGGTGGATCAGTATTTATCCCTAGTGTACAAATGGACTTTGGGAGCCCATTCCACATAGAGGGATACTCTCTCAGCCTAGACACATAGGGAGAGGGCCTTGGCCCTGCTCCAAATGATATGACAGACTTTGGAGATCACACATGGAAGGCTTCACCCTCCCTGGGGAGCAAAAAGGGAATGAGGTAGGGGGTTGGTAGAGGCAAGGTAGGAGAGGAGGGAGAGGGAACTGGGATTGACATGTAAAAATAAGCTTGTTTCTATTTTTTAAAAAAATGAAATCAACAACAAAATAAACCTTCTATCCTCTGAGCTTCTTTAGCTGAGGAAAACCCTGATGATACTATAAAAAATAAGCTGAAATTCTTAAATATTTTGATGGCTTCTCCTCTGTGCTTAGTTTGACATGTCTTAAATTAGAGGCCTTCCTGACAAATTGCTTAGAATCTGAGCTTACATTTCTTCTGATCGCTTTACTGGCTCAATCCTTGCATTGTGGATTTGCTTTAATTTTATCCCCTTCAGGACATTTCCATGACAGCTAATTTCTGTAATAATGCCTCGTGAAGAACCACAGGCTAAGTTGCAGCATATGATGCTTGCCATTTCTCTCCATAAGCATGCACCACGCGGCTGTGCAATACTTTTGATCAAATACATAGCACAAAATTGCTTCCTCCATGTTCTCAGTTTTCCCCCTTGATGCTCAAGGTTACCTCAGTTTTGTGCCGCCTTCCTTGCTGTGGCGTCCGAGTGCTTGGAATGGCTATTACAAGCACTAACTGACTGGGGCCAAGTCAGTTCACTCATTTCTGTTTCAATTTTACCGCTTGCTAAGTGAGAAACATTTGCCAAGCATCATTTCTCCGCGGAGACAATGCACAGCTCGACATGGCCATGAAAGGATGTCCAGAAATCACACTTTAAACTGTTTTGTAGATTCCCCAAAAGAAAGGAGGGGTTTTTGTTGTATTTGTTTTTGACCTAGTTAACAATTTCTGACCTGCTCTGTGCTGTGGCTTAGTTTGTCATGGTTTTTCACTTGTGGTTTTGCTTGCTTTACCTTCCTTCCTGCTTCCTGGACCGGTGTCAATTTAATGCTGTTTTAGACAAATAAAACTGAATGAACAGAAATTAGATTCTTTACTCTCAGTAACCAGAAATACCCACTTTAAGAAAAAGCTTCTTGCAAAGATGGAGTTCAGTCATCAGTATGGGACTTTATCAGTCAGGCTTCTGCTCAGCAAAATTTGTTACCTGTGTCTCTAATCACTACCTCTTTAGATGATTTAAGTTTCAGCCATCTGTGGCCTTGAACATTTACCATATTGAAGGAAGAAGGTTGCTGTCTGACAAACAAATATAAAGAACTTCCGAAATGCAATGAGTCGAACTGTATTTTATAACTTAATATCATACCCTTAAATACTTGGGAATTAATCTTTTCTTCTAAGGGATTCAGTCGCTGGCATAAGTGATTTAAGATTACATCAAATGTAATTGGATTCCATGTGACTGTAGGTACAATTTGACCCAAGTTATTGTATTTGATAAAAGAAGCACCTGTGTTGTCTTGTTTGCAAGTTGACTGCATTTTCTGAGAATCAAATAAGGTCAACAGGTCCAGGAGCACTTCCTATCTGCAACATGACATGCTTTCAGCCCACAAAGATTTAAAAGCAGTTTTTAAAAACATTTTGTGTAGTGTTCTACTTTTAGTGAAATTTGATGCCTTGGAAAATAAGTTAATATCTTCAAGCTCTTGGAAATAACACAGACCTTTTCCCATAACCAGGCTTCAGCTCTGAAATCTTAAGCAAGTTACTGAAATTATCTAAGGCTCAGTTGGCGCATCTATGAAAGGAGTTAATAGTGCAACTTTTTAGAGGAAGAGTAAATGAGATAATGAATGAAACATGCTTTGTGTGGGGCCTGGCATGTGAGTATCCACACTAACTATTCATACTTATCATCACCTATAAAGTTGGTGAAATGAATTCCCATTATGGGCTTCAGGGAGCCTAATCAAATCATAGTGGTATGGTATAAACTCTGGGCAACTCCAGATGTTAGTCATGAAGATTGTAAGATCACAATTTTTTTTTTCATATGAATCCTTTGTAAGGCACATTTTTCTCTCGGTTGGACTAGCCTCACTCTGGGTGTTGAAGAGCCCAGAGGCGCCTCTCTATCAGACAGTTGAGGGCTAAGTGCTGCTTTTCTGCTCCCAGTTGAGAACTTGGTCTACAGATGAAATCAACTAGAAAAAGAGGTTCTCTGGGCCCTTCCTGTTGGTGTCCAAAGCTATGACTGACACCCCAACTTTCTGTTGCTGAAGAGAGCTTTGAAGTCACGGCAGAAGGAGAGAAATTACACATGCATCTCTCATCCCAAGAGACTCAGCATGCCTAAGCATGGTCAGTCACTCTGGTGCCCTTGTGTAAATCTGGAGGAACTCCTTTCTGCATCTTGACATGAATCCAGTCTCTAGATTAGAAAAACTCAAACAAAGCTCACAGTGCCTGAAATTGATTCTGCAGCTTTTCCAAGACCCAAAACTTACTTTGAGGCAACAGTGTGCTCTCATTTCATAGCCTCGAGAAAGCAAAGAAAACACAGGCTGAAGAAAGAGCAGCACTAACAGACTGAACAGCTGTACTACAAACAGCATCCTTTCTAGCATGCTGTGCAGGTCGTGCTCCAATAATGGTTTTCTTAGATATGCATCATCACATTAATAGAATTGAATTGTTTAAGGCTTTGCAGGAAAAAAAACATCAACTTATTTAGAGGATTATTTGAAAACGAAGGTCAAGTTTTATTTCTTGGAAGCACATTAGATACAGTGGCATTAATTTGAATGCTGGACAGCATTAGACAGATTTTTCTTCAAAATCGCTTTCTTCCTATATTCTTCAAACTCATACAGGACTGGAGAAATGTTTCAGTGGGTAAAGTGCTTGCCATGCCAATGTGAAGACTGAATTTGGCTCCTCAGAACCTATATCAAAACAAACAAGCAAAACTGGTGTATGCCTACAATCCTAGTTCTGGGGAGGCAGAGTCAGGAGGATTCCTGGAGCTCACTGGCCAGTTATTCTTGCTGAATTAGGAAACTTCCTGTTAAGTGAAAAACCGTTTTGCTCAAAGTATGGAAAGAAAAAGAGGAAGACTCTCAACACTGTCTTCTGGTGTATTTGAGTACACACACACACACACACACACACACACACACACACACACCACATCACACATCACACATCACATACACACACACACACACAGACATACACTCAGTAAAACTCAGACACACTGCAGTCAAGTTTCCCTTACACTATTCCCAATAAATATATATTATAGTTATTTTTAAATCATTTGTATGTATTGCTTAAGGAATCAATAGAAATATTTTTATATTTTATTTAATCTACACAAAACTCTACAAAGTAGATATTATGTTCACTTATATATATCATAATAGTTGCTAATGAACTGAAATATAACCATTTATTATGAAAGTATTAATTGAAAAGAGTAGGACTCAAACTTTTAAAGCTTTGAAAATCCTTTGTACATATTTTCATTACCAAGTCATCTAAAATCAGATAAACTGGGTTCAGATTCTAGCTCTAATAATGCCAGCTAGGCTCAGTGAGTGGTGTCAGTGTATAAAAGTGCTAGCTGTGCAAACCGGTTGAGTTGAGTTCCATCCTTAAAACTCATACAAAGAGGGAATAAGAGAACTAACTCCAGAAAGTTGTCCTGTGTATGCCATGGTATGTATGCCCACATACACATCATGTACTCACAGACACACAATAACACATACAAACGAAGGAATAACTGCTAAGTAGTTCATATAAAACAAGTGGTTTAACTCCTTAAATATAAATTCCCTCCTCTGCAAAGTGGTAGTAATAATTGAAAGGGACAAAGTGGAACACTGAAAGATAGAACATGTATCGCACACTTAAAATGGTGCTGAGGGCATAGAAAGACCTTAACACAAGTAATTTTATAGTAAAGCAATAACTATTTGTGCATTTCTTTGTGCACTTATTTTATGTTCTAGAGATGAAAGCCAGGTGAAGCCTAAATGCATGTTGAATAAGCATTCTACCACTGATCTATGCTTTCAGCCGAATGATTGCCATGAAAACTGCTTCCCTTCATTTCACAAGGGATCCAAAATGTTTGCTTCACTAGATTTAAGAGCTCTTTTCATCCAGCTTTAAAGACTAAAGAAAGGAGTGGCTGTTGATCAAGTATGATGTTAAAGGACACGCAGCAACCTTTCCCAGCACTGGCAGCCGTCTTATGACATGTGTGGGAGCTGCTCACCTTTGCATTAGGCAATGACAGTGTTTATGTCAAGCCCTGGAGCTGTCTAAGGATATGGGTCCCAAGCAGTTGAACAGGTTTATGATAAAATGTTTCTATTAAATGAACTAGATCCTTAATGTATAATGTGATGGTCTGTAAATTTTCAATTTAGCTTGCTATTCATAATTTAAATTAGTTGGGGAAACTGATAAAAGTTTAAATGCAACTACTGACCCCATTTCAGTTTTCAAGTCAGCTTTAATATTTTTTCAAGTGACAGTTCATCAGATAATGGAGTTACTAGTTTACCAACAGGGACTGGATCTGAGGTCTGACATTCCTGTGATTCCATAAATGTCTCCAGACACATTTCTGAAGATTATGAAAAATGACAGTAAATAGGTTTCTGGGACATGTCTCCATCAATCATGAAGAAAATTTTCTTTATTAATATCCTGCAATTATCAAATTAATGGGAAGGAAATATCCAAGTAATTTCTCCAGAGACACTTCAAGATGCATGTGAAATTTCCAAATTTTGCCTTTAAAACATAACACTTACTTGCTTGATATATAGGCAACATGACTAGCTAGGATAAAAGACAAATCTCCTTCAAAATCAAATGTCTTTTTGTCATAAATACAAGCTTTCATTTGCCATCAGATGAGTTGGAGGAATAATTTTCAGTGTTTTATCTTGGGATCATAAATTATTTATGTTAATAAATATAAGAACATATGTTTGAGGTGGTCTCTATTATTAGATACATTTTAAGAGTAATTTTTATTCTTTAAAAACATAAATCTATGCAATATATTAACCATATTTGTCTGCCATTATCTCCTCCTGCCTTACCTTTGTCCCTCCCTCCTCATCTCCCTCCCTGTGAAATGTCTTTACTCCTTTCCTCTTTTTTGGCGTTATGAATAAACTCTGAGACCAATTAGTCCTGCCCATCTAGACATGGTGTGTGACCATCTATTGGGTAATGAGCAACCTACCTGTATCCCCAAAGGAGAGTGAGTCTGTGTCCCTCAACAACTATGAAGTAGCTCCTTAGGGGGAGTGTGGCCTCAGGGTTGTCTTCCCTATCCATGCTGGGGATATATATATATATCATATCAGTCCCAGTTCCCTCTCCCTCCCATGCCACCCAACCCCTGACCTCTTTCCATTTCCCCCACTCCACAGGGAGGGTGATACCTTCCAGGAGGGATCATCAAATTCTGACAAGTCATTTGGAGTAGGGACTAGGTCCTCCCTCCTGCCTCTAGGCTAAAGGAGTATCCCTCCATGGGGAATGTGGCCCCAAAGTCCTTTCGTGCACCAGAGATACATCCTGGTGCACTGTCAGAGGTCCCTTAGACTGCCCAGGCCTTCTAACTGAGACCCACATTCAAGGGGTCTGAGATGATAAGGGGGCTGAGAAAGAAGTCAGAGAAACAATAGCCACAAACAACGTAAAGTATCTTGGGGTAATGTTTACCAAACAAGTGAAAGACCTACATAGCAAGAACTTTGTGTCTTTAAAGAAAGAAATTAAAGAAGATACCAGAAAATGGAAAGATCTCCTATGCTCTTAGATAGGTAGGATAAACATAGTAAAAATGGCAATCTTGCCAAAAGAAATCTACAGATTCAATGCAATCCCCATCAAAATCCCAGCACAATTCTTCCCTGAACTTGAAAGGATAATAATCAACTTTATATGGAAAAACAAAAGACCCAGGAAAGCCAAAACAACCCTCTACCATAAAGGAATTTCAGGAGGCATCACCATCCCCGACTTCAAGTTCTACTATAGAGCTATAGTCCTGAAAACAGCTTGGTATTGGCACAAAAATAGACAGGTAGACCAATGGAATCAAACTAAAAACCCTGATAGTAACCCACACACCTACAAACACCTGCTTTTTGACAAAGCAGCTAAATTATACAATGGAAGGAGGAAAGCATCTTCAACAAATGGTGCTGGCACAACTGGATGATGGTGTGTAGAAGACTGCAGATAGACCCATGTTTATTGCCATGCACAAAATTCAAGTACAAATGGATCAAAGACCTCACCATGCTGGAATTTATACCATTTAATTCCATTTAGGTAACCACAGCTGCTTTGAGCAATGTGTACACTGCCATGTTTCATTCAAAATAAATAAATAAATAAATAAATAAATAAATAAATAAATAAATCCTTTCCCCCTAGCAACTTACTTTGTTTTTCAATGTTTAAAAATTATAAGCATTTTATGATTATGTTATACCTACCAAGCTTCATTGCAAGAATATGTGTATATATCTTGTTTATTGTGTTTTTCATGAAAGCAACGTTTTTATTCTGAATCATTACTAGAAAATACTAATCAAAGTGACACAGGAGTCTGTGGAGTATTTGCTTTTAATACAGAACAAACGTATGTATTTATGCATGTATGTATGTATCACTCCTAGAAAAATCACATCGACGGTTCAGTTCTAAAGTTAAACATAAAAATAAGATGACCTTTTTTGTTTTTGTTTTTTGTTTTTTGATCTTCTTAAAGCAAATAATTAACCATTTGTTAACGGAGTTAATTTTATCACACATGTGGTGGCTTAATGGGCACTTTTGAAATTCTTCTAAAGAGGAAGCATGAAATGTTCAGGGATGAGGCTGGCGGATGACTCAATCAGTAGAGTGTTTGCTGCCGAAACGTGACCCCCATGTTTGGATTCTGAGAACCCATGTAAGAAACCAAGCACGGTGAGGTATGACTGTAACCCCAGTAGTGATCGGTAGGGCTGGCTGACTAGTCAGGGAAGCCAACCCAATGAACTGCAGAGTCAATGAGATACTGTCTCAAAAAAAAAAAAAAAAAAAAAAAAAAAAAAAAAAAAAACAAGATGAAGAGTGACAGAGAACAGCAACTTATGTCAAGCTCTGCCCTCCACACATATATACCCATGGTGCATACACGTTCCCACTCACAATGCACCCATATGTACGCAGACACACACACACACACATACACAGAGAGAGAGAGAGGGAGAGAGAGAGAGAGAGAGAGAGAGAGAGAGAGAGAATCAGGCCTGTCCAGTCACCATCAAAGCCATTGTCCTCTAGTATACCAAATCTATTCTTATGTGGAGTTGCTATAAGTCTATTAAATATCCAGGCTAAGGACAAAGCAAAAAAATCAAACCTAAATTTTGGACATAATGTCACCCCTAGATGTCTTCTCAATCTTCAACTTTAAATCTATGTTGCAACTTCTTATATTGGTTTCCTAACTGTGAATATCTAGTACTTACTGTATGTCAGGCATTTTCCTAAGAGCTTGATGAATTAATTTGGTATCTTTACAAAATGACCACGATGCAGATACTATTATTATAGTCATTCTCAGTGTTTGATGAAGAAATCAAAGCAGACAGCTTAGGTGAGAGGAGGGAGCCAAAGGCAAGAAATGGTACATGAGATCCAGACTTAGAAGCCTCTTATTGTTCCATCCTTACTCTAGAGGGAACATGAGCTACCTCTGGTTGATTGCCTGGGATGCAGTGAGGTGTTCACTGTTCATGGATACCCATCCCTCTTCCTTCACAGCACTTGCACAGAACCAGGGTTATGGCTGAGAGACGGAGCACTTACTTGAAGCCAATTCTTTTCAGCATTGAAACAGATCAGTTTGTATAAACATTCATTCTTTTAAATTGCTGAAGTAGAAGCAGTCTCCCTTCTCAAACTGATCCATTTCCCCCAAACACATTTCTAACAGATTGTACTTAGAGATGTTTTTCTGAACAACCAATCTTGTTACTCTCTCTCTCCCCCCAGATACCAGTTCAAAAGGCCCTCATTGTTTCAGAGCACCTCCCTGGCCAAACTCCAGCTCTGGAAATGACCTCTGTTCTGTCTATTATATCCATCCCCTCCCCTGCTGTGCCCCAGTAGGTGGCCTCTCTACTACACCTTAGATCTCATCGTTGCCAGGCAAGATGCTTGTGTTCTCTAGAAAGTCTGAATCAGATGTCTCCATAGTTACATTTTGGAGTCTCCTGAAATTGAATTTTTCTAAAATGTAAGCCACTTGTTAGACTAGATGGGTAGCTAAGGCTACCCGTGAAAGACACTCAGTAAATAAAATGAGTGAGTTAGTGAGTGAACTAATGAATGAATGAATAAAGAGATTATTAATTCAGGAAATTGGAGTGGAAATGCCTTCTTTCAGAATCCCCCCTGTGCCACTATGCTTGTTTCTGAAAGCCAACCTTGATGGGGCTGTGTCCACTATGATGTTTCCACAGGCAAAATACTAAGGGAGAAAATAGAAACAATCATTCTGTTTTCACAGAAATGGTAGTGGGATTGGAGAAGCTCTAAGGGGAACCCGAGCACAAGACTGAAATGCCTCTGACTGGAGGACACAAAGGGAACAGGTACCAAAGAGATGTCTGAGATCTTAGACATACTCACTGCCTAGATGCTTGCCTTTCTGTTAAGAAAACAAAGATGTGTAGTTTTAAAACAAGACATGAATGATTAAGGGCACACATACACACATGCTTACATATATGCACAGGCATGCATATACCCACATACATGCACACACACACACACACACACACACACACACACACACACACACACACCTGTATATGGAGGGCAGTTTTTAAAGATTTATTGTGTGTGTGTGTGTGTGTGTGTGTGTACATATACATGTGCTCCTATGTATGCCAGAAGCAGAAGACAGCATGGAGCAATGTTCTCTCCTTCTCTCTGCCAAGCCATCTGAGGCCAGGGCTCTTGAACCTAAGGTTCACATTTTAACAAGCAATAGTGTTCCTTCTGCCTCTCCCTCAACCCAGAGCTGGGGTGACCACCTGTGCAGAACTGCCAGCGTGTTGCATGGGTGCTGTGGTGCAAACTCCAGTCCTCATGATTGCAGTGCACATTTCCCTAACCACCATGCCATCCATGCAGCCCCAAATGGCAGGCTTCTTAGCCCCTAAATTCTGAGCCCTGCATCCAAGTCTGCAATGTCAGTCCATCATTTGTTTATGGCTGTTCAGCTTTTTATTTTTTATCTTTTTATTTTTTCTTTTGTATAAAAGCAGATTTCCTGGGTTGTGGGATCTAAAGATGAAACTAAATTTCTAAATGTTTCTAAAATATTACAAAATGTTTTGATATTTATTCAGGCTGTTAAAGTTTTTAATGTGACTTTTAGATATCCATATTAAAATACTTCCTTCAACACTCTTAATCACATTCCCTGGTTGATTTTTAAATAGCACTGTTCATCAAAAAAGAATTATTTTTAACTCATTTTAGAACTCTAAATAATTTCTGTTGTTATTAATAGAGTTAAGTGAATAAACTTTGAATCTTTGATTTATAAATATGAGAAACACTACAGAACAACTTCATGATATCTGCGGGGAAAAAAAAGAACAAAAGACAATCCTATCTGTGATGGAAATTGAAAGTGACCACCCTCAGGAACCCTCTGGAGTCTATGAGGCACTACTTAAATATGGGTACCAAGGATAAGAAATAAATAGGACACAGCCATTCAGGCTTTAGTAGGCTCCAGAGTCATAGAATTCAGATACCTATCTGTGGTCCTACATCCAGTGTTCCAAATTCAGAAAGCCAGGCTGTGTTTACAGGAAGTCCAATGATGATGATGATGATGGTGGCAACAACCTCACTCAATGACAGATAACTTATCAAGATCCTGCTATGGGAGTGTATGGCATATATAAACACTTCCATCCACATACAGAAGCAGGAAGATTATTTGAACTATTCCTAGATTTTTCTTTAAACAAAACTAGAATGCAATTAGGTATCATTGTCAGTGAATAAAAACATTCTTTTACTCCTACTATAGCAGTTGCCTTTGTGAAGGTACAGTAGTAGTATTTCTATCATTAAAGAAAACGTATGAGGCTGGTGAGATGGCTTCTGAGTATTCTAAAGCATTTTATTTATTGAAATTTCCAAGTAACACAATGAATAAATTACTAAATCATAATAGCATAAACAGTAACCTCGCCACTATAGCTTTGAAAAATTCTATCAAAATGAAACCATTGTCGAATTCTCAAGTTAAAGATGAAAATGAAATCATTTCATGTGCAGTTGTAGATCCCATTTGTGTAGGACACAAATAGAAAGGCAACTCTAAGAACAACACCCTGAGACAACACCTTGAGAATGGGTCTTGGGTCCAGAGTGTTTGCCCCAGGAATCTAGGTACAGCAGGGGGGAAAACAAAGAAATGGGTGGGAACTGGACTACAGAATCTAAACTGATGTGCCTGTCACTATGTGGAAACAAGCCAGTGGACTCTAGTGGCTTTGAATCTAAAGGTGTGTTGAAGAAGTCAAGGAATACACTTGCTTTAAAAATGTGCAAACATTGGTTTTAAGAAAGGGAAGGGAGGGGATGAAAGCCATGTGTGACTGCATGGTCCAGCATAGGCAGTTCTGGCAGTCTGGGTAGAGATTTCCCTGTTGATCTCAGGAGAGCAGTGCTTTCCATCAGCTGTTGTGATGCTGTGCTTGCAAATCCTTATGCCGAACTCTCAATGATTGATGCCTGTAACCACATCTCAGCCTGCATATAAGTCAGAAGAGCAGGGTCTTTGATGGATGAGCAGGGCATTGAAAGATGAGAAGTGGAAGAAATGATAGATGAGAAGGAAGGAGAAATGACAAAGGAAAGAGGAAAAAGCTACAAACAAAAGTAGGAAGTGGAAAGTCACAAAAGACAAGTAAGTATTGTGCAAAATTCTGTAGCAAGTGCCACGGAGATGGCAGATGGCTCAGTAGTTAAAGCTTGCCATGAAAACTTTGGAAGCTGAGTTCTGTCCCAGGCACCCATGTAGAAAGTGGATGTGGTGGTGCACCTCTGTGTCAGTGCTGAGGGATCAGAGACAGGCAGGTCTCCAGACAGTCAGTCTAGCATAGTCAGTGATCTCTGGGTACAGGGAACGATCCTTCTTGAGAGTCTGAGGAAGAAACCCATTATCAACTTCTGGCATGAACATGCTCTCTCTCTCTCTCTCTCTCTCTCTCTCTCTCTCTCTCTCTCTCTCTCTCATGCACATGTGCACACGGCGCGAGCACACACACACACACACACACACACACACACACACACACACACACACACACACACACACACGCCAAGGAGAAAGAGGAGAAATGCAGTAAGGAAAAGGAAAAAAAAAGCTGTCCCTTCCCTTCTATGCTGGGGTGATAGCATACCACTTTCCTCCTATCCTTCACTTCCTCCCAGCCTTCCTCTACCTAAGCAGTAGTGCCAGCTGCACCAAGTCCATATGGACCCTCCACTGGCAATCTTAGAACACAGAGCACCTAACATTAGCCATGAATATCACATTGGTACATTGGTTTCAGTCCTTCCCTTTGATCTTCTGAAACAGGTTGGCAACTTGAAGCAGACTGCTGGGTGCTAAAGTCAGAAGTAGGGATTCAATCTGATGCTCCTGAAAGCTAGAACAACAAAGTGGAGAATGTGTTTCTCTAGAGTTAAAGGAGCATGTAAATTCTCTATTTAATTTCATGTTACTCAACCAAGCTAATGGACTAGTTAGAATATGCCTAGATCCATGGCTAGTTATAAAATCCATGGATTCAGGCTTCTGTTTATGAATGGGGGAGGTTCTTAGAATTCATTTGCAAGAGTCAATTGTATGTAAATCCAGAGGCATTTCCCCATAGAAATAACATTACAAATGATGGTTAGATTTATCATATTTAATCTCATATAAAGCCAACATATATTTGAAATAAAGAGTAAGAATGAATGCTGAAATACCAAACAATCAATCAGAGAAAAATTACAAAGTGATTGAAATAAAAAGTTGTTTCTGCCAGATGTGGTAGTGCCCACCTTTAATTCCTGTACCTCTATGAATTTGAGGCCAGTCTGATCTGGGGCAACCAGGACTATATAAAGAAACCCTCACTAAAAAAAAAAAAAAAAAAAAAAAAAAAAAAAAAAAATGTTGCTTGCAAATTCTCACCAATTCTGTGAGAAGCCAAAACTGTGGGTATGGAACAGGATAAAGAAGAAACAACAAATTGCTGAATCCTCGCTACTCCTTGGGTACATGTTTAAGGGTGCCTTTCCTTCTGCATCTGTTGCCCTTTATTTGTTCCCCACACAGAATAATTCTTTGTATTCCTCTCATGGAGATACTACTTACTTTCAACATTCTAAAGCATGATGGCTATTTAGAGGCAAAGATAAGGTGGCTGGGCACAGGGGTTGAACAGAATGTTGGAAGTGGTAGTGGGTATGTACTTTGGGACATAGGTTGTCAGCAGACATTGACCAAAACAATTAAGCTTTGGTGGGAAACAAGGCAAAAGGGATGTTTAGGTCTAGTGGGAGAAAGAGAATGGAAATGGTTACTTAGCTGGCTATGAGTTAGTCACTCTTTAAGAGCATGGATCAGTGGCTGTGAAAGTGGTACCCAAATCCTCACTGGGCATTTCTGCAGAATAAAAAGCTTGCAAACAGCGCTACCACGGATGTAAATGGCCAGTGGAAAAATTTTGTTCCCTATTTTAAGGAAGTTATCCTTAGTATGTCTTCAGCTTCATCCTCTCAGACAAAAATGGGGCTTGAGGGACATCTGACTAATGGTGTTATGATTCAGCTAGAAATTATAGTCAGAAAAAAAGATCAAGCCTTGAAATGTTAATGGAGTCCAGAAGTTAGTCCCTACCTCTTTTGTAAAATGATCTTACCGGACTGACCACAAAGGATATGGAGAGTAATGTCTCCTTTGTCCTGGAGAGTAACTGAAGAGTGTCAGAATGAAGTACAACTGCCCTGAGAAATGAGCAGCCTCGTAATGGGCCAGGGTTTGAAAGCCCTGAGCGGCATATTGCTATCTCACTAACATACGCAGCTGCTCATAAATTAGGGGAATGGAGTTCCCTCAAGGAGTCTTAAATTTTGCCACAGTTTAATTTTGAGTCCTGTTCCTATATAATACTTTCAAAGTCCTTAGCATTTGAAGTATAATTTATTTGATAGATAGACTTTATCTCTTTATGTAAGACCTTGGAGGATGTTCATTCTTGAAAACCTCTTATGGGTAGCCCATATAAAATCTGACCTGTGGCTTCAGAACATGTAGTTCATCCGGAGAGAGCTGAATGATTTCAAATAATTGCTCCTTACATACATGTCTGACAGCCATGATTCCGGTTAACATTTTGCCTGTGTATAGCCTTGCAATCTTTTTTCTATGTGTATGTGTACTCACTTGCACATGATGAGTTAGTGTGGCATGTACTTGCTTGAATGCAATGAGTAGAGCTGATTTCTTACCAGAAGCATCACACTGACACCTTCCACTATAAAGCCCCGGCCCTCTGTGTCACAGTTCTAAAGTCCACATGGAATTCCACGTAAGGAAACACTGTAATGTGCACAGTGCCATACCAATGAACAGTGGATTTTTTTTTTCATTTTTCTTGTTGTTTTCAGAAACCTGAATAATATTCCAGCTGATCAATCTCTAGCAGTCTGTGACAATTTCCTAAGGATCTATCCTGGAAGTCTCACTGAGTGGGATTTCATTATTCTTTTAGGCTTTTATCTGGCACTTTCTCCTTCATCAGCACTATGTGGAAATGCTTTATTTATTTTTCAGGGGATTAAAAGCTGCTGCCGGGACAGCACAGCTTTAAAACAGTTTTATAGAAGAATTGCTCTTAGAGAAATTATCTTCTGGCTCTCTGAACTAGTCCAGTTGGTTCAGAACACTTTCATAGCATTAGCCTTTATTTTATTATGTCAGGTTAAAGGCTCTTTTTTTCTTTCTTTCTTTTTGTATTTCAAGAATTGTATGGTGGAGAACCCTATGACTTCCTAACATTCTCTATGGATGACAAACTGACAAACTGCTGTTCTTACATGTTTATCCCTCATGAACATGTGATTTCGAAGATTGTTTAAACAGTCAAATTTGTCATATTTAACTGATAAAGTAGTGCCCTTGCCAAACTCAAACTCAGTTATAATCATTTAATATTTTAAGTCATTTTCCTCCTCTTTTTCAATCTATATAAAGACTGTATTTTAATTTGCTCTTTGTGTGACTACGAATGTTTATTACATTTTAAAATGCCTGCCACTGTAAGACATGGTAGACATACACGAGTATTCAGACATTAAAAGCCATTTGGGTTTGAATTAAAAAGTCACTTTCAGGTCATGAGGCAGGCATAATACTCTACTAGTAAAAGAAATTGCTATAGCAAAACACTTTTGAGCCAAACCAATACACTTCTCATCATTTTGTTAAAGCTGTCTGATTTCAGAGAACTCCTGACTTTGTTCATTGAGATGCCTAGGAAAATAGCTGGAGGGTTTTTCTTTTTTACAAAGTTCAACACCATACTAATCTTTTGGAAAGCCCAGAGGAGTTCAAGGTCACATTAAAAATACATGCCTGAAGAGCGGTGAGTGAGATAATCTGAGAGGGTGGGTCAATTATCTGTAGTAAGAAGGTTGAATACCAATGTTCCCTGTAACTTATGCTCTTGTGTTGACCCGTGTGCAGGTTATTGAGAAAGAAAATTACCCCATACCTTTTCCATTAACTAATTCAGAATATCCACTCCCCCAGAGCCTCTGTGTACATACACAGAGAAAAACTGAGCTGATTCTCATAAAGTATCCTTATTTTGTAGCCACTGTGTATTTTTGTATTTAATATGCCTTGAAGTTTAAGAAGAAAAGAAGGGGGAGGTTACTGACTAATTTTTGAACAATATCACTTGGTTAATAAGAGTTATGGTTCAATGATAATTTTTTTACATATCCATCTTCATTGAATTATCTTAGAAAAAGTAAGCCAAGGATTCTTTTTTTGTTTTGTTCTGTTTTTGAGACATAAATTTGTAAAAGTCAACAGAAAATTACATCCCATGGTAGGAGAAACCAAGTATGACAAACACAGCAGACAGCGGTAAAGCTTGTTTCCTCAAACATGGCTTTCTTCTGACCTCTGTGTTGGTCCTCTGCAGTGTCTGACACCTCAGAGGTTCCCATATGTCTCCCCATCTCTAGGCAGTTGTCACAGCTGGGAATTTAAAACACCTGTTCTTAAAGCTCACAATACAAAGTGAGTTTCCAATGCATGTCTTATGGTTAGAGCTACAAGTGGTTTAACATGCTGAGTTTCTCTCCAGGTACTCATTATTCTGCATGAAAATTTGTCCACTTAGTAAAAAATAAGATAGTACTAAGGGTAGACTGTGCAGTATCAATGAAAATACTGAAAGTAAACAGAGTTTCAGAAAACATTTTCAGCCCAGTCATAACCTGGATATATAGCAAATACTCTATCTTGTCCTGGATAAGAAGAAGACTCCCAATGGATGCTTGTAGGATGAGCAAGAGGTGTGGGGGAGAAGCTTTATGAATGTATGTGACAGTAGGTAGTTGTATCCCACCTGCCTTACAAGGGATTATCATTTTTGGATTAGAAAACCCAGTACTATAGAGAGAGGGTTTAAAGGATTAAAAAGAAACAGCTTGATTCTTTTCACCTTTTAGACAGAGAAACATCACCGAAAGGATACAATGTGGGATTTTAAATGTGGGATTAAAAATTGAGACAAACTATTTTAAAATGAAAGTTAGGATCAAGAAGTTTTCTTTCCAATTGAAAATTTCTGTAAGAATTCTAAATCTGTATCAAAGTTCTGAGTCAACATATTTGGTTAGCACTTTAGCTCCATTTAATTTCTAGTCTATGGAAAACAAATGACATTTTTGTTCTTACTACTTTCTATAATCTATCATAATCAAAATTATAATTAGTTTATACTAAGCAGTTAATGAATGAGTATCTCAAATACTGAAATAGGGAATAAAAGCAAATAACCAAAATGTCTGGGTGAATTCTAATCCATTAGTGATATCACTAACTGCCTCGTTCCCAGGAGTATGATAGTACTGAAACATAAAGAACAACAGAAAACAAATGTTCATTCTATGAATACTCATCTATATTAGTGCCTTTTGGCTTGCAGTTGCATTATTTTTTTATTAAAAGTTGGTAGCGGTATAATCATCAAAAATGTAGAAATTTAAAAAGAAAAAAAAATATGAACTTGCAGTCACATTGTCCAAAAATCTAGTGGCAAAGACCAAAGTGCATGTGGTTGCATGTGGTTATTTGTGTTAGAATTGGTCTCAGAGCAGTAGGAATTCTGGAATTTCATTTACTTAATTTATGTATGATGGCAGTCACCAAGGAAAACCTAGATTTCAAAAATATGGTGACAGCATTTCTTATCATTTTATTTCTTCTTTTTAAAATATATCTAGTAATGTGTAATACTTAATTTGGTAGATATAGTATTACCTGTATGTTTGTTTAAAATTATAATACTGTTTACAACATATGTAGCTCCTTAGTAATTTCCTCCTAGCCTTTTACACAAAAGACTATAAACAGTCAAGAGCAGAATTGTTCCCAGCTAGTGAACAATGAAACCAAACTGAAGCTCAGTTCTGCATTCCCAGTATGTATTCCCAGGAAAATGACCCCTTCTACATAAATAGCTAAGTGTCCTGCTATAACATGTAACAATCCAGCATACAGAAAATGGTGGAAGTTTTTAGTACTAAAGAAAAAGCTAGATATGTACATCAAGGCTTTGTTTTAAATTGCAAAGTTACTTGTCTTTCTTCTGAGCATTTCTCCACTATAGGCCCCACATAACACTTAAGCATTAGAATTGGATTTGTGTATAATGTAAGCTCACCTACCCCCAGATGTTCTACCCATGTGAAAATGTTAACATATCCAACTGGGATCAAGCCCTTCATAGCCATACAAGATGACTAGTGATCTAGTGACTAACATGGGCACAAATTGTCCTCATTTCACCCCCACAATCTTTAAAATGTAGTATAAATTGAAGATGTGAAGAGGTATGTGATATTACAGCCTACTTTGTGTTCCTATGGGGGAGTAGTATTACCATTGGGAGAAACACTCAATATGAGCAATTTACTATAAAATGCTAAATTAACAAGTCAAGGTAATTGTGTGCTCCCTTTGGCCCTGAAGAATCAGTGTAAATTGCATTTCACACTAATTGGTCTACAGAACTCATGCATGGTAAAAAAAAAAACAAAAAAAAAAAAAACAAAAAAAAAAAAAAAAAAAAAACACTGAGATATATTGAGCTCTTTTGCAAATACACACACCCACCCACACACACCCCCACCCACACACACACACTTATTTTAATGGTTGCAAACTAATAGGTACACTAATTAGTTTATCTCTTCAATGGTTCCTTTTGGTGGCTTCAAAAACAATAATTAGTTGTTTTGGGTGGAATACCACCATTGAGCTGGATCTAATACAAACTGAGTTAAGTATGTGAACTTTTGAAATTTAAAGATTTCAATAAAAGCAGTAGTAAATGACCCTCTTTTATGCAGTTTCTAACATCAAAATAAATGTGCTATTTGTGTAAGTCATCCAGTTCTTCCAAGTCTTGTTAGTATGGACTCTCCTTTTCTTTATCCTCTATATGACCCTTCAGTTTGCAAAAATTCCGAAGGAGTAACTAAGTAGTCTATTTTAATTCATCAGTAATTGCTAATTGAGACTTCTGAACAGAATGGGTTGAACATTGTCATAGGTACTGTAATTCTAACCAAAAACCAAACCATAAGAAATACAGTTAGTCATGGGATACTCAATTGAGAATACATAAACAACTTCCTGCAGTTTTTTTGCAATTTTAAGCACATAGCAACCACCCTTGAGGCTCCTTGACCTATACTCTGCCACACTCAGAGTCTTAGGCCGGGCTTCATTTGCAATAAATAACACAAGATAGGCAAAGAAGCAAAGTGACTTTCCTACCTTTGGCAAGAGCTTCAGAGACTTGTTTAAACCTTGAGTTTTACTTGTACACTTGCAATTACTGGTGACCATGTGTTGTGTGGCAGCCACTCTAGTTTATGAGCAAGCAACCACAACAGACAAGGAAACAGTTACAGTAATGCTCTGTGAGTGCCCTGTCCAGACTCTCTCGAGAAAGATGCTTAACCATGAGCACTCATCTTGCCCTAGTTCTCATTGGGCAAGTTACAAAGCTTAGTTGGCAGGTTTGCATGGGTGTGAAATATATTCATAGATAAGATGACAATCTGAAGGTTCTTAATTCTCTATTCCACCTTGTTCTATGGAAATCCTGTGAGTATGATAAAATGCTCCATGGTCATTTTTACAGTTAGCTTGCTCTGAGTATATTTCCAGCAGCTGTTGCTTAATGCATAATGTTTGTGCAGTAGAAATATCTGGTCTAAATTCTAAATTCTAGCACATTAGTTGGTAATCATTGCATAATTCTAATCTCTGGTTATTGCCTCCAAACTTCAAGTTTACAGAGAGCCAACAAAAAGTAAAGGAAACAGCCTTTTAAAGTGGCAGTTTACATCTATAACATATATTTAAAACATGGATTTATAGGCATGTTGTTACATATATAGTATATATATATTAAAATTAATATATATGTATATATAAACATATATTAACATCTATATATAGATGTATATAACATCTATATATAAATGTTATATACATAAATATATATATATGTGTATATATTTGTCTTTTAGGAGTAAAATATTTATAGTAATATTGATGACAAGGACTTGTGATTGATCCCACATCTAAACAAAGAAATGAAGACTGGATGTAGAATGCAGGCAAATGTTTTTAAAGTGGAATTTTGAGGGAATGCAGCTATGTAAATGGAATCAAGCATTACTTAATGTGACTTTTTAATAGCAAAGTAACTAACTTGAGGGCCACATAAACATGTTTTTTGTTGTTGTTGTTGTTGGTGGTGGTGTTTTTTTTTTTTTTTTTTTAATTTCCCAGAATCCAAGGAAGAGTAATTTAGGAGGCTTATTGCCTCCTTGAATTGCCTAGTATTCACTTTTCTGGTCTTCAAGACAGCATTCTTGACTTAAGCATAACTTCAATGGATGTGACAGCTCCAAAGCACTTTTAATTGTAGATAACACTTTACATTTGTAAAGAAAAGATAGATCATGTATATCAGAAATACAACATTTCTTGACCATATCCAGCTTCCTCCCTGTTCCTGAGGTATCTTCTTAAGATTTTGTAGCTCTCCCCTGTGGTTTCTCCAGGAAAGAATGGAATAGTTTAGAACTAAATGGCGGAATCTCTTGTTTAGTAACAAAACTTTTTCCTAGATATGCAATAGACCTCAAAATTTGTACATCAGTAGCTGGATGATATTGCCAAAGACCAGGTTATTTTGGATCTCTCTGCAAGATATCTCAAGCCTACTTATTTTCAGGTGCATTGATGATTGCTGGTAACACTAAAGGCCACATAATTTCCTGTCAAGGAAAGGTGCAGGAAGAGCAACTGTCTTTACTCCCTAGAAAACTTAAAATATGTGCCCACCCCTGATCCAACGAGTACCAGAGGCAAGCTAACACTAGCTATCTAAAAGAGGAATGAGTTTATTTGAACCAGGCTTGAGTAGATGGTAAGGTGTGAGTGCCTTGATGGCATTAGCACTGTGTCCTGAAGAAACAGCTCCATAAGTAAAGTATTTACCTTGCAAACACAGAAACTTGAGCTCAATCCACACAGTCCATGAAAAATGTTAAGCATGGTGCTGCACACTTGTCACCCCATGTTGGGAGGCAGAAACAGAGGGATCTCTAGAGCTCCCTGAACATTTGGCCCTAGTTGGTGAGCTTCAAGATGATTAGAGATCCTGTCTCCAAGGATGTAGGTGACATTCCTGAAGATGATATCTGAGTTGTCCTCTAGCTTCCAGACATACATGTGTATACATGCACATGAACTGGAAGACACATGAACTTTCATTCACATATGCATATACATGAAAGGAAGTTGTCGAGTACCTTTTGCTAATAAGGAAGATGGAAGGTAGCAGCAGTCAATAGAATATGAACAGTGTTCTCCCTAACAAAGAGCAGATATCCCAAACATTTCAGTTTCAAAACATTTGATACCACGAACAAACCTGACTTCATGAATGACTTTTCAGAGAGACAGTACATCCCACAGTAGGGAAGACAAACTGATGCAATTTTTAATGGACATATGATTACTTGTCATCATTGGCTTTCAAGTTGCTCTTCTGCCTTGCTTCCGGGTTTTCACTCAAACTCATTTATGCATATCTCTAGGTACAAAATGAAAATGTCCCTTCCTGGCTATTTATGTTCTCCCGATACTCTCACTCTCAGTGGCAGCACAAGACACAGAACGATCCACTGGCCAAGTTTAGCACATATTGAAAAAATATGCAAGCCAAATGAGAAGACGTAAGAGATTTAAAAGAAAATCATTCAGAGTCAACATTTGAAATGTTGATCAACACATTTCATTAGAAAGAACAATGTGTGAAACTTTTTACACAAAATCTACTCAGCACCTACCACCCTTAGATGCTACTGCTCCAACCTGGGCTGTCACTGTCTTCTCTGTTGACGGTCTTCAATGGAATCTTAAACTGTGCAACACATTAAGTTTATACTCTTCCACAACAAAAATTAATTTCCAAAGTACTTTCCTCTATACCTTAACATAATCTAATCATAACCTAACCTCCTGAGTATACTTGCACCTAGGTAATCTAAGCACTGTCTTCTCGCCCTCAAAATACTCTCTGTTTAGTGTTCTTGTATCTGCTGACCATTACTTCTGGTTAATTCATATTCATGTGGACAACTACAGATTAAGGTTCCTTACATACAGTGAAACATTATGAGTAAATAATATGTTCACCCACCTGTTATCAAGGTGAGAGTTTAAAGATCTATCTCTCTCTATCCTCTAAATCATCTCTGACCTAATTGTAAAAGCACAGAATATTTGTTAAGATGCAAATTCTTTCTCAAATCCTCACTGAGGGGCTTTAGTGTTTTATATGGAGAAAACAGGAAGTTGCATTCTCATTCTGTGTTTATGTGTGCATTTTAAGATGGTTTCATCCTAAGGACTCTTGTCTAGGAGATACACAAAGAACTACTAAATTGGGTAGGTAATGTTGGAGAATTACAATTCACAGCTCCTTGACCAAATGAGCTTCATTGTAAATGATATGACAATGGCAGGATGGTGCCAGGTAATTATAACTAAAGGAACACAAATACCATGGAGATAAGGAAAAGAAAGATCAACCTCAGAGTCCTGTAAGAACAACCATGAATCCAGTTTGAACACTTCTGTGCTGACTACGAGCTGAGTTCATCACTTGATTAACTTTGGAAGGTGTTCATTCCTTCTATCTGATCAAGGTGCAGACACCCAAACTCGGAAGGATGGAGAATGTTCTAGCTTCCATGGGTGGGAGCAAGTTGGTAGACTAATCAAGCCAATCAGTCTCTGTTGACCTCAGACAGATCTTAAACTCTCACTACGAAAGATTGAGTTAGTGAGAAAGCCATTAAAAGCACATATTCAAACCCATTGGCGTAGATAATGAAGGAGTACTGATTATAGGAAATATGAGGTAAACTTTTGTGGGAATCTGGAGAATGAAATTTACCCTTAAAACTTGGATGAGATGGTAAATACCTTCCCCTTCCACTTCAATATATATTTCTTATCAATTGATTGAAATAAAAATTCTTTCTGACATCCATGACTAAAGGCAAATGGTTTAGTATGCCAAGCATAGGAATCACTATATTATCTAATTCCAATGAGGCTATTTAATGCCCTCTTTACAGTTGGATGGATGTGTCAATTTATTCCGCATGTTATATAATTTTAATCTCTTGGATGTCACTTTCGGATGGTGAACAATCAGGGTATGACCCTGATCAAAGCTGTTATATTTCCAGGTATTTGTAAAATGAAAGGATACCAGTCCTGGGTTACAGAAAAGATGAGCTGATGGATCATATTTTTTTTTAATAAATTGAAGTCTTTGCTGGGCCATGTTATTGATGAGCAATTTTAACTTACTGGTTTTGGTCACTGGTATCAGAGGAAGAGATGAAGCATGTTTCCATTGGCACTCTAAGCTTGGAATCTGAAAGCTCATGGGACCCTTCTTTTGAGCATGGCCAGCAAATGCCTGAGCATAAGAGTAGCTACACAATTTTCAGTAAATTTTTGTTTGAGATATGACTTACCAACTTATTAGTCACATGACTGTTGTATAGGTTCGTAATATAACTAAGCCTTAGTTTTGCTTTGTTTATCACATCCATACCAACTGGTATTGTTTAAAAATAATATACATATGTTGGGCATTGGTGGTGCATGCCTTTAATTCCAGTACTCGGGAGGCAGAGGCAGGTGGATCTCTGTGAGTTCCAGGCCAGCCTGGTCTACAGAGGTAGACCAGGATGGGAGGGGAGGGTGGTCAGGGTGCATGTGAGGGGGGATAGAGTTTAAGAGGGAGGGAGGGAGAGGGAACTGAGATCGACATGTAAAATAAAAAATAATAATAATAAAATAAAAGTAAAAAGAAAGAAAGTATTAGGCAAGAGGTGGGTGTTGCTGGACTTTCACATTATAAATGGCATTTCCTCAACAGTGAAAGAATTGTAGATTCATTCTGCAGGGGATAAAAAAGGGCAGGAAGCCCTGAGCTCTAAAACTGCTAATGTGAACACCTCTTTCTATAGCTAGATCATGCTAAACTTGCACATTTAGTTTCTTGTATTCTTTGTAAAATGACCTTTTTTTCTTCCCATATAGAGTCCTGCTTATTAGGCAGAGGGTGCCTACTGTATACATTTGGGAGCTTAGTTTAAAGCTTCAGTTACTGTATTGGTAGCAAAGATCACTATAAAGGGGAAGATGGGAGCATAGGAGGGAGATGTAGATGAATCAGTGTCATTCATGGGACTGAAGAAAGGGTGTGTTTACTTTCCTTTCTCTCTCTTCTTTCACTTGTTTCTCTGTTTGATGGGATTTTGTTTAGGTTTTTTTTTTTTTTTTTATAGAAAGCAGCTTGTAATGTCACTCTCCTGAATTAAACAATCGTATGTACTTTTCATGCTCTAGAAGAAAAATCTACAAGATCCTAGCTGGAAAATCAGCTTGTGGTTTATACTCAAATACTGTAGAGCCATACTTGCCTGCCCAGGAAAGCCTACTTGTAAGCAATAAATCATTCTTCAGGGCTATCAGCCCTAAGATGTCTCTGAGTTTCTTCTCTACCCAAGAATCCCTCCCCCTCCCATCTCCTCCCCCTCCCATCTCCTCCCCCTCCCATCTCCTCCCCCTCCCATCTCCTCCCCCTCCCATCTCCTCCCCCTCCCATCTTCTCCCCCTCCCATCTCCTCCCCCTCCCATCTCCCCCCCCCCCCGCCACTCCCTTTCTTTCCTCTGCTTCTTCTTCTGCCAGCCCAACTACTCTCTGTGCTTCAGAATGAAGCACAGCTCACATCATCTTCCATTTCTTTGGCTGACATTTCCCTCCCCACTTCAGCTCTGGTCATTTCCTGGTTCCTATGCAAGAACCTCTAATATTGCTTTTCACCGCACTTTAGATCCATGTGTAGATGCCTTCTTTTCCAGGTAGTCCTTCTAAACAATTCCTTCCTAAGCCTCTGGCCAGGGAGATCAAAGGACAGGTGTCAGACTGGACTCCTGTTACACCAGGCACACTCCTGTGCTGTTTGTTGCCCTGTCACATGACAATCATCAATGACTTTGGTTACATCTGTTTTTTCTCAATATATATAGACTATAAATTCAACAACATTGCTGTTATTCACCATTGTACCCAGCACCCAGCATGTTGTCCTGTCCACATACAGTTTGTCCTGTCCAGGCTGTTGTAATGATCATGATGCCCAGGTTATAGTATGGTACCTGAAAGTGGTAAGGACTAGATAGAGCTCTGGGTTTTCCATCAGACTGCTGTCCATTGGAATGCCGTCAAGTAATGTAATAGGTACACACACACACACACACACACACACACATACACACACACTCACACACTCAACAATAGGCATGGGGAGATGGGGAGTGAGAATGAAAAATCTTAAGGTGTGGGAAGTAACCAAATGTATGTTTAGGTAAGAGTAGCACTTTTCTGGAGACTGTGCAAAGGATCTAAGCCATTGGGTTAAATTGCATACAAAATCCATAACCAAGGGAACATCATTGATTGATTTAGCCTGTTCCACCTGTTAGCGAGAAGAAGCAGCTTCTATTTCAGGTCACTCTTCCTCTGTTGGGAGAATGACTGGCTCATCAATCATAGTTCACACAAGGAGACTTGGAGTAGTCACTGGAGAGACTGTAAAGCATTCTCTAAACCCTCTGGCAAAGCCCCCTCCTTGTCAGCTCACTGTCAAGAATGGACATTCAATTATGAGAGCAGTTGTTGATTTTCACCTTAAAATAATCCAGTCATTTTACAGACAAAATCTTTTTCTTTGCCTTTCAGACACTTGCTATTGACAGATGAGAACACGAAGCTTTAACTGATAGGCTTGAGGAGAGAGATGGGAAACAGTCATGCCCCATGATTGTTAGCACTATTTTCTCTTTCACTACAGGTTTAATGAGGAAAATGTTGACCTCTGCAATTGATTTAAAGAAGCCCCAAGTCCAGCACTGTGTCTGAAAGAAGTTCCATAAAAGAAAGTTTTTAAACTCTTGAAATGGGCTTTAAAATTTGGGGAAAAAAATTGAACCTGTGCTATTTGCAAGGCATTTTTCCCCATGCTGAATTTTCAGTTGTGCTTACTAAATTTATTTTATATACTAGATACCCATGCGTCTTGTGTTTTGGAAGAATGACACTACTGTGTTCCTTATCCTTTTTTAAAAAAATGAACTATCCTTAACTTCAAATAGCAATAGACTTTGTGACTTCTTATTGTTTGTTTGGGTAAAGAAGTTATAAATTTTTTGATGCAAGGGATCACATATTTGTAGCCAGGTGTAGCCTGGGGAAGCATTTATCCAGTTGCTTGGCTGAGAATGAGAATCTATTTGAGCATAGCTCATTTATGTGACAAAACATTACTATAATCTGAGAGCCTCATTGCTCTCCATGGAGGCCTTTTTTCAAAGATCAAGGGGATTCCTCTAATGTCTTTTATGACCTAGCTTCTGAAGCCACACATTGTTATTTTCACCATATTTTATTGAATGAAGCAGCTACTTACATTCATTCGCGTTAGTGGTGAGTAAATGGTAGGAATAGGCAATGGCATCTCCCAAGTGATTGGTATTGTCTAAAGAGGTTTAATGTCTCATGTAATAAGACCCGATGTCCTGCTAGATATATTGCCATATCTGTCTTTGGAAAATATAGCCAACCACACTGGTCAAGACTGAAATTGAAAACCATTATTCAGAGGCTAAGTAGTAAACAGGATATGGCCTTATTTCAGAAAGGTTATGGGCTAACAGAATGAGAAAAGAAAGGCATTAGTGGTCATTTTACAAGCTGTGACCCAAAGGTTTAAAAGCTCAGAAAAGAAAACCACTTGAAAGTGTTGAAGGTTACTGAATGGAAGAGTTGAAATTTGCCTTGTCCTGTGTTGAAATCATTTGGTTTCATCCGGACCTGAAACAGCTGTCAAGCCATCAGAGAACCGATGCCAGTGGTGACTTATAAAAGTTAGGCTCCACAGTCATGGAAATAAATACACAGAAAAAACACAATTATACCTACAATAATAGTGATGTTAACATTTGAGTGCAAGGAGGTGGTATCAGGTTTGGCATTACAGCATTCTTTTTTTTTTTTTTTTTTTTTTTGTATCTTTTTAAATTTTTATTTTATATTCTTTTTCTTATTTTTCATATCAATCCCAGTTGCCTCTCCCTCCCATCCTTCCATTCCCCCCTCCCCATATCCCATTCCCCATCCACTCCCCAGGGAGGGTGAGGCCTTCCAGGAGGGATCATCAAAATCTGTCAAGTCATTCTCCTGTCTCTAGGCTAAGGGAGTATCCCTCCATGGGGAATGTGCTCTTGAAGTCCTTTTGTGTACCAGGGATACATCCTGGTTTCACTGTCAGAGATCCCTTAGACTACCCAGGCCTTTAATCTGAGACCCACATTCAGGGGTTCTGGTTTGGTCCTATGCTGCTGTGCATTACAGCACTCTTACATAGGATGCTCCCCATTATTCTGTCCTGATGTCCCAGCTGCATGTGATCTTGGATGGCTCTTCGTCTATAGGAGATGGAAGGTTAACAGAAAGCATTTGCTATGATGATACAACTTCCATGATGTCCTCACCCATGGTAAGGCGAGGCTTCCTGTGATGTATCTGTTTTGAAGCCACTCACACTGTCATAAATAACTTGTCAATATTCCTGTAAGTGAGCTTGGTAAACTCACTGAGTCATCTAATTGTACTCAGGTGGAAATTAGGTCTTTGGTCTGTCATTCATTCCCTATCTAAGAAAGAATAGATGTCCAAATCTCTAAGAAAATGTTGTGTAACAAATTGGTAGCCAGTTTCTGACATGATAGAGCTAAAGATGAGTTTGAAGCAAGTAGTTACATGACATGGCTTCTGTATGACATGAGTATTTATTGTAGTGACAGTTGCATATCTCTTAATTGGGTGAAAAGAGATGCTCTGAGGCTAAGGGGTTCAGAATAAAAATAAGAATGAACTACTAGGAATCCAGTGGGGCCATTTTCCTCTGTGTAGTATGGAATGATATGCTACCTTAATGCATCTCTAAAATTACAGATTGCAAAATAAACTGTAATCTTTGAAAGCAACATGTATGGGAATGGATTATGAGATGCCCTTGCAGGTACACAAAAATGGGCTTCTTGTTAAAGATAATGTCAAAGAAACAATCAGGAAGGAAGCAGAACTAAGGTAGTGTTTCATTTGCAGTGGTTTGATTGGTTAGGTTTATGTTTGCCAGAGAATGAACAAAAGAGAGAGGAAGCCATTTTCTTTAGTGATGTAGTCCCTGGTGAGTTGACCATATTCTAGTAGATAGATAGCTTTGAGCCCATTCGTGAGGGGTAGCCCTGGTTAAGCTTAGATTAACAAACAGAAAAGGACATGATTGTAGAAGATTGTTGGGAGTGTTGGAAGACAGGGAGGGGACACTCGAGGGTGGAGAGGTGAGTGCATACATAATATATGTATATATATAATTGTCCAAAGTATGAATGAATTAAACATCAAAATAAGAAAGGGTTAATTCAATAGGACCTTAGGGTAGGTATGGGGGTTTGGAAGCTTTGGTGAGTGCTATAGTAAGACAGGAAAGACATTGTTAGACCTAAATAACTTAGACCAGCATATGACATAGGATGAGGAGGTGTAAAGATCATAGTTTTAACTGTTTGTTGATGAAGTATTGGGTAGCAACCTAACTCAGGATTTTGTACATACTACCAACTAAGTTACATGAGTAGACTTAGAATTTCAAGGTTTAATTTAGTCGATCTATAAATATGCATGTGTAGTTTATATTTTTGCCTGGTATTAGACAGATTTTTTTTCTAATCTTTGAATATTATGTATGTTACTTTTTTCTTTTTAAATTTTTTATTAATGTATTTCTTACATTCCAATTCCAGTTCCCCCACCCTCCCTCTCCTCCCACCCCACCCCAACTTCCCCCTCTTCCCATCTGCTCCTCAGAGAGGGTAAGGCCTTCCCTATTAAGTCTATTAAGTCTGTTTCATCATCTTGTTGAGGCAGGATGAAGGCACCTCTCCACCCATCCCACCCCCTAGGCTGAATAAGGTATCTCTCCATGTAGAATGGGCTCCACTGAGCCAGTTTGTGCATTAGTGTTACATCTTGGGCCCACTGCCAATGGGCTCATATATTGTCCCAGTCACACCATCTACAATACGGGAGTCTAGTGTGGTCTTATGCAGACCTGAGTCAGTGATCTCTCACTAGCTCAGGGGATTCATAATTGTCATTTTAAAATGTTTTTAAAGGGATTGACAGTGAGAAGGTTCAATAGGTAAAGAAATTGTTAGCTATACTGATGACTTGAGTTATATCCAGGGACCCATGTGGTAAAAGGAAAGAACAGACCCTTGTAAGTTGTACTCTAACCTCCACATGTATGCTATTGTATGCCTGCACCCAAAAAAGTAAATTAAAATGCATTTGAATATTTTCAATAAAAGAGTGAATTAGTGTATATTACAATTCAAATTTTACTTTTTTCTCCAGTAAAAGTATTTGAAATTATAATTCTACTCTAACTAGAATTATAGAGTTTAAGTTTTTAAGTTAAAAAAAAAATAAGATTGTTTCTAAACTAAAAAAAAGAAGAAGAAATCGGAAAAACATAATGAAAACCATTTAGCTCTAAATAGCTTTAAAATGAAAAGGGCTCATGGCTTTCCTTGACCATTTTTTGTCAGTCTACATTAAATTACACTGTGTTCTCTGAAGAGAAGGCACATTGGAGTTCCAGTCCTCCCTGTGTACTGGGTGGCTATGTGACCAGCTGTTGTTACCTAGCCAACTATTTGGATGAATAAAGGACCTGGGATCGTTAGTAGCAGTCATGGGTAAGGTAAATGAAATATAATTTATTTACTTTATTGAAATCAGATTTTTTAAAAAGAAAAGTAGTCCATGTTTGATTTTTAAAGAAGTAGGAGAAAATGGAAAATGGCATGTGTGATCCTTGACAACAAGGTACCAAACAAACAGACAAAAGAGAAATGTTGGGTTTCTGCCATTGTATCTGGATGTATGTTAGCATGTGGGTAAGGCTTTCTTTGCTGAGAGTAATTATAGCTCTGACCTAGAATTTGATGGGGGAAAATGGATAGCATGAACTATGGGACAGGTGTATAAAACAGAAAAACAGCTAAAATGACCTAATGGGAAGGAAATCTGTACTTCCCCTGAACAAAATAATTTGTGTAAGTGGTTCTTAAATGCAGATAAATGAGATTTAGGCTCCAGGCCAAAGAGCTTGGTATAGAATTTCCAGGTCAGATAGCTGGTGTAGAATTTCAAGATTTGGGACAACCCTCCATCTCAGAATACTGCCTCTCTCCACAAGCATGTTGCTTTTTAAATCCGTAAGAGGTGTTTAGCTGGTGCTAGAATGTCCTGAGGGAAATACTAGAGTCTATGATGTCGATGATATTACTTGAGAACAAGGTAGTCTCTCTCTCTCTCTCTCTCTCTCTCTCTCTCTCTCTCTCTCTCTCTCTCTCTCTCCCTCCCTCCCTCCCTCCCTCCCTCCCTCTCCCTTTCCCTCTCTCTCATTTGATAGATGGATGGTTGGCACTTGGAAAGAAGACTTTTCAGAGTACCTTTTATAAATTTGAGCCATGGAAGCACAGCTAAGTGTGGTGGTAAGGAAGCCAGAAATCCACATGCTGAGAACCAAGCTATGAGGATTAAGCTAGAAGACTTCATCATTACATCATGCATCCCCAGGCCTGTGGAATAGAAACCCAGTTTTGATTTTGCTTGCCTTCTGTGTTTATTGCCTCACAGAAGTGTGCTTATACATGCAGGCTCTCCACCTCTATAAATAAAGATACAAAGTATCTCAGGAATACATCATCCTCCAACACAGAGAGTGAAATGTTTGGTAGCAGTCATTTTAAATATAATCAGTGGATATAAGGAGAATATTGGACTAGATACAGGACTCTTTCTAGATTCTTGTTTTGCCTCCAGGTAACTCAGTCAATCCAGGTCGAGTAAATTCAAATCTTTGTGTTTCTGTTTGCTCAGTTCTTACTTATCCATAGAGATGGATATTGTAGGCTATTGAAAAGGTGAACTAATGAACAATTGAAGAGATTGTTTCTGAGCTATACAATTCCCTCCAGAGAGCAGAGCACTTGATTACTACTCTCCTACCAGCAACCACAGACTTTGGATTCTTTAGGAATCATGGCTATGCTTACAGATAGCTGCCATTACTGGCCTACATGCTCTAACTTATAGTTGCTGTTTAGTAACTAACTACAGAGCCATTTACACATTCTTGCTCAGTCCTCATGCATTTGAGCCAGGCACACATTTCTAGGCAGGCTATGAATAGACAGGTGAGCTTTGCCTTTGGCCATATCTTTCTACCTTATCTAGCAAAATAACTAATCACTCCAGGAACCTTTCCCTTTAAACATACCCATGAATAACAGATTGTAGCTCAGTAAAATATTAACTATAAAAGGAAGGAAGTTAAGAAAAACATGCCATTGAAACTACCAGACATATAAGAGCACTTCCTTTAAAGCATTTGCTATACCAATAAAATATTACTTAGTAGACAAGGATCATGAGTAAATATAATTCTGGGGTGTTGCCTGTGAAAATGTGTAGATTATTTTCTCTTTGGGGGATACATGGTATCAAAGATGACAGTCCCAATGTGTTGTTCCTGCTTTGTAGGTGCATTGGCACGACCAGCCTCACAATCCTTTTGTATATGACATGGTCTGCTATGTGTGTTTCACCTAAATTACCTTATTTATCCTTGTTCAGTGCTGTGGCCATATGATTATATTCATTGCTGTAGAAATACCTGTTTTACTCTAAGCTAATTTTTGGCCCAGCATAACTTCACTGGTACACATGAATACATACAACAATCAAACACCACCCTGCTGGAGCTGGAATCACCCCATTTCCTGTGTCATAGTTTGTGCTGCATATGAAATTATTCATGAGATTTATTTGAAATGTTATTGTTGAAATTATTGAAAGACCTCAGTTCTATAGTGAGATCCTTAAGGTAGGTGTGTGTGTGTGTGTGTGTGTGTGTGTGTGTGTGTGTGTGTGTATGTTTGTGTGTGTGTGTAGAAATAGTTTGGGATTGCCCAGTTTAACAATTCACCTGACATATGATTATGATAGTACAGGTACTTCTCAAATTCAAATTACTGCATATTGTCCAATATCAGTTCTCTTGTGTAGTGGGGTCCTGGTGCTAGGGCACACACAGAAGGCTTGCACATGAGAAGAATACATTGCCCAATTCAGCTCTATCCTCATGCTGTTCTCTTTCTCTCTCTCTCTCTCTCTCTCTCTCTCTCTCTCTCTCTCTCTCTGAAAGAATTTTTACCTAAGCCATTCCAAATCAACAAAAGTCATCAAGAGCTCTCTGTGTGCTATTATCCATCTTATACCCTTTGCAGTGAACACACTAGGACACACCTTCACTGCTCAGGTTTAACTAACCCCAACGATTGCAGGTGTGGTGGTACATGCCTGTATTCCCAGATGTTGAGAAGAAAAGACAAAAGGAGAAACACAATTCTGAGAAAATAGAAGTCTGATCAAAAATATTTCCGGTACCCTGTCAAAGTGGAATGGCTAAATAACTTGATAAATCTATGCTGATCAGCAAACCACCTTCCGAGTTGCTTGCACTAGTATATGTTACTGTTTTTTCTACTCTTTTCTCTTGTTATCACCATCAAGTCTCCTGAGGTTGCATAGCAATCCCCCATTATCTGTGGATTCCGCATCCATGGATCTGATGCACTACAAATCAAAAATATTTATTTATGATAAAAACATTTCCATCCTGAACATACACACACTCTTTTCTCTTGTTATTATTCTCTAAGCAACGTCATGTAATAAAAAATTACATACTATTTATATTATATTTGATCATATAAGCTATGAAAATATGATTTAAAGTATATAAGAAGATATATAAACATGCCATAATGAAAGTGATATACCCATTTATATAAAATACTCAAACATTTGTGCATTTTTTTGTATCCATAGTGGTTCTAGAAGCAATCTCCCATGGATACCAATGGTCATATGTATATGTGTTGATGTTGTTGGAACAAGACTGTACTATCAACTGAGTTATTTCTCCATAGAACAAAATCAAATTTATTCAGAAGGAAGGATTCAAAATGCATAGAAAGGAAACAAGATAGAGAAAGTGAGATAGGTAGAATGGAATGGAAGTGTCCAGTAATATCGGGAATTGGCTCCAGTCTTCATCACTTAAGTGAAGGAATAATTTCACCATTGGTTAACTACTGCTACTAATCTTTGTAATTTTGTTCATCACCACAGATAACTATTCTTGTTGCTTTTGGGTGATAGGAGTGGGAGTCATGGGTCTACCCAACTTGTCTCTGTCCTTTGAGCTACATTAGTAAAGGTCAAGGCATATAAATCCCATGACCCTCGTTAGTCAGCTCCATGGGGTGTTCTCAGCCTCCCTCAGCTCTGACCCATGCCAATGTAAGGGGTTTGTTTTTTATTATTATTTTCAGGGGCAAGAAGCTTTTAATTAAGTGTTATACATTTCTCCAGAGTATCAGAATACGCATACTATATAAAGAATAATCAGAATAAATCAAATAATTGTGTTCTGTACAAATGGAAATTTGAGAAGAAATCTTCTTAGAAAATGCCCAGCCAAAAAATTGCATCTGATTACAAGAATGTCAGGAAAACATTAACCTTTGTTTTCTTGAGCTGGGCTGAGGACTGGCAGGACATGCTTCTTCCTTCTGAGCATGGGAATTGGATTAAAGTCACTGCCGTTTTGTATTTGATGGCCATGGGGAAGACACCATTCATACTGAATCTTACTTCCATCTGGATTTTCTGTATTCTGATTAGCATTCTCAAAAGTAGCTTCTCTTTGTAATGAAACACTCACCTAGCTTGCCAGTTATCTTTTATCAAGCTCTTCCGTAGTCAGGCATGTGCGTGGAACCACATGGTGGCTTTACCAGTAAGACTCATGAAGTGAGATTTTTGATCCCCAAATGCAGAAAAAGAAACAATGTCAACAGCTGTATGAGCCTTCTGTAATAACTAAGACAAATAGTTACCATTTACAAAGTGTCTACCTTAATAATAATTATCACAGAAAATCTCTTTACCTCCTGGGATTGTATGTGTCAGCCAAAACAAACAAATAAACTAAAATAAAATAAATTTGGAGCCAGACAGTAATGGGCTTTCAGTTTCCTAACCCCACCCTAAGCCTCATCTATATCACAAGGTGATCACCTCAACTCTTTTTTAAAATGTATCTTTCATTTTATATATCGATCCCAGTTCCCCCTCTCTGCTCTTCTCCTGCCCCCTTCTCACCCCTCCATCCAGTCCTCAAAGGATGTAAGCCTGGCATACCAAGTTGAGGCAGGATCAAGCCCCTCCCCCTGTATCAAGGCTGAGCAGGACATTCCATCATAGGAAATGAGCTCTAAAAACCTAGTTCATGTACCTGGAATAGATTCTGGTCCCACTGCCAGGGGTCCTCAAGTCACAGAGCTGTCACCCATATCCAGAAGACCTAGTTCAGTCTCATACAGGTTCCCCAGCTATCAGTCCATAGTCTGTGAGCTCCCACTAACTGGGATGAACTGTCTCTGTGGTTTTCCCTATCAAGTTCTTGACTCCCCTTGTTCATAGGACCTTCCTTCCTCTCTTCAACTGAATTCCAGGAGTTCAGCGCACCCGCATCAACCCTTAAGATTGATCTGTTATGTGTAGTGCCTAAGTACAGTATCTGAGACATACAAACCCCACCATTAAACCCCTGTTGTTGATAGCAAGTTTTTATCCTACTCTGGTTCAGCCTACTCATTAACAACAATGTATCAAATAGCTCCTATTATCACCAACTCAAAGCCCAGTTCTTTCCAAGCATCAGCCTGCCTGCTGGGGTTGGGCTGACCAAAATGCACAGCTCACTGTAAAGGAAGTCATGCAAGAAAAAAAAAAATGAAATTCTAATCAGAATTTCATGTGGAGAAAATCAACCTGATACTGTTTATGGCTCCTTGCATGTGATGCCTGCTACATCCATCTCTCCCTAGAGTGAATCCTGCTGCACATACCCAGTAAATCACTTCATTTATTCAGAATGACTGTCCCAATCACTCTCATTGTCTCTGCTTGTTTCATATAAGGTATGACAAGAGGACTCTGAACATTAATATTACCTGAGACTTGTTAGAAAGGTGCAGTCAGCCTAATCAGAGGCCTGATGAATCAGAATCCACATTGACACCAGCTTCTGAGATGACTCAAGTGAGAATTTTGAAGGTTCGCCTTAGGCTATGCTTTGTTTTCTCTTAGGGACACAGTTCATCCATTGTCTAAATGGACAAGCAAGTGACCCTCCAGCAGGGTGAACTTATCTCAACTCACCTTATTTCCAAGCATTGCTTTATATTTAATGTATTAACTGTCCTTTTTTCTTTCTTTCTTGATGACTACACAAAACCTCAAAACACTGTTATGTAAATGACACTAAATAAGATTTTTTTTTCCTCCTCAACTCTTTGTTTAAAAATACTGTCACTCCAATTCTGAATCTTGGCAGCTGGCCTCATTTACACTTAAGGGAAAAGATGAGTTGGTATCCTCTTCAGATCACTTGTAAGGTTTACTTTTGCACTCTCCAAGGCTTATAAATTCCATATCCTTGAATTGGAAATTCTATCTGCATTCCAGCTCCTTGTAGTCTTTCATTTTTCCTCACTATTTCTTTGACATGATTTATCCATCAGTCCTGTTGAAGCAATCTCCATGTTGGCTAACACAGGCTAGCTGGGAACATGGCATTGCTCTTGGAAGATCCGAGTCCTCTAGTGTTTTGAAAGGAAAGTGGTGTTCATCTGTGTTTGCAGCCACTTAGAAGTGGACATTCAGTTACTTTTCAAATCCATGTGGATGCTACAGTCTTCCATAATTGTGGTCCACAATGAGTTTGCTCTTCATAAGGAAACATTTTTGTCAAGGCTAGCTTTAAAGCTTTGGAACCATGTGTTGAGTCTCTTCATGGAGACAACTTCTCTATAGCCTGCCAAGCTTCCACTTACATGCTACTCTGTATGAATAATTAAGACAGATAAGATACCAATACACAGATACAGTTATCTTCATATTCACTGTTAAACCAAAATCATGGACCTCCTTATAAACAAATTTGAGATCCTTATTTGTAGAGCAAAGACACCTGCTGTTGAAATGTTTGTATTCAAATGCATCATATGCATGCCAAGGAGTCTTGACCCTACATATTTAGGATGCATAGTGCTCTTAGATGGATGAGACAGGATCATAAGAAGTAGTTTCTTCAGCACATGCATGAAAGGTTTCTCCAAAATTCTCTTCCTTTTTCAGATTCTCAAGCAGGACTCTCACTATTACAGTAACAGCTAATAGATGCAGCTTCCACTCATTTTATTAAACCTTCCTGTTTACGGAGCTAAAAGCACACATTGTACTTTAAAGTCCAGAATCAGTGATGAATTGGAATGCTGAAATTGCAGTTGCTTGGATTCTGGGCCATTGTGTCACTAAGTAGCTTGTGTAACAACTAGATGGTGAATTTAAATTTCATTCATTCCTATACAAGAAGCCCAGGTAGGGCTGTGGGTTTACTTTACTGGTCTCAGGCTGTCTTTAAGCAATACTCCTTGATGACAGAGACTTTTATCTTCTTGTTGTCAGACAAGGTACGAAGAAAGCATTTTCAGTTATATAGATTTCTCCCGGGGAGACTGTGAGTTAGTGACACTGCACATAATTCACTGACCTTACAGAACCTAATCTCTTCTATGAGTAAAACGGGCTTTAAAAGAAATAATTAAAATTCCCAAAAGAACAAGAGGTAGTTCTGGGGAACAGGGTTCCTGAGTGAAAGGGAGCTAAGTAGTCACAGATGTGTTTTCTTTACAGAAGTTGTGGAGCGACAGAAGGAACTAACAGTGATGGTGAGGAAACATCTTTTGTGTTTCTCAGGACGGCAGGTGCTCTGTTTCTCCCTGTGAACTGAGCAAATAGCTCAATGAGAACTAGATGTGATAGATACTACTTTTTCTCTCTTGTTCTTGATATTTAGCCTGTTAACATCCAAAATAAGCAAAGCCCACTTCATTTTTAATACAAGCATCCCAAATTCTCTACTGCGTATAAACTTAAAATGTCTTTCTCTGACCTTCAGTTATCTCTCAGTTTATTCCACTTTATACCACAGTTTATCCCAGATACCAAAATCCTAAGATATTCATGTCCCTTATATAACCACATGTAACTACTCTGCACCCTCCTGCATAGTTTAAATAATTTCTAGACTACCTATGATACCCAATACAATGTAAATGCTATTAAATTGTTATATAGTTGAGACAACGTATGGTTTAGGTGGTAATAACAAAAGAATCCATGTGTGTTCCTTCTAGGCAAAATTGCTTTTTGAATAGTTTTGATTTTCAGTTGACTGAGTTCATGGACATGGAACAGGCATAGAGGAATGAATGTGTATGATAAGTTCAACAGAAGTATAACCCCAGAATTATTTGGACTAGCTGTAACTTCGGTGTTCCTTTGATAATATTGTTCGCTTCTGAGAACTGATTTCCCCTACTGATGTTCTGAGACATCCAAGATCTAGTTGTTAATTTTCCTTCTTGTTTTATTGGTTAAGTCACTTCAACTAAATTCTTTTGTCCCAAGAAAGCAGTGAAAAAAGGCACTTTATAATGCTTCCTTCTCCATTCTGATTATTGTGTTTTGTTGGTGCTAATTCCTGTGATAGGAATGTCCTATTTCCCCTCCAAATCTTTACTTGTTGATAGAAATCAACCAAATGTAAATTTCTAGAAACATTAAAGAGCTCACATATTTTGGCCATATATTTTTATCTACCAACTCTTTCATAATGTAACAATTATGTAAAATACTGGGTACCTAGGTTTCTAAGGCTAACATTTTATTTGAGATCCATGTAGGCTTTAAGTCTGGCTATGTCCGGATTAAAATGCATTGTGATTTTCTTACAGAAGATTCTATTAAGTACAAGAAAGTTTACAGCGTCTCCTGACTTTTTCACCGTCACTGACCTAGAAGACAATGACTTACTACAACTTGAGCAAATTCCAAATTTCTTATGTTTAGAGTGAAACTGAGTTTTATATTACCTCGGGCACAGGTCTACTGGGCCCTTTCAGCAATCGTGCCTCTCAAAAGCTTACAGGGAACATTGTGTTCAGAAAATGTTAGCTGGATTTAAAAGTGTTGGACTTTTGGAGCTCTTTAGGTCTTCTATATATTAAACACCTACATGAATTATAATTAGCAAGATCTTTGTATACCTTGCTGGTAGGTTTCCCTGCTACACAGAAACTCTGAAATTTCATATAATAACATTTATTTATTCTTGTGGTGATTTCTTTTCCTGGGGTTCCATTAAGAAAGTTCTTACCTATATCTTCATCTTGTAGTGTAGTATCAGGTTTCTAATTAAGTTCTTTGATCCACTTCGAACTGACTTGCTCTGGGTAAGAGGTATGGGTGTTGGGGGTATATTTGTTTAACTATGTGAAGATGTGTTGCATTTGTTCAATAGTATAAAGATGTGTTTACCGATTGGCTTGGTAAAAAGCTGAACAGCCAATAGTGAGGCACGAAGTATAGGTGGAACTTTCAGGTAGGGAGACTAAGTAGGAGGAAGAATTTAGGAAAGAAAAACAAATGCCAGGGAGATGCCAGGGGCTAGACAGACAGACAGACATGGAAAAGGCAAGGAAGTAGGACATACAGAATGAAAGAAAGTTAAAAAGACCAGAGGAGAAAACATAGATAAATAGAAGCAGGTTACATTAAGAGAACTAGTAGCACACACCTAAGCTAAGGTCAAGCATTAAAAATTAATAAATCTTCATGTATTCATTTGGGAGCTAGCTGACAGCCTAAAGAAAAGTCCAACTATATGTGGATCTACTCTCATTCTTCTGCTGATGGGTATCAGTTTTGCCAGCACAATCTACTGAATGAGCTCCATTATAGCCAGTGTATTTTAGATGCATTTGTTAATTAGTTGTGCATATATGTATGGATTTGCTTTGGGCTTATCTTTTATATCCCACTTGTCTACATGTAAGGAAATCCCTGATCACTATTGGTGGGTTTGTAAACTGAAGCACCCACTATGAAAATCTTTCTTTTCTTAAAGGGTGTCTTAAAAACCTGAAACTTAATGTGTCATATAACGGAGCTGTGCCATTTCTGGGCTTATACCCAAAGGATTTGCATCTGCCCACAAGAGGTACTTGCATGTCAATGTTTATCATTGCTACCTCTGACACCATGCTATTTGTCACTGTACCTCTACAGTATAGTTTGAGGCCAGACATCGTGATCTTGCCAGCAGTATTCTTTCTGCTTAGGATTGTGTTGACCCTCTGTGCTCTTTGGAATTTTTAGATGTTTTCCCCTAAGTTCCATGAAGAGTATCACAGGGATTCTGATGGTGTTGCATTAAATCTGCAAATTACTTCTGGTAGTATAGCCATTTCCACAATATTAATTGTACACATCCATGGGTATGGCATGTAACTGTCTTTCAAGAAATTGACACATGAATGAAACATAGTTTTCAAAAGAAGAAACACATACACATTTTTTTTTAAATTTTTTAAAAACTTACTTGAAATCCCATCTCATCCCAGTTAGAATTAGTGCCATATAAAAACTTGATAGCAAATGAAAACCGCAAAAACAGAGGAACCCCTGTTCATTTTTGGTGGGTGTGAAACTGAGGCAGACAGTATAATCACCGTGGCGTTTCCTTTGAAAAACTGGAACTGAAAGTGCCATATACTAGAACTATACCACTCCTAGGCTTATACCCAAAAGACTTCATATCAAATTACAAATATAGTTGCATAACTATGTTTATCACAGTCCTAGGCACAATAGCAAGGAAATGAGCTCAGCCTGATAGCCATCAATGGATGAATAGATACTGAAAATCTGGTGCATATGCACAGTGGGATTTCATTCAGTTGTAAAATAAAATGAAATAGACATTTGCAGGAAACAAGGTAGATTTGGAAAATATTAAGAAAGATGACTCAAACTTCAGAAGACAATAACACATATGCTCTCTTATACACACACTCCAGCTTATACATTTGTGTATATAGTTGGATATGAATGTGGATAAAACCTAAAAAAAGAAAAGGTAGATTAAAAGAGGGTAGAAAGGAGTTCCTGGAGTTGGTGAGAAGAGGATATAAGGACACATATGACATGAAAGCAGATAAGACTGGAGTTAGCTCACAAGGGGAGTTGGAGGGAGAGGATGTGCAAGAAGAAGCTCCTACAATATACTGTATTTGAAAATGCCACAATTTATACCTAGTACCTTACATGATGATTTTTGTTTTAATGAATAAAAGAAAATCATAGATGAAGCGGCTTATAAACAATAGACTCTTTTCCTCCTTGGAGTTCTGAAGGCCAGGAAATCCAAGATTAAGAGGTTCAGTGTCTGCTGAGAGCTCACTTCCTGGTTCACAAATGATGTCTTCATGCCACATCCTGTCTCAGAGAGTTCTCTGTTAGAGTGTTCTGAGGCAGGGTTCCTGCCTTCATGACCCAATCAGTTACTAAAGGGCCCACCTCCTAATACCTTATCATTCAAGACTAAATTTCAACATGAGGGTTGAGAGCTGACATTGCCATTCAGTGAATAGGAGGAGGTATCTCTTCTGTCATGGGCCAGAATAGAGACAAAGGGCAAGAGCTATGGACATATTAAGACTCTATTTGATGCTAAGCTCCTTGAGTCTATACAAACCTCTGCACTCCAGAGGGATAGGTGGAATCAGAGAGTCTTGGTTGGCCAACCCAATGCCAATTACTTAACATCTGCCCAGTTAGTGACTCTTTTCCATCCCCTGAAAATGTTCAGTAGTTTCACTGAATAGAGTTCCAGGTCAGGTTATTCAGTATGTTTCTGGACCATATGTCCCATCTGTGCCTTACTGTCTCAGTTATTCATAGAAGAATAAAAATGTCGGTGGAAAATACCCATGTACCCTGGAGATCTTTGTGTACACTAAAGGGATGACGCACAACCAGAATGGAATATCCTGAGGAGCAATCAAGGCTTTGTTGTCTATCTTTTCTCACACTAACCCTCCCGCAAGCCAGCTGAGGCCACTCAGGCCTAGAAAGGCTGCTGTGTTATGGTGGTTGTCATTTTGATGATGAGGTGAGTAATTTCTCAGTACCATATGAAATACCAAGGTCAGAGTGGTCGGTTTTTTGGAGCATGATATGGTAAGCAAGAATGAGTCACAGGATGAGTGCTATTGTGGTTGTCCTTCACCGTGGTTGTGAATAGCAGCTCCCTGCTTGACTGCTCTTTCTGGAGGGGTAAAAGCCCTCAAAAGCCTGTTTTCCTTACAACACCACCATAGTTTGCTCCCTATGGGTACCTTTTTCTTTTTCTTTTTTCTTTCTTTCTTTCTTTCTTTCTTTTTTTTTTTTTTTTTTGTTTTTTTTTTTGTTTGTTTGTTTGTTTTCTTGTAAGATGTAAACACTCTCAGATGAAGAAATCCATCTTTATTTCTGGGCAGAGTTTTCATTAAAATTACTTGCATACCCTTCCTCTTTTCTCCTTTCTAGGATGGAGAGGCCCATGTGCCTGTTCCCAAAAAAGAATTAGAATAAATGGATAAAATAAAATGATGATAATATAGGTTAGACAGAGAAACAGAGGTTCAGTGCATTCTTCTCCCCCATCCTTTATGTGGTCCCTTCACATGACATCTCACACTGACCAATTTGAATAAAATATGAACCACAAATGTAATTTTGACTTTTCAGAAGCCAAATTAAAAATACCTATTCAATAAAATTAATCTTAAAAATAGACACAAGCCAGTATATCCAAAATATTATATCAATGTGTTTCAATATGAAATTATTGACAAGATATAGTTCAGGATTTTTTATATCAAGTATTAGATATCTACTCATATTATGCCCAACTCCAGTTCAGATAACTCACATTGCTATATTTCATGGCTGCTGTATTTATAGAATAAAAACAAGTTCACTGATTTGGCATCACAGGACATTGCTGGACTGTCCTCTAACTTTACTTTTAGCTTCTTGTTTCCTACATCATCATTGCAGCCCTACCAGGTAATTCTTGAGTTTAGGACGTCTGCCTTCCAATGTAGACAATGGTTACAGTGGTCTTTGCCTCCTTTCAATCTCCCTATGTATCAAAGTGTGTCTTTTTTATTGCAAAGCCGGTTTCTTTGTGTAGTCCTGGCTGTCCTGGAACTCACTCTGTAGACCAGGCTGACCTCCAGCTCAGAGATCCACCTGCCTCTGTCTCCCGAGTGCTGGGATTAAAGGCATATGCAAGCATATCTTTTATGAGTCGTGTGAAATGTGTTATAATTTTGTTTCTGGTTTAACCACAACTTCTCTGCTGATAGTTAGGTAGTCTTAAGGAAGCAATTTGATTTCCTTAGACTCTGTGTTACCTCTGAATGCAAAACAAATTAAAAACAATGAAAACATACACAGGGTCATGGTTCTTGGCATCTAAGAGTTACAGTTCTCCCCTCTCTCTGTTACTTCCCGTGACTCTTCAGTGTATAGCAGGTACTTTGCACCCTGCCAGCAGTACCCCAGCACTCGTCAAGTAAACATCTTGTTCGTGTGCTGTGACTTCTTGACCTTTTATCTGAGGGCCACTTTTGCTAGTTTTTGCCTATTTCTTATTTCTTAGTTGGCATTATCACCCTCTTCTCTTCTTGCCTACTGCCAGAAGCAATCAGCAAAGCACGCAGCCACTGGTTCCTGAACGTGAATGATTCTGGTGCCAAGTGATCTGTACAAGGGCCCTTCTGCTGTGGTGCTGAGCTGACATGTTACTACTGAAAACTATGCCCACCTCAGGGTTTCTGCACAGAAGCTTTGTCCCCTGCTGTAACAGTTTCCTAGGCAACACATACATACTGCCAGTGAAAGAAATTGAAGGAAGAAAAGGCAAAACCTGCTTCATTCCCACTTTTTGATACTCTGGAAGTATAAAAAACACTGAAAATAAATGAATAGTTGAGCACATGTTTTATTATTTCATGTCATGTTGATTGTGGCTGCTGTCATAACTCTAATAAAATTGTGAGGGAGTTATTATCAATTGTCTTATGTGAGAGAAACTGCTTATTTCTAGTGGGGTAAAGTTGATAGGTTGTTGAAAACCACTTTTGCCTGTCATTCTGTTGATTTAATTCTATTCTGAGGTGTATTGAGATTTCATAAACAGTATTTTAAATTTTATATCCCAATTGTATGTTATTAATAAATATAAAACTTGCTAAGTCACTATGCTTGTTATAATAGTTTTCATATAAATTCTTTGGGGGGCTTTCTATGCTTGTAATCAAGTCATATACCAAAAATGAGAGTCACAACTCTCTATTTTCTTAGCACTGCTATTTTTCTGTATTTACTAATAGGTAGGACTTCTGCTATCTTTTTGAGTAGAACAGAAATAGTAGACAGCCTTGTCTCTTTTCCCAAGTCAGAAGTCTACCATATCCATCAATAATTAGGATATTCCCGATAGTTCTGTGAAAATTTTCTTGTATTCTTGTTTGTTTGTTATACACTATACCTAGGGACCAAATCTGGTCTGTTATTTTGTGTGTTTATTTCACAAGGTGGGCTGTGAGGGGAGCTGTCACGGGTGTGCACTGGCAGAAGTCATTACCAAGCATCTTCTACCACTTGCCATCTGATTTTAAAAGACAGGGTTTCTTGGTGAACCTGAAGTTCACTTATCTAAATAAACCAGACAGTGAAGTCCTCCTGTTTTTGCCTCTCCAGCACTGCCTAGCCATTTAGTGTAGGTTCTAGAGACTAAACTCCGGTCTTCATTCTTGTACACCTGTACCTTATCAACTGAACCAACAGCATCCTACTTCATATTTTAATAGTTTTGACATTGAAGATTTTGAAGTTTCACCTAAAATTCAGATTTATGGCTTCTGGTTGTAAATATTTGAAAAATACAGTGAGACGAGCTTCTTTGCCTATGGCCAAGTAGCTTAGAGCCAAGTACCAACTGCTTTCATTCAAGGGTACTGGAGAGAATCACACTCTTCAAGAGCCACATCTGCCAACCTCCCTAATATTTACACCCTGCCTGCTTCATTTATTTATATTTTCATCCTGGCTTCTAAAAAACTTGAATTTCCTTCCATTAGCACTGCGGTTGAGCCCTTGTCCCCTAAGGGTGGGGAAACTTCTGTAAAGAATGCTTGACTGCACAACTCACTACTGAAAGTCTGTTTTTTGAGGCTTTACGGACATTGTGACATTACTGAGCACTGAACAGCCAACTGCATTACTTACCAGGCTCCAGGATGTCTCACTGGGAGAGATGCTCTGTTTGTTTAGACTCAGCCTTCAGGCCGAAGACACACATTCTTTTGCCCAGCAAGAAGTGGGAAGTGGGAGAATGGGCTGGTAGGTGTCTAAAGCTGTCTGTAGTTTTATAAAGATGGAAAATGGTTGTTTTGGAGCAGCAGAAACCCGAAACCAGTAGAAATAAGTATTTTTTAATCTTTGTTTTTCAAGCCATTGTTCCCCGTTCTTGTGTTCCCAGTTTCATGAATCATGTACAACACTGATCAGAAATGGCCTAGACATTTATCTCATGGCAGAGCCCTACAGTTTCTCAGAACCCTTGCCCACTACTGGGTAGCATAAGAGGCCTGTAACCAGACTAACTAAGGGTTTTGGAGACCCACCTTCATAGTCCCACTGCACGCTTATTCATTAAGTTGTAATTAATAGAAGAGGAAGCTATTGTATATTCATACAAACCCACCAGACTTGATTCATATACCAAATGGATTAATGAAAACTGACATGTAGCTGCTCCTTATTAAGTTTAGGGTTGGCAGATAAGTAGCATAGCTGGGAAGAACACAGTGATGAGTCTAATAGAGGGACTAATATTTAGTAACATGAAAAACCACATATCTCCAATTTTCATGGACCAGAGAACCTTTAAGGTCATATGGGAATACTTTTGTCTTGTATACCAAATGAATGTACTGTCTAGTTTTGGATCTTGTGTCACATATTAACTCTAGAGCATAAGGTACTTTCCTAAACATGTTTATGCTCTTCTACCTTACCCATCAGATGGGGAAAATGATAACATACCATTATAGTATCCAACACAAAATCATAATGACTATAACAGTAAAAATGAAAACAAATATTTATCCCATGCTCTCTGTGAAATTATTACATTTTATACAAGTTTAATATTAATTGGTTTATTGCCTCATTGTATATCCATTTATTTAAACCACATAGTTACAAATAAATATGTTCCATAATATTCTCATTTTATAGGCGAAAAAATTAAGATAAGAAAATCAAAAAACTTCAGTGCCTACAGCTGTGGTTACCATTAATACATTGAATATCTTTCTGATTTGCTATAATTAGATTTAAGTAATTAATTTTCAGTTCCTTCTAATTCCCTTGTACTCACACACCTTCTGTAGCTCTCTGTTGGTGGACACTTGCTGATTACCATGTGGTGTATGTGAAATGCAAGTCCAGAAACCATTCACCTTTCACATAAGGCGTCGTCTGCCTCTTTGTATTAGTCTGAAATGAATTCCATTGCCTTTTGTTCACTTGACAGGTATATATATATATATATATGAGCAGCACAGAGAAGGAGGCTTTCAGGCTAGCTCTAGAGAGTAGGTGTAAAAAATTTTGGAGTGTGCACTGATGGACAAAGGGGCATGTTACTGAAACTAAAGGAAGTGAATATTTCAGCCTATTCCATCTCATCCATTTGTGTGCAGATACCACCTGTGAAGAGATACACAAGTGACAGCACACTGGGCTGAAATTTTTGACCGAGACTGACATCCACAGTGGATGCCTTGTTTGATTCTCAGAGGCACCGCTGTTCCTACTATCTGGCTCATTTTCTCCACTGTCAGGTCTGGGGTCAGACACTACCTTGTCAGTGAGTCCTGCCTTCTCCAAGTTATTACTGAGTGTTTTCTCTATCCACAGCCAGCATGTCATAGCCCCTCTGCTTGCCTGTCAAAGCCCTCTCTCCTCATCCCCATTTTCCTCCACCAAAGCTTACTCCAGTTGCTGATTTTACATTTGAGTTATTCCCTATTTAATTCCTCCACCAGAATGGAGCTTCCTTGCACTGACTTCATAAGGGTTTGTTGCTAAATATTCAGACATTTGGTAAGCTATTGAGTTAGGCCGAGTGGAATATTTATATCACACCAAATGTCATATCATAAAAATGAGTTCTTTTTTCCTAAAAATCTTTTTAGGCTTAGTATTACCATGATTCCCCCCCCACACCAAAGCCCTATTAAATGGAGCATCATGGGAAAAGAGATTTTGGTTTCTCAGTCAATGCTATGTAGAAAGACTTTTATAGCATAATTTGCAAGTATTTGTTGGAATTGTAAATGGGTCTATGAGGAAATGATTGAGTGAGTGGACATGCAGAAGTCACTTAGTACCCTCGCACGGGGGTAAAGTCATCATCTCTCCTGTCGTGGTGCACTGAGCTGCTCACTGATACATGAACTTCACTAGGCCCTCATGGGAGAGGGGCTCATGAAAATTAGAGAGCAAGACTGGAGGCTGAAGTTCCCTAGCTTCCTCTTAGGAGCATTGACTTTGAGCCAATTGGCAAAAAAAAAATTCTAGCTAAATTTAGTATGAAAAAAAAGAGCTAAAATATGTAAACAGATGCCTACAAAGAACAAAAGAAAAAAATCTATTGCATGTAATAGGGGAGGCTTGAATTCACTTCCAATCCCCAGTTTTAGATTTTTATTAATACCTTAAACAAGAGTGACTCCTAACTTTTTACCTGATTTTCCATAATTACTATTTCATGAAGTTCTGCCATGCAATGTTTGTGATTTCCGGAAACTGTATAACCTGATGTCATGAAGTCTGAGATTTCTTTAAGGTACCTCTCTTCCTAGAAGAAGATTGGCATTAAGAAATAAAGCATAGACTGACAGCTGGGAATCCAGCATGGGACTGACTCAGACACCCTGAACATGGGTCTCAGTTAAAAGGCCTGGACAGTCTAAGGGACCTCTGACAGTGGAACCAGGATGTATTCCTGGTGCACAAAAGGACTTTGGGTGCACATTCCCCATGGAGGGATACTGCCTTAATTTAGGGGCAGGAGGTAGGGCCTAATCCCTACTTCAAATGACTTGACAGATTTAGATGATCCCTACAGGATGGCATCACCCTACATGTGGAGAGTGGGTGGCGGTGGGATGGGAGGGTGGTTGGGGGGGAATGGGAGGGTGGAAGAGAGGGAGGGAGGGGGCAGGGAGAGGGAACTGGGATCGATATGTAAAATAAGAAAAATAAATAAAAAAAGAAAGAGAGAGAGAGAAAGAGAGAGAGAGAGAGAGAGAGAGAGAGAGAGAGAGAGAGAGAGAGAGAGAGAGCAAGCATAGGCCAGAACCAGGCATACCTAAAATACTATCAAGGGTATGCTTGTTTTTCTGCTTTCTTTCCTTAGGAAATTCTTCACTAGCATCTTTGGTGCTTTTAGGTGTTTCAGCCCAGTTTCCAATGTGTCTTTTCCTATGTGTCAACACTGATTTCTCATTTAATCAAGTGTTGTCTGGTGGGTGGATCTAGGTTACATGCAGTGTTGTTTTTATCCAGAGGGAAAGATCCAATCAGAAAAAACATGACCTCCTCTTTGGTATGCTTAAGGAAATTAGAACCATCTGACCATACCTGAAACAAAATTTTTCTCAAGAAAAAAAAAATCTTATATTTTTCAACTTTGATCTGTTAACTATGCAGCAATTTGTCCACCAATAAAGATTTACTTGCATGAACCAGTGTTTTTAGTTTGAGTGTTCTGTATGCTGTGTACATGTAAAAAGAGAGATCCCTGGATACCAATACAATTTAAGGACAGAGAGGGTGCTAAATAGACTAGAAACAACTAAATGCCACTCATTATCCTGAGTTCCCAGATGTGGAAACTAAGAAAACAAGATGTTCATTCCTCTTGACCAAGGCAGAGCAGGTAGAATGAGGAGGAGGAAGAGGAAATATGGGGGCAGTAAACTCCTGAACTGTATTCTGCTATGTACCAAGTACTGTTTAAGGGCTGTATATAATAATGGAAATTAATGGATTTATTTTTCTAACAAGCTCAAGAAGTAGGTGCTATTGTTACAGTTAAGAAACTAGAGACACACAGAGGTTTGGTGCCTTGTACAAAAACCGAAATTGAAGCTCCTGGAGGTGGGGATTTGTGAAAGAGGACCCCCCCCCGACACACACACACACAGCAGTTCCCTCCAAGGCCCCAGATCAGGCACAAACCACACTCAAGCACCTGCTTTGACAGAGAGGGAGAGATCTTTTATTACACAGAAAAGTTAAAGTGGCTGCTTTCTGACTCAGGCAGAAAACAGCAGCAAATGACTTTGCAGGAGTAGTTTTTAAGATGAGAAGAAAGAGGAGGTCAGTGTTAGAATGGGCTAGGATGTGGTATATATTTTGAGTGGGTGTATGAATTAGGTGTTTAGGTCTATTAGGGAGCTTTTGATTTCTAGATTTTAATACTTTGATAGCTGGACCTTGGTAGTCAGCCTCAGGAGGAGGAAGCGGCCAAATAAGGGAAAAGTCCTTAGCGGGTAGCTTTAGGATGTAATCTAATGGTTTTTAGGAAGGCATAGGGGATGGGGAGTCAGGGCCTTCTGGAGCCATGCTTACCAGAGTCCCTCCAATTTGTATTCAGGAAACCCTCACAGCTCTGGAGCACATGGCCTTAAGTACTCTAAAGTGACTGACATGACATCAAAGCTCTTAGCTTAACTGTGAGATAGACCACTGGCCCATTAGTGACTCTTTTCTTCCTGGTGAGGCTAGTCTCTTTCTTTTCAGACCTCACAGATCATCAGCTTATGCAGACTTAAAATGGCCAATGGGTGTGCTCAGAACTGACAAACGTTGTCTTTGATTGGCAGCTGTGTCTGAGTGTCTATAACGAGTAAACTCCTGAGTTTTCCTGAAAGGTTGTTCAAGCTCCTTAGTGCTTATCTCTTACTGCCATGATCCTGAGGTGATGACAGAAAGAGTAGCGTGGGCTGAGAGTGTACGGCTTGTAAATGAGGGGCATTAACATAGAGGAAAGGCACCACCTGAAAGAGAGCTTCGTTCCGTTTGATCAAGACATCAATGTAAGCATTAAATGAATTCTCTTTGAACATAATTTTATTCTTGTTTTATCATATATATTCAAAGAATAGAGGAAGGCTTGAGGAGCCACTTCACCAGAGCATCAGAAAGTATGGCAGAGCCCAATTCACAGAGCAATCTGAATACAGAAGCTAGTCTTCTTCAAGACTTCATGTGGTCAATTAAGTATAGAAGGACTTACATGGTTTAAAAAAAGGTGAAATACTTAAAAACTTTGACTTTCTACAAATATAAACAAAGTCACACCCAAGAGTACAAGGATTCACTAGCATGCATTTAAAGGCTGTGGATGGATGGGTAGTGGCCTGACAGACTTAGATTCAAGAGTCTGGGTTTAGTGCTGGCATGATGGCATATACCTGTAATTCCAAAACTTAGGTATGTAAGAAAGGAGGGTTACAAGTTACCCTGGACTGTACAAGGAAAGTCTCCCAGTAAAGTGGGGTGGGACAGGCCCCTTCTTCACTCATCAGCTGTAGGGTTTCTGGAATGCAGTGTGCTGCTGCACACTGTACAGGTTTTTAGAGGACTGCATTTTGAATTTGATTGCTACTTAAAGATATTGCATCTCTTACTGATAAATCCTAGTCCGTCCTCTTGTTCATGCTTTGGGGTTGGTCAGCCCTCCACTCTCGCTGAACTCTCTTCAGCCTGTCAGGCTCTTCTTGGCATTGCCTCTTTTCCTAACATCCCTTTTGTCCTTTCTGCTTCCTTACTTGGAGACTAGTTAAAGGTGGTGGCTGGTTCTAAGAACCCCCACCTTCCCACCAGTTCTTAAAATGAGGCCTGGTACATGTGAAATAGCTGGGTGAATTAGCATGTCCAGAGTGAATTAACATGTTCAGAATACTCCATCTCACCAGTACTGCATAGTTTACAACTGTGAAGACAAAAATCAAGGACAGCAAACAAAATAAGAAATAGAAATGCTATGTTATATATAGCAAATATTATATATAATAAGTACTGTCTATTGTATTTATGATAATGCTATATCATATCATATAAATGCTATAAGTGATGGCTTTCTCTTGGAACTTGTTTCCTTGTTGTGCTATGGGGATGGGCTTTATGATGTTTTCCTATTGCATGTTTCATTAGTATATAGCAAAATCATTAATAAAAACACAGGTGTGCTTAAAATGATGCCTATAGGTCTTATGAAACAACTTTGATTGGATAATACAGTACATTACTTGCTATCAGATAAAAAGAAATGCTGTTCTGACAGAAAATTTCATATTTCAGGTGTCAACCTACTTGAAGGTAACTGGGGAATTAAAACATCCACATAGAATCTGTTCCTTCCCATATAGCACTTCCATCCCACAGTAAAAAGAGAAAGAGACAATAGAAGATGAGCTCTTTTAAAATTGCTATTAGCATATACATTAAAGAAAATATGGTAAAGAAATCCATGTGTTTAGTGTTTTGTTTAATTACTCCTTTTATCTTCTGAGATTATTATATACTTACATGATCTTTTCTTTCATCCCTCCAAAGCCATATATATATATACTCCTCCTGGCTCTTTTTAAAATTCAATGGATACCCTTTAGAACTAATTATTACACACTCTCTCTCTCTCTCTCTCTCTCTCTCTCTCACACACACACACACACACACACACACACACACACACACACACACACCTAAGTACATAATACGTAAATACAGCCTTCTCAATCTCTACAATGCTACTCGTATGCATGTTGTCAGAGCTGGCCGTGTGGTATTACATAATTGGTGCGTTCTTCTGTGGGGAAGACCATGTCCTCCATTTTAAAATGTGAGTAAACAGTCTTAGCTACTCTGTACAAACTAAAATAACCTAGGTGTGAGTCCTAGAGACTTTAGTTGTCCTTAGAATTGATCCCATTAGTGGGACTCTTGCTTGGTGTAGAACTTCTGAATCCAAGCCACTGTTGGTAGAATTGGCCTCTCACACACCAGCCTTACAGCAGAGGTCTCACCCTCAGTTTGCCATGGGTTTTCATTGATATTTTACATTTAGAAAGGCCCTTCCTCTCTTCTACTTATTCCTCTTTTAGTGGCTACACCCTAAGTTGAGTGGATAACAGAACAAGCAAGCAAACTAAGGAAAGTCCTTGGAGCTAGCTGTTTCCTTCTTCATGGGTTCCCTCTCACCTTCCCTCTCCTTTTCTACCAGCTACTGTCTTAAAAGAGCATTGCAGGTATCCCTAGACTTTTAAGTGTGCTTTTCTCCCAAGAAACCCTTGGAAAATAGCCTAAGTGGAAAACGTGCTCTGAACACCTATCTGACCCACATCATTTGTTGCTCTCCACTCGCTCTGATAACTAACTGGCAGCAGCTTCCCAGCATTTCTGGCATTTTAGTTCACACATCACAACTGCAGGAAAAGATTGAAATTCAAAGTTCTAATCATAACTTATACTAGCCCATTATTATTTTGCATAACCATAATGCAAAAAGTGTAACTTGGACCATTTTAACTGTTGAAAATTGAGAAGTTGTCTGTATATGAGATAGCGCTTGTGTTTAATTACTTCAGAAATCTCTACCTTTGGTGGTAGAAATGGGCATGAGTTAGTTTTCTCAATGATTTTAAATCAGAGAAAAGATGGAGCAGCCATGGATGATGACAATAGTTAAATTTACTACTACACAGACGTATCGATGCCCTGTATTGTTGAAAATGATATGTTATGGGTTGCAAGCAAATTAGAACTCATTGTCCAGAAGAATGCCTCTAGTTTCGTTGTTCAGATGTTTCAATCCCCCAGATCCCATAGTGAGCTGAACACAACAAAATACCATGTTCAGTCTTTTTAATGTGGTAGGAAGCCTCTTTCCTACCTTTGAAAATCAGGGACCTGTGTCGATAGGAACAAGACTGTACTTCTACCCACTTAATCATCAAGGCTTCCCTGAGAAGTATCCAGAAATCTATTCACTATGTCACAGAGGCTAAGAAGTCCTGAGAAGTACATATGAGTGGGAGACCAGGAGAGCCAATGATATAATTTCACTCTAAGCATGGAGATCTGAGGACCTGAAGAACTGGGAGACAAGGTCCCAACCAAAGCCGATGGAGCTTAGATCCAAGCAGAGTTGATGTTTCTCTCACAACATGCTCACATTCTTATAGTGCATTAGTCACCTTTCTAGATGTTGATGCTTGGCAAGTGCCTGAGAAGAACTTGGGGGAAGAATGCTTTATTGTGGCTTATGGTTTAGAAGATTTATCCTGTTATGGTGATGGAGGTAAGCTGGAGTGACCCTATTCATGGTGGCAAGAATTTGACACAGCATCTCCTCACATCCTGGCAGCTCAGGAAGCAGACAGGAGGACCAGAAGAAGGTGCCAGCTTCGGAACCAACCTCCCAGCAACCCCTTTCTGCAAAGTCTAAGGAGCTGAGCTACAGCCCTGAGCATTCCCCAATTTCCCTAAACTGTACCAACATCTAGAGAACATGTGTGCAAGCATGTGAGCCTGTGAGGGGGCATTTCACATTCAGGTCATGACAGGTATGAAGAAACTCTAGTAAGAGTGCTCTAGTAAGTAAGTGCTTATTCTGGGATAAAGTTTGGTTAACGTCTTTGGAATTGTCATGCCACCACAGTCATTTTTTCTTGATTTAACCGCAACTCCATGATAAGAGCACATACTATGGACTGTTTAGAATGACTGTACATTGGGCCCATAACGATCCTTTTATTCAGTGATTTTGCAGATGACAACCCTAGAGACAAGAGCAATGAACTGACTGACTTAAAGTCTCCTATTGTGGCAATAAGCAGCAGAGCAGGAATTTGAACTCCTGGTGGGGCCAGACCCATGAGTGTGAGACCTGTGCAGATAAAAAGAACCTGTGGTTCGTCGTTTAATGTTACATGCCCCTTGAAATTGTGTGTGTGTTGTTGATGAGGACGAGCATGATGATAACGATGATGTATGCTGTATGTGTTATGGTGCATGAATCTGAATGTGTGGGTATATCATTCATTGGCATATACAATGAGGCCAGAAAGGACATCAGGTGTTTTTTCTACAGTCTGCCTAACTACCTTCTTTTCTGGAGACAGGCTTTCTCACCTGTCTCCATTTAGTCTAGGCTGGTTTGCCACAGAATTCTTGGAGTCTGTTATCCTTGTCCCTTAATATGGGTGGGTTATGGACATATGCATCCATGTTTTGCTTTTTATGTGGTTGCTGAGGATTCAAACTTGGGTCCTCAGGCTGTACAGCAAGTACTTTTACCCACTGAAACATCCACCAAGCCCTTCCTGAAATGTGTTGTTATTTTCTTAAACAAGTTGTCCTTCAGCCTCATTTATTTCATTTCACTTTGTTACTTGTTATTGATCCTAGAGTCGTGTTCATGTTAGACAAGGACTTTACCATCAGATATTATCCCCTGCACCTGCTCTTATACTTCACGTTAGGCTCTGCAAATTATGTGCCCAGACAAGTCTCTTTCACTATAAATCTCCCGCTCCGAAATATTTCTTCCAAGAGATATAATTTCCCTTACCAAAATAACCCCACCAGGAATAGTCACTACCTGCTCATTACCAACCCAATGACACACTCCTGCCGTAGTCTGCTTATCCCGTGTGGGTGGGTTTGATACCTGTATTGATTCTTGATTGCCACTTTCAAATGGAAAGTATGTGAGAAGCCAGCTTCTAGATTACTGCCTGGTTATAAGGTATATAAGACACAAAACCTTCTTAAGTTGTTTATCAGCCCCCTTCAGGAGTTTCATTTCTTCTAAATGTATTCGGTTGTATTTTCATTTCTGCATTAAGGGGCATTTCAGTTTTCCACCACCATGTTCTGAAACATGTCATTCTACGTGACCTATATAAATGCATTGGTTGTCTAAAATTGATAGCTACTATTGAGGTATTTTATTATTGATAATGAACATTTATTTAGTTCTCAGCACTTGTTTGAAATCATTTTTCAACTAAACCATTTCTTTTTCCACCTGAATTAAGCATGTCGACTCTGAAGTCAAAGAAGTACCAGACAAAAAGTACTTATGCTCTTCTTGCTCCTTAATGTTCAATGTTTGGTTTTCGTACTATAAGAGCTGAAGAAATGATGAGTAGTTTTGAAACTCACTGAACCCTAAAATCAAGTTTTGCTTCATGTCATATATAAGACAGATTCTATCTTAGTGTTTCCAATTGCAAAAGTTTCTTTTCATTCATAATGTGTAGTCAGTTGTTTTATAATTTTCTCTATTACCATCACATATTGTCATGGTTTAAGGAATCATCTAATATGACATTTGGGCCTTGTGGGTAATAACATTGATGCCAGAGAGGCCTATGGGACTTGTTCAAGATTGTTCAGTAAAAGCATAGAGTGGGGGAAGATGGAAAGATAGCATGCAAATCCCTGGCATTGGGGTTCAGTCTGCTTTTATTACAGTCCACAAATCTCTTTTGATGCCTAAACCCGCTAAGATTTCTTCTTTAATTTTCTGTTCATGATAAATATTTATATAGCCTTGAGACTGAAGTTAAAGTTTAGCCTTCTAGGGCCCCATGAATATGAAAATCAGAAATCTAGAGGGAAATGCTAGCTTTTCAGTGAAAGGGCAACAATGTTTTCGAATGTTCAATGTCATGTCTGGAAAAAAAAAAAATCTGCTTTTCTGATTAAATTCTCCTAATATACTGCCATGCTACTAGATTGTTTTGGTAATTTTCTAGCTGTGTGATATATTTTATAAAACAGATTACCCAGCAAAAGGTGTCAGTAGGTGCATATCCAATGAAATGTATGGTGAAAATAGTGAGTCTGACCCCAGGAAGGGCTCTGCCAAAGGAGAATCTTCCCCACCAAAGCTCTTTTGTTTTGGTTGCTATAGCAAACCCAGAGATGCATTTTCCATAAAGCAAAATGTGAATTTTTTGTCACTGAAAAGAGATCTAATAAGGATCTTAGAAATGTGAGAATTGATTCCAAATTACAATATTATTAGAATCAAAATATTTTTTCTTTTAAAACTATCTGCCTAGGGTGTGCTCTGGGGATGGAGGATAATTGTACTGACCAGACGGCATAACTTGTAATTGCCAATTATGAGACTTTTGCAGGATAAGCTGCCTCTGATATGGTTGGGAAACAAGAGTTCTGATTAAATATTTTTTTTCAAGAAAGATCTATTACAGAGCATCTTTTTTTAACAATCTGTTTTTATTTCTTCATGATCAATTTGCCTAATAATTCAATTCCATTACATAAGACATTGTTTAATCTTATCATCTTTTGCAAAGATGTGATTCTATTCATAACTTACAGAGTACAAGCAAACAGTCATACTTAGGAAAGGATGGCACATAGAAGGAAGATCCTGTGGCTGATCAAGCTTTGTTCTCCTCAAGTGTACCATCAAAGCACTAAATCCTATCTCTGCTGATTACCCCTAACACTGTGGTTCCCAAGATGTTAAGGGTTAGCCATCAAGAAGTATCCCAGTGCAGGCAGAGAGTTCTAGATTTCAACTTTCATTCTTGCTCTTAGGCCATGTTAGTTACCTCTCTCTCTGTCTCTATCTGAGTCTCAGTATTTTCTCGAAAATTGAAATGATAATATTAAAATTCTTAATGAAATTAAGGCCATACATCTAAAGTTAAAAATACTAAAGTACCTTATAATTTTCTCCATCCTGTGGATATATTATTGTGTCATACATGAAATGATATGGATATAAGAAAGATTTAAAACAAGGATGCATTACTTTAAGTAGATTTTCTACCAACACTCCAGTCTGAGCTCTGTATCCCAGCTTAAATGGACATAAAGGATAAGCAACAGGTTTCCCTGCACTGCCAAATATTTAGAATTCAAACATCTCCAGGGAAGGGTTATGTGATCCCTAAATAATTCAGTCCACCTGCTACAATCAAAATATGGCAGAACTCTAACTCTTTCTAGTTCCTGGATTTGAGCCCAGACAAAATGTATCTGTTAAGTGGAGATACTTTCAGGCAAGACATTCAGAAGAATGCTCCATATTAATATGGGTCAAAATTTCACACACACATGTGCACACACACACACACACACACACACACACACACACATCAGTTGCTAGAACGCCATTCAAGACAGAAATGCAGAACACATTCTAATGTACAACTCCATGGGAATTCCAACAGACAGGAATTCCAGGAAACCTCTTACCATGTTCTTATATCTGAGAGGGCTTGGTGGGATCACTGAGAGAGGCTCTTTAGCAGAGACTGTACAGATTCTAGAGTATCTTCTAGAGATTATATTATGTCCTGTGTTTCAGACTGGTTCACAATCGCAGAAACTACAAGCTACCTAAATACAATGATGCACACATCCAAGACATATATCATACAATGCCATAAGAATGTTGAAATTTGTTTCAAAATGGTAGTAAAAACGTTTATATACATTTCAACTTTGGGTTTTAAAATTATCACCAGTTCAGCAGTCTCTTCATAATTGAGAACTTTGAAGAAACTCTGGTATTGGCTCTCTAGTATGAATGAAAGTTACACATTGGCTTTCTAGTATAATGCAAGTTACACACACTAATGATGACAAATAAATCCCCTTGGAGGAGTATGTAATACCCATCAATTACTCCCTTCCATTCATCATTATGCTAGTATAATGGTGTTTGTGTTCTTGAGATGAGGGAAAGATGCCTTCCTTAGATAAAAACCAAACAAAGAGCAGGACACCTCACGTGTATTAAGAAGTTAGCATCTTTTAGGAACTAAAGTATAGCTATCAGTTTGGATAATTTTGCTCTGAGTTGATTATGGGCACTATCTACAGCAATTTATATTGTTACTGATATCTACTGGACAGAAGCTAAGGAACCTGTTAAATGTAAAAAAAAAAAAAAAAAAAAAAAGATCCATGCCCATCTGACTGTAGAGAAGTTCTGTGCACTGTGCAAAACGAATTTAGTTGTGCTTTTGTCTTCAGAAACAACACATGGTATGGATTGTAGTGTTACTCCATTCTACAGAAGCATGGATGGTAGCAATGAGAGATCAGGGGATTATTCAAGATCAGAGGTTATGAGGGATGTAGGTTTGGCTTAATCTTGAAGTAGGTCTTCTAAAGGAAGAGTCAGGAGAGAAACCTTTCTCTGACAGCACATGGTGCTGCCTCCTCAATGTATTATTATGTAAGTGGCCTCAAAATGTTGCTATTTACAGGATAGACTTTAATTGTTTAAGGGCAGCAAAAAAAGAACAAACATAAATTTTGTTTCTTGGATTCTAGTTGGCCATTTGAACTGCTCACTCTGGTATTGAGTGAGTGGGAAGGTTTGCCAACCAGTCACTCTTTCAATCCTCATGGAAGCCCTCCCTTATGGTTGTAATGTGTTTAAGTCCCTGCTTGCATCCTTACAGGAGAGTTTTGATAGCTCCCTCTTTTCAAGAGAGAACATCCACAAATCCCTTTACCTTTTAGGCTTATACACATGATCACTAAAGGGTGCTGTAAATTGTGTGTGTGTGTGTGTGTGTGTGTGTGTGTGTGTGTGTGTGTGTGTGTGTTGTGTTAGGGAAATTTTTTTTCTTTCCCTGACTCAAGTGGTGCACTGGAGAGAAAAAAAAGAGATTGGGGCTTACCAGAGCTAACGGAGCAGACATTAGCTCTACCATTTTCTCCTGCCAGTCAAAAAAGAAATAAGGGATAATAGAAACTCATCATTTGCTACCTGTAAAACTGTTTACTTTCCCTGGATATTTTTGGTCTCCTGTTGACATGAGCACTGACTGCTCCTTTGCCATAGTGGATAATTCATTTTATATGAGGTTGTGTTTTCAACAGGTTTTGAATCATGCCTAACTCTGTCTGGATAAAAATAAATGCTCTCATTTTCTCCAGTGCATGTTTTCCTTTGCCCATGAAAGTTGTGATTGCTTTATTTTTTCCCCCAAACCCACTGGTAAATATTTGAATGAAAGTAAGAAATAGCATAAACAAACAAAAATCTACCCCGTCAAAAAGAGAAACTGAGTTGTAACTTCTGCTCTTCTAAGTTTTATCCTGCGTTTTAAATCAGTTGTTAGATTCTATATTGGGATCTATTGGTAGAATTCTTACACTATTTTTATCCGAATGGAATGAAGAGATGACAATCACCAGGCAACATTTTAATATGTTTATTGAAAGGTAAAAGAGACCTACATAAAGATGAACACAGTTAGATCAAAATAAAAGTTGAAATCAAGCAAGGCAGTGTGATTGAGGAGAATTTAGAATGGAGATAAGTAAGGAATGGGGAGGTAAGTTTGGGGAGAATGAGGATGAGGAGAAGTGAGATGGGAGGAGTAAGGATGGGGAGCTACAGGGTTAGGAAGGAGTAGGACTCAGAAGAGTAAGCCCAGGGAAAAAGGATTGGAGACAGTAAAGCTGGAGGAGGGAGGGGGTTGAGAAAGAGTAGATTTGGGGCAGATAATGAAACTGGAGCTTTACATTCACAAAGAACCTCAGAACTTTACCTCTGCCTTACTGTATTGAGGGAAATTCTGCTGCTGTGCAAATATATTTAGATTGGACTAGGATGGTCAAGAGCAAAGGGAAGACAAGGTGCTAAATCCTCTTTTTCCCTTCTCACAGCCTATGGGGTTTCTCACTAAGACTTCTCCCTCCTTTGCAGTTTTCTCTCTGCCTAACTCTATGTCACATTAAGTTTGCCACAGCTTCTCCCCATGGAATGACCTCTTACACTTATTTTTCAGTACATAACCACAGTGTCTAGGTTATTTCTTAGATCTAGTTCCTTCTGAAGGATGGGGATTTAGTGGTTCTGCTATAAGTTTGAGGCACTGCTTAAACCTTAAGTTCCCTGTCCTCAGTCCTTATGCCACTCTGGTTCAGAGAATCCCACTCATGGGTAAAGCTAGGACTGGGAGACCTCATCCAAAGACAGCATCCATTTAGCAAGATCTCTGGACAGAACAATGGTGCATCAAAGAAGTTTGGGCAGAAAATCAATAAGTTCTAAACTATAATTAAGATATGATAAGATTAAGCAACTAATCAGAAAATGTCCAGGAAGGGCATAGCTAAGAAGAAGTAATGTTTTGATTTGCAAGTTATTGGTCACACATGATAATCCTAGCTGTAGGCCATTCGGGAAAACGGTGTTGAGATGTAGTGAAGGTATTGACCATGTCCTGCTACTGGTGAGTCAATATTGTGGTTGAAACTAAAGCAAGACACCTCTTTTAGAAGGATGCTTGTGAGAGCAGAGGAGCATTCCTACCAATCAAAATGCCAGCTCTCCTATCACTGCAGAGCTCAGAATTATGGTCCTCCTTAGGGCTGGTGTTCCCTATATTAACAATTTTTTTTTCACACATCACTGAAATGATGGTGACCAACACCTTGCATTTTATATGGTAACTTATTTCAAAGGCCTAAAATATTATATTTATTAAATTATTTTTACCATGTATAAGTAAAGGTATTTTATAATAATATTTATCAGTGTTTGGTACTTTCAGAAGGACATGTAAGTGCCATTTAAATCTTGTGGGGTTTAGCTATATAATTAGCTTAGTCAGTAAAGTTCTTGTAGCCCATGTATGAGGCCTTCCATGCCAACCCTAGCAACCAGGTTTAAAAAAAAAAAAAAAAAGATAGGCATACAGCACAGCATGAAGAAGACAGACAGAGTCAGGGGGAATCCCTGGAACTCACTGGCCAGCCATCTTAATCTTCAGGTCCCAGTGTAAGACTTTGTCTCAAAAAGCAAAATGGACAGTTCATGGGAAGTGACACCAGAGTTAACCTTTAGCCTCATATAGATACACATATGCATACATACCCACACATGTCCCTGTCCATATGTGAACACACACGATTGCCCGGAAAAACATTATTTACTCCATAAACTTGCAAACAGAAGCAAGTAAGTTCCTCAAGTATATGGAACCATGAGGCCAGGACCACTGAAAGCCCAGAAGCGTATCAAATCCTGAAGTGCAATTGGTGGCATGTTATCAAGTCACAGGGCAGATAGTGAAGTGCGTGCAGACCCGAATCCATTCTGGCTTTACTGTATTATCTTGACTACACATCTTCAGGGTGCTTGGCTGTAAAATAGGAAATAGAGTTCATAGGTATGTGTCAGGCTTAGATAATCTACCAAATGACAATATTGTCATGGGCTGCTTGTTGTATATTTTGAGCTGACAACATAAAGGATAGTTTTAATCCTAAAAGGGTAGGGTGGGACAGTAGTGGAGTAAAGAGAATGAAATCAGGTGAGTGGTGATTTCAGGAAGATTCCCAAAACCTGGTGTACAAGATAGATTTTATGTTCAGGTCAAATTTTAAAATTCAGCACAAGAGTTAGCCATGATAAATAAATACACCAAAGAGCCAAGCAGAAGTGGCAGAGGTTATCTCTTACTTATTTAAGTGGTTTCAATAAAACTTTATTGATAAGAACAGGCAGCTAACCCAGAAGCCATGTTTGAATGTTTGAAAACGTATCATATCTAAATATCACTTCTGTTTCCTGAGATTTTTGTGTGTTTTTGTTTTTGGCACCTTCCTAACTATTTAGATTGGATGAACACCTCACTTAATATCCCTTTTCTTGGCTCCTGCATATAGAGTTTGCTTGTATTTACACCCAATGGCCTTATCTCAAGCCTGGCTGGGATGTTTGGTATCATCATGCTCAGACATGTTTTTGGGATGCATTTGTGCATCCCTTTTAAATGTCAAAGATTTGTCTTTAACAACCTGCAACTGAAAAGTCATGTGAAGTCATTGAGCCCGTACAGCAATGCTAACCTAACCCTCACCTATCCTGGCCCCAGGATGCTTCATTAAACAAACAAGACTCCTTCCCGCCTGCCTAAAGGTCCCTGACTTGGCCTTTGGTTTGCTGGAGACTTAGGGGGAACAGTAGTCCCCCTGTTTGTGTTCATCTTTTCAAACTTGATTTTCTTCTTCTGTCTTACTTTACTACTTTCTGGAGGCTAATTTTCACCATCTTGAAAACAGGGAACAATCTCAGGAAATTGTTTTCTTTCTTGCTTTTAAATATTGATTGGACTCAGGCAGAGGGAGTATAATTAAACTCACAGCAGTAATCAGGCCCTTCACAAGAAGCCTTTTATCCTTTCGCCTAACCTGCAACTGCCTTCCCTTGTCTCTCCAGGGCCTAGTGGCAGGGAGCCATTTGGCGCGACCAGCTGTACTTTGACTGGGCTTGCCATGAATCAGATGTCCTTTTCCTCCTCGAAGGCAGAATGTGTCTCTTACTGGGCCTCGCATCACATTTCAATTTTCAAATAAGTGTTTGGTTTCTGTGCTGTTCTTCTTGTTGCAGCTGATACATCAACCAGAATGATAGACCCTGAATATATATGTACTGAGCTTTTCAGGGTCACCCCCTCTATCTGAACTTGATATCTCTCATGTCCATAGTGTATACCTTTAAAGTAAAATATTCACCCACAGATGAGGAAAGGAAAAAAAAACAAAATAAAAATAAAAACCTCCATAAGGAACCAGAGAGCAAAAGTATAAGGTTTCCTGTTGAAGAGTGAGGCAAAGGGTAACCGTGGTAGTTTAAACTTTGAGATCTAACTGGATTAACCATTGACCCTACAGAGGTATGTGTAATGGTTCATTGTATGCTTTCTTCTTAACTAGGCTGTGAGGCACAGGATGCTTAGGTGCCTGGGAGGGTACTTGGATGAAGTTAACACTTAAATCAATAAATCAAGTCTATACTCCCTAACAGAGTAGCCTCATCTGATCAATGAAGACATAAATCAGACAATTGATTGATCTGCCTACCTGATAGCCTTAGGATATCAGGCTTTTGCTACTTTTGGACTAGAACTGAAATAGTAGATTTTCTTGGTTCTTTGGGTAGCAGCTAACTGCGAGCAGCAGTTTTCATGCCTTTGGACTCTGACTGGAGTGATCCCACCTGCGTTCCTTGGTCCTCAGCATGCCAGCAACAGACATTGGGATGTGTAGGGTTCTAGAAATAATTTCTTCCAATAAATTTCCTTGTGTATTATTTAATATGCAAGTATATTGCACACTTCTATGTGGAAAGCTTATTGGTTTTATTTCTCCAAAGAATGCTGGTTAATATAGAATGCTATTTATCATATGGAAATTCATTTCAGTTTAAGTAGTTTAACTTGTATGGCATTCAGCAATAGAATATGAAAGAATGGATGGTTGTAGCATCTGCAGCAGGTAAAAATTTATAGGGGACGTTTGTCATTGGGGAATCTTCACAACAGCTGAGCCTCTTAATTTATGTTGTGGGTAGGCTCTGCCTCCTGTATCTTGGTGGCAAGTGGAACCCCATTTCTTCATTCGAAGGGAAAAAATCAAGTAGATCCTCATTTCCATTTCCCATTGGAAGCCAGAAACACACTGTGATCTCCAGGATCTTAGAATTTTAAGTATGGAGTTTGTGACACAAACAAGCAGGGTTGCTGTTGTTTCCTTTGGTGATGGTTCAAGTGACAATACTCCCTCATTTATAAGGGCAGCAATAACAATGGTAACTTTGGGGCAACATATGTCTATTTGCAGTGGTGCTGGCAATTGGTAGGAGAACAAGAGTGGGCAATACTGGCTGCCTAGAACAGAGGCACCCTCTTTCTGTGGAACCTGTGGTGTAATTTGGGATGAAGGTCTATAAGCTGACACCTGATCATCTTTATTCTCTAAATTTTCCTGATCTGATTCTCCAGTCTTCATTGCAAATATGTTAGTTCATAAATCCAGTTTTTGTTAAATTAGCCAGTCATTGCTGGTTGTTAATATGTAAGAATAAGTTTTGGTTCATTTTCCTGGCATTTCTTTTCTTTAAATCTTTGCGTGTGTGTGTGTGTACATGTAGATATGTATGTTCATGCCTCTGTGTGTGTATTATTTCTGTATGTGTGTGATGTGTGTATTGTGGCATTTGTGTGTAAAGTATACATATGTACATGCCATAGTGAATGTGTGGAGGTTAGAAGACACGTCAGGATGTCATTTTCGCCTTCTACTTTGTTTGAGATGGGATTTCTTGTTTGTTGTTTTTATCCTTCTGTGTATGCACAGCAACTTGGAGGCTAGCTTTCAGACTATGGGGGATATTTTCTCTGCTTCCTATCTCCCAGTATATAATGGACATATGATACTGTGCCTAGCTTTACATGGGTTTAAGAATTCAAACTCAGACTCTCATACTGTGTGATAAGTACTTCACCCATTGAGCCATCATTTCTTTAGCCTTTCTGACATTTGCACATTGCCTACTGTACAATGTTCCTCTTCTACATGTGATCGATAGAAGACTTGAATATGGCAGGAAAGACAATTTCTCATGAAGATTGCTTTATTGTAAGGTAAATAAAAATAATTTAAGAATATAATAAAAAAATAAAGAGCATAAGCAAGGAAGGCCAATGGGATATAAACACAACAAAATTAAGTCAAATATAATAGAATGGTAAAGAGACAGAGTGGCCAGAAACTGTGGTTGGAGAAGGCCTCTATGAGGAAACAATAGTTGTGTGGAGACTTCAGTGGCAGGAAAGACATCCAGACACTAGAGAAAAGGAAGTCATGGGTGGGAGTAACAGTCATTTCTAGGTTACAAATAATGCAAGTTCCAACTTGGAAGATATTTAGAACCCTTCTAAGTCACATATGTACATGATTAAAGAAACTGAAATCTAAATAAAAACACTTCCAAACCTTGTGAGAAGTTTTGAATGTTTCAGAAGGTCAGTCATAGCAATTATGGAACATGAGCAGAGTTCAAGGTAGATTTGAATGTGCTTTTGCTTAAATTTAAATTCTTACCTGCTACATCCCATGTTGGGTGCTTTTTAGTTCTTTCTTGGTTTACATTTTCCCACCTTTTTCCTTTCTCTGTCCTATTCTGCCTTCTCCACAGCATGTTTGGAGAAAAATAACTTAGCAGCTAGCATTTGTTCTTAGTGGCTTGCTTTCAATGTGTAAGCACAGAAATGAGCACAAATTTCCAGATAGTTTAAGTTTTCCTGCATTACTGAAGAAAAACACTAGGCTGTGTTCTGTCTCTATGTGAACATTTTTCAGCCTTGAAACTCTGGATAGTTTGCATTTTAGCATAATGTTAGTTCTGCTCACCTACCTAAACATTGTGCCCAAAATGAGCTTTGGGCATCATTGCCTCTTATGAAATCAATTTGGTTCTATTGGGCACCATTACCTTTCCTGTGTTATACCTATAATTTGAGAACTTCAATCTTTTGTTTACCCTAATGCAGCAGAAGTATTAGAAACAATAAAATAATGAAAGAAATATTGCCAGTGCTCTTGTGGCCATTAATTCTTCTGTTTATCTTTGGTCTTTCTGACACATGCAAGGAAACAGATACCCTAACTGAATGTGGACATGAACCTACATAGTCCCTGTCTCCATTTACCATTTGTGCTACCAATCATATATTACTCAGTCAGTCACATGCTTGATATTGGAAATCAGGCTAAAGTTATTCTTTCCATGATAAACATCCAAACTACAAAGAGGAAAATTATGACTTGCACTAATTATCTGAAAATTACTTGTTCCACAAATGTGTGAAGAAAATCAGCAAAAGGTTCAATTCAATCCTGTCTGCCTCAGAGGGCTCCATGGTTCTGTGGGCCACTCAGGTACCTCTCAGGACACTGACTTCCTTCAGCTCCCTGAATAAGAATGGAATAAGATCAGCTGTGTTTGTTGATTTTTTTTTATTGTCAAGCCACATGCAGAAAATAGCTGTGCACTGTAACACACACACACACACAAAAAAAAAAAAAAAAAAAAAAACCAAGCACCCAGAGACTGATATTGGGGCTCAAACTTCAAGCTGAAGAACATAAAAGCAAAGTAGCTGGCCACTATCTCTTACCTCAGGCTGAATGGGCTGATCCAAGAGTTCTTCATCAAACCTCAAACTGCTGCTTCTCCTCAGTGTGGCTGGAGAATGAATTCCTAATACTGACTTCTAAAGACCCTGCTTCTATCTTTTATAGCCCTCTAGCACTGGGATTAAAGGGGTGTGATCTGTTACTCTTAGATGGATTCAGTCTTCTGTATTCCTGGGTGGCCCTGAACTCAGAGAGATCCATCTATTTCTCAATCCCGAGTCTCAGGACTGAAGGTGTGTACCATCACCTCCTAGTTTATGGCTGCTGGGAATAAAAGTGTGTGCCTGGCTTCTATGACTTATGGCTGACTTTGCTTTTTGAATCCTCAGGCAAGCTTCAATAAATCATAAATAATATATCACCATAGTGCAGTGTATCCATGACAAAGGATGACATTGTATTCCAGCATGTCCTGTTAGTCACATGGCTGAAGAATAGATCCCTGGATTTACAGTTCTTCTGTGGTGAAACATTCTGGCCTTGAAGTATAGGTGATTCTTAGTATTGGAAGAAAGACTAAAATAAATGCATTCCTAGTTGTCATAATTATGTTTGGGATATTGCTTGCAATATCCCTCCCTTGGTGGAAAATTACATGATCAGCTATTTTTTTCTTTAAGGAACTCCTGGCTTATCCCAAGAAAAGGGACTTATGCAGGGCATCTTTTTGTTGTATGCTCACATCTCACTAGGCTAGCCATGTGAACCTATTGTGCATTTTTCTGGTTGCTAGAAATGGAAAGCTGCTACTGCTTACACAGAAAATAGCTATTTATCTGTAAAACAGCATGCCTAGAGAACAGAGAATGTATAAAGCCACTGTAAGCCAAGAGCATGGAACCAAAGTGCTGCTTGGGACATACTGGCCTGAATTGATTGATGGCCCAGGCAGAAAGAAGTCACTTCTAGTCCCTTCTGAACAGACTTTTGCTATTCAGGGTAATGGATGTCAGGGCTTGACTTCATGATTAAGCCACCAAATGAATCACAAAGTTAAATACTTGGCAAGGAGAAATATGACATGCAAACTACATATGGCATTCTAATTCTCTTATTCTGAAATACCTAATGTCCAGATTTGATGCTGCATTTGGTATCTCTGAATAAATACTAAATATACCCTTCTATGGCTAGACTAAGTTATCCACATGAGTTGTTAATAATGTCCACATATAGGACATTGTAACAGTTAACGTTTGTTGGATTTTCACTCTGTGCAAGACGCTGTGTTAACACCAGTGAACTCAATATACTCCTAACCTCTTTATGCAATATACAAACACTTCTTACTAAAGAATAAAACTCATGATGCTCAGTAATGTACTCAAGGACCTACTTAATTAAGGGATAGAGCTAAGACTTGAACCCAAGTCTCCTTTTCCAGAAACCCCATTATTTAACTGTTTCCCTACTGTTTCTATAGAAGAGTAGCTTCCCATGAGTAAGCTCTTTTTTATAAAAAAAAATTCTTCTTTATTTATTTAAACATTTTCATCTCTTTTACATGCCAACCAGTGTCCCTTCCCTCCTCTTCTCATGTCCCCTCTCCTTGCCTATCTACCCACTTTGCCATCCACTCCTCCTCCATCTCCATTCAGAAAGGGATCAGCTTCCCATGGGCTTGGGCAAAGCATGGCACATCAAGTTGAGGCAGGACCAAGCTCCTCCCCTTATGTCAGACTGGGCCAGGTAATCCAGCATGGGGAACAGGTTACCAAAAGCCAGCTAAACATGAGGGAGAGGTATTTCTCTCACAGTTTGAAGCCATACTAAGACACCAAGCTACAGGTTTGTAGCATGCAGATAGCCTAGGTCAATCACACTCAGGCTCCCTGGCTATTGATCCAGCATACATGAGCTCCAGTGAGCTCAGGTCAGTTGTCTCTGGAGATTCCCCCATCATGAACACTCCTGGATGGCACATTCCCTCCTTTCTTCCTCAAGACTCTTGGAATTCAGCAGAGTGCTTGTCTGTGGATCTCTGCCTCTGCTTCCATCAGTTACTGGATAGGGTATCTCTGAAAGCAGTTAAGTGAAACCTTGTATACAAAAGTAGGAAAAGAGATGAAAGTATAGTATTATGAACCCTTGAATATTTTTTGCAACCTTTATGTAGTCTATACCTTTTTATCTCATGCATTGAAATATTTTATAATAATTTGAAAGGAAAATATTAATCCCTTTTAATTTATATATTTTCAAAGAAATCCAGCAATCTAATGTGCCTAACTGCAAAGCCACTTTTTTTTGTTGTTGTTGTTTTGTTTTGTTTTTTATCCACTGTAAATATTGCTCTGCTTTTGAAGTTGTGGACATTCTCTGTCCTAATATTTAATATTATGTTAAACTTCCATTTTTTTTTTTGTAGATAATTTGCCCATTAGGGCATAAAGAGCTGTTGTAGCCAAGATAACCAATCATATATTTGGTATCATCAGGAGTAGCCCAGGAAGCCATCTCAGTGAAGCCAACAATATCAAATCTGCAGCAGCAGTATTTCAGGCAGAATCATTTTCCTCTAAATAAAGTTGGTGCCATGTTTAGCAAGCTTGAGCTATGGGGATCTTCTTTTAATTGGGTATGTGAATGTATAAGAACAATTCATTGACTGACTCAATTATTTATATACACAGATTTCATATGTTTATGATCATGAAGAAATGATAGGATGGTGCATGAGTCCATACATTGTATATATATATTGCAGAGGGCATAGTGTTTCTTGTCACCAGCAGATAAAAAAACAAAACACCCTAGCCAGAGAATGAGTCAATTTGTCAGACCTAATTTGGAACTGAAGTGGAGATGTGAAATTACCTAAGGGTGATATTAAGACAAAAAGTTGGTTTGTGAGTGAGAAAGTCGACATGATAGTATTGGCTACTTAGTTCTGGAATCAAGCACACTCTGGGTTTAAGTGCTGCTTTCCAACATCTCTATATCCAGATAGCTTGAACAAATAATCAGTCATGGGAAGATCCTGATATGATGCTGTCAAGCACACCTGATGTGTAGTAGAGATACCGTAAACAATACCTGGCTTTGTTCAACATTGAATCCTGAAATACAAGAATCCTGAAAGTTGGGTGTAATTCTGTCAAATGCACATTTTTGGCTATGTACAGCAGATGTCTCTCCTATCGCTTTATCTGTTTACCTCTAAATTGGCTTAACTTACTTGGTATTTATGACAAAAATTGTGGATTTGGAAGCCATCCACTATGCTGAAGAATACAGCAAGCATGGCAATGCACTTACTGTAACACAAAAAATAACAGCCCAGAGACAGATATTGGGGTTAAAACTCAAGACCAGAGAAGCAAATGGGCCAGCCACTAGAGAGTTCTCACCTCTACCAATGCTCAGACTGAAGGGGCAATCAAAGAAAGTGTCCTCTGGTAGCATCTCCAAACTGCACTGCTCCTCAGACTATCCAAACTGCCATGAATTCCTCTCTCCACCCAGCCATATCACTCTTGTCTCCACCTCCCTAGTGTTGGCATTAAAAGTGCAAGCTCTGTTTTAGAATTTTAGATTCATTTATATGTAGCCCAGGGTGGCCCTGAACTCACAGAGATCAATCTACCCCTGTCTCCTGCATGCTGGGATTAAAGGTGTGTGTCATTACTTCCCGCCCTCTATGGCTGTGGCTAGCTTTGCATTCTGATCTTCAGGCAAGCTTTATTAGATCATAAACAATTACTTTGATTGTCTTCCTTGCTAAGGAAAAACTAAGGTGAGAAAAAAAAAAACAAAGTTATCACTAACTTATAACAAAACTTTGAGTTTGGTTATGAGGTCTTCCCCAAGGGAGAAAACAATAGCAAGACCGATACTTTTAGAGGTTATATTCTGTTAACGTACCTTGGTGTGTGCCACCCAGCCACCATTTTAAGCAGTGGTGCTAAATTTGTAGCACTTGGTCCTTTAGATCGAAGAGAGGACAGCAGTCGAATTACAGGGTGTGTGCCTTAATTTCTTCTGTCAAGAGGAAATGTGTGCTGGGTTGTTCAGACAGCTCCGGTTCAAATTAAAGTAGTAAAGCAGAGTTGGGCAGCTCCTAAGCCCAACTAGAAAAGGATGTCCAAGGCAGGAGCTCTCCCTCTCACCCTCACAGGCCATTTGAGAGATGGAAACCATACAGGTGGAAAAATTCCATTAACACCATATCATAAATGTGGTTGCATTCATGACATGTGACCTCTAATGACTTTTTTCTGGGATCTAAGGTTTTGGTTCTTGTGGATAACAAGTTCCTGTTCTGTTGTCTCATCTAGCTTCTCTGGCCCTGCGTTTGGACATCTGGCCATATTGTTCTCATTTTAAAAAAATGTCTAGAAGGATGTGGAACTCCTGTGTTCCCATGCACATGGTGACTAGATGTGGAAAGCGGGTTTCTACTCGGAGAAGGTCTGTGAGCTGTGGAGGACTGCACAAAATCCACAGTGGGCTCAGTGTACTGGAAAGGCTGCACACTTCAACATAAAGGGACCACATCGTTTTCTCGTCTGGCAACAGGACAGTCATAAAGACAGGGAGCGACTGGTATTTTGCAATCTACCCTGCTGTTTGTTCCTTTCTCTGTTTGAGACTCCTGGAGTGCCATGTCAATCAGAATTCCACTTCTCTGCCCTTCTCCCTCCGCAGTATTCCTGGGTCTCCATTTCTCCTTAGGTGTTCTAAAATTGTCTTAATGATGTTAACTACCCTGGTGGGTCCCTGAAGCAGCAAGCAGCAACCTTAGGCTTCCTGCCTGCTGCTGTTGAACTCTACCAATGAAATCAATTTGCTGCCGACAGCTGTTCCTCTCCACACTCGTTCAAGAACTTTATAGATCTTCCAGCTCATTTCCCCGGTAAGGAATTCCTGGTCCAGGTGTTTGAGGACAGAGTTGGATAGCTCTGTTAGATTTTTACACTCTTCTCTCTGTATCATCCAGGCTTCCTCGTTGTCCTACTAAGTCACTGTGGCGGTAAATGGTAAACAACCCTGGGTGATGCTGGAGCAGACTGGATAGACCTTGACTTATTGGAGATAGGTAGTTGCCACTGGGAGCTTGCTTCTAAATAAACCCATTTAGTAAGAACCGATTTAGTTTGTCTGGAACCAGAATTTTGAAAGAGAAGCTGCTTTCAAAGGACCCCATTATGTTTACTAATAGGTTTCTTGGGAAAACCATGGAAACACTGTATTGGATTTTGGATTGGAGACCCATCCCTTTTTCTTATGTTTATGTGGCAGCAGTTTATTTCTACACAGGCCTCAACAGATTCATATTCTGAATGTTCAGAAGGGGTAGGGGCTCACATTATTCACATCACAGCCAGTAAACAAGTAGGATAGCCCAGACCATAAAAAAAATGGAAATTAAGGCTTCAGGTATAGTGAATGGACTTCACTTTTTAATACAAATGCTTCAATAGTTGAATGTTTATTTTTCTGGTTTTTTTTCTGTTAATAAAGAGCTTGTGTAAAGTTATGCTTAGTGATTTCTTACCTTTGAGAATTATGGTAGTTATTCTGAAAGCTAAATTAGGATACTCACAAACTGGACTTAAAAAGGTTTAATCGACTCACTTAACAGCAGTGGTGAAAACAAAGGAATGACGCACATTTAAGCAAACAAGATCATTACACTTGAGGAAAAATCACAGAACCCCGCAGTCATGCATCTACTTGTCTTTGGGGTATACGGGTGTGTTGCACACATGAGGATAATGGCTGTGCCTGAGGTAGAAGAAAAAGGAGCCCTCTGCAGCGGCAAACCATTGCCATTGGCGTCTGCTAATGCCTTCTGCTGTAGACACAAGAGTACAGTCTCAGTATGCGCCCACTCATAACTTTGATCCCTTCTCTGTCATCTTCTCCAGGCTGGGAGCAGTTGGGAGTATTTTCCCTTGTACTTAGAAGAACAAAGCCCTTCACCCATATGCTTTTCTTGAGTATTTATGACTGTTTTAAGGCCGTGGGACACAACCAGGAATCTGATTCGTGTGTGTGTGTGTGTGTGTGTGTGTGTGTGTGTGTGTGTGCACGCTTTAGAAGGAAGAACATGAATTGAAAGCAATTACTGAATTGTTGGTTAAAAAGAAAATATTGCTTCCTGGGAGCACTGAAATTAAATACAAATATAAGATGAAATGTAATTTTTAGTTTTGATTTAGGATTAACTTCTTGCTCTTTACTTAATGGGAAGGGATATCATTGTCTAATAGTAGGGTTGTGAATGATTGTGCAACTAAAATGACCGTATGCCTTTTATCACAGTATGAAATATGTGGCCTGCTTAAGCTCACACTGAAGCGCTGGCCATCCAAGGCTGATTGAGAGAGAGGCAGTAAAGAGGGAAAGGGAAGAGAAAATCCTTTTTAAAAAGTCAATAAAGTCTCAAGGGGGAAAAAAAAGGGGTCAATCAAAATACTCAAAACTATCCATGAATCTTTTAAGCTACCCAAAATGATCCTTGGGGTAAGAACAGATGCTTAAAGGGTGGAGAAATGCAATACATAGTTGGAAAGCAGCTTGCATTGTTTCTTTACTGAAAAACAGTTGAGTGAAGCTTAGACATCTATGCCAACCTTTCATCTACTGATTCAAATTATACATGGATCATCTTGTACATATAGCTGGGGGGGGGGCTTTGTTGAATGGAGGTGGATGGGAAGGAGGGGAAGGGAAAGTTAGAACTGAGAGGAAATGGAGACCAAACTTGGTGGGTTCTGGAAGCTATTGCTGAGTCAAGTGGGGTTTACTCAGCCAAGACGGGTTTAGAGTCTAGAAATGTACTGAGCCAATAAAAGTGCATGGTTTGAGAATGTGGTGATGAGTGACCAGTAACCAGTTTCTGCAAAACAGGTGAAGGAGTGGTTTTCAATGAGAAATCAGCAATAAATTTACAAATTCCTTTCAAATGGCATTAAGTTTCAAAGTCTGAAATAAACCTATCTATGATTTTAGATTTTTAAAAATTTTGACAACTACATTTTTAATGAACTATTCTCCAGGTCCATTTGAATTCTAACAGCCATATTTTTTTTATTATTGTTGTTGTTGTTGTTATTTCTGTTCCCTAAGATTAAATGATGTTTCCATGCAGCTTTTATAAAATAATATTTTTGTTTATTGAAATTTTCATACACGTATATAATGTGTTTTGATTGTACTCACCCCACTTCTGTTTTTCTCCAAGTACTTACACTGTCCCTCCCAGCTTTATGTCTTCTTTTTAAATTTTTTTTTAATCATTTTTAATCCAATGAGGCCATTTAGTACAGCCCAGATGAGGTGTGAGTCATCCACATGGGGCATGGGCAACCTGTGAATTCTGAGCAGCCTGACATCCTAATCCAAGGGCAAACAAGTAAGGGATGAGCCCTGTGGGTCACAGCTGGAAGGGAGCAAATGCCATGACCATAGTTACTCAGTAAAAACAATCTGTCATCCATACCTCATTCCACAATTGGAAATTCTTGTGAGCTTGTACTAAAATTTTTACATGAATCAACTCATCAAATACTGAGGGCTAAAATATCGCATATAAAATTTGAAGCTGATAGAAACAGAGTTCACACTAGGAACACATCCTTCTAGGACACTGCTGCTTGTCCCCTTTGACCCAATTATCACTCTTATTTTCACAACTTACACTGGTCCTACAGTTTTCTGAAAAGGAGAAGAGAAAAGCATCTGTTGCTCTGGAGACCAGACTGAGTGATGAGAGTTGTATGCTCTTCCACTAAGGCAGCACAAAGCCCTGGAAAATGAATGTTCTTATTCCCCTTTTCAAATATGAAAACCAAGGCCCAGGAGGTCACTAGTTTGTTCATAGTCAGTACAGATCAGAGTGAAGTTTCACAGCAAGCCTTGTGTTATTTTTCCGATTACCAAATTAACCAAAGAAGCAAAACCTTAGTAAAACAACACCACCAACAACAAAAAAATACTGTTGAAGGAAACACACATTAAATATTGACCTGACAATTTTAACTCAGGGAAACATTCTTTCTACTATTTTCCATTGTGAACATTTACTCTATGAATAATGCCAAAAGAAGTGTAACTTTATTATAATGAGACACCATTTAAAAAAGAGAAAATATTTCTAGTTGTTATCTGGGGATAACTCCTCCTGTGCTTGTGTTTACTCAGGGAACTCAAGTATTTTAAAAGCCACAGACAACTATTGTGAAGTCAGACAAGGAGCAGCAGCCATCAAAAGATCCTTTTGACCCAAAAGAAACACATTTGCATGGGCTGACAAATGTTTCCCACTCTGGAAGAGGAACAGTCTTACTTTTCACACCATGCAGCCTACCCCCTAGATTTGCTGACATCTGAATCAGAATAAAATCTCAAACACATCCTTTGCCAAGTTCTTCAAAAGCTCAGTAAGCTCTTCCCAACTCCTCACAAAGAAACGGAACTGATCACAAAGCTTCTCACCCAGATTCAGAATTCCCAAATTGCCCTTAGTTATATTAGACTCGAGCTTTTAAATCAGTCAGCACTTCCATGGTAAAGATAAGGAACATGTTTCCCTTATCTTGATCATCCCATTTGGAAGAACACAGAGGGAGAGCAAGGAAAGAAATATCTTGAAGGAGCCATTATGGGGCTAGAGAGGAACCTGACACTGGGGAATTTTGCAGGAATCCACAAGGATGACCACAGCTAAGACCCTAAGCATTAGTGGACAGGGTACCTGAACTAGCCTTCCCCTGTAATCAGATTACTTTAATTATCATCATAGAACCTATATCCAACATATGATGGAAGCAGATGAGAAGATCCACAGCTAACCTCTGGGCTGAGCTACCAGAGTCAAGTCAAAGAATGGGAGGAGGGATAATATGAGCAAAGGGGCTTAGACCATCTTGTGATACCCATAGAAGCAGCTGTTCTGAGCTAGTGGGAGCTCACTGACTCCAGACTGACAGCAGGGGATCCTGCATAGAACCAAACTAGGCCCTCTGAATGTGGTGACAATTGTGACAATTGTGTGAGTTGGGCAGTCTGTGGTGCCACTGGCAGTGGGAACCAGGATTTATCCGTAGTGTTTAAACAGGCCTTTTTGAGCCCATTCTCTTTGGAAGGATACCTTGCTCAGCCTAGATATGGGGGAGTGGATGGTCCTGCCTTAAAGTGATGTGCCAGACTTTGTTGACTATCCATGGAAAACCTTACACTTTCTGAGGAGTGGATGGGGGATGGAGTGGGGAAAGGGGGAGGGGAGGGAGTGGGAACTGGGATTGGTATATAAAATGAAGAAAGATTGTTTTAAATTATTTTTTAAAGTATAAAAAAAAAAAAGAAACGTGAAGCTTGGAGTGTGATAACATGTCAAGAGACCCACAACTTCTTAGAGGCAATATGTCATACATACTCTGTTGTGGAGAATTGACAAGAGCAGGATAGTTGATGTAAAGTCTATCATGTCTGTAATTAAGATCATAAAATGATAAACTAGATGAGTAAAGAATGATAAAGCACGCTAAGACTGGATCATCTATACATCACTAGTATAGTCTGCATCTGGACACATCTCTTGGAACATCATGTCGTAAAGATTTGCATATCACCCCTTGGTATTATAGAGAGGTGGGAGTAACATTAGGAGAAGGGTTATAGTAAGAAGAGAGTGACATCATTGGGTGTGGTTGTGCTCTTGAAGGACAGAGTAGGACTCTGGTCTTGCCCTTTCTTTTTGTGCTTCCTAGCTGTTATGATGTGAGCAGCCTTGCTTTATTATGTGACACTATCAAGACATTCTGCCTCACAACAGGCCCAGAAACAATACAGTAATAGTAATAGTAGTAGTAGTTGAGTCCTTTGAAAGAATGATGCCCAGCAAATCTCCCCTCATTTAAGGTCATTTTGTTTTTCAGGTTTTGTCATAGTGACAAGAAGCTGACTAAGAAAAGTCACTATTAAATATGAGGGTAATGTTCTAGACCCAGCTTCTGTCTATATTATTGTTCCCTCATCTCTGCCCTGCTGTTTCCTGTATGTGGTTGTTCAGTCTGGCATTTTATTTATATGTAGTCAATTCTCTGTATGTCCTTATTACGGTTATGTGAAATAGAGTTCCATCAGTTGTACATCATAGCAAATGTAACTATCCAATTAGAAATAAAGCAGATAGATAACTGTGTAAAACTTACTTTACATTACCACCACCCCAAAGATGAGCCTTTGGACTCATCATAAGTCTTGTTTACTTTCACTTTATAGGTTATGTAGGAGAATATGACTCCTTCTTATGCCCTTACCCTGTCGTTCTAGCAAGTGTGGTCCAGACAGAGGAGCAGGAAAATCTCCAGTTCATTCACAGTGCATCCAGCCATCTCTAAAGCAGTGTGCCTCAGTAGGAATAAGCTAGCATTTCCTACCTTTGATTTAGGTTTCAAAGCCTAGAGCTACCAATTGAATTGCAAGAGTTCAGGGCATTAGCAATACACCACAGTTCCCTTCTGTTGACCCAAGTCATCAAGTGCCTCTTCATCTGGACCTAACTGCATGTATTGTATCTTGTTTTTGGAAACACTCTTGTGTGAAAAAAATGTCACATATGAATGACAAAGATGGGATAGAGAGCAGCTAGCCAAATCTCTACCTTGAGTTTATGTAAGGAATGGGCAAGACAGTAGTCAGGAGCTTGTGGCTCACACATGCTGGGCATATGGATATGCAGCTTTAAGACATGGTCAAACTGCAGTCTGGCAGAAAACTAATGTGACTGGCTATTCAATATAGCGAACACACTTGCCAATGCACTATTTATTAGAAAATACTATTAGATCACCTAGCAGACAGACATGATGCCCCTAGAACCCCAGTATCAAGATCCATTAACACCAGGGTCGTCATCCAAGATAAACTTTTTATAAATTATGAGAGACATTATTGTTTAGAGTCATAGACAAGTGTTGCCTTAGATTGTTAGGGGGATGAAGGTAACAGTTTTTAGTGTTTCTGATAAAACACCAAATATTTCCAGGCCCCCCGCACATGGGTGGCAGTTAGGAGGCCTGGGCAGTCTATGGGGCCTCCGGTAATGGACAGCATTCATTGCTAGTGTATGAATGGACTTTAGGAGCCCATTCTCCATAGAGGGATAATCTCTCAGCCTAGACACAGACACGTGGGGGAGGGCCTAAGCCCTACCCCAAATGATGTGACAGACTTTGATGATCCCCCATGGAAGGCCTCACCCTTTCTATGGAGTAGAAGAGGGATGGGATGGGGGTCGGTGGGGGGAGAGGGTCAAGGGAGAATGGGAGGGAGAGGGAACTGGGATTGATATATAAAATAAGATTGTTTCTAATTTAAATTTTAAAATGTTAAAAAAAACATTTTTTTAAAGTAAGGAAGGCTTAGGTTTCAGGGGTTCTATTTTTATCACATAATTTACAATTTCACTCAGTTGTAAAAGTAGTGTATTGTGGTTTTTATTGAACATGTTTAATACATTCTATCACTCTATCATGTTTCTATAACTTGGCATCAAAATTTCATGAGAAATGATGTATTCTGATTCAAGCAGCCATGGATCTATAGTACAGGTGTGTTGTATCAACGATAGCTACAGATCCTCTGTGAATTGATGGGAGACAGACAAGATGAACAGTGAACCCTGGGGAGTCTTATGTAAAAGAATTGAAAGCCCGCTGAAACAAAACAAGATTTTAGTGGTAACCATGGTAACCTTCATGGATAAGGAAGAACAGGAATTGCTCTGGTCATTATTATTATTGTATTTGAACATTTATTGACTGGCTGCCTTGGTAGAATCAGGGGTAATCAATTTTTTTTCTCAGGAGGAACAAATAAATGGAGATGAGGTCTCCCCAAAGGGAAGGCAGTGCAGTGTAAGGACTTTTAATGAAGTCAGGACTTTCAGATGACAGAGGAATGCTAAGCTGCCTGTGCTAAACAGGGAAGAGGGTTTTTAGATTTAGAGATAATCTGATATAAGGGATAGTTAGTGACTTTTATGCTGCAGATAGCTGACAGGTAAAAAGATATATGATGAAGTCAGTAGCAATGTGAAATAAAAGAAGCCAAAGGTTGGGTTTTAAATGAATCAGAGAAAGGTGATAATGCTGTGTGAGTTTTTGTTTGATCTTAATTTTTCGATCACCCATCTTCTTCTGGAATCCCTAAGGCAATATTTGTTTAGTGTAGCAGCATAATTAAGGCTCTGACCTACAAAGTCCAAGTGCTCTCAGACCCTAACTTCGGCAGTGCCTTTATGGTCTACTCATGCCAGATACGAAATGCGAAAGCCGAGCCTCTACAAAACAGAAGCACAGCTGGCTGACAGTACCTCAAGTTTCTTCTGAACCTTCTCGAGATTTCTCAAAGAGTTTTGAGTCAGTGCAGTCTGAAAGTCACCAGAATTTGGGGGAAATCCAGATTACTCATTTTGTATCCATGTTGACGGTGACTATTCCTTCAGTCATGACTTCATCTTGTTAGGTCAATAGATCCAACTGGGAGCTTTAGAAAACCCTGCTCCTAAGGGCAGATTCCTCAGACAAGAGCATACCTAGGGGCTGAGAACCATGGCACCTTTTAAGTCAGAGGTGGATAACAAGCGAGCTGATGTGCTTTGAGCAATGTTTTGCAGTTCTTCTTACAGTTGCAAGCATGGAAGATCGCTTATGAAACCCTCTTTGTTGAAGCAGAATTTCTATCCAGATGCCACCTGTTAGACTGGCATGTTCCCCCTCATAGTACCAGGTCAACCCTGCTCAGTCATCACTTGCTCCATCTCTCTTGCTTAATTCTCGGGGGCATGTCTTTTTCAGCTTCTATCTAAGAACCATGTTCTAGTATCTGCTTTTGGATGGATAGTGTATAATCCTCTTTTTTCTCTTTATCTCTTTAAGCTCTCAACTTAGATATGCCAAAGGTATTGGAAAATTTAGCCTGTAATGTTCACTAACTTTAGAATTCCCATGGAAACACTGATTTAAGGGGAGAAAAAAAAAACTGCAGGAGTCAAAGGCTGGCATGCTTCTGCTGCTTGATTCTGTAGTTACCATCAATGCCATGTAAACTCTATTTTCTTTTTCCTTATCTGCAAAGTTATGGAAGTTGGTCATTAGACCAAACACTTTTAGAGAAGCTAAGACTTTATTAATTTTTTTTTTTGATCTTTTGCTTGTGAGTTTTTGTTTTGGCTTTTTGCTTTTAAAAGAGAGTTTCACTGCGTAGCCAAGGTTAGCCTCAAACTCATTAGCCTTGAACTCAGGATCATTCTGCCTCTACTTCCTGGGTACTGGAATTCACATAACAAACTGGACATCTGCTTACTCTGTGTCAAGCACCCAGAATGGAGACCAAGGATTCGTCCATCTACCAAGATTCTTTGAGCTTATACAGCTTCCTCACAGGAAAGTTCTAGCCTTCCTGTTCAGTCATTTAGTATTACCCAAACTCATGTTATATCTGATGTTCTGGAATGATTATCAACCATATTCATTTCATCCCTCAAAGCCTCTGGATTGGATAAGAGACCACTTGGCCTCTTTAATTAGAGGCAGACTGTAGAAGGGATTTCCAGGGATACGGGACTGAGTGAATGCTGTAAGTCTGAGTGAACTCCACATCCATGCAGGACAGTAGTACACAGAGGAGGGAAGCTGTGCCAGACTGACATCTACCATCTCTCCAAATGCTTTAGTGTGCCAGCTGATGCTCATGCACTCTGCTCTTCAGAACTCAGGAATCCTTGTGAACATACGTCTGTCTCCAGACAGCTCTGATGAGCAGGGACGTAAATTTAAAAGCCACTGGGAGAGTCTGTGCACTGTCGCCACCAACTTCAGCTGCCCCCAGCTCAACAAGCAGTGTCATTGTTTTGTTTCTACTCTATCTGGAATCTTGTGCATTTCCAGGCACTTGCCTGCAATAATGCTTCTGAAATTCCTTTGCACTCCCTTTTGTTATTAAAAAAAAAAAAAAAAAAAAAATGTCCAGTGACCTGGCATTTCTGAGGGCACACTTATGCCTGCTGCTGCCATCTAGTGGAGACACCATAGCCTCATGAGTGCCTAATTCCAGCTGAATGGATGGCAATCCAGTGATGATGGGTTGGGAAATTATACACACCAATAGCTTCTCTTAACACCAATTGCTTTTTTAAAAGGTATGCTAAAAGCTAGTTGTTACAGTACCACTGCCCAATGCCTCTAAAGTACAGGAAGAGGAAGGTTGGCTGGAAAAGACAAAACCAATAAAAATGCACCATCCCCGCCTTTATGGGAGCATTTGGGGTTCTCTTGTCACTGCCTGCACATTGCCCCTCTCCAAATGAAGAGATGTCCCAAGTGTCACCACTTAGGTCATCACCTATCCTTGGTTGTTGACCCTCACCTGGGCTTCAACAGTAGTTTGCTCCATATCTCTTGGTCAGAACATCTGAATTTTAGTTTGAAATGTAAGTTGTATTCATCTGCTAGAAGCCATCCCTTTCAAAACTAAGCCTAGCTAGCTTCTGTGCTCTTAGCAACTTCAACAAAAGGTATTTGTTTTCTGTGTCTCTCATTGTCTTCTATGTTCCTCCTTTTTCCAAAAATAAGCATCTTTCCTATCTCCCTTTTTCTATTTCTGGTTTATTTTTATGATGTTTTTCTCTAGCTTTCTTCCCACAAAACCTTCTGTTCTCTATGAAGATTCCCAGCAGTTCTCCTCCAAGTGATCCAAATGGACTGAATTTATTTTCTAAATTTTGAGGAAAAAAAATGTTTATTTTGAGTATCTTGATATTTTGGGATACCTCAATAAAAGCAACAATTAATGCTGGGTCATATCACTCTAACAATGGCCATATTGTAATCACAAAGAGCTTTATCCTAGTCCTCCTGAGAATTTCTATGTGAACAGAGGTTCACATAGTTCACTGGGATCTTTAATATTCTGTAGCTGCTTTTGATTTACAGTAGTTGGCCCAAAGGAGTCCAGATATAAATCAGTGTAAAAATTGGGTATAAACTGCACTGTGGTCATCAAATTATATGACTGTGTTGTGTTCGTACTATTTGGAGCCCTGGCATTGTATTTCAGTGAACTGCATCTGTCCAGAGTCTGTGCTCTCACAAAACGTGATGCAGTCTCTTTTGCTATTTTGGATACTATTATGGTGCCCAAATTAAAATATCACATTACAGACATTTGAGACCTTAGCATTTTGGTGTTGGAAGACACCTTAGAAGGAGTGGAGTCTACCTCCTCCTTGCTATGGTATTGAAGACCCTGAGACTAGAGAAGCAAACTTCTGACAGAGGCCCTGTAGCTCTGCTTCATCCAGAGTGGAGTTCAGTTCCTTTAAAGCCTCTGGAACATCATTCATTTTATTCATACACACATACGTGTTACATATGCAAATACATATATATACACATACATATTTTATGATTTTATCTAATTCATGACTATATCTTTCAAGCATTTTTCTTCATTATATTCTTCAAAGAAGCTTTTGTAAAGAAAAGGCAATGATGGTGTTGCAGTTTTAACCTAGCTACCTAGTTTAACATCATTTCAGTTGTTGTCTAAAACTATCCTGAGGCAAGACAAAGTTGGAGCATAGTGCTCATTAGATCCATGATTGCATTTGTTGTGTATTGCTTCAGGAGTGCTCTTTGACATCTTCCATGAAACATTTAAATTAAAAGAATTGCTGAACAATTAAACAGGCCCTAAGAAGATCCAACTGACAATTATAAGAGATTAAAACAAAACAAAACAGGTTTCTCTTACTATATCAATTTCAGTACACTTAGACTTCAAATATTCTTTAAGGTAAATCATATGGGTTATTTTTCTCTTTTTATTTAAAAATTTACATTTATTTATTTATTCATTTTATGTATGTCAGGGGATGTACATTCCATGGCATTTGTATGGAGATTCCAGGACAGCTTATGAGAGTCTGTTCCTTCTACCATTTGAGTTCTAGGAATTTAACTTGAGTCCTCAGGTTTGGTGGCAAGGACTTTCACAGACCCAGCCACCTCATAGGGTGCCTTACTTTTTTTATTCCTCTTCCTCTCCCCTCCTAGCCCCTGATGCTGCTCCTCCTCCTCTTCCTCTTCTTCTTCTCCTCCTTCTCCCTAAGCATTAGAAAGTCAAGGATTAATTCTCTTTATAATACCTTATTTTCCTTATTTTTTTTATGAGAGTTCCATCTTGAATTAGGACTATGGATTAATTGGACCAGGTGTGGTGGCACATGTCTTTAATGTCTTTAATTCCCTCACAAAGGAGACAGAGGTAGGCAGATCTCTCTGAGTTGGAGGCCAGCTTGGTTTACATAGAGAGCTCCAAGACATCCTAGGGACCCTGTCTCAATATGATTATCAGTTTAAAAGTTATTTCCTCATTAATTAATACCTTGTTTCTATATTTTAATTGGTGATTTAATATTATGGTTGGTTCTTTAATACTCTTAAAAACTGTACAAACTATATTGCCTGCCTTCCCTCATTTCCTTCCTTTCCCTTCCTCCTTCCTCCCTTCCCTTCTCCTTCTCATCCTCCCTCTGTGTCTCTTTTTCTTCCTCTCATCTCCGATTTGTCTGGTACCTGGCATGCCTGTACATATTTTTAAGATATACTTCTTGAAAGAATGGTTGATGCTCAACTTCCAGAATTGTGTGGGAGTTTATGGTTACATCTGAAAGTTTATATATGCTCCTTTGAGTTTATATTAATTTCTTAAATATCCTGAAGCCCAACTGTTCTATAGGGTTTTATTTTATTTTTTATTTTATCCTCACTGGTAGTGTTGAATTAAATTGCTCCAGTTTGGAAAGAAACAAAACTTACACTCAAGCCTATGGCCAATGTAATTTCAATTATCCACAAAAAAAAAATCTTTGCTATTCAGTGTCTTTGTGTCTGTGTCTGTCAGTGAGACCAGTGTTGCCCTATAATGAACCCAGTTGACTTGGTGGGAGAGGTTTGCCTTAGTTGTTACACTTGGTAAGAGCATTTCAGCAAAAATATACCCATTCATTAACTCAGAGGCTGATCTAATAGAGGGCTTGCTGCCTCCTCCCCTTTCGGAAGCCACAGCAGGCAGGCCTGGCTTGAGGTTCATTAGAGTCTGCTAGGAGGGCAACAGGCTGGGAAGCAGCTGTAAATGATTACAATCAGGCCTGAACTAGCTTCAGCCTCTGCCAAGCCCAGTATGTTTCCCAATACTTTCTGGATTCAGAAAACAGCACGCCAGCCTCATACGTGCTGATCACAGGACACAGTGCGGTTGTGTGTTTCTCTGGTTTTGAGGTTTCAGAAGAAATGCTTAGTGTTAGGGTCAGTCTTGCATCCATAAGCCAACAGAAAATGACACTTGAACTGGATGTGTTTGATCATATTCAAAAGGGGTTTGTCGATTTACTTCAACTTCTGAGATAAATCTGCCTTTTAAATGTAATGAGGAAGAGAAAGCAACCTGGGAATTGTGTTGACTGGGCTCTTCGTTTATAAATGAGTGACAGGCTGAAGAGTCAAGTCCACACAGCTATGCTAGGTGTGTAGCTGAGCCCTACACTAGACTCCAGGAATGTGCTGGTGAATAACAATGATCTGATCTCTACACAGTGGTACAATGTTTGCCCTGTCATTGACTGTCCTTATAAAGCTAATCAATTTGAAAGATGAAAGGTCATTAGGAATCATAGTGATAGACATACAGATGATTGAGAAATAGCCATGAGTATGCATCAAATAATTTACAGGGTAGTTAATTTAATCAGCTTAAAAACATAGAGCTTTGATTACCAATTAAATAGACAAAATAGAGAGGTGGGATTGCAAATTCGTTTACATTCCTAAAAGACAAATATGCGCATATATATATATATATATATATATATATATCACATGTGTTTTTATTATCTACCTATTCACCCACTGTTGGATGATTTTGTTTGTTCTATTTTGTATTTTCTCACTCTGTGCAGACATTGAAAGGCAAGGTAGAAGAACAAGAGGCAGATGAAGTGAAGAGAGTCAGGGTGTGTCCCTCATTTCCATCTGTTCTCCATCCCCTCTGCTAATGTCACTGGCCTTACTGACTTGCTTCAACTTGTGCTCGTCCTATGATTGGCTGCTTATTGTTTAAACCTCATTTGGCTTGTTTGTGTCTGTGTCCCTGTTTCTTTCATTGTTAGGCCCTCTGGATTTCTTTCTTCTCCCCCCACCCCCGTGGCAATTGTAACCAGGAATAAATTAATTTGATGTTCTATCCTTTCTATATAAGATGCAAACTATAGGAGTTTGGAGAGAGGGGGCGGGGATATGTACCTACAGTGATTTGTAATGCCACTCTGAGTGAAGTCCGACAGCCCATAGAGCCCAGTCTTCCCCAGGAAATACTGGTATTTTGGAGAAAAACTTTTTTTTTTTTTTTTTTTTTTTTTGCATCAATCAAGGTTTAGGATATTTTGTGTATCAGTATTGCGGTTTAATAAGGATCAGGATAAACAAATAGGACGAATAGAAGTTTATTCAGGGAGAAATAACTTACAACCTAGACAGATGAACACCAGCAGGTTCCACTTGATGCTCTCCTCTCCGCGCTACCCACCAGCAAGAGAGCATTCCGGGCTCCTTCTCAAACCTCCTTCCCAGATCCTCCTCAAACCTCCTTGCACAGGTCACTTCCGCCCCTGGCTCCACCCCCAATGGATGTGGTCAGTGCCACAGGAGACAAAGTGAATATCCCACTACAAGTCAGCAAAGACAAAAGTTTGTCATTTAGCAAAAAAGCACCCCCAATTGTTCCTGATACACTGCTTGGAGTGTTGCCACCTCTGGTGTTTCTTCCAAGGCTCCCTTAAAACAGAGATCCTTGTGCTATATAGCATAGAGCTCTGTGGCTCGAACCGCCACCTAAAATGCAAAACCCAGCACCCAAAGGCATTGTGCAACCTGAAGAGCACCTGTAGCAAGTGCTAAATCCTCATCTAGATGCTAAGTAAATAATTTGCTACCAAAACTATGTTTTTGTTTTGTTTTGTTTTATTTTTTCCAAGAATCATCAGTGGCACCTTGAGACTGCCTATCTATACCCAGACTTTCAGCCTCAAAATCCTTCATTTTACAAAGATTCTCTGGTGATCGATGTGCACATTAAATTTTAAAGAATACTGTCATATGAGAGACTTAATCATTTCCTCCTTTCTGGGGAGCCTGAGTATGCAGCATGGAGAATGTCTCAAACACCAGGTGGGAAAGAATTAGAGAGGCATAAAAAGACAACACTAAATAGACAGTGAGTGAGTGAATTCATAAGTTGATGGAGTCCGTGGAGGAGAATGAATATGAGAAAAGTTCCATTAGTGGGTAGGCAGAGCTGGGTAGATGCAGACACCGACACTAAGGGCACATGCACTGAAGGTGAGGGCAGTAAATGAAAATGGATGCTGAGAGAGAGAGCTGCCTCCTGGATGCTGGAACTATGACTGCATCTGAATAGCTCTCCATTTTCCACACATCCTTAAAGTGCTTAGCTTAGTGCTTTTGTTCCCTACTTTCTTGAAACTTGTAGAAAATGCTCATTAGCCAGGGAATCTTGGAGGGCATCTTTACCTCTATCAGTCTGAAGAAGTCCCAAAGACGCAAACTTATCCCAGATCCAGCAGCTCATTCAGATGCAAAAGTTTAGCTTTCTAGAAAGCTGAATTTCAATATATCAATGCTGTCCTTAATTCTTGACGATAATATTCTTAAAAGAGATACTGAGAATTCTATGGTGGGGACTAAGGATCTTCACAATGCCTGCACTCAAAAATCTGTTGGAGGAGAAGTTATTTGGTAAAACAACCACTTTGAGAATCTAGAAACTGGCTAAGGGTAGATGACCATTTGAGACGTTTTTAGGAAGAGTACTGACTCTTCAACTGTAGCAGTAGGACCCTGTAGCAACATTTCTTTCTGATGCTCTCATCCCTCCCAGAATATATATATATATATATATGCATGTACAGCATACCTTGAAAACCAGAACAGAACATCGTTACTAGAGAGGACTGATTTGATTTGAAACATGGAGTGGAAAAGTCCCCATGCCTAGGGATATTTTCCAGACAAAAAGCATCTTGGTGACAAACAAACAAAGCTAACACTACAGCATCATGGTTCTGGTTAGGACAACCAAACCAATAGCAAATTGACTAAAATTCCAATAGGGAAATCTAGTGACCAAGGCAACTATGTGTGTACCTTGGACAAAGTCTTATATATTCCTGTAGATCTGTATATGTGTGAAAGTATGTATTTGTGTGAAAATTTGCACATATAGTCAGAAGCTGTAGAGAGTCTACTATCCACACATCACTGGCTGAGCTTGAGTCCCTGTACCAAGTGGAAAAGAGACTCAGAGGGTCTGAAATAAAGTTAAGGTTGGGACACATGTAAACTTCCTGGCATTGAATGTGATTTCTAATTCTAAACAGATTCTCTGCAAAAGGTACAAGTATTGTAGCCTAGATCCTTTTATCTTACGGACAACTGGTATCATTGTAAAACAATACACACACTTTTTCAAACACTTTCACAACTTTTTAAGTGAAAAATCTTAGAATGTAATCCCATTCTCCAGTGCTATTTGTGAGGGTTTATACAGAAAAGCTTAAAAACCCATGTACTATAAAGAGTTTCACACACTGTTCATAGCACTATTACTCAGGAAATAAGCCAACAGCAATTCATCTGTTGATTGGCCAGTGAATGGCAAATCAAAGCATCAAAGCAAAACAAAGGAATCCCAAAGCATGCAATAAATAAATAAATAAATAAATAAATAAGAAGTTTCAATGCAGATGAGTCTCCAAAGTCTCACTCTATAGATAGAAGTCAGATGCAAAAGACGTAAATTACAGATTATATTTATATATGGTATTCAGAAAAGACAAGAGAACCTACTGTTGATCCCTTCAAACTGAGCAGCCTGCAAGTACAGTGAACAACAGGGTGTTTTGTTTTGTTTTGTTTTGGTGTTTTTTTTTAACCTGTGGCAATGGAAATGTCCTTACAAGTTGTGACAATTGCCCATTTCTATAAATTCACCAAACAGTAAATCATGTAAATGTTATGTAAGCTTGATGAAATATAGCTGCCTGTCATATGCAGCTGGAATAGGTAATGATATTCAGGGAAAGATGCTGTATTAATGTATTTAAATATGTTTTTAGATCTATTGTTTCTTTATTTTCTGTGTATGAGTGTTCTGCCTGCATACATTCTGTGTAATGTGTATATCTTTTGTTCACAGAAGCTAGAAATGCACATCAGATCTGGGGTTTCAGATGAGTATGAGCCACTGTGTTGTGTCTGGGAATTAAACCCAGATCCCTTGGGGGAGAGGGGGAAACATAAAACAGCCAGTGCTCTTTAACTACTGAGCCATAGTTCCAACTCCTTATCAGTGGATTTTAATAGCATGGATTTTCATTGTGGGTGTAACTTCTGATGAGGAGAGATCAGTGCTACTGAAGAGGAATTTGAAGAATTTATTATTTTATATTTTCCAAGAGAAAGGACAACCTCATGGGATGCAAGATGTTTGGTCAGAAGGCAGAACAGATTACAGAATAAACAGTTTCAGATTGTACCGTTTGAGCATTTATGATTGGCTGTAGCACATGGGTTGCTTTTCCTGGTCCTGTCTGAAGATTTGTTCAAAACCTTGGGGAATATTGGCCTATTTAGTCAGTGTTGAAATAAAGGTGTCCTCACAAATGAGCCTTTTTCTGTATCTAAGTATTTCCTGAGGAGGCTAGGTAGCCACAAATGCTACTATATTAGTAATACCAAAAATATGATTAGCATAATTGAACAGGTGATGCATGGATGCCAAATAAACATGCAGAGAGCTTCAAGAAACATACAAAAGAACAGAAAACACAATGGCAATAAAGTCACACTCTGGTTTCCCAGTCTTTAATGTATTTTAGTAGATGTATTTTTAGAGATTTTGTTTTGTGTTGTTGTTGTTGTTGTTTTCTCTTTACTCCAGGGAAAACAAAACAGAAAAAAGCCTTAAAAAACAAAGCACACAGAAAGCACAGCCATTTGTGTATGAACTTTGCAATACTAGCACTAGCACTCTAGGACTCACGGTGACATTTGGCAGCAAAATGAAATAAAGCACTTCACTCCAGGTCTCGGTTTAATAGAGCTTAAGACCTGTATCTGGAAGAGAGACACCTTGAATGCCACAGTCAATGGTGGAGATATTACCCACAGATTTGACATGTATAAGGGAATGGAGGAAGAACTTCAAATCCTTGACATTTGTCTTTATATACTTATTAAAAATATTAAGTGTTATTAACTGATAAATTTCTCTCTCTCTCTCTCTCTCTCTCTCTCTCTCTCTCTCTCTCTCTCTCTCTCTCCCTTTGGTTTTTCAAGACAGGGTTTCTCTGTATTGTTTTGGAGCCTGTCCTGGAACTTGCTCTGTAGACCAGGCTGCCCTCGAACTCACAGAGATTCGCCTGCCTCTGCCCTCTGAGTGCTGGGATTAAAAGTGTGCACCACCAATGCCTGGCTCTGATAGATAAATTTTGATTTCCCGTAATCATGTTACTGAAGTGTGCTAATCATCCTTATTTATATAAATCACATATCCTGCTTGCTTTAACAAAAGGGGAGAATCAAATGCCCTCAGCCATTTTAAGATTCAAGTGTAATTGTCTCTTACTGTTTTACTTTTAGATGAAGATTGAATCTTATTTGGTGATATTGTAAAGCTATGGCATGAGTAAAACACAACTTCAGAGATTTACGAGCAAAGCCCAGAGGTTCATTCACAGAATCAGGTTGAGCAACAGAATCCAACAGCTGCTTAAACACAGAAATAAAATGCACCTTGTGATTTCCTGCTGAGTTTCAAAGAAGCCTGCTTGACATAGAAACATAGCAGATCACCCTAATGGTACAAGCTAGTGGCGTGGACAAGGCTCAAATCACTTGCAATGGTCCTTTTATAGATATCTTCCCAACATCCCAAGTTGAGGGTTGTAACTGGCATTGAAATTAAGACCCACATCCCACAACACATGTTTTTTTCTTGCTTGTCTTATCATATCTCTTGGGGCCATCTACACTCTGCTTTGGCTACCTCCTTTTTGCTGTATTACCAAAGGGTTACACATATCTTGAGAGTAACAAAACCACCCATGTTATATCAAAATAGATGGAATAGCTACTTCTCCACAAAAAAGAATGCAGGACTTCATTTAATATTTTACATGTATTCTCTCTCCCCTCTCTCTCTCTCTCTCTCTCTCTCTCTCTCTCTCTCTCTCTCTCTCTCTCTCTCTGTGTGTGTGTGTGTGTGTGTGTATTAGATGTTGCATGTGTAGAAATCAAACTTGTATCTATTTATATCATAGAGGGTCTAGGAACTGAACTCAGGTCATCAGGCTTGGCAGCAAGCATCTTTGCCCATATCACCAGTCACATACAACATCTTAAGGTGATTCTTGAGGTATGAAGAAAATAAATATTCCATGTTATGCTATACATATTTTCTAAATATAAAAATAACCAAGTTGGTTTGGGACATTATCAAATTAATGAGTTTAGCTAGTTGATTCTTAAGTGTTTTTTCATTTTATTTGTTAAAGATTTATTTTATGGGTTTGAACATTTTGCCTGCATGTGTGTCTGTGAACCATGTGCATACATGGTGTCCCTGAGGCCAGAAGAGGTCATTGAATCCACTGGAGCTAGAGCTGTGAGCTGATGTGAGGTACTGGGAAGCAAGTCCAGGTCCTCCAAAAGAGTAGTATGTGCTCAGTACCTCTGAGCCATCACTTTAAACCCTGAAATTCTTTTACTAAGTAAGAGTTGCTTCAAGAGAAAAAAATTAATTCAGGTAGTCAGGAAGGAAGCCTTGAAATGAAATCCTTGATGTCAGAACCAGTAGCGTTCCAGTTAATATAAGAGCAGGTGAATAAGGTTGTGTGTTACCTAATGGGTGCTGTGACCAGGTAGACTCTTAACCTTTTTATCAGGGTTATGGAATGAGACTATCTGTCTATATGATGCCAGCCTGAGTTTCCAATCAAATGAACTGTGATTAGATTCTGGATGCCCCATTTCCAGCCTTGACTTTTTATAGTCCACAGTGGTTCTTCAGGTACTTGTCTAAAATTATTTTCTGGGTAATAATTAAAGTTTGTAGATAGAAAAACTAATATATCCCTGCATTCAATGCACAAAATAAGAAATTAAGCATGCGAAAGGGGCGTTGACTGATAAAAATTAGTGTTCCTTACCAGGCATGTAGCTTTTTAAGTGATGCCTTGGCCTAGATGTACAACTTGGCAAAATACCATGTGCCTACAACAGGGAATGTACAGGATCTACAGTCCCACCGTGTGAACAGTGAAAGGTTTACCTAGGATTATAGACATGCCAGTCCATGAGTATTCAGTTCTGAACACATATATGAGTGTTGGTCTGTAGCATTAAAATGGAGCTACCAATTCTTGTTCAGTGATATTTCAGCCCTCTTAATAAAGCATGATGTATTATTCATGTTTGTGGAGATGCTGATATAAACAAGCCTACTGTGCTGAGAGTTATTAAATTACAGCACCAACAATTACATATAACACACATTTCTTAATGATAGTAAACCCAAGGTACTGGCTTACATGCTTACTACCCCACACTTTCTGTTCATTGCTCTAGAGTCTGTCTTTGGAAATTAGCCTTAGATAGGTTACTCAGGACATGAAGGCATTGCTGTCAAATGAAATGAAAGCTCCATGCACCTAAAAACCTTTCGGTGGGACCAGATGTACAGGGGAAGAATGGTGACATTGATGACCCTGAATGTGTGCAGACACAGAGTAATATCTGTGTCTGTTTCACAATTATTAGCAAAAGTAATGTCTAAAGTTTATGAGTAATTAAAAATCAGCTCAAACAATCTTGATTTGTAGTAATGCAATTGTGATGATAAATCATTGATAAAATATTTACTAAGGCACAGAAGTCTTAATTCTATAGACATTTATGTAGGAACCATGAATAAAGGAATGTTTTGATTCTAAGTAGTTGGCTCATCAGTAAAATGTCCGCCATAAACGCCCAAGTTCAACACCATAGCACCGAAGTAAAGCAGGGCATTCTGTGAGGAAATAGGTTGGCCACTGGAACTCACTGGACAGAGAGTCTAGATAACTGATGAACTCTAGATTCAATGAGTTATCTCAAAAAAAAAAAAAGATAAAAAGTGATTGAGGAGAACACCTCCATACACCTGTATACAGATATCTGTGCATGCTCATATGAACATGGGTACATATATAACACACACAAGAACATTTTAATGTACCAAAAAGCATCTTCTGTCTCCTTTGGAATAGAATATTCATGCACAACACTTAATTTACTAGCCTAAGTCACCTATGTAAAACATAGATAAGATTACCAATACAAGTATACAGTGTCCTAGCATTTGGAAGCCTCATCCATTTTCTTTCCATTGCACATTTTGACACAGAAGTCAAAGCCTCTTCTGAACAGGCCAGGAAATGATTGGTGCCTGCAGGTCCCATAGCTAGTGTTTAGTGGAGCTGTACCTCAAAGACAATTTTCTGACATCAAGTTGAGAATGTTTTCCTCAAGTGCATTACAACTCCCATCCAGACAGGAGTATGTTTTTGAACAAGGCTGGCAAGGTTTGCAACTGGTACCTGGCTGTGTTTCTAGGTGACATAACCTCGAGGCGCTGTGCCTTCAAATCCACATCACATGCCTCAAGGAACCTTTTAATCTCTCTTCTGCCCAGTCCAGATTGCTGGTGTATCTGCCAGGTCATCATGCACACAGCAGAATGAGGAGATGAAGTAGCGATTGAAAGGGGACAAACTGCACCTTAAGAAAACTAGTGTTGTTCTGGCATTGATGAACGTATCAACAACCAGTAGGCAGAGAGTGGAAATTGCTCCAGGTTAAGGATCACTTGGCCAAACAGTGCATTTTAAATGAACATAGCAGCTACCTTGGGATGGATTTCTGTGGTACGTGAAATGCCTGCTCAGAAAGAAAGAGCATTTTTTTTACACGGAGGCTTCTTTTATGGGGCTGAAATTTAACACTTAGCTAGTGATGTTGCCATAGAACGAGTGCTTAAAAGGCTTGAGACAGCCTGCAGTATAAACAGAAGATCAGGGTACATGCTGTTTTCTTTCCTCTTTATCTCCCTCATCTCATTTTTAGAAATTACGGAATATTCGGGTTTTACACACCCATGTATGCAAAGTAGGAAATGAAATGAAGACCATTGGAAGAATCTGATTTTCTGAGGGATGTATATAGGGAAAATCCCCTTGGATTTGGAAATGTCCGCTATTGCTATAAATGGACTAAGAGTACGCAGAGGGCATGGCCACTGAGCTGTTTGTGCTTTTATTCCTCCTGCCTCTCACACACCAAAACAGAAGTTTCATTTAACAAAGCAAGCAGTCATTTGTAAGACATCAATCACATCATGAAATTTTATTAGTCCTAATTTCCATGTAGCAAGCAATTTAATCACTCTTTTAAGAGACTTTTTATTCCAGCCAGGTGTCTGAATGTCTTGGGCTATGGCTGTGTTTACAAAGGATGGCAATTGTAGATATGTCCACAACAATGTGAAGGAATTCAGTATGAAGTGAACCTTATGTAGCCCAGCTTCCATTTATTGCACAGTGGTTGGCAGCTTGGGTGTGAGAAATCAATAAACATTTTGGCTTGTAGTGGCGTTAAGTGGTTTATTTATTTTTTAACAGCTCGCTGATCTTTATTTCTTGGCTTTAGGGAAATACTGGCTTCTATTTGCCAGTGTTTCTTGAACTTCTATTTCTTGAACTTTAAGAGGACCTGATTACAGGTGAGATGTAGTCTCTTTGAGAAGATGGTTGGTGCCTATCTAACCCAGGGCATCACTGGCTCTAAGGGTCACTTCAAAGCACTATTGTACATCCTATGTGATCTAAAGCCATTTTAAGTGTCTCTGAGCATGTACAGGGGTGCCTGAGCTTGCTCTTCCTTTCCTTGGCCCCAGGTCCTATGAAAATATTACTTATGGTTCTAGGGTGTTTACTTGAGATCTTTCTCAGGGTCTTGGTTGCTAGCACAGAGATAACCTTTTAAGATAGTGGGCAAGCCTTGGAGAAAACAGAACAAAGACTGAAAATGTAAGAAGCTTGTCTGCTGCCTTTAAACAAGGGATGAAATCTCTCTAATGATCTGTAAAAACAAAGGCAGTAGCTCCTCTTTGAAGGCATAGAGAGTCTATGCCATCACAGGTGCTGGCATATGGCAGGTACAAAGTCATTACCACTACCTGTCTCTGGGAGGATGAGCATAAAGAAGAAGGCTTTTGTGTTTGCACCACATGTGTATAGCTGAGTATATAAAGACCAGCCATAGAGGTCTCAAAAATATACTGTTGCATTCTGCTCCTTCCCTTCTAAATACATGCAGCTCATTGATTCTTCCTCCTTTCTAGTGTGCCTTGGGAAAGTGTGTGACTAACATCCTGTGAGCATGAGCAGGACATTTCAAATTGATTTTTTCCCCTGTACTGTCACACTGAAAAATGGCTGCTAATGAATTCTTTAAAGGGAACACAGGAACTGAGGGGCCACTAATCTCACAGCAGCCGGACCATATGGATGTGCATAAGCACACCTTACTCTGAGCTTTCAGAACCAATATGTTTCATTGGGTTTGCTTGCATCCGATCCTAGGACTGCATATAGATGAGGTTAAATAATGAATGCAACCAAGCTTCTTGCTTGCACATAGTGTCTACTTACCTTACCTCTGCATAAAACATCCATTACAGAACCCTAAGCTAAATTCTTTTATCCTTATCACAAGAATCCAGAACATAGTGATCAGAATAGTCACCTGACTTTCCAGATGTGCCCTGAATCAGAGTTGCCAATCATGAGACTAGAAGCTAGTCCCTCTCACCTGGAACCGCAGAGTGATAATATGATTTGTCTTCCATCTCTTTCCTGATCACCTGCTAAACTATTCTTATTTTATCCCTGTTTGCTCTTATTGCCTGAATTCTGTCCTTTCATTGGGTCTTATCTTTCACTTTATCAGCTACCTAGGAGAAGAATTTTTCATCTTTAATTTAATTAACATAGAGACTCCCTGGGGCTTATAATGTAGAGTGCTTTGAACAGGTCTTTGCTTTCTTTTTTGTTTTGCAATACTGTAAGCAGCACTGAGCATGTTACCTAAGCCATGAAAACAAAGAATTCTTAGCAGCTCAAATGAGATCACCACAGATGTGTAAATAGTCTCCAGTGTGTCCAAATCTATGTAAAAGAATTACATGGGATACCAAATCTTATTTTCCTGGCCGGTGCTGTACCTTAGCAGTGGATATTCTATCCTATATTTACTATCTTCCTATATATTTTTCTTAACAGTCATTTCCAGCAGGATGTAAAGTATATATTAAAGACATCCTACACTGATAGTGAGCAGAAGCTTCCAGCTTACATAATTTAATAAAAATAAATAAGTTTCCAAAGGTTAAAAATGAAGCAAACATTTTAACATTGCAAAGGAATCAGTAGAGATGATTTCTTCCCAAAGAGTCTCCCTCTTTTTAATTGTTATTAGTAGTAATATTGCTATTTATGCATATGAGAGAGAGAGCCATGTGGATGTATATGTGCTAGCCTGTATGTACAAAGATTAGAAGATAACTTTTGGGGTTAAGTTCTTGCCTTCCATAGTTCAAACTCTAGTCCAAGGCTTGAATTCACCATGAATGGGGTGATTTATATGTCATTAATTGATTGAAAAGATATAGTTTTCCTTATTTTTCAGATTGTTTCACACTTGCAATAAAAAAAAGTTGCTGATTCATAACTATAATCCAAGAACTCAGAAGGCTGAGGTGAGAAGGTTTCTATAAGGCAAGATAGTTAAACAGAAACAAAACAAAACAAACAAAATAGTAGAGAGTCCTTATACAGTTCTGGTGTAAGTATCTACAGTAGTGTGATATTAGTTTGTTGTAATTCATAAAACAAGTATTGACACATTATCATTAGCTAAACTCATTTTCCATTACTTATTAACTTATATAATGTATTTTTCCTGTTCTTGAACATCATTGAAGGTAACACTTTACACTAAATTTTCCTGATTCCTAAGGACTGTAATGTTTTCTTGGGCTTTTTTTGCTTATGATGGTGACCTTGACTGTTCTGAGAACTACTGGGGAAGTATTTCATAAAGCTAGTCATGGGGGCTGACACAGCGGGATCATGAATATTCAAGGGTTCCCTTTCCTACATAGTAAGACCTGTCTCAAAAAGAGATGAAAAAATGTATTTTATAGAAGATCCCTTGATTAATATTTACCTTCAAATTAAATTAGGTTATTTGGCGAGGAAGAACATAGAGGTGGAACATCATTTGTATCAAATCACCTGGAAAATGCATGCCACTGATGTGACTCGTTGTTATTGAGGTTGACCTTGATCACCTACCCAAGATCATATTTCTTCAACATTCACTTACACTCCTTCTCTAATTTGGATTTGCTTATAGCCAACGAAGGCTCTCTTTCAGTAGCTGTCTTTCTGTTTGAAATTCTGAACACTTAGACCTTACAATTGCCAGACCTATTGTACATGTGGAGCTGGAAATTATAAATTTATAAATTAATAGTTGCACAGATTAAACAGTAGACATGAATTTTTCTCTGGGGAAATATTCAGATTAATCAAAAGCAATGAGAGTCACCTGGAGGCAACAACTAATTGATAATTTTTACAAAAAAAAAAAGTAGAAACCAACTTAATTGTCAGTTTCAGATATGAATTCTGAAATTTGTTAGCTAGAAATAATAGTCTGTGGACAAATTAAAATTCTATCCATCATATTATTCTCTCTAAAATACATGACTTTTACTTTCTGATGAGGTAGAGATGTTCAAGATACTGAAAGATGCGGATCATAGCTCCTCTCCCACAAAAGCTATGCCATATTAGCCATCATATAGCAAGCATCAATACTGCACATCCAATTTGGACACTTATTAGCACCCTGACAACTCTCACAGTTTTGTTGAGATAAAGTGAAAGACATTAGAATGTGCTTTTACTGCAGTTAGCTGAGCATCCATGTTTATAGCTACATTATCCATAAAAGCACAGATATCAAATCACCCTCAGTAGAGGATAGGCTGAGAAAATGAGGCAAATATATGTAATGGAACTTTTGCAGCTATAAATATGAAGGAAATTATGACATTTTCAGAAAAAAAATACATGAAATTAGGAATCATTGTGTAAAGCAAAATAAGCCAGCCCCCCAAAACCCATCATGTTTCCCCCAGATGCAAAATTCTTAGTCTAAGTGTGTGTATACATATATACACACATATATATATATTTAGCTATATATATTACATTATAATATAATGTAGAAATTATATTATTATATATTACATCTATTTGAAAATAAATATGTGTATCTGTGGGTCATGAATATGAAAGGAATGTAAAGCATAGTAAGAGAACTAAAAAGAGTAAGAGGGAAAACCAAAAGAACATACTAGAATACATGTGATATCAAAGTGGGAAGAACTTTGTGGGAGAGAAGTGAGTAAAACAGAGAGGAAGTGGACTGTGTGTGATAGATAAGAATAACAGACACATACACACACACACAGAGGTCACAATGAAATCCATGTCTTTACATAATAACCCAAATTTTTTAAAATAATGAATGAGAAAGAGTTGTAAGCATAAGTTTTCTGGCCCAGCAGGTCCCACTGCCTTTCTTAGCCCCAAAGAAATACACAGACACTGTATTAGTTATAAAGCTGTTGGCCATCAGCTAAGGTGTCTTATCGGCTAGCTCTGTCTTAATTATTAACCCATTTCTATCAATCCAGGTATTTCCATGTGGTCTTATCTTACTGGAGAATGCTGGACCTGCAACTCCTTTCCCGGCTACATGATAACTGCTCAGCAGTGCCACAGAGAGGAGAGTGATTTCCTGTTTGTCCCTGCTTATATCCTAATTCTGCCCAGCTATGTCACTTACTGTCTGGCTAATCAGCCCATCAATATTTTATTCATTAACCAATAAGAGAAACATACACAGAAGAACATTCTCCATCAAAAAGTGCTTGTCTTTAAAATTTTTGCCTTACCATATCGTTTAACTATTAGCTTCATCATTACACTAATGAAGCCACACTTGTCTTCCTTTGAGATCCTCTTCTCTGATGGTAGAACTGTCCTGCTCTGATGGTAGAACTCCGCCTGCTCCAAGTTAGAAAACTTTCCAGCCTATACATTTCAGGTTATTGTTCTACACAAAAGCAAAGATATATGGGACTCTGTTGTGCCTTGAATATTTTTGCCTTCTCGTCTACTGGGACCTGCTCCCCAATGTAAGTGTTGAGAGTTGATGGCCCTTTAAGAAGTGACTGAGTCTTTGGGAGGGATTAATTCTATTCTCAAAGAACAGAGTTAGTTTACTGAGAGTAGACTGTGGTAGAGCATTTGACCCACTTTTCATCCATCTCTTTGACTTTACCATGACTTAAAGTGGCACAAAACCCTTAGCAGAAGCTGGGGAAATGCCAAAATTATGCTCTTGGACTTTCAGAATCAGGGGCCAAGATAAACTTTCCTTTATAACTTACCTGGCCTTGGTTATTCTGAAAAACAAGAGAAAATAGATTGTGACAGTCACCACAGAGCAAGCAAATACCCAAAGTGGTAGAAGTGCTGTCTTTATCCTTGTAGATAGCATATCCATTAGCAGCTTCTCAGGAATTCCCAAAGGCAGGATGTTCTCCTAGATCTATCTGCATGCCAGGGTGTGAAGAACCCAGGAGCCACTCTAAACTACTTGCATTTAAGAGAAAGTTGAGTGGAAAGCTAAGGGACCTGGGTGGAACAGTGAAGAATGTGCCTGTGTGTTGAGCAAGATGCTAGCCTTCATGACCCCACTAATTATAACAGAAAAAAAAAAATCTTTGTTGGATTTCAAGAAGTCTTCACTTCTTTAAAAATGAAATACTGAAAATTAGATTTAACTCCCACAGGAATTTTTGTGTTTCTTTTAGGTAAATATTTAAGACTCATTGTCATCACAGGGTTTAGCTTGAAACTTCCCAGGATTACATTTTTCCAAAGAATGCTGAAACTGTGGAAAGTAAAGGGCTACGCAGCCAGCTCCTTACTTCCAGAGCCAGGACAAAAATTAAATTCTTTAGACATTGAGTGTGATATTCTATCATTAGTGCTGCATTGTATCCCCATCTAGTATTTAAAGTAAATAAATAAATAAATAAATCTGAATAAAGCAAAAAAATAATATGTCTGAAAATTCACAATTCTTTTCAGATTGGAGAATGTACAGTAAGGATCATAGTTCTTCTGCCCTAAGAAATGTGGAAATTGGCAGTATTTTGAGAGATTACACAAATCATATATCATAGCTGTGTCAGCACTAGCATGTGCAAGGCAACGTAGTTGGGTTGAAATGCATCCAATGCCCGTCTATACCATCAGCAATTAATTTTAACATTGGACTAGTTTGTGATTGCTACAGATTTTGTCATTTCAGTACTGGCCAAAGATTGGACTTGCTTCTTGTTATTCTAATAAAAGTGCATTGCTTTGCCTATGTCATCATTTTGAAGATACTTCTCTGCACTGTTAGGTTTCTGTTCTACTGTGTTGTTGCCGGCCAACATAGCCTGCATTTCACCAAGGAGAGAGGAACTAAAGGCAGAAAACCTAAGAGCTAGTTGTCATTCTTCAGTGAAACATCTCAAACTTCATTTATTTTGGCCTTTCACCCTGATATTTTGTACATGTGTGAAAGGAAGAGTAAACCATGAGGTTTTTACTTTGATACGTCACCTTGAACATGTGAAAGGGAGAAAAGACGTAAGGGAACCATTGCTGGTCCAAACTAAGACTTCAGTTCTTAACTCTTTATTTTTCTCTGCTTGATTTTGTCATTTTACTTTTAGCCATACTTTCATCTGAAAGTCATTTCAAAGCTCTAGGAACTCCCCTCCCAGAGCACAAAGCCAAAATTGCTTAGATTCTGACTTTGTATCAGCTACTCTGAGGATAGATAGGGCATCATCTTAGTCTGTATCAGAGAAAACAGCAAAGATGCCAACACATTGCTGGCCCCTAGCGTTTTAAATTTTTTACATTTGTTTAGTGTGTGTGTGTGTGTGTGTGTATGTGTGTGTGTGTATGTGTGCACTTATGCACACATGTACATGTGTGTGCTGGTACACACATGTGTGGAGGCCAGAGGACAACTTTGCAGACTCAATTCTCTTCTCCTACTATGTGGGTTCTAGGCATCAAACTCAGCTTGCCATGCTTGGTGGCAAGTGCATTTCCCTGGCACCCCCACCCCAGCCTGTCCTTCCAGGCACTGGAGTGAGAAGGAGCCCAAAGAAGTGGAGTCATAGAACTTAAGGACCAGTTCGGATTCAGCCCTGGAATGTTTGTCTTTCCCAAAGCTGTTGTACTTCTGTGACCTAATTTTTCTTGTCTATAAAATAGACAAATCTTAAGAACTAGACAGGTCTGAGGGAGCAAACCCTCAGTATTGTTTTCTTCCTCTCATCCCTCTTTAGCCAAGATTTATAATTGTTTCCATATTCTCTCCTCTCTAGCCTTAGGTATCCAGAATCCTGATTCTTGCCTTCAGGCAAGAGTCTTTTGGATTTCGGCATCTGTCTTTCACTGAATTCATATGAGCACATTAGACTTCACTTCAGTAACATTAATAATCTTCCTAGCTGAACTTTTCTAGAGTTATTTATAGTTAAAACCTGGGAAAGACTTTCAGTATTTTCACCAGAAAAGGGAAAAATGTTTACTCATCTGAATTGATTCCTGTGTGAATGGATACTAGTCACTTGTCCTGCAAGATTACTCTGCAAATGGATGCTGGTCTAGTTGTTCATCTGTGTTTATTGCATTGTGAATGGAAACTGGTCTGATGATTCATCTAGGTTGATTACTGTGCAAATGGATACTAGTCTGTTCATTCATCTGAGTTGGTCAACTGTGTGAATGGGGACATTGGTCTGGCCATTCATCTGGGTTAATTGTGTGAATGGGCACTAGTCTGGTTACTCATAGGGTTGATTACTGTGTGAATTGACAGTAGTCTGATCATTCATCTGGGTTGATTACTGTGCAAATGAATACTAGTCTGTTCATTCATCTGAATTGATGAACTAAGTGAGTGACATTGGTCCAGCCATTCATATGAGTTGATTGTGTAAATGGGCACTGGTCTAATTACTCAAATGGGTTGATTACTGAGTAAATCGACAGCGGTATAACCATTTATCTGGGTTGATTACTGTGCAAATGGATAACTGACTGGCCATTCATCTGGGTTGCTGGCTGTGAATGAACAATGGTCTGATCGCAACTCTGAGTTGATAACTGTGTAGAAGGTCACTACAAGTGAGTCAAACTGTCACTGCTGGAGCATCTTCTACATACAAAGTCAATGCTTATGTCTGAGTGCTCACATTTTGAGATTTACTGTATTCTTTTGCCCAATTTTGAAACATTGCATATTTTGGGTCCTGGTTATTAATAAAAGTAGTTCTAATTGTGTCAAAGAAATGAGTGTATTTAGAGTTAATATACCTAATGATTTCACTAATTTTGATGACAGATCTATTTCAAAATTAGTGCTATAATGGGTTATTCGTGACTCTACTCCTTCTCATAACCACTTATAGTAGGAGAAGATATGGCCTCAGTGGAAATGGCATGTTTTCAACCCAATTTTACCTATTCAACACAAATGTGACTAAATTTATGTACAATAGTGATTAATCTCATGGAAGAGCTTAAGATGCTTTCAAATAGATTTGGTAATATAGTCATTGTACTTATAGGTGACCTAGATATGTAGCTTAAAATAAAGAAGGCTAATCTATGAATTTTAGAAGAAATGTGTTTCTTTAATTCAGAGGAATTAAAAGTCATCTACCATCCTATTTGGTAGTAACTGTTTATATACCTAAAAACGTTGACATTAGCAGAAAAGGTGATATAGGTGCTTAAACAATACCTAACTTTTATGTATACTTTATAATGCCAAACCACTCAGTAGCTTACAATAATCTGCAGCTTCTCCTGGTGCCTGTGTTCATGTACTTCTTAAAGGGGACCCATTCTGTGGTATTAGTTAGAGGGCAACTCTGGATGGATTATCTGAATGCCTGGAGAAAAATGCAGAAACTAGTACTTCACCATATTCTGTTGGTCAAAGAAACTGTGAAGCATGATCATATCAAAGAGACTGTGAAGTACAAATCATGCCTTTATAGGAAAATGGGCAGAGGCTATTAAGAGCATCAGGGACAGGATGCATTGCTATGTGATATTTGTGCAGATGTACCCCAGTGTAACATTTCTAGAGAAATTCCCTGTCATACTCTTTAAAGCTGAGGTTCATTAAGTATGGTCTTCAGACCAAATATGAACCTCCAGCTTTTTTTATAAATTAAGTTTCTTAGCATGCACTCATGCTCAGGCATTTGCAGGTTGTTTGTGGCGATTTTCACACTATACTGGCAGAGTTCTATAGCAACACTAACAGTCATGTAGCCCATCAACACTAAAATTTCTGCTATCTGGCACATTACAGTTAGGCAAATCATTCCATTAAGTCTTACCCCTTTTACTATTAAGTCTTACCCCTTTTACTTTTATTTTTCATTTTTTATATGTTCACTTATGATTTAAAAATAATTACATCAGTTTCCCCCACCTCCCACACCTCCTCCCATGTATTCTCTGCTCTTCTCAAACTCATAGTCTCTTTGTCTTTAATCATTGTTGTTATGCACGCATACATACATGTACAAACAAATAAACATACGATACAACTTGCTGAGTCCATTTTGTGCTGCTTGTGTGTATATGTTTTCAGGACCAACCACCTGGTATTGATAACTAATTAGGGGGCTCATCCCTGGAGAGAATAATTCTCCCTTAGCAGTCATTAAGCTCTTGAAGATCTTCATGAATGGGTGAGACTCAATGAGATTTCTTCCATCCACATTGTCATGACTGGTGTTGTCATTGTTGAAGTCTTGTTTGGGAAGTCATACTGTTGAGATGTTATAAGCATAGCTTCCCTTTCATATCCAAAAGATAGGAATTGTTAGAGCAGACTTCCTGGTCCTCTAGACCTTATAATCGCCTTCCCCATTTCCCCAATGTTCTTTGAACCTTGGGTCTAGGGGTTGTATTGTAGAATATCAGTGGGGCTGAGCACCCCATGATCAGTTGTGCCTTATATTTTGACAAGTTGTGGTTTCCTCATAATGGTCTCTACTACAAAAATAAACAAACAAACAAAAGGCTTCTTTGATGAGGAGTGGAAACTACACTTACCTGAATATATAAGAATCCATATTTAGACTGCACTTAGGAATTATACAGCTTTAGGAAAGTAGCAGATGTAGGTTCTCCACTAACATCCATGGCCTCACTAGCCATGGGCAGCTGGCAAGGTTTACAGTGCCAAGCATAAATTCTCTACCGGTCATCAAACCTTAAGTTAAATTGGACAGCTGTTAATTATTGCCAAGATATGATTTCTCTGAGAGTTGGATCCAAAGGCTTTCTCTCCTTTTCTCCATACCCATTACCCCAAATGTGGCTTTGTTGTTTAAGAGTTTAGTTTGCTTTTATGGGATGTTGTATATGTTCTAGGTGATCTTCAAAGCCAAACTTGTCAGCAATTTGAAATTGTCTGTGGTGCTTTAGGACAGGGTTGTTAAGGTCTCACCCACTAGACATCTTGGTCTACTTAATCCAAACTAGGCCCCAAGTATCAATACTGAAAAAACTGTGTCGTCTGCCTAAAGAAAAATCAACCTCCTATAAATTAATAAAAATACTTATCTATTGCAAAGAACTCACTCCAACTGATCAGAAAATAGACTCACTACATGCTGTACCTACTAGAAATGCCTCTTTCTTTAGTGAGTGACAAAGTGGCTTTGGAGAAAAAAAATATGTAAAGATCCATGGTCAGAGCAGAATGGGACAAAAGAGCCTGGGGTAAAATAAAGGCAATGGAGGAGTTAATTCTTACACTAGTTTTATATTTTAATAGCTAGAAATACTTAGCTTTAGAAATTACCTTAAAATGGGAGATGCCTGGGAAATAGTGAAGGCTTTTCAATGCTAGAGTCTGGAAAGAAAAACATGCCAAGCAATAAGCTGACAGGCTATGTGGTGTCCTTGAGTTAGAAGCAGGGGTGGGTGTGGGAGGTGGGGTGTGCTGGGTGGGGGAAAATGGAAGTCACACGCAAAGGACAAGGGCAGAATTTGAAGACAAAAGCTGAATGTGGCATTGCATCCCTCACCAGCTCTGTGTCCCGGGCAGAATCCCACGTGATAGAGGTGTGCAGAATTAAAGCTGCTCCCTAGGAACTCAAGTGAGGCTACTGCTTCATCCTTCACTACCACATCATTGAAGACCTGTCTTTATCTTAGATAAGAAAACAGAGCAGAAAAGCTTGCATCTCAGTAGTGCATCGTGAGTACTCCCTGCACCTGGAAGAACATGTGATTGATATCAGATACAATTTCGGGCTTTAACAGTATTTTTATTTTTAATTAAGCTGAAAGCCTCGACTGCTAAAGTCACATAGCTACGATGGACTGTGGATAAAGTACCACCTGTTTGGTTGTGTTTTATAAAAACACACATGTTTGTCTTTCTCCTTCAAAATAACTTTAAAGAAACACAGCTATAGAAAGGGAGGAGTGATGAGCAAAGGGATCAAGACCATGCTGGAGAAACCCACAGAATCAGCTGATCTGAACAAGGGGGAACTCATGAACCCCTGTCTGATAGCTGATAAACCAGCATAGGACCAACCCAGAGCTCCAGAATATGGGTGTTAGTTGGGGGGACAGGGCATTCTATGGGGCCTCTGGTCATTATTTATCCCTAGTATACGAATGGACTTTGGGAGCCCATCACACATAGAGGGATACTTTCTCAGCCTAGACACATGGGGGAGGGTCTGGGCCCTGCCCTAAATGATTTGACAGACTTTGAAGACTCCCCATGGAAGGCCTCACCCTCCCTGGGGAGCAGAAAGGGAGGGGATAGGATTTTGTGTAGGTGAAAGGGGAGGATGGGAGGGTGAGGGAACTGGGATTGACATGTAAAACAACCTTGTTTCAAATTTAAATAAAAAAGGAAAAAACATAAACAAAAAAAAAGTAACACACACACACACTTGAAAGACATAAATGATCATCCAAGTAACAATAGAAAGGTAGATGCTGTTCTGAAGAACTGAATAGGGACATATTGGGAATCATATGGAAACTGAACAGATGAGCTTGGGAGGGGAGCTGCAGAAGTAAGGAATGCAGCTTTGGATGGAGGATGCTATGGTGCATAGACCATTGTAGATGACAGCAATGTAATCCCCAAGGAAGTCTGACTTCTGAAAGCAGTATAGGTAATGTAGCCCACTGTTTTGGACAGTCAACTCTGTGTCACTAGCTTCAGCACATCTCTGAAGAGGGCCTCTTCTCTGTGCCATACTGTGACTTTGAGGAAACATGTGAAAGACAGACTGTTCATACAGATCCACCTGAAGATATGCCCATAATGTCCAGCAGACTTCACGTCCTAAGAGTTCACTGCCTTCCACTGACATCTTTCAGTGGATGGGTGACATTCAAACCATAACGAAGAGTAGAAAAGATTTTACAGCGACAGTCACCGGAGCTCTCTGAAAGGATAGAAAGTTGTTTCCTTAATGTTCAATACAGTTGCAACTAGCCACGTAGAATATTTGAGCACATTGATGCATGGCTAATAGAGGATGCTCTTCTATTATACTTTTTGTTAATTTGTGTTGTTTAAATAGCCACATGTGTTAACTAGCTCCTATAGCAGAAAGTTCAAGAGGAAGTTCAAACAAAATTCTTTGAACACTGGACAATCAAGACATTGAAAGAAATTGTTGTTCATGGTTTTATGCTAACCATGAAACACATCTATGTTCACAGTTCAAATCTGTCTTGCACATCACAAATGAATCAGTCAGGGTTTTCTTCCCAATGCTTTCTTTTAATACTGTTGCTGTTGATTATGTTAATGGAAATGAGACATTGAAAATTATAAGTATACCCTGTCAGAGGAGCACATACCATAATTATCACATGATTGAAGAAAACATTTTCCAAACACTAGCACAGCGTGGTATAATATGCTTTGTGTCACCTTTAAGTTAACTATGGTAGAAGCAGATTTTGTCACAAGGGACATCTCATCAAGTAGTTAATTTGTAGAAAAATTTCATTTTTCCAATTTGAAAGAACAGATGGCCTATTCATTAAAATTCAAAAGTAGATAATTACTTGATTCCAATATTTTTAGCAAAAGGACATTTTCTAACATTATGTTTGGGGAAGACTCATAGGTCTTCAAATGTTTTGTGTGACTGGACACATAATTCACCAACTATAACTGCCTGCTCTGCTAACTGAATGAGCCAGTTAAAAATAGCCTCGTAACTTCATCCATACCGAAATACTCACTTTAAAAAAATTACTCATCTCTCTGAAGAAATGTCTTCCTATTAACCTCAATCCCCTATTCAAACATTCATCAGCAAACATTTATCTCTCACTTTCGTTCTGGAGACTTGCAACTGGAGATGGATGTTTGGCAAGATTGCACCTGCCCGGAAGAAGGGGAGTCCAAATGGTGAATGTTGAATGATTGAAGTACCCTGGGGTTTCTTTCAACTTAATGGTATTCTGCAACTTTTTCTCACTGAAGTAGTTCAGTGAAGGTGGATATTTAGTGATTCATGACAGAGTATTCATAAATGTGCATGGGTAGAGTCTGCTGTTGACAGTCCCTCACCTGCACAATAATGATCGTTTTGCAATTTTCCAACCACTCAACTCGGAATTTTGTTCGACAGAAGTGATTCTCACTCTCCAAGATTTGCAAAATCAAGGAGAAACAACCTATTTGCCAGATATCATGGGTTACTGGGAAGCTCAAAGTGAAACTTACTCATCACTACCTCATTAGGAAAAATTTTATCCACTTCTGTCTCTTTTGCTTCTTGGTTAGTAGGTGTTTTTCTATAAGAAGATTAGAACATGGTGGGGTGGGAATTATGAGGAGAACCTAGAGGAATGGCTTTCACTTTGTATGTTTGCACTGGGGTCTTTTGTTGTTCTCTTCTGCTTATGTCAGTCCAGCTAGCCCAGGAAATTTGGGAACTCCTCGCTCTGCCTCCCATGCCACCATAGGCACACTGGGATTGCTGGCATGTGCCCCATTGCACCTGGGTTTATATGGGTGCCGGGGATCCAAACACAAATCCCCATGCTTGTGCAGCAAACGCTTTGCACACTGAGCCACTCCTTAACCTCGTAACTGGCCTTCTATTATAATCTATCCCAATGACTTTCAAGCTCAGTAGTGTTTTTCCTTAGGACTGTGAATGAATTCATACCCGGGGAGCTGGAGACATGAATCCATACTCATTTATCAAATATTTTTTGATAGTTACCCTGTAATAGTTTCTCAATGGTCAACAATGAAGTAATAAGATGAAAGAGATTTGTGTCTGTGCTGTTAACTTCTATATGTGCTAGAAGCCTAACTTTGACTGATACATGTCAATAGTATACTTTAAGAAAATAGGAATCCTGGGGATATCTGGACAGGTCCCATGGGATTTATCATAAATGTATTTCTCCTACTTAAAATCTTACCTCCCAGGGTTCTGGCCACCTTACTCTACATATCACTGTTACTTCACATGACAAAACCACAATTAGCCCTACTTCTTACATTTATGTGAAAATGATAAGGGATTTATGACAGGGTGGTAATGTCTTTTGATGCTGATGCTACAAAAAGTAGCACATATGGGACAGATTCCATAAAACATCCAAAAATAAAAGACTAAAATAGAATCACTAAGATAGAAATCTTTATTAACAGATAATAATTAAGCCTAATTAAACTACCTAACCTAATAAGTTATGGTAACACTCTTTTTGGTACAAAGTTTCCTAGGATTTGTCTAAGCTTCCCACTGGTGAAAAGTGGCTCTTTTAGCACCTTGATTTTTGCTTGTGTTTACATGTATGTGCTGTCTGAAATGGGCTAACTATTGCTATGCCACTGTTGGTCTCCTATATCTAGTACGAGAATCTTCTATTCTTGCTATGTCACTTAATGAATAAATATGTGAGGAATGTGGGGAACTAATACAAGCTCTTTTGGTTTTGCCTTACTGAACAACTTAACTTTCATGTTATAGTCCTGGAGGATTCTGCTGGCCACTGACATCTTCCATGACTTTACACTTTTCCTATTGAGACAAGGACCCCAAAGTCTGATAGGACAACATTAAACTAAAGAACTAAGGCTAGTAAAATTGTCCAAGCTTTGATAATGTAAAAGAGATTGTGGTCACTTAACACTTAAACATAATTGAAAATTCTACTGTAATAACCCTTATTATTATTTATTTTGGGACTTTTAATGTATTAAAAACCTGAGCCTTTTGATAATATCATATATGTATATTCTTACCCTAATGCTGTGAAAAATGTTTTTGGATGGAAACACAAATTTAGTGTAATATCTACCTAATCATCTTTAATTTTCTATTTCATTAACTTTAAGTGCAATATGTTTTATTTTCATCTGTTAATGGTCACTATCTTGTCATCAGTACAGGTTTCTTTCATGAAGTCTACTTCTCTGATGGCGTAGTAGCAGAGAGTGTAGAGATGGAAAATGAGTCCCCCAGATGAGAAATCCTTAATTTCTTGATGTGAGTCAGTTAATGAACAAAAATTTGGAGAAACTGAGACAAAATCTGAGCAGTAATTCTGCTAAAAGTTGATTGAATCAAAAGATAAATTCTTTAGGCCATTTTTAGATAGGAACAAATTATTCATGTATAGTCTGAGTTGTTAGGAATAACATGTTTCAGCAAAAATTAGTCCCTTAAAACCATTGTTGTTCAAGAAATTCGCATCCTTTTGAATATTTTAAACCCTATGGTATTTCATTAAAAAATTGTTATTACTACTTCTTTTATTAATAATTGAATGTAAAAATTATTCACATAAATGTATAGAAGTAAGTTTTCCCAAACCTAAGCTAAATTGTAATATTTTTATGCTTTTCATTTAAGTGGTTTATCTAACTTGTTTTACTTTTCATAAGCAGTGTATCTATTTTCCTTCATTTTTTTTTCTCCTTCTCTGCACTTGTGATAATGCAACAAAACATCCCCTTACCTTTTTGATCACAGAAGTACTCATAATACTTTTTTATTATAATGAGGCAAAATCCATGATAGCTAACTCTCATGAATTAATTCAGCGTGTGTGTGTGTGTGTGTGTGTGTGTGTGTGTGTGTATGAAAAACCTAAAGACAACATAAACCAATACATAGTTGTGGCTATGTAACTCTTTTAGCTTGATGGAAGAGTTTTGTAGAAAGGGTCATCCTCCAGGTCTGATCTCACAGTGCCTTTAGGAAGTTGAATAGCAACAGTGTATAGAAGGAAGGTGGTACCCTGCTGAATGGGAAGGGGATACTATGTCTTTTTTTTTTTTTTTTTTTTTTTTTTTTTTTTTTTTTAATGATGGTTCTGTAAAGTGGCAAGCCAAGTTAACCATTGAAAATACAGTGTAAAATGAACATTAGAGGTTTATTCCATTAGCTGAGAGTTCTTCATCTCTATTGTGCCAAGGATGACTTTGAAAACCTGATGCCTATGGATTTAATATTGAAATATTTCAAAATGGTTGAAGCAGAGTATATTAGAATATAAAGGAAACAAATTCCTTTGGCAATCAGCAGTAAAAAGTATTTTTTTTGAATTGTGATTCACTAATTGAAGCTTATTTTTATCAAGTACATTTAAGTAATAAGATATAACGATATGCCTAATAACAATCACAAATTTTCAATAGAGAGTGTGAAGATATCTGGAGTAATTGTTATATAGTAAGAAAATATTTCTGTTTTGGGCACTGCAGTTTCTGTTAAGCTAATGTGATTTGTTGCTATGAAATACTATCTTTTGGTTAAAGGTTAGTAAAACTGTCCTGTCCTTTTTCTTATCCATGTTCACAGATCCATGAATTATTTCAAGCTAAGTGCTTCTGAGCTAGACTGTGAAGCCTGAGTGAGAGGATGACCAGGATCCATATTCAGCCTAATTTAGAAAAGATTGCAGTTCATGGGAGGACTAAACGATATTTGCTAGCAATTAGAATTTGACTCCAGAGAACATTTTAAACTTCCTAGCATGGAATTTTATATCTGAATAATAGTCAGTGAGTGGAGCCTGTTCTCTTTGAGAAACTGGGGAAGTAGCTGTATCCATTGCTGTTGGCAGAGGCTTAAACTAGAGTTTCAGTCTAGCAATGTGTGTTATCTATCACATGGATGGAATCTGGCCACAGGAAGAAGGATTTGTGCCATCAGCTGCATGACTTAGTTAAAGGTGATTTTGGTGCTTTTGTTCTTCACAGAGAGAAGTGGGGAAAGGTTAGAAATTAATATGCGGGAGATGGAAGAGAGTAGTTGAAAAGTGTTGATTCGGAAGAGATGTTATTGAGGAAGTGTGAGAAGCCAAATCATCTCCGACTCATAAATTCTCATGAGGAAATTTATGAGTTGGGCACTAATCTTATCACTGAGCAATCACTATGTGCCTTTATTCGGTAATCATTGTTAACAACTTCATTGAGATAATTTAGCACCATACCATCTGCCTCTTTAAAATATTCAATTCAATAATTCTTAGAATATTTACAAATCTGTTTTCTCATCACCAGATCTTTCCAGATCTTCAGCAACTTAATCTTTCTGTCTCTCTAAAATATAGTTGGATACTCTGACCATTTTGCATACATGTAGTAATAATGTGATATGCATTTGTGAGCCTTTCTTTTTTTTCGCTGTGCTTTCAGGTTCACACATATTGTAACAGGTCTTAGTGTATAGTTTTCACTTTACTATGGCTGACCAACATTTTCCATTTTGGTAAGCCCTTAATCAGTTGATGAAACTGCATGGTTTCATTCTCTTTGACTGCCTACTAAATAAGTGTTCATCGATTTTCTTTCACCTTCAGTTTTTATTACTATAAACATCATTCTTAAACTATCATCTTAGGGACAGGAGAGATGGATCAGCAGTTAAGGGCACTTGATGTACCTTCAGATGACCTGGGTTCAATTTGCAGCATCCAATGCCCTTTTATGGCCTCTGCCAGCACCAGCACACATGTGGTATATGCACAGGCAAACATGTATATATACTCAGAAGTAAAAATCAGAATAAACCTTTAAATTATCTTGATCTTATTTGGCTACAGTGGCAATAAGATTTTTTTAAAAAATGTGTATTTTTTAAGGTGTAGAAGCTTCCTAACATAGTCCTTTGACTTCCAGTCCAGCAACCTATGAGCAGAAGTTCAAAATCTGTTCCTCTTGTGTTTTTATAGATATTCAGAGCATTTTGAAATGTGTGGTTTCTCTTTGTTTTTTATCTGCTCCCTTAAGAAATATGAGTGTGGATACACGTCTGTTCTGTTCTCATGTAGAGGGGGGAGAAAATATGTATGTCCCTCCAAATACAGCTATTGTAAGTTGTCAAATATAAATTCTCGAGGTAGGAAACACATTTTAGCCCTGTGAGAGTTATAGAACAGTAATGGCACATACGTGTTTTCAGTAAGTGGAGAGATTGGCACTGTCAGCTGTTTTTCTTCTTCTGAGCTGTGTTAATAATATGATGGAAATGCAGTCTTAAAGCTCCCATATAAGAATGCTTGCAGTGTGGGGGAGGGGGTCACCTCATCGACTAATACTCAGTATTTACCTATAAAGGGTTGCTATCCTCCAGCTCTTAAGAACAACATACCATGCTTATGTCCTCATCTGGTGTGCTTTGACATACCTGAACCTTCACCGAATTCCACGCATTTGTCCTGTAGAGTTGTGATTATTACCTCTATTGCACTGAAGCAGAACTCTTGAACAGAAAGATCCACTGTGTCCAAGACTACCGAGCGCTGGGATATCAGCTTAAAGCTTCAGACTTCAAAACTGCCCCCCTTTCTTCTGCCTCAAGAGAGCCAGTGTAAAACTATGCAATGTGTCAAATGAATTCGGGGGTGGGGGGAGAAATAATCCAAGTGAAAAAACATTACTTGAGACACAGCCTTGAAACTAAGAGAGAAAATTAGATTAAGTACCCAGATGGCATTCTGTGAGAGGGCAAACACCTTCTCCTAAAATGGCTGAAAATTCCCGAGTCCACACCATTGCATAGTTTACTTGACAGCCCCATCCAATGCTCTGCAACTCTTATTGTCACAAGTTTCTCCCATGTTTTGATCCGTCTACTCTTCCAGCTTTCACCTTCCCTCAAAAGTCTCCTGTTACTAAAAGCTGGAGAAAGGAGAAGTACAGTTCTTCTGGCAACAAGTAATTGATTGTTCATCAGTCACACCTCTTTTTAAAAAGACCTCCAGCATATGCAGGGTGACTTTCCTGTTAGCCTTGAACTCTAATTTCTTACATGTCCCCTTGTTCTCCTCACTGTCTCTGCTCAGTCCTGACATTCAGGAGCCGTAACTGTGGCCCTGCATTTTCCTTCCTCTTTAGAACTGCTTCAAAGTATATTTGTTTTTGCTTCTTCCTTCCTTCCTTCCTTCCTTTTTTTTAAAATTACAAATTGAAAAATTCTCTTGAAGAACTACTGTTCACTTATTCTTTTTATCTTAGAGAATGTGTCATCTAGTTCAGCTCTTGTAATCCTACAAGGTAACATAGTACTGTGTGGACTCCCTAGTGAGATAATCCAGGCATCACAAACACGTTAGAGAACTTAATATTCCACAGCCAGTAAATAGTGCCAGGATGGAATTGTCATGAATGCCTGGAAAACAAATGATGCCACCCTAATTTTAGTAATATAGTTTTATGAATCTGCTTTAGAAAATTTTAGGGTTATTTCTTTATTGCTTTTGTAGGTGATACATGATGGGAAGAATTATTGAGCAAAGTAGCATTGTAGCTTCCTTCGATGGTGTCAATTTTGTTGCTCATAAGTTGGATAAAACCTTGTGCTAGTGCTTCATTTGCCTTGTAATTTATGGCTAGTGAAGGTTAAAATGACAATCAATGAAAGACAGTTCTTTTTTTTTTTTAAATTGGAAAAAAGCAAAAAAAAAAAAAAAAAAAAAAACATTTTACTAGACTTTGCCACAGTAATGGAGAAGTTAGTAATGGTTCTGAAGCAGGGTTGGTCTCTAATCCACAAAGCCTGTTAAGGGATGGCTAACATAGTTGTGGCTTGAATTTTTCCAAATAATTCCCAATTCCCTGGGAAATACTTTTCACGGATTTTTTTCTCTTACATTTGCTCTATGGATTGACACAGTCTGTGTTTATTCAACAGAAGCTCTTGTCGTTGGAAATGGCTTGCTTGTTCCCTTCCCCTCCTCAGCTACATGTTTCTTCTTTTCCTGAAGCACATTCTGGGCTGGTGTGACCCCATGTGCCGGGACTCAAAAGTAAGGGTAGTCAGCAGTTATTAAAAAGAAGTAATGTTGAACAGTATGTCGCAGTTGCTAAAAAGAAACAATGTTGAACAGATTATAGCAGTTGTTAAAAAGAGACAATGGTGAACAGTTTGCAACTGTTGTTAAAAAGAAACAATGTTGCACTTTATGTAACAGTTGTTAGAAAGAAACAGTGTTGAACAGTATGCAGCAGTTGTCAAAACAAAAAAGAAGAAGAAGCAATGTTTCCTGGACTCTGTTCTGGCTAGGATTTTTGTTGATGTGAACCAATCCAGAGTTGTCTGAGAAGAAAGAACAGAAAGAGAGTCAGTTCTTTCCCCACAAATGTAGCAGATTTCTTCTTCATGTATGTACTTCAGTTAGGGCTTTCTAAACACCACCACAGCTCACAACCACCATTGGCACTTGGGCTGAATAATTCTTTAGTAGGATACTCATGCATTATAGGATTCTCAAAATCATCATTGGCATCTGTGCAGGAAATCACCCGTCATGACAACTCAAAATGTCCCCAGTCTTAGACATATATTCTTTGAGAGCTAAAAATTGGGAACACTGCATTGAGTCATAAATTCTTGAAAGGTAAATCAAAATGAAAAATAAATGAATATCATAAGACTATGTTGAAATCTGACAGTGGCAGTATCCTTGTCATTTTTGTCTATAAAGAGCTAAAGAAATAGTTGTTTATTGTTTCCCCCTTTTCCATGAATGCCTAATATATATGTATGCAGGATCATATGACTATGTGTGTGTTTGTGGAAGCCATAGGTCCATGCTGGTTGTCTCGCTTTATCTCTATCTCTCTTTGCCTCTTTTTTTTTTTTTTTTTTTTTTTTTTTTTTTTTGAGACCAAGTCCTCAATGAATCTAGAGTTCACAATGAAACTAAACTGTCTAGCCAACAAAGCCCCATGGTCCTCCTGTTGCAGTCTCCCAGTGCTAGGATGACAGGCATGTACCATCATGCTTGGCAGTTAGTTGTTGTGCAGGATCTAACTCTTGTCTTCATGTTCGTACGGCAAGCACTTTACTTCCTAATCCATCTCCCCAGGCCTCTGTTCAGTGTTGACTGATTGAAGATGACTGTGTATATAGAAACAATGGGGCAAGACTATGTTGTCTTTTGCTGGAATTTGGTTTAATAAATTGATTGAACTGAGAAGAGCTTCTTTTTGGACTCTCATTTATTTCAGGAATGAATATTCTATTCCCCCTTGCTTTCTTTTGTGTGCACATCTTTCCTCTTGCTTGTCTTTAGCTACTCCCATGAATAGAAGTTAAAAATCATAACCATTTATCTTGAGTTCTCTGTGTACTTTGCTAGGATTTCATATGTAATGTGTAGAAAAACCATAATGTTGATCCTGGGAAAGAACATTTTAGATTGCCTATGACCGGGTTCATGGTTATCCCATCTGTAATAGGTCCAGAAATGTTCATCCTCTTAAACGTCTCTGTGGACAGAAATGAAGAAATACTAGATTGCTCAGATGGCAACCTGTAGCCACCTTCCAAATCACTCAAATGTCAGTCAGTTTCCTGGGGGAGGTGAGGTATGTTTGTGTGCCACATGTTGTTGGAATTGGAAGCAAAACAAACAGAATAGAAATGGGGTTCAGATGCCTTAAGTACATCTTCCCTGTCCGTACTTTTGACTACTTTAAGTTCTGTAGAGCTCATTTATGTTTCTAATTCTGAAACCAAGGATTGTTATGGTTATTGTATTCTAATGCAATCTATTTCAAAGTATCTTATAACTTAGTTAAATAAATCTAAGTCAAATATATTTATTGTAGTCGAGGCCAGGTAGGAACTCAGATTTGCCCCACTGAAGAAGAATAGTCTTCCTGCATGGAACCTCAGTCTCTGCAAGCCTCTACACTGAGTGCTCTTCTGTTATACTGGATAATGAGCACTGTTTATGCTTTCTTTAAAGAGCATGATTATGGTTTTGGAGAGATGGCCCAGTGATCAAGAGCACTTGATACTTCTGAAGAGGACCTCTACTTGGTTCCCAGTACCCACATGGCAGCTCACACCTGTCAATCACTCTAGTTCCAAGGAATCTGCTACTGCTTCTAGCCTCTATGGGCAACAAGCACAAATATAGTTCTTGCTTGTTGGCAAAACATTCATACCCATAAAATAAAAACAAATCTTAAGAGTATATTGCTATGATATAGTAAGAGAACCTTTGAATGGGAGGCTTTGTTATAATAATAATAATACTATATGAACTCCAATGTTTAAGAAAACCGTGGTGTGTATGTATGTCTAAAGAGACACTGATTAGCAATATAGAATCAACTAGTGATTTAAAACCAGATATTTATTCAGCGGCCCAAACAAGTTTTTAGAAATCATTAAGTTTAAATTCTTGAAGGGAGAACATGCCATTTGAGGGCCAATAATAGAGATCCAGTGAAACCACAGTCATTGCAATGGGAAAGCAATCTTGAACAAGTACCAGATAGATCTTTCCCACATAACAAATTCATTTCTTACTGGAAAAGCTCTCTCTCTCTCTCTCTCTCTCTCTCTCTCTCTCTCTCTCTCTCTCTCTCTCTCTCTCTCTCCCCTCCCCCATGGATTAAGAAAGATGAGAATGCCAAGTATGGAGAGAAGCCAGATCTCTATGTTCTATCCCTGGGAAGTGTGTGACTTCTCCTTCTACCTGTCACTTTCTGCATCTTCCCCCATCTAAAATGACCCTGCAAGTCAGGGCTGACAGGACCTTTAACTGATTGAGCAAGAAGACCCAGATATGAACCACTCTCCCAGAAGAATGACCATCTGTGCTGATGAAAACACAGCTCAGCCACCAGAATGCTGAGAGGTCTGTTGAATCCAGTAACTACAGAAATCCTTATCAAAGAACAAATTTCGTAAAGCTACAGCCTTTAGCTTACAAAATTATAAGCATATATTCAATATGTTTGGGAAGGAAGGAGATGGGAGGTGTTGTCTAAATGGAGACTTTATTATAATACCTGTTTTATTTTAATGGCCAAAGAAGCCGTCCTCAATGTGCCAACAAGACTCCTGTATCTGAGCACAGTGTTCATAATCAGGTTGTTAACAGTCATTCTCTTTCTGCCTGCCAGTAATAAATCACTTATTCTACTTATCATGAGAATCCTTATGACTCAAAACCCTACATTAGGAAAAAACCCCATGGTAAGCAGGGGATTTGGTGTCTCTTTATGAAATCAGTTTCTTTATTTATTGACATTCCCGATTCTTATGAAACATAGACAAAAGCATAGATGATTCCTAATAGCTCTCTTAGCACTTTGAATCTCTCTAGGGTCATGCACATAGAAGGGTGCCAAAGGCAGAAGACAAATCAATTGCAGCTACAGTGCTAGGCTTAGAATATATGACAGCCCATTTCAGATCGCAAATAGGCATATGGCACATAAAGTAGAATCAAAAAATGTATTCAGCATACTGTGATACAGCTGTCAATTATTCATGGTGATGGCGGGAATAAGAAAAAAAATGAAGCCATAAATAACACTGAACATCTTTTCACCCACTTGTTTTAGCCTCTTCTTTCTAGCAAACTACATTAGCAATTTAGAAAACTCCAAATGACTGGTATGTTTCTTTGTGTATCATATGATGACTAGAAGGCAATGAAAACATACCAAGAGAGTATTATGTTATAAAAATAAAATAAAATAAAATAAAAGAGATGGACCAAAGTAGAGTGATAAAGTTAGCCAGATTTTAGGTCTATTGGTAAATACTGATAGTTTGTAGAAACTCCTGGATTAGTCAAAAGAAAGAAACACTGGATAGTCTAGAACATTACTAAGATAGTCTGAAAATTACATTTCTGCTTCTCTTTAAAAAGTCTGGTTTGAAATTTAAAATATTTGAGAGTCAAATTGAAGTAGAAAAATAGTTATGAATAAATGATGATTAATTTCATCCTCGTTTTAAAAGAAATAGAGATTATATCCATTACAGTTGACCTGAAGGAAATTCATCAAGATGGATCGCTGAATTTATTTTTAAAAATCATAATAATAGAGAACTTCCAGGGTAGACCACCTACGTTTGGTAAAAAAGCACCTTCCTCTTGCCTCCCTACCCACCACTTGTAGGCTTCCCTCTTGTTAGCTTAACCTGCTGGTCTAGGGAGTGTGAAGACAGAAGTTTCCATCCTGCCTGGTCCTGCAGTCGTTTAGTCCCAAACAAACACAGAGGTTTATATTAATTATAAACTGTTTGGCTGATGGCTCAGGCTTCTTGTTAGCTAGCTTTCTCTTAATTATTAAGCCACTTCTATTAAACTATGTATTGCCACGATGCTGTGGCTTACTGTAATGCTCTGGCATGTTACTCCTTTGGCGGCTACTTGATGCCTCCCTGGCAACTCACCTGTATGTCCTCTCCCAGAGTTCTCCTACAGAGGCTCAGCGGGAATATGCTCTCCAGACTAAACGAGGTCTCACAGTTGCATGGTTGAAACATCTTTAATCTTGAAGACTTATATCTCAACAAGTGTATGAAAGTAAATCAGACTTTTTAAAATGAGTATTTAGAATAAAATTGATTGATTTACAAAACGGGAATGAATTTATTCTCAACACTTAAAAAGAAAAAAGAGCTGTTACAGAAACAGGCACATAAAGGGGCAGCTGTGATGCTGGTGCATGGGGCCTGAAGTTAAGACAACAATGGGAAATATCAGTCATGGCTTAGTTCTGTCACCAAGCAGGAGGTTTTCTTTTCTACCATAGATGGTTTGTAAAAGATTGGAAAAATAGCAAAAGGATTATCTCTAGAATAGAGTGTTGCTTTTCATTTCTTCCCTGGTTGTGTTGGGTGATGGAAATTTTAGGCTACACAGCTACAAATTTTTTAAAATTAGTATTTCCCCCCATGAATAGCACTTGCCTTAACTATTTGTGAACAGCAATTTGTACCCAGTGTATAGTGTTTCCTTAGCTTTTTCCTTCTTTAGCATTTTATTTTCCTAGCCCATAGTGGAGCATAAACAGTCCTTGTGCTTTATAACTGCTTTATTTCTGACTGATAGTCAACCTCATAGGCTAGGAAGCATAGAAACGGTTTGCCTTAGTCGATAAGATGTTTCCAAATAAAAAGACACCCAAAGCTTCAATTAAATAATGCCCAAGGGTCAGAGTAATTTCTCTCTTTATAATAACTGCCTTGCTCAAAAATGAGAACTTCCAAGTCTGAAACATGCTGTAGAAAACGTAACCACTTACTTGAATTTCCTTTTGGACATAAAATAATGTTAAAATTGGAATTATCGTGGTTTGCTAAAATTGCATACGGAGTAGTTTCATATGCTCATGTTTTGGCCCCTATCTTTTCCTAGCCTTTTCTTTGAATCACACTCCAAATCTGTCAGTGAAGAACTTAAGAGATGAGATCTTTAACACATATGTTTAATTGCATTTCTTGTATCATTCTTTGGGGAAAACTTGGTTGGAATTGGTTCACTGGTGCATTTTTTTTTTAACAACCTCAATGTTTTTTATGTCATAATGAAGATGCAACAAATGAAATAGCATTGGAGAGAATGAATATACCATGTCTCATGTCTTCCCTTCTTCTTTCAGATGGGAAAGTTGAAGTTACAAAAGAAGGTGTGAAGCTGTGTACCATGGGTCCAGGAAAAGTGTTTGGAGAATTGGCTATTCTTTACAACTGTACCAGGACAGCGACCGTCAAGAGTAAGGCTCATTTTCCTTTTTTTTTTTTTTTTTTTTTTTTTCACATGCCTTCAGTGTCTTCTTCTCTCTGCCTGTGCAGTATTGATTTAATGCTGATTAGTTGAACCTGTGCCATTTGTTACTCTGTATTCAAATTTTGCAAAAGGTTGACACATGTTTAGTGATACAAAGTGATTTGTTGATAATACATTTTATTTCTGGCATGGGATAATTATCATTCCCATTAAAATTCTTATGGTAGAACTTTTTTAAGTGGTATACTTTTTTAAATTAAAATTTATAAGGAGAAATGCCTTTCCTTTTTTTCCTACCAGTAGAGCCTGGGGATGAGAGCCTAGAAAATTTTCAAGCCCATTTTAGATTATATGAGCCATATGAATCCCACATGTTTTTTCTGAGATTCAGAAAAAGTGAGGTGAGAAGTGTCCTTTGTCTGATGCAAACCTCCTTGAATAAATGCACCCTGGATTCCATGGCTGGATCTGAGTGTATTTTCATCTTCAGCTGCTCATCAAGTTGTACACTGTAGCAGTTGTTCTTTTCTCTGATTGAGTTTATTTTAAATCGTGCAATAAAGCAGCTTGTTCTCCTGATTTTACATGTATGTGTAGATGTGATTTCTCTGGAAATGTTGGGTGTTCAGTGGGAGCAGCTGCAGCAGCTAGAGGGAAGGGAAATGTGTATTTTTTAAAGAAATTATCATCCTGTGTAAAGAAGTAAGGGTGGTATAACAAATAGAGCTGAATTCGAAGCCGACGGTGGAAGTCCAGTGTCTTTAGGCAGGTGTGTGTTACTTGAGTCTGCCGCATTATCTCATAGATGATGTCAATGGAAATTATGATGAGTAGGTTTTGTTTAAAAAAAAATCTTAGCAAAAATACAATTTGTCAATACCAGTTAGTATTACTTGGATGCCCACTGAGTACAATCTATAGTTGGCAATATGCCACAAAGGCAATGGTTGTAAGGTACTCAAGAACGTATGGCCACCTCAAGTCCCAGATACAGCTGACATGGCTTATAGTAAGTGACCTTTCTCCCAAAGTGCCACAGCAACAGCATTTGCACTGAGCCTCATTCAGGATGGGTCCTTCTTCACACCTACTTCTTGACCCTAGAGAGGCAATCCTTTCATTGATTAAGTACTGTCATGCTTTTCTTTCATACTATCATTTAATTCGAGGACTCAAAGAAAAAAATAGCCATGCAAACATAGGAGTACATAGGAGAATCTGTGCAACGTTAACTACCTAATAAAGAGCCTACAGTGACAAAGGAGCAGCTAACCCTCCATTAAGCAAAACAGCTCTTACTATTATGTTTTGCTTTTATAAGAAACATATTTTTAAGGTAAACAAAGGGCCACAAGAGCATGCTTCTGTTAATATATGTTTTTCTTAGAATTGTAAATAATTATTGCTGCTTTGAAATTTTTGAACATTTAGCCTTGTATAATTTTAAAGGACTAGTTTGTTTAAATGGATTTTAGAGCTAATTATTTTTATGAAATGATTACTTTGCTTCATAAATATCAGTGGTCATATCCAGGCTCAATAAAATGAAGTTCATCTTCAGTAACTGTTACATAGTCATGTTTGACAAATTTAGATAGGCTCCATGCATCTGAATTAGTAAGAATAAGCTGAATGTTGGGAGCAAAGTATAATCTTAACTGTTTCCCAGTCAAAATACTCCATGCCAAGGGGAATGAGTGATGATACAATTTTTCTTGAATGTAAACGGAATCACACAAGGGTATGCCTTTGTGCGTGTGTATGTATTTCATTTTGTGGTGCCTACTTAAGGCATGGAAGTTGCATGGAGACATGAAGCTTGAGCTTATGATATGATAAGGCATCTCTATATTTGCAGTTACAAAGGCTATGAAAGTAAGTATGAAATATTGCTTATGGAGAACTATTTCTTTTAACTGTTGCATAAGAACTGTCATGTGTCCTTTCCTATCCAAGGAGAGTGTATACATGACTGTGGGCCTAAGTACCATTTTTTCTTTATGATGAAACTAAATGGACAGAATAAATACTTTATAATTCTTATTAGAATTCACCGTAGATAGTATTTGTAAAAAGTGATGACAGAATATAACACCAAAGACTATTACTCTTTACATGTGAGATTTTAAAATACCTTTAAACATATTTACCTATGTATGTCCAACACTTTCTCAGGGTTCAGTGTTGTTTGACTGCCCACTTCTTAACCATAATCTTGCCAGAGATGACTATTGAATATAGTCATGTCTGAGTTTCAGACTAAAATAGCATTCTGTTTATTTCAAAAAAATCAATGTGCCCAATTGTGAATAACAGTATGTACTTCCTATATAATTCATATACCCATCCATGCCTTTTCCTTTCTTAATTTTCAGGCCTACTCTTTGTCTTCCATAATTAAAAATGTTGGTGTCTTTACTTTCTTTTTCCTCAGGCTGACCAAAAATTGTCTATGCTTTTAAGACATTTATAATCTTGGAATAGTGACTCAACTCTAGGAGGCTTGCGATGAACATGGGTTAATCTTCCTTCATGGTAACACTTTTTAAAGTTTTTTTTTTTAATTAGAATAATGAGTAAATTCCATCAACCTCCCCCTGATAGTGAAGGTGATCATAGACCTTTTAAATATCTGAAATATTTTTAAACTTCTTAGCAAAGCTCTAGATTGGCCTGGAATGTTACAAAAGCTGTTTCTTCGTGGTGAGATCTAACTGAAAGAAACAATGTGGTAGCTTGAAGCAAGCTCTTACATATTTCCCCCTGAAGTTAAAGCTTTTTGTTTTAAACTTTTATTGATTCTCTATGGATTTCACATCATGCATTCCCATCCCACTTATCTCCCTGTCCCCTTGCATATACCCTCTGCCCTTGCAACCTCCTCCCAAACAAGAAAAAACAAAAACAACGAAACAGAGAGGCAGAGAGCTAGTGAGAGAAGAAGCTTGTCACAGAAGCTGTAGTGTGGCCTGTTGAAACACAGTTTACTTTAGTACATTCATCTTTGCTTGCAAGTGTTCATTGCCAAAGTCATTGGACTGACTCAAGGTCTCTGACTTCTGCTGCACCACAGTCACCTATAATGAATGGGCTCACACTGAGGCTCCTTTTAGATAATCCTGGTGTTGTCCTGTGCTGTGTAGATTCTGCTATTTTAAATCTGTAGATTCACCCCCTTTACCTACTCCAACAGTTCATAGATTTGGTGGATGTTGGAATGGGCCAACTCATAGCCCATAGTTCTGAGCCTGGGTGCTATCTAGGCTGCTCAGTCTGTATGATAGCTAGGCTGGTCAGCCCACCAGCTTTCACAACTTGACAATAACCAGGCTAACTCACTCAATGAAAGCAGCCTGCAAGGAGCAGGGCCAGTTAGTTCTCTTGTTCTAGGGTCCCCACACCAACACCACCGGGGCCAGCTCTACTGTTTTGCCCATACAAGGAGAGGGAGCAGCTCTCCTGCTCTCAGACCCTCACGGGTGGCTCAGCTGTGACCAAATAATAGGGTCAGCACCAGTGTGCTGCCCTGGTGGGTTTCAGAACCAGGCTCTCTTGTATGCTGCAGCTGGTAAGGGACAAGGCTAATTCTCTCACTTTCAGGACCCAGGGGCCAGCTCTCCCACCTGTTTTTTTTTTTTTTTTTTTTTTTTTTTTTTTTTTTTTTTTGTTTTTTTTTTTTTTTGTTTTTGTTTTGCTTTGTTTTCTTTTTAATCTTGGAAAAAATAATCAACTGGCTTTTTTTCTAAAAGCCCATAAATGTATAACACCAGTTGTCATGATGACACTGGGAGGAAGGTCTAATATCATGAGGAAGACATATTTTTAGTACTCAAAACCATAGTGATGTAGGAAGAAAAACATCATGGCGCGGTGCAGAAGATCTGTATTCACAGTCAACCCCTGTCTTCCAAGGCTGGACCATTGATTCACCCTCAAGGAATGAAGACAGGAAAATGCATAAAATTAACATTATCCTGGAAACAAAAATCTAACAACTTTGAGTCTCAAGGAATCTTTGTTAGCTGTGATATGAAATTGGCCACTTAGATCATACCTGTTCAAATATATTAGCATTGCAGATGCCCAGGGATGAGAAAAACAGCTATTACAGTTGGTTTCTGAAACATACCAAATAATTAGTGTCTCTCATGTTGTCTGAGCTTCTCAGATTTGTTGGGCCATGTCTAGAGGATGAAGTTTTAGTGTGCAGTTTTCAAAGCCTACCACAGCCAGGGACCTCACATTGGCTGAATACAACTTGCCTTGTCATTTCCCACAACTGCATATTATCATATCTCCCTATTCACTCCTGGTTTCACTTTTACTGCATTCACCCTGGAGCGTTTGCAATTTACACTTACCCAAGGCTCTTCCTTGATTTCAATTCTCAAGGTTCTTCAAAATACCAAAATGAAAAAAGAAGCTGGGCTTCTAAAACCAGAGAGGAAAATGTGTTTGATTCACATGCAGGACAGAGCCCCAGTGATGAGTACCTTCTGTGTGCCCTGTCGTGACATCTCTGTTCTGTTTTGTTTTGATTTTCATTTCCAATGACCAGTTCAGAGTTTCAAAGGGATGGTCATGTGACTGAAAGTATATGGCTTTTTGTCCCTCCTCTCATTCATGGGAACATGGGTATTTTTTGCTTTAAAATAGCAAGTTAAAGCAATGTTCCTCGTATACTGAGTTTGCAACACATTATTCAAATAGTCTTGCTCAAATCCTACTCAATAAAAAATGAAAGACAAAAAGAATTATTTGTCCAAATGAGTCTCAATACCAGATTAGGAAGATTCACCACAGAAAGTTATCTAAGGCATGTGCCTGTGTGGGCTGAGTAGATATTTTATGAGGCTATTTGTACAAAATATATGAGTTATTATTTCTCTCTAGAATATTTTTAACAAGCATTTAAAAATTCCTTTGTAGTAAAACAGTCCAGTGCTAACACAGCACAGCCTAAGCAGACTTTAAAAAAAAAAGACAGATTAATGACTATGATACCATCTGATAAAAATATTTTTCTGCCTTGGTTAGAATGCTTTCAAGTTTTATTCTTACGCTTTTCTAAGAGATCAGTAAAAGAGAAGTTGACTAATTAAGGTAGTTAGTGTCATGGACATTTTATAAATAAACTTAAAAGGTTTGGACTTTTCTGTTGTTTTATTTTTAACTTTTAAAGTAAATTTGAGTCTTTTTAGGGAAATGGCTTGTGCAGTCCCTTGCATCTCTGTTTCAAACATTGCATTATTCAGCTTAAGTAAGAAAAATCTGCCAAGTGTCAAAAAGCAAACAAACAAAAGAAGATGAATAGATAGAAAAAAATAGAAGAGACTGTATTTTTCCTCTGGTAACTCTATGTGCTGTGTATAACATGCCTGTGCCTAATACATATGCCATGTGCCATACATACCTGAAATGCCTTTTATTGGCAGCTTTTTTCCATTACTACACAGAAGGAATCACAGATAAGGTTCTGTAGTAGTTGTAGACCTTGAGAACATCTTAACATTACTTGGACAAGAAGTAAACTATCAGGTTCTCTAAAGAATATCATTAGAGGATATTGTAAAACATCCTATTTATGAAAGGGATACATAGGTACAAATTAAGAAGCATTGTCAGTAGCAGCAATCACTGTATACACTTATGATCTGGGATTTTAAGGAATGCCAGCTGCCTCCTGCTTTCATGATCCCCATTCACAAAATGAGTAGGAGAGGTGACTGTGTTAATGAGCCTCTGGCCTCTGAGAGTGAACCTTTTATAATGCATGTTTTACTTTCTCTCAGTCTAATGAATGCTTTCTGCCAAGAATCCTGAAAAGCTGGGGAGCACAAACAAAATAGGTTGATGGGGACTAAAAAGCTGACCCTAGTAGAAAGGGATTATCCTGTGTGTTCCCAGAATTTTTGTCCTCCGGGATAACAAAGCAAACTGCATCCTGAAGTAGATACACTGCTTTGTAGGTGAGCTAAGAGATGATGTTCTTACTAAATTATCATTAGCTTATGAATTAAACAATACTATTATATTAACGTACAATGTCATAATTAATGAGAAATAAGTTTTTTTTTTTTTTTTGATGAAGCAGCAATTCACTAGGTGTCAATGATAACTGGTCAACTAGATAGCCAAAAGCTAGCTTTTGCTCTCATTTTGTGATCTCGACAGAGTCCAGGTAAATTTTAAGGGCAGTGATTTTTCTTCTTAAGTTTTAAAATAACTATTACAATCAGAATCTGTTTATCATTTATATTTAACTACCTCCAGTAAAATTGTCATCTAATTTCTATGCCTATTAGGTATGGCTGACAATCACATTTAACAGTACTTCTAGAGAGAAAGTAACTAATTCCCTCTTACAGTTAGATAAATTACTGCCCCTCCTTCCTTTAATTGCTCACTCTCTAGCATGCTGAATGTTCCTTCTCTTTCATAACAATTCAGGCTTACTCTGACAGGCTATTTCTTTTAAAGGATCACAGATAATTTAATAGTAAGTCTGAACAATAGGCAGGGAAGACTGCAGTTTTACTTTTTTCCCTCCAGAAATTTATTTAATCCTAAAAGGTAATAGTTTTTCTGTGTAGACCACGACATAAGAAGCCCTACAAAATGTGAAGGTTGGCTCAGTTTTTGGTACCTATATTTACTAGGAGACAATTTCCATATTCACTCAGTCGACTGGGAGCAGAAAAGATAAACAAACAAAAAACAAAACAATAACAAAATCAGTAGTATCATAGGCCAGGGCTATATTATCTGCAATTATTTTAATGCACTCCATCCCCAGGTTGTGCTTAGTAGTGATAAATGATAAACAGATAACATTTGAGGGCTCAGTACTGCAGGAGGCTCAGAGTTTTGGAATGGGTGGCATGGAGAAGCCTGCTGACATGGAGAAGCAACTGATACATCCCCCAGTTTAACAGTTGTCCCAGGCCACAGTGTAACAGTTGTCCAAGGCCACATAGCTAAAGAGCAATCGTGAGACATGGGCTAGTTTGCTGTGCTGCTGCTGGCAGTTTTTGTTTGTTTTTTGTTTGTTTGGGGGATTTTGTTTTGGATTTTTGTTTGTTTGTTTGTTTTTAAGACAGAGTTTCTCTGAGTAGCTTTGGAGCCTGTCCTGGAAGTTGTTCTATAGGTCAGGCTGGCCTCAAACTCACGGAGATCCGCCTGCCTCTGCCTCCCTAGTGCTGGAATTAAAGGTATGCGCCACCAACAAGACTCATTTGAGTTTTAAGCACAAGTGTGTCTGTTTGATTAGGATTCTACTTTCACACACACACATACACTATGAAAAATACAATTTTTCAAATTCTAAACATCTTGTCACATGACACTTGTTGAAAGCATTAGTTACCAGAGGATTGAAAGCTGAAAGCCTCAAAGCTGTGTAATGAGCCCCAGAACCAGTTGCATAGCTGACTTTGAAATACATTGAATTGTTCTGAATGTTTGATGAGATAAACCTTCATGGCTCAGTGTTGGAGACACTGCTAAGTGACTACATGCTTCATTTATGAAATCTATTAATTGGATTTCTTTAAAGTTGGAATTTTGAAAATTTGAAACACACTTCAAAAACAAAAACAGCAAAGGAAATTATTTTTTCTTGTATAACAAAGTATAAGGAAATTCTGAGTTATGGCTGGAGTGTCTGTACTATTTTCCTTAAATTGCCTCTGATAATGGAAGACTGTAACCTCAGCACTTTATCAGTGTGTCTGAGAAACACACTATTAACTGGATGTGTTTCTATGTACCTTGGTATCCATGGGAGTCATTTGCCTTATATGAATGGTGCAATATTTGCATACAAGTTCTACAGATTCTCCTGTGTGTTTTTAAGTGTTTTTAGGTTACCTGTACTTAATATAATGTAAATTCTAAGTAAATTAAATAGTATTTTTTATAGAATAGTAAGAAAAGAAAGCTATGTGTGTATTCAATACAAATGCTATTTCTTCAAGTCTTTTCTATCCGCAGTTGGTAAGATCTGCAGATACAGTGAACCGACTGTGATCATAATAGTGTCTGTAATTTACAACCTATCATCCCATGCATTATGTAACACAGTCCCCAAATTAGCCTGATACCTGTAGGATATACTGTACCTGATTATCCAGGGAAGAAGAAATACATGCCACATCATGGCCTCCATTAATACATATCTCTAGTAAAATCTGATGTAAATTTTGATAATAGTTTTTGATATGATAATATATATTTCTTTTATATATTTGCTAACATAATATTTATATATAACATAATATGTAATACAATAATAGTATTTACTATATACCTCACCCTTCCCTCTTACCACATATATGGACCCTTAGTAAGCTTGATAGACCTACTATATATACCTAATGTATGAACTCTTGCTTTGATGTTTGTAAAGGGTGTGAGCAACAAGATCGATATCCCCTGGGCACTTCTGGTAGCCCTAATCCATTTAACCTGAATTTTTGATGGTGAGCCAGAGCAGTCTTTGTATAAGAAACCTTCCAAGAAATGCTCTTACATTTAAGGTCCACCAACAAGCATCCCCATATGTCCTTAAAGCATTAATTTATACATATGCATAACCTCATATGTATCAGGTTGCCCATGTTGGAATATTTAAAATAAAACATTAAGCATTATAGTAAGTAGTGCAATTTTGGCAGTCTGAGGCAATGTTTTCTTGTTTACTGTTGAACAGAGACAATCAAGAGAAGTTTTTCTTTTCTACTTAGAACTGTGTTGTCTGTAGAGTACATCGGCACTGTGAGGGTGTTATTTAGAACACTATTAAGAAATTAAATTAAAAGAACAGGTTGAAGGGGAAGAAAGAAATTTAAAAAATCATGTGTGGTGGGGCCACATTCTCAACAAAGATCAATGTTTGATTTATTGGATTTGTTGGCTAGACTGTTAGGAGGAAAACAACAAAGAGAAATTTTAATTTTATTTCAATGTTCTTCTCATTCAGAGTCATTGCAGCTCGATTAAACACATATAAATGTGGATGGACATTTCTAGAAAAACAGCTGATAACTGGTTGATATCTGGGTTAGATCCCATAAGCTGAAACCTCTTCTTGTAAATATTTGTTGGGTTTTTACCAACATAGTTCATAGTGAGGTTTAGGTGGCCATAGATGAACTACTTGGGTCTTTCGTTCTGATCATTACAGGGTAGAAAGGTATTCGTGTTTCTCAGTCATTGAAGGAGAAGCAGAATATCCCTTGGGATTGAAACTCTTTGGGTTTCTTAGCGACCTAAGATCTAGACTGTTGGTGGATACAGGAAAGACAGAGAGCCCACTGGTTTCTGTAGCCATTAAGGATTGGGTAATGTGTGACCGTACAGTCTAAACTCATGTAATCTTGCACTTGTGATTGTATATACTCTAATCTCACATAACATTGCCCTTGTCACTGCATACAGCTTGAACTCAAGGGAACTTTGCTCACATGACCTTCCTCAACCCTCAAAATGCCCTCATATATAAGTTGGCTAGTGCCCTGGATAAAATTTGCTCTTGCAGAAGAAACAAATAATAAATAAACAATTAAAACAAAGCTTATGCAGGTGAATTGTTTTTAATGTAATTGTTTTTTATTAATTCTTTAAGAATTTCATACATGTGTACATTTATCCTCCTACATCCTCCAGATCCATGCCTACCTCCTCTTGAGTTTTTATATGTTTGTGACAATAGATCCTAGAAATTGAGTGCTGAGTTATCAGAAGGCAGAGAGAAGGGAGAAAAACAAACAATGAACTGACCTGGGGTTGCTGAATACATCCTCTGAGTTTGAACTTTCTTTATTGGTTGTTTTCTTATAAAAGACCATTGGCCCCACCAGTAAACACACTTCTGCCCCACTTTTAATAGAACTATAGTGTAAAGTATTATTGTCTCCAACCCTTCAGTGGGATCATGTAGCACTGTTGATATCTTCCCCACAGTTTTCTGTTTATTTTATTTCCAGAGTAAAGTGCTGTGGAGTGATGGTGACGGCTCAGCAGGTTAAGACAAATGCTGTTACATGCCGTGACCTGAGTTCAATTCCCTGGACCAACACAGTAAAAGAAAAGAACCAGTTCTTAAAAGTTTTCCTCTGACCTTCACATATGAAGACACACACACACGCGCATGCACGCAGGCACGCACATGCACACATACACACATGCATGTATGCAGGCACACACACGCGCATGCATGCGCACACACATGCACACACACACAAACACAGCGGATGGTACCCCCGAAATTGTCCTATTAAACCCTTGGCCTTCCTTCTCTTTCTTGCTTCAGAATTACGTACTTCCCTGGAACTTTGGAGTTCAGCTAGGTAAGATTATTGAAAACCACTGTTCTACTTGAACCCAAAGTGACTGACTATGTGAATAATAGCAATCCCTCATCACCTTCCTGATGTGTAGGCTCTTATCTCCGAAACAATAAGCACCTGCCTTATGGCTGTGTCGAGGGTGGAGTGAAACCCTGTGATGGACTGAGTGATGAAGTTCGGGTGGGATGCACCCTGGAGATGCTGCTTGTGGTTATCGCTATCGCTTCCACTGGGGCTGTACGTGCAGGAAGGAGATATGAAGTGGTTGGGGCCATCACTTGCAGAATCTGGAAGGTACTAATGAGGAACACAGGACACAGGTAGATAAGCCTGAGGTGGATAAGTGCAAGAAAGGGAAGGCACTGTGTTGCAGTCTGGGTTCTCTGAAAGGATCCCAGATCCACGTCCTTTTGTAAGTTTTTATCTGGGGAGATTGTTCTGACATGTACTACGAGTACAGGAAATACATCAGAGCTGCATTACAGGTAAAGACATAGATGGGAAGGAGCAAGTAGATTACACAGCCTGGAAAGTCAATTCCAATCCTTCTGCTTGAAGATTGAACATTGCTCTGTGAAGAGGTGAAGGCCACTAATGTTCATTGGATAGTGCTATTATCATCACTTTTTGTCTTCTGTGTGTACAATTTATTTTACACCCAAAACAGCTTAAACTACAGATATTTTCATGTATTGACTTTCCCCTGATACTTACTTGTATTAATCAAACATTACTTTAAAATGCATTGCATAAATTTGTGGTCACAAAAGTAATGTTTTTGTAAAGTATGAACATGTTAAACATTAAAAATCATGTATTCCCTTCCACTGAGAATACTAATGTTTGAACTTTATGTATTTTCTCTGGAACATATCAGAAGGCAAGATCACCCTTCTCTGCTGGTTAATGGCCTGGCTAATTCTGATCTTTGATCTCTTTTGCTTATGGTGGTATGTGTTTCTTTCTGTTCTTCTTAAGGAATTATTTTCAATCTAGATAGCTATATTTTGGTATTAATTTATCTTTCAGCCTCCTAATTATATGGCAATATTAATTCCTTATCTTCTAACTTGCTTTTCTGTCTCTTTTCATTATTAACAAATGGCTTCTGCATTGCTCTGAGTCAGGTCACATACTCTCCTCAATCCATGTGACCTGATGGCTTGATCTGGAAGATTAGTGTTTTGTAGTCATGCTTCATGAGGAGAGGGAATTAGATGCTGTTCTGAACACCCTTTCTGAACAGAGCTGAAGACAGTAGAATAGCAAGCAGTGGTGAGAGAAAGAACACTATCTGAAGATGAGTTTGCCAGTCTCTTTCTCATCGTTGACAGGACAAATCTCCAGAGCCATTTTAACATTCTCCACATTTTGTTGTCTTAGCGGTCAGCCATTTTGTCTTGGGACTTACATGTTAACTAATTTGCATCACCAGTATTTATATTAATGGACTAATTATACTGAATGATTTTAATTAAGCAGAACTATTCTTTTTTTTTAAGTGTTGGCAAGTGTGAGTTATTTACAGCCATGTCCCTATGTCCTTAAAACCTCAGCATACTAGCTAAGTAGCCATTAGCTCTATCTTCAGAACTCTCACAGCATCTTCAAGAGCAAATGTGCTCTGTCTCATATGAACTGACCCTCAGCTGTTATTAATATTTGTATTAATCCATAGATGCTACCCATGAAGATGAATAATACCCACAGTGTAAGAAATCAGTTTTCAGGAAAATAAAACTGTCTTTTCCAATGGCATTCTTGCTAAATTAAGCATCCCATCATCATTCAGAGACTCCCCACACTCTTTTTACCAGTAAGAATTGTGGTTCCCCTTGAGCTCTTTAAATGAACAGGCATGCTTGATTTGTAGCTTGGATTTGCAATCAAACATTGATTCTTAGTATGTTCCACAAAGCCTTTCAGATCTTCACATACTTTGTTGGGAAGTAATTTGATGTAAGAATAATTCCGTGGGACCTAGAAGAGAAGTGTCTTAGGTTACTATGAGACCAGTGGCTAGTATCTTTGGAATTTAAGAGTGGCTTGGAATGTGGACTTTGGTCTGATATCATTTAGAGGCCCATTGACTACCTTTTATATTTCAAAACATATTGGCTATATTATTGATAATATAGGAGAATTTGTAACATTTTTAGGTTTAAATTTTCCCCATTAACTGTGGCTGTTGCCATGGAGCTTATAGTCTAGTCAACAGTCTAGAAGAATAGACAAGTATCAGAAGGCACATTATGAATATAAACAAAATTTTAATTTTATTGAAAGAAATAAATTTTAAAATCTTAATTTGATTTGATCATCTGAAAGGCCTCAATTTTTTTGAAAAACATCCCTAAGCATATGAACAGAAGGGGAAAGCCAGGCAAGATAAAAGACATATAAAGTCTGATATGTAGGGTGTGTAAGTAAAGCTCAAATTCAGTATGAATACTCTACCTGTGAAGAAAGTCAGTTTCAGTAAAAGGAATGTTACAGAGAAAAATAAAAACAAGAACAAGAAAACCCATGATGTTTGTAGATTTTAAGTCTATTTTGATTTTCAGGATATTAACAGTATACATTATTTTAAATATGGGTTGATTTGAAAACTTATTAGCTATGGATTTATTTGAAATATTAACCTCAGATAATCATTTTATCAGTACTAATTTTTATTCCTTATGAGGAACTCCAGAAGTCAGAACTCACCTAAGGTATTGATAAGAGTTATTGATAATATGGGAAAATTTGTAACACACCGAAGGCATTTATGGCTGTGGCAGACCGCATATACAATACTGTATTGGTTAGTTTTCTGTTTCTGTAATAAAACAGTATGAGCCAAAGTAACTTAAGGAAGAAATGGGCTTATTTTGGTTTGTGTTTCCAGAGAAATGGAGTCCATCCTTGCAGGAAAGGCATGTCATGGAAGCACGGGCAAGAAGCTTTTTCTGTTACACACAGAAAACAGACAGAAATCAGAAAGTAGGACAAACTAGAAACCCTCAAAACCCAGTGACTTTTTCTTCCAGAAAGCCTCCACCTCCTAGATGTTCCATTACCTTCCCAAGCAGTGCCATGAGCTTATGGGAGCTATTTCTCATTCACATCACAAAACAATGCCATATACCACAGCCTAAGTCTGTAATAGTCTGTGCCATTTAGATGAATGTGAGAACATTCTGTCGTGTTTTAGAACAATGGAATCACCTGACACATTTCTCAAATGTGTCCTGCCTTCAAATAATATGTGAATATAATGTTTTAAAACTCAATTATTCTTTTTGTTTTATTGTTTAAGTTTAGTTAAAATATAATTACATCACTGTCTTCCCTCCCTTGACTCCTTTCAACCACTTCTAACACCCCTTCCTCCAACTCATTCTATGCCACCTATTCCCAAATCGCTCTGGTGGCATCTAGGTCTACCATAACTGTCTTAATTATCAACTAACTTCAGAAACAGAGATTTCTGGAAATCCCTGAACTTTCCATTTTGGTGTCTTTATGTGAGGTATTTTTTTTTTCCAATTAATTTGTTTGCCATGTAAAGCTATTTTTCCCTGTAATCCCTGCCTACTGAAACAAATGCCTCTTTTGAAATGCACTTCAAAACTTTCTTCCTTTCCAATCCTTTTATGGTTTAACACTGTTTCAGTGAAATTTGTATCAGTCCTCATTTGAGAGCTGTTTATACATGGTGCCCTTGTGGATTGATCCCAAAGAGTTGGGAAGATGCTCTACAATTTTGCGACTCTTAAGTTCTGAGCCTCAGAGGGCTTTCACACATGACTCTGAGGTATGTGCAATTACCTTGTGCAGAATATCATAGTCTATTGCGGTTAAATAAGGATCAGGATAAACAAATAGGCCGAATAGATGTTTATTCAGGGAGAAATAACTTACAACCTAGACAGATAAACACCAGCAAGTTCCATCAGATGCTCTCCTCTCCATGACAGGCCAGCAAGAGAGCGTTCCCAGGCTCCTCCTCAGACCTAGTTCCACAGGTCACTTCCACCCCTGGCTCCACCCCCAATGGGCGTAGTCAGTGCCACAGAAGGAGACAAAGTGAATATCCCACTACAATAGTCAGCTTTTTCTTTACTTGCAGAGTGATTGTTGTTTTTCCATTATTTAATTCCCAAGCTTCTATCAGATACTGCTAGGTCTTTTAAAGATACTAATAATTAGCACTGATTAGAAAAGAGGCATGTGCACTAATAATCTTAAGTAAGTGGGTAGAAAAATCAAAAGTGTTGGGTCATAGGACAATAGAACCTAATGATACTCAATTCTATTTAGGAATAAGAAGCTAGATGTCAGATGTGGGTGCTCTCCCTTCTGATACCAGTACTCAAGAATCAGAAGCAGAAAAGTTCCTACCTTTTTGAGGCCAGCCTGGGCTACATTGTGAGATTCTATCTCAATTAAAAAACAACAATGTGCCAACAACAAAACAGGGACAGTGTTTTTTTTTTTTTTTACACAAACAGAAAATCTTACCTTCAAATTGAATTTTATACTAAAATGACATCCTTGATACCAAGGCTATATTTAAGCCACACTACTAAATATTGGTTGCCTTTTATTTTTATTTTTTAATAAAGAGCATATAATAATCTGATTATTCTCTTAACATTACTGGTTGGATAGTTGCATATAAACATGTCCTTTGGAGTTCAAAATAGTGCAAAGATTGGAATTCTTCACAGAATTAGTGGCTATCAGGACCCCTGCCTTGGAAGAGTCTTGTTTGGATTAACAAATCTCTGCCTCAAGATGGTTAGGCAGGATTCATTTGCAGTAAGAGGCTGTGTACCAGCTCTTGGAAGTAATTAGATTGCTTCATTGCTAGTTTCACAAGCCTTGCTCAGTGTATGGATTCTCAAATAAACAGTGAGAAAATTATATTACAGGGAATGACAGCCCGCATACAAGTCCTCTAGTATAATAAAAACTGATTAAAGGTGCTCAAATAGGGCAAGATTCCTTAGCATCTACCTACAAGCCTCTCCTACGTTTTTTTTTTTTTTTTATTGTTGCCAAATAAACATTAGAATATTTTCAATTACACTGTTTGCTTTGGTATTATGGTTGTTTGTTTGTTTTGTTTTGTTTACATCAATCAAGCTCTCAAAGAGTATCTTGGAAACAAAGAGTCATTGGGATGTATTTTATTTCCGTTTGGGATTCACTTGAACTATTATAAGTTCGCACTTTCTTATGGCTAAAAGAGTAGAGCAGACACTATTAGTGTCAGGTTACACCCCAAATAGCTATAATGCAGCTACTTGCTGACAGCCACAATTCATGCCCCTTAGCTGCTATTCCCACTTGTTATTAGTGCACTGTAGGACACAGGCTTTTCCCAGCAAGGCTCCTGTTGGCAACAGTCTCATTATTACAGAAGTGTTTACTCATCTCTCTATTTGGTGAATATGATAGTCGCCCTTGTTTGTTGGTCTAATGCTTGAACCACCCCCTCAGATGCCTGCCTCCATTGTCTATCTGTTTTTGTTTTAATTCGCTAGTGCACTGTTTAAAAGCACATAACTTCTGAAAGGAATACATGAAGTCTGCCTCCTTCCTGAATTATGTGTGAATGATTCAGTTTTGCCAATGATGCCTCCGATCAGTCTCCAGGACATATTCATCTTGTTACCAATGGAGTTTTGCACCCCTTGATGAACCCTGCATCCCTAAACTGGAAAGCATCATTATAATTTTTATTCTTGTGAGTTTGAGTCATTTAGAGTCATCCTGTCAGTAGTTTTGTCAGTAATCTGGATAGAGCATTTGGAAGTTGTATCAGTGGGTTTACAGCATGGATGGTAGTGATAGGGTCACACTGTGGAAATAACGCATGCTCAGTACGCACGGCATTTGTACTAAATTGCCAACATTAAAGTGGCTTCGAAGTCCATGCTGTGCTCTGCTAGAGGCTTGATGTCATACATTTCCATTCTTTATAGTTTATGATGATAATATGTGGAAATACCTTCATTTTATTTTTAATAATCTCAAAACTGAAATACTGTCTGTAGTAAAAGAAAGATCCATTCTCTAATGCTAAGATCCTTCCTTTAAGACTACTTAAACATTAGTATTTCAAACAGATTCTGACTAAGAAAATACTGAATTTGATATCATCAATAACTTGCCCTACATTAGTTTAAAATAACTGCCTTTTGAGTCATTTACCCATTTACTCAACAGTCACCAGATTGGTGCCCTGTCATTACTTTTCTCTGTGCAGTATTGTTTTTCAGGGACCACACTCTCTTTAAGTTCTGATTAATATTCAGATCACTGCCAAGACTTTCAGTCTTTCCACATTTGTTCAAGGACATCATTAGCTCCTGAGAGGGTGTTAGAGAGCATTTGCTGGATGCAAAAGCACATGCATCAGTAACTTGATTTAGAAGGTTGGAAGGGCAGAAGCAAAATTGAGAATTGAAGGTGATGAACTTTAGGGGCAGGGAGTATAACTCGGTGGTAGAAAGCTTGCCTGCACAGAATTCACAGTGCTCTAGATTTGATCCTTAGTACCAAACAAACAAAGGTTGATGAATTTTACAAATACTCTTAAATCACTAACACAAGTTCAAGACAGTTTTTAATGTTTTACAGTATTAAATACTTGAATTTCTAAATTTAAAAGTTCTACATCTTCGTTATCAGGGAAGGGTATTTAAGGTAGCCTCTCCACTGTTGCTTAGATTGTTAGTTGGGGTCATCCTTATAGATCTCTGGACATTTCCATAGTGCCAGATTTCTTTTAAAACCTATAATGGCTCTCTCTATTATGGTATTTCTTTTCTTGCTCTCCTCTATTCTTTCCCTGACTCAATCTTCATGCTCCCTCATTCCCACCTGTCCCCTCCTCTTCTTCCTAACTCCCTCTCCCCTCCTCTCATGCTCCCAATTTGCTTGGGAGATCTTGTCCCTTTCCTAGCTTTCCTGGCAGACTTTGGGAGCCCACTCTATATGCAGGGACACTCCATGGGGGAGGGCCTAGACCCTGCTCCAAATGATGTGACAGACTTTGAAGACTCCCCATGGAAGGCCTCACCCTCCCTGGGGAGCAGAAAGGGGATAGAATAGGGGTTAGTGGGGGGAACAGGGGGGAGGATGGAAGGGTGCAGGAACTGGGATTGACATGTAAAACAAGGTTGTTTCATATTTAAATTTTTAAAAATTATCAAAAAGTTCTACATCCTGAAACTTTAAAAATAAGAATACATTTTATGTAACTTTTAGTAAAACTTTGTCATTTTAAATCAGTCTTTTCTAATTTTACATACCAATAGGGGTTCCCCTCACCTGCTCTCCCCACTTTCCCCTCACCCCCCCCCCCCCGCCCCTATCCACTCCTCATGGCTCAGCCATTAAAAGCTAGGCTCACAACCAAAAATATAAGAATACATTTTTTTAAAAATACATACTTTAATCTGAAGTCATTCTGTCACAAGAAAGTATAGATTTTGAGATTATATATTTTGGGAAGAGGATACTTTGTATATTTTCTATTTATTAATTTATGGACATATTTTTAAATTGTACCATAATATACAGGTAAAAAACCCAGAATTAGTAAAATAATTTCAATTTTAAGTAATGATTGGTTGGAATCAGAAAGACAAGATATGTAAAGGAACTATTGATCTGTAGTAGTTGATATTTTTGTGGTTTTCATGATTGACTCACTCCTGCTGTTCACATCTTTGCATAATTCTTCCAACTTGGGTCTGGACCTAGTATCTTGCCTTCTCATAAACAGAATACCGGGGGAAATAAAGGAAGGACAAGATTACTGAAAATGCTTCAAATACTTAAGAGAATTAACCAAGGATGTCTCAACAATGGGAAAGGGCTAGGCTAAAACTGAGGACAATAGTTTCTGTAATTTGTTAGCACGTAAAAGCACTACAACTGCAAATGAATTAGAAATCACCATGCACTTATCACGTATATTTAATCAAAAAGTAATCTGAGTTATTTTTAGGTGCATGCTCCTAATATTTGATAATGAACTAAAACACTTCAGTATTTCTAACATAAAAATATAGCTGTAGAAGTTGACACCTTCCTTTGTAATTCAACTACATTTATTCAATATTTGTTCTGATCTGGTTTTGACACCACTTTGCTATAAGATTAAAGTAAGACTGTTTCAATCAATGGAGGGACTGAGTGTTCACCGTCTAATTTGAATTCTCCTTAACATATATAATAGATGGAAGATCAGCTATGGTTAATTTACTGCCCTGTGGCACAGCCTAGCCTAAATGTAGGAAATACTGAAAGTAGTATGGGTTTCTAAGAATTATTTTTCATAGCTATGATCCTTTTTCAGTACAGGGAGGTTAAGCTTTTCATGTAACATTTGAACATAGCAATCCCCTAGATGTAATTTGTTCATCACAGAATTCAAAGTGGACTAAAAAAGCTTAATTCTTAACAATTGCCCTTTAAGAGATTTTTGGTACATGCAAAAATCAATGTAACAGTGGAAAGACATTTTAATAAAAAGTTCTTAGCATTGGAAGTGTGAAAAACTCATTACATCCCAGGAATTAGATTTTCTTTCTGAATATAATTGGAGTGGAAGTATTTTATTTGGCTTGTGACAGCATTGTAAACCAGATATGTAGTAGACTTTGACATCTGTATTTACAGCTAGGATGCTGTTTCCCAGACCTTCTCTTTGGGATGAAATATAATCAGGTCTTGATATGTTTAACAAGAATCCTAATCTTTGGCACTTCCCTCCAGTACCATGTAGAATATGATTAGATGAAAGCTGTGGGACATTAAAAATTTAAATGCACACACATATTATCTCAGCAAACTAGAAAAGAAAAATTTTTGCTTGGAAGTCAAACAAAGGCTGTTCTATAGCTTAGACTGACTTCATGTGTTCATATTTTCTCTTATTCCAGAGCTGCTGGCTCATTCTTCCATATCTCCTTTTTTTTCTCTCGACTGGACCATGAGTGGAATGCAATATCTTCAGTGTCTTATTTCTATGTGGGTCATTTCTTTCAGAATATTCTCATTAACTACTAAAGGAAAGTGGGATAAAAAAAATACCTGTTATTAGCAAGACAACAAGGCAGTAGATAGGGAATTATAAAAATCATTGAAAAACATGAATGCCTTTCTAGCATGTGTTGGACATTTTTGGTAGGTACCAAGTATAGAAAAATAATGAATAGACCCTACAATAGAGCATAAATAACATATTGATGCTTGCAGGATGTGGTAAGAGCACACTGGAAAAGAAGGTGATATGCTATCGCGGACTGAGGTGACAGGCATGCCCGGTAGGACTGCCCTGAAAAGAAACATGGAAGCAAGAAAGAACTTGATGAATTTTGAGTTTTGAAGGACACCATGTTGAACAGTGACACACTGGTTTTTCATAGTATGTTTTCCCTGGCTAATAGCATCCATGTTCCGTGAAATTTATTAGACATGCAAATTCTAGACCACACACACTGGGTTCAGAAATTGCCTCCTTGTGTGATTTACTTAAGATCTGGGCCCCCCAAAAGGCAAAAAGCAAAAGGGGCCAAACCAAATCACTGATTAAGCAGGAATAGGGCATTTGTTTTGTTTATTTATCAATAGGTCTATCTGCAGCAGTTAGATACTAAATTATCATGCATGTAATAACGTTTCAAAAATGGAGTGGCGGTCAGAAATGCAGCTGGATGAGGATTACTTAGATGTTGCAAATCAAGACAAAAGGACCAGGATGAACTGAAGAGCAGTATTTCTAGTCAGCATTACGCATGCCTCTTACCCAGTTCTGGCTCTGCCCTTTGGGGTAATTGCTGGAGTCTTTTCTTCGAAGCATAAACAGAGTGGAAGTTTTCCTCTATACCTAGTTATCAGTTTCATTTCTGGACAAGATAAAGCCATCCACTAGGTTTCTGTATCCAGTATCCAGACAGATTACATCAGCATATTTTCCCTGGCCTTAAGCCAGCATTCCCATTAGAATTTCTGATTCATTTCAACAGAATTACAATTACAGCAGGGAGGATTGTCCTCATGATGAAAATAATAATTTTATTATTTCTCTGACTCTAAAATAAAAACAAACAGGAAATTGTTTAGCAACCCTTCCAATGGCTTTACAATCTGTGTCCTTGTACAAAAGCTCTTTGGTTCACTGCCTTTACTGAAATGCCTTTGGCTTGTAATATAACAGCATGCTCTGAGTGTGAGCTATCTGGTGCCCCGCTTAAATGTATGCCATAAAATTAAGATGGTGATGAAGAATAACTGTGTCCCACTATTTATCCAGCCCTTCATATCAGGCACTGTGCCCAGTATTTTAATACATTATCATGATATCTTGACAGTCAGTGTATGAGACATACTCATTTTCACTTTTTCATTCCAATGAGAATTTGAGGATTTCTTGGTCTAACTAGACTAATAGGCAGTTTCAGTAAAGTCTGTCAAAAAGTCAGGGGGAAAGAATTTCCACGTTGTGTTGTACGTGTTTGTAAAGATGTAAATGCTAATCCAGTCTTGTTGAAAGAGTTAGCATAAACAGAGATGAATCTTATATCATCTGAGTCAGAAAATCTCCTCCTAAGGTTTCTAGGAAGTTGGTTTATGGACATAATCAAATGTAACAAAGGAAAATGTATACAGGTGTTTGTACCGGGTACGTTTTTTCCACCTGCCGCCTGGTCTTGTCCCTCCGCTGCGCCAGCCCCAAATAACGCACAGAGACTCTGTATTTGATATTATACTGTTAGCCAGGTACTAGTTTCTTATTGGCTAGCTCTGTCTTAAGTATTAACCCATTTCTGATGATCTATGTATTTTCACATGGCCTTCTCTTACCAGGGAGGCGGCTGGCGTCCAGCTCTCTCCAGACTCTCCATCTTGATCCCTCCTTACTACTTCCTATTTCCTCCTTGTCTCCCAGTCCCTCCTATCTCCCTTTCCTATTGGCCAACAGTGCTTTATTCATTAACCAGTATGAAAAACATATACAAAATGACATCTCCCATCAGGTGTTTTTCATAAATATTTGCGTGAGATATAGGGATTGGAGAGATGATTCAGTTGGTAAAACACTTGCCACATGAGGAGGAAAACCTGACCTCAGATCCCCAGCATTCACTTTAAAGAAGCCCTGCACAGCACTGTGTGTCTATAATTCCAGAGCAAGGGAGCAAGGGAGTGCTGGATTTCTTAATAGCCAGTCTGTCTGAATAGATGGCCTTTGGGTTTAGATAGAGACCCTGTCTCAAAATACAAAATGGAGAATAAACAAGGAAGAATTTCAGTGTCTACACGTGGCCTCTACATGTACCCTGAATGCACAGGTGTGCACACATATCCACACCAAAACACGTGAAGCACATTTATGTCTGTATATAACTTTCCTTTTAAGTTTTCATTTCATTTACTATGTGTGTGTGTGTGTGTGTGCACGTGTGTGCACATACACGTGTGTGTGTGTGTGTGTGTATGTGTGTGTGTATTTGTGTGTGTAAGTATAAGAACACTTGTGGAGACCAGAGAGCTGGTTCTCTCCAAATGTGGTAGGATCTGGGGCTCAGACTCAGGTCATCAGGCTGGCAAAGCAATTGCTTTACCTACTGAGCCAATGAACAGCTTGTACCTTTTTATATTTAAGAAATAATACATTTTTTGATAAGAAGTAATTGTATTAACATCTCAAAAAGTTTCTAAGTTTGTCTCCATAAAAATTAAAAAATATAAATTATTTTATTGAATAAGTTTGATTTGTAGTTAATTATATATTTTCATGAGGTACAGAGTGTTGTGTCAGCACATTTATTTATGAGGGATAGATATTTGATAGATAGATGATAAATAAATGGATAGATGATAGATAGATGAAGGATTAAGACAAATACATAGATTACCTGTCATCTCAAAGGGTTATTTTTGTGATAATATTCCAGACCTTCTAATTTGAGTTAGATAATACAGAATTTTAAGCTGTAACACCACAACAGTAGTCATTGTATTCAGATCTGGCTGTGAATATTTACCTTGTAAATGATTTCATCCCGACCCCTGTCCTGCCTTTTTGCTGACCTCTTAGCCACTGTTTTCTCATTATTTAAGTGAGGTCTGCTTGTACAAAATCAAGAAGTGACTAAAATCATGTGCTATTTGTCTTCCTGTGTCATGATCTTTGTCAACCCCAGTTTGCTTTAATGTTTATATTGTTTAATATGTCTTTTGAAATTGTTTTCCCTCACGCTTTTCAACTATCCATTGCACCATAAATTCGTAATTTACTTCTACTGTATATCTCAACTAGCTTGTTTTGCTTAACTTTGAAAATTTGTGCCGGAGTTTAGGTCACTGTTCCAATAGGCAGTGGAGGGGCGATCACAAGACAAAACAGACCTGCAGCACATTCTTTTCCTATCTCTGGATTTCTTAAAAGGTCTGAGGGTAACTAAGGAGTGCTGAGAGTGTAGGTCTTCCCCAGGGATGAGCACATGGATTGGTATGAAAACATGCACACACACAAGCAACAGTGTACAGACTGAGAAGGGTATATTTTGGAATACATATGGGTATGCACATATGTATATAACCCATTTTTTTAAAAAGCCTATGAGTTTGAAATAGAGCATGGAGGGGTATGTAAAAGGGTTGCAAAGGAGGAAAGGAAAGGGGCAAATAATGTAATTATAATCTCAAATATAAAAGAAATGATAAATAATAATAAAAACAAAAGTAATAGCTTTTTGTTTATATAACATTTTCCACATCTCAGGTGAGTCATACTTTGTATCTAAACTCACATACTGTACAATAACTTAAAAAAATATGAACTGTTATTACTTCCATCTTGAAGAAAATGGAAATGTGGAGGAATCTTAAGACTTACCCAAGACTGTATACTCAGCATTAAGTGTTTCAAGTTAGTATCTGAGTCCACAAATTGTCTCTGAAATACATATCCTTACATCATGCCTTTCAACCACAGTCAACTCTGGGAGAAGGTGTTTAAATGATCCTCAGAAAATGCACCCTGATTGTATGGCATCAGGGCAATGACTCTTGGTGATTAACTAAGTAAAGTCCCTTGCTTTTCATATGGGGGTGGCTTGTCCCTATCAGCTCACAGGATCTAGGGAAAGTCAGCCTTAAAGATAAGTCAAAGAGAGAAAGGGGAGGTGACACAATAGTTAAGAGCAGAGAGGACCCAGTTTCAATTCCCATCACCCACATGGTCCCTTACAATGGTCTGTAACGAGTACAAAATAATCCTACATTCAAAACAGCTGGACAAAACAGCCCTACAGATTACAGCCAGGATATCTGAATCTTCTTCGAATACCCCCAAGACAGCGCCCCTTACCAGCAGGAAGTAGTTTGGAAAGAACGACGGCCAAATTCTCAAATATTGTGTATAAATGTTTGTTTTCATTTAATTGGACTTTGTTATATAAAATTAAATAAAATTTAAAAAAAAGAAAATAAACAAAGGGAGTGGCTGTATTAAAAATAAAACAAAAAACAAAAAAAACCAATGGTCTGTAACTCCAATCCCGTGGAACCTGACACCCTCTGCTTGCCTCTGAAGATACCAAGCACACACATGGCACACAGACATGTATGCAGGCATAAGACCCTTGCTAGTAAAATAATGAAATATTTTAAGAGGGTAAGTAAGGATAAGGTATATTCAGGGACTCTTCTTGATTATTAGGTGAGGTTGTTTTTATATCACACATAGGTGTCAGATTAGGAGACTAGGAAAGTATATAAATTCTGCTATAAGAGGGTGAACTTCTATGACTTCCCAAAGCACTGCTATTGACTGCCATGTGGTCCAGAGGCGTCTTCCTCTCCTTTGATGCTTTTCCTGGCAAGTAGCTCATTTAGAAAGTATGCAAATCTAAATTTGAGTGAATGAATACTAGTAAAATGGTCACATTTCCAAGTACTGAAAGGACTTACAAAAAAAAATGTTAAAAGACACCAAAAGGAGCACAGAGAATCATCAAAAAAACTACTCTACTTGCTTTAATATCAGGACATTGTCTAGTAACTGCCTCTAGTTTACTGCAAGCCAGGTGGTATACTAATGCTATGATGTCACATTGCTTTCCTTAAAAAATAGTAATATATTTCATGTTTTTAAATGAGTAGATAATCAGCAGGGATCAAGTACATCACAACCAGATGAACTACAAAATGCTAAAATGTTGTCCAAATCACACTCTCATGAATTCACAGGGCCAGTCTGTAGCTAAACATTGGGAACTATTATATTTTACTAGGTGGCCTTTATATGTATTGCCTTAATACTATTCATCTATTTTTCCCTTCCTCTTCTAAAATGCCTACTGCTTCCATAAAATCTAGAATAAAAATGATGATTTTTCCTGAGAAAAGAGCCATATTTTTCTTATTCTGGTTGCTCAGAATAACCATGCACCTTAGGACAACTGTACCTCCAGCCCCTCCTGTTTAGTGCTGTCTGGCTAACTAACTGAGAAATAGATGATAAAGAAGTAAATGGGGCCTAGAGAGACGGCTCAGCAGCTAGAGCACTGGATGCTCTTCCAGAGGACCAGGTTCAATTCCTAGTATCCACATGGCAGCTCACAATTGTAACTCTAGTTCCAAGGGAGCTGGCACCCTTACACAGACATGCACACAGGCAAAAACACCAGTGCACACAAAAATAAATTTTTTAAAAAACAAAACCAAAGAAGTAAAACATGGATAGATTTAGAAGCCCCAATATTTCATAGTCTTAAAGACTGTTACTACATAAATATTTTCCTCAAGAAATACCCAAGTTTATAAGACAATAGTAGGAACTATGGGTGTTTCAGGGCAATTTGGGGTGGCATGAAATTTGAAGGAGTGTTCTCTGATTACTGTCTGATATACTGATTGTATTGTGTAAATCAAGTAGGTAAGTGATTATTAGAACTTACACCTTCCTTGAAATGCCAGGAAAATGTTCAAATTGATTGCACATAAATTTCTTGAAACCAATATTTAAGAAGTCTGTTTCACTTAGGACTTCTGTTATCTTTATTTTCTTCCTCTAAAAAAGTCACCTACTTCTATTTACCTAAGTAACAGCAAATTGCCAATAATATCATGTTAACTCATTAAAGAACAGCGTTACTATTAATCATAAGCCTTCATTCTGATCTAGACCTATCAGCACGTCCCTTGAATATTTGAAGATACCATTTAGCTGCTATTTAAATTTTTATTTTAAAAAAGCATTTAAAATTTTTAAGTTAATTTTTTTTCTTGTTCTCTCTCCTTCTACTGTTCCTCCTCTCCCTTCTTCTCCACTCCATGTCTAGGGGAGTGTCTTTGTCTGTAACTGTGTGTCTGTCTGTCTGTCCACATCTGAGTGTATAGGTGTGTGTGGACTCAGAAGACAACTTTCAGGAGTCAGGTGGCTCCTTCCACCATGGGTTTTGTAAATTAAACTCAAGTTTCCAGCACTTTTACCCATTCAACCATCTCTGGAAAGAAAAAAATCAATTTCTCGATGTATGCATTTCCAAAGTATAAACAACACAGACAAACTTTACTTTGTCAAACACAAACTTAGATGTGTTTTAGAATTCCAAGCTTGTTTATACTGAAAATGATTTCTTTAAGCTAGATGTGACTGATAGGCTGCTCATAATTGAACTTTTGTGTAAAATCACCATTATCATAATCTTTTATGATGGAATGCTTTCATTGTGTATAATGATATTTTCCCCTTTGTTTCACTAAATGTTTCTTTTAAATAATTGGCTAATTTTTAAGCTTTTTACTGAATAGACACATCATATTATTTTAATGTTTTAAAGGTAACTGATCAAAAATCTTTGCTTAGCTCACTAACGGGACTATAGAAAATTCAATGAAATGTTAATAAGAGAAAAATTGTGCTTGATTCTTAGGAAGTCAGGTTTCTGCTGCTGCTCAGTGTCTTCATATTTTGTAATTTGTAATTAGTTTTGTAATTATCATTTTTCCATTGCTAAAAGTTGCATTTCTTCATCATCATGATTAATAACTGATGAGTAAATGATATTAGGTAGGTAGGTAAGTAGATGATAGACAGACAAGTAGATAGGTAAATGTTATTTTTACCAAATTGTATTTGAACTATTGTTAAACATTTTATAGAAATATATAAGAGGAACATGAGGAAAGTATGTCACAAGAGAACTACACTTAAATTTCAGAGTTAACAAAGTTATTTCTAAGTCAGTTCTTATTTTGTCCATGTTTGAATATTAGCCAGACCACATCTTCTTGCATCATGAAGTGGCAATTATGCATTTCTTGGCAATTATGTATTCTGTAGAAGGGTACATTCCTTCACTAATGAATTCAAGTCTGAAATAAGAGAGTAGGAAATAGTCGTTTTGGTACTAGTGTTCAAAGACATAAAAGATTCAGGTGGTCTTTTTAAATTTTATTTCTTCTGTACACTCTGTGAATTACACTGTGATTGGTTGAATAAAGACACTGACTGACCAATCGCTAGACAGGAAAAGATTAGCCAAGAAAACCAAACTAAGAACATTGGGTAGAAAGGCAGGGTTAGAGGAGTTGCCAGGGAGACATGAAGAGGAAACTAGGTGCAACATAAAAGAGAGGTAACACCAAGTGGCAGAATGTAGACTAATAGAAATTAGTTAATTTAATTTGTAAGAGCTGGTTATTAATAAGCCTGAGCTATCAGCTGAGCATTTGTAATTAAGTGTCTGTGTGTTTGGGAGTGGCTGCTGGGACACCGAAACTCCACCTACATCTTATAGGTTCAGATATTTAATATCAATTTTGTAAATGTAATCAATAAAAACAATTTGTTACATCAAAAATGTTTACTTTCCTGAATGAAATCACCTAAAATTGTCAGGTATTAAGCCTTCTATCTGTAACCCAAGCATCCGAAAAGATCCTGAGTCATGCAGAGTATAACTTTGAGGCTAGCCTGCACTACATTCTGTCTTGGAAGGAAGGAGGAAAGGAAAGAAGGAAGGAGGAAAGGAAGGAAGGAAGGAGAGAGAGGGAGGGAAAGGGGGAGGAAGAAGAGAGAAAGCGAAAGTAACCTATATAATGACTTCAGGATAATTTTTATTTTTGCCTTTCCGCACCAATTTCATGTGGTAAATTTGATCAAATCCAAAGATAAATTAACTGAGCACACCAATTTAGCACTGAGTTTTATAAATTGAGATTTGGCTTAATCCATTTTCAAGTTAGGTGGGATGTACTTTGGACTTTCCAAGTGTCTCTCTCTCTCTCTCTCTCTCTCTCTCTCTCTCTCTCTCTCTCTCTCTCTCTTTCTCTCTCTGTGTGTGTGTGTGTGTGTGTGTGTGTGTGTGTGTATGTGTGTGTGTGTGTGTGTAGTCATTCTCTTTACCCAGGCTAGCCTCAAACTTACCATCCTCCTGATTCAGCCTCTTGAGTGTTGTGATTTTAGGCATGTGTTACCATACTTGAGTTAGATTTATTATTTTTGATTATGTTAAGGATGTACTGTTGGAGAAGCTAGTAACCTCTCACACAATATTTTATTTATTTGTTCACTATATTAAGCACACTGGTATAAAATTCAAGTCGGCTCTTGAGATCAGTTATGCCAGCTTAGATAAACATAAGTCTGCCTTGCTACAATTTGGCATAATGTGCATATTCTACTGAGTTCGACTGTCACCCAGTCAGCATGTACAGAAGGTAGGACCAGTTCTACAGAGAACATGAGGTCTTTAATCATATAAACAATCTGAATGTCTCCCATGGGCTATACTAATAGAGATGTACTTAAAGCTAGCTATCTCTTGATAAAACTGAGGAATAGAAATCATTTGGTGTCCTTGGCTCTGAACAGTGTGACTTCTTTTCCCATGTTCTTCACTGAGTTCCATAAACTGACCAGAAACATCTCAGTGTTCAACCCATTAGAGAAGGCCATCTTCATCAAAGGGGTTGATTTTTGCAGCCCTCCCTCTTCTATAAATAAGGGTCATGACTGATAATGATCACAATAATTATAAATAATATTTGATACTACTATGTGTTCTAGAATATATTTTTCTTTTTATGTACTTTATAATTCACATTAGATAGAACGTACTCTAAATGAACCTATCCTGTCAAAATGAACCATTTTATTGAATGAGCAGTTGGATGCAGTGTCTGTGTTTTGAGGCCACAATTAGCTGGTAATCTGGTAATGATAAGTCAATTCACCATAATTAAGTCAACTCATCACTCTGAAGTTTAGTTTCATCTTTTGCAATGAAAACAAAAAAGACAGAGGCGTTTACTCTGATCATATGAATTTTCTTAAATTTTCAACTAGTTCTTACATCTTTCCTGGTCTCCAAAGAGTATTTTCCTCTTTAGGTTTTTTCTTCCATGAAAATTCTTATGTGCTTGTTGCTAGTCAAATGAGTTGTCCATTGAATCACTTAATAGCTACTAATTAAGAAACTACTGTGTTTCTATCACTACATGGAGTGCTGAGTTCACAACAGAGAAATAAATGGCCCTTCTCCAGCACTTATATGAGTCGGTGAAATAAAGAATGGTGTAAACGTCAGAATAATAAAAAATTATAGCTTCTATGTGAGATACACTTGGAGAACAGCAAGATGGCTAGATCCTGAGAGACTTCCTGAAGAAATGAGGTGGCAAAAGTGAGTGTCAAGTAGGGATGTGTCTAGCAAGAGGGGCTGATATTTATGGTAGAGAGAAGTAAATGAAGACAAGATGTTCAATTAGATGAGACACCAGATAGGAACCTTGTGAATTCTCTGTTCTCTAATCCTCTCCATTCTGTGCATAAATACTGATGTAGTATTTGGCATGAAACCAACATGCAACGGGACCTGCAGTTTAAGGGAATAATTGAATCATCTCTGACTTAGCTGCTTAGAGCTTCCTGTGAGCTTTTAGTAGCATTTATAAAAACACTATAGGACAAAATTCCAGTTAACCTAGGCATCTTCACAGCTGGCTGCCTTTGGTATAGGAGTGTGTGATAAGTCTCCTATGGAACTATATAAGGGGAAGCTCTTCCACAGGAAGAGTTAGCTACCTGCTCCTATAATCTCTTGAGTCTAGTTCTGAGAAGAATGGGTAAACCCATTCTTGAGTTTCAGAAACTCAAGAAGAACAATTCACTGTAAAGAAGGAAGTTTCTGGTCCTTGCGACTGTTCTACTTTGCTTACTAGGTTTTGAAGGGAACTCTGAGGTGCAAACATTGTGCTGAGAACAAAGGATATGTCAACAACTTAGAGAAAGTTTCTGTAAAACATTAAATATGAGTTTAATTCCAGTCGTTTTGCAATGTTAATCATGTCACAGTTTGTGGAGTTTGAGAATATCAGTGTTTGTGTAGATTTACTTTTAGAACTAGCCATGAGAAAACAATGTATGATAAAATGGAATTCCAAGTGGAATGATCTAGCTATACTTATGTTTATGAACAGATTTTTTTTTTCTTCTGACACAGTTTTTCAATGACTGGCTCTTCCACTTTGAATTAATAAATCTCTATGTGGTGGCTAACATATCTCTTAATTTATTAAATGTAATCATCCCATGATGTATGTATACTTCAAAAATATCACACTGGACATAAGCAAGTATATACACAAAAAATAGATAAATGTAGGAATGATGTGTTTGTACACCCTGATTAAATAATATACATGATGTGTGGGTGAAGTGAAAGCTACTGGTTTCCATGTCCCTGGAAGATTTTGGTAAATTATTAATTCTACTCATTAACTAAAGACTCAAACTAAACACAAACGCACTGCTGTTGAGTCAGGTCCTGGTCCATGCTGACTTGCCTGTGTCACAGAAGGAAGTTTTCCTTACAGAATACTCTCTATGCAAAATTAGTCCTCTCTTCTTTCACTGCTGCTCTTTAAGTCTGCTTTACACACACACACACACACACACACACACACACACACACACACACATACCAACATATACACAAATAGAAAAATGTCATCTGCCCTCAAGGGCTAGACCTGACTTGTCTGAGAAAAATAACCACAACCCAGTTTTATCAAGCTCTGACTGCATGCCAGAAAGTCAAATGTTAATAGCAAAACAAGTTTGTCTGATTTTTCAGAGCAGGAAGCTTTGTTGTATGAAACACAAAATAGACACAATTTAAGAGAACTCTCTGAGGTTCTTTTGGGAATAACTGTGAGTTTACGGTAAAGGGGTCAGAGCTGTGGTCTAGGATATCCGACCTCTTTCACATAGAGGGCTCCCAGTAGCTCTGTGACTGGCTTTGAAATAGACTGTTAGGTGTAGTTCATACTTGGCTTCTCCTAGGATCTGTCAGAATCAACTAGAAGGCACACTCAAAAACTTCCGTTATCATTCTTGCAACATAAGAGAAAATAAGCAGAGAAAAAGTTATTGATGAGTGGTATTTGCAAAAGGGAAGATACTTTGTGTATCTTGTGGAATTACCCTTTAAAAGGAAATTACACAGCATAAAGTTTCACCTAATTATCTCACTTATACATACAGGCCAAATTCGTTTTACATTGAAATGGGCAGCAGGAAACTGACACCCTTGGAATGTTCCCTAATTCTTTTCAGGACACATCATTTTAGGCCCACTAAAGAGCTTGCTTTCCTCCTAGTTGCATTGCTTAACACTGCGTTAATGTTTTTTTAGTAGCTTCCACCAGAATTTGCAGTTATTGTTTGGATTTTTCCTTCCAGCTTTTTCCACTGCTGTGTTCTGCTCAGACTCCCAGGATATCCAATGTTTGTTTTTCTTTGGGAGTCATGGTTTTCTCTGTCTTAAAACAAAACAAAAAACATTTACTCAGGTTTGTGTGTGAGTATGGACCTATATGTTTGAGCAGCACATGCATGCCTATGCTCAAAGAAGTCAAAAGAGGGAGTGTCAGAGCCCCTAGAGCTGGAGTTCCAGGTGGTTTTGAGCCCTACTCTGTGGATCCTGAAACCCAAACCAGTGTCTTCAGCAAGAGGAAAGGATCTTAACCACTGATCCATCTCTGCAGCCCCAGTAGTCATAGTTTTGGGGGATTTTTTGCTTAATGTCAGAAATTATACTCACTAAAATTTCTAGTAACCAACAAGATTTAGGTGAAGGACAGTGTAACCACTGTTTCTCCCAGTAATATTTCTGCTTATCCATGGCCATTCAAATGCCAAAGACCAAGTCTACTGTTTATGCTGCTGATCCATTAAGAAACGACATGGGTAAACATGTTTGCCACAAAGCCTGATGGCAGAAAGATTCAAAGGACTCTTACAAGTTGTTCTCTGACCACATACACCACGGAGAAAGAGACAGAGAGAGAGATGCATATCCCCCACACATACACACAAATAAAATAATGCAATATAAAAATCCAAGAAATTCCCACAACCTCCTCTCTCATGCATGGCTTTTGTATGTGTATACCACTTTAAATTGAGGTGCGTAGAGAACCTTAAGCTATGCAGTAGCTACTGTTTGGAGATCCAAGTGTGAGGTTTGGATATAAGAAAATGGGGTCTCCTAATAGCCAACCCTGCTCACAAATTCCAGAGATGACTTAATCCTTCTACCAGAACTAGCAGTGCTATAGCAGACATGGCTACACTTTGAGAGATGCACACTTCATGCCTGGGAATCTCTGCATTTACCATTGTTTTATCTTCTAAAGATTCCTACCCTGGTTAATGAAGCATTTCTTCCACAATCTCTCATTACTTGTAGTTCTGATGAAACTGCTGTTCAGGGGTTTCCCATCTTCAGTCAATGGCCAGGATAGTGCCCATACACTAGGCTTTTAGGGCCTTAAACTCAAGATACAAACATAAGAAGCAAATGAAAATGCATTTTCTCTAAAACAAACACCATTAGTTTATGTGTTTAGCACTCAGACCTGCCCTGATTCCTGTCCATTCATGGCTATAATTTAGTGTTCCCATGTTTCTGAACCATGAAATACCCTTCTAGAACATCTGTTTTATTTGTACTTAAGGTAAAATTTTGGTCATTATTTTTTAATCCTGTTGCTAGTAATCACAAAATCATGACAGCATCAGGAAACCCCAGCAAGTAGAATTATTTGCCCATCTTTCAAATAGTCTGCTTGTTTTATTGAGAGAAGAAAGCTATCAGATACATACTCCTGGTATCTCTAAACCTGACTAACTCAGCAGATGCTTAGATTGAGCAAAGATCACAGAGAATTTGGGGAGGCTAAGGCTTATATGGACGTCTTTTGGAAATGCCTGGGTATGAACACTGCCTCTTGCGTGGATTCCTATGGATGCCTGCTGCTGTCACAGGCTTGGGCCTTGGCTGTTTGGAGCCCAGTTCTACCTGAGCTCTCTCTACCTGTGCTTCCCTGTGAGTCTCTGAATTGTGTGTTCCTGTCATCACCAGCCATGTTTGGGCAGGCTCTTGTCCCTTTCCCAAGTTAGAGGAATGTTCAAGACAGCTTACATAGTATTATTTTCTTCTTTCTTTTCTTTCTTTCTTTCTTTCATTTTCTTTTCTTTTTCATTTTTTTAGACATTGTTTCTCTGTGTAGCTTTGTAGACTGGCATCGAACTCACAGAGACCTACCTGCCTCAGCCTCCCCAGTGCTGGGATTAGAGTGTACCACCACTGTTCAGGCTATTATTTACTTAACAATGGGGTTTGGTATCCCATCAGAACTGACCTGCTATTGCCTCTCTGACAAAACTCACTTTCTTTGCTCTGGGTGGCAAAAGCAAGTTCGCCATACAGATGCAAATTTATAGTGTTTTAGTTCATTTTCATTTCTTTCGTAAAATTTGCTCTCATTCAGCATGTGTACAAAGCTGTTTTTCATGGCCAAGTATGAGCAGATTTTCTTTCCACCTGTAGCAAAAGCACTCAGTAGGAAGGTACCTGTGGGTAGGTTTCCTACCTCGTTGTAGTCTATTGGGTTTCATCTAATATTTGATGTGACATACACTTGCCTAAGAAAAGTCATAGAGTCTATTGCCTTCTTAGTGCTTCATGATTCATAGAGCACTAAGAACATAAATAAACAAAGCATGGCTTACAAGCTTGATTTCTGTCCTAGGCTGTGCATCATTCATTATTCAAGTCTGTGCTTGGACACAATCAATTTCCACTCAGCTCTGAGGTCATTTCATATTCACTAGAATAGGATTGAGCAAAGATTCTCTCAAGTTGCCTTTCTCTATACGGACCTGCCACCTAGCTCCCAAATAACTTATTCTTACCTGGCTTTAGCTTGGCTTGTTTCTAGCCTGCTTTTCTAATTTAAATAATCCAGTTTAGCTTTAACTACCTTTCGCCTTGGGGCTTTTTACCTTGCTCTATCGTATATCTCATCCTTTCCTTCTTACTTCATGGCTGGCTGTGTGGCTGAGTGGCTGGGCCCCGGTGTCCTCCTCTCCTCCTTTCCTCACTTCTCCCTCTCTTCCCTAGCTTTCTCCTCCCACGTATTCTCTCTGCCCACCAGTCCTGCCTATCCCTTTTCCTGCCTAGCTATTGTCCATTCAGCTCTTTATTAGACCAACAGGTATTTTAGGCAGGCAAAGTAGCACAGCTTTACAGCGCTAAACAAATGCAATATAAAAGGATGCAACATATCTTGGCATCATTAAACAAATAATCCACAGCATAAATGAATATAACACATCTTAAACTAATATTTCACAACAATTCTCCAAGATATCCCATGCCAGGTCTATTATGCTGACAACTCAAATATGTAGTTGTTTTCAGTAATCTGGTCCCATCAGACCAGTCCTAACCCGGTGTTAATTGGGCATCTTATGGGGCATGTGTAGGCTCTTGTGTTTAATTTTGCCATGGGCCTTCTCTGGGTACCACAGAATTCATGTTTGCATTTAACAAGGCAATATAAAAGAAGTTGTCTCTGATATTATAAGGCATGAATCTCGGGCAGTTTGGTGATGAAAGGGTGGCTCTGTTTCACATACCCTCATTCTTTGGCAACAGTTTCCTAGGGTTTAGCATTTATAGTTGGAAGAACTGGCATTGATTTCTGCTTTACCAACTGTGCCATAATGTTGAATGAATCGTGAATATTCTGAGATTTAATTCCTTAGTCTGTAAAATTGGAGCAATGATACTATGCAAACCCCATAGCTACACTGATTATCGAATGGAATCAGATACCAGCAGATAGTAGACCCTGCATTTTGAAGTGACTAGTCAAAACGAAATATTAGTGTCAAATTCTGAATCCATGTCCTTCCTGTAAAGACTCAGCTTCAGTGCTAAGTTTGCTGATCAGCCCCTAGTGCTTGGCTCACAAATTAACAATAAGATTATCCAAATGGGTCTGCTTTTCAAAGATGAGTGCAATTGAAATCCAATAGATAGGAGGACATTCACTTTTGAGAGAGCAATAGATTTCAGTATTAAGAGAAAGCCACATTTCAGATACACTTAACCTGTTTTCCAGGCATGATTTCTAAAGTCCTTACAGTCTAACAAAACACTAAGTAGGTCTTCCTGCACCTTTTCCAAAGATATAAGAGCAGTGAGATCCTTGGATACCTAAATGTATTTGTACTCAATGCTTTTCCTGTGTGTTCTGTTTATCCTCTTTCAACCATCACTTTCTCCAATGCTTGCCTCACAGAACTCTCTTCCTCCTTCTTCTCCTCTTTTCCCTTTGGATGTTAAACAAAATGAAGCAGAAAAAAACATGAAGAAAGCAAAAATCCTAACACTTGCCCTGCAATTTACAGAATATTTTGTAAAAGTTCAGTGAGACAATTTAGGTGATAATATTAAAAACACCATTCACTATTTGAAACTTTTTGTAGGTATGGTGTATGGTCACAGAACATGCTTAAGTGGCCTTCACTTAATACTGTCCTGTTTCTTTGTAGCTGTGGGAGCTTTAGAGTGTCCCATTAACTCTTGAAGTTGGAAGTACTTAATCTGTAATAGAACTGAGACTAGGACTAGCCCTGAGTTTTTGGCTAGAATTTAGCACAACTGATTTTGGACTTCTGCCTGCTGGTGGCTGTCCTGAAGACAAGCTCATAGATTTGGTTTATTTTTCTGAGAACTCAGTCTGTCCTCCAAGACACGAACCTCTTTTCTTTCACATCTGAATGAAAATATGAAAGTTGGAATGTTTGCAGAGCAGAGCATTTGAATGGGAGTTTTATATTTCTGGTTGTTGAAAGCAAATTCTGCCTAAATAGTAGGAAAATGGTCATTTAAAATCTTGGGATTTAAACAAACCATTGTCAATCTAGAATTGACTATCTGTACTCCATGTTTAGTGAAAATTCACCAGATGTATCTGTGGTTTGATTACTAAATAAATGAAAAAAATTTTAAATGAGCATAAATTGTTTAGCAAAGCTAAATTCCTTGGGTGATGACTGCTTATAAAGTGGAACACCACAAAGATAAGAAAAGGCCACCTCTAAGTACTCCAGTGTTTGAGTCACATTATACAAGGCCTAGAAATGTCCTTGGTTATTATAGCCTTTTGTGCCCTGAATTTTAAAGATGCAAAGTTTTGATTAGCTGGCATGGATCTCTTGATGTACCAAATACAAGAAATGAATTCAAATAAGGAAAATGTCACAGGTCTTTTCCCATTCACAAAGCAGATACATTTGATTAAATGAGTTATCTGAAGAAAACATATGTTTAGTAATTCTTGCTTGTAAGCTTTATCTACCTGTACTTTTAAAAATGTCCTAGTTGACTGAGAAATATTTACATCTTGAGTTCTCTTGCTTTTTTTATTTAAATTTGAAACAAGCTTGTTTTACATGTCAATCCCAGTTCCCTCACCCTCCTGTCCTCTCCTGTTCCCCCATCCTATACCCTTTCTGCATCCCAGGGAGGGTGAGGCCTTCCATGGGAAGCCTTCAAATTCTGTCATATCATTTTGAGTAGGGCCTAGGCCCTCCCCACATGTGTCTAGGCTGAGGGAGTACCTATCTATGTGGGATGGGCTTCCAAAGTCCATTTGTATACTAGGGATAAATACTGATCCATTACCAGAGGCCCCATGAATATGACATTTCAGAAGACAATCCTCAGTTACAGTTAAAGAGAGACAGTACTGCTTTCAGAAACTATTTTCGGGGGGAGGTAGTTTTTATCTGCTTTTATGAGACAGGGTCTCATGTAGCCCTGGCTTGCTTGCTTCCAACTCATCAGATATCTGAGAAGGACATTTTAATCTTGATTCACTTCTTGCATCAGGAATAATCAACATAGTTAAAAGAAAAGAGCCAGTTGATATAAATTCTCTCTGTGACATCCTATTCTCATGTTGGAAAAAAAGCTGGAAAATGAGAGTTTCTTCAGTTGCCCTATACAGCACCTTCTTTCTTGCTACCCAAACATCATAGCCAGTCCTCCTTTTTCAGTGATGACCTCTCATTTCTGTTTTAAGGAAGAAAGGGTTAACTATTGAAAACTTGTCTCCATAAATACTGCTGTGTCTGAAGCAAGGAGAGAGAAGTTCACTATTGGGAATTCATGGTCTTGTGATTAAATGTGTGGGGTATGGAGAATGAAGAGCTAGATCCAAATCCTACCTTATCATTTGCTATGTGACCCTGTGTTTCTCCATCTGCATGGTGGAGATGGTGGCAGGAGATTTTAAATAGCACTTGGCAATAGTTAATGCTCAAGAATGTAAGTATTGATTACTATTAGTGTAGATTCGTCATAGAAGAGGTAACTACCACATAGACACTTTTATGAATAAGTTTTACTTTTCCATGTACGAAATGTTAATCATAGTGGGTTGTTCCATGCAGTTATCTATCTAATTTAGACAGAACCCAGGCAAGGGAATGGCTCTACCATGTGTTGATGATAATCTGACAAAGGATAAGATGTCAAAACATTCCATGAATTGAACATAGATATTGATGCATGGATCAAGGTTTGTGGGACCAGGTTTAACAGAATTTCATTCAGAGAGAAGTCATTTACACAAACAGATAACAGCCACCAGTTCCTGCTCCAAGGGTCCATCTAGGCTGTGACCTGACCAGAAGCAAGAGAGCACACTGGGGCCAGGAACCCAGACCTAGTCCTACCCTCCATTACATCTACACCCGTGACTGTGCCAAAATGGGTGTGGTCAGCACTACAGGTGCAGGGGTTGGGGGGACAGATATCTCACTACAATTCTCCTTTTAGTCTAAAAAAAAAAAAAAGAAAAGGATTTGGGCTTGATACAAAACTATATACAAAGATAGCAAGTATCAAGTATGCTCTAGGAAAAGGAAATGTAAGAACATACACACTTAAGACCTGTTGCCAGTAAAGCAACAAAAGCAAATGGCAAGAACTACACATAGACATATAACAGCAAAAGGAACACTTTGATAATTTTCTCGGATTTTATTGTTGTTGTTGTTTTGGTCAAGGTGAGTAAAGCATGCTTAACTTTGCTACATTTGTGTGATGTGATCACTGTGGGTCTATATAAAAATCCTCATGACATATCTTTCTCAAATGGCAGGAAACTATTTCAGGACTTCACATGCTATTATTTGGCTCTTGTGACTCTCATTCAGTTCTGTTCTTTTCATTCGGTGTGATTGAAAAGCATTAAAATGCATCCTTGCTGATGTCTTTACCTAACAAGAGACATTCAATCTACCCTATAAAAGCGTGGAAGCAGTAGACGGTGGAAGTGAATTGTTTTAAAATCCCATTTTATTTTCACATTATTCCAGTGGGATAGCTGTTAGCTGTACTGATCACAGCTGATTCCTTAGATATGTGTGATAACCACCGAATGCAACCTGAAGGGCATTTCACATTAAAATGACTTTGCAGAATTGTCAACTTAACGTTGTTTATGCTGCATGACAACTGCTATTATTTCAGTGCCAACCAAATATAAAAGGGCATTAATATTCATTAGTAATGTTACAGCTGATGACTCCTTAACAACATTGTAATGGTTTGAATAGTTATTTCAGGCAATATGTTGAAATACTCACACAATAGCCCCGATTGATACAGTGCACTTAAGAAACCCAGTAACTCCAAAGGAAAAATTCGGTACACATATGTACAAAGCTAACGAAATACATATTTTAGAAATGTGCTCCAGTTGGTAGGACCCTGCACTAAACCTGGAGTGATTCATTTTTTGAATGAACTGCATACAGAAATTTAGCTCACAGAAGCCTTGATTTTATCACCCAAATGCTGCTATTTTGGTTCTACAAATGAGGCGTTGTGTCATAGATGCACCTACAGAGGAGGTTCTAAAGATAAGCATGGGGCAAAAACAGTGAGCACTGAAAGCAGGGATTCTGAGATGGACCACACATCATTTTGAGATTCTGTATATGTTATCCCATCTCACTGTATTATGGAGGTTTTACCCTCACTTTCTTTTCCCTATGGAAACTAAAGGCAAGAATGGTTCTAAGTCATGTATACACAGCTGTCTAATGAGAAATCTTACTCTTAATGTATGTCCAAACATTTATCATCTTTGAACTAACATAGAGGTCCCTAAAGTTTATTCAGTGGGGAATATAGTGGTTAGTGTTAATGAGGTTGAAACAAGGTAAAAGGCAAAGAACCTGTGTTAGAGGAGTTATTCTACAACAATTTCACAGTGTCCATGGGGTATCAATCAGCTCCATACTACAATAACAGCTACTTGAGAAGTAGTGGCAGGTTCAGTGAACTCATGATTTGGAGTTTGGGCAGACCAGTTGTTTTGAGCCTCTGTGAGGACAGGGCTTCATGATGGGAGAACTTACTGGAATGTGTGCTCACATCATCCACAGTCAGACATCAGGGCATGAATGGTGAACTGAGGGCCCCTCTGTGCTTCTCCACCTAACCACCCACAGTGTCTCCTAAGACTGCTTCTCTGGAGAGCAACCTATTAACACTTGGGTCTCCTGGAAGTTCTGTCAGTAATGAAACTGGAGCAATCATCTATAAAATAAGAGCATTTATACTTTGTGTTCTTAAACGTTTAAGATTTACCAATCCCCTTTTCCAGATGTTGGTGTTTACAATATGATGTATAGAAGGTAAAAATTTTTTCTTTTGTTTTATTAGGAATTAACCAATATTATTTCATTCATATTTCAGTTAACAAATAAAATTACATGTATTTCTGCTCTGCAATGTGACATTATTTTAAAGTATGTATATATTATAAAATAGGTTCTTGGAGCTGATTAACATACATATTACCAACTATTTATTTTTGTGGTTAAAAAACCTTAACAGCACTCTTAGTATTATATATTCAAAACACAATGCCTAGGTATTAATGCTACCATCATGTTTTAAGCTAGATCTCCTGAGCTTACTCCCAATATCTAAACTTAAATGTTAAATCCCTAACATACAATTTTTCATCAATTATGAAGTCATTCAGTGTTTGCTTTTCTGTGTTTAGCTTCTTGAACTTGACTGACATGTCCCCTACTTCTCCTATGTTGCCATAAATGACAAGATTATTTTTATTTTTAAGCCTATTATTTTATTCCATGAACCAAACTTTTTATCCTTTCACTAATAGACTAATAAGTTGATCTCATATATTCTTCCATTGAACAATGCTGTTGTCACCATGGACACAGCCCATGACATGGTCCTTTGCCCACTCTTCTGAGAAAGTTAAAATTCTTTTAAAACTTAACAAAACTATAAATTGGTTTTTAAACATGTGCGACACGAACAGAGAGATCAAGGAATATACATTTAAATAAGCATGTGCACAATTAATGTGTGTGTGTGTGTGTAGTTTTAAATACAGATGAACATACATTTTTGCAGAATGTTTTCTAGCATATACATGTCTATGTGACCACATCCATAGGGAACCTATCTTTACAATACATACTGCATTGCATGCCCCTCAATTTTCCATACTAATAAGTGACACGTACTGAATTCCACCCTTGAAAAGCCTCAAGACATAAACCTCGGGACCCCTCCGTCAATCCCTATTGTCTGTTTCCCTCTTGATTTCTTAAAATAAAGTTGAAATAAACTTGGTGCCTATTGACAAAATGAGTGGCAGTACCTCCGAATATTAATTCTTAGAGAAGCAAAAGCTGATGGATTGTTACAATTTCATCTCATGCAGGGACTCTGAGTGCTTCGTGGCCATAATGATGTGTACATTGCATACATACATATGGTTTCTGGAAATGTTTATATAAGCCTGCTTTACATTTGTTGATTATGCTTTGAGCTGTGTATATAAATAACTATTTGCCTAGATATAACTCAATTATAAAAATGAGCTCTTGGTATCTTCTCAGAGCAAAGAGGAGAGGGAAAGTTCTAAAAATATTTAAGTCGGCAGAATCTGAATTTTACATTTTATAACTCTTAGGGATTTGAACCTCATTTAGAGGCATGCTCCTGAATCCTCATCCTCTTACCCCGAACTCTACTTTCTTCTTTGTAGATCAAGTCTATAATCTTGAGTGACAAGAATTATATACGAAGTGGATGATTTAATCAGTGCACTCTGGTCAAGTCAGGCCCCACTTTATTATCTATAAAGTAAAAACCAGCATTTGAATTTCTAAATTGAGCATATATTTTCAAATAGATTTCTCACAGCCCATTGAGAGCAGATATTATGGCGATATGAGTAAAGTTAAGGTCAGTCAGAATAAATAAATCATTTCTCATTTTGGGTGCAGTTGCTTATATGTTCTCCTGGTTTGATTATTGCAAAAGCTATTCCTTACCATTTGTTCTGTAGTTGTGTGTGTGTGTGTGTGTGTGTGTGTGTCTTTCTGTCTGTCTCTCTCTGTCATCTCTGTCTCTGTCTCTATCTCACCTCCATACCACTCTACTGTGGGATACTTCTGGTTGGAACATGTGTGTGGTTTGTTGTTTGTTTTTTTTTTTTTAATATAATTTCTGGGCCACAAGCATGATGGAACAGAGAGGAAGACAGTGACATCACCGACCCATCAGCCTCTTCTCATTTGTCTATCTAGAGAAGTCTGTGCTGTTCTACATCTGAACTGTGGAATGTGTGATGCTTTGACCTGAGGTAAATAATGAGATGGGAGTTAGTTAAGTCATGATGTGTGGAGACACCAGCTAGCTGTTATATCTACCACTCTGTGGTTTGAGTCTTTTTTAAATGATGCTCTCCAGCCATTGCCAAAATATCTACTACCTTGAGAATAGCATTGACTGAAAAGGCCTAATGTATCAGATGTATATGTCAGAACAGGATTGTAATGATATTGCAATGTGCTAAGAATGAAATGCCTCAGGATACTTTGATTCTACCTCTCATTAAAGGAAGGACTCGCTGACATTCAGAATGATCCTGGACTGAAGACAAATGTGCATCACTGAAGTCATCAAGTGAACTTGTTGCAGAAGAGTTGCCCACAACCTCTAGTTTAGCATCTGAATGTGTGCATGAGAACATACACATCAGGGCCGTGATTGATAACCTTTGACATTACTTTCAAGCCAGGCTTGTGGATCTGTGTCCATAATCATCACCATGTTGTAACAATTTGTTTGAAAGCAAATGCAGTCTTATTCCTCATGCTTTTCTAGATAATCAAGTGAAGACAAGCAAAAACGTTCAACAAAGGGACTTTATAAATGCCACATTGTCCTTGCTTCTTCCAGATGTGTAGCCCCTCACTGGAGATGACTGTGTATATTTTATTTAAAAAAAAAAAAAAAGGACACTAGTGATAATCTGATAACCTCAAGTCCATTTTTTTTTAAGAGGGCAAATCTTTACCCAGTCATTTTTAGAGTTTTATGTCCCATGTAAGGTATCAGGGGTCTTAAACATACACCCATTCTAAGGTCCAGAGCATTTTCAATTTAATTTAATAAGCCTATAATGCACTTTGATGCAAAATAACATGACTATCTTCTGAAACTGTTTTATTGGATAGCAAGAAAGGACCTCTTCCTACCCTTTGGTATAATTCAATAGAACCCCTGGGTTTTCTGATTTCATTATGTTTGGCAAATTCTGATTTGTTTATATGTTTATGATACTGGTAATATATAATGTGCAATAAATAATAATTAAAATCTAGCTTGATAATAGGGAAACATGTTGTTACCAGTTAATAGAATTATCAAAGGAACTTTGTTAAGCACTACATTCTCCAAATTTAATTAAAGTCAAACTTAAGTTAATAAGACTTGAAAAGTTATAGTTGACTACATATGTTGCGAAATTTCTGTGTTTGAATGTGTGAATCTACACAAATTATACTGAGATGAGACAAAGGAAAGAATCTGAAATGACCATGTTTGGATGACATAATATAAAATTCTTATCATCACTCAGACACAATTCTACACATAAACAGCTTGTAACAGCAAATGTCATTAACAGAAAATAGAGAAAATCTTGTGTTGTAGATACCAACAAATGTTTGTGTTTGATTTTTACCCTGGGGTTATACAGTGGATGGATACTACACTGGGGAATGGCTTTGCTTAACAACATTATCTAATTCATTATAAATCAATAGATTATTTTCTTCAAGAGATTATCAAAATTTGAAATGGTTCACTTTAAATAATCAGATTTTAGGTGTTCTATGCTATGATTAAGGTAACTTTGCTAGGTGATTCTCTAATCACTAGCAATTAAACACCTACAAAAAAATGATGGCACTAGCTCTTTATAGAAGAAATAAAGACAATTATGGGACTAATCCTGTTAACATGATAAGGTGGACATTGAAACTAAAGAGAGTTTTGTAGCATCAGTCTGGTTTTACTGTTTTGGTTTTTCATTAAAAACACACGTTAAGAAAACACTGGTAAATTGGATTACATTCAAGTTAAGCACTTCTGGTCATCAACATCACAACTCAGAGAGTGAAAAGACTAGGTGCTAAATGGGAAAGGTTATTTGTGCTGCTTACTTCTTCTCATAGGAATTGTATATAGGAGATAAGATTAAGACAGCCTATCAACAGACGATACAACATAAAGCAAATGAACAGATTTTAATAAATATTCCATAAGACAGACATCCAAATGGTTGACAGACATAGGAAATATTGGTTAACCTTATCATCCATTCTTAACAGAAAAACCACACTGAACTAAAATTGGGATCTGAGTAATAACACAATGACCACTGAGAAAGGCTAATGATACTAAAAGTGGATGAGGGTATGGAGATACTGGAACACCCATGCATTGCTATTAGAGTGCTGGGTCCTCCAGCATGTAGGGCTGTGGAGAAGCTGGTCCTGCTGGTCCCTCCTTGGGGCTGAGCAGGATGGAAAGTATAGCATCCCAGACCACCTTCCTAGTCACCTAAGAGAACCACACTGAGTTGAGAGCATTGTCAAAGCAGGAACTGGTTTTACTGTAACAGGCAGGAGCTTATATAGCATTGAGAAGAGGGTAGGGACCTCAGGACAGGATGAGGTGTAAGGGCCATAATATTTCACCATGGTAGCAGTAGCTGGACAAAGGCAGTATTACTGAGTCACTTCTGTGCGGAAGTGATAGGCCAAAGGCAGATAGCCGAACTCTAGCCAGACTCAGGAAGTTCCACTAGGTCTTGCGTCAGAGCCTTTTTAGGCTCAACAGTAGAGTAAAAATTGTTTCCCTGCTTCTTATAAGTTATGTTGTAAGTAACTATCAGAAATATATATGTAGTGATAAACTGCACATACATACATACATAGATGGGGCACACTTAATTGTTGATGGCGAGGTTTTAAAGAGCTCTTATAAAAGAATAAGCAAACATGAATCTGACCAGAAAGATTGCTCCTTTGTTAAGATCACGGGCCGTTCTTCCAGTTCAGTTTCCAGGATCCATGTCAAGCAGTTCAAGTTACAACCACCTGTAACTGCAGCTCCAGGGACTCTGACACCCCCTCTGGCTTCTGCAGGCAACTACATGTATATGCCAGACCCAAATAACCATAAATAAAAATAAACGTGAGTGTGAGAGTGTGGCCACAGGGTTTCTGTCAAAGGAAAATGAGACTCTAATAGAGTCTCATTAGCTCAACGGGAAGCAACAATTAATTACAAAACTCGGAGACAAAACAAGGTAACCAAGTTTTTTATGAAGTCATCTTATGACTTCCAAAGACTTGAAATCAGTCCAGATGTCCGGAATGTCCAAGTAGGCAGCAAGATGGCAGTCCTGCTGCTTCTGCAGCCACAGCTGCCAGGTATTTACTGAAGTCAGAGTGAGAAATGTGGATGCGGCTAATCTGCCTCCCATGGTGAGTGTCAACAAGCATACAGCCAAATGGAGAGGAGTGGTCCCAAGTTTTCAGGCTTCCAGAGAGGAATTTTAACTTCTGCTTGTGAAGACTTACTGAGATTCAAATCTAAACATATCAGACTAGTGACCAATCTGCCTTTCTCAACCCTTGCATGTATTTGGAGGGATAGTCTAGGAGGGTGCCCTTTGTGTGTGTGTGTCAATAGTATGATTGCCAAAAATGTCTCCAGACATTGACAAGTTTTTCTGGGAGAGGGAGAAAACTAATTCTCCAGTTCCTGTTGGGGAAAAAAATAGAATAAAGAGCTTTACATATAAGTAAGGAAAATGATGTTTGTTATACGCTCCATTATATTTTTACATAAGCATGTAAAAAGTATATTGCATTAAACACTGAGGGGAGTAAGACAGAAAGTAGTTTTTCTGATTATAATCCATTTGGAGATAACACTGTTTAGAGTTAATATCCCTTTTCATTTTAATGGACCTAAATTCTCCTTAAGTTTTAGGTGGTTTTTTTTTTTTTTTTTTTTTTTGGCCAGTTCTTTGTCAGTACAAATTAGCCAATTCTAAAATCAACCATCAAAATAGCTAACTTGTGATGTATCCATAGAATATGATTCTTCCAAAGAGGTAAATTCTAAGGAGACCTGGTGAGATTTCAGTGCCATCTGCTTGACAATTCTTTCTTTTGTTTTTATTTTTTTTGGGGGGAGGTTTTGTGTGATATGAACTACAGTAAAATGATCATTTCTCTCACAATGACTTCATATGCCATTTTGATCATGCTGGCCAGACATCCTCCTCTCTTCCCTCCTTGTCAAATTTTGAGATTTCTCCAACTAAACTTATGAGTATACTTTGTGCCATTTATGTCACAGTATGATGATTATCCCAATTCCTCATACATGATGGATGCTATATAAATATAAGTTATAGATCACAAGTAAGTCTCAACAACACTGAATTCTGAGATTTTCAAATAAGAAAACCCTGGAGAAATAATTACTTTGGTTCATAAATTAGTATGTTGTCTACAGACAGGGTCCTAGATCTGAAATGTGTTCTAACAGAAAATTTTAAAATAATTATGGCTTGTGTTGATGTTGTTGATGTACTGACTTATGTAACAAGAAATTCTTGACCCCACCACAAAGGCAATTCTATTCTAAGCACAGGAAATAGAGAAGTGAATACAATTCGTTGAGCTTACATTTCAATGTGGGTGGTAGCCAGCAAACAAATAAATATAAACAAGTTACCATTGAAAACAGAACCATGGGAGGAACTATCAAAGGAAAGGGGAATCTATTTTAGAAGGGCTAGTGATGGAGGTTTTGTATGAGGAGAAACTATATGAATTGCATGGAAGGAAAAAGACATTTTTCTCTCTCTCTATCCAACTAGAACTCCAGCTGAGGCCTTGTAACCTACACTAAAAAAAGACAGATTAGGAATAGAACAGGTTATGTATTATTTACTAAGTCTTATATGACATGAAAACCTCCAAAAAGAAATATAGACGCCAGAACCCATGAAATCTGAGTGTTTTGAAGTACAGACATAGAAAATTGTACTCAGGAGGAGTGGATATAAACCAAGAGTTAAAGTGGGGCAAGGCCTGCTTGGCTAGATTCCTTTCCAGAGCATCTGTCCTCAGAGTTGAGGATGGTCCTTTCTTCTTAGTAGATAGAGGGCACCTCTCTGGCAGCAACAGTATATGTGTGTTGGTAGACCAACTTAGTTTGCTGGTGGGATGAATCTCTGTACCCAGGGAAAGACTGGAGTCTTTGCCATTCACTGATTGACAAGACAGACACTGTCAAAACAAAGGTAGAATTTGCAAACTTACTTAAACACGCAAATCAGAGTTATTTAACTTTGTATCTAACCCTTTCTGAGGAGTGAATGAGAGTGGGTTGAAGAAGGTGGGAGATGGGTGGAGGGCAAGGAGGGGAGGAAAGAAGAACTGTGGTTGGTATGTAGAATAAATAAAATATAAAATATTTTAAAATAAAATATTAAAAAGCTATAAAATAAGATAAACTTGTATTTTAAAACTCTATTATCTGGTCTGTCCATATATATATTTTTTAATTTAAGTTTTTATTTAATTTTCTTCCTAGAATGTATGGTTATATTTTATTGGATTTTGACATTTATGCCAGTAAGAATTCTGATTGATATTTTTTTCCTCCAGAATCCTTTCTCATTTTCATTTGTCAGGCTGTTAGTAAAAGGGAAGATCACAGGACTGAGCTAGCTCAGAATTAGGTTTGTATTTCTGCAAATTCTGATCAATTTCCATCTCCCCTCCCCTCAAGTCCTTTGAGCACCTTAGGGTCAAGTCTAGTGTAATCCCCATGATAGTGCTTAGCTAATAGGCCCTGAACTACAATCTCAGCATCCCAAAACTTCAAGATTGCCTGACACTGCCATAATTTCTTAGCCTTCAGTAAGCCTTTTTTTGCTGGATGCTTGCTTGAGGACTTTTCAAATTACCCAAATAAATGCCAGGCTTCCTTGTGTCCCTTTGCCTTCTCTGCCACCTTTTGGCTCCCTGGGTTTTGCAACATGTGTGGAAATGGAATTCTATTCTAAAGCTACTGGCAAGTTTTATATAGTTAAATAATATCTGATGTGTTGGATTTGTGTCAGAGTTTGCTCTACTAACATCAATGTAAAGGAAAGACTACAGAAGTCAAATGTAGCTGCTAAGAAGCCAGGAGAAAGTTTCCTTCAATTGGCATCTTGCAGGCAGGAGACAGAAAGGATGTGAGTTTTTGCACTTGATATTAAATATAGAAGAGAAAACAGAAGCAAGAACCTTACACAGGAGATAGGTTTTTAAATGAAAATAGAAAATTAAGCTGTCAGCATCTCTTAAACATTTGTGTGTGTGTATGTCAGAATGAGGGTGACAGGTTGCCTCATTAATCCCATGTCCCTAATCATTTTAAAGGCTGGTCAAGGATGAATGATTTTTGAGCAAAATAATCTACTCTTTGATATTTCTCATGGTTCTGATATTCTTGGTTGTACAGATTTAAAGAGGAATGTATTTTAATTTTCCATCATTGTTCAAAGTAATAGCTTGCTGAAGTTAGAGAGTTTATATGCATGTTCTCTTTGAAGAGAGGCATATGTTCCATAATTCAAGAAGCATGGAAAATATTTAAAACCAAACCTTCATTATTCTGATGGAAATATTTTATGGAAGAAGTTGAACCATTCAGCTTGAAGAATTATCAAGCTGAGCTGGTAATATGCACCATTTAACAACACATTTGAATTGAGACACTTGTTCTAAATAAGTTACTAAATAAAATGGGTAGAAAATAATAACTTTTAAGGATCTGCGATACACCATGTACCTAGTGTGTTTTGGATACATTCTGATTCAATTTTAACAAAATTTTAAGTATGGTGCACATATAACATGTTTTAGGCAGCCAAGCCTAAATATTTGGATGTATTTTGTTTGGAATTACATAATTTATAAACATCAGAACTGATACTGAAAATTGAGTGTGTTTGACTCTGTTCTCTTTTCTCAAGGATCCACAAATATATACCTGTCTTACATTTGGGGAAAAAAACAACAACAACATTGAATAAGCAGGAGAGGAAAATGTGGATCATATTATTTAGATTTGAGTAAAGCTTTGCATTATTCTCCAAAATGAATAATAATTTCTATTAAATTCTCCCCAAGTAAAGTAATATGTTTATTCATAAGGATATTGTGCAGCTCATGTGCCTATTAACTTAAACCTGGGACACCTCATTGTGTGTCTCATGAGCTCTAAGTATGATCTCATCCCCTCAAATGTTACTATACCTATTATCATCATTGATTTGAGTATAGCATAACCAGGTATTTTAAAACAACCCAGTCACCTTTCCTTTATCCTATCATTGTTTGTGGGAAGTTTTCCTGTGTGCATCAACTAAAGCAGTGAAAATATGACCCAGATGAGAAAATGAACAGATGCGCTCACAGCTGGCAGTAATTTGGTACCTAAAAGAAAATATAAAAGGGGCTTACCATTCATTGTGTGGCTGCCGTGTTGTAGGCATCTAATATTTAACTAACTTGTTTATTCCTTGTCACTTTAAAATTGTAGGGGACATACTTCTTTCACATTAGAATTTACTTAACGTTCAGGAAAATAAAATGATATGACTAATACATTGCACCTCAATCCTGTAATAGGTTATGTGATAATGAAAACTATTATAAATATTTTCATTATTTGAGAGCTCCTCCCCTAAATCCTCTTGAATCCATCTTGACTTCCATACCCTAAAACCTCTATGTCCTTTCTTTAAAAATCTAACCCATCAAGTCCATTGGGTGCTGTTGTCCAAGTACTCCTGGATTTGGGGGCATCCAATGGAAAGTGTTTGATCTACTGGAACCACACCCATTAAAAAATGACTTTACCTCCTCCATAAGCCATCAGCTGTTTATAGCTCTCCTGTTAGAGGTGAAGGCTCCTAAACCCCTCTGACTCCAGGCTAGAATGTTGACTGGCTTGATCATGAGCAAGTCTTGTGCAGGAAACAACAGCTGATATGAGTTTATGAGTTTATAATTTAAATAAATAAAAATTACAAAAGGGGAAAAATGGTCCTGTAATTTCCAAAAGACATCATTTTAATCAAGTTAAACCCAACCTCTGGCTCTAATAAGCTTTCCCTTCCTCTTTCAGTATCAGTTCTGATGTTTACAAATTATGTAATTGTAAACAAAATACATCCATGGCCCCAAAGCCTTGGGTGGAAAAAGGATATCAGTGCCCAATTATGGATGATGCCTATTCACTACATTTTGACCACAAGCTTCTGTGTTAACCCACTACACATGCGTACACACACACACACACACACACACACACACACACACACCACCACCACCACCACCACCAACAACAACAACAACAACAACAACAAAAAGCATCTTGTCTGATGAGGTCTTGGAACTACAATAATCTATGGGTATAAAGATGCAAATGGGGAAGGGCAGGGCAGTTAAATGCTGTGTTCATTTAGCAGAATAACATTATAATCGCTCATGGAGTCTGAGTTCACAAACCATGGATTCTTGGCTAGACTGACAGAACCAGGCATGTGTTTCCTCTTGTGAAGTAGGCCTCACGCTAAGCAGAAAATGATTGGTTGTCCCATTGTATCTGTGCCACTCTTATACCCTCCAGGTACAACATGGCACCCAGGGATGTTGAAAACTTTTATTCTTAAAAGGGTCTAATATCTTGGTTGTAAAAGCTCAGCTAAACACTATATTCAGGTAAGACACTCTCAAATTTAAAATAGATTATTATATAAAATATATTAAGTTAAAATTCATACAGAAAACCAAATACTAACATATATATATATATATATATGTTAGTGTGTGTGTGTGTGAATATATATATATATATATATATATATATATATATATATATATTCATTCCTAAACTCCAAAATATCCCTTAAAAGAACTGGCCACAAAAATGAAACCACTGAGCTCAGCTCTCATCCTTAAGATAATGTTCCAGTTCTCTCTGCTGTTAGGGTTTTCCATGATAATTCTAATTTTACAAATAACCTTATCTATTAAATGGCAAAGATTACTTAGAGATATCTGTAAAATGCTTTAGGCCTCTCAAAAAGAATTATATATAAATAGAAATTAGCAAGTAATTAGTAATTCCAGTACTATAAATGTAAGTGGCATGAATGATTTTTTCAAGTTGCTCTTTTTACACTGTGCATGTACTATAAAGCTGTGAAGTCCTTTAGGACACTTTGGAATGCAAAACATTATAAATTCCTTATGTTGTAATCACTTCATTGATACACTTCTATTCCAAGGTCTCACGGGGAGCAGGAAAGTAGCTTATGGCCAGCAAACTGAGTCTTAAGAGAAAAAGGAATTTACAGTATCTTTTTGGATCATAATTTATAGTTATGGATTATCAAATCCACTGGTTCTTAACAATCAGAAGGATTAGTGGTTGTGTTTGTTAATTTTGTAGGTTTCAGACATAAACTTCTCCCAGATTTTCCTAGTTTTGTGTTACTGACAATTAAGCTTTGCAAATATAAATATGGTGCTGAATGACATGTCCAATGTCATGATTCATGTCTGACCCACTTTCCAAATGAGGAGTATTTCTCTTTCATTTTGCCAAGCAGAACTTTACAATTATTATTTAAGCATTAAAGACCAATCATAACATACTCGGGAAATGCCAGCTCTAATGCTGAACAGTTTCGAGACCCATGATTGAAAGTGTTGCTTGGTAATGAAATTGATTTTCCGCCTTCATTGTTGAAGTCAGGGTGATGAGAAAGTAGCCTGGTGAGATAAGAGTAATCCAGTCTGATTTTTCCAAGTAGATAATTTTGTTCAGCCTTTGCTACCCATCTTTAACGCTTTTTCCATGTTCAAATTCTTTCTTATTAAGTGAAATTTGGTAAATGGTTTATGGAGATGCCAGATTATAAATAGGCATGTGTGAAAATTAGGTGTGTTTATGGTAGTCATTAAAGTGTGAGATTTCACTTTTATTGATTGACTTTTCAGAAACCATTTCTCTCTGTTCTATTTTCAGCTGAAGTATTTGAGAATTGGAAAAAAAACCTCTAGTTGGTGTTATTAGAATATAATACCAATGTCAATCACTGCTAATTCAGAAATACATTGTTACTAAGTTGGTAAATTCTTACCTGAATCACTTACTTAGAAAGTAACTTTAGCTTTATTATGGACTTTTATTTGGTGTATTACCTCTTGTTTTAGAATCCAAGAGGGAAGGGACAGATAAATTTATTGAATCATGACAGATTCATGATGAATATTACAGTTCTTTGCTGAATTTGTATTGCTTACATAAACAAAGATGAGAGCTATTTACCAGTGGATTAACCATTTAAGAAAATGCCTCTCCCTCCCCCAGTAACCATCAATTGCCAACAGATGCCATTGGGGACATATAGGGTCTGTTGAGACCTGACCCAACATCATCCTGACAGACAGTTGGCAGGCCCAGTCCTGTGCAGATCCTGTACAGGAAACCATAGCTTCTGGGAATTTAGGCATGAAACAACCCCACCCCCTAGCTGCTGGGAAGTTAGGAATGCAACAGCCCATCCCAACCAGAAGATGGCATTTCAAGGTACTCTTCCTCACCCCCAACACTTGCCTTCTGTCTACCCCTCTTCAGAAATGTTTCCTGAGCCTTGAAAGGGTTAATATTGATGTCTCATTTAGGGCTAAGCACTCAACAGTAACTTTTTTCTCAGCACTTTGATAATAAGTTATAAGTCTCTACATTCACTGCAATCCAGTGTAAAGTGAGGTGTTTTTTTTTTTTTTTTTTTTTTTTTGTGACCAAGGCTGATAGTAGCACTGATGAGTATCCCACTGAATCTTTAAATTGTTTTTGGGTAAAATAGCCATTTTCACAATAGTGAGTCTTCAGATCCATGATCATGAGAAATCTTTCCATCTTCTAGTGTTGCCTTCAACTTCTGTACTGTTTTGAAGTTTTCATTGTAGAGCTCCTCTACTTCCATAATGTATTAAATAAGTTTTATTTTTACTTTTAAAATGTTCTTATTGAACAATAACAAATGTAGTGTGAAATCATTACTCACATAACTTCTGTGCTGGATGCAACATTACCAGTTTCTCATATTGCTATATACCTGCATCCAATCTCATACTCTGAAATAATACTTTTTCTGATTTTTTCATTAAAATTTCATTTTCTTTTAGTTTTATTATGCATATGTGGGTCAGTAGATCATGTCATATGTTTTTAAATATTGGTTTTTAGAAAATATATTGTATTTAGAGATGAAGGACACCAGGAGAACAAGGCCCTCTAAATCAACTGAACAAGGCTCATAGGAACACACAGACTGAAGTAGCAATCATAGGGCCTGCATGAGTCTGCATCAGGGTCCCCTGTGTATATTTTATAGCTTTCAACTTAGCATTTTTATGGGACTCTGAATGTATTAACAAGTCGGTCTCTGATTCCTGTGCCTGCCCTTTGGCAATGGTTTTTGTTTTATCTTATTACATTTTATTTTGTCATTTTGGTTGTTATCTCTTAGAAGCATTATTTTCTAATGAGAGACAAGAAGGGAGTGCATCCAGAAAGGGACAGGGGAGGTAGAGAGGAGCTGGGAATAGAGGGAGGAGAGACTGTCATCAGGATATATTCTATGAGGAAAAAAACTTAATAAAAAGGAAAAGAAATAAATTACATTGTATTTCACTATACCTGCAGTAACAATATGAGGTACCCTATTTCCTATACCTATACCCCATTCCTGGATTTCAAATTGTTTTCTCTCTTAACTAGCTCTTCCATACCATCTTAAAAAAATATTTCAGAGCTTTTTTGATGTTTTATACTATGAAACATTCCTTTGTACATTTGATCCATGATTACTATCATATTATTCATGGTATGTAATATGATATAATTATGTTTCAAATTCTCTGTGGAATATGATACTTAGAGAAGGTGAAGTATTCATGACTTTATAAGATCATAGCTGTGTAATGGTTGTCTGAAAATAACTTATATACGCTTATAATTATATGGTGACAGAGTAAAATAAATATGTTGTCACAACATTGGCTTTGAAATGATGTTATGAAGATGTAAAAATCGCCCAGCTAGATAATTAAATTGCCACATTATCTGCCCAAATATTGTATGTTTTAAAAGTACTAAGAACTTAAGACTTTGCCTGATGTACATGAACCATGAAAGACACCAACATGCCGGAAAGAAAGTAGAGTGTTAGCAAGGGATACATTATTTTTCAAATAAGTACAATTATGTGGGCAAGATTCACTAAATAAGAATTTCTTAAGACACATAAACTATACTTCACATACTAAGCAAACCATCATCAATGTAAAGGCATTGTTGTTGGGGTTGTAGAATTCAAGTTGCTTTGGTTGATAGGTCTTCAAGCCTGTACTTCAACTCAGATACCTCTCCAGTTAGCACTGACACAAAGAAAGTCAGTGCTAAACTCCATGTTAGGAACAATCATACTGTGAGTCTAGCTCCTTCCCACTAAACCACACTGTCTTCTCTATCGCCTTGAAGAAGCTTGAGTTTGGTTTCCAGTGGTGGCATGTTTGTCATTAACAATTTGCAAATGGAGATTAGGAAGATCATACTATCATACTTCCCTCTACAAAATTTCTCCTTATCTAATGTTAAATGATGCTCTTAAGCTTGTGGGAGCATACAGTCAAAGAGGAAGCTCTGACAGCCACACAGAGACCTAACAGAAGCACACTCACTCTCCTCCTCGAACGAAACCCACCACATCAGGAATCCAAAGTCACTGAATAATATTCACTGATGTTACTATTTCTTTAAACAAGTAACTTTCTGCTTGTAATATTTCTTTTGAATATAAACAAGTGAATTATTTATAAGAAACCATTAAGTATAAAAATGTTACAAGTGCTTTGTGAATCACAGATGACTGAGCCTTGGGAAGACTGTTCATAGGGTATATATTTTAAAACGTATCTGCTACCATCTTCTGAAGAGATAATTCTCTTGACTTAAGCGGATTGTTAGATTTCCCTTCAGAGAACTCATTCAATAGAGAGGGAAACATAAAGAGAGAGAGAGAGAGAGAGAGAGAGAGAGAGAGAGAGAGAGAGAGAGAGAGAGAGAGAGAGGAAGAAAGGAAGGAAGGAAAGAAGGAAAAGATTCAGTTCTGATATGAATTCAAAGTTGCTCTGTGCACAAAAACAGCTTAAATTTTAAGGAGGAACTGCTGTTTTATTTTCTGTGAGTGCCTAACTCTGGCTGAAGGCTAATTAAGTTCATGCAAATCATTGCATTAAATAGTCTTTGACCACTACTGGTGAAGCATTTTGCATCCTTAGGAACTAAGTTAAAAGCTAATACACCAAATAAGAAAACTAAGACAATGAGATAGCTTATAAGAACAATTCCATCAGTCCATTCAGTGGAGAAAGGAACATTGGAAGTTTCTAAACACATCCTATCTACTACTAGACTACTTGGGCATTCTAGTAAAAGTCCCTCCTACTGTACTAGAGCTAATTTCCAGAATGTAGAAAGTAGCTGTTCTGAGTATTGAGATAATTAGGTATCATAATGTGTCCCCATATTCTAGATCTCTCCTGTCTCACTTGATGGGACCAACATTTCTTCTGTTACTTGGGCTCTGGGCTTCAGTATGTGTCTTCACATCCCATATCCAATACTTCAGAAAGTCCTATTGATGTGACTTTCAAAACATATCCCAAATGCATCACTACCACAACTGTTTTTATTTAAGGCATCATTATCTCCATTCTACAGTAGTAAAGTCTTTGTCCCCACTGGATATCCTGCAGTCTTTCACCCATGGTGTAGCCCCAGTCTCATAACGTTAATTTGGATTTTTGTCCATCTTCAGTGACTTATCATTGTACTCAGACTGTAATCTAGAATCCTAGATTTGACCTGCATGCATTGCTCTTTCTGGAGGTATGCTGATGACCTATGTCTCCCTGCTGCTTCTCAGTAGCCAGATGAACATTCACTGGAGTCTCTGATCCTGTACCTGATGTTTCCTTTCTACTAAGTCTTTGCATCATATATCAGGTATTACATTCTAGTCACTGTACGAATGTTACTTCCCTCTTTTTCCTAGATAAAACACTAAAACAGCAGCAAATCTCCAAGTCTCTATTCTTTTTCTACGTAGTGTGTATTACTGCTGTAATGGCATTAGGTATTTATTCATATAGCTAACTATCTTATATACTTCATTAAATGATGAATATTTATGTGTAAACAGACATTGTAAAGCTCTATTTAAATGTGAGGGATGGTTAATGAAGCAGAATCTAGTACTTTATAACTCCAGAATAATGATAATACGAGTCTAAAAGCCTTTATTGATTTAACTAATTAAAATTATTTTCTTGTTTCCCTTGCTTCCTTCTTTAACTATCCTGAAGATAATTGTTTCCTGGCCATTTAGATGACACTACTTAATTTTTAGTACTTTTCCCTTCTTACGGTATTGTTCTTCATTCCTCATATGTTCTTGGCCTCATAATATTTATTCTATATGCCTTAAGTACTTATTTTCAAGTTGTTTATCAATTTTTTGAGATTTCAAATAATGTATGTCTCATTAGAATATCAGGCTTCCCAGATATTTATATCTCTAGTATCTGTAAATATTATTTTATAAGCATGTCACTAATATATCCTAAAATTACTAAAGAAAAATGTATCTTCAATTTTCTATCAAATTATGATACACAATCAAATCATATCTCACAATTTTGAGTAGATTTTAAATATTTCCTAATTTTATGCAAATGGGCCCTTCAAACATCCCCACTCTCTTCACCTACCCTCCCACCACCCCAGGAAACTGCACTTGATCAGTTTGGAAGCCTTTTTTGTCCTGTGAAAGTTTGTCCTGGGTGTATTTCCTGATCCTATTGCTCTCAGCCACTCTATAAATGTTCTCAATTTCCTTGAGGGCCTGGGTTTGGAAACACAAAGCCAAAGCGAATTGAAATAAATTTCTGTTTCTGCCCTTCCAGATCCCTCAGTTGAGTCAGCGAACATTGAACCAATTCTCTGATAAAATTGGGGTGAGATGAAATCATAAATACTGAGGAGGAGAAAGAAAACAGGTTAATAGCACAAAACAGGATCTCTCCATAATGGTTTTCAATTTTACTCCCCAGCATAAGATTCAAACAACAGTTGAGTATCTTGCTTTCTAAATAGTTCTTATGTATCACATAGTGACTTCCAATCCCTGTCCATTATTTTCCCCTTCAAATTCGGTTGTGCAGTAAGCCTTCAAAATCATAAATTTAAATAATCCATGGTGACTCTTTGACAATAATACCCAACATATTCATGGGACAGAATAGGATTGATGTTGTGGGTGTGGGCTTCCCTGGTTCACTGACTCCCATCCAGGCTTTATTCTTTAGAAATAGTACCTGGAATTAATAACAGTGTCTATCATCCATTCCAGATTGACCTGTCATTTCGACTCTATCTACACATATGTGTATAAATTTTCATACCAGAGCAAATGTGTCATTTGTCAGAATTCTTCCTATTTAACCTCTGTGAATTGTGACATAGTGTTAAACTATTGAAAGAATTTCTTTTATTTAAAAAAAATGACAGTTGTGACATACAATTTCCACTCACTACAGCCTGCTAGAAAGAATGCTTTTGCGGATATTTGTTAATCTCCAATAGTCTTAGTAAACTGGCTGAATGTGGCACTCTCCATCCATCCATCCATCTATATCTTTCTATTGATCTATCTACTATCTATCCATCTGTCTCCTTCCATCCCTCCATCCCTCCAACTCCCTCTTCCTGATTTTTTCCTTGACCCATGTGTTCTCTCTCAGTGAGCACTGTTAAGATCTTAGCCTCACTGATGCATGTTGCTTGGCTTTATCTGACAGCTCTGGTCACCACAATTTGACTCAAGTTCATCCACAGCCAGGTATTTTTCAGATGGTTAGTTTCAACCACAAACTAATAAGCCTCAGGCTATAAAAACCCTGTTATTTCATGTGGCACTGTTCCTTTAACTTACCTGACTCACAAAAAATGTTCCATGATTTTCCAGTCTCTTGAAACTACATTGGACTTCACTAAAGCATGGCACTTACAAGCAGGATCCTTGTCAGGCCCTACTTCTGATGCAATTCCCAAGTGAGCTACATTATTTTAGTATAGTAGGGATTTAAATCAACATTCATGTGTCAGCTAAATATCATGGACCATAATATGGCCACCAGGCAAAGCTGGTGCTAATTAGGTTTTCATTTGAATTACTTATTACTGATAAGCAATTTCTTGCCCTCAACAAAATGCTGGTGGCTTCACCAAAGGAGCATCCTATAAAGGATGCATATTATTTTGAATTAAATGATCTAACATGTCATTGCTGTGGTTGCTATAACTACATAAGGCAGCATTTTGACTCATGGGAATCTTGTCCTTAGACAACTTGTCTACAAGTGCATACATCTTCCCCAATTCACTGAATTTATTTACTGGGCAAACTCCTGTCAGTCTCCCTCTCTTCCTCACTTTCCCTATGCCTTCATTCTTATTTTTCTCCTTCCTGAACTAAGGTTATAAAGCCATAATCAGTCATGAACATACATATTTGAAGACACTGTGTAAGGAGTATGGGTTTTTCCTCCCACCGCCAGTCTTGTCCCGCCGCCGCGCCAGCCCCAAATAATGCACACCAAGACTCTGTATTTGATATAATCTGTTGGCCCATTACTAGTTGCTTATCGGCTAGCTCTGTCTTAATTATTAACCCATTTCTATGTATTTCCACGTGGTCTTACCAAGAGCGGAGGAATGGGAGTTCTGTTCTCTCCAGGCTCTCCATCTTCTCTCCTCCTTACTCCTTCCTATTTCCTCCTTGTCTCCTAGTCCCGCCTATCTTGCTTTCCTATTGGCCAACAGTGCTTTATTCATTAACCAGTATGAGAAACATATACAGAATGACATCTCCCATCAACACTGAGCTAATATATCACCTAGAAAGAGAAGACTAGAGGGACAGACAGGGAGAGATTCCTGCCTCCAGCCTCACAAGATAAACTTTCCTAAAAGTCTAGATAAGGTTAATCAAGGTCTATGATAGAGCTCAATTGTGACAATGGCTTCTCTCCCATTGACAGAGCCTAGGATTAGTCCCCAGCATCAGACAGAAAAAAGTTAGAATTCGTGCAAGAACTGTCCCCAGACCCTCAAGTGGTAACAGTCTGAACTATTCCATGTCCTAGAGCTGGTTCCCACCAATTCAACAGTCCTGCTCAATATCGCCACTCAAGTCATATTCATGCTTCCATGTTGACAGCTTGAAAACAGCCCGTCAGTGGGGGAAAAGTTACACAATAGAACTGAGTGAGCATGACAACTGAAGACTTATTTTTAATAATTTACTAATTTATTCATGTGGATGCATGTGGTGGGGAGGGTCATGTGTGTATGGGTGTCTGCAGAGGCCAGAAGTGACCATTAGATTCCCCCAAAGCTGACATTACAGGTGCTGGTGAGCTCTCAGCATGGGTGCTGAGAAATGAACTTGGGTCCTCTGCAAGAGCAGCAATCTCTTAGCTGAGCCACCTGTCTAGCTCATCGAGGATTTTTTTTAAGTACTAGTGGGTTCAACATTTGCGTGCATACCATCTCCTGCAATAAACTGAATGTTTTGTTAAATTGATGAATATATAGTGTATTCATGTACACATGACAGAAAATTTTTAATTCATTTACTTGGAATTTACAATTCTTTTTACCCAGGATAACTTCAAGCTGGGGTGTAAATACCTCTGCTACATTGCTTGGGAAAGAATAGACTTAGAAAAAAATGAAGTGCATGGAATTGGAAGCTCAAAAGAACTTGCTGTATTATCTAGCTCAGCCCTGTTCTTTCACAGGTGAGGGAATTAATGGCAAGAAATGGGCTACAGTTTGTCCACAATCACACCCCCAGAAAAGGAAATTCATGAAAGGGAATACTATTCTGGGGAAAATCTGGGCTTAGGACATCAACAAAGACAGACTCAAGGAAGACAGACTAAGAAATGACACAGAGGCAGAGGGCTAAGATCCTACCAAGCTTAAATGAATGAATCTAAAAAACAAATTATTGGAAAGAATTACCAATGCCCCATTCATGTCATGGTGCTAAAGCGTTTGTTCATTAATGTATGTGAGCAAATTGATGCATCTAACAATTAAATATAAGATTGATTAAATTGATTAACGTAGAGTTCAGTTGCAGAACTAATTATTTATTAAATGCAAATGATGTTTTGTGTGATTAAAAAAAACTTAAGAGTAAAGGAAGATAAAAATAAAAGCAAAAGGCAGTTATACTCTTCCCAATAAGAACTTGGTCTTTATTAGGTCATGCAAAATAGTCAAAGATTAAAAAAGAAGATTTTATTTTTAGTAAGTAGTAAAGAAATGAATGGCTGATTTTATGTAAGGAACATTTGTGGAATATAAAACAGGTTTATGCTTGACTTAAAATATAGACCACTTGAGAATAGAATTGGTTTAAATTGTCTGTGCTTACTTTATCATACACAAATGTTAACCATCAAGCAAAAACAAAACAAAGCATAAACACATCTATCTAGTTTTTGTCAATGCTTCACAAAAGTATTGATGAGCCTTTTTTATTTGACCTTGAACTATCATAAAAGATGTTTATGTTTTACTTGACATGATTTAAGGTACTTTGGAAATACTCCTTAATACTTAAAAATCATTGCATAGCTAATTTGTTTTACCTAAACTCACTTCTGAATAGGAAGTCAACATACTAAATCAGTATACTAGTAGTCTTTGAATAGGTAGTATTCTGTGGTAATAGCCTCCCAATGAATATGGACTTGACCATAGGAAAGTTTAATGTATCACAATAAAACATTCTTACCACATCTTTTATGCAAATTTCTTTGTTTCAAGTCAATAATACAAGTAGATTATGTAAAGTTGTTTTAACCAGATTAAAAGTCACCAAACAAAATCATCTCTGTAGTGCTTACTTTAAAATCTAAGTTCTTTGGTTTGTGCCCCTTCAATGGCAAATTCTCTTCATGCAAATTAGAAAAGACGAATGAGTAAAATTAGAAGAGAACCCTCATGGGAATGATGTAAGTCTAAGTTTCACTTTACTTGCGGCTTCTAAGACAGTCTCTTGGTTATCACATGGTTTGAGGTTTGCTCTTAAAGGGTGACCCTTGAACAGCAGCAGCACTTGACAACCAAATTTGCGGGCTCTATCCCAAGACTAGAAAACTCTGGGTCAGAGAAAGCTATCAGTCTTAACAACTGTAATACACACTGAAGCTTGGGAGTGTATGGGAAAAGATCACAAAGATGGATTTGCACAAAAATATAGACACATCTATGACTCCTTCCCCCACCTCCAAGAGTAGATGTGAACCACTCATTATGATAGCACAGCAGAGCTCTATGAATGGTTGTATTTCATATGAAATCACTGCATTTTATGTCTTTTTCTCTTCACTTGGTGACTATTTTGATAATCAAGTTGGGATAAGATCTGGGGAAGAAGGAAGAATACACCAATGCAAGAAGTAGAAAGAGGTTAGAAATTGACAATATCCAGGAGAAGACAAGGTCACTGAGGAAGCCTGAGAGGGACACAGAGAAGCTCAAAGGTCAACAGTCCTGCTACAATCTCAGCTCCCAGGCCAGCTCCAATGCCAGCCGCTTAGCTTGTGGCCATCCTTTGTTTCTACTGCCCTCCTTGTGATCATCTACTCTTAAAATTAAGCTTACTTGAGTTGTCAACATCTGTCTTCCAAGGTTGCAGCCTTTCACTGAGCCCTGCCATTTCTTCTCTGATAGGCATAAATGCTACATTTGATTCCAAGAGATCCCCTTGCTTACCTGTAAAGTAAGCACTACTTAGCCTTATTTTCTAACCCTAGGAAACAGCATCCAAAGCTTCCCCTATGCATTGTATTTGAAGACCATATAAATGGTCCTTTTTTACATTTTTATGCTTTAAAACATTTATAGGGAAGAATCACTTATGGGAATCCAGGTGAGGAGTATATAGGAAATCTTTACACGCACTTTGCCACTTTCCCTGTAAAGTCAAACTTACTTCAAAAATAAGACTTTGGGTTCCAGGTGCCCTACATTTCACTGCCTTTCCATTTCCCCTCCTTTTTGCTGCTAGGTAGGTCTTGTCTTATGAAATCCCAAGGTCCCCTTCTCCAGACTTGCTTTACATTATTCAATAAGTATCGAATGATTCAGCCCATATATGTCAAACATTCCTCTGTGTGCAGCATATCATATCATAATGTCAATAGAGAACTTCCTATTAGTAGTATGCTGCTCTAGCCATATGTGTTTATGTGTTATCTATGGTTTCTATTCTTTTTTTCTATTTTGTTCTATTATAATCAGACAGAAAACAAATCTTTCCAGGTTTTTGTTTTGTTTTGTTTTTTGCTTTGAGTCGTAAAATATGAACTATCTTATAGAAAGCTCTATGTACCACTGAAAAGACTGTGTCTTCTGCAATCTTTGAGTATAAAGAAGTTGTCTATTAATCCCATTTAAAGTATAATGGCTAATGCTACTACTTTATTTTTAAATGACCTATTGGTGGAATATCATATTATACTCATCTACTATTTCTGCATTAAAGTAGTTCTACTCCTTTCCATCAAGTAATATTTGTTTCAGGAAATTGGGTTTGCTTGGTGCATACATGCTTACCATTGCTGTATTCTGTTGATGGGTTGTCCCCTTAATCAATATGAAACAACCTTCTTTACCACTTGAAGGAAAATGCCTTGTTTATATTTTCTTACTTATCATTGTCTGGTATTCTAATTTATTAACCATGCCTTCAAGACCTGATGTTTATCTTCTGCTTGAGCTAATGTGTTGTTAAGGCTTTGCCTTGGCTATTTAATTTGATTTGTTAAACATTTTTCTCTAAAACTTCAGTTTGATTATTTTCAGTATCTTTACTGAATTCCTCTGTCATATTTGTATGATACTTTCATGTTCTATTCAACTCTTTATTTTATTGTCTTTTAACTCATCCAGGAGTTTGTGTACCCTTTGAGATCATGAAACATTTTTTTACCATTACCTTTCAATTATGTATTTGAATGCCTCATCTGAGATTCCAATATACTTACTCTCATGGTAATTCATTACTGTTGAAATTATCATTTTTGAAGGCTTTTTTCAGTCTTGGTTATTCTTAATGGTTTTACATTGTGAGTTGTACATTGAGAGTTAGAACACTGTATGATTTTTTTCCTTTTATCATCATATTCCTTCAGTAGAAGTATTTTCATATTTAAGTGGGACTATACAGTAATTGCCATTTGAAGTGCCATTTATCCTCACCAGGCAGAGACAGTAGTTAAGTCTCCATCCATATGATTGAGGTTCCAGGGAAGACCTCCAATGTCATTCTTGGAGTAGAGTGCTAACTATAAAAACAACCACTACTAATAGTTGTAGGCCTATATATATATATATATATATATATATATATATATATATATATACAGAAATGGTGAATTAAAACCTATGTCTCTTCAGCTCTAATAGTTTGGGAATAATAAAGGCATAATTAACATGTAAGATATGTGTACTAATCTAGTAGTTACTAAGAGCAGGAATAAAACAAAATTAAGCTGAGTAAGACTAGGAGTTAGTATTGAAAAACACAGAAAAAAGAAGAAAAAATAAATAGAAAAGTGGAATTAATATATTGTTAGCATAAGTGGAATTTTAAAATTACTAAAACTGTACATAGTTATATTGTTAAAAAAGAGAAAATTAGTTAAAATGAGAGAATATACGGATTGTAGTTAAGAAAGCTAGTATTGAACACAGTACACAAGGATATTATATGCAAAAATAGATGGAGTAATCCTGACACCTAATTTACTAATAAAAGAAACTAACACAAACCAAACATTTTTGCAAAAGTAATGAGTTCAACAATAAAAGCATAAGCCAATGTAGCATAGAAGTAAAATGAAAACATAATATAGCATCAGGCAGTCTCTTAAATGTAGGGTTGGATGTTGGATACCTCGCTCCAAAGGTCTTATGAACCAAATTTTGGTAATGAAAGACCTGATATTGGTGTCTACAGATCACATCTTTTAGCCCATACTGGCAGGCACGCAGTGTCTCCATAAGTTCAAACAGATTACTTCTTGGGTTGAATTTTGACCAGGGTATCATCAGGGAGTCCCTCCTCAACTGGGAGTATCCCTGCAATCATTATGGAATGCAATAAGACCCACACTACCTCACACACTATTTTCCTCATATACTAAATGGTCAGCCTTGCCCCAAATGGATTTCAATGTCTGAGTCTATAGTGAGGCCACAGCCATGCTTTTATCTACATTGTGGCAGTCACCTTACCAATGCAATGGGTACCTATTTGTCTTAGCTTGAGTGAGTTTAGGTAGTTTTCTATTCTCTGTGCCCAGACTCTCAGGAGGGGAAGCATCCAAGTTTGATGTCATGATTGAATGGAGTTTTCTCTCTGGCCCAGAGTTAGTCACACCACATGGGATGGTTAGCACTGGGCAATATCCCAAATGCCTGTTTTACATACCTTATGGATCTTCCAGAAATTTTAATTTCTCTCTCTTAGCTTCTGTGGATTTCCCTTTGCCCATCATTTTGCCACCCACTGTGGGATCAGAAGGAATTCCCCAGCTTCCCTGCTAATGTTTGATATTTTGGTTTAGAATCTACCATTTCCTAAAAATCTAGCATTCAATATTTCTGCTATTCTAGTCCCTAACTGTCCACTGATGGTTTTTACCTTCTTGTCTTTCTATGCCTCTCACCTCTTTAAGGAACCAATGGCCAGATGTCTTCTTTGAGATCTGGGGAGACATAGGAGAGAGATGTTTGCCTCTGCTCCACCATTATTCCTTGAATGAATCATTTTCGAAAAAGAAGCCAAGTATAATGAGTTTCAAGTTTAAAATGTTCCTATGGTATGCTCTAGTTTACATCAAACAAGCTATCAAGCATCAGGGTAATCAACCTGTGTTTCAAGAGGGTAGCATTTCCTTTGTCTTTGCTAAAATTAAAAAATATTTCCAACTTAGTAACTAGTGAAAAGGCAGAAATAAAGAAAAGGAATCTCCCAAGAAAATTGGGAGCAAGGAGAGAGGGGAGAGGGAGTTAGAAGAAGGGGAGAAGTGGAGGGGAGAAGTAGGCATGAGGGAACAGGAAAATTGAGACAGAGAAAGAATAGAGGAGGACAAGAAAAGAGATACCATAATAGAAGGAGCCATAATAGATTTAAAGAGAAATCTGGCACTAGGGAAATGCCCAGAGATCTACAAGGATGAACCCAAATAACAATCTAAACAATAGTGGAGAGGCTACCTTTAATGCCCTTCCACGATAATGAGATTGACGACTACCTTATATGCCATCCTAGAGACTTCATGTAGTAGCTGATGAAAGCATAAGCAAACACCCGTAAGCAGACACCCACAGCTAAACACTGAGCTGAACTCCTGGAATCCATTTGCAGAGAGGGAGGAGTAATGAGCAAAGGTATCAAGACCAGGCTGGAGAAACTCACAGAATCAGCTGATCTGAACAAGGGGAAACTCATGTACCCCAGTCTGATAGCTGGGAAACCAGCATAGGACTGACCCAGACTCCCTGAATGTGGGTGTTAGTAAGGATGACTGGGCATTCTATGGGGACTCTAGTAATGGATCAGTATTTATCTGTAGTATACGAATGGACTTTGGGAGTCCATCCTACATAGAGGGATACTTTCTCAGCCTAGACACATGATATAACAGTCTTTGAAGATCCCCCATGGAAGGCCTCACCCTCCCTGGGATCAGAAAGGGGATGGGCTGGGTTTTGGTAGGGGTGATAGGGGAAGATGGGAGGGTGAGGAAACTGGGATTGACATGTAAAACAACCTTGTTTCAAATTTAAATTAAAAAAGAGGGAAATTAAATATAAAAATGTTTGATAAACACAAAAAAGAAAATATTTTAAATTAAACATTTAAAAAATTATTTATTTATTATATTTCATGCATGGTTGTTTTGCCAGCAAGTATGTCTATGCACAATATACATGCAGTGAGTGTCACATCCAGAAGATGGCGTCAGGTTTCCCCAAGCAGAGTTATATTTGTGAGCCTCTTTGAGGGTACTGGGAATCAAATCCAGATTCTCTTGAAAGGCTATCATGATTTCTCTTATCATTTATTAAAAAATAAAACTTGGAGATAAATATTAACCTGAAAGAACCACAAGTGATTGGGACACACCATGACTGTCCACTTTCTTCTCGAAAGGTCCACACAACCCTTGCTCTGCCTCTTCTTTCTCTGAGGTCCTCTCTTTCCCTTCTCCTGAGTCCTCCAGGGAAGCACATGATCCATTCCGGCCATCTGAACATGAACCCTGCCTATTGAATCTCTGCACAACATCTTTAGATGTCAGACCACAACACAGACAAAATTCTTGTGACAAAAGGCACTGGGATCGATATGTAAAATAAGAAAAAATAATAAACATATATATATGTATATAATATATATACATACACATACAATATATATATACAATATACATATATATTGTATGTGTATGTATATATATATTATATACATATATATATATATATATATATATATATATATATAGGCACCCAGTGCTCTTAAGCACTGAGCAATATCTTAATTCACAAATCAAGGGTTTTTAAACTATGAATTGGACAAACTGGAAGTGTATTTTAAAATCTCTCTTTTTTTTCAGTGAAGATAATATTAATGTGTCCAGTTAAGTGTTTGGGAAAATTAAGAATCATAAAAAAACAGTATAAAATCAGAATCCATAGCAGTCTATGGTACTCATACTCAACTTGAATATGAAACTAATAAAAGTTCAAGGAAACAAACTCTGATCTAAGTTTCTTCCTAAATCAAAGCTTACTTTAGACCTGGCAGATTCTTTCAACCAAATAACTGCATTTCCACTGAATAACGCTATGTGTGACTGCCCTCCTGACATATTTGGCTATGTATTAAAAGGGTGCCCTACCTCTTCTACAGTAAAAAGGGTCAGCAATGACCAAACTATATGGAAAGAAAACATCACTGTGCCACGTTAATAAACACCCAGCGATGATTCGATTTTCTGGTAACGTTATCACATTTCCTTGTGAAAATCATATAAACTCCCTGTCTCAGAATTGCAGAATATCCATCCAGCACCAGGAAATCAATACAGTAGATGTTATTTGTATTGTATTTTATTATATTGATTATTTAATGAGGTTTAACACTAATAATATAAACAAAATCATAAAAAGAGCTATTCACAGACATTAGTCTCTGTGATTTTTCAGTAGCATTTAGAAAGCCCTGTTTCTGAAGATTGCTACCTCATAGAAAAGTTAGGTCACCCACTTGTAAGAAGGAACCATAATACTTTAAGTTATTTAAGGATGATGGCCCATTTTGAAGTATCTTTTCTTTCATTTGCAATAAGTTAAGCTAGAATGGTTTAAACAACAGTAAAGGGAATACAATTTGGCTATTGAAGTCAATAAGAAGCTCTAGCAATGTTATCAAAAGCCAACATATTACTTTTTAAGGCAATTTCACTTCATTTTTCAAATTAGAAGTGCAAGTTACTGTGAAGATGTATATTTTCATAGCCTTCATTGCGATTTAACCTCAAAAGCATCATTAGAACTGAAAGAAGAATGTACATAAACATTATAGAATCAAAAACAGGTGAAACAATCATAATACAATTAAATTCACTGTGGGAGATTTAATGTACAAATTATACATGTGAACATACATGATATTGTTCACTCATTGAGAATCATGGTTCACATTTTATAAGGCAAAAGAAAATAAACTTTTCAATTCTTTTTGTCAACTTACTTTAGATCTCTGTTCTGCAAATGTGAAAATCAGATAGTAAGATCATAGTCATTCAACTTAATTCCCTATCATACTCTGTTGATATGCCATATAATATAATCCCACTTATTAAAACAAGATCTGTTTGAAGAAAAATGAACTCTGCTTTAAGAACACCCATCTGAAATAAAATAGAGGAAATGGAGATTGCCACTACCATCATAGTACTTGTTACACACTTCCATAATTGGCAGACACATTCACATCTAGGTATCTGCCTGAATTTTGGATAGGATTTCCATATGCATGATGGTCACAAAACTTTTGCAACCCAAATGTAAACTGGAATAAATTTTTGATGGCAGAGGTTTTGACTTATTTAGTTTTTAACCTTGCACTTTTGCATAATAGCTGCTCATTGAATAAATTGGAAAATGATGCACAGAAATGAAGAAATAAAATACTAAAAGATTACATGCATATCAGTCTCTAGTGTCATATTAAATATAGGTCCTAAAGACAGAGCTTTCTATCCTAGCTGTGTGCTGGATTTGCCCAAGGAATTTTTAAGCATACAAATTCCTGGATTCCTCCAAATGGAATCTTTCCTTTATTGTCCCAGGCACAGGTGATATTTGAACCCCCTAGTGATGGAGAAAAGCAGCTGAATTTGAGAGCCATTGATTTGTGGATGAAATTCATGTGTTTCTCACAAATGACGAATTCATTTCAGTTTTAAACTAGAGAAGTACAAATACATATAGAAAGGCACACAGTTTCTGTGTCCTTGTTTCCAAAACAAGAACAGAACCTAAGACATATTAAATTACTCATCTAACGATAAACATCTAGTAGATGTCAACACTAAGATTGAAATACAGACCTTCCCTGAGCCAGTGTTCCTTTTTCCATGCAACACTGCACGGTTTCTCTCATCATCTTAGAGGTATTTCCGGAGAAAAAAGAAATAAAAGCTGCTTCAATCTATAATGTGCTTCTCTGCTGAGGTTCAATTCCAAACACAACTTTATAAATCAAAAGCAAAAGAGAGTGTTTCATTATTTTCTCTGTTCAATGCCAAATGTAATCCTCCTGAGTACTGTGGCTTGTATAATGTAATTAGGTGACTTGATGGAAAATAAAAAAATTTAATATATGATGTGGTATACAACCCTGGACATGCATACAAAGCTTGTAAAAACTGGTTTGATTTTAAATTCATTGAATGCTATGGATGATGGGGAAAATGATGAATGTCCTACAGTCCTGCCATGCCTGATTGTGTCATAATGTTAAGCTCTCCTACACATAACTGTCATTTGGCAACCTTAACAATGAGAAAGACAACCAGTCATGTTAGTAGTTATCTACCATAATACTGTTTCATTTTATAGCAAGAGAAGGGGGAAAATAATTAGTTGACCTGATCTTTCTTAGCCATTAAATAGCTTTCAAATTAAAAAAGAATTGTATTTTTATTTCCTCTTTATTTAGAGTGTTGGTACTACAGGGATGTCTGAATATTTTCTTTTTGTGAACCAATATTTTGCAATGTTTTATTGTAGTAGTTGCAATTTCTCTTATTGAAACTCTCAAAAATGTATGTAATGGCAATTTCAGTTCATTAAATTGAAAAGCTAGATGCTGAAAATTAGAAAAAATTGATTTAAAGTTACATTATGAAGGAAATTAGTTTTAGTCAATTGTATTGCTTTTATTTGTGCAGCATAATTGAATCTGAAAGATTAGTTGCTCATTAAGCATATTCACCTCAAATCAATTATTGTATTTGCATTCCTTTAAATATAGTATTCACCATATGACAAATGTATAGATTAATTATTGGTATCTAATTTCATTCACTTGTTCTGGTGTGAAAAAGTCTGGGTCAATATGATACTACCACATATAAATACAGCTAGATTGGTATGTAAACCCAAAGAATTCTAAAGAAATCTGCTAAAATAAAGGTTTCCTGTGTCAATATGAATGTAAAGCAGGAACAAGATGAATGAGATATATTCTATTAACTAAGTCAATGTGATCCACTGTTTCTAAGAAAAGAAATTCCCCTCAGCTTACTGCAGAACATTTGTAGATCTCTGTGACATATTTGGAGATAGAATGAGCTTAATAATTTTCTGAAAACTGGTACATCTAAAACATCCAAAGAGAACCAGGCTCTGATGAAATCTTCTGAAGACTGAGAGGTATTGCTGTATATTGCTTTGTTATTATTACAGTATATTGATATCCAATAGATGAAAGAAAGTATGAATTTGTATCTTGAAAGGTCATACTTTCACAAGTATCAAACGATTGTTGTTAACTTACTTCAAGTTCAATCAAGAAAATTTTCTTTTACTTCTGCATTTGGCACTTTACCAACTGAGTATCTCCCCGACTCAAATTGTGTGTGTGTGTGTGTGTGTGTGTGTGTGTGTGTGTGTGTGCAGATGGATGGATGGATGGATGGATACATAGACAGACAGATAGATGACTAGAACAATTTTTAAATGTATTTATTATACTTGTGAGATTATAGTACAATTATATAATTTCTCTCTTAACTTTCCTCCATTTCCCTCCTTGCTCTCTTCCAAATTAACAGCTTCTTTTCTCATTAATTATTGTTACATTCATACATGCATATACTTAAATATTCCTAAATACACCCTCTTTAGCTATGTAGCATTACTTTTATGCATGTTTTCAGGGCTAATTATTTGACCGGATATCCACTTGGTGTGCTTTTCCCTGAGGAAGGCTATATCTCCCATTCTCACCATTCCTCAGTTGTCTGTAGTTCTTTGTATAAGGTTGAGGCCTTGTGGGCTCTCTCCTGTCCACTTTGGCTTGTTCATTGTTGTCATCCTTGTTAGGCTCATGCTTAGGTACTCATATTGGAAAGACCCTAATATCGTGTTCGGTTTCTAACATTGCTAGGAGACAGCCTTACAACAAGCTCCCTGATCCTCTGGCTCTTACAAAACACTTCTTCTGCAATGTTCCCAGAGCCTTAGGTATAGGAGTTGTTTTGTAGATGTATCCTTGGAAATGGATACACACTTTGTGTGTTGATTGGTTGTGGGTTTCTCTAATGGTCTCTGTCTGTTGTATAGAAAAAGTTTACTTGATGAGGAGTGAGGAACACACTTATGTGGCTATAAGGACAAATATTCAGAATGTAGTTGGGAATTATGCCTTGTTAGTAAAATAGTGGCTATAGGTTCTCCTCCAAGATCTATAACCTCACTAACCCTAGGCTAGGTTTCTAGTACCACGTATGATTTTCTTCTTACTAAGTAGGTCATGAGTCTTATTGGAAAGTGATTGGTTAAATCTGCCAGGGTGTGCATGTCATTACAATTTTTGTGCATTGCTGATCATTTTTGTAGTTCATGAGCCTTGTGACTGTCAGTTGCTTCTCTCCTTTAGATGCTTGTGTGACACTTCCTGGTACCGTGAAAGCTAGACCTCAGGGAGGAAGCATTCCAGCTGAGAGACCTCTGAGCCATGTGTCTGAAGTGCATGATGACCTCAACAATAGCAACTTCCACCTATGGGGGTGGCAACCAAGGGCAATAGCAATATTCTGTAATGTTTTGGAATCCTCTGATACAACCTTGACCAACAATTCAAAAGTTGTGTCTGGTGTTAGGTTCTTTCATTGTTAAGTGGTCTTTGCATTTTGGAGGAAGCATTGTCAGCTCAGATGTGAAATTTTCATTTAAACCATATTTCTTTATTTATATACACTAAAATATGGGATATTTTTAGGTAGAGTCTTAATAGTATGATTCCTGATGACCTTTTTAGACATCCTTGCTATTATTTTACCCTACCATATTTATGTCCCTCTCCTCCTCCAAATTAAAGCATTCCCCTTTTCCCAATTCCCTGATTAGGTCACTTCTAACCTTCTGTTCCGCTATTACTCCATAGCCCCTTACCCCAACAATGGTCCCTTTCTACTGACTTGCAATCAACACATTTTTACCTGTGTTGTTCATTGTCTGTACTTTTAATGTTCCACATCTGTACTGCCTACATAATTCCAATAAAATCAATAGGAGTAATGTTGAGGATGTAAAATCTTTTTAATTATTTTCAGTAGTTCCAACATTACTTTTTTTTTTTTTTGCTCTTTTCAAGCTTTCTTACATCTGTGCCATGGCTTTTCGTGGAGAATCCATCCCTTATTAATCCAAGAAATAAATGTCTTTTCTCAGTTAGGGGACCCAGTGGTCTCAGGATCAGTGACTAAGTGGACACAGGCATTCATTGAAGGTGTCAGGCTGCAAAGCTGTGTGTACAAACTGCATATGCTGCTCAATACTCTGCAGAGAGAGCCTTGATCCTTTGCACCAGTCTCATCTACCAGCTAAGACTTGTCCCAAGTTTCACACTCTGATCTCATTAGTTTTGCAATAGGCAACTTCTGAACAAGAATACATTATGTAACTGCCATTGTCTTTCCTGTTATTACAAAGCATTGACATTCACATCAGGGCAGACCATCAGCACTCAGACAAGTCAACTGGAAATTTTCCTTCCTCTATAATTTTACATTGACTCAAAACATAGCACTAAATTGCAAACTAGTAGTGATACCACAGTGTGATGACATCAAGTCTTTAAGTGTGCTAGACTGATCATGAAGATTGCTTATTCATCAACCAATTCTATAGATGTAGTTTTATGTATATTATATAATGTAATTATATGTAATACATTTACATAAACATTTAGTGTATGTTATGTATGTTAGTGAAATTTACTCTTAATATGAGCTTTTATTTTATATTCTGAAGCAATCATGATTGTCTTTGTCATCTGTACTTACTACCTTTATAAGCTTTTTGGTGTGGAGATTGTTATGCTAAAGAATGAATATAAATAGATACATGAGTGAACTCTTAAATCCTGTGCTCATAAATCAATACCTAATTATTTATTATGTTCGTCTGGGATTTCTTAGCAAACAAAGCTGAGATTGCAAGTCAGGAGTTTAAAATAAACTAGAATAAATGATTAGAAAGAACAATAAAGGAGTAGGCAATGTAAATAAAATCAGCAAAATTTGTCTTTAAAATGTGCCATTAGTTATATTGATTGTTCATAATTTCTTTATCATTCTTTCTTGTTTGTTTGTTGTTTTGTTTGTTTGTTTGTTGTTTGAGATAGGGTTTCTCTGTATTGTTTTGGAGCCTGTCCTGGAACTTGCTCTGTAGACCAGACTGGCCTCAAACTCACAGAGATCTGCCTGCCTCTGCCTCCCAAGTGCTAGGATTAAAGGCATGGGCCACCAACACCAGGCATGATTCATTTTAAATGCTTAAAAAGAATGGGAATGAAGTTTTATTTTTGGAAAAAATGAATTAAATCATCTATTTTTCAGAATAGATTAAACTTCAAGCATTTTGCCCAGATTTTGTCATATAAATGATAACCAGGCCCTCTTCAACTCATTTCAACTAGCATCCGGACCTTTTTTGATTAATAAAGTAAATTAGGAGTGCTTATTAGTTCTTCATCATAACAAGTTTGCATACCCTTTTCCTGGCAATGACAATGTGTCTACCTTCCTGTGGCTTTGCCCTGTTCTGCACCACCTAGGCTCTTCCGCCTCCTGACCCCTGTCAGCCCCAGGTATTTTTCAACAGTAACCATGGTGTGGGAAGATGTAGAAGATGAGACAAATTACCTTCAGAAACCTTTGATTTAACAGAGCCAGCCTACAGAAGGGCACATTGCTGAATAGGAGAAGAGCATTTCCCCCACTGAGCTATTTTGTGAGTTACCCCTTGACTCTTTCCATAAAATAGCTGTGTGGGGGACAGAATAAGAGTTCTAACAGAAAGAGAAAGTTCTTAAATGGTTTTCACTAGGGAAAAAAATGTAGCAACTAAAATGTCTGATATTTTTTATGGACAGTACCAGTGTTTTATGTGGACCTGCTAATTTTATCTTAGCAATAATCATATGAATAAAGTTATTGTGACTCTTGATTTTAAATGGGTCTTGGAGAAGTGAAGGGCCCAGTAGTGAGTAAGACTCAGTCATCACAAAGAGTGAGAAAATGCCATTTAAAATCTTAAATGCCCATGCTTGCTCAGACTAGAGCTCTGGTCATTGTTCTCTCATACATATCATATGTGTACATGTATGAAGTCGTGATAGCCTGTCGACTATTATTGAAGCAATCTGGATTGAGACCATTTCCTTTTATGATTTTCTGATTCTGTCATGGAAAATGAAAAGGGAAGAGCACATCAGACTTACTTGGCTTCTGTTAACCACCTTCTCTTCCTGCGAAGCCTGAGATCTATACAGCCTCATCTGTAACAAGAGAATATTAGGCTACATAATTGTCTCATTTTCCATGGACACCAGCGTTTCTGTGGTTGTTCCTTTGATGTATGACAGGGTAGCATATGGAAGGGACTGAAATGTTGGTTGGTTTCATACACACAAGAATAGCATGCGTGTTTTTGAAAACTCTTTCAAAACTCCTCAGTCAGTAATACTCAGTAGTACACCATGCTACTTCTTTAAGGCCCCGGTCATTCCCAGTGTAACTGGAGAGTTGTCCCCTAGTGCTAAGTAACAAGGTTTTGAACTTGGTTCTGTTCCATCTGAGCTTACCAATGATATTAGGGGATATCTATTTGTCAAGTTGATGACATTGGTTTTATTTTTTTTTTAACAAAGTTATGAAGTACTCAAAATTCTTCAAAGGCAGGACTGACAGAATGAGTTCAGCAAATTAAATCCTGTTTGTTGGTAATTAAGCATTTATGTAAATGGCATGGAAAAATTCAGTTAGCTGGCAATGACCTAATGTTACCATTCTTCATATAGGATAATCTACCTGTATGAAGCCTAAGACTTTATTTTTCAAAAAGCATCCCTATACTGATAAACATTAGGTCATGGATGAATGTGGACAGGAGCAAACCAAGGATGTCTTGGGAAGGCAGATTGGTCCTTGAGAGCATCCTTTAAAGTCAAATTTATCCCTAAAATGAAGTTTTTGAACTAGTTTGTGAGTCTTTGTGTCTATTCCTATGTATCCTTTGAGGGCCTATGCAACAAGTTCCTCTGCATCATGAAGGATGATAAGCTAGCAAACTTCCCCTCATATCACTGAAACTGCTTCTAAGATATAGAATCAGCAGTTTGGTCTTCTCATTTTCATTTCAATGGTTCAGTCTTAATTTCTATGTATTTATCTATTGGTATATACTTAAAGTTCCAGGTATCCTTTCCCTAAACAAGCTTATAGTGGGTCATAGGATATTCAGTTCACTTTCAATAAGTGTTGAAACTCTATTGAAAGAATTTTGAGAACAATCTGCTTGAAACTCAAAAAATTTTTACTAAAATTGGGGGAAACAATTGTATCTGGTTTCTCCACTCATTCAGCATAGTACCTGAAGTCTTAGCTAGAGCAATGAAACAAGAAAAGAAAAACAGAAAATGGATATGTAAGAAAATGCAGACATTAAAGTGTTCCAATACAAGACCCTTGAAATAAAAATGACCCCCTCAAGAATGATCTGCATTGATAGACAAAGATCAACAATCTACTTGAAGCTGCACTTCACCTGTATCTGAAGTGAATACCTTTTATCCTATATTACAATTACACAGTGGATGACCATACCTTGATATGAATTGGTAACAAATTTGCCTTTATGGAAGTATGTGACTTATTGGCAGCTAATGAATGCCTCTTTGTTACTCTGTTAAGAGCCAGCTCCTTTGCAATAAAGCCGGTCTTCCTTGATACACAGTGCTTCCTGGGCATACAATTAATAAGAACACATAGAGGAATCTTATACCCTAAAGGAGTTTGGAATAAGATGCTTAAATATTAGGCAGTGGCATGGCAACAAAAATAATTCATTTGAATCCTGTTATTGCATCGTTGCCAGAGTGTAACAATTTCTGCTTTTAACAATTATGTTAATTTCATTGTGATTATGCCTTTCACTTTCCAGTTGTATGGACTAGTGGGTCTCTTTACAGCTTGATTTTATTATAATCTTAAAATATCTCAAACACCCTATATTCTCAATGTGAGCAGTAAGAAATCAATGAATGGTGGCAAGAAAGGAAACTTTGTAATGATTTTATATTTTCCAAACAGACATAAGATTTCAAAACTGATTTCCTTTCTTTAAAGGAGTCTTCTCCTACTTCTAAATTAGCACAGCAGAGAAGTTTGGCCTCATGGATCCCATTTACCTTAAAAAAAAAAAAACTACTTAATGACGCTTACAAATACTGCTTAGAAACTTAGTGGTTCAACAATTGTGTTCTGCGTCCTTGGTCTATAGGTCTGTAGATAATCCTTCAAATCTTTACAAAGATGTTTCACAGCTATGGTTTTTATCTCACCAAATAATTAGATTTTTCTTTGTACTATAGTTATGTACATATGCTATAACATCCAATAATTGACAGCAGTACCATAAGTCCCATTAAAATGAAGAAGTGTGTGTGTGTGTGTGTGTGTGTGTGTGTGTGTGTGTGTGTGTGTGTGTACACCCAAATGGTTCAGTGGTTCTTTCATTTGCTTTCTGACTAACTATGCTGTTTTCTTAATTAATGGTTGATGTAGGAAGGCCCAACCCACTATGGGCAATGCTACCTTTGGGCAGGTTTTGGTGGGTTATACAAGAGAGCAGGCTGAACAAGCTATAGAGAACAAGTCAATAAGAGAAATATCTCTTCCTTGTCTCCGCTTTAGTTCTGGCTTCCAGGTTCCTGCTTTGAGTTCCTGCTGTAACTCCCCTCCACAATGGGCTGTAACTTATATGATGCAACAAACCTTTCCTCCATCCAGTTGGTTTTGATCATAGATTCTATCACAGCAATAGAAAGAAAACTTAATGTATCTTCAGGAGCACCTCTTAGTTTGCAGCAATATTTTAGCAAAAGCTTTCTATTTGCTTATTAATTAATTTATATTATCTGAACTTAGTAGAAAACATTGAGATTCAGGGGAGAAACCTGCAATGTCTTTACCATGTTAGCTGTTCTGAAACCCAAACTGTCTGCTTAGAAATGCTGCATTCCTCCTTCTAGCATTTTCCTGTGACCTAATTAAACTGCCTTTGTTTGCCTGTAGGAGTGTGATTTCCTTGCACTGTGCCCTATTTGAAAGATAAAGTGTCACATTATCTTAACGTTAGTGTGATGAGGCTAGGGTTATATTACCTCATGTCACAGGGCCAAGCTGACATTTTCAGAGAAAAATGTAACATTTCTATCTTTCTGATAAGGAAGTAGTACCATGACCAAGGCCCTTCTAGAGAAGTTTCTCATAAACTACAAGATGAAAGAAATGTCCTATGGATATTGCCTTTGTCCAGACTCCTCACTCATTTGTTTCCCTGTCATATTATTAATTTGCCAGCCCGACCTAACTATTTCAAATCAAGCTTATATGATCGCAGTAGAATTATGTCACCTTTGATGACACTTTATTCCTTCTATGTGTATCTTCAAATTAGCCCAAATCCCATGACGATCTGTGATGACCAGGTCTCTGCTAGCTCCTACAGAAATCAAAACTATGAAATCCTAAGGAAATCAAAACTATGAATTGCAGTTGTTAGTTTATTGCGTGTGAATATGTAAAAGCATTGCTACCATCATCTTTCCCCATTTCAACATCCCTGCCATGTCTAGGTAAACTGGAGGAAAAACTCATTCTTAGTATTGAAGAAGCCATCTTACAAACAAGGTTTTGTCTGTCTTAACATTTGTTTTCCAGTGAATATGTCAGTAATTTGTTTATAATTAGTAGTAGCAGGCATTCCTTCTGAGATGTATGCTTACTGTCTGAGATGACTTTATTACCTGTGATCATTTCTTCTTTATTTTCATACTTAGGAATAAAGATCTCATAGATGCAGAATCCTAGTAAATTTTCAAGATTGTTGTTGTGCTGACCTCCTCCTATTTTAATTTCATAACATGAGTTTGGGGGTGGGAGGTGCTGGCAACTAAACTCAGGTTTAGAAGAAAAGGAAGCACTCTTAACCATTCATTCATTTTTCCAGCCACCTTAAGAGGATTTCTCATGACCATGTGTAATTAGCAAATACCACAAATTCAGGAATGTGAATAAATGACATTATGTTTACAAGTGTGCAGTTTTACAGGTTACCCCAAACACTAAGAGATTCTAACTATTATCTCTAACTTTTCATTTTTTTCTTTTGAGACAAAGTCTCACACTGTAGCAGGGGTTACCCTGGAATGCCGCACTCTGTAGCCCAGGTTAACTTAAAACTCATAGCAATTTTTCTGCATTCCCTTCTCCAGTGCTCAGGTTATATGCTTGAACCACCACATCAGGCTCTCTCTTTGTTTTAAAGTTTGTATTTCTCACTGAGCATTGCTGTCTCCAACATTATTAATAATTTATTACAAACTCAGGCAGCCATATAATGGATACACTTACCTTACAGCCAAGATGTATTTCACATTGACAGTTCTATGTATCATGATCCAAAGATTGTTTTAGGAGCCCTATATGTGTATGTATCTTCCATGAGATTGATTGTAAAGATCATTTGTGAGGGAATTCAATTTCACTTTTATACTTGCTATTTATTGGAACCATAGAAAATTCTTATTGGAATTGCAACATTGACTTGTGCTTTCTACTAAAGCTGGTATCTGCTGATTAGCTTAAGCTGGCAATGTTATGCAGGCATTTGACAGAAACTGCAGTTCCTTCATCAATCAGGAAGTGTAATTGTTCATTCATCAGTCAGGAGTGTATTTTCAGGAATTTGTTCATAAGCAAATTTTAAGAGAAACATTGTGTGTGTTTCTGTGAAGAATATGTTGAACAGAAAATTATTTCTTTTGGCAGATAAATATTTACTATATGCTGATCCTCAGGGGGTTATAAATGCAAATAGTTTGGAAATTTTGAAAGGGCACCATGATATGTGAGATCTATTGACATATTTATTTAGGACTCTTCTATCACTAAAACATGAATAACTGAGTGAGACTCATAAATGAGGGACACTCTTCCAAATATATCACTAGTAATTCTTTCTCACATTTAATAGTGAAATAGCCTAAAGTGCTTCTATCTTCCTCTATGAAAAGAAACTAACCATAGCTAAAGCTTTGGATTACTTTTCAGGACTGTGTCTTGCCATCAGCTATCAATTAATTATTCTGTTTATTCTTCATTGATGTTGATTAAATCACCAAATGTTTTTCTTTATTAGCAAGAGAAAAATAAATCTTTGAATATGTTTATATTCTTGTTATTCTTCCTGATCATTTTTCCCATTGTAGACTCATTTGAAAACACAGCTTGCTTTCCTATGTGAGTAACCTGCAGACACAGGGATTCTGAGTTCCCAAAGGTGAAGATGCTACTACCTGTATCCCAAGAGATGGTTGTACCAAAGGGTTATAACAGAAACTCTCATATAAATCTAAGTCATTCAGAATATGCCCCTGCAGTCCAGTGAGAAATATGTAATCTTAGGTTTCTGAGAAATTTTCAGTGGATCTTTTCTAAATATTTCTCTTCTATTTACAGTTTTTAGACATTTAGTGAGTAATACAAGCACCAATAACTTTGGAGTAAATTGTCAAAGGGACCTCTGTTGGCATTCCTGCACTCTGTAGTATTCACTGTAGCATACATTCTCTGTCCATTTCCTCTCCTTAACAAAGGAGAGTTCTTCCAGGTAGCTTCCTCTCAATTTCAGTAGCAAGACTCTAATTATCAATGTTGCTCCACAGAGATAATAATAGTTGCACATATTAAGGCAACAAGCATATATAAGTTTAATATTTCTGAAAAGTGCTTTGTCAGATCAAACTAACCTTCCACAATTTATTGTGAGCATATTCCTGTAGCACACAAGAAACCACATAAAATGACAATTAATTTTCACTCACTCTAGGCCATCAAATAGAAACTGGTATGAAATGTTTCATGTGGCCCACATTCTCGAAATCAAATCTCTTTTCTCTGCCTTGAAAACTTTGGCTTGGTGATAAAGCACATTAATTATTCACCAAGGAGTCTCTCTTGAAGTGTTTCTGCTGTAGAAATCCAAGTCTCCTTGCTGAGCCTCCTGTCAGTAGACAGACTCAAAATGCTGGAAAACACAACTTAACTTCATCTAAAGTCATTTAAAGTTTCGTTAAATTAAATATACTGAGAAGTAGTGGCTGACTAAGGGAAATGGGCTACAAGTAAAATAATGTAGTGGAGATGGTATAATTAACCTGATTCTTTTTTTTTTAAATCTCACTTCATTTTTCCCTTGGGAGGCATATTTAATTAATATGACAGCAGATTATTTAGTGAATAATTGCATCTGAACTTTGCTTCAAGTTAGACATTTTGTTGTCTGGTTTTAAAATCTTACTGCAGTCTCCTAATTTGTTCTCACTGGAATTTTCACTTAATAATTTAGGAGCTACAAGAGAAGGGGGATAATAGGTGATAAAAGCTACTGCTCCATCCATTAGACTACAGTAAAGCCTTCTGCTATGACAAGAGAGCTGTCCAACAAAGACCTCTGTGATCAGTTACTCAATCATCCCATTTGGTGGGAAGAATGAGGTAGGTGGTTTGGTTTCCATGATTCCATGGACCAGCTCTTTAAATTAAGGCTGGTTAGAAACAGAACTAAGAGTTGAGTATCAGATAAGATGCTGCAACATGAACAGAGGTTTTAACCACTGTCACTTTTTTTAATTAGCATCCTAAACAGGGATCCTTTGATTAACTGTTGACTTCCCCCATCCATTCCTCAAAAGATAATAAAAGTGACCTTTAGACAATTCAAATTTGATCATGTCACTGTCTTCTTAAGGCCTTTATTTTACTTTCTTGGCTTTTCGGGGGGAGGGGATTCCAAACTCCTTGATATTTAGTACATAACTATATCCTTTGTCTGTAGTTGTAGGGGCACTTCCTGCCCCGGCTCATACTGTTCCACTCCAGCTCTGGCTCACAATAAGGCCCACCTCCTGCCCTGGTTCGTACACTGAGCTTTGCTATCTTCAGTAATTCATTCTTTCTGGAAGGCATCCTCCTTTTTAGTTTAAAGCAGGGGGTCTCCAGTAGTTTTCTTTTCCAAATACATTCTCCTCTGCCTTCCCTCCCTTACTAAAGCCTATTCATTTTCTTCACTCGGTGTTTTCAAAAGCCGATCTCAATCTCTTTGAGGGCCTCCTAAGAGGCACCACCTTAATCTTTCCTCTGCAGCCCAAAAGCACCTGGTGCATTGCTCATGTAGGTTTGTACTTTTGGTTTGCTGCGCTTCTGCCTCCAATATATTGTAAGCATTTTAATGATGGTTTCATTCATCATTGAACTCTGGGTGCCCAGGCCTTCTCTGGGATACACACAGGGGATCATCGAAGAACAAAGACTAGTTAATTCTATGCGTTACAAGTTCTGTCTTTGAACCAAGCTCTGACAGCACCTTTCTGTATCACCTTTGGTATACTTTTAAATAACTGGAAAATTTAGTGGTTTTCTTAGTTTGCTTTCTATCATTGTGACAAGCATCATGAGCAAAACAACTTGGGGAGTAAAAGGATTATTACAGCTTAGGATTCATAGTTCGTCCTGGAAGAAAGTCAGAGAGGAAGAACCTAGAGGCAGAAACTGAAAGAGAGGAGGTGGAGGAAAACTACTTATGGATTCATTCCTTCTACATTGCTCAGTTTGCTATCTCATACACCCTAGACCACCCACAATGGGGCCTCCCACATCAATCATTAATTGTAAAAGATGTCCCACAGTCTTACGTGCAGCTCCATCATAAGGAAGCATCTTCTCATTGGAGGTTCCCTCTTCTTAGATGACTGTACCTTATATCAAGTTAACACACATGAACCAACAAGCAAAATACTAACAAACCCCCTGGTTCTCTTCAAATGTAACAAGAGAGATCCTAGTCTCCGGTTGTAGTGAGATATCCACCCTGCCTGCATCCGTAGAACTGACCATACCTCAGGTGAGGACGTGAGTGGGAAGGGGATGCTAGGTCTGGGGGGCCCGATCCCAGCTTGCTCTCTTGCTTCCTGGTTGGGTTTCAAAGAGCATATGGGTGGCAGAGTGGCATCCATGGAACAGGAACCCACAGGGGTCATCTGTTTCATGTGTAAGTGAATTCTCCCCAAATAAACCTCACTTCACTTATACTGAGTCCAGTGAATCTTGATTCCTACATGATATTGGGTGGACATTGTTACTGCTAAAGAGGGTATAAAAGTTTCATCAATGTCCAAAGAAAATGATGATAGAAAGACTGGATGACAGTATTGTGTTGTTGCCAGTATGTTTTTCTTCAATGGTGCTGTTTATTTATGTTCATATTTTTGAGCAAGTGATGGGGAACAACAAACTGAATTTATATAAATGCCCTTCTTTACTTTTCCCCTGAATTTCCTAAAACTTTTTGCTACTCAAGTACAAGAGGGCTATCACAGTTTCCAAAGCTTTATAGCTCTGTCATCTTCAGAGCAGCTGGAAGAGTATTTGAAGCTCACTAATCAAATTGATTAGCTGCCCCTGAAAATAACTTTCTGAAAAGGAACACATTCCTTTTTTAAAACTACTTTTAGCATTATCTATTTTTCAGTATTTGGTAGAGTGAAATTTTATTGCTTAGGGATGTTCACTTCACTTGGGAGAGGAAACTTGAGGAGAAAAAAAAACTAGGGTCTGTCTTTATTGAAGAAAAAAATGGAATGATAAAACTGTTAAGGAAAAAAAAATGGCTTTAAATGTCTCCTCCAGCAGAAAGCCAAGTTAAATATTTGGGGAGAGGCTGTAACATCCATAATCTCTCAGACCGCAGTCCCTGAAATTTCTCTATTATATCAGGTTCTAATCTTATCAGGTAGCAATATAATAAAGGCCTGGTTTGAGGCGAAGTGTCTGCAAACACCCAGCCTGGGCCCCTTTTTGGATGGGTAGAGTAGCTATTGAGACAAGGGCCTGCAAACTTTAGAAAGCTCAGTGGGTTAATAACTTGTTTTAGTTCTTCACGTGGTAACTTACTAGATGAGATGGTACTATCTATCTTTGCTTCTTTGAATCCCTGTTTATTTTCAAATCACAGCCTAGTTCTGGTTATCTGATCCTGAATAGTCTTAGTTTTATTCATTTAGAAAACATTTTATCTGATCCCAGGCGAATGCTACTTCCCAAACATGGGGATACATGAAGAATAAAGAGGTATGGAGGGAAAGAGACTGGAAGGAAGAGATGGAAAGAGGGCAAAAAGCAGAAGGAAAAATACAATTAGGGGAGAAAGAATTTTAGTAACTGTAGCTTTGGAGAATTTTCAGATTACTAACCCTTAAAAAAGCTCTTGTTTCTAATAATATCAGCTGTGAGTATACCTTTCTATCATGCATAAATCGGTCTGGTTCATTATAATAAACCAATTATCATTCCAATTATATAAGAAAGAGTTGAAAGCTCTATTTTAATGTATACTTATTATTAATGCTATATGATATAATAAGGTTTCATATGATTTCCATAAATATTATAAAATACTTATCATGAAGTTATGATATAGTTATTTGCATGATGTACTATTAAAGACAAAGAAAATGTTGTTGGCGTGCATGAAACATACATCAATATTCAATTATAGTGACTTTTATAGAATTTTACATACGATTCTTTGTATAACATCTCTCATGTATCACATCAAAAGATTTTTCATTCTTTTGACCTCTCTCCCCTCTGCCAGATACTGCCCACCTAAAATAATTCCTACTTACATTCTGTTTCTTCCATTGACCCCCTACTTTTGTCCCTTTCCCTCCCTATAACATTGTAGACATTGTAGTAATTAAAGTGAGGATCTTATTCCTATGCTACTACAGATAGGAGATGCTTCAAGTATGGATAACTAAACATAACTTCATATGGCCCATGGTAGACACCAGTATTTTGTGAAGATGAGCCTTCAACCCTGGAACACAATCCCTTATACAATTATATCTGTTTGGTTGATGCTGCCATGTCTCCATAAATTTTGAATAGTATGGGGGAAAAAAAGGCTTGGAGCTTCTATTTGCTTCAGAGGATCTGGGAAATACTCGTGAAGTTGTTCGTAAGTGTGTGCTTTACTTCCACACGCTCCTAGAGCTCATGTCCTACCCTCCAACCAGCTGTGTGATGTGAACAAGGCATGTGTGTGTTGTTCTCCAACCAGCTGTGTGATGGAGAGTATGGCATATGTGTGTCTTGAACCTTAGAGATCAAAGATTGATATCTTTTTGATAAAGATAACAAGTACATGTAAGTACTTCACTTATGTTGTAAGGAAGACATTTTTGTTTTCCTGAAAAAATATGAAGGGTATGCTGTGGTTGTATCTAAATGACCATTGAAGAACCGTAAACTCTCAATATGCAACTATAATCTGGGGCCATTCCTAAACTTGGCTGCTGATAGAGAGTTGGTGAACACAGGTCTTAACAATGATTCTAGATGATGTTGAGGGTCTAAAATGCTTTAGAAACTGCTTGAAAGTTCTTACGCCTGGTTTAAAAATAAAAGCTGATTTGCATATACAGTTTCAGTCTCTGACCACACTTTCTCCTTTGTTCTCTCTGTTTCCTTACACTCTGTACATTTGCACTTAAAGGAATATACCTTTATATGGGCATACTTGGTGCATTAGAAACTCTTGTTTCTGAATTTCTTAACTTTTCAATAAAAACTATCAAGACCTCCTGCACATTTGTACTCTCATATTGCTTGGCTATTCATAAGTCAGAAAGATGCCATGCTTTAATCATCTCCAACAATATGAAATCTTTTGAAAGCTGTGATCATTAATGAAATGATGAGACTTTCATGTCCAAACGATGTAATTGTTTAAAAGAATCTTTTACCAAAATACATTGAGTCCTGGCCAACTTGGTTACAGAAAAGAGCTAATCTCAGCAAAGAGGAATGACATAGTCAAAATGTTCTCTTTGAATAGGGAGGCTGTGATCTAATGAAGGTCTTCTTGGGGGGGTGTGCATGTGGCAATATCAAGCACAAAACCAGCCAGGTTAACTGCTCAGTAAAAGGAGAGCATATGTAGGCTTGGTTGAATTAATTACAAGAATTATTAGTGGTTTATAAAAGTGATTTATTGATAGAATTGTGGGGATTTTGGGAGGGGGGTTGCTTTAAGCAAACACTATTGCCATTTGAAACAATAACTAGGTAAACCAGAAAAGAATCAGTAAAGAAAGCCGCAGTGATGGAGTGGTTTCTTCACCTACCCTCTAGACAAGCAAGTAGGTAAGAATCATAGCACTCTTCAGCATCAGATTTTGGACAGATCAATATAGTGAAGGTGCAAGAGAGCAGAAGGAACACATACATGCGAAGAGAACTGGAAAGCACCACATGTACACAAAGGATGTGCCATCTGTGTGCTCTAACATGCAGCAGCAGCACAAATGAGGGGAGAGAAGTGAACTGGCTCCATTGATTTTCCCTGACTCCTCGTATTCCTTACTAATGCACCAGAGGATGTAAATAATGCATACAGCGGATTGCATTAGAGACAATTGTCTCCTTATTGCATGCATAAGTCAAAAGGCATTATTAGTGTACTAGAGACAAAGACTCCATTCCAGATTGCACAGTCACAGAGAGGAAATGCAAGTATCCAGATAAGCAAACAAGACAATCTTTGTAGTTTGCCTCATGAAATGCCTTCTTTTGTATCATAAAAATAAGAAAGATAGTTTATGGAGCAAATGAAACTTATCGGGAGAAACTTTTACTAAGTAGGGAAAACACACAAAGTCTTTATGGAGGAATATTGCATTGTGTTCTGTGATAACATCTGAGATATGTAACTGCTCCTTCTTTTTAAAATACAGACAAGGCAGTTCCAAACAAACTAATTTTACATGCCCTCTGTGATTTCCTCAATACTTTCTGTAGTCCTGGTAAAACCTATACATTTTAACCCATTATTGTATCTTTCATTGCATGATCACACATTTATATATGCTCTGCAGAATGATTATTCAATTGCATCTTTTTAAGTATTTAATTAGTATATCTTGATTATAATCAGTAATGTGTTTCATTATGACATTTTCATACCTGCATATAATGTATATTTATCATAATCATTTCCTCTTAACTTCTCATCTCGCTCCCCCTCCTGCTGATCTCCTTCATCTTCTCCTCTTGTTCCCATCTGTCTTATGTCTTTTTTTATGTGACCTCATGAGTTTTCTTAGGGTGGTTTCCATAAACGATGGTAAGAGGGTTTTACAGCACATGGACATCTCATCAGTAGCTTTAAAAACCAAACAAAACTCCTCCCCCCAGCAACTATTAACTTCATGCATCATCAGGAGGAGGAAGGGCTTTGTAAGTCCCTCTTCCCTCCAACATTTGAGTGTATTCTCCCAATAGAATCAGCAGCAGCCTCATACTGTCACTTTATCACAACAGAGGAGTTGTTCAGGCCACAGTTCCCTATATCATGTGCTTCTCTAGGACTTTGTCTCTGGCAACTACCTATGGTGTGTTCAGTATTTATTTTAATGGGTGTGTTGTGTTCTTCCCATTCTCTCTGAGTGGGGTCTGTTTAATAGCATAGAACACTTAACGACTTTTCAGTTAAGGGAATTTAATGAGCACTATAAATAGGACGTTTATGGCCTAGATATCCAATGAAAACCAAGCTAGTTCCAATACTATATAAGAAAAAACAAATTGTTGATTAAGTAGGAACATGCTTCTTTAAAAAAATAAATAAATAAAACTCTATTCTGTCTGGGCATGGCCAGTACTTAGGAGGCAAAGGCAGCCATCTCTATAAGTTCAAGGCCAGCCTAGTCCACATAGCAATTTCCAAATTACACAAGGGTACAAACTTCCTTATCTCAAAAAACAAAACCAAAACTATTACCACCAACAAAAAAACCCCTTTCCTCAATTCTATATTCGTACTATCACTCTAATAGTTTGATTGGAATTGATACAATTTGAGTAGTTCTGTGATTTTAAAAAATAAACCTTCAATTTAAAATAGTTGTAGATATTGCAAAGGAATCTCAAGGGCTCCTCCTAAGCTCCAAGCTTCTGCTGGTTAATATTTCATACCACTATATACTATAATATACTATGCTACTATGTCTGTCTGGGTTACAATAAGTGAATCAATATTTATAAGGTGTTGTTAGCTGAATGCCAGTTCTGACATACACACATACATACACACACACACACACACACACACACACACACACACACACGTGTAAATGGTTTCAGTATAATTAAATATTTGCTTATTAAAAATTTAAATAAAAGCTAATTAGAAAATGTATGCAATAATAATCACATTCCTTATTAATTTGCATGAGTTTTTCTGTGACTAGAGAGATAGCACATGGCTAAGAGCACTTTCTACTCTTTCAGAGGACCTGGTATTAGTTCTCAACACCCACATGGTAGCTCACAACCATCTGTAACCCCAATTCTAAAAGTTCTGACTCCAACTGTTTTATGAACTTTGTGGGCATTGCATGCAGATGTGTGCATATACCTACATACAAGCAAAACACTCATATTAATAAAATAAAAATAATTTTAAAAGATATTTTAAATAATGAAAGGAGTGTGGAAGAACTAGGGAGTTGTCTTCATTGGTAAAGTGCTTGCTATACAAGTAAGAGAATCTGAGATAAGAATTCTAGCACTCGTAGTGAACACCTGCAGTCCCAACACTGGTAGAGTGGGGTGGGAGACAGAAGGATCCTTGAAGTTTGATTGGCAGTCTAACACAATCAATAAGCAGCAAGGCTAGTGAGAGACAAGGCCTCAAAAAATAAGACGGGGACCAACTGAAGAAAATACCTAATGTCTATCACCGGCCTCTACAATACTTACACACATGTGCATACATACACACACACACACACACACACACACACACGGGAACATATACATACATTAAAAAAAGGAGTATGTGATCCACTAGACACAGACCATAGCAAATAACACTGTAGATATCCTTGTATCTCAATTCACTTCACAGAATCATTTACTTAGATTTTAAAGTATCACACATCTACAGGAAATTCTCCAAGAAACATCATGTTAGAAGGTCTTGAACAGCAAGTTTTCTTCTGATTGGAGTTTTGAAAAAGTTAGCATTATCTTGCCACTCAATTGTCTGAGGACTTAGTGTGCATTGGATGATTCACAAAGGTACTTGACCTGTGTTATCTTTGGTGATATCCACAGCCTGCAGAGTTTACACCTACGTTCTACATGCAAGAACTGAACTCAGTGAAGCAAATTTCTAGAGCTACAAAGTCTGGAAATGGCAGCTACAAATGAAAGGGGGGAGGAAGAGGAAGAGAACAGTGAAGGGAGAGGAGAACAGGGTGGACAGGGAGGAAGGAGGGAGGGAGGGAGGGAGGGAGGGAGGGAGGGAGGGAGGGAGAGAGGAAGAGAGGGATGGAGGGAGGGAGGGAACTGAGGAGGAAAGAACTCTACAAGAAATAATCTTCCAGATCGTAGTGTTTTTGTAAACCTTCACATTTATAACAGAAGACTTTCTATTTGAATTCTAGTCTTGATTAGTAGAATCAATTGTTTTGTTATCTTTGCATTATGTAAATAAGGAGGATTGTTTTAAGTTGTCATTTTAGTCAGCTGGGTTACTTTTTAAATAGTTTCATATGCAGATTCATCAAAAAAAAAGTGGTAAAAGACCTGTTTTGGTTTCAAAAATTGTTACGAAGTGTAAAACCACTGATGAGCATTACATAGAAAATGTGGTACATTTCCACAATGGAATTATATGTTCTTATGTTATTAAACTGGTCAATACCAGTGAAGTTCTACTAACCAAAATTTCTAATAAAGAATAGTAGAGTCCCTGTTGTCTTAGACATAGGGATGGGAGAGTTGTATAAGGCAGAGAGAATATTTGGGACATGTCCTGTGCTCCTGATTGTGAATTCCTTTCTTGAATGGAGAGTGACAAAATGAGTACGATTGAGGGCACTGTCTGGAAATGTATCTCTGCCCTTTGATGATAGTCACTTTTCTGCTGATTATCGTAGCTGGAGTCTGTTGAATACTGGGACTCCAGCAGACTGCTGTTGTCTAGTTTCGAAAGTACAAGGAACAATTCAGATTTAGCAAGGTTACTTTTATTTTTTAATTTCTCTGAGCCTTCTGGGGATAAAACCTAGAAACCCCTACATGCTGGTCAGTCACTATGTCACTGAGCTACATTGCGCTGGTGGTGAGGCTACCTATAAATGTGAGCATTATACCTGGTATAAAATCACCAGGAAACGTTTCTTGCTGGAATTACGTATTAGCTTAGAAGTAAGTCTCAAGACTGAAGCAGCATGCGCTAAGGTTTATTCTGCATGTGTTTCTCCACTGCTTTTGGATCCAGAGTAACTCACATCTTTATCAGGAGAGTTCATGTTTCACCCTAAGCTGCATAGCGACATTAAGGTTTGGGGGACACAGCTACGGCACTAGAGACGAGTGTTACTCTGTTGCTATTGCTCTTTCCAAGCTGTAAATTCAAAGAGCACATTTATAATAGCAGTAACTTATGCTTGTGCTGACAGATGAGGGAACACAGTTTTATATAGTTTCTTTCAAATGGCAGAAGTTAGCCATAGCCATTCTGCTCCTTCTTTAAATACACACCTTGCTCTCTACTGGTGTTACACGTGAAGAAGGTTAGGCTGATGCCCAGCACGGGATCGAGGAGCCAATTCTCAGTGCTCAAAGCGTTTCACCAAAGCTGAGACATGGTGCTGGACCTTTCCACTCCAAGACGCTCTGCTGCCCAAGATTATTTTCTCACTAAGCATGGGCTTATTTTCAGCAAGCGCTCACACTGCTGGTGCAGGTTTGCACGTCAGAGCTTTTGGGGATAGCACACAGCCCAGTGGGGTTTTATTTAACACAATACATCTTCCTGAAGGACAAGCTGAGGACTTAATGTTGTAAGATTCCCTGGGATGTGGTACCCTGCTGTCATAAAGTAATTTACATTAAACGTTTTCAGGACTGGCAAACACGGGGCCCTGCATTTGATGCAGAAAAGTGTTTAAGGTTTTTTTGCTCTGAACTCTTGCTTTTTTGCTTGTATACAGCATAGTTGTCAGAGGACTTTCTGCTCATCCATGGAAAAATGACAGCAACTTCTAATGTAAAGAAACATGCCATTTAAATGGAGAGTGGAGCTGTGTTTTATCCTTATAAGAAAAAATACTTCACTCAAGTTGGAAAATTTCTTCCTATGACATAGTACCTTAAAATTCCTCTTATAGCTATTATCATAACGAATTAAACAAGATATCAGTTTCTTTTGTTTTATGATAATATTTTTTATTTAATTTAAAACAAGCTTGTTTTACATGTCAATCCCAGTTCCCTCACCCTCTCCTCCTCCCCTCTTCCCTTCTCCCCTATCCCCCCAATCCCCATCCCATTCCCTTTCTGCTCCCTAGGGAGGGTAAGGCCTTCCATGGAGAATCTTCAAAGACTGTTATATCATTTGGAGCAGGGCCTAGGCCCTCCCCCATGTGTCTAGGCTGAGAGAGTATCCCCCTATGTGGAATGGGCTCCCAAAGTCCATTTGGATACTAGGGATAGTGATCCACTACCAGAGGCCCCATAGACTGCCCAATCCTCCTAACTAACACCCACATTCAAGGGGTCTGACACAGTCTTATGCTGGTTTCCCAGCTATCAGACTGGAGTCCATGAGCAGCACTTTATTCGGGTCAGCTGTTTCTGTGAGTTTCTCCAGCCTGGTCTTGACCTCTTTTCTCATCACTCCTCCTTTTCTGAAACTGAATTCCAGGAGTTTGGCTCAGCGCTTAGCTGTGGGTATCTGCTTCTGTTTCCATCAGCTACTGGCGGTCTAGCAATTCCACTCTTAAGCATAATATCCAAAAGATACCAGTTTTATCTATAGTCTTTTCTGAATAGAATACTGTGTAGTATAAAGAATGTAATGTGTGTGTGTGTGTGTGTGTGTGTGTGTGTGTGTGTGTGTTACTCAGTATTGAATTCAGGGCTTTGAACATGCTAGATAAGCTTTTGCCACTGAGCTACATTCCTAGGACTTTCCATTGTTTTGTTTTGATACAAGATTTCATTAATTACCCATGCTTGTCTTAACTTCAGTATGTAGCCCAGGCTGACCACAACTTCAAAATGCCCTTTCCTGACCCTCTGTCTGAGTAGCTGGGCTCATGGTTGTACAACATTGACTTGGTTCTTTGGTTCTTTAATTTGATCGGTGAGAGTCTTCTGGCTTCATTATTCTTTCAGAGGTTTGGTTTACTATATGCAGAGCACATGAAAAACTTAATCTCATTCCTTTCTCCATGTTGCTTCAAACACAAATTTAGTTTTATAACTATTAACTTTTCTATTTACATGAACTTTTCTATTAAGGCAACTTCAAATAACAAATGCCTTTCAAAGACCCTCTTCCCTACACTGAGAAACCAACTCCTAGACAAATATGAAAATTCTTATGCTAGTATAGCATGTTGGTTCCACACACAGGGAAGAAATTGATAATTGCGAGATATCAAGTGTGCTATAAAAGTAGGAGCCATTAGTCACATAATTGCAATGACCAGGGGGTGGTATGGGCTTGGTATTATTTAAGAAAGTAGGAGATGACAGGTAGTGAGGGGATGCTATTGGGCGTAGGGTTAAAAGATTAACACTAAATGCAGACAAAGTCTCAATCACAAATGCATGAGAAAGATGTCCTTGTGCATGGAAGAGAAAACCCATGTCAGAAAATGTAGGGTCACTTGCCATGCACTCTGCCTCTAAATGGGTGAGCCAGATTTAAAGCTTCAGAGACCTACCCAAGCTATGATCATGTGACTTTGGGAGAGTGACATCATTTCTCTGTCTTTATTTCCTTAGCTGTTAAGTTTTCTAAATGTGTGCAGCCTTGATTTGATTGAGTACTAAATGAAATAATGCACCCTAAGTGCTCCCAGCACTGTTGGTCGCACAGCAATCCAGTGCTGCAAGGGAGTGTACTTTACTGTTACTCCAATGTCCTTGATTGGCAGTTACTCATATAAAGCTCCAGAATGCATGCATAATTTAAATATGATGATGTAAAAACTAACACTCCAATGCCGATCTACCCAAGCTAAGTAGAGACACATGATATAATTATATTTTCATACAGAAGATAGAATGTGTATGTATTTTCTCATTGCTGGCACACTTAAGCCATCAAGAGTTTGGTCTGGTAAATTATCCCATAAGTGTAACACAAAAAATAAAAACCCAGGGACAGATATTGGGGTTGGAGCTTCAAGCTGAAGATCAGAAAAGCAAAGCTGCCAAGCCCTAGAGATTTCTCACCTCTACCAATGCTTAAACCAAAGGGGCAATTGTGTTTTCTGATTGCATTTCTAAACTGCACTGCTCCTCAGACTGCAATTCCTAGACTGCTGCCTCTCCTCAACACGGCTGGAGAATAAATATTCACATCAGGACCTTTGCTTTTTCCGTTTATACCTCTCTCCACCCAGCCATATCACTCCTGTCTCCACCCCACTAGAGCTGTGATTAAAGGCATGTGATCCCAAGTGCTGAGATCACCTTTGTGTGAGCTGTTTTCTTCAGGACTGAATCAATTTCATGTAGCTCAGTGTGGCCCTGAACTAACAGAGATCCATCTGCTTGTGTCTTGAGCCCTAGGATTCAAGATATATGCCACCATCCCCTGGATCTATGTCTACCTAGCGTGGCTGCTGGTATTAAAGGTGTCTATCACCATTGCCTGGCTCCATGGCTTGTGGCTTCTGTACCCTTAGGCAAGTTTTGATAAATCATAAAAACATATTATTTAAAATAGACACATAAGTCTATTTTAAAGGAATTAATGGACAAAATGATCTCTGATGCCTCTGGATGTGGACTGGTTAGGACAGCCTTTCAAAATCCATGTGTGAGGTGTCAAAACAGATTGGGAGGAAAAATAACTCCATTTTAAAAAGTCATTGTACTTTACCCTTATTCAAACTACTTACTGTATAGTGCCTATATGGTTTTGAAGCTAGTAGATAACTCATAGAGCTGGGACCACCAAAGCCTAGAAACCATAGTTTTATAAACTGTATACAAAAGCCCACTAGTGATGTGTGTGTAAATACCTTACAGTTGAGAACATGTCACTGATCCTTCCCTAGCAGAACTTCTGTGGTTAAAAGGCTCGGGTTTAAATTTGGCTGCATTGTTTATTATCCTGTATGGTTTAAAAGTTTATTTTAGAGTCGCTGCATTTGATTTCTTCAACTACACCATGGAGACAACAGTCATTTAAGTAATTATAGCTGTTGTGTGTATAGATTTTACAAAGCAGATCTATAGAAATCTTTTAATAGTGTTAGCTGCTCTTTATACAATTTCTAAAAGAACCTTATTTACTTTAATTTTTAGAAAACAGTTAAAAGAATTCTGAATGGAAAGAAAAAAATAAGCTACATTGCTGGGAGACTAACTCCTAATTCCCAATGGGTCCAATGACCTGGGACAGATGTGAGAAGTCAGCACAATGAAGAAACCTGACAACCTGTTTCAAATAAGTGGCCCTAGATAGCCTGAGCCATTCTTTATTTATGTTTCAATAGTTTGCATGAACAATTTTACAATTATATTTGTTTCCTTAAGTTTCTAATAATAATAACAATAATTGCCAGTTTGTTCCTTTACCTATCCCCCAACTTTCCTACCAGTAATCATTATCTACTTGGTTCATAGCTTTAATATTAGAAGCATAAGCGGTATGGGCAATCAACAAAGGTTTTTTAACTGAGCATACCTATAGAGAGAACAGTGTGCCTCGTTGGCAGCTTTTGCTGTTACAGCATCATGCCAAGTAAAAGAAAGTTTTGCCTCTAATGGTTAATGTTTACCTCTGGTGAAATTTAAGTTCTCACAATCAACTCATCAGCCAAGGCTGATTCAATTCATTCTTCATTCAATGGTACACTATCTCCTATGGGGGATATACCAGGTTTTTTCATCCTGGAAACTACATAATTTAAAACCTTACTCTTAATAGTTGGCATTGCTTATCCCTTTATTCTCATGCCCTTCCCCTTTCATCTTCCTACATTATTGGCACAGCTATTAGAAATTTTGGGTTTCTATGATTCTGCTTTATTCCTTGTTCCTAGACTGTTCCCATTAACCCCTGATATCATCTACTTATTAGCATTTCTCCCAGGTTCTTGCGGTTAAAATCATTCTCTCCAGAACAGTTTTGCAAATTTTTAATATTGTCCTGAACGTCTGTGGCTCTTCCAGGCTAGTCACAGGGTATGTTGGAAAGCAACATCCTGTTCTTGAGAAGCCTGAATTCATTCATGATCACACCTACAACATAAAAGACTTCAAGGGCTGAATCAGGGTCACTTTATATTTTTAACAACATCTCTTCTGGCTCACCCAGGGGACAGTCATCAGAGGGAGGTTTTCCCTATGTAAAAGCCATTCCATCATCATCAGCTCTAAGAAAGTGAAACTAGAGCCAGCCAGAAATAATTTGTGTAGAGGAAGCAAGAAGAACAGGTAGCATGTAGGCTACTGGGATGATGCCCAGAATTATGCATCGAACTATCTATCCATCAGCCTCGACAAAAATTCTCCATTGCCTTGATACAAGGAGAATCTGTTCATGCTATTCGCAGGCTTTGTCTCCTGAAGAAGTCACATAGCTCCCAGTACTAAATTTAATCTCGAAAGAGTTTTCTATCTGGTGAAATTAAAATACTTGTTCTGAATACTGCCTTCTGTATTCTGAGAATCTACTTAGAGGCTGCCGGTGAAAGCAGGATCAGAATGTTCAAGTGTTGTCACCATAAAATGATGCTGATGTCTGATATAAAATGGACTTGAGGGAAAGAGAGGAGGGACTTTTCCTATGGAGGTGTTGTAATTCTCCTTAGGAGAAAGACATGGAAGGAGACATTGTTGACAAGGATTAGAATTTCCTTTTCTAGTAAAAGAATAGCATAAAAATCATTTGTGACTGTCATATTTGAACACACAAAATTAATTTCTTCAAAGAGTCAGTTTGCTTTATGAATAGCCTCCACTGTTTTTACTTCCGTACATTCCTAAGTGAAGTATATTCTTTGAACCTTTTCTGACAGCCCTTCCAACTGGAAATCCTCAGCTGTGTCAGAAATCATTATTTCAGCCACGACTTGGCTATGTGATATTGTATATTTAGCTTGAGTCTTTCGATCCATGCAAAAGCTGAAATATTAAAGTGCTTTAAGACCATTCTTGTGGGATAGTCAAGGGGAATCATGTTAGAAGAGTAAGTGGCTTTCTGCACTTGACAGAACATACTGGAGAGATCTAGGACAGCAGAAGAATGGCCCTCTTGGGGCCACACCTGGCCAATGAGTTGGTGTCAGGGAATAATAGCATAATTAATGCTAAAGGGTACCTTATACCTCCCTAGGACAACACCTCTGTTTACACATGAAAAAGAGGAAGCACACCATGGTCTAGAGTGGAGATTCCAGCCTCACAAAAGTGCTTCTGCAACATCATAATCAGCTAAGGCTGCATTAGAACTCAGTTTGGGGGCGCTGGTCCTCCAGTCTACTCAGGTATGGGGCCAGTTGATGCTATTTTGCTATTTTAATTAACCATTCAATTGACTCTGACAAGGACTATAGCTTAAGAAAATTTACACTGCATTATAATTATTGGAATACCTAACTCCGAGAATATTTTTTACACCACACTACACTAAGCATCTTCTCTTTCAATCAAGGTCTTTCTCTGTGATTGAAGGGAGTAAAAATCCACTGTGGATCTAACTGTCCCCATGCAACAAGCCTAGAGAGAAATCATTCAAGCTACAGCCCAAAAGACACCTTTGCCTGACTTGAAAATCTGAAAGTGAAAGCAATATTCTTTCATAGTGTGGATAATTGTCTTATTTCTTATGTACAACTATAATATTCCCAATCTCATCTGATAGTTGTCTCACTTCTTGAATTCACAAAATTCTGATACTCATAGAACCTCTGGAAGCAATTCATATGTACGCTTCTAGCTTCATAGTATGTAGAAAACACTCCACGGGCTTGATTAAATCGAGTCACTCCTAGACACCTTTACCTGTCCTACATCTATATTGATAAACAAATTCAAAGACAATCAAATATCCTTGAAAAGATTTCCCTACCCAGGAGATACCCAATACATGCTTAACTACTCTGCAATTTTATGCATATTGCTTTGAATTCCAGATGGGTATTTTAAAATGCTAGGTACAGAAGAAATAAGAATTAATACATATTGTATTTAATCACTAAAAGCAGATTGCTATTATTGAACTCTGAATAATATGTAAATTGTCCCTTTGATTGGCTTAAATTGGTTTACTTCAATTCATTATAATTCTCTCATAAAATTATTGTAATTGTCCCTTTACAAACAAATGAGGAACACGTTCCTAATCAGTGAATGCCTGAAGATTCAATGAGAGTTCCTGTTAGGAACCACGGGCTAATAAATCTTACACATAGAGCATTTCTACAAACAGGGGCTTCATTTTGGCCTGGTAAAAACCTGTCCCTACCCTTTGGCCAGGGAGCATTCTCTACCAATGGACAGAATGCTGCACATGTTGAACTGGGTAGAAGCCTTTCTGTTTATGCTCAATGAACATTGAACCAAAATGAGTACCTGTGTCAGTTTTAGAGTAGATAGGAACTGTTTCTGCGTAAGTGCCCTGACAGTTGCCAGTGGTTTGGGATTAACATTAGCATGGGCTGTCAGTCACTGCTTTAACATTTTAGATTTCCTTTCTCTTGAATAGAAAGAGACAAAGAAGCACTTAGCAGCTTACCATAATATTAGGCAGTGGAATGTGCATTCACACTCTTATGTAAATTCCTAAATGCTTCTTAAGAAAAAAAAAAAGACCTTTACTCTCGGTCAATTCTGGCTCCAGATATTAAAAACAAGCAAGCAAACAAAACTGTTCAATTAAAATTCTTGAAAAGAAAGGATCTTGACTCAGAGCTGAAGTCAATGTCAAATACTAATATCTCTGATTTGATTTGTTTGTGTGGCTTATGTCTCTGAGGCCAGGAATGACAGCATGATTTACATCTTCATTTTACCAGAAGGATTTTATTTTGTTCTCATCACTGAAGGAGAAAAAGGATGCAGTTGTAAATATTATACCAGTTTAAGTCGGCTTGGATGTTATAACTAATTTCAGAATTCCTGAGGGAGATTTCCATGATTAGTGTGGCCGTTTTGTTAGCGTTTTAAGAGCTGATGTGTGCTGCAAGCAATGCTTTTAAATCAGTCTCCTCAGTGGAAAGGAAATTAGGAAGGAAAAGCAGCCACACAGATCTCTAATACGGGCAGCAATGGAGCCACTCAGCAGCCAACCAAGTTCCACGCAGGATCATACACATCCAGTTGGTTTACAGTTTTCGAAGCATTGCTTCTTTTACAGATTTACTGTTCAGTTTTTATCTAGCAAGTGATCATCTTATCCCCAATTTCCTGAACTATGAAAACCCAATTAGACCTAGTGCAGGCTTCTGAGAATGCAGTACCCTAAGCTTCTAGGATGCATAGCTAGCTTTAGAATGTGAACACACCTACAGCACGTTTTGACCATCAGCTGCAAGGCAAGAATCAAAGCAGCTCTTACCTACACCTATTTGCATTGGGCTAACAATAACAAGACCAGGAGCTTCAGAGATATGGACACCCAACTTCCTGCTGTGTGATGCTTTTCCTGGAGAAATAGAAACTGTAAGGATGGAACATCATCCCAGATAGGGGACCAATGACAGATCAAAGTACAGATACCACCAAAGTCCTACTCGCAGAGCCAGTGAGCTATACTAGGGTTTGTCACAGGTTATGGGTGAGACATTACTTAACTGGAACAGAAATGACTCAAGACAACTAAGTCGTCAAAGCCCACCCCAGAATGAGTGACAGCTTGTGCAAGCTGAAAACCTTGAGCACAAGCCATATCATGCAGGCAGCTCCACAGGTTGTAGTGTCCTTTGCAGGTGGCTCAGTGAGTCTAAGCCTCTTCAGATAGTCCCTAAGCTCTGTTTCTTTTAAGTAGTTCTTTGCTTCGTGTAGGCTGGTCTCTGCTACTTTCAAGCTGTTTGGTGGTCGCTGTTTTTCTCCAGCAGCTGGGCTTGTCTAAGAGTCCCTGGTCCAGCATCGAGATGAGAGCTTTTGCCTTATTTTATGTTTTGTCCTGTATGGCAGCCTGCTCTTTTCTGAAGAGAAACTGCGTGGGAGTGGATCCGGGGGAGGGAAGAAGTGGAGAGAGAGGAAACTGTGGTTCAGATGTATCATGAGAAAGAATCTATTTTCAATTTTAAACAAAAACAAGTCTTTTCAGCAACTTGGCTTGTCTGAGTGACTTTCCAGACTTTTCTGTTTCTTTGCTGTTTGGGGCTGAGAAGAGCCTAGAGAATCTATCTGGTCACTTAGATTCTGAGTTGCTTATTTCCTGTCTTAATGAGCCTCCCTACAGGATAGAATGTTTCCCTCCCAGAGAAAAATGTCACACACTACTACCACACTCTTCCTTTGATTACAATGAGGAGTTGGCTATGCTTTGCATCTTGCTAGTTTCAGTTTGTGCCTTGCAGAAGTTCTGCTCTTTTTAAATTAGATTGCTGAAAGATTTGCCTTGTTTGTTCGAATTTAAAGAAATGCGCTTCCAGGTTCTGGCTATTGCAAACAACGCTGCTATGAACATAGTTGAACAGATGTCCTTCTTGTATGAAATAACATACTTTGGGTATATACCTAAGAGTGGAATTGATGGATCTTGAAGTAGACTGGTTCCCATTTTCCTGAGAAACCAAGATACTGATTTCCAAAATGGCTATACAAGTTTGCTTTCCAACCAGCAATGGAAGAGTGTTGCCTTTCCTCCATATCCTCTCCAGCATAGACTGCCATTGGTGTTTGTTATTTTAGCTATTCTGGTCAGTGAAGATGGTATCTCAGTTGTTTTGATTTGCATTTCCTTGATGGCTAAGGATGTTGAGCAATTTCTTAAGTGTCTTTCAGCCATTTTAGATTCCTCTTTGAGAATTCTCTATTTAATTCTGTATCCCACTTTTTAATTGGATTGTTTTGTGTTTTGGTGACTAGCTTCTTGAGTTCTTTGTATATTTTAGAAATCAACCCTCTGTCAGATGTGGGTGAAGATCTTTTCCAGGTCTGTGGGCTGCCGTTTTGTCTTGTTGACTGTGTCCTTTGCCTTACAGAAGCTTCTCAGTTTCAGGAGGTCCCATTTATTGATTGTCAATCTCAGTGTCTGTGCTACTGGAGTTATGTACAGGAACTGACTTCCTGTACCAATTCATCAAGGGTACCTCCCACTTTCTCTTCTAAGAGGTTCAGTGTGGCAAGATTTATGTTGAGCAGAATGGATGGAAAAATATGGTACAGTCACACAATGGAATATTACTGGGGGGAGGGGGGAATGAAATCTTGAAATTCTAGGGCAAATGGATGGAACTGGAAAAAACCATTCTGATTGAGGTAACCCAATTACAGAAAGAAGCATGGTATATACTCACTCAGGTATGAATTTTAGACATAAAGCAAAGGACTACCAGCCAATCACCCATACCACCAGAGAAACTAGGAAACAAGGAGGACTCTAAGAGAGAAATGCATGGCCCCCAGAGAAGGGTAAGGGGACAAAAACTCCTGAGCAAATTGGGAGAATGAGTGGGGAGGGTTAGGAAAAACAGAAGTGTAGAAAAGGAAGTGGGAGAAGAACATGAGGGATCAGGAAGACTGAGTCAGGGAAGGAATAGAGGAGAGCAAGAAAAGATACCTTAATAGACGGAGCCATTATAGGTTTAAAGAGAAATCTGGCACTAAGGAAATGTTCTGAGATCCACAAAGAAAACCCCAACTAAGAATCTAGGTAGTAGAGGAGAGGGTGCCTTAGATGCCCTTCTCCTATAATGAGATTGATGACTACCTTATATGCCATCCTAGAGCCTTTATCCAGTAGCTGATAGAAGCAGAAGCAGGCACCCACACCCACATGAGCCATACTCCTGGAATCCAGTTGTAGAGAGGAAGGAGAGATAAACAAAGGGGTCAAGACCGTGTTGGAGAAACCAACAGAAACAGCTGACCTGATCTAGTGAGAGTACAATGACCCCAGTCATAAAGCTGGGGAACCAGCATTGAACCAAACCAAGCCCTCTGAATGTGGATGCCAGTTAGGAGGCATGGGAAGTCTATGAGACCTCTGACAGTGGAACCAGTATTTATCCCTAGTACACAAATGGACCTTGTGAGCCCATTCCCTATGGAGGGTTACTCTTTCATCCCAGATACACAAAGGAAGGCCTAGGCCCTCCTCCAAATGATGTGACAGACTTTGATAATCCCCCATGGAAGGCCTCAGAGTCTTTGGGGAGTAGGAGAGTGGTGGGATTGGGGGGTCAGTGGGGGCATGGGAGGATGGGAAGGAGAGGGAGCTGGGATTAATATACAAAATAAGATTATTTTTAAATTAAATTTTAAAAATGCACAAGTAGAGAAAAAGGATGAAAAAGTCACATGACACCAGGGCAGGTTCTCCTGTTCACCTTTGGTGTCTTAAAGCATGTGGGTAAAATAACAAAGAGTATAGTTTTTAAAACAAATTTATACTGTCTGTGAAGTGTCTCCCAAATACTTTTTTCTTTATACTGCAGAACATCTGTTTTCCACTTTAGACACTAGATGACTAATTAGTAAGAAACATTTTTAAATTATTACAATTAAAGAAGACACTAGACAATGACTTGCAAATAATCTAACCACTATAATATAATATCTTTTCTCTGAAAAGGCACATTCCCTAGACTGGATGTACTTTTAAACCAGCAGATAAGGAACTCTGATGGGTGATTTGCTGAGACTTGTATTATTTTCATTTTTAACAAGAACTCAGAATACTTTTTCATTTAGTTATGAGATCACCTTTGTAAGACTGTCAGCCACAAATTCAGAAGTTAATTAGAATCAAATCTATTATAATTTTTTAATTCTTGGAAAAGGATTTCAACCTGAAATGACAGAGCTGGCAAGATTTATATTCAGTTGAAATTAGATTTGATTTTTCCCTTACATGATGGTGTAAGTAGAGTACATAACTGTTACATATAAAATTATTTTTATACATAAAATGTTGCTGTAGAGGGAAGCACATAGAACAGTAAGCTGTTTTGTCCACAGACCATTCATGAAGTCAGATCTGCTTTATTTAAGAGAAGAATTCAAAGAACCCAAAAGACTAGAGTACAGTAGTATGTGCAGTTTATAAAGTAAGAAAATTCATCAAATTCTGCCTGCATGGGGATGTTTACTATGTGAGCTTAGTATTAACATGTCCTTCTCTTCCTGGCCTCTCTCAGTGGAGGTAGCCTATCAAAACTACAGAATCCCTAAACTTGAAGAACTACTTATAATTCCTGTCTTCCTTTATACCAAGATATTTCCACAGTTATCCATCTGTAACTGGCTTTTGCATGTCTACCATCATCTACTGCATCCAAGGTAGCAGTTAGTATCCTCTTAATTCAGCCTTTATTAGTCAGTAGGAAAAATTAGAAAGAAAAACTATCACCAAACCTTAATGACAACTTAAAACTCTTCCAGAGTTTTCAAACTGTATACATTACATTCATCGGAGGACCTGTGACTCGGCTGTCTGTCCCCCATCCTCAAATCCTTCTTATCACCTAACACTCTCTTAGCTAATTTTTGCTCCTCCTTTATATTTCAGGCCTCAGGCATTTTCAAGAAATATTTCTATTACCTAGAATTATGGGGACCATCTCATCAATACTGTCTCATCATTTATCATTCAGTTTTTTTTTTTTTAACTATCTAGGCTTCAAAGAATCTTCCTTAACCATCATTTGTAAAATATTCTCTCCTCAAACCCGTTACTCTTTAACATATAATCTGTTTTATGAACCTTATTAATAAATAAAATTATTTTGTCTTTCTTACTGCTAACTTAATAGTTTTAATTAGTAATTTGAAAAAAAATAAATTATGAGGCAGAACTTTGATCAGCATTGTTTAGGCTACATTTACAGCATCCTGATGATGCTCAATACCTACTTGGCATTGATTTTCTTATGAGAGTTACTGATAGTGTTAATGCATTTCCAAAAGTGAGACCTATGATGGGCGATGTGTGTGTGTTTTCTTAATAGCTTTGTTAATTGTGATGGTGGGTACAAATTTGATCATTGGTGGTGACACTAAGAATCTCAAAGCAAAGAGAAACCAAACTATGCACGTGCAATAAAGAAAAGCCACATGGAAAGAAGTGCAGGTTGGATTGTCAAATGAATTGGATGGATAAATTTGGCCTTAGCAGTAATGAGAAATGCTGCAAAGGGTGTATCATGTATCCTGGGCTTCAGTGGCTTAAATTTTCATGTGCAAATGGCAAGATAATTTTTAAATAATTACTGGAAATGTGCTAACTGAAGAAGAAAATCATCTTAATGTAGGTAAGATGTATTCACCAGGTGCCTTTAGGCTGGAGAACAGACAGAATTTTGTAGTGGGACCTTCCTATTTAATGGAATTAACTCACGTTATTTAATGGTGTGACATAATTGTGTAACGTTTACAAATGCTTTCTTCCACTCTTTTGTTTGAGATGAGAATCTTGTTTAGTTAAGACTTTGAAAAATTTCTTGGTAGGTTCTAAATTTCTTGATAGGTTCTAAATTAACATCAGAATAAGAACTAGAATTCCTGAGAGTATGTCCCATCCCTAATATGAGCACTTAATTGGACATTTGTAGTCAAATTATTTCCACCTACTTCTTTTTTTTTTTTTTTTTTTTTTTTTTACTCTAAAGTACGTTTCCAGATATTTGGGGAGAATTAATCAGTTTCTATTAATTCATTTGTTTCCATTATGGCTTTAATATCTCTGTTGTACCTCTGGTAATTCACTGTAATGGTGTGGACCTCGTTTGCCAAAGGCAATACAATAACCTTTTGTTTGAATGGAGTTCTTCTGTGATGTTAGTCAATTAACTAAAGCAGTTTTTAAATATCTACCTAGTAAGCTCACTAAGAAATGCTTGAGACAAATTTTTTCCCGTTTCCCAGGTTTTCTCTGCAATGTCATATAGTTACTAGTGTCATACAGTTTTGAAGTTTATTATAGTAATTAATACAAGAGAGAGTAATGTAAAGCTTCACAAAAGATTTGATGAGTGCCCACTGGTTTCTTTTGTTTGCAGTTTACTCAAATGAGCTTAAAATTCACATGGTGGAATGGGTCTCATTAGAAAAAGGCATGGTCATTGCTCAGCCATCTTGAGAGAACTTCCTTCTGTTGCAGTGGGAACAAATACAGAGAGCTACAGCCAGACATTGTGCAGAGAGTGAGACCTTGGTTTAAAAAAAAAAGAAAGAAAAGAAAAAGCTCCAGATGGAAAGTCTTCATCAAATCCCTCCCCTCAGTTCTCAGGGAACTTCTTAGGAGACAATAAGCGTATAAGAGCCAGAGATGATGGAGGACACACAGAAAACAAGGCCCTCAAAATCAACATGATCATTGCTCATATGGACTCATGGAGACTGAGGCAGCATGCACAGGGCCTGCTGGGGTCTGTACCAATTAAGTGTTTTAATGGGACTTCTGGGTGTGAGATCAAGTGGGATCTCTGATTCTTGTGCCCTTTCCTGGACTTTTTTCTATTTGTTTGTCTTGCCTAACTCTAGCATCTCAGCTGTTGCTTTACATTATTATACTTTATTTTATTGGAAAAAAAGAGAAAAAATGCATGATGAGTAGTCAAATTTCCTTTTGCTGGACTTACAGTCTTCCCAAGAGATGTATAAACTTACCATAGGACATATTTGAACCATATTTTGTGTGTGATTACTCTCTTTGCCATTATAATTTGAATTCTCCCTTCAAAAGACACCCTGTCCAAAAATAAATGAATGACGTTGTATAGGTTAGAGTGAAATTATGCTTCTTTATTTTATTCATAACATAATAAAGTGAAAAGCTATTTCAACTCAAAGATGTTTTGGTTACATTAAGCAATACTGCAAGAAAAATCTCTTTCCTTTTTGACGTTAGCATATCACACTTTCACAGAGAATTTAAGTTGGTAGTTTCCTTCCTTCATTCAATCCTAAACTAATCACTTTTGTTTTAATATCACCTACAATGGCTTACAACCACTTAAGGAAGTTTTATGATACCTGTTTCTTGTACAAATTTGCCTATTTTCTGGGGACTCCTGTTTAGCCATTTACTATATATACTAGGGAATATTCACGTAATTCAGTTCCAATGTACATTTAAAAAGGCATCCAATGTATATTGGAGATGTGGAAAAGGTCATTTTAGCATAAATATATCTTCTGAACGTGATGTGGCCATTGTACTTACGAACACATTGTAGCTATGATTGCCTTTGCAAGACCTACTCAAGATTAGGCCTGTCAATGTTTTACCTTGGATAGGAAGAGGCTCATGAGGCACCACTGCTGCCTGAGGGAGTATTGGCAGTGAGTAGTTTAGTTGTTGGCCAAGAGACTGTCAGTTTCTTCAGTAGAGTAGCCACAGATAAATTGCCCTTGCTCCATCTAGTAAGTAATCTCTCACCCGTGCTCTAGTTAAACTCAGTGGGTCATGGAGACACACACACACACACACACACACACACACACACACACATGCACACACACATGCACACACACATGCACATACACAAAGACATAAGGGAAAGTAATTAAGAAGGATTCCAGAAGGAGCCAGAGGGTGAGAGAGGGGAATTCATTATATAAATGTATGAAACTGTCAAACAAATATATATGCTATTTTTTCCACTTTCTTTTTATTCAGTGTGTTTTTCATATCATGCATCTTGATCTCATCCATTTTCCATCCCTTTGTGTCTGCCCTCTGCCCCTACAATACCCCTCCAAATAAATAAATAAATAAGAGAAAAAAGAAAAGAAAAAAACAGGAAAAAAAATCTCATCATGGAAGCTGCAATTTGATACAGTAAGCCACGCTATAACCCCCTTTGTCCATATATCTCTACTTGCATGTGTTTCTTGCATGCAAAAAGTGATTGGTCTGGTTTGAGACCTCTGGTTTCTACTATACTATAGATGTTGGGCCCTCAATGAGACTCTTCCTGGATATCCTGTTGTTGCACCATGTAGTGGAGATCGTGCAGCTTAGAGTCTTCAGGTCAAGCTCCTTCATGTGTTCCAGCAGATAATATAGGTGGATGTTGGGATGGGCCAACTCATAACTCTGGTTCTAGGCTTGGGCAATTGCAAAACCTACTATTTTTTATGAAGTTTTTATTAATTCATAAATCTCTTCTGAAATCTTGCTTTAAAAGATATCCCAGGCCTCTTCAGTGTCCACTGATAAACACCATAGAATATTATGCTCCCATCTCATTTTTGTCAACTAAGAAAGGTAGGAGTTGGTGCCTCACTGGAAGATTTCTGAAATTCAAATACAAAGATCATAAGCTTCATTTCCAGAAGGAAAAACTAAAGGATCAAATTGCAGACAGAGAACTAATCCACAGCAGAGCTGTGGTGCATACTGACAGTGATCATTCCTTCAGGTGTGTTTACAAAGCTGGAGAGAATTAATGATCATTTTAAGATGATGAATCCTTGCTTTATTTCACAAATGCTTTTACTTAAAATGAAGTAGAAACTACTGGGAATTGCTACAGAGTCTGTGTCTTTAAGGCAGTCCTTACCTTATGATGAATGATAAATGATAAAGACTTTGGATTAGCTTTCCAGACAATGATTTCCAATATGAATATTCAAAGAGGACACATAATAGTTTCATGCTTCCTTAGTATTGAGTAATCTTCGGTTTTAGATTGCTAAGTTGTTCTCATTCAGCAGATTTACACATAGAGTGTTTCTGTTTAAATGTCAATCAATTAACAGCATGGCATAGTAGCAAAGGCTTTGAAGTAAGTTTGGTCTGCAAAGTGGTTCTAGAAACTTCCATTTCTACATGAATAGGTTTCAAGACATTGATGAGGCTTGGTGATTTTTCTACTTCCAATAACGATCTTCAGGGTTTATTTGAGAGAAAATAGAGTAAGGGTACCCGCAGTGCTTCAGCACCTTTCTAAACTGTATAAAATATATGTAGACTCAAGTACTCTCTGAATATTCACTCTGTTGATTTGTATATGTCAGTTTCACAGCTCTAATTTTCCCAAGGCCATCAGTCATCTGGAAGTCAAACACAAAATGACCAGAAAGCTAGTCATTGGCTATATCCTTGAGGGACTGCTTCCTTTCTAACTTTTCAAAGATTAGAATATAATCATACATAGTATAGGCATTGTCTCTACAATGAACATTTTCTTCCTCAGTTCTTGGTTTTAATGCACCTTATATAAACACTATCATCCTCTCTTTTGATTTGATCCTAACAATGTCATCCATCTGCTGTGTCAAAAAGCACCTATAATTATTCCTTCTAGATTTCAAAACTTAAAAATACAAGTTTCCTGAGTCCCAACTCTGAATATAATAATTCAGTTTCTGAAGTAGTAACTAAGAATTAGCATCTTTAAAATAGTCTGAAATGATTGTAAGCAAGAAGCCCATGTGTGCACCACTCCTTGATTTTACCCAGAGAATTTTTTTAATCTATTTAATTTTCTTATTTTATATATTGATCCCAGTTTGCTCTCCGTCCCTCCCTCCCTCCCTCTATTCCACCCTCCCACGCCCCCCCATCACCCTCCCATCCCATTCCCCCCCCCATTCCACATGTAGGGTGATGCCTTCCTGGAGGGGTCATCTAAATTTGTCAACTCATTTGGAGTAGGTACTAGACCCTCCTTCCAGCTTCTAGGTTAAGGGAGTATCCCTCCATGGGAATTTATAGACAAATTATTCTCATTTAAGTGAAGTTTTTATGTTTATTTTTAAAGTAGTGCTTCAGTTGCTTTCTACACTATATTTTTATTATATTTGTGCCTTTCCACCAGCTTTACCTAGATCCACCCTCCTTCCCTACCCACACAATATCTTATCCTTCTGTCTTTGTTAATTTTCTATTACTCTGAAGAGAGACACTATGACCAAGGCAATTTATAAAAGAAAACATTTCATTAGGGGCTTGCTTACAGTTTCAGAGTATGAACCCATGAACATCTTGATCAGGATCATGGCAATACACAAGCAGGCAAAGTACGGGAGTAGTCTCTGAAAGCCATCTTATCCATAAGCAGGAGTTAGGAAGCATGAAACTGGGTTTGGTATAGGTTTAGAAACCCAACCCCAATGACAGACTTCTCCAACAAAGCTACACCTCCTAATCCACCCTAAATAGTCTACCAATTAGGAACCAACAATTCATAAAATAACCTATGGGGAGCATTCTCATTCCAACCACCACAACTTGTAATATTTTTAACTAACCAAGACCAATTTATGATGCTCAAATATTTATGGATAAGTGATATTCTGCTGGAGCACGATCAACTTACCAGGGGCTACACTCTTAGAAAAAAAAGTCTTTCTACCTCTCAGCAGAATAATTACCAATAACTCCATGGCTAGAGATAGGATTGCATGCCCAACTTTCCTCTCCACTCTAGGATTTGGTCTGTCTTGGGCTTGCTCAGATTTTGTACATGCTGTTAAAACTGCAGTGTCAGAAGATACTGTTTCCTTGTAGACATCCACCACCTCTGGCACCTAGACTTTTTCTGCCCCATCTTCTGCAATCATCCCAAGGAGGGTGATATATATGTATATATATATATATATACATGTATGTATGTATATATATATATACATACATACATGTATGTATGTATGTATATATATATACATATACATTCCCTTTAGGGTTGAAAATTATATAGTTTCTTATTGTCTTGGCCATTTGTGGTTCTCTATGTTAATCACCTTCTACTACAAATAGAAACTTCTCAGGTGAGGTTTAAGAGATGCAGTGATCTATGGCTATAATGATGAGGCATTAGTACCATAGTAGTAGATTCTCCATTATTGAACTTTTCATTTTCAGAAGGAATATATGTATATATGTATGTGTGTGTATGTATGTATGTATATGCATGTGTATACACACACACACATATATATATATATGATTTATGTGTAATATCCTCTTTGAAAAATACAATCAGATTTCAAATGAACAACTATTCATTATTTGGCTGAGTTATGTCAATCTATAGTTGGAAATTTAAGGTCTAAACTTCTGTAACCCTTAGTCCTTAAAAAGTTTCTTTAACGTGTCATAGAAAACACCAGCCAGGCTAAATAAAGAGAGCTTGCATTTTCTGTCATGGGATAACAAATTTATTAGAAGTTTCTAACAATCACCCTTGATAGTAACCCAGGAGCATATTTACTTCATTTTGTTATCAGTGACACTATGAACCTTTGTACGTATGAGGGGTCTTTTGGTGTTTTGTGGATAAGATGCTAAATGGATATTCATTTCTTAAGCTGTCCTATCAACTATCCAGTCAACTGCTAAGATGTTTTGCCTAGCTGCTATATAGCTACATTCTTTTAGCTACTGCAGACTAACGCTGCAGGGAAACAAAAAAGAAATTTTACTTTTGATGTAAGTCAGCTACCATAGAATAGGACTCAGGTAACCCGGGGGAAATAAAGTGTGTCTTAACATCCACCAAAAAAAGCAATGCAATGCTTTTTATTCTGTGAGGTATGTAGTGCTATGGGTATTCACCAGTCTCTTCATGCCCCTCTCCTTTCCCTTTGGACTTACCTTTGTGTTCAAATGCCAAACATTGAAGGTTGCCATTCAGTGCAGAGTATTTTTTAAATAGAGTACTATTTTAAATAGTAAAATGGAAACGAAGTTTTTCATCTTATGAAGACAAATTGCAAAAGTTAATGTAACCACCTTTACATTCAAGAAAGAAATTTCTTAGGAATGACATTTTTGTGGGAATATGGCAAGCTCTTGTATTGACCTGGAAACAGAACGAAATAAGGATAGTGAAGGGATAAGACATTAAGTATTCGCACAGGAGAAAAGTGGTTGACTTTGTTCCTAGAACACTTAACAGCTATGTTGGGTTTTTGTTTGTTTGTTTTTGTTGTGTTCTGCTCAGTAGTAATTGAACTAAAAGTTCAATTACTAAAAGTTTTTGAGTAAGTTTGAAAATTTATTTCATCATCAGCATTTGACACAACCATATCAAAGAGGTTAAAGGTGTGGAAAGAGATTTTAGTCAGAGAGCATACAAACATGAATTAGCAGCAAGCTTTCCCTCTGTCTTCTTTTGCATTTCTTAAACAACCAAACATAGGTTGAGGGACAGTCCCCTGCCTCCATCACCATTTTGCACTTGGAAACCGGGTGGTATATATGTAGACCTAGAACCAAAACCTGTGACCTCTTTGTGTACCGCCTACCATGGTGTCACAGTCATATAAAGATGGCATGAGCGTTCTTTTGACTTTCACATATTCTCCAAACTATGAAAAGAATATTTTACTCCAATGAAGAAAATTGTTCTGTCCCCCAGAAAAGCGGTTCCTTTTCTGACGAGATTCCCTTGCCAAAAACTAATTGCTTAGCATAAAAATGCTGCACTTGTTTCATGCATTAGTAAAATCAATTCTCTCCACTATAATACTGCTCAGCCATTGTGTCTGTCAGTACTCTGGGTGCAAAGCTAAAATCTGAAGCTGTATCACCAGACACAAAGTGTACAAAGCTTGGCCTTGTGTATTAATTTTAGGGTTGATTTTGTGCTTTGTGAGCTCTCCGGGCATTGTGCTGCTTTCTGTTCTCTCTCTGTAACCTAATATTTGGATCTGGGCAGGTGGGGTGGCCTTACCACTCACTAGACAGAGACAGAAGAGGATAGGAAATGAGGTGTCAGTGTTCGTGCATTCAAAACATTGAACACTTGTCTTGTGCCAAATATTAGTAGAGATCAGGAATGTGGAGGAACATGGCTATTTTTTAAATGACTGTAAGCTAACGTGTACTGGATGATGACTTTAAAATTGAAAATGGTAAATGGTTGAGCCAAAGTAAACACAGATGGGATGCTGTCAAAGCACGCAGAAGGGAGAGCAGAAAGGGAAAAAAACGCAATAACTCTCTGTAAAAAAAAAAAAAAATGAATACATAGGAGGTATAAGAAAAAGTACTACTATGTGTGGAAAATTTTCATCATATTTAAATTTAAAGAAAAGATGCTCACAGAGAAAAGTCTACACTTTCATGTCCAATATGAAAGTTGTTAGTTGCAAATTTGTCCTTAAGCATGGAATTACTCTGCCTTTACCAATGGTCACCTTATTGATGTAATTATGAAATTCAAGACCAGTTCTTTTGATCAAAAAAAGCGAAATATTTTAAAGTAAGTAACTGTGCTGGCTAGTTTTTATGAGTTTGATACAACTAGAGTCCTCTGGAAAGAAGAGACCTTGATTCAGGAATTGCATCCATGACATTGCCTGTCGGCATGTCTAAGGTTCATCTTCTTGATTAATGATTGATATGGAAAGGCCCACCCAGCCTATTGTGAGTAGTGCTACCCCTGGACTGGTAGCCCTGAGTTGTGTAAGAAAGAAGGCTAAAACTAGACAAGGTGGTGTAAATCTTTAATCCCAGCACTGGGGAAGAAGAAGCAGTTAAATTTCTATGTATTTAAGGCCATCCGGGTCTGCAAATGAGTTCCAGGCTAGCCAGAGTTATACAGTGAGACCCTGTCTCTAAAAAAGTAACAAAAAAAAAAACAAGTAAAAAGCCGGGCAGTGATGGCCCATGCCTTTAGTCCCAGCACTCGGGAGGTAGAGGCAGGCAGATCTTTGTGAGACTGTGGCCAGCCTGGTCTGCAGGCTCCAAAGCAATAGAGAGAAACCCTGTCTCGAAAAACAAAGTAAACAACAATAAAAAGCAGCAGAATGGCCAAGCCATTCCAGTAAGCAGTATTCCTCCATGGCCTCTGCTTTAGTTCCTGCCTACAAGTTTGTGCCTTGAGTGCTTGTCCTGCCTTCCCTTAGTCAAGTAGGGTAACCTGTAACCAAATAAACCCTTTTCTTCCCAAGTCACTTTTGGCCATGGTATTTATCACAGCAACAAAGAAGCAAGCTAGGACAACAGTATATTAGGAAGGTTAAATTTTTGATCCTAAGTCCTCCTCATACATTCCTACACTGCACAGAATCTAGTTGAACACTGTGTTTGAAATGGAGGGTCTAGGAAAGGGCAGAATGCATCTACTCTTCAGAAATTCTTTAGCCTAATTAAAGAGATAGGCTTGCTACCACGTACCTAGGATATATGGCTCAATATATTACTCATCAAAGCCATGAAACATGGTTAAAAACAGCAAAAAAAAAAAGATCATGTGAGAAATCCTGCATTCATATTTGAGTATTATTTAGATACACAGGGCACCAACAGACTGATTTTCAATTAGAAAAAAATTACAAAGAGGCCCTGAAATTTTTGCTCATGATTAACATATCTGATTTCATAACCAAAAAAAAAAAACCCTACTAATTCAATATGCCAAGGAATTCATATTAGATTAGATTACATTGGATCAGGTATCTGCTTTCATTTCACACCTAATGGTCGCTTTTAAGATCATAGCAAATTAAGAAACAGCAATCCAATGAGTTCTAGTCCCCCTATTAGGAAGGAAAAAAGCACTTTGTAATATAGCTCCTAATTTGCCTAGATAATTTTAATTAGTGTAGTGTGAACTATTGGGCATTTCACCAGCAGCCTCCTCTGCAAGGCAATGTGTCTGTGTAGCCCTAGACTCTTGGGACAGGGCACTCACTGGGGAAAATTGAATAGAGTTTTTCCCCATTGGATGCAAGAAATGAAGTAAGTCAGTCTGAAGACATTAAGAAACTGCCCTGGTCTCTCTGAGGAACGGCTGACAAAGATGAATAAGGTAGAATGGAAACAAAGCCTGAGACCTTGAGACCATTGACTCTGAAGGGTGTGATGAGTCAATGCAATTAAAGAAATGCATGTTTGCACCTGCCACAGTACACAGGTGGCTGTACTGGCTATGTCCTTGTCACTGGGTTTTAATTTCAGCTTGTGTACTAGAAAGTAGAATCATCTTCCCTTGAGACAGGGCTTACTGGGTAATCTAGGTGGTTTAGGTGTACTTTAGCATTATCTGTGACAACTTCCAAAGCTTAGTTATGCTAACTGTGCCATAGTCTACAATGAATAATTGCCTATTGACTAACAGAACAAACTCATCTCATTCCTATCCACAGCCACTCTCTATTATTAAAGCCAAATATATATGATATTTTAACCTTTAATATTCAATTAAATTATTTAGACCATTTTGTGCTCATTCAGATCTTACTGTATCATCTGCAGTTCCTTACTCAGATCTTGAAAACATTACCACACAAGGTAACACTCAAACCTCATGGAGATCATGACAGAGATATAACCTTGGGGGCAATTTTCAACCTGCCAAGATGGACCTCAGATGGATTATAACATTCCATATTTCTAACAATTGTTGGGATGTATAACGTGTACGGGTTTTTCCGCCTGCTGCCCGGTCTTGTCCTGCTACCACGCCGCCAGCCCCAAATAACACACAGAGACTCTGTATTTGATACAATACTGTTGGCCCGGTTACTTGTTACTTATCGGCTAGCTCTGCCTTTAATTATTAACCCATTTCTATGTATCTTCACATGGCCTTCTCTTACCGGGGAGGCGGCTGGCGTCCAGCTCTCTCCAGACTCTCCATCTTGACTCCTCCTTACTACTTCCTATTTCCTCCTTGTCTCCTAGTCCCTCCTATCTTCCTTTCCTATTGGCCAACAGTGCTTTATTATTAACCAGTATGAGAAACATATACAGAATGACATCTCCCATCATCTCCTCTTTTCTGTCTAAAATAACATGAAGGGTTTTAACCTTAACATAGCAAAATATATCACATAACAGTTATCAAATAATCACAGTTAACACTATTTAGTCCATTAACATTTAGCAAGATTTGAAGAAAATATTCCATCATCTATCCTATCTTTGTGTGTCTAAAGTAATTTATCTTTAATACTAAGGAAAACTATAACTATAACTATCTGTCTTCAACTCCTTCAAAGACCACAGAAGGATAATATATAAGCTCTAGAAATGACAGAGACATCTTGCCTTTTCAGTCACCCGAAGTTCTTCTGTAATCTTCCATCTTCAGCCCATAGGCCATAGTATGTCTGACAGACTCTCCAGTAAAGCAGAAAACTTTAAACTGTCTTCTTTATTGGCAGTTTGTCAGTCACTTTTCTCTGTGTCCTGCATACTGTCTCGAAGACTCTTCCATGAAGCAGGATCTCTGTAGCAATGTCCATCTTGAATCAGGAGTCACTTTCCTGTGGGTCCTGCATGTCCAGTTTATACATCACAAAGTCAAACAGTCCAGACAAGAGCAGTATCTTGTCCAAATTGCTAGTCTTGCCATATTGGAAGCAAACGTCATAATGCATTTCTTCGATGTCCATCTTCCTTTCTGGTGCAGGTGGTATTGCCAAGAGCAATTATGTCTCTCTGTCACAAAAACCCTAAACCACTTTAAATGCCATATTCTGTAGGTCTTTGAAAGGTTTGAAGAATTCCTATCCATCTCAAATACATCTCTGTGTATCTTGAAAAACCTAACTAACTTAACTCTAAGCTTTGACTATCATAGGTAATTATCTATAATCTGTACTACATTATATTTTTATATAAACACAATACCTAAACAAGAGGAGAAATACACATCTCACAAAATTGACATTAAATTGTATCAATAAATGAAAATCGATTCCAAAACAAAGTAATCATATCAATACCATAATTCCCTTTTTACCTTTAAAAATAATTGGCTGTGATCATTACCCATTTATAACCAAGTCCATTTACATGAAAACAAACATTTATAAACAATGTTTGGGAATTTGGGCGTCGTTCTTTCCAAACTACTTCCTGCTGACAGGGGGCGCTGTCATGGGGGGATCCTGAGAAGATGGCAGTAGTCTGCATGGCTGCCTTGTTCAAGCAGTTTTGAATGTTGGATCATCAGGAACTGTTTCAGGGGGCCTGGCTTGTTCAAACCACATTAGTCTGCAAGGAATCCACAGCTTTTTATTTTCTGTGGAAGAAAAAATAGAAATCCTTTTCCCCAGTAACTTGTCCTTGAACTTAAATGTTGGAGTCAAAGCATTTTTAAAATATATAAATTGAATTAATCCAGCAGCATTTCCTTTATCAGTTGTTGTTATTTTCTCAGCAGTCAAACAATGTAGAGACAACACAACAGCATACAGTAACCAGATTCTCTCTGAGCTTTTCATCTTTACATGGCTTTATTATTGTTCTGTTTATTTTAATTTTATTTATTTATTTTTTATTTTTTGACATAGGGTTTCACTTTGTAACTCTTATCTGTCCTGGAATTTACTCTGCATACCAGGTTTACTTTGCAAATCACAGAGATCTGCTTGCCTCTGTCTCCTGAGTGCTGGGATTAAAGGCGTGTGCTACAACACCCAGTTTATCTTTGTCTCTTTAAAACCATTTTTTTTTTTCATGTCTACGTATATTTTAAAACACACTGTAAACCTTTAGAGGTTTTTCTTAATATGAATCTGTCTTTACTGTAAATCTTTATCTTCGTCTGGCCATGAGTCTTTATCTGTTAAACAACAACATTGTTAAAATGAAAGTCATAGCTGTGTCAGCCGCGGTTTACCAAAGATGGTGGTGTGTACTTTTACCGCCAGCATGGAAAGCTGTGCTCAAAGCCTTGGTCTGCGCTGACACCCAGAAAGCATGCTGCCGGCTTGGAGATGTGGTCATTGCCATTGTCATCTTTCATACATACCAATAAATTGTTAGCAGAGTTATTTAAAAGCTGTGCGTTTTTTTCCCCGCTTATTGAAAGTAAGGAATCTTCCCTTAAAGGAGCCACGCGAATATCTGCTTGTCTCTAGCAAAGAGTTCAACTGAGAAAAATGCTGCAGCAAGAAACCTTGCTTGTCTCTGTTCTTTTGTTTCTAAAACCCTTTTTTTAAGCTTCTATTAAATTTTAAGTGTAAGTAAGTTTTTACTAGCCACGTTGGGCGCCATCTATAACGTGTACGGGTTTTTCCGCCTGCTGCCCGGTCTTGTCCTGCTACCACGCCACCAGCCCCAAATAACACACAGAGACTCTGTATTTGATACAATACTGTTGGCCCGGTTACTTGTTACTTATCGGCTAGCTCTGCCTTTAATTATTAACCCATTTCTATGTATCTTCACATGGCCTTCTCTTACCGGGGAGGCGGCTGGCGTCCAGCTCTCTCCAGACTCTCCATCTTGACTCCTCCTTACTACTTCCTATTTCCTCCTTGTCTCCTAGTCCCTCCTATCTTCCTTTCCTATTGGCCAACAGTGCTTTATTATTAACCAGTATGAGAAACATATACAGAATGACATCTCCCATCAGGGATGAGGCTGCTAACCTTGCCATTTTGATCAGAACATGGCTAGATTATAACTCTGTATTGTCCCTAATTCATCTCAACCAAGGGAGATTTGTAACTCTCATTTTCATAATGAAACACATCGGAGCAAGGGGCATAGTGAATAGCACACTATTCCTAGGAGATGGGAACTTCAAGAGTTAGGCTTATTCTTTAGGAGCCAAGCATCTCTTTGGGGTTTCAGGATGGATCCTTGCTCCTAGAGACAGGACAACAATTTGAGTCAGTAACCCAAGTAGTTCTGTGCTATTAAACTGAGCAGAGAACTGGGGTCGGGGGGAGGCATTGTAACATGAGTTCTAATTGGTCTTAATAATAAAAACCCACAGCCAGATATCAGGGCAAATTCAGAAAGATCAGACAGAGAAAAGAGCAAGCCACAGCAACTCTTACATTGTTAGCCAAAAGAAAGTGAGTTCCTGTCTCATCCTGCCTTATATTCCTCTCTCTGTCTGGCCATATCAATTCCTGTCTGCCTGTACAGACCTCCAGACCTCTATGGTTAGCTAAGGGCTGCTAGCTCTGCCCTCTAATCTTCAGGCAAGCTTTATTTGTTAGAACATAAACAAGTTATCACTACGTGGGGGCTTAGAGCCACAAGTTGATGACAAAGGGTCTAATACCAGATTCTACCAACTGGAGCCAGGACTGATTATGAAATTAGTGTTGTGGAAAGTGTTCCTGGCTCTCTAACTGCTGGTGGGGTAGACTTGAACTAGAGCTCTGAAATTTTTTAACAAACATCTTGAATGGTCCAGATGCAGGTGACTAGGAGCTGTGTTTGAAAATATGGCTCAGTGTGGCAGAAACACGAAAACCTACCAATGTATTTAAGTTTGAGTTAGATAAGTTAAGTTAGAGTGACATTACATATTTTCCAGAAAATAAAACACCAAAAAGGTAGATTTATCATTAAGGAGCTATTCGGCTCAAGACAGTTGGACATGTTCTTCAGGAAGCTATAAACTTTAAACAGTTTAAAGTATATAATAAATAGTTTATTAGTATTATATCACAGTGCATGTTATAACCACTATAATATCCATATCATCCATGCATAGTTCATTACAATATGTAAAATTTAATAGACATGACACAGTAGAACTATATTCCCATTAATCTCTGCACATAGACTTTGCTGATCAAACCTTTATCATTAGCCTAGCACACTTTGTCAAATCAAGCAACGCTTGGAAATTTTTCATTTACCAATTCCTACCCATTCCTACTCCCAGAAGGAGTGCTGTTCCATAGTTTTAGAACTCCACAGATGACCTGAATTAGCACATACAAAATTAGCATTATTTGATCATCAAGTGACCAATTGTAACATATGTTAGATCCCATAGCTTTGGACTATCTTCCCTCTCATTACACTCAATCCAAAGATTATGGCTTTGGTGTTGTGAAACCTAATGCTGTAGCAGGAATACATTCTTCTTGCACCCACTCTGACCTTTATTTTTATTTGTCTGATTGTTCGAATAATTTCTGTTCCTTCACTTAGTTATAAGTTCTTCTTAGTCATAAGATCTTTGAGAATAAGAATCATGTACCTTGTGCTGTATATTTTACTCCCAAGATAATATCTGATGTGATGGTTTCACTGAGAAAATTGTTGGTGAGTGAATGGATGAGAGAATACACGAGCACAGTGAATCAGAACCCTTTCTCAGTGGTGTCGCTCTCTTCCCAACTCATCTTTATTCTCTGCGGAAGTCCTTCCGCAATTACTAAAGGTTCTAGGAAACCATTTTTCCAAGAAAGTATTGCAAAATGGAAGAGAGAACTGGGGCACAGTTTCAAATTATGCTACTGACATGATCATCCAGTTGAGATGGGGAGAAACTGCACGACTGCCTCGTGGTCTCTCCCTCTCTCAAGCAGTTATGCTCTGCCTTCATCTGTGATTATCCTCGTCTTGATATTTCAGTGTATTCTACGGGGTGTTCTTAAGCATCTCAGATATTCTATAGTGGAGCATTTCTTTCCTCACTTGGCTAATCTGAACAACACCATCTCTCCATTTTCTAAGCTGGAGAAAATACGACATAAGCGAGAGTCAATGTGATGATTTGAAAGCTAGGGAAATGATAAAAGTAAAAACTAGCACCTAGTTTTGAAAATTGCTTCAGAAATGCCCTTTTCCAGGGAAACAGTAAAGTTCTATTCATGCTGGAATAATGAATAGCAATAGATGGTTCTGTTCCAACAGCCTCTCCAGGCTCCATCAAGTTATCTCTCTATTTGATGTGTACAATATATGAGCAAGAAAGGGCTGCTGGTACAGCTGGACTCATGTCTTACTTTGTCTCATGGCAGAAGGTGTGTTTGTTGTCCCTGCACAACACCTCAGGTGAATCAGCCATCTTTAATGAGACTTACGTTGGCTTAGAAAAAGCATAAGTTTTCAATTTCCTTTCATAGTCACTCTTATTATCCTGGCAGGTGTGTTTTCTCTTGGAGAGAAAATTAAGCTGGCTTTCAAAAGTTAAAAATAAAAATTATGGTTTTATTGGTAAAGACAAAACATAAATTATTGAAACTTTCTACTATCCTTTTAAATTGTTCTTCAATTTGCTATTAGTGTCACACTGACCCTATGTCTGAAAGTTAGACATCACTTGACAATCACATTAAGTTCTAAAATGACCCTTGACAACTCTTTGTGGCTACTTCTTTTCTTAAGGACCCTTTATTTGAGTGCCACTGGGCATTTGCACTGGGAGACAGCTGTCTGTTTTGAATAGCAAATGGAATAATTAAGAGTAATGTATTCTGGCCAATCCTTTGGTATATCTTATCTTTCTTTATAATTTCGGTTTAAAATATCATTAAATGAAACTTATGGTTGGTGGGTTGTTCATGTGTCATTATTTTTTTCCCCTGATGTAAAAAGTATGAACAGAAAGTCACTTTTTTTAACCTTTACATTTTCTTTAGCTTTCTATTCAGATCACAGTAAATTCTGTCAGAGTCTTGCTTAGAGCTGTATGTGTGACCTTCCAAAAAGTAATAAAGTTGTGAGCATTTTATTAGAAAGCACAATGGGGAAAGTGTGTGGGTGTGTCATACAGAAACCCAAAAACCATTCTGATATTCCTCAAAAGAATAATTTTTGTAGAAAATAAGTAAGAAACTTAATAGAAATGGAAATGCTCAAAATTCCTTGGCCAAGTTATTTAAATACATGGGGAAGAAATAGTAAAATAAATTTGATTTAAAAATGAGCTAGAAGAAACTACATTCATAAGGAATTTATAATCACATAGCATATCAGCGAATGATACCTATGACTCAACTGTGAAAAAACACATTTTATTTTCCTGAGTAACTACATTGGCTAATGACAGAGGATCTGTCATTGGTCATGTGTAGCCTGCTTTGGAAAAGGTACCATGGTAACCAACAAAGATAGATAAATAGTCCTTTCTCTTAAAGAACTAAGCATTTGGAGTTTCCACCTATCATCATTTGAAGCTAGATTGGAGTAAGTCTTTGATGTTCAGGACACAGCACCTTGTTTTGCTAGACTTCACGTCACCTCTCCAAGACTTTCATTCCATTATTCATTCAACAAAAGCTGACCAATTGTGTTTTTTTTTTTTTATTTTAAACTATTAATCTCCAATAAAATACGCTATGGTTACAAGCTCAATGATGTTTAAAGTAAGCAGAGCATGGCGTCTCCAATAGCTCTGAAGTATTCAAATAAGTAAATAACAATTGAGGACATTTGAGGTAGTTGACTAACAGAGAAGTGGATGATTCCTGTGGTATAATTATTTCTTACAAATGAAATCACAGGATGAATTAGAAACATCTGTGAGAAGTAAAGAATAATTCAAGGAGAAGGCTTAGGATAGATGTGTGAGTTTGCCCTGGAGGACAAGACATTCTAGAGCATAGAGCATCATGTGCCTGAGCTGAGGGGGGGTGGGAGAGAGAGAGAGGTGGTCTCAACAATATAGGTGAAGCATTTGTCCCTGAAGAAAGCAGTAGAAGATCAGATGAAAGGTTTCTCTATCAAAGGCACCAGCAGTGGGTAACAAGCTGCCTTCTTGCCTGAGGAAGATTTGCCATTGTGTGGAAGCTTTGGTTTTTTGTTTGTATGCTTTTTTGTTTGTTTGTTTGTTCGTTTGTTTTTGTTTTGTTCCAGTTGTTACTCCTGGAGAGTTCGGTATTAGTAGTGGCTAGGAGTGCTGTTCAATACACTACAAACATTCGAAATGGCAGCCCTGCCTCATTTAAGAGTCCATTTTAGACCTATCCTTCTGGATCTTTCTAGCCCTTCCTTTATTACTCTTTACTGTTTTTTGGATTAATATAGTGTGATAACCTATAAGGATCAAAAATTAGTACTTAATAATTAATTTTGGTAATAACCAGGTATCACAAAACCTGTCATTCCTTGTCACCATAGCATAGTATGTCATTAGGATCATTTGGAGGGTGGAAATCTTGCTCTAATAAAAGAGAGGAGTCCTGATTAAAGTAAGAAAAATGAACTTTTGGGCCCCCAAGATATATTTTTGTAATAGTCTTTTACCACTATAACCTTCTGGCTACTTTCATGTAAATCTGTTTCTGTAAAGCCATATTTTGGTTGCTATAACAACTTGATGTAGCTCTTGATGAGCTCTTCTTGCTTAATGTTGCTTTTTTAAAAGTTAGGGTTGCTATGGCTACAGAATGCTGTTTTATTTTCAGCAAGCTTTTTTTCTCTTTGTAATTTTGCTTTCACAATTCATATGTATCTACACATGAATCTATATGACTTGAGTTTGCATGCTTTGCAAAGTGCACAGTGCAGTCAACCCAAGATCTAAAACACCCCTAGAAAAAGAGGACACTTGATAGCTTTCGGTGCATAATATTATCCTCAAGTTGATTTCTATACTGTTGGGAGAATACAAATTAGATAGAATTTTCCTCCTTCCAATTATATAATTGTTTGATGATAGGGCTTCTGTCTTTCTTTTGTAACTTATTTATCATGTCCTCTAAGTTATCACCTGTTTTTGTTTCCAAAGTACTTCTTCCTCTGCCCTAGAGGAATCATGTGAACAGAGACTGTGAGAGCATGTATGTTGTTGACATGGGCATGTTTTCCACGGACATGTTCATGACCATGTTCTATACATTGTTGAGTAGGGCATTTTACATTATTGATAATAACACTATTGCTAAGGTTTTATTTCATTCAATTTTGTTAAGATTTATTTATTTATTATGTATACAATGCTTTGCCTGCATGTCAGAAGAGGGCACCATATCTCATTATACATGGTTGTGAGCCACCATGTGGTTGCTGGAAATTAAACTCAGGACCTCTCTCTGGAAGAACAGCAATACTCAACCTCTGAGTCATCTCTCCAGCCCTCATTCAATTTTTTTAAATAAAGCTAGAAATTGAGATCTTTTTTCTCTGTTATGAATTCTGTCACAGTTAGTTGTCTAAACATCTGGTAGACACTGGTCCATCCAGAGGAACACTGTTCAGTAGAAGAAGCAATCAACCATGTAGAAAGCTGAGGGCTAAGTTTATAGCTTAGAGGTGGATTCCTCGGCTGCCATGTACAAGTACTGGATACCCACCCCAACAACAAAAATCCAAATCAAACACTGAAATGCCAGCATTAGAAAATATGAACTACTTTAGTAACAAAGTTTACAAAAATTAAAGATTATATAATTACACATGTATAGCTATTTTAATAATATACCAGCTCAATATGTCTCAAAATACATCATTTCAATAATAGATACTTTAAATTGTTAAATTATCTTTGCTGTTTTTTTTCCAATCTAGAAAGTCCCATGGCTCTTTTTCTCTCATATTATAAAAGTGCTCAGCAGACACACGACTTCTGCTGTATAAAATATACTAAACTTTAGATCTCAGTAGGAATGAATCATTTAGCAACATTTCCTACTTATTCCTCACCTACTGGGTTATAGGCCCTTTATGAAACCTTAGGAATACATAGAGGCTAGGTGTTCTGGTCAGTATTCTATCATCTTGATACAAGATGCAGTCATCCAGGAAAAGGAACCTCCTTTGAGAAAATGGCTCCATCAGATTTCCCATAGACATTTTCTTGATTATTAATTGATCTGGAAGGGCCAACCCACCGAGGACAGGTGCACTGTTACCCCAGGTAGGTTCCTAGGTAGTATAAGAAAGTAAACTGGAAAAGCCAGGGCAAGCAATGTCTTTCCATGACCTCCGCTTCAGTTCCTGCCTCCATGTTCCTGTCTTGAGCTCCTTCTCTGATTTCCTTCAGAGGACTGTAAGATGCAAGATGAAACAAACACTTTCCTCCCCAAGTTAACTTTTAGTCAGTGTTTTATCACAGCAATGTAAATATCACACATGACGGAAACTGTTTAATAGAGACTGAAAAAGGAGAAAGAAGAGTCGAATGAGAAAGAAAGAACATGGGGCAAGAGAGGAGAGAGAGGGGAAACAGAAAGGGAAGAAGTGAGCCTTTTCCTGCTGTTATGTGCTGTCAGCCAGCCTTGTTATATGAGAGTTAAAGCTGGAGCAGTAGGCACTGTGTCCTTTCCGTTGTGTGGCTAGCCCGCTGCTGTCTTCACACATTCGTGGGAAATGCAGGAAGCAGACCAAGCACCCACATATATTTATTACATGATCAAGTGAAACTCCTTTACTGCTAAAGCGTGCGATTGAATCTAAGACTAAAATAAATGAAATTGCCCTGGGAAAGTGAAATATCAAACTGTACATAAATTTTTAGTAAAGTGGAGTAAAGAATGATTAAAGATTTAAATTGAAGGAATTTTGTGTAGAAGGTGATTTTTTTTTCCTCTCCCTGTATGTTGTTTTTCTTGCTGATTAATGATTCTTGTCTATAAGTAGGCAAATAGAAGCATATGAGTGATTGAAATTGTTTTGGTCGCACACTGCAGGTGATGAAGCCAAAATATCATTGAGGTGTCCAGACCTTTATCACACTGCTGTTTCTTCATCTCTTTCCTGCCTCTTCTCATTTGGAAGAAACCAAATCAAAGTGGCCCTCATGACTTTCCAGCCTGCTTGGCGAAGGAAGCTTCTGTTTTCTTTCTAACCGTGTGTCATTTTTTATCACTGTTATTTTAGAGAGAGCAGCTCATTGGGTAATTTTTAAAGCTGAGTCATTTTGCCTGGAATGTAGAGGTTCTGATGATCTAATCTGGTTTGGGAAAAAAAGAGAACAGTGCTATAATTTGAGTGGACTCCTAAATCAGGTTGCAGGTGGCAATATGAGTTGTGAATTAAAATGTTTGGTAGCGACAGCTCTTCACATCGCAAGAAATCCCACCTTGCTACCATCATTTGTCACGGGGTTCTCTTTAGAACCTCTCTTCAGTAATACAGCACACTGCCTGGCTTCTTATGTCCCTTATGGCCCATGTAAATTGGAACTGCGTTCAATCCACTTCACTTTCAGGGTTTAAAATGGGAGGTGATGTTTGGATCATCATTACTGTTAGAGTTCCACGGTAGATGACCATTCCACGTTAGCCTGAAGGGTTTGTTCATCTCAAATATGAAAATAAAGCAGAGATGAGAACAATTTCATGTTTCTATGACTGTGTCATTTTGGTCTACTCTGGTAATGGAACTATTGAGGTAGCCCTCAAGGAGATTTGTTTACAGCAAACACTAGACTGTTGGTTGAAACAAATGAGCAAATGGAAAGCCCTCAGAGTTATTCACTGTAAACTTGTGTTTGCCTCTAGATTAAATGAGCCATTTACCTCCCTCCAAAAACACTGTGTCACTATTGATATATATTTTATATTACTTTTATATATGTAATGTATGTAATCTTAGCACTTGGGAGGTGGTAACAGGAGGCTCATGAGTTCAAGGTTATCCTTGACTACACAGAGTCTGATGTCATCTTTTCTACAAAAGACCCTGCCTCAAAAAAAAAAACTTCTGATAGTATAGATTATATTTATGGCTATCTGCTTTTTTTCTGAGTTGTAACTTTTATAATACTGTTTCCAGGGGTATAAATGCAGCTCAGTGGTAGAGTGCAGCCATTGATTTATGCCCTTGTAACACACACGCATACACACACACACATGCACTCCCCTTTGATCCCAGAAAACACTACCTTACAGACTGCCTTAACACTAGGCCTGGAAAACTGAGACATGAACTGTTAGAGTGTAAGGACACTAGGAACAGGAAATTTTAGAGATGGAGAAGTGTTTTGAAATGGACTAATTCAATTATTTTAAAACTTTTGTCTGTCAATCCCTTTACTTAAAAGGCATACCCCAGAGTTCAAAGCGTAAAATACAGTTTGAGATAGCAAGGAAGAAGGAAGGGTAATGGAGAGGATGGGGACATGCCATCATTTCCTCAGAACACCCTGAGTTTAGTTCCAAAGCCACAGATCGTTACCCACATCCATTTCCTAATTAGATACTAGCAAGCCAAGTGATTTGTTCAAAGCAGGCAGCTCTACTTAAAGCCTGGATAGTCTTCCATTCATTCATTTAAGGGATGTGTGGGCATCCTTCAGATCCCTTAGTAGTTCTTAGAACATTTGAGGGCTGGGATCCAACTGTAAGCCCCCTGGGAGTGCATTTGAGAAATAATTTCACAATGTAGTTTACTAACATGGTGTCACAGAGTGACTTGAGAATGAAGGATGGAAGTCGGAGAATACTATTTGATAAAAGTGGCATGAGTTTGCCTGTACCTCTGCTCCCCACTGTCTTTCATAATTTAACCATCATTGATTACCAACAAGTCCATATGGCATTGTACTGTAGAAAGAATTCTGATTAGGAATTTAAATATGGGTGTGTTAAGCCTAGTTCTGTTTCCCTTCTAAGATGTGGTGTATTTCCCACTAATGAGAGATCGGCTTGATTTCTCAAGACTTCCCAAACCTCGGATTCCCTTTTAGAACTGCATCTCAAGTCACTGTTTCCCATTAGAGATGACTCTGTTTCACACAGAGGGAGAAATTTTTTTTTATTTGATTCATCTTTAAACAATTTCAGATGTTGGTTGAAAAATTTTCTGGTATTTTTATTTGTTTTGGTTTTCTTGTTCTTTTTCAGACAGTGACTTCCTGTGTAGGTCAGAGTGGCCTTAAAGTCAAGATCCTCCTGCCTCACCCTCCTTAGGCTATGATTACAGATTTTACTACCATGCATAAAGTAAAGGTTACTTATTAACTTGTTAAGATATTGTTTCATCTCATTAGTGTATCACTAATAACTGGAGTTTTTTTTTTCTTCCTCCATTTAACCATGAACTCTCACAGGCCAAACCATGTCTGATTCATAACCAAAACACAGTTCTTGCTCAGAGATAACAGAGATGTGAGCCCTGCTCAGTTTACCTTCCAAGGAGAAAGTATTTCTCATATCTGTGTTGGTTTTGTTCTGTTTCCCTTAGAAGTATTTTAACAGTCTCTCCTATTTTAATTTGTTTTCCTATTGCTATGAAAAAATCCCCCATTAAAGCAACTGAAGAGACCAAAGGTTTGTCTGGCTCCCATGTGCAGGTTATGGTGCCACCACTGCTGGAAAGTCAAGGTAGAAGCTAGTCACATGACAACTAAGACGAGAGATCAATAAAATAGCACATATATGCTAGTGCTTGGCTCCCTTTCTCTGTTCTTACAGAATCCTGTGCCTAGGAAATAGTGCCACTTGCAGTGTGCAGATCTTCCTAATTTGATTTACATAATCAAGAAAATCCACCACCAACACACACACACACACACACACACACACACAAACCAAATTTGCACAGTCCCTCACTGAGATTTCCTTTCTAGGTGATTCCAGACTGTTTCAGATTAACAATGAAAAGAAACCATCACACCTCCGCCCCAACTGCATTGATAACTATCACAAAGATGGACTGTGAGTTTCAAGGATTTAAGAAACGTAAGCGTAGTAGTGTGTGTGACAACTCTAGGGCCTGTACAAGTTACTATTCCAAGACATTTGTTTTACAGCCATCTGTCTCTTGGATATCAGTTACCTTTGGCTGAAGAAATACACAAGAAGTATGTGCATAATCTATTTCACTTTATTCTGGCTACTATGGTGGGGAACGCTCAAAGTAAACAGTCGTTTGAAGCCATGCCCTGCAAGGGACTAATGATATCATTGCCTTTGTAGTTTGTTACAGAGTCACCAGAAGTCAATTAGCTGCACATTACCCTCACTAGTAAAGGGCAAGGGATGTGTCTGGATGAAAGGGAATATTAAATGGCTATTTAAGGTTCAAAAATGGAAAGCAAGTTCAAGTGTTTGGTATTTTATTTAAAATAAAATGTCTTTGAGTGACAAGCTAGCATGGGTTGTTCTGCTCATATTCTTCAGCCATCTTTTCCCCAGTAGTAATTCTAAGGAAGTGGGGTTTTGGGGTGGGGTGTTTGTTTTGGTTTTTTGACATGACTTCAGCCCATGGGAAGTGATTATTCCTGGCTGAGACTAGAACACTGGAGCTTAACTACAAATTGGGAGGAGAGGCTGTGGTAGTCTACAGTGCCACTCCGCTGAGGGCTCTTTTTTTTTTGGGGGGGGGGGCTCGGTTGAATATCACCCTGGTATAACTGAATGGGTCCAGATGAAACTGGAAGTTGCAAATTTTCAGCCCTCTGAGAACCATTGTAGGTGTCATAATCCTCCAAGTATTTTCTTGATAGAAAAAAAAAAAATCCAACAATCCTAAAAGTGAAGGGAAATCACTTTTACAGTAGCTATCCTGTAGGATAAAAGTGCCCTTTAAATAGACACATCCCAGTGGTACACTCTCAAATGAAATACATAGTAGGAGTTTCTGCTTCATTAAGTTTGTGCTGACACTTAGTTGAAGCAATGCTTGAGAAAAGAAGTAGCTAACTTCTTTAACTGTCCTTAAGGAAATTTGATCTAGAGCAGGACTCAGCAAAAACTTCCCTGCAAAACCAGATAGTAAATATTTCAGATCTGATGGCCCAAGGAACCCAATTGCAAATAGCTATAGGTTCTTAAAAAGTGGTTGGAGGAAGCTACTGTCATGGACATGTTTGCCTGGAGGCAATGGGCTCTCTCACTAGAGATGGGGGGGGGGAGCTAATGAAAGTGCTCTTAGTTGGCCAGTTGTGCCTGGGGCCTTCCAAGTCATCTCCCTAGCTCTCATTCACAAGTCCTGTCCCACTGGCTTTCCTCCATACCCCCTGTGTGATAAATAATACCCCCATTACAGTGAGCAGATGCTGTTCCGGTGGCCCCAGCCAGCTGGACTCTTGCTCCTGCCCATGAGGTAGATGGAAGAGAGATAAATTCCTAAGATCCAATGTCGAAACGGGAACTGAATTTTTCACTATGGTAGCAACATTTGCAGTATAAGTGGGTTGTGTTATTCCTGTTTGGGGGGGGGGGGAGATGGGATTTCTTTTTAAAATCAAATAATTGATAGAGAAGGAGAAGAAGAAAAAAAACCTTAGAAATCATTCTAATAAATGTCTCCATTCCTTCTTTTTATGGAGGGTGTTTGGTGATTGAAACATAGTTGGTCTTGTTTCTTTTTCTAAGTACTTGTTTTTTTGTTTGTTTGTTTGTTTTGTTTTGTTTATAGAAAAGGATAAATGAATTCAAACATTTTAAAATAGTTTGCTGAGAACATATTTTCATTTTGAGCTATACAAAATTTACCTCTGTGTCCTACTTTTGATCCATTACATACATCTTAATACCAGGCTTAGGGTAGTTTAACTCAAATATTTTGACACCTGTGAAATAATAGCAATTCTCATCCCTCTGCACTCTGCCTTTTTCTCACAGGAGTACTTCTGTTGGTATGTTGGGGAAACATCCAGCAAAAAGCACAAGAGGTCAAATTTCAGTTAGAGAGACTGGGCAGACCATTTCCCAAACTCTATCAGAGAAGATGTTCATTTTAGGAGCTTCGGTCATTGTTTTTAGATCCTACAATAACCCTGGGAATAGCCACAGATCAGGAACTGGGTATTTGTGGGACATATAAACTAGTCCTCCCCATTCAAGCACATTAGAACGAAATACAATAGCTCAAAGAGAGAGAGAGAGGAGTATAGAAAGGGGAGCTATCCCTAGAGCCCATAGCTGTGCATCAAAGAAAAATGATCATTGTGCCGACTGTCCTCATCACAGCAGGTTCTCTTTCTGCACAGCATCTACCGGCACGTATTCTAAGCATTTGATGTGTATTAACTCAGTTTGATACTAACAACTATGAAAAGACACCTGAGAAATCAACTTGAAAGGGGAAGACATTTATTTTCACTAACCATTTTGTCACTTGGTTCCATGGCTTCTGAGTCTATGTGAGGTGATACAGAATATGGTAGGGCCTTCTATGATATAACATAGTTCATTTCATGGAGAGAAAAAAAGCAGATGGGAAAACTGGGAAGAATCTGGAACAAGTTCTAGCTGCCAAAGAAATATATCACCACCACCACAACCACCACCACCACCACACACACACCTCCATACACACACACACACACACACACACACACACACACACACAGACACACAACGGCCTCCTTCCTTGAAATAAGTCCCATACTTTAGTTTCCATCACTTCCCATAATGTCATCAAATTATTAATCCATGAGTAGGTTTAAAAGTAGGTTAGGTCCAAGCCGTCATAACCCAATCACATCAAGCCTTTGACAAATGAGCCTTTTGGGCAGGAATACTTCTTATCTGAACTATAAAATAAGCCCCGTCTATCAGCCAAAGGATTGAAGCATAAGAGAGTTCGGGCCTCCCATGACATAGAGCTTTAGATTTATCATCACTGAACATGACAAGAAAAGGTGTGGCATTGCCCTCTTGGCATTAGTTGGCCATTTTATGTGTTTTGGTTTTTTGAGATAGGGTCTATTATGTAACTCCAACTGTCCTGAAACTTGCTCTGTAGACCAGCCTGGCCTCAAACTCACAAATTAAGTAACTGCCTGCCCCTGCCTCCCAAGTGCTGGGGTTAAAGGTCACTCTGCCCTGTCTCCATCAGCATTCTTTTGACAAAGCATCTCACCCTTGTCTAAAACATCCCTTGTCAGTTGGACCTACAATACAGCTTCATGGTACCCTTTCTTCCCACATAGCATGCTCCTCCTTACAGCCCAGTGGGAAACTTAAAAAATGTAAAATCCTCATCCCTGCCTGGTATTTGGCCATTTTATATCATGTGGAAAATTAGAGAATGGGAGGTGAAGGTAGAGGTGATGAGAACCTCAGGAGAAATGAGGCTGGAATGAATTAATTAGTTACACAATTAATAGACAGACTTGCTTACTTGGACTTGAGGAAGAGGACAGAACCTCCATAACTCTTTGAGACTTGAGTAAATTTCGAGGTCTTGTAAGTGGGCTGGTGAACATGCACAGTATTATGAATTCCTGGCATGCCTGAAAGCATTTGAACTTGATGGGGACTCTCCGTATTCTATTTGATAAAAGATGGGTTAGGAAAGATCCTCTGACAGTCAAGAGACAGGGCCTTTGAGAGTCCTAGCCCAATCACAAAGGGGAAAAGGTAAGGCATGTAACTCAGGTCCAATCAAATCAATCAAGCCCAAGACCCTTGATTGGGGGGGGGGGTTGCCTATCACACAGGAGGGTTCCTAGAGCTCTACCATTAATAAGGGAATTTGTGTTTTCTACTGATGATTGCATTATCATTTCAGACAGGACAGCCAAAGCCCTCCTAGCTTGGAGAAAGAAAGACATTTACATATTCTCACCAATCAAGCTTCAAATGATTTCAGAGATAACAGGTCCTTTGCCATTTTCTATGAGGTCTGCCCTGAAGCTCCTAAAGCTTGTTAAAGGACAAGCTCAAGAGGGTCATTTCCAGTTCCTCCTTAGATACTGCCAGGGGGAGGGGAGAGGTGCTTTGGCACCTACTCCAATATTAGGAGGGAAGCCAGTACCCTCATGGGTTTGCTTCTTGCCTGTCAGTTCTGTCTTGTAGGGAGGGTTGCAAATTCAAACTTGCTGTGTCGGATTAGTTGAAGTCTTGTCATGGTTACTGGAAATTAGCAAAGCAGCAGAATATTTCTGTGAGTCTTGCTTATTAGATGCTCTTTTCCCCTCTAGCTTCGACATAAAACACTTTTAAATTGATTCATATAGATTGCATTGGTGAGGCTAACTTGAACCATTGGAGGAATTTGTCTTGTAAATCTAAACAAAATGTCTACATAACACCCTACCCATGACTATAAAGCTGGATTGAAGGTTGTAGCAAGCAGAAAAATAATCTTCCTGGGGGAGGGGGTTTCCAAACTTAACAACAATCTGGCTTTAAAAGTAAACATAAACACTTTTAGAATGTGTATACCTATTAAGCTCCCACTTTACCCTAGAAATTAAAGTCACAGTTACCCCTACCACCTCTTTCTGCTTTGCTCAGAAACATGAGCAAGAATTCCCATTGCCACCCTTCGCTGATTTTAGCATAGTCTTAGAAAATAAAAAGAATAACAATAATGCAGCCTTCATTTTCCTTGCTTTGAACCATCTTGAGTTTTAAAGCCTATGTTCCTCAGGCCCTCATTTCTCGGGCTGGGGCTGCACAAATCATCTATTGATATAGTGTAAGCATCTTCTGTGCCAAGGCCTGCTTTATACTTGCCTGAGCTATCCCTTGCCTGACTTCATGAGCTAAGCAGTACTTGACAGTACTTTTCTTCTGTCATGGTAAAAATAAGCCAGGAAAAATCAACTTGAAGTAGGGGGGATAGGTAGGGGGCTTATTTTAGCCCACAGTTGCAGAATGCAGCCAATCCTGTTGGAGAAGCCATAGTGGCTGGTACTTGCTTGAGTCAACCAGTGAGCATCTGCAGTAGGAGAGCAGGAGACAGGAGCTGCTATTCGCTCCCTTTGCCTCCCTTTCACTCCTTTTCTTATTTTATTCAGTACAGGACGCATGCCCATAAAATGGTGCTGCCTACCTTTAAGGGGGTCACCCTCCTCACCAGCATGCTCAGGGGTGCCTTTGCTAGGTGGTTCTTGGCACTTCAAGACAACTGAAACCATTGTAGTAATATGAGATGACCCATAAGAAAGGAGGAAGCAAAGAGAAGTCTCTGAAGTGACTCAAGGCACTACAAAGGCAATCATTTACCCGATCAGCTTTACAGGAACAACGAGTGGTTTATTCCAGTAGATGTTCACAGCAGAACTTATTTATTTAAGTACTTGGTAATTTTTGTTTGTTTGTTTGGTGTGGGAGTGGGAAGGGGGGGTGGGTGATGTGTTTGATTTGTAGAGACAGGGTTTTCCCTGTGTAATTGTGGTGCCTGTCCTGGAACTAGTTCTCATAGACCAGGCTGATCTCGAACTCACAGTGATCCTCCTGCCTCTGCCTCCCAAGTCCTGGGATTAAAGGTGTGCACTACCACCGCCAGAACATTTTCTTTTCTCTTTTGTTTTTTATTCACTTTACATACCAGCCATAGTTTCCATCTCCTTCTCTCCTCCCCCTTTTCCCTCCTCCTCCTAACTCACCTCCCATTGGAGTCAACAAAACCTGGCACATTCAATTGAGGAGTCCAGTGGAAAAGAGGACACGGGGTCAAATCCATATGAGCAAGGGATCAAGATCATGACCAGGAAACACACAGAGACAGTTGTTCCGAACTGACAGAAACTCAAGGACACTAGACTGACAGCTGGGGATCCTACGTGAGACCGAGGTCCTCTGTGTGTGGGCATCAGTTATAAAGTATGAAAGTGAACCAAGATGTCCTTGTGTGAGTTGTTATAGATCAGAGATTAGAAATGCATTCAGTTCCATAGCCTCTCATCTAACCCACTGTGGTGACTGGTTTCCCATGTTTCTCCAGTAGGGTTGAAATTCTGTAGTGGTAGGCCAGACCAAGATGCCCAGAGGCTAATTTTTATAGGTTAGAGATTCTCAAGCTTCATCTTGGGAAACTCCGTTTACATCTAGAAAATATTTGAAAGATATCAAAATATTTTCTTTTTGTGGCTATCCCTTTGTAGAACATCTCCATTAATGTCCCAGCCTCTGTCTTTCCTTCACACATCCTTTTGTGGTGGCAATGGAAAATTGGAGGGACACCAAAAATAGCCTGAGCAGAAGGATACAGGACTCCTCAGTCTCCATAGCAATAGTGTTTTGTTAGTGAGTATCCATGTAGCTTTTCATTCTTTGTAAAGTATTAACCTGTCTTCGAGAGAAGGGAAAACTCAAGCCACCCTCTTTTGTTTCTTAACCAACTGACTCAATGTATTGTTGCTGTCAGTCTGATCTAGAATTCCGAAGATTTCATTCCTGCTCTAGAATATTATTAATTCAATCTGCTGCTTTGAGATTTTCTGTGCCTGTTGAATCTGATTTGGCTCTAAAGATAAGTCAATGAATAATTCTCACCTGTGGGCTTCCTTTTGTCTTAAATTTTATTTTGTTTGAATATTTTAGCAAATCAAATCAAATAGAGAAAATGGACACTAGATCCTGACCAGGTAGATTTATCCCTGGAATAAAAAGATATTTTGTCATTTATCCAGACTGGCCTTAAAAACTCACTCTGCATTCCAGCCTTGAACTTGTGATCCTTCTGCCTCAACCTTCCAAATTGCTGGGAATACAACCTCTCTAGTTCCACCAAGCTTGCTTGGCTCATCCTTTTGAAGGAAGTCAGTCCCATTCAATTAGCTTCCACCCATAACCTCATTTAAACCTTAGTTACCTCCTCCAATAGTGTCACATTGATGGTTAAATCTTCAGCATACTTTGGCATTTTTTATATTTCTTAAAATTTGGTAAATATGCTTTTTTTGGAAAAAACAATTTAAATTTAAATGAAACTCAGCATTAGCTATGGATGGATATCTCCAATTTGGGGTTTTGATTTACTTCCTTACATAAGAATTGAATCTTAATAAAAAAATGTGTAGAATATTAGTTGGCTTAGCTAGACATGTTTCCTCCCCCTTGTCCTTTTTGTTGGTTTCCTTTATGTTCCTGTTATTGGAGAACACCAAATGTCCTACCACCCCAAAGTATAAGTCAGTACTTTGAAGTGAAATGCACCTTCATTGAAAATATTTTTTTTAAAAACAAGTTCAAAGGGCAGAGGTGATAGTAATGCTCTTTTATCCCAGCACCTGGGAGGCAGCCCCCCCCCCAGGCCACCCCTGTCTGCATGTAGATTTCCAGGCCAGCCAGAGCTACATAGTGAGCCCTTGATTCAAAGGAAAAGAAAAGAAAGAAAATGGTCATGAAAATGAAGTATTTTGTCCATATCTGAGACTAATCAGCAAACTCTAGGTTGTAGATGTGATGTTTATATATGCCCAATTCAACTTACACTGTTATTAACAATAAAAGTGTTTTCCTTCTTAGAGACTTTTGAATAGAGTATCTGGTCAGGAATAACAGTGTTTAGTCTCAAGCTGAGTTACATCACAAAGCCAATCAGATAATTTGGGGGATATAATTATTTGGATTTCGCATCCTAAAACTGTAAGATTTAAATGTAATTTAAATCTTATTAATATGACTGAAATTTTGTTTGCCATTGCTAGAAAATGTATCCTTCAAGCTAAAACTGATTACAAAAGAGACTGAGTTATAATAACTTTGTATATGACAAGGGTGATTACTCAATGTCTCTCAGTTAAAATGCCAAAAAAAAACACCTCATATCAATAAAAATATTTTTACTGATACTTCTATATGAATATTTACAAGTAACTCCACACTGAACAAGTGAAACAGATCAAATTGGCATATTTGTAAATTATAGGCTCATCATAAAGCTATGTGAAGACAGAGAAAAATGGTCTCTATAAAAACATACTCTGCTAAGCGTATGATTAACTGAAGCAAGTCCATGTTTATAAATGGGCTTTTAGTAATTGATGACCTACAATGGTAGCTTAACTGGCCTTAGCTCATATCCATTTTCCTTCCTATGACGGGTCTAGCTTTTAGGATGGCAGTGACTATAGACTTGCTCTTGGACAGATACATAGCATTTTAGGGAAAGCCGAGAGAGCAGGTGGGGACAAGCATATCAAGAAATTCTGTGTTTAAGTTCACTCTCAGGAAGACACAGCTATGCCGTGTCTACTCACACACATTTTTGTTCTGTGGAATTAGCCCCTGTCATTCCATCTTCAAAACTGGTGACTATTTGGAGTTAGTTTTAGAGATCTGCTGTGTTTTGCTTCCTTGCCTGTCTTTGCTTCCCAAGCACTGGGATTAAATAAGGAGAATGCCACCATGCCTAGTCATTTTCTGTTGTTCTCGTGCCTTCTTTCTGTTTTACAAATACACACTGGACATCATTCCACAAACCATGGCCCAAAGTGATGTTCGGTGATTCAGGTATTTACTGTGGTGGTATAGGAAATCACATAGTCTATCTTTTCTTAATTCCGAGTGAAGTGACAGGAAAGGGACTTCCTTAGTGCCCTCAGTGACACCTTTATCATTTACTCATACCACTCGGCTTTGTAAAATGGTTAGAAATCTGGGGTTCTGTTCCTTCATAGGAGAATCTCAATCGTGAAACTGGAGAAAAGTGTGCTGACCAGTGTACACTGGCCTGCTAGGCACATTCTTCATATGAAGTGATTCATATGTGTTAATAAAAGTCTGTGGTGTGAGGATAGAACCTTCAGCTCCTGCTAAAGCCATGGTGGAAGGAAGTTGGCTGGTTAAGTTTTCTGTTCTGTTGATTTTTATGACCTACTTGTGGTCTTGTTCTCCGTCCTAATAAACAGATTTCAGCCCCCATACATTGAGTACCATTGCTTTCTCATCTGCTTGTATCCTTAGCATGCAGTTCTCTCCAGCACGGATTCAAATCTTTGTGTCTGGACTAATTCTTCTGATCTTTTATTTCCCAGAAGAACGTTCTCAAGGTCTCCAAATACTACTTTGTTTTCCTGGAAGAACTGTACAGTAATTTTGTTTCTCTTTAAGTGTGATGTGGGCACACTTATGAGCATAAAGATGGTCTTCGTGGCATCATTTACATATGTGAAAAATGGGAAAAAACTGAATAGATGAAAAGGTTTTATTATGATAGTGCTTTATTATAGACAGTTATGTGGCCATTAAATGAATGTCTTTAAAAAAATCCAAGGAAAATTAAAAATCACAATTCCTATAGCATGAAGAGCATGATTTAATTGTGATAAAATGCTTTAAAATAATACATGAATAAAAGTAAAATATATGTATAGTGAGTTTGGAGAGATGGCTGGGTGGTTAAAAGCACTTGTTGCTTTTGTAGATAATCCAGATTTGGTTCACTCAAAATCACTTGTAACATCAGTTTTAAGGGATCCAATGCCCTCTTTTGGTCTCCACAGGCACCTGCACATATGTAATGCACATACTGACAAGCAGGCACACACACATGAAAATTAATTAAATAAACAAAATTTTAAAATCATAATATATATTAATATGTTTATACATAACAAAAACTGAGTTAATTTTACCAGATTAAAATCCATAGAGCAAAGTATGCTGACTCACATTTGTAGTTCCAGAATTCAGGAGGCTGAAGTAGAAAGATTCTTCTGTAAGTTCAAGGCCAGCCTGGGTTACTAAGTACGTCCCAGGACAGCCTGGGCCATAGAGTGCAATCTTGTCTCCAAAAGGCTAATAAGTAGTAATGGCAAGACAAATCCATCAGTCAAAGTGCTTGCTGATTCCCAGAACCTATATTAAATTTTTTAAATAGATATGGCATTTTCCATAATCCCCTCTCTAGAGAAGTAGAGACAAGCACATCCCTGAAGTGTGCTGGCCAGCTTAACCTAATCCAAGAGCCCCAACTAATCAGAGACCCCATCTCAAAAAGAAGAAAGTGATAGCTACAGAGGGACAAGACCCCTTGTTGACTTCTGACATCCATGTACTCAAATACTCACGTGCATCTTTATCTACACACATTACCTAACACGTATACCCACACACATTTAAAATAAATAATGATAATCGCATGATGGGCTTACAGTTTTTCATTGTTTCCAGTTTTAAAAACTTTAAAAATAGTAAGTGGGTGAGACTAGATCTAAAGAAAAGAAAAAAAAAAGACAATAACAAGTGTTGGAGAAGATGTTTTAAAAGGGGGTAATTTGTTTTAATATAAGTGTTTCTTATTACCCAACAGTGCCACTCCTGTGTCTAAAGGAGGTGGAAACATGCCTACACTGAGCGAGCAAGAAATATACCAACAGCATTGTTCATATTGGCAAATCTGAGGGATGGAAAGGGGCTTAAACTCTTAGCAGTTTGAAACAGCAAATAGTCAGAAGAGACCTCTAAACTGAAAGAAATATTCTAAAGCTAAATTTGTGATAATTGCATACCTTTAAATTCACTTAAACCCACCACTCATCCAAGCCTTTAAAATGGGTGAATTTATAGTATGTATATATGGGTATAGAATTACCCATTAATAAAACTGTCGAAAATTTAAAAAGAGTATTTTCTAGGAGACTCAGCCTGATGAGAAGCTGTCACTCATTCTGTATTCCTGTTATTTCCTTTGGACATTGTTTGAAAACTTTATTGATACGAATGTCGAACATGCAATCTTCAGTTTATTTTAACTGTAGCAAGGACAATATTGCAGAAGTCAACTGTTAGTTCCTGTTTTCCTATCTACAAGCTTCTTGTGGGACCAAGGGAAAGAAAGGGCCATTGCATTGATGTATGTAGCAGAAATATTCCCCCCAATGGGAGGCCTTAGTCACCACTCAATATGACTTTCACGAGCAACAAGATACCCTTGGGTGACTGTTACTCATTCTTCTCTGAGATTTTACAATTAAAAAGCAACTCATCCTTGAGCACAAAACATGAAATATATGATTCTGTTTTAGAAAACATTTGCTACTCCTGTGACTAGGAGCACTTATGATAGCACCAGTTGCTAGACAACTATATTCAAAGAAAACAAAATATATATATGAAAATCGTGCATACACATATCTAGGAAAGCACATTTCTATTGACAAAAAAAATGACTGAAAGATTTGCTCTGCAATTTCTAAGTGGAGATTTTCCCCCTAAATTTCTATTTCATTTTATGTATTCACTTTGATCTGAACAACATGTAGAAACTTACAAATAACAATGTTCACCATCGACTGACAAGCTCATATTTCTTCTAGTTTGTAACTTCTACACAGCATCAATCCATCCCTCTTTGGGGGCCAATTTCAGCACTCCTTTATGCTTTGTTGATTCCTTTATTCTGTATTATTTACTACCAACTCAGCTAAAACTGATATGCCAAGACGGTTCTCTGTTATTGCAGCAAATTCCTGAAATAAATCTACTTATAGAAAGAGTTTACTTTGTCTCATAGTTTCCAGGTGAAGTCCATGGCTATGGGTACTATCGCTTTGGGCCTGTTTGAACTCATTATGCCAGAACTATGTGACAAAGTAAAGGAGTCCGTTTCATGACCAGAAACGAGAAAGAAAAGGGAACAGGGCAGGTGCCCATTATTCTGTTTGAAGACCTGTGGTACACGAGGCCTCACACTAGACCCCAACACTTTATTGTGGGGCATGGGCAGAAGGCTGGAGAAACACTGTTACCCAGGTAAAGCACGATCGTTGCAATCATGCATGATAAAAAACACAGTAATGGATAACTACATAAGGTTGTCTACCTCCAACACTCCATCATGGATAGAGAAGGTGCCCATGAGGTCACACCTCTTCCCTGAGGTGCTATTGGTTTTTAATGGTTGCTGCCTTGGGAGGGGTACCGTTTTCTTCAGTGGCATACTTCCTGGGAGATTAGTGGGAGGAATAGTGGGTTCGCAGGGGAAGTAAGGCAGATGACAGAGTAAAGGGACTAGCTTGTATTACATTATTTTAAAAGTTTCAAGATTCACAATCTTCCGATTGCACCACATTAAGAACAAGACTTACATGTACATGGACCTCTCAGGACTTTGAAGAACTAACTGGATTTCCTGCATTGCTGTCATCTCTGGGATTGACTAGTCAGTCTCAGGATGCCTATGGATAATTTTATTAGATGAAAGGGTCTCCATCAGTGTTATCTTTTTATCATAACTGTAAGGGAGTCAATCTGTGTTGGCTCTATGGGATTTTGATTTTGAGGCACTTTTCCTGGTATTTATTTGTTGATTCATTCATTCATTGAGGTAGGCATTTAGTGAAAATCTTCCACAGTACCATGTATCAGAAACATAAATAGGACAGACATCTCTGCCTCAAAAATTTCACCAATTGGTGGTGAATGACATGTAGTGGAAGGGAAGCAATGGAGGTATTTAACAGGCTGTGCCCTTACAACTAAATCTTGATGAAATAATCCAGTTGGGGAAGGGACAAAAGATTTGGCCAGCAAAAAGAAAATCTCAATAAAGTTGTAGACATACAAATGACTATATTGAAGCTGGGAATAATGACACAAACCTTTAATCCCAGCACTGGGAGGCAGAAACAGTAGTATCTCTGTGAGTTTGAGGCTAGTCTGATCTACATAGAAAGTTCCAGAATAGCCAGGGCAGTATAGAAAGACTCTGTCTCAAACAAAACAAAGAAGGATGGAAGGACAGAAGGACAGAGGGGAGGAAAGGAGGGGAAAAGAGAAGTAAAGAGAGGAGAGGAGAGAGGGGTGGGAAGGGGAGGGGAGGGGAGGAGAGGAGAGGAGAGGAGGCTGGAAGCATTGAAATGCTATGTTTATTGGAAAGTGAGTCCTGTGGGAAGAACTTCTGTGCATTGTGTACACTCTGGTTCCTCTTAACTGCAATGTGGGGCAAATAATTGTATGACTTAGATAGAATTAGGCTGAAATAAACTGGAAAAGAAATGAACTTATCTTAATTATTCTAACAACAGCAATAAAAAATAAGAGTGTATGAAGCTGCCGCATAAGAAAGTAAAATTAAAAAATGTAATATATAAATGCAGGTCAGTAAAAGCATTATTTTTATTATAATAACATTATTCAAAAGAAGAAAGGGGGATGAAAGAAAAGAAAGGAGGAATAGTAGAAAGTATTTCAGTCATTATGAAATTATTTCAGATTAAAATAAAAAAAGTTGAGATTTAAGGAAACAACTGCCCCCCCCCACCATATAATGACAATGATCCAATCTGGTTTGTAGTTATTTTGCCATGAAAGGCACCTGTTGACCAGCATTTGGGTGTTGGTCAGGAAAAACCAAGCCATGTGCCAAACTGTAATTAGCTAAAAAATGTCCTAGACAGATGGCCATTTTGGCACAATTGGCATAAACAATGTATGAATTGATGTGGATTGCTTTAACACGTTATTTCTCTCTTCCAAGAAACTTAATGTGGACCCCCATGTGACTCCTGTTTATCGACCCATCAGTAATTATAGGTCTAAATTAATCACTTGGTTCATCACTGGCTAATTACTCAAGCTGGCCCATCTAGATACTTCAGCAACAAGGAAACGGTTTAGTTAAACAATATTAAATAAAAATCCTGAGTGCACAATAAAAGAAATGGAGTGATAAATCTCTGGTTTGAACCTTCCACATAGTTAATATAGTGATGTAAAAAAAAAAAAATGAATCCTGGCCAGGTTTTGTGACATACACTTGCAATTTCAGCATTCTCTTACAGAGGAGTGAGGAGTTTGCAGTCAGAAACCAGACTCTTCCCCATAACACATTCCAGGCCAGCTAGGGCTGTACAGGGAAAGCTTGCCTCAAAGTAAATAACAATTTTTCACAGGCCATTGAAACTAATTAACCACTAACCTTGGCTAACATCAGTAAATCAAATCATGTAACATTCCTGGACAAATACATTAAATTTTGAGTGAATGAGAAACTTGTTTGGCACTGTAACATGCCTTAAGACCCTGAGAGGAAAATGAAGTTCAATTGCATCAGCTGGCGTATTTGTTTTTGTGATTATATGCTTTCTCTTAGCTTATGGCTGTAGTCGGCAAGTGGTTTTAGAAGACAGAGATCAGTGGTTTCCTGAGGCCTTGAACACCTTAGTCTCTCCAGAAGTAAGTTGTATATAAAAGCATTGACTTTCTGCAATTCATTCTAAAAATTAATATGGCAAAATGAGAAAACATCTGGATTCTATTTGTTATTCATCTGTGGTTTAGCTTATGTTTTGTTTATTGACAATACTTGGGAGTCAGAGTTAAGAATGCACAGTCAGGTCTATGAGAACGTTTGAATAGTGTGCCTAACACTTAAGGTGTTTGATGATTGGGTTTTAGGCAATCTCCCAGCCTGGGCTGATCATGGATATTTCACATGTCACAGATAGTTTGGACAAGAGAGAAAAATCTGAGAAAGCTATTCCCAAGTAATAAGAAGGGTTTTGCCCTTGACTTCTGGGCCAGGCAAAATCAAAGATGTATTTGACTTAGTCTCTGCTTGTGTTGTTTGTTGCTTTACTTCTTATGTGTGAATTCCTCCCCCCTCCTTTTTTTTTCTCCTCTGAATTTCACCTATATCAAAGTCTCTGATGGGATTGGTGGGTCCTACTGTTTCTGAGGGAAACTTTGAGTATGCAGAATGTGATGCCAAAAAATAATGTAGGAATAAGTTGACTTGTCCATACATGGTGCTTAATTTAGTGACTAGACATTTTTTAATGATTCTACGCAATGATCACTATTTCAGATTCCCATTTGAAAAGCTCCCTGAGTTAGAAAGTTCTGCATCCTGCCAATGTGGAATACTCTAAGTAGTTAAGCAGGAGGGAAAATAAAGCAAGTGGTCTGTAAGGTGTACGGTTTTTCCTCCCGCCGCTGGTCTTGTCCCGCCGCCACACCAGCCCCAAATAATACACAGAGACTCTGTATTTGATATTATACTGTTGGCCAGGTACTAGTTTCTTATTGGCTAGCTCTGTTTTAAGTATTAACCCATTTCTGCTGATCTATGTATTTTCACATGGCCTTCTCTTACCGGGGAGGCGGCTGGCGTCCAGCTCTCTCCAGACTCTCCATCTTGACTCCCCTTACTACTTCCTCTTTCCTCCTTGTCTCCTAGTCCCTCCTATCTTCCTTTCCTATTGGCCAACAGTGCTTTATTATTAACTAGTATGAGAAACATATATGGCATCTCCCATCATCTCCTCTTTTCTGTCTAAAAAAGAAGGGTTTTAACCTTAACATAGTAAAATATATAACATAACAGTCATCAAATAAGAATCACAATTAACAATATTTAGTTCATTAATACTTAGCAAGATTAAAAGAAACTATTCTATCATCTATCTTATATTTGTGAGTCTAAAGTCCTATATGTAACTTATCTTTAAGCTTAACTAAAGAAAACTATAACCATAACTATCTGTCTTCAACTCCATCAAAGACCACAGAAGGATAATATATAAACTCTAGAAATGACAGAGATAACTCACTGCCTGGTCACCTGAAGTTCTTCTGTAATCTTCCATCTTCAGCCCATAGGCCATAGTGTGTCTGGCAGACTCTTCAGCAAAGCAGGAAACTTTAAACTGTCTTCTTGTATTGGCAGTTTGTCAGTCACTTTTCTCTGTGTCTGGCAGACTGTCTGTTCAGGTGGCTTGCTGTTTCTGTCCTTGCTGCACCTTTTGGAAGTTGTCCATCCGCACTTCCTGTCTACTCTAGTATTGTTATTTTCCTTCTCAGGTCTTGATGAGGTTGAAGATTAAACTATCACAACTATTATTCTCTCTTCCTAGTTAGATATATTAGGTACTAGACTTACGTTTTCCAGCTTAGGACAACTCTATTGTAAATTCCATTATGCCTTCACCCTAGGACTAGATATGTAAGTCATTTTGTTCTCGATTTTCCTTTTCTTAGAGCACACTTGTTATTCACTGTTTTGTATATAGTTTTGTATTAAGCCTAAATCTTTTCTTTAGACTAAAAGGGGAATTGTAGTGAGATAGTCCTTCTGTGGCACTGACCACGCCCATTGGGGGGTGGAGCCATGGGCAGAAGTGACCTGTGGAAGGAAGTTGGAGGGAGACCCAGGAAAAGCTCTCTTGCTGGCGTGACTCAGGCAGGAGAGGATCCGGTTGAATTTCCTGGTGTTCATCTGTCTAGGTTGTAAGTTATTTCTCCCTGAATAAACATCTATTCGGCCTATTTGTTTATCCTGATCCTTATTTAACCACGATAGTGGTCCTTTCACCAATTAAGTGACTGTAACAATTAGAGTTACCATTGATAACTCTGTTGTCTGACACTAATACATTTAATAAGCTTTGAAATTTCATAGTAGAAATAACATGGCCTGGCTAGATATTTGCGTGTGTGTGGCAGTGTGGTAAAAACAAAGAGCAGCATTTTCTTAGCTTAGATATGTTGCTTTTTTCTTTTTTCATTTTTTCTTGGAATAATAATGGAAATATTTTCTTAACTCCCAATACCCAGTCTGAACAATTACACAGTGACAAGATTCTCTAAAATGAGTGTGGGAGAGAGCTTGGAGGTAAGCAGATAGGAAGAAAGCTGTCTTACCTGCAATAAGACATCATAGGAAGATTTATACTTAATATTTCAATATTTCTTATGTAATTGACTCTTATTATTGACTGAACATCTTATCATTACTTTGGCAAAAGTTCCAGGCAGAAGTCTAAACACAAAATAAGACACTGTAGTTATGGTTATAGTTTTCCTTAGTTAAGATTAAAGATAAGTTACATATAGGACTGTAGACTCATAAAGATAGGATAGATGATAGAATATTTTCTATAAGTCTTACTAATGTTAATGAACTAAATATTGTTAACTGTGATTCTTATTTGATAGGTGTTATGGTATATATTTTGCTTTGTTAAGGTTAAAATCCTTCTTTTTATTTAGACAGAAAAGAGGAAATGATAGGAGATATCATTCTGTAAATATGTTTTTCATACTGGTTAATGAATAAAGCACTATTGACCAATAGGAAATAAAGATAGGTGGGACTAGGAGACAAGGAGGATTCGAGGAAGTAGGAGGGAGGAGTCAGCATGGAGAGACTGGAGAGAGCAGAATGCCAGCCCCACTCTCCGGTAAGATACGACCACGTGGAAATACTTAGATTAATAAAATGGGTTAATAATTAAGACAGAGCTAGCCAATAAGAAACAAGTAACTGGGCCTCAACATAATATCAAAATAAAAAAACCAAACACACAAAAAACAGTGAGTTTGATTATTTATTTGTTTATATTTTTATCAGTAAGAGTTAACCATCCATCCACGTTAATGCTGAAAGATTTTACCAATAAAATATTGGCTTGGTTTTTAAGAAACTCTTAAATACGAACATTGAAAATTTTGAAAACTCAATTTTTGAATTTTCTGGGCGTTGACTAAAAATGTATCCTTGATATACCCCTGCTCTCAGTCTCTTTCCTTCTCTGCTCTCTATTAACTATGAGGAAATTTTTCCAATCTTCCTATAGTGATGGTCTACATTCATTTTCTGTGATAGCTTTTGGCTATTGTGTGTGTGTGTATGTGTGTGTGTGTGTAGTTCTACATCCTATTAGTTCCTGCAAAGGCTTAAAGACTTCATAGTCTATTTTTTTGCTGCAAGCTAAGAGATATTTCTGTCTCTTCCCTAAATATTTTATCTGTATTTCTTCTTTAGAAACATTGAGTATGCTGTTTCTGTATCTTAATTGGTTTTCTTAATTTGTCCATATTTATCCCCTAAAAGATGACAGGATAATTTTTTTAAAAGTTCCTCCAGTTCCTACAGACTTGATAGCAGCCATGTTTACAATGTAGTCTAAAAGGGGCATATTTCTTTTAGTTTTCCATATCATCCAAAATAAGGCTTCATCAACTTTCACTGTCTATTTTGTACACTTGAGCATGACCACAATATAGCTAAGAAAATACTGTAGCGCTGGGAGCATTTTCCTGATTTTTTATATATATATATATATATATATATATATATATATATATATATATGCATTGCTTTGTTTCATATTCCATGTCTTTCATTGTAATGTATGTATATATATTGCTTGACCAAAGATATATTTTCAGATACTATTGGTTTCTTTTGTGTCTTGAACCTCAGTTTATCAAATCCAAAAAATTATTTGAGCTTCCTGACCTACTATAATCCAGAAATATGTATAGACTGGATAGAATGTTGCAAAAAAAAAAAAATAATAAAATAAAACTGTAATCTTCTAAAAAAAAAAAAAAAAGACAAAACAAAACAAAATAAGACATTGACTCATTTTGTCACAAGCTATCTGTGACTTTTTATTTACTGCCATCTTCAAAAAGCAAACAGATAAGCAAGGTGGAAAACTTATAGATGGGAAAGATTCGTGGAGAAGAGCCCATCACTGGTCACCATCAGGGAGACAGCAGAAAACCAACATTTTGTTGTTGTTGTTGTTGTTAATTTGGAATAGATATATTGAAAACATTGAAGGCAGGTTAAAAGAAGTCCATGAATACCCATATAAAGAATTAACGGGTATTTATTTGGGGAACACTCACACAATGATGGTAAATAACCACCATGGTCTTCTGCTCCTGGAGATGCAGCCTCTCCCTTCAGTAAGCTCACCTACAACCCAAGAGAGCTGGAGCCAGCTCCTCCTTTTCCTTACAAGTGATCACATCTGCACACACTGAAGCCACGCCCTAAGGTGTGGCCACCACCCCAAGTCCACTGGCTGAACAGATGCCACTACAAAACACTGTTTCCCTATCAAGTAAGAATGGAAGGAGTCAACTAACAAAGGTTAAAAATAAAAGAGATGTGCTCTTCTTAATGAATAAAAGAACTCTCAGTGTCTCAGAGGGATAGACAAAGGCATTATCTGTTCAAAGAAAAGTACTGGTTTCTCATCAGGGCAGCGACTTCTGTCACACACTCCAGAGCTAAGAAGGTAGACTCAGTTGACCTGAACACTGTCATCTTCAGGGTATCGTTCTGGATTTTTGTCCGCAGTTGTATCTTTAAAACAATTTTTGCATATTTTAGAACCAAAGAGGTAAGGATTGGAGATATTTCTATTGATAGATAAAATGCATCATGATGGGGGATGGAAAGATTATACAGCAACAAAGAATATTATTTAAAAGTTAGTATTAGGGACTGGAGAAATAACTCAATGATTAAGAGCACTGGTTGCTCTTTCAGAGGACCTGAGTTCAATTCCCAGCACTCACATGGCAACTGAAAACTGTTTTGTAATTCCAGTTCCAAAGGATCTGATATCCTCTCTGGCCTCTATGAGCACTCCATTTGTGTGCTACAAAGACCTATTCACGCAAATACCCACATACATAAAATAGTAAAATGAAAAGATCTTTTTAAGTTAATATTAACTCTAAACTTTCTGGAAGTCAATATTTTTAAATATAGTTAGTTCTTACATTTCATTTTTCTATTAAAAGAATAAATAAATGACTTGTGAGAAATAAACATATTTGTCCTATTAAATTCCAAATCAAGAGTTGACAAAAGGATTTTATGTTGTTTTATTAAAACGATGATGTGGTATTTCCCTAGTAAAGCATTTGATTTGTCTGATAAAGGCTAAATTAGTCCATTTTCTATTCAAATGTATAAATTTCCTTTGTTCTCTCTAACCTGGCTATGTGACCTGGAGTCACTGCTCTTAGTCTCTGGATCTATAAAGTTATGTACCAAAAGCAAGATCCCTGAAACACAACAATTACCCAGCAAAATTGAGCCATTTCAGCCATTGTTCTCAGCACCATAGGAACTGTTTTATACCACCCTATTTCCCAGGACCTACAATGAATTGCTGGACTTTAATAGCAGGGAAATTAGAGTCTTAATTCTGTGTAGTCAGCCAACTTGCCTGTATTACCATTTCTTGTATTCAGAGACATGTAGTATCTATATTCTTAGGTCAGCAATAGATCCTGAGGACATAGTTAAGAAACATGGTACCAAGAATGTGAATTTAGTGGGACTAAAGAGATGGCTCAGTAGTTAAAGGCACTGGCTGTTCTTCCAAAAGTACTAAGTTCAATTCCCAGCAACCACATGATGGTTCACAACTATCTGTAATGAGATCTGGTGCCCTCCTCTGGCCTGCAGGCATACATGCACACAGAATATTGTATATATAAATAAATCTTTTTTAAAAAAAAAAGTTACTAAAGGATAGTTGATGTATTTCTAAAGATGTGAGTCATTGAAACTCTTGAAAATGTCTATTTTCTCTTTTGAATTTTTGAATTCTTGTACATGCAAAAATAATGCTAGGTGGTTAGGATATATATGTTGTGGATGAGGAAGTAAATCAGAAAATAAGTATTGAGTATTAGCCATCACTATTCTAGTTTTTTTCTCAGTTGTCTAGTTGCTGATATAAACTATCATTTTCAATTTGACTTATCCTTGTTTGGTACCCAAGAAGCAATGGGAGAGAGGAAAGCATGAAATAATGGATTACTCTCAGGGTGTCTGGCAGACAGAGTTCTTCTCAAAAAGTCTGTAAGTGGAGAATGTGTCCTTTATTCCTACATTGGTCATTCTGACTCTGTCTTCCATTAGTTTCCAAATATTCAGGGTTGTTGAGAGCAAGGGTGGACTGTCTATTTACAGTAGCCACAAAAGGAAAGATCAGATTCATTGTGAGATCTTTGACAAGGTAAGATAATAAATGATAATAAAGGAACAATGTCGTCAGAAGGGAATTTTCCTTCAGGATTTGATTAGAGACTCTTAATGATGTGCTGTGGAGTTCTCTTCTTGGCACCTTCGTAATACTTGGGGTATTCTAGATCTTAGAGAATGAGGAGCTGAACTAGACCTCTGTTTCAGCTGAGAATAACTAACAATGAACTAAATTATCATAAAGGGTCATGTGTAGGACAAGACAAATTAAGTAGCTAACACAAAAATAGCAGAAATTTTCGTCCCGGGTGCCACATGTTACTGGAAAATTGGGGTCTGCTCTGTGGGTTCTTAGTCTCATTAGTAAAAGAATATAAGAACAGACTCAAGAGGAAAAGCAAAGAAATAAAACCATGACATTTTTAAATAGCCACATGACAAGGAGGGGAGCTTCACAGAAAAAGTGAGGAAATCTGCCTAAAGCTTCCAGCTTCCAGAAAACTGTATCGAGGTTTTGGTAAATAGAAAAAAAAATGAAAACGAGAAAAGAGCGGAAGGAAAGAGAGAAGGAGGAGGAAGTATGAGCCAACAGCTCCCAAATAATGACAGGAAGACTTAGTATTAATTATGGAAGCTTGAACTTAGCTTAGGCTTGTTCCCAGCCAGCTCTTAGAACTTCAGTTAATCCGTTCCTATTAATCTGTGTACTGCCACATGGCCATCCTTTGTACAGTATGTCCAACTTCTTCAGTGTCTTGCTGGCATTTCTCAGCCTCTCTTCTTTCCACAGTTCCTCTTTCTCTCCAGATGTCCTGCCTATCCTCTCCTGCCTAGATATTGGCCATTCAGCTCTTTATTAAACCAATGAGAAGGCCCCATAGGCAGAGGTGCAAGTTTACAGTATACAAAAAGATTATCGCACAGTAAGGAAGATAGAAAAGTTATGTTTTTCTTCAAAAAAGCTCTAGAACACACAAAAACTGGAAGACCATGGCTTGGTAAGTGAATGCTCTGAGGGCAGGCTTTCTAGGGAAGAAAGGGGCATTAGTTCATTAAAAAGATAATTATTCTTCCCATCTCTTTACTGGTGAATTAACCTTCCTAGCTTCCTAGGAGTAGGTGTTGGGGGGGGGGGAAGTGGGGAGGGGGTACTCTCTACCAGGTGATTGACAGGCTCATTAGATTAGATGAACTCTTCTGTTCAACCGAAGGCTAAAGGTGAGTTTCATACTTTCAGCCAAGAGGAAATAGCTTTCCCTCACTTAATGGGCCTCAGCAGAGCCCTGTAACATTTCCCTGCTTTGAAGAGGTAATGGTAACATCATATAAGACATAGGGCAAAACTGAGCAAAAGGTATAATCTGCTTCCATCCTGAAAATTCAGAGATTCATTTCCAAAGCTGTTTTATCAGGAGTTGGTGTCTGGACTAGATTGGGTCTCAGGTATGTCTTGCAGGCATGGGTGCGCTCAACCTAGAAGAGACAAGAAAACAGAGCTCCCTTCTTGCATTCTTGGCTGGAGAACCAAGGACATGTAACTTTTGGGGTTCCTTCCCCTAAACTGCCTAACCAGTACCTATTTCCTGTCTTCATCAGTAAGACCAATCAGAACATTTTACTGAACAAACCAAGGGCTGCCTGAAATGTGTTGGATTTCCATCTGACCTCCAAGGAATCCACCGCCTTCAATCCAAATTACATTTAGAGCTCTCAAAAATCACAAGAAAGAGTGTGCTTTCTGAAACAACTAATCCATGCTCTTATCTTAAATCCCTGACTTGTAATATCATCAAGTCTTCCCCCTGTTAAGTTATTGGTTAATTCATTCTGGCAGAAAAGCTTGGGACTTAACAGGACTACTGAGATGTGGACAGAAACTGAATTTTATTAACTGCTCATTTATGTTAAAAACAATATTTTGCTGGTGAATTTATGGTTATTCTATCTTCTTGTTACAAATACATTTGAACAAAGACAAGTATGGTTTTACACCTTTAAATGTTTTCTCCCAGTATTGTTTTACTTAATACACACAAATTATTTCTATTTCCAATGAAAAATAATGTGTTTCCCCCCAAATTCTTGTCCCAATATATTTAATTTAAGACCTATTGATTTCCCCTTTCTGAATCTCCAAGATAATTGCTTACATATGTATATCTCTAAGAATCTCTAATTATATATATTTTAAGTTTTTAACACTTGATAAGTTTTTGAAGAAAATTATCATTCATATAAAGCTACTCAATAAAGCTACAGATGGTTTTTTTTCTTAACTTAATATTTAAAAGCAAGCAATATTTATATTTATATTTGGAAAATGACAAGATTGACCTGACTGGCTTCAACTGATTGAAGAGATGTCTAATTGGTCTGGGATGTGAAGGATTGCCTGCTGAGTGTTTGGATTCATCCAAGCACTTAGGTATAAAAGTAATTCCCCAGTGCCCTTAAGTGCAACTGATTTTAAAAGCCCCCGAAGATTTTAATGTTGAAGTAATTTTCCACCACTTTTAAGTATTGATGATAAAAACAAAAGAAAGGAACTGACAGAAACCATAAACTTATAAACTTCCTTTCACCAACCTCAGTAGTCTCCCATCTTAGCTTCATCTCCCATTCCTGCTTAGCTTTTCCAACTAGGTATTAGATACATTCAAGGTAGTACAGCTAGAGAGATCTCAGTAGTCTCCATCAATTGGAAGCTGTATTTAAATTCTGAGTATAGGTTATTTGCAGTTTTTATTGATTAATGATGAGACTGTTCCATAACTATATGTATTTCCCTTGTAAAAGGGAAGCATATAATGTCTCATTTTCTTTTTGTGTTAACAGCACTTGACACCATTGTCTACAACCATTTGTTCCATGTTGGTTTAAACACTCTAATTCTTTACTACCTACAACATTTCTATCCACAGAATTTATGGTTTTTAATATGCTTTAATCACTTTAGTATTTCTTTTTATTAACACTCAGATTTCTCCATTCAAGCCCATGGGAGTCTCCTCTAATTTCATTCTGAGTTGTATGGACATAGATGTAGTTCAAAAATCTTTGTTTTTTCATATATTATGATTTTATGACAACCCCTTCCATATCAGCTTTGGAGAAAATGCTGTTATTCATAGACTCATAAGCTGAATCACCAAGTTGTGGCCACTATTCACCTGGCCAATGTTTCTAAGCCTTTTTAGCACATGGAACATTTTTAATGTTCATATTATCCTATTCTGATTTATTTATTAACTCAAAACTTGACTCTGTTCACATGCACACCACTTTACTTGTAAGACTCATTTCCTCCAGGAATGATTTAATGTAGTTTATAATTCACAAGTTATTCATAGGTACCATGAAACTACTTATATTTAGATGATAGCATGGCAAACCATATTTGAGTATTTTATGTTAGCATTTTATAGGTTTAATATTTTATATATTGTATATGAATTGGCATTTTAGTTCAGTTTATACTGAAAATCATTTTGAGAAAATATGCCTTTGTGATGGAAAATACACAGAAGATTTATAATGATGAAAACACATTAGTAAATCAGATCCCACTGCTTTATTAGTCACTATTTTTCTAATTAGGGTGTGAAATCTTAATTTTTTAGAGTCTGATTAGCTGATATAGCTATGTCATGGTGCTCATACTAATTTCTGTTTAGATGGGCATTGCAATATAAAAGGAAAAAAGAAGATAGTAGACAAGATAAAAAGAAAAGAAAAACAAGGAGTCATTACCCCATTCAAACTTTGTTTGGCACCTGAGAAAATGTGGCAGCCATGTTTCAGATTCATCAGTATCAAGTAAAATTACCAATAATCATCTTACCTCTTGTGTAGCCAATGGCAAGGGGCAGGGGGTGGGGGGGCAGTGCAGGAGAGGGCATGTGTAGATGAGCTTAGTCTGGATGTCTGTACCAAAGAAGAGGAACCATTAAAGCAAATTATTCAGCTTATTGGGAAAAGCTAAAATAAACCATGATAGCATACACTTTAGATGTTTGTTGTCGTAGACCTGATTCATGAAAAATGTGTATTGACTAGGTCTCCTCCTCTTCTCTCCTACACTCCAAATAAAAGTTTATGTAATTTTTAAGTCAAGACCCATTTGTATAATAAGATCACCTGTGGATATGCTTACAGACATAAACTTTCATATTTGTATCCATAAAAGCATATGAAAAAAAAACACATTAACACAGCTGAAAAGTGTTTACCCCTCAAGAGCAATTCTGTTAAGGAGGGAGAAAGCATAAGATGAGAAGTTTATATATCATACTTTTTCTTGTTTTGAGTTTCAATTTTTTATACCTATGTAATTTTAAAAACATACAAGCTTTTAAAACAATTAATAAAGTTAAATTATTTTGTGCTGGTTTTGACTATAAAAACAACCTGATAAGAAATACACAGAATAGGTAATTGTATGAAATTATGCAAAAACACATTAACATGTCACCATTTTTCTAAATTATCTATTCTATTGGTGAGATAATTCAATGAAAGTCTGCCACTAAAGAACCACTTCTGCTTTAAAAATTCATTAATATTTTATTTTTTATTATGTGTATATGTGTGTGCCTGTGTGGCAGTTTGTACACATCAGTGCAGTGCTAACAGAGACCAGAAGAGGGCACTGGATCCCCCGGATTTGGAAGGACAGGAGTTACAGAGAACCAAGCATTTTTAATTCCCAAGTCAGCTCTTCTTCCCCAAAACCATATTTTTGTTAATAACTTCCCCTTTTATAGGGAAAAATAAGATTAAAGTAAATCATAAAGTACAATTTTATTTCTTTTTGCAAGTGGTTCAGATGCATCTGCTATTTGCATTCAAACTTGCTAACATGAGCATACTGTCCATTGTCATTTTAGTATTTCCCCCATCTCTCTTTGTGTAGAATAGGCTGTATTTGTTCCTGTGTGTACCCTATTGACAGTCAGTTGTTCCTAGAGGACACAGTTGACCTTGCAGGTGTTTATTTGTAGTTTTCGACTTCCCACCCCCATAATGTGCATAACATGCATTAAGTGAATTGCATCTAAGCCTCTCTCTTTCTTTCTCTCTCTCTCTCTCTCTCTCTCTCTGTGTGTGTGTGTGTGTGTGTGTGTGTGTGTGTGTGTGTGTGTGTGGTGTTCATATGTGTGCATGTGTATGTGAGTGAGTGCACATATGTGTGCTCATGTGTGTAGAGATCATGGGTCAATGCTGGGTGTCTTCCTCAATCTTTCTCCGCCTTATCTTTTGAGGAAAATGTCTCAAACCATGGGGATCAGTCTTTCTCTGCCCTAACCATACTGTGATTATAGGTACATGCCATGTCATCTTTTTTCATGGGTACTGGGGATCTGAACTCAGGTCCTCATGCTTGCCCACTAAATACTTTGATTGAAGCATCTTATGCCTCAACCAATTCCTAGCACCCCCACCAAGCATCTTTTGCAGTGTTGTGTCCAGTAGCAGCATGCTCCAAGCAATGGCTGAGAACATTATTGTCTCCTCTGCTTATCACTCTGCCTTCTTTGTTGGCTAAAGAATGTCTCATTGCATCAATCCCATGAAAATCCAGCTTTAATGCCAGCCTCCAAACTTGATGAATCTCCAATTTTGAGTTCCATTTATATCCTTTGGAACTCTGCCCGCAAATCCTAATGTGATAAATGAAATGGGAGGACTCCGGGATACCAGATGGCTTCGTGAGAGGAGGAGCTGCCTGGACCCAGAGGAAACACTGAACCTAATATAGAAATACTCTCATAGATCTCCAGATCTATCTTGTCATGGATCAGAATGTATCCATGAAACCATTCTTTCCTACCTGTGAAGACAGCAGTATTATGTTGTCACAGGGTACCCAATGGGAAGGGAAAATGTGCATCATATTTGCTTTAAGAAAAACAAATATGTTTACTAAGTAGGTATATTATTATCAATATACTATGTGGTAATCTTCCAATAGTGTTTCTTGAAGGCAAGAGGCTTTGTTAATAAATGTACTAAATTCAACAAGGTACTAAGAGGCAAAAAAAAAAAAAATGTGTGATTCAATGACATTGAAACTAATAGTAGTACTCAATATTGTTTACTCTGTCTTAGACACTTTTTAAGCCCTTCTCCTGTGTTGGTTCTTAATATGCAAAATGGTCCTATCAAGTATGTATTATTATTCAAAATGTAAGAAAAATGAGGCACCAAGGATCTAACAGGACTAGGGCAGCAAGATGGCAAGTAGACAAAAAAAAACAAAAAAAAACCCTTGAAGTTTCACTCTGAAGTAGAGTGTAAAATGGAGCCATAATTTAAAAAATATGGGCTCAAGGGAGGATTTTTGAGGCATGAGATCCTGTAATAAGTTTGTATTTTTAATGAGGATGACTCAATTGAAGACAAAGAAGAAAGTTGGGGTATCTTCAGGAATGAGAAGAGGTGTGGGAGGGGGTGGGGGTCGTTCAGTTAAGTAGCTGGCTAAATGCACATTCTTATCTCTTTACCCATTTTTGTACCTCTGATAACTTATCAGAAAAAGCAAGCTGAGCTATTAATGATTACTAACCCTTTTCAACATTAAGATTTGGTGGGTATCTAATTACTTGGCAATTTTACACTACAATGCAGTTTTAAAACTTACCAACCTCAAGAAGAATTTGTTGGAATCCTAGAATTTGTCTTGTTTTGGGGAATCACTTGGTTCTCATAATAAAAGAGCTCTTGGTAGTAAGAATGTTCAACCTATTTAAAAATGCATTTAATTTTGGCTGCATCTTTGGTGTCTAATTGCTTATTATTCTGAAACACAAAATCGCTGAGGCTTCCCTAATGAGGTGGTAATTAATAGGTTCTTGCTCTAATGGTAACATCGAGTTACCTGCTGACATGCCTGCCGTTTAGTCCATGGCTTCTTTTCAACCACCTTTCAGTTTACTAACAATTATACTTCTCTTGCATAAAAACCATTTTTTCCCTGGGACAAGGGAGGTGAGTCTGTGAATAAAGTGCTTGTTGTACAAACTTGAGGTCCCCAGATTCATTTCTACAGCACCCACATAAAAGCTGGGACAGCAACCTACCTGTAACCCCAACACTGGGGAGGCAGAGATGGAAGGAAGCTAGCTAGTTAGACTAGCCAAATAGGTTCACCAAGTATGTGAGCCCTGGGTTGAGCTAGAGACTGTGTCTCAGCAAATAAAGTGGGAAAAAAATCGAGACCCTCAATATCAACTTTTGATTTCCAATAGCCTATGAACAAACACACCCACCCACACAAACACATGTACACATATGTATGTGTACATGCATGTACATAAATATGTATACACACATACATACCACATGTACACAAAAACCTTTTCTTCCTTTTGGTTACATTTGAGGAAACTGCATTTTCTGGTTACATGCATACAAAGAATATTTTTAAATCTACTAGGATCTTAAAACTATGTGATCTCTTCATTGTGTCTACCACTTATTATTCAGTAAATGACTATTGATTGCCTTTTCTGCATTCTAGGAACTCTGAGGGGACAGAAAATGAGTCATACATAAATTAGTACTTAAAATGTGTACAGCACTGACAAAAGGAGACGATGTGCACATCTTCCCCTCCCACCCCTCCCTCCAGTGAACTTCAAAGGCAATTATAAATTTTTAATGCAGCATGATTATTTGAAATAGACTGTTGACTCTGAATTTAATCTGTGGTCCTGGATCCTGTGCTCTGGGTTTCCTAGACTGACTGAAAACTCATACGAATGAGTAAGAAACTGTCTAAAGAGGCTACACTTCATTTAATATAACACTAATGATAAATTAATTTCTATTTCCCCCTTAAAACAGATGTCTCATTAATCTTCAGAGCATTGCTGTGAATAGCAAGAATGGAGGTGGTATTAGGTTTTATTTTATTTTTTTTCCTCTTTAATTGGCTTTTTTCTGCTGGAGCTAGAGGGGTTGAAAATGTCAAGTTAACCTGTAAATATTTTTCCTTGAACATTTTCCTTGAACTTCTAAGTGGCTTCAACATTATCACAAAGAGTTTTGTTAAGTGACATTAAATATTCAATTACAGCCAAGTGTGTCACTTTAATTTTAAGCCTCCATCCCCTAAGAAAGAAATTTTAAAAAAAAAAAAAAAATCATGGACTACAGAAAGGAAATACGTAGAGACTTCAAAGCATTAACACTGTTGCGTAAGTTTGTGATGAGCTGTATTTTCACCGTCCCTCCCCATGATTCAAATCTTCAGTTTTGCACAAGCAAAAGGATTAGAAAGTAGGAGCTACTACTTCCCTTTTTGAAACCAGTAATTCACTTGCATTGTGTTTGTACCAAAAGGAGCCTATGATGAGTCACCACAACAAGTAGAAGAAATAATCACTAGACAGTACGTTTATTGTTAACACATTAAGCGTTCTTGGTACCTTCTTTGTAGAACCAATCTTATTTAAATTAATTGTAATGGTGTTTAAACTTTTCTCTTTCCTCTGAAAAGAAATCCCTTAAAGGATATTTATAATCATCTCGGTATAAGGTAAACTCTTCAGTTGCTAGGAAACTTACTTACTGAGTTTGTTTCTCCACAGATAAGTAAAATACTCCTTCCTGTGCTATTATTCTGTGGGCAAATTAATACTTATCTGGGGCACATCCAAAGGAGAAGAAGATAACACACTAGCCAGCCGAGGCGTAATGTCAAGGAAAGCAAAACTTGTGTTAGAACTGTTATAACCTGCAGAAGTACTGGCCAGGAGGGCCACACTGCAGAGTAGGTACAATGGCACACCAGTGAGAAGTGAGACTTTGACCTCTCACTCCAAAATTGTTCTTTCAAAAGGAGTGGAGACTTAAGCCAAGTATGGAGTTCTTCTGTGTGTGGGCCACATGGAATGGCAGATCTCTTTCCATGAATTTAACTCAAGGGTCATATCAGTAACCCTCCGTCCTCTCTAGACTGCTGTTTGTTCATGTCTCAGTCTGCTGGTCAAAAATTAATTTTTTTTTTTTTTGTGAAGCTGGCACAGAGCAACCATTCCTGGGAGCCAAGAATTTTACTTGTAAACACAAAAATTGGCCCTGGCACACAGGAGGTACTCAGGGGTGAATACGAAACTCTCAACACCTTCTCTATCCTGGGAAACAAACATGGGATGAAAATGCCATGTTAGGAAACTTCCTTTCTTATGATGCTTTAGAATTTTTTTTCTCTTATAGTGCCTTACATTTTGCATCTTCCAAATAAGGAGCCCCTTAACAGTAGTCCACATCTAAGCATTATGAGATATTGTGCCAATCACATGTGAGTTGAACCACAAGAATGATGTTTGCATTCATAAAAACAAACTTGAAATAATAAGGTCAAGGAACTATTAAAAACTTTCATTCCATGTGTTCTGTCAAAAGCCTTACCTTTGCCTTATTTTATCAAAGTATTACAAGTAGCTGTGATTAATTTTAAACTTCAATGGGGTCGCTTCCTGCAGTATGTCCTATGGAATATAGATGCATATTATATAATTTCTGTAATCAAATAATTTTTAAAGATTTAATTATTTTATGTGTACATGTATGTGCATGAGTGTGTCTGTATTGGTACCACATGAGTGCATACCCTTGATGGTCAGAAGAGGGTGTTAGATCCCTGAAACTGGAGTCACAGGTGGTTGTGGGCTGCCAGACATGAGTACTGGGAACCAGATGCTGGTCTTTTGCAAGACTGATAAATGCTCTTAGCCACGGAGCCAATTCTTCAGCCACTATAATGAAATATTAAGGATATTGTTAGTATATCAGCTGTTGCTATAACTCAGATACTAGGAGAAGAATTTAAAGGCTTTGGGGGTGGGGAGAATTGAGCCATTGTGTCTGGGTCCCACATACTGGGGCAGAAGATCATGGCAGTGGGAGAATGTGGAGAAGGCTCTTCCCCTCGTGGTGGACAGGAAGCCAATGAAGGAAGGGACTGGAGACCAAGTGTAACCTTCCAAGTCAAGACTTACTTTGTTCCAACTGCCCCCCCCCCTTTCAGGTTTCAGAGCGTCCTAAAATAGTGCCTCAACTGGCAACAAAATGTTCAACACATAAGCTTCTGAGTAATATTTCATAATCAAACTGTACTACTTTGGGAAATATTGTCACAGCAAACACTGTTGATCTCAGTAGCCTTTTCTGTTTCTTCTCTACTGTGTTGGGTGTGGTACTCATTATTACCCACGGGAGACACTGGCTTTCTCTACTGTAGTTGTTCCCATTTTTTTCTCTAATCTTTCTGGTCCGGCTGTACTCTCCAGGTGCATCTAATATAGTTCTGACATTCATTAGCTCACCACAGGAAGCTCTCCAATTTTGCCTTCCAAGACATTTGGCCATGTCTATAGAAATTATTGTGTTTCAGGACTTGGGAAGGAGACAGTGCTTTTGATGTTGCCTAAATAGTGGCCAGGGATGTTAACCATCCTCAAATTCACAACAAAAACTCTCCCAGCAGAAAATAGAAGTGGTATATGTTAGACAATGCATGTAGCCAACTGGGGATTTCTAGAAAGTTTCCACTTTATGCGTAAGGAATTTTATACCCTGGGATGTAGCATTCACAATTTCATATTAGCTCTTCTTGCAGGGTTGTCTGGTCACCATCTCTTTCTTTATACAGGATATACTTCAATCAAACCCGGGATCTAGCTTTCCCCCAAACACAGTTTGGCTTTTTCTTCCTCCATGCTGCCTCTTTACCTTAGCATCGTTGTCCCTATATCTTCTTTGTACCCTCTGTTTCAGCTAAAATGTCACTACCTAGAGGAAGTTGTTCTTGATTTTCTTTGTCCTAGTCTTTCAGATGGAAGTAACAGGTCTGCTGTCTGGACCCCACCATATCAATGTACGCCCCCCTTGTCTTCTGCTTATGACGGATACACAATCTTCTCAGCTCTTCCTTGTTCTAATAAACAGTAGATTCTTGAAAGATCAAGAACATCATTAAAATCAGCAACGACTCTGTGACCTGTAAAGCTTTTAATAAATGTGGTCAGCAAATATTTAGATTGAATTAAATTTTTAGTTTTTAAAAGGGATTTCTAAACTACACCTTCTAATTGGTTTTAAGTTCACCTATATATTTAGCAATAATTGAATTCCTGCTGTTAGTAATGAAGCGATTTTAAGAGTTATCCCCACATAGAAAGAAAGCGTCCATGCTTAATAGATAACTGGCCACAACCAATCTGCAACAAATAAAGTCTATTAGGTATAAACTGTTGCAACTGCTTTGTTATTTAACAAAAGGATTCTGATTTTATGTAACACAAATATCATGTTGGATTGAGTATGGTATTACTAGTGTTGAATTAGTGTGGTTTTCTAAAAGTAATAGTTTTCTTATTTTATGTGTATTTGCATTTAGCCTGTGTGTGTGTGCATGCACCACATGTGCGTCTGGTGCCCACAGGTGAAGAGTGCATCAGATTCACCCGAACAGTAGTTAGAGAGCAGTGAAGCATCACATGGGTTCTGGGACCCCAAACCCATGCCTTTGGAAGAGCAGCCCATGCTCTAAATTGCTGAGTCGTCTCTCCAGCCTCATACATGTGCAAACTTACTTTTTAATAGGAAGGTTAGTTTAGATTACAGATTCCTAGGTAGGAGTGTACCATTCAGTAGCTCCAGGTCTGTGATCTAGGATCCTATTGGCTTTAGTCTCCTCTACCCTCAGACTCTAGTCTAAACAAGTTTCAGATCTGTGAAAGAAGAATCCAGAGCTAAGTTCGGGAAGTGTAGAAAGAAACTCCCCAGAAGTTCCAAATGAAGCAATCGGAGACATGCTGCTGTTGTGGCTGGCCTTTTATTTTCTTGTTAATTTTGCTGGTTATGAGCACTGACTGCTTGCTCTTCCACCTGAGCTCAATTTTCAGCACCCACATGGCAGCTCACCACTGAGTACAACTCCTGTTCGAGGGAACTTGGCACCCTCACACAGACATACATGCAGGCAAAACACCAATGCACATAAAGTAAAAATAAATAAATCTTTAAGTAAATAAATAAAATTTACTAAGCAAATGGGAATTTCTTTGTGGCATTTTCATACATTTCATATGCTACTGTACTTTGTTCATTTTACCCCTTAATTATATTTTAATATTATAATAATTATGTATGATTATATGAGCTAAAATAATACTTTGATATGTATACTTATCACAGGATATTTTATAAGTCTAAGTCATACATGAAATATTTCATCTACTTTTCTATGGTGAAAACACCTGAACTCTAGCTTTTCAGCAACTATGTAATGTCCCTTATGCTGTAGTCTGTCACCATGTGGCCAGATGTTGACTGCCTTTCCTAATTGAAACACTGACTCATTTGACCAACATCTCCTTCCCGTTTGCTTCCTCTCTATCCTCCAGCAAACTCTGCTGTTCTCTCTGACAAAATTTGATCTTTTTCAATCCCAAGTTTAAGTGAGATCATGGAGTGTCTGACTCTATGCACTGCACACACACAGCACATACATACCCCTCCATCCTCATTTCATGTAGCATGATGTTCGTGCATGTTATCACAAAGGCTTGAATGCAAGCCTTTCACTCTTTAGCGAGGACATTCTTTCAAAATTTCTGCATGTTTCCTCCCATCGCGGATACTAATCAGACTCTATCCAAGTATGTCAACTGACGATGACACTCCTGATGGTGCACATGACTTCCTGTAACCATGAGATGAAAAGCTGGGCCACATGCCCAGAATCTAAACTAAATCAAAGAAGGCTTCGTTGAAATTAGGCAAGGAGCCTAGAAGAACTTCACTTTGTCTAACCCCAAGTTTTCAATTCCATTGACCTATTTTATAAAAATCTCTGTTATTTGGAGGGAAGACAGCTGGGGGTGGGGGGGTGCTGCTGAGCAGTGGAAAGAAGAGGACAGGAAGCAGTGGGCTAGGGGGAGCAGGGAGTTCTGTGTATCCAGCATGAGAAGGACACTTGTTGACCAGTGCCCGCTGGGTACTTTGAATAACAGACAATGTTTGAATACTGGAGTTGAACACAAAGAGACCAGGAAATCATTCATGACATTCCAGTTCTTCAGAACAGGGTCCCTCATGATTTCCCATATGCCAAACTTCTGACCTCAGTTTAGATTCTAGAAAAAAGATGTACTTTTAAGCCTTGTATGACTCCGAACCTTCAAAGAAGGAATGAATGCTAGTAACTTGTTCTTGTTCTCATTCCAGCGTATTCTCTCTTTATGAAGGGAAGCTGGAATAACAAATGAGTGCTTCCAGCTCCTTAGTGATAAGTACTGCAAAGCACTTGGCTTTTGTTATTTTCTCCTGTTCGCCAAAGACATCAGTACCCTAACCTGTAGAAGGAGTGAACAGGTGTTACAGCAGGATTTGAAAAAGCAAATTCAAATCATGAAATATGGGGATAATGGACAGATATTAAGTAGGGATGAATAAATACCGCTTAATTCCACTTGTAATTCTGTTTACATTTTTTGAGTGTTGTGGGGTTTGAAGGCTTATGTGATTTGCCTTTTAAAATCAGGTATGAATCCATTCAATTGTTAGAGAAAGGAGACTTGGCTGTTATAAAATGTAGGTAAAACATTAGCACTGAGATACAAAAATGACTGCAGCTACCATACCCACTTTAAACCTGAATATATTATCATTATAATGGATTAAAACGTTTCAGCCACAGGTTTTATTCTGAAAACCAGAATTATAATAAGACGGAACTAAATATACTTAACATCTTTCCCCAGCCAGAAATCACAAAGGAGAAGCATTGGACCAGCTCAGCAGGTGAATGTGCCCATTGTGCAAGCCTGGCTGCCCAAGGTCAAGCCCCAGAACCTCCATAAATGGGGGAGGAGACAAATGACCCCACAAAGTTGTCCAGTGACCTCAGTCAGCACAATAGTGCAAATGCACTAACAATGAATTACTCCATCAAAAGAAGACATAGCAACATAAGCAGTAGTTTTGTGTTATTGAGGCAGGGTTTCTCTCTGTAGCTCCAGCTTACCTTGAACTCTGTTCTTGAATTCTTGTCCATATTCACCTCAAATTTATAATCTTCCACCTCAGGCTCCAAGCGCTGAGATTACAGCTGTGTGCCCCACATCCACCTCCTTTACTACACATCCCAGTGGTGCAGTGCAGGTGAATCAAGGGAGAGCAGCAAGTCGTATTTCCTTGGAAACTTGCTCTCAGTACCTCTAGCTTTAACCACTCTTGCCACACACTTTGAAGTTGCCTCTATTATGTGCACGTCCATTCACCAAGCTTTAGACTGAGGGCCTGTAATGCATATGCAGATTATATACAAAGCTAAACAGACAAAATTCATCTTTGTATTTCCAGAGTTTATGACATTGGGCTGGGATAAGAGGGGCTTCTTGGGAAGGTCTTTGTTACCTAAAACAAATTCTCTCATCTGTAAGAAATGAATTTAAAGTGTCAAAGTGTCAGCCTTGTCTTAGCTGATGAACTAGTCTCTCACTACACAAACATATGATTCTGTTGTTCTTTTGCTTCTTTTTTTTTTTTTTTTTTTTTTTTTTTTTTGTAATCCTGCTCCTAGACTCTTCCTCTAGCATAATTTCAGCACACCGTGCCCTGTTCCAAACCCTCAATGGTTCTTGAACAACTTGAAAGGTTATCCATCCTCCTTGTGGATAGTATCCAAGTTCTTCTACAATTTAGCCTTCAGTGACTTTTTACAACTGATCCTGGTCTACATAGTGTCTGGCAGGAGGGGCGTCTCTACAAACACAATGGCCAGGAGAGTGTGCATTCACGAGAGACAAAAAGAAAGTCCAGTCCAAAATGACTCAGTAGCCAGTGTTGGCTCAAACTTGGAGAGTCTGGCATCAGGTCATTTGTTTTGGGCATATTTGAACACAGCACAATTTGTAAAAAAAAAAAAAAAAAAAAAAAAAAAGTTTCCAGGTGATAATTAACTCAACCCCATGTGGACAACAAAGCTTAAGGCATGTCTATATTGAAACTTCTAAAAAGTACACGTGACATCTTCAATAAAGATGGATTCTATACATCCACTGAGAAAACAGGCTCAGAGTAAACAATCTCAAGATAAGGGTCTAGGAAAAGCCTGCCTGGCCACACAGATAAGGCAGAAGTCACCAGTTTATTAACCATCTCACTCCCCACCTTCCAGGCAGAAAACAGGATGTACATCTTTTCTTTTGGAGAGACAGCCCTATATTTAACATTCTTGGTTTCCCTAGTGTTTATCTGTAAACACAAGGACCTCCATGCCTCCTACAACACAGTGAGTTCCAGACCAGCCAAAGATATATAGTGGGAGAGACTTTGTCTAAAAAAATAAAAGTAACTGGAGAAAAAGTTGAACATACTCAGTGATGCTTTCAATATTTTTCCCGTGAGCTTTGCTTGTGTTGTGTCCTCTACTTAAGATGCCCAATTTGTTCCTTTATTTCCATTGTTTTTATGTGTGTGTGTGTGTGTGTGTGTGTAAATTATGTGTGTGCTTTAAGGGTTTTTGTTGTTTTCATCATGAGGAGAAACAGGTTTCATTGTGATATTTTCACACTTTCTCTCTTGTTATTATTTCTCGCCCATCTCCCATTAGAGCTACTCCTCCGCACTCTTCAGAGTACCACTGTACTTTCATGTGATATATTTATCACATTTTATTTCATATACTGATTTATTTCCTCTTTAAAGATGGGCACAACGCCATTGTACATATGGTCTACATAATTATTCATTCGTCTATTGATAGACACCTAGTCTGATTCCCTGGCTTAGCTATTGTGAATTATGCACTAAATGCATAAATGTGCAAGGGTATCTGTGATATGCTGACTTGTAGGGTCCTTCAATTATATACACAGGAGCCATATGTCTGGGTCATACAATAGTTCTTCTATAAGTTGCTTGAAACACTATCTGGCTGATTTCCATATAGCTGTATAGAATGACATTCTCACCAGCAGTCTATAAGAGATTCCCTTTCCCCATATCCTTATCCATGTTTTTTGTCACTTGTCACTTTAATGTTAGCCTTTATTGATGAGCTGAGATATAATCAGTTTTTTTTTCTTTGTATTTTTCTGGAGGTAATGATGTTGAACACTTTTTCAAATATGCATCATCCCTCTGCATTTCTGTCTTTGAGAAATGTCTGTTCCATTCCTTATCCCATTTGTTGATTGGTTGGAAAGTTTCTGCATGCCAAAGGAAACGTACACCAGAGTCAAGAGACCCTAAAGAAAAAGGAAAAATTACTTCCAAGTATACATTTGACAGGTGGTATATATCTAAAATCTATGAAATATTCCAAAAATTGAATGTCTCTTGACTCTGGTGTACGTTTCCTTTGGCATGCAGAAACTTTTTATGTGATGAATCCTACTTGTAAATCCTTGGGATTGTTTTCTGTTTCATGTGCTATTGAAGTCCTTTTCATAAAGTCTTTGCCTACACTTGGATCTTGAAGATGCTGACCTGTTTTCCTCTTGAACTTTCAGAGTTTCATATCTCTCATTAAGGACTTTGACCCATTTTGATTTTTTTTTTAATTTTTGCAGGATAAAAGATTTATATCCAGTATCAGTTGATATGTGAAAATCCAGTTTTCACAGCACAGAAAAATATTGAAAGCATCACTGAGTATGTTCAACTTTTTCTCCAGTTACTTTTATTTTTTTAGACAAAGTCTCTCCCACTATATATCTTTGGCTGGTCTGGAACTCACTGTGTTGTAGGACTGTCTGTCCTCTAATGCATGTTTTTTACCCATTTCAAAGATTTAGTGACTGTCATTATGTGGGTTTATTTCTGGGCCCTCTATTCTATTCCATTAGTATGTGTGTCTATTTTCATGCTGTAAGTACCCTCTCTATTAAGTTTAATTAACTCTTTAAGAATTTCAAACCATGTATTATAACCATATCCTACCCCTCCCCCAAATCCTCCTAAATCTGCTTCCCTATCTACCCTTCTTAGTAATCTCTCCGTCTCTCTCTCTCTCTCTTTGTCTCATGTAGTTTGTACTGACCAACAACCCCCAAGGGTGGGGCTTGCCCTACTGTGTAGTTGATATGGCAGGGGTCACACCCTTGAAGAAAACTGACTCTTCCTCTCCCAGCAGCTATCAGATGCCATTAGCTCCTCAGCTAAGACTTCATGCCCAAGTGCACTCCTCCAAGCTATTGTTGTGTCTGGCTTGATATTGCATATGTCCTGTGTATACATTTGCAGTCATCCAAGTTCAGTGTTTTTTAAATCATTTATTTTTTTAATTATATTTACATCATTCCTCCCTTGTCTTTTGCCCCCCAAACCCTCCCATACAATCCTGCTTGCTTTTTCTCCTTAAGTATTGTTTCACATATTTGTGTGTTTGTATGTGTTCCTTGTAACTGGACATTTCCTGTCTTGACTACTTGTTCCCAAATACCTGACTCAGAGGCTGAATATAAGTCATAAATGCTCGGCCAATATCTCTGGCTTATTACTAACTAGCTCTTATATTTTAAGATAACCCATATTCCTAATTTACCTTCTACCACATGGCGGTACCTTTATTAGCATGGCACATTCATCTCCTGTTCCCTCCATGTCTGCAAGCAACTTCTCTGTCTCACCCTTCTCCTTCCCTTCATCCTTAGTTTGGTCACCCTGCCTATACTTTCTGCCTGGCTACTGGCCAATCAGCATTTTTTTTAAACCAATTTGAGTGACAAAACTTTACAGTGTACAAGAGAATTATTCTACAGCAATTCTTAAATACATAAATACAACCTGCTAAGTCTGTATGATGTTATCTGTATGTATGTTTTTTAAGGCTAACCACTGCTATTGGCTAACTATAATAAGTATGCTGTTCCCTGGGCAAGACTATTTCTTCCATGCTTAGCATTCCGTAGTTTCCTTTTTTGTTTGTTTCTTTAGTTGGTTGGGGTTTTGTTTTTTTGTTTTGTTTTGTTTTGTTTTGAGGCATGGTCTTTCTGTGTACCTCTGTTTACCTGAAACTCTCTAACTTTCTATATAGATCAGAATGGCCTTGAACTCACAGAGATCTGCCTGCCTTTGCCTCCCCAGTGCTGGGATTAAAGGTGTTCAACACTAAGCTTGGCTACTTGTAACTCTGTGTGTAGGATTGAAGCCTAGTGATCTTCCCCACTCCACCCCACCCATCCCTGTCCTCATTGGCATGTCTATTAGTATATTTTTTTATGTCTTTATCCTTAACTACTCAGCTACATTTTCTCTGTGCCATAACATAGAAACATATCTCATGACAAAAATAACTTTGTTTTCAGAGGAACTGTTATGAGCAGAGATACAGAAGTGTGTAGTTTTTTGAATGGTAAATAGCAAATGGAAGACTGAAAGTAAATGGCAGAATTTCAAACTCTGAGGATTCATCTCAATCATAATAATAATATAAGAATCAAGTAGTCCTTGTGCCTGGGATCAGGAAGTCATTTACAAGGTCTTGTAGTGAAGTGCTGGTGGGATTCTTCATTTTGTGGTCAGAGACATTTAAATGTCTTTCTTTAACCTTGAGAATTATGGCCCATTCCTCAAACACTCAGCATACCTGTGAGTGGTTAATGGAGTGGAACAGTTTTGATTCATTGAGAGGCTGTTGATGAAGAAATGTTCAGGCATGAGATTCAAGCAATATTGGAACCCATTTTTAAACAGGCTTTCAACAGGCAATAAACTGGAGACTCCCCAGTGAGATTCAGCAAAAGCAATGGGCCTCATTCGCCAGGGAGTTGGCATTGGTCCCAATACCTAAAACATCCAGGGTACTGGGCATCAATGACAAGCAAGAAAAGGAAGGAAAACATGGGAATAATCTGAAATACACTTCTTGATCACAAAGACAGGAATCAGCTTTAAGTTACTAATCAAAAATGAATGGATGGAGTACTCTCTGATATATTCAACACCAGATTCCATTAGGACTGGGAACAAACTGTAATAAAAAAAAATATGAGAGCTTTGGAAACATGAAAGATGGGTTTGTCTCTTATGACTTATCATTGATATGGAGTGCAATTAATTATATCCACCTGTTTCTTTCAGCTTGTGCGACTGGATGGAGATTTTTAGCTAGAAGGTAGTGGTTCTTTTTGCCAGATAGGCTTGTGTTCATTGTCTTTGTTGCCATTCTCTCTCTGCTGGCAGAGGAGAATCTGGCTCTTCTACCATCCACGACAGAAGACAACCATACTGGTTAGCATACAGCTGTTTATCTCAGTAAGGTCCAGGAAATTGTCCTCCAAACTCTGGGAAAGTGATAATGGGTGCAGGCACAAAATGATAAATAGAAACCCCAGATCCTGAAGGCCAGGTGTCCTCTCAGCACCAGAGCCCAATTACACAGAATATTATTGTAAACCCAAATCAAGCCTGCATTTTAAGGCTAGCACTTAAAAAGCAGAGTTGTGTACATGAGCTCCAGCAATTTACTCTTTATCTACAAGCATCGCCAATGCAGACACATGAACCCTAGCTAAAGGATGGAGGACAAAGCCAAATCAATACAAAAATGAGTTCCCACTTTTCTTCATTGGTCTCTCTTAATTCCCGGAAATTTCAACTTATAGGTTTTTATCTTATAGTTTCCAAAAAATAGTGCATTCTTGAAATATTAACAGAAGAATTCTCACTTTTCTGTCTCCCTGGATAGATTTCTTTCCTACCTGCCAAATATAAACTTCTTACTTGTTGTTAAAGTCTATCTTACTTTTGAAGAATGTGTATGTGCTTTCTACCTTAGTCCCATGTTTCTCAGCAAAGCACCAGGTAAGAATAGAAAGGAAGAAAGAAAGAGAGGAGAGAGAGAGAGAGACTAATATTTAGATAGCTCACCCTTAGGTAGGACATCGTTAAATTATTGGTCTTTTATTAGTTCTTACTCTCCCAGGAAAGGCTCCCTGAATTGCCTGGACCCCTCAAACTTGAAGAACTCTCAAAACATTATGGCTTCCAAAGTCATTTAGTCAAATTTACTACAGATATTGATCTCTTGGTTCTGTGGGATTGGCAAATGATAGGTGTCACTGGAAAATGAGGAAAAAATAACATTATCTCTTAAGGATTTCAGCTGTGTCTCAAAACTGCAACTTCCTGGCATACAATAGATCTGTGTAAAATGTTCAGAGATTTATTATAATAGACAGAAGCTGTAAGATTCTCAGAAAAACAAAAACAAAAAATACAAACACACACACACACACACACACACACACACAAAAGGTCAGTGACCTAATATCATTAAGAAAACTTCCTGGAAGCAAGTGGACTGGAATGGATCCTAAATAACAGATAGGGTTTGAAAGACAGAGAGAAACAGGAATGAGAACATCTTAAGCAAACGAAGGGACTCTGGCTGGGGAAATCTGCCCTGTCTTCCTCCATAAACATGAGAATGCACCTAAGTTAGCACTCAGACACACTCACTGCTGGCCTGTGAGTCCTAAACCTGCCAAACAATGCATCATGGGTGACACTTCAAATCACAGGTGTATTAGTCAGGGTTCTCTAGAGAAGCAGAACTTATAGAAAGTGTGTGTGTGTGTGTGTGTGTGTGTGTGTGTGTGTGTGTGTGTGTGTGATTTATTAGAAGGACTTACAGGCAGGCTATTGTCCAAGTGATCTAACAGTGTCTGGGTATGAGCAGAAAGTACAAGATTCCAGAAGTTGCTCAGTCCTGGAGGCTGGATGACTCAGCTGGTCTTCTGCAGACACTGGAATCCCAAAGAAACAGGTTCTAATGCCAGTGAAGGGATGAAATTGCCAGCAGAGCAAGAGCTTCCTACTTCCATGTCCTTGTATAGGCTTCCAGTAGAAGGTGTGGCCCAGATTAGAGGTGTATCTTCCCTCCTCAGACATCCAGAGCAAAAGACTGGACTAGAAGGGGATTTACCCACTTCAAAAGCCTCTCTTGGGTGTGTCCTTCATTTCTGGATTGTAGTTCATTCCAGATATAGACCAGGAGTAGCCATCACAGCAGATTATGCTTAATTGGGAGCCATTCTTTCTGTAACTTCACAGTCTCATAGTTTTATGTTGGTCATAAAATCACTGAAATTTGGATCATTTTTAAATGATATTGAACAAAATTATAGGTTGATACTGGTGACTCATATGTTTATTAAATTCCTTAAAGCTTAGGGCATTATGTTTAAATCAGTTCTTTTTGGCACATCCAGCACCACTGCCCTTCCTTTTATATAAAAGGAAAATTCTCAGAAAGGTAAAAATAAATAAATAAATAAACACTAGCTTTTCTATAATTGCTTTTAAGCACTGGACAGATCCAAGCATGACTGGAAAGGCTCATCCCTAGTGAAGGGAATAGGCAGTTTTTGACCACCCCTATGTTTTGACCTAGTTTTCAATATTTTGATGAGCTGTCATTTTGAAAAGATAAATCCAAACTCTCTGTTTGCCTTTGTCCTGTACCTCAGTAAGAAAAACCATTCAAGAATTAGGGGAGAAGCACAGTAAGTTTCCTAGTTATAAATAATGTAGCGATTATTACATGTGCAAGTGCGGGTTAAGACTGGTACATCATGTGGAGTCACACATAAAGTGATGGGGTAAAGTGTTAGAAGGGTAAATCTTGCTTCCTCAGCCAGTAGATGGCATGGCAAGAAGAAGGAGGCATAAGGTTGTTGATTGGGGAAGCTTGCACTGTTAGTTACCCACACAGGACTGAGTAAACAGATGGCAGAGGGCAAAGGTCAGGTTCTCACTATGAAGAGTGGGAGTTTATACACAAGAAAGGAGACAGGAAGTCTTATGTAGATGGTAATAGAGCATTGGATACATGTTTATGAATTGATATTTAGCTTAATATAGATACAGATGGTTACACACAGAACTACTGATAGACCTGTGTACATACCTAACTTAATTTCCCCTGTATATGTACACACACACACACACACACACACACACACACACACACACACATTTCCCAACAACTGACAAGCAAATATATCCTGTAGCAATAGACACCTTAGGACCAACATCTTGTTTCCTAACACTGTTCTTCAATCAAAGGAATCATAGATCCATTGAAAATGGCTGATTGTGGGGCTTAACTAGTGAATCTACATATCAAACTTGGCACATTTCATAGTATCAAAATATAAGAAAGTATAAAAACAAAAATGATAAGCTATATTAAAAAGAGACAGGAACCAAATGGAATGTTTCCCAGTGGCCAAAGTTAAAGTAATTTAAACAACAGAATAAATCTATACTTACATAAATAATTAAAATAATTACATAATTAATGAGGGAACAGAGACAAATCTGTCTGCATAAATCCAAATAATTTATGTACAGACTCAATCCTTGGAGACAAAGTGAAATCTCACTCTCAATAAGTGTTAAGTGAGAGAGTGAATTCCTTCCAAACAAATACAGTGAAGCAAGGAGAAGAAAGGCTGGCTTGTCACGGAGAGACTTGACAAACAACACTTCAGCTGGGCTGCCAAGGTCAATGTCCACAGCCAGGTTATCACAATTCTGTTGTTACAGTGTTATAAAAATGGGTTCTTACCTTTTTGATCTGCCTTCTCCAGATCCATAATTCACCAAATTCCAATAGAGAAATGTGTTATAAAATAAGTGACTGGCATTTCTCAGAAATGTCAACATCATCAAAAATAAGAAAGGTCTGAGAAATTGTTACAGCCAAAGGACACCAAGGGAGACCTGATGAGTAAATGCAAGGTGTGATCCAAGATGAGTTTTTAAACACTGAGTAATGCACATTATTATAGTTAATATTAATGCATTATGTTGCTATGCTAACTGTAACCAATGTACTGTGGTCATATATGTAAATTATAGGAATTAGGTATGGAGTATATGAAAATTCTGTTCTTTTTTGTTTGTTTTTGCTGTCTCCTGAAAAAGATTGTTAAAATAAGTGAAGAGCTGGAGAGATGTCTCAGTTAATAAACTGCTGGCTGTGTAAGTATGATTAGACCCTCACCACATAAAAAGCCAGGTATGCTGATACACATCCATAATCCCATGTCAAGGAAGGCAAAGGCAGGCTATAGAGCTCATTAGCCAGCCACCCTAGCCAAATAGATGAGATTCAGGTTCGATGAGAGCTTCTGTCCCCCAAAATAAGGGACTGAGCATGTTAGGAAGACATCCACCAATGTCCTGTGGTGGATGTACATATATGTACATGTGTGTGGATACCTGCATACCCATGAACACAGAAAGCAATGATTTAAATGGGGGATTAGGAATGTATGTAGAATTATTTAAGAATCCCCAAATATATGCATGTATGGAATTCTCAAAGTATAAATAAATTTTAAAATATTGAAGAACTCCAGAAAAAAGCAACCAATTGTAGCCCAAGGATCAACATAAGTGAAATATTGCAGGCCAGTGGAATGAAATGGCTTAATAGGTAAAGGCACTTGCCAGCAAGTTTGACTATTGTAACCCACTTAAAAGAAGGAGAGAACCAATTCCCACAAGTTATCTTCTGATCTCCACACATGTTCCATAACTTGCACATACCCCCAACACACACATACACATATGTGTTCAACACATGCAAAGTGAATAAATGCACAAAAAGATTGTTTTATTATTGCTATTTGATCTGGGTATAGTAGCCTACACCTTTAATCGAAGCTCTCGGAAGGCAGAATCAGTTCTCTGTAAATTCAAGGTCAGCCTAGTCAACATAGTGAATTCCAGGCTAGCTAGAGCTGCCTATTGAGAGCATTCCTAGGAAGGGGGGTGGGGGAGGAAGGAATGAGAAAGAGGGAGGGAGGGAGGAAAAGGAAGGAAGAAAGAAAAAGAGAAAGAAACAAAGGAAGGAAGAAAAAGAGAGATATGGAGAGAGGAAAAGAAGAAAGGAAATGAAATGCTGCTATTTGAAATGTACAACATTTATAATGAAACTGAATCCTTCAAAATGTTCGCTAAGTTATTGAGTTCCAACCTTAGTATATTTAAGCTCACAAGGTTATATTTCTACTACAGTTTCCTGGCAAAGGTTTGATGTGAAGAGACAGGAAGAAGCAGATGCCACATGTTTTAGGCCAGGCAGACAGAACCAAACTGTCTTTATTTGGGGAAAGCAGCCTTTGGTAACACATAATGGAATGGCTGCAGCTGCTATATTAGTTAGACTTTTTCCTCACAGTGATAAATACCCAAGGAGAAGGGTTTGAAGGAGGGAAGATGCATTTTAACTAAGGGTTCCAGAGGTTAGGAGGTTCCATGTTTCGAGAGTATGATAAAGGAAGTGATAAGTCTTACGGAGACTAGGAAGCAGGGAGAGACTGAAAAAGAAAAGGCCAATGGAGATTGTTTAGGTGGAAGCCCCACCTCCCGCCCCCCCCTCCAGACTGCCCATCAAGCAGTAGCTCCTCCCCCAGAGGTTATTTAAGGCCCACCCCTTGGGAGCGCCTCATGGTTTCCCCTCTTTCCCAAGACAACCCAGGAGTACTTCACTCAGATTAAAACCTGGACTTTAATTTTGCTTGATTGGCTTATTGCATTTTCGAAGTTACCCACTACCAAAGGGATATTTTGACCTCATCAGACTAGATCCCGCCTTCTGAACTTCCACCAAATAAAGCCACGAAATTATGGCTCTACACTACTCTGTTGCTAATATCAGAACACTTGTCCTTCAATGATTGTACCCACGATCTGGGAGCAAAGCCTTCAGCTAGTAAGCTTTGGCGGTTCGTTTCATAAACAAACCACTCAACTATGTTCTAGTGAAATTTCCTTATGGAAGTAGGCAAGCAGGCTTCGGTGTGCCAGGGGCTATCGTGTGCTAATCTCTCATTTACATTAGAATTTGGACATTGGTGTAAAGTATAATTCAGATGCTATCAACAATTTATCAAACAATGTTTTGTGGATCGAGAAAATATACTGGCGAGGCATAAGAGATAGAGTGGATATGAATCAAGAAGAAGGCAAAATGAACAAAATATCCTACCTAAGATTATGTTTAGTGTATAAAGCTGTATCTTTTTTAATAGGGGGTGTGTAGTGGGAATTCATTTCTACCAATAGTTACAGAGTCTTAAGACGTGGCTTCAGTATGTGGATATGATCCCTTATAAGGAAGAGGAAGGGTCCTACTACAGGGCCTTATCAGGATTTGTTCAAGGTGGGCATGTGATGTAATTCTTAAGAAAGCTGGCTTCAAGGGCAGGATGATGCATTCAGTGTCTATTCGGTGTCTGAATATGTCACATTTTACTGTCTGTACTTATTTGGACCCATTCCTCAGTTTCCTGAAAAACATGCAGAATGGTCTATACATTGTATGAAAAGCTGTAGTAACAACTAAGTGGAAAATTGGATTAAAAAAAAAAAACACTGTGAGGATAATAATCATGACTGCTTATGTCAAGTTACCATGAAAATTAAATGAATTAAAAGTTGATAAAGTTGCCAGGCATGGTGGCTCATTCCTTTAATCCCGGATCCTGGGATTCAGAGGCAGGTGGATCTCTGCTATCCTAAACCAGCCTGATCTACAGAGCAAGTTACAGGACAGCTAAGACTAGAGAGACCCTGCCTCATTGGGGGAGGGTCCAATTTTATTTTCCTATAACCCCATAAAAACAAGAGAAACACCCTTTCTTGCCGAAATATAAGACAAAATTCACTCTCAAGTAATTGAGAAGCAGAGCTTAGACCCTGTGAACATTGTGGTGCTCTCTAGGGATTCCAAGTAACTCAAAGTCAATGGTCATGGTTAGATCACATGGCTAGTAATGACAGAGACAGGAGTTTAGTCTGTGGTCTTCATCTGCTCCATCCTTCTGAGGCTTCTTGCCATGTTTCCTTCACACTATCTCTTCTATCCATTCTCTCATCTAACACTAGCTCCAGACAAAACAGGAAGTGCAATTCATCAGAACCATTTGAGGAGACACTGATTTAAGATGGTCATTGGTGTTGATCATTCAGCATCATGACATTTCACTGCCGACCTTCCATGTTTCTCTAAGGCAAAAGAACACATTTCTTGCTCTAAACCCAGTCTGTGAGATGAGAATAATCTCTTTTGAGATGAAAATGGAAATGTGTCCTTTTCCATCTTAAAATATCAGATTCCGTGTCCCACCATCTCCACTACAAGCAGGAGCTGACTTCCCTCAATCACAAAGCGTCCCAGACCTGTAAGAGAATGGGAATGATTATTGGTTGACAAACCTACTCATCTTATTTTCTGTACAAAGTAAGCATGCAAATTTACCATGGGGCAACAATTAACACAAGTGTATCTGCAGACTGGGAAGCTTTCGAATACCTCCATTTAAATCTTCCCATCTTTCTCCCTGATTTGTGTAGCTTCACATGGGCTCTCATTTACTGCTAATTTTGACATTAGTAGAAAACTGCATTGGGTCATCTCTTAGCAACGCTTTCCCTGTTTATTTCTTAGTGACCTCTCTGCTGTGTATATGCATGCATGTGTGTGGAGCCTGTGTTTTATCTTTGTCAAGGTCTTTCATCCTAGGTTATTGAATATGAGGGGTGTGGTGGGATATTTGCAGAGCCTCCTCTCCCAGTGTGAGCTGTGTTTTATGTATGTAAATGTGCCAGGGCTCTTTGGAAGTCTTACTCCAAAATGAAAAACAACAGCAAACAAGTTGAAAATCATGTTGGTGGCTTCCTATTACAGGGCATAGAAGACAAATGAAAATTATTTCTTGTTTAACTAATGACTTGAACTATGTAGGAGGAGATTGTCTTTCTCCACATGTTCCATATGTCCAAAGCACATTCCTAGGTCTCATTGTGTTCAGTGTCCATTCACAAAATTGTACCCTTGCTTTAACTGAGTATTTTTTTTTATTGATTACTTAGGAAAAAAAATATTAAGAAATGCTAAGAATAACTCCTAGAAACAGATTTGAAAATGTGGCAATTGTTCTTGTGGTGAATAAGGAAGGTGTTCACAGAGTAGATAAGACCGTGTGTGTGTGTGTGTGTGTGTGTGTGTGTGTGTGTGTGAGTGTGAGAGAGAGAGAGAGAGAGAGAGAGAGAGAGAGAGAGCTATGAATGCATAACTTTCAGATATAATAGGAGCAAGAAATTAACCAGATGTTGGTGGTGCACACCTTTAATCCCAGCACTCGGGAGGCAGAGGCAGGCGGACCTCTGTGAGTTTGAGGCCAGCCTGATCTACAGAACTAGTTTCAGGACAGGCTCTAAAGCAATGCAGAGAAACCCTGTCTCAAAAAAACCAAACAAGAAAAAAATAAAAAAGAAAAGGAAAAGAAATAAATGAAACTAGAATATCAACATATTCACATTTGGAAACAAACAAGGTTGATTTATCAGTAAGTTATTCAAGGGTGCTGTGATAATCCTCTTGTATGCTGTGAATATTAATTGCTCTCATTGGTTGATGACAAAGCTAATTTGGCCTATAGCAAGGCAGAATAAGGCTAGGTGGGAAAGCCAAACTGAAAATACAGAGAGAAAGAAGGGCAGAGTGAGAAAGATGTGAACCAGATACTAGAGAAACAAGATATGCTAGAGGACAAGTAAGATCATGCAGCAAAGTGGAGATTACTAGAAATTGGTTAATTTAAGCTGTAAGGGCTAGTTCGTAATAAGCCTAAGCTATAGGCAGAACATTTTATAATTAACATAAGCTTTTGTGTAATTATTTGGGACCAGGCAGCCAGGACAGAAAAGTTCCACCTCCATTTACACAAGGGTTTTGCTAGTACAAATTATTTTGGAGACTGAGAAATGACTCAGCAGTTAAGAGCACTTGCTGCTCTTCCAGAGGACCCACGTTCAAATCCCAGGCATCTATGTGAATGGACTCACAGTCACTTGTAATTCTAGATCCAAGAGGTCTGACACTCTCTTCTGGCCTCCTAACACACTTGTACACATGTGACATACACTCACCCAGATATACACATACTAATAAAAATAAATCAATCTTAAGAAAAGAATTACTTGCCAAATGCTTAGTACTTATCAGGCTTTCTCCTAGGCATTCTCTATGAAGCATCTTATTCAAGTCTCATAAAATCTAGTGTTATTTTTAGACCCAGTTTATAGACAGAAAAAGTAGTTCAGGATTCTTTTAAGTAAATTAGTAGATGGTTAAGGGGTCAATAATTTTTTTCTGTGTATCCCTGGCTATGCTGTCCTGAAACTCTCTTTGTAGACCATGCTGGCCTTAAACTCATATGTCTACTTGCCTCTGCCTCCCAGCTACTGGGATTAAAGGCATGAGCTACCACTGCCTAACCTAATTTATTTATTTTTTTCATTGTAGTGTACTCTTTCAGATTCAGATTCCGATGTATGCAAATCATGACCTTGCCTTTTTTAGTCTATTTACCAATAGGTTAAAAAAAAGAAAAGTAAAAATTTAGCTGGCTATTGTGGTTCATGTTTTTAATCTTCCTACTCAGGATGCTGAGGTAGGTAGACTTCTATGAATTCAAGGCCAGTCTGGTCTACATATGGAGCTCCAAGCCAACCAGAGCTACATGGTAGGTAAGATTTTGTTTCAATAAATAAATAAATAAACAAATAAATAAATAAATAAAACTTACAACTTGGCAGTCAGTTAAATATCAAAGTGCCTACTGACAAGATAATTGAGTAACAGAGCTCTTGGCAGAAATAATGGCACAAAAGGAGATTCTTTCCCAGTTCTGGTCAGGTTTTGGTGAAGGGGAGCTAGATGCTGCCAGGCTAAGTATTTAAAGAGGGTATGGAAAGTGCCATGAAGAGCAAACTGGTTCCAGAGCTCATGGCTCATTGGGGGATGGGGGATAATTGGAGTTTCTTCTGGCCAGGTCCTACCACCCTTCAACCCCAAATAAACACACAGAAGCTATATTAATGATTAAACTGTTGGCTGATGGCTAGGTCTGTCTTAATTGTTAACCAGTTTATATTAATCCATGTATTTTCACGTGGTTTTGGCTTCCTGGAGAATGCCCGGACCTGTTACTCCTTTGGCAGCTATATTGCATCTCTTCTTGGCGCCTCTCCTTTCCTTCCTCTCGTAGCCCTGTCTATACTTCCTGCCTGGTCACTCAGTGTTTTATTCATCAACCAATAAGAGAACCATATATACAGAAGGACATTCCACCATCGGGAAGAGTGATTTGATTTGTTGGGTACAGTGGGGGGAGGGGTATTGATTTGTTACTTTGCACTACTTGCGGTCAGCAGGCTTTATGAGCAGTAACTACTGTGAGTTATTCATTACTTTCCCTTCATATTTTGTGTGTATGAGTGTCTTGTCTCTATTCTATATGTGCACTATATGACTGAGTGCCCCACAAAGTCAGAAGAGGTGCCAGATCCCCTGCAACTGGAGTTACAGACAGTTGTGGCAAACCATGTAGGGTCATGAATGGAACCCAGAACCCCTGGAAGGGCAGTGGGTGCTCTTAACCACTGAGCCATCTCTCCATCCCCCTATTCATTACTTTCCAAACCATGAAAAGATAGAAAATACAGCCAACAACTAAGCAACAGCCATTATTGTAGAGTGATGCTGTTGGCATAGGCAGAGGTTTGGCTAGAACCAGACAGGACAGAAATTCTTGCCACAGAGAGCTAGAAATTCAGAACTAGAAGCACGTGTCTGTGGCCCTTCTTCCATGCATGCCAGGATAAAGGCATGAAGCAACATTGGGCAGGGGATTTTATTCCTGGAATAAGCTCACTAGGGAATTCTCTGTGTCTATTGTGTCGCTTGTACATTTTGCATTTGCCTTGGCTGTTTTATAATGTTTCTCCCTAATCAAAGCCCTCAATGAAACATGGGGTGGGGTGCTTGATGTATAAGAATGCTTGTTGAATAATTTATTCTCAGGAACCTTAGAAAATTGCCAGAGTGGGAATATATCAGAGAATAAGATCAGATGGGGCTTTAAATAATATTCCCTAAAACAACACAAAGGGGTGGCAGCCTACTCCCATAAGCTGGATAGATGATCTTGGCCATCTGGAATATTCTGATGTATTTTTAGAGCAGAATCTGGAGGTGGTCTTCAGAGGAAAAGCAGACCCTCTATAGCCCTGGAAATGCTGAGCCATCTGGCTGGCAGAACAGCATTTGCAGATACCTGTGGAGATTAATAACCACCACACTTTTCAAGCAGAACCACAGGGCTGGGTGATAGGTGGCTGAAAAGGACTCACTCAAATTTGAGCCTGAATGGCAGAGACAGTTCAGTACTATCATAGGGATAGTCATATAGGCATGCCACAGTCAGCAGTTAAGACTCTACCTGGGAACTTTGTCATGTGCAGGCCACAGGGCAGATTTTGTGAGTCTTAAAATGTATCTGATTTAGAAAATCCCACTTGAGGGAAATACTACAAAGTTACAAATGCAAATGTGATTGATCAGATCACAGGCCTCCAAATTTTCTTGTTAAGTGAGAGATCTAGGATCCCAAGCCTCATTAGCTTTTGAAATATGTCTCCCTCTATTATAGCAATTTCAACCAATAGGAACATAATAGGAACTCCAAATAAATCTTAAATAAAACTTTAGAGAGGTAAAAGTAAGCATGTGGAAGTCTTGTATTTCATTTAATCCAATATGTCTAAAGTAATATTTCAATTTGTGATCAATACAAAATTAACAATAAGATATTTTACTTTCTTTTTTACTATATATTTAAACTGTGGCATGTATATCATAAACCAATGAGGACTAGCCACCTGTTTAGTGTTCAGTAGCTTTGTGTGTGTAGGAGCCTCTAAACTAAATAGGATACGACTAGAGCTTTGCTGTGCTCCCAAATGATCTGTGAATCACCACCAACATCATAAGCAACACCATCAACACAATAATCACAATCTCCATCACCAACAGCATTACCAGCATCACCAACATTACCACCACCACCATCACCATCAAAGAGCTTGTTCAAACAAATATGCTAGACCTCAGTGAAGACAGACTGAGTTAGAACATATGAATATACTTTTGAATAAGTTTTCCTGGTGGTTGGCATGCACATTAAAGACTGAGATACTCTGCTTTTAATAGCTAAAATTAGAATACCTGAAAATTATTGCAGAAACAAAAGACATGAGAGTTCTCAGAGGAGGTCCAGAGGGAACAATGTTGCAAAAAATGACTAATGGAAGTGATTTATGGAATCAAGAAGACCGTAGTGGCACATGACAGATGAAGTTTGAAGAGGATAGTCAGAAATGAAAATCCTCATTGAGCAGGAAAAGAGGAAAAGGTAACTTGAATGGAAAAGAGATAGTGTGTCATAAACTGAGTCCGGATTACTTTTGGCATTGAAAAGGATGGCATCACCATGGTACAACTTAAAAGTGTGTGACCCAAGCAGGAGTTCCAGGTATTTCTTTTTTCTTTTCAACAAAGCCGTGAAAGGCTCATCTGCTGTTTCTCCTTTTCTGCCACACTTACCTTCCTTCCGCTGGTAACCTACTTCAGGGAATGAAATATTTGAACTATTAGCTCTGTCTGCACAGAGACTTGGGAACACAATTGTGTGAGAACAACTCTGAAATTCTATGATTGGAAAATGTTAATGTGGATTTAGGGCTAAAGATGAAATGAGCACTCTAAAGCTGCCTAGCTGAACACTTTCACGCCGGTGGCCTTGCTTAGTGATGCACGTCGTAGCTGACAGTGGCTGAAAAGCAGTTCACAGGGCTTGAATGCTTCAGGTCTTCGGTGACTGTGAAGCATTTGCTTAATTATAAAAACATCTCTCATTACAGTTGCAAATGGTATTCACTCAGCTTTTCAGTGGCATCATCTTCTTTTGCTAATTGGATTCAAGAAAACATAAATGTTTTTCACTGGAGCATCCATCATATATATATATCAGGGTTCAGAAGATGTTGTGTTGTTGTGATGATGGACTTTAAAAGAAAGAAAAAGCACCTGGTTGATGTAGCAAACTGAATGTTTTCATGTCTAAACAAAAGCCTAGCTATGTGGAATCACATATTCAAGTTCACGATTCCTTAATCTATCCAGTGTCTGGGACATGATTGGCAACAAATAAATACAATGGTAGATGGCAAGGTAACGACGTGAATATCAGTATCACAGTTATTTCCATTTCCCCTACTTACAGTTGATAAAAATTGCTTTAAGTTGATTATTTTGGTGAAATGAATCAGTTATTTCAATGAAATCTATTTTTATCTGTTTACAAAATTTAATTTATTTATTTAATATTGGTTGATCTACTCAGAAGTTCATTTCTGTAAATAAAGGCATAAAAAGAGACTGCCATTGGTGAATCATGTACAAATGACCTGTATTTTCAGAATAGCCCTTCTCAAGGAGATAAAAGAGATAGAAAATAGCCCTTTAAACAATTTCATATTAGATTATTTCCATCCTTTGTGGACAAGACACACACAGAGGAAATTATTTGTTGCATGACCTGACACAAAATATACTCATCAGATTTAATGTTCTTATAGACTAGGACCAATCATTAGACATGTGGATATGTACTGTGTGCTAATGACTGTTCTAGGCCATAGCAGGGACAGCTCCAAAAGACTGTTTTCTGAGTCCCTTTTGTTCGGGGGAACTTTCACAGAGACAATAATTATTTGATCATATTATGAAAACTGTGATCATAACTGAATAAGAAAAGTACAGGGGATAAAATGAATGATGCCACAGTTCTGACTGGATCATGAAGGAAAAATTCAGATTTGGGAGATATTTACATTGAGTCTTGAATGCAGAAAGACTGGAAATGGAAAACACTCATCTCAACCAAATAATATCAGTATTCTCATAGGGTTAGTCAGTGGTGTCCTGGAGTGCTAAGATGGAGTATATTCTGGAATGAACAGTAAGTTGGGTCTGGGTTTAGAGAGGCTTTGCCTTCTCTAAGAAGTGTCGTTTTAATCTCTGCAACACGGGCACCTGTGAAATGATTCTAGGCAGTGGACCACAGTAAGTAGATGTAATTTTCAAATGATGAATTGTAAAAGACAGAACTCAGCCAGCATGCTGGCAGACACTCTAATGCCAGCACTTGGGAGGCAAGAACAATAGAATCACAAGTTTGAGACCTGCATAGCTAGAGCCCTCTTCAAAAAGAAAATGGGAAAAGAAAAGGTAGAATTTGTTGCAAAAAGAGCTGTGCAATGGTCATTTTTATTCTATTTATTCATCTTGACAGAGTTTCACTGTACAGTCCTGGCTAGCCTGAGACTCCCTATATAGACCAGATTAGCCTTGAAGTCATAGCTATCCACCTGCCTCTGCTTCCCAAGTACTGGAATTAAAGGTGTACGTATGTCTGCTTAAATACAACTGGCTTGAGCCATTGATGGCTAGGTTTTTGTTGTTGTTGTTGTTGTTTTGAGACAGGGTTTCTTTGTGTAGCTATGGAGCCTGCCCTGGCACTTACTCTGTAGACCAGGTTGGCCTAGAACTCACAGAGATCTGCCTGCCTCTGCCTCCCAGGTGTTGGAACTAAAGGGGTGTGTCACCACTGCCCCACTCAATAGCAAGATTTTAATGTGAGAAGTAAATGAACGGAGAGAATCCAGGTTGTTTTCGTATTTGTTCACCTCCTGTCTTATTCCAGTCTCTGGCTCCACCGTATAGGTGGCCAGTTCTAGGGTTGGAGCTGGAGAGGTATATTCATTGTCTTCAGCTTCATGTCAACCCTAAAACTAGACAGAAAACAACACGTTGCTCTTAAGCACTATCTAGGTAAAGCAAGAGAGTTAAGTCTCTCATTAGTTGTCAACAACTTGTGATTAAAAGGAAGGAAATATATTCACAGATGATAATTAAATTTCTTTTTGGTTTTTTTTGTGAATTTAAAAATATTATTATACTTTTGAGATACAGTAACAATGAGTTCATCTTTTTTGCTCAATAATTTGTGTTTTCTTGTCCAAAGTAGTGAATATTATAAAATTGTAGAAATAAGTAGCTGTTGTGTCTGGATATTGTTGTGCCTGGACATTGTTGTGTCTGGACATTGTTGTTTCTGAACATTGTAACTAGACAACATAACTGACATGGTGTTATCAATGTTGTGGAGAACCTAAAGCAGTAGCATTCTTTTGCTGTTGTTGTTTTTCGAGACAAGGTAGCTTTGGAGCCTGTCCTGGAACTCACTTTGTAGACCAGGCTGGCCTCTAACTCACAAGAGATCCACCTGCCTTTGCCTCCCGAGTACTGGGATTAAAGGCATGTACCACCAACTCCCAGCTAGCAGTAGCATTCTTAAGAAAAAGCAATCGAATTAACCATTTTCTTTCTGTTTTTGAGGATATCAGCTCTTGAACAAATTAAAAATTAATGTGCAGAGCAAAATTACAAAACAAAATACTTTCCTTTTAAAAACAAATGTAGAGCTGGGCAATAGTGACACATGACTTTAATCCCAGCACTCAGGAGGCAGAGGCAGATTTCCAAGTAGTTCAAGGACAGCCTGGTCTACAGAGCAAGTTGGGACAACCAAGGCTACATAGTAAAACTCTGACTCAAAAACGAGGGGGGGGGGGAGAGGAGAAGAAAGGCAAGGAAGAAGACATGTATTTATAAGGAGGAGGAAGGTAATGGGAGGGCAGCTCTGAGGAGACCTCAATGGTGGAGGAGAGAAGGGCAGCTCCACAGAGAAAGGGGCCTGAGTCACTGCAGCTGCTGGAGCCCAGAGAGCATGAGGGGGAAACAACAACCAAAAACAAAACAAAACAAAAAATTATATATCACTCTGCCTGCCTCCAGGGGAACCCACTTTTTCCTCCCAGCGTTGCCTTAGCACCCATCATCAACAGTCTCTTCCTCCTGGGTGCAGGCCTCAGCAGAGGGGGAAAAGGGGAGATGGAGACGAGGTTTAGACTATGTGCTCCCTGCAGCTGAAAAAGAAAACCCCACAAAACTCACATCTGTTCAAATTCCATGGCTATCTAGACATGATTTGTGATATTAGGAAAATAACTCCTACATTCAAAGACACTGAAGCGTTTGCTGGAACTCACAGCCAGAGCTAATAATACACCATGAGTTCACTTAAGACTGCTGCCCTACTGTGTATACAGCCTCTTAGTTTCACCTGCCTTTAGGAGAATGATGAAACAACCAACCTCGCCTGCCTTAGATGTCCATGTAATCAGTTTATACAACCTAAGACGACTCCTGGCTTTGATCTTAAATTATGTACTCTTGCATGCCCCTGGCCGATGAATAATGGATGCTTGTTTATGTGCTGTCTCAATAAATGCTGAAAACAGCAAGCAGATTGAAAGCAACCTTATAAAAATAAATATTTGCCATAAATGTTGAAAGCAACATACGGCTATTGCTTGATCGCATTGATTTGTTGTCTGAGTCAGCTGGGGTCAGTAAGTTTCATTCCTCGTAAAACTCTGTTAAAGATTTCTGTAAAGTACTCCTCATTCCTCCCCTCCCACTGGGTCTTTCTAGGGTGTTCAATAAAATCAGAGACAAAGCCCCGTGTAAGGGACAGAAAGAATGAGAGGGGGAGAGACAGACAGACAGATGGACAGAGAGATTCACTGGACAGCATTCAAGTAGGCACAGCCTCACCTTCCTACAACAGACAGGCAGGAGACCATACAAGCCACAGGGAGAGAGAAGCAGTGAGTTCATGTCTGAGCTCACTCTTTCTGAAACTGCTCCAAGAAGTAGTTTTGCTATTTTTTCTGTAATGCCACACTCATGTATTTTGGGTACTCTGAAGTTATTTTTAATGTGTTTAACCAGCACGGTGATTAATTCTTTCATGTAATATCTAGGCGCCCTGAGCACCTAAAAATCTAAACGGTAGAGAGAAACCCAAAACAAGCATTATTTTAGAAGGACATTTCATTTTTAATACTTAAAATTTACAAAACATCTCACTTGCCATGCAAGATGACTAGTAATGAAACCGTTTTACATTGCCTTGTTAAATATAGTTAGTACTAAAATTTTAAAAACTTACATCATTAGCTGATTGTGTCTGATGGAATTTTCATGTGTAATTATAAGATATCTGGTTTAGAATCCAAATGACCAAAAATTCATTATGTAGCCATAGGCTAAACATTGTTTAAACAGACATACTAAACAGACTGTGTACATTTTTGTCTGTTGTAAGCAAAGGTTCTCTTTTTAAATATTCTAATTTTTGTTGTTGTTTTTGTTTTTTGAGACAGGGTTTCTCTATATTGCTTTGGAGCCTGTCCTGAAACTAGCTCAGTAGACTAGTTTCTCAGTAGACTGGCCTCAAACACAGAGATCTGCCTGCCTCTGCCTCCCAAACGCTGGGATTAAAAACATGTTCCACCAATGCCTGGCCAAATGCTGTAATGTTTTTAGACATAGATTTTATTCCCCAAATAAGAAGAGAATCAGATTAGCAAATTAAATTTGTGATTTTTGGTATATGTCATTTCAATATTTTTATTTCTTCAGTTTCTCTTTTCTGCTCTTCCCTACCTCTGTTTTAACCCTCTCCCAATCCTCTTTTTTATATATAATTTATTTACTTTTATGTGCATTGGTGTTGCCTGCAAGAATGTCTTTGGGAGGGTTCTGGATCCTCTGTAACTGGAGTTAAAGACAGTTGTAAGCTGTCATGTGAGTGCTGGGGATTGAACCTGGGTCCTCTGGAAGAACAGCCAGTGCTCTTAACTGCTGAGCCATCTCTCCAGCCTCTCATTCTTCTTTCTTAAAAAAAAAAAATCTTGCCCAGCTTTACAGCATATGATCTGAAACAAAACAAAACAAATGAACAAACAAAAAAACCCTTAAATTTTTTTAAAAAAGGCAATAGCATAAGAGACATTGTCCATGACCTTAATATGTTTATATTATGGAAGACAAGAAGAGTTGGTTGGTTGATTGGTTGGTTGGTTGGTTGACTGACTGACAAATAGGAGTGTTAGAGACATTTATGAGTGTCTTTTAGTAGTAAGTGGATGTAGGTATAAAATAACACAAGGAAAAAATGTACAAAGGAAGTTAAAGTAGCTGAGGGTGTGGCTCAGCTGTGTTTACCTGGCATGCACAAAGCCCTAGGTTCCATCCCCAGTAGCATACACATTGTGTTTGGCGGTGCACACCTGTAGCCCAAGATCCGGGGGATGGAGAGCAGGAAAATCAGAAGTTCTGGTCATCTGTGGCTAGCTATAAGTTCTAAGCTAGCCTGGGTCACATAAGACCATGCCTCTCAAATAATAATGATATTATTATTGTTGCTTTTTTATGAGACTAAATGATGAATAGTCTTAGAAGACTAGGAATTCAAGAGATACGATTATCAAATCAAACTTTTGTTTTATGTATCTTGTAGCAGATTTTATTCCTCATGGACTATGGGGTAAGCATTATACTATCTCTTCTGGCCCCTTATCACTAACTCGAACTCTCAGACACAACCACTTTTACTTAATGCAGATACCAATGAATATTAAATGTAGCTGTGGCTTTTCCCTCACAGTCCCAGCTTTGTGAAGTGACCACTTGATGTTTTTTTTTTTTGACACCAAAAAGAGTGCAGATAAACTCACAAAAGGAACAAATGCTATAGTTGGGAATGAGATGTAATGACTCCATTTAGAGCTTACTTGGTGTTTTGCATAGCACTGGAATGAGTACTTGCAACACTGGGTTGATGCAGACAGTGGCATTTTCTTTATTCTTTTAGCTGGACGTTAATAGCAGCATTATGGATACATCCATTTATTCTTCCTCAAAGAAACACAGCAATGAAATCATGTAGTATGAGCGCTCCTTAGCCTTGATGTGAAATATCTGCTACTTTAGTGCTTTGCAGGGACAATTCTTCATATCATAAATCCACCCACATAGTAAATGGGAGGGCAGGCAGACAGTGACTCGGCTGAGTTATTAAAAGCCACTGTTAAATGTTGTTCAGAAATCTTGTGAAGCATCATTTGTATTATCAACAAAAATATATAATAACTAAACTATCCAGTATAATTAATTTTATATCAATATACTATGAAAAACACATCAACATATTTACATACACCTACTGGCACATTTTATAAGCATATTTTCCTTGTGAGTCTTCTGCTTTTCAAATATATTATGTAGGTTATGATTGCTTTTTTAAAATGATACTAGATAGAATAAGATGAAAACTTTTTTATATAACATGCGTGCAACCTTTATTCTGTTAGAATAGATGCTTTTCCACTCAGGCTGACTTGGAGGTTTTCACTTATGTGGCTGATTGTAAGGTATAAAATAAGGATGACTCAGTATTGTATGGAACATCTTTCATTGAGGAAAATGATAGGATAGCATTTCATCTCCACATAAGCCATATGCTTAGAGCTCAAATGTATTATGGGTTCCAGAAGGACTATTAAACCCTCACCCAGCAAGTGAGCATCCCTGAAGTATATTGGTTGCACAAATACCACTCACCTAGACCTGTCCATGTGTTCTTCATATTCTAACGCTGTCACTTTTATTAAGATTTATTTGTCTTTGAGATGTATCTCCAGATATTACTTTTCTGTTCACTAAATCCATCAGCGTTTCTAGGCTCCGGCATCATCTGTCTTTTCTTAAGCAGTGACTGTTTCGAATTCAATATTATGTTCACAGTGCAGAGGTCCTGTTGATTTCCCCAAGATGAAAACATTACTGAATCCTGTGCAGGGACCTGAAGACAAAATCTGGCCCTGAAGTTGCTTGAGATTATTCATGGGGAGAATTTTTCAGCTTTGTCTTTGTCCCTGCCTACAGCCATTGAATGCCTCTTAAATCACTGACAGAAAATTTAGGTCAACACATTGCCTGAGGTCATTTAAATTTCAAATCTGCTGCCATTTTCCTGCTTCTAGCAAATGGGAGGGAAAAGGACTGTGCCTCCAGCTAGTGAGCTGGACCTGAAATCTGGCACAGGGAACTTCAAGTCAGAGTCAAACTTATTTATGCTCTGCTGGAGGAAGTGTGTCGAGAAGGTTAATGAGTCTAAATTGGCTTGCTGTCTCCTGAGTCAGAGCCCAAATGGGACTAAACACAATGATGAGAGTTAGTCACTTTCACAGATTTTGTATCGCTCTGAGATTGTGGTTGAGTGTATTTATTATTTTTTGTTTTTGTTTTTGTTTTTTGTAATCATGAAACCTGTGTTTGTGGACCCACAGAAATGATCTGTGAACCAAACTCAGATTCTGTGGTTTGTTTAAACCACTCAAGTGGCAGGAACAAGATGCAGGCCTCCATGGCCAGCACAGAAACCACACACCATGGTCATGAGGCACCTGATAACCACAACTGGATGAACTCTGCCCATTTCATGTGAGTAGCTGTCATTCTGTCACTGCTAAGACTCTTGGCCCTGAAGCCAGAATCCAAGGATAGGATTTTGATTTTTGTTTCTTAAAGTATGCTAAGTTACAGCAACAAGCACAGTTAGCACCCACATCTTATTCTCAATGCCATTTTGCACTGAAAAAGACCCAGAGGCATTCTATAAAACTGATTGTGTTAGTCCAGGCAGGTAAAGGACAACATGAGCCCAAGTTCTCTTGTATTTCTAGAAAGTTAAGTGCTAACCCAGGCCTTACATGGCGGCACATGCCTTTAATCCCAGACCTTGGGAGACCAAGGGAGATGGATCCCTAATGAGTTTGAGAACAGCCAAGACTACATACTGAGACCTTGTTTTCGAAAAACAAAAAGGGGAAAGAGGTTGATTAGTATATAATATTCTCATATACATGGTGAAAGGGCACATAAACCAGATTGAATGAGGTATCAATGACCAAATTTAAGATAACTTGAATGACAAAATAACAACAAACTCATGATTTTAGTAAATAGCAATGAATCTATGTTCGTGTCAGTATTTGCTTACATTGTAAATGAGATAAAAGATGGGTTTTTATTGAATATAATTCTTTGTAAATAAATTTTGTTTAAATTAGAAACAATCTTATTTTACATATCAATCCCAGTTTCCTCTTCCTCCTGTCTTCCCTTACCCTCCCATCCCATCCCCTATCCACTTCCCGCTTCCATGAGGGAATCATCCAAGTCTCTCAAGTCATTTGAGGCAGACTTGATCCCCTGAGTATCTGGGCTAAGAGGGTATCTTTCCATGGGAAATGTGCTCCATTTGTGTACCAGGGATAAATACTGGTTCTACTGCCAGAGGCCCTATGGACTGTCTAGGCTTCCTAGCTGACACCCAAATTCAGAGGGTCTGGTTCAGTCCTATGTTGGTTCCCCAGCTGTCAGACTGGGGTCCATGAGCTTCCACATGTTCAGGTCACATGTACCTGTGGGTTCCCTCAGCATGGTCTTGACCCCTTTGCTCATCACTCCTCCCTCTCTACAACTGGATTCCAAGAGTTGAGCTCAGTGTTTAGCTGTAGGTGTCTGCTTCTGCATCCATCAGCTACTGGATGCAGGCTCTATGATGACATTTAAGGGTCATCATTCTCATTATAGGGGAAGAACATTTAAGGTAGTCTCTCCACCATTCCTTAGATTCTTAGTTGTGGATCTCCGGACATCTCCCTAGTACCAAATTTCTCTTTAAACCTATAATGGCTCCCTCTATTAAGGTATCTCTTTTCTTGCTCTCCTCTATTCATCCCCCAGACTCAATCTAGTGAGACTCACAATTAGTGCAACCTGATTGAAAATGGACTTGTTTGTTTGGCCAGAATCCTTTCAGCTTGACTACCAGCCACACATCATTGTTCTAGTACTCCTTACCCCAAAAACTTTCCTTTTTTTGTTGTGATGAAATGTCAGCTATCATGCTGGCACCTCCTGCTTAGCCAGGACTAGAAAGCTTTGTTAATTTAGTTTAGTTTTTTTATTCTATCTTTATTTTTTTTAGCTTTGCAGCTCTAAAACATCTTTTATAATAAGCAATTGAGAGATAGAGAGGTAGATAGCTATATAGAGAAGAAAGATTGTCCAAGGTCGGATTCATTAACCTTTTGGTCCTCCATGTTTTCCAGCTGCAAGAATATAGTAAATGCCCCATGGTGATGTGGCATATACAAAGGACTCAGTTGATGCTTTTGGTTTGTAGTAAGACCATAAACTGCCATCAGGGCCCTTCTTGGTATAGATCATTATAATTCTACTCAAAACTAAGAGTTTCTGTGACTATTAAAAGCAACTATGAATATTGGAGTGTTTCTAAAGGGAACCACAATGTCTGTCTTATCAAAAGTGCCTCTCCCATGGTTGAGCATCTCAATCCAGACAGCCTTTTAGTATAGCTTTAGTTTTAAATCTTACTATCCCACAGATAATTAATGGTTTCTTTAAAAAGAAGTGCTTCCATATTCTTGTGTATCCTAAAAGTGATATATACATACATATATATACATACATATATGTATGTATATATATGTATGTATATATCACATATATGGTTTAGCAGAAGATATTATTTACATGCTATTGCTATACCTGAAAATATATTTAAAATTAGAATTGTTTTCTACATGCTCCTTTTCTTTACATTAAGTAGCTAATATCATCCCCTTCATGTATTGGTCCATTGTACTGCTATAACAAAACACCATAGACTAGTTCAGTGGTTCTCAACCTCCCGAATGCTACAACCATTTTATACAGTTCCTCATGTTGTGGTGACTTCTGACCATAAAATTATTTGCATTGCTACATCATAACTGTAATTTTGCTACTTGTTTGGGTTTTTTGTTTGTTTGGTAGGTTGGTTGGGTTTGGTTGGTTTGTTTGTCTGTCTGTTTGTTTGTTTGTTTGTTTGAGACAGAGTTTCTCTGTACAGACCTAGCTGTCCTAGAACTCATTCTGTAGAACAGGCTGCCCACAGAGATCTTGCTTGGATTAAAGGCATGTGCCACTACTGCATGGCATAATTTTGCTACTGTTATGAATCATAAAATAAATATCTGTGTATTCCAATGGTGTGTGAAAGGGTCATTCTATCCGCAAAGGAGTCAAGACCCACAGGTTGAGAGCCATTGGAATGAATAATTCAAAAAGCAGAAGCACCTTTCTCACAATTATGTAAGCTTGGAATCTGACGTCATAGTGCCAATATTATGCTCAGCCTTATATTGACTCTACAGTTTTTCTACTCATGTTCCTTTTTTTTCTGATTTCCACTGTTAATTTTCCATTATTTATCTCTATTGCTTTGACCCTTTAAAATTCAATTCCTGTTCTTTTAACAGCAAACATTTTTAAAAATGCAACATTCATTTGAAAAAAGATCAACAAGACTTTCACCAAATCAGCATGAGTACCTTCATCCTGAATGACATTCAACAATGAATTGTAATACCTCTTCCAATCTCCTAACTAATTAGGTTATAGTCCTGTACTTCATGTTATATTTACTAACCAGACTATGTTACTTTTTGTTGTTCTAGACAGTTTGATTCACTACATTATAACTTACATATTTTGTTTGTATTGTATTTCATAGTCGGGGTATTTTCTGGGTTATTGGCATCCTTCCTATAGTCTATTTTTAAAAGTTTCATCAGTGAGCTGAAGAAACTGAATTCTGCTCTATGAACTATAATGTGTTTTGTTCTAATTCTTAACTCAGCTGTGTAAACAGTGCTAAATCAAGAGCTGTTTTTCTTATAGCTGAAGGATGACAGTGTCCTAGAGCTTCCATGGTTATTGTTAGATACGATCAAATTGAAGATCCCATGACATCCATTATTTCCTAGAACATCTATGACAAATAGAAACAGAAGGGGTGACTTCCAATAAAGAAAGGTGTTCTCCCGATGCTCTGGAGGCTGAAGAACTAAGAGGCTATGAGGGTCCTATTCCCTGTGATGTCTCTAGTGGACTATGTGTTGCATGGCTTTCTCCTAGCTTCAGGTTGTGTCCAGAACCATCATCAGTCTCTGTCTTGTAGATGTATCACTTCCATCTTGGCATCCACATGTTTCTGTCTCTCTGCTTCTTTTCTTTTCTAAGAACACCAGTGGTGTTCAGTTTAGAGACAACCTAACTCCAGTACAGTGTTTGTGTGAGTTAGGAGAAATTTGGCAGCTTCTATCCTTAATTACATTATCTGCTGAAGTATAAGCAGATTTTTGAATAAAGAATAACTTTATATTTCAAAACTGCTCAGCAATGTAATCCTCCTAAGGACATTTTTAAAAGATTAAGAATCCAAATATAAGTTGAAATTTAACTCCCATTGACAGTAATTAAATTGAGGTTAGAGGTTGGGAAAGCCTAATATAGTCTAACATCGATAAAATGTGATTAATCTAGTCAGCCAATAATAACGTTATCAAAACTGACTTCTCTACCTGGAGTCTAGCAAGGTTCTTTTCCATGTAGCTTCTAAGACATCTCCCTAATTTCATAAGAGTTATTGTGGAAGACAAAAGGGGACTAGGAGGGAAGTTCAGAGATTAAAACTGTCCAATTTTAAATGAATATGTTTGGCTTTTAAATTTAGTCCTGTGTGTGTTTGTGTGTGTGTGTGTGTGTGTGTGTGTGTGTGTGTATGTGCACTATTGTGTGTGTGCAGGCATGTGTGCACTATCATGCAAGTATGTCTAAAGCAGCAGCTTCTGAAGGATCTGAAAATAGAAAATCCAGTACATTTGGCTTCATGACTAGAAGAATAATTTATAGTGAGAAAAAAAAATTACCAGCAATTCTTTCAATCTTGTTTGATACTATTCGAATCACCATGCTGCTCCAGAAATAATAAAAGTGCTTAAAAGGGTCTGTGTTCTAAAGTATTTGGGAAATGACCAAAATATATGTGTAAGTTGGTACACTAGGACAGTTTTACAGGCACAGCAGGAGTGGGCGGATGTGAATTACTGTGTCACATCCTGATGACCTGATTGGAAAAGACTGATTCTGTGAAGAACAAGTAAAATGTTGGAAAACATCAGTTTTTCTCAGACTAAGATATAATCTAACAAAGGAAACAAATTAAACACCATTAAGTTTAAAACAATAAAGGAAAATTCTCTCCTAGTATACAGAGATAGTGCTTTAGCTGTTCTGAGTCCTGGATTCTGGAGCCTGGAGACCAGAGAGGAGCAACAACATATTGGGAAGCATTTACTGAGCTAAGATCAAAAGATGGTAGCTTTTTACTTATTACCTAGTCAAATGTTTTCTGGTGAATGCTCTGTTATTATGGTCCCTATTTATGTTTCTTGTGTACAAGTATTTAAAGTGTATTGATTTGGATGAATATGGATTTTTTGGAAGTTGTTTTTCATTAGAAACAATGTAGTACTTCTGAAGACTGTAAGATTCTGAAATTCTTTATCAGGCTTTCCAAGTTATGCCATCCCCTTCTAGAAACTACAAGCCAATGAACATTTGTCATCTTCACCTCTCAAACTTTCCCACGCAGGACTTTCACTCCTAGTCATTTCAGAAATCTATCATCATTTTGGGGATCATATGAGATAACAATGGGACCAGATGGTCACCAAGACTTCCTCCTACCATGCAGCCAGACACAGTGGTACATGCTTGTAACCTGGTCCAGTGTAGGTAGAGTAAGGAGGATCAAGAGTTCAAGGCCAACTTCAATTACATAGTGAATTTGAAGCTAACCTGTACTCCATGAGCTCTGTCAAAAAACAAACAACAGACATCCCAAAATCACATAAACAAAAACCCACCAAAGACTTTTGCTGCCTGAAAGGAGAGCAGCGAGGCTCATTTCACCATTTAAATTTATATTTGATTTAACTGGTATTAAAGTGAAAAGTGCATTCTCCTATCATCCTAGCTACCTTTCAATGGCGCAGCCCATGGTAATCTTAATCACAACCGAGGACCATTTCCAGTCACACACAGAAAGCACTGACAAAACTACAATAACAACCACCACCTAAAATATCCCTTTTCCTAAAAAACAATTATGAGCATTTCAAAGCCTTTTAGCAGTTACTCTATCTTATCGAGCTGTAGAAAAAAGTACTAGTGATCTAAAAGGAAAACAAAGCCTCTCTCTACTTACCAACTCAACCCCATTTTTCTTGAGCAAAGAATTGTCTACATGGTTGGCAGAGGCAAAGATCCAATCAGCAGGCCTCATTCTGAAGGGGATTCTGCTTTCATTTCTGTCACAGCATCTTTGTCTGCTGAAGTACATTTTGCATGTTGATGTGTGGATGTGGTGATCAACACTTTTATCCCCCGCTGAGCACTGTTGTGCTTTGTAGTCACCAGAAACCATTCTCTAAGATCGCTATGACAACACATAGTATAAAGTGATAGTCGGTGTTTTATTAATCGAAGTTGCCTATTCTCTCTTTTTTTTTTATCCTGGCATCCTTAAATAAGTTAACTTCAAAGCGATTATTCAACCTTTCTATTATTAACAATAACTTCCTAAGTATTCCAACCACAGCACTCAGCTCAATGAGATGCCACAAGTGTAACTTTTGTAAGCTCTGCCCATTGTAAGGCCCCTTCCAAGTCTCTGGGTGACTCCAATGATTTTTTTTTTCCTTCCTTTTTCCTTAGAAATGCCCAGAGCCCCAACTAATTCTATTTTAGATCACTTTGTTATGCTTTTGGAATGGAATCACACAGTACGAGGTCTCCACGTACACCTGACTTTTTCAGTTCAGGAAGCTGCAACCACACGGCTGCATGGATGCCTTTCTTCATGTGTATAAGTGTCCAGTGATGCCTACATGGGTCTACACAGTGTACCTACCCTACTCTATGGGACAACTGGGCTGATACATTGTTACCAACACTTTTGTATGTTTCCTTTACTCCATTCACATTTGCTTTCATTCTTGTAGGCCATAACTCTTACATATCTCTTACATTAATCTATTTTCATTTAAAATTAAGGTGATTTGGTACATATGCAAAATGATACATCTATAAAATGTATAAGGGTTGGTGTTTGAATGTTTGTTTTGTAAAAAGATGGAGTTGCCTTTTCTGTACTAGTTGGTTCAGACTACCTCTCTCTCTCTTCTCTCTCTCACCTGTAAGAATTCTGCACCTTAAATAAAAATCCAGTGACTATAAGCAAGCCACAAGAAAGTCTCACATGGCTGTTTCCTTTTCTCCAGTAGTCCATGCCATCTATAATCAGATTAATTTGTGTGTGAGTATATCCAAAGGTAACACCAGTTACTGGGGGAGAATTGGGTTTCATCTCCTGGTTGTGTTCAGACAGGCACTCACTTTGTGGGTCAGCCTGGAAAAAAAAAAAAAAAAAAAAAAAAAAAAAAGACCTTAGTACTTGTGGAATGGAATTCAGAGGAATGTTAAACTCCTTCTAGTGAAGGAGAAAAAAGGGTGGGGGGGGTAGAGGGAGGAAGAAAAGGGAGTGTGGTTGAGTTAGCCAGGAGTTGGTGGGACCTGGTTAAGTTAAACATGAGAAGCAGGTCTTTTGTTGTCACTGTGAGCATATTTACCATAACAGTTTGTCAGCCATTAGAAAATGAAGAGCGAGCTGATTCTGGCCGGAAGAAGTCCAACCTTTTCAGCAGGCTCTCAAACCTTCCCTGGAAAACAGCCATTAGCAAATCTAAAGGGCAGTGTGTGTACAAGTTCTTTGGGGTCCCTGCAAGGGAAGCCACTGCAGGGGAGTACCTGTGATAGCTTCCACTCCAAACAGACCGTGTGTAATTCTTACCTTCTAGCTGAGCAAACAGAATCCAGTTGGGACATTCATATCTCTAATGTTCAAGCTTGGCTGGGATTAGAGTTTTAAACAAGTCAATACAGCACCTTATATTGAATCAGCATCCCTTGAGATGAGGTCCAGGAATTCTTGTTAATTAGGAACCCACAGCGAATTCTGATAGGTAGCCTATTAGAGCCTAGGTTATGAGGCTTATTTCTGCTTGGGTGATAAAGAATCAAGGATAAAGTTCTTTAAGAAAGGAGATCCAGTGGATGTGGTGACACACGCCTTTAGTCCCAGCAAGGCAGAGGCAGGCAGATCTCTGAGTTCTAGACCAGCCAGAGCTACTCAGAGAAACCTTGTCTAGAAAATAAAACAAGCAAGAAAAGAAGGAGGAGGAGGAGAAGGTAGAAGGAGGAGAGGAGATCAATAGATTTCGTTGTTCTATTTGTTTGACTGACATTCCTCAGAAAAGAAGGCTTGCCACCCAGAAGTGTCTTATTGCAAGGCAGCTGATTCAAACTTTAGGCATGTGACTGGGAGCCCCAGGAAGGGCAGAGACAAGTATCTGGTGGGGTTAAAGTATACAAGGGCTGGAAGTGTCACACCATCTAGCCAAGGGTATTAGCATGAACAGCACTCATCATCTTGGGATATAATGTACTGGGGTGCAGTGCTTTGCCTTCTATTTCTGTGATAAACACCATGGCCAAAAACAGCATAGGGAGAAGTTTACTCCATCTTGCAGCTTACAGTTCACCATTGAGGACAGCAAGGGAGGGACTCATGGTAGGAGCTTGAAGTAGCAAGTTTCACAGAGGAACTGGATGGGCAGCCAAGTTCCCAGGCCTGCTCAGCTGCTTTTCTTATCAGCACAGGTCCACCTGCCTAGGGCTGGTAGCAGTCACAGTGGGCTGGGTCATCCTACTTAATCAGCAATCAAAAATGCCTCACGGATATAGCCACAAGGCTATCAGATGGAGGCAATTCTTCAATTGAAAAGTCTAGTTCCCAGGTGTATCCAGTTGACCACCAAGATAAACCAGCCAACCACATGCTGTCTTTAGGCACTATCTTGGTAAATTACTGAAATTGGTTTTTAAGTCTTCTGTCTTGTTTTTGTTATGCTTTCATTTATAGAAAACACTTGTAAAGATTAATAAGTAGTTATTAAGCACATGGCATAAGCCAGTATTTTGTTCTTGCTTAGAAATACAAGGGTGAACACAGAGCTTTGGTACTAAGACCTCCTGACACTTGCCTCTGTGCCCCAGCTGAGAATCTGAACTCCCTCCCCCCACCCCCCCACCCCCCCACCGCACCCCCCACCCCCCCCACCCCACCCCTCCACCCCCCCGCCCACAGGGTTTCTCTTTGTAACCCTCGCTGTACTGGAACGAGCTCTGTAGACCAGGCTGGCTTTGGACTCACAGAGCTCACAGTCAATAGTCTCTACACAAAAGAGCTTGATTTGCAAATAGATTTGTTTTATTGTTTTCATGTTGTTTTAAACATTATAGGCTTTTAATTAAGTTCTTGTGTGCTTCCGATAAAAATTATGAAACTATTATATAATGCATGTGATTATGCCATGCTTATATTCTCAGCTCCATGCTGGCCACTTTTCTTTGTCACTTTCTCTTAAGCTCTTCTTTCTCAGCACAAATAGTCCCCTTCGAGCTTCCATGTCATATATGTGCTCAGAGTACACAGGACAAAGCAAGCATTGGATGAATGTAGAGACGGTAGGAACCAGGATCCTTTGGGTTTTTCTAAGTGCTTGGGCTCTCAAGTGGTGGCCATCAGGTAACTGCTAGACGAAAAATGAATACAACGAGCTAATGGTACATTTACAGTTTGCTTTCTGTGTGCTACATATTATTTAAGAATCTATTGCAAATGAAGCGAGATGTTATTTATCAAGCCCATGGGGGGAGGGTAGGAAGGGACTACCAGTTTTAGTATTGCTGAGTGTGAACAGCGATGGAGTTGTTTTCTTGGCTGGCCAATCCAAGATTTGAAAAAGCTTTATTATTTGTTATTATGTGTCTATATGTATGTCTGTGTGTGGGGGTATGTGAACATGAGGACAGACATTTTCAGAGGCCAGAAAAGGGTGTCAGATGGTTTAAGAGCACATTCTGTCCTTGCGGAACTGGACATTCTGTCCAGTTCACAGCACTAATATCAGGGATCTGTAACCCCAGTATGTGCCATCTCTCTAGCCCCACCCCCATCTGTGATTTTAAACAACATGATTTCTAGACATAAAGAAGCTTCTGTCTTCCATGTTTGGATTATGCACTAAAGTAGATACTAGTTATGTATTATGGTGAAGATTCCACCCAAGCCCCTCCCCCAACTCCCTCTAAACCCTGCTGCATCTCAGAAAGCCAGACAAATGATGACCCCCTCCCCTGGAGATGCTTGAGACCACTCCCACAAGGTATTTAAACTGCCTCCCAGAAAACAGATTTGTGTTTTTTCCGGTCTCCCTTTCCTGACTCCTCTCTCCGGGATTTGAAGGCCATCTGGGGGTGTTGTATACATTAAACATGGGCTTTTTCTAATTTGGTTTGATTTGGTCTGATTTGGATTACAACATCGGCAGAGAGACTTATCGGGGTGTAGAAACTTTCCATTGTGTGTGGCAACTAATTTGCTAATTAAATTAGAATTTTTTTTAACAATTTAATCTTAATCTTTACTAGTAATAGGTTGAGCTATCAATAACTATATGTACTTAGGGCTGCCATAGCATAAGCACAGACATATACTATTACATTTAAATTAATTATATAGTGACATATTTAAAACTGGAAGTGAATCTTCTTTGCTTTTTTTATAAGTAAATTTTATGGAGAAATGCAATAGTTGAAAGTGAAGATTCTCCAAAACAGCGGCTGTTTTTATATGTCTCCTTATAAAGATGAAAATTACATATTAAACTAAAGCTGTTATTGTTAAAGGAAATTATGCTTATTAAGAAATCTTAAATAAAGCTGAAATTCCACTAAATAAGTAATATCTTGGTTTTAATGCAATTGAGGATTATTTTAGCTTTGCGTTACAGTTTACAGACAGCAACAACTATAGGATTTATGTTACTTTAAAAGTCTTTACTTGAGCCTGTAAATATTTTACATAATCTTTTTTCCAATGCATGTAAATTTTTAGGACTGTTTCCTTCAGTCCAGTTTGGAAACACAGTTATGTGTGAGCAACAAACCACCAAATGAAGATTAATGGAACCATACTATTTTGATCCACTTATTCTACAGATGGCATATATGTCATTCTACAATGAAAGCAGGGAGGAGTTGGGGAAATGTCACACTGCACTCAACAAAAGCATTCAAGACACATGCACCCTATAAACCGTATCATAATCAGGACAAACACTTCCTTAAACTTTGTTATAGGGTTATTAAAGTTTGCCTTGGACAAAGAAAACGTACTTTAGAAAATCTGCCTTCTATTGTGTGGATAGAGCTATAAGAGGGAGAAATAAATAAGCCATATGAGAGCTCAAGCTAGATAAGATCCCAATTCTATTTCTACTGGCTTGTCTAAAGCAAGATTGCAGGAGCTTGAAATGTCTTAGGTCAGAGCTGGCTGCCAGAAAGGTTTCCCACATCAGATGGCCTTCACCCTTGTTGACTCCATGTTACTTTTCTTCTTGTACAGAATACAGCTTTACTATGCAAGGAAAGGGGTTCAGAGAGTAGCTAGCTTTGTTCCTATGCCTCACCCCAAGCTCTAGACAGTCCTCTGTGGTTTAAAACACCCTACAGCATTCCCTTTACGGGTGTTCCTTTTTCCTGTTTTGAGGTGGGAGTCCTTAGAGAGCGTTTGTCTCACTGTCTATTGTTGTTCACTTTTGAGGTGGAAATAAATTGTGCTGATTTTTTTTCATGTCTATGGATCTTTGTCTTTCAAACTGTGGAGAAGCAAAAGGGCCTGGATTAAATTTCATGTTGCTTTTATGCCTTCCAAATCCAGGCTCCTCTCTCTCCCTCTCTCTCACCCTACCTCTCTCTCTCTCTCTCTCTCTATCTCTATCTCTCTCTCTCTCTGTGTGTGTGTGTGTGTGTGTGTGTGTGTGTGTGTGTGTGTGTGTGTGTAATAAGAGCAAAAGCTATCACATACCACACATCGAGAGTGCATTATGTACATTCATGGCGGACAGTTCGTTATCAAACAGTCATCTCAACTGTAGTAGGTGGTAATTATCCTAGTATTCGCAATTGAAATAAGGCATTCAAATGAGTCATGTAAGTACTATGTGCTGGAGGCAGAGTTTGAATGCAGATGGAGATCAAGCTCACTTTGTAACACTGCTTGTCTTCCCTGGAAAAGCACTTCCAGTCCCTTCAGAAGCACCAATGCCTGCACATCTCTAACAGGAAAACAATTGCCTGCCTTTTCTAAAAGCCTGGGAAGAAGTCACTGAAAACCCTTCTAGCACTGCATCTTGATTCCTACTTCAGGTCAATTCTTAAATCATAAAAGAAATCATTTCTCTCATATTTTAAAGACCTTGTCATCTGATTATCTGCTTACCTACAACAGGAATGCTAAAATAAAGAAAAAAAAATGTTACTTTATTTGTATTAAGTGAATCACAGTAGCTAGAAATAGAAATTTAATCCTAGCACTCAGGCAGAGGCAGCTAGATCTCTGTAAGTTCAAGGCCAGCCTGATCTGCATACTGAGTTTCAGCCAGGGTTACCTAGGAAGAGTTTCACCCAGACCCCTTCCCTCCAAATACATAAAAAGCAGATGAACTAGTTCATTTAAAGTTTACTATGGAATTCCATTCCTGGTTCATTACCAAGAAAAGGGAAAACATATGTATACAGAAATGAGCTCACAAATACTCAGAACAAAACAGTGATCAACAGAGAGGAAACAGTACAAATCCACTCACTGGTGAATGGACGAACAGAACATGCTACATTCATACAATATTGATGTTATTCCTACCAAACAGCACAAATAAATATTGACAAGGTGACACTAAAGTGAAATGGTCAGAAAGGTCATATCAACTGTAAATTCATTTGTACAAAATGTTCAGAAGTTGTCTAGAGTGTATCTATAGTTTTCTAGGGTTGAATGTATGAGCATGAGGGTTGGCTGGAATGGATGTTGATCAACATAGGATTTCTTAAAGTGATGAATGTATTCTAAATTTGGGTTGTAGTGCGGGCTTCTTGGTTCTAGGAATACAGTAAAATCCATTGCTCTATGTACTTTCCATTTGTAAGTTTTATGATAGTTTGTATAGATCACAGATCTTTTAAATTGGATATTGACTAGACCTACATAAGAAAAACACCCTGCTTTATAAATTTCTCTTTAGAAACCTGTTAGTAAGCTATATAAATACATCACCACTCTAAATTTTGCTTTCTGTTCTTGACAAACTAAACCCAATTCTAGTGTTAGTTCTTGGGAAAAAAACATAAACATACAGTGCATTTATTCTTGAAATGATAAATTTATTTTTTTTCTTTTTTCTTTTCTTTTTCTTTTCTTTTTTTTTTTTTTTTTTAAGAGACTGGGTTTCTTTCTCTGAGTAGGCCTGGCTGTCCCAGAAACTCACTTTGTAGACCAGACTGACCTTAAACACAGAGATCCACCTGCCTCTGCCTCCCAAGTGCTGAGGTTAAAGGTGTGTGCCACAACTGTCCCACAAGGTTTCTATTCATAATTAAGAATAAGCCCCTGGCCTGGCACTGGTGGTACACACCTTTAATCCCAGCACTGGGGAGGCATAAGCAGGGAATCTCTGTGGATTTGAGGCCAGCCTGGTCTACTGAGCTAGTTCCAGGACAGGCTCCAAAGCCACAAAGAAACCCTGTCTCAAACAACCAAAAAAAAAAAAAAAAGAAAAAGAAAAAAAAAGTCCCTGGTCCCTGTTTGTCCTGTGTTAAATTCAAGTCCTTGGAATTAAAACTAAGATGTATATTCTAGCCCTTGTTCTTTTCATTGTATCTTTCTAACAATGTATAATAGGCAACTCTGTCTCCCCTGTGAAGCTTCTCTCTCCTATATAAGGAACTCCAAAAGGCCAGCAGGAACTGTTTCCTCAAATCCCAATTTAGGGTAAGACAGCCAGCTGGCTGGTCCTTCGTGCACCTCAAAACACAGCTTGCCTTAATTGGACAATCCTGTATATTTGGTGTTTTTTCCTTGAGATTCTCAGGTTTAACATACCAAAGAACAGCAGCCAAGAACCTGGGCCAGGCCAAGGTAATTGCTTTTCAAGCTGTACAGTTTTGCATCTCTCCATACATCAACTAAGAGGAAACTGCTAAAATGTATTTTACTGAAAACAATAGAATCTTCATCAACTAAAGATCCTGAACACCAGCACACTTCTCACAAAATGCTAATCCTGAAAATTCTCCGTTTCTGCAAACCTTTAAAGCCAGGGTTAATTCTGGAATACTTGCAGTCTCAACAGGTATGAGCAGGAGTGAGTCCCATGTTCCCAGGTCACCTTTACAGCCTCAACAAGAGGTCTGACATCACCACCTAGATGTTACTTTGAATTTAAAACTGTTTGCTGGAAAGGCTTTAAGCTCAACCACTTAAATTCAAGGTAAACTTTCCCCGGAGGAAAATCGAAACGCTAATTTGCTTAATTTTCCATATGTTGATTTGGTTAATTTATACCCTTAATTATGTATGATTCGGAGACCCTGAAAGGCACAACGTGTGAGTTTTGGGACTAGTTCTGATACTAGGTGGATTCTTTGATGGTTCTTGTTTTATCGGCCTTTTGTAACTTCAGAATACTTAATGCCTTTGGCAGCGGTTTCACAGCAGAATTCTGTAAGGGTTAATTCTCACTGAATCACAATCAATCCCAGGGAGAAACATGTGTATAACAATTTTCCATGTGCAATGTTTCAGGTGACAATATATAATAAAATATAAATGGATTATTTCCATCATATTTTACCTAACTTCCTCTTTGCTCAGGTGAAAAATAAAGGGATCACATACATTGGCTAATATACTCAAGTGGCTTCCCAAAACAACCTCAACTCTGGCCAGTGTTTACATGATTATCCTTAAACTAGTGGGACTTTTGTTCATGTGCTCCATTGTTCATGCACTCTGGTGGAAGTGCTCCCTCTTATATAGTCCTCAGATTGGATAGGGATTTTCCCCCCTAATTTTGATCTTCTGTGTTACTGAATAAATTTAAATATCCTATTTCTCAAAATAGTAGTCTTTAAGGTACTTTGTTTTCAATCTTGTTATTTTAGGATTATGTTTAGGCAATGTTTTGACAAGGAAACTTTTAGCTATGGGTCCCTGGAGACTTTATTAAAATGTAAATCCTGACTCAGCAGGTTTGGGGTACAAGGCAAGAGTCTTCATTTTTAACAGGCTCCCAGGTGATTCCCAGGCTGCTGGCTCAAAGCCCACATTAATTAGGGAGAGATTAAAAGATATCCCCTTTACTTGAGCATTTAACCCCAGGGAGAACAGGAGGGAGGAGCAGAAAGGTGACAAGCTGCTATCTTTACTGAGTGATCTCTGTGGAGATGAAGGGCTGATGATTAGAAGCACCAAGCCTAAGATTTCCTGAGGAAGTTTTCTCTTTCATTATCTGAAAAATTCCTGAGAAAACTGATATATCCTCTAGATAGTATTTCTCTGTGTAGTTCCCACTGTCCTGGAACTTGCTCAGTAGACCCAGGCTGGCCTTGAACTCAAGAGATAGTCCTGCCTCTGCCTCTTGAGTGCTGGGATTAAAGCATGCACCACCACAGCCTGAATTCACATCTGTATATTATAGTAATAAATTAATAGAAGTTTGAGGCCAAACACAGTTGACATAACTATTAACACAGGAATGAGTAGCTCATCAATGGCAGTCATCAAATTTCATGTGTGCATAAATCAGTATGTTCTGTAAAAGGTTGAAAGAATACAGTTCAGTTCTGTTAAATATTTAAGTGGTGTTCTGAGAAGGTACTACTCTTAACAAATCAACAAGAGAGAAAGGGCAACAAGGTGGCTCAGTGAGTAAAGGCACTTGCCACCAAGACTGACAGTCAGAGTTCAATCCCTGGGATCCACATGGTAGAAGAGAAACAACTCCCACAAGCTGTTCTCTGACTTCCACATGTACACACACACACACACACACACACACACACACACAAAAAGGAAAGAAAAAGCAAAGAAAGATATGAAATGAAGAATACCAAGGAACTGGAGAAGGGTTAGACCATTTAAATATATTTTGTCTAGAATTTCAGTTATGTGCAGGAAACACACACACACAAATAATTTTTTAAGAGGTTATAGGTATTTGGGGTAAATATGTATTAAATGTGAAAATTATAATATGTATTAATTGGCCAGGGCCAGGCATTATTGGAATATCTTTGGCCAACGTAGAAAACTACATAGTAAAAGTTCAAGGTCTTTCGATGTTTTGGCTTTCTCTGAACTACTTGTTGGTCTTTACATGAGTACCCTTAAGAAGCCACTTGCCAAACACGTTTTCTTTCTTCACACTGGTCAAATCATACACTGGTTGCAATGGACTCTGACAGCCATGTGTTTAACACAAAGCAGTTTTGAGTCAAAAGTATTACAGGGATTGACTGGTAGTCTTCTAACTGCAGGAATCAACAGGTGGAATCTTTGGCAAAACTGGAAAGCACACACATTTAAAATAAAAGTTTTGAGAGAATTGAGCTAGTCAAGCAAAGCCTGTGTGCAGGCAGAGTTAGTTGGCTGGCAGGCCACCAAATCAACAGTTCTTGCTTGAGATATTTAAAGACAAAATTTTGGTAGTAAACCTAAAAACCATTCTAAAAGTCCCAAAAGAACGTTTTCTTTGTTGCTGAAGAGAGATGAGGCAGTGAAGTTTCCCTCTCACCACTGCCTAAAATTGAAGTCATTTTAGGTAGAGGCTTAAAGAGCATTCTACTAGGCAATTTATTCTGTTTCCTTCTGCCCATACTTTTAGTCCTTCTGTATGCTACTAAAGTGATCTGTGAGAGTGTGATTGATAGCATAAAAAGCATTATTTTATGAATGTTAATGTGCTATGCAAAGCCGATAAAGTCCCATTACATTAACTCAACTGTGCTATTTTTTAAATTGATACATATTTCAAATGCTATTACAGCTAATGCTTAAGACAAAGAGAATTGAAAACTGAGTTATTACAAATTATTTTTTTTCTGAGGAAGATTAATTTGGAACCTTTTCACTAAAGTCCACAAGAAACATGTAAGCAGATTTCGAATTTGGTACAAGTTGCTTCATGTTAACTGAAGGCAGAATTGTTGTAGAATAATTTTCATCTAATTATAGAATTCTGATTTAAAACAGCTAATTAAGAGAGACACAAGGGTTTGGCGGAAACTGTTTTCATTTCTCTGTACCCATAAGATTATCCATTCTACTTCCAAGGCAGACAAAAAATTATAAACTTTGCAGGTTAAAAAAAAAAATCAACTTTTCTGAAAATTTGTTCATTCTAAATGTCTATAAATATATATATCAAATCATACAAAATTATTTAGAGTCAATGATTAGGTGTATTTTATTCAAGGTATTTACCTACCTTTAGGCCTTAAATCAAGGCAGTTATAAAGAAATATTTTCTTATGTAGCTGGTAACTGAGTACTCTTACCATAGTATTTACTAAGTACCTGGTGTGCTTCTTTTTACTTTTTGATGGTGTGACCTTGTCTCAAAAAGAATTTCAGACAAGAGAACTTTTGAGTGCATAAACACACATAAAAACATTAAAAGGTCTTATTATTAGATGTAAAATTAATATACAAGCATACTATACATCAATACTATATACCCAAATAGTACTTGTTATGGACATATAGCTTTATTAATATTAATAATTTATATTAATAACACTACTAATTCCCTCAATATAAATCTCATTGGTTGTATAGAGAAACATACATCAACCGGAGAAGTCTGTTTAGAGACTAGATGAGGAAAGACATTCTTAGTGAGGAGACTCAGATGGGACTGTTAATTCAGTTGTCCAGCTGCAGTAGGTGTCTGCATGTAACTGTCCTAAGACCTGACACACCACAGGAAATGAGGGTCTGTAGGCTTCCTTGATGTCCTGTCACAGTACAGAAAAGCAAGCTTTGCAAGCTGTGATACACATTTTTAAAAAATGCTTTCAACCACCTAAATTCCAGTCATATACAATTTCACTTAGATTAGCCTGCCTTTGACAGATCCACATCAGTGTATACCTTATTCCAAAATTAGAAACCCTAGAAAATCCATGTGCTTATCAATCATCAGTAGTAGGGGGAGAGGTTATTGGGAAGGCACCAGTGAAATTCAATCATTATATAAAGCATGTACTACCTGAGAACGAGAGACCGAAATCAACCTTGGTAATCAGTATTACATCCCAACACCTTCAGAACACATTTGTGTACTAGAACGTTTGAATTACTCTCCTATAAAGGAATCAAGGCCCTTTATTTTATCAATACCAGAATCTGTAAGTTGCTAATTAGAAATGAGAAACTATTTTGTCTTATCACTGTGAAGGTGATTGCTTTTCATTTTGAATTCACTTTTTTTTTTAAATTCGTTTTTTATGAATCTCAGTGCCTTGGGTATAATGAAAAGAATTTTCTTCAACTAAAACTGGATGTTTTACCCATCCTTTTCATCTGTTTCATTTACTATAGTATATACTAGAGGGAGTAAGGCACTTCTCATGTTCCCTATTTGCTGTCCATAAGTACAAGTTGGGGGCTATGGGTAGAGTAAAACAAATGTGCCACTGCTTGAAAAGCCTGAAAGGTGATCCTGGAATACAGTATTCCAAGAGAAACATCAATTCTGTCTGATGTGGGAGGTGTTACCCACATGCCACTGCTGCCAATGGCTCTGGAGTGAGTGGCAGTCTTCACAGTATTCCAGCTTTGAACCACATAGATAATACTTAAAGGGATTTCCACCAATTTCCTTATTTTACTTTTTTCACTATATGTATCTCTTAAAAACAAGCATTTCCCAATGTATTAAATGAAATTAAACATGCAAAATACCTTAATCATACAACCTTTTTATTTAAGCTTCATTAAACAGTGCAGAGACTTTCTTACAACAAACACTGCTAAGATGAGTCAGTGAGAAGTTTGGGGCTAGCAACTACAATTTCAAAAGAAACAAGCAATTGGAATTAGCCAGAACTACCACAAAAGTAGGAACACTAATCCACTCCAGCACAGGGGAAGCAGAGGAAGCTTAACACTAGCACAGAACAAGTAAATCCTAGGAAAATAGCCTAGGGACGAAAACTTTGTACACTTTAAATTCAAAAACTTTGCAAGGGGAAAACCCCTTGTGTCAGCTCTCCCTAAGGCTACTCTGCTCAGTAGCTGGGTGTTTTTCAACCTACTCTTGGTCATATGGGAGCTTGTGCTTGTTTCATTAACTGGATATGACACAATATCTAGGTGCCATACACTCAAAGCTAAAGCATAATAGCTCTAAAGGAAACATATTAAACTCCACATTCCTTATTTTAAAATATATCTTATAGGAATGTATATTATGACCAAATGGCTTTTATGTAAGACATAAAATATTAAGTTAACCGAGCAGAGCTGTCAGTCTACTTGGGCCCCAGTTCTAGTAAGATATAGGAAAGTAGTTTATGAAAGTAACTAAACTGCAACACTTGTCAAAATGTAAAGATTAAGATTTCTAACTTTCTGTCAACCAAATGGATTGCATCCATATGGAGAGTTGGAGAGTGGTTTATTGAGAACTTGGGAGAGTTACGAATGAAACCTTAAGAAAGCCCAACTCCATCTCTGGCTGATTCTTTTAGATGTCTGAAAATTACTCTCAACCAGACTTGGGGCTTAAGAATTTTTTGGGGGGGGAGGGAGATATGCATTAAGCAATTACTTGAGTTTCATCAGGAGACTTAAATGTAACTTAGTTCACACTTCGACTGTCCTGCAAAACCACCACAGTTGGGACCAGGCAAGGATACTAACCGTTTCAGAAGAGTCAGAGTCAATCTGGTCTGCAGCATCTTGAGCTTTCCCCTAAGAGCTTTAAAAAAACAACTCCATTGCTAAAAATTTTCACCACAGACTGTGAAAATTAGCTCTAATGTTTCAAAAAATAACGAAAGTGTTAACCTGAATACAGTACTCTATTGCCTTCAAAACAGAATTAGTATTTTGGTTTACCAAAAAGTCATCTTCACAATTTGACATTCAGTTCAATATACAACCAAAAATGTTTAAACTATCTTAGTACATCAATATTATAACAAGCCACTCTCAATTTTTATGTAGTTCACAGTTTACTCAATATTTATAAAATACAGCTAACAGAGTGAAGCCATGGTACTATTGCTGTATCTTCCTCTATCAACTTATTTGGTATGTCATCATTTCCAGGGTTTCTAGTAGAGTAACAGTGACAAAGTGAACAGGCCCACTCCCTCCACCCCCACCCCTCAATCAAAAAGAAAAACAGAATGTGAAAAGCCTAGAAATAAGACTAAGGTCCAGGGAGAGGGAATCCTTAAACCACTAAAGTATGGGAACACAGAAGACAGCTCTTCGCACGGCTTTCATGCTACACAATAAACAGCGGAGGGATAACTAAGTACTTCCTAATAAAAAGCCTTTCAAGAAGCACCAGTGGATTTCTGGATCTGTTCCTTTAAAATCAAGATACTCTGCCTTTGCTCTGGAGGCAGCATGGCAATCTGGTCTGCAGTCAGCTGAAGAACCTGCATGATCAAAGCTGCTTTTTCTTGATCTTGTGGAGTTACCTGACTTTGCCCAGGGCTAAAACTGCTGGGCTGGCCCCCACTTTGCTTACTCGCTCCTTGTATCCCTCCTTGCATGGCAGCTCCCTGCATCCCTCCTTGCATGGCAGCTCCCTGCATCCCTGCCCCTTGCATCCCTGCTCCCTGCATCCCTGCCCCCTGCATCCCTGCCCCTTGCATCCCTGCTCCTTGCATACCTGCCCCCTGCATCCCTGCTCCTTGCATACCTGACCCCTGCATACCACCTCCAGGATTTCCCACTCCTGCAATGTTTGGAACCTGTCTAGGTCCCTGAGGGCCACCTGCCCCCATATTCATGGGGCCAGGACCCTGGATTCCACCAGTCATCGGACCTCTGGAACTAGGGCCAGGGCCCCTCATCTCTAGTCCTCTTGCATCCATGCCTCTTGCTTCCATTCCTCTGGTTTCCATTGCGCAGGTCTCCATTCTTCTATCCATTCCTCGTGGCTCCAAGACCTCAGTTTCCATGGGCCGAGCCTCCATCCCTCGAGACTCTCTTCCTCCTCTACCATCCATTGGCAGACCTCTTTGATCAATCATGGGACCTCTGGGCTCTCCAATTAGCATTCTGGGATCGGCTGTTAAGGGTCCCCCTCTCATATCATGCGAGGAAGGGCCACGGCTGTCATGACCATGGTGCATGGCGGGACCCTGGTGGGGCGGACCCATATAACCTCTAGGTTCTACTTCTCCAGTAACTGAGAGCAAAGTCCCTCCGCGTGGGTCATTTGGAGCATCTCCCAGCAGTCCTCGAGGAGGTATGCCACCAGAAGGCATGGGTCCACGAGGCATTGGAGGTCTAGGATCTGACATCTGCATTTGTCCTCGCTCTAAGGGCACCGGACCAACCACTGGCATGCCCACCTGTGGCTGCATTGCTCCTCCTGGAGTTAAGGAACCAGGTCCAGGTCCAGGAACTGCGGCTGGTATTGGCCCCGGAGCTGGAATTCCCCCCTGTATAGAAGTCTGCATCAGAGGAGGAATGTCCTTCACAGGTCTTCTTTGCAGATGCTGAGGCTGAGGGGCTGGAGGATTCTGTTGGTTCAGCATAACATTGGGTCCAGGGCAGAGCCCAGGGGCAGTGGCAGGGCCAGGGCCAGAGCCGGGGCCGGGGCCACCAGGTCCAGGTCCAGAGACAGGCTGAGATTTGCCTGGGATCAGCGGTGTGACGTGTATCTTACGATGCAAAATTTTCAGGGCAATCTCTGGATCCATGATTCTCATCACCACTTGGGCCTGCAGCAGGGCATAGGCCAGTTGTGGGTTCTGAAGCAGCATGTTTCGGGCTTCCTGGTGACTGTTTTGGACGCACAGCTTCATCTGCTTCATCAGCTCAAACATCTGCTCTGGGGGCAGGCTGGCGACTGCTCTAGTAATCGACTCTGGAGCATCTTCTGGATCAATCGGGTCCCCATAGGGGGAGTCAATGATGGGCGCCGCCGGGCCTAAGCTCTTTAACTCCTCCTTGTTCTTTTCGCTGGCAGCGTTGTCCACTCGAAGCGCTCTCCCACTAAATTCTCGCCCATTGAGGTTCCGCATGGCACTAAGCGCAGTCTCCTGGTCTTGGTACTCGCAGAAGCCATAACCCTTGGGCTTCCCCGTCTCTCTGTCGTAAACCAGACGGAAACTGACAACTGAACCAACCTCCGAGAAAATGTCCTTTAACTGCTCCTCCGTCGCCTCGTACGGAATGTTCCCCACGAACACTGAACGCAGCGAACGATCCATGGCTGGGTCTCTCACCGCCAGGCTCGACATGATTCCGGCCGAGCATGCAGCGGGCAGCAAATTCGTCCCGGAGCCGTCCTCTGGCGAACCACACTTCCTCTGTGTAGCGGAAGCAGGTGTCAAACTCCGGGGAGAAACCTCTCCGCTAGAAGGCAATAGTTCCGCTGGGCCGCAGAAACCGCTTCCTGAGACCGGACTAATTTAACTAACGCCTTCCGCCTCCGGCCGCGCGCTCTTCTGTCCGCACCTAGTTACTGACTGCGTGCCTCCTTCCCATGATCTTATTGGTCAAAATTTTCCTGCGTCCCGCCCCCCTCTTCCTGCCGTCACCGGATGCGTTAGGACTGACCACATTAAAGATGGCCGACCGGGCTTCACTGTGGTAACCAGTAGCGTGGCCTTCCCAGACTATTGGGGCGGTTTTTCCTCTGCGTTCCACGAGCGGGAAACCGCCAAACGAAAGCTGGTTTAAGGCATAATGTTTTAATTCCTGACCCATGTATGCTTCCGTTTACTGTAGAATATTTGAAACATTTACAATTTTGTTCCAGACTATGAGGTAAAATATTGATATCTGTGCCTTAAAATTAAAAAAAAAAAACACCTCCCTAAAAATCATTAAAAGAAAATCAATGCCCAGAAAGACAAACGAAAACGTCTGTCAGCTGCAGCCCCTCCCCCCCACCCCTCCCTATTGTTAATAAATGCAGGATACTTTTATGTTTTTCTCTGTGTGCACAGGCAGTTGGGTTGGTCATTCCTCTATCTTATATTAGTCGACTTTAATGCTAAATTGGAATTAATTGAAAAGCATGGCCGAGAGTATAGATTTAATCGAATTTCTTTAACTTTTATTGTACACATGTAGGTACTTGTGAGTTTTAAATTATTCAGTTTTTATTTTATTTTGAGTCAAGATCTCTGTGACATGGCGTCTATATAGTCCTGGGTATCCTGGACTTCATTATGTAGATCAGGCTGGCCTCAAACTCATAGAAATCCTCCTACTTGCTTTTACCTCCTGGAGAGTGCTGGGATTAAAGACATGCTCTACCACTGATCTTGTTGTTAACCCCCCAACCCCTTTGATTTTTGAGACACGGTTTCCCGGTGTAGCCTTGGCTGTCCTGGAACTCTCTCTGTAGACCAGGTTGGCCTCGAACTCACAGAGATCCTGTGAGAAAGGCCTGCCTCTGCCTCCCAGTGCTGGGATTAAAGGTGTGGACCACCACTTGCTCACAGCATTATATTTGGTTGTCAATTTAGTCAATCAATCAAGGTATCAGGTGTACTAACATTAGTTTTGCTGTCTTAACATCAGGCTCCTCTTCAGCCCAGATTGGCTGGGAATTCATTGTATTCAAGTGATCCTCAAATTTGCAGTCCTGTGTGCCCGTTATGCTGGGATTAGAGGCAAGCAGCACAAGTCTAGTTCTTACCTGACTGATTTCCAAAGAAAAAGACATCAAGCAAGCAAAACATCTGAGGCCTATGGGATTATCCTTCACACTTATCACTGTTAAAGACTATCAGCTTAGCCCACTGTAGAAATGGTTTTTAAGCTCATTCTGAAATTGTTCTGGGCATCCATCTATCAGTCATACTTGAAAATAAATGCCTTAGCTAAAAACATAGGCATTTTTCAACAAACAGGACTGACCCACAAAATCACCCAAATCTCTAACAGATTTTGAGTGAAAATGTGATATTTACAGCAGGGTGTTCACACAAGTCTAGAATTACCAATACTTGAGAGACTAAGACAGGATAGCTTGGGCTATATATTGAGTTACAGGCTAACCTGGGATACATGTAAGACCTCCCACCCAAAATTGGACTTTAGCTCTTTACAGGAATTAAACTTTACATAAAATTGTAGAAACCATAATATTTATGAGTCTATAAATGGTATGAAAATATTAAAGGAAAGACACCATAAACTGGGCATGTTGGCTCACACCTTTAATCCCTGCACTTGAGACACTTATTGGACAGCCTGGTCTAACTAGCTCCAGGGTAATCATGACCACACAGTGAGACCCTTAAAAAACATTAAAAATTTTAAAGTATTCAGTATAGATAAGTAGATAAATTCTAGACATATTCTTAAGATATTGTGAATAGTTTCAGGCTCCTTTTACCATCCATGCTGAGAATTGACTTGAGGACCTCAAGCCTACCACTAAATTATAATCCCAGCTCTAGGCCCAATGACACTTTTATTTGTCTTGGTCTCTCAAGGAATAATCAAGCACTCCACAAAAATTTCCCTAGTCCCTCTCTCTTCCTGTAGGTTAAAAGTAATTCCTTTCCCCTTGGATGCAAGCAATTTCTTATCTGGATCTTTCTATTGATAGTAATTCTTTTACCTTTTAGTGGAATTGTGATTTGCATCTGTAAAATAACTCAAGGAAATATGTAGGCCTCTTTACCCATTGACCATCTGCCTCATATTTCTCATTCCATAAATATCTTTCTAGGCACTGTCAGTACAGCTGTGTGAAAACATACCTGTTAGAACAATTTCTCTGCATGACATTTGTGTACTATTGCATCAGACCCACCAGCAAATAAAAGAAAAAAGGAAAATTTTCCATATCTCTCATCTCAGAAACACAAAAATGTGTTTTGCTGATTGCTAAAGGTAATTTTAATGCAAGCCATAGTTGGAGAGCTATTCCACTACAAGGAAACAGTCATAACACACAAGCACACACACACACACACACACACACACACACACACACACACACACGATATGTTGTCATGTATAGATAAAGTGTTTTGTTTTCATCTGTGTATCCTCAGCCCCTAGGGTTCCCATTATTTCATTTGTTAAATGGATGATTTAAAGTGTCTTTAGAGTTTGAGAATTAACAAACAATTTAACTTGGAAAGAAACAAGTGGCATTAAATAACGCAGTCCAAGTGGCAAAGGGCTGCTACCAGGCCTTTATTTTATTCCTAGGTCACTAATAATTCTTCCAGGATACTACCTTTAAGAATTGGATACATGATGAAGTATCTATAAATGGAATAAAGCAATCTAGAAAGATCTAGATTCCTAAAGAAGGCTTCCTGGTAGAAGTGGTATTGAGAATTGGTTCACAATCTAGTGTAGATAAATAGACATGAAGCGATTCCTTCAGGCAGCAGCTGCAATTGCCCAAGGCATAAAATTGAGACTTTGTGTTTTTTATGGCCTAGAAGCAAGCTAAGATGGCTAGTGATTGTGTGAAAGGATAGGTCATAACATTTCTGAAAATTAAAGTCACAAAAATAGTCATGATAGTAAAGTCAGCAGACCTCTGTTTTCCTCTTGAAAATGAAGACAGACTAATAGCATAGGCTCAGGAACACCCATCTCATCATATTAACTTTCTGCCTGAGCTACCCTTTCAATCTTTTCCATCCAAGTGTGGCATCTGGTCTTCCTACATTTAACATCCTCTAATGTGGCTTCATCTTTACTATGAAAATAGTACAGTTTGTGTACTTTTCTCTGGCCGACCTGTACCCTTCATTTTTATCATTCGCAGTCTGTGCTTTTCTGCCCCTGGCTTCTGCCCATACTGCCCCCTCTGTTCATGATGCTTCTTTTTCCACTTCCCAGCCCACCACATTAAGATTCTTCTTCTTTAATGTTCACCTCCATCTTTCCTACTAAAAGCAACAGAATGAGTTTGGTGGCCATGTATTAGAGGTGTCTTTGAGTAGGTAGTCTCAATTAATAGCAAATTGAAATTAGGCACAGAGATGTTAGTTTGTCTAACTATCACAGGCAATAGCTTTACACGTGCCACTTGAATTAAAAAAAAAAAAAAGTCAAGCTTGAAAATGATCATTCTACTCAAGGAATGACCCACGCATATGCATACACAGTAAGAGGCAAAACTACAGCCTGAAACCAGGTCTCTTGAAATTAAGCTTCCTATTGCTCAATTAGTCTAGTAGTCATGGGTTACTGAGGCCTGGGCACAGCCTCCATTGGCCTTTTGCCTGATTACCTCTAAGTGTTACTAATGGCAATTTTGACATGACAATCAGTGCTATGGCAACAGATGGACTGGAAGTATGAAGACTGAATGAGTTGAGAAAAAAAATGTTTCCTTTTTTTCAATTGATAGGGACAACACAAAACCTCACAGAAAGCTTTTTAGAAATATGCAGTCCCATAGATAATGAATTCATTTCTGTAACAAAGCCTGGATTTCTCAGGCCCGGAATTAAGCTGATCTGAGAGATGTTTCCCCCACATTTGTAATACATTTACTATGAAACGACCATCGAGGGAAATGAATAGTAAATTCCATTTACTTATGATTCACTTTTGTTGGAAATAAAAACATTACATGAAATTTGGGGCTCTGAGCACATACCACTGCACAGCTATAAGTTAAATGGAACCAATGTTGTGTAATCTAACACCATTCTATTGATAGGTTAAGGAAACGAGACATGAGGAAAGCAAGGGTCTGTGCAAGAGTTAACTACCAACCTACTGGCATCTTTTATGTTGGGTCTAAATCTTTAGCCTATGCCATGCAAACAGTGTTCACAGGTAGGATGAAGGGGGTTGACTTTAGACTTTAATCTTAGACTTGGGTTGACAGGAAATCATGTGATCTTGAACAAATTACTTTCACTTTGGCATCTTTCGAATGGGAATACTATCACCTGTGTTGGATTGTTGTGTAGAATACATAACATTTATTTTATCATTTCTCATACTGTATTATGAATCTGCAGTTTTATGTAATGGTAGTATACACAGCAGAATTTTAAGTGGAAAGAGGTACAAGTCTTCTTTATTCTAATTCTAGTTTTTTGATTGTTTGTTTGTTTGAGACAGGGTTTCTCTGTGTACCAGTTCTGGCTGTCCTGAAACTATCTCTGTAGACCATCTTGGCCTCAAACTCACAGAGATTCACCTGCCTCTGCCTCTTAAGTGTTGGGATTAAAAGCATGTGCCACCAGTGTCCTTAAAATCATATTATTTTAAACATGTATACAGGCGACTTTAAGATGCATAGCAGCCATTTGTTGTTCTAACATGTACGTTTGTAGCTAAGCATGGTTCATTTTTCAGGCTCAATCCCATAGGACACTTAGAGTATTACTGGTCATATTGGTGTCTATGAGATTCTTTTCATGAACCATGATTTGTTCCTTTCAAATATCTGGTTAGCAACAATTTCATTTAGTCATTTTCATTAAATGGGCTTGTGTGAACTTTGACAATGGATGGAGTGCACAGACTCTTCCAATGTTGCCTTGCCTTAGTTCCTGTTTAAAGGGCAGGGCCATATTCAAGCTGTTCTTAAGAGGGCTCCTTTTGAGTAGACACTGCCAAACAAGCCCAGGTATGCAATCATTGGGAGGTGGAAGTTACTGGACACGAAGCAGAACTCTGTATTCTTGCTTTGAGCTGCCACTTGAGAGAACACAGAGACATCAAGAACCTTCATAGCTGTGGAAAAGTTCAGGTCCCACATTTGGAGCTGAATAAAGAGAACTTATTTAGGAGGACCAATTCACTGATCTTTTAAAATTCTATTTTCTGTAACCAGAGTAGTCAAATACCCAACTTCAAAGAGATGCCTGAACTACAGTTCTCTTCATCAATTGGGGTAGCATTTCCCTTCCAGTGCACTGTGAGCCTAAGAAGGAACCTCTCTTGACCCCCAGTTTATGGGAAAGTGGCCTTTCTGAAGCACTTGGTTGGGGGGACAGAATTAAAAACATCACCAACGAAACAGCAGTGTGACGATGTATTTTGGACTCCTTACCACAGTTGAATTACTTCCCAAGAGACATTACTCCAGGAGTGCCAGTTTAAATTTGTCATATTACGCTAGACTCCTGCAAGTTAGAAATTACGTTAAAATGTAGTTTATATGGGAATGTCACAGCTAGTAGTCTGTGGTGCAAGTATAGAGACCAACTACAGCTACAGACAGGAGTGACATGGGATATTTTAATACTGTCTCGTGACCTGTCATAATGCAGAGACCACGTATCAGTCTGGTAGGTATGCGGTGATAAAAGATCACTGGGTGGCTTAAAGAACAGAAGTTTATTTTCTTGCATAATATCAAAATGCCAGCAGCCTTGCATTCTCCTGATGCTGCCCACGCTCTGTGTCCTCAACCTGGCCCTTCTGGGTCTACAGAGCTCTAGAGCCTCAGCCTTATAGGACATTACGTCAGATTACATCTGATCTCTAAGCCCTAACATCGCTAAGCCCTAACATGAGATATAACCACAGTAGGCATTAGGTCTTCAAATGTCAAATGGGGGGGGGTCACAAATAGTGCATAATAGGCAAGCTTGATATCTTCAACAAAGGAAGGAATAGGTGTTTTCATGATATTCTGTTGCATCTCCCAGCCCCCAATATGTGTGTGTATATATGTGTGGGTATGTATGTAGGCATGAGTGCTTTTTAGTATGTGTGTGTTTGTGTATATGAATATGTACATGTGTATACATGTGTGGATATGTATGTATGTGTTGTCTTTCTTCCCTTCCTCTTTTCTTTGAACATTTGTACTTGTCCTTCTGTATCTCTCTGTTTCCTCTCCTTTGTTCATTGCTGTTTCAGGTCTCTGAAACAGTGCCAAGTTTTCTCTGATGTCTACTATTAGTTCAGTATGGCAAGGGGGTTGGATCTGGGGGGTGAAGTGGAACTTTTCCCCAACTCTACAGCTGCAAGAGAGATCAACCAATACTTGAAGTACCAGGAGTTAATGTCCCTTATCTGTGGGGTCACAGAGAGGTCCAGGGCAGGAGCTGGGGTTCAGGGAGGCACCTGTTATCAAATACAGCTTTTCAATGAATTTGATTATCAGTTCAGTAGCACAGGTAAAGGCTGAATCCTGGTGGATGATGGATTCCAAAAGTAATTGTTGTCAAACATTGGTAACTCCATACATGAAGGCAAAGCACATAAAATATTTTTTAAATGAATGTTTAATTTATAATGTATGATCTTCAGAAAATACACTGTATATAATGTATGACTTTATTGAAGTTGCATATGCATTTTAAAAACCCTGCACTTTCCCAACTTTCATATAAAAAAGGCTGACAACTCTACTCTTGGCAGTTTAAGGACACAGCAATAAATAGTGACAGTGACTCCATTATTAGCATCTTTGGCACAGTCTGGTGACATTTAGGTTGAAATAGCTGTGCCTGCTTTCTCACCTGGCAGGACAATGGGGGACTTCCTCTCCTTGGCTTCCAGGTGTTTGCCAATTCCCTCCAGGTTCTAGGAAAGAAAACAAGTCCCTGCAGGGAAAGCAGGAAGTGCAAATGACCCATTCCTCCTGTGCTTAGTCTTTTGTTACTCCTGAAAATAGAGCTGTGTGTATTAGCCTGCGGCCCTGAGGGTCCAGAAGTGGATGCCTGCAGGGAAGATAAAAACAGAAGTGCAAAATCTCCCCTGCCTGTTCAGTAGCTTGCAGTCCGCTCAGGTCCCAGGACTGGGTAATTGGTGCTATTCATTGTCACCAGCAAGACTTCCTCATTGTCACAAGCAAGACTTCCAAAAAGAGGCCAGGTTCCCAGGAATCCTCCTGAGAGCAGTTGTCTGCAGATGGGAGGTGGGGGTGGGGATAGGCAGGAAATGCTCGCACTCCCGTCTCTAGGAAAAGTGATCTGAAGCAGTTCATTTAGGGCCTGAGACCCCTCAGTGTGCTATATTGACCTTGTGACCACTCACTGAGCACGCGCTAAGTGGGAGGTAGGTACCCAGTGGCCCCTTAGGAGTGAACCAAAATGCAGTGTCCACTAGAAGTTTCTCCTTGGTTTTTCTCTTAGATTTCCACTTAGAAATTATGATATGCAGGTTTAAGTTTGTAGAAGAGGAGCAGCTGTACCGGTGAGGACTTCCCATTCTGTAAAGTCAGGATGTGAGCAGTTTCCTAACAGAATTGTGATTTGTTTGACTTCCCTAGAGGTGCACAGAAAATGAAAAAGGAACTGCTGTGTATCCAGTGACTCTTGCTCAGGTGAAGACGAAAAGGGATTTCTTTCCTTTATTGTTCAATGAAGCACTGTGACTTCTCTTTGTCACCCTAGCAATCTCAAGTCACATATCCCCATGGTCACTGATGACTTCCCCCTTGAAGCCAGGGCAACTGTGATTGTGCCTGGCACGCCCTACTACCTGAACAGAAGACTTATGAACTCTCTTCATTTTAACTCAGGAGGAGTGTAGTTCATGACCAGACTCTAATACAGAATAAGAACATTCCTCCAGAACAGAAAGAAACAAACAACACACACACACACACACACACACACACACACACACACACACACACACACGGAAGCTAGCTGGGTGTGGTGGTGCATGCTGTAATCTCAGTACTGGACAGAAGTGGGGTTGCCATAAGTACCAGGCTACACAATAAATTGGGGATCATAAGATCAGGGCCACCTAGCAGTGCTCTGTCTCTTCCTCTCTTCCCTTCCCCCCATCTCTGATTTTATGACTGACTTGAAGGGAGAACACTGGGGGAATGGTAAAAGTGATTTTATTGCTTCTGGTTTTCGTTTGTTGGTGTGTGGGTGTGTGTGTGTGTGTGTGTGTGTGTGTGTGTGTGTACCGCTGTGCTGTATTTTGGGGTGGTATGTTCTGAACCCCACCAACACATATATTAAATCACTATAAAGTTCTAATGCTTAGTCAAAATAGTATCTGGAAAATTAAGATTTTTGATCCAGTATATTATAGTTTCATTGCAAAACTGTCTTTTGTAAACATAGGCAACAAACACTGGTTAACATTCTTCCTTAGACCTGATTGATGTGAAACAGAATAATTGTTATTTGAATGACAATGAATGTGGTAGGTTAAGTGCCTTCCTCATAATTGGTTGGTCCTAACACTATGATTAGGAGGACTTTGTGACAGATGAGCAAGCTGAGCCATGCTTAGGTGACTTCACCCATAGTGAAACAAGTAAGAGACAGAGCTGGATATTTTGTGATCAGTTCCTCTAAAGGAAACTGAAATCCTTGGGGGGGGGGGGATCTAACTTGCATTTTAAAAAAAAATAATAATAAATGTGAGGTTCTCTCCCCAAGGAAAACTTCTGTTAAATTTCACTAGCAGCCAATTTTCCCAGCATTTCTTGACTTGTCAGATGCATCTCTGTTGTTAGAAAAAGAAAATGCAGCATAAAACTGATGGGGAGAAACTGTGAAATCAGTGACCGCATGACGGAACCCTGAAAAGCTCTAGCAAAGGTTGGTTTTTTTCATTTATACTAAGGCACTGAAACCGGCTGCCAGGCGCACAGATGATTTAATAGACACCACTTAGGTAATATATTATTTTGCCAAGAAAATTCATTGCCACAAGTTCCTTCCTAAGCTTCGGTGGCTGCTTACTTAACAAAACAGACTGCCTGGGAACTGTAAATTATTCCACAGAGGGGAAAAGTAGATCAGAGATGGCTATTAATTTAAGCTGTTTCCAATTGACGCTGTCGCACCGATGAAAGGAATGTGTATTGGCTAAAATATGTGTCTGTTTGGTAAAAAGAAATACATAACGGCAAATCTCATGTTTGGAAGTTGAAAAGGCATTGGCTACAAATAGGGTATTAAAATGGATTAAAGGGTTTCTAACTTTAAAGCTGGGATGACAAATGAGAAAGCATACTGTAGACCTGAAAACAGGATGCACACCAACCATGCTTGTGTAGGTTTATGTAACACAAAGGATTGTGCTCCGTGCATTAGAATAGGGTCAGCTGGCCAGGGATTTCACTGTCTCCAGAAAAAGACAAGCAAACAGTGTTTAGAATCCCAAGTGCTGCTAAGAATCTAGAAAAGAGCTAGTTCAAGCTCAGAGTTCAGTGTTCACTGTCACTTTTCTTGCTCTTATACTGTGCTTAGCATATGGGTGGCTACAGCCCCCACATACACACCATGGGGGATACAGTTATCCTCAGGCGCGGGACCAAGGTGTGTGTACAACAGAGAGTGGCGTGAAAGAAAATGATCAAAAGGGTGTGTTGTAGAGGAAGACGGATCTCACGCTCATTGAGAAATAGAACACATACAGGAGGAAAGGGAATGATATAGAGATAGGTGCCAGTGTAACAATATTATGGATTTTAGTGTATACCCCCTTCTCCCAAACCCTAAAGAATGGCAGATATACCAGTGAATGGCCAGGTCACCTTACTGTAGTCACAGAGAGACTGAACCATCTCAAGTGAGATCAGGAGTTCTGATACTTTGGAAGGTAGACTGGTTGTTTTTACTGTCAACTTAGCACAAGGTATCAGCGAAGAATCTTTTTGGTTTTACTATTTGTTTGTTTGTTTGAGATAGTGTCTCTCTATGTAGCGCTGGCTTGTTCTGGAGTTTGCTATGTAAATCAGGCTGGCCTCAAATGCATAGACATTCATTTCCCCTCCCTCCAGGCTGCTGGGATTAAAGATGTACCATCACAGCCAGCTGGAAAGGAAATCTTAATTGAGAAAATTTCTCCATAAGACTGACCTGTAAGCAAGCCTGCAGAGCATTTTCTTGATTGATGACTGATGTGGGAGGTCACAGCCCATGCTGGATATTGCTACCCCAGGGCAGGTGGTTTTAAGCTGTATAAGAAAGCAGGTTAAACAAGCTGGGGAGCAAGTACATAGCTTCTTCCATGGCCTCTCCTTTAGTCCCTGCTTCCAAGCTCCTGCCTTGAGTTCCTGCCCTGACTTGTCTGGATGATATAATGCAAGTTATAAGATGAAATAAGCCCTCTCCAAGTTGCTTTTGGTCATGGTGTTTTATTACAGCAATAGAGAGTCCAAGACAGAAGGGTTTATTTGTTGTTTGTAGTCATAAAATTCTGGCAAACCAAATCCTATCAGCAACCAATCAGATAAGTAATTGTGTTTATTAATATCACATATTAGAAAAAATATACCTTCTTTGATATAATTCCATGTACATGTTTTTAAAATGAGAGAAAACCATATGGGCTCGTGTAGATATATTTCTCCTGTAGATATATTTCAATAACAGACAGGACAGTGTTTTTATAGAACCCCAGTCTTTTTATTATCCCAGCCTTACAGCAATACACTTCTATGCTCTTGGATGCTTGTATGAGCTGTTGCATGATAGGTTCATGAAATGTTTCACTAATATATCTCAGACGCTTGTAAAAGCAGTGAGACTAGGACACAGGTCAATAGAGAGGTTTATTTTTGTGACATGTTTTTAATTGCGGTCAGGCTGTATTCTTTATCCATCACCCCCTAAGTGTTTCATTATTTATGTTTTAGAGCATAAAGTTACTAGATTAGTTACTCTTACAGTTAAAGTTACTGTTTTAGAAATAATCTTGTAAGAAGTCACCCTAGTTAAGATACTTGGATCTTATCCTAGGAAGGTTACAGAGAAAACTCAATACAGAGTCTTGAATTTGTGTTTGTTATGTACATCTGAAGCCAAGCCCTCAGGAAGTCTGCAGATTTTACTCTGCTAGAGACACCATTTGAAAACCTTTGCTATTATTGGATTCATGTGGAAGGCATCCCTGTCTTTGATAATGTCTCAGCTCAGTGGAATTGTTGGTGATCCAACAATTTATGACATGAACAGCTATTACAATAGCACCATTGTTACCTTTGCTGTGAGTGGTTTTAGATCCTTTATCTTCTTTTTTCTCATATTTAAAAGAAGTAGACATGACATCCACTGGGCTTAGCTAGACTCTAGAGGGTATATGGTCTTTCCAAATGTTAGGACCTATGAATATATAGGCTTTGCCCTATGGCTGGTGAGCATCTCCCATTGATACTGTCTTATAATTTTGTTCTGCAGAGTGATGTGCACACATGGCCACGTCTCCTGGTGAATGAGACACGCCTCTTTGCCTTTCTTCCTATCACTTCGGCTCCGTGTCATTGTTTTGAAGAAATTTTTTTAACTTAAAGTGAAATAATATTCTCTGCCAGTCCAAATCCATGTTGCAAAACAAGCCATGCTCTGTGCTCTCACCATAATGTCTCTGTGTGGTCTCTTGGTATTCTGAGGCCTAAACAACTGTACATGGTCTCAGTCACTGGCAATCAAGCTGCCTGGTCACTCAGCATTCCCAGAACAAGTGTGCAGATAACCTCTTGTTTTCTAGGAGTTTCCTTAAAAGAGTGTCGTGAAACAAGTATATGATTTATTTCTTTGCCATTACTGTCATTTGTTAAGTTGCCAGGGTGACATGGTAACTGCGTGAGTCAATATAAATATTATTTGTGACTTGTTAACCCTAAAAAACAAAGCAAAAATGTCATTCAATTAACTGTTAATCCTAAAAAAACAAAGCATAAGTGTCATTCTATTAACTGGTCTCTGTGTCAAACAGTGTGATTTTTCTGCTTTGAAGGATTGGTGTTATTCTCCCAATTTCTAGTGTGTTATGGAAAAAATACCTGTTTTCCTGTTGATATCCATTATGGAACTGGAAATTCTGTACATTTGTACAGCCACACTTAAAATGCAGAAATCCCAAAGAAACTTCTAATTAAGGAAAATCCCCATTTTCATAAGAATATTTGCGGTCGATGGTAGTGTATGCCTTTAATCACAGCACTTGGGAGGCAGAGGCAGGCAGATCTCTGTGAGTTCAAGACCAACCTGGCCTACAAGAGTTAGTTCTAGGACAGGCTTCAAAGCTATATAGGGAAACCCTGACTTGAAAAACCCACAAAAAAAAAAAAAAAAAAAAAAAAAAAAAAGAGTGTTTACATTAGATGAGTATGAATATGCAAATGCAGAATCTCTCAAGTTGTTGTTGTTGTTGTTATTATTATTATTATTGTTATTATTTGGATCTAGTGGTAAAGGGCTCAAACTTTGCAGAAATAGCACCCTGCAAAGGATTCTGATTAATCAAGTTTATATATATATATATATATATATATATATATATATATATTATCTCATAGTAGAAGCATCCCAAGGTCTGTCTGCTTGCTTAGATCCCATTCTCCCATCTGTTTCATTAGAAATAGATAAAGATGAGTCTGAAGAACTTTAAAATGTGGATATTCAGCTATGGAGCTTGCTCATTTAGTACCCTTCATATGATAAAGGATGGCCACACTTTGTGATTTGGGGAACTATGATAACAGCAACTAAATGAATATTAACCATGACTGTACATGGAAACATGCAGGCTTTGATTAAGAATATATTTCTTTGGGGAGCTTATTTGTTCAAGCAAAAGTATGAAAGAAAACAAACTCCGAATCTCTAATTTCCAATTAGTTTTTTATTAAATAGCTCAGGACAATTTCACATTCTTGAAACCTAATTCTAAACTGGCAGTTCCATTGCGGAGTGGGAGAAAAATCCGTCAGGCCAGTCTCCACTGGAGAGGTGCAATGAATCTAAGTAGGCAAATGAAAGAAGAAACAGCTAGCATAATAAAGCATATGAACTCCCAGAAATCCAGGCATTTATTTGTATTGGTCACCAACAGTTCCAGCGGAAAAAGCTTCCAGAAGACATTCTTGAGACTCAAAGTATGTCCAGGAGCTAATTTTAGTAAGAACAGATCAAGAATATTCTAGGTATCCAGACAGACTGTGTGCTTGTAGTCATTACTCAGGAGAAGGAGGAGGAGGCAGGGAGCAAGCTAATCTAGATGGAATCGTGTGCTATGTAGCCTGAGCTACACAGAGAAACAGACAAAAAAAAATTGTATATTTCCTGTATTGAAGAATGTACAAGCCAGGGTTAAAGCAATCCTGGCATTACAAGCAGACTGGATACTCATAGATACAGGCCTGAGATTTAGACTTTATAACTAGTTGGAAGGATGGGAAAGCTGAACCTCCACACTGCGGTGTCCTGCTATCTTCCTACCACTTTCTCGCTTCTTAGTGTCAGATCTGCACTCAAAACACCAAAGGCTTACGATGGACCTAAAACAAGCGCTTTATTGTCAGATTTCTGGTTGCTTTTTCCCGTTGTCATTTTTGAAAGTAACTGTAGGACAGGCTTCGTTAATAATAGTGACTTCTGCCGATGTGGACTTCCTATCCCTGGGGGTGGGGCAGAGAAGGAGTAGCAGGTCCTATGAATGCATTAGTGGCAGTAGGATTCCTACTGGTTCTTCCCATAAACACGAGAGTACCCCGAAACAAGTTGCCTTGATCTGAAAATAAGACAGTTACGTGGAAGGAATCAGATGTAAGACACCCTACATGTAACCCTTCTTCCTGGCTCTCTATCCACTCTCTCTTTTCATTCCTGGCTGTGCATGAGATCAGAGCAATAGATTAAGAACATTTTCAGCAGCAGTAGAGATGACTGGGAAGCCAAGGAAACCATTTGTCAACGTAAATGAAGGGACACAGAAACATGAGGGCAGCTAATTACTTTTTAAACTTAGCTACTGCACGGATAGAGTACACAGGCAACTTTTGGTTTAGCTATAAATTCAAGCAGGAGACTTATGGTTGTTAAGTAAAAAGGGAAACATCTTTAGAAATGAAAAGATAACAAGCCCCTGATCAACACCATGGGCAGCAACTTACAAGCTGTTATGTCTGAAATTTAAAGTTTTCATTGCTCTCTGCCTTGACTGCTAATAATATTTTCCTTGATCATCTTCTCTGGTCTTAGGTATATTTGGTTTCCCCTTCATTCGTTTGTGCTTACATTCACCAGAATTTATCTCTGATGACTGAGGTACTGCTTGTGAGGGCTAGAGCATGGTGATAAATTCTTGTTCTTTTTGTTTAGAGACAGGGACTCTGTGTATCCCTCACTTTCCTGGAACTCACTATGTGGACCAGGCTGACTTCAAACTCACTGATATCTTTCTGCTCTGCCTCCTGAGTGTTGGGATGGGGGCATGCAGACAAATATCACATGAAGGCAGACAAATATCACTGAAGACAGTGCATGAACCTTGCATTTTTCAGTAACATCTGCCACTCTCACTGAATTGATATATCCCCATCACAACCATAAGCTTTCCCCTGTTGTCTAATTTGTCTATGTGACATACAACTCTATCAGCCATATATGCTTTACTGAATTTCCACTCTGTAATTTGTAAGCATGTTAATTTGACATTATATGTTTTTCTAAAGACCACCTTTTTATTTCTTAGAGGGCCATTTTGTTGTGAGTACACACTTTTTGCCTTGCCTTCTTAGGGACAGGATTATACTTTAGCGTTTTCATATCAATGCAACCACTATTATTAAATTATTAATGATATCATTTTAAGTTATGGCTATTAGCCATCAGAATGTCCTAAAAAGTTCCATGTGATTTTTATTATTAGAACTCAAACTATAACAATTTACTTTTCTTTTGGAGAGTAACATATCTACTTTAGCTGATACAGAGAATGTAAAACCTAATTCCTACCCTCAAGGAACTTACTGCATAAATGCATTTATTTTGTATTAACATTAGTTAGATATATACTCTTCTTTATCATTTGCAACAAACTCATGTTATAGACAGGATTGTTCTTGTTATACCTTTATAGCAAAGAAAAAATTTAAATTCAGGCAGTTTTGATCCTTAAAATAGTCACACTTTATGGCAAACTGTATATTTGTTTGCTTGGTTGTTGTTGTTTCATGACAAAGTCTTTAGGTAGACCTGCCTGATAGCCTAGAATTGGCTATGTTGACCAGGCTGGCCTTGAACTGTCTGAGATCCACCAAAAAAGAAAAAAGAAAAAAAAAATCAGAACAATACAGTCATCTTTCTAGTTCTACTTGTATTTTTTAATGTTGAACATTTAGGTTGTAAAAATATTCATAGGCATAATAATATAAATTATATTTCATCTTTATAAGACAACTTTGAAAGTTAAGTCCCATCCAAACATCAGCAGTTGTGGGTAAGTAAATAGGAAAAGTCCTACTGCCTGTTATTTCCCCTCGTACAAATGAATGTGTAGTGAACACACTGGGCCAGGTTCAGATGTTACTTTCCCGAAATGCATCAGGGTTTGACTCACCCTTTGAGAAAAGCTAAATAGCCACTTGCTTAAATTGATGTCTGTTCTAATGGTCACCTTACCTATTGGACTTGTCTGAAGCAGGATATACCAAGGTAATAGCCAGGAGGGTGGGAGGTGGGAGTTTCCCCTGATGGTTAGGGATTCCGTATGTGATTTACACCTGGGATTCCATTGGCATGAATGTTGTGCTTTGGCTAGCTGTGTAGCAATTTCTCTGAGTTGAACATGAAATTCTATTCAGTGTTTGCCTTATGCCATTAATATGGAAATGTACATCATATGAGGGAAGCCCAGACATCCCCAAAAGAAGATAAGACTTCCCTTCTTGTTAGCTCATTTCTTGACACTAGTTCAACAGCCTGATAGCTGGCTATAAGATTCATATAGCCTGGCAGTGAAGTTACACTTTGGATGAATGGCTGTTTAGGCCTGCATTATTAAACCGTTTAAAATGAATAGTTCCAGGAGAGTAGTTTATTTAATATGTTGATACCTAAAATAGCATTCACTAGTATGTATACGGTGACATGGCAGCCCAGTTAGAAACTTAATTTAAAAGAGGGTCCCGTACCTCACAGGTAACTAACTGGCTCTTCCCAAATTGCCAGATGTAGCAAAATTAAAAGCATGGGACATTGGTTCCTCTTCTCTGTAAGTTGGAAATCTTGTTCTAATGAATGTTTGACTTTCATCCTTACTTCAACAATGCTACTGTTGAAGTTTCAAATTTAAACTCAACAGAAGGAAAAGAGAGGTTGTTTATACAAAAAGTCCTTTTCCATCTGCAGTATGGTTCACCCGGGAAGCTGTCTACGAAACTGCCAAATGCCATTCACAGATCATTGATATATATATTAAGTTGTTTTCTGTTTTTCATCCCCATATGGAAAGAGGGCTAAATAATTGATCATTTGTTTCTTTTTGCTTATGTGCCCACTAAAACATTGTCTGTAATTCCTCACATGATTAAAATAATTAAAAAAATAAGTTGTAATCAGGTTTGGGTGGCTCACACCTGTAAGAGCAGTACTGACCTGAGAGGCCAAGGCAGGAGGAGTCCTGTGAGTTGTAGGCTAGTTTAGGCAACAAAATGAGATCTGTCCCCACCCCTCAAAAATTGATGAAACTGGAAACTATTGTAAATTGAAGCTTTGCAAATAAAAAAAAAATCACATCTCAAAAATACTCTTGGTTTGAGAAAGGTGGATTTACCAAATTTCTGAAATAAACCCTTCATTGTACTTGTTTTAACACAAATTTTGTCATGCCCATTCCACAGCCACAGTGGCGTGTCATGTCTCAATATAAGAGGCCATGCCTGCTAAACATCCCTTATGCTTTGTAACTAATAATAAAATTATTTGGACATCGTCCCTCAGATGAGATTGAAAAGAATCTAGAGTCTCAGGGGCAAAACTAAGCCCTGGGAGGGTTAAATGACCCCATCCCTGAGAGCATTATTCTCTATTTGCACCAGATTTCTGGAATCATTAGAATCTGTTTCTCTGTGTTGGATGTTCCCTAAGGAAATTTAAACACAAGCCACACTCTTCCCCCAAACAGACGGTGCTGGCAGTTGAAGGGAAGACGAAAGCATCCACACTAGCACTGAGTAGTCTAAAGAGTGTTGACTACAGATTCTCTACAGCATGTAGATTATGCCCCCTCTTTTCTAAGAAGAAAAAGGAAACAAGAATGTTGAAATTTTGTTAAAAGTTAAAGAGCCTTGAAGAGATTCAAACTACAGATGCCCCCCCCCCCAATGTGCAATGGTTGGATTTAAAGCTTTTGGCTTTTAACTGTCTGGTCATTCTGTTCTTGATGGTCAGCATAGTGTTACAGTTACATGAGCTGTTCAAAACTTCATTACAAATTGAGATATCTATTAGATGAATTTGCTCAATTTAAATGCCCTGAGCATGCAAAAAAAAAAAAAAAAAAAAAAAAAAAAAAAAGGGGGGAGGTTAGGGTTGGGTTCCGGTTCTGTGAGTTAGGTTTTTAAAATGCATTTTTAAAAATTTACTGTATTTTTGGCTTATGATGCCTTTTTGGGAGGATTTTTGGCTTATGATGCCTTTTTGGGAGGGAACATAACCAAGTGGTAAATTGGGAAACATCTGATAGTTCTCTATGATACTATGGCATCAATTCTTTCTTCTGTATTACAATGACCCTCAATGAAAAGTTTAAGTAGTCCATATATTAAAATATCTTATTAGAGCTTGATTATTGAGTTAGTTAATTTCAGTGTTTACTATTGATTACAGACAATATGACATTATTCACCAGAGTCTTAACTTCTGGCAAAGCGTTGCTAAATATTTCACTTGCTCATTTATTTGGTATCTTATGTCATAAAAACTTGGAGGAAATGCTAACAGCACAGGGATGAATGTTATTTCCGGGCTACTTCTTCCCTTTGTAAATCATTGTTTAGAGTGAACCACTGCTCATTGTATGACTGTTTGCAGCTGTTTTCTTTTAGTGCATGACCAATGAACTAAGTGGTCATATTTTGTCTTGAGTGCATGGAAGTTTCTTTGAAATCATCATTTCTGGAAATGTGTGCTCATTTACAAGCAAATAGCAGGATTCTATTGATCATTTTTTTAAGTCAAAAGAAAAATCACAAGATCCCTACCTTTAAGGGACTCGCCAGCTGAGGGAGGATCAGGAAGACATGCATTACAGTACACACTACCTGTCTTGTGCTGTTGTAAAGATTGAGCCAGTATAGAGACTACATCTAGCACATGGAAAGTATGGTGTGTTATGGGTTCAATACATGGTGTTCACCACAGGGTCGTATATTTGAATCCTTGGTTCCCAGCTGGCAAAGATGTTGTAGAAGCCTGTGGAACCTTTGGGAGATGGGACATAGCTGAAGGAAGTGGTTCTATTGGGGATGGGCCACACTTCCTGTCCGTTTCTGCTTCCTGATCTACCCAAATGTGAGCAAGGAGGCTGGTGTACCTACAGCTGTAACTTAGAGCCAGGGTGGTGACTGCAATCATGCTCCCTGATAGCAGCTTGCTTCCCTGAATTAGTTATTTTCCTATGACCAAATACCTGAGATAAGGAGAACACAATCCATGGATTCAGTCACAACAACTCATTCTGCAAGTTTTGAGACTAGAATTCACCTCCCCGCCCCCATCTTTGGAGGAGTTCATTAAAATTTTGGTGAAAATGCAAACCAAGTCCAGGAAGGAAGTGAATTTTAGTCGCGATAAAATTAGAAATGCTGTTCCCAAATATTGAATATATAAATTTGTAAATCAAAAGAAAAGAATCTGGCTTTGGAAATGGAGATTAGAGATCCAGGAGTTGTCTGGTTTCCAAGGCTGCCTCCCTAAGGGTGTGTCCCCAGGCAAGGACACAGACCTCTAAACTGAGAGCAGCAGCAAGCAGCAGTTCAAGGCCTGAGCCTCAAGCCCTGCATTACTTTGTGCTGCCCTCGTGACTTTGGCTGTTTCATGTGGTACAAAGGCTCTGGCCTTCAGAAGTAATGAAATACCAACATGAATGACAATTGGGAAATTTGTTTTTACTCATGATTGAGAAGAAAATGACTACAAATAACACATTTAATGCTTTGACCTTGCTGGGAGTTGTTACACATGAAGCGTGGGATGGGAACAAAACAGCATTTGGTGGGGGGAGTGAGGCAGAAAGTAGTTGAGGAATTCACATGTTACCTAAAGCAGTCATGTATGTACAGTGATAGACTTCAATAGTGGCTTTTGTGGGGTTATTTTATTTTAACAAATTATTGTCCTATAATTATTCTAAAGACAGTGTAACCTGTTAAACACACAGATATATTAGGCACAACATTATTACTGTTAATTAAATTGTGGTCACAACCTATATGATCCACAGTTTCAACACAAATTGAGTCAAACCTCATTGTCCTGTTGGCTTATAAACTACATTTTCCCAGGAGAAAATTAAATTCCACTGCTTAAATACTCAATTTAAATAGGTAAATAAATATTATTTTAAAAGAGCCCCACAATAGACCTATTTCATCTTCACAGTCCCCCCGCCCCCAGACAGGTTTTCTCTGTGTGGTCCTGGCTATCCTAGAACTTGTTCTACTTACAAGGCTGGACTCAAACTCAGAGATCTGCCTGCTTCTGCCTCCCAGTGCTGGGATTAAAGGCATGCACCACCATCTGCTGTCACAGTCTCATGTCAAGTGTTAGTAATTGTTCATTTAATTAGATGGGGAAGAAATGTTGTGTCTAACTATCGCAGTTGAGGTTTCTTGTCAGCTTGAATAAGCAGAGATCATCTGAGAAGAGAGAACCTCAATTGAGAAAATGTCTCCGTAAAATTGACTTATATTAAAGTCTGTAGGGCATATTCTGGGTTGGTGATTGATGTGGAAGGGCCCAGCCCACTGTGGGTATAATAGCCCTGCACAGTGGTCCTGGAGTGTGTAGAAAGCAAACTGAGCGAGGCAGGAAGAGCAAGCCAGTAAGGCATGTTCCTCTCTGGCTTCCGTTGGTCCCTGCCTTGAGTTCCTGCCCTCACTTCCCTCAGTGATGGAGTGTGATTCGAGTTGTAAACTGAAAAAAGCCATTTCCTTTCCAAGTTGCTTTTGGTCACGGTGTTTTGCCACAGCAATAAGACCCTAACTAAGACACATTTCAATTTAAAATGTTTTATTAATTATATGGACTAGGAGCAGGAGGTGTAGTTCAGTTGGTAGAACATTTGCCTATCATGGAATCCCAGCACAGCATACATCAGGAGGATCAGAAGTTTAAGGTAATCCTCTGCTACACAATGAATCCAAGCACGGCACTAACTGGGCTACATGACACCCTGTGACATGAATAAATAAATGACCCAGAGACTGATATTGGGGTTCAAGCTTCGAGCTGAAGATCAGAGAAGCAAGGCAGCTGGCAACTAGCTTCTTAACCTCTTCCTCGGGCTGAATGGGTTGATACTGTCTTCACCAACTTGCACCAAACCTCAGTTAGACTGTAACCTCTCCTCAGCGTGGCTGGAGAATGAATGTGTCTCTGAGACCTTGCTTCTGTTTTAGATACTTCCCTAATGTTGGAACTAAAGGTGTGAGCTATAATTCTCATTTAGATTGATTCACTCTTATGTAGGTCTGGGTAGCCTTGGACTCTCAGAGATCCATCTACCTCTTAATCCTGAGTCCTAGGATTAAAGATGTGTACCAGCACCTCCTACTTTTTGGCTGTTAAGATTATAGGTGTGTATCACCACTGTCTGATCTCTATAGCTAGAGGCTGACTTTGCTTTTCTTAATCAGTCATTTTAATAAATCATAAATATCACTACAATACATTGTCTCAAGAGAATAAAAAATAAATTGAATAAAATCCAAGAAATCACTACTTAAAAAAATGGAAGCATCGAGATATGTAAATTTTTAATAGTTCCCAATTATTGGTACTTCTGCAAATTATCATTATGGACCTTGATTTTAGAACCATTTCCTCAAGCTTGAGCAGAGTTGGTGGTCCTGAAGAGGAAGGCACATGGTTGACAAAATTTAGCAGTTAAAATGTTTCAGATGTCCCCCTAAGTATCATCCTCTACCTGGGAGCACAAAACTCCAGGCATGAATTTTAGAGGGATCTAAACACAGCAAGAGCAATTTGTGCATTTATAATATCTCAGTCATCAGCTGCTAAAAACATAAGTTCACAGCAAATGCTAGAAGGCTGAGAGAAAGCTCTAGGGGACTTGTAGGATGGTTAGGATTTTCTGTTGAGGAGACAGGTATAAACTTTTCTCTATGATTCTCCTTGATGTTACTAATAGACAGGTAATCTGAGGTTTATTATTATCTTGTATTTATTTCTTCTTTAAGAAACAGTTGAACAGCAAATGAATGATTAGTGAGCATTTTATCTCTCTCAGGTGACTTTTGAATTTTCGGGATAAACATCAAGAGAGTCTGTCTTTGTTGAGGATGGGTTGATACAAGAATAAAGTCCATCAACCGGCTTACTGGGGCTTTGGACTTACAGGAAGAAGCTGCTGTAAGCAAGTCAATATCATTTCCCTTCTCAGTACCTCTGAAGTTTAATTTCTACTATCTGTGATAGTGTTGGTATATTTAGTTGGAAAAGCATTAAATTCTGAGATTTCTAGAAGGACAAAATGCCTTATGCTCCAGCTACTAAGCAGTGTTATTTACTGCTTTTAATCCTAGGCATTCTAATAAGCAGAACTTTCTAGAAAACAGATTCATAGGACCAGCTTTAAAGACATTTTCACAATTATTTTTAATATTTTCTTTATGTCATTCCAAGTCTTGCCCGTAGCATTTAAAATCATGATTGTTTGCTTGTAGTAATAACAGTATATCATTTGTAAATTTCTAGAGTTGATATAATTTCATTTCCTGTCTTACAACTTTTACAGGAGATCAGGCATGCATTTAAAAATGTTCAAGTATGCTGGGCAGTCATGGCATTGCACTCATTTTCGTTATCTATTTAAAACATGATTAGAACTTGAAGCACACTTCAGACAATGTTCATCTCATTGTCCCCTGAAACTACTTAGCATGTCTTCTTTTAAACGGTGCTTGAATGGTCAGGGGATTAATTTAACATTATTTTATTTCAGATATCATTCATAATCTGACAGGCACTCAGTAAGTCCTTGTTGAATAGTAACTGAGTTTGGCCGTCACAGATGAGTGCTATAGTATGTTTTTAATTATAAATCTTTAGAGAGACTTTACAAAGAAAGAATACTAAGAAATTTGCTTCCTTCTTAGTTGGACGATGGTGTTGACAAAAATGTATCACCCTAAGGAAGAACTAGTTTTTCACCATGAAATTGCAGGCATGAATTCAAATAACCCCAAGGTGCAGAAACACTGACTTCTTCGAAAGAATAAATCTGCAGCAGCTGCCATGGTTTCTCTTCTGTATCCAGTAATTCAATGGTAATTGAAAAGAAGGGAAGAATTCAGTCTTATTTGAAAATGGAGCTTTTGTTCCATTTGTCCTGTTGGTAGGCAGCAGTCAAAGAAATATCCAAGCCTGTTCTGGAGAACCAGGTTATCTCGAATGAGCTGTATGCATAGGGCTTTAGGGAGGCTTCAACGGCAAAGCACTGTGATTGTTTCCTTTTGTGGGAGTATTTCTGGAGATGTGCTCTGATAACCTGAGCTTTGAGGAAGCAGAGTGAGAGCCATGCATGTTGGAGTTGCAAAGGCAGAAGAGGACTTTACACACCTCCCAGTGAAAACAGCATTAGGGATGGGGATTTAAACAATACAGGCCAATCTTGCCAACCACTGACTGTATATTTCTTGCTTAGAGTACATTTGTTATTATTATTTTAATTATTATTATAGTTTTTTTCTTGTTCTGTTTTTTGTTTTTTGTTTTTTTTTTCTTTTTTGTTTTGTTTTGTTTTTTGGATTGGATCTCATATAGCTAAGGTTGGTTTCGAACTTCCTGTGCAGCTAAGGCTGACCTTAAATTTCTGATCCTCCTGATTCCACCTCCTGAATGTCTGTGCACTGAGGTTGAAGAATTCACGACCATGCCCATTTTGGGAGTTGAAACCAGGGCTTTCATGCATGCCAGGCACGTACTCCACCAACTATGTCTGATTCTCCACCCCTCAGAATGTGCTTTCTGAGACCCTGAGTTAGGGCTGAAGTCAGTAACTGTCATCTGAGCCTGATGTGTGTTTTATTTATGGAGAATCCATTAGGGCTCCAATTAGTTCTGACTTTTGTGGGAGGAAATCAATTTCCACCCTTTTAATGTGTGAATGAATCTCCACAGTGTCCTGTTTTGCATGGCTCCCATAAGGGGATGAACAAATTCTGATGCCAGAGATTGAGGCTCAAGCTGCTTTTAAAGAGTACACGAGAAATACACAGATGCTGCTAAACTTGCCGGTCTCATGTCCTATCCTAAATCGAAAGCATGGTAAATCAAGCTAGGTGTGAGTCCAAACATCTGTAATCCCAGCCTTTTGAAGGCCAAGGCAAGAAACACAAGTTCAAGGCTAGTCTAGAGGACATGCTCAATAAACAAACAAAAGGCATACCATCTACAAGAACATACTCCTCTTGCAGAAGATATGGGTACTGTTCCCAGCACCCAGGTGATAGCTTTTAACTGTCTATTACTCTGATTCCAAGGAATCTGACACTGTCTTCTGGCCTCCAAGGGTACCGCATACAGATGTGGTTCTTAGATATACATGTAGGCAGGATACTTATACACACAAAATAATAATAAATTAAAAACAAAACAAAACTCAAACAAAACTCAAAAATGATGTGTTGAATACCAGTCATAGTTTAACAAAAGAAGAGTCTACAGAATATTAGTTGTTTACTCTGTCCTTGGGTGACAGAGATCTGTGACTAGTTGCCACTGCCCAGCATTAAGAATGTCACATTGTATAGTCTTAGCCCAGTAAACAATAAACATTCATATAATTTTTGTCCAATACATTATCACTCCATGAACTACTCTGACATCAAAATTTATAAAGAATTCAAGAATTATACATTTATGCTTTTCTTCATCCAACATTAAACTTGACATATAAAGTCATGGCTTGATTCTATTTCTAATTAATAAAAATTTCAGGCTGTAGACACAATGTCTTTTTGCAAGGGATAATTTTATTAAATGTATTTGACAGGTAATAATTTTTTTTGGAAAAACATTCTAAACATGTAACAAAATTAAGAAGAGTTTATGTTTAGCAGGTACATATGCCTTTTTGATACAGATATGATGCTCATCCACAAAATTTGTACTTGAGAACTAAGCAGTCAAGTTAAAAAAAAAAAACACCTCATGCTTTCAGTACATTTATGATTTTGTGTTGGGCCACAGTCATAGCTATAGATGACCACATGTAGCTGTGCACACCCTACAGACCACAGGTTTGTACACACCTGCTTATGGTGAATGCTATATACTTACCACTTGAATTTTACCACTGACATTTTACTGTAATTTTGCTTCATTGCATATGCAGTCATCTATCCATCATCATATCCATCTGTAAGTCCATCTTATTTTATTGAGACAGGGTTTTTCTATGTAGCCTCAGCTGTCCTGGAACTTGATTTGTACACAAGGCTGGCCTCATATTCAGATACCCACCTGCCTATACCTCCTGAGTGCTGGGATTGAAGGCATGCAATACCTTATTTTTAAATACAATTCAAAGTAAGTTATGGGCATCAGATCACCATTCCAAAACACTTAAGCTTGCATATTATTGAGTAGATTATTAACTTGCTAAGATTATTTACAAATAAAAATATTTAATATTTATTATTGGGTATGCTTTCAGCTGAAAAAAAATATAAAACATTATCATTATGACATCATGTTCTTGGAGAATTACTACTGGAGTTGAGAAGCCCAGTGCCCTCTGGTACCACAGACAGATCCGAAATAATCCTTCAGTTTTGTTCAGCTCCCACCTCCTTCTCCTGCCAGGTCCCTTTTTCTTTATTACATACCAACTGGATACAGCTATAGCTCAAACCTTTCACCAGGACTCCAGCTTCCTGGTCTCTGCTTCCTCCCTTATTTCCACGTATCCTTGTAAAGGCCTATTATCTACCCAAAGCAGACTTCAGAGAGCTAAAGCATTGATTTGGTTGCTGTCTGCTTTATTGATCACATTGTAATTCATAGGCATTAAATAGCAGGAGGCATGTTGCTGTTTAGTCTAGTTCGAAAAAGAGTGCATTTGGTTGGGGAGCAGGTGATGACTGGAAGGTGTCCAGAAGGGACCCTCAACCTTGATCCCTGACAAATGTTTTCCTATATACTGCAGATCATCTCTGCCTTTGTCATTTAAAATATCAGACTCAGGGGTAGAGAGATGCATCAGCCAGGAAAGGTTAAGAGCCTGCACAGCTCTTGCAGAGGACCCTAGTTCAGTTTCTTCTAACACCCACCTATAACTGTAGCTCCAGGGGGATTCAACACCTCTGACCTCATGGGCACCTGCAGTCACCTGTACACACCTTCCCCTGCACTCACTATATACATTGTCCCCTGCAGTCCATGTTCCTGACCTGATACTAGGGAATTTCCCATGATCCCAGTCAGTATGGAGGAAACTGAGATGCAAAGAGAGATGGGAGAGGGGGGACTCTGGAGGAAAGGAGAGGTGGCTGGGAGAGATAGGAAAGGAGGGAGGGGAAACTTCAGTCTGGATGCAATATATGAGAGAATAAAAACAAACAAAAACTTCAAAAAAACATAGTTTTATTATAGCTACCTCAATATGTTTTGACAGTGGGTATCTCACTTGGTTGCTTTCACCTTGGTTTCTGAGACAGGGTCTTAAAAAATTGTTGTAAGCATTTATGTGTGTGAGGGGGTGTGGTTGGGTGTGGAGGGTGTAGCACTCATGTAGTGTGTGTAGAGTTAAGTGATAACTTGTGGGAGTCAGTTGTCTCCTTCTACCATGTGGGCCCTGGGATTGAACTCAGGTTGTCAGGTTTGGCAGCAAGCCCCTTTGCTCACTAAGCCTTCTTGTTGGTCCTTGAAACAGGACACCTCCCTGTATGTGGAGCTCACTGATTCAGCTGGGCTGGCTGTTAGCCTTCAGGCATTTACACTAGCCTGCTCTCAGGGACCTAAGAGGACACACATCATCAGCTGTAACCACTAAGTAGAGCATTCCTGAGTCATGTACTACATCATCTCATAAAAAGCAAGCCCTTCTCACCTCTCTTCTCCCTTTCCCCTCTGTTCTTGCCCAAAGGCGGCCTCTGAATCCCCCTCCCACACACACCTCCCGTGTGAGTTCTGTTGTATGGTGTGACTGGTGGTGCCTCTCGGCTCCAACCCACCAAGGTCACTTTCCAGCCACGTTAAACTATTATTCTGGCTCCTCGGGAAGATCCAAGGCTCCTCCTGCCTGCCTTCCAAGTGATGAGATTGTAGCTATGTGCCTCTGGCCCATCTCTTTACGTAGATCCTGGAGATATAAGCTCAGACCCTCATCTTGTGTGGCAAGCGTTTTGCAGACTGAGCCTTGAGTTCCATGCTTTTAAGGGTATGCTCTCAGTTTAATGCTCTAGATCTGCAGTTGGAATCAATCCCCTGAAACCTGCAAAGTCTTAGTGACACTTGCTATGTATTGAATGCTGAGGCATGTAGTGGCTAGAGAGAACCTGTAGGGGTCAGCTCTGAGCTCCCAGCTTGTAGGCATGGTCCACTTCCGCTGCTGCCCTGAAATAATTAATGCTTAGTCAAGAGACTGCATTTTCATTTTGTGCTATGCTCACCAAATTATGTAACCATCCCTGAGTCTCAATACACTCTTCCATTCTAGCTCTGTTTTTGGCTTCATTTTTACTTCCTATTGTATTTTCGGACGTATCTTAATTTCATTTTCTGTAAACTTTTCTAATTGTCCTATGTGTTTACATTTCATGAAAGACAGAGAGTAGCTTGATAATGGCATGGCTTCTGTGAAACCTTCCCTTCTCTGATTTCTTGTCACATTTTCTCTTCATGGCAAAGCCGACAACATTCACTCTTCCTGTTGCACTCCTGAATTCTTCCTTATCTCGAGTCCCCAACTTTTCCCTGTGGACACTTTATTTCTCTGGTTATTAGCATTCCCATGGCCTTTTATATTCTAAGGAGGAGCTTCATAGGTATTATTCCTAACACTCTACTAGGAAACAGTTGTCAAATGAATTTCAGCCCTGAGACAAAACCAGCTCAAGAGAAGGGTTTGCCTTGGTTCGCAGTTCCAGGGTGTAGTCCATTGTGGTGGACAAGGCAGGCTGCAGGAACCGGAAGTAGACTATCTCACTGCCTAGTCAGGAAGCACAGAAAATGAATGCAGGTACCGTGATTACCCTGCCCTTTAAAAGCTGTTGAACACAGCATCCTGAATTGGTGCCACCCACAGGTAAAGTGGGGTTCCTAACTCAACTTAATAATCTACGCAATCCTTCACAGATGAGCTTGCCTCATAGGTGATTCCAGATCCTGTCTGGTTGACAATATTATACATTGCAGTGCCGAGCCAAGCAGTAAGCTACCCACCCTCATCTATACTTGTAGCCATATCATTTGTGTTCTGAATAAAGTATCTATGTGAAGATGTATATCTGAATGAAGGAAGTCTTTGCTGAAAAAGGACATTGCTAAAATGATTGATGCAATGAATCACTGAGTCATTACAGGTTTTATATATTTCGGTGCATATTTCAGTTGCTATAATTGAAGAAGGTGTATCATGCATTACATTTCCACTCAGTGCTGTTGACAGTTCTGACTGGTAGATTTAGGAGTGCCAGAGTTCAGATTAATTATGCAGAAGGATATTACTGACACATTTACAAGCCATATTTTCACTTTGAGCACAGGTTGCTAAATTTAAAAGAATGTTTTTGTGCTTTCCTTTTGTCTCAGATTCAAATGTCATTAGCATTAACTTTACAGCTAATCTTTGAAAGGACAGTTTTAAATGGACATTTGGAACAAAAGGCTATCTCCCGTGACAGATCAGCAATGGGAAGCAACAGTCAGGAGACTGGTGCTCAGTGTTTAGACTTGCCTCTCGGAAAACTGTAAGTAGATTGGCTTCAAGAATAGATGCTCAGGGGAAGTTTTAGCTCCCATCTTACTCTAACTGATCCAAATATTTGTCTGGGGTGATGTTATGATCTTTTGAGGCAAATTTATGTTCTCTTCCTTAGAGAAAAACCTCATCCTTACCTGTGAATGTTGTCTCCCTTAGCAATCTGAGAAAGGCTGGCATTGTAAACTGGGACCTGGGGGAGGGACTTAAAGGCTATGGTTAGTGCAAGAGGTTGAGATTTATCTTGAGCTGAACATCCTGTGGATTGTGTTGTGCTAGGGAAATGCGTTCTATCTCAAGCATCAGATTCCATGAAGATATTAGGTTTTAGGAATTACCATTTTAACAAGAGTGTGGGAGGTAAAATGGAGGCTTTTGACTTATCTCAGCCAGCTGTTTGTCTTTCTATTTAGCATTCATGAGATACATATTGTATTGAATTAAGCCACTTACTGGGATGCAGGGGAGGGAGTGTCTGAAAACAGGCTAGAGAGATTATTACCAAGTAGAATCAGTTAACTTGGTCAGCACTCAGTAGGCTGTAAATGCATAACTTGGCCACATAGTGTGACCCTGTCTAAAAACCAAAGTTAATTCAAATGAGCTGAGTGCAGGGGGTGAGAATCTTGCCTCTGTTGGAGTATCTTATCTGAGATCTTTTGCTAAGGACTTTGAAAGGAGAAACAGGGGCTTCTGGCTAGTGGGAACTTGGACACGGGTCAAAGAGAATTTCAAGTAGGAAGAAGGAAGTGGAAGAAACCGAATCTGGGTTAGAAGGTGTAAGGGTGTTTAGTATAGCTTGCCCTGGAGCTCTGGGGAATTTAGAAGCCATCAACTCAGCACGGGGTACATGAAGTTAGGAGGATAAAGCCCTTCAGGGAGAATTACAAAAGGGAAGGTCCAGACTCCTGTTCTTTGAGGAAAAGGCCAACTCAGCAGAAACTCACACGTCTTTTCCCCAGAAAAGCTAGAGTACTGTAGACATTTGTTATGAGCCATCTGTGTGATGCAAATTAGACCTCAAAGTGGGACAATTTGGAAAGAGAATCTAGGGTCCAGTAACCAGGCAAGGGCCTCTGAAGTTAGGCTTTAGACTCAGGCACCAGACAGTGCACCCCAGACCTCAGGGAATAGAAAAGCTGGACCTTAGCGATGGAGACCCTGTGTGTGACATGCTGCCCTTTCTGCTGTTCTTTCTGTTTCTTCAGGGAAGAAAATCAAACTCCGAGAGTCAGCCTAAGTAGAAGCCCAGGGGAGCTCTGCCCAGGGGAGGAAAGCAGCATTTTAGGAGTAGTACTAAGCGATAATCCCCAAGGGAGCTACCTCCAGGCCACAGACCCAGTCCCTTGATTCAGCAACATTTTCCTCCTTTGAGGAAAGTAGGATCTCTTTGATGCTCAGTTCACAAAAAAGTAATTAATTATAGACAGAGGATATAGGTCTACCAAAAAGTTGCTTCGAGATCTGGGTTCAATTTCCAAAACCCACATGAAGTCAGACATGGTGGTGTATGTTTCCAATCTCAGCCCTGGGGAAGCAGATGCAGGCAGATGGCCAGGGCTCACTGGCCAAGCCAGTTTAGTCCACATGGTGAGCTCCAGGCCAATGAGATGCTCTGTCTCAAAAACAATGACGATGAGGCTTGTTTTAGTTCATGCTGTGAAGAGCCACAAGGCTCAGGGCAACCCTTATAAAAGAAAGCATTTAATTGGGGGCTTGTTACAGTTTCAGAGGGTTAATTTATGATCATCATGGTGTGGAGCAAATAGGGATGGTGCTGGTGCTGGAGCAATATCTGACAGCTTACAGGGAGAGACAGAAAAAGAAACACACACACACACACACACACACACACAGAGAGAGAGAGAGAGAGAGAGAGAGAGAGACTGGGACTGGGGTAGGCTTTTGAAACTTCAAAGCCAACCCCCCCCCCCCCCAGTGATATACCAGTAAGGCAGTAAGGCCACACCTACCCTTTTAACAAGGCCATACTTTCTTTCTTTCTTTTTTTTTTTTGGTTTTTCAAGACAGGGTTTCTCTGTATTGCTTTGGAGCCTGTCCTGGAACTAACACTTCAGACCAGGCTGGCCTTGAACTCACAGAGATCCACCTGCCTCTGCCTCTAGAATGCTGGGACTAAAGGTGTATGCCACCAATGCCTGGCACAAGGCATTTCTAAACCTTCTCAAATAGTTTCACTAATTGAGGACCAAGCATTGAACATACGAGCCTTGGGGGCCTATTATCCTCCAAACAACCACAGTGCCTGAGAAATGACAGCGGAGGGATCTTCCAGCCTGTATGCAAGCATGAACATTTTCATACATACACACACGTATGCACGCAGGCACACATGCGCGTGTACGCACACGCACAAACACACTCACACACACACACACACATCGATCCATTTTTATTTGTCCTTTTCTCCTACCTTTGCTCTCCTTGTCTTTCCATGCATGTGGGGCATAGCTGTCTATACATGTGATACTGTGCATTTACATTTGAATTATCCAAAATAATTTTATTAGTTCTTAGTAAATAAGGGAAACATTAAACATTTCTGATCTCTGAATGTTCTAAATAGTAGCTAGAATACAAGGGATGATGACAAAGTGGTTTTTCTTCTTTTTAATGGTTACTTTAACAGGCTAATTTTTAATTAGTTCATTGATTTACTTAATTAAATAAGTTATTGTAATTTAATGGCTTCAGTATGTTTTCCATGTTTCTTCACTCTAACTTATCTCCCTGTAAGTCACTGAAATTATTTTTTCAAAATGAACTGATTAATATGACAATACCATTTACATAGTAATAACATCTTCAAAATAAGCTGATGGCTATAACAATACCACTTACATAGTAATAATACTAATACAAATAAGCCAACACTTACTGTCCTTCTACTACACGTCTGGCTGAGAATTCCCCTCAATCCTCCAAACCAATGTCCATTAGGTACCTCTGTTACCTTGGTTAAAAACAAAACAAAACAGTAGCCAAGTGTGATGGTAGCCCTTTTAATCCCAGAGTTCAACAGACAGAGACAGGTGGATCTCTGTGAGTGCAAAGCTAGCCTCTTGGACATAGTGAGTTCCAAGCTAGTCAGGGCCACATAGCAAGACCCTGGAGCACTGGGTGCTGACCACTGTGTCTGGTATCCTGAAGCACCTGTACTGTAGAACTGATGCTGAATCCAGGCAGCCTTGTTCTAGAGTGTCAGATCCCAGCCCCACACTCCAGTGACTATTTGTTCAGCACTATTTTTTGCAGAACAAACGTGGTTTCACGTCACTCATGTTCACGGTTAATCTTTGTTGTCACCTCAACTTGTCTTGGCATCATCTAGGGCATTTAGAGAGAGACTTCACTGAGGAGGGCAGATCCACTGGAGTGTGGGTGGCATCATCCCATGCATGGGCTGTGGGTCCTCACTCAGTTACAGACACAGGGCGGAAGTGAGTACTCATCTCTGCTTCCTGACTGTGGATGCAGCATAGCTAGCTGCCCACGCTCCAGCCACATCAGCTCCAGCCATCTTTGCCGCCATGCCTTTCCAGCCACGATGATCTGTATCCCCAAACTGTGAGCCACAATGAATCCTCTCTTCCTTATTTGCTGTTCTCAGGCATTTTGCCACAGCAATGAAAAGGTAACAGTGCATACGCTAATGTCCCTTTCTTTCTGCATTGTACCTGTTTCACCCAAACTCTCCTGAGTCTAACTTCACCATCCCATGGCGTGGATGCGGAACAGTGGGCTTTGCTTACTCTATGTGTTTATGTTTCTGTGAGAAAAGCAGATCCTATGTATGGAGGATGGAGAGAAACATCACTGTGCTTTGGCCGGATATTTTCAAGGATTTTTAACAGTTGTTTACTGGAAACTATTACATTAGGCACTATTGATGGGTACAGTAAACATTATGAAAAATACCAATTCACATTAATCAAGGATCTTTCAGTGGTCTTAGAAGTCAAATACATTTGGCGGGTGATGCAAACTTATCGACCCCTAAAGAGCCCCATGAAAGATTAATTCGCAAGCAACTATCTTCCGAGTGGCTTTGTGGGAATAGCTGGAAATGAGTTTCCGACCTCAGTCTAGCTAAGAGATTTTGGAAATTTACTTTTAAAATGCCAAGGCTGTTGAAGGAACTATATACTTATAATAAAGCAGAATTTTCTGAATTTAATTCCATACAGGTCTTAGTAAGACAATTGAAAAATCAAATGCCTTTTCTTACTATTAGCAAGACATTTTAAAGAAAATGAAAGCTGATGGTATTTGTTATTTCTATCCCCATTTTCACGCCATGTCCGTTTCTAGTCCATGGCCTTTAGGAATCAAATACTTTAAAAGTATTCTGGACATTCACTAGGCAAATTCATTAAGGATTACATACTTATTGGGATTTTAATTTATCTTACCAAATGTCATCACTTTTTTAAAAAAGATTATTTAGAGTACTTTTGTAGTCACAGAATGAGATGCTATGATATCTTGTTCATGACGGTTTTATTTTTAAAAGGATGTATTAATTAGTATCTTAGACATACAAGAGACTGAAAAAACATTGTATTTGCCAGCATATTTATTGTTAGAAATACCACAATATTTCTTAAATCCTGTCTCCCTATTGATAACACACACACACACACACACACACACACACACACTTACTTTGTGTTCCCTAGGGCAGTACTGCCATTATCCAAATTTCTCTAGCATTCTTAAAAGGACTATAACATTTTTGAATTATATGGGAGCAGGAGAAAAAAAAAACTGATTTATCGATTACATTGTGGTCTAGACACTTGGTTAATTATCTGACACTTTTTATTTGTTTATGTCCATTAAACTCTCCTAGCAGTCATATGAGGTAGATGATGTCATCTTTATTTTGCCAGAGAAGAAGAGAAGCTTAGGAAACAAAGCTCACTACAGTTTCTATCTGCTACTTTGGTAGAGTAGATACAGTTTTAAATGCCAGCTTGTCTAAATCCAAGGTTGGGTTCTTTGTCTTTGTAGACTCTTGGTATCAAAATTAGCACAGGATGAATAAATAATTGAACTGTCTTGGTTAATGATCCTTTTTTAAAAAACACCGTTTTATTTACAGTAAAGCTCAGCTCAGAGCATGACATTGGTATTTTATATAAATCAAACAATTTAGCAACCTGTATAAGGTACATACTATGAGCAATTTGGAAGCCAACCTTCAGCTTTGGAACCCTGTCCCTTCCACCATGGAGGTCCCCTGAGGACTGAGCTTGTTTTTCCCTGTGATATTTTCCTTGGCTATTCACTCAATAATATGAAAACTGTTGCTTCATCATAAGTAACGGCTGGTGTGTTGGCAATTAGTCATTTTCTAATGCCCCCTGAAGTCTCCATCTATATCTGACAACTGAATACTCTTTTCCCAACAGGACTTGGCTCTCTCTTAAGTCTACTGGACTTTTGTTAGAGCCGAGGGCCAGCTGTTCTGACTAAGCTCCTGTTTCAAAGGGCTATCAATCAGCTGTCATTCTTTTTTTTTTTTTATGTTTTGATTTCATTTTACATTCCAACCACAGCCCTCCCTCCCACCCCGTTCCCACTCCCCTCCTCCCACCCTCTTCATCTTCCCTCAGCCCACCCCCAGTCCACTCCCCCCACCAGCAATTTTCTGTCATCCTTGATCTATACCCGCAGTAGTGCTCAGCTTCACATCTTGGCTGTTACTTTGTCTGGGGTCACGGGGTGGGGGTGGGGGGTGGGAGGTGGGGTGGTGGTGGAGGGCTTTGCCTGCCAGAAAAATCAGCATTTCCAAGAGCAGAGGGGAAGAATGAGTATTTTGTTCAGAAAAGCCGTCAGAGGGGGCATAGGGGCCACCTCACCTGCAGCTCAGTCATCAGTAGCTCATAAGGCAATTGCGCCTGTGCTTGCCAAGTGTGAAAAGGTTCCTTGCATCTGCGAGGGGTCCACTTGTGCTCCTCACTGTGTCTGAACTGGACTTTGGGCCCCATGGGGTCAATCTACTGAGGGAGAAATCTACTCATCCATCAGAGGCCACATTTGTCTTTAGCACTTCCCACAGAGGGTCATTCCCTTGTGTTCTGCCAAATGTCACAAGTGACCCTGCTGGAGTATCTGACGGTATAGTCAGCTGTCAGAATAATTTAGGCCATGTAAATAAGCTCAAGGGAAAGTGAGCTAATTCTCCAGAAATCAGCAGTTTTGATTTGGTAAGTTTCTAAGTCATGGTCAGTGTAATTTGCAGGAGGCTTCAACAGATGGCCGAGCCTGAAGTAGTAAATTACTTGTAACCTCTTCAAGAAGAACTCTGAATATTAAGACATAAAAACTGTAAAACACTATAGCAATTTGTTAATATACTTCATTCATTACATTGATTATAACAAACCTATAACAGGAAAAATAAAAGACCCAGAGACAGATATTAGGGTTCAGACTTCAAGCTGAAGGACAGAAAAGCAAAACAGCCGGCCTCTAGTTCTTGCCTTTCTACCTCATGCTGGAAGGGCTGATCCTGTTTCTATGAGCTCTCACCAAGCCTCAGACTGCTGCCTCTCCTCAGTGTGGCCAGAGAGAATCAAAGCTTTCCCATCTTCAATGTGGCTGGATAATGAATACCTGTTACTTACTACTGAAGACCCTGTTCCTGTCTTAAATACCTCTCTAGTCCTGGGATTAAAGATGTAAACTCTGTTACTCTTTTAGACTGATTCAGCCTCGTCTAGTCCCGGGTGGCCTTGGATTCAGAGAGATCCATCTGCCTTGGTCTCCTGAGTCCTGGAATTAAAGGTGGGTGCAACTACTGCATAGCTTCTATGGCTAACTAGTATGGCAGCTTTTCTATTCTGATCTCTGGTGGCTTTAACAAATCATAAACAATATATCACTACAATACCTGACCATGTGAGGCCCTTGCTGTTGGAGGTGTGCATACCAGCAGGACTCAGACTACTGACCTCTAGTACTGTGTACTTTCTACTGTTTCTATCCTAATGATGTGATTGTCAAATGTAATGATAGCATTGATTGTTGTCTTGACAGGAACTAGAACCCTTTAGAAAAGAATCCTTTATGCATCTGTGCAGGAGGCTCACACTCCCCCCAACATGCCTTTCCTGCATGATGGAATGCATGTCTGTGCAGGAGGCTCTCACTCCTGCTACCATGCCCTTGCTGCTGTGATGGACTGCATCCTCAAACTATGAGATAAGATAAACCCTTTTCCATTAAGTTGCTTTTGTCGGGTAATTTGTTACAGCAACAAGAAAAGTAACTAATTTACCAAATATAAATTTTGTCTCTCTAAGGAAGATGCTTGTCCTCTTGGAAGAGGTGTTTGAGCCCCCAAGTATATGCAAGACCTCTTTAGTGTCTTTCAGGACAGAAAAGATTGCAGTGAGAAGACATTTACCATTGTGGTCTGGATAGTTAAATGCATAAATTGTTTTTGATAGCTGTCAGTAAATTTTGAGATCAGTTAACTAGGCTCCCCTTTGGTTCCATGTTCACTAGGCAGCACTCTCTCACTGGACAGTCTTTCGTGTGTATCTGTCCCCAGGAGGAGATGGGCTGATAGTGTTGACAGGAATAGTTAAGTCAGTATAACAATTAAATTGTTTCTTGGCATGATTGATGTGTTGGTACTTGACCTTTATTTTTAAAGGCTTCCTAAGAATGTTTTTCTTACAGGAAATTCTATTACACTAAAATATTTGTGTCACCAAGTCTTATTCCTTATGATTAAGTATGTTAAGTGGATCTGAATGATACCATCTCCCAGGCTAGATTAACATGTATTTTATTTAAATCTTTAGCGGGGATATTTTCCAGAATCGCTTGGCTCCCTCTCATGGTTGCTCTTTAACCTAGAAACTAAATCCTTTTAACTGTGACAAACCATTGACTGATTTCATCCTTGAGCCAAACTCTTGAGTGGTGGTTCTGACTTTTCTCTGGATTTAGTCTTTCCCCAGATGCCTAACAACTCTTCTCTCTGTTAATGGTTCTCAGATTCCACTTCGAAAGTCAAGGATACTGTTTCAGCCTAGCCAGGCCCATGGCCCTTATTTGGATTTCTCTTTCAAGCCTGAAGCAAGCCCAGACTTGCATGCTGTTAATCTAGCCTGGGATTTTACTTCTGCACCCAATGATTCATTCCTAGCAGGGGAACTTGTCTATCACTCAATGGCAAGGAGTTAATTGCTTTGCTCTGGTCTCATCACATGCTAGCTGCTTTTTCATTTATTTGCCTCAGTAGTCTCTTACACAAATGGGTGGCTTAACTTTATTGCATACAGAAGTTAGCAAGGTCATAACCCTCGCTTGAGGCAAACCACTGTTTGATGTAAATGGAGTTCTTAATTGGTCTAAGTAATAAAAACCCAGACTCAGACATAGAGGAAAATGCTGAGAGACCAGAGAGCAAACCACTGCCACACCCTACCTCCTTACAATTCAGCAGACAAGAGATTTCCTGTTTCTGCCTGCTTATATCCCTTTTCCGCCCAGCTATCTTACTTCCTGTCTATCTGTACAGAACTCCAGACCTCCAGACCTCTATGGTTAGCTAGTAGCAAGCTCCAGTCTCTGACCTTCAGACAGGCTTTATTTGTACAAGTAAGATATCACCACAGTTTGGGACTCAGACATGTCAGCATTCAGATGAAAATGAATCTCCCCTGTGGGATAGTTTATTTCCTTGGTGCCTATTACCAGAGGAACAAGCGGATCAGCAGAAAGACTGGTGGAATCAACAGCCTCCCATACAGTGAGGGCTCATTAGTAAATGCATGTTGTCATCATTGCCCTTTGCCTCTTAAAGGGGATTGAGTCACCCCTCAAAGTAACTTCTAGGTTAGAGCATATGAATTTCTGATAAGCTGCTCAAATAGTGAAAGCACAGGTCTTTTATACAGGCTGGTGTAGGTCAGCCCTCTGGAAATTTTGTTTCCTCTTGAGAAATCTTGTTACTGGGAAGGAAGTGCTGGAATAGATGAGGATGTATTGGGTCCCCACAGGCTCCACTAGCCATGAGGCAATTCAACTTGGAAGCCACTCAGAACTCCATTACAAGTCATAGACACACACGTAGGAACATTCTGTCTTAAGGTATGAACTAAAAGCTTATTAATACTCACATGCCGAGCTAACTGACTATGCTTGGGAATTGCTTCAGATCCTGTCTGATCCTGGCATTTTTGAGCAGTTTGGGGTCAGAAGCTGACAAGCAGTTAAATTGGCACCCTCTCTGGCCTGATGCACTGTGAGAGGAAGACCAGGCCCATCAGTACCTCCCATGCAAAGTGATGAAGGTTTACTGACTGCCTTGTTGGTATTTCCCAAGAACTAAAAGAGGAATGGATGGGGTTGGAGATGAACTTTTCACACAGTTTCAGTCAGCAAAGCCCACTTTGCCATTTTCATCTAAGTCACTGGGTGCTCAAGATGTATTGTCCATAACCCAGCACCAGCTCCATCACCTCCAGATCTAAGGATATCCTCAAAAACCTCCTGCTCAAAAACTGTGCAATTTTTGCACTGTTGATTAGGTTTCCTCTTCTTGAGTCAAATTTAAACCAAATGTGATGCACACACCGTAATCCCAGCACTTGGGAAGCAGAGGCAGGGAGATTATGAGTTTCTTGCCAGCCGGTGCTGAGTCATGAAATCTTGTCTCAGTGAAACAAAACAAAGAAACAAAGTAAAACACATTTATCAAATGTAATATGTTTGAGTAAACTGCAACCTAATGAACTTCTAAATAAATATCTAATTATTTATGTATTTGGCCAGAATGATAAATTTTATTGCAGACTGATGGAGCCTGAAGTCACAGTTGCATTACAGTTTTAGATTTTTTTCCTGTGTGCTGAATCTCAAAATAGAATGCTGATTAGACATTATAAATGCAACTATCTATTTGGTTTAGAAATTCTCTTATGTAATAATCCAAATAGAGTCTAGAGATCTCCATGAATGCTCTTAATAATGAACTCTTACTACTTTACAGTCACAAAAGTAAGCCAATTCTTTGCCTCTTTTTTTTAACAGCCATTGTTAGAAAATTCTACCCCCCCCCCACACACTTAAGAAGACATTCATGTTCATGTTTCTGAGACATACCAAAAGTTAAAATTCCAGTTTCAGTATTTCAATTTAATATACTTAAAATAAGGCTAACATAAGATGCTCATAAACCATGGCCCTTCTTAGGGACCTCGAATAAAGAAAATATTTAATTAAAAACTTCAGTAGATCCCATAACTGGGCACCAAAAGTAGCGATGTAGTCAATCTCTGCTTCAGGACTTGCGCAGAACCAAGCACAATTCTCTGGGTTGGGCTTCTCTTTGAAGAAGAGAAATGATTGGACAGGATGACGGGAAGAACAATGCACAGGCTACTTAAGAAAATGGTGTGTCTCCACTCATTGGCCACCTTTGAAGCTAAATAAGACATGGAGTAGAGGGCACTAGAAAAAATTATGATTATTGAGGGAATGTAAATTCTTTAAAACTTTTAAAGACTGACAGTTATTATTTTTAATTACATATATGCAAGTGTGTCTCTGTGGAGCTGTGTGCACACAAACACAAGTTCCCATGGAGGCTAGAAGCTTTGGATCCCTTTGAAACTAGAGTAGTCGTGAGCTGTCTTGCATGGGTGCTGGGAAATGAACTCAGGTCCTCTGCAAGAGCAGTGCATCCTCTTCAATGCTGAGCCATCTCTCTTGCCTCCTGAAGTGTTTGCATTTTTATCTGTTTAAAACTCTTTGAGTCTGCTTTGCCAGGTCCTAGCTATAAGCCATGAGTAGCTCTGTAGCACTTAACATGCGTCTGGTCTAGGTTTGGGCATGCTGGCCTGTAACTCCAGGACTTAGGAGGCTAAGGTAGGGAGACTGTAAGTTCAGGGTTAGCCTGGGCTACATAGCATGACATTATTTAAAAAAATAAAAATATAAAAGACTCTCCCAAAAAACCACAAAGCCAAGCAAACAACAGAAAAACCCAAATCAAATAAAGAACTAGTCTAAACTAGTGTAGACTGAGATGTAATATTAATATTGGTACAAGCTATATACAAGACTTTAAAACTTAATATTAAAATGTAGGTAAACTAGCTCTCATTTTTTGTACTTAGATGTTTTGGATATATTTGGTTAAGTAAGAATTAACTTCCATTAAAAATGGCTTATACAAAGCAGTCATCTGTTCTGCAAATATTACTTTCAATCTGGCCAGTCATCAGAGAAAGCAAGATCTCAATTCTGATCTGTCATTTGTTCCATTGGGTGTACATTTTAAAGAAACTATTCTTTGTTCTGTATTCCCTGTGCATTCAAAGGGAAACAGAGTGCTAAGAAAATGATGTTTGAATTTCTCAATAGCTGCGCATATAGAAACGAGTCCAGGAATGAAACACTTATCCAAGGTAGTTCTGTGACAATATTATTAATTCCAAAGTGAGGTGCAGACGAGAATGCCAAGAACCTCGATGCCATCCAATTCTTTCTTACTAGAAGGCACAACAGACAGCTCTCCAGCCCCCTCTAAACATTTTAAATAAAATACATTAAAAATGCATGTTCATTTTAGGGAGTTAGAAATAGTCAGAGAAGTAAATGAAAAATCATCCATTATTTCCTCATTAGAAATAAAACAACTTGTTGTTAATCATTTCTGTAACTATCTGTATATGTGCCCCAAAAAATGGAACTGAGCAGTTTTACAATTAGCTTTTGTCATGTAATATATTACAAATATCTTTCTGGGCCCTTAAAGGCAATTCTAAAGCAGTGGTTTTGTTTAAGGTTTATTTCATCAATGAGTTTAATTGTGATGTTTTTACATCTATATATCATTATACTTTATTCTTATTCACGGCTACACCATGGGTCTTAGTTTTAACAGTGTAAGTACATTTTCTTCAAATAAAAATCATTATTCCAAAACTTGGTCTTTAAAGCCAATGAAGACAAAGGTTCTCTGTCTGAAGCAAGGCTGGCGGCCTGGCCCCTACCGGCCATACTTGGTCATTACATCATTTAGGGTTCGGTCATCACCTAGGGGGCTCTGCAGGGCACAGTTAAAATGACTGTTCTGCTTCCCTGGTGTGTGTGTGTGTGTGTGTGTGTGTGTGTGTGTGTGTGTGTGTGTGTGTGTGTGTGTGTGTGTTTGCCTTACAAGCTTTGCTTCTCAGTTCAGTTTGTCCCCCAGGGTTGGTTACTGCTGTTTTGGTTTACTGAAATGCTGACTTTTTACATGATCTAATGTGGCTTTGTTCCAGCTGCCACTGTCGGTAAGCACGGACTAACTGGCTGAAGCTGCCTAGGAAAGCTGTCTTAGATAATGTAAAGCAGTCTAGTCACATACAACGCAGCTAGTCAGAGTGAGCCAACTTTTGGTCTGTGGTAGTTTTACTTCTCTTAGGGTTCTTTATTTATTAAATATATTCCTGGGCGTCACAAAGATGGTTATCTGGTAAAATCAGAGAAATGTGAAGAGGGTCAGCAGGACTCATGACTTCAATGATTAACTCTTTGTAACCACCAGTTTTTGCCTGTCAATCCTGTATTAGAGATGACATACTTGTGTCTTTAAGCCTTTTTTAAATCTTCAATTAGAGTTTAAAAAGTTGAAGTAACCCTACCACTTGGACTTCAGTTTTAAAGAAATCCTTTAACAAGTCAGGGGAAGTCATGCTCTTTTTGATTATAGGGGAAATGGTAGTTAATTAAAGTGCCCAGCTGTGCAGATCTGTGCCAATGTGTAGCCACGTGGCTCCAGCTGTACAGTCTACATGAATGAGCATTGTAGAAAAACATACCTTGGTGGAAAGTGTGTATAAACCCAGGGGCATAAGTAATGGCTTGAAAAGTGGACGCTGGGCTGACAAATTGAGGAGCTTTCAAAGGAAACTAGTGGAGTTTTGTTTATTTTGTTCTGTTATTTTGTTTTGTTTGTTTTAACTTGATTGGTTGTATTAAGCTTTCAAAGGTAGAATGCCTATTACAGTTTTGAAAGCAAGTTACTTTTCTTTTGTCAGAATTTATTTGCTGCAAGGCACATACTTAAGATTAAACAAACAAAATAACACCCCCCCAAAAAACTCAACAAATCACAGTCATTTCTCACAGGATGAGAAAATGTTCCTTTGGAGAGTTAACTGGTTCTAGTGGTTTAAGAAATTGTTTCAGGTAAAGATGGTATAACTTCTGGCTTCCTAATATGTAAACTGGATATAGCATTTACATAATTCCCACATTTTCAATTGTGTCTTTATTTTGAAAAAAACTTATGATTTATTTTTGTGACCTGTGGGAGCTGCATGCACCATAGCATATGTGTGGAAGTCAGAGAATAACTTGCAGGAGTCGGTTATCTCTTTCTACTGTATGAGTCCTGCAGATGGAAGTCAAGTTGCCAGCCTTGGTAGCAATCATCCTTACCCACCCAGCCAACTTGCAGACACTCAATTGGCAGTATTTTACAAAGATTTTTTTCTTTTTTATGAAGTAAATACTCATGATAATTTTCCCTGTTGGTGATTCTATAGATGCAGATGTAAAAACGTACTATTTGCCTTCAGGGATCCACATCTACATGTATAAGGCAGTTAAGTACATTTCCAAATTAGGTGACTAAGGGAGCATTTGGTATGTGAATCTTGTAGCTTTCAGTAATATGTTGTAAGTGCACGAGTAACCTATAATATAGGAGTTTACTACAGAGATCTATGACTTTCCATTCGGTGTTAGGGTTTCTCAGTTAACAAATGTTAGAGAAAAATTCATGCCCAGATACATAGATGTTTGGTTCCAGGAATACAGTTCTCCTGGACATTGTATATGCCTAAGAAATCAAAGTATATATTATGAAGAATACAATCATTATCTGATTCCTTTCAAAGCCATTGTAGTTGATTTAATGGTATATTCAGTTAACTTTGTTCTACATCTAATATATAGCAGATAAACTGTAAAATGCCATCATGTAGCCATGACTATTAACAGTTCATTGCACTTTAAAAAAATTTAACCTGTATGTGAGCTGCTTTTTCCTACTGCTATGATTAAAAAGCCCAACAGAAAACAACTTAAGGGAGGAAGGACTTACTATGGCAACAGCTTGAGAAGATACTGTCCCTAGTGATGGGAAAGGCACGAGAGCAGGAACACAAGGCTACTTGCTAATGATGAGCAGATCAAGAGACCGAGAGCTATGTAGGCTACCACTTAGCTAGCATTCTCTGTTCTCCTTTGCAATTTAGTTCAAGATCCCAGCCCATGAAATGCTGTCACCCATTATCTCCTCCATCATTCTTCCTGTAAACACTCTCAGAAAAAAATCTGTACCTCATCAATGCACTAAGCATTTTTTAATCAATATAATCAAAATGAAACATCATGACTTGGGAATGTTATATAGCATTTCTCTTGTGCGTCATTCCTCCCCTCTGTGAAAAGTCGGTGCTGTGGAATAGAGAGCTAAGACAGAAGCAGAAGGCATATGCTGGTCCCAGCTCTGTCAACTACTAGCTCTTTTACTTTGAGTAAATTTCTTTTTGTAAAAACAAAATGCACTTATTTATTTATTGTATGTGGTTTGTCGTTGTTATTTTTAGGGAGATCAAGGGCATCTTGGGGAGTTGGTTCTGTCTTTCTACCATGTAGATCTGTGGGGTCCAACTCAGGTCATTGTCAGATTTGAAAGCAAGTCTTAACCTGATGAGCCCTCTCACAGCCTTTTAGGCAAATTTATTATAATAAAACTAATAGTTACAGGGATATAGTGTGTTGGATTTGTCTTTAAGAAGAAAAGTCAGTTTGTGTGATAATGCAATTATTTATCAAAAAACGTACTTTTTGAATGCTTTGGGAAAAACTAAGTAGAATGGCTATAGATTATTTTACCATATAATTGTAAGGGTAGCTTTAGATTTTGCTTGTTTTGCAACATAGTCAGATTGCTCTGGAATACACATATAGTCCACACTAGCTTCTTCCTCATATTTCTTCTTGTTTAACCTCCTGGATGCTGGTACTATTGATATATGACACCACATCTGTGCCCTAGGTCCTGCATATTAAAATGACATAACATTTGAAAGCACTGTTCAATTGTAAATAAATACATTATGCTTCCAGCCATCTTGCTGGCAATTTCCCAGCGACTAACCTTTTTCCTCAGGGTGACACATCTTGACTAAACAAGACAAAGCCTGATGCCCCATTTCCTTTCTTTTTTTTGTGGGGGAAGGCAGGGCCTCACATATTCAGGCTGACTTCAGTGTAGCTAAGAATGACCTTGAACTCCTGATCCTCTCCCTTCCATCTCTTAGGTGTTGAGAATATAGACCTGGGTCACCACACCCGCCATCGAAGCTTCTTCCTTTATTGTATAACTGGTTCTGAAACACATATATTGACAATCTAAAAGTTATACTGTGGATCTGTAACTATTAGGTTTAGCAAAACATTTGAGAAAAAGCTCATATGACTCCTGGAGTCTCTAGATGGAGGAAGGCTTAAAGTACAAGGTGAGACTATCATGCCATGGCTTTTCTTTAGATTAAATATATTAAAACAACAACAACAAAAAAAAAACCAACCTTTTGTCAAGAACAGCTTTGCAATTATAATCAAGTTGCAATGATTTGTTCTTTGAATTTCCATGAGCATAAAGATTAGTCTTGCCCTGTGAGCATTTTCATTTTACATAAAGAATTTTGTCAACTTGGTCTATGTGGAGGCACATAATTGGAAAGATATAGCGTGGTTTCCAGTTGGGGACCTTTGGCAAAGTCCATAGATACCTAAATTTCTCCAGGGAAGTAAATATGACTTCCTCTATTCTCTGTAGCACTGAAATGGCAAGCCTTGAATTTCATTTGGGAGCCAGTCTGACTACTCAGAATTAAGTTATGTGTGAGTTCAGCTTATAGTGGTCTAAATGCTTAGTCATCCCATATTTGTGAGTTAGAACCCTAACTACCAAAGTAACAGTATAGGAAGGTGAGGCCTTTGGGAGGTTCTTAGATTACAAAGGTGGAATCCTCTTGAGTGGGATGTATCTTTATAAAACAGGCCCAAAGAGATGACCTTCCTCTCCCATTACATGACACAGTCAGAAGGCAACATGGGAAAGGAAAAAGGCTGTATCCCCTACACAATTCATCTCCATGTCTTCCTGGGTATATATTTTCATCTGCCCACATAGCCAAGTAAAGCCATATACAAGTGAAACCCTCTTTTCAATTTAAAGACTGGTTGTTAATAACATTTAAGGCTGTTTTGTCCTTTCCATACTTAACATGCATAATCTTTCATCGTTTTGTTACTTGAGGGGGACTCATTGTCTCTTATTATGTGGTATGATAATCAGGTTCTTTATGTTTCAAAGAGTAGAGGGAGAGACAGGGGAGCAGTAAGGAAAGTGCATATTTATTGACATTGAAAAATATAAGTATACTCTACAGGGCAGGAGCTAGCTCAAGCAAGTAACTTAAGGGTCCTATTTGTTAGGTCCAAGGGCTTTTAATTACAAAAAGGAAGGGAGGAAGTCATTTCTGAAGGGGTGGGCCCCTTTTTGACAGTTGTATGTAGGTGATTGATTTTGACCAAATCAAATATGGAGATGGTATGGGAGATTCCAAGGGAAATTCTTTTTCAGTTGTTGAGTCCCAGAATTAACCTAGTGACAGGCTTCTGTGACACTATCTCATATTTGTTTCTTATTATGTATTAGCTTCACCTGTCATAATAAATGAGGTAGAAGAGGTAGTTTCAACAACAGGAATTGTCATGACTCTGGAGGTTGAGAGGTACAGTCAGATTTTTCTTTGGTCCACCAGCTCACAAAATATGACATAGAGACTTCTTATTAATTATGAGAGCTTGGCCTATAGCTTAGGCTTGTCCCATTAGCTCTTATAACCCATTTATATCAACCTACATTTTGCCCCACAGCTTTCTACTTCTCTTCCATCTTGCACCCCCTGTTTCATCCACATAATCTGCTGTCTCTTTTCTGCTTAGATTCCTCTCTTCTTCTTTTCCTTCTGTCCAGAAGCCCCACCTAACCTATTCCTGCCTAGCTATTGGCCATTCATCTCTTTATTAAACAAATCAAAAGTCTCTGTGGCAAAGACAACCAAAAGATGATCCTACAACAGGGAGGTCCAAGGTCAAGAGCACAAAATGCTGTTTGTCTTTCTATCTAGAACATTCCTTGATATGCAGATGGCCACTTTCTTGTATGGCCTCATGTAGAGGAGAAGGACAAAGAAAGCATGTTCTCTAGCTATTTTGTGTAAAGACACTCATCCCATCATAATGGCCTCATCAGCAACTACTTACCTGCTGAACGATTCATCTCTAAATACCATCATGAGGCAAGTTAGGGTTTCCTATGAATCTCAGAGGGACAGTGCAGTCCATGGCTCCACAGAGTTTGTTCCTGTGATCACCTGGTTTGATTTTCCAAGCCCACTGAGGACCAGCAACACTTCCCTCCCCACTCTGCTCCATCACAGGTTTAGGTCAAAAGCTTCAACTTTGGCAACCCCAATAGTCTAAGCTTTACCATGGGTTCACATGCCAATTAAAAACACAGTTGGTAATGAAATGGGGTGGAGGAGTAAACAGTAAGTGTGGCCACATTGGGAAGATCTGAAAAAAGACCTCAGTGACCCCAAATATGTCTTTGGGGTATTGACAAGAGCTTTAGGATAAATTGAGGAAGGATTAGGGCAAGGGGTAAGAGACACAGATAATTACGCAGTCCTAGTCAAGATCTGCTCCTTGGTCATTGTGTCATCTCCCATTCTGTATGCTGGGTGAAATTCTTCTTGCTCAGGGAACAAGCTGACTCTCAGATAATTGCTTTCACACCAGGATGCAGCCTGCCATCAAGGACAATTACTTTTACCTGGGGAATAGTCTGTCCTGCTAGTCTTTGTTCATCCTGGAGCTTAAGGTGATGACAGGTTTAGGACAATGAGCTAGTTAACTCTGTGCTTAACCCTTGAAGAGGGATGAAGGGTAGACATCAAGATTATCCTTAGTGATTGTGGTGGTTTGAAAGCAAATGGCAACCAAGGGAGTGACACTATTAGGAGATGTATCCATGTTGGAGTAGGTGTGGTCTTTTGGAGGAAGTGTGTCACTCAGGAGGCTGGCTTTGAGGTCTCATGTATGCTCAAGATACTGCCCAGTGTCCAAGTTCACTTTTTGTTGCCTTCTGATCAAGGCATAGCCAGCACCATGTTTGCCTGCATGCTGCCATGCTCCCCACCATGATGATAATGGACTGAACCTCTGAAACTGTAAGCAAGCCCCCTTGATTAAATGTTTTCTTTTATAAGAGTTGCCATGGCTATGGTATCTCTTCACAGCAATAGAAACCTAAGTAAGACAGTGATTATCATTTCTATGCAGACCAATCAGCAGTTTGATACAAGTAAAGGAGATAGACACAAAGTGAAGGCAGAGGTGCCTGGCTTTCACCTGTTTCCAGTCACTTCATGGCTCCATATGAGAAACCAATTCTTTTCAGCAAAAGCTGTTTCTCAGTATCTCTTATGATACCTAGTGTACTACATGTGTTCACCATGCAGATCTCATCATAAACTCTTCATCAATTATACTTCACTTTTATGTTCATCTGAAAGCAATTTTTTTCCACCTGTGAATAAATCATTGTGGGGAAAGGTGTAAGTGGTTCTCAATTACAGGGGGATGAAAATCCCATCAGAAATGTTCAAAGTACATGCATTTCACCCTTCTTGTCCCCCTTGTACCCCCTCCCTAACCTAAAATTCTTGCATGACTAGTTCAGGGTAAGAATGGAGCCTAGCTCATGTTCATATGTTTCCTACAATTTCATTCCCTTCCCTTGGGAGCTAGTGGAATGGAATTTTCAGAAAAATTTAAACTGTTGCACAGAATAAAGAAAATAAATATCCAGGCTTAACTTTTGAAGCCATGAAATATAACTCCAGGGAGTCAGGATTCCTTCTTGTAAGATTTTAGTCTCATTAATAAAAAAATTTAAAAGCAGATTCGGAAGGAAACTTGAGGACATTTTGTTGGACTTTGAGAGAACAATAAGAGAGCAGGTAGGCTGCAAATCTTGGTAGCCGATGTGAGGAGGGAGATGGAGAAGATGAAGAAAGAAACCAAAGCCCTTGAGTTGAGATCCAAGAAAGTTGGCATCTTCAGCGATGGAGGTTGAAAGGGTGGGTGGAGGTGTCGGAGAAAGACTGAGAATGTCCAGAGTATCGAGGAAAGCATGCTAAGGATTTTGTCTAGCATCCAAAGAGGAGATAGGAGAAAAGGAAAAGTTGCATTTTGCATTAGTACTTAGAATCGGGGCCAGACTTGGCATTGAAGACCTGCAATAATAACTGCATCATTATGCCCACTTCCTTAGCAAGTCTTTGGGTGAGCCAGCTTTCCTGAGAGGGGGTTTCCTGGCCAGATGATTGACACACCAAGAGTTAGATTAAGTCTTAGGGAAAGGGAAAATAGTATGCAATGTTCTAATTGTGGGGGGAGCTCAAAAACTCATGGCTCCCCCCAGGGCCAGAGGTAAATCTCAGATTCTACTCTTTGACTGGGAGGAAAGAGCTGTCTGTGGATGGGTCTCAAGGAAGCCCAGACACCTCCACTTTTTCATGTGATATTTTAAATCCTAAGGAGTGGTAGTTATGAAGCTTCTCTTTCCAGTGTTACCAAGAAAACAGGAGCTAGGAACTGAAGTCCACCAAGAGGAAGGGGTCCATTTCCAGTTGTCTCCAAGTCAGCTAATAGCTGTCTAGCTACCTAACATTAATCATTGTTAAACAATTATTTTAATGTTGGAAAAATACTTTCTGCACAAAAACTAGATTATAGGAGCTGAAGTTTGATTTATTAATGTTTAAGGAAAAAATAATTCAATCATACAGAATTTCAAAGTAAACACCCGTGGTGTTCTTCTTCTCTGCAATTATTTGCCTGACCATGCCTGGTATGTACAGCAAACATTCAACTAAGTCAGGAGACCAGTGTTTAGGACACTCTGCTGAAGACCGCTGTCTGACCACATGCCCATTATGTTTCTTTCTAACATTTATTTCCTTACCCATAAATCAGGCTGCAAGGGCTGATGCTCACACAAACTTCAGTGCAGAAAAATATTAAGTTGCCCAGCAAATCAGAAATTCTTTATCCTGTTTTATCTTCTTATTAGCTATATAATATGTTAACGAACAAATTGAGAGCTGTAGTTTCATTTTTACTGGTCTTGGTGAATTGGCTACAATGGAAAAGACATTATAAACTGTCAAAAAGACTAGCTATTGAATTGAGATAAGAGAGAGGTATTCAAATACTAATTCATAATAAATACCTTTATTTCTGAAGGAAATACTTAGATTAATTTTTAGGTCAGTATTGGGAGTAAATACGTTTTTCCCTACTATTTTTAAGGCATCTTTTAACATACACCTTAAAATATTGTCCTAGCAAATCATTTCCAAAATTGAATTGAAGATTTGCATAATTTTACAGAGTATGAAACAAAAGGCAGTTGCCATTCATGAAATGTAGATTTGTGCTGCTTTAGGGAAAGCAAATCAGATTTCCTACATATATGCATGGTGCTGATACAGAATGCTGCTTTATATACAGCCAGGAGGAGATTTTTCTGGCTATCAATTTAGCTGGGAAGTTTTCTTCTGTTGGTTTTTTCACAAGGTTAGAGTTGTGATGGTTACATTTGTTTTCTTTATGTGTCTCTTACCTCTTTTCTCCCTAGTTCTCTATATTATTATTTTCTTTAATTTTAAAATATTGCTAGAACAAAGGCATGCGCTTAAGTGACACCTGCAATTCACATTGCAAATATTTTTAGATTTAGAAGAAATGCTAGGGCTTTCTTTCTTTCTTTCTTTTCTTTTCTTTTTCTTTTTTTAGTATCAATTTAAACATTCATCTGAGCTGACCTGTCGTTTGTTCCCATGAAAAAGAAGTACTGGAATTGAGTACTAAAACTTTTCAAGATGGCTGGTGAGGTGGTTCAGTGAGTAATGGTGCTTGCCGCCAAATCATTGATCAGAGTTCAATTCACAGTATCTGCATGATGGATGGAAGGGGAGGAATGATTCCTTTGAATTGTTCTCTGATCTCCACATGTGTGCCATGGCATACACACAGCCCTACCCCTCCTCACACAACAGACAAATTCAGATGTTTTTTTAGCTGGTTTCATTATTATTATTATTATTATTATATTATTATTATTTATTATTTTAAATATTGATTCTAGTTCCCTCTCCCTCCCATCCTCCCATGCCCCCGACCCCTCCGCCCATCCCATTCTCCACCCACTCCACAGGGAAGGTGAGGCCTTTTAGGAGGGATCATCTACCAGGAAGATTGAGTCAGGGGACAAATAGACAAGAGCAAGCGAAGAGATACCATAATAGAGGGAGCCATTATAGGATTGAAGAGAAAACTGACTCTAGAGAAATATCCAAAGACCTACAAGGATGACCCCAACTAACAATCTGAGCAATAGTGGAGAGGCTGCCTTAAATGCCCTTCCTTGATAATGAGATTGATAACTAACTTATATGCCATCCTAGAGCCCTCATCTAGTAGTTGATGGAAACAGAGGCAGACATCCACAGCTAAATAGTGAGCTGAACTCCTGGAATCCAGTTGCATACAGGGAGGAATGATAAGCAATGGGGTCAAGCCCAGGCTGCAGAAACCCAGAGACAATTGACCTGAGCAAGGGGGAGCTCATGGACCAGACTGATATCTGGGAAACCAGCATTGGACTGACCCAGACCCCCTGAACATGGGTTTCAATTAGAAAGCCTGGGCAGCCTACGGGACCTCTGACAGTGGAACAAGGATGTATCCCTGTACAGGAAAGGACTTTAGGAGCACATTCCCCATGAAGGGATACTCTCTTAACCTAGAGACAGGAGGGAGGGTCTAGTCCTTACTCCAAATGACTTGACAGATTTTGAAATTCAGATTTTTTTTTTTTTAATTTCAAGAAAATCCTGTTTGGATTTTGACCCTTAGCAAGCACTTATCTGGTAATCCAGGAAGGTCATAAAGTGGATTTTAAAAATAGAAAGGAATTGAAGATGGAGAAAGTGTGGGGATTTATCTTTCAAGCTCAAAGTAACGTTGGTGAATTTAGTGAACTCAAATAATGAAGTGCTTTGTAGAAATGCCTTTAAGAGCTAAAACTACTCTAAATAAAAAAAAACACGCACTGGGTAGTGGTGGCACATGCTTTTAAAGAGGCAGGCAGATCACTGAGTTCAAGGCCAGTCTGGTCTTAAAAAATATACATATATATATATATATATGTATATGTATATGTATATGAAGGTATTATAGTTCCCCGTGTGCTGGCCATGTCATAATTTAATTGTAAGCATCTTTGATGTTGTAAGTGAACATATGAAGACCAAAGATAAAAGCCTAGATGAAGTACTAGCAGGTTTGCAGCATCCATGTCTTTGTAGATTTTTAACACACAATTGTCTGTCCTGGGGGATTAGGTAGGTATTCTGCAGTGCAGTGTGTCTCCTTATGACATGGATAGCAAGTGAACAAAAGTGAACAAAAGCATTCCATGGTTGTGCAAAATTTGCTTTTTGCTTCTACATGAAACATGCTAAGGGGTAGACCCTGGAAATCAGCATTATTTGAATTCTTGCAATGACTTTTACTCATGCTGAGATTTTACAGGTACTGAAATCAGGGCCACAGAGCAGGCTCAATTATCTTTTCAAGTTTCAAGTAATTAGTGGGAGGCTTCATTGAGAAATTAAGCTTCAAATTAAATGTTTTAGTCAATCCAAAGTGTTTATGTAAAAGCATACCTCGTTCTTTGAGTCATTTGTAGTATGTGTATTGATATGTCTAATCCATATGGAGGTAAACTTGGTCTCTATTCTTTGCTACTTTCCGAGGAACATTGTATACGCTATTCTTTTAATTACCATTATTTTGGTGAAGGCATCAGAATTAAAAAAAGACACCATGCCCTGTTAAGTATATTTGAAAATGAATGTTTCTGATGTTAGTCCTCCCCTTTAGATCATTCGGACGAATACAGCAAGCTGGCTTCATGTCTGACCACTTTTTTTTTTGTTGGAAATAAGAGAGAAACGTTAAACCCTCCATGCTAATAAAATTAATATAAATACATGTTTATATGATTCTTTTATATTCTCCAAAATTTCTCTGAAAAATATCACCCATTCAGAATGGGTATTTATAGACTGGTTAATTAATTTTTTGAGATTGGGCACATTCCAGAGATTTTGTTTTGGCTTTGAGGGTGTCCTGGAACTAGCTCTTGTAGACCAGGATGGTCTTGAACTCACCGAGATCCGCCTGCCTCTGCCTTCCAACTGCTGGAACTAAAAGTGTGCGCCACCAACACCCGACAATGTTACAATATCTTATACTGTACCTTTTAGGTTTTGTGTTTGTTAGTCTGTTTGGTTTAAGCAGTCCTTATTTATTTTCTTCCGAAGTGACCATGTTTCTTGGAAAGACACAGTACAGATGTCTGCTCCCCCAGTAAAGAGAATGAAGGGACACTAGCCCACTCCAACATGTGGCTCTGGCTAGAGAGACTCTCCTTCCCTAACAGTTGTTTTCTGTTTATGTAACTCATACGAAGAGGCTTTCCTGACTCTTACAAGTTTCAACTTTCCCCAGTGTAATGTTTGTTTACCTTGAGTTTCATGAGCCTCCCCTCCATCCTGGAAGGACTATTTCAATTCCAGAGACACTGCTATAAGTACTGTGTAGACAGACAATGAGTAGTGTGGCAGGAAAGGGTTTGTAACTCTAATTTAGTCACTAAACTAAGGATTGTATAATGGAAAAGGACACAGCACTAGGTCGAGCCCAATTGAAACCAGAGAGGTTTTCTCCAGCAGCTGATGGGAGCAGATGCAGAGACATACAGTGAAGCATTAGGTGGAAAGACCCAAATTGGAGATCTCCATCAGGTCCCTCCTCTTGGAGCTAGCTAGGGGAACGTGATGGAAGAGGCAGAGGAAGAGCTGTAGGAGCCAGAGGGGGTTAAGGATACCATGAGAAACAGGGTTTATATGGCTTACAGAGACTGAACCAAAAAATCAGGGAGCCTGTGTAGGTCTGAGCTAGGTCCTTTGCATGTGCGTCATGGTTGTTAGCTTAGTGTTCTTGTGGTACTCGCAACCATAGGAGTGGGGGTGTCTCTGACTCTTTGGCCTGCCTTTGGGATCCATTTCCTCCTACTGGGTTGTCTTACCCACCCCCAATATGAGGGTTTGTGCCTACCTAGTCTTACTGTATCTTATTATGTCATGTTTGGTTGATATCCCAGGGAAGCCTGCTCTTTATGAAGGGAAATGGAGGAAGAGTGGATCTGGTAGAGAGAGCAGTGAAGAGGGGCTGAGAGGACTGGAGGGAGGGGAAACTTAGGTTGCGATGTGTTATATGAGAGAAGAATAAACAAGCAAACAAACAAATGAAAAGTTAGTTGACATAGATTTATGATTTGGAAAGCCAGATCTAGAGTCTGCACATTTTGTCCAACTGCTAAACTTGAGAGCAATATACCTACTGACTTGAATATACCTACTGACTAGATAGTAGTTATGATTACTTCTCCTGTTTCCCTTTTCTCCTTTCTCTTCATAAAACTCTCTTGCAGTTGGACAGACACATTTTCAGAATTCTAGTTCAGCTCAGTGGTCTTAGGAGACAAATTTCCATCCAAGATGCTGGAGTGGGAGCTCAGCATTTCTATTTCCCTCTACTCAACTCATTCCTTCTCATTTCTTATCAATTGGGATTCTGCTCTAATGTTCCCCGTAATCCTGGTGTTTAAAATGTGTCTGAGCAACTCCAGTGGTTTCTTATAAAACATCATCAATTAACTCTGCCTTTCTCTTCTTTTCTTCTTTCCTGCTTCCTTTCTTCCCTCCCCTTCCTACCCTCCCTCACTTCTCTTTATTCTTGCCTCCCCTCCCTATTTTCCTTCTTCCCTCCCTCCCTTCTTCAGTGTCTTATACATCCTATGTTGGCTTTGAACTTCATGTAGCCAAGTGCAGCTTTGAACTTCAAATCTACCACATCATCTATCGTACTAAGAATATAAGAAATCAGACTATCAACCTGATTTTATGTGAAACTGTGTAACCAAACCAGGGTTCTGTTCATGCTAGCCAAACATTTTACATCCTCTACCCTCTTTCAAGGATGCCTTTCCTTTCTCAGATAGGCAAAATGACTAGATACTGCACCATGAGTTACAATGTGATTGCATTTTGTTTTCACCAGTAAAAAGACATCCACTATGTTAAAACACATAAATACTGGTTTCAGACTTGGTGTTTCAAGTCCCAATAATAGAGTACATAGAATGCTGAGAAGAATTCCAACATCATTTATTGGTAAAATGAGCATTCTTTTGAACAGATTGCTGGCTATTGTGATTCACTTGGGCTTTCTAGAAGGCAATTTGGCAAACTACTATATATGTCAAACTCTTCGTGAGTTTGGATGTAGTGATTTGAATTTGAGGAACTTTAGTCAGAAGAAAAATAATGTGTGAAAAGAAATTTAGAATAGTCATTGTACTTTTTGCTTTTAACAGTGGGACATTACAAACAACAAAATAGAAAAATTTTATTTAAATAATGTAGACAACTAAAAACCACAAATTGGGTGAATTAAAAAGAACCAATTAGATTCATCTTAAGTGAAAAATAGTAAGTCAATGAATGACACAATGATTTTGTAGATAAATTTATATAGAATGTGTAAAATTAGCAGTGTTTTTGTGGTATAAGTATGAATCATATTTTTTCTGAGTTTTATGATTTATTTTTAGCAGATAGTGTGTGTTATTTTATTTCTCCAGATTAAAAAGATAGTCATGGTCAAAGAGAATATATACATATATATATATATATGTATATGTATATATATATACCTATGTATATATGTATAAATATATATATATATATTTAAGTTTGAGTAATTGGAACTAAGTAATTGATTAATAAGTTAATGAATGATAGATAATAAGGTAGCGGGATATATAAAGGGTGGACCGACCAGTTTAAAAAAAAAAAAGAGTAATTCTCCCCACCCCTGGTAGAGCCATTGGTTCACCATTCCTGAGCTATAGAGGTTGAGTAAATATATTTTGAAGTTAAGTAGTCAAATGGAGATTTGGTGACTGAAAGTTCATTGTCTTTGTTGAATAGAGTGATGGTCAAGTAAGCAAATGTAAAAAGGTACTTAGCAATTACCTTTGCTCTCCAGTCACTTATCCCTCTGCTCTGGAAAATAAGAGCATGCGAGGGCTACTGGTTGAGCTGGTGTGAGTCATTCAATAAAAATTATGCTGTCAAAAGGATGGGCCATAAAGAGCATATCATTTAATATGAGACCAGTGTTGTTTTTTTTTTTTTCTTAAATAATTTAGCTAGCCTGTGACTGTACCAATTTGGCTGGACTTAAAATCACCATGGAGACACACTTCTGGGTGTATCTATTAGGCATTTTTAGAACAGGGAAAACCTACTCTGAATGTGGGAGGCATATCTCCTGGGCTGGAGCCAGATTGTCTGTCTGTCTCTTTCTCTCTCTTTCTCTCGTGTGTGTGTGTGTGTGTGTGTGTGTGTGTGTGTGTGTGTGTGTGTGTCTTTATGAGTATATACCACATGTGTGTGGGTACTCTTCAAGGCCAGAAGAGGGCACTGGATCCCCTGGAGCTGGAAATACAGGAGGTTGTGAGCCTGTAGGCCTGAGTGCTGGTAATACGTCTCTGAAAGAGCAGGAAGCTCTCTTTACTGCTGACCAATGGCTTTAGATTCCCTTTGTTTATTTTCTTCCTAAAACATTAGAAAGAATTTAATGATTGTTCACTTCATTCCCCTTTTCTATTTGCTCACAGAATATTATAATACTAGCTTTTGTAAACAGTTAAAGTCTTAGTCCCTTTTAATTCATATCTCCCAGTGATTTAAATTCAAAGACTGAAAAATCAGATTCTTTTAAATTCTTATGAATCTGAACCAAGGTATCAGTGTAATAAAACTTTTTTGATGGAGGATGCCTAGCCTTCAAAAATATTTACTTCATGTATTTGTGTATCTATTAATTGTGTGCAAGGAGGTGATTATCATATGAAAGAACACTAAGCACATTGGTGATAATTGCTCTATCTTTGAATTTAAAAATATCACTTCTATTTGGAGTAGTTAATTGTATAATCAAAATTGGCACAGATACTACTTCATTCTATGAAACTGTGCCTCAAGGATTTTCTAAAGAAGTATTTCCACGAAGCAAAAGGCCAGTTGAAAGCGCTGTGTAGAAGAGAGATGAGATGCATATTTCATGATGTTACAAGATGCTTACATATCAAGTGCTGATGGGAATACTCAAACCCCAGATAAACACTGCCAGGCATACAGTTCGGTTAGTTGTTTTAAGACTATTACTAGTGACCTAGCTTTTAAATTATTTAATTGCCTTTTAATGTCTTAAATCATTTATTATAATCTTCATGGCCCTTTTTGTGGGGATGTCATCTTTCCTTATATAATTAAAACCATCTGTTTCACAAGATTGCTTTTATTTAAATGATTATTTGGAGATGCACTTCTTTTGCATAAGGACTGCTAGACTGTTTCTTGAAATGCTTCTAAGGGTGGCTTTTATGAACCCTAGGATTTATATCAATGCAGTTTCCAATCTCACAGAGCAGCTGCGCTGATAGTGAGCAAACTATCTTGCACTAACTGGTTGTTTTAGCACAAGAATCTAATCAGCAATCTAAATTAGAGTTTCTAGCTCTTCAAAGAACACCTGATATGTTTACTTTCAAGAAGAAGGCCATGACTCACTTTGTGAAGGTTACACATATACATGTCTCAAGTGTGTGTTCCCCAAGCTATTCCCTTCCCCTGTGAAAGAGCTGGCTACATGGCATTTGGAATTCACAAATGCAGTTGCTTGCCTGTAGCAGGATCGATGTGAAAACTGACTAGATGATTTTATGAATCATCTTCTTTTATATTGTTGACAAGGCCAAGATCTTTGGGGTTTTAAGGTTTTCCACCTTACCCCATGCTACCGCCACTGAGTAAACTTTCCCTCACAGTTTTCTCTTCTCTGTCATTTCATTGTTTTAGTTTCAACCTCTCTCACGTCCTTATCATATTGCTGCGAGAAAGTCACATGAGCTTTCGTAGTGACAACACTAAAACAAGAAAAAACAACAAGTCCTTTCTCAGTTGGTGGCAATGATGAAACAAGTTTAAAATTAAATCTATTTCACTGAACAGTGAGAAAAATGGAAGTACTCCAAGCTAAAACACTAACCTACCCACAGACTATGAAGGTAATACTAAAAACTCTTAAAAAGCTGTTTTCTAAGATATTAAAGAAAATACACAGTGTATGGTAGTTTTCTATTTTACTCATCATGAAGAACCACAGTGGATTTATTTTGTGTTAATGTTTACTTATGACTGTAAAAGAACACAGCAGACTTAGAATGTATATAACCTGTGGCTATGATTTTTGGATTAGCTGAAAACGCAAGGTAGCATCTAACTAGAATAAAAAAGATAGTGGAGTGTTAATGGAGATATGCATACATTATTATTAATTCTTTTTATTGAATGAGGAAGCAAACTGATCACTTAACAAATAACCTTTGACTAAATTGTGTTCAGAATCTAAACATCTCTGCATGGAAATGATGGAAGACACTATCGTAGGTATATGGAGCTCCTAAGGGACAGAGAACAATTGGTGTTTCATAGAAGTTTCCATGGGAAATTTAGTAGTAGGCAATGATTCTTTGACAAATAGATACTAAATGATAAGATAATGAATTTTCTCATTAGTTTATTTACTATTCCTTGAAGGTCTAAGTTTAAATTAACTACTCATAATTCACACAACTTTGCTCTACGACTCTAACAGTTCAATTGGCCCCGTAATAAAGCAATGCTCAAGACTTCTTGTATGCTAACTATGCAATGGTCACTGCTGGGTTCAGCACACATGCAGTCTTTTGTCTTACCCTAAAAATTCCGTGTCCTGGTTTTGGCTTCCCTACCCCTGATCTTTTACTGTCTCCATGGGTTTGCCTTCTGTAGAATGTGATATAGTGAAACTGCACAGCAGAATGTCTTTCTGATGTCATCTTTCACTAAGGGACACTCTTTTAAATTTTCTTCATATTATTTCATGGTTTAATACCTCATCTCATTTCAGCACGGAACAATATTCCTTTGTTTGGATGTGCCAGTGTTTATTTTTCCATTAACGTACTGAAGGCTATTTTGGCTGCTTCCTGTAGTTGTTCTATTTTAATTTTGTTCCCATAGGCTGTTCCTATGTTGCATTATGTCTTTCCACAGTGAACCTTAATTTCACTGCATGTTATCCTCAAGACCTTAATAGGTATGACCTGGAATACCCCAGCATTTTCCAGCCTGTGAGTATGTAATAGCTGACACAAGCATGAAGACTCATGTTTTGATAGCACTTTTTAAACAGTTTTTTTTCTCAAGTTCCTTGGTGTGTTTCTGTATGCTCAGGATGCTCTTACTACTCCGTACTGGCTGGTTGTCAGGTTGCTTGGAGATAATGTCCATCATTGCTCCTGGGACCACTAACCCCCAAAGGAGACTGTGCTCTTCCTATAGATACTAAAGATGCATGCTTCCAAGGTTGTAGAACCTTGTAGAATTTAAGCTTATTTTAATTTTCCATTCAGTAGAAGAACAATTATTTATTAAAGTAGAGATGAAATTTTAAAAGGTGAATAGTGCTTAACGTTGAATAATTTTAAATACCAATTTGTTATTTGTGTGTTGGTGGGAGGGTGTGTGCCTGTATTGTAGCATGTGAGCATGTGTGTGGAGTTCAGAGGTCAACTTGTGGGAATACATTTTCTCCTTTCACTATGTGGGTTCCAGGAATTGAACTCAGGTCATCAGGCTTGGTGGCAGTCATTTTTACCCACAAAGCCATCTGGCTGGCCTGATTTGTGTTTAATTTTTCATTTCATCAAAATTGCATGTTAGGCCAATATATTTTTTGACAGCTTTCCATCCCTGTAACAAACATCTGAGCTTATCAATTTTTAAAAAGAGAATGTTTATTTTAGTATTGGAGATGCTACTCAGTGGTTAAAGTCTTTGTCTAGCATGTATACCACAAAAAGAAATTTTATTTTGGCCTACCATTTTGGGGGTTACAATTTGTGATCAATTGATTCTACTGCTTTGTGCCTGTGCCAAGGTGGTCCTTCATAGCAAGAAGCATGAGGCAGAGCAACACTGCTCACCACATGCCTTGGATGCTGTGAATAGAGAAGAGATGGAGATCCTATAATCCTTTTCAAGGGCATGTCCAGAGGGACCTGAAGTCATCCCACCCTACTCTCCAATATAGTCCTAATAATGCTGCAGACTGAGGGACACATTTTTAACAGAGGGGTACTGGGAAATTCTACAACTAACAATAACAATCTAAAATTAGACTTACGTATGTATGGGAAAAAAAAGAAAGCTCTTCCATCCTTTGCTTTTTGGGATAATAACAATTGCAATTAAGCAAGCCAACATTAATGCTTTGGAGGAAACTGCCTCTGTATTTTATTAATAGTACTAGAAGCTCTTTTGTTAGAGGTAGGCTGGTAATGTTTGTCAAGTTCATGTTTTCTCAGGTGAACATGAAAAGATTGGTAGTTTTCTTTTGGTAATAGAAAAGATGTGTTTGGAGTAATTTAGAACGATGGTGAAGAATGGGACAATAGGATTGTAAACAGAAGTTAGAATCATCAGATGTTCATGCTTTTGTCCAGATAGCCTGGCACTTGCTTGATAGTTTAATAAAAGAATGAAAGGACAGCTTAAGGGACATGATTCTGGGTATGCATGCTAGGGTCCTTTGGAGGAGACCCATCACAAGACAAGAATACCTTACATACCTTGGTATTTTGATTGGAACTATGTGGCAACTTTAATTTTGAAGTAGGCTTTGCTGTCTTTGATCATTCTTTTTTTTTAATTTTATTTAATTTTATATAACAGTTCAATTAAATGAAAACAAACATTTTTTAAAAAATTTTGGGATTTGGGGGGGGGTTTTTCCCAAAATTTTTCCGGGGGGGGGGGGGGGGGGGGGGGGGGGGGGGGGAGGAAGATAAGGTGGCGGGGGGGGGGGGGGGTGGGGGGGTTTGGTGTGGGGGTTGGGAAGTGGGGGTCGGGTGGGCTGTGGGTGGGGGGGGGTGGGGGGGGCAAAGGCATTAGGTGGGGGGGGAGAACATATTTTTTTTTGTTTTGGGGAAAAAAAAAAAGAAACCTACTTCCTTGGTCTTTTGTTTTTCAATATAAATTTTGGAGTCAAAGTATTTTTTTTTTAGTTTAATATATTATTTTACATGTCGATCCCAGTTCCCTCTCCCTCTCTCCCTCCCTTGCTCCCTCCCCCCAGCCCTCCCTCCCTCCTTCCCTCCCTTTTTACCCTCTCTGCCCTCTCACATGCACTCTAAACACCCTCCCCTCCCATCCCCCCACCCCAATTCCATATGTAGGGGAGTGCCATCCAGTTGGGGTCATGTAGATCTGACAGGTCCTGTGAAGTAGGGACTAGGGCTTCTCTCCTGTCTCTAGATTAAGGCAGTTATCCCTCCATGGGGGATATGTTCGCAAAGTTCTTTTGTGAACCAGGGATACATCCTGGCTCCACTGTCTGAGGTCTCTTTGACTGCTCAGTCCTTCTGGCTGAGACCCATAATCAGGGGGGCCTGAGTCAGTTCCATGCTGGCTTCCCAGCTATCAGTCTAGTGGCCGTTAGCTCCTCCTTGTTCAGGTAAGCTGTCTCTATGTGTTTCTGCAGCATGGTCTTGTCCTCTCCATCTGCATCTGGGTTCTAGTTTGACTCAGTGTTTATGTATGGGTGTTTGCTCCTGTTTTCAACAGGCATTAGTTGAGGGCTCCATGGAGAAGTTAGTTGTTGATCTCACTCTCCGGGAAGGGCATTTATGATAGCCTTTCCACGTAAGCTCAACTTGTTAGTTGGGAGCAGTCTTATAGTTCTCTCGACCTTTCTTTGTGTTCAATTTTATCTTCAAACCAATATTGGCTCCCTCTTTTATGTTCTCTCCCTCTGTCTCTGTCTCTCTCTCTCTCTTTCCTATCTTCTATTCCTAACCAGGCTCACTCTTCCTGGTCGCACATGTTTTCCTTTCCTCCCCCTCATTTTCTCCTACTTCTCTCTCCATTTGCTGTCTTCCCCCACTTCACCTGAGCTCTGGGGGACTTGACCCTTCCAAGTTCTGTGAGGGACTTTATATGAATCTCTTAGACTACACCTTGTATCCTAGTTCCTCTGGTGATGTGAATTATAGGCTGGTGATCCTTTGATCTAGGTCTAAAATCCATATATGAGTGAGTACATACTGCGTTCCTCTTTTTGTGACTGGGTTACCTCATTCAGGATGGTTTCTTCAAGTGCCATCCACTTGCCTGCGAATTTCAAGATACCATTATTTTTTTCTGCAGAGTAGTATTCCATTGTGTAGATGTGCCACATCTTCATTAACCATTCTTCAACTGAGGGGCATCTAGGTTGCTTCCAGGTTCTTGCTATTACAAATAGTGCTGCTATGAACATAGTTGAACAGATGCCTTTGTTGCATGGATGTGAATCCTTTGGGTATATGCCTAAGAGGGGGATTGCCGGGTCCTGTGGTAAACTAATTCCCATTTTCCTGAGGAACCGCCATACTGATCTCCAAAATGTCTGCATGAGTTTGCATTCCCACCAGCAGTGGAGGAGTGTTCCACTTTCTCCACATCCTCTCCAACATAAGTCATCACTGGTGTTTCTAATTTTAGCCATTCTGGCAGGGGTAAGATGGTATCTCAAAGTTGTTTTGATTTGCATTTCCCTGATAGCTAAGGATGTGGAGCATTTTCTTAAGTGTCTTTCAGCCTTTTTGATTTCCTCCATTGAGAATTCTTTCTTCAGTTCTGTACCCCATTTTTTAAATAGGGTTATTTGGTGTTTTGTTGACTAGTTTCTTGAGTTCTTTGTATATTTTGGAGATCAGCCCTTTGTCGGATATAGGATTGGTGAAAATTTCCCAGTCTGTGGGCTGCTGTTTGGTCTTGTTGACTGTGTCCTTTACCTTACAGAAGCTTCTAAGTTTGAAGAGGTCCCATTTATTAATTATTTCTTTCAGTGTCTGTGCCCCTGGAGTTATATTCAAGAAGCGGTCTCCTATACCAATTTGTTCAAGGGTACCTCCTACTTTCTCTTCTAAGAGGTTCAATGTGGCTGGATTGATGTTGAGGTCTTTGATCCATTTGGACTTGAGTTTTGTGCATGGCGACAGACATGGGTCTATCTGCAGTCTTCTACACACCCTCATCCAATTGTGCCAGCACCATTTGTTGAAGATGCTGTCCTCACCCCATTGTATAATTTTAGCTGTTTTGTTGAAAATCAGGTGTTCATAGGTGAGTGGATTAATATCAGGATTTTCAATTCGATTCCATTGGTCTACCTGTCTATTTTTATGCCAATACCAGGCTGTTTTCAGAACTATAGCTCTGTAGTAGAGCTTAAAGTCAGGAATGGTGATGCCTCCTGAAGTTCTTTTATTGTATAGGGTTGTTTTGGCTATCCCGGGTCTTTTGTTTTGCCATATAAAGTTGATTATTATCCTTTCAAGGTCGGTGAAGAATTGTGGTGGGATTTTAATGGGGATTGCATTGAATCTGTAGATTGCTTTTGGTAAGATTGCCATTTTTACTATGTTAATCCTACCTAACCAAGAGCATGGGAGATCTTTCCATTTTCTGGTATCTTCTTTAATTTCTTTCCTTAGAGTCACAAAATTCTTATTATATAGGTCTTTTACTTGTTTGGTAAGCATTACACCAAGATACTTTATGTTGCTTGTGGCTATCGTAAAGGGTGATGTTTCTCTGATTTCTTTCTCTGCCTCTTTGTCGTCTGAAAAAATTAAGGCTACTGATTTTTTTGAGTTTATCTTGTATCCTGCTACTTTGCTGAAGGTGTTTATCAGCTGTAGGAGTTCCCTGGTAGAGTTTATTGGGTCGCTTATGTAAACTATCATATCATCTGCAAATAGAGACAGTTTGACTTCTTCCTTTCCAATTTGGATCTCCTTGATCTCCTTTTGTTGTCTTATAGCATTAGCTAGAACTTCTAGTACGATATTGAAGAGATATGGAGAGAGAGGACAGCCTTGTCTTGTTCCTGATTTTAGAGGAATTGGCTTAAGTTTCTCTCCATTCAGTTTGATGTTGGCAGTTGGTTTGCTGTATATTGCCCTCATTATGTTTAGGTATGTTCCTGTTATCCCTGACTTCTCCAAGACCTTTATCATGAAAGGGTGTTGAATTTTGTCGAAGGCTTTTTCCCCATCTAGGGAGATAATCATATGGTTTTTCTTTTTCTGTTTGTTTATATGGTGGATCACGTTGATAGATTTTCGTATGTTAAACCATCCTTGCATTCCAGGTATGAAGCCTACTTGGTCATGGTGGATGATTTCTCTGATGTATTCTTGAATTCGGTTTGCCAGTATTTTATTGAGTATTTTTGCATCGATGTTCATCAGGGATATTGGTCTGTAGTTTTCTTTCTTAGTTGTGTCTTTTTGAGGTTTGGGTACCAAAGTTATTGTGGCCTTATAAAAAGAGTTTGGCAATGAACCTTCTGTTTCTATCTTGTGGAACAGTTTGAGGAGTAGTGGTATTAGTTCTTTCTTGAATGTCTGGTAGAATTCTGCACTGAATCCATCTGGCCCTGGACTTTTTTTTGGTTGGAAGGCTTTCGATGACTGCTTCTATTTCATTGCGGGTTATAGGTCTATTTAAGTTGTTTGTCTGTTCTTGATTTAATTTTGGTAAGTGATAGTTATCCAGAAACTTGTCCATTTCCTTTGCATTTTCAATTTTTGTGGAATACAGGTTTTCAAAGTATGCCCTGAAAATTGTTTGGATTTCCTCTGTGTCTGTTGTTATGTTCCTCATTTCGCTTCTGATTTTGTTAATTTGCATGTTCTGTCTCTGCTTTTTCGTTAATTTGGATAAAGGTTTGTCTATCTTGTTGATTTTCTCAAAAAACCAACTCTTTGTTGCATTGATTTTTTGTATTGTTTTCCTGGTTTCTATTTTGTTGATTCCAGCCCTCAAGTTGATTATTTCCTGGTGTCTACTCCTGCGGGGTATATTGGCTTCTCTCTGTTCTAAGATGTTCAGTTGCGCTGTTAATTCTCTTATGTGACTATCCTCTGTTTTCTTCATATGGGCACTTAGTGCAATGAACTTCCCTCGTAGCACTGCTTTCAAGGTGTCCCATAAGTTCGGGTATGTTGTATCCTCATTCTCGTTGAATATTAGAAAGTCTTTAATTTCTTTCTTTATTTCTTCTTTGACCCAGGAGTGGTGCAATTGCACATTGTTCAGTTTCCATGAGTTTGCAGGTTTTCTGCTATTTGTGTTGTTGTTGAATTCCAATTTTAAAGCATGGTGGTCCGATAAGATACAGGGGACTATTCCTATTCTCTTGTATCTGTTGAGGTTTGTTATGTCACCTAGTATGTGGTTGATTTTAGAGAAGGTTCCATGTGGAGCAGAGAAGAAGGTATATTCTTTTGTCTTTGGATGGAATGTTCTATAGATGTCTGTTAACCCCAGTTGAGACATAACTTCTGTTAATTCTTTTGTTTCTTTGTTGAGTTTCTAATTTGTGGTCCTGTCTAGTGTTGAGAGTGGTGTATTGAAGTCTCCCACTATAAGTGTGTGAGGTTTTATATGAGCTTTGAGTTTTAGTAGTGTTTCTTTTACGAATGTGGGTGACTTTGTATTAGGAGCATAGATGTTCAGAACTGAGACTTTGTGTTGATGGATTTCTCCTGATATGAATATGAAATGACTGTCTTCATCTCTTTTGACTAATTTTGGTTTGAAGTCTAACTTGTTAGATATTAGGATAGCTACGCCTGCTTGCTTCTTATTTCCATTTGATTGGAAAATCTTTTCCCAACCCTTTACCCTGAGGTAATGTCTATCTTTGAAGCTAAGATGTGTTTCTTGTATGCAGCAGAAGGATGGATTCTGTCTTCGTATCCATTCTGTTAGCCTGTTTCTTTTTGTAGGTGAGTTAAGACCATTAATGTTGAGGGTGAGTAAGGACCATTGATTGTTGATGCTTGTTTGATTTAGGTTTGTTGTTGGCAGTGGTATTGTGAATATAATAGTTCTGCTTCACCCTTGGTTTCTGTTGTAGTTGGATTATCTGTTGCCTACATTTTTGTGGGCGTAGTTACCTTCCTGGGGGTTTTCCTTCTAATACTTTCTGTAGGGCTGGATTTATAGATATATATTGGGAAAATCTGGTTTTGTCATTAAATATCTTGTTCTCTCCGTCTATATTGATTGAGAGTTTTGCTGGATATAGTAGCCTAGGCTGGCATCCGTGTTCTCTTAATACTTTTAGAACATCTATCCAGGACATTCTGGCCTTGAGGGTTTCCATGGAGAAGTCAGGTATAATTTTGATAGGTCTGCCTTTATATGTTACCTGTCCTTTTTCCTTCGCTGCTCTTAATATTCTTTCTTTATTCTGTATGCTAGGTGTTTTGATTATTATATTTCGAGGGGTCTTTTTTCTTTGGTCCAGCCTATTTGGGGTTCGGTATGCTTCTTGTACTTTCATGGGCATGTCCTTCTTCAGATTTGGAAAGTTTTCCTTGATGATTTTGTTGAATATGTTTTCGGCACCTTTGAGCTGGGCTTCCTCACCTTCGTCTATGCCTGTTATTCTTAGGTTTGGCCTTTTCACGGTGTCTCACATTTCCTGGATGTTTTGTGTTAAGGATTTGTTGGATTTATGATTTTCTTTGGTTGATGAATCTATTTCTTCTAGTTTATCTTCTGCGCCTGAGATTCTCTCTTCCATCTCTTGAATTCTATTGGTTATGCTTGTGTCCGTCATTGCCGATTTTTTGCCCAGCTTTTCAATTTCCAGCATTCCTTCCGTTTGTGTTGCCTTTATTTTCTCAATTTCAGTTTTCAAGTCTTGAACTGTTTCCTTCACCTGGTTAATTGTTTTTTCTGTACTTTCCTTAAGGAATTTGTTCATTTCTTCCACTTTTTTGTTTGTTTTTTCCTCCATTTCTTTAAGGGATTTTCTCACATCTTCTTTGAGGGCCTCTATCATTTTTATGATGGTAATTTTTAAGTCGTACCCTTCTGCTTCCTCTGCTTTGTTGTGTTCTATTCTAGTTGGTGTAGATTCCCTAGATTCTGGTGGTGTCATGTTTGTCTTTCTGTTGTTAGGTGTTCTCTTGTATTGCCTTCTTCCCATAGCTTCTTCCAGTAGGTGTTGGTGGTGTCTCCCCCCTCGCACAATGGTACTTCCCCGATGGGCTTATGTGGGTCTGAGATTCAATATCTGTAGCTCTGTGTGGTCCAAGCTCTCTAGGAGGTTTCTCCGCATACAGGGATCCAGGAATGGGGTCAAGGATGAGGATCCAGAAGAAGATGCCAGCAGGTATTCACAGTGGACCTCTGGCCAATAGCTCTGGCCAATAGCTGGCGGAAGAGGACGAGGGCTGAGCTGGAACTTGAGAAGGTTTTGCAGGGTAGTGGGATCTCACTGGAAACTGGCGCTCTCCAGCTGAGACCTCATTCTTTGGCAGAGGCCAGGATTTGGGGGTCAAGGATCTTGCCTGCAGGAACTCCGAGTGGACCTGCAGAGATAGGGGATCTCTGGGAGGGGCCCGGGACTCCAGCAGAGGACTGGAGGCGGGGTCAGAGACCAAACCGGTGGAAATTACAGGTGGTTCCGCATGGATAGTCAGGTCTCCTTTGTTCAGAGTTGCTCCACCTACGAAGTAGGGTGGACTGTTGGCTCCACCCTCTGTCCCAGTGCTCAACCAGAGGGGCAGGACCGTGGGTGGAGTAGGGCACAGGGTAGGGGCGGTGGGGATGGGCGGGGGTGTATCAGAGCTCCATGGGTGCTCTCGATGGGGACTGGGGACAGGAGCAGCAGGATCAGGGGCCAACCCAGGGAGTTCCGACCATTCTTTTATGAAGCAGTATGTAATAGCCAGTTGGTCCCTTTACTATGCAAATAAGTTTACAATTGTACACACCTATGAGAAACCACATAGAGCCAAATTTCAAACTCCAATTTAGATGACACCTCTAAGAAGGCATGCGACTAATTTGGGATATAGAACCAGGTATATCTAATTCTGAAGACCATTTCGTATTATGACACAATGTATTTCTGTTATCCTAAAAGTATATTATTCCCTCCAAGCATGCTATATCATTAACTGTGCTGTATAAACTTAACTGACCTTCTCCCCAGCAAATGTAGAGATGCCTGAAAAGAAGTTGCTCCATCTCAGCCCCCACACAACCATTTGCCTTCAGTGTTGCTTGCCAGAGGTCCCAGTGCATTGCCTGTAGGGCTTACTGCTGTTCATGTTTGCCACCTGGCTTTGCATCCTGGATGCTTATAAAGAGCCAGCAGGGACTCTAAGTTATCATGGTTTGTCTGACCCACTCATTCCCTGGCCACTGTTTTTGATGTCTTATTTTCTGATTTTGTTTCATTCCATGCCCGAGAGTTGCCCAAGGAACAAGTCACTTCTTTGATCTTTGAAATCCTTCTCCATCCAAGATCCTGTTTGGAAAAAGGGGCTGGGAGCAAAAGTGAGCCAAGCTTTTAAGTTTCTGTACGGAAGTAATAGTTGATTTTTTGTCTACATTTCTTATTTTGAGTTTGGCCCAGTCTGCTTTACTGAATAGAGACAAGCACAAATCTTAGGCTTACTCATGTTCTACAACATAGGTGGGCCTTTCCAGGCAATACATTTGACTCTTAAACTAGTTTTAAAGTGGGCAATAATTTGTACCTTGCTTGACCCTGGGGCTAAGTGAAGTGTGAGCTGATCTGTGTGTGTCTCACATAGGGATGTGAGCCTGAGTGTGAATTTTTCCCTTCCACTTACCCACTTTCTTTAGGAATACCCACAGGGGCATCTCCCAAGGGCTGGCATTTTTTTTTTCTGTTAGGTTTCAAACTAGTGTGCAAAGATCTGTTAATAAATTAGGGTAAATTTGAACAATGGTTCCAAGTCACATATCTTTCTGCAGTTCTTTATGGACCATAGGTAGTGACCTACCTCTAGAAGTGGTCTGACTTGCCAGCAGAATTATAAAGGAGCTATGTGCAAACTCCAAGTCATGTGCTGTGTAAGTTCTTGTCCGCTGATCAAGTGGTCTGTTCACTTGGTGTTTCGGTGCATGTAGTAGTTTCCTAAGCTTATTTTATACTTATTTTCTCATACAGCTGAGATGAATGTGGCAGCCTATTTAATCCCATATAGCAGATGAGACTACATGCTGTAGTTGCCTCCCAATGTAGCCATTTATTTCCAGAAATTTGCTTGTAAAACAATCAGTTGCACAGATCTTTAAAAATGTATTTTGAATTGGGTGGTGGTGGCACATGCCTTTAATCCCAGCACTGGACAGGCAGACCTTGGTGAGTTTGAGGCCAGCCTGGTCTATAGAGGGAGTTCCACAAAAGCCAGGATAGAAAGAAAAATGGTCCCAAAGAACAAGAAACAAAAACAAAACAAAAGTATTGCATTTGTTTGTTTATTTTATGTGTGTGCCAAAGTCGTTCACTCTCTGTTGTTACACCTGAGGCATTTACAATGTCAAACTGAGTAAAACATGGAAAACTTACTGTCTTCATTAATTTTGTAAAGGCAATCTGCTATGTTCAGCGTTGCAGGAAATAAAATTTTTATAATACTCATGTGCAAGGTGACTCACTGATAAGGGGTTTTCTTTAGCAAATATACACACACAAACATATATAACTAAGCTACATAGTTTCACATATATATTCATGCAAACATGTACCTAATAGTCTTTAGATGCTTAGAAAATTGTCTATAACAATTATAAGCAACTTTTAATCAGGTCTGTTAGCCTGGACTCAGTCTGTAGATATGTTAAGTTTTTGTGTTTGTTTGTTTTTGTTTTATTTTCAGATTGCTCTGTAATCAGCTTTCATTAGTAGACTTATTTTTACTTCTCCAAATCATTTTGATGCTTGACATTGTTTTTGACTAAAGACGTGCAACATTGTGGATGATGGGAAATTTCCTTCTAATAAAAACGGAAACTAAGTAAGTGTCTGCCATTCAATTAGTACATCAGGTAGATGGCCTTTTTCCCATATCCTTGCTCAAATAAAAGAGACATTATTACATAAAACTGTTACAGTGGACAAGTAGGAATGCATAGCCTTTGAAAGAAATGTTATCCCCCTAAAACTTGGGGGATTTAAGATTCTAGGATACTTTCAAGGTATTTAGAATGTATTCTCAAGAGTTAGGATTGGCTTCTTAAGGAAGAAATGTTTTGTTGGATGGAGTAGCATTAAGATATTTTTAAGTACTGTGTTCTTCATATATAATGGTTGTTACTAAAATACTTTCTTTTTGATATACTTTTCTCTTGTAAGGGCCACATCTCTGCTGTTTCATTCACTAACTGTCTTGGGGGACCTTCATGTATGTTTATACTCATGATCTCAAATATAAGTGCTGTGGGTGTGAAAAAAAAATCTATCAATTGCAAAGCTTTTCAGATATGCTATTGTTTAAGGGGAGCTGTTTCCCCAAAGTCTGGAGCAAAATTATAGCAGGTGCAGTTTCAAGCCTCTACAATTATCCCAGATTACCTTTTCAATAAAATGGTGACAGCTATGTGAAAACAATCTCACTAGGCTGACATTTGGAAGCAGACAGGCGCTGCACATTGCATCATCACAATAGAGCTGTTTGGGAACAAAAATGCTCTATATTACTGATGGAAAATTATTGTTTTCTCCAGTTTATAAATATTTAGCTCTCTCAAGCAAAGGTTCTTATTAAAAAGTAAGGCTAATATAGGAACTTTAAGTAGTCAATAGTCACACCTGCGGTTAGCATTGTCTTCTTGCTAACGACCAAGGAACATAGGAAGAGTATGTCCCTATGTCTGTAAAAGCCAGTGCCAGGAAAGATTCTTTTATGGAAGAAGTTAGAAGTCCTTCCAGTTACAAGAAAATCCCAAAAATAATCACTAATTATGTGTGCAGAGTTGGGGAAAACGTTTGCCATTTTCTTTCTTGTTCTTAGGGTTTATGTATAAAATGTGTCTCCCCACAGGGTTCTCTGTTTAAATAGGAGGTCCTCAGCATGCGGTGCTCTTTTAGGATGCTGTGGAACTTTTAGGAAGTTGGGCCTAAATGAAGGAAATGAATTGGTAGAGGAATGGTTCTTGAGGTTTATAGCCTGGACCCATTTCCTGTGGCTTCTATGCTTCATGGTTTGCAAGGATTTAAGCAAGAAGTCTCCTGTTTTCTCTGCCACAGCCTCTGCAGATGCTATGCCTTGCCTGCCTTGATGAACAGCACCTTCAAACAATGAACCAGAAACAAAACAGAAAACAAAGAACAACCCTTTCCTTCCTTGATTCACTCTGTCAAGCATTTGGTCATAGTGAGGTCACAGTGACAAGACATGAGATGACAAGAGATGAATGCACCATTCCATTCTTCTCTACCACCCCTACTCCCCACCACACTTACATCTAGCTCAGGTGTGTGTGTGTGTGTGTGTGTGTGTGTGTGTGTATATATATATATATATATATATATATATATATATATATATATATGCCCAGTAAAATCCAAAGATACAAAGCTGTTTATTTGCTAAATGACTTTAAGAAGTGTCAGGTGTCAGAGATAACACCAAGAGACAGACAGATGGAGAATTCTCTGTAATCAAATATTTAGACTTACAAAAACCCTTGCCCTCTTAATGTACATCCCTTGTAAATAATACATGAAAACTAACACAAGTAGATTATTGCAGGCAGGACAGCTCCCTTTCTCAGTAGATACAGGCTGTATATATATTGCTCTTTACCTGTGCTTTCCATGTGTAAGCTTGTTTAATCCTTGTAAGTCAGTGGAGAACATTATTAATTTTACAGATATTGTTACCACAGGGAGGTCAAGTGAGTTGGTCCAAGCTACTCAGTGACAGAGTTTGGCCTTGCATACAGGCGGTATGGTAGGAGAGCCCTTTGACTCCTGAGTTGTATCAGTTCCTTCCATACAGAAGTAAGACTTTGCTGCCCAAAGTATGGCCCTTAGATGAAGGACGAAACCATCATCTGGAGCTGTAAAGGTCACATCTGGAGCTCTACTCCAGACGTTCGGAGTCTACATCGTAAAAGGATTACCAGATGGTTCACACACATGCTTAAATGAGGCTTCCAAGTCAGTGCTTTATATAGAGAAATATGTTTACAAATAGTTTAGAAAAAAGCAAGTGTTCTGCTTTAATTCAACTACTTCATAGTTCCCCTTCAGGTTTTGAATGTATTAAAAGATGGAAGAGCAAATCAGACGGAGCTGCTCTCTGTGGTCTTGTTCTTTGAGCCCAGGCTATGAAAACACACATGTTGTTTAACTTTCCATAGATGGGTGATTCTTAAATAGGGTCTCTGAATCAGTAGCCATCAGAATTTCCCAGCCACCCCTGGAAAGTTCTTAGGTGTGTAGATTTTGGCTTCTGAACCAAGACCTTTTGTGTGGTGGGAGCCTCTAATCTGTGTTTGGAAAATTCTCCAAGTGATCTTGGTGCCCTCTAACATTTGAGAACCACTCCCTTAGCGCTTCCAAGTAGCACAATACTTGAGTGTTATTAATTATGCTTCACTGTAGAGCTTTCATGAAAAGATAATACCTTTGTTTTTGTTTTTTATAAATGAGACAGCTTAAATTTATTTTTACGATGTGCCATGTAAACCCGAGCCTCATGGAAAAGCTCCAGTCCTAAACATAGGCCCATGGCAGCTTCTTGTAGAGTGGGTAAGCCTTTGGAAAGGGCTGGTTCAGCTGCCTGCTTCTCTGTCTGCTTGGCTAACTCTTTCCCCATCCCTGTTGACAATTCATTCCATGTGGGTGCTTCCTCAAATGCTCCTGCACGAAAGTCCATGCTTTGTGTGGTTGTCTAATGAGGCTTCCCCCAGGCTCTGGCTGAGCTTGTCCTTTGAAAGACCTCTGCCTATCCCGTCTCCACAGCATTCAGTCTCCTGACCATTCTGCAGGGGCTCTGAGCTGCTTTTACTAAAGATGAAGTGTATGTATACATGTAGAGTTGTACCCTTGAACTCTTTCTTCCCTCTGCCTGTGACGCCCCCAGGTCTCATCTGGAGACAGTGGCTTTCTGGAAAATTGGCCACAGAATGACCCCACTCCTAATATTTCAATCCAAATGAGTGTGTGGCTCTCCCACTTGCTTCTCTGCTGCCACTGATGTGCCTCTTTGTTGTCCAGCTGGGAGCATGGGTTCGTTATCTCTTTCAAAGTTTAAAACAATAACAACCTGTCAGGAAGAATGAATCACTTTACCTTGGGGCATTTTCAAAGAAACTAGAATTTACATAGAATATACATACATACATACATTCTTTTTTTTTTGTCAAAAATCAATGCCCGCATATTTTACACATGGCGTTAAGTCTTAAAATGATTGTCACTCGAAAGTTATTAGAGTGACCCGATCGAACAGTGAATGTACCCATCACTTGTAATGAGTTACAGAGAGAATTCTGGCAAGTCACCTTTCTAGTCCATGTGTTTTATCCCGGCATGCTTCTTCAGTGAAATGAGGAGCTGTATCCCAAGGCTAGCTATTACTGCACAGCTTCATTAGTGTCAATTATATTGCTATTAATTTAAAAATAGTTCTAAGCTGGGGGTGGTCGAACACACCTATAATCCTAGCACTTAGAAGGCTGTTGGAGGAAAATGCTGTAGGGCTGAGGTCAATTTGGGTTACACCAGTAAGTTCCAAGACAGAGTGAGACTTCTTCAAAAGGTCGAAAAGTCTTCTGTTGGTTTCATAGTTTTCTACATTTGTCTATAAACATAGGATTCATCGTGGGAATGTGAAGACAAAAGATCTGTGTTTTTATTGCCTTCTAAGATCTGACTCTTGGCATCTGTGGGGTACCATTCTTTCTTTCAGGGGAGCATCCAGGGCCATGAAGGGAATCTGTTCAAGGTGATTTCTCTTTCCAGTGCAGGAGAGGGGTGAGACTTGCAGCCTGTGCTGTGTTCCATGTAGGTTCATGCTTTCTGACCCTTGTGTATTCTATAGACCCTTAGACCTGGAAAAATTTGTGTATCTTGCTACAGTTTTGAGTTGTGAATAAAAGATGCATTGATTGTTTCAGTAAAAGCCGAAGAAGTTATAGTTTTAAACAAGTACATAGTTTCGAGCCTTTCTTTTTTATCTTTTTCTTTTAATATGGAAAGACCAAGGGAAAACATTTACTATCAGGAGTGCAGACTAGTATGGAGGTAATGCCTAAAATGAATGCTCTTCTAATTTTCCACAATTCAGGTTGTTTGGATGCTATTAGCATTCTGTTCACCTTTAGGCTACAAAACTGTAATTTTGTTATCTTTATATGAAAACACTTTTTGAAACACAAAAATTTTTAACCAGAAATCTTTTTAATTCTCCCTGGTGCTTTTCATTAACTCCCTGAGGAGATGGGTGAGTGCTGAAGCCATCCCTGAAGCGGGTGGACAAGGATGGGTATTTCTCTGTATAAGTCTGCTCTTTTCCATATTCCCAAATGTGTTTCTCCCATAGTCTTTCTCCATGCCAGCATGAGTGTGAATGGCTTTGTTCATCTTGATTGTTACTTCAGGATTATAAAAATAAGACAAAAAATTACATTAAAGGACCAACCACTGAACTTAGTAGCTTCTGAAAAGCAAATCAAAATAGTGAAATTTGAATATGAAAATATCCCTTGCCTCCGAATTAAATGCAGTTGCAACAGCTCACCATCTACTTATTTTATGGTTGATTTACAATAAAGATTTCAAGTTTCTGTTTGGACTAAGAAGTGACAAAATGCCAAGAAGGACCGAGGCCATTGCTGGTGACCATCAGAACATGATTTGATGGCTCCTGACAAACTGTCATTCCTGTCAGTACGTGCTTGTATTTGAAAATCGTGGCCCACTCCTGCCGTCTTAAAGTATCCAAAAGCCAAATTGAGGATGACATAGTACAGTTAAGGGAAAATACACTGCTGATTTTGTCATTTTTGTTACTTATTCGGCCAATAAAGAGACTAATAATCATCTTTAGATGACAGCTCTAATTGTACTATCTGTGCTTACTGGCCTGTAGCATTGCAGTTTTGGTTATGACTAAGAAAAGAGATTTGAAATTGCTTTAAGTTGGTATTAAATATTGTTGACGGGATGTGTGTGGGAATAGTTAGAAATGTGGGTATATTAGAATGGCATGAGAAATATTTGTGACATCAGAAGAGGTGTCAATGTTTTGTTAGTCTGGGGTAAGAGGTGCTTAAATTGTTGGTTTGATAATGTAAAATTTTACAGTGGTATGATCTAGGATGTTGGGACTATTGTCTCTATGCTGAGGGGAGAGCGATACTCCTTTTTAGGAATCTTTAGGAGCTCTTGACCCTGAGCAAAATCAAAATTTTGTTTTTTAAATTATGTAGATGAAGCTCAATGGAAGGAGAAAATAAAATTTCTCATTTCCAAGTGTCTCCTGTGTCACTAGAAACCTGAACATTTGGGTAATTCTCCCACCTGGAAAGTATGTTCTTGTAGAGTCAATTATGCAGCCATAACTTAATTTTTTTCTTTTTCTTTCTTTTTCTTTTTTTTTTAGAAATCTCTGCATTATTTATAAATATTTGAACCATATATCTGAAAACTATAAAATTTCAACCAAATGAGCTAAGCATTTCAGTTTAATTTTGATTGAAATGTCTTTTTTTTTTTTCTTTTTCGGAGACATATTCTTTTATGTAACTCTGGCTACCCTGTAACTCATTGTGTAGACGAGGCTGGCCTCAAACTCACAGAGATCCACGTGCCTTATCCTCCTGAATGCTGAGATTAAAGATGTGCACCATTTTGTGTACACCCTGCTTTGTTCATCATTATTTGATAAAGGAATGGGCACAACTTTGTTGATCAAAGATAGCTTTTATTAAAGTCTGAGTGTATGAAAGTCTGGCTAAGAATAACAAAATGCTATCTCCTCCTTTTACTTAACAAATGAGTTCAGGGCATGCTGTTAGAACGTTAAGGTAATCAACATGGAACCTTCTGAGGCTGCTTAGTCACTTTGTGAGACTGGGGCTTGGAGAGAAACATGCTGAGTTGCATTAGGAATTCGAATGAAAGGGCTGGGGGGGAGGGGAGGTGGGCTTTTGGTTTCTTGGTTGAGCAAGTCAGTCACTGAGCAGCTGGACTGTACTTGCTTCACCTCACATAGAAGGCTGTCCACAGTTGGCAGCACTGTGTAAAACTGATGCTGAGTGTAAGAAGAAGAAAAAAAAAAAAAAAAAAAAAAAAAAGAAGGAAAAAGAAAAAAAAGTATATTTATTGTATTTAAGCAGAAAAGCAGATCATTTTGTGGGTATCTTCCAGAATTTCTTCTCCTTAACCCATCCACGATCTTCTTGTAAAATCTAGTTGATCTGATTTCTTTCGTCTGTATAAAACTATTAGTTTCTATCTTGCCTAATAACATGACCACCCTCCCCATTCATGTTGACCAAGCTCATTTTTCTAATTGTTATTCAATGCTCAATTTTCTTTGCAACACAATGAATCTTCCAAATGTGAAAAGAAAGAAAGAAAGAATGAATGAAAAGAAAAGAAATCACAAGAAGGAAAATGGCATTCTCATGCTGTGCCAAAAGCAGATTTGAAAATGTGAAACATTTGAGCTCAGTGGACATTTCTTGATGTCATCTGCCAGTGAAGATGTTCAAGGAGTTCCTTCTCTTGCAGATAATTCTGGAATTCTGCTGAAGAGCAAATTGCATTTTTTTTTTTATCAAATTACATTTAATTTGCTAAAGAAAGGATGAGCCCAAAGGGCCCTTTTAATTTCTGAGACTTCTTTTACTCAGAAAAAAAGAGCAAATAGGATCGCCTCGGCTTCTTTAATAAGTCCTTCCATAATGGACCAAACAGGGCCCTTGGCGTTCAAATTTACATGAGGAAACAAAGGTTTCATAAATTATGGTTGTAGAGTCCAGGCTTCAAGTAATACAGAAATAAGTAATAAAAATAGAAACGCTTCTACAGCATGTCCTCAGTAGGCTCCAAAAGTGGGATACAGTATGTGACTGATAGATATGTAATCTTAGTGCTTCATTTTCTCCTTCAAGAAATATGATTAATTAAGGATTCATCTCAGGTTGGTGACTACCCTAACTATCATCATAGAGCCTTCATCCAGTAACTGATGGAAGCAGATGCAGAGATCCACATCTAAGCACTGAGCTGAGCTACAGGAGTCCAGTCAAAGAGAGGGAGGAGGGAATATATGACCAAGGAGGGGGGAGACCCACAGTGACAGTTGACCTGAACATGAGGGAGCTCACAGATTTCTAGACCCACAGGTAGGGAGCCTGCATGGGACTGAACTAGGCTCTCTGAATGTGGGCCCCTGGCAGTGGGACCAGGTTCTATCCCTAGTGTATGAACTGGCTTTTTGAAGCCCATTCCATATGGTGGGATGCCTTGCTCAGTTTTGATGTGGGGCCTGGGAGGGGGGCTTGGTCTTGCCTCAACTGAATGTGCCAGGTTCTGTTGACTCTTCTTGAGAGGCCTTGCCCGTTCAGAGGAGTTGGATAGGGGTGGGCTGGGGTGGAGGTGGGACGAGGGGGAAGAAGGAAAGGAGGGGAAGAAGAGAGGGAGGGGAAAGAGGTGATAGAGGGGGAATTATAGTTGGTATGTAAAATGAATAAAAACATATAAAAATTAAGGATTCATCAAAGATATAGCCTCTAGCCCAAATACACCATCTGAGAAAGAGAAGCATTATGACATAAGGAATAACTAGGAATGGGGACATCTTCCCTTGAGAGTATAAATTTTAATAACATTTCTGATTTAAAGTCACATAGTTCAGCATGTAAGGAAAATTTACTGGTATGATTTTGCTGAACATGTTTACTTGAATTTCAGCAAATATGAAAACATATGCTACTAACATCTTGGTGTTGTGTTTAGGGATGGGGCCTCCCGACTGACAACAGGGACTTACAGATGCAGTGGCCATTTCCTTAATGAGATTCAAGATGAAATTTGGTGTCATGCACAGATGTGCACTGACATTTACCAAACATGTGCTGATGTTTTTGAATTAGGCCCAATGCTTGAATGTGCCAACCCTCAGGAAATCATGTCACCACAAAGGGTTGTTGGCCAATCCATCTCAGTAGCATGCCAGACACTGGAGTTTTTGATTTATGACCAGAATATGATGCATTTGGAGCCTCGCCTCTGTGAGATGGACCCTTCTGTGTGTTTGAAAGCTCATTGAACATGGATCTTATTATAGTCAGTGGCTCCCCAGCCTCTGTTGTCCTCTCTTAAAGAATCACAAGCTACCCATTTACATTTTTTTATTCTACTTCTTTCCTGGGCTTTGACATCAATTAAATTAAATGGGGCTGTTTATAATATTAAGGGCTCCCCTGAGATGAAAAGTGGAGAGGCAGTTATACCTTCGAATGTCAGGCAAGAATATGTATGAGTTATTCAGTATTTAAGTATTTATTGGCCTTTTATTGTGTGTCAGAAGGTAGAAATAAAAGATGAAGTCACATTTCTGGCCTTCAAAGTCTTCTATGCTGCTATAAGGTGATACTTTGACCTTTGTACCCTAATACCACATACTCAGCCATTCTTTATCTTAATTTTATCTTTTAGCCTCACAGCCTACATAAACCTGGATGCCCTTTTTCTATACTGAGTTAGTGAAGCAAATCTGTGAACTGGTCTTTTTGAAGTCCATTAAAATTCATTGTCACCATCCTGTAGATTAGCTAAATATATATAATATATCTTTATATTAAAGGTCACTGATGACTGGACTATATTTTTAATGCCATCTACTGTTTCAAAATTCATTGTTAAGAACAGTTCCATTTGGTATACCATTTTATTTCTATTTTCTGTAAGAGAATTAGTGAGATCTTACAACACTCCCTCAAGGCTACATGCTCTTGTAGGATGAAAGCAAAATGCCCACACTTGCCCAATTCAAGATTATTGTCTCTCATTGTAGCCTTCTGCTTCCTACCTTTGTTTCTTTTGATTCTATCAGTCGAAACAAGGATTTATCACTTTGTTAGTAAACATGCAGTATCCCTCTGTTCCAGACATTTGCCTCTTCCACTTCCTCCTCTACATTTTTTTGTTGTTACTACAGATGAATCTTTAATGTCTGATCTGGGTGCTGAGACTATATTTCAGTTGGCAGAGTAGGTAGTCTAGGTCCGGAGTTCACTCCCCAGCACCTGGTGTAGTGGTGAAGCACACCAGTAATCTTAGCCTTCAGGAGGTAGATGCAAGAGGAGGAGACAGCGTTCAGGGTTGCTTTGGTTACATAGAGAGTTCAAGGCAAGTATGACACTTTATCTGCCAGCTCAGGGTTTCTATCAGGAGGGGAAGCCTTCATAGTTTTGCTCCCATATGGCCTCTTGTGAGAGCCTTTTTAACAGTGCGGATGCTACCTTGGATGCCAGCTTGCCATCTTCTGCTTCCCTTGGCAGTCTTTCTCCTTGCTCCTGTCTAGCAGATTTCTAACCCCTTTTGGCTGTTCCATCAGCAGAGATGCAGCAGAGGCAGCCACTGGACCTGACCAATTATCAGGTTCTTTCTGATTTCTTTCAGCTTTCTTTTTTTGTTCTTCAGTAAGAGACAGTCTTCTGGTCAAAGATATCCCTTGATAAAGAAATTCTGACTCTGTTTGTATTGAGAAATATAATACCTTCATACCAGTCTCAACATAATGCTAGCATGTCCAAGACAGACCTAAACTCTTTCTGAAGAAGCTGAAGAGCTAGACATCTAAATTTCTAATGTAGAGTCTGTCTCTGAACAGCATTTTTTTTTGTCATAATGCTTCCCAGAAGGATGTTGCCACAGACTAATTATCATTCTATACACATTCAGGCCTACAGTTCATCCTTCACTCCATTGCTCATTAGGCTTATGCAAAATCTTATGGTCTAGTCACTCATTTTTTTAATTTACATTTTTTATTATACTTATCGATCCCAGTTCCCTCTCCTTCCCATCTGCACATCTCCCTCCAATGCACTCCCCGATCCCCCATTCACTCCCCAGGGAGGGAGAGGCCTTCCAAGAGGGATCATCAAAATATGTCAAGTCATTTGGGGTAGGGCCTAGGCCCTTCTTTCTGTCTCCAGGCTAAAGGAGTATCCCTCTGTGGGGAAATGTGTTCCTAAAGTCCTTTCATGCACCAGAGATACATCCTGGTTCCATCAGAGGTTCAATAGACTCCCCCAGGCCTCCTAACTAAGACCCACATTCACAGGGTCTAGGTCAGTTCAATGCTGGTTTCCCAGCTATCAGTCTGGGGTCCATGAGCTCCCCCTTGTTCAGGTCAGCTGTCTCTGTGGGTTCTATAGCCTGGTTTGACCCCTTTGCTTATCACTTCTCCCTCTCTGCAAATGGATTCCAGAAGTTCAGCTCAGTGTTTAGCTGTGGGTGTCTGCTTCTGTTTTCACTAGCTACTGGATGAAGGCTCTAGGATGGTATATAAGTTAGTTATCAATTTCATTATCAGGGAAGGGCATTTAAGGTAGCCTCTCCGTTATTGCTCAGATTTAGTTGGAGCTATCCTTGTAGGGCTCTGGACATTTCCCCAGTACCAGATTTCTCTTCAGAATTACAATGGCTCCCTTTATTATGGTATCTCTTTTCTTGCTCTCATCTATTCTTCCCCTCTGACTCAGTTGTCCTGCTCCCTTATTTTCTCCTTTCCTCTCTTCTCCCCTTCTCTTTCTCCTAATTCCCTCTCCACTCCCTGTCCCCTCCTCCCCTGCTCCCAATTTACTCAGGAGATCTTGTCCCTTTCCCCTTCTCTCTTAGGGTCCTCCTTGGTTCCTAGCTGCTCTGGTGGTGTGAATTGTAGGTGATCCTTTGCTTTATGTCTAAAATCCATATATGAGTGAGTACATGCCATGTTTCTTTTTTTTGTGTGACTGGGTTACCTCACTCAGGATGGTTTCTTCTAGTTCCACCAATTTGCCTTCGAATTTAAAGATTTTATTTTATTTTTCTCTGCTGAGTAGTATTCCATTGTGTAAATGTACCACCACATTATCTTTATCCATTCTTCAGTTGAGGGACATATAGTTTGTTTCTAGGTTCTGGCTATTACAAATAATGCTGCTATGAACATAGTTGAACACATGTCTTTGTTGCATGAATGTGGATCATTTGGGTATATGCCAAAGAGTGGAATTGCTGTGTCCTGTGGTAGACTGATTCCCATTTTCCTGAGGAACTGCCATACTGATCTCCAAACTGGCTGTACAAATTTGCACTCCCACTAGCAATGAAGGAGTGTTCCCCTCTCTCCAGATCCTCCCCAACATAAACTGTCATTGATGTTTCCAACTTTAGCCATTCTGACATGAGTAAGATGGTATCTCAGAGTTGTCTTGATTTGCATTTCCTTGATGGCTAAGGATGTTGAGTACTTTCTTAAGTGTCTTTCAGCCATTTTGGATTCCTCTATTGAGAATTTTTTATTCAGTTCTGTACCCCACTTTTTAACTGGATTATTTGGTGTTTTGATGATTAGCTTCTTGAGTTCCTTGTATATTTTGGAGATTAGCCCTTTGTCAGATATGGGGTTGGTGAAGATCTTTTCTCACTCTGTGGGCTGCCATTTTGTCTCGTTGACCGTTTCCTTTGCCTTATAGAAGCTTCTCAGTTTCAGGAGGTCCCATTTATTAATTGTCCATCTCAGTGTCTGTGCTACTGGTGTTATGTTCAAGGTCCAGTCACTCTTTAAGTTGATCCAAATCAGTTCCCCATATGATTGAGTTACATCTTCTTCAACATTAGTAAAATTGCCAATGTGAACAGTTGGCACCCAAGAATCTTCTTAGCTTTATCCAGCCATTGCTATATTCTGTCTTTGTCTTTAAATTGAGTCTTAATTGCTATCCCTTTCAACTCTTATAACCAATCTCAGTTCCATCTTTGATAAATCAGGAAAAAATGACTCTTAATTTATGAGATATTATCTGATGATTGTTTCAAATTTAACTTGACAAGGAGCAATTAAGACTATATGCCTAGAATGGAATGATAAAAGAACTGAGTATGTAAATGAAGAAAGGTTAAGGAAATAGCTGAAGTGTTAACATGATAATGGACAGCAATATCTGTACCTCATTCCTTTTGTGTTTGTTGACTTACTTTTTTTGAGACAGAGTCTCTCTTTAATTCTCTTTATTTTGAAGTTCAGATGAAATGTAGTGATGAATATATTTAGTATTCCAGAAGTTAAGTAGGGGACCACTGAATGAGTTTTGAGAAGCAGGGAGTTTTATTTCCTTAAAATGAAGTGGCTTTTAACATCCCTGTTTCTCATGAGCACTTGAGATTATATAATTTAATAGTCTAATATTAATGGAATACTTAAATTTAACATTTTCACATGGACTTTGTATTTAGGCTTTACATGTCTGTTATTACATATCTATTATTAAATCATCTTTTCACTGCTGTTACCTAAGTTGTAGCCATGTTAAACAGAAATTCATGTATTTTCCAAAAAATATTTTCATTTTCTTCTTTGCTCTTCTGCCTAATGATCCTGACATTTGCCAAATGCCAGGGTTGTCACTGATGACCTAAGGGTTAGCTATTCCCTGTTACTTCTTTTGCTACTTGTTCCATATTTATGCTGGCTAACTTAAGCCCCACTTAACAATATACATATTGTTAATTATATAATATATACATATATATATTTATATAGTTATGTAATGTATATTGATTTGCCTAGACAGGGTTTCTCTAGCTGTTTTGGAACTTGCTCTGTAGACCAGGCTGACCTCAATCTCAGAGACTGCCCCGTCTGTACCTTCCAAGTGTAACGATATATTTTTATGGAAATGTAGTACTCCAGTACTCCTTATAATTTAACATTGGCCTATTAGACAGAAAATGATAGTACATTGCTGTGAATAAGGTCTGTGAGAAGAAAGAGTAGGACACCTAGGGAACTCCATGCATCCTGTTTTTCCTTCCCAGAACTTGTTAGTCTTTAGAGCCTAAGTCTTGGCATTTATGTGCTTTAGCAAAAAACCAGTTAAACAGAGCTAGAATCTGTGTAAGTTAAAATGAGTGATTGACCTGAGCTTCCATTTACATCTGCTCCAGTTGCCATCGGTAACTGCCCTAATTAGAATCAGGGCAATTTGTATTGCTGTGACTTTTAAAAGTGAATTCTTTAACCCTTCTGCATGAAGTACAAATAAGGAGAAAGAAGTGTAAGGTGTTCCGAACTTATACAGGAGGTTCCTTCAGCACAGAAGGGTTCTGGTGATCCCTCTCACCAGGAAGCACATTCCAGATACCCAAGAATATTGTCAGGAGGATCAAAGTGCCACTGACACCCCCTATTACATTGAAACCATGTGTAAAATTTTCAGGTTACTTGTGCTTGCATGAGTTAAAGAAATACTACCTCAACAATGTCATAAAATTTATATTCCATTTTAATCCTAATGTAATCTTTGAACATTTAATAAAGACAAATAGGTCATTAATAGGGAACAGATAAGTTGACTGGAGGAATTTAAATTGCACTGGAGTTTAAGAAGCACATACTTGTAAAAAGAACTGAACTTTGTTATATATGTGGGCTGAGCAGTATGTTAACCTTCATGAGATTCAGTTCTCATATTAATAGAAAGTAGACAAGTACATAGAGCTTCAGCAATTATTAATATTAAGTAGACATTTACATCATGGAATGTATTTAGTAGATGTTGTCATAACAACATCTTACATAGTGATTAATGTTATATTATCAAAAAATATATCACCATACAATTGATCTTTCAAGTATCCTTATCTTGTAAATGTAAAGTCCAAATTTTTAAAAAAAATCATTGTGTTAATTGTTTTCAAATGTCATTGCTTAGGCTTTACTGAGTGTTTTAATTATTATATTTATAAAAATATTTATATATTAATATATTTGGGCAATTAGTGTTACTATGCAAGGTATGAAGTAAGACAGAGTTTGATGGAAAGAGCTGTATTATTTTTCCTTGCTATATTACTGGTCAAAACAAAACACTGCATCTTTTTCAATAGAGAATATCATAGCAACATTCATGGTGAATTTTCTCCTGTTAAATTTGTAATAATGATGATTATTACCTACAGTCTCCAGTTTTATAATTTCCCCTCTTCACATAGTAAACAAATTAGCATCAATATATTCAGTCAGTTATTAAAAATATAACTTTCCTAGGAAGAAAATTTACAGCGTATTCTTAGAATCAGCAGGGAAGCGATTTTCACAGTGGAGATTGGTGTGTACTGCTGTGTGGTCTCCAGAAAATGGTCTTTTCTAATTATGAAACATTTGTCTCAGGACATTTGGCAGTTGAAATTTAGCTTGAGGAAAACATATGCCCTTACAATGTTGAGAAGCAGTTGTGAGTTCCATGCAATCCCTTGAGGTGTCTTCCAAGCTCCTGATTCTGTCACACTAAGTATTTGAGTGTTCATAGATGACTTTGGTATGAAGTGAAGGGCAGCAACAGGAAGCTTCTAGAATTCTTTGGGCACTTCATGGCAGGAGTTGTTCTTCAGGATTGAAAGTGAAGTAGAAGTATAGACGAGGACTCTTTCTTGTAATTCTTACAGGTCAACACACATTTTATGTGGGACCCATCTACTGAGGTGATTCTCTGAGAAATAGCTGACTTGATGTTCAGTTTTGCTTTTTGTTCCCTGTGATAAATGACATGACCAAAAACAATTTGGTGAGAAAGGGGTTTATTTAATTTTTCAGCTTATAGTCCATCATGAAGGAAAGTCAGGGCGGGGTCTCAAGGCAGAAACCTGGGTGGAGACAGGAACTGAAGCAGAGGCCATGAAGGATGCTGTCGATTGGCTTGCTCTTCATGGCTTCCTTAGGCTGCTTTCTCTTATCCAGGGCCAACTGCTCAGGCTGGCACTGTTCCAGTGTGCTGGGCCCTCCCACCTCAAACATTAATCAAGAAAATGCTCCCCAGACTTCTTCAAAAACGATTCTGATAGAGGCATTTTGCCAACTGGGGTTCCTCTCTTCAGATGACTCTAACTTGTTTCAAGTTGACAGAAGCCTAACCACAACACTTGAGAAAATAAATCTCTTTGGAATCCTTGTCAGAAAATTTAACTAATGAAGAAAGATGCTTAAACATTGTATGAACTGAGAACTGAAAATCAGTTGTCCTCTAACATGAGAACCTGTGGTGCCTTTACAATGAAGTATAAAGGTACGTTGCTTAATGTATTTGAGGAGTTCTTGGTTTGTGCCATTTTGGGGTGCAGAGAAGTCTTTATTAGTTATCTCATTGCTCTTCCAGAGCATCACTGACCAATAGAAACAACATGAGTTAGATACATAATATTTGCTTCCAGGGCTTCCATTCAAAAGCAAATGGAAACAGCTATATTTTATTTAATCAAACAACTCCCCCATATATTATCACTTTAAGATATGATCAATGTGAAATCATTATTGTATTTTCTGACTGTCATAAAATTGCAGGTGTGATTTATATCCATTTGCCTTATTGTAAGGGAATAGTAACCATAGTTGTCATATTAAACAGTGAAGATTGTTGGCACACACTTTTGATCCCAGCACTGAGGAGGCAGAGACAGACACATTTCTGAGTTTGAGGCAAGCCTGATCTACAGAGCAAGTTTCAGGACAGCCAGGGTGGTTACACAGAGAAACCCTGTCTTTGAAAAACAAATTAACAAACAAATGTATGGAGACTATTAATAATCAAAGCTTCAAAAAGTTTTGTCTGTAGACTGTCTTAAAAGTGAAAATATGATTAAAAACTCAAATCTAATGGTTAATTTTACAATTAGATTTGCTTGGGTGAAGCAACATTCAGGTATGAGGCAAAATATCACTTATGGATGTATCTCCTAAAGAGACTAACATTGGCGTCAGTACAACGAGTCAAGAAGGTCTGACTTTCCCAGTGTGGGTCTAGGCAGAGAAAAATGTGGAGGAAAGTATTTTCTCTTTCTCTGGCCCCCATGATTATGTGAGCTAGTCTTCATAGACTCCATAGTAAGTCCCCTCTCTTCTGCCTGTACACAATCATGCACCTGTAATGACATTTAAGTCAATGACAGTCCACACATGCAACAGTGGACCCATAGTTACATTGCATAGTTATGTCTTAGTCACTCTGTGATGGTCACACAGTGATGACATCATCTAAAACACAGCCTTAGGATATGTCCTTTTGTAGATACTTATGTAAGTCTTTTGGAAAATAAAATGTCAACAGAAAGCATTTTATTCAGTTATCTTACTAAGTAAATCTATGTGACCAATGCTTTGTTTATCATGACATCACACACATAATATGCATCATCCTAACAATTTAGAGTACAATTCCATGATATTTAAGTATATTCATGTTGCTAGCTGCAGAAATCTTCACCACCCTAGACTCAAACTCAGTACAAATAAAACAGCAACTTGCTATTTCCGTCAATCCCAGTCTCTAGTAACCACTTTTTATTTTTCTATTTGTTTGTCCTTGAATTTTGTTCTATGCAACTCCTATCAAGTTGGAATCAGACAATACTGTCCATTGGTATATTCTGTATTTCACTGCACATATTCTTAAAGTTAACCTATATTATACCACATATCTGAATTTTAAGATGGAGTAACATTTGATCATGGGCTTATTCATATTTTGTCTTATCAGTTCATTACCCAAAGGACATTTGAATCATTTCAATCCTACTATTATGACTAACACTACAGTGACTATTGGCATACAAATACTTGCTTGTATTCCTGTTGGCATCGATTTGGGGGTATACCTTGTAACTTTTTGGCAATACACGGGGTTCTAATTTCTTTACATCTTCAGCAATAGTTATTTTCTGTCTTTCATTAATAATAGCCACCACACTGGCTATTAACTGCTATCTCTTGGTAGTTTATTGCTGTTGAGTACTTTTTGCATCCTTCTTAATTCTTTTTACATCCTATTGACCAAGTTACAAAAAAAACCCCACACTTTTATCAAACATAACATTTGCTTGACAGACACTAGATACGTTTCTAAAACTTCATGGCAACCCCTTTAGGATGTCCCAAATTATTTTTCTATTAAAATATTTGTCCTAGGGATCATAGAAACTGGGTGCATTTGTTTCTAGAGTACAAATATCTACTGGACCCAAAAACATCAAGAATAGTTAAGATAATTTGACTTTTCTATTATAGCAAGAATAATTTTTAAAACCTCAGAGGCATCTATCTGAAAACATTGAAAATATATTTGACATTTATAGCATAGAAGTAAAAGAATAAAAAGGCCATTTTGCTTATCAAAAGTACCTGACATATGAGTTTAAATTGTACATGATTTTGCCCTTAAATATAAAGCAGTTATTTGCAAATATACCCTTATTTGCACTTTTGAAAAATACAAATGCAACATTCATTTTTCTGGTATTGCAATTCATGTATAGGTCAGACCATGGGATGTTAGGGGCAAATTTTCTCTCTGACTTATGTGCCTGAGATCTTTAATGCCATTCAAACTCATTTACCTCTCTAACTTTATTGTTGTCACCAGACTTTATCCTTACAGCTGCTAACTGATCTCCATCTCCCTGCCCCTCTCTTCTTCTCCTTTTCCTTCCCCTTCATCCCTTTCCCTGGTCTCCCCCTATGTCATTATCTCTAGTTCACTGTATGCTACTGCTAATATATTCTTTTGGAAGTAATTACACATGTAAGATGCCTCCTTTCGGACTCGTGTATTGAGAACAAGTCCTCAGGCAGTCAGCTAGAGCCATCACATTCTAACCCTATAAATTCTCCTTACCAGTTCAGTTTCTCCTCTAACTACCTCCCTCACCCAATATCTTGGCCTATTTGGCCAACTTGGAGGTTTCCTCCAATTGTCCCTCTCCCACTATCCTGACTAGCCTCCTCTTTCTGGCATATGGGAGGGATATTAATATGTCCTAGCATCTCTACTGAGTACTTCATTCTGGAGAAAGCTCTATTAGGCTGCTGTTGAGCTCAGGTTTATTAATTTTTTTTGTTGATTTTTTTAAATTTAAATTTGAAACAAGCTTGTTTTACATGTCAATCCCAGTTTCAGCACCCTCCTATCTCCCCTGTTCCCCCCACCAACCCCTATCCTATCCCCTTTCTGCTCCCCAGGGAGGGTAAGGCCTTCCATGGGGAGTCTTCAAAGTCTCTCATATCATTTGAAGCAGGACCTAGAACTCCCCCATGTGTCTAGGCTGAGGGAGTATCCCTCTATTTGGAATGGGCTCCCAAAGTCTATTCATATACTAGGAATACATACTGATCTACTACCAGAGGCCCCATAGATTGCTCAGTCCTCCTAACTAATACCCACGTTCACAGGGTCTGGGTCAGTCCTGGTTTCCAAGCTATCAGACTGAGCTCCATTAGCTTCCCCTTGTTCAGGTCTGTAGTTTCTGTGGGTTTCTCCAGCCTGGTCTTAACCCTTTGCTCATTACTTCTCCTTCTCTGCAACTGGATCCAGGAGTTCGGTTCTTCAGATACCAAATTGTGCATATCCTTGGAAGTCAGGGAGGTTACTGTTCATAAGTAACACAGTGATATTTTTGATATTTCAATATCACCCATGGGTGCAAGCTAGTGAAGTTCCAATCATTACTACTGATTTTATGTTTTCCCTAAAAGACTTGCTTGAAGCAGGAAGTTCTGTCTTTATCTCCTCCCCTGCTCTCTACGGATTTAATCCAAGGAAGGCAGGGACTTAACCACTGAGAGATACCTTTAGCACAGGTGTAGCTTGTGGATGCCAATGAATTGTCAGTCAGCTGGCAAAGTTTTCCTGTCCCAGCAGCTGCTTACACAGAGGCTTGTGTAAATAGTAAATGCTTGGTTCATAGCTCAGGCTTGTTACTAGCTAGCTCTTACACTTAAATTTACCCATGTTTCTTATTTACACTCTACCACGTACCTCATGGCTTGTTGCCTCGTATTCTACATGTTCTGCTTCTTCAGCCGCTGGCTGGAATCTCAGCTGACACTGCCCTTCCTCATCCCATCATCCTCAGTTTGGCTTTCTCTCTAACTTTATCCTGTTCCGACACTGGCCACTCAGCTTGTTTATTAAACCAATCCTGGTGATACGTATTCACTCAGTGTATAGAAGGATTATTCTACAGCAACAATCTGATGGAGCATCTAGACCCCTCTGTGTGTTTAAAAGCATCAATCAAGGACCACTGAAAAATAAATCCATTTGTATTGAAACTGATAAAAACAAAATGATGAATTGGGATATAGCAGCTACCTAAAAATAAGACAAATAACTCCCACAATTTAAAAAGTCATCATGTGTATAAATTATATTTAAGAACTCTATTGCAAATGTTAGCATGATATAAAAATAGCTGTGGTTTCTGTTGATGCAGTTTGTTGCTCACATTTAAAGATTAGAAAAATGTTACATTTCAGCTACAGGTTAGTAAAAATAAAAGTGTTGTTTGTAAGCTGGACAAAGCAGCCTTGCATACTACAGCCAGGATTTCTGCATCTTCTTAGAATCCCCCATGACAGCGCCCCTTACCAGCAGGAAGTAGTTTGGAAAGAACGACGCCCAAATTCCCAAATATTGTCTATAAATGTTTGTTTTCATTTAAATGGACTTGGATATATATGTGTGTGTGTGTGTGTTGTTTGTAACTTTCACATTTCAGAATCTCTTGAATTCCATTGGGGATACAGGCCAGCTGTAGAGCACATGCTTAATTTGTGAGACCCCAGTAATTAATCTCCCCCAACATGCAAAAAGAAAAACATTCTGAGTTCCATGTTCTTCATGGTGCTGTGCTGATGTCAGCAGCTGTCCTCATTCAGGCAGTTAGAACAAATACTACAGGCATGCATTTCTTAGTGTTCTGGATCTGAAGTCAGCACCAGCATGCTGTGGTTACGGCCCTTCCCTCACGTGGACACTTGGTGTGCAAAAAGTGTGCAAAAAGGCTGGTCTGCCTGCATTTCCTCCTATTAAGTCACTCACCCTATTGCTTGAGCACCCTCTCTCTGACCTAATCTAAATATGACCAACTTCCAAAGGCCTTATCTCCACCTTGTTTGGTAGTTAGAACTTCAAGTAATGAAGTTGAGGGTATAAACACAATCAGTCCGTAACACTAGTGAAGAGCCATGCCTTTGAAGACCCCTTCATTAAATCTCTCTTCACCAGCTCTTCTCAATGCCCCATCCCATCCTTGGGAAGAAAGTGTTGCTTTTCCTGAGTATGTACAACCCTGGAAACTTACATTCACTCTTGATTTTTCTCGTCTACTCTACCATGAATCAGCAGGTGTTTTCTGAAAAGGGCTTATGATGGGAAATATTTTAGGCTTTGGGATCCATATGGTCTCTGTCACAGTTACTCAATTCATCCACAGACAATATGTAAATGAATAGGCATGGCTGGGTACCAAGAAGAATTTTTATGGACATTGAAATTTATCTCAGATAATTTTCATGTGTCATAAAATATGCTTCTATTTAAAAGATTTCAACCGTGTAAAAATGTAAGATCTATTCTTTGCTAGCAGACTACGAAAAACAAACCACTGGCTAGCCTTGGTGCAGATGGTAGTTTGTGAGCCTATGTAGTAGATCTTACATTGAAGATAGGGTTGTGATTTTTTTTCTCTCCCATATCTAGCATCAGTGTCTCCCATAAATATAGGGTGAATAAATATTTGAGTCTGGCAGTGCTTTGTACTCATCATAGATGCTTTCTCTGTATTCTTCCAGAATTTGAATAGGACAGTAGATGAATTCCTCACTGAAAGTTAAGCTAAATCCAGATTTGTGATTTTAGTCTAGCACAATTTTATGCTTACATCCTCTGGAATCTTGGTTTTCTGTATGTGACAGCCAGTTGTTTCCTATGTTGAAGGCATAGCCGTACTACTTGTACACTTAGAAATCTCAGAGTGATGGCAGTTTATGTATTTCCCCTGAATGAAACATGGCTTTAATGTGAGAACATGGTATGCTATGGGCAAGACTTTGGAAGCATGCTTTAGTGCAAAGAAAGATTGCTTCTCCAACTCTTCCTTGTGTCCTTTAGACATTATAGGTCTTTTAAATTTTATTTTACTTTTGAATTTTATATATGAGTACTGTAATTATTTTACTCTCACCTCCTCCAGATTTTCCTGTATACTCACCATACCCCTTCTCAAATTCATGGCCTCCTCTTACTGTTACACACGCACACACACACACACACACTTATAAATATATCCTCCCGAGTTCATTTGGTGTTACTCATATGTAATTAGGGTTGACCTTTTGGGATTGGATAACCCATCAGGGACCTTGTTCCTGGGTATAGTGGTCTCTCAGCAACTATTAATTTCATGTAGCTCTTCCTGCCTTGGGCAAACTCCCCCTTCCATGTTGACTTGTCAATTGATGTTGTTATTTTGCAGATCTTGTTTAGGCAATCATATTGTTGACATTTCCTGGTGTAGTTTCACCATGTCATACAGAACACACTATCAGCTAGCATCCTGTCCTCTGTCTCTTCAAATTGTTCCTCTTCTTTTTTTCTGGGGCTTAGGTGTAGGGGCTGTCTTGTAGACATATCAGTTGGGGATGGGTACCTTGCATTCACTTATTCTCTGCACTTTGGCAAGTTGTGGAATTTTTGCCTCTGGCACACAAAGAAGCCTCTTTGATGAGAGTTAAAGATATACTTATCTATGGGTAAAAGGATAAGTATTTAGAATGCACTTAGAAGTTATACTGGTTGTTTTATTGTTGTAAAGAGACACAATGACCATTAGATTCTTATAAAATATAGCATTTAATTGGAATTGGCAGTGTGTGTGGGGGGTGGGGGGCTGGCTTACAGTTTCAGAGGCTTAGTCTATTATTATGGTAGGAAGTAGATAGATATGGCTCTAGGGAAGCAACTGAGAGCTTTATATTCTGATCCACAGGAAGCAGTCAGGGGTAGGGTGGGGGTAGGGGAACACAGCTAATCCTGTATGGGCTTTTGAAACCTCAAATCCCATCCCCAGAGACATACATCCTCTAACAAGGTCACATCTCCTAATCCTTCTAATCTTCCTCAAATAGTTCACAACTGGGGACTAAACATGCAGATATATATGGGGGCAATTCTCATCCACAGTGGTTCAGGGAAATGGCAGGAGTAGGTCCTCTTTCAGCATACATCACCCCACCAGTCACAGATAATGAACTAGGTTTATGGTACTAGGCATGATCTCCTCCTTTTTAGTGGCCCTTAAATCCAATTAGGCTGCTGTTGGTTTCCCACAGGGTGCAAGTGCTGCTGGGATATCTTGCCCTTCAGTCATTGTTGTTTGTAGGCATTACAGCTGGGTAGGACAATTGGATGTTTTTCTCCCTTGGCAGGTAACATGTCTCTTTTCAGGACTATAAGAGCTAGTCTCCAGGGAGAGGCTTGCAGGTAATTTCTTGCCCCATTTCTCAAAGGTCTATGTTCTAAGTGTGGTATCTTACCCTCAGTTTCTGGCAGGCAACCAACAGCAGTGGCAATAGCCTGAATTGTTACAGTTTGACTGCAGTCATCATGAGAGTTTCAGGTATTTCATTCATGCGGAGATGATTCCCTGTAGAGATTAATAAGATGCTTACAATCAAAGATAAATGAAAGTTCTTTTAATGGTTTCTTTAGGGTAACAACACACTTGCACCCCTGCAGGCGACTTAAGCAAGATGTTAATCACAACTCTGAAATTGCATTTTTAATAAGACAGGTCATGCTTACCTACCTATAAAATGCCGACATCACTAAGATACAATGGTTTAAAGTGCAGAAAGGCTTTGGTATGTTGCTCAAGGTCATGGATAAATTTTCTATTTCATCAACCCATGTTCATTATCATGAAACAATATTCTCTGAAATGAAATTTTACTTAGGGACATTTTAGTAGCCTAAGTAAGCAAATCATTGAAGTCTGTAAACTCATTTACAGAAGTCACTAAAAAAAAATATGGATAGTGAAATCTGATAAATTCAGTTTGGAGACTTGATTATAATATGTGATATAATGTAGGCCTTCAGCCTCATGTGAGGATGGTTTTAGGTGAACTTCAAGTGTATAATACATTTCATTTAGTTTGCCTAATGCTTATCTATGAAAACCCATTTATTCTGGTTGGAGTAATGGAAAGATCTAAGAAACTTGTCTCTAGAAGAATATATACTTCTTTTGTGGAAACATGAAATATGCATACAAGAGATAAATGCAGTATCAGTCACACATGCTTACATATGTCACTAAGTCACATAGTCGCCACAGGGACACATACACCGATATATACTCCACACAGGCCCAAATTCCCAAGCCTTTGTTTGTGTGCTTATCGCTGCCACACTCATTGTGCCTTCCTTTCTTGATTTCCGAGTTGCTTGTGGCCTCACTAGATGCTTATCGCTCCTTGTCTGGAACTGTGCATCCTGCGAATTACCAAGATGACTTTCCTTACCAGAGCTCTCTTCATATCACTACTTCGCCCTACAGATTCTATATCAGCTGTTATTCATTGGCATCCGTGTTGGTCTATAGACCCGACTCAGGGCTCTCCTAATCTATATCCCTCTTAGATTGTGTTTCTCAATGTCACTATGGCTGTAGCTCTCAGAGCCTATAGAGGGTGCCTCATGCATATCTGCTCAGAGGGTGGAAATGATGAGTCTTTTCTTCCTGCAGAACTTCACTCAGTCATTCCATTTCTAGTTATCAACTAATGTGTGTTTGAAAACTGTGTAGCTATGTTGGTTAATAGTCCTTTTCAAAAATAGTGACACCGGGGCCAGCAAGATGGCTCAGTGTGTAGGAGTGTTTGGTGCCAACCCCAAGGAGCCAAGTTCTGTCTCTTGGACCCACATAGAAGAAGGAAAGAACTTACTCTTGCAAGTTGTCCTTTGACTTCTATGCTCCTACATGTGCAGCCTACACACATAAACACAATAACAATAAAAATGTTAAGTGTAACAAATTAGTAACATTGTTTGGTGCAATCTAATTTTTCCTTAAGTGGTTGGTATACATACATGTGCCATACCTAATAACTGCTAAAATGATGATGACTTTGTAAATTTTTATTTTATTATACATAAACATTTTAAAACACATTGGTGTACCCAAGGCATATTCTTTTAAATTTTGGTTATTTACTTTGTTTCAGTTCTATTTTAATTTTAAAGATCTCTTACAGCTTTCCATTATTCCTCAAATGGATTCTCATTTCATAAACCCATGTTTCAGAGCCCTCTATGCGCTCACACTCTATGCCACAAGTCTCAGCCATTCAGGGCTGTTTGATGGTGTTGGTCTCCATAGTTCATTTCTAGCTGGACGTTGGTTCCAGTTTTTCCATCACTGTGTACACTCCATCCAGCCTATACTCAAGCTTCATCATTTTCCAAGATTTCCCTTGTGGGTCTATTCTCGAGTCCTCTTTTCTCATGTTCTCCTCCTTTGTTTTTATATCATACAGTCTTATGGTTTGTGTTAAGTAAATGAGCCTGTCATCAGAAGGGCTAGACTGGCTGGAAAACACCTGTGATGATTATGTGATGAAGTACACTTTCAAAAGACATTTGGAAACAAGCCATACCTATATGACTTCTTCCTGCTTTCTTCCTTTTTTTCCTTTACTTATTTTTCCCCCACAGACAAACTAGTCAAGAGAGAAACTCCATTTCAGTTTCTTAGCCTCAAAGAGATTTGCGAGAAAGTTAGGTAAAATTCCAGAATTGGGTTTGCTCTAGAATCCACCATTCCATTTATCTTCTGTCTCTCTTGTCCCTAGCATGTTGCTTCGGTCCCTTCTCCTTCTGTGCCTTCTGACTATGCTGGGGACATTCCTTCCTTTCTAACCCTGCTTTCTCAGTTTAACTATGTTCACTTGAACTAACTGTCTGCTGCCCCAGCCAGTGGTTTCACCCAGTACCAATTTCTGTTGCATCTCTATATTTTCTTTTATAATTATTTATGTTTTTATGTTTTGGTTTTTTTGAGACAGGGTTTCTCTGTGTAGCTTTGACTTTCCTGGAACTTGTTTTGTCCTCGAACTCACAGAGATCCTCCTGCCTCTGCCTCTTTAGTGCAGGGATTAAAAGTGCACAGGCACAGCCTGGCTTTTGAGCATCTATATTTTCAAGTTCATACTTACATGGATTAAGCACATTGGTGATTAACTCTAATGATGAATTTTTGTCACACTAAACAAGGAAGTAAAAAGCACTTGCCTTTGAAATCATTTAACCAAGAGCCAATTCAGATTTGAATTATCTACTTCATGTTCCCTTTGTATTCCATCCTTCATCTATCAGTTGTGAGTCTGAATCAGTACTTGCCGGAAGACTGTCTGTCTGTGTTTGTCAGTTTTGTCTGTGTGTGTCTGTGTTCTGTCTGCCTATGTCTGTGTCTTCTGTCCCTAAAAAAGGACTTCACTATGTATTTATCAATCAGCACAGAAACAATAGGATACTTTATAGAAATCTCTGAGATTTTACAATGATTAAGTCACTGGCTCCAACTAATCTCAACTGACCAGATAGCAATTAGTATGACAAATAGACATGCTTATCAAGCAATATCCAAATCTAGTTGCATTGAACATTTATGGTGGATATTCATTTTCGAAGATTGGGTTCAGTCTCTGTATTGACTGCTTTCAACAAATGATACACACGCATTATTCTGGGTCAGGGGCATACGAGAGTACATAATTTAAGATTACAGATACACGTTAACTTACATTCAAAAGCTGATTATATGGAAAATCCAAGGCAAGTAGGGTTGATTGTTACATTGTTCTCTTACAAGTGGATTAAACAAATAGGCTGAGTGCATAGCAGGACAGCAGTCTTATGTGACCTCAAGGTATATTATCATCTCTGGCCATGAGGTCCAGAAAAAGTTCCATCTCTTAGAATGTAGAAGGTATTTTTCATCATATTGCATTAATACCCATGTTAACAACATATTTTTCTATTAGGAAAATGTTAAGATATTCACCAAGGTAGAGACCATGTAAGCATATACTTACCACACAGGTTCATTTACAAAGATTTTAATATATATGTATCTTTTAACTTTTTAAAAATTTATGCATTTATGTAAAATTTTATATGGATTGTGTGTGTGTGTGTATATCTGTGCACAACATGTATGCCTATTGTTTATGGAAGCCAGCAGAGGACACTGGATGTCTGAACCTGTGGTTACAGATGGTTGAGACCTGCCATGTGGGTGCTGAGACTTGACCCTCGGTCCCCTAGATGAGCATTCAGTGATCCTAACTGCTGAGCTCATCTTTTTCTTCTACATAAGTTTGCCTTGACAAATTGCTGTATCATATTTTATAACACCTGTCATTTTGTTTTTAATATATTGTCCATTAATCATGGCCTTAATGATTATGTGATATTCAGCTTCAACATTTAATTATACATTGTCCAAGATAGAGGATGTAAGAGAGAAATCAAAATTCAGCAAACATATCTAATAAAATGTCTACCTAGTTTGTATACAAGTTATTATTTGTTAAACAAGTGTTATGTAGAAATTGTTAGGTAATTATTATTTCAATTTTATCAAATTCCCAAAGTGGAAATTAATTATTTTATTTGAATTTTTTTTCAAGACAGGGTTTCTCTGTGACTTTGGAGGCTGTCCTGGAGCTAGCTCTTGTAGATCAGACTGGCTTCAAAGACACAGAGATCCACCTGCCCCAGCCTCCCAAGTGCTGGGATTAAAGGCATGAGCCACCAATGCCCAGCTACTTGTACTTTTTAATAATTAAAATATTATTATGTGAGTCATTAATAATTTTCTGGTTAGTTACCAGCAAGAATTATTTCTTGGGTTCCTCTTTTTACCTTATGCTATTTCATTCATGCACAGTCTTTAGTGTGTACTTTTGAATGGATGATGAACAGGGACATGAAAGCAGTAGGAACCTTCTTGGTAGATAGTAATATTCAGTAGGAAACCAGGAACTACATGTTGCTGCTAGATGTAACTGACTTGTTGATGAAACAGGACAGCTAGTACTATGAGCTTTAAATGCATATAAAAGGTTAATCATTTTCGAGTCCCAGGACAACCAGGGCTACTCAGAGATGCCCAGCTAAAGAGATTAGAAGTGTTTGTCTATGACAAGGACAAAGCAGAGGGCCTATGACCACAGTGCAGTGCTACCTTTTATACATATGTGTATGTATGCATGTATGTATGTATGTACGTAATGTATGTATTATGTATAAGCATGTAATTATAACCTGCTGATTCTGAAAAAAAAGTTAATCATTTTCATACCTCTCATGAATAAAGAATCTGCTTTACAGGGTGTTGTTCACAAGTGAAATTCTCTAATTAATTTCCACTGATTGCTTGTTTTCTCTTTCTCCAGCTCTTGTAAATGTGAAACTCTGGGCCATTGATCGACAATGTTTTCAAACAATAATGATGAGGACAGGACTCATCAAGCATACCGAATATATGGAATTTTTAAAAAGGTAGGACACTTATTTCTTTCTTTCAACTTGGAATATATTAGTACCTCCTCGAAGTGCAGCTGTGTGTGTGTGTGTGTGTGTGTGTGTGTGTGTGTGTGTGTGAGTGAGTGTGCTTATGTGTGTGTGTGAGTGAGTGAGTGCGCACGCACGCATGCACATATATGCATGCCTTTATCTCAGTGTTAATTGCTTACCAATTTGTGGAAGAGCCAAATGACTTTGGGTGGGCTTTGTTATATTTTTGCTCCTGGTTCTCAGAATGTGTGGTTAAGTTAGGGCATCCAAATCTTACCCAGTATACTCAGACATGCAGAATTTTCTCAGAGATACCAATGAGAATTCACTTGAGCAGGAAAGGATGTTCATTCTCACAATCTAGTAGTTAATGTGTTTACACTACTTTCTCTAAACAGACTGCAGTGCCTCACTGAGCTCTCCCCTGTGGGTTTCCATAGGAAAAGTAACACAGCTAAGGAAGAGACATTCCACAAGGCAGCTTGTTAGCCTATAATCCACTTATTTCCAGTTCCTTTTTAATTCATAGATTATAATGATAACTCAATGTAGGGTAAAGATTTTAATGGAAAACTTACTTCTCATTTCTTAGAAAAACACTGATATTCACTGTCATTACACTTTAACATATATGTAATTTTAGCATATATACATAACTTTAATTTTGAAAGAAAGATTGGCAATTCTAGTAACTTTAAACATATTTGTATTGGGGCCTAGGAGGTAGCAGAGTGGCTGAGAATGCTAACAAGCTTGAGGACTTGGGAAAATACTAGGCATGGCATGCATGTCTATAACCCCAGCATGGTGGGGGCAGAACTGAGATGGGCATACCACTGAGGCCTGCTGGCCAGCCAGGCTAACTAAAATAGTGAGCCACAGGTTCAGTAAGAGAGCCTGTTTCAGGAGACTAAGGGGGGGGGAGTGACAGAGCAGGACACCTGAGAGCCCTTTGCTGCTGTGCATGTGTGCACCTACACAGAAACACACACACACACAGACACACACACACAAACACATACACACACACAGACACACACAGACACACACACAGACACACACAGACAGACAGACACACACACAGACACACACACACAGACACACACAGACACACACACAGACACACACACACAGACACACACAGACACACACACAGACACACACAGACAGACAGACACACACACAGACACACACACAGACACACACAGACACACACACAGACACACACAGACAGACAGACACACACACAGACACACACACACAGACACACACAGATACACACACACAGACACACACACAGACACACACACACAGACACACACACACAGACACACACACACAGACACACAGACACACATACACACACACACACACACACACACACACACACACACACACACACACCCTGTCAATACATACACATCCACACCTCCAAAATTTGTGTAGATTATGTGAAACAAGGACAGTGCACACTGAGGTTTCCTTTTTGATGGCTAGAATATGAAACTTTTTATTTCTACAGTTTTACTTTGTGTGAGTAAGTGGTTAAAATGGAGCTAAGAAGTCAAATTCACATTTTATTTCAGTAGTATATCTTAACAGATATCTATTAAGTTTTCTTAAAATGCAATTTTAATGTTCCTTACTTGGGTATTTCTGTTAATTAATTTTGTTTCTACTTCATCTTTTATACATTTTTCATTTCCACATGAAATCTTTTTGTTATATTCCTGCTGAAAGGACAATAAAATTCTAATTTGATATCAAGTAATAATATATTAGAATAGTTCAATGTCAGCAGGGTGTTTTCTTTTCCCCTTGGTGTGATTAGATGAGGAGAGGTAGAAATATAAATTTCTTTTGAAGTTTAGTATAGTTTGAAAGGAAATTAAATTATTGAGATGCCATATTTATGTGGCAAGATATATATGAGTTCACTGGTGTGTGTGTGTGTGTGTGTGTGTGTATTGAGAGACTGAGAAAAAGATAAAGAATGCATATTCATTTTAAGCCTTAAAATGCAAAGCTATTGATCTGACAATACTCTGATGAAAACTTCAGTTGGTAATCAATAAAATGCTGTGTGGGGGTGGGCTTGTCATCTCAGCTTGAGTCATTACGATGCTGATTTTAGTTTCCATGAATTTGTAATCTCAAGGAATGGGCCAAATGGCAATCAGATACTCTTTTGGACGATTCTAGGAAGATCTCGTTTTGTGTGTGTGATCACAGCTACCTTAGATTTACAATGTGTTTTTGACACTGAATATTAATGGATCACTAGGATGAGTGATTTTTTTGATGTTGTTGTTGTCATTAGTTTGCTTAGGACAAACAGAATTGACAAGTGGAATAAAAGAGAAGTGGGCACTACTAACTTTGATGGCACTTTGCATTTGGCCACTGTCTAGAAACAATTTTGCGCTATATGTTAAATAGCATAGAGAGTTGGCAAGATGGCCACCCATGTGTGCTTTAATCTTCTGAAATTGGTGAAATTGTGACTGTGATTTAGCACCTCCCTCTCTACAGCCCTTCAGTGGTTCACGGTCTTAGATTATTGATACTCTCATTATCTGGATGTTCTAGGCTTTTCTCCACCAATAACTGACTAGTTTTCTCAGCCTGGGATCTTGAGTTACACAAGTGGAATGATTCCATGTGACTTTGAGCCTATTTCCAGGCTTTCCTACAGCACACTCATCTGTCTTTCCTCCCAGTCATCATTGGTTAAGGCTTTTTTCTTTGTTTAAATCCAGTCCACAAATGCTGATCTGAACCATGGAGCTATCACCATTTTCTCTCTAGTTTCACCTCTACTGCATGCTTTACTGCCCACTTTCTTTGATTATAATTTTGTTACTTTTCCTCCTCATCTTCCTCTTCTTCTTCTCCTGTTCTCTATTCTCTCTCTCTCTCTGCCCTCCTCCTTCTTCTTTTTGATGGTGCTCAAATAGTGAGGAACATCCATTCTTTCTACACATTCCCAGGGCAATTATTCTTGGTACCACTGATTTTGTGAAGCTTTTAAAAGAGAATGTAACAGGGCTGGAGAATGACCCAGCAGTGAAGAGCAATGACTGCTCTTCTAGAGGGCCTAAGTTCAATTCCTCAAACACACATGGTAGCTTACAAGCATCTATGTCTCTAGTCTCAGAAGAGTTGACACTCACCCCTGATCTCCCCAAGCATTGCATTCATATGGTGCAAGACATACATGCAGACAAAAGAATCCACACACAGAAAATAAAAGTTAAAAGTAGGAGGGGGGCATAACAACACCCAAGGGAAATGATGAAAAGTCTCACTAAAACTGGAATTCTAAAATCAATTAAAATTTATGCTATGAATTTTGAATCACTTATTACCCTATTTGTTGTTTTTAAAGCACATTGACTTGCAGCTCATTTGTATAATATAAAACATTGAAGTTTTGCATGGTCAACTCAATCCAATGTTTTATTGATGACTTCATGTTGAGGAAGGGTTACCTAGTTTAATATTATAAAAAGACAAAATAGTTTAAAGGTCTCTTTTAGTGCTCTGTGGCAATTGTGGAGGCATATTTCTCTCTGGGCCAGCTACATAAAACTTAGATCTGAAGTTATCTACTGTTGATAAAGAGGCAAAGCAATCGTGACATTGTTTGAAAAAGTTTAGGAAATGATAGTATACTATTATTATGGTATGATAATATAATGCCAATTCTCAGTGAGTCTCATTTCACATCGTAGCACCTTCGTATGGGAGGAATTTCAGGATGGGCAGGGTTAAAAGGGAGTGAGTCTGTGTCAGGGCCATTTCTTATTTGCCCTCCTTGTTTTCCCAAATAAGCACATACATTTGGAGATGGACACATGTTTATGAACTCAAAACACAGCTTTCACCTCAAAAGGGAATAGAAAATAGTTTGTTTTGAGGCACGTTGGGTGGCACACACGCTTGAGAGACAGAGCCAGGTAGATCTCTGAGTTCTAGGCTAGCCAGGTCTATATAGAGAGACCCTGCCACAAAACAAAAACAAAAAAGAAAAATTTTAAGGTTGGCCCCAATACCATGTGCCAATGTGAAAAATTGTAATGAGTTTTTCAGTTGTAGAACAAGAAGCCATCCACCAAAGCACTTTTCCAACACATTGGTAAAATCATCCAATGGGTGGATTATGTCAACTTGAGGAAATCTCTGTCACAGATTATCTGATGACATACTTAGTCTCTAGGTTGGTGGAAGCTGGTGCTGTAGTAAGCTAGTAGTACATCCCAAAGTTTTTGCCCAATAGTCATGATAATGATAGGTCAGACCTAGCTAGAGGTAAGTGTTGAAAGGTTACTAAGGGAGTAAACAGCACTAGGTAATTTGGCTCTTTTTGGTTCTGCAACACTCCAGCTGTCAATGTTGGTCTTGTAGACTCTTTAACACAGGTATGGAACCTTCTTTGATAACTTCAGTTCATGCTAGACACATACATGTAATTGGGTAGTAGTTGTACTAGTAGAGAGTGTTTCCTTTTTTCACAAAGTTGGCCTTTATTTTGATTTCAGTGTATTTATCCATTTTGTAACTGTCATTCATACTGCTTGGCCCCCTCTTTGCTGTTCAATGCCACATCAGACTGTGATTCTGGATCTTTATTTAGTTATTTCTATTCTGTGCCTGTGTTACACATTCCCTGATGTAAACACAGATGTTACTCTGCAAGCATAACACAAAGTAAGTCAAATAAAGTGACTAATAAGGGAATGAAAATAGCTCAAGGGGCAGTGCTAGGAAGTATGGCATGATGGCTGTCTGTCAAACAGTTTCTTTGCCATTTGCCTCGGCGTCTAGAAAATGAGCCAAACAACTTCCATAGATAATTAAAATTTTTGCTCTCTGAGCTCATCTTCTGGTGCTACTGTTGATGGTGTTTCCTCATGCAAAGATCCATAAGGCTATAACTGTGCTCACTAGTCTCTGCTGATATGACCTGAGATGTTGTTTAGTTCAATGCTATGATGGTTATGACAATCATGATGATGGATCATATTTTATGATGGTGGTGATGATGATGCTGATAGGTCATGGTTTATGGTAGTGCTGGCAATTATGATGATAAATCATGGGGTATGATGGTGACAACAATTATGGTGATGGACTCTCATTTAGGATGGTGATGTTGATGGTGATAGACATGGTTTATGTTACTTTCTTCACAGACAAAACAGACACAAGAGGAGCTTTGTGAAACTTTCTTACAGCTTCAGTCACATGGTCTTTTGTTTCCTTATGTTTTCTATTTTCCCTCTGAGTAGACGTTATCTTCTGTCTTTAAGAGGAAATTTCACAGTATAATCTATGAAAACACACTAAATTTAAATACTGTGGCTGAAAATAAGACCAGGGTTCCCTCAAGATAGCCATAACTTTTGATGTCTCTTCCTTGATATTGGACTGGAGCTATTTCCTCTGGATGTGGATGAAAATCTTCTATCATGAAGCAGAGTTGCTGGGATGATCTACAGAAGAGCTTGACCCATAGGCACAAAGTTATATAAGCAGAATAAGTAAGGTATGTTAGATTCTGTGATCCCAGAACCTAGAGGCAGAGGAAGGATGATTGCCATGAGTTTGAAGTCACCTGGCCTATAGAGTGAAACACTGCCTCAAACTACAAAATGGAAGGGAGGAAGGAAGGGAGGGAGGGAGGGAGGAAAGGAGGGAGGGAAGGAAAAGAAAGAAAGAAGGAAGGGAAGGAAGAAAAGAAGGAAGGAAAGAATGGAAGGGAGGGAGGGAGAAAAGGAGGAGGGAGAAATGGAGAGAGGGAGAAAAAGAAACAAGAAAGAAGAAAGGAAGGGAAGAAGGAATGAAGGAATGAAGGAAGGAAGCCATAAAACCTAAACAAAACAGGCCAACACAGTGATAGCCAGGTCTCTGGAAAGAGAGGAGAGCATCACCAGAAAGCTATTGGAGGTTACAGCCACTCTTCTGTCTTGTCCCAGCTGCTGTTGTTTTAGGATAATAGAATAAATAGGACGAGGAAGCTTGGCTGGTGGTGGAATGTCTTTAATGGTGCACTTGCAAACCTAGCTGCCATTGTAGGAAAGAGGACTTTTCTGGTGGTGAGTCACTCATAATTCTGAAAGTAAGCCCAATAGACTCATTGGTTCACCACCCTGGACTTGGATGGAATACTAGGGGCTATTACTGTCCTATCTGGAACAAATAGACACTTCTATTTGCCTTCTAGGGAAAATCATAAGACACTTGAATTTAATATAATTAAATGCCAAAGTTCACATTTTCTGTTTACACGAATAGAAAGTTGAAGTTTGGGATCTTTGAAGGATACAGGTGACTATTTGGCTTTGTATTCTCTTTCTAACCATTAAGGACATTAGAGGTATTTTAAAATTTACAACTATGACTTCCATGGTTTACCCTGGAACCTATGGAAGCCATGGCTCCTGGGAGATAACTTCTAACCAAAGCCCAGAGCTAATAGTTCTGTATGAGAACCTTTGTGGTGCAAGGTGCCAAGAAGATGATAGAATCTTTGTAAATACTAGTGCTGTACAGTGATTCTGCCTTCCATAGTTTCGTCACTGATCAAAAGTTTGATTTTTGTATGCTGTAAAGTTTCTGTCTTCCTTGTCTCCTTCCCCAGGAAGTGAACCCCAAGTCCAGTTTTCTCTTTCCAACTGTAATGGCTTACATATACATTTAACATGTGATTAAATAAATGTGGTGTTTATATATGTATTGGAAAGGTAGGTGTATTCTCCCTGGGTAATGCATATAATGTTGTTATTGACATTTTGCTGGAAGTCATAATACCCTTGGTGAGGAATATAATAGCATTTGAGACGTTTTCTCAAGGTCCGTAGCTAAGCCAAAACCTCTCTAACCCTCATAGTTTCTGTCACTATTGTCACTGTCAGAAGATGTGATTTTACTCCCGTGATCTGACTGAACAATAAGAACCAAATGACATTGAATGTAAGATATAGTGTAATGTCATCTTTCTGTATACTTTGAAGATGAACCAACAGAATCTCAGGCCACACCTGGCTTACCTAAATAAGAAACAGTGAAGACAGGGACTGGGGTTTGTGTAATCACAGTCTCCTGGGCATCCTATCACATCTGCCCTCATGTTCTATTTGTTGTCTAATAAAATCTTCTCACTGGAGAAAACCAAAGCAATGATTGATTAATGGTGTTTTCTGTCTTCCAGAGGAAACTCTCTCTTTCTCCCTCTCTCTCTGTGGTGGTGTACATCTGTATTATTATTATTATTTTATTTAAATTAAAACCAATCTTATTTTACATGCCAATCCCAATTCCCTTTCCCTCCCATCCTCCCACCATCTTGCCATCCCTCCCCTGAATCCACTTCTCAGAAAGGGTGAGGCCTCCCATGGGGGATCATCAAAGAGGAATCTTACACCATTAATTTACTCTTATGTAGGCTTTATATTCCTTTTGTCTCTGCGTTCACTCTTCAAGAATGAAGTTTCTAAACCCATCACAAAATTTCCCTCTTATCCAATATTAAAATCTAAAAAACATAGTTTCTTATTAACACTCTTACAGCCCATTTTGTTATTTATTTATTTATTGAGACAGGATATCACTTCATAGCTCTGGCTAGAACCTACTATGTAGATCAGGGTGGCCTTGAACTCACAGAGATGCACCTGGTCTGTCTCTTGAGTTCTGGGATTAAGGTTGTGTGCCACTCACCTTGTTTTCAATACTTTTATTTTGCAACATATTTGAACAGGCGTAGCTGGGAATAAAGCAGTAATATGAAATTACTCATTTTACTGATGAAGAACTGAGCCTGTCACTGGGGAAAGTCTGAAATTTGGCTGTCCCAGAATGCCAAATATCTTTTCTTCAAAATCTCCCATGTAAAATTCTTTCCAGTTTTGATTGACTGAACATATGCTCCACTGTTACACAATTCCTGTATTCTTTAAGACTCATGTTAAGGTTGTCATAACCTCCATGAAAAAGGAAATGACTATACACAGTTGTCCGTGGATATCAATTTTAAGTGACAGATGTGGGGCTTGGGTAGGAAATGTGCATATTTTTGTTATAGTTTTTTTTTTTTTGACAGTGTCTCACTATATGTCCTGCATTGTCCTAGAACTCACTATACATTTCAGTCTGATTTCTAACTCAAAATCCCACTGCCTCTGCATCATGAGTGAATGAAGGAGGCAGTGATAGGATTATAGGAATGTGCACCATACCTGGAAGAAAGTTTGCTATTTATTTATTCATCTTTTCAATTTATTTTAGGTGCTTTAAACAAGGTCTCTATGTAGCACTGACTGTCCTAGAACTCACTATATAAACCAGGCTAGCCTTCAACTCACAGTGATCTACCCTGAGATTAAAGGTATGACCTACCACACCCAACTTGAATGTTTGCATTTTTAACAAGTTCTAAGTTAAGTTCGTGCTGCCTGGATATCTTAAATATTTTTATGACATACTGATAGAGAGGATGTCTGGGTTTAAATCACGGTTTCACCAGTCATAGATTTGTAATTTTAGCACAGTATCATTAAGGTTAAGTATAGTAATAAAAACATTTACATCATGAAAAATAAAAATTAGAAATAAATAAAGCAATAGTAAATATTTACTCAATATATAGTAAACAAGGTCCAAAGTATTTGACATGCGTTAGTTTCTTTAATTCTCAACAAAAGTCTATAAAATAATCATGGCCATTTACATTTTTACAGATGAAAATAATGAGGCTATCATGTTCTATAGATAGTATCCAGAATACTCAGAAACAGCTAGATGTTGAGATGCTACTTCCTATATACCTTGTCCCTTCTCAGCAAACTGACATTGGATGCTACCCAAGATTCCTACAGTGGACTGACTTTGTCTTTGCAGTGTGTCAGTTTCCATTCTCATATTCCCCCACCCCCGCTGCTAAATATCAGCATTATTTTCCTTCTTGTACCCTTGTGCCCTTTAGATGGAGATTTCTGTCCTGCCCCGTCCTATAGCTGTTCAGTTCCAAACACACAGAGGCTTATATTAATTATAAGCGGTTTAGCTTATTGCTCAGGTTTATTACTAACTAGTTCTTACAACTTAAATTAACCCATAATTATTATCTATGTTTAGCCACATGGTTTGGTACCTTTTCTCAGTAAGGTATTCTCATCTTGCTTCCTCTGCATCTCTCTGGCAATTCCTTCTCTATCTTTCCTCTTTCCAGAATTCTCCTAGTCTGGTAGCCTCGCCTGTACTTCCTGCCTGGCTCTGTCAGTCAGTTTTATTAAACCAATATGACTGACAAATCTTTACAATGAACAAGAACATTAACCCACATCGTGTCCCTAGAATATGTTTCACAAATGAACACTCAACACCAGCTTAAGAATAATTGCTTTGGATGATCCAAGCTCTTTTGGAGGTATCTCAAGCAGAAGCCACGGCTAATGATGCCCAGGCTACTATACTCAACAAACTCTCAATCACTATAGATGGAGAAAACAAGATATTCAATGACTTCAATGACAAAGCCAGGTTTTCACAATACATATCCACAAATCCAGCCCTACAGAAAGTTCTGGAAGGAAAACTCCAACCCAAGGAAGTTAAGTACACTCACAATGACATAGGCAATAGATAATCCCATTTTAACAGAACTCAAAAGAAAAAGCAGGGCAAATATACTCACAATATCACTGCCAACAGCAAATCTAAAACAAACAAGAATTAACAATCAATGGTCCTTATTTTTCCTCAATATTAAGGTCTTAACTCGCCTATAAAAAGACACAAGCTAACAAAATGGATACAAAGACAGAACCCATCCTTCTGCTGCATACAAAAACACATCTAAGCTTCAAAAACAGACACTATCTCAGGGTAAACGGTTTGGAAGAGATCTTTCAATCAAATGGACCCAAGAAGCAAGCAGGTGTATCTATCCTAATATCTAACAAGTTAGACTTCAAACCAAAATCATTCAAAAGAGATGAAGAAGGTAATTTCATATTCATCACAGGACAAATCCATCAGTACAAAGTCTCAATTATGAAAATCTATGCCCCAAATACAAAGGCACTCACATTCGTAAAAGAAACATTATTAAAACTCAAAGATCACATAAAACCTCACACACTCATAGTGGGAGACTTCAACACCCCACTTTCACCACTAGAAAGGACCATGAGGCAGAAACTTAACAAAGAAACAAAAGAACTAACAGAAGTTATGTCCCAATTGGTTTTAACAGACATCTATAAAACATTCCATGCAAACACAAAAGAATATACTTCTTCTCAGCTCCACATGGAACCTTTTCTAAAACCAACCACATACTAGGTGACATAACAAACCTCAACAGATTAAAAAAAAAAAAAGGAATACTTCCTCCCCTGTATCATATCAGACCACCATGCTTTAAAGTTGGAATTCAACAACACCACGAATTGCAGAAACCCTACAAATGCATGGAAACTGAACAATGTGCAATTGCACCATTCCTGGGCCAGGGAAGAAATAAAGAAATTAAAGATTTCCTAGAATCCAAAGAGAATTAAGACAACATACCCAAACTTATGGGACATTTTGAAAGCAGTGCTATGAGGAAAGTTCATTGCACTAAGTGCCCACATGAAGAAAACAGAGGATAGTCACATTGGAGAATTACCCTAGAACAAAAGGAAGCAAACTCACCCCGGAGGAGTAGAGGCCAGGAAATAATCAATTAATAATCAATTTGAGGGCTGAAATCAATAAAGTAGAAACTAGGAAAACAATACAAAGAATCAATGTAATAAAGAATTGGTTCTTTGAGAAAATCAACAAGATAGGAGCAGGAGAGGGGGGGCAGTGAGTGGAGAGGGAGTTAAGAGAAAGAGAAGGGGAGGAGAACATGTGGGACCAGGAAGATTAAGTCGGTGAACAAATAGATGGGGGCAAGAAAAGAGATATCATAATAGAGGGAGTCATTATAGGTTTGAAAAGAAAACTGATTCTAGAGAAATGTCCAGAGACCTACAAGGATGACTCCAACTGAGCAACAGTGGAGAGGCTACCATAAATGCCCTTCCCTGATAATGTGATCGATAACCAACTTATATGCCATTCTAGAACCTTCATCTAGTAGCTGTTGGAAACAGAAGCAGACACCTACGGCTAAACACTTAGCTGAACTCCTGGAATCCAGTTGCAGAGAGGGAGGAGTGATAAGAAAAGGGGTCAAGATCAGGTTACAGAAACCCACAGAGACAGCTGACCTGAACAATTGGGAGCTCATGGACCCCCAGACTGATAGCTGGGAAACCAGCACTGGACTGACTCAGACCCTCTGAACGTGGGTCTCAGTTAGAAGGCCTGGACAGTCTAAGGGACCTTTGACAGTGGAACCAGGTGCATGAAAATACTTTGGAAGCACATTCCCCATGGAGGGATACTCCCTTAGCCTAGAGACAGGAGGGAGGGCCTAGACCATACTCCGCATCACTTGAGAGATGTTGATGATGATCCCTTCTAGAAGGCATCACCCTCCTTGTGGAGTGGGTAGGGAATGGGATGGGAGTGGGGGGTCGGGGAGGCATGGGAGGGAGGGAGAGGGAACTGGGATCTATATGTAAAATAAGATGTGTGTGTGTGTGTGTGTGTGTGTGTGTGTGTAAAAGAACAATTGCTTTAAGTGATATGTAACACATTGGTGTCTTAGGGCCATGTCAGCCTGGTGGAAAGATTTTTTTTTTATAGTTTGTCAGTCCACACACCCTGCATTTTCGCAGTCAATGGGATTTCTACAGTGCATATTAAGAGCCAGTGTTTTCTGTTTGTGGCTGGCTTTTACCCTCTTGATCATGAATCCCTAAGGTTTAGGCTAAGTTCTCTTCTGGCTTGAGATGGGTTCTATGTATGATCTCTGAAGGCATTTAGGGAACATTTCTTATATCCTTTAAAAGGAGAAATCCGGATTCTACTGTTTGGAGTGAAAGGACAACTATACCCAATTCAACTTGCAGAGATTACATTTCTGGACCATCAGCATCACGAAACCCTTTCCTCTAGACTTCTTGATAATTTACCATGGAATATGTAAAAATGTAGTGCATATGAAAGCAGCTTTAGGAATTTTAGACCATTTTAGTTTTAAAAAGTAAGTGGCAGGCCTGTTGAGCCTTTAAGTTGTTTTGAGCTTTAATGAAGTTTCACTTGAAAACAAAACCTTCCTTAGAATTAAGCTTGACAAAACTGGCATGGTTCTAATTTGAAGGGAAAGAATGTGAAGAATAAATAAAGAGATTCAGCCACTCTGTATTTTCAAGCATGAATGCTTAAAGAACATTTTGTCATATTAGATCCATTCTCATTAAGCATGCCATGAGAAGCAGATAAATAGAAAAGTGGCCATTAATTTCATGTTGTCAACCACCATTTGCACAAATGTCTCAATATTGATGCTTTACAAAAAGGAAAGGCCATATGACCTCAGATATTTGCATAATTATATGTTGATTTTTCCACATGTTCATTAGATCATATCATGTATAGGTACTGCCATCTCTAAATATTTGTTATACTTCTTGAAAATAATCAACATGAATGATTTACTGCTTTGTGGTTATAATGAATGTCATAGTTGAGGAGGTCCTATGTGGTCCAGAAGAAGACAGGGCCCCAGCTGAGGGACAGAACATGACCCACCTGGTTTTACAGAGCTCAGTCTCTATGGAAGCTGTAGGCTTGTTTCTCACCATAGCCCTAAGGATACTTGCTTGGCATTCTGGGATTTGAGAAGCCACAGCTTTGTGACGAAGCGTTTAATATCCTCCCATTTTGTTGTTGCTTTGAATCTTACAAATTGCTCCTGTGGCGGAGCTTATCTTATTTCTGTATCATACATATAGTGCTTATCTATGGTCCTATTTTGTGAAGTGTTTTACATAGGAAGGATGAAGCCGCTGGCCCCGAGTGCTTTTCCATAATGAAATCTGTTCTGGATGAATATATTCAGAAGGAAACTACAGGCTGTGGGGGCAATTAAGAAGGCGAGTCTCTTAGGTCAAAACATGAAGATCTCAATTCTATAACACAGAATCTTCACTTCTGAATATTGGTGAGAAATCTGAGAGAATATGGAGTGAGGATGAGAGCAGGCTGCCGAGGGAGGAAGTAAATATGATTGCTGAGACATGAAAGCATCCTGGCTGGTAAATGTTTGTTAGATGCACAGGGATTGAACGGGTGGGGCAAACACGGCAGGTTGTGGTTTTGTTCTGTTTTGCTTGAAATAGGATCAATCATGGTTTATTGCTACAGTTCACTGAGGTGAATTCCTAAAGCAGTTTGAGAGCCCGTTTTCCAGGAGGGTGGGGCTCGCCTACTCAGGCAGTTCTGGTCTCTGCCTCAGTGGAGGGCGCAGGCAACCACATGCACTGGAGGAGCACAGGTGTGCCATTTCTCCAGAGAACTTTAAGTCTTGGGAACATGGCCCCCACTGTGAAGAAGGAGGCCCGTGACGGAACATAGCAGGCTCACCGTATTTCACCCTTTACACATGATACCATTTAGACAAAACCATATGAGGAAGTTGGTCTGTCCACATTGCAGAGGGCACAGCGGGGGACACGGCAGTGGCAAATTCTCAATCACCACACAACTGGATTCAAAACAGAGCCAGTCTTGAATGCCTTGTTCTGGAAATAACGTGATACTGACTTCTGGAAGACAAGGAATGACAGAGGAAGATAAGAGTATTACTTATAATTTCATTTTTATGGAATTAAGGTGATCATTGGTATATAAAAGATATCTGAATCTAAGTAGAGGCCATCCCAGTATGTTGACAATGTCATTACTCGGAACATTTTAATCACTGAGAAAAGTTCCTAGCATAGAATTTTGGAACTAGTGTCTTTAATAACACACCTATGTATATTGAAATGTATCTTTCCATACATGAAATAAATATGAACTTTTTAAAAATAGGGGAAAGAATTATTCCCTCAAGGTTATTCTAATAGTCATTTCATGTTTAAAATTTACTCTGTGCATGTTCAATAAATAACAGAATATTTATGCTGAAGCCTAGAAGGATGCCAATTAAGCAGCACAACTTCTGCCATGCTATAAATACAGAGAATGTAAAATTATTCTGCACTTTCTAAGAAGTTAAATTCTCTTTTCTCAGTTTACTGGAAGCAGTCCAATGGATAAATACTTCATTCCTTATTTGCAAAAATGTACTTGATGTCTGGCCTGTTGCATAAACAAAGATAAATAAAAATTGCCTGGAAGGATGGATTTGTTTTATTTTTTAAAAAGAAATTAAACATATAAATAAATTCAATACAAACAGAGCCAAGATTTAAAGCAATAAAGGGGAAATATTAAAAGTTAAGGAATTGGGCCTCTGAGATGGAGTCTTTAATGGGTGAAGAATGAGTAAAGATGCTTGTTGCTAAGCCCACTTACCTGGGTTCTATCACCAGGATCCTATGGTAGAAGGAGAAAACTGACTTCCTTCGATTTGTCCTCTGAAGCCCACACATGTACCATGGCAAGTGAATGAACATGTGTGTGTATGAGCATGCATGTGCTTGCTTGCATGCACACATACAGAGTAAATAAATAAGCACTTTTTATATTACTTATTTAAAATAATAATCAAGAACTATATTAAGAACTAATTCAAGAATTAAAAATAACAATTCAAGAACTATAATCCAGATAATTAAAAATTCCTAGAAGTTTGAATAGTCTTAGTATACATAATACAGTCTGTGTGCTGATAATATTCCTTTTGTAATTAAATTTGGGTGTTGTGGGCACAGAAACCGGGGAGAGATATAAGATTTTTGGTGCTGTTTTCTTCCTTTCTCCACTCCTTCACACTCTTTCTCAATTTATATTTTGATATTATCTGTGTGAAAATATGAAGAAACACTCCAGCACTGTCCCTACAAATTACTGGTAAGTAGTAAATCCCTATTTAGAAGGATTTGTTGACTTGTCATTTAAGTCAGTTAATACTAATTTACTCTTTATATTTTTATAGGTAATATTTTTATTAGCATGCAAATAAATTGTTTTGTTGTGACATTTTTAGACATATATATCATATTTGCCTTATTGTTCCCCGTCTGTCCTATTTATCTTTCATGACTCACACATATATTCAGACACACATTCACATATACACACATACACACATACATATACTTTATATATATATATATACACACACATGTGCACATATATATGATAACTATATTTATATGTAATATACATTATATAAAATTTTAATCTAGATTCTGCATCTGCAAGAAAACATGAAGTGAAATATTTGTCTGAGTCTGGCTTACTTCACTTAGCATAATGATTTCAAGGCTAATTCATTTTATTGCAAATCTTATAATTTCATTCTTCTCTATAGCTAAATAAAATTCCATTGTGTGCTTGTATGCATTAGCTTTAGCCATTTATCTTTTAGTAGACATCTAGACTGGTGGATACATTGGCTACAGTGAGTAGTGCAGAAATAAACATACATCTGTGTGTTTTACTGCCAGGACCTTTTGGGCATATACCTAGAAGTTATCTACCTGGGCCATATGGTAGTTACAGTTTTATACAGTTTTGTTTTTCTGTGGGATCTTCATACTGAACACACTGTCTGTACAAATCACATTTCCTCCACCAATGAAGGAAAGTTTCTTTCTCCCCACATCCATGTGTTGTCCTTTGTGTCCTTTGTGCCAATATAGCCATTCTGACTGCAGTGAGACAGGATTACAAAGTGTGTTTTAATTATTCACTGATGGCTAAAGATATTGAATACTTTTTCAAGTATTTGTTCGCCATTTGTCTTTCTGCTTTTGAAAACTTGCTTTTGAATTCACCATCCCTTTTATTCCAAAAGCCTACCAAAAAAACACTTATCTTGGTCTCACCTGGATCATTCTTTTGTCTTGCTGCCATGAAAACCTGTCAATTTGGCCTGGCCAGGGTTAATGGAAGCCAAGTGCAAAATGATAGCTAGAGGTGTGGTGGTGCTGGTGGTGGTTGTGGGGAGACAGGAATAATCCAGTGAAGTGAGGGGCCTTCTAGTTGGAACTGAATGTTGGTGGAGTCTGAAAAGCAACAAAGGCCTAAGCCATCAAGCATCACAGGCACACGGTGACAGATTTAGTGTTTGTGTAAAGAGCAGAGTCTGTGCTTAACAGAGAATCAGGAATGAGCTATGCTGAAAGGAATGTACCCACAGATATAGATGTATCAAGAAATTTCATAGTTTGAGAAGAGCTGTGGACAAAAATTAATCCATAATCTTTAAGAACTGACATTGGAGTCACAGATGATGTTTTGTGGGCATCTCAAATAGCTTTTGACAGAAAGAATGCTTTCCTAAATTACTACTTTTCTTTTTATTTGTGCTCATGTGTGTGTATGCATGCACGTGTGTGTGTGTGTGTGTGTGTGTGTGTGTGTGTGTGTGTGTGTGTGTGTGTTGGAGTGTGTGTGGGGGTGCATGTCCATATGTACACAGGTAGAGGTCACACATTGTCATACATCTTCATCTGTTGCTTTCAATTTTATTTTATTTTACTTTGAGGTGAGATCTGTCACTGAACCTGGAGTTGGCTGTTTTGCTAGGCTGGTTGGCAGGCAAGACTTAGTTATCTCCCTGTTCCCCCTACCTAGTGCTTGGGATGGAGACTGCTGCACCAGGATTTTCTGGTGCTCCTAATCATGTTTATCCAGCAAGCACTTTATACAATAAGCCAATCTCCCCTATCCTATTTTTCATATCATATTTAAATCATTAAAAATTAAAAATTAAACATCTATTTCATAAAATTTCCAAAATTGTGGCGGGAGAGATGGATTAGTGGATTTGAGTATCTGTTGCTATTGCAGAGGACCCAAATTGAATTCTTAGCATTAATATGCCGACTCACAACCATCTGTAATTCCTGTTACAGGTGATCTTCTGTAACCTATGGGCACCTGTGGGATCTTCTCTGGCCTCTGTGGGCACCAATCAGTCATGGTGCACATATACTTGCAGGCAAAACAGATATACAAATTAAATTAATCTAATTATTTTCTGAAACTGAAAAAGAAAAACCATTGTGTTTTCATATTCCAGAGACAACTAATGTGAAGATACTTATTGATATCTGTGGTATTTTTCTCCTTATATACAACATTTACATAATTATCTTCATGTTGCAGACACATTTTAAAATGTTGCTAATTTAACATTACATCGGCTATTAAATTCTTCCAAAGTCTTTTTGGCTGCCTTTGCCACCATGATCTACTTTTCCACCTGATTGGGATGCACACTGGGTTCATTGACAGCAGGGGAGGAGGTGGATGATGTAATCAGAACACAGTAGAAGGAAAGGTACACAGCCTTGATCTGTTCACTCATGTTCACTCATGTTCTCTCGCTACACATGTGGAGCAAGGACTAATCAGATTTTTCTCAGACGGTGGGAAACAGTGTCGGGGGAAATAATGAAGAAAATATGTGGTTTGGTCACAAGCATAATGTCATGGGGCTTTACATGTTCATAACAAGGGATTATACTGGTCCTCTGTAGTTCTAATGATAAAAAGATGAAAGTTGAACATTTCTAATTTGGCTAAAACTTTTGAACTAATTTGTTCTTACAATCATTATATACCCATGTGGACATTAACCAGGTCAAAATGGAGGAGCTGCCTAGGTCTTCAGAAGGCCTGAAGGCCTATTCCCAGATAATTCCCTCTTACAAGGGTAGCCAATGTTCTGCTTTCATTTCATTTAAATGTACATTTCAAAACAAAATGTCTGGGTCACAGTGGAGGCATCCATTTAACTTTTATAGATACATCATATTATATCTCACAGTGAATGAGCCAGTTTATACCGCCTCCAAAATATGAAATAGTCATGTTTCAAATTCTCACCAATATTTGTTACTGCCAGCATTCTTAAGCTTATGTGGTTGAAACATTATATATAGCTTTTGAGCATAAGGCTCAAAGTATTTATAATTACTTTGAAAGTATTTTTCCTAATTAATAGACCCATAAAATAAATTTTCTTTAAAATGATAAGACATTAAGTAGATCGAGAGCCTAAATCATACCCCATGCATTTATCATCTTCTACAAAGAAGCCACATGACAAAAGTTGTAAAGGAGATTATCTTCAATAAATGATTTTTTGAGAAACTTAATATTTACATACATAAGAAAGGAAAAGGGCCAGGCTGTGGTGACCCATGCCTTTAGTCCCAGCACTCAGGAAGCAGAGGCAGAGGCAGGCAGATCTTTGTGAGTTCAAGGCCTGCATGGGCTACAGAGTGAGTGCCAGGATAGCATCCAAAGCTACACAGAGAAACCCTGTCTGAAAAAAACAAGGAAAAAAAAAAAAAACAAAAACAAAAACAAAACAAAAAAAAGGAACTGAAGGAACTGGACCATGATTATAATACTTAATACAAACTACACTCAAAATGAATTTTAAAGGCTTGAATGCAAAACCTGAAATCTGTAAAAGAAAGCATAAGGGGAAAGTATTGGCATACACAGATAATTGTTTTCTGACAAGGGACTCCAAATGCATAGGTAAGATTAGAAAGACGGGAGTAAACCACACTCAGAAATTACCGCACAGGAAGGGATTCAGTAGAGTGAAGGGATAGCCTCTTTAATGGGAGAAAGAATCTAGAAACCAACATCTGCTAAGGGGCCAACATACATAGTACTTAAGAAATACCAACAATTAAATAATGAGAAAACGAATAACTTGTTTTTTTTTTTTTTTTTAAGTGGAGGAAGGACCCGAATAGATACTTTTTCAAAGAGAAGTCAGAAGGATGGGGTATACGTATATAAGAGAAATCCATCCAATTTACAGATTGCCTTGCCCAGTTTATTCAAGGGCATCTTGTCCTAATGAGATACACAAGTTGCACAAGTTGTGATGAAATCCTAACTGCCCTTTTGGATGGGTAATGTTCTACAGATGACTAGAAGTTCACCTTGGTGTAGGTTTAACTGTCGACTTCGACCACTTTTAGGAGGGAGCCTTTTTAAATTTTTATTTATTTATTTATTCATTTATTGGGAGGGAGCTTTTTTTAATTTTTATTTATTTATTTATTTATTCATTTATTGGGAGGGAGCTTTTTTTAATTTTTATTTATTTATTATTTATTTATTCATTTATTGGGAGGGAGCTTTTTTAAATTTTTATTTATTTATTTATTCATTTATTGGGAGGGAGCTTTTTTTAAATTTTATTTATTTATTTATTCATTCATTATTGGGAGGGAGCTTTTTTAATTTTTATTTATTTATCCATTCATTTATTGGGAGGGAGCTTTTTTAAATTTTTATTTATTTATTCATTCATTCATTCATTTATTGGGAGGGAGCTTTTTTAAATTTTTATTTATTTATTCATTCATTCATTCATTTATTGGGAGGGAGCTTTTTTAAATTTTTATTTATTTATTCATTCATTCATTCATTTATTGGGAGGGAGCTTTTTTAAATTTTTATTTATTTATTCATTCATTCATTCATTTATTGGGAGGGAGCTTTTTTAAAATTTTTATTTATTTATTTATTTATTGGGAGGGAGCTTTTTTAAATTTTTATTTATTTATTTATTTATTCATTCATTTATTGGGAGGGAGCTTTTTTTTAATTTTTATTTATTCATTCATTCATTTATTGGGAGGGAGCTTTTTAAATTTTTATTTATTTATTTATTCATTCATTTATTGGGAGGGAGCTTTTTTAGGCGCATTCCATTGTTGCCCCCTTTTTCCTTCTCCTTTGTGCTGTGTTTCACATTGATGCGCCCTTTGCAGCAGGAAACCACACAGCTCATCTGTGTGCCTGCATAGCAGATCTCTTTTTTGTGTGTTTATTTTGCTTGCCATTTTTTTTTTCTTGCTGGTAGTTTTTAAAGAATAACGTTAGTATCTGTAGATGGACTGGTGGGCTTTAAGGGAAAGCCACGAAATCAGAACTGTTTTAGTAATAATTCCAAGGTCCGATTTTCTTATTAAATGCCCACCCTCTCACAGAATTCCAGCACAGTGTCTCAGTGACTAAAACAGCTACCAGAAGCACATGAAATTTTGCATTTACATTTTCTCAGTTTTACTGTCTATTATGGTGAATGTGAATAGCTAAATTCCATAAGATCAAAAACTCTCTGAGATCCCCAATAGTCTTTCAAACTATAAAATGTCCTTTGTAATAAAATATATGAAACCAAACTTTGAAATTAAAATTAGATACAGTGGGGACAAATAAACAAATTAGAATTTCATAGTAAAATGTTTTTATTTCTTATATTAATATTTGAAAGCAGATAATTCTCACTGAAGGAGAATGGGTAAGACAGACCTTATGAGAACGTAAAAGACCTTTATTTTTTTACCTCCAACCAGATGAAAGCATCCAAGAAGCTAAGCACTACTACAAAATTTCCCGGGTTTTTGCTTTTGTGCTGGAGTTCACAGAATAATGAGCTGGACCGATGGTTTTATTGTTGCTTTTGTTTTTTCATGTGTTGTTGGGATAACTTCCTTCAATTAAACTGTAGAAGCTTTTGAAGAGATTATATGAATTTTCTTGTGGGAAAGAGCCATACTTCTAGGGACAGAGCTGGGCATTCTCCAAGTAACCTATGCTGTTCATCGCCTCTGTGCAAAGGTGGCAATAGTAACATCACTTTCGGGTAGAACATGACCGAGAACCTGAACTAACAGCAAATTTCAAACTCAGCAGCAGGTTTTACCGTGAGCCACAAGGCTTTCAGGTCTTGTTAGCAGAAGGTCACCTCTGCTAACTTCATATTGAGAATATAAAATGTGAGTTGTACCTTTCTTCTCAGCAGCCTCAACTCCTGGTACTTTGACACATGCCACAGAATTCACTTGTGAATTCACTGTATCTAGAAATTTTTGAAAGTTTCCCGAAACATTTTGATGTCTGAGACAGGTGAAGGCCCAGCATTCGTTACCTTGGCTTCTCTGAATCCTGTGTTACCATAGGAACAAAAAAAGTGTTTTAAAATGCCTAGAGCATGTCAGCATTGCATACAGGTAGCCCTCTCTTTGCATAAGAGTGGTCTGTACATACATTCTTTTTTATAATACCCTAAATTTTAATCCATGTGACAAATTCCCTCTAGGATTCAGTGCTAGGACAGCTTTTGTCATGTTTCTAGACAAACACAGGTATATTAGTCACACATTAAGAATTATAAATTCCAGGACTGGAATATGTGATCATTGTTCATTATCTGAACTCCTCCTCCAAAAGTTTCTAGAACCTTCCCACATAGTGCCACCCATTGGGAAACCATACTATTAATCTTTGGGGGTTTAATTCATATTAAAACTATACTTTGTCTCTCAAAACCCAAAAGAACAGGTTGGCATATAGAAAGGAGCTACTCTTAGAAGTGGTGGTCATAGGCCATGTCTTTGGTCTCATATTGCCTCTGACTTGTGTATAGTGTTAAAATACTTTAAAAAGTTGGTAACTAAATTTAACAATTGGGAACTACATAAAATTCAACTTTCTTGCTATTTCAAAGATCCAGCAGCTCTGGGTTTACACTTCCAAGCCATCCAATATCTTCTTTGTGCTTGGTCTCACACCTTCATACAGCTTTGTTTCCTCTGCAAAGATTAATTTGATTCCAATGTGATGGGTTCTAAAATCACCATAGAGACAAATTTCTGGGAAAGTTGGCAATGGACCTATGAGATTAGGTTAAGGTGGAAAGATCTCATTCCCAGTGTGGGAAGCACCATTCTGTAGAAATGAGCATAGGCAGAGTGAAAGGAGAGTGAGCTGTGTACCAGCATCCAGTTCCCTCTGCTCCCTGACTGCAGACACAGTGTAGCCAGATACCTCATGGTCCTGATGCCACGACTTCTCCATTTTAATGGTGAAGTGCATCCTTCAACTAGGAGCAAAAATAATCCCTCCTTTCCTCTAACAAACAAACAATATGCAACTCCAAGCTGGGTGTGGTGGTGCACACCTTTTATCCCAGCACTCGGGAGGCAGAAGCAGTCAGATCTTCATGAGTTGGAGGCCAGCCTGAACTATAAAGTGAGTTGCAGGTCATTTGGGGCTATACATGAAGCCTCTTTTCAAAACTAAAATAAAATAAAACAAAACTCCCAGTGTTGCCTTAGTTGAAAGAAATTCAATCTTAACTTTAGTGTATGTTTTTCATCTGAGATTTTAATTTGAACAATTTTTATTCTCTTAGATTTTATATGTTTTCCTTGGCTTTCACGAATAGAACCATGCAGAAACCAAGTAAATGAATGTACGTATTAGTAGATTTACACCTAACACCACTGTGAAAATTAAGGTGTTCAACTATGGGGTTTATCATTTGAGTAGCAGTTATATGTTGGAAAAAAAAAAGAGTTTTTGTCAGATTCTAAAAGTTAACAGTTCTCTGCTTTTTATTTCTTTTTCAACTCATGAAAGAGTGCTTATTTACTGTAATTTATAAGAACAGGCCACAATGACCCAAGTGTCAGTCAAGAATGTTGAGATTGATTGTGTGTTGAACACATGCAGGCAGTAAAATCCAATGGAATGAATGGATGCAAAACAATGGAACAGTTTGGGATTTGGGAAGTCCCACAATCATTTCATGATTCTTCTCATCTTTAGACTGGAGCAAGCAAACTCTTTCCCTTTGTTCCTTTCATTTGATCACTAATAACCAAAGGAGTAAGACAAGAGTGAAAAAGGCCACCAGAAGAAGGATGGAATTCATCCTTTGAAAAGAGGTGAATCGTGATAGGTATTTCTGTTGAACTTTAAAGACAGATTTTAAGACTGATTTTCACCAGGCAGGAGTATATGAGGCAGAGCAGCTTACTCAGCAAGAGCACAGATATGAGAAACTGAGTGGTTCATTTGTTTTGTTGATGATTTTGAGACTGGGTATTATGGATCCCAGGCTGTCTTTACCCTAGCTTTGTACGTAAAAATGACCCTAAGCTCCTGTGCCTCCTGCCTTTTCTCCCAAGAGTTGGGGGTTAAAGGTATGTATGTACTACACCTGGCTTAACTGTTCATCTTAAGTTGTTTCTTCCCATCCAGTTCCCAAGCCTGCCATGCTATTTGATGCCCTATCTGCAGGCTTCTGAATTCCTGCTAATACATTTCTATGGAAATTCTGGAGAGAGAGAGAGGGAGGGAGGGAGGGAAGGAGGGAGAAAGAGAGAGAGAGAGAGAGAGAGAGAGAGAGAGAGAGAAAGAGAGAGAGAGAGAGAGAGAGAGAGAGAGAGGGAGAGAGAAATTTGCACCGAATCTGGTGATTGGTAGAGATATTAAAGGTCCTTGAGCAGGTGTCGAGATTCTAACTGCATTCTTAGTATAACAAGAATGTATAGGGATTGGAGTGTGGAGGAACAGAAACACCAGAAGTGTGTGTGTGTGTGTGTTGGGGGGGGGCAGTCTTCAAATCTCACTCCTGTCCTTGGAATCTCAAGAGTGAAGCCTTAGGATGGGCCTTCATTTGTGACTGCTTGGCAACTGGTGGTATGGGAGAGTCAGGATGAGAAATCAGAGAGATTTTCAGGTGGATTCTACAAATGCAAGACAATGAACTTAGACACATGGTACTACTCAGTGGTCTGGTTCTAGGACAGCATTTTAAGAAGCCACCATGAATTCTTTGTCTTATTTGTTGAGTTTACTGAGCTAGTAGAAAGAGAAAAATCAGCAGTCAGTGTAAAACAGGTTGTGGTAATTTATTTAACAACTTTTGATAATGTGAATTATATAAAAGTAGCTGAGGTGGAATATGGGGGAAGCCCCACAGCATATCATTCTAAATGTAGTACTTAAAAGCATGAGCAGAAGAGGATAATAGATTCTTACCCTTGAAGATCTTCCCACAAGCCCCACACCACACATCCACACACACACACACACACATTTATTTAGAACCTAATTTAATAAAATACCTATCAAAAGAGGAAACTGATTACTTGGTAGATGAAGTGCTAAACAACAAGAGAGACTGTGCCTTAAAACTAGGTGGAAGACAAATCCAACACCCAAGGTTATCCTTGGACGTCCACATGTAAACTATGGCACATATGAACTGCAACACACATGCACACATGCATGCACGCATGCACGAATGAATACATGCATGCCAACAAATAAAAGCAGCTGAAAGCTGAGTGTCATTAAATTTCATGCCAGATGTATGCCCTATCAGACCTTTTCCATTGGAAGCATCAAGATTCCCACTGGATAAACGGGGCCTGTGCACAGAGAAATGAGTACATAGGAAGGTGTCTCTGTGTATCTTCACCTGTGAACCATCAAAGAGGGGGGCTTGGATTGTTTGAAAAGCAATTTATATCTCAGTAAAATATAATGCAGTGGCCAAGAAGTGACAGGAATTCACTGTTCCTGTTGCTTAAAATATCTGTTTTTACTTTACTTTAACTAATACATAATGATGTAACATTGTTCAATGGACACCATGTGAGATGTATGTGTGTGTGTATTTTGAGCAACTCAACTATTTTTTCAGAGGTCATAATTTTCTTAGTCATCACTGATGCAATGCTTCTTTAATCTATCAATAAATGCTGCCCATAAGTTTTGTCTTGGGCTGTACCTGGTCGTGTATAGCTTATTTATGTTTCACAGTTCGTCTGTACTCTTAGTATGATCTCTGCAGTGCAGACTTCTATTGAACTGCTTTCAAAATGTTCTCTAAAAGCTGTTTATAAAAACACTTAACATTTAACTATGAGATCATACTCCTAGGAATAACTGCTAATTCTGTGTTAAAGTGTTCTGTTCATTTTTACCCTTTACCAGTTCCATTAGCTACCCTCTATTGCATCCAAAATCGTTATTGATCGAGTTTTTTTTTCCTTTATTAGACTAATGTATGTTTTCCCAACAGAATACTGTTTTTAACGATAAACATCACAGATGGAATGTAGCAAGGACTGACGGGGAAACTGAACTCTCTGTTTGAAGGAATATTTAAAAGGAATAAGGGCCTCATTTTTGTTTATATCTGTCCTCTGCTGAAACAAGTGTCTCATAATTTATCTGTGAATAATTGGGCATGCAATCCTAAAACCTATCAACTGATATGTATTTACTTTTTAATGGTAAAAGAATCTTCATGTGACACTGACAAAAATTATAGATAATACAAGAAAAAATAAAGAATAAAACTAAAATAGAATTTACTTTGATAGTAATACCTAAAAAAAAATAACTGATAACATTTTGACCTGTTTTAGCTTGTACTTCCTCCATCTTGCATGACAACATAAATGAGCTAAGGTAGGATTATCTGCTTATAAGAAGAAAAGAAAAACAGAAACAAAACAAAACAAAATAGCATAAGTCTAAAATAACCCTGGAATTTGAAAGGCAACTTAAGAGTTGTTATGAAGCTTCCTAGTTTCTCCAGAACTAGCATACTTCTGACATATTCACTGATATGTCATCCTTAGAGTCTCCTATATGCTTCTGGAGCCTCATCATTATAATGTAAGCCTAGCTTTTCATTTATCTTAGCATCCTAACTCCCAGGATAGAGGAAGATAATTGAATGGGGTCTAACTTCTCTTAAAAGAGGTTTCCCTGGGAAATTCTCTCTCTTGTTTAACTTTTCTTATTATTGGTTCTTTGGGAATTTTACATCATGCACCCATGTTTCATGCATCTAACAGTCCCTCTGTATCTACCCCTCCCTCTTGTAGTATCGCCTGCAAAATGAAAGCTAAAAAGAATAAAAATGAATAATAATAAAATAAATAATTTAAAAAAACAGAAGTACTTCACTCCTCCATTGTAGTGAGATATCCACCCCACCCACACATGCAGCACTGACCACACCCATTTGGTTACTTACAGGTGTGTGGTCATAGGTGCATATGGGAGAGAGTTAGGTTAGGTCTGGAGTTCCAGACCTCAGTGTGCTCTCTTGGTTCTGGTCCAGTCATGGAGAGCAGCCTGGGTGTGGATCCTTGGAGCAAGAACTAATGTGTCATGACTTCTTCCTAAATAAAATTAATATCCTATACTAAACCTAGTCCCTTGTATCTTAATCTGTGTGTCAGCATCTGGAAGCAACTGGCACTCAACATAGGGCATGAACCAACGACCCTGAGATTAAGAGTCTCATGCTCTACCGACTATCTAGGACTACTATTGTCTTAACTCCGTATTCTCTAAAATCCTAATTATCCTCATTCTTAATTTCATTCTTATTGTTACCTTTCCCTGTATGTTGACCTATGGAAGTTAAACTTTCTGTGCTGATATTAATGTTTACGTCCTCCACAGAGAGCTAAAAATTTCCTAACAACAATCTTTGAACTCTCCAGCAAGAAGATGGGGCCCCACTTCATCAATTCCACTTGATTCAATTGGATGCCTCTGAACTAACAAACACCACTCGAAAACTGGTTTGGGACTATAAAATAAACCCCGAGACAACTCCAAACTAACTAGCTGAAACAGTACACTTCAGCCAAGCATCTCCGGCCATGCAAAGACTAGTTACAAATGTTATAGCTAGTCCCCTTGAGAATTTTTGTTGCTTTAATTTTTTTCCTACAGGATCCCATTATCTTCCCACTTCAGCAGGAAGTAATCCTAAGAAATTAACACCCCTTTTCCCTACTATTGGCATTATGGGATAATATTCACCTGCATAAGGCTGGTTTTTAGTTGTTTAAGGTTGGGTATGGAAGATGATGTTCAGACTTGGGTATCTCTTTTAGATAAGTTTAAGAGTATGGATGGGAAGGGCATGGTTAGGATAGGATATAGGCACATTTATGTATTTTCCAGTGGACTAACTTAAGCAACTGTTAGCTGTAGATAACTTAAATTGTTAGATTCCTGTATGTTGACTGTTAAGTCTTCTTTCTGTTTATAATGTTTTACACACAAATATAAAATTATTTTGATGTATATATATTTTGTATATGGATACAATGTAGGAGATTTTGTCATATTGCCCTTTACAGTTCTACCTCTAGTCAAGACATTTCATTTCTATCTCTGTCAGTGAGAAAAAATATATATGTATACAGTTACATTTCTTGAAGTCTTTGTCCTTGCTAAATTATTTTAGGAAGCTTCAGCCATTGCACAGCTACGTTCCTAAGAATTACAGATATCTTCATCCACATTTCTTATACCTATGAGATTAGGTAGGCATAGATTTTGATTTTCAAATACTTCATAGACCTGCAGAATATAGCATTTAAATGGTTAGTATTAGTACTCCATTGACATGAGACACAGTCGCTCCTGACAGCAGTATTGAACCTAGTCCCTTGTATCTTAATCCATGCATCAGTGCCTGGCAGCACTCTTTCTTTCCCATTGCTTCATCATTCATTTTAGTGGCATTAGAAGCTGCTATACTCTTTTGTTCCAACAGCTTTGCTTGCAAACAATGACTTGTTTCTATATACATCTCCTTGGCTATCAGATAGTTACATAGTTGATAGTTGAGTTCAGAGTTGGAGACTTAAGAGAATTTCAGGACAAATTAGAGGGAAACATGCCATTTTCTTTGAGGAGAATTATTACTAGCGGGTGGCTAGTAGGTGACTTAGATTTGTGTTTAGGTATGTTTGTCTATCTCTGTGTGAATACAGTAAGAATCCTTTTCTCTAAGCTCACATGACATAGTCAGTTTCTGTGAGACAACTGATTTTTTTTAGGCATTTAAAATGTTTTTACAAACAATTAGCCATTTCTTATTTTAAAAGTTATAGAAAATAGTACCAATGTTTCATTAGAAAAATATAAACCAACATGCTTCTGGGGAGGCTGAGAAAATTTCCCCTGCTGCAAAATTTGTGTGTGATGGAAACTGTGATGAATTTGAAAGATCTTATTTTAAATCAGTGCTCACTGCAGAAAGCCAGTCAGGCCTTAGAGAACCATTGAAGCCCTTCCATGTGCTGGGAAACTTCTACTTAAGACGCCCCGTTTACTTAATCACAATTAAACAAATGGTCAACAAATGTTTTTGGTTTGGAATAGAAGAGTAAATATGCTAGGATTTGTAGGTTATGATGGAGAATGAAGACACTTAAAATACCCACAAAGAAAACTTACATAACTCAAAAGAAGACAAACGTACTTTCTTTTAAACTGCTAAACACATACAAGCCGCCCAGGGCATTCTATAGACATGTGACAAACTTCCCTTGGCTGATTTCTGCTGGAAATAGCCCTCAGCAACTCACTTTCTACTTGGCCATGAGATGACACAATACAACCTTATAAAGAAATCAGGACTGATAGCTGGGAAACCAGGATTGGACCTACTGAACATGGGTCTCAGTTGGAAGGCCTGGGCAGTCTAAGGGGCCTCTGACAGTGGAACCAGGTTATATCCCTGGTGCACAAAAGGACTTTGGGAGCACATTCCCCATGGAGGGATACTCCCTTAGCCTAGAGGCAGGTGGGAGGGTCTAGTCCCTACTCCAAATGACTTGACAGATTTTGTTGATCCCTCCTGGAAGGCATCACCCTCTCTGTGAAGTGGGGGGGTATGGGAGGGCAGAGTGGTCGTCAGGGGGGGCATGGGAGGGAGGGATAGAGGAAGGGAGAGAGGGAGAGGGAACTGGGATAGATATGTAAAATAAGAAAAATAAATAAATAAAATTTAAAAAAAGAAAGAAAGAAATCAGGAGCCTGGAGAGAGGGCTCAGCAGTTACGAGCACTGGCTCTTCCATAGAACACTGGTTCAATTCCCAGCTCCAACATGGCTTCTAACAACTATATGTGACTACAGCTCTGGGAGATCTGACACTATCTTCTGGCTTCCACAGGCGTCTGAATACATGTACTATATATTTGCAGGGAAAACATCCATACATATAAATAAAAATAAATCTTCGAAATTACATTGGGCTGCTGGTTAGCAACACACAGAAGAAACTCTTGCCATCTTCCTGCACGATGGAACAGGGAGCAAGCTGGGTGCCCAGAAGCCCTGATCCACTTGCCTGCTGCTGGGCTCTATGCTTGACCTTGAACAAAATGCCTGAAACACCTCAGTCTGTCCTAGTATGTTGGGGCCAGTCAGTGTGGTGGTGGAAGAAAAGCCTGGAGGGCAATTCTTGTAGGAACACAGTGCCAATAAGGGTGTGATGCTGTTGTTTTGGACAAATGGAGAGAAATATGGAAGAATTAGGACAGTTGGAGAAAAACTTGCTGAGGGGTGAATAGTTGAGAGGTGATCCCTGCAGAATCAGTACTACAATAATACCACCGCAAGCAAATCTGAATGCATAGTTTTAATTAGGGTTGACAATTCAAATAGTTATCCCCCTCAAAACTGACTGAGTTGTTAGGCATGTGTCAGTCAATAGGAGGTGTGCATTCTCTAGAAGAAGTGTTAGGCTGTTTGACTTTCTTAAATGCAGCCGATTTAGGCACTGTTATGTAGTGTGGAAGATTGCAGAGTAGGAATGCTAATGAATAACAGTTTGGGTCTAGGGAGCACAGGGCATTAGGAGTGGGGAAGACTCAAATGTTGAACCAATTATGGTTTGTTGTTGTTAGTTGTTGAATCCTGAGCTGTTTATAAAGCGAACCAGCTGGCTTGATGGAGCCAGCGTTCTGGGCAGGTGAACCGATTTCGTTCTTACCGTAAATTTTATATGCTGCTTCCAAGGGTGATGATTTATACGCTGGCATGTTCTATATGGTCTGTATTTTAGGATCTGGTGCCCAACCTATATCCTATACCAGAGCTTACCCCCCCCCCCCCGGCTCAGTTGCCTATTCCTTCCCATGGGAATAAGCCATCCACTGTTTTAACAAGGCTCACTCTCTGTACCCTGCCCTAGTTGCCCTCTGTGGATATACTGTAAGATTCTCTTGCTCATTAGCAAGGTGGCAGCTTAGCTTTCATTTTAAGAAAGCGGAGGTTAAGGGCATTGTGTTACTTTTGCTTCAACTCCAAGATTTTTTTTCTTATAAAACTGAAGGAAAAATCTATATTGGCCAACCATTTTTTCTCCTTGCTATTGACATATTCATATTCTTTCTGTGTCTACTGGCTGAAAATGTCTGTGCTTGTTCTTCTGACTAATGGTGTGGTTTTTGTTTCTCTATGGTTAGGCTTGTAATGTTTTAAAACGTATTTTATTAATTTAGACTGGGTGTCTGTCTCTAGCAATACAAGGTACTTTCTAAGCTATTAAGGAAGAGTTTGTATCCCTGTGTGAGATAATATGATAATGTTTAATTTTTTTTGACCTTCATGGATAGTTTGTGTTCATGTATTCAAAAAGATGGGTGTGTGAGGGGGGATAAATTGGCATTTTTATGCTAAAAGTTGTTTTTCTAGTCAGTTGTGTAATAAATAATAAATGGAATATACTGTAAAAAAAATAAATTGGGTTTTCTAGTGGGAAACAACAAATGAAGGAAAATATTTTCCTGGGTCCTACCAGAGTCATGTGGGTCAAAATCTGGCTGTCTTGTATCACTTGAGGCTATGTCCTGTGAAAAAGTTGAAGGTCCATTTAAGAAACCATGAACAAGCCCATGAAAGAGTGAGGCTATGTCTGGTTGTAGGATTTATTTGACTTCAAGCAAAACTGGTTGATGAACCCTTTTAACGACAGACAATCTGAAATCTTTGTGTTCAAAGGGAAAATTAGGAAAGATAGTATGTTCAAGTTCACTTGAAAATAGAGACATCTTAGGAAGTTCGAAACTCTGTTTCTAGTCTCTGTTCCATTTAAACAGTATTGCAGCTATTTCTTTAAATAAGGACTAAGAAGCTTGGGTTGCCATCAAAAGGACAAGTGTTGCATGAAGTGTGTTAGTCATGAGTAGCAGCACCCCTGTAGGAGGGACCTGACATGCTGAATCCTAGATGTAAAGATGAGAAATGGATTGCGGCAGGAGCTGACAAGTAGGAGCCTTTGTAGAAGGTGAACATGGAGAGTGGGTTTGCTGATTTACTGTTTCTCATTGGCCAGGAGTTGGAGCACACATTAATTACAGCTCCACTCTGTGTTCTTGTAGCTTGAAAAGTGTATTGCACAACTGGATGTGAAATTCTAACTTTTGTAGCAACCATGACAGGCATGCATGTGCCACCTTTGTAGGTGAGAATAACCAGGGCTTGGTGAGATCAAACACTTTGCAAACATACAGAGTTATGAAGTTGTATTGCAACCAGATCGTTAACTTAAAGCCTGTGGATTTATGACATCCTGTCTCATAAACAGCCACATCAACAACAGCAAAAGCAAAATTCCAATCAAAACCAAACAAAGACCGAAAGCAAAAATTCTCAAAGTAAAATATATTGAAATAATTTGCTGTGGTGGAACAACTTGCTTTGAGATGAAAGTTAATAGGGGTTTGACAGAGTTCCTTGTAAAATATTTAAAATAAAGTCAAGAGTTCAGAATATCAGAGCTTCAGGATTTAGCTAGCAAGCTTTATTTGACATCAAGGCATAGGTGGAAATACGAATAGCATTTTATTAGCCCTAGGCATTTTATGATCTGAAAATGTTTACCTTTATACTCTCAGCTCTTGCTGTTTGCCACCACAGATGTTTTAATTCCTGCCATAAACCTCATCTGCTCTTGTTCTCTGCAACTTTGGCATGCCCTTCCTGCTGCCTGATATAAGCTTATTCCCTCTCTGCTATCTAAGACCCCTGGCTCTTTACCTTTCCTAGGAGTACTGTGTGGCCTGCTCCTCTTCATGATGTCATCACCTTCTCTTCGGGATGTGATAACCTGCTCTTCATGTTGATGCCATAACCTATACAGATTTGTCTCTTCAGTAAGATGTACCACACTGGCCCGCTGTTTCTCTGATAATCCCATTGGAATACAATATTTTTTGAGAGCAGAAAAGACGTCTTTTGTCTCCATAATCTCTGCCTGGTCTCTAGAACTCCTCAGCAAATACTGATTGGATAACTTAGTGTGTTAAGATTTACTTGGTTTGTGAAAGATGTATATAAATTTCTAATCACCCAAACTTTCGCTGTTAGACAAGCATTTAAATGGTATACTGTCCGGTGTGGTAGGATGCGTTATCTAGTTCCTTAGGCTTCGCTTCCCCTGGCTGCCTCTTGGAAAGTCTGAAAACCAAGTGCTCTTTGTGCAAATGCTCTCTTTGTGTTTGATATCAATTCAGTTCATGAAAGTCACTGTAAATATTTGTCATTCATTAGCTAAAAGCTATTGGAAAGTGACAGAATATGTAACTAATGGTAAGATTTGGGGAAAAAATAAAAGGGTACAGAATGATTTTAATGATATTGTGTCTTGTACTTTTATTTTTTAAATTGCCCCAAAAGTTTGCAGTGAAACTTTTGTTTTATTTTATCCAGTACTAAAATGAAGGCAAGAAATACAGATATTTAATCATGACCTCTTTATCCCACATTTTTGCTATTAGGCAAAGAAAGTATCACTCAAGAGTTAGAGATACTCCCTTAGCCTAGATAAACGGGGTGGGGGGTGGGGGGGTGGGGAGGAGGGCCTAGGCCCTACCCTAAATGACTTGATGATTTTGATGATACCTCCTGGAAGGTCTCACCCTTCCTGCAGAGTGGATGGAGGTTGGTGGGGGGGCATGGGAGGGTGGGAAGGAGAGGGAACTGGGATCTATATGTAAAATAAGAAAATAAAATAATAAATAAAAGAGTCAGAAGATCTGATGCAGGAGTCTCCAGAAGGAGATTCTCCCTCTGAGCCATAGAAATAGCTTTGTCTCCAAAGCATCCTCCACAGCGACCTAGCTGCTTCCTTCCCCATGTCTTAAAGTTCTCCAGCCTTGTTCTGTCTTAAGGAGTAAATGAAGAGAGGTGATGGGGAATCTTTTCAACTTTTCAAATTGGGAACCACAAGTATAAAAGCTGATCTAATTAGACAATTTCTAGATTAATAAGTTTTCCATGGCGTGAATGGACTCAGCTGGAGAATGTGTGAGAAGCAAGAAGCTAATATTTCAGGATTCTCTCACCACTGCTCCGAGGAAGGCTTCCCTTCCTTTTATTCCTCTTTTCTTTTCAATGGGTACCCAAGTAGATATTTCAGGATTGTAATCATGATTGAAATAAAGATGAAATACACAACCATTGCTGACTTCCCCAGTCCACTTCTGTATGCAATTTTCTGTTGTGTAGTTCTCCACTTTCACATTGAAAGTGAAAGGATTCAGTACAAATAAATACATCTACTCATTTCCCGCATGCCCACCATGCTTGGCAGAAACATACATTTAATTCAGTTATCTGTGTGGGGAGCAATCCCTATGTCTGCTGTTAGAATAAGAAGGTGGCATAAAAGGCAATGGCATGGTTAGCAGAAAGTTATGATTGGCTGATTTTTGTGAACAGGCAGTGTTTCTGAAAAGGACTCATCTTTTAGGAAGTGCATGGATCTGACAAACAATATACTAATAACCAGGCAGATGGCTGTGGTGTTCAGAACTGCGGTTTTGATTTGGATGTCTATACTTCTTGGAAGTCATGGTTGTTTAGCAAACAACACTTTAAAGGGAAGGGTTGCTGATATCCTGCAGCTGGTGGAAGCCTGCCTCCCTTTGGAAGTCCTGTCACCAACATCAGACATCTTTGACTAGTTTCTTATTGACCCAGTCCCATGACAACCATCCTGATAAAAGTAGGGTGTTGTAGTTTGCGTTTTTATTCTTGTGAAGAATCACCATGACCATGGCAACTCTTATAAAGGAAAACATTTAATTGAGGAGTCACTTAGTTTCAGAAATTCAGTTCATTATCATGATGATGGGGAGCGTAGTGACATGCAGGCAGATGTGGTGCTGTAGTGGAGAGTCCTACATCTTGACTCAGAAGCATCAAGAATTCAACAGACTCATGACTCGGTGGGCATAAGAAATCTCAAAGGCCCATCCCCCATAATGACACATTTTCTCCAACAAGGCCCCACCTCCTAATAGTGCCATTTCCTTTGGGGACCATTTCCTTTCAAACCACTACATTCATTCCTTGGCCCCCAAAGGCCTATAGTCATATAATAATTCAAAAATGCATTCAATCCATGTTCAAAAGTCCCCATAGGTTATGAGTCTCAAACTTATTTCAAAGTGTAAAGTCTCTATGGAATTGCCCCAGTTAGGTCCAGTTCATATTAGCCAATGGAAATTTCTTCCTATTATTTTTCACCAGAGCAATCCAATCTGGAGTATAGTTAAGAGATGCAACACATAGGTTTATTTTGTAATCCCTGAGAGTGTCACTTTACCTGGCAGAGTCCAGTGAGTGCCAGCACTGTGTCCTCCCAGGCATTTCAAATCGAGTTTTAATTTAGATCAGCAGTTCAGGAACAAATGATTTGCCAGATGCAGATGGCAGACCATCACTCGTCTCCCTAATGTCCATCTGCAGAATACTCCAGACTTTGCTAAAATGATAAATTGATGTGTCTGGTGGGAAACAGCTTGTCACCAAGAACGGTCGTCCCCACAAATGGGAAGCTGATTGCTACAACAGAGACCACAGGTGGTACTTGCCATAAGGCATCTGTGATCTCAGGGCTTTGGACGCTGTTTAGCTGGTTTGCTCTCTCTCTCTCTCTCTCTCTCTCTCTCTCTCTCTCTCTCTCTCTCTCTCTGTGTGTGTGTGTTTGCCAATGTCTCATTTCCTTAAAGACATGTTGTATCATTATAGGTAATATCTTTATGCTACAAATATGGCCAAGAATTCTTTTAATTCTGACACATCTCACAACCATAAATCAGATAATAACCCTATGAGTCCTGCAATTCTGCAGGAGGGCTTGGAGCATAGCTTTTCTGTAATGTGTTCTGTGTGTTCATTGAAGCTTCAACTTTAAACAGAAGGGAGTGTAACACACAGCCTATAACACTGATTAGGAAGCAAACGTCAAATTTTAGTTAGTAGGCAGCATAGTTAAAACACAAACTTTTTAAGGATTAGGAGCAACAGATTCTGAATCCCCCAGTTTCCGAACAGAGTAGAGAAGGAGAGATCTGAGCCTATCCCATCCTTGCCAGATTGCCAACTGACTAATGGGTTAGTCAAATTATCATCTCACACCTATGCAAATCCTCCCAGTGGCAAAGAGCTAACCTCTTCCCACAGAAGACTGAAGCAATTTGAAACTGTCTTCTGGTCCTTTTGCAGCTGAGCAAGTTTCTCTGTGTCACTTAAAAGTGATTACGTTTATATCCAAGGAACATTGATTGAGTATGAACTCTGCCACAAACACTGAGATCGGGTTCCAGGACAATATGGAGAAACAAAAACCCTAATGGATTTTAAATGTCATATTCTGTAGGTCTTTGAAAGGTTTGAAGAATGCCTAACCATCTCAAATACATCTTGAAAACCTAAGTAACTTAACTCTAAATTTTGACTATCATAGGTAACTATCTATAATCTGTACTAAGTTATACATTATATTTAAATGAGCTATATAAACACAATGCCTAAACAAGAGAAGAAATATACATATCACAAAATTGACCTTAAATTGTATTAATAAATGAAAATCCATTCCAAAACAAAGTATTCATATCTTCCTTTCCTATTGGCCAACAATGCTTTATTCATTAACCAGTATGAGAAACATATATACACAATGGCATCTCCCATCAAACTATGACACATAGTCACCCCCCAAAGAGTTCATAACCAACAATCAACAGAAAAGGAAAACTAAGAAATTACAGTACAACATGTCAAATGTCATGTTGGGAAACTCTGAACTCATAAATATTGCCACAACCCAGTGTCATGAAACATGTTTGCTAGTACTGACCAGGACCACAAGCACCATACTTTTAGAAAGTTTGTTATCCAGATTTGTGGGGCATGAGCAGTTTTGAGGAGTATGCAACATTTAAGGTCAGTTCTGTGGCTGCACTATGGATTCAAAATGTTAAAATAATGTAAGATTAAAAAATATTTATTATGTTTATTTAATGTGGATGAGTATTTTGCCTGTTTGTATGTATATGCACCGTGTGTATGATTGGGGTCTGTGGAGGTTAGAAGAGAGCAATGTATCTCCTGAAACTAGAATTACAGGCAGTTATGAACCACCATGCTGGGAACTGAACCCAGGTTCTCTGAGAAAGCAGTATGTGCTCTAACTGCTAAGCCACTTCTCCAGCTTGAAGAAAGATTTTTTCTGGATGGTTGGATTTTTTTCAAACAACGTTAAAATACAAAATATAGTTTTCACATTTTGAAATCCCATGTGTTTTCTTTATAACATTATAATGAGCACTTCAAGAGACTTTGTTCAGAGTCTCAGTTAACCCAGATTGGACATGGGTCATGTAAGCAGTTCCCAAATCATCATCTGATTCATAGGTTACTGGATTTGCAAATAGTGTTTGACTTAATCCTCATAACAGTGTTCTGGCTTAGATTTTATAGTCATCATTGCCTATCATGGTATTCCTGGCTCTATCAGTTACAATGAAGATGTTTGCCTGAGATTACTGAGGTGGAACTATATGGCTTATGATCTCTGAAAGTCAAGCTCCAGGTCCATGACTAAAGACTATGAGGACATGTTTTTTAGGATATTATCCGACTTACACAAACTTAACCCAATGAAAGTTAGCTATTTGTTGCACAAGAAGATATCTGCAGGCAGAATGCACCTCCTCCCCCCCCCTTTTTTAAAAAGCTACTTCCTTATAGCTTTTGGGTATGGTGCTTGTGGTCCTGGTCAGTACTAGCAAACATGTTTCATGACACTGGGGTGTGGCAATATTTATGATTTATTAAAGCTTGTCTGAGGATTCAGAAAGCAAAGTCAGCTACAAGTCATGTAAGCCAGAAGCTAGGAGATCATGGTTAGTATGCATCTTTAATCCTAGGACTCAGGATTGAGAGATAGAAGGATCTGAGTTCAAGGCCACCCAAGGACACACTAGATTGAATCAATCTAAAAGAGTATCAGATCACAGGCCTTTAATCCCAGCACTAGATGGGTATAAAAGATAGAATCAGAGCCTCCAGTATTCAGTAGGAGGTATTCATTCTCCAGCTACAATGAGACTAGGAGCACCCCAGTAATTTTAGAGGTAAGAGCTCTCTGGTAGCTTGGCTGCTTTGCTTTTCTGATCATCAGCTTGAAATTTGAACCCCAGTATCAGTCTCTGGGTCTTTTATTTTTCATGTTACACTGAGATTTTTGGTTTCCTACTCATAAGAAACCAAGTTTTGTGTTATAAATCAAGTGGTTTATATGCTGGTTTAGGGATTACTACTAGAATTTTATGTTGGAGTATGAGTTTATGGACATGTAGTTGTGGGCATGTGCATGCATTTGTGTACATGTGTATATTGTGAGTATATACTCATACATGGGAAGCTCCACAAAGGATTACTTTTATAACATACATGAATGCCATATGCTATATATCATACATTTTTAAAAGAGCATCATATAAAATTATATAATGGCTTTAAAGAAATATTGTTCCCATTCAAGATTTTTTCACTTAGTACTATATCCAAGTTTTACTCTATAAAATCTGGAACAATTTTACATTTCCAATTAAAAGCTAGAATGTTTATAGAATTGTATTTAAAGCTCTGGTGAATGTTGTGATCAAATGATCACTGTGAATAAAATTCTAGCATAGGTCATCAGCAAGTTCTATAGACATAAAATATTGATGATATTACTGACAACATCATATTTGTGAACTCACTGATTATCTATGTATAATTTTAATTTTTGGGAAATTATTGACTTTAAAAGAATCATTAGTTCTTTAAGAGTTTCACACAACAAGCTTTGGTCATATTCACTGCCCCCTCCACCAACACTTCCCAGATACACTTCTTTTTGGTATCTGACTTATATTTTTATCCTTAAAGACCAGTTTGTGCTGACAAAATATTCTTGGAGATATGGCTTCCTTTGGTATATAGTCAACTTACCAAGGGCTACTCTTAGAGAAAACTATCTCTCTTTCTCCCAGGAGCTAACACCTGCCAGTAGCTCTATGGTAATCAATGTGATTGTGTGCCTAACTCCCTCTCTGTGTTGAGATTTGGTCTCATGAGGGTTTGTACAGGTTTTTCAAAAACTGTTGTGCACCTACCTGCCTTGCTGTCTCTAGAAGACATTTCCTTATCATTCAATGCCTCTGTCTCATATTTTTTGGGTCCTCACTTCCACAATGATACCTGAGCCTTGGGTGGGGGTGAGGCATCCATATATTTGTTCCCTTTAGGAATGCCATTCTCCATTCTCTTACTCTCTACATAGTGGCTAGTTGTAGGTGTCCATGTTCATCACCATCTACAAACAGAAGCCCCTCAGATGAGAGTTAAGAGATGTAGAATGATGAATCATCAGGAGTCTGTTTAACAATATGTTGTTTTAGCAGAATAAAGTGCTAAATGCTCCCCTAGGAACTATGAACTATCCAGTTCTATGTTCATAATGGCTTAATAATGTTGCCAGGTATGAGTTTCATCTGGGGGAGGAGGATTTAATCTAATCAGAAAGTAGCTGACTCCTAATTTAGGTTAAAGATGCTTACTTTTTGGTTTTTATGAAACAAATTATTATTCTGTATCCTATGTTGGGTTAATGTTCATTATATAGCTCATGCTGGCCTTGTACTCACATTCTCTTCCCTCAGCTTTCCAAGTGCTGGGGTTATATGCATGGTACCATCATACCTTGCAGAATTCTTTGTCTATGTATTAAAAAGTTAACTTCTTTTATTTCTCAGAGAAAACAAAACCCTTCTTTGTATGTGTGTGGGCATATTGAGGGTCAAGATGGCCAGTCCATTTGTGTCAGCATGGACCAAATATGACAGCAGTGATATTTGTTTCCGTAGTGACTGTTTAGGATGCATTTTAATAAAGGTAGGTAGGCAGCTTCATGGCAAAGGACTTGTTTCCATTATCAATTATTCAAACTGGAAGAGTGTCATATTTCAATAAAACATTTGTTTAAATAAATAAAAAGAATGGGCCAAATATTAAATAACAGCAGTCGTTTCTTTAATACAGTGCTCAGCTTGAGGGCCATCCCTCTGTCTTTGGTACACAGATGTAAGGAACTAGCCTGGCCACTGAGAAACAGAATGAATAGTGCATCAAATGGGAGATTCCAGACTAAATTCTTCATGCCATAACTTACTTTTTAGTTTTGACCCAACTTTGGTTTTGAATGTGCAAGTTCTTTATTTTTGCAGATTTTATAGAAAACTCTTAAATAGGTGAGACAATTGTTGAGTGCCAGTCAAATGTACCCATGAATACCAAGTTTATGTTTTGCCTTTTGTGCCATTTTGCTTAAAATGAAGTTTTACTTGTGAAAAACAAGTGAGGAAAGATTAAAAAAAGATATCTAGAGAAAACTTTGTAGAGGAAAATGATGTTTATTCTTGCTTAAGGTTAGTGGTTTGTATTACTATGTTCACATAGTTCTCTTCTGGTGAATAAGTCAATGTAAGTGGCTTTTAAAACATTTATCATTTTAGAAATAGCTTTTGTTTTGTTATTGTTCACTACTTTCCATTTGCTGAAAATGAAGAAAAATTAAGAGTGGTTTATTTCGAGATTGTGCAGCAGTGTTGATGGCATGATGAGCCATCACTGAATGAGTGATTTGAGGGAGTGAAGAAGGGATCATGAGACCCAGCCAGTGACTGCAAGTCAGTCTAATTACAGAATGTCACAGTGTGAGTGAAGTTTTCATCTCAGAGAAGAAAACTGTGGAAACTGAGAAACAACATTACAATAGTAAGTGAGAGGTTTGAGCACGGAAGTAGAAGATGAAAGTGTAATATAGGGTCCTATAACAGTAACTATTATTAGAGTTTTGTCCTGATGGAAAAGTTTATAGCTTGAAAATATTTCATAGATCTTATATTCCTATTACTTACCTTAATAGGTTTTACTTACGACTATACATTAATTGAATCATATTGGTTATTTCCTCTAAATAAAATGTGCATTCAAACCTAATTACACTCATAAAAATGTTTGTCATGAACTTAGTTCCTTGTGTATCTCTCCAGATGTTGTATTTCCAGGTGTTAGTCTTTCCCCAAGGCTGTCCTTAAGTACCATCTCCAGTCAAGATAATCTTTCCTGATTGCTCTGTTCAGAAGTTTCTCCAGGTTTAATTGTCATTATACCCAGTGCTTGGGACTATTGGTTTTCCTTGTAAAAAGCAACAGTCCCAACCAGCTGTTGGTTGGAATCTTGGTATAACCTCTGTCTAGTTTGTACAGTTTGGGAAAGTCCTTAAATTATTCCCTTGTGTATAAAATGGAGAAATCAGTTAGTAACATCACTAGAAAGTTGTTATAAAAATGAAGAGAACTTGGTGTATAAAGTAGTGGCTAATACATTTATCATCATTAATGTGACACTTAATAATACCAGTCCTTTTCAGTTGTTACCTGTTACTTTCTGAGCACATGAAATAATCCTTGACATTCAATCTCATTCATTATAAAAGATACTGTCTATTTACATATATGATTTTCTGTTTCTTGTATGAAATCATCATACACAGTAATGTTTTTTTCATAATACATTTTAAAATTTAATTTGGAAACAATCTCATTTTACATACCAATCCCAGTTCCCTTTCCCTCCTGCCTTCCCATTTCCCCACCATGTCCGTCCCCCCACTATGTCTCCTCAGAGAGGGTGAGATCTCCCGTGGGGATCATCAAAGTCTGTCACATCATTTGGGGCAGGAATGAGGCCCTCTCCCATTATCTAGGCTGAGAGAGTATCCCTCCATAGGGAATGGACTCCCCAAAGTCAGTTCATGCACTACGGATAAATACTGGTTTCACTGTCAGTGGCCCCATAGATTGCCCAAGCCCCCTCAACTACACCAATGTTCAGGGGGGCTGGTTTAATCCTATGTTTGTCCCCCAGCTGTCAGTCTGGAGTCAGTGAGCTCCCACTTATTCAGGTCAGCTGTTTCTGGGGGTTTCTCCAGCATGGTCTTGACCCTTTTAGTCATCCCTCCTCCTTCTCTACAACTGGATTCCAGGAGTTTGGCTCAGTGTTTAGCTGTGAATCTCTGCTTCTGCTTCCATCACCTACTGGATGAAGGCTCTAGGATGGCATATAAGGTAGTCATTAATCTCATTATAGGGGAAGGGCATTTAAGGTAGATTATTCAATATTGCTTAGATTCTTAGTTGGGGTCATCCTTGTGGATTCCTGAGAATTTCCCTTGTGCCAGGTTTCTTGTTAAGCCCATAATGTGTCAAGGTATTTTTTTCTTGCTCTCCTTCTCTGTTCTTCCCCCAACTTGTCTTTCTTGATCCCTCACATTCTCCTTCACCCTCCCTTTCTCCCTTCCTCTTTCTCCTACTCCCCTTCCCCTTTTCCCCATGCCCCCAATTTACTTAGGAGATCTTGTCTTTTTCCTCTTCAGTTCCACTCTTAGGTATATACCCAAAGGATGCACATTCATACCACAAGGACATCTGTTCATATGTTCATAGCAGCATTATTTGTAATAACCAGAACCTGGAAGCAACGTAGATGCCCCTCCCCCAACCAAAGAATGGATAAAAAAAAATGTGGTACATTTACACAATGGGGTAGTACTCATCCATTAAAAGCAATGGGATTCTGATATTTTCAGGGAAATGGATGGAACTAGAAGAAACCATCCTGAGTCAGGTAACCCAGGCACAGAAAGACAAACATGGTATGTCTTCACTCATGTATGGATATTAGATATAGAACAAAGGGTAATCAGCCTACAATCCACAACCCCAGAGAAACTAGGAAGCAAGGAGGACCCTAAGAGAGACATACATGGACCTCACATTCGTGTTTCTATAATGCCTTTACTGTTAAGTATGGAATGATTCACAGTTAATTATCTATTCTCCACTGTTACTTGCTCAGGTTGTACCATCCACAGTTCCCTTTATGGAAAGTGACTAATGTACATCACTTGAGTCATACAGTTCTTCTCTTGGGCCAGATGTTTCTTTAAAAAGTTCTTCAAAGTGTGGGTTTACCTTTTGTCTTTCTGTCTGACTTCCTGCAAATACAAAGTTATATACTAACCTTATTCTAAGAGCAGATCTCCTAAGATGGGCATCCAGATATCCCCATATCTTCTAAACCAAGTAGAGATTTAGAATTATGTCAGAAGGTACATGTTCCCTCAGGGTATTCCATATTAAGAGTGACTACAAAGATAGTCACTCTTGTTCATGTGATTTTTGATACTCAATCCTCCTAAACACAAATTGGTACTTGTTGAGCAAAATGGAGATAGAGGGTTGCTGTTGTGCTTTCTTTGTTTGGGGAAACCGTTTTCAATGGGTGTCACTAAGTAGTCAGACTAGACTCTAACTTTATAACCATTTCCTCTGTCTCCTGAGCTAAGAATGTAAAGCATGTTCTTATCCTAAATGACTGACTAAATTCTGTGAGGGTTTTAAATATAAATTGATGTTGGCAAAACTGTCCTAATAAATTGCCAACAGTCTTCACCATAAAAAGGAGGAAGAAGGTGGAGGAAGAGGATGAAGAAGAGGAGGACAAAGCCATTGCCAGGGTTCTGTGGGCATCTCTAATGCAATTAGAGTTTAAATTCATTGGAGTGATCAGAGGCTCTGAATTGTCCCCCTGCTACTGCATTAATACGTATAAATTGTAACATAGACACCTTGTGTTTGCCAATAGTAGTCACATGATAAATGATAAATTATTTTATGTACCTGTTACTGTTAGGAAATAGCTACATTCATGCCACACTTAGCATACATATCTATTTCCTTCTACTGGACTTGGATTTTTTGTAGTTTTATATGTTGTTTTTTAAATGAAGAGAGTAGAATTAAGCATTAATATTATGTCAGGAGGCTTAAAACAAATGTTGCTTATTATTAGTATATCCATTTAAAAGGAGAAAATTATTTTATGAGGATATGTGAATTTTTTTTTAGTAAAACTTTTTAACCAATAGTGCAATGCCCTCTAATTATTTGCCCTGCAGACATGAGACTGTGAAGTGTTTTCAAAAACAAGTTCTGGAGGTAGCAGCGTGAAATTCAAATTCTAAATATACTCCTTTCTCTGTGTTGATTTGGACATATTACATAATACTTCTTTGCCTGGCTTCTTCCTCTATGAAATGAAATAATGGTTCCAGCAAGATGGCTTAGTGGTTAAGATGCCTTACTGCCAAGTCTGACAACTTGAATTTTAGCCCTAGCATCCACTTGGTGGGAGCCATCACATGACATGAGATGTTGCACCTACATACTTACCTTTAGAAATGAATTCTAGTAATGAGCTGCTTTCCAGACTTTCTTTAGCCTATTTTAATTTTTAATATTAAAATATTAGAAATTAATTTTTTCTCTCATTGATGACTTGCAGAGCAAAGTATATGTCCTGGAGGAGGCTGACTTGCATTAATTTTCCTGACAGCTGTTTCTTGGCACCCCTGAAAGCTGCCCTGGATCCTTGTTCTCTGTCAGCACTCTATTCCCACTGGCATTGTCTCTAAATTGCTTGCAGGTATTTTCATGATGCCAGCTCAAATGGAAGAATCTTTAAGTAGTGTTGTTGCGCAGCACTGGCCACATTGAAAGTCATTGCATTTGATCTTCCAGAGGGAATACTTGCAGGAATTACTTTGCAGTTGAGTTACTTCAAGTTGGAAAAGACAGAGCAAAACATGTAATGCTTCCAGAATCAGCAGTGTGAGTCAGCCGATTATAGAAAGCTTGTATCTTAGTTAGAGGTTCTATTGTTGTGATAAAACACCATGACCAAAAGCACCTTGCAGAAGAAAATGATTACTTTAACTTATTACTCCCACACCACAGTCCCCCATTAAAGGAATCCAAATGCAGGAACTCAAGATGGGAACTGAAACAGAGGCCATGGAAGAGTGCTGCTTACTGACTTGCTCTCCATCTCTTGCTCAGTTAAAATTTTTACAGAATCCACCAGCAGAGAGGTGGCACCTCCCACAGTGAATGTGTCCCTTCCATTTCAATCACCAATCAACAAAATACCACACAGCCTCACCCACAGGCCAGTCTTGTAGGCATATTTCCTCAGTTGAGGTCTGTCTCTCCAGGATGACACTAGCTATGTCAAGTTGATATAAAATTAACCAGCATGACGCGTTTGTTTTCTGAAAGCATAAAAGTTAAAGTAGAGGATACTGTGGAGGGAAATAAGTGGGCTAGTCCCAAGGAGTTCATACTAACAGATGTCCAGCTGCATACTAAAAACATTTGATAGCATTGTGTACCTTGGCCTCCCTGTAGCTCAAATTTCAGTACTCAAACAGAGAACAGATGGTGGGTAGCTATGACCTTGCTCTGACTTCAGACCCCTGAACCAGAAGTGAAATTCAAGTCTTTCAACTGTCAAACGTATTGTTTTATCCCATACCTAGAAGCATAAATAAGGAAACGCCATATTAATGCAAATAAAAAGCTGTCAGTTGTCTAAATGTTAAGAGAATTAAGAATGACTTCAACCTGTACATTCAATCAGAAACATTGAAGTTTGACACACAGTTATATTTCAAAAGTTTATAAATTTTGAATACTTCTAATTTTTGAGTGTTCTTCGAAGTTTTAATAAAAACACATTTTAAATTTGTGTATGTGTTTTCTTCTTGAGATACTACAACAATGGTTTGCAATTTTCTCTATTCCTCTAAGGTTGGCATAGAATCATTTATATTTATTGATGTCTTGAAAACTCAAGGAAACATAGAGATAGTCTTGACTCTCCTCCCAGTACTCTTCTCCCTCAGACTGGCATGAGTGTGCCATGTGGCACCATGTTTGCTTACACAATTTATGAGAGATGCAATTAAGGCTAGGATCACATTGCTGATCTAGAACAAAAACAGAGCTATCCAAGTGCAACAACATCATCCTGTCTTCTCAGGATGGTACTGGCCTTGATATTTCAGTAGTTCTTGAGCACCTATAGATGCCAGAACTATTCTAAGTTGTGTACAATGACTGAATATCTAAGTCTCAAAAATAAGCCAGTTTGCAAACAGATCTCCAGATCTCAAGTTGAACATCAGTGTTTGGCAGCTGCGGTGTGCACAGCTAGACCTCAATAAAATGTCTACATAAACTGACACACCTGCAAATCTATCTAAAGTTAGGGAAAATCTAGACACTCTGTATCTGCATTACGTAAGCAGAGAAACATGCTTTATACCACTTCCAACTCTGTATTAGTATATTTTGCACCTTAACATTACTTGAAAATGTTTCTTAAGTTGAGAAGACAATTTAGCAGACAGCAGTGACTTCATGAATCATAACATCAGGAGTTTAAAGCCTGCTTGTTAGTTAAACGACAACCTTTCAAATTGCTAAACAGGTAGAGACCATTTTCCAGATGTGGCATTTTGCATCTGTGCTCTGTTAGGCATCTTGTACAAGTATTGCCAAATGTGTGATCCGAGAATTGTGAAACTCTCAACAAAAAGGCTGGTACAGACAAGAATATCTTCCACTGAACTGTGTGCTTCCACAGCTGGTTATCTAAGAGCTTGCTGCTGTACTGTCATTGTGGGGGCGTTTATGAGTTTACCATCCTAAACACCTGAACCTTTTTTCCAAGTTAATTGTTTTTTATTGTACCATCAGCAAACTGTAAAATGTAGACTTGAAGTTGTTTTCATTGCAAATCCAGTGAATGCCCGATGAAATTCCTCTATTATAACATTTTGGAAGTGAAATAGCCTGTCCTACCTACTAAAGATTTGATATGTTATGTGACTTCGATTGAGGGAGCACAATGTGGGAGTAAATTGTAAGTCTGATGCATGAGATGTATGCATTTACTAGCAGTCCCTCATATGGTGACATGATTCTACTTGACATACTTGGATTTCCTAAAGCAAGAAAGACCATGGGGACACGGCTGGAACCAGCCTGTAGAGTAGCCACAATATATTTAATTGACTGATGGCATCACTGTTTCTGCATAATAGGATGGTGAATTCAGGACTAACTAATACACCTTATATTACTCTAGAGCTATTTACTGGGAAATAGCCATTCTTTCAGTGAGGAGAAGGTAAAATAAATTATGTTCTTTAGTGTTCCAGGCTATACATTTCACATGGCAGATCTGTATGTAAACAATGAAATATAGCACCATTATAAAGTTAAGTGGGAATAATGGGGGAAAAAGAGCAGGTCAAATTGTGCATAGAAGGGTTGGTTAGCTGGATCAGTGGGCAAGAGGTGCTTGCTGTGCAAGCCTGTCACGCTGAGTTCAGTCTTCTGACCTAAAATAATGGTGGATGGACAGAACTGACATCACAAGGTTGCCTTCTTAAGCTATACATATGTGCTAGGATGTGCATGTGCCATTGCATGGATACACACACACACACACACACACACACACACACACACACATACACACAAATAATGAATGAAGTCTTAAAAGTCTGTAGGGAAAATGAGATACCTATAAATCTATCGATTAATTTGTGTATGCATAAGAAAATTAAAGAGTATGAAATTAGCATTTTGTGCGCGGCAGAGTAGAAAAGGTCCTCCCCATTATCTTAAAAAAATTGGTTCAGTGTTTTGGTAAATTAAAAAAAAACAAATATAAGTGTACAAGGTAATATACTGAGTGAAATTTTCCTACCTACTTTCAATTAATAACAATACATATTACATAAATAAGTGAGAATCAGCAGAGGTGAAGGGAAACAGCCCTGTACCTGATAAATGATGTGTAAAATAAATTAAAGTAGCAGTACCAACAATGCAGTTGCTTTTAAAATAATGCAATTCGGTGTTCTGAACTAATCTTTGAGCATAATATAAGTGTCCGCAGAATACTGTTTCCTAGGATGTCAAGCTAAGAAAAGTGACAATAGATGAAGTTGTTTTAGAAGATCCTGTTACACTGTAATCTTGGGGTGTGAAGGAAAGTATAAAGTGAGGCTTGCCTGAGTCTTTGCCTGCTGGTGTACTCTTGAGATCACTTTGCTGTGTATCTGATCTTATGATCTCTTCTTGTAGGATGCACTCGGGATGGTAAGGAGGAGGGAGGGAGAGGCACATTTTTTTCATTGACCTTATTAAAAAGTTGAGTTTGCTAGTTGTATAATTAGGGAGCCCCTGTGGTGTCAGCAGTTGTGGTTAATTGAGTGCAGCTGTTTTTTTGCCATTCCTGTGAACAGTGACTACCACACTCTGCTGCGAAGTTACCGTAATTTCCCACACAACCATTCTCTTAGTCCAAGCAAGTCATGTTGTAAGTGCAGGATTGACTTTGCTTCTAAATCCAAGCAGCTGATCATTTCTCCTACTTACAGGGCCTGCTCTTCCCCTTCATTACGTTTCACTTAAAGGTGAGGTGGCCAGTTGTCCCAGTATACAGAGCAGATTCCAGTGCTGCTGTCTGTGGACACACAAAGGCTTTGCATCTTGAAGTCCAAAGCCAAATTCACAGCCAGCATACAAAAACACTACAGAGGATATTGAAGAAATCCTTTTCTTTCTTGAGATTATAATATAAGGGCATTATTTGCCTCTTTCCTCTCCTCCCTCCTCTAAATCCTCCCATTTGCCTCATCCTTCCTCCTTTTCAAGATTATGGGCCTTATGTAATTACATATAGGAGAATGCATATTTTTATATATGTTTATATGTGTATATGTATATATGCAAAACAGAAAGCCTCAGCCGAGGCTGCCTCTGTAACTTCAGTTGGGACTGGAATCGCTTATCATGACTGTGCTCACAACTGCTAAGCCTTCGGGTAACTCATCATCTCTTACTTTCCTCATTTCATTCGATTCTTGAGAAAGGAATGAGACTATCTAGTATCTTTGAAAGTTTCTGCCTCTAGTATTGCAGCGAAGTAAAAGGGCTTGATGATGTCAGAATCCCTTAATCCCAAGTCGCCTCTGCTCTACTTACTGAAGAGTCACACTGCATAATGACAGTAATGCCTGTAACTTGGGAACAACTGTCAACAGTCATAATGTTCACTTCTGTCTGCATTGCTGTTTTCAGAGCCTTTTTACATCTATTATCTCATCTGATGCTGGTGCAGACAGTTGCATTTTAAGCCACTTTTGTGGATTTGAGGATCATCTTCTCCCTGACTTCAGCTGGTGCTGATGGTGGGAACTGAGGAGAAATCCTCTGCTTCCCAGGAAGGACCACACAGTCTAAGAACTGTGATTTTGACTTAGACAAGACGCTTGTCATTTTCCTGTTGAGTCACCAGCAGTTGAGAATGGAAAGGAACAAGCCAAGTGGCCCTAGTTTTGTTTCTTATATGTTTGGCTGTGAGCCTAGCCTTTAATGGCTGAGCCATCTCTCCAGCCTGCATGTGTGTTTCTTCATTTTATTTCTTTAGAGGGCAATGGGTGGAGGAGAACAATAATACTTAGTAGAATGTTTAAAGCTGTATTGAATACCTTTTTCTTCAAAGGTGGGTTTCAAAGTTCTTTTTTTTTTTCAATGTTTTTTCACTCTACTTCAAAGGGAGTAACTATAAATGTATTCACAACACACAGTCATCAGGATGTTCATGAAACTGATAGAGCACCATTCCCTAATCGAACGACAACAAAAATGTTCTAGGCAGAAAACTCTTTTCTCTTCTGGACAAGAATAGGAAAACACAGCAGTTGATATCAGTTAAAAATCTCTCTCTCATGTTTTCAGATAGGAAGGTGTGTGTGTGTGTGTGTGTGTGTGTGTGTGTGTGTGTGTAGGTAGGTAGGTAAGTAGGTGGGTAGGTAGTAAACTCCAGACTGCAGAAAACCAGACTGCCATTCTGTAATGACTTAGAAGGAATAAATGATAGGTAAATAGGTAGGTATGGAGAAGATTGATAGATGATAGACATATGACATAATAGATGATATATGGCAGGCAGACAGGTAGGCAGACATATAGATAGGTAGATGTTTTAATGTTTTGTCCTGTTTGTTTAAAAAAATGATTTCATCATTTTGTTTAGATCTGAATGAGATATACATGTGACCTGAGTGTCTTTGAATTCTTAAAATATTCAGTCACAAACCTTTTCAAGACCCTAAAAGTAAAAAGACTAATCTGTTTAAAATCATTTTCCTTACATGGTAAGCATAGTACATGTTCACCTACTGTACAATTAAATGTGTTTACAAACATGTTTGTGTACATGCCATCTTCTTAGTGTAGACCCAAGACAATGAGGAAGACAAAACATGCTTCTTGCCCTCCAAGACTTCACATACAGTAACAGAACCTTCAAACCTCCTGTGTGCGCCATGTCTTTCCCGTTAGCCTTTAAATACTCTTACAGTGGCTTGTTGATCCTATGGATTAGCTTCTCTGTATATCAGTAGGTGAGCAATGGTTTTACTGGCTCTGCATCATCTTTCAATAGCCCATTGGATCTCTGTTCTCCTTCTTTCCACTGGGGTCACTATTAAAGAGCACTGTAAAACTGCTCTTGCCTGCCTCTGCCTGCCCCTAGTGTGGGCTGTTAGTAGAAAGAGATTGCCTACTTATTTGAGAAAATGATGAGGTCCCAGGAAAAGCCTCTTCCTGATATTAGATGTTGAACTAGAGATTTGCATAATGACCAGGGATTGGTTTAAATCCATAGATTTGATTCCCTCAAAATTGGTGTTCAATCGTGTGTTTGCACAGATGTTCAGACTTTTGACTTGAACTCTTCAGAAATCTAGACTCTGCAGAGAATCACAGCAGTGATAGACATACACTCATGCCTGGGGAAACAGTGCTGTATTCTTGAGTAGTGAACTCAGTAAGATATGCACAATTTTCAAATAGCTACTTCAGTTTAAATCCAAAAGAAAAACAAACAATCTTCATATTTGTTGTCTCCAACATAGCCCACAAGTGTTTCTTTATATATTTTACTGATGCAGTTATCATTAAGGTTGGTATGTAGCTGAAAGTGACCTTGAATTTCATGTCTCTCCATTCTGAGTGTAGGGATGGCCATCACACTCACTTTTATGGGGAGTTGGGGATCAAACCCAGTGTGTCATGCATGGAAGGCTAGCATTTCACCCACTGAGCTATATCGATCCTCAAACTTTTAAAAGCTGGGTGTAGACTTTGATGTTGTCTCCATTACTTCAGAAAAATAACAATAAAACACTGGCATAGATGGGAAATTGTACATTACATGCATTCCAAGGCTATGTCTAGTAGACAGACTTTCAGAAACACATGGTGCTTTTAGTATGCCGCTTTTGTCTCGAATGTTCTCATGGTCTCTATTCTCTCTTTTTAATTTTGTCATCTCTCAATGATCAGTGAAAAGGAAACATATCACATATTGTTTCCCATAATAACACTCAATATTATTTTTATTCAGTTGCCTTCTTATATTGTTATGGTTACCTTCAGTTACTTTCTCTATAACCTTGTAAGTTTGTTAACATCAAAGTTGGTTTTGTGTCTTTGGGTTTCTGTTGGCTCCCAGCATACAGAAGACACTGTGTATGAGCCATAGCACTTTGCATGCTACATATAACACCATTTTATCAGTAGGAACTAGCATTACTCCTGTTTTATTGTAATTAGATAGCTGAGGCTGATATGGAGAAAGTAACTCTGAGTCATGTAAAAATCTAAAATAGACTCATCTAAAAATGGGACCTAATGGTGTACTTAGAAATATTGCAGAGTGGGAAGTACACTCGTAATCACCATGCTTTTATTTCAGTCAGGATAGATGGGCTATGTTGTGGAGAACCAAATCCTCAAAACTCATGTCTTAATGTAAAGAGTCTGTTTTTCACTCATGGTTATGCCTTTATTTTGACACTTTGTTCCTTGTGGTCTTCAAGTTAAGAGCAACTCTTATCTGTTTGTTATTAGAAGGTAAATGGGCAGAAAGGAAATAATATGATGAATCACTTACCCGATCTTAAAACTTGTATTGCTAGGCCTGGTGCTGGGTGCTGTAATCCTAGCCCATGGCAGGAGGTCAACATGGAAGAGACAGAGAGACACTGTAAGAAAACAGGTAAATAAAGAAATAATACAACAAAATCCCTCTGCTTAAAAGTGTCTATAATTCTCATACTTAGAGGCTGAGGCAGGAGAATCATAAATTGGAGGCCAGCCTTACTTACACCTAGATAGCCAAGCCAGCATAGGCAATAAAATGAAATCCTGTGGGACCTGTGTCAGATTAGAATTGGAAGAGGTGATAGTGTAAGTTAGAAACAGGGACAAACACTGGGGAGATAAGAGCTGAAAACACATAAAGGAAAGCTTTGCGCTGGATCTGACTGTGGGCTCAGATTAGTAAGTGGAATAGAGAATGAATGACATAAATGCTAAAGAAGCAATTTGATTGCTGAAACAGATGTGAAAAGTGAACTAAAGTTCTTACGGATGATGACTCATTATGACATCTGAATGGCAAATGTGCTCAACTGTTATTTATTTTTCTTATTTTACATATCGATCCTAGTTCCCTCTCCATCCCTCCCTCCCTCCCTCCCTCTCTTCCACCCTCCCATGCTCCACCACCACCCTCCCATCCCACCTCCCCCACTCCACATGTAGGTTGAGGGGTCATCTAAATCTGTCAAGTAATTTGGAGTAGGGACTAGATCCTCCTTCCTGTCTCCAGGTTAAGGGAGTATCCCTCCATGGGGAACATGCTCCCAAAGTCCTTTCGTGCACCAGGGATTCATCCTGGTTCCACTGTCAGAGAGGTCCCTGAGACTGCCCAGGCCTTCTAACTGAGACCCATGTTCAGGGGGTCTGGTGATCAACTGTTTTATAAATAATTGATGATACTGTGTGGGTGAAGAAAGCACCTGGAATACCCATTTTATAGATGAGAAGAACGAATCCCAGTACCCCACGACCCCAGTTAAGGAGCAGGCATGAAGAGCCCGTTGATCTGGCTTCTGAGTGCACATGTTCAAATGTGGCTGCTTTCTGGGAGTGAACTTATTGGAAGAAGATAGGAGGGCACAGAAGTAGAACTCAGGTAAATCAGCATCATCAACATATCAACTTAAGTATGTCAAATGTTGCCTCAAACTGGATTACAGGTGTAAGTGTAATTGGTTGCTAGTTCTTCACTCTGTAGTGCCTCTCTCAGCACAGAAACACAGCAGGTGTTTATAAACATCTCCTGAAGTTGTCAGTAGTTTCATATTCATCAGAACTCTCTGTGGTTGTTGGAATCACCCAGCTCTACTGTGGTTGTTGATGTCAATGTCTATTTGGTCACCAGTCTTAAGAGAGTCATCTGGTCTCATTCTGAAATAAATAATGACAGGTGGGCAGAAGATGGCTTGCAGTATATTCTGTATTTTTGGAAAAGCCTCAAAGACAATAAATTAAATACCCAGCTGTACTTAGATCATACTGTTGATTTTGTAAAGGGAAGAGAAACCTTGAACCAAATGAACATATGGGAAACATTTGATGGACTTAATAGATTTTTATCTCTCACCCTGTATGCACATATATACATGTTTAACAACAATAATTACAGAAGCTGGGGTAATTTGGAGGGAGAAGGATGGGGCAAATTGTATAACTATGGTACTTGTGTGAAATTCAAAAAAAATTAAAATTTTATGTTTAAAAAATAGGCCTTCAGTTAAGAGTGGCAGAGGATAAGAGGCTCTGCTTTGGCTTAATGGTTAATAGTGTGTGCTGCTTTTGTTGAGGACCCAAGCACAGTTCCTAGCACCTGGGTCTGATGACACTACCTCCTATAGCCCCAGCTACAAAGGAGTCTGATGACTCCAGCCTCCACAGTCACCTCCACTCACATGTGCATAACCCACTCTGTCACCATAGACACACAATTTAAACCAATACTATAAACACAAAACCAAGTCCTACTTTGAGGAACATCTGTTCTCATCACAGTCTGCTGGCTCAATTTGACTTTCCTTTCCATTTTTGATGCTACTGCACATTCCCAAATTCTATTCAGACCTGCATTTCATTTTCTTATCTCCCTGCACCACCAAAGTAAACTTCCCTTTTAATTTCCATGCTTTTATCCTTTAGGTTACTTTATTTCTTATCTGTTTCAGCTCTGCTTGTATGTCTGCTGAAGAACAATGGTCTGTGTATCTTATTACTTGGGAAGGACTTGACCCAGAACTCAAAAAATGCAAAGTATCTGCTTCCTCTTGTCTCAAAAACACAGAGCCTCTTCCGCCAACTAATCCTGGATACGAAGTTGATATCCTGTCTATGATGGGTTTTATTTGTTTTTTCCGGGTATTTTTGTTATTATTTTTAGTTGGTTTTTCTGAGACAAGATCATATTATGTACCCCAGTTTGGCTTGGAACACATCTTCCTGCCTCAGGCTCCTGGGTAAGCACCACTATGACATGGTGTGACTTTAAGTTTTAAAATGAGATTGCCCTATGTATACCAGAATCACTACACTAGAGAGAACTTTACCAAATAGTTTGAGTGTGTATGAGAAATGAATCTTTCATCTTTACTCAAGAGGTTCTGAGGATCAAACCTAAGCTCTTATGCATTTTAGGCAAGTGTTCTACCACTGAGCTACATCTAAGCCCTATTCCCTATTAGCACCCCCTCATCAGTGACTCCAATTGCCTGCAGCATTATGGGCCACAAGGGTGAAGTTTACTGAGTCAACAGTTCTGTTTCTCAAATAACCTAGAGATCTAGGCTGGTTGTTTTTCTTTGCCAGAGATGTTTACCTTTATCCCAGATGTTAACAGACATTATCACATTTCAAGGTGTTACACTTTTATTAATTTTATGAAGTAGTTGAGAGTGATGGCATATTCTAAATATCTGGGCTTATTTATTTGTCCAAGATCACCTGATATAGACTAGAGGAAATAAATTTGGCTGGTTGGAGGGGCCATAGGGCAACTGCAGCTGTGACAGTTTTATTGAAAGCAATCAGACTTTTATATCATCATCAGAAATAGAATATAATGGTGATTTTCAGGATCAATACAGGGAACTTTGCAAGTCATACAAGGTATCCTAGGTTAATGTCCACAATCAGTTGTCCTATCAAGCCTTCATGCTTCCACGACTACTAAAGGAACATATAGAGAAACACAAAGCAACCTGAATGCTTCAGTCCCTGAGGGAGTACATCAGTATCTCAGGGACTGGAAGGCACATTGTGCCCTAGGAGCAATGGACTCTAACTTGAAAAGCCTATGATCCACGTGTCTCAAGCTAGGCCAAGTCAATTCCATGGTTCCCTGCAGCAGATGCCATAACCCCATTAGTTGGAAAGCTGAAGCATGAGAATGATTGAGTTTGATTCAGGCCCATGCCACACAGTAAGATCTTGTTTTAGGAAAGTGAGTAAACCTCCAAACCTTCAAATTTACAATATCTTGCATGAGGCAGTTCCAACATGGTGCATTTCATGTAAAACCCACTCACTTGCTTATGTCACAGATGCAATGGAGTGGACTCTTTCAGAAGAATTCCTCTGAGGAAAGTACTTTATACCCTATACAGCATTTCTCAGGAACTTAGAGAGTTGACTATTGGGTCTGTTCATGATAGGGTGGACTACCCTGACACTGGTTGATGTCTGCGAGCAGTAATACAGTTCTGATACAACAGTGTCTCTGAATCATTTAGTTAATACGAGCAATAAATAAAATGTTTGTGTGCTCATGTCTGCTTGGGAAATAAATGTCTTGATTTCATCTTGATGCTTGTTTTCTATGAATCTTGGAAGCTATTTCAGTATTTATTCACAAATAGGAAACATTTTCCTGTCAGTTCATTCCTTTGTAGGGATTATGAAGCTTTTTATTAATTAAAAGTGTACCACTGATCAACTCCCTGGGTCAGGAGAATTATGGGATACCAATGAAAGTTAAATTTTGTTACAGGCAGGCTGTTTATATTGAATGCCAGTTATACTGATAAATTATAAGTAGGTTACTATTCTCAGGAAAACCTATAAATAACTTCAAAAGTTTCTGTATATTGGAAATTCTTATATTTCTTCAATATGTAATCATTAATTATCTTTATGCTAAAAATAGAATCCATTTTGAAAGTGCTGTTGTGTTTCAACAACAAGCTTATCATTAAATTAGTTTGATAACATGAGTGCTTGACTGAGTCTTAATGTAGTATGGCCACTTTTGATCTCACCATCAGGCATTTATTACTAATATTGATAAAACTGTTCTGTCTGATGATAAAGATTTTTTTAAACATCTATTTCTATGAAGCAAAAAGCATTATTTTCATTTTGACAAGTAGGTCAAATGTAAAACTTAAAAACTGGATGCGTGTGTAATTGGACTTCCAGCTATGTTTCCTCATTCTGACCTTTCTGTTAATGGATCTTGCTTGTATTAGAGGGAAAGCACTCTGACTGAAATTTTGGTTAGTATATTAGTGAAACATCTTCCCAATCAAGTCTATACACATATTTGGAGTGGCACCAAATGTGCACCTAAAGGATGTAAAATGCCTAGACATGTCCTCTATGGGTCTTTCATTTAGATTCAGGGTCCTGTGTTTGGGAGTGACTTGGTTTATACTAAGGAAATTTAAGTCATTGTATTTCTTTTTTTATTAATTTGTTTTTATTGAGCTATACATTTCCCCCACTCTTCATCCCTCCTCCCCTGCCACTTTCCACCATCCTCATGTCTCCTACACAACCTATTTACTCAGGATATTTTGTCATTTCCCCCCTTCATAGGCAGTTCCATGTGCTACTGGTGTTGCATTTAGGAAGTGGTCTCCTGCGCCAATGCTTTCAAGTTGACTTCCTACTTCCTCTTCTATGAAGTTCAGTGTGGTTGGTTTTATGTTGAGATCTTTGATCCATTTGTACTTGAGTTTTGGACATGGCAATAGATATGGATCCATCTGCATTCTTCTATGTGTCAACATCCAGTTATGCCAACACCGTTTGTTGAAATTGCTTTCATTTTTCCATTTTACAGCTTTACCTTCTTTGTCAAAAATCAGGTGTTTATAAATATGTGGATTAATATCAGGGTCGGGTCCTTCATTTGATTCCATTGACCCACGTGTCTTGATTTTTATGCCAAGCTGTTTTCATTCTGTAGTTCTATAGTAGAGTTTGAAGTCAGGGGTGGTGATGCCTCCAGAAGTTCCTTTATTATACAGGATTGTTTTGGCTATCCTCGTTTTTTTGTTTTTCCTAGTCATTATATTTCTAACTGAAATCCACCTATAGGCATTCCTTATGGTCTTTCCTTTATTTGCTTGTGCTTTATTAATCATTTAAAAATGATTAAAACCACCTGGCATGGTAATGTATCCCTATAATCTGAAAACCCAGGAGGCAGAGATAGTCTTGTTGTTGGTTGGTTGGAGGTCAGCATGGTCTATATAGTAAGTCCTAGGCTAACCAGGACTACACAGTGAGCCCTTATTTCAAATAACCCAGTTTGGACGGCAAGATTGCTCAGTGGGTAATGGTGTGTACTTCAGAAGTGATGATGATGATGATGATATATATCACAAGTATCACTTTAAATAAGTCATTTCATAGAAGTGGTATAAAACTGTTTTGGGGAGATATGAATAAATGCCTTCTCATCCCAGATTGAGCACTGGCAATAGGTAAAAGGTAAAGTTCCATCATAGTCTAAGTTAATGAACCATTGTGTTTATTTGGCTTTCAAAGTTTTGCTTCCAGGAGAATGGGTAGCTTCCAAATAGCTGCATTTCCATAAAGTCCTACCCATCATGGATGATGACCTCATGGGATCGAAACCATTAAGTTCTCACCATCAGTTACTTTCTGCTTCCTGTGTTCTCTAGTATTGCTCAAGATCACTTGTGGCTGGTAGATGTTTGTGTGTGGGGGCACCCAGAAGGGAATAGTACCATGGGTTTAGGTAAGAGGATCCTGTGACTCATCTACCACTATATTGCTTTGTTAAAGCAGTTACCATGTCTTCTAGGCCAAAGTAATCTCTATACCCAGATGCAGATGGGTTGACCATGTTAAGCCAAGAAGAATAAGCCACACTATACCAGGGATACAGAATATTCTATAAAGATTAAGCCACATGAACATAATATCATCTTTTTTGCATGAAAACTTGGATTGTACTTCATTCCCAATAGCATGTCACTACCTCAGTAACTTTTCTTGTGTCCTACCATCCTCTAAATTAAAACCTAAACTCATTTATCTTTGAAAAGAACTTACACAACTTAATCGAAATAACTAGTGACTCACAAGTTGGGTCCATATAAAAAAAATCATTTGATTTGTTCATAAGTATTAGATTTATTTAAATTCTCCACATACACAGATTGGTGAAATAAATTTCAATCTCTACTTACATTTGAAGTAACAATTTTCAGAGTTATTACTGACATAGTATTTGAAAGTTAAAAGTAAACTTTCATTTAAATAATAAAAATCATACAATGCCATACACACATTTCTGAACCTCATTTGAAACCATAAAAATAAATGTCAATTAGTAATTTAGAGAGATGAGTGTTAGACAAATTTATGGAAATATTACAATGCTCCCATGGAACTATTTTGAATCAGTGTAATTACAATTTTTAAGTAGGAACAATGGTGTTTGAAAGCATTTGGTACTTTTTCAAACTTTCTATAGTAGAAAACTTAAAAGAAATCAAATGCCACAAGTAATTTAGATTCACTCATTGATGGTAAGATTGCTACTTTACAAATTCCCTGTTGAATAACTAATATATGGATGTTGTTATCCCTGCTAAGTTTATTAGTTTAAAATATCTTAACTTCTATATTAAGATAAAATTTAAAATTCTTACTGAACATAAAATTGTCATAAAATTCTACATAACTTCTAAGAGCTTGGCATCAACTCTACCAGTAGAATACTTCTTGTGAGCATTCAGTTTGTCACTGTGGAAGACTTTCTTTGTAATAGTTCTTGGAAGTAACTTTTTCTAAATTAGATTAAAATATAGCATTTGCCCTGATAATTATTTTAGAGTTTGATGATAGAGGTATGTAAAAAGTTATAAAGAAGTATTGCTTAATCCACTTATTATAGAGATTGGGACTCTTGAATAGCTTGTAATCAAGGAAGACTTTTTTTGGGATATGATTATGCAAATACACATAGCTGCTGTGATTCATTAAAGCACCTGAAAGGATAGAGGAGAGGAAAAAATGCTACACGTAGAGAAAGTAGAAAGCATAGAGGTGTTAGGCTGTTTCTTTTCTTAATTTTGTGTGTATGGCTTGTGTGGTAGGTGTACCTACCCAGAGCAGGACAATGTGAATCTTCCTCTAACTCACTCCATCCTGTTGCCTTGAGACATGGTCTTTTAGCCATTGAACTTTGGTTTTACCTGTGTGTGGCCTCAAGCACTAGGGTAATTGGAGCATGCAGCCATGTCCAACTTCTTGGATGAGGATTCAAACTCAGGTCTTCCTGCTTGCAGAGCAAGCACTCTTACCCCCAGCCCCAGGATATTTAATGTTTAGAGAATTTTGAGAAATTTAACATTCCTAAATGTCAAGGCTATCAAATGTCAACATAGGTAGGTGGAGGGAAGAAAGGGGAAAGAGTACACAAAGGACTTTATGTTCCAGGCCAGATGCCTGAGTTATCTCAAGTAGGTACTTAGAAAGCCATCACACAGATTTAAGCAGGAGAAAGACATGGTTGAGTGTGAATTCAATAATCATTGGGAAACTCTGTGGAGATGCTGAAGGGGAGGAGAGGAATTAAGACAGTGCAGTTGGCTAGAAAAAAGATGACATCATCTTAGGTCAGGACAGAAAAAGTTGAAAGACATGGATTGATTTTAGGATGTAGGCTCTTAAATATGCTGTACAAGGTAAACAAATTAAATACAGAGCAACAGTGAAGGCAACAACCATAGCAGACCATGGACCATGAGGATGTCACCCCAAAAAGGCCACAACAGAACAGAGAAGTCTGTTAGGGAGTGGCCTGTTTAGAAAGTGCCTTGAGTACAGGGAGAAAGAGATGATAAATGGAAACATAGATAACACCATTTCCTTTATAGTTTTTCTTGTTTCATCTATAAACTAAAATGTCTAGCCTGGGCATCCAGAGGGGCATTTCCTTCCCTGCTCCTTCTGTTAGGTTCTGAAGAGGCACATCTTCATAGCCTCAGAATCTCCTACCCACTGCCACGTTTTGCTTATAGATTCCTGCTTGTGCCATCATATTTGGAGAAATGTCCACTTCAAGAAGTTCTGGTTATTTACCAAGATCCAGATTTGTCAAACATGTAGTAGTATGCATAACCACCCTGCATAAAAAAATAAACTTCCTTGATGGTCAAGGAAGTCCATAGCCCTGTGTTAATATTTGTTAGATTCATAGGATAAACTCCTATGAGAATTGTGCTGAATGTCTCTTAGATGGAATAGATTCTACATTATGAGTGAACATAAGGAGAGAATTTGTTGGGTAAGTGAAACTAGAATATAGGATAAATTTGTTTTCTAATTTAAATGAGCTCAGGGCATTTTCCCAGGTTTGTTTTTCCAATGAATAATTTCATTGCTCTATTTGTATTTATAATTTTATTGGGTCTTTTTCTTTTATAGAGCAATTGTCTTCAAATGCTTTCAAACTAGATCTTGCGATTCGACTTTCAGTCTATGAATATTCAGCTTCTGTGTAAGAATTTCATTCTGATATTGGCACATTGTGATCACATCTTCCTTAATGCATTTCTTGCTTTCCTCATGAAAATTGATAGCATTCATGCTCGTCATTTATGTGATTAGAAAGACAGCCTCTCCCAGTATGACCTCAGGAATGTTCTTTGCATTTCACGTGTTGTAAGCCACCTGTGCTCACTCTCGGCTTCTCCTGATTATCTTTAGTTATTTATATTTCTTCAGAGTCACTCTCTCACTGATTGTCATTCTTCCTGGGAAGGCAGCTTGCAGTAATATCACCATTGCATTGGACCACGAGTTTGATGTACTTTGAGTGAACATAACTTGAAATACATTGCACATCGCAGGGCTATTTTTTTCCCATTGTGACCATTCTGTATGATTGCTTATCTTTTAAAGTGGAGTTGTTTTAATTTATGACTACCTTTTAGCCAGAATTCAATCAGCATTCTAGATAAATGTCTATAAGGAAAATGGCAAACACATGCTCAGGGAGAAAGGACAAGAAGAGCCTTTGAACAGACAGATCTCATCATTAGCTCATCTGACATCATTTGTTCACTAGGGGATATATAATAAGAAAGTACAAGATGGAATCTAAATGAAACAAAAAGCAGAATAGTGTAGAATAGTGTGCGAATTTATGTAGTCTGACTTACACTCAATAGAGAGAAGTGAAAAACAAACTTTCCTATCTTTAACAAATATATGTAATCATATGAATTCCGTGTAAACCACACCACTTGGATGGACTGCTAACAAGAATGCTGCAGAGTCCACCTTGCTTGCAAGCTATGATGTAACTTGTAAATATTCCTGATTGCTCCATAAAACAACGTTAATGTAGCATAAAGAAAGCGCTTCAATAGGAAGGGAAAGTGCACTGCTTTTTTTTTTTAAAGTCTCTGTTACTTTACAAAGAAATTCAAAGAAAATGTGAATGTTTTCTTAATCAAATAGCAAAGATTATTGTTGTTTTTCTTTACTTAATGTTATTCCCTTTCCTCAAATTCCACCATTTTTAAAAAATAAGTTTAATAAAGGAAATAAAAATATATGTGTTGTATGCATATTAAAAATAAGTCAATAAACCAATGTTTTCAAAGGCATTTGTCCCAAAGTGATGGCTGGTTGCCCACACATGCTTTAACTCTTCATCTTTATTATTATTATTATTATTATTATTATTATTATTATTATTATTATTAATATAATTTAAATTTGAAACAAGCTTGTTTTACATATGAATCCCAGTTCCCTCACCCTCCCATCCTCCTCTATCAGCCCCACCAAACCCCAGTCCATCCCCTTTCTGTTCCCCAAGAAATTTGAGGCCTTCCATGGAGAGTCTTCAAAGTCTATCATATCATTTGGAGCTGGGCCCAGGCCCTCCCTCATGTGTCTAGGCTAAGAAAGTATACTTCTATGTGGGATTGGCTACCAAAGTTCAGAGGCCCCATAGACTGCCCAGTCCTCCCAACTAACACCACATTCAGGAGGTCTGGGTCAGTCCTATGCTGGTTTCCCAACTATTAAACTACAGTCCACGAGCTCCTCTTTGTTCAGTTTCTATGGGCTTCTCTAGCCTGGTCTTGACTAGGCTTTGCTCATCACTCCTCCCTCTCTGCAATTGGATTTCAAGAGTTCAAGTCAGTGTTTAGCTGTGGGTATCTGCTTCTGCTTCCATCAGCTACTAGATGAAGGCTCTAGGATGGCATATAAGGTAGTCATCAATCTCATTATTGGGAAAGGGCATTAAAGGTAGCCTCTCCACTATTGCTTAGATTGTTAGTTGGGGTCATCCTTGTAGATTTCTGGGTATTTCCCTAGTGCCAGATTTCTCTTAATACTCCCTCTGTTATGGTATCTCTTTTCTCGCTCTCCTCTATTCTTTCCCTTGGGGGAGAGATGGGCATAACTTTGCATCTTTTGTGGCTTTTGGAAAATCAGTGTTTGCACAATTAGGGAATGAGATAGTATATTATAAATCACATGACAGTTGACCAATTGATATTGTTTTCAGGACTTCTCTATGTTCTCTTGACACTAAAATTTCTGACAATGGTCCTTTGTTGAAGAAGTCTTGTTCCCTTTTGTGTTTTCAGAGATGAGTTCTCATGGAACAGTTTTGTGGGCATCCTATAATCTTGTCTGATTTCTTTTCTGCCCCTCACCCACATTTTCACTTTTGCTCTGGGGATTCTTCCTCCATCCTCTATTCCTGCTTATTGTTTTCTTGGGTATCCAGGCCAATCCTTTCCCATTCTGAGACAGTGAGCCCAGGTGAGTTATTACTTTGTTATCGTTAACCATATTTATAGTACTGAGCTCCTGAATTTCCATTAAGCTATACATTTATGTACATGCTGTGGTATCAAATATTCAAATGTTTCAATCTATGCATGTTTTAAACTAGAAGGTATTTTTACAGCCTCTTCATCTTCATTTCTATCCTCAATTCATGAAATCTATTTCCTGTTCAGTTACCACTGGGGGCCCTGTGTCTTCCTCCTCCTGTTAGCTCTTGCCTATTCTCTGTTACAGTGGCATAGTGAATTTCTTTCTGCAAACATCCATTACAATGCAGTCTGTAATGATGTCAATCAAATGCATTGCAATAAAGAACTACACAATGGTATTGCACACAGAGTTTTCAAAAGTATTATTTCAGCCTGTACCTCTCTGTGAAATTTTTCAACCTTGAATAGTGTGATTCTTAAGGTCTAACCATGTATATAGCACAATATTTTCAGCTGCTGAATATTTGACCATCACTCAAGACCTGCCTTCAGTCTCAGGCACATGTCTAGGCCGTTACTTCATTGATCCCACCCTTCCTCACCAGCCAAGCCAAATCCTACCTCTTTCTGATGGTATAACCTAGTATCTCTCTCTTTCACCTGGACCAGTTTAAAGTTGTATACTATGGGGATACTCATCCACTGGTCTCTAATATTTGTCTATTTGAATCATCTTTTCAACTTAAATTAAAACCTCTAATTTTTGACTCACTGCATTGCTTTTGTGACAGACTGTCAACTTCTTCAGTCCATAGTATCTTGCTTTTCTTGTCTCTCAGAACATGGTAATATGTTACTAAACAGAGTGATATCTACCACTTTACCTCATAACTTTTTGGTACCCCCAGATCTGATGGGCATATTACTGAGGTAATCACACATAATTCAGTGCCCAGAAGAGCTCTATGTTCCAAGTTTAATGTTCTGTAGTCATCACCCTGAAATAATTAGTTATTTCATATTTGAAATTTGTAACTAGAATTTAATATGACATTGAAATGAATTATGTGGCCCTCTCCCTTTTTTCCCCATATCCAAGACTGATTCTAGAACCTTGTAAGACCTATCCATCCCCATTCCCACCAAATTCCTACCAGCAACCAACACTTATGGATAGAGCCTAGGTACCAGGCATGCAGACTCTTTGGTGAGACAAAGTGGCTACCACTTTAGTCCTAACTTGTCAGTGACATAACAGATTAAAAGACTGCCTTGGCATGTAGGAGAATCAACAGGGAGAACTCCCTTATTTATCCTATGGACAGGTTGCAATACAGTCTTCTACATGGGGCTGGAGATAACTCACTTCTCTACCTCTATCTGGAAGATACAATTTATAGGCCTAGCATGTGACAGAGATGGAGTTTTGTAGCCAGCAGCGGTTTGCATGTGTTCAGGGGCCCAAAAGGCTTTGAGTGTGCCTGGGAACATCCCTTTAAGTAATACAGCAGTAAGTAACGAATAAAAACTGCTGAAAGTATCACTGAGTGGAGATGGACAGGAAGCAAGATGAAGCTTCATATTTTACTACCTTTAATGAATGTTTTCCTGTTTTCAACAAAAGACACACATTTTTGTTTTATATAATGAATACATCTTGGCTGCTTCCACTCCCAATGTGTCTTACTTCACTCCTGCCTCCTCTCTGCACATCTCTTTCTGTAATAGTGGCGCTTTTCATGAAGTAGGAAATGTTCCCTAAAGAAAGCTTTTGTAGTATTCAGTCTAGGTTGTGAGTCAGACTGCTGGATTCAAATATCAATTCAACTTATTAGCTGCTATGTGACTTTTGACAGCTTATTCAGCATTATTTTTTTCTTGAGTTTCTCTTTTTAGAACACTTGAATGTTACAGAATATTTATAGACAGTTCCAGAATATGTATAAGGCATTCATAAAATTAAGAGAGAAAAATCATGGTGTTGGTTTTAATTTTTATTGAGTGAAGGATCTGTTTGAGGAGCTGGCTTTTTGTTTGTTTCAGTGGTTAAATCTGCAAACAATCTCTATTCTAAAAGTGAAGTTGGTTATATTTGTAACTGGTTATTTTTCATATTAAATATAATGTATTTATATGATCGTGGATAATTCCTTAACAATATTAATAAGCAATTGAACCTTTATGATGAAATTTTCTCAATGTTTTGCATAATTATTAATTGATGGTTTTCCTATCCTCTCATTTCTTTTTTTTTAAAGTTCTGTAATTTTTAAATTTAATTTAGAATCAATCTTATTTTACCTATCAATCCCAGTACCCTCTCCCTCCCATCCTCCCATGCCCCTCACCAACCCCCCATCCTATCCATCCACTCCCCAAGGAGGGTGAGGCCCTCCATGGCGAATCATCAAAGTCTGTCACATCATTTGGTGCAGGACACAGGCTCTCTTCCATGTATCTAGGCAGAGAGTGTATCCCCCCCCATGGGGAATGGGCTCCCTAAGTTTATTTGTGCACTAGGTATAAATACTGGTTCCTCTATCAGAGGTCCTATAGACTACCCAGGCTTCCTAACTGACACCCACATTCAGAGGGCTTGTTTCAGTCCAATTGTGGTTCCCCTATCCTCTAATTTCTTTGCATAACTGTTAAATTAATTCATCTTTAATTTTATAGTACTAAATTTGTTACTATCTCACTGTAAAGACCTCCTTTTCACATCCCTCTTTTAACTGTTTCAGCTACTAGAAAGAGAAATGAAGGTCCTTGGTCAATGCATGTGAAAGTATTTGGTTCCTGGATACCTTGTATTGGTTGTTGGAGAGATCATTATCAATCTTGCTGATTTCTCAAGAGAAACTGTGTATATACAGTTTACAATCCTTTTGCCAATAATCTGTGCTCATGAGAAAGGAAAACACTGTTGCCCCTTGTATTCTTCAGCAGACAGCTCTAGTTGTTTAAAAATACATGGGTAGGCAGTGTCTTTGAAAATGCCTTCATAGGAAATATACAACATCAGATAGTTTACACAAGAGTGTATGTAATCCCAGAAGTAGCAGAATGGATACCATTGGAATAGCATACCGTATGTCTCTGAAATGATGTTGAACACCTTTGCCAACTTCGCATAAATTCATTATCTGTGAACTGGCTGTGTCATCAAGACAAAATGTGTATTCACTGACGTTTGGACTGTACATACTTCACAAAAGCAACACTAAGAATCCCGAAGCCAGCTTCGCTGGTACCTTAAGCCACTTCTTGACACTAAGGCCTCTGTTGCTTTCAGAAATCATAAACTGTGGTAAAAGTGGAAGTCACTTGTATTGTGGGGAACATACACAGTGAGATGAAGCAGTGTTTGTTTTTCATTCTTCCCTCTAGAAAGCAAGTATTTGTTAAGTATAGGCCCCTAGCAGCATGTGCCAACCATTTGTCTTTGAGGCAATTATGCAATTCCTTTGAGCCTCAATCCCCCCCCCCCCACTGTAGAATGAGGTTAACAATATTTAATTCACATTCCTATGGGGAGGATTGTGTGAAATATGTTAGTTAATTAAATAATTCATTCTCTCTCCTACTGTGTGCCAGACACTTCGTGGATTCTGAGGGTAAGGCAGGCCCAGAGCTGTTGTTCTCATAAAGACTAGCTCTTGTGAATAGAATTTCTCCAAAGTGGTAATTACCATCATAATGAATTTTCCCCTTTAACTTAAGACTCCTGGACTCTGTGGGGCTTGGTTGATTCGAAGAAAACAATAAACTACTGTTACATTACCTCTGTCCTTTTAGATTCAGCTCTGTCTCCTAGAACACTAAGTATCAGTTGGAATAGAATGCTCACGCAACAGGATCCGCAAAGTGATTCAGAGTGGCCAAAAGCAAGCCTGTGTGGCATCTTCTTGGTTAATGATTGATGTGGAAGGGCCCAGCCCTTCCACATTGTGAGACTCCCTGGCAGGTGTCCTGGGGTGTTTAAAGAATCAATCTAAGCAAGTCAGTGAGCAGTGGCCCCTCATAGTCTCTGCTTCACCTCCTGCTTCCAAGTTCCTGCCTTAATCCCGCCTCACATTTCTTCATGGCAGAATGTAAAGTATAAGAGGAAGCAAATCCATTTCTCCCCAAGTTGCTTTTGGCCATAGTGTTTATGACACTAGTGAAAACAGGACTAAGGCATGCCTCTACTGTGAACGTTGCCTGAAGAGAAAAACAAATGTCCTCAGAAAGGACACTAACAATAGTCCCAAGAAGTCCCAAGACGAACCAATGCATCTAGTTAACAGTTACGTTCAGGAACTTGGGTGAGGAGTCATTTATAGGAGCACAGGCAAAAATCACCCAGTGGCGGCTGCATACTGAAGAAAATGTCTTTCTGTCTCAATAACCATGCATTGCCTATATATTCTTGGAGAGATGGGAGCCTTGTGAGCCCCTCCTACTTCCATGAAGAAGCAAGGCTGTTTTGTGTGGATATCACAGGTATTCACACTAAGACTCCACTGGGACAATAGTCCTGCAACATTTGAAGTACAACTCACCACGACACAAACCTCAAACTCAGATAGCTCAGGTGGTCCCCTATCCTCTTGCTTCTGCTTGCTAAGTACTGACATGAGCATCACTGTTCTAGACTGCTGTGTTGCCCTTCCCCACCCTGCTGAGCCTTAGCCTGGAACTGCATCCCCAGCTTCCTTGTGCACTCTTATTGGAATCTTTATTTTGACAAAGTCTCACTCTGTTGTTCTGACTATCCTGGAACTTGCTATGTGGACCAGCCTAGACTCAAACTCATAGAGATCTACGTGTCTCTGCATCCTAAATGCTGGCACTAAAGGTGCATACCACCATGCCCAGCCTAATGAATGGTGTCTATATTTTCAGGTAGATTGAAATGTGCCTACTTAAAAAAGTTTAGAACAGGAAATATAGAAATAATTCATATAGGGAGAAGATCACAACAGTAAGTACAGGTTTGTTCTGTTTAGTAACTATAGAAACAGTGGCTGCTTTTACTTATGTAAGAATGTTGCTGCATTGAGCAATTCAGTGAAGTGTGGACCTCTATGTGCTTTAAGTATAAATCCAGGAGTTTGTAAGGGCTATCACACAATTCTTGTAGCTGCCTCTCCACCACTTTATTCCTTTAAAAAAAAAACACCCTATCTCAGCACACACACACACACACACACACAGAGACACAGACACTCACACATAAATACATAAACACATACACACACTCGCACACATACACAGAGAGACACACACACACACTCACACATAAATACATAAACACATACATACACTCACACACATACACAGACAGACATACACATACACAGACAGACACACACACACACTCACTCACACATGGGTCCACAATGTCTTGTCTTTATTTTGGGCTATAGAACATGGGCTCTCAAATAGTCTTGCTTTCCGTTTATAGGAGAGAAGGTCAACTTCTCTTTCCAAATATCATTTTTTTTAGTCCATTTTCATGAAAAGAAGTAATTAGTAAGCCAATTTTCCAGAAATTAGTAGATCAACCCCTCTCAAATACATTAGCACATTTATACACATTAACAAGTATGCTTGATTTGTAAGTATGTGACACAGAGATATGTGACAAATGTCAGCGGGAGGCACTTAGGACGTTGGAATGGAGGTCAATAGGGAAAACACTAGTCTGTGGAACATTCTGTTTCTCAAATCAGACTGCAGAGGCAGCTGTTCGTCTGCTTGCAGGCATGAGGGATCTGCTTTCTGTCCCGGTCTTTAAAACCTAATTGTGTGGTCAAATGCCCTCCATTTTTTTGTCCTGCTCTCTTGCTATTTGTGGACACACACACACACACATACACACACACACACACACACACACACACACACACACACACACCTTTTAGCGGTTGTAACTTTCATTTCATTCATAACTAGTTAACCTTGAATAACATGGGACACCAGTGCACCAACAGGACACTTTTCTCTGACCACCTCCATTTACTTCTTTGAAGGCCTATTCTCTTGTCACTGGAACATTCTTAGAACTCACTGCATGTGTGGCAAGCTGGAAAGAACCTCAGCATCTCTCAGTGGCAGGCCAGTGGGGGCTTTGGTACCACCTGCTGCTCCTTGCCTGGGGGGGGGGGTGGAGTGACTGGGAAACCTGACTTCACATTGGCCCCCACCGTAGCAGAAACCAGCATCAGTCACCCCAAGAGGAAATCTGCAAATGGCTGTTCTGTGGGGGTGTCTTTCTTTCTCTGCCAGTGAGCCTTGACCCGAGTTCACATAAAAATCATGCTCAAACCCAGGTCTCTGGTCTGCTTCTGGGACAACCCAACATAAAATTAAACTGTACCATGGTATTCCTTTTCTGTGAACTTACAGAATCAAAAAGAATCACCCCCAGGGTTAGCAGACTATCAAGGATACCAAGAGAATCCAATATTTTATGAGTGCACTATAGTTCTTCCTAAATAACGCTTGGCTATTTTAAGCTATGATTATTCTCCCATGCCCCACCAAGGTGTGCATAATGTCCATCTCTGAGGACCCTTTCTCCTGTGTTGTTTATTAACGCAACAGGTATCATTTTGCAGGTACCTATCTGCTCAGTTTTAACAAGCTTTTGTGTTTGGTTTTATATCTTATACTTTATATCATTTTGGTTTTCAGAAAGTTCATGTTTCCAAATGAAAAATGGATTTTTAAAAACTACAACACTCACTGTAACATGACACCCCAGGACCCAGTTGCTGTAGTCACTCATCTGTGACCATTAAACATCACTCCATAATAGCATTTGCAAAAGAAATGTTGGGAAGATTGCACAAATTGCAAGAAGATTGGCTAGGAGGATTTTCTTTTCTGTGCTCATCAAGAAATGCTATTTCCTGCTGAGCACAATGGCATATGCCTACAATCCCAGCACTTGGGAGGTAAAGGAAGGACAATCAAGAGTTTAAGGTCATGCTTGGCTCTGTAGTGATGCTGAGGCTAGCATGCATTCTAGAAGTCCCTGCCTCAAACAAAAATAACAAAAATTCCTACTGGTAAACATTAAAAAAAAAACCCTAAAGCTAATTTTCCTAAAATATATTCTTTTTCCCTGTGCATGGTAGCACCACCATTTAGCAAGGGTTACATAATATGTTTGAAGCTAACCTCAGCTACACAAGGAAACCCTACCTTAAGCAAACAAAAAATTCCTTTTGACTAAGTTTCCAGCCTATGGTGGCAACATCTAGATTATAATATTGCCATAAATGAGCATTTGTCTCAATTATGCAAATTTAGCACACTAACTGCAAATATAATATAAATTTTCAGAGCAACCTTTAAATTGTTTAGTGAGCACTTAATACTTGGAAATAAACTCATCTCCTATGTATATAAGTAACCCACTCTAAAGAACATGCCATTTTTCTTCTCAAGAAGGTGTATAATTAAGTTGACATAATCCAATTATTTAATATTCTAGCATGGTTTCAAGGACATTTCCAATCAGGAAGATGAAAAGGACTGTGAAACTACAGGGCAGAGTGTGTAGATACTTCAAAAATATATGTACATGTATGTATATGAATGTAAACAAGATGATACATATACATACATGGGGCTGCTTACTTGGCTATGGGCAATTTATATTTTGGAACTGTTCTGATTGGCATTATTATATGTTATGATTAGCAGCAGGATATTTGTTTCTATATGTCAACAAGAAGCTCTCAAGTCTAATGTGGTGTTGCATGCCTATAATTCCAGATCTTAGGAGGTAGAGGGAGAGGGAGATAAAGAGTTCAAAGCCAGTGTCCATAACATAGTGAGTTGAGATGGAGGCCAACCTTGAGCAATATCAGATCTTATTTCAAATAAAAGAAGACAAAAATAAATAAAAATAAGAAATGTTATTTAATATGTAGGTGTCAAATATATAGCAAGTGGAGATCACTGGCTTAGAAGGTAAAAATATTGAGAGTAAATTAGTTGTATACAGCTTGTCTCTCTCATATAACTACTCTGAATGATTATTTTGATGATAAAATAACAAATGAGGATTTTATATCATTGGAGTATGTGGTTATTCATCCTTATTGTGGATGACAGATGTAGTTATTCAAGCCCTTCAGTTCATTTTGTTACACCCTGGAACATCAGGGTAACTGATCAAGGCTGCTTCTTGGTGAAACCCAAATGTGCTTCTGGCCAAGGGACTGTCTCCCACAATGAGTTTTTGTCTAGGAGAAAGGACATGTGCCAACCATGTGCCAACTTGAATGTCATGACAAATGCCTCTGTTACTTATTTAAGAATAGAAATCATCTTTTTTCCTTCTTAACCCCTCCTCTTGATACTAAATACTTGGTTGGAAACCCAGGGCCTGGTAGATGCCTGGCAAGCACTCTGACACTAAATTACTCTCTAGCCATTCAGCTACTTAGTTCATAAATGAACCTCTGCAAGCGGTATCCCCAGCTTCCAGGCATAAAGGTAGCATTACTGACCTATTTGTAACTTTTCAGTAAGTCCAGGGCATGCGATTTTGGTTATTTTTGTCTGTTCCAGTTTGCTTTTCTGTTGCCGTAAGAAAAGAAAGAGTTCATTTCATTTATCCTGGCTAGTTTTATGTCAGCTTGACACAAGTACAGTCATCAGAAAGGAGGAACCTCAATCAAGAGAATGCTTCCATAAGATCAGGATGTAGGCAAGCAGGTGGTGCAATTTCTTAATTCATGATTGGCATGGGAGGGCTCAGCCCATTGTGGTTGGGATTCTATAAGAAAGCAGGCTGAACAATTCATGAAGAACAAACCAGTAAGCAGCCTCCTTCCACAGTCTCTGCATCAGCATCTGCCTCCAGGTTCCTGCCCTGACTTCCTTCAACAGTGAATAGTGAAATGGAAGTGTAAGCCAAATAAACCCTTTCCTCCCCATCATGCTTTTTGTCATGGTGTTTCATCAAAGCAATGATAATCATTACCAAGGCATCATCTTAAATTTCTGGGTAACAGCCCAGCACTGAGGGAAATCATCAGGAATGCAAGCAGAACCTAGGGCATAAGCTATGGAGGAATGTTATTTATCGGTTCATTCAACTATCTTCTCTTTATAGCCTAAGACAGCTTGCCTAGCTAGGTATTATGTCTCCCAGAATCGGCTGGGCACTCCCATATCAATCATGAATCAAGACAATATGATCTGGGCAACATCTCAGTTGAGCCTCCTCCTTCAGATGACTGTAGGCTGTGTCAAGTTGACAGCTGAAGCTATCCAAGACACCATCTCAATACCTCAGTTAACACTACACACAAGGTAGAGAGAGAATGAAAACATTATCATGTTTCACTGTAAATATAAAATTGACATGGGCATTAGCCACCTCTGCATAGGATTTTAAAAAACAACAGAAACTTGAATGCTCACATATATTAATCTTTTGTTTGACTAGTTTTATGTTGTTTATATTGGCTGTGTAATTGAAGATGGAAAGGAATGAGTTTGGAGTTCCATCTGAGTCACCCTGGGATGAGTGAGAAAAGTTGCTAGCCTCAAGTGTCTTATTATCTCGTAGAAAACAAACATAGAAAAACATGATTCATGTCTAAGTCTGAGAGGTATTAAACAGAAGCAAAATAGTTCTTCAAGAGCCTGAGGCCAAAAGGAGAGAATTGTCTACAAAGAAGAAAACTATTATGACTCACTCTCTCTAGCTTTCTACAAGTTTCTGGAATTCACTGCTTTCGCATTGTAAGCAACTCAACTGAGCTGTTGGAGTTATATGTCCATGGACATATACACCATCACCCCCAGCAGGAAAGAAAATACCTGTGTATTGAATTGGAGCATTGGTCTTCAGCAGTGGCCACAGAGCTTCTGTCTCCTCATGCTGGCTTGATGGGAAAGTCTCAGAGAGCAACTGTGATCCCTTCTGGATATCAGTGGAACTGACTCCTGCAGGCCGCTGGCTTCAGTAATTTAATTTAGATCACTCAGCAAGAGAGAGGCATTTCAAGCCTGAACCCCGCACAGGAGCACCATAGCAAGCAAAGGTATTATGGCCACTGCATCAGGAATTCCAGGTTTTGACCTCTACAGTATCATGAGCATCCTGAAACAGACAGTAACTGACATTCTTGCAATAGGACACTTATGGGATGTTTTCCTTCTGTAAAAATTTCCCTGGCTCTCATCTTTTCCACCGTAAGGAGAGAGCTCTTTTATACAACCACAGAAGCATTTATTCTACTTGAATTTTTCAAACATTTTGTATGATGTTATGCATTTAAATTATAGTTACATTTTACAAAACATTTTGGCCCTTCTTCTCCTGATGGTGCAGAAATTTATTAAGACACTGTCTGCTTGTGAACTGAGCTGCGGGAAGATTAAGTAATATGGCTTAGTAACTTTATATTGAGTAATTAAGCTACTGCTCAGGGCTCACTAAACTTGTTGGCACTTTGCCACAAGGCCTGCGGGGAGGTGATAAACCCTTGAGCCTGGCACCAGGGCTACTAGAATTGCTTGATTTCTACCTTGTGGGAACACTCTTTTGAATAACTGTATGCCACATTGAAATTGTGAGGGCTGTATTTTCTACTCTCCAGCTCCATTTCTTATTTCTTGTAGAGAATAAAGCATCCACAGCAGGAATTATGGAATAATAGAGGAGGAGAAGCTAGTGACCCGTGTAAAGTTTCCCCATATTTTTTGTTGAGTCAGAGCCTCTCTCTGTAGTCTAGGCTAGTCTTGAACTCACAAAGTAGTTCAGGCTATCCATAATCTCATGCCATTTGGCAACAGTCATCCTGCCTCAGTCTCCAAAGTGCTGGGATCGTGGACTTGAACTCACATGCCCAGGTGTTTGTGTCGCTTTGACATGTGTTAATCTTTTCAAGGCATCTTCCTCTGAAAATAGTGTCATCCATAACCCGAGTTTAAACTCACTAATGATGGAACTGGGAAGACGGCTCAATCCAGAGAGTGCCTGGCACATAAGCCTGAGGATCCAAGCTGACATCTCCAGGACTCACACTGAAAGCTGGTCATAGCAGTGTCTGGCTGTAAACCTATACTGGGAGGATCTAAAACAAGAGGCTTCCTGTATCTCAGAGACCAGCAGGTCTAGCTAGTTAGTGAGCTTCCGATTCATCAAGATTCCCTCTCTTGAAGAAACAAGACATAAGGTGATCAAAAAACACACCCAGTATTGAGCGCTGGCCTCCACATTGCACTTGCACACATATGCCTGCACACATGCACAGGCACATGAACATATGCATGTATATAAACCTCATGGACACTGTGTTATTGGTAGCTGCAGGAAGGGCTTGGTTAGGCAGGGTCACTGCTCTTGCAGTGGATCCAAGTTCAACTCCTAGAACCCACATGGCATCTCATAGCCACCTGTGACTCCAGTTTCAGGAGCTTGATGCTCTCTTCTGACCTCCATGTGCATCTGCATGTACACACACATTGCACAAAAATTCATACAGCCAAATACACATACAAATGAATACATTAGATTTAAAAAACAGTATATTATTTTTTTGTGGTACTGTTGTGAAAAAAAAAAAAAAAACCTGACAAAAGAAAGGTTTATGTTGGCTTACGTTCCTGGGAAAATCATTCATCATGGCAGCGACACTATGGCAGGCAGGAACAGAAAGCAACTGATCATTATGTTCACAGTGAGGAAGCCGAGTGATGAACAGTTCTGTTAAGTTCACTTCCTCCTTTTTGTATAGTCTGTGCCTGCAGCCTTTGGAATGGCATTGCTCATGTTTAGATTGGCCCTTCCTACTTCAGGAAGTCAGATACCTATCCAGAGATAGGTTTCCATGGTTGTTCTGTTATTCACACATCAACTGGACAAAATCAAGTAGCACACACATAAATAAACACACACACACACACACACACACACACACACACACATGCTGCACATTGTAAAACACATTTTGAATAAAATTTCACACAAATTCCTATAAAAGAAAGAAGAATGTTAAATTAAGAGAACTAACTTCTGAGGCCTGATATAGTTTCTCTAATGGTTCTATTGTGGTCAAACTATTGAATTATAATTCATGCAAAAAGGTATTGAAAAATGCCAGAAATTGTACTGGGTTCTTTTAGTGAACTTCTAGATTAGAAGGAGATGCACATTATAAATTACAATGTAAGTAATTATAGGCATAAGGAGAAAGTAAAGGTTCTTCAGAAGTAAATATCAAGCAACAAGGTTAACACAGGGACTGGCATGATCAGAAAGCACAAAGATAAATAGGAGTTATTTAGGAAAAAGAGGGAACACACGCTGTCTTGGGCTTCTGGTAATGCATTCTATGCAAGGGGATAGCATATTTTGAAGCTCCTGTGACCCATGGTATATCTGGGACCTTGGAAGAAATGATCAGTGTGAAGGGAGGGAGAGAGGCACAGCACACATGGCCTTTTAGTTGCTTTGTTTATGTATTGTGGTGTAGTAAGTCATCAGAAGCCTTACTGGCTATGACAAGAACTGCTTTTCTCATAATCATGTTTGTGGGGCTCAGCTAGACGCTCCCTGTGTCCCGTATGTCTGCTGTACCACTGCACCACTTGGTTGTCGTCACCTCTGAACTCAGGTAGGATCTGTGATCTCATCTGGGTGAACCAAATAGCTGGGACCTAACTATTTCTGCATGTTCTCTCTGGCACTTTCTACATTCTCTCTCAAGTCAGCAATCCATCAGGAACTTCTTACAGGTCAGATAGATCCCACCAGCAACAAAGCAACGATGCTAGACTAGTTCCAAAGTCTATACTTGTGAGTAGAGCTGAGTCAGGCCAGCTCAGCTCAATGATGAAATATACCCATATCTTCTGCAATAATTGTATCATGCTTATAGGAAAGACTCTGTGAAAGTGATTCTAAGTATTTTGGACTTGTGATTTATATCTTAATATGCCTGAGATGCCCTCTTTACTATAGTCCTGTCCACAACATGGTAAATTGAACAATATCATTACCATATTGTTGTTAAGTTAGGTATTACAGAGCTGTTAAGGTCAGACATCAGCTGAAGTCTATTTTTCTAATTGTCAGTCATCGCCTCTCCTTTTCAATGGTGATGCCTGTGATAATAGATAGGCAGTGTTGGAATTACAGCATTTCAAGCCATTTTGTGAAGATTTAGGCATAATTTTCCATGTTTGGGAAATCTCATTATTGATTTACACTTTGGCGAAGTTAAGAAAACAAGTTTATAATTTATCAACAATGTAGTTTATCAGCCTGACCCAGCTAAATCCATTAACTAAAGTTTGTCTAAGCTGACACTATGGAAGTCTCATCAGTCAACTGAAGACACATTTATCAATGCCTTTAGACTCTTTTTCTCTGGCCAGCTACACTTGCCAATTTTCACTATCTTTCTAGAAATCTCAAAGACATTTCTCATGGTGATGTGTAAATAACTCTTTATACCTCCACCAATGTTCACAGCCTTTCTCCTCCCATGTTTGTAGTAGTATTTTCTTCCTGAATCCTACTGCGTCTCGAACTTATTCTGTGTCCAGGAGGTTCTTTTCTTTCGTGTTTAACTCTGAGACATTGTTTACTGCTTCATTCAAAGTCCTGATAGTTTAGGAATTATAGTGGAATCATGCAAGTCCCATAGAAGACTAGGCCTATCCTCTGCTGATAAGTCAGACTGATATTAGTAGATAGCAAGTGCTATTCAGAGATTTTTCTTTCCATCTATTAACAAAGGCTTTGATATTGAGTATTTCTGACCTCAAATTAACTTAGGATGAAAGTTTCTTCTGGAAAAGTCCCTCTTACCAGAAGACATTGAGGAGCTACCTGGGGGTTTTCCAGATATGGCTCCCTTCTTCCCTCCCTTCTTCTCTCTCTCTCTCTCTCTCTCTCTCTCTCTCTCTCTCTCTCTCCCCCTCTCCCTCTCTCCCTCTCTCTCTCTCTCTCTCTCTCTCTCTCTCTCTCTCTCTGTGATATCTTGGAGGTACAATGAGATTTAGGATTTAATGTGTTTTTTTGTTTTGTCTTCTATATAACATCATTATTTGATGGTTGATTTTATGTTGCAATTTGATTACACTAAAAGATAACCTCATGGGTGGCAAAATATTTATTTCTCTCTCCCTTTCCTTTCACATATATATGTGTTCTGTTTATCTCAGAACCATAGCAAATTAATATAAATAGTATTCTCTATGGAAATCAAACAGTTTTTATATTCCAATCTCATGGATTTTATCACAATATTGTGGTAATCATGATTTCCCTGTGGATCAAGAAAGACATTACAGAAAGAAATGGCCAGGATTATCTGTGCTATCATGCTGTGTTAGTTGAACAATCACTTGTTAAATTAACATTTTTGTAGATCCAAGTTGCTTCAGAGTTTTGAAAGACATGAACATTGGGTCTGGCAAGATGGCTTAGTCAGTAAAGGCACTTCTGCCAAGCCTGAAAAAGTGGGTTCTATCCTGAGAATTCCGTTGATTGAAGATCCTTTCACCTTCACATGTGCATACTGACATGTGCATGAACCTGTTAACACACACACAACACACACAGAACTTTAAAGCTATAACTCTAAAAGTAAAATATATGAGATGCCGATATTTTTAGGAAGAATAATGTGAGATATTTCCATAGTCGCAGGGAAAATGTGTCAAAATAGAGCCCAGTGAGACAATAAATGTGGTTTGAAAAGACCTTAGTGTGTTCATATAAGATTTTATGTATGATTAGAACTGAATCCAACTCCCTGCTATTAGCTGATTTGAGTTTCCAGGTGGTAGAATGCTTTGGGACAACCACAGGAAATAGTAGGGGTAAAGAATCATACTTTTCAATTCTTGAGGAAGTTCATAAATGAAAAGTCATTTTAAAACAGAAAGAAGTTTCCCAGGAAACTAAATTTCCTGAAGCTCGAGTGTTCTATTTGTTGAGCTAGAAGGCAGCTTTTGCTGCCTCCAAAAGTTGTTTAAGTAAATAAAAAGAAAGTATTATGCTGAAGGTGGGGGGTGATGACAATGGTGGCTTTGTTTGGATGAGTCATAGATGGTCTACAACAAAGGTTTAGTTTTAGAGGGATTGTAGATATTCAATTACGGAGATTGTTTCTGTGTGCTAAGCTCATCCACAAAAATGCATGAGGAAATTTAGTTTATTGCTTCTCATAATTGCCTGGGTGGACTGGAACCATCCGTCAGTGCTTTACCCAACATGCTGTAGCCTAGGTCAGGCACATTGGGGGTATACAAAATAGTGCCACATCCTTCAGGGTCTCTCCTAATTCCCTTCAGTCACCAGTAGGCTAAGATAAGCTCTGTGGCAGGCTTTCAAAGACAAGATTAGAAGCCATGGCCTTCTTAAGCCCCATGCTATCATATCATCTTGACCTCTCCCATTTGACTAAAGCAAGCCATCAGCTTAGACCTGATTCAAGAGGAAAGGAGTTAGCCTTCACCTGTTTTGTGAGATGTGACAAAGTATTTTAAATAATTTCTAATTCATCAAAGAAACACCAATCTATTTGCCCATTTAAGTCAAGATGAAGTTACTTCATTCCTAACTTATCACCTGAGCTGGAAGTAAACTCTTCCCCTTCGTTTAGCTCTGATAAATTCAGATAAATTACTGATAAATTTTGCAATCTTAGTCACGTTTATTTTATCTCCATGACTTATTTTTCCCATTTGGACTGGAAATAATGCTAGTTGATTTCTCTATGTTCTGTCTCTCATATGGAGCCTAGATTTAAACATACACACACACACACACACACACACACACACACACACACACACACACACACATTTTACATGTCGACCCCAGTTCCCTCTTCTTCCCTCCCTCTCTCCCTCCTCCCCTCTCTCTCTTTTTCCCTCTCTGTCCCCCTCACATGAACCCTGACCACCCGCCCCTCCCATTCCCCACCCAAATTCCACATGTAGGTCAATGCCATCCAGGTGGGGTCATGTTGATCTGTCAAATCATTTGAAGTAGGGACTAGGGCTTCTCTCCTGTCTCTAGGTTAAGGCAGTATCCCTCCATGGGGGAATGTGTTTGCAAGGTCCTTTTGTGCACCAGGGATACATCCTGGTTCCACTGTCTGAGGTCCCTTAGACTGCTCAGTTCTTCTGGCTGAGACCCATATTCAGGGGGGCCTGAGTCAGTCCCATGCTGGATTCCCAGCTATCAGTCCGGGGGCCTGTTAGCTCCTCCTTGTTCAGGTCAGCTGTCTCTATGTGTATCTGCAACCTGGTCTTGTCCTCTCCATCTGCATCTGGATTCTAGTTCGACTCAGTGTTTAGGTATGGGTGTTTGCGTCTATTTCCAACAGGTATTAGATGAGGGCTTCATGGATAGGTTAGTTGTTGATCTCACTATCCAGGAAGGGCATTTATGGTAGCCTTTCCATGGTTGCTCAAATTGTTAGTTGGTGGCAGTCTTGTAGGTTTCTAGACCTTTCTTTAGGTTCAGTTTTCTCTTCAAATCAATATTGGCTCCCTGTTTTATGTTCTGTCTCTCTCTCTCTCTCTCTCTCTCTCTCTCTCTCTCCTGTCTTCTATTCCTACCCTGACTCAATATTCCTAGTCGCACGTGTTTTCCTCTCCTCCCCCTCTCTTTCTCCTACTTCTCTCTCCATTCATTGCCCCCCCCCCCACTTCCCCTGTGCTCTGGGGTACTTGTCCCTTCCCCCTTTTGTGAGGGGCTTTATATGAATCTCTTAGAATACACCTTGTATCCTAGTTCCTCTGGTGGTGTGAATTATAGGCTGGTGATCTTTTGCTCTAGGTCTAAAACCCATATATAAGTGAGTACATACCATGGTCCTCTTTTTGTGACTGGGTTACCTCATTCAAGATGGTTTCTTCAAGTGCCATCAACTTGCCATAATTTTTTTCTGCAGAGTAGTATTCCATTGTGTAGATGTGCCACATCTACTTTATCCATTCTTTAATTGAGGGGCATGTAGGTGGCTTCCAGGTTCTTGCTATTACAAATAATGCTGCTATGAACATAGTTGAACAGATGTCTTTGTTGCATGGTTGTGGATCATTTGGGTATATGCCTAAGACAGGGATTGCTGGGTCCTGTGGTAAACTAATTTCCATTTTCCTGAGGGAACCGACATACTGATCTCCAAAATGGCTGTACGAGTTTGCACTCCCACCAGCAGTGGAGAAGTGTTCCCCTTTCTCCACATCCTCTCCAGCATGAGTTGTCATTGGTGTTTCTAATTTTAGCCATTCTGGCAGGAGTAAGATGGTATCTCAGAGTTGTTTTGATTTGCATTTCCCTGATAGCTAAGGATGTTGAGCACTTTCTTAAGTGTCTTTCAACCTTTTTGATTTTCTCTATTGAGAATTCTTTCTTTAGTTCTGTACTCTGTTTTTTAATAGGGTTGTTTGGTGTTTTGTTGACTAGTTTCTTGAGTTCTTTGTATATTTTGGAGATCAGCCCTTTGTTGGATATAGGGTTAGTGAAAATCTTTTCCCAGTCTGTGGGGTGCCGTTTGGTCTTGTCCACTGTGTCCTTTGCCTCCAGTTCATACTAATGATGAGTATCACAGTAACAGAAAAAAATCAACTGATGGGAGATGTCATTCTGTAAATATGTTTCTCTTATTGGTTAATGAATAAAGCACTATTGGCAAATAGGAAGGCAAGATAGGTGGGACTAGGAGACAAGGAGGATTTTGGGAGATATAGTAGAGAGGAATCAAGATGTAGGATGAGAGAGAAATAAGATGTTCAGACCCTTTCTCCAGTAAGATAAGACCACGTAGAAACACTTAGATTGATAGAAATGGGTTAATATTAAGACAGAGCTAGCCAAAAAGAAGCTCTAGCCATTGGCTAACAGCTGTATAACTAACAGAGTTTCTGTGTGTTATTTTGTGACTGACATGTTTGTGGGACCAGTCCAGAGGGAAAGTGCTCATAACAGAGTTCATTATGTATACCTGGCTTTAATTTAAAAACCTCTTGTCTCCTCAAGGTTAGGATGGATCACTAGTATTCACCTCTACCCCTGTCTCTGAGAAATAATTTTTCAATATATTTAATAGCTCTCTTCTTCTGGCATGCAATAAATTGCACTTTGCTTTATTTCGTCAAATTAATCTCAAATTAATTCTTTATCTATGAATTTTCTTTTATGAATTTAATTTTTTCAAAAACATAAGAATGAAGGAAAAAAGAATCCATACTCAAAATGCTATATAATTAATTTAAAGAAATGTTTTAAAAATTATTTTGCCATTTATGTTTAAAGGAATCAAATCCTCAAATCTCTGCCTTTTGAGATGTTTGTTTTAATTAATAATTACACTTAGTTAATACAAATATTGAGATTAAATGGTATTAAATGATGTAGGTGTAAATCTCTTAACAAATACTGTTCAAAGCATGCACACTGTGACTACTTACTATTAAAAATTGTTGTCATTCATGTTGCAAATGACTGTGTATACTGTACATGCATTACCTGAAGGAAACATAATATATGAATTTCCAGTTATTTTCCTACTTTGTACAAAAAGAAACAAATATGTTTGCCTACTGTAGTCAATTAAAAAAATGGGAGAATCTTAGCAGAGGAGAATTATTTCTTTTGGCAAATTAAAGGTGAGCAAGGGGACTAAGCCCTATTAACTTTTACTGAATACAATGAAAAGTGAGTGGTTTAGTAAAATAGTAATTTTAAGGGTCATAAAAATAATTGTATTTATTGAGTACATTTATAGCACATATTTTTAATGACTTTAATAATAATAGCCACCATTAACATGTGTTCAGCATGTATTATCATTCTACCATGCTGCTAACTATAGACCATATTTCATTTAGACCTCGGGGCAGCTGAGATTCCAAATTAATGTAAGGTGTAGTGAAATAGAACATTTATAGGTGAATAAACAGTGTATACCCCGACTATATCTGGTATTGACTTTCTCATAAAAAGCACAGCTTGATTGCTTGACCCTCAGCTTGTACTGAATTGCTTTCACATTGGCAAACTGACCAAAGACAAGCCACATTCCATGAAGAGCACTAGAAATATAATAGCCCTTAATAACTTACTTTTTAATCTTTAAGAAAAAACAAAAACATAAATTGGACCAATGCTTATATGAATGTTGTATGAATGTATGCATTTATTCTGGTTTTTTTTTTTTTTTTTTTTTTTTTTTTTTTTGCAACAAGGTTTTTCTGTGTAGCCCTACGTGTCCTGGTACTCACTTTGTAGACCAGGATGGCCTTCAACTCATGATGATCTGCCTACATCTACCTCCTGAGTGTTGGAACTAAAGGTGTGTACCACCACTGTCTGGTATACCAGTTCTATTTGTTGGTTTCTAAAATGGTTTAGATTAAGTGCTGGAGTTGATGTTACGAAGACTGGAGCTGTGACTGAAATCCCAACATCTGTACAACACATATATAGATGGTTTTCATGAACGAATTTTTGGTTACTACTTCTTCTGTGAGTGACTTTTGTTATAAACACACACAGATAAATCCCACTCAGGAAGCTTACTATATGTGCAAAGTTTTAGCTTTTATGATTCAATGCTGTGTTTTGAGAATTGAAGACAGAAAAATTATGTATTTTATTTTCTCTAGTTTGCAAATATCATGGAAAGAGATAAATGATCAAGAATGTAGAGTGTAATTGAGTCTTGAGAAAGAAGTAATCATACACTTTGTCGGGAAGTCTACATGACTAGCTTTACAGTTTGAAATGAGAAGTAAGGGACAGAAAACAGCTAAGGTAAGGAAGAGGAAAGACAACCCAAAGTCTGGCTTTAAATGAAACCGTGAACCCTGGAGAATGGACATTTAGGATGCATATTAAATGTAGAAACCATGAGTAATCTGATATAAATGACCACAGAATTTGACAAGGAAAATTCAAATGAAACCTAACAAAGTGAGGAAGTGTCCATTTATAAAGTTCCATCATAATATCTAGATTAGAGTTAGAACTAGGAATTGAAAACTGTGATTTAGTCAGGTTTGGTGGTGCACACCTTTAATTCTAGAACTCAGGAACAGATGGATCTCTGTGATTTTGAGGTCAGCCTCATTTACACAGTGAGTTCCAGTCCAGCACTGAATTCTCTATTTAGTTCTGTACCCCACTTTTTAATTGGATTATTTTGTTTTGGTAACTAGCTTCTTGAGTTCTTTGTATATTTTGGAAATCAGCCCTCTGTCAGATGTGGGGTTGGTGAAGATCTTTAACCATTCTGTTGGCTGCTGTTTTGTCTTGTTGACTGTGTACATTGCCTTACAGAAGCTTCTCAGTTTCAGGAGGTCCCATTTATTAATTGTTGATCTCAGTGTCTGTGCTACTGGTGTTGTGTTCAGGAAGCGGTCTCCTGTACCAATTTGTTCAAGTGTACCTCCCACTTTCTCTTCTAAGAGTTTCAGTGTGGCTGGGCTTATGTTGAGGTCTTTGATCCATTTGGACTTAAATTTTGTACATGGCAATAGATATGATCTACAGTCTTCTACACACCAGCATCCAGTTATGCCAACACCATTTGTTGAAGATGCTTTCTTTTTTCCATTGTATAAATTTAGCTTCCTTGTCAAAAATCAGGTGTTCATAGATATGTGGGTTAATATCAGGCTTTTCAATTCAATTCTATTGGTCTATTTTTGTGTCAATATAAAGCTGTTTTCAGGACTATAGCACTATAATAGAATTTGAAGTCATAGATTATGCCCCTGGAAGTTCATTTATTGTACAGGGTTGTTTTGTCTATTCTGGGTCTTTTGTTTTTCCATATAAAGTTGAGGATTGTTATTTCAAAGTCTGTGAATTATTGTGCCAGGGTTTTGATGGGGATTGCACTGAATCTGTCGATTGCTTTTGGTGAGATTGCCATTTTTACTATGTTGATCCTACCTACCCAAGAGCATAGGAGATCTTTCCATTTTCTGGTATCTTCTTTACTTTCTTTCTTTAATGACTCAAAGTTCTTATTATATAGGTCTTTCACTTGTTTGCTAAGTGTTACCCCAAGATATTTTATGCTGTTTGTGGTTATTGTCTCTGTCAGCCCTTCTAGCTTTTACCTACAATAGGTAAAAGCACATTTGGCCATGCCTCTTTGCTTGAGTTCAGTCCCTGGGACTCACATGCTGGATGGAGGAAATCAATGCCTGTAAGTTGTCCTGTGGCTTACACATGTACACCCAAACCCATACCCTTTACACACATGTAAGCATATATGCATGAACATGTACACACACACTCAAAAAGTGAAACATAATTTTAAAAAATTAGTATAGAGCTAGGGATATAGCTCAGTGCCAGTGTTTAATCACTGGTTATTCACAAGGTGAAGTGTTTATAAATGTCCCCACAGAATTATTTTTCAATATGTTATACCTCGATTGTTTACTTCCACACAAACCTGGGGGTTATTTATTAAGTTGTCTTGGATCTCTATGGCCAAGAAGACACACAAAAGACAGTTTTAACATCTTTGAAGATATTTTTGCTTAAGCATGGTGCTATACACCTGTCATCCCTGCACTAGGGAAGCAGGAGAAGGCAGACTGTGGCTTTGATGCTAGACTTGGCTTCCCTCCAAAGGCCTATGCCAGTGTATAAAAGCTCACTGAGTTGTACTGAATAGAGTATGCTTAATTTTTGACATGTGATGTTTTTATTTGCAAGTTTTCTTAAAAAAAAAACAAAACAACAGTAAACTTAAAAAAGAACTTTTAAATGATTAACAATAGTGAAAACCTTTGACTATATTTTCTGAGTTCAACTTTCCATCCCTCATAATTTTATTAAATCCTTTGCCCTAAGATATTACTTAGAATGTAAAGCATCTTTGTGCAACACACATTGAACGCTTGCCATCTGCCAGGCATTAAACTAAAGGGGTTGGATGCTCTATCTGACTTCAAGATAATAAGAGACTGGGACAAATGTTTGTCCTTAAAGAGGCAAAGACCAAATATTTCACATATGCATGCTGTGTTGTCTGTTGACTCTGCTCAACTCTGCCAAAGTGTCCTGGAAATAGTCATAGATAATTCATAGTGAGCATGAGTCTAATCCGCTACACTTTGATTTATAAAAATCAGCGATGGGACAGTGGCAGTAGTTTGCTGCTCTGGGATGTAGCACATATATTATAAGCAGTCACAATGCAATAATTGTTATGGCCGAATCACACACAAGGCACATTAGGGCTACTAATATAGGCATTTAGATGTTCTCTGTGAGAGCATTTTCCTGACCATCTTAAAAGTCTGGAGAAACCCACAAACTGACATGCTGAAATGTATTCTATTTTAAGGATAAAGGCAACAGTCTGTCTGTTACCTTAAAAAATTCTGAGCATTTCCAAACTGGGCAGCCTGGAACTTTAGCTTCTCAATAAATTAATCAATTTTCCTTAGTAAATGAATTATACAATTCAGTATATTCGAAAAATAGTCTTTTCAGTCTTGAGTCAGCTTTTTGTAGTGCAATTTCCTCCGCAACAAAGGCATTTAGTTAAAGTAGTCCAGTGATTAAAAGTACAAACTCTATAAAGCAGAAACTCCTCTTTTGTAGAGTCCATCTCATCTGCTGATATATTTTAATAAGTAGTGCTTTGCCATAGTGTGGTTTACTAAAACCACCATAAATTAAGGATCAGGAGATCTAGGTGTACAGGTGGCTCTATCCATAAGGACATTAAACAGTGTTCCTCAGCAAGGGAAATACTGGACAAGTGTGCAGTCACTGAGAAGTGAGAGTTAGACTCAGTAGTGTTCAGAGGTCAGCAGAAGTACAAACATGCTTTAAGGTCTTGGGGAGATGATGCACTTATAGCATAAGAAATGTATACTCAGCCTGGCTGTGGTGGTGCATGCCTTTAATCACAACCCTTGGGAGGCAAAGGTAAGGGGATCTCTGAGTTCAAAGCCAGCCTGGTCTAGAGAGCAAGTTTCAGGACAGGCTCCAAAGCTACAAAGAGAAACTCTGTCTCAAAAAACAAAACAACAAAACAAAACAAAAATTAAAGAAATAAATAAAAAGAAATGTAGACTCCAGATAGCATCCTTCCCAAAACTGTTTCCTTGCCATAAGAATTGAGGATTCTCCTGGCATTTCACAGACTAAAATGAGAAATAAAAAATTACAAAAAAAAATCCTTCAATATATACATAACACTGCACAGGAAAGATGCAGACTGTACTAAGTACCAATCAGTGATGCAGAGAAAAGTTCAGGCTGGAAGAGGAGTGGATAGGAAGCACCTCTTAGGTAGAAAAAGGTTACAGAACCTTCTAGGCTGATGACCACCAGTGTACTTTTTAGACATTTTCAAAGTACTCCTTTTCTGTAGTAGCAATCACATATAATTTGTTTAAATGCCATAAAAAGCCCTTGCTATTTTACTTTTGATGTGGGAATAGGAAACTGTGTAATTTTCTTAGCAATGATCTGGGACAGTGTGACTTTTCTGGATAAGCCACAGGAGTGGATGCTATTAAGCACTTCTTAGTTAGTTTACTAAAGTGTGTGCTAAGTGCCTTACCTCCTGGTGGCTATTTGACAGCTGCATTGGGGCATCCTGAGCTTTGCTTGGGTAAGTACACTATCAGAGGGTTTTTGTTTTTAATTGGTGGTTCTAACAGCTTGACATAGATGATTCTGTCAAATTGGGTTTGCTGTTACACATAATTCCAGCACTCAGGAGGCTGAAGAAGACTGCCATAAGCTCAGTGTCAGGCAGGGCTACAGAGTGAGTGGCAGGCTAGCTAGCCGTGCTGCATAGCAAAACCCTCCTCAAAAACAGATAAGTAAGTAAATAAATAGTAATTCAGTCAAGTAGTAGCAATGCTTTTCTGTTTTGAGTTCTTATTGACTAAAATTGCCTCAATGAAATATGCCTGTGACCCCAGATCAATACCAAGCAGAATGACAATATATGAGGTATGAATTTGAAACAGAAGAGATGCTTCTGGCTATAGGCTGTTTGGTACAGCCCCCTGATAGCTTGAGGTGTGTTACAAGCATAACTTGTAAGACAGAATCTCATTGCCCCATGAGAAGCCACCCATGTAGGTACTCTTGTATGAAGTGTAAACCATACAACTCTTTTGAGTGACCCTGTGTCAAACCATTATTCTTTTATCAAATTTAGCACCATTGCATATTGCTTTAATTTGCATGTTTTAAGTACCTGTGATATGATACTCTATGTTAAGTGTAGTGTTATACAAGCTAAATTATATGTCCCTATAATTGAGTGCTTACCCTATGGCATGCCATTTACTAAGTGCTTTGAGTTTATTAATAATGACAGCGGCTCCATAAGCTAGGTTTTGTTGTTTTAATTTTTCAATGAAGAAAGCTCCTTGGCTTTAACAGCTTTCCTGTAGCTGTAGGAAAAGGGGGTTCTGGGATTCAGAATAAGTCTGTTGCTGATCCTAAAGGTTCTGTAATTAGTCATTAGTCAGTAATGAGTTCTGTTAATGAATTCGTATATTATAGGAAGGACACAGATATGGTAATAGATCTTATCCATGGGCATGCTATCTAGGCAGATGCCTGCTTTGTTCTTGAACCTTGAAGAGGTTTGTGTAACTTGTGGGAATTCAAAGAATTCTAAGACATGGCACAGGTGAAGTGTCTTTGCAGCACCTTAGAAATTAAGTAGGAATAACTTTATAATTTAACAATGATTTCAATTACCACTTATCAAATGAAAACCATCAACAGTTGAGATAGCCATACTTACTGTAAGCTAAAATCATCTAGATAAATGTTAAAAAATCAGACATTAAATGCCAGGTGAGGTAGTAAACACCCATCATCCCAGCCCTTGGGAAGTGGAGACAGGAAGATTAAGGAGTTCAAGATCATTCTTGGTTAATTATTGAGTTTGAGGCCAGCCTGTGCTACCTGAGATCCTGTCTCCTGCATTGAGCAACATAAACCAATCCTGAAATTTATTTCATGTAAGATGAAATATTTAAGAAATAAAAGATTATCCAGGTGTGCTGGTACACACCTATCACCTCAGCACACAGTAGGCAGAGCCTGGGGGAATCTTAAGTTCAAGGTCAGTCTATGCTACATACAGAAACTGTCTCAAAAAATAGCAACAGCAAAAGCAAAAGGGGCATATGTACATGAGCATTGGTGCTCAGAATACCCACTTAATACACCAGACACTGCAGTCCACTTTTGTAATCCCAAAGCTGGGAAGGCAGAGATTGGAGGATCCTTAGGAATTGTAGGTCACCTTATAATTTAGCCAAATTGGTGAACTCCAAGTTCAGTTAGAGATCCTGTATCAAAAACAAGGAAAAGGATACTCAACTTTGACTTCTGGTCTATGCACTGATACACATACATATACACATATGCTCTTGCGCCCATACATGCGCTCGCGCACGCGCACACGCACACACACACACATTCAAACATGTATGTGAACCCCCACATTCTTACACACACACACACACACACACACACACACACAGAAAATAAAATCAGATACAAAGCCTCAAATGTTGTATGTATTCTACTTGTAATTACTTGTATGAGAAAACTACATCACCAAATTCCAGAAACAGACAACAAGATAGTAGTTGCTAGAGGTTAAGAGAAGGGAAGAATTGGGCTATTGTTTAAATAATTAGAAATATTGAAGACAGTCAACGTTCATTATATACATTTGCAAGCACAGGGACCTAATTTCTGCCCCCTAGAATCTACATAAAGCTGGCATGGTAGAGTAATCCCATAGCTCCTACACTGAGATGGCAGGCAGAGAAAAGAAAATCCCCAGCAGCTAGCCGGGTAATGACAGTGACTAACTACAAAAGGGAATCTTATCACAAACAAGGTGGAAGGCCAGAAGCAGTGCTAAGATTGTCCTTTTTCCTCTACAGGCAAAAACACAAGAAAATTCTGTGAATGGGGCACCAGGGAGATGGCTCAGCCATAAAGTGCTTACTATACACAAATGCACTTGAATTGCAGTCCCAGTAGCCATCTAAAAAAGCCAGGCACTGTTTCTGTAATCCCAACCCTGGGGAACTGAAGACAGGTGGATTCATGGAACACACTGACAAGCCTGTGTCACCTAATCTGTAAGGACAAGATTCAGTGAGAGGCTCTGTCTCAAAAAAATAAGATGGATAACCAGCTGGTTTGCTCTTCGGTGTGGAAGATGCTCTGCACACACCCACACCCACCCTACTTCCAATCCCCACTATTCCTTAGTTGACTGTAGCTTTGTGTGTGGTTGAGGCCTCATAGTCTTTCCTCTCTCTACTTCAGTATGTCTATTGTTGTTGTCCTTGTTCAAATTCATGCTTAGGCTGCCATGTTGGTGAGATTTTATGGGTGTAGATTCTGACATGCCTAGGAGACACAATTTCACAGCAAATATCTGATTTTCTGATTTTTACAATCTTTCTACTCCCTCTTCTGCAATGTTCCCTGAGCCTTAGGTATAGGAGGTTGTGGGGTTTTTGTTGTTGTTGTTTGTTTATTTGTTTGTTTGTTAGATGTATCTTTTGGGACTGGACTCCACAACTATGCATTTTGATTGGTTGTGTTTTTCTGTAGTGGCCTGCATTGGCTGCAAATAGAACTTTCTTAATGATGGGTGATGACTATGTGTAAGGACAAATATTCAGATTGCAATTTAGGGATTATGTAAATTATAGTCTCAAAAGTTAAAGAAATAGCTTATAAAAATAAGACTGACAGTACCCACCATTAACTCCTGACCTCCACACACATGTGCATACAAACATGCACCCATGTATACACACACGATCATATACACACATAAACATATACTCAGAAGGCAGTACAATTAAACTACATTAAAATCAAGTCTGAGGGCTTCTAGTTACATCTATTATGATTTTTAGAAGGTAGTTTTATGAGAGTAGTTTTAGGATTGTAGTTTTTTTTTTTTTACAAACAAGTTGGTGATTATGTAGAGTGCTTTTAATGATAAAAATACATTTATATTCTTTTAGATTATTTCATAGCAGCTGTTTTGAGATTGCTTGATCTAGACTTCTTATTTCTGCATCAGAGATTAAAACCACCGAATTTTGGTGAGTTAGAATGTCTTGCCTCTTCATCACACACATATGAACTATTGTTAGTAGCAGAATAGAAGATGCCCAACCAAAGGGACTATCACTCTTTGAAATAAATGTTGTAGATTTATGTTTCTTTTTCGTGATTTAAAATTTCATGAGCTCTTATACCATGATTAAGATCTGTTCTAGGAATTCTCCTTCCTATGGTGAGAGAGCAATACAATTGTCCTTAGCTAGTTCCTTCTAGATCATAAATCAGGACCCCAAATATTCTTGATTAACAGCCCTGAGCTCATTTTCTGGTCTGCTCTAGCTTTTTCCCAGCTTCTTCCCTATCAGTTGCTTACTCTGTGTTTTTGTTAAAACACAGCCACTGGATGTTTGGAGGTTGCTGCACATGGAGATGGAAGTTGGTTGTAATGGGAGCCAGAGAGCCAAGTGTTGGAGCTGGAGCTGGAGCTGGAGAATACTCTACTGAAATATGTTATTGCTATAATTCCTTATATTCTTTTTTTATTTCAGACAGGCTAATGGGTTCTTTCCATTCCAGGATCTCACATTTCTTTATTACCAGAAATTTCAGGTAGAAAAGACAGACATCTCTTAACCATTTGATAAGCCTAAATTTGCTTGAAAGGGGTTATTTGTGGTCTAACAAGTTTGTTTAGTTTTGTTGATGTGAACCAAACCAGAGTCAGCTGGAAAGATAGAACCTGAGTTGAATAATTGCCTCCATTCTGTTGGTCTGGGTATATCTGGGAAGTGTTTTCTTGATTAATGACTGATGTGGAAGGGCTCAGCCTCCTATGGGCAGTAAGGACCCTAGGCAGATGGTCCCGAGTTGTTTAAGAAAGCAAGCTGAGCAAGCCAGTGAGCAGCATTCCTTCCTGGTCTCGGCTTCACTTCTCGAAGGTAGGTCCCCTTCTTGCATCCCTGCCCTGGTTTCACTTGAACATGAACTTTAAGCTGTAAGCCTTATGAACCTCTCTTCTCAAGTTGATTTTGGTCATAGCATTTATTACAGAAGCAAACTCAGACAGTGACTTTCTCTGGCTGGGGTTGTCTGGGGAAGATATTGTGAAGCAACAGGGTTCTGAGCCTGAGCAAATGTTGCCTTCCTCATCCGGGTGAACAGAAGCAGAGGATCAGTGGACTGCAAGGGTCCTTTGTGTTCTTGATACCAAAGGCAATAGAGAGTACCCCCTACATCTGAAGCATAAAATACCTTCAAATTGTGTTGAGATAAACAATGTACGCAATTAAATCTCACTGCAAAAGAAGAATTGAGACTCAGTTGAAAGAGAGAGAGATAGGGGAGGGAAAGAATGGAAGGGGGAATGAAGTGAATGAAATTTAATGAAATAAATATTTTCATCATTTTTCTATGGTATAAGATCTATAACTCAGGCTAGTCACAAACTCCTCCTTCTCATGAGTGCTCAAGTTACAGGCATGAACCACCATTTCCCAGTTGGGTAGTAATGGGGACCATATCCAGAGCCATTTGTACATTAGGAAAGCACCCTGCCGATGCAGCTATGCCCTTGACATATTAGGCAGTTTAGTCTGAGATTCATTAAAAATGTATTTAATTGTTGAGATTTTTTCCTCTCTTTTTAAATTTAATTTAGAAACCATCTTGTTTTACATGTCAATCACAGTTCCCTCTCCCTCCCTCCTTCCCTGTCCCCCACTGACCCACCCTCTATTCCATCTCCTTTCTGCTCCCCATGGAGGGTGAGGCCTTCCATGGAGGATCTTCAAAATCTATTACATCATTTGGAGCATAACATAGGCTCTCCTCCATGTGTCTAGGATGAGGGAGTATCCATCTATGTGGAATGGGCTCCCAAAGTCCATTTGTACACTAGGGATAAATACTGATCCACTACCAGAAGCCGCATAGACCGCCCAGTCCTCCTAACTAACACCCACGTTCAGGGGGTCTGTGTCGGTCCTATGCTGGTTTCCCAGCTATCAAACTGGGGGCCCATGACCTCCACTTTGTTCAGGTCAGCTGTTTCTGTGAGTTTCTCCAGCCTGGTCTTGGCCCCTTTGCTCATCACTCCTCCCTCTCTGCAACTAGAGCCTTCATTGTGTAGCTGATGGAAGCAGAAGCAGACACCCACAGCTAAGCACTGAACCGAACTCCTGGAATCCAGCTGCAGAGAGGGAAGAGTGATGAGATTCTTAAATAATATATCTAAGTGTTTGTGTGATGATTGATTTTAAGTGTGTCAGTTTGCTACAACGTAGTGACACCAAGTCTTGAAATGAGGAATTAGATAGAGAAGGGTAACCTGTGGGCAGGCCTGTAGGGTTTTGTCCTGGTTGTTGAGGTGGGAAGACCCACCTGCATGTGGGTGGCACCCCCACAGGCTGAGCTCTGAATATTTTTCAAGAGTGTAGAAAGCTAGGTGAGCATCTTCAGCAAGCAAGGATTTCTGTATTTCTTTTCTCTCTGCTCTAGAAGTAAATGTGATGCTCCAAATTCTTGTCTAGATGGAATCATAGATTGTTGCTACAATAAGAGACTGCATCCTGGCATCTGAGGCCAAATAAACCCCTTCCTCCATTAAGTTGCTTTTGGTCAGGATATTTTGTCACAGCAGCAGATATAAAATTAGAACAGTATTGCATGAGATACACTGAACTTGATGTTTACTGTGAGACACTTAGAAATCTCATGCTTACTATAATCCCATGTGCTGGGTGCAGTCTCATCCCATTTGGAAAGGTAGCTAAAGTCTAAATAAATTAATTTGCTGAATACACAATTGGTAATGAAGCACAGACCCTAGTTCAATGTGATTCTTCTTTTTAAAAAAATTAAATTTTAAACAAGCTTGTTTTACATGTCAATCCCAGTTCCCTCACCCTCTTTCCTCCCGTGTTATCCCCACCAACCCCCATCACATCCCCTTTCTGCTCCCCAGGGAGGGTGAGTCCTTCCATGGGGAGTCTTCAAAGTCTGTCATATCATTTGGGGGAGGGTCTGGGCTGAGGTAGTATCCCTCTATGTGGAGTGAGCTCCCAAAGTCCATTCATGATTCCTTTTGATTCTCAAGCCTGTATGCTTACCTTGTATACCATTATACAATATGAAGAACTGAAACTTTACCATCTCTCCATATGGGCTTGCTTTGTCTGAAGTACTTTCATCTACACAATCCATCAGCTTCTCATAACCTAGTAAGATAAGAGCAGATGTTAAAGGGTTAGGACCATTGTCTGATAAAGTCTGCATCATCAGGGAAAGTGAGTAAGTTTACAGTGGAGTGCAGAACAGATTGTACTGAGTTGTGAGGTAAGGGAGTCAGGAAGTGAGAGCAGCTATATGGCTCTCACATAACATACTGAACTGGGACTAATGCCATGCCATCTGGTTAAGAGAGAAGTATACCTGAAGCAGCCAGGTATGGTGATGCATATCTGTAATTCCAGGCACTCGGAAGTTGAGGCAAGAGGCCAATGTCAAATAATGAAAAATGGGGGGAGGGCGGCATGTCTGGATCAGGAACTTTTTGGTGAGGTTACTAAGAAGGATTGCTACATAACTATATTGTTAAAAAAGGACTCTGAGTATTTTTGGTTTAAAATAGTTTTCATACACTGTGTTTTGATCTTATTCTTGTCTTCCACCAATTTCTTCCACATCCTTCCCACCTCCCCACTCTTTTCCCTTTTACTGAAATAGAGTCTTTTCTCACACAATATATCCTGATTACAGTTTCCCCTTCCTCTATTCCTCCTAGTTCCTCCCAACCTTCCCTTCCTTCCCATCTGGATCCACACCTCTCTGTCTCTCATTAGAAAAGAACAGGCTTCTAAGAGATGATTATAAAATATAAAAAAATAAAATATAATAAAATAAAACAAAATTATCACATCAAAGTTGGACAAGGCAAACAAACAGAAGAAAAAGAGCCCAAGAGAATGCACAAGAGTCAGAAACCCACTCATTGATGCACTCAAGTGTCTTAAGAACAGTAAACTGGAACTCATACTAGATGTTCAGAGGACCTGGTATAGACCTGTGCAGGCTCTGTGTAGGCTGCTTCAGTCTTTGCTCAGATTGATTTAGAGGGCCTTGTTTTCTTCCCCTCTCCCTACTTAATCTTTTAATATTTCACCTACACAAATTGATTTATCTGGTAAGTCAAAGATTTCTTCTTTAATTCTGTAGGAAGTTACAGGAATGTACATAATATTGTCTGTATTGGCAGACTTAGATTTGATTCATAATTGATTTCCTATGATAGAATCAAAAGACTCCAATTAACCAACTGCTACCCTAAGATACTAATTATATACTACTATATAATTATGTAATATACTATTAATAGATAATACAGTAATATTATTAACATATTAATTATAATATTTTAATATAACCACTCATATATTAATATAATTCTGTATGCTTTGTTCTAAATTGAAGACATTACTAAGCCATTTTCAAACTTTTGATTTATAAATACTTCACTTAATCCATTGTTGTTTGATAAGCATGTAGGTAGGCAGGAAAGTACATTATCACATTTTAGACAGAATCTCATATAGCTCAGGCTGGCCTTGGATTGCTGATTATCCTGCCTCTTCCTCTCCAGGGTCTAAGCACATTCCCCAATGCCCAGCTGCTTATATTTGCAGATGATACTAGTGGTGCAGAGCTATAATTCCAGCTCTTGCTGAGGCAAAAGGATTCAAAATTCAAGACTAACCTGATTTAGGGCAGAAGTGGTAGAGATTCTTGTGTTTTGGCTACATCCCCAACAACAATGCAAAATAATAATAATAAACAACATACAATGTTTGTTAAACTATAACTATTTAGTACTAAGTAGGTTATAAAACTTGCTTATGTTATTGATAACAAGAAATCTCAAGTTCTTTTCTAATGGTTTCACCTTTAAACTTGAATGAGCCACCCTTGCTGCCATTCCTGTTTTACAATCCACGTCCAATCTATGCAGTTTCTGTTTTCAAAATGTAACACAGAGTCCGATTACTCCTCACAACTACCACTGCCCCAACCTCCATCACCTGCATGCCCCAAACTGGCTATCTGTTCTCTCAGTTTCTATCTAAGCGTCTTTGGAGCATATTCTCTACAGAGCTCTTTTTTTTTTTAAGGGGGTCTTCTTCTGTATGTAAGTAAGGTAATGTCAAATCGCTGTAGTGACCCCAGATTTTATTCATATCAAATCTTTACAGTGGTTCACAGGAACCTTCGTGGTATTACTAACTATACTTCTTTATCAACTGCTATTCTACATTCCCTGCAAAGTGAAAGTCAGGCACTCTGACCTTTTCTTGGACTCTACCAGACCTTTAGAAAACACAGACATGTTTATGCCCATACACACACACACACACACACACACACGGGAATATGCAAAGATGCATACTGCTAGCTATTAAAATGATGATAATATCCCATGTTAGATAGCCCTGAGATAATTTCATTGTTTGCATATGAATGAATAAGAGTTTAAAATGCAAATTACAACTTAAAATCATTATAAAATCAGTTTTAGCTTTGAAGGCCACCATGAAAAAGTTTGAATGAGTGATTGAGCTACATCTTAGGAACTTCTATATAAATAATTGTTGGTTCAATATTGTGTAATTAGTATTCTGTATCTGTTCCTTCATGGTTCTAATATAAGTATTTGTACTTTACATATTCATTATTAACTTCTGTACAGTTGATTATCACAAATAAAATACCAATGACTAATTAGGTTTATTGGATATCTAATATTACAACTTTTCCAGATTCTTCAAAAATTTAATGTCAAACTAAAACTAAACAGAAGATTTGCATGCAATAGGAGACTAAAGAGATACAGTAGCCAAAAGCAGTGTACTGATATTAATTGGGTCTTCTCTGAAAAGAAAATTTACAAAATCATTTTGAAATTTATTTTATTTTATTTCTGCTTACATACATGTGTCTCTGTGAGGGTATGTGTAAGAATAAATGCCGTGCTCACAGAAGCCAGAAGGAGGAGGTGGACCCCCAGGAGTTGGAGTTACAGGTGGTTGTGAACCATTTGATGTGGGTGCTGGGAACCTAATTCTGGCCCTCTATAAGAAAGGTTCTTAATCTATGATGAGTAGACTCTGGAGAGGTTGCTCAGTGGTTAAGAGGACTGACTGTTCTTCCAAACGATCCAAATTCAATTCCCAGCACCCAAGGGGCAGCTAACAATTTTTAACTCCAGTTTCAGGGATCTAATGTCCTCTAGATTATTACTTAGTTCACAGCTGTGCATACAGGTGAAATGCCCATATACATAAGGTAAAAGTTAATCATTAAAAAGATATTCTTAGACAATATATCATATTTTTGATATGGTTGGGTTAATTTTATTCTGTGTAGTAATGACATCAAGGTTATTTAAGAAGCCTCCCACTCCCCTTTCTACTTTTTTATTTGTTTGAGACAGTGTCTTGCTATAAAACATAGACTGAATTCTGTATAACCCAGGCTGTTTTCATACTCAGGATTCTGTTGCCTTCACTTTTATGAAATGTCTGCTGAATTATTAGTGAAGAGACTTGAAAATGAAATACAACCTCAAGTATTTATGTACCTATATCTGTAGCTTACTATGCAAATACATAGAGAAATAGAAAGTAATGATATAAGAATGGTGTATGTTAACAAGTTATTCTATTTTTGATAACACTGGCTATTCTTAAACAATTCTTTGTTCTTTACAATTTGATTGGCAATTTTCATAATCAAAAGTTGCACGATAACTGAAGTCAATCAAATGGTACTAAAATGGGTAATTATTTCTAAATCATTATCTAAAGGAATAATGAGCTAGAATGTTTTGTTGTTGTTTGTCGTTTTTGGAGATAAGGTCTCACTGGAGATCTGGATGACCTGGATGATCAGGCCAGCTCAAAATTGTGGTGATTCTCTTGCCTTAGCCTCTGGATCTTAGGTGACTACATATGCCACCATACCCAGCTGGCAAAGCATTATTCTGAAAAGCATTTTCTGGTACCCTCTCTGTAAATGGCATATTTCAGTGATGAGCTCCACATTCATCTAAACGGGCACTTTTATGTTTTTATTTCTGATGTTGTGTGGCATGACCTTAGACGAACTCTCAAGGTTGGTCATAGTTATCTGGAGAATGGATGACTATAATGGGCTAGTGATAAGGTTGTTGTAAAAATGAAATTTATGTTATCTATAAACCCTTACTCAGTGCCTAGCAAATAAAAAGCATTCAAATTTCATTTTCTATCATCTGTCATTACAGATTCCAAGCCTCCGCTTCATTCAATGAGAAAAACAAATAGAAAAGCACCACACTCAATCACCTCTTTATATTGCATTTATATTCGGTCTCTTACTTCATGCCTAGTGCAAGTCCTTAGGAACCATTTGAACACATCTGTAAGAATTACTTGCAATTAACATGCAAATTGTTATAATACATTTTTTAGCCATAAAATATTCTTGTCTAGTGTTTAACATTCTGCCTGGAAGATTGTTCTAATAATGCTTTGCCTTCAGTATTTCAAACCGGAAAGCTCTATCTTGAATTACCATTTACCAAAATTATTGGAATCTAAATTGATGTCTTTTGATGCATTTGAGAAACTTCAACTCATCTATTTTCTGGGTGGAATTTTAAACTGTCTATCCTAGGTTATTTTGCTTTTTGAGTTCACACTACTGGCAGACAGATAATTCTTAGAGAGTAGATTAGTTACATGAGAGAACTTATCTGGTATTTAAAGAACAATAGGTCTTTGAATTTTAAAGAATAGAGTGTTTTCAGAGTGACTAATGAACAGGGAATCACTTTTTATTTCTTTTGAATGATTTTCCATTTTAAGTCCATAAGTGAATCAGATGTTACTGGCCATTTATTATATTTTTCATGCTTGAGCATGGTGTTTGTGTGTGTGAGCATGTGTACGGGTGAGCATACTTGCACATGTGTGTGTTTATGAGTGTGCACACACACTCTTGGATGGCAGAAGAATGCTTCAAGTGTCCTTTTCTATTACTCTCCACCTCATTCCTTTGAGGCAGAGTCTCTCCCTGAACCTGGAGCTCATGCCCAGCTAAACTGTCAGTAGGTGAGGCACCACAATTATTCCTTCTCTTGCTCCTGCTGTGGTGTTTAGATACAGATGTGGGAACTGGAATCTGAGGTCTGGACCTTAAGTGTACACAGAAAGTGTTTATACCTGCTGAACCATCTTTTCTACCTCCATTGTTGTTCATTTCTTAATGTTTCTTCTTATAAAGGATTCTTCATTGGTAATAATAATAAATGCTGCACAATTGTTTTGTGCTGGGAATAAAACCAGGACCTCATGCTTGTTAGACAAGTGCTCTGCTACTGAGCTAATTTTATAGCTCCTGCCCAATGGTTTGAAACATTTAAAATTATAAAACATAACAAGCTAAAATTTCCCTCATAACTCCCAAGATTTTTGGTTTAATTTATTGTCCAGCACAGTTAAGGAAGTACTATTTTTTTTCTCATGGATAATAGTTCCCATGAAAATATTGGATGCTTTCCATAGAGCATGTTTTTAAATAGAAGTTGTCGTATTGAAGTAGCGGGAGTTTGTAAGACAGCATCCAATCATAATGCTCAGTTGTAGTATGTATTTTCCACAAATACTCAATGTGGTAGAAACGCTAATTAATATAAGGTCTCAGAAGTTGAAATAGAGTTCATCAAAAGAACAAGGAAAGGGTGTGTTTTGCAACCTGCAGAACCCATGGAACCAGCTTTCTCTAGCTGAGCTCTGGTTCTCAAACTTTCTAGTGCTGTGACCCTTTAATACAGTTCCTCATGTTGCAGTGACTTCCAATAATAACATTTTGTTGCTACTTCATAACTATAATTTTGTCACTATGATGAATCATGCTGTAAATATCTGATATGCAGGGTATCTGATATGTGACTACTCAAAGAATCCCGACCCACAGGTTGAGAACCACTGCTCTATTGTCTTTTGTCCCTTCCAGCTGTTGAAATTGATTGCCTTCTGGAAATGAAAACCTACCTGGCTCAGACCAGGGCAGTAAGTTTGGCAGAACAGGTGGTCCTGGGTGAATTGCTTTGCCTGTGCATAAGCCCTGGAAATTCATCAATATGCTTTGCCTTAAGTAGTGGGAATTAGAGTGACAAATTAACAGCAGAGCGCTCGTGCTTGTTTCAAAGCTGTGAGCTAAAGCGTCTTTCATTGCTTTGCACTCATCAACCTGAAATTATGCTGTAAATCAGGTATCAGACACATGAATGTACACGCCCTCATTTGTAGTCTTTATTCAAGCTCTGAAACCTGAACAAATGGGATTTTAGTCCTAAACTCCAGCTGGTATTTTCATTAGACTTTCAGGAGTTATACCATAATGAGTTTTAGTTTATAATTTATTAGTTCACATATAAATGAAGTTTTGGCAGGATATGGCAGTGCATGTCAGTAAGGCTAGCATTTGGGAGATTGAGGCAGGTGGATTGTCATGAGTTCAAGGCCAGGCTGGAATACAGTGTGAAGCCCTGCCTCAGAAAACTAAGCAAATATATAAAATAAATTAAGTTTCTTCAATTTGTATGTTTGACATCATTCAGTAATTTCACTTGCTGTTTCACAGGAAGAAAGGAGAACTGAGTGAGATGAAGGGAATATTTGCATCATAGCCATGCGAGTCTTAGTTTTAGCCTGTCTATTCTGAATATATCTTCTAAAGTGAAACCCTTATAATCAAGGGAATTTCTAAGACTACAGGCTTTATTGAAGCCCATAGATGCTAGTCAGAAAAACAAAGGACCAAGTTGTGGGACTATTTCCTGCAATGCTCTGGAGCAGGGCAAGATAGTAGTTCAAAATGCCATTGGGAAGGGTCAGAGTTTATAAAACTTTCTGTTAATTTTCTAGAAGGAATTTGCATTGGCTGTGCTGAGAGGGCAGGATGGCTCAGAGCTTGGATGGAACGGTTTGAGAGGGTAGTCTACAAGGATGAGCCAATGGCTCAGCACTATTTACTGTGCTGAGAGGGCGGGATAGCTCAGAGTTTGGACAGGAAAGATTGATAAGATAGTCTACAAGGTCAAGCAATGGTACAGCACAGACTGATTAGGTTTGGCTAAGTTTACATAGAAATAGAATTTGGTCCTGAGGATATTTAAAGCTTTAACTATCATTCCAATGTAAAATGGTCTTATTCTTTGGGTATATCGCTGTGTTCACTCCTTGCATTCTATCTCTCCTATTCCTATCCTCTAGCCTTTTGTCATAAAGTGTCAATGAAAAACACCTCTAACCTTGAAGGAACAAAAGAGATGGCTTGTTCTGGGGCTACATATGAGCGACTATGGCCCAAGAATACAGATTTGGGTTTCCCCAAATATCATGTTCTTATGAGTTTGCAATTTTGTTACTTTTGTTGCTGGGTACATTGGGTAGGTGGATTATAACAAAGCAGGAGAAATTGCTATAAGCTTCAGACACAATCTGACAGCATTTTTAGCCCTCCAGTTGGTAGAAACTAGGTTCAGTTCTTCCATTCCACGGGATTTAACTAATAGACACAAAGATGTTGGATCACATACAGAGGATGGGAGTTATACTAAAGATGCCCTAAGATAATTTGGCTCTGAACTTGTGACATTTCAACCTCTCCACATCACTGAAGTTCTAATCAGTTAATCAGGCTTTGTAGTCACAGCTTCTTTCCAGGAATTGCCATTCATGCAGATAAGAACATCTCAGAACTGTTCTCTATCACTGTCTTCTGAAGCAGTCACAGTCAGTGCCTCTATAACTTCATTCAATAAGTACTTCTGAGCCAACAAATTATGAACCACACTCACAACATACACAGTTCTTATGTTTAATATATCTTCATTCTAGTAATAAACACATGCTCTCAAGAACAGATATTATCTAATTATAATTACAGTAAGGACACAAAGGAGCTGAGTGTCTCTCAGAAGCGAGAATCTGTCTAATATGTCCTAGGTCAGACCCACCAAGAGTTTTCACCAAAGAGAACCAAAAGGAATCACCATGGAATTTGACTTAGTATCAAGGGTTGGGGATGAGGACAGCGGTTATTGGATGAATACTTTCAGGACCCAATGACTCTGACTCATCAATTAAAATATCTTAAAGGGTGGGTAGGAGATAGAACAGAGAAAATGGTGTACATAGGAGAGCCTGGGAAAAGGAGGTGGAACTGGGTGGATTCTGGTGAGATAAGACTGAAGAGGGAAAAAGTGGCTGTCTCCCTATCATGATTGAGGCCTTCAGAGTCATATAATAGAAGTGTGGATTGGCCTAAAGTGTCGAAATGCTAAGCTCTTATTTTCAACTTGACACAAGCTTGAAACTTTAGGGAAGAGGAAGCCTTGATTGAGAAAATGCCTCTAGGAAAAAAGATCTAGTTGTAGAACACAAACCTGTAGGGCATTTTCTTAATTAGTATTCATGGGGGGAGCCCAACACATTGTGGGTGGTGCCATGCCTAGGCTGGAGGTCCTAGGTCCTAGGAAGCAGGCTGAGCAAGCCAGTAAACAACATCCCTCCATGGCCTCTCCTGCCTCCACGTTCCTGCAGTGACTTCCTTCAATGATGGACTAAGATATGCAGTATAAGTCAAATAAACCCTTTCCTCCCCAGCTTACTTTCAGTCATTGTATTTATCACAGCAATAGAAACCCTCACTAGGGCGGAAATTGGTACCTGATAGTGGGGTACTGTTTGACTTGACCATGTTGTTTTTGAGAGGAATGTGGAAAGACTTTAGCACTTTGGGCTAGGAAAGTCACTGGGTATTGAAAGCTTAGTGCCATGTTGTGTAGGAACTTGGAAGATACAACTGTTGAGAGCAGTGTGATGGAGGCCTGGCTTGTGAAGTTTCAGTGGGAAGCAAAGACTCTGTCAGGTCATTTGTGTGACGAATCTGTGGTGTCTGGTCAGCTGGAACTGCCGAATCAGCCAGGGTTAACAAGAGATGAGCACCGCTAAAGTAAAACCTTGTTTTCCTGGACAATGGATGCAGGTCAGCTGGGCCTGAAAAATTAGAATTAGAAGAGACCAGTATTATTGAGGTGAGGTCTTTTGGGAAGTGCTTCCTCAGGGTCATCACACAGAAGCTGTGTTCCAGAGGCACCCAAGCTTGTATCTCCTGCTGGCACCTAAACTTGGTAGTGTGAGCATCATGCAGGTAGTACTGGCTTTGAAGACATGAAGGAGTCATGGAGGATTGGTTCCGTGTGTCACGAGTGGAATTCCTGAAGAGAGCCAAGGAGAGGCTATTGGTGAAAGTGCAGCCCAGTTGCAGTAAGAGATCCCAACATTTTAGAGATGCCAGTACCATGGATGACCACTAAGAGCAGCAGTAGCAGTGGAGTGGAGAGAGCTGGAGCCCAGAAAACAAGCTGTGTGTGCTGCAGAGAATGAAGTGAGCAAACACTTTGGAAGAGTCCAGAGATCATGAGTAGATAACCAGACATTAAGCAGCTATAGTTCAGCTTTGTTTTGATTTGATTGTGACTATACCTTGGTTCTTCCCTCTTGAAATAAGAAAATATTTAAATTATTTTTGATTTTACAGGATCCCACAGTTGAGAGAATTTCAATTCTAAAAGAGACTTTGGATTTCAGAGACTGAACTTTAAGTTTGTAAAATGTTTTATATTGTGATGTTTATATCAATTTGTGATCTTGGGGATAAACAAGAAAGGAAAGGTTGTGGTTTAACAGTGATATGTTTATGTCAAGTTGACAAGCGGTCAGTTGTTTTGGCTAGTTTTTTGCCAACTTGACACACAAGTTAGAGTCATCGGAGGGAATGGAGCCTCAACTGGAAAAATACCTCCAGAAATCTGGCTGTAAGCAAACTTATATGGCATTTTTAAAATTTGGTGATTGACACAGGAGGGCCCATCCCCTGTGGATGGTACTATTCCTGAGCTAGTGGTCCAGGGTTCTATAAGAAAGCACATTGTTCAAGCCACGATGAGCAAGCCAGTAAGTGGCACCCCTTCATGTCCTCTGCATTAGCTCCTTTCTCCAGGTTCCTGCAATGTTTGATTTCCTGCCCTGACTTCCTTCAATGATGGACTACATGTGGAAGTGTAAATCAAATAAACCCTTTCCTCCCCAACTTGCTTTTGTCATGGTGTTCATCACAGTAATAGGAAGTCTGATTAAGACACAGACCTTCTCCTTGCTAGACATCAAACACATTTCAATGATTCCTTAAATTATGCAATCATTATCTGTAGATTTTCATGCAGACATATTTGCTATAGCAAGCTGCCATGCAGGTGTTCAGCATCACTCTCTGCTTTGTTTTCCAGCGTTCCAACATTCCAGAGCCTTCCTGATGAAATCCTCAGCAAGCTGGCCGATGTCCTCGAGGAGGTAATTGTTTTGATACTTTGAACATCTTGAGATGGAACCCAGACTGTGAGCCAGGATAGGCTGCTTTCTTTCATGGCTCTGGGATGACATACACAAAACTGCTGAGAAATCTTGCCAGTTTGTCCCAACTCCTGGGATGAGCTACAGATTTGACTTCAAATTAAAAACAGCTTAATACATCCAACATTAATACACAGTTAGACACAGGCATGCCAGTTATGGGGAGAAAAACATTTCATTGTAGTAAATATGCTACCTTGATGTTCACGAATGGTATACTGGCATTTTTCTTCTTTGCTTCAATTAATTGTTGTTGTTGCTATCCTGGGATAAATACGTTTAGAAGAAGAATTAGTAGTTGGATTCTAAGCATGCGTGTATTTTGCACATATAATTTCATGCCTGAATGTGGAATGCCACAAACTTTTCTTTGAACCCTTGGTGTAGAGGAAGATGAGAGACAGTGGATGTAAGGCTCCTCATGCACCACAGAGACCCTGCTTAGGGAGGAAAAGAAGTTCTTCCACTCACGCAGAAGCTTGGCACGAGACTGAAAGCATTCTGCTCCCTCACTGGCTGCAGGAGACCCGACTCCTGAGTTTTTCCTGGAGAGAGAAGCAGAAGCATTTAGGTGCTTCTGAGTCTTCATTGACTATGGGGAAAACAATTTCAGGAGGATACATGCCAATAGCAAAAATACCTATAACTCCAGTGTTTTGGAGGCAGAGGCAGGAAGAACAGTAGTTCAAAGTCATCCTTGGCTACATAGTGAGTTCCAAGCTAGACTGGGGAACATAAGACCCTGTCTCTGAAAAACACAAATAATAAAAGAAAGAGAAAGAGAGGAGTGGAGGTGCGGGGACCCTCCTTCCCTCTTGGCCCGTCTGCCATCAATCTGAGAGGAAAAAGACAGAAGGGGGGGACAGAAAGCATACACATGGCCCGTGAACATGAAGGGAGGGAAGTCTCTGGGTGACAAACTTCAGTGAATCAGCTCCATGTTATTTCAGAGTATAAGGACTATATAGAATTGGGGAGCCTGGGGACAAACCCTAATTTGCATTAAGTGGTATGCTCTATCACACGGCTTAGTATGTGACAGTAGTGTGCTATAGCAGAACTTCTAACACAAGTCTTTTTTAGCAGTGATCTTTGCAGAGGGTCAAGCTAAAGATGAATCAGGCATCTGATTTAAAGACAGCTTTTTGATAAGGTTAGTTCTCCCGGCCCTGAGGCATTATCCAGATAAGGCTAGGTAGAGAGTAGAAAGCCTTGCTAGGAAGGGAGGGAATTTCTATGTTGTCAAGCTTAGAGAAAACTGCCAGGCTATGGCAGACTGCGGCCCCTAACCAGCCAGCAATGTATTCCAACAGACAGGAAAAGAGAGAAAAAGGACAATAACATATACCCAAGGCAAGGCAAGGGGGCGTGTTTGGTCTTTGGGAGCTTTAGACTGAATTTTTTCAAAGGATATAATCTATATCTAAATATAAAAGATTATGTAACAATGTTTTGATATGCTTATTTTTGTCTAGATGATTTCTTTCATAAAAAAGATCACATGGTAGATTATGAGTGTGTTATACAAGTTTAGGAACAGTTGATTAAATAAAAACATTAAGTCAGAAGAGGTCAAAGGAACTCTTACTATACAATGGGGCAAAAAAAGAGGTAAAGACATAAGTTTAGACAATAAATATACTCCTTAACTTTGTATGTGAAATTTTCTCAGAAAAATACAGATGCATAGATGAAAACCAAATTCCCAACTGGGTGTGGTATTGCCTATTCCAGAACTGAGAGATATAAACAGAAAAAATTAACAGTTTGAAGACAGTCTAGGAATAGTAAGTTTAAGACTGTCCAAGGCTATATTGCCAGGAGAGAAGAATTGAAGAAATGAATTCAGGAATTTGGAAGGTTATTCAGCAGTCCAGGGGACATAGTTAAGGGAAACATTGTATCACAATGCAATGTTTGTTATGTTTCCTGTTATTCAGTGAATCATCATTGATTATCCCTCATAAGCCTTGAAATATAACACTTTTAAAAAAGGCATGGTCAGTTCCTCATATAATTTACTTTCTGGAAAGAGATCCCTAATAATCAATTGGTTATTCAGGCTTTTAGACTGAGATGGAAGCCAATGGATTGTTTTAAGTAATTCAACAGAATGATTTGACTTACACTTTTAACACAGTTCCATAACCTGGGTGAGCAAAGATAGGGGAATATTAGAGACAACGGTAGAAGAAATGATGGCAGCTTTATTGACTGTCAGAAAGGAAGTTGAATAGAAATGGCAGATATTGATTGACTTTGAGAGAACATCAGAAACGTCACTGTTATTCTACATGGTAGAAGAAGACAAATTGAGGATAGTGAGGCCAGTTGGTGCTGATGGAAATGGAGAAGACTAGGAGAGGGGTCCACTGGAATGAAGAGACAAGGAGCTGAGGGAGGAAGATTGTGGGGGAAATAGAACTCTTAGGGCTGCTGGCAGATAAATGGCTCGGAGCAATGTTTGGCAAGGAGTTGTAGGTTAATGGAGTTATTCTGACGGAATATGTGGGTGAAGAACAGGCAGAATGTGAAAGCTGGTAGCAACTCAACATTAATAAAATAGCATCCATGGATTAATGAGCATAGTGTTGAGGAAAAACCTCAAACAAATAAGCAAAAACAAAGATGGTAATTATAAACAAAATGTCACTAATCAGATACATATGAGTTGTTTCCTGTAGCAAGAGAGGGTTGGGAAAGAGATTTATGCAGAAAAAAAAGAAAGAAAATGAATGAACGAATGAATGAATTATGAAGAGGGCATAAAATAAAGTTCTGACTGAATTTTAAGTGTTCACCTCTAAGAAACACAGCAAACTGTGACAATGTCAGAAGCACGTCGTGCCTTAAAACTGAGAAGGTTCAAGGAAGAGTTTGCAGAGCTTGCATTTGAATTCTGTTTGCATGACAAGGATAGCAATAGAGAACCTTAGATGGACAGGGAAAACGGAGCTGGCTGTAGTTCAGGAAATCCTGTGCTGTGGGAAATGGGATGCTGCACAGGAGGGTAGGCTTTCCAGGGGAGGCACAGCATCTCCGTATGTACATATGGAGGTGAGTGAGCTGATGCAGTGGGCAGAGCTGTGTATATCCTGATGGGATATTTTGTTTCCTTGGTGATATAGAAAACAAGGTCATAAACACAATGGAGTAGACAGATGAATGGCACAAGGAAATAGATGGTGAAAGGAAATGGAAGTTTAGAAATATGTTGAGATTACCAACTCCCAACTTGATGTTGGAATTTCTTGTCTAAATTAAACAGCATAGAGAAAGATTAATTAATTAATTTAGAGATGAGGTCTTACTGAACTCATTATCTTTCTGCCTCAAACTCTAAAGTGCTGGGACTACAGGTGTGTACCATTAGGGCTGCTTCCAGATTGTTTTCCTCCACTTTTAGTCTGTCTGTCTGTCTGTCTGTCTGTCTGTCTGTCTGTCTGTCTGTCTGTCTGTCTTCTGTCTGTCCATTTGTCTGTCCTGTCTGTCTGTCTATCTATCTATCTATCTATCTACCTATCATCTATCTATCATCTATCTGTCCATCCGTCCATCCATCCATCCATCCATCCATCCATCCATCTATCTATCAACCTACCTATCTGTGTTTTTTTTTTTTTCTTTTTTCACGGATTTAGGTTCCACATAGGCAGATAACTGGACTTAAGCAGGACTGTTATGTTTCCAAGAGAAGATGACTGATTGAGGGGACAGGTAATTGAGGACATACTCAGGGATGATTGGAATGCTTGATTCCAATCATCACAGGATCAGTGGACTTAAGTCTCCTGAGTTGAGGAATTTTTGGAGTTAGGTTGTAAGAGTGGCTGAGCCTGATAGGAGTTAAAAATATATTTGTCTCTAGGTAGAGGCTGTAGTGGTGAATCTGGGGTCCATTCATAAATTCTTAGTTTGAGGGTTATTGAAGTAAGCCGTCCTATGATTTATTGATCTCTTCCATGTGTGACCACAAAGTGAACCAGAGCATGGCGGCTTTTGACTGCTGTGTTCAAATATAAAAGACATTCATCACAAGAAGACTGGATGCATTTCTCTCTGCTGACCTGCAACCTCTGAAAACGGAAAACTGCTTTTCCCAGTGGGCCTTTCAGCTTTTGCTTGGCTTTGTGGAATACAGTGAAGAGCTCTCTGAAGAATATGGACATACGTACATGTGTGGGTATACATGTATAGGGTGTGTGTCTGTGTTTCAGAGAAATCAAACTGAAACAGAAATTCATAAGCTCCAAATCAACCTCTTTATAAAACAAAACAAAACTAAGAGTCTGTGAAATCCTTTAATCATTTTCTTTCTTCTCCACAGCTGTGAAATATTTGTGCTGTCTTATGTAACTATAGCCCTGGTGCTCTAAGACAGACCACAAAATATTTCAGTGTTTTGTGCTGTACTTTCATTTTCTTTCTTTTAGTCTCTCTCTCTCTCTCTCTCTCTCTCTCTCTCTCTCTCTCTCTCTCTCTCTCTCTCTCTCTGTGTGTGTGTGTGTGTGTGTATTGTATGTACCAGTTCTTGTAGGTATATGCATACCTGTCCATGTGCACAGCTGCATGTATGGAGACCAGAAATAAACCCTGAGTGTCTTTTTTTGCTCTCACAGAACCGGGAGCTAATTGATTCAGCTTTGATTGCTGGACACTGAGCTCCAGAGATCCTCCTGTCCCCACAGAGTCAGCACTGGGATTGTAGGGTTATAGCTGGGCACTGCCACACCTGCCTTTCCCCTGGGGGCCTCAGATGTGAACTCTGGTTCTCACTCTTCCAGGGCAGGTTCTTTATGACTGAGCTCTCCTCACTCTCAAAGTCACATTTTCCAATCAAATGTCTTAGCAGTGTCTGTCAAGGACAAGTACAATGGGAGCAGGTGATTTAGTCCTAACCGTCTGTTTTCAGGATATAAATATAAGTAAATGTACCAGATACGAAGTAGACATGTAAATATGCTACTCAGACACAATGCTTAGCTCAAGTTGAATAAACAAGAACAATGAGAAGTTTTATTGGAATAACCAATCAGATAAAATGAAATAAATCTGGAAGCACAAAGGCAATAGCAGCTTCACTTAACATCAAAGACAACTGTGCTCTCGTAATAGTTAAGCTTTCTACCAATACCTAGAAGCCAAAAGAGTCCCAAATTATTTCCTAAGAAGTGTCATTACAGCCAACAAGTAAGTTTACAGCTTTTTTTATTGGACAGGTATTTATGGAACACCTGCTGTGAGCCAGGAATTGCTCTAGGCCCTAGGGGATCCAGGCTCCCTTACTTGTAGCATGTGTTCTAGTGGAGGATACAGATAAGAAAGGAAGGCAAATAGCATCAAATGATCAGCCGACTGAAGTTATTGTTGAGAGAACAACTTCAGTCACACATGGTGGTCCAGATGCCTTTAGCATTGATAAACACTGAGTCCAAATTTAAAATACGTATGGAAGCAGCTTTAGGTCAAACTTAATTCGGTTTGACATTAAGGGAAAGTAAGATTTAAACCAATGTCTAAAGAAAGATTGCCCTGGGTTGCCCTGGAGAGAGGGAAGAATAGTTGCATGGTCTTAATGTAGAAATTAGTTTGCTGTTTTAATTGGGGAGAAAAGTTGTGAGAGAGGCTTTAGAAAATTAACAAGATCATGTCATAGTGGGTTTATAATTGAAATTTTAGAGCAAAAGGCAGCAGGAGTCCCAGAGGACTAGCATGGCCACACATTCCAATAACTCAATTAAAGGGATGGATAAATTGTGCAAAGCAGAGAAAGGAAATTTAATAATGTACACACTGGGAAGAACAGATAAAAGGGGTCTGATGGTGTTAACTTTGGGGGTACTGACCTGGGGCTTTAGGTTTAAGTAGAAAAAGAACGAGGTCATAGGGCAAAAGGTGTGTGTAAGTAAGCATTTGTGGCCAAAGCATGGTTGATTACTGTCTTAGCTCTGGTTCTGCTTCGTGGGCTGGAGAAGTTCTGATATCTTTCAGGGTGCAGCCTCTCCACCACAGAATATTGTCTCTATGGGTGAGAGATGTCTGTCCCACTTGCTAAGTCAAAGTGAACATAGCTGTAGGACAATGAGCTTTGAGGAATTTGGAATAGGACACTGTAAAACACTGCCAGGGTGTCTCGGTTTTGTCTTGTGTAGTGAGACTAGAAGGGAAGCAAGGTAGGTGAAGCACCCCCAGTGTCAATGGACGCTTCAGAGTGAGTGACATCCATGTGTAAAGGGAAGCAGTAGGACTCAGTGGGCCAAGGATGCCCAGGGAAGGCAGAGGCACCAGGCTCTCCTGCTGTTTGTAGTACCTTGCTAAGTGTCTATTGTAGTTGTGTGCACAGAGATAAGGAGTTTCACTCTGAGCACAGAGGGAAACAGTATGCATGGTAACTAATAAGTGATATCACCTAGTTATTAATTTATTTTGAGATAGGGTCTCTCGTAGTCCAAGGCAGCTTGAAGCTTCTGATTCGCCACACCTTCACTTGTAGAGTCCTGGAATACACCACCATATGCTTTGGGATGCAGTGCTGGGGTTAACAAGCAGGTCCTCCTGCATAAACCATCACCCTAGCTACTGAGTTACACACCAGGTTTTTGGTAATAGTGTGATCACTTCTTTTTAGGATTCATGAGAAATATCAATTTCAGAGGATCATTCCAATTAAAAGGTTATTGGCTTTTAATGACTATGAGACATATTACAAAGAAAAGTGACTGCCAAACTTGCCAAGGAACAGGATTGTCCTTTAAGGTTCCTGTTTTATAGAAAAGTCTGCCAGACATTCTAGCCCTATAGGCTGTAGATGGATGCCCTGACATTACAAAGGAATTTGGGTGATTTTCCAGGCAGCAAGATGTCTCTGTCAATTCAGAGTCACTTTTCTTTGTAACATGTTTGTCCAGTTTGGACAGAGTGCTGTCATGCAGTCCAGGTAAGAGCATTCTTGTCCAAATGGCTATTATTGCCAAGTTAAAGGCAAACTCCATAACAAGTTTATTCAATGCCCATCTTCCTCTCTGATGTAATTGGTGCTGCCAAGAATAGTCTCATAGTCATTAAAAGCCCTAAGTTAACAAACCATTTTAAATGCCATATTCTGTAGGTCTTTAAAAGATTTTAAAGAATACCTATCCTTCTAAAAATATATCTCTGTATATCTAGAAAGCCTAACTAACATGACTATAAGTTTTAACTACTATAGCTATCTATTAATCTATATTTTTAAATGTATATTACATTTCAAATGAGCTCTATAAACACTATACCTAAACAAGAGTAAAAATATACATGTAACAAAATTGACCTTAACCTTGTATCAATAAACCAAAATCTATACCAAAGTAAAGTATTTATTTCTATATCATACCCATCTCTTTTTTCTTTTAAAAGAGATTGACTGTGACCATTAACTATTGAGGACTCTGTACTGTTGAATCTGTACCTTTTTCTAAGACTAAACTGGACACATTTGAACCTAAATAACATTGTGTCCTGGGTAGTACAATTATTTATGTTTTCATGTTTGTATATCGATGTGAGTGTTGCCCTGACAAGGGCCCAGACACAGAACTGCTCATTTCTTGGATTATTAAAAGGGACATCAATAATTAGAAGGCTCTCCTCTGATTATTCAGTCCAGGGAATCCCTGGGGGGGGAGGAGGAGGGTTCTAATAGATGCACTTTTCTTTGTTGTTAACTTAAGCTTATTACAGATCTAGGGTTGATGTTTTCATTCTGAGATTTTTTTGCCTGGACATTTTTGCAGAGTTCATTGCCTTCTGTGGGACTGTGAATAATACAAGGAAGCATCCTGCCTTTGTTGATTATTGAAGGGCTAAAAACTTTCCTTTTCTCTCTCATGGTTTTAGATTTATTTGTATCGTATTTTATGTGTATGCAAGCATGTCTGTTTGTGTACCATAGAGTTCAGAAAGGAGGTGGGAGCTCATATCCCCTGAAGATGGAGTTAGGAATTGTTGTGAGCTGCCATGTGCATGCCGGGAACCCAACCTGGCCCTCTGGAAGAGCAGCAATTGCTCTTAACCGCTGAGCCATCTTTCTAGCTCTCAAATGTCTCCTATCATCCCAAACTGTCTTGAGTTCTTCCAGAAAGCAACCAATCAACTAGACGATGACATTATGAGTTCTTTTTGAATTCTCTGGTTTATAACTCACTAACTATCATAAATAACTAACATTTTCTTTCTTCTTTAAAGCTTTGGCTCTTGCTATTCGTAGCCATGCTGGAGGAAGTTCAGAGAACCTGCTCTTTCTCAATGGTTTTGGCCTGTAGTACTCTGAAAATTATGCTTTTGTTGCCTCTGATTTCTTCTGAGTTTTCTATTTTATGAAGCATACCATTGATTTTTTTAAATGGAAGAGGTAGAAGGGTGTGTCTGTGTGTGTGTGTGTGTGCACTCGTGCACCCAGACTGAGTCTTTTGTTTGTATCACCACTTCTTATATGGAGAAATAATTATATAATGGGAGAAATGTGCAAATCGTTGGTATGATAAGCAAGTGGGTTTCAGATTGTAGTGATGTCTGCAACATTGAATAGACTAAAGGCCACTGAGCTGTACACTTAAAGTGGCTACATTTTACAATTGGAGTTCCTATCAAGTAAACCATTTAAAGGATAGAACTTTATTCCAATTATGATAACTTCAGTCAAAGAAAGACTTGTTCTTACTTGGGGATGTATCCTAGGGGGGAGGGTCAAAGTTGGCAGCTACACTAACCCTGGAATGGTTAAGTGTAGTTCAGAATGTTAAAGTATTAACGGAAGTCATATGTTCTGGAAAAATGCTAGGGAGAGGAGAATTTTGTTGGGATCTTGTAGATACTTGTATATTGACTTGATGCTCAAACAATGGTGACATTTCAGCGCCTGTCTCACTTTTTGTGTGATTCTAGTCTGAATGAAGGTCTTCCTGGTTCCAAGTCCAGGTTTTTAATATCTTTAGATAGAAAAGACAAACACTTGCCTGTTTCTTTTGATAGATTTCCGCTCTTATGAAGATTTGCCCCTTGGATTAAAAAATATTTTAAAGTAAGATCTGGATTGTGCTTACGTTTTTAATGGGTACCTACCTGTAAGCAGTTGGTTAAACAAACAAACAAACAAACAAACAGTAGCATGAATATTTTCCACGCGTAGGCATTCACTCTGCACCAGGTGAAGAGCACCTGTTCTACCCCAGATGAATGTTCCCTTATTCTTTCTCCAATTTACACATGGGGGACTGAAGCTAAGAAGGCACAGCCACACAAATGGCGAACTACTGTAATAATCTGACACTCAAAACAATGGCTTTTGAGAACTACTTTACGATACAGCATAGAAACTTATGTGATGCATGAAAAAGAAATTAAAAGGGGATAGTTCTTCTAAACATTTTTACTGATTTTTTTTCTTGAAGTAATTTGTTTTCCCAGTCATTACTTTACACTTGTTATCACAGGGATCCATTTTAAGCTTTCTTCAAGTTTTGACACCTGTCATTTTGTGCCATTTTATCACCAGAATATGCATGCTGAGCCCCAGGATACTTACGATACATTAAAAAGTGTGTGCACACTGGAAGTTAGAAGCCAAACTGCAATAAATCAGCTTTCTAGAAATCATTCTAGAAAGTCCTTGAAACCATTGCCAGAGATGAGCATACTAGCCCACTTGGAGCTTGTGATTTGTTGTCATTTGTGTGGCTTGCAAATTATGGGTTTGTGTGAAAAGGAAATTGATGGCCTCACTGAATTCAGCTTGTGAGATCTGTTCACAGAGGTCATTTGATAGTCAGCACCTACACGACCACCATCAGTTCTGAGCAACTCTGCAAGGGACCAGAAATGAACACCAGATAAACCGCCCTGATTAAGAACAAAGTGGCCTAGGAAATTTAATCTACTTAGTTTTTAATTTTTAATTTTTATTTTTGAAATTGGAAGCCTCGTGTACCTTTGGAAAAGCCTAGCTCCAGGGTGTGTGCATAGGTAGGTATTATCCACAAATCAATGTATAGAGGCTTACTTGTGCTGACAAACAAGAGGATAAAGATTAAAAACAAAGACAAAAGAACAGTTGGGCTTTTAGTTTTAGCCTCAGAATAAAAGCCTGTCTGTTGCACACAGTGTTATCAAGCAGCTTCTTGAGAAGGGATAACCCAAGCCTCTGGCCTGAGGCCTCCAGACCTCTGGCTACTCAGTGCATTTCTGAGTCCCTGCCAAGGGCAGCATACCACCTCTCTGTGGAGAGGAAGCCCTGCAGAGGGGTAGGCCAGAGGCCACAAGCTGTTCCTACAGACACAGTTACAACCAGGGCAGGCAGAATTTCAATCATGAATGTTCATCAGATGTCAGTCAGTGTTAATGAGGAGCAAATTGTGACCAGCGAAGGCCTTAGGGACGGACAGTGTGAAAGACAGAAGCTGCTTCTGTTAGTCTTGTGTTCCCCAATTACTACAAGATTACATAAATGAGCTTCTCTTAGCTCTCTGGGAAATGAGTGCTACTATTCTTTTTTATTGCTTCCCCTTCAGATTATGGCTTTAATGGGTGTAACCTGGCTTGTCTTGTAAATAGACTAGTGCAACAAACACTGCCTGGCTGGATCTCTCTACTCTCTATGATGTTATGTAAATCAACATGTAGTACAATCACCAGGGATTGCATGGAGGAGAAGGTTCTCTCTGACTCCCCTTCCCTCCTCCAAAGACGTTTCCAAAAACCATGTTGAATCTTTTATTTCTCATTTACAGAAGCTTAGTGTGACTATCTCTAGTGCATTCTTTTGCTCACATAATTCATTTATGCAGTTTATACTATAATGCCTCATGCTTCCTCCTGCTCTGTTTTGAAGTTGTCTGTCCCCCAGTTTTCTGCAAGCAGCTTAAAGATAGGTTATCTCTCAACATGTATCCAGTTTCCAGAAGAGGGAGGACGTGCATAGAATTATGCCTGACATCAGTTCATTGCAAACTGTTGAACAAATGGGTTTTCAACAAATGTGTGCTCTAGGAGTGACCCAGTGAATGAAACAAAAGGCCTGTTTCCCATTCCGAGGGTTCATTCCCATTAGAATGCACAAAAAGAGAGGGACTCATGCCCTCTAAAATCCAAGTGTTCATCTGACACACATCACACGGTGTATGACAGAGGCTGCTGGTAGAGCAGCTCCATGGTCCCCAAAGTGAGAGGAAAACAGAGAAGATGTGGGGGACGGATACTGGAAGGTCACCAGGAAGTACTAGGTCTCATTTTTCTGCCCTCAACTTTCTCTTCCCTAGATCCCAGGGAAACACAACAAATGCTAAACATTTGGAATGATATATTAAAGGACACAAATACCTTGTGAATGAGACTGCTCCCAATGTAAAACATCTGGATGGGGAGCAGTAGGCTACTAATCAATTAAAAGAGTGGGAACATTGGGTAGCCATCCTCTTGTATTTAGGGAAGAACTGCCAACAAAATCATGAGGGCTTTTCTAATATTCTTTTCCATTTCATTTAGTTCCTCACCCACAGAATCAGGATGCTGGTCCAGAACATATGGCTTTGTGTAAAATGTAAACTATTATAATCCATGTGTACCTGTTTGTACAGTAAAAACACCAGGATCTGAGTCTTGGCTATACTCAATCACCATAGTTCTACCATTCATCACACGGTCTTAAAAAAGTTACTCACATTCTGTTTGTTGTACCAGGGTTTTTCTTTTGGGCTACCAACCAGCTCCCAAATCATGACACAGAGACATTATTAATTATTAGTTTTGTATGCTCAACTTAGCTTAGGCACATTTCTGGCTAGTTTATTTATTTATTTATTTATTGTGTAACTTAACCGGTTTCTCTTTATTGACTTTTGCCTTGGGCCTTATTACTTTTCTTACTGCTATACATCTTCCTTTCACTGCTTCTCTATGGCTTTCCTGCTGGTGTCTGCATGGCTTCTTGATCCAGGTATTCTTTCCGCCCTCTCTCCTTTCATTCCTCTTGAGCCTAAGTTTCTCCTCCTGTTTATTCTCTCTGCAATGCCAGCTCCACCCATCCGTCTCCTGCCTAACTGTTTACTGTTCATCTTTTGATTAGACCAATTAGGTGCCATAGGCAGGCAAAGTGAAACAAAGTGAAACATCTGTACATAATTAAACACACATCCTCACGTGTTTAAACAAATGCAGCATAAACAAAAGTGACACACCTTTTCACAGTTACAGTAACATTCTGCAGCATAAACAAATGTAACACATCTTTGCCCAGTTAAAATAATATTCCACAACACCCAGTCACACCTGTCTCTTCTGGAATGCAGTGATAACAATAGTACCCACTTCACTGAACTGTTCTTAACTTTTTGTAAGCAAGTATTTTCCCCTGTTAATAGACTTCATTTTTTATTAAAGAGTAGTTTTAGTTTAATAGAAAAACTGAACAAAGTGTAGGGAATTTCAATATTCCTTCTCTCTGTAGATGATTTCTTTGCTAACATACTGGGCCAATATTGAAGCTTTGACTTAAGTCCATTGTTTACATTAGAACACCTACTATGAATTATTTAGCTCTGTGGGTTTCTCCCAAACATATTGTGTGCCCATCATCAATGTAGTATAAATCACTCTATCCTGCCACCCTTACCTCTCTCTTCTCATTGTTACTGAAGTAAACATTTTCTTGTTTCAAATTCTATGCATTTGTGGTGTTATCTTATACTTTTAAAAAGGTTTTTATATTTACATTGTTTCATGCAAACTTACCATAATCACGTGTTCAGGGAGTTAAGTTTGGAATGTTTTACATAGGTGATCATGTCATCTGTGAATAGATATTTTATTGTCTTCCTTATCCACCTGGACCCCTTACCTTCTCCTTACCCCATCCTTCCCTATACTTCTTTTCCATCTTTTTTTCCTTATGCCATCACTTAAGCCTTGAAGTACAGTGGTCAGTATCAATGGAAAGGTGTGGAAAGAATGTCTTTGTTCTGTAGCCAGAGGGGAAAGTCCTAATTTCTCTCTATTTGGTAGAAGTTAACTCTAGGTTTCATTTTCTTCTCATTTCTATTTTATTCTTCTTTTCTTGTGTCCAAGTCAAGTTGAAGATATTTTTCCCTGTACTTCTAAGTCACTGAAAGGTTTTAAAATTACAAGTAGATGTCTTGTCCCCAACTATTGATAAAATCTTATAGTTTTCCTTCTTGTGCTTGTTTGTATGGTGGGTTCTGCTAACTAGCTTTAGAAAGCTAAACAAGACTTGCATAATTGGGGTTAAACCCTACTTGGTCATTTGTCTTCTCAAGGTTATGTGGGCTGTAATCTAATAGTCTTTTCCTGTTTCCTACTTTTGGATCTTTCTTCTTTTCTTTCTGTTTTTGCTGCATCCAACACAATTTTTAATAAATAAGTATATGCATGGATTAGATTTAAATTCCATTTATATATAAAGAAAACTTTTTTACCTAAATAGTAACAATGAAACTGGTACTCCTTTACCATGAGCTTCTCATGCATTTTATACTCAAAGAGTAGGGAAAGTATACACCTCACACTCTAGACACTAGGACAAGGGAAAGAACTGGTCCTCAGTGAAGGCCACACCATCTGAACTGTTATCTTCCCACCACAGAACCAGTCCAGAGCTAAAAAAGGAGCTCTTACTTCTCCTACTGTTAACATTAGGCCAAGGGTGTTAGCTATAGAAGGTATCCACTAATTACCCCAGAGCAGTATTAAAACAGGACAAGGAAGCCACACTCTGCTTTTCTTGATGTGTAGCAGTGGATGAACTCTATCTCCCAAAGGCTCAATGCAAAAAGTTACTATTGGCATTTGCACAAAACCAGGATCCCCATAGCCAGCATCATCTGCTGAGCTGTCAGGTTCAGGGTGTTGGGAACCTTTATCTCTCAGTCTCCATTATAGATTTCAGCTCTTCCAGGCAGGTATGGAGCCTAATCTGTTTGAACTTCAGAAGCTTTTGGGGTGTCACTTTTATACAGAGACTTTGTTTTCTGTCCTGAATTAGCCTTCACCAGAAGGTAATCTTGTTTTCTACAATGCACAAACATTCAAGGCTCCTTCAGCTGGTACAAGCCCAGGAGGACCAGTCCATCCATCAGCAAGTGGTGTCTGGATACATCTTTTATCACTTTGTGCAGTCTCTGTTTGCTTCATTTAGCAATCAGAGATAAGATCATTTCTTGCTCCGAGGGCTCCAGTCTTGCTTGATTCACCACATTGAACATTTGAGCTTTCTCTTGGCACTGTCCACTGTTCTTGCTTCTCATGGTGTCCCATGGTCCTCAGTCTTTGGGTTCCCACAAGATAATGGTTCTCAATGCTGAGCTCTCCTTCTGCTTTTTCATCTGTCTCTTCTGCCTTCTCATTGGCTTCTTGCTCAAGGAAATCCATCATGTGCCTAGTTTGCTTTGGCATGTCAACATCACTGAGCATCACATTGAAAGTGACATGGGAACTTACTAGTCTAGGCATGAATGGCAGCATCCTAAATTGGAAAGGGAAAGTGCATCTTAGAATTTGATAAGTTTTGTTTTTAGTTTCATTTGTTCTAAGCAGTCCACTTCTCTTGAGGCTTCTTTTAACCAAAAGCTATCAAGAAATGTGTGGTTTTAGCTACATTTCTGTTATTGATTTCTAATCTAATTCAGTGCTGCCTTGAGAATAAACTTTGTGTGATTCCTATTCCTTTCAATTGGTTAAGTTTTTTATTTGTTTTGTTTTGTTTTTGTTAATGACATAGGATGTGCTCTACATTGAGGGATGCTTCACATGGGCTTGTGGAGAATGTATTATTATGTTGGTGAATGACATACCACACAATTGTGAAATGCATCTAATTAAATGGTAGTGTGCTTAGTTCACCTATTCCCTTACTGAAATCCTTTCTGCTGGATCTCTTACCAATTGCAGAATATTGAAATGTCCAACGCGAATAATGCATTATTCTGTGTCTACTGATAGTTGTTTCCATTAGTTTGCCTCATGTATTTTGATATTGTATCATTAGACATATATTCATTAAGGACTCTCCATCTTTTGTAAGCATTCTATGACCCTATAATTCCCTTCTGTATTTCCAATGGTGAAAGTCTGTTCAAAATAGAATTGATTATAGCTACTTCTGCTTTCTTGGGATGGATGTTAGCATGCCTCCTTTTCCTTACTGATTTGATTTCTTCTTTGTACTGAGGATTGAACCAGGGCATTCACTGCACATGTGAGGCAAATACTCCATTGCTGAATTATAGCATACTCCTCTATTATTATGTGTTGAGTTAGGGCCTTGTAATTTGTACAACATGGCCTTGAACTCATGATCCTTAGACTTCTGAATATTGGGTTCAATACTATACTAGGTTAATTCTTTAACTTTTTACTAATCTGTGTCTTTTTTGTTTAAAGTAGGTTTCTTGTATTTAGTTTTTAAAGTCTGTTCACAAAACATCTGATTTTGTTTTCAGTGTGAGCATTGAGCTCAGGATTTCTCATGTGTCAAGCAAACATTCTGTTCCTGAACTACACTTTCAGTTTTTGTGACCTTAATTTCAATTCATTTGATGTCACCTATGTAAACAAGTTTTGCTAAATTTTTTGGTTTGGTATTCTCTCAGCTTCCCAGACCTCTGGTTTTATATGTGTTATTTGTTATGGAATACTCAGCATTTTTACTTTAAATATTACTTTTATTCTTTATTTTTCACCTGAAATTCTCATTGCATAAAAGTGCAACATTATGTAATTATGTCTACATCTTGGAAATTCTGTTCTATATTTTGTTGTTGCTGTTGCTCTTTTATTTGTTCTCTAAAGTTCAGTGTGGGGACTTCCTTTAATTTTGTGGGGATAGGGAGGAGTGTCCCTTTTTGTATTTCAGGCTGACTTCCAGTTCATGATATTTCTCTTTCGTGAGATGTGTGTTGTGATTAGAGGTGCTAGCCACAGCGATTTGTTTATATTGTATAATTTACCTATTATTTTGCTCATGTTTTGTTATTGCTGTTTGTTTTTTATTTATTTATTTTTTTAAGACAAGTCTTACTATGTGGCCCAGAGCTGACCTGATACTCTCAACTTAACTCTCTGGTTTCAGCCTCCAGAAAGCTGAAATTAAAACGCATTTTTATTGAAAGTTGAATACGGTCAGGTGGTGGTGGTGCATGCCTTTAATCCCAGCACTTGGGAGGCAGAGGCAGGCAGTTCTCTATGAGTTCCATGCTTGATCTACAGAGTGAGTTCCAGGACAGCCAAAGCTACACAGAGAAATCCTTCCTATATCAGAAAACAAAATAAACTTATAAATAAATGAAAAAATAAAGTTAAATATGATGTACTATGTAAGGAATGGAGCTAGACAAGCCTTTAGTAGAAGGATTTATGTTGGTCTGAGTCAGAGGTAAGACCGCGATTACTCTTCACTATACTCAGGTGTCAGATGCTGAGACTTCCTCTAGATTCCTTATTTCAGCTCCATCTTTTGATTTAGTTTTCCTCAGAAAATATTTATTTAATTTATGACAAGAGTCTCCGCCTTTAGTTTTGGCTGCTCTTTGATTCACTATGTAGCTCAGACTGGCCTCAAACACAATAATCCCCTTGCTTCAGCCTCCCAAGTTCTGGGATAACCTGTATGCACCATCATGGTTAACTAGAAACACTTTTAAAAAAAATAGATACTAATAATGACTGGCCTGCCAAGATAAGCCATGGCACTAGAGCAGTAATGGGAGCTTAGATCTTATCTAAAAGCTGGAGGCAGAGAGAGAGGAAGGGTTTGAGGTGGAGGGGGAGGGAAAGGGGGAGGAAGAAAATGAGAGAGAATGAGAAAGAGAGACAGAGGCAGAGAGAGAGAGAGAGAGAGAGAGAGAGAGAGAGAGAGAGAGAGAGAGAGAGAGAGACTGCCAGGCATGAGCTTTGGAGCCTTCATCTAGTAGCTGATGGAAACAGAAGCAGACACCCACAGCTGAGCTGAACTGGAATCCAGATGCAGAGAGGGAAAACAAGACCAGGCTACAGAAACCCACAGAGGCAGCTGACCTGAACATGGGTCTCAGTTAGAAGTCCTGGGCAGTCTAAGGGACCTCTGACAGTGGAACCAGGATGTATCCCTGGTGCACAAAACGACTTTGGGAGCACCTTCCCCATGGAGGGATACTCCTTTAACCTAGAGGCAGGAGGGAAGGCCTAGGCACTACTCCAAATGACCCCTCCTGGAAGAAAAGCATCACCTACATGCGGATGGGAGGGTGGTGGTGGGGCATGGGAGGGAAGGAGAGAGGGAGAAAGGAAGGGAGGGAGGGAGAGGGTACTGGGATCAATATGTAAAAATAAAGAAAAAATAAATTAAAAAAGAAAAAAATTCACTCCCAATGATATAGCCTACCTCCCCCACCACCTGAACAAGGTCACATTTCCTAATCCTTCCCAAAACAGTTCTACCAACGGGGGACCATTCTCAACCATCAGAGGGAGTAATTCAAGAGGGGGATTTGTAAGGAGTATGGTTTTTTCCTCCCGCCACCGCTGGTCTTGTCCTGCCGCCGCGCCAGCCCCAAATAACAGACAGAGACTCTGTATTAGATATTATACTGTTGGCCAGTTACTACTTTCTTATCGGCTAGCTCTGTCTTAAGTATTAACCCATTTGTGTTAATCTATGTATGTCCACGTGTTCTTCTTACCGGGAGCCGGCTGCCGCATACTGCTCTCTCCAGACTCTCCATCTTGACTCCTCCTTCCTACTTCCTCTTCCTCCTTGTCTCCTAGTCCCTCCTATCTTCCTTTCCTATTGGCCAACAGTGCTTTATTATTAACCAGTATGAGAAACATATACAGAATGACATCTCCCATCATCTCCTCTTTTCTGTCTAAATAAAAAGAAGGGTTTTAACCTTAACATAGCAAAATATATCACAGGGATTAAAGTAAAGATTTAATCAAAACACATTATATGCAAGTGTAAAATTCTAAAAGATTAAAAACAATGAAAAACAGCTTGTGAGTCTTGCTCTCTCTTACCTCCAGTGTACACAGGATCTCAGTTATAAGGGAGTATGGTTGACAGTGTTAGGTGTTCTGTATTCCTAGGATACAGTCTTTACTGAGCTGGTGTTGGATACTCCCCTTTTTCCATAGAAAACACTTTGGGACAGGATATCCACTTCCTCCTAGGTAACTTAAGCTTTGATAGAACTCCTACTCCTGTTAGGCTTTGTTACAATAATACCCCTAAAGAGAATAAAAAAATATATGGATATCTTATACAAAGGTGGGGTTTCTTCTTCCTGTGAGGAAAACATAAGAACTTGTTTTAGCATCATGATGAGAATGTAGTAGAGATCTTATGATAAGACTCACCACACTGAAACTTGGCCCACAGTGACTTCCTCCTCTGTGTTCAAGGATACCATCTTCTCTGTGGCCATATTGTTCTTCTGGAACTCAGGGAATTTTACTCATCCTTGAGTTGCTGATTTTGTCAGCAAATTTCCACCTCTTACTAAAATGATAGATGTAAGCCTTTTTTTAAAATTTTAAATGAAATGGCATAAAATGAAAATATGTTTTTCATTCTTACTATTTCATTGAAAAATGGTCTCTAATCATCATAATTTAGCATAAAACAGGTATCACAATATTAATACACCTCTCTGAATATGTTGGAAAGTATTTCCAGGATTATAGGAATATTTATTATGACTTGATATCTGCAATATGAGTTACAGATTGCTGTTATATGAGAACATATTTGAGCTGAAAAATGGACCAGTTACCTGAAATAGTGAAGAACATGAAAGACAATGGTAAAAGCTAGGATCAAAGTAGTGTAAATTTGGGAATAAAAGAGATGATGAATTGGATAATAGCCTCTTTAGATATTTGACCCCATGCAGAACTGATACAACCAGCTTTGTCTTTTGTATTCAGGGTGCTACTTTCTGATGAGCATTGCTATTTGTGCCATGAGATGTCACAAGGCAGTTTATTCCAAGCAAGGCTGCCCTTTGGTTCATAGCTGTCACTACAGTTTAAACCAAAGTTGTCACAGACGTTTGGTCTACCCAACCTCTTTGCTCAGACAGAGCCTCACCACCCTGATTACTGTGGGCTTGTTTGCTTGCTTTGTGTGCTGCTGAGCTATTCAGTGGTTTGCAATTGCTGCAGCCTCTGAAAAGCAATAGGAGAACATTTCTTTTAATCTGCCTGTTTGTGGCCACACCAGCTCTCCAGCGAGTGATTATTTACGGCCCAATTCCCCCCGAGTATTCTTTGTTTGATGCTGTTTTACACCAAGCACCACTTCTAAAAGGTTCACAGTTTTTCTTGCTACCAGGACTTCATGGTGAGTAATAGTGACTTGCCTACCTAAAAATTATTTTTTATTATCATTGTGTATGTTGGGTGGCTAGGGTAGAGCTAATTCTCCTTCCACCTTACCATGGGTTTTGGACTTTGAACTTGGGTCAATAGTCTTGCATAGCAAGTACTTTTCCCACTGAGATACTCTATTCATCTTCTAATGCTTACATTGGTATGTGGTTCTATTTGAGTAATTTCATATTCATAAAATTGGAAAGATCAGACTTGCTGCACAGAGGTGGTTGGACCTTACCTATATCATTACCATTGAATTAATACTAGATCTAGACCTTGATTCTAGTAGATCATGTAAGTCACTAGGGAAGGTTGCTTAAGATAGGGATCCCTAAGTATTATATCTTTCAGAATCATGGATAATGTACTAGTAAATAGTAAATGTACTATTGCAGATCAGAACATGGGTTTGCAGCAGGGACCCACCCCCCAACCCAAACATCAACTAGAAATTAGTTATACAATGGGACTCATTGGAAGTGAGGTCTCCACACCCCTGAGGATTACACTGCCCATATCTTCAGTGCAATTCTCATGCCTGTACTTCTGCTACTACCTGAAAAGGAAAGTGAAGCCTAGTCTTGTGTCTGTCTTAGTCAATGTCCTGTTGCTGTGATGAGACACCATGGCCACAGCAACTCTAATAGAGGAAAACATTTAAGTGGGGCTGACTTAAAATTTCAGAGGTTTAGTTCATTATCATTATGGTGGGAAGCATGACAGCATGCAGGCAGACTTGGTGTTAGAGAGGTAGCTGAAAAGTCTACATCTAGATCAGCAGACAGCAGGAAGAGTGATAGAGACATTGGGCCTGGCTTGAGCATTTGAAACCACAACGCCCAACCTCAGTGACACACTTCCTCCAAAAAGGCCACACCTCCTAATAGTGCTATTCTCTGGTGACCAAACATTCAACTCTGTGAGCCTATGGGGACCATTCCTATTTAAATCAGCACGTGTCTCTTGTACTTGAGAGACCAGGAAAGAGAACTGTACCAAGTTCAACACTAGCCTGGGCTATAGTGTAAGTTCTTATTGCAAACTATAAAACAAATCAAAAATAAGAAAGGAAAGAAGGGAAGAGAAGAGAAAGTAAAGGAAGGAAGGAAGGAAGGAAAGAAAGAAAGAAAGGAGAGAGGGAGGGAGGGATGGACAGAAGGAAGAAAGGAGGGAGACAGATGAATAGATGGATAGATGGAGACTTGATTTTTGTCTCTGCCTTTTTACTAATTGGACATACTCTGTTATTTGACATTTACACTTAAGGTTGGGGTCAGCAAGTTGTTTACCACTGATTTTTTTTTTTAATTTTCTGAGAGCAGTGAACAAAATTTTTGTACTTTTAAAAGGTTGGAGATGCAATCAGACTATTAACATTTCATGATATAAAATAGTGAAATGAAACTCAAGTATCGCTTTTGCTAGAATCCAATCACACTAGTTTCTTTAATTCTTGCCTGTGACTACTTTTACTCCGTATCAACAGATATGGGCAATTACAGCAGAGATCTGATGTCCCCACAGCCTGGACCACTCATCCTGTGGACTTCACAAAGAAATGTTAAGAGTTACTGATATAAGAAAACTTTGAAAAGAGTACTCATTCATATATGGATTTTAGACATAGTGCAAAGGATTACCAGCCTATAATTCATACGGCCAGAAGAACAAGGATACAAGGAAGATTCTAAGAGATTCATATAAGGTCCCTCACAGAAGGGGAAAGGTACAAGAGCTCCTGAGCATATGGGAGTGGGGGGGCAGTGAGTGGAGAGAGAACTAGGAGAAAGAGGAGGAGAGGAAAGAACGTGGGACTAGGAAGATTGAGTCAGGGGAGGAATCGAAGAGATAGAAGAGAGAGAGAGAGAGAGAGAGAGAGAGAGAGAGAGAGAGAGAGAGAGAGGAGAGAGAGAACATAAAAGAGGGAGCCATTCTAGGATTGAAGAGAAAACTGAACCTAAAGAAATGTCCAGAGACCTACAAGACTGACTCCAACTAACAATGTGAGCAACAGTGGAAAGGCTACCATAAATGACCTTCCCTGATAATGAGATCAGCAACTAACTTATCCACATCATGGAGCCCTCATCTAGTAGCTGATGGAAACAGAAGCAAACACCCACAACTAAACACTGAGCCGAACTAGAATCCAGATGCAAAGAGGGAAGACAAGACTAGGCTGCAAAAACACATAGAGACAGCTTACCTGAACAAGGAGGAGCTAATGGGCCCCCGGACTAATAGCTGGGAATCCAGCATGGGACTGACTCAGGCCCTCCTGAATATGGGTCTCAGCTAGAAGGACTGAGAAGTCTAAGGGACCTCAGACAGTGGAACCAGGATGTATTCCTGGTGCACTAAATAACCTTGCAGGCCCATTCCCCATGGAGGGAAACTGCCTTAACCTAGAGACAGGAGAGAAGTCCTAGTCCCTACTCCAAATGACTTGACAAATTTAGGTGACCCCTCCTGGAGGGCATTACCCTACATGTGGAGTGGGGGGGGGATGGGAGGAGAGGGTGGTCGGGGGGGCATGAGAGAGTGGGAGAGAGGGAAACTGGGAGGCAGGGAGAGGGAACTGGGATCAATATGTAATATATATATATATGTTGCTGTCACTATCTCTTGGTGTGGGAACCAAGTACATCTCAGATCAGTAAGGTCTCCTCCGCTCAAGGGAATGATGTGCTTCAGGTTCTTGAACATTCTCCCTTCCTCTTGTCTGTCCATGTTCTGGAAAAAGACTCCTAACTCAGTTAACCTCGAGGTAGAAGGTCTGAGTCTGAGCTTGGGCTGCAGACTGCATGGTACCTCTGTGGTATGCCCTGATTTCTGGGTGACTCCTTCAGTGTGACAAATTCAGGAAACCCTAACAAAGTTTAATGTTTTCACTTCATAGTGAAAACTTGCTTGTAAAGAAGCTAAGGAATTTACTAAAGGTATTTGCAGTTCATGTGGCTGCAGACTGACCAAATGCCAATCTTTTGCACGGATCTTATACCACGTGCCTTGAGGCTGTTGCTAACGGGCTGTATCTTTGTAGTCGCACAAGTTGTGACTGTTTTCAGAAAGCAGGTTACACTCCAAATGTAGATCCAGATCTTACCTTGGTGGATTTGAATGTGTTTGAAATGGAAGGCAAGTGACTGACCCCTGAGACTCCTGTTAGTACTTTCAGCGGCTGCTCTTTCAAAAGCAAAAGTGCCAGAAAGCTTGATGTGAGGAAGAATGAGGCATTAATAAAGAATGATCTCAGGGTACTCTGACACTGAGATGTGTAATCTTCCTCTCTAATTAGCATCAAAGCTTTCTCTATTTGCAGAAGACAGTACGTGACTAGACTTGAACTTCTAAAAAAGATGTTTGAACAGCTGCTGACCATCCTAAGATGTGGTTCATTATTATCTACTACTATTTTCTGCCATCTGGATGGCTACTGTTATTAATCTTCCTCACAGAAAACCATATTAATCATGGATGTATGTACCAAACTAAGGAATCCTAATCACCATTTCTTGCTCTAGAGAGGACCAAAGCAGCTGTTAGAATGATCAGGGATCAAGTTGAGAGTGTAGTGTACTTACACTGCCTTTGTGAGGCCATAGGTTTGATTCTTATAACCACTAAATACATACATAAATAAATAAATGAAAAAAGTTTATAAGAAAAGAGTAAAGGAAAAGCAGAGGTCATCATATCAGCTGTTGAATGCATTGCTGACTCGGATTCACTCGCTAAAAGAATTTTGGAAGTAGGCAGTCATGGTAGATGCCCATAGTCCCAGCACTAGGGAGGTTGAAGTAATAGGTGTATTGGGGGTGAGTGGTTGGGATAGGGTGTGAAATAGAAGACCGGAGAGCAATCTTCTCTGATAACTAGAAAGAAATTCAGATTTTTCAACTGACTTAAAGGTCATGAAGTTTATTCTAAAGCAGTTTGGGTTAAACATTTTAGGTCAAGCCCATCTACCTCTCTGAATTACAAATGACTAGCCATGTGGTAATAGTCAAGTATGTTTGAAGCATAACTATGAAGGACACACAGAGTGATAGACAGTAGAACAGTGACCTTAGTCTTTAAAATAGTAAGTCTGTTGATGGCCTACAGTTGTTGCCTCAGCAGCTGTGTGGGACAGTAGCTTGCCTTGTGTGTCATTTTACAATAGCAGAGTAGAACTGTTCTTCAGAGTAATTCTGTCTTTGTTTGCAAACTTTTCATACCACAGTAAGCAGATAAGCTGTTTATAGCTAAACAAGCAAAACTGACAAAAATGTACCCCAAACCAGACTAAAATGAAAATGAAACCGTATTTTTAATAATGGTTCTTAAATCAAGAAAGATGAAGGTCTGATTACTTTCCCATTTTGTTTATGTTTATCTAGATTTTGCTTTGATATGTCATTTACCTACCATTTGCAGGAAGGGACTTTGTCAATAATGTAAAGGCAAGGCTTTATTCAGGTCAACTGTTCCACCTGTGGGTCATGACCCCTTTGGGGGTCTCATATTAGATATTTACATTACAGTTCATAACAGTAACAACATTGCAGTCACAAAGTAGAAAAACAAGATAATTTTATAGTTGAGAATTACCACAACATGAGGAACTCTACTAAAGGGTCACAGTTTTTAGGAAGGCTGAGAACCACTGCCTTAGGTCCACTGTTACATCAGCTCTTCAATGGAAGATTACTGAAAGAATTTATTTTTATATCTCATCTATATGCTCTAGTATCTATTCAATACCAGAATTCTAATGTAAATGTAAAACACAAAAAGTTTGAGTTCCAAAAACTCTGTTTCTGTAGTCTAATATAATTATGAGAAATAGTACATACTCTTCTCTCTTGGGCTACTAACATACTGAAATTTAATAAGACCTTTTGAATTTTTCAGGGCTTTTTTGATGTTTTTTCAGTTAACTGTATATAGAACACCATAAAAAATACTGCGGGATGCTGGAATAATAAATCTAATAATGTTGTCTCTCCCTTAAAATGGATTATTCAGATTCCCACTTTTGAGGGACAGGATCAAAGACACTGGGAGAGAAGAAAGTGATGTAGTTTTAGGCATCTGAGTCCCCAGAGACTCAGAGTTCATAGTGTCTATGTGCAGTGGATGATGCATTTATCCTAGTTCTCAATTCTATCCTTCTCCTCCTCCTTCCTCATCCTCCTATTCTTTTTTTTGTTTTCTTTTATTGTTTTGCTTTTTGGTTTCTGATATTTTTGAGACAATTTCTCTGTGTAGCCTTGGCTGTCCTAGAACGCAATCTGTAGATCAGGCTGGCCTCAAAATCAGAGATCTGCCTCCTTCTATCTTTTGAGTGTTGGGATTAAAGATGGGTCACACCACTGCCCGGCTATTCAGCTCTAACTTACTGTTCAGAAACCACTCTTGAGTAGCCACATTTTTTTATTTAAATTTGGAACAAGCTTGTTTTACATGTCAATCCCAGTTCCCCCCTTCCTCCCCTCCTCCTCTGTCTGCTCCTCAAACCCCATCCCATTCCCTTTCTGCTCCCCAGGGAGGGTGAGACCTTCCATGAGGGACCTTCAAAGTCTGTCATATCAGTTGGAGCAGGGTTTAGACCCTCCTCAATGTGTCTAGGCTGAGAGAGTGTCCCTCTATGTGGAATGGGCTCCTAAAGTTCATTCATATACTTGGAATAAATACTGATCCACTACCAGAAGCCCTATAGACTGCCCAGTCCTTCTAACTAACACTCATGTTCAGAGAATCTGGGTTGGTCCTATGCTGGTTTCCCAGCTTTCAGACTGGGGTCCTTGAGCTCCCCCTTGTTCAGGTCAGCTGTTTCTGCGTGTTTCTTTAGCCTGGTCTTGACCCCTTTGTTCATCACTTCTCATCTCTGCAACTGGATTCTAGGAGTTTGGCTTAGTGTTTAGCTGTGGGTGTCTGCTTTTGCTTCTATCACCTACAGGATGAAGGCTCTAGGATGGCATATAAGGTAGTCATCAATCTCATTTAGGGGAAGAATATTTAAGGTAGCCTCTCTACTATTACTTAGATTCCTACTTGGGGCCATCCTTGTAGATCCCTAGTGCCAGATTTCTCTTTATACCTATAATGGCTACCTCTATTATAGCATTTCTTTTCTTGCTCTCCTCTATTCTTTCCTTGACTCAATTTTCCTGTTCCCTCATGCCCTCTTCTCCTCTTCTCTTTCTCCTATCTCCCCTTCCCTTCCCCCCATGCTCCCAATTTGCTTGGGAGATCTTGTCCCTTTCCCCTTCTCCAGGGGACCATGTATGTCTCTCATAGATTCCTCCTTGTTTCCTAGCTTTTCTGGCAGTGTGTATTGTAGGCTGAAAACCTTTTGTTCTATGTCTAAAATCCATATATGAGTGAGTACATACCATGTTTGTCTCTTTGTGACTAGGTTACCTCATTCAGGATGGTTTCTTCTCGTTCCATCCATTTGCCTGCAAATTTCAAGATTCCATTGTTTTTCTCTGCTGATAGTACTCTGTTGTGTAAATGTACCACATTTTCTCCATCCATTCTTCAGCTGAGGGGCATCTAGGTTGCTTCCAGGTTCTGGCTATTACAAATAGTGCTGCTGTGAACATAGTTGAACAAATGTCCTTGTTGTATGAATGTTAATCTTTTGTATATGCCTAAGGGTAGAATTGCTGGATCTTGTGTAGCCATAATTTTTACGAATGAAGATTTATTGCATAATATTTAAAATTTTAAAAACCGTATTTGGTGTGGGTGTGGGTGTGGGTGTGGGGTGAGGATGTTTGTGTGTGCATGCTACTACCTACCAGCTCTTTCCCTCCACCTTTATGTGCATTCGGGTGGAGAAACTCAGGTTATCAGGCTTACAGGGCAGGTATCTGCCTGTTAAATAATCTTACCAGCCCCAGTTACTATTATATTAAAATTTATTTTCTGTATTCTTAAATTTAGTATATGTTGTCATAAGACTTTGCAATCAATTTGGAATCCAGTCTTATAATGAAAGTATATGAAAAAATTAAAATATTCACTAATAATAAAAATGCATCATACACAGAATTTTTGCATTGTTATTATTGATGTATATATGCCTTTTTTTTTTTGGTTAAGGTCTTTTTCTGTAACCCTGGCTGACCTTAAACTTGTGATCTCCTTGTCTTTGTCTTTTAATTGTTGGAATTATGGTGGTACACCACTCTGTCTGGCCATATATGTCTTTTAAATACATTATAAACACCATGACAAAACAAAACAATGCAAAATGAACACCATGGCTTCAAATTTCTCAGGTTGAACTAGTCTGTGATGATAAAAGGATGTCTTCTGAGAAGATTCTGGAAGATAGCAGAATAGCCTGAATTTTTCTCACCCTCAGGAAATTTTGCACAGGAGAATCTCTTGATTTAACTGCTCTACTTCCCTGGAATCTATTAAAAGCTTGCAATTTCCAGGGGAAGGCTTGGACAGTAAATAGTGGTTAGTCTTGAACAACTCCAAGTATTAGCACAGTAGCAAGCATCAACCTCTGACCCATAGTCTCATAGCAGGCCACTTTACACGTGTCCTTGGAGCCATATCAGGGTCTGTGTTCTGATTGCTGGCCATGGAATCTGATCAGTTACACAGAGCGATCTGCTGCATCTTGCTGTGACACTGATAGCTTTAAGCTTTTGGTCCTTATCCCTCTGACTCTGTGGTGTGAATTACATGTGTGCAGCACTACAACTGGCAAAAAAGGAAAAAATTTTGGTATGTCCCATAATATAGAGGAATCTTAAGGATGTTGTATTAACAACAACAACAACAAAACCCAACTACCAGAATGTGCTTAGTATATGATTCCCTTCAGTAAAGTGCTCAGAGCAGTTGCAAACTTTGAAACAGGAGACAAGTTGGTGAGAGAGGCTGCTAGGAAGATTATTGTTTAATGAGTATAGACGTTCAGTTCTACTATATGCCATATACCATGTACTTAATATAGACTTAAAGGTGGTTACAGTTGTAAATTTTGTGTCCTGTGTACTTTATCATAATAAAAAACGGAAAATACTGAATGTTTTCTAATGTTGATCTTTTAATATTTAGAGGAATTTTCTTTTGTAAAGAAAAAGAATAAAGGACAAAGATGGAATGATTCAGTTCATGTTATTTTAAAATATCATTACTTGGGAAAATAATTAGTTCTCCAAAGTCCCAAAGTTGTTTATATGGTTTTAAAATATTGCTGAGTTGCCAGCCACTATATAATTGACAATAATTTGGGCTTACTAATCCTTCATAGTAGCAGTGGTGATCAAGCTATTCCTTTTATTCTGCTGTCTTTGTCTATTTCTTTCCTAGCATCATCCCAAGTCTGTGTTGCAACTGTGAGTTTCTTCTCTATGTAGATAACTATTCCAGTATGGAAATACAATTCAATATTGGTCTCTCTGAGACATCTTTCTGAAGCAGAAATAACTGGCCTTGTTTTAACCTGCTGTTATTGCATTATCTTTCATTACTTGACAACTGATCCACTATGGGTCAATTAAACATCTCAGAGAAAATAACCCCTGAAACAGGGACCTCAGGATGATAATGACTTAAACATTAGATATTAGAGGGATCGTGGAGAGCCAGGTCTACCTTGTCATGCTACCAATGACTAAGTCAGATAAATACATTAGGTTCCTGTGGTTAACGAAACTATATTCAATCAAATGCATTCTACCACATGAATAAAATAGAGTTCCTTTAGGCAAAGAATGCCTGTTAGTTGTGTTGCAACAGTTATCATCTGATAAAAAATAAAAGGGTTTGGAAGGAATTAGTAAATATATTTTGAATATTTCCTTCTGTAATGCTCTCAACCATAGTAAATAAATGCTTATTGAAAAAAGCATACTGAAAATAATAAAATTCACATTCATGAAATGTCCTGCTAGAATTTTTCTTATTTAAGAATTTATGAAATCACATTATATATATTAATAATCCATACAATATATAAGAGTGCTGCTTTCAAAGTTCACAGTAAAAGAGAAAAATATCACCACTATACACAGTTGATACATTTGAATGTTCAATTGTTGTTTTGTTTTCTTTATAGAAAACTATTGTTGTTTCTGAATGATGTAGAAGTTTAGACTGAGTAGTCTTCATTATGAAGGATGTTTTGAATTGTTAATATAGCATTATAATTCATGTATTATCATATACATTCTCTTTTATTCCTCACTTCAGGCATGTTTTCATTAAGCCAATTATGGTGACTCATGCCTATAATCCCAGAACCCAGGAATTCAATGCAGAATTGCTGTGAGTTCTAGGGTAGTGTGGGCAATGTAATAAGACCCTACTTCAATAGGAGAGTTCTCATCAAAATATTTGATTTTTTTTTCTCTTTATTGAATTGGTTTAGCCCTGTTGTCATTTTTCTAATTGAGAATAAGGTCAATCATTAATTAATACATTTACTTATGTTTACATATTTTTATTTGTGTGCATGTGTGTAACAATGTAAATACATGAATGTCAGGAACCAGTTTGTGGGACTGTTTTCTTCTACAATGTAGGTCCTGGGGAATCAAACTTTTTTCATCAGCCTTAGCATCAAGTACCTTCATCTGCTGAGCTCAAGGAAAATCTTTAACTTGTCCAAAGATAGAGTCAGTCCTATAATTCTTAAGACACAATGGCTGCACATCAGTCTCAACCAAGGCAGTTTTAAGGGTCCTGAAGTATTGTACTATTCTGAAAAGCAATAGAACAATCGTGCTTGAGAAAATAGTTCAGTAGCGACACCGAATATCTTTAGTAATAACACTCACTATCATTTATCATGTGCTCCCCATGTGTCACACAGACATAGTACATAGTGTGTAGATACACATTAAAAAGAAAAAAGTGTTACAGCTCTAACGGTAAAGGTATCCTGGTAGTAGGAATACCTGAAAATGTTACAGCTCTGAAGGGAAAGGAATCCTGGAAATAAGAAGCCAAGTAATACCTCTAGTTCTGAAGGAAAAGGTATCCCAACAGAAGTGTTCCAGCTCTGTTCTGACAGGGGATGGTTTCCCCAGCAAAAATGTTGTATAATCTTTGATTCAGGAAAGGTTCCCTTAATGCAACTGGAGCAACTCTGCTCCAGCAGAGAAAGATCTTCCCAGCAAGGTTGTTGCTGCTCTGCCCTGTTGTGCTCCACTCTGCTCTGCTCTGGAGAGGTGTTATAGCTCTGGTCAGCTACCCCACAGTGAAAGTTATTACTCTAGCAAAAGAAAATCATTACAACAAATCTCACTCAAGAGAGTTATTGGGAGGGAGGAATCCAGGAGAGTGGCCGCCTCTGCCAGTGTGGAAAAAGAGCAGCTCCAAACTCAAGAGGTACAGGACTTTTATAGGGTTTCTTAGGGGTGAGGATTCCAGAGTGAAGATTTTCAGGGTAGAGATTTGTGGCTTGTCAATTCCTGAGGTTGGGACAAGTTCAGAGATTGGTTTGATTTCATGCCCAGGGATTGGTTGAATTTCATGCCTAGGAAAATTGATTGGTTTCTTGATTTGGGGTTAGTTGATTTGTGTTCAGGGATTGATTTGTTTTTGTGTTCAGGGATGGGTTGGATTTCATTTCCTGAGTTGGTTTTGGCAGGGTGGGTTTCCTTGGCTCTGGACTCAGGAAGTTCTTTCATTGGCCCTTTTTACCTTACACACATGTTGAATCTTTATGTCCCTCTGTGAAGTGAGTGGAACTGAACCTGTTAACAGGTGAAAAAACTTGTCCAGGGACAACCATTTTAGAAGACAACATGTAATAGAATTGGATACTAATCTGTCATGTGGCTAACACCAGGCTTTGCTTTTGGCTGTCCTGCGTCTATATAGATGGTTGAAGCAGTAGCTTTCTTGGGGACCAAGTCTTACTTCTACAAGTTAAGATGGCCTATTTCTAGTGGAGACAATGACAGGGCATGTGTCCCAGTCAGATTTTGTTTGGGAGATGGGATGGATTCTAGTGCCTCATGCTTGCTAAGTAAATGCCCAATCACTGAGCTGCTCAACAGAGGCAAATTTAAAGGTGCTGATGCCAGCTGCTTGTGCATGGCTAAATATTGAGAGCCTTTCCCACCATTTGGCAATGTCTTTTCAATGAGAAGCATTTGGTGTCTTTATTGGCTACTGCCAGTTAGTTATCAATAATCTCAGCAATGTTTTTTTCTTTGTGCTAGAAAGGAAATAAGGTCAAAGTTGTCCCAGAAGTGAAGAGAGAGATTCAAACAAACAAACAAACCAACAAACCATCTTATTATTTTTCATAATCAGTCCTTGGTGTGTTTTCAAGAATGATTCACTATTCTTGTCAGAAATGGTATCTGAGCATATTTATTGCTTTTAAAAAATCTCTAGTCTAGACTAATAGATATTACTCCAAGGCTTTGGAAGTAAACCCAGTATGTGGCATGATGATAATATTTGCAAAGCATGGATGTGAGGTCACGCGCTGGGATATGAGGTCACACGCTAGCTAAGAAGGCACCTGATACACTGATCCAGAGCTTCAGTGTTCACTACAGAGAAAGAGAGAGAGAGAGAGAGAGAGAGAGAGAGGCAGGTAATAAGCAATTGCAGAAAGGAGCAGGATAGAGACTGAGTGGAGAGAGAGTGTGTTCCCAGCTCTGGTTGGGCAGTTGATCCCCTGCTCTGGCCACTCCTAGCTAACTACCTGTTTGATTTTTGTGAATGTGTGTGTTGCTGGTGTTTAAAATAGGACCATGTGCATGCTGGACAAGTGCTCTACTATTGAGGTATACTCTCAGTCTCTAACTTGTTCTATTTTCTTAATTGAAAAATAAACATTCTTATATGAGGCCCAGATATCTTTAAATCTTAAATTAGAACCTCTTAATTCTAATTAAATTCTAGCTAAGATTTTGGCTCTGAAACTAACATGTAGAGCAACAGAGATAAATACTTCATACCTTTTCTTCTTTTTAAGTACACAGTATGAGTTCTGATGTTATAAGTTTGTTGCAGGGGTTAGATGAAGTCATTGAAATCATCTGGCAGGAGGTTTTATCTGCTTAATAACATCTAGTAGCTTTAACTCTAGTAAAGGGAATTCTTTACACTGTTATCTGTGGATGGCAGTGAAGAGATGGGTTGCCCAAATTACAATTCCAAAACAGATAGTTATCTCAGCAATGAAACAACAAAGCTAACACAGCCAACACTTAGGTAACATATCATCTGTGATAAAACAGGATTTTTTATTATTATAAATGGTTGCGAATATTTTGATTTGAATGAGCACTGTTTTCATGAATACATATCTAGCTAGCTAGTTAGAGAAATGAAAGAACTAGCTAGAAACAGTTTCTCAAGGTGCAGCGATAGAACCACATAAAAATTGAAATGGAAAAGCTTCGGCAATATGATTCAGAAAGCAATCACCCAGGCCTGAAGATCAGAGCAGCAAATCAGATAAGAAAGACGGAGTAATCACTGGAGATGAGGGAACTGGCCGGGTGGTTGTGTATCTGCGGTTACACATGCTTGTTTGTGCTCGAACAAGCATGACTCCCCTCCTCTCCTCTCTTCAATTCGTTTTTAGGTTATGTTTTTGGTTCAGTCTACATTACCAAGCATTTTCAAGTTTTGCAGTCTGAAATTTCCTTTCGGAACATCCCAGTTCGTATTTTACCACTAAGGTTTGAAAATATACTGAGGATTGCCAGTCAGTCCATTAGTCAGCATGAAATTAGTGGTGTTACAGTAACAAACAGCTACATGCGACAGCAGCCGAATTTATCCCTCATTAGTGTTCAGCACAGGTTTATGGTGGTCTCTCAAGGACCAAGGTTGACATAAACTCCATGTGATACCTGTTTCCAAGACTGGCATGGCAAGGACAAAGCTGTATGTGTTTTCCTCCCTGTCTGTGATCTCAGTACCATGGACAGACAAGGTCTCCCGATCGGTGACATGAAACAAGACTCCACAGGATAGCCTGTAGCTTCAGCACCACTGGACTATGAACACACAGGTAGAACTCACAGCTGGTAATAATATCTAAGCAATGCCTTTTGTCACAGAGTAAATAAACAGAGTTAGGTTGTTATTTTTAACGTAGATTGAAATCCAGAATCATAGGCCAGGACTGTCATATGCTGGGACAGAGAAAAGTTTAGACAGGTTTTTGAAAGGAGTGCTGAGTTGGGGAATTGGGTGGACTGCTTCCCGCCCTTTAGTCTCAGGATGGTCCTGTCTGTAGGAACTGTGTGGTGCTGAGTTGAGTCATTCTTCCCTCACACCAGTTAGCTTAACTGTATGGAGAGTGCTCATTCCCCTGGCCAGCCATCTTTGCTCTTTTGACTTCTTTATCTTAAGCTTCGGAGGACCCTCCCTTCTCTTGACAGTGAAGGACATGAGATTGGCATGGAGAGTGTCCAGGCCCCTGGCTGTCTTTGCTCTTTTGGCTTCTGCATCTTAAGCTTTGGGAAGACCCTCCCCCTGCTCTCGATAGGGGAGGACATGAGATTGGAAACCTCAGAGAACAGAGAAGTGTTTGATTCATTTGAGATTTGCTTGATTTGGAAGTGGTTATTATGTCAAGGGGAAAAAAAAAACCAGTGCCCACTGAAGATTTATTAACTGTCAAACAACTTTGTGGAGGAAACTGGTTCTATAGCTTTAAAAGTTACTACTACTACTACTACTAAAAGCTACTACTACTACTACTACTACTACTACTACTACAAAACAAACAAACAAACACCAACAAAAACCCAGTTGATTCTGTATTTATCAAACTCTCAGAACGGAGTTCAGGGACTTGAGGCTTGAGCTGAGGTAGACTCAAAGACGTTGGGGATCTATTCTCATAGCACAGATAAGCACTTCCTTCCTGACTGCCTATCACCTTGAACCATTTAGCAAACCCACTCAACACTTGTTGCTCTTGCCCTTATATATTCTTTCTTTGGAATTTAGCACTATGGATCACTCCATTCTTCAAATCTTTGTCAACTTCATCATTTTCTCACCATCTGTAGATTCACTGTCCTAATTTGTTTTATAAGGCCCTGGTCTTTCTTTATCAAGGACACTTACTAAATTTTGTTAAGACAATTTCATCACATTAATGTACATATGTAAATGTCTAAAACTCATATCTCTTATCCATTATTTCTACAATAGGCCCAGGTATTGTCTACTTTTTAATAAGCTACATTCACCCCATCATACCTGAAGTGTCATTGTCTACATTATTGAATGTGATATTGTCTCAGGTAGGGACAGGGCCTTCTTGGTTTCTTCTCTTGTTTTTATTCCCATAGATAAGCCTGTGTAGTGAACCTTGCCCAATGATTATAGAATGTCCCCAGCTGTCCTGCCTTGTGTACAATAGGGGTTAGATGTCTCTTTCCTGCTTTGTTTCAACAACTAGCCCTTCTGGATGTCATAGTATTTATTGCATTGAATAAATGATCTTTCCTTTATTTAACTACCCTCTTGATAATACTCTCCTTAATGGCTTCTGTGAACCTACAAACAGTCACTTATGTCTAAACTCCCAGGAGTAAGAAGGTAGAGATGCTGAGAAATAACACTAGGTGTGATGGAGTTGTGTAAAACAGCAACACAAAACAATAATCCTCTGCTTGTGAGGAAATTAACTACCCGCCCCACAATAAATTGCAGACTGAAAACATCACTTTTTAACTATAGGATTTTAAGAAATGACAGCCCTACTTCTGAGGACTTTCCATTGTCTACATTTGAACTTTGATATTAGCCTTTTGTTTGTTTGTTTTGTTTTGTTTTGATTTGTTTTGTTTTTTAACTACAAGAGAAAGAATATTAGAATTATAGTTTTGCTTATGTAAAGCAAAAGATAATAGTACAATGATGGCTTAAAGCGTGCGTGCGTGTATGTGTTTGTGTGTGTGTAAACAGATGCTTAGACAGGATCAAAGAAATATCGAAAATAGAATTAACGTTTTGGGAAATGCCTCCATGAGTAAAGGATGCAGTTACCATGCCAAAGCTGATGACACTGGGATCAGAAGTAACTCATTTTGTCTGGGTCCTTACAAACTTTGAAGATGAAAGGTTGCATTTGTGGTTGAGCTTTCTCTGAGGAGTTGGTAATAATCAGAAGGGGAAATGTAAGAGATTTCTGGAATTATCCATAATGATTCACAGAAATTCAGAGACTAGGAGTTATTGTTCTATTCGATTATCAGAAGTACCGTCTCTTAAAATGTAGCCTCTCAGACTAGAGTTAGAAAACACTTTAATTTTCAGAAAATTGCAGAAACAAGGATGAGATATTCTTAGCACTGGCTAAGTGATGGATATAATGCTCATAATGTCATTTCTAGACTTTTTCCAGGACACTTGATAGGGCTTCATTTACATATCTAAAGTCCTTCTTTCCCTGTAAGCCCAAGGTTGTGTATTTCACTTGATTATATTATGTCCATTCTCCAGGAGCTGCTAGGAGGAAATGCATTAAATAACCCATGAAATAAACAGAAGATAAATTAACATGCATTCACTGACTCTTTCCTACTGTTAGCTTGCTTTGAGTTGTTAGCTTGACTTAAAGTTTCCAGGGCTTTCTGCTACTTTGTGCTCTCAGAGAAATCACATTGAGGCATACTGTGGTGTGCATGTCTTTGCAGAAGAATAAGAATAAGTCCTTGCACAGGTTAATCTTATTGCTCCAATCAGATTTCAGGCTTCAAATCCAAGATTTGTACATGGTACCTGTGTTTGACGACTCTATCTATTTTCTATTTACTTACTGATTAATTTTATCATGTTTTATCTAATTTATTAAAAATTATACTGTTTTAATTTTATACTGACTCGTGTAGAAATGTCTGGTCAGCATGCTAGGCTCTATTTTCCAGGGTGACAACCTTGGATTCTGATGGAATCCTTAAGAGATAAAGCCTAGGTGATTTTAGATCACTGGGGACACAGCCTTGAAGGGGTTTTTTCCACATTCCCTTTTGCTTCCTGACTGAGGAGATCAGAGGTTCTATGCCATGACAAGACCTCACCACCATGAGCTAGCTATCTTGCCACAAGCTAAGGATAATGACATCAGGACCAGAACCTCTAATGATGAGAGCCAAAACAAGCATTTCCTCTCTAGAAGGCCATCTCAGACATTTATTACAATGATGTAAGGCTCCCTTATCCATCCAGATAATGATGAAAGGCTCCCTCATTCATCCAGATACACATGCATCATTTACTTCATTCTCCTAAGAATTAATATGGTTTTCTGCTTGCTTCATTTCAAGAAGTGGCCAATTCGTCATTCCCTGCTGTCCTTTGCTCAGTTTTGTTTCTCATATTTTCTACATTCTTTATCATATGGGTATAACAAGTATTTTCAGGATTTTAGGAAAAAAAAAATAAAGTAAGTTATGGTTTCCTTCACTTTCAAACAGTCTGAGCCCATTCCATCTTGCATCTCCTGGGAAAACTCTTCTCTCATTTTGGGGATCAGTTTTCTGATTATCATAGGACCCCTGTTCCCACCCCAGTTCCATCCTTTTTGTACCTGCATAATTCCATCTCTGCTCCATGAGATGAATGCATTTATGAGTTGATATCATGAAATAGATACCAGACCTCTATTTAAAGTTGAGATATTTATTAGTGGCTATATTTGTGTTTTAAATCAAGAAGAAAAGGTCAGCCATGCCATTTAGTGTGAGCCAAGGATATCATCCACCAAAGCTACTGTAGACCCAGGCAGGAACTTTATACAGAGATTGGTACATGCAGACCTCACCATGCCACTCTGTTCAGGGGAAGGTGGGGATGATCTATTGGAAACTCAGAGCATCATTCTCTTCAGTTTTAACATTGTATCACTTTGCTGAAGAGTCTTCTTTGCTTTCATTTTATCCTTCCACCCATGCAACAAAACTAATAAACAGTTCCCCCCAGAACAACTAACCCATCTCTTAGCTAGAAAAGCCTCTTCAGACCACCAGCGCGTGTGTGTGTGTGTGTGTGTGTGTGTGTGTGTGTGTGTGTGTGTGTGTGTGTTTAATCAGCATATGTTGAAACTGACAGGTTAAAGATTTTCATTCTTGGATTGCACATGTAGGAAAAAAATCATAGGTAGTTAAAGATGAGTATTTCCCCCAATGTGTATCTCTTCTTGTGTCCCTGAAATCACTTCATTTTATTGTGTTTCAAGCATAATCAATGAGAGGAAACATCATTTAAGAAACAGCACGTTAAAAACATCTTAGAACTAAGGACATTAATATCAATGGCATGTATGAGTGGTTTAGTGATTTCTTTTTCTTTGTTCTGTGTTTATCATCTTTTGTAAGCTTATAATACTTTTAAATATGGAAGGTAAAAAAGAATACTTTTTCTGAACATTTATTACAAATAAAAAATCTTTTTAGGCACGGTATGGTGGTACATGGCTGCCATCATACCACTTTGGAGGTTGAGGCAAGAGGATCAGGAGTTTAAAGTCATCCTAAACATCCTAGTCTGAGCTACATGGAAAAAAAAAAAAACAGAGAGTGAGAGAAAGGAGTGGGCAGGGAGAGAAGGAAAACTTGCTCAGTGAATCCACCAAACATCCGTAAAAACAGAATAGTCTGGTGAACTTAACATTTGACCAGTATTCACTCTCAATCACAAGAGAAACACCTGACCAATTTTCTTCCATTCATTTTTTTTTTCTTCTAACCTTAAACGCTGAATTAGAGCAAATTTAAGGCATTTCATGATTTGTTTTTCAATAAATGCTTTAATACAGGCAGGCACACACACATATCTCAAAACCACAAGGTTTAATAATTATACGCATTAGTCCAAATATCTCACCTAAATCTTAACAATACCTTTATATTAGTAAATATCAGGTAGTATGCCATAGGGAATGAAGGAAGCCCCGAGGGAGTAAAATCCTGAACAAATATGTATTTTGACCTGAGCAAGGCCTGTAGAGGACTCTGAGACCAGTAGATCATGATAAATTGGCGAGACCATTATTTTCATGGACCAGGATCAAGTGCAATGGAAATCTTTGTCTCTGGAGTCTGAATCTAAGTTTATGGATGATTGACTGGCATGTGCAAAGACTAGCAACTGCTGCTTTCTCCTCCTGAGTGTCCACAACCTGAGACTGCTCACCTATAGACACCTCCCACCAGACTAGCTAACCCGTTGAATTGGTATGGGTTGGAGAATCCCACCGTATCCTAGCTTCGCTATATGTGTGTCCATGTCTGTCTTCATTCCTTGTTTCAGGACTCAAGCTGTGAAGATTTCCCTGTGTGTTTTACATGTTATGAACACTGGATCTGAGCAGAAGTCTATTAGCTCCAATCTATCATGTCTTTCTCATTTTAAAAAACTCTCTTCATTCCTCTCTGAAAAAAATGGCCCTGTGGTGTTTCCAGGGTTGGATTCCTTCCTCCTCAACTTCAGGTTGTTGGATCTAGGAGCTTCTTTATATTGAGTGTCATAGGTCTCACAGTTGCTCTGTATCACGTGGTTCTTTCTCTGTCTGCTGACATGGATAAGTAGTTCATTGCTGTTGCTGTCAAAAGTGTTTGTATATCTCTAGCACTTCTGTTACGTGTGAGGAGACTACATGAGCTGTTCTTCTGGAAAGCTACCCCAGCTCTTCTCGAAAACCAGTCAGTGTTACTATTTGTAGCTCATTAATTTTCAGTGCCAAATTGTCACATATATATACTTCAATGTGTCCATTTCCTTGTTAGAGACAGTTGTCTGTTCCCAGTTTTCACTGTTCAAAATAGTACTATCACTAGCTTTGTGGTGCATGTAATCCTTCTGTCTGCTTAGCCACTTAGTACTGTTGCTAAGTCTCAGAGAAGCATTTCCGGACTTACTAGGCAGTGCTTTTTCCCCTTTAATATACATCCCCAGTGATTCTGATATTGTAACACTTATTGTTTTTTTTTTCCACTCTCATAACGTGTAATTGCACCTCATTTTAGATGAAATTTTGTTTCTGTGGTTATTAGTAATACCAACATCTTTTCATGTTTATTAGTCTTTTCATTTCTTGTTTCATAAACTTCTAGAATTGCTTGTCACTTAACTGCAGGCTTGCTTGCTTTATTATTTTTTTTTTCTTTTAAGGCTTCTTTTGATAATTTGAGCATGAATTCTGTAATTGTTCTTTTAAGCATTCGTAGTCATTTCTTTTCTTGTGGCTACGACTAAATAGTATTTGCCAAATAACTAAGAAAGGAAAGATTCATGTAGACTTAACTTTTGAGGGGCTTCACAGGGTAGAACATGGATGGGAAGGCATGGCTGTGGCAGAAGGAACATGAGATGGCTCATTACATCTTCCCAGAAATCAGGAAGTGGACAATCAGGCAACCCTCAAAACCTACATCCCAGCTTCTTGGAATTTCTTTTTTAAGATTTATTCCATATACCAGACTTATATTTGAGATGAGATATTTGCTTTTCCATTTCTGATTGATAATAAGTATTTGTTGCTGAGAGAGAGTCTCACCATGTAGACAATACTGGACTAGCTCTTGGGAAACTCTTCCCGTAGTCTCCTAAAACAATGTTACATGTATAGATCTGTGCTACCATGCAAGGCTTAATAACGAAGGTTTTAATTATAGAGTGTGCAGTTTGTATATCTTTCCATGAACTGAATTTCTGCCATAGTATGCCTCAGTTTGTCTTCAACATGTTTATTCTGTGCTTTGAATGACGTGTTCTGGGAACTCTGTGGTCCATTATCTACAATGTCTTTCGAGTTGAGTTTACTCCCCTCCTTTAAAAATCAAGACTTTGATTTAACCTGATCTAAGAGATTTTCTAAAGTGAACAAAGCCCTGACATTAACACGATGTGTGTGACATGAATTCAGCCATTGTTCAACATGGTCAGGCTCTTAAATTTAGCAGCCAGGTAGATGGAAACTATCAGATGTAGCCTTTAAGATGTGAGATGTAGCCTTTCAGATGCGAGAGCATCATTCCCCAAGACCACCATATTTGCATTTTTCTGCAAACTTTTTGTTTTCTGGCTGAAAGAGCTTCATTTTATGTTGCCTGGCTAGGATCAAGTTTAGATACATTTACAAATGTGTTTTGATTTTAATTATCCATTATAAGATAAGATTTAAAATTCTTATGCAAATGACTGAAGAAAACATCCTGAAGATTCATTAAGTGTAAAAAATATTGCTTTTGCCAAATTCTAATAGCATGCCCACATCTAGGGTTATTGCTGTTCATCATCCTATTTGCAAGTATCAATAGACATCTTGTAATTTAGGCAGGCAAGGAGAGATTTTAACAAGATATTAGTGTGTGTAATATGTCCTCAGTAATTAAAACAAACCCTGTGATTTAATAGTTTGCTATCTATCATAACTTTGGCCTATCCAAACATTTATTTGAAAAAAGTCCAATTATTTAAGGAGTCAGTTATACAAAAGCAATTTAGTTTATTCCTTCCATCAACATTTGTTAAATGTTCTTAGTATATCCCAAGCTTTATGTAGATTACTAAGGACAGTAATTAAGTGAGTAATTAACACAGGCTTTTGGCCTTGAAGAATTCATGCATTTCAACAAGCACCAACCCTATGATTCCTTTACTGTTTAGTAAATGTTTATATGAAGATAAGCTAGCTTTAAAATAAGTAGTTTATTTGCTTCATGGAATTTGTGCTACACTGTTTCCATTTCATATGATAAAATAAATAGCAAAAATAGTTCCAGAGTACATATTTAGTTTTTTTATGTGTTGATAGCCTTTGACTGTAGCTAGATCCTTCATATACTTTTCCTGGATTGTTATATTTTGGTGGAACTCTTGACTATTTCTTTGGCTAAGCAGAAATGAAGACTTGAATTAGGGCAGTCTTAGTATGTCTTTTCTGATGTGGAGACATATATAACTCCAGCTAAGGCAGGGATTATAGGCAAGGACACAAACCAAAAACAAAACAAAAAGTTTAAAAAAATAAAACATGAAGTTTGAGTTGATATTTAGTGTCCTCATCTTAGAATCCTGAGGTATTTAAAAAAAATTTCAATATATCTCTTGTTCTCCTACTGCATCTAGTTGAGACATTGTGAACTCAGTCAGTCTCTCTTGTTTTTTACCATTTCCAACCTCTGTATGGAATTCCAATTCATCTCTATTTTGAATTTGTTTTCTAGAAAAATCTTACATCTCTGATATGAGCCTTTAGATTCAGATGTTCTAGAGTAGCTAAAAATGCATCTAACTTTGTCAAATGACTTTTTCTCAAGCCTATTTTGACCCAAACCAAAGATGCACTTATAGTTTAGACATTTGTGAAACCAAAGCACTTCACTGTGTGAAGTAAGACTTGGAGTAATTATTGGCTGCTTCTCCTCCTTCTCCTTCTCCTCCTTCTCTTTCTGCTCCTTCTCCTCTTTCTTCTCCTCCTCCTTCTCCTTTTGATTTGTTTATTTGGCTAAAAAGCTTTGTATAAAAACATGGGATGTATGATGAGGTGCATAGACATTATTAGCATTCTAAGCACCTCTAAATACATTGTTACATTGCATCATGTACTTATATTGGAAATAACAGAAGTGATTGTAAGTTATGAAGAGAATGACAGTTTAGGGTGCAGAAGGAAGAGCCAACAGTGTGGAAAGAGGACTGACCTCCTGGGGTATGTGTGAAGTTCTCCTCACTTCAGAGAACTATTTTGACTCATGGTCAAACTGGATAATAAATTGACTTAGATGATTCCTAAAAAAACTCTCATCCATGGAAGTCTATGGGAGTTTTCCATTTTTCAAATATCATTCTCTCTTACATTCATAAAACATAGATACTCTTTGAATATACTCATGTGTTCCAAGTACACATTTGTCTTTTCCATTTAAAATGTAATTAAGCCCTTAAAATACCTTTTCTTAACCAATAAAGGGTGTGTCTCTTCAAAAGCAAATGATGCTAGAGAAATGATGAGTCATAGAGAAGGTAAGGTACACAGTGAATAAAACAATTGACATGTTTTAAAACTTATTTTGTTTTCAATTATAAAGTATTAAAAGAGATGCTTTCTTGCCACAGAAAGCACAGGAGAAGAATATTATTAGAAAAAAGGATTCAGTGAAGTGGAAAGCCCAAAGGATGTAATTACACATAGATTAAAGCTCTAAGGCCAAAGTTTCTTGATGTCCAGGGATGCACAGTCAGTGTGAATGTCGTGAACTTATATGGTTGCCTGCCAAACTCTCTTACAATTTGTAAGCATTGTAAGCTTAATGCTTATTGGTAATGATCCAACAAAATGGTAAAATCCACTTATCATGCTGTGGGTATGGTCTGAATAGTTTGCAAAAGCTCCTTATCCCTTATAAAATATACCCTTTTTATAAATATGTCTTAGTTTCTCAAGCCCTCGTGGCATTATAAGTACAATTATTTGAGAAATACACTGAGATCCTGGAATTTAAAATGAGACTTTCTAGACATTTGGGAAACAAGAAAGGAGACAAGGCGGGGAAATTAGCACAATAGTGTGCAATCAGAAATGCCAGTAGAGATATGTTGGGGAAAAATTCTATCTACTAATAGTCTAGATGAAACAAAACTCTGAGACAGATGGCTAGAATGGGAATAAGTTAAAATAGCCAGTAGGTTCAATCCAGCACAACTGTTTCAGTCTATGACCCATAAACAGTTTTACCTTTTTCAATGCTTAAAATAAAAACCCCAAAGAGTGAGAGAACTAGCCCTATCCTACACCAGCTACAGCACACAGGAGAGTGAGCCCTGCACCCCATGTGGACATCACACTAGAGCTGACCCTATTGTCGGTGCTCGGGGAGCCAGTCAAGAGGGCATGAGAGCAAGACAGTTGGCATCCCCTCCCCTTGTATGCCCCTTACAGCAATTGGAAGAGAGGGCCCTGCACCTTGCCTGGGGAAAGCAGTAGAGCTGGCCTGTGGCATGAGTGTAGGTGACTGGGAGCTGAGGACCTGAGAGAAGAGAACTGGCCCTGCTCCCTGCTACAGGCTGCATTGGGTGAGCTAGGCTGGGCAATGCTGAAGAGCTTACCCAGGAAGTGATAGCAAGGAAAAGCTGGTGGGCTGACCAACCTAGCTACCACCAGGCCCAGAAACAATTTATGAGTTAGCCCACCCCAGCTTCCACCTCATCTACGAACTGTTGGAGCAAGTGAAGGGGATGAATCCACAGATCCAAAACAGAAGGATCTCCATGACTCAGAACAACAACAGGCTATCCAAGAGGAGTCCCAGTGAGAGTCTATTATCAGTGTCTAGCAGAAACCAGAGGCCTCCAGCCAAACCAATGACTCCTGGCAATGAACACTTGCAAGTAAAGATGGATTGACTAAAGGATAAGCTGTGTGACTCAATGGGCTACACTATAAGATTATACTCTCCCACTTTTGCTTGTTGTGTTTTTTTCTTTTAAATTTGGTTTTGTTTGGGGGGAGGTTGCAAGGGTAGGGCTAGATGTGAGGGGAGTGGGAGATTAGTGGAATTGTGAAATGCACAAAGAATCAATAAAAGTTAAAAAAAAGCTATTTCATAGTCTATTAAACTCAGATTTTGGTGTTTTATTGGAGCACATGCACTTGTATTTAATTTTCTATGATTCTTTTCAATTCTCAGAGCAGAGATGGAGTATTTCCACCAGAAAGTGTTTGGCCTTTCATGTTTGGTTCTCTTATACAAAAAGTCTATCAGCCTTTTAGTAGAGTATCTTGAAAAGGTGAAACTATCATCGGTAGACAGCATGTTTCCTTGATTTGATTGGGAATCACCCAGCCAATGCTTGTTCCAAGTCTGTGTCTTGGTTTGAAAACCCGATTTACTAAATTAGAGTGTTGAAGCTACCATAGGCTCTTTGGGATAACCAGAATTCAAAAATGGTACCTAGCATTGGTTTGTCTTGATGACTCAGTCAGGTAATGCATTACATGTTACCTGTGGTAGCCCTGAACCTAGCACCCAGAACATGCTGAAGCATCACCATCATCCTTTTTAGAAATAGCAGTAGCAGCCTTTTGAGAGGTCCAGAACAACCAGGACATAAGGGTACAGAAAGATCACCCAAAAGGGAAGACCTGAATATGTACTCAGTGCTCATCACTTATCACCTTGTTACCTGAATCCCACTTCATCCTATTCTGCCTCATTTCTGTCTTAGTCATTTCTTTTCCCTTGACAAATACTGGAGATAAAGAGATTAGAAAGAGGGAGGGGTTATTTTGGCTCATGGTTGCAGAGATTTTATCACTTTATCATTACTTTGGATTTATGGCCCTACTGCACCATGGCAAAAGTGTGGTGGAAAAGGTTCTATTTACCTCATAATATCTAGGAGCTAAAGAGACAGATGGGAAGGGACCAAGGCCTTCATGTCCCCTTGGAAGGCATGTTCCATGGCCTCTAAATTTCTCCCACTGATGCCATCTTTGAGAGTATCTACCACCTTCCAATAATGGCACAGATGGGGAACTAAGCCCTCAACACATGTATCCTTGGGGGATACTATCCAACTACATCAGCCCACAAAACAGTAAGGAAAATAATGGTTCATCTCACTGGTGTTCAGGTTAGCCACTCCACTCCAGTGTCTACAATGAAGGTTGCTCCCTTCTGACTGATACATGTTTATTGTGCCCAAGGGGATCTGCCTCTCGCCTGCTGCAGAGGGATCTTTCCTACTTCAATTTTCATTTTCCCTTTAAAGTGCTTCCTTTGCTCACAGGCATGCATTTGTGAATTTCTTTAGCTTTTCCTGACTATTTAAGTTGAAATTTGTTTTCAATTAGGAGTTCATTTTCTCCTGCTGCTCGTTGCACCGCTGGAGTCAAGGTCCAGCTGGTGAGATCAGAAACGATTGCTATAGGAAAGCCTATAATGCTACCAGTGGTGGCTTCTGAGTTTACATGTTGCATTTAACACGCTGCAGGAGATTTAAAAGGACAATATATAAAAAATATTCCACTCATCACCACTCCCTAATTCCATGTATTTTCACACTGTTTGTTTTTTTTCTGGTAAAAATTAAAGGATAGAGGTAGAGATGGCTTCTATAATCCCCTTTCAGTGTGAGACACAAAGCCACTCTTGCCCATCATCCCATCCCATGTATTCAGTTGTATAGAGAAAACTTGTAATAGAGAAAACTGGTCGGCAGAAAACCTTTCTTGACCAAATCTTTATTACTTCCTGCTCCTTCAAGCTTCCTGCTTCTACAGCTAGGGCCCAGAAACAGTGGCAACTTTAGATTAATGAAAAGAAACTATTACACATTGGTTTGGAAAGTCCAAGCTATAGTCCTTGTACCCATGATCAGCCCCAAGCCTGGCAGAGAATACTTGTTCAAGAGTACCTAAAGAATGCGTGTTAAATGAACATTCTCCACATTAATGCCACAACTCTAATTAACTTTTAAATTGAAGACAAAAGAATTATGGATGGTGAAGCCCTTCTCTGTCAACATGTGCTTTTATGGAATTTAAATTCTGTGACCACTGAGTCGCTCTCTGCAGTTGGCAACAAGCAAGGTGCTCCAGAGTGTGACCATCAGTTAAATCTGTGGCTTTGTGGCAACAAAATAGTGCCCCTGGCTTTGTTTCTGGTATGGAATCAAGCTGTGCAAATTACTTACTCATCATGTCTGATATATCCATTGTTTACGACCTGCATGAGGAAGTTTGTTCTATCTTCTGTTGCTAAAGATTTGCTAATAAGTTACCAGAGCACTTCAGAGTCCTATCAGGAAGTTTGTGCTTTAATTTGAAACTAGTTTGAATCGTAAGTACATACATGTGATTAGCATAAAACAATCAGAATATGGCAAGCTTGCTAAAAGCCATGAAAATCAGGACACTGTCCAAATTGTTCTGAAACATTGAAAAATTACAATTTTACAATACTGCACAGAAAGTGATGGGCTTGCTTAACTGGGCTGCTGGCACAGAATGACCAGAGGGTCTTACCTGCCATGTAATGAGCCAGAAGCAGAGCTGAGGGTGGGCTTTGCTTTCCTGTCTTTGTCTGGCAATGGAACATGGAATTAGTGATCTTTGTTTCCAGACCAATACCAACAGGCCAAACTTTTCACTGGGTTTACTAAATTACAGGGGAAATGCAAATGTTTTGAAATATGAGTGTTCATAATAAAGACTTCTGAAGTACTTTACAGCACGTTTTGTTAACCACACTTACAATGTTTTGATATCTTCCTTGTCTTCAGAGAAGACTTAGCTAATAGAAGACACGTGAGCTTAATGAAGGTCTCTGAACGCAGACACATTTTTTTTTTTTTTTTTAGAACTTGGTTTCATGGATTATATATATGTATGTTGGCAATAATTATTCCAAACCATGAGAGTTTAGCAAATGAAATAAGCCACCCACAAATTTTACTTTTATATAAAATCACTCTACTGATTACAACATACCTTGTTTGTCCCCCATACCTTGAAATGGAACTATTCAAACTCCTAAAAAATAAAGAAAAAACACAACACAAATGGTCTATCCCATAAACCTATCACTCAACTGAAATAATTATCAGCATGTTCTTCTGCCATTTTAATAGTTATTTCCCCAAGACATTTTTTATGCATATAGAGTATTTTTTATTTAATTTTATATAACAAAGTCCAATTAAATGAAAACAAACATTTATACACAATATTTGGGAATTTGGGCGTCGTTCTTTCCAAACTACTTCCTGCTGGTAAGGGGCGCTGTCTTGGGGGATTCGAAGAAGATTCAGATATCCTAGCTGTAGTCTGTAGGGCTGTTTTGTCCAGCTGTTTGGAATGTAGGATCAGCTTGTACTCTGTTTCAGGCGGTCTGGCGTGATCAAACCACATTAGTCTGGAAGGAATCCACATCTTTTCATTTTCTGTGGAAACAAAAATAGAAATACTTTTCCCCAGTAACTTGTTCTTCAACTTAAATTTTGGAGTCAAAGCGTTTTTTTTTTTTTTTTTTTTTTTTTTATTATTTTACATGTAGATCCCAGTTCCCTCTCCCCTCCCCTCCCTCCCTCCCCCCAAGCCCTCCCTCCCTCCTTCCCTCCCTTTTGCCCTCTCTACCCTCTCCCATGCACTCTAAAAACCCTCCCCTCCCAACCCCCCACCACAATACAATATGTAGGGGAATGCCATCCAGTTTCCCCAAGACATTTTTAAGCAAAGCCCATATCATCATTTTCTAGCTGACTATTGTTTGTTACAACTATGACTTTTTTCATTTGTTTTTAAAATATAACTTAGTTGTTAGTGTTTAAGATTGCTGTTTTGGCCCATGAAATAAGATCTGTTGAATAGTCTGAAAAGCGAAAAGCAGACAATGTGTCAAGAGTTGGTATCTAGTCTGAGCTCATTAGAAGCAAGTTGTATGAGTTGGGCACCCAAGTTAGGGAAGCAGAATTATGTGAACTGTCTCACCAATACCCGACAGCCCTATGAGGCCAAAGTATCCATCCTAGTTGCAGGCGTGTAGCATCGCAGCGCTGTTTTGAGAACTCAAGTCCATCATTTCATGGGCTGGCATACCACACTGAAGTCCAAAACAAAGCAAGCGTTTCTCATTTATGCCATTCCTTGAGGAGTGTGCCTCTATCCAAGCTATTTAAAAGACCAATACTTATATAAAACTCCTTTTCTTGCAACATGCATCCCTTTTGTAAGCTTGGCATATTAAGTAGCACACAAATTAAAATCTTGTATGCAAGATGTCATTTGACTCTGCTATTATGAGGAATAGCTTTTTAAGGGAGTTGAATCCTTTTAGGTTTAAAAAAAAAATCTCTATTTCTGGAAATCTGTAGTCCAAGGTTGTCTATGGCTCATTATGCATAGTCCCTCTGTGATAACTAGTTCATGCTGGCTGAGAAGATGGGGGGAGATCAGTTGACATGAATTTGTTGGGTCTTATATGTAATTTCTCCCAGCATGTTAATGGTTTGAATTGATAGACAGCTTTATCTTTCTGACTTCAAGAGATAACATTAAAAATGTCTTCCTTTCATGTAGGAGGAGCTTTAGTAGACTTCAAAGGCTACCTTTCTTCTCTTTTTACTCTGCCCAGCTTCCAGGAAAGTCGTAGGGACAGATACAGATGATAAAAAGGTACTTATTTCATGTTTATGGGGAAAAGATTATGAAAAAAACCCACTATTTGGCTCATGTTTTAATTTTGATGAAACTGTACTCAAAGTTGAATGTTGTTTCTTTATGCATCACGTCTTGGATGCCTGTACAAACTACAGGAGTTTCTTGTTGTAAATGTAAAGATTTAATTGTGTAAGTCTTTTTATTAGGATTGTCAAATTTCTTAGCATTTTATTTTTTTCCTAAATTTTGAGCAATCCACCTTTTCCAGAAGTTCTCTGACAGTGTGCAATTTTCTTGGTTTAAGGTCACTCGAGAATGCATTTCTGATGCCATGAGTGCATTACTATTTTCTAATGGCAGTCAACATTTTTAAATTCTTCAAAATTGGTATTTAAACTTCGAAGAACATAAGATAAAACTAAAAATGAGGCACAGTGCTGCTTGCCTAACATATACAAGTCTTGGTTTTGATTTCTAGCACCTTTAAACAAAACAAATACATCCCAATGGGGATAGTTTCTGAGGTTCCACCGTTTTACTTTTGTGTGTTAGTTATTGTACATGTGAAGAGAACAAGCTAAAGATATTTTACATATATTTTATATCTTAAACATTTGAAATGCAAGCAATATAGATTTACAGTTTTACTTTTTCTTTGAAACTATTACAACCAAAAATATTCTGAAACAAAATTTGTTCTTTCTTTCTTTTCATAGCATCCACAGTAAAACTATTCATTTTCTCCTTCATGTTCATGGGCTTTTGTCTTCATCTGCAAATTATATGAACAGGCACTCTCTTGGTTCATACATTATTAGTTCTGAAAGAAAGAGTTATGAACCCAGAGTTTCCTCCACACTAGAGACTTGTGGTGCTTTTGAGTAACACCCCAACTCAGAGAAGTTGAGGGGGGAAATTTAAACCAAGTAAAAAGATGTTAGAGCTTTTAAATAATATATAGTTTTAGAAAATCTGTAATCACCCAAGGATGTAGCTCAATGATAGAATTCTTGCCTAAACTGGATTTAGTTTTCAGAAACCTAGCATAAAACAAAAAAGGTATAAGTTTCATAGACTCAAATTAAAAAAAACTGCTTGTAGTATATGAAAGAAAGTGAGTGAGTGAGTGTGTGTGTGTGTGTGTGTGTGTGTGTGTGTCTTGAAATTAGGGACAAGGACCAAAAATGCTGCCAGAGGTTTTCAGGATAACTTGCCTTATGAAGGTTTTTGAGTATGTTAAGGAATTCACAGTTTGTTGTACTTGTTGTTTGCCAGTCACGTGCTTCCAGAATAATGTTTTTTTGAAATAATTAAATGTGAAAATCTTTTGAAGGGAAGTTGAGGAGAGCTTATGCAAAGTACACAAACTAATAAGGCTCTTACATGTTTTGTTTCAATAAATTAAAACACAGTGCAAATAATTTAGACTTAGTGAAGTTATCTGACTTAGAATGAGAGCTACAGTTTATGAACATGGATGCTGCTATGCTTCAATGATGGTGTTTTCTCAATATTGTCAATGCTGGCATTCTAATCACGACAGCAACGGAGTCAAAAATGTCATGGCTAGAATAGACTGCATGAGCTTTTTAGTGGAACCCTTATTTTTTTTTGATGAGAAAATTAGTTATCTTAAATGGAGCATGCTTTGCATGTCCCAAACATTCCTGACTTTACTTTGTGCTCACAGAAGTCCTATGGCATCTATTTTTCAGCAAAACCAGTTCGAAAGATGTTACTGCATGCAAACATCTCTTGGTTACATAGGAGTGGAGTTAGGACTTAAGCCAAGATGGACAAGTTATGAGCATAATTTATTCCAGGTGCCATTCAGTACATAACAAAAAGGAAGTGTTGTAGCCTGTTTCACAGAACATGTAGTCAGCATGGTGTGAGAAATATGTACATGTAGGCAATGATAGACTATATTGGTCAGGATCCTCTTGAAGAACAGAACTGATAGAATGAAAAAATATATGTGAATATAATATATCCAATGTATATAGGATTTATTAGAGTGACTTATAGGCTGTGGTCCAGCTTAATCCAACAATGTCTCCCCATAGAAAGCCCAAGCATCCAATAGTTCATAAAGCTGGGTGCCTCTGCTGGAAGAAGTAGGTTTTATACCACTGAAGGAACACCTCAGCAACAGGACAATGAACTTGCCGGTGAGAATGAGGCACAAAGGCAAAAAGGCAAAAAAGGAAAACAAAAAACTTCTTCCATGTCCTACATATAGGCTGCCACTAGAAGGCATGACCCAGATTTAAATCTTCTGACCTCAAATGATCCAAATCAAGAAAAATTCCTCACAGGTTTGCCCAGCTGTCTGGGTTTTTAGTTAATCCCAGTAGTCAAGTTGACAACCAAGAATAGCTATCACGGGGTAATAGTGAGTTTGCCTTGGGAGATAGGAGAAGACTGCTGAGGAGAAGCTAGTGGGGAGATGCCTCTTTACCAGGCAGGCAAGGGCATCCTGTCCGTGGAACCTGTCAGTGGGTGTCACTTGGCGTGTTTTAATCCTAGAGATGAAATGCAGAAGAGCATGTTTACGGTGGTATTCAGTGCACCAAACTGCAAAAGTATTGTCCAAATGCTTTCCTTTTAGTTTCTTCCCTTTTAATGCTAGGGACATAACTCAGAGCTGCTCACACATTAGTCACACTCTCTGCCATCGAGTGGGACTTAGTCTGATACCCACTTATGCCTCAGTGCATCCCTTATACCATGGGCACTCTGAGCTCCTGGTGGTTTTATTCAGCCAGTTGAGTGAGGTCCGGATGATGATGAAAGTTTGAATTAGGGTAGTAACCATAGGGACTAAAAAGGGATTGGAAGTTTGGAGATAAACCTTGTTACATTCGGTGACTGGTAAGACATGAAAGTTTAAGTAGGTGGAAATATGCCCAGTGAGTCCAACAGTCCTATCTGGAGACCCTCCAGGGTTCAGGGACACTGCCACATAAGATCGGAAAAGCTGGGAGTGAAGGGAATCTTGTGGTTTGCTAAATACTAAATTGCCTAGTATTTCAATGCAAAGGAAGTAATATCTACAGTTCACATTAGGCACAAGTAGACCAATCAGAGATTAAAGACCATAAGATTATGCATATTAATGTTCTCATGTAACTATAAACACATGTGTGGTATTTCTTGCCTCTGAATTCAAAATCCCTTAGTGTTCTAGCCACTAGCTTCTGGATAAGTACTAGTCAAACTAAAAAGTGACTGAAGGCTCTTACTTCAATTAGTTATTATTGTTACCACCAATAATGATTAGTCCTGTGTGTGTGTGTGTGTGTTTGTGTGTGTGTGGGCATGGGCATGCCTGTACATATATATGCAGGTCAGGGACACTTTCAAGAGCTGGTTCTTGTCCTGAACCTTGCTGAGGCAGGGTCTCCTGTTTCAGTTGCTGTGTTGCCTCAGACTAGCTGATTCTTGAATGTCTGATCCATCATCCTGTCTCTCCCTTCCGTTCCAAGGTAGAAAGGCTAGAATTACAGATGTGTGCCACAGCATCTGGCTTTTGACATGGGGCACAGACTCAAGTGGTGAAAGCTTTTATCTGCTTAGCCATCTCCCAGACCCTTAACTCTATTTTTAAAATAGGTAAAACTGATTATATAGTTAAACATAAACTTTAAAAATAGAATTATTCTGAATCAATACCTATTAGTCTCTCTCTCTCTCTCTCTCTCTCTCTCTCTCTCTCTCTCTCTGTGTCTGTGTGTGTGTGTGTGTGTGTGTGTGTGTGTGTTTCTCTCTCAAGACAGGGCTTCTCTGTGTGACTGTCCTGGAACTCGATTTATAATCTAGGCTGGCTTCAAGCTCACAGAGATCCTCTTGCCTCTGCCTCATGAGTGCTGGGATTAAAGGTGTGCACAACCATATTCCTCTTCATTTTTCATCAGAACCTCTGAATTTCTTTAAATAACCTTGATCTGGTAAGAACCTGCATAGTCATCATAATGATTTAACTGGGGAGGGGCAATATATTGTGGCCTTTATGGAACAAGGTCTCACAATGTAGTCCTGGCTGACCTGGAACTCACTCTATCACAGGCTGGCCTCAAACTTGGAACAGTCCTCAGGCCTTAGCTCTCATGGTATGAGCTACCATGCCTAGCAAATACAATTACCCCTGAACTACTCCAGCACCAAATACAATTACTGCTGAACTACTCCAGCCCTTATTATTTAATATATGGAAAACAGGCTTAAATAACTAGATAGGCAGTCTTTGGGGAGGAAATATATGAAGGAAACTGCAGAAATAATTCTATACTATCAGCCTCACATCAGCTAAATAGCTATACAAATATAACCACATAAATAATAAGTTATGCACCTACAAAATATATGTGGGAGTGGGGTGGGATATTTCTCTCCTATACCTACCAAAAAAAAAAAAATGAAAAAGAAAAACAAGAAACAAAAGGCTTTGTCTATATTTCTAAATTTACGTTACAGACATACTCAGGCTATATTATTGCCCACAGTGCCACCTATTGGTCAAATGACAAAAAAAAAAAAAAAAAAAAAAAAAAAAAAACAATCTACAGTCATTGGTACTGTATCCTCTTAAATCTCCTTGGAGTTTTTCAGGCAGCTGTTAGAAAGCAGATTGTCTGTGATCTGACTAAAATAGGAAATGAATCATGTGTCTCATGCAGAGATGCTCAATTTTGTCATTTAGTAGCGATCCAAATAGGATCTAGGAGGCAGGATATCCGACTTCCCTAGTTCATAGCTCTGCCAAAAAAAAAAAAAAAAAAAAAAAAAAAAAAAAATGGCTGTGAGATTGCTTAGGATTCTAAGCATTTGAAGCATCTGGCTGTTCTCACGTTATTGGGAGGCATGTGGGACCTGCCCATGTGACTGTTGCCTTGTACAAATGCAAGCTGAAGTGCTGAGATTTTTGGAACAGTGCTTTCTCGAAGCCTTTGTGAAATCACACAGCTATAGCAAAGGTGTTGGGCTGGCCGCATAGATGTAGTTTTAGAAGTTAGTTTCATGAGAATAGTCAGCATAGTTTCCCTTTCTTTGTTAAATTGTAAAGTTTTCTAAATGAGGATGTTGTTTTCATGGAATGAAAAGTTAAGTGCCAAAGTACACAGTACGGTGAATGACAGAAGGAGTAACTGGAGTTTCTGCCTCTTGTTTTTTTGAGACAGAGTCTCACTCTGAATCCCAGGAAGGCTTTGAGCTTATGCTTGCCTTCCTACTGTGCTGGCCACTCAGTGCCTGGAAAGCAGCCTGACTTGAGGAATTAGATTTCAGTTAAAACTAGTAGGTTTAACAAATATCAAGACCTCTCCCTTCAGTGGTCCCTATGTGCTCATATAATATACATGGAGACCCCCCCACACACACACACTAGATATAAGTGAAGTAAAAGAGGAAAATTGGTAAGACCTCCCTCTTCACTTGCTAGATGATATATGCTGATAAATCCTATTTTTATAGGGCAGTGGAGTACTGGTAAGTTTTGCTCACTTTCCACTGACTGTGTCCTTGGTATTTAGGTAGTTCTTACAGCTTGGGTCCACTAACATCACTCTATCTTTTTAGAGATCAGGTGAATATCCCGAGTAAACCACTAGAACACTGGATCTGTGGTGTTCACGGCCAGAAAGCCAAAATTATCTCTTAGATTCCTTAACTCATAGCTGTTTCTAATCATGTGAGTTTAACCAAGGCTTCTGTGTCATACATCTTTTTAAATTTTGTCTTCTGGCTTTGACCCTCCTGTTTCTCTTACAATGTTTCTAGCATTTGGATTCCCCCACATAATTAATGAAGATGTTCCTATCCCAAGTTTCTTAATGACATCTGCCAACTTCTCCATCCATATAAAGTAACTGATACAGACATCCTGAGGATTAGAGTGTGTCTAGGTCTTTGGGAACTCACTAGTCTGTCTTCTACAAATGCTTCAAATAAATATATTAATTAATAATAGTTTTGTCACTACATAGAATTAAATAATGCTTTTTGAAGTTATCTTAAACAAGAAAGATTTGATTTCTACTATGAGTTTTATTTTAAATTCAATTAAAATTTAATGTTGAGGATAATTGTTTGGGGATTGATGATAGATTTGACAGAATGGCATTATGGAAAAAAATTCTTGCATGATTAGGGAAGTCATGGAACAGAAGTATCTGCAACAGGCTATGGTGTTTGATGAGCTTCAAGTGGAATCACAAAAATACTTGAATATTCTAATAAAAATAAATACTTTCATTAGTTTTTTTGTGGATGCACAGAGAAAAACTGAACAACAAAGCTATGCTATGGAGATGACATTGATTAAGAAAAAATTGTATGCAAGCTTCTGCTTAGTACTCGCTTTCTGGTACATATGATAGTTGATATTCATTGTTCAGTTGAGAGCACTTATGATCACCATGGAAACACACTCCCAGGTGTAAATGAAGATGAATCCACCTAAGTATGAACAGCCGCATCCCGTAGATTATGGTCTCATGTTGAGTAAAAAGGAGAACCCTAACTGAGTGCCAGAATTCATCTCCCTTAGCTTTTTGGCTAAGGATGCTTAGTGACCAGTTGTCTGTCCCATGTTCCTTCCATAATGACTTCCTTACCATAATGGACTGCACCCTCATACTGTGAACTAAAATCAGCTTTTCCATCTATAAGTTGCCTTTGTCAGTTATTTTGTCACAGCAGGGAAGAAAGTAATTAATGCACTGTCCAACATCAGTTTTTCCAGGCCTAATTCATGAATAAAATTCAGTTTCCTCCATTGGAATTCAAATGATTTGTCATTGAAATGAGTAATTGAATCATTAGCTCCGGTTTTGTCATCAGTAACCTTTCATCCACCTATTGGAAGTATTTCAGAACCACAGTTATTAAAAGCACAGAGCACAGTGCGTCATAGAAATTTATTCTCATAAAATTATGGAGAAAACTGAACAAATTGAAGTTTGAGTGCTCAAATTTTTATGTCTTACTTTTGAAAACCTACGATTGAGTCATTAATTTCCAGGAAGAATCCTTTCATGAAGATCTTGCCCTGGATTTGATAAATTTATATTCTGTGTTATTATATAATATTAATAAGAATAAGGGGCTTTGATTTTCAAAAGAATTATGTAACAAGAGAATTTATTTGGCAATATTTGGCTTCTGAAAGTATCTATTAACAAGGCATTTTTAGAGTAGAACACTAAGAAAGTAGTGGTAAAATATTTGAATGGCAGTATTTTCACAGTACAGTGAGGAAAAATTGATAAGAAAGATAGCCTATATTTTGTAGGGTGCTCTTACCTATTCTGGCACTTTTGTAGAAAGGGTTTCTTCATATTGGCATGGAAGAATACATTGAAAATGTCAGTGTTTTCAAATTTAATGATCCTAGAATATATCTGAAGATTCTGGTCAATTTTCTGAAGAAATTTTGCAATGATGTAAAAATATACTAAACAATATATATTCTGAAAAATTACTGATATACATTAGATATGCATAAATATGAATATCAGGTATGGCTATATACCAGTGTTTAATACAGACTGACATTTTACATTTTTTAAAGGACATATAATGATTTTTGTGAAAATTATTTTGTAGATCCAAGCTGACCAATCAAAACAGTCATGACTTCATGTAATTAATACTTTGAGCACACTTTTGTGTTCTTCAAACATTCTGGGTCAGCCTGATCAATTATATTATAACCCTGTGCATAAAGCCTGTAGCTTTACAGGCCCTGGTTCATTGCAAACTCTTACTATTTCCATAAGCAGCTTAGTGAGAAACCTCCTGATCCATGTAACCTTTCATAATCCCTTTCTCTGTGGCCCGTGGAAAATTCTTCTAGGTACCGACTTCACTATTCGTGTGTGTTACTTTATTTTATTATTTTAACTTAATTTTTTATTCATTCTTTGAGAGTTTCACATCCTTTGCCCCAATCCCACTCATTTCCCAATCCTTGCCTTCCGCACTTCTAACCTCTCCCCCAAAGGAAAGTTAAAAATGAAAATAAAAAATTATCTCGCCAGCCCCTCTAGGCAACGCCCTGCTCCTCTATCAGTTGCAGCCTTCTCTGGCACTTGTCACAGCCATCATGTCTTCAGCTCTGCTATACTTTTACCCCTCTGCTCTCCCGTCTTCCCCACCTCTCCATTACACATTCATTTGTCGTACTGGCATTGGGAGCTGTGTTGTGTTGCACAGTGCACCCTTTTGCCCAAACAGCTTTCCTTGCCAGTGGCCCTTGTGTAATGTGTTGTTTAGGTTCAAAGGCTCTGGCGTCTGGTACACCATCAACACTAGCCCTACACCCACACTCCTCTAGGACATCTCATTGTTGCCCTGAGTCATGGAGATCCTGCCACTATGGTTAAACAGGACTGGCCTCTTCACATGCTCCAGCAGCTCATAGATGGGGTAGATGTTGAGTTGACTAACCCAAGACCCTGGACATGGGTCTGCATGGTAGCTGAGCTGGTCAGTCTGGGACTCTGCTGGGACTCCCCTCACAATTGTCCTTTTTATTTTTTCTTTCCTGGGAAAGTGGCATGACTTGTTAACCATGTATTTTCCTCAGTTTTTGCTTTTGATAGCATTTTCTACTAATGCCGTTCCTTTGAATGCTTTGTGCAGTAGACACCATACCTTGCTTTGTCTTTTTTTTTTTTTTTTTTTTTTTTTTTTTTGTGCCTACTAGGAGGAGGCACTGATTTGCCTCTGTTGTGACTGTGACTGTGCACTGGTCTGTTCAGCCCAGTGGCGCAAAGGCAGAGGCTCAGGGTGGTTGAAATCCGCCATGGCTGTGCTCACCTAATTGTCATCAGTCTCTTACACTCTTTCGGACATCTGCATCATCTTTATCTTTCAGACTTCTGACCACTTCCCTCTATCCCCCATGGCTTCCACCCAAAACTTTTAGCTTTGGCATGTATATTAATTTATGTCCTGTTGACTTCACAGCTTTTTAACGTCTGCAGCTTCCTACTCTTGCTCAGAAAGACTCCTACTATCACAGAGTAGGAGTTTTACAGTTCTTTTACTTCCACAGTCTCCTTTATCCCTTTATCTTCCCTCTTCTCCACCAAGTCTTTCCAAGGTTCTCAGGACCTCAGAGCTTTGGTGCATCTGGTCTCCTGGGATATCATCGAAGACCTATTTGCCTTCCTTTGCATTGGAATCCTGGATGAGTCAGTGTCCCTGTAAAGAACAGAACCAACAGAATAAGCAAATATTAATCAGAGACTTATGAGACTGACTTAAATGATAAAAACAATGGTTATCTGCACATTAGAGATGCTAAGAATTCAGGAGCTTCTCGGTCCATGAGACAAGATCTGGTGCTGAAGGCATGAAGGGTTGCTGAAGAGCTATTGACCTTTGGTTCACATTGAAAGGCTAGAAGTTGGATTTTGATATCAATAGCAGTGGCAGCAGTAGGGTAGATGAACTCTCTAGCAACAAGCAAATGCAAGCAGCCAGAAAGCAAAGCTTTCCCTTTGGTCTTCTTTCTATCTTGGCTTCTATAAGAAGGTGCTGCCCAGGTGTGGAGTGAGTCTTCTCACTTCAGTTAACACAGTCAAGCACCTCTTCCCAAGTGTTCCCAGAGGCTTCCTTCTCAGTTGAGTCCATGTCTAGCCAAGTTGACAACCAACATTAACCATCACAAACTCCATCAGCCAGTTTCACTGATTCTGCACACCACATCTGTAGAGATCTTTGTCTGTTAAACCTCAGAATACCTTGTAGTCCAAGACTCTGGCCACTTCATTCTGACTAATACAGACAGTCCCTGCCTAATGATGGTTTGACTGAATTATTATTATTTTTTTTATTTTAAAAGTATTTGAATGTTTTACTTGCATTTAGTTCTACATACCATATGCATGCCTGGTACCTACAGAAGTCAGAGAAGGCACCAGATTCCCTGGAGCTTGAGTGACAGATGGTTGTGTGCTATCATGTAGGTGCTGGGAATCAAACCTAGGCCCTCTAGAAGGGCAGACCATGCTCTTAACTGCTGAACCATCACTTCAAAGCCATGGAGTTAATGGGTTTTTGACACCCAGATGGTGCAAAGTGGTATGTATTCAGTAGAAATCATTCTTCAGTTTTGAATTTTGATCTTTTCTTGTGCTAGCACCACATTTGACAACACTCGGCTGGCAGAAGCAGCAGGTTATGGCTCCTAGTCAGATCCTGTGTTGTATGTTTTTATATGTGGATATTTAGTGCCTTACAGGATTAGCAACATTTCCTTAGACATATAGGCTCTTGTCTTGTGTATGAGTTTGCTGAATCTTAGACTAATGGATTTATTCCAGGCACCTTACAAGGAGGCTGAGGTGAACTATGATGTTCAGTAGGTCAAGTGTATTGAACCTATACCTTATTTAACATATTTCCACTTAATGAAGGATTTTTTGTGTTGTGACCCTGTTATAAGTTAAGGGGCATTTGCACCTGAATCCAAAGCACTTAATGATTTGCTTTATCTTTATGGTTTTATTATTCACAATTCCAGCAACTTTGACTTCATCTGGGAACCTGCTAGAAATATAGAGTTAGTTACCCCATACCTATAATTGGAAATGTATTTGTCATTCATTTACATTATTGTTGGAGAAACCCTACCCAGGGTGTCAAGGGACTGAAGCCATTTGCAGGGTCTTCTTTGCCTCTTCTTTGGGAGACCAGAAGAATCCTGGACTGCATGGCAAGAAGTAGCAAACTGTGGGGCACCTGGATATGCTAGAGTACAGCGTTTACTGCAAGTGACAAGTTGCTAAGCACCAGGAAGCAAACCTTGCTCCAGCATCATGTGTCACCCTTGTGCTTGCTTCTATATGAAAATCTTAGATGCTATCAGGGTAACTCAGGTGGAAGAAAATGTGTAGGCAAATCTCTCCCCTTGCTCTAAAGCACAGCATCTAAATCTTTTATAAAAACCAATTATCAGAGACACAGAATATAACTCAGTTTTCTTTGTTTTTTTTTCTTATTATAATTTTTGAGCTCCTTAGAAACTGCCTATATTTTAATTTTAAAATTGATGGAAAAGATCATGGGAAAGAATCATTGCAGATCAACAAGAGCATGACAGAAAATCCTATCAAAGAAAATGGAGAAGGACTAGATGTGACGCATCCATCACTCAGGAGAGAATACAGAATTAAACAACCTGCAAACAGTTGTTCATAGTCATTACTTTTCAGCAAAATCAGAGAGGGCAAATGAAAACCACAGTGAAATACATTTATCCCCCTTGCAGTGACTAAAATAGCAAGCATCGCAGCAAGGCATTGGGGACTATAAGTGGACCATGGGAGCACTGGTCCATCAGATGGGATGAAAGTGGAAGCAGACACTTGAATACACAGGGTTGAGGATTGTAGCTCAGTCCACCTAAAGTGCTCTCTTAACATGCATGGTCCCATGTTCAAATCCCAGTACCATAAACAAAACAACAAAGTATTTTATTAGGAAATAATTTTAAATTTAGGGAAAGTTGAAAACATAAAAAGTAGCTTAGAGTAATATCAATTGTAACTTTGTATTTCTTATCAAGATAAGCTATATTTAATTTGTTTTTAATTTGACTTTTTATGATTTTGTTTTTCTTGTTTTTACTCAGCTTCAATAGCTATCTTTCACCATCCTTGTTTTATTTATACTTGTGATCACTGATACTTTTTAAATGCCATGTCACCAGAAATGTTGCATATCTAAATGGAACATTGACAAATCTCGCAAACATAATACAGTGTAAGAGGGGAATAGATAAGTTTGGTTCAAAACATGGCACAGAGGTGCATGGTACTAAAAGTGGTTGTTGAAATTTTTAAATACAAAAAAATAACTTGAAGGGATGAGGCTTTGCATTCTGTCATTTTTTATTTTGTTGCTTTCTGCAGAAATATTGTGAACACTCCAACCTATAGTAAGTTAGAAACATAAATGTTAAGAGATATTTCCTTCTCCTCTCTAACTGTAGAAGTAATTACTTCAGGGTGCTGGTGGGGTTAGTGTGTCTGTCTTCTGCTAATGTGTCAAGTTGCCAGTGTCACAGACTGACCTGAATATCTCTTTATCTGTTTTACAATCTTACAGGCAGACTTCACCCTAATCTATATTTCATTTGTCACTACATTGCCATATGATTGTGCAATAAAAATGTTCAATTTTGTCATAGACTTGCTGATTGAGTGTTCTGCCTTGAACAAAACCATCACTAAATTGAACCACGAAAGGACCTTCTTTTAAAATTATACAATATTTCACAAATGCAGTAACATAGTTTTGAAGCCATTAATGAATCCACCATCTTCTTGTGACTCATTTTAGCGCTTCACACGTTGCTACAAAGCTTTGGTGCATTAAATAAATGAACTTCTAAAGGCAGAATCTTTTACAGTCCCTTCTTTTCTGTCTTATTATCATAAACACCCTTTTTATTCTTCATTCTCTCCCTAATAAAATTCTCTAGAAGTTAGTGTGCACTTTACAATGGTTTTTATGAAATATAGAATGACTGGATCATTTTTTTTCTTTGTAAAAGGGTTTTTTCCTTGTGTGGCCCTGGCTGGAAGAGAACTTACTGTTTAAACAAGGCTAGCCTAAAACTCAGATACCTCCTCTCCTCCCTCTGATGTTCAACATTTTTCATACACCAGAGGTATGGGTGATGCTCACAACACTTTCAGATGTGCCAGTGAATACTCATCCTCTCAGGACCACAAAAAAGCCATCCGTCTTCCGATTAAAGAACATGAACACAGGGACAGAGGTCGCTTCCCTCTAGGCACTCCCAGGAGTGACACCCACACAGAACAACATATATAAGCAACAGAATCAACCTAATGCCTGACTAGCCCAGGCTCTAGGGGCAAGACTGCACTTGAAGAATGGTGAAAGCTGAATCTATCACACGAAATATGTCACTTCTACTTTGTTACAACCTGGGGAAGCTTGAGGGCACTCTTGCTATGAACCCCAATGAAGGAATGTGCTTATATTCCAGTAAGCCATGCTGTGCAGGATCCTCACTATTCCTCCACAGTTCTTATTAATCCCATGTTGCCTCCTGGATATTTGGTACCACACTCATTTTCTACTCAGTCACTTCTTCTAAAATGTGGACCTTTCTTCTCCGTTGCATTCAGACTGGTGTGACTGAAGCACAGCTTTAACTTGCGATAGTCTTTTGCATGGCCTCTCACTTGAAAGCTACAGGGTCAGCACTTTCATCCCAATATTCAGTCACTCCTTTCTTTCTTTTTAAGTTAGTGTATGTTAATATGTGAATTACACCAAATAATAAGTTGCATTTGGCCTCTCTCTCTCTCTCTCTCTCTCTCTCTCTCTCTCTCTCTCTCTCTCTCTGTGTGTGTGTGTGTGTGTGTGTGTAGTATAACATATCTTGAAGCAATAGTGCTTGCTGTTCTATTCTCATGGATGCAAAACCAGCTGGGTCAGGTGCTTATTCATTTACACTGACTTTTATTTTTCATTGCACACCATTTTAACTAGATATAAACATCCTTTCTGGAAGCTATCAGGCTTACCTTTTTTATTGCATTGATCAGAACCTTATAACATACCCAACTGTTCTCTGAACACTTGACAGAGGGTTCGGAGCAGCCACAGTTGGTTCAGAGCAAGCATTGGATAATTATAGTTCACAGATGCAGTCTAATGCATCAGCTGAATGTTCAGAGGCTGAGAGTGGCTTCTACGATGGGCTCTTAAAATGTTAAATTATTGGGAAAAAGTCTAAAGAAGAGTCTGTTCCATGGTACATGCACATTAAAACAGAATTCAAGTTTCAGTCTGAATTAATAACATCTCACTAGAACACAGGGTGGCTCACGAGCTGTCATTTACATTGTGTTATAATGACAGACATTTTTACAGCTTTGAACAAAATCATATGGACTGCAAAATGGAAAGCATTTACTAACTAGCCATCTATAGTAAAAGCTTACTAAACTCTGGCTTAAATGAAGCTCTTAATCTGTTTGAAAGATATGTTTTGCCTGAGTATGATGTGTGGCCAAGGCCGTAGAATGAAATTGGGTCACTGTTGGTAAAGCCTTGGCTGATTATGACTAAGTGAAGGCTCACAACCAAGCCAGCCTTATCTGCAAGGTTATGGTGGCCATTTTGCTTCCCCTCTGCTCCTTTCCTCTTCTGCATGTCACTCATTTTGTCTGCTACAGGCTCCCTGACTGTCACTTCAGTCTCTGTGAGCCCCTATGAACTATGACTAGCTGAGTCTGAGGGCCATGTTCTTGTGGTGTCCATGATCCCTCTGGCTACTACAGTCCTTCCTCCCACTCTTCCATGGGATTCCCTGAGCTCCATCTAATGTTTGGCTGTGGGTCTTTGTATCTACCCTATCAGTTATTGGATGAAACATCTCCGATGACAGTTATGTCAACAAGTATAGCAGAATATCATTAGGAATAATTTCACTGACTTTGTAAAATGCCCATTCCTGAACTATATTTTAAGAATGTCAGAAACCTAGAATTCCCTTACTAACTGCAAGTATTCATCTCTGGAGCTGCACAGATTCATGCCTGTTCTTTTTTAGCTAGAGAACTTTAACTACTGTGTAAGCTATGCCCCTTTTAAATTTGGAAATTGATTCCTTTTTTTTTTTTTCAGTACAATATATTCTGATTATAATTTCCCTCCCTTCAACTCCTCCCAGTTCCTCCCCACCCACCGAAGTCCACACCCTTTCTTTCTACCTTTCAGAAAACAAACAGATATCTAAAAAATAAAATGAATCAAAAACCTAAATAAACAAATAATAAATGAAGATAAAATAAAAACAAACAAGTCACAATAGGACAAAATAAACAAACAGAAAAAAAGAGCCAAAGAAAAGCACAAGAGACACTTATAGATGCAAAGACACCCAATTTTGCACTCAGAACCCTTATTAATCCTAAGGTTCTAAGCCTCTTTCAATTTTCACCTTAACTGTCTCTCAAGAGCCTTTTCTTTAACATCACCATCCACCTAATGTATATCATTTCCTAAACTGCACGTAATCTGCATCTCTTACTCCTTCTCTTCCTCCCTCTTTTAGCCTTACCCCTGTTGCTTCCACTCTCTCTATGGCTCTCCTATCTTAGAGACTGGGTCACACTATGCACCTCTAGCTGGCCAGGCATTTATTATGTAGTCCAGGCCAGCCGTAAAAGGACACAGTCTTCCTGCCTAAGCCTCTTGAAGGAGGGATCACAAACATGTACTGTTGTGTAGCCTCCATCCCTTTTTGCTTGACACTAATAATCTTTCTTCTTCTAATCCTTGAATCAAATACAGAGCCTTGCAATGACAAACAAGTAGTCTACAGTTGAGCTAACTACCAGAACTCATTCAGCCTTCCCAATAGTCTTTCAGAGCTTTGTTTAGAGATTGGCTTAGGCTTTTGTGACAGAAAACTTTTATTTTGAAACTGTTATAGTAGTTTATATTTAGTAGGAGATACTGGAAAAGTGGTAATGTATTAGAAATTGGTGCTAATTATAGACAGAGTATCTTAAAATTTCATGGTATCTAAATTATATCTCAAGAAAAGCAATTTTAAAAGTCAGTTAATGATTTGATGTATAATCCATTAGGGAGTTATTGACTCCCATTTTTATTTATTAATCTATTACTTGAGAATTTCATATGGGGTCACCCTTGTGGATACGTGGGAATTACCCTAGTGCCAGGTTTCTCCATAACCCCATAACGGCTCTCTCTATCAAGGTATTTCTTTCCTTGTTCTCCCTCTCAGTCCTTTCAACTCGACCTTCCTGATCCCTCATGTTCTTCTCCTTCCAATTTACTCAGGAGATCTTATCTATTTCCCCTTTCTGGGGGCCCATGCATGTCCCTCTTAGAGTCCTTCTTGTTTCCTGGCTTCTCTGGGGTTGTTGTCTGTAGGTGGCTTATCCTTTGCTTTATATCTAATACACTTATGAGTGAGTATATACTATGTTTGTCTTTGTTGGTCTGAGTATATACTGTGTTTGTCTTTGTTGGTCTGGGTTACCTCACTCAGGATGTTTTTTTTTCTAGTTCCATATATTTGCCTGTGAATTTCAAGATGTCATTGGTTTTTGATTGTTTGTTTGTTTGTTTCCTCTGACGGTTAAGGATATTGAGCAATTTCTTAAGTGGCTTTGGACATTTGAGATTCCTCCATTGAGAATTGACCATTTAGATCTATATCCCATTTTTAAAACTAGATTATTTGGTGTTTTGGTAACTAGCTTCTTGAGTTCTTTGTATATTTTGGAGATGGAAGGTAATTTTCCATTCTGTAGGCTGCCATTTTGTCTTGTTGACTATATACTTTGTCTTACAGAAGCTTCTTTGTTTCAAGAGGTCCCATATGTTAATCGTCAATCTCAGTATCTGTGCTACTTATGTAATGTCCATGAAGTAGTCTCCTGTGCAGAGAAGGAGAGCAAGCAAAGAGATACCTTAACAGAGGGAGCCATATGGGCTTAACAAGAAACCTGGTACTAGGGAAATTCCCAGAAATCTACAAGGATGATTCCAACTAAGAATTTAAACAATAGTAGAGAGGCTACATTCCTAGGTAGCCTAAGTTTCTCCTATATTGAGATTGATGACTACCTTAAATGGAATCATAGAGCCTTCATCCAGTAGCTGATAGAAGCAGAAACTGAGATTCACAGCTAAGTACTGAGCTGAACTCCTGGAATCTAGTTGTAGAGAGGGATGAGTGATGAGCAGAAAGGTCAAGGCCATGATGAGGAGACCCACAGAAACAGCTGATCTAAACAAAGAGGAGCTCATGGATCCCAGTCTGACAGCTGGGGAACATGCATAAAACTGAACCAGGCCCCCTAAACATGGGTATCAGTTGGGAGGCTTGGACAGTCTATGGGGCCACTGGCAGTGAAACCAGTATTTATCCCTAGTGCAGGAATGGGCGTTGGAAGACCTTATGGAGGGATACTCTCTCAGCCTAGATACATGGGAGAGAGCCTAGGTCCTGCACCAAATGATGTGACAGACTTTGATGAGTCCCATGGTAGGACTCACACTCCCTGAGGAGTGGATGGGGGGTGGAATGCGGAGATGATAGGAGGAATGGGAAGATGGGACTAGTGTTAAAATAAGATTGTTTTTAATTTAAATAAAAATTATCTTTAAAAAGAATTGAATTTCCTCATAAATACTAACATTTATACTCATAGATTAGCATTTCTATTGACCATATTCAGAGAAGCTTCTTTTTGCAGTTGTGGCAATTACTATGGAGACCCACAACTGGCCAGTGTACAGAGAATAAGGGAGTGCAGGACACTGAGCTGTACATGGGACACCTATATCATTAGTCCATCCAAGGCTCAGGGATCATTGTGGGACAGAAGTGAAAGGATTCTAAGAGACACAGGTAGCAGATGACTGTATCATTTCACAACTCTTTCCAAGGAGCAGGGATCATTACAAGAGAGGGACGGAAGGATTCTAAGAGCCAGAGGAAGTAGATGACTGCAGAAAGCCATTGTTTTCCAGTTACTTAAAATTTAAAGAAAGTTCTTATATGTATGTAGCCATTTATTTGCAGTTTAGTCAAAGTAGGCATGTCTGATCAACTACTTCTAAAGATAAACAAACACATGCAAATGATCAATAAAATTACCATGAAGATATGAGCATCTAAAAATTTTAGTGTGATTGGTCATAAATACAGCTCCATGGACAATGAGGAATCCGGTTATTCACACTCAGAAGTACACAGTTCACCTTACAGGCCAGTTATCCACAGTTTGACCTTGGAATTTTTAAGTTCTTGAACTTCAGCTTCATCTTTGTAAATAGGGCTTGTGTACACTTTCTTCACTCTCTTGTACCATTATTTGAAGACTAAGAAGTATAGGGGTGAAGCAACTAATTCAGTAAGCCATGTGTTTCAGTAAAATGTTAGGGCTGCACCTGAGCCAATGGATCGCTGTAGTTAAAAGAGATAGGAAGTACATGGGCTGTAATGCTATGCTGCTTTTGCTGACCCCATTGAGTGGCTGACCATTTACCCACCAGCAAGCTACTACCACTAATGATAAAGTGAGAGCTAAATTAGGCATATATGGGACATGGATTGAAGCAGAAGGACTTAGTTTTCCTGATGCCAGCTCTCAGCTGGGGTGCCACTTCTGATTCACCAACCGTATTAGCTGTTGCCTCCAGGGAACTATTTATAGGAGCATCACTTACAGATCCAGAGAGGATCTTTGATCTGCTCTTGAAAGACAATCCTGGAGAGCAGATGGGAGGAAGGAAAGCAGAAGGAGGCTAGGGAATCGGAACATGAGATAGCTCCCAAGAGAAAAGAGCAGCCCGTTCTTTGCTATTGCCAGGTGAAAGATGCATAGGGTTAGGGGTCACCAGAAGCCAGCAGGAATGCCCACTCTTGATTGTTATTCAATATAATGCTTGGAGTCTTCACTAGAATAATAGCAGAAAGGATAAAAACGGAATACAAGTAGTAGACATGATTCATACTCAGAACCCTGTAGACTGCACCAGAAAATTTTATATCTGATAAAAGCTTTCAGTAAAGTTGCAGGATATAAAATCAACATACAGAACATGATAGCCTTTTTCATTTACTAGCATGAACTTAATAGCTACATCCCATTCATAATAGCTTACCAAAACCTAGTAATAAAACTTATCAAGGCAGTGAAAGACCTCTAAAAAAAACTTTGAACCAGTGGCGGGGTGGGGGGAGTAAATAATTTAATACTCTAGATGAAAAAAATCTTACATGCTTTTACATTGGCAGAATTAATATTCCAAAACAGCTACAATATCAAAAGTAATTCACAGATTCAATGTAATCCCTATAAAAAATCCCAATGATATTCTTCACAGAACTGGAATACAATGTCCTAAAAATTGATATGGAAACACACTAAGAAATTTGGACACCCAAAGCAACCATATGTAGCTAAAATACTACTGGAACATTCATAGTTCCTGACCTCAAATTATACTTTAGAGCCACAGTGACAAACACAGGAATTATGGTGCAGCAGAAGGAGGACAGGTTAGCTATAATAGCCTGGGAACTAACATGGACTTTGATCTGTTGGAGGCTTGATTGAGTTCATAGAGAACTAGATGTCCTTTGCAGAGGTTAGGAGGCTGTGGGAGCAGACAAAGTAATGGCTTTTCCTGGCAAACAGAAACTCACTTTACAATAATTCTGAGGAATGCTGAGTGTTTACTATCTCAGAGTCTTCTCTAGTCTTAGTTCAGCCTGGACTAAACCTAGATTGCCATCTTGGAGGCTTGGGATCTGGCCTGTGTATATTAAGCAAGTAGGAGACTGCATGGGAGGCCTGAAGAAATATATTTCGTGTAGTGGCTGATGTGCAACATGACTTTGGACAAGCATATGGTTATTTTTTATAAGAGGAATGACTCACAGTGGCATTATGTAATTTTTAATTGCATAATTCAAGACCAATTTGTAAAGGCTAGTGAGGTAAAGCAGCATTAGCAAATACAATTGTGTAACTAGAATTTATTATTCTCTCCTGATGGGTTTATATTATATTATATATTCTCTTATTTTACATTTTTGGCATAAACTGATATTTGAGATAATTTTTTGGCTGTCCTCTCTCAAGTGCATACAATCATAATAGGATAGATTATGCCTGCTTAGTAGGATTTCTCCAGGAAGCACATATCAGATAAAACTCATAACACCTTTAGGGTACAGCATTGATAGGTATAACTCAAATGAATTTTAGAAAATGTCCTTAACAATCTTCATAAAGTTTATAATCATCACATGCCAAAGCAGTGTGGAAGTCATTTTCATCTTAAAAGATTGTCACACAGGAAAAAACAAAAAAGAAAGAAAAGAAAAATGTTTAAGTTTCTTCTGTGTCTTCTGTGAAGCTAAGTCCCAATTGTTAAGAATGGTTTGATTACCTCAAAATTACATGAGAAAGATTTGATAGAAGAAAAGTCATTTCAAGAAACCTGGTACAGGAACTGGGAAGATAGTTCCCCATTAGAGCATGTGTGTAAAAAATACCCATAGAGAAAGCTGGATGTGGCTGTAAATGCAGCAGTAACCCCAGGGATATAGGTTTTTGAATGCAGAACCACTAGGAGACCATGTCTCAAAGAAATAAAGCTGAGAATGATAGAATAAGATACTATACATCCTCCTCTTGCTTTTGTACACACGGGTATGCATCTGCACATGCACATACAAAGCATACATGTGCACGTGCACACATGCACACATACACAAAACCTGGTACACTGTAAGAAGATGAATGGCATATAATCAGCTCTGTTTCTGAGTGACATTTTGTTTCCTTTATGCATTAATGTTCATGCCTCACTGGAGAGTACAGTTCTACAAAGAATGAACGTTCCCCACTGGAATATAGGCCAACTACATTAGCTTCCTATGTTTTGCTAACATTTTCATTTCCACAGCACACATGGCATGATTCATTTTGAATTGCAATAACACCTAATAACTTGCTACTCATGGAATGTGTCTTGGTTTTTTTAGTCCACGCCTTTTATAAACACGTTTTCCTTTGGTTTTCACTAAATTAGTTTAAAATCATTATTATGTTATGAGAAATGAGGATGGCCCATGAGCAAGAAGTATATATAGATTAATTGAAGAACATAGTTCAGGCTCATTTCACATGATTAACTCAGGCAAAATGTGGTAAAATTTTAGTAGGTAAATGGGATTCATGGTATCACAGAGCAGAAGCTAGGTGTCCTTGGGATTACTTTTGAAATATTTTCAAGTCCTATAAATGTAAACTCATGCAAAACAAATATGTGAATGGCACATTTAAGAAGCTGTAGTGACAGGTTCTTAAAACAAACAAACAAACACACTTGTTTTTAGTTACATTTATTTATCTAGTTTTCTGTCACTCAGTGTGTGTGTGTGGGTGGGTGAATGGAAGCTGGGGGCATACTCAAGCCATAGTACTCCTAGAGGTCAAAGGACAACTCATGGGAATCAGTTGTCTCCATCATGTGGGGCCCAAAGATTGAATTCAGGACCTCAGGCTGGCAGCAAGTATCTTTACCCACTGGGCCATACATCCAGGCTCTTTGTCTTTTTATAGCATTGTTTCAGTTCTTTGAGCATCACTTTTGATTGTGAGCTCAGAGAACTCACAACACATTTGCCTGAGTCACACTATTTTTGTAGCTATCTGCTCTCTGTTTATGTCCTTCCATTTAAAGGAGCTGATTGTATCATCCTTGAAATGTGAAAGCATTGGTCATTAAATAAGAAAAAAAATCCACTCCACCTTAAGCAATGGTTTTCTGAAACTAAGGACTAATCTTATGACTTCTAATTGCATTTGAGTGACTCATATAGTTTCTTCTTTTAAGAGATATATGCTCCAAATTGGGAGTGTTCAAAACTGTTATTTATGTAAAACAGTAGGAGTCACTTCAAAAGAGCCATTTCCCAAGCTGATGTGAAGAAGGATGCTAAACAAACAAAAATACAAGAAGATTGATGAACACGTTCTCAGTAATTTTGGCACCATAGGAGAGTAGATGCCAACTAGGAATATTGAGTTCTGCATGGTTTAAACCAGATAGATAGTGTTGAGCTACCATGTTGCACACTGACAAGTGAATAGAACCCTCAGAATCACCTGTTCTTTGGAAAACCTCAATCCTTGCATTTGTGAGCTTTGATTTCTTCTGGTAGCCTCTACCATGTAACCAGATGTCTAGGGTTAGAAATGAAGCCTCAGTGGAGTAGTTATCACCCACAGCTCCTGACATGGAGGAACACAATAAATATCCTTTTAAAAAAGCATCTGTCATTATGGACATTCTTCCATGGAAGAAGTAGATAAAAATGCTTTATCTGGATCAGTTAGTATTCTCAGAACAGAAATAATAGGGTGAATATATAAGGGACTTACTAGACTGGATTACACAGATATAGTTTAGGGAGTCTAACAGTGGTTCTCTTCACCATGGAAAGGCTGGTTTCTTGGTAGTTTACTCATTCCACAAGGTCAGCTATCTCTGCTGTCTCAAAATGGGGCTGAAGGCTTGGGGTATTCCTGGAGATCTTCATTCCTTATAGAAGGCTAAGTAGCTCTGATATCGGAGAAAGGCATCAGCAACACCGACAACATGCCAACAGGTATACGAACTTGCCAGCATGATGTAATGACCTACACAGGCAAAACTTTCACGCTATTCTTTTTCGGACTTCCTTTTTCCTGGACTTATACTGGAAGGTGCCACCCATATCTAGGGCAGGGCTTTTCATGCCAATTAACGTGAGGAAGAGAATCCTCACGTTACACTGAGGTGTATGTATGCATATGTTTCTGTGTGTATATGTGTCTGTGTGCATAAATATATGTGTGCTTATGGTCAGTGTGTATATGTGTATGAGTGCATATATGGGTATGTGCTTATGTGGCTGTGTGCATATGTATCTGTGTGCATGAATGCAGACATGTTATTTAATCTTAAACATCCTCACTGAAGTTGAATTTCTCTTCTTACTTTGGGCAAAACCCATGTAATTATCTTTGTATCCTGTGATATGTTGAATCTGTAAAACAAAAAGTTAATTTCTACACTGGTGAGTCCATTTTTAAATGAATCTTGCCAGTTTGATTTTTAAAAAAACAATCCAGGATTCTGTTTCCCTATGTCCTATTGAAGGGGTTATCAATTAGAAGGCATCCTTTCAAGTTCAGGACATTTGCTGGCAAATGGATGGGACTAGAAAAGATCATCCTCAATGAGGTAACCCAGACCTAGAACGACAAACATGATCGGTGCCTAACCTAACTGTCGTCAGAGAGAATTCATTCGGTAACTGATAGAAACAGGTGCAGAGATCCATAGCCAAACATTAGGTAAAACATGGGCAATCTTTCAGAAGAAGGGGAGGAAGGACTGTGAGTCCAGTGGTGTCAAGTGCACCACAAGAAAACTCACAGAAGCAACTCACCTGGGCTCATAGGGGCTCACAGAGACCGAACCAAAGGGAGCTCGAATAGCACTGACCTAGGCCCTCTGCATATGTGTTATAGTTGTGTAACTTGGTCTTTGAGTGAGGCTCCCAACAGTAATAGCAGGGGGTATTTCTGATCTGTTGCCTAACTTTGGGACCCATTCCTCCTACTGGATTGCCTCATCCAATCACGGTGGAGGAAGGGATGCCTGGTCTCACTGAAGTTTGATGTATCATGGCTAGCTGACATTCATGGGAAGACTACCTGTATCCAAAGAGACACAGTGGAGGAAAAGAGGATGGGGTGAGGTAGGGGAAATGGGAGGGGACTGAGTAAAGGAGAAGAAAAACTTAAAAAAAAATCAAATTGCCATCTAAATGAAGTGTATTGCACGATTCATAAACTGTACTTTCCTCACCTTTTATGAGAATAAAATTAGTGAGTAGTTTGTAAAACCAGCTTGTACAGGGCACCTAAGCTCGTGTTCAGCCTACAGAATAGTGAATTTCTAACAGGATTTCCCAAAGGTTCTTTTCTCTCTTATTATTTTAAGTCCTTTATTTCATCTTAAGTAGGTCTTGCTCCATAATGCAAGAGGTCATAAATCTCCACTGTGCTTTGATAAATCTTCTCATTAAGAAAGAGGAGCAGTCCTCTTGTTCCACTTCACAGAGTGACAAAAAGAACAGGAATTTTGAACAAAATCTTAGTAGCAAACCAAGCGAGATAATTAACCAAAGCCCCCCATCCATGAGCTTTTATGCTTGCTTCATGGGATGCTTGTTAAATGTGGGAGTAGTAATGTTATCGAGAGTGTGTTATACTTGAGGAGACCAAAGCTGACTGAAAAACTCACTCTGATTTGCATATGTAGCTGAAATGGTGCCAAGGGTCCAACTCTGTAGGTTGTATTGAATTTTCAAGGATTCAGTAGAGGGAACGTTATGACAAAGCAACAAGAACAATAGTAGGTCTTTCTACTCATCAACCTGTATGCCCTTGGATTTAAACTCATTCATGGGGGTGTCTACTCATCCACGTAATATCTCATGGTGGTTATTTCTATGGCAATGGTGAGCTTGATTTAAAGTCCTGTTTTGCATTTCTGTTTTTCTCCTTCTCTTGAAAACATCTTTTTATGCAGCTGCAACTCTGACTTTGAGAGGCAAAAGTCTTCCATACAGATTTTCTTGCAAAGTTAACTTACTGCTTGGAAAGTTTTCCTCCGGATGTTTGCTTGGCCTCAGCTAAAGATGCCTTCTGTGAAGACATGACAAAAGACTGAGTAAGGCCACACATGCCTTTAATCCCAGCACTATAGGGGCAGAGGCATGTAGACCTCTGAGTTCAAGACCAGCCTGATCTGCAGAATGAATTCCAACACAGCCAAGGTTACAGAGAAACCCTGTCTCTAAAAACCAAAAGAAAAAAATAATGGATTTTAAATCCAGGAAGCCCTAGTCTGTCTTCAGCATTTCTCATCCCTATGAAGGTCAACACCCACCTGTTGTTGCTTGCTGGCCTGGCTTTCTTCCTAGATTCAGAGCAGAGGCTCTGCACCTGCATTTTCCTCCCTTCCTTTGAGTTTAAGCTCACAAGGCTTGGTTACAGTATCCTACCGAGTGGATCTTTCAGTATTCCCCTCTTTCCTGCCAACGATACCTCTAAGAAAGCTACACTGATTGATATTTCCTTGTAGCCCCATGTCACAGATGGGTGTACTCTTGTAAGCTAAACAAGATGTATCTGTATCATCTCTAAAGGACCTGCAGTTAGTGATGTTAACTGTTGGTTCTCTGCTTATCTGAGAGCTCCTTTGGGCATTTGTCACAGGATATAGTGCTTTTTTTTTCTTTTTCTTTTTTTTCTTTTTCCTTTTTGTCTTGGCTACAAGGGCTACTCAATTCCCTACCCCTGCTGTGCGCTCCAGTTTGAAAGCATAAACTTGTGTGACTGTAAAAGATTGCCATGTCCCCAAGGAGTCTTAACCCTGAAAGCCACAGGATTGCAGTATTACAGTGGTTTCTTTATCTAGACCTGTGTGCTATATCACACCCTCTGGAAGAGACTGTGCCACTGTCTGGTGAATTCTTTTAATGGGGTAAGATGGGAAGGCACTCTTATTTCACGTGGGTAACATTGACATCTGTTCTTTGAGTTGCAAATGGTTTCTGTCACCATGACAAAGAAAGATAGTAAGTTGAACAGGGAGCTAAAGGAAAACTGAAATTTCCATATTGACATAGTCTCATTATGTTTTTTTTAAAAAAAATATTTAATGTTTATTAGGCACACACATATATCAACTCTTTGAATTTCTATGGGGCCCATGAAAATTAGGTGGTACTTTCTCCACTTACTGTACATTGAGATTAGAAGCAGAAAGGTAAAGTAATCTATTTAAGACCATATGATAGTAAGAGGCCAGGCTGTGAGTCAGATCCAATTTGCTTGACAACCGGGTTGATGCTTTTATTTGAGAAATTAGCTACCTAGCTTTGTTGCTGCATCATTTTTAGTAACTTAGAAACTACTGAACAAAATCTTCACGGGCAAGACATATGGCGTGGTGGGTAAGGACACTTGCCACCCAAGTGTAGCAACTTGAGTTCAATCCCTGGAACCCAGGTAAAAGTGAAAAAAAAAACAATAATGATTCCATTATAAACAATTAGAAATTTTGTATGTTATGAATGCTTGATAAGATGCTCATTTTAACACTAATATAGTTGTATTGCATAGAATATTAAATTTGTAGCATCTTTTGTTCCCAATTTTACCTGGGAGCACAGCTCAGCCAATCAAATGGAAATGTAGGGACTCTTGCATTTAACATATTCCCCCACCCCCGGGCTTGAATACCCTAATACATGGTTCTATGTGTTGCTACTACTGCTCGTATTTTGAGTATGAACCAGTCCCACTTTCTTGCCAGATCATCCTGTATTTAGAAATATCTTAAAATTATTTTGTCCACAACCTTAGAACATCTTCCAAGCAGAAGTGCTTATGGGAGGAGGAAAGGCTCAATACTATGGGTATCTTTCTGATATCACCACTGTTCACTCCTTTCTGCCAATAATTGTCCTTGGTGTCTCAGCTGCCATTGTTCTGTGACCTTCACCAAACACTTGGGATCTTCAGAGTCCAGAATTATAATCCTTTGTTTTCTCCTGTGGTACTGACAATTAAGCCATCCAGAGTAGTGTGCTTGTAAACGAACCAGAAGAGATTCCTAACCAGTGATTCACAAATTACAATTTACATCAGCATCATGAGGGATACTGAAAGAAAAAACAAAAAAAAAAAAAAAAAAAAAAAAAAACAAGGCAGCATGAGTCCTCCAAAAGATCATGGTTCCACAACTGCCAAACTCAAGAGAAAATTCCAGATAAAGATTTCAAAAGCTTTCTGGTAAAAATGATGAACAAGAAAATGAAATCAGTACAGGTGCTGGACAGAGAACAGTCAGCATTGTGGAGGCCAAACTAAATAGAGCAGATAAAGAAGTCAGCAACATGGAACCCAAAGCCAACAGAATGACTAAAGAGGCCAACAATATGAAAAGGCTTCCAGAAAGAAAAATTTGACTTTGAAAGCTCTCTTATCTTGGTCTTTTGTGGGGCCTCTAACAGTGGGACCAGGATCTGTCCCTGATGCATGAACTGGCTCTTTGGAACTTATTCCTTATGGTGGGATTCCTTCTTCAGCCTTGGTTCTGGTTGGTTGATGGGAGTGGGGGGTGGGGGGGTGATACTACATCCTGCCTCAACTTGATATACCATTCAGGAGGCCTCATCCCATCTGAATGGAGATAGAGGAGGAGTGCTTGAAGAGATGGAAGGTAGGGAGCATGAACAGGAGGAGAGTAGGGAGGAGAAACTGTGGTTGGTATGTAAAATAAATTAAAACATAAAGAATAAAAAGTAAACAAAATATTTTTTTAAATGGTAGAAAAAATCAGAAACACTAATAACTCAAGTAAGCAAGCTGGAAAAGCATCACCAACAGACTCAACCAAGCAAAAGAATGGGATGGAGGACAAGGCAGGTGAAATAATACACTAATGAACACGATGATGATGATGATATCCAGAAATTCAGAATACAATCTAGATATCACACATAAGATCACATGATAGAACCAGGTAGGCATGACACACTGTCAGATTATGTTCAGTCTAATCAAGGATGCATAGGTGTTGATGACATTTTCTGTAATGTTTGTGTATTTTTTCCATAAAAATCAATTCTCCTGTACTTTTTGATGATATTCTCATGTTGCTTATCAGAGAGAGCCTTTTGCATCTTTCACAATCCCCACTTTCCCTTTCCTTTAAATCCCTCGTTTCCCTTCACGTCAGACGTCCCCTGATTGCATTTCCAAGAGTGAACTTTACTGCTTTCATCTCCTGTTTTAGGAAGGAAACGCAGTGTGATCATCAGAAGCCCAAGGGCGTGTCTAATGTTTGGTGTATTCCATCTTCACACTCAGTTCACAGCGTTTAGTTCTCTGTGGAAGATGTGTGGTACCTCAGCTCTTTTCCCAAGACAGACAAGCATTCCTCTAAACTTTTCAGCCTTAATAAACCTAGAATTGAGCAATGACAGAAGATAAAAAGTTTTGTGTGGGACTGCTATGATGTTACTGCATCACCACTGTCCCCCAAGCTCACTCTAAAGTGTAAGTGCAGCTTTAGAGCATTCACATCCAAATACAGGTTAAAGACATTTTGTTCTGTCATTAGAATATGCTCACAAAGGATGCCATCTGTTAAACGACTCACTGTAAGAGAAATGGACCACATGATAGGCTGTTAGGGGCTGAACATTTTTAAACTGAGCGTTCAAAAAAGGAGCCCTGCCTGTGCCAAGGGTATGCTTTAGCTTTAGAATTGCAATCAGAGGAGAGCAAGCCTATATCTGGAAACATTTTAAATAGACTTTCATTGTTACCACTTTTCAAACACACCCATTTCCCTGTCTTTATCTTGATCTATGGGAAAATGGGTGAATGGAAATCTGTCTCTAATTACAGACACAGAAATTAAAATGTTGCTCCTTTTGGTTACTTCTAAGACAGTGGCTCTGTGAGCCTCTTCTTCAGAATTCTCTTTGTATACTACATAGATGCATACTTTAAAATTTAAAATATATTTACTTGTGGGAGGGCAGCTGCACCATTTGATGGCCTGTGTGGACAACAGAGAAAAGTTGGCAGGACCATGCGGGTCCAGAGATTAAAGGCAGATCATCAGGTTTGGTGATGATCACCTTGACACACTGAGCCATCACCTAGCGCTTGGGAATGCTCTCTGATTCCACTTCTTTGCGGGAGGATCTTTGTTTAAATTCTAAGATTCATAAGAATTTGGGTACAGGTTAGTTTTCTGCCTCCAGTTCAGTAAGAGTGTCTTCTTGCATTTTAAAGAGCAGGAGATGAAAAAGTTTCCTGTTTCAACTTAATATACATTATTTGGAAAAATAAAAGCAAACAATACCAGCACGGTTTTTTTTTTAATAATAACTATTAGAAATAGTGCAGTTGGGCAAAACATGGCATCACGAGCTTGGCAGCAGGGAGTTAGTCTGATAAAAGATTTTACTGCAGCTTATTGACATGCTAGGGGACTAGAACAGCTTTCTCATTACTTAATGCACTTTTATCCTTTGGTCTTTTATTATTAGTTCATTAAATTAATTCACTCCAGTGCCTTTCCATTTTTTTTTTCAAGTCAAGTCCTAGACAAAGTGTGACTCACATTATGTAAAGAATGGTGCACGTGTGATGTGTTCAGCTATATTGTTTTATGATGGGCCTCTGAAGAGTGGGAGAGAAAGTGCCATTTAAGACAGGAACTGCATTGTTGCTCTGGAAGAATGGGTAGAGACATCAAAAGTTAATCAGGAAGCTACATGTGTACAACTGTAAAAGAACAAAATTTATGTTTATCAATTTGTAGAGAATGTTTTCAGCTTATCTTTTAGTTAAGTTTTTAATTACTTTGATGCATATTTCCAAGTCTAGAAGCAAGTTTACACAAACTACCAAAGTAGAATGGGAACATAGAAGTTTGTCATTATATGATCATGATTGAATTTTATTGAAAAATTACATGTTTTAATTTTATAGTTCTCCTCTTGAATACACCTTCTAGGGTCCAGGGACTTCTGATGGTACCCACTTCCATTCCTCTGCCCTCTTGTGTTTGGCCACACCATAGTGTCTGTCTGTCTTTCTCTCCATCCATCCCCCCCCTCTCTCTCTAAGTACAAATATGCATCAATATTCTCACATTTTTCTTTAGTAAGTGCTGATGATTTAAAGAAATATCTGAATGTATAAAGCAATGTTTCTCACCCTTCCTAATGCTGCAACCCTTTAATACAGTTCCTCATGTTGTGTTGATCCCCAACCCTAAAATTATTTTGTTGCCACTTCATAATTGCAATTTTGCTACTATGATGAATTGCTATGTAAATATCTGGTATGCAGGATATCTGATATGTGACCCCTGTGGGGTCATGACCCAGAAGTTGAGAACCACTGGCCCAATGCATCAAGTTCATTTGAGTGTACTAGAAATCCCTTTAATACAAAGGTGAAAATGACCCTACGAAAGTGTCAAATTACAAAATATAACAGAGACATGGTTAACTGAATAGGTCAGATTCCAGCAAACTGTACTGCATGCTTCTTTGAAAAGTTGTAAAATAAGAATGGTTTTTATACATAAATGTTTGCACTTGACTGATTGGCAGAGAACAAAGACTGTGAACATCACTGAAGAGTCCTGTTCTTCTGACTAGGACACTACTGTCCGAGTAAGAAGTACCCAATTATTATTATGTTTTAAGTTTTTGTCAATAAAATATAAATTAAAAAGAAAACCCTACTGAATTAAAAACCTTAGTAATAAAACACCTCAAATTGATGTAGGAATCTGAGACTTGAGCAATTCAAAATCATTTTTAACTTAAATACTTTATGCAGTTCTTTAACCAGTTACACACACACACACACACACACACACACACACACATCCCCTGTAACCACCTTTTTTTTCTTTTGCAAGTTCATATTTTTAAAATATTTATTTTACATAGGAAACAATGTAGCATTTATCTTTAGGTATCTATTGTATTTCCATTAGCATAATGTTCTCTAGGGCACTACGTTTACTAAGTATTATTATATTATTAAGTAGTACTCCTATATACAAATTTTTGTATGATTTTATGTGTGTATGTGAATGCTTGCATTCACATGTAAACTGCATGTAAACTACATGAGTGCCTAGTACCAACAGAGGCTAGCAGCAAGCTTTGGACACCCTGGAAGTATAGTTATAGGCAGCTATGAGGCACCTGATGTTGGTGCTAGAACCAAATTGGGGTCCTCTTTAAGAGTCGCAAGTACTCCTAATTTATAAGCCATTTTCTCCACTCTCTAAATATTAGGTTTTATTACTTTAATAGGTTAATTTATATATTTTGCAGCAGGTCTCAATATCCAGCTCTGGCCAGCATGGAACTTACTACATAGACCAAGCTAGAGTCAAACTTACAAGATCCACCTGCCTCTGCTTCCAGAGTTCTGGGATTAAAAGTGTGTACCACCATACCCAATTTAGCAGCACAACTTTTAAATATACACAATTGTGTTTGAATAAACACTTCAGTTATAAGATAAATAATCCTGAGAACTAGCAGAAACCCTAGTGACTCATGTTCTGAGAATATATGTGATTCATATTTAAAATTTGCTGGGAGGTTTCAAATAGTCAACATGTACACACACCTAGACACACATACAAAGTTTAGTGATTTGATAAGCATTTTAATTAACTTTATTGCATTCATCATTTCACAGTATATATATATATATATATGTATATATATATATGTATAAATAGCTCATATTGTATAATGATATTCAGTTTTACAAACTAAACCTGAAAAAGTGAAGTCAACAACCTTATTAATATTTGTGCCACTTTTGGGGAACTTATAGATCAAAGGGTTTTTGGTTTGTTGTTTTTGTAGCAGGCTTCTTTTAAATTTGTAAATATTGTTTGCATGCAGTGCTCTGTTATATTTTTGGTTGTGAGCCTAACCTCTAATGGCTAAGCTATCACTCCAGTCCCATACTCTCTGCCTTCATAGAAGATCTTTAATATTCTCAGTATCAAAAATAGTCAAAAACATACTGAATGAAAACAGCAATAAACTCTGTCATGACTAAATATAAACAGATAACTGCTTTGAACCATTCATATTTATTTAGCATGAACTCAGATTTACTGTAAAAATTAGGATTTTTAATTATAGAGTATGACTTAGAAACATGCTGATTTTATTGCCTCCTTTCTCTTGCCTAAAATTTATCAATAGCGAATACTACTCTAGTGCCATCTGGACTGCTAATTAGTTAGGAGTCTAAGACTTTAAAGCTATTGATCATAGTAAGTGATAAGATGTACAGTCTTTACACTACTCAATATCATATGCCCTCGAAACAGTTTAGGGAAAGAGCAAAGTGTAATATAATAGAAATCTGATGTGACTATAACTCTTCCTTTAATGAGCGACAGACATTGTAAGAATGTAATGCAGTATGAGAGAGGAGAAAGTAGGCTAGGAACTATTAGTAACACTTTCGTATTTCCACAAGGGTTTCCAAGTAATAGTCTTTACCTGTGATCAAGTATTTTATGATTACTTTTCATCTGAAAAATTAGAAGCCTATTGTCTTTTCTACTAGTTTTGAGACAAGGTCTCACAGTTGTCCAGGCTAAACTAGAACTCAACATTCCTCTTTCTTAACTTCCTTCTGGGTGTCACGATTACTGGTATATAAACCTACCAGTATGTGGCTATTAGACAACACACAACGGCAAGTTAATGTTACTACTATTTCCTTCTTTCCATTATTATTATTACAGTCCCACAGAATGTTTTTTCCCCTTGAGGGGCCTTGGTAGATTGTTGTCCAGTCTCTGAACCAGCCGGTGAATTCTCAGCTTCCATCCTCTAAAGAGCCTGGTAGACTTGAGCCACCATACCTAGCATGACCTTCTATTGTAATACTAGGTTATATTAAAAGTTCTTTGTAAATTGTATTAACTGTGAAGCACATTTGTGTGTAGGGCAAATCCAAATCTGTGTTTTTGTAATCATTTCTCAAACTGTATGGAATCATCATATGCTTTGATGAAATATCCTCTTGTGTTCAGTTAGCATTTTGTTAATGACTTTTATTACTGTCACTGGGTAGTGTATCAAGTATATCACACCAGTGGCTCTTTTCCCTCCTTTGTTTCTTCTTTCCATATTTTTTCTTTTAAGAGGTAACTCAAATCTATTCAATTGAAGCAATACCCTAACTTTGATGTGACTTAGCAGGAGCCGCTAAATAATGTGCTACTGTGTACATTTAGACTGTGCCAATCTGTTGTTGAGTATCTTACTACCACTCACTGAATGGTGCGTTATCACAGGTTTTCTCAGCATGTAACATTGGAAGGCAGCTTTCGTAGACACAATGAGAACAAATAAGAAACCAGGGAAGACATTTCATAATAGACAAGATCCATATGTTAGCACCTCAATTTACTGCTTAGCTATTTAAAACACAATGAATGGTCATTAGCAGCACTTTTTTCTCTTACATTCTTCAGTCCCCCTGGTGGAGATTCAGCATCTTACAGTATAGCAAGAAGTTTGCCCTGGTCTCAAGAACCCAGGTTCCTCCAGAATGGCAGAACAGGTGTGCATGACCTTGACCATCTGCAGTCGCTTGATACATGATTATACTTAATTAGTTCCATGTAGTAACTAATCTTCTTTCATCTAAAAGAAATACAATATTAAACAGAGCATGAAAATAATCAAAACAGGATTTTGAATAATGAAATACAATGTAACAAAGGTATTTTAGGAAAGTGATTATTTGCTCCTGAATTCTTTTATTCCTGTGTCTCACACCTCTTAACTTCATATCTCAACAATTTTCTCTGCTGCCTATAATGTTGTTGACACTTTCCATCTCCCCTTTCTTAGTGTGATCACATCCTTCTCTTTTTTATGAAAAAAAAAAATCTCACTGTATTGGGTGAAGGACGTACCACTTTAAAGATATGAGGTCTTGGTTGAGCCACTAATTAGCTGCCATGCCCTTGAGAAAGGCACTTAACCTCATTTCAACAGCTTCCTCAAATATAACGCATTTACAGCTTCTAGTATGACCTGCCTTCTAAAAAGTTTGTGGTTCATTTATTTTGAGATTTTTTTTTCCTATTAGTGTAAACCTCATTGTCCTTAGTCTCCATTCTCCTTTGTAAACTGTTTAATCATGTAAAATGAAGGAGAAATAGAATTAAGTTTATGAAGGAAGAAATCTAAATGAGAAATATTGAAAGAACGGGAGTAGTATTGATCCCTTTGCTCATATTATCACTCCTACCTCTCTTCGACCGGACTCCAGGAGTTTGGCTGAGTGCTTAGGTATGGATCTCTGCATCTGCTTCCATCAGTAACTGGAGAAGGTTCTATGATAGCAAATAAGGTAGTCATCAATCTGATTACAGGGGAAGAACAGTTAAGGTACCCTCTCCACTATTGCTTAGATTCTTAGCTGGGGTAATCTTGTGGATATCTGGGAATTTCCTTTGTGCCAGGTTTCTCTATAACCCCATATTGGCTCCCTCTATCAAGGTATTTCTTTCCTTGCTCTTACTCTCTGTCCTTCTCCCAATTCAACCTTCCTGATCCCTCATGTTCTCTTCCCCTTCCCTCCATACTCCCAGTTTACTCAGGAGATCTTATCTATTTCCCCTTCCTGTGGGATCCGTGCATGTCTCTCTTAGGGTCCTCTTTGTTTCCTGGCTTCTCTGGGGTTGTTGTCTGTAGGCTGGTTATCCTTTGTTTTATATCTAATATCCAGTTGTGAGTGAGTACTGGGTCTGTCTTTCTTGGTCCAGGTTAGTTCACTCAGGATATTTTTTTTCTACTTCCATACATTTGCTTGCAAATTTCAAGATGTCATTGTCCCCCCACCCACTGAGTAATACTCCATTGTGTAAATGTACCATGTTTTCTTTATCCATTCTTTGGTTGAGGGACATCTAGGTTTTTTTCCAGGATCTAGCTATTACAAATAATGCTGCTATGAACATAGTTGAGCAAATATCCTTGTGGTAAGAGTGTGCATCCTTTGGGTATATGCCCAAGAGTGGTATTGCTAGGTCTTGAGGTAGAGTAATTGCCAATTTTCTGAGAAACTACCATACTTATTTCCAAAGCAGCTGTACAAGTTTGTACTCCCACCAGCAATGGATGAGTGTTGCCCTTACTCCACATCCTCTCCAGTATAAGCTTTCATTAGTGTTTTTGATCTTAGCATTCTGACAGTTATAAATTGGATCTCAGAATTGTTTTCATTTTCATTTTTCTGTTGGCTAAAGATGTTGAGCAATTTCTTAAGAGGGAGAAGTAGTAATATGAGCAAAGGGGTCAAGACCATGATGGGGAAACCCACAGAAATAGCTTACCAGAGCTACTGGGAATTGGAGTCAGAGCTACTGACTCTGGATTGACAGCTTGGAAACCTGCATAAGGCAGAACTAGACCCTCTGAATGTGGGTGACAGTTGGGTGGCTTGGGTAGTTTGTGATGCCACTAGCAGAGGAACCAGTATTTATCCCTAGTGCATTAACTGGCTTTATGGAACTCATCCCCTATGGAGAGATACCTTGCCCAGCCTAGATACAGGAGGGAGGGCCTTGATTCTACTTCAAGTAACAGACTTGGTAGATTACCCATAGGAGGTCTCACCCTTTCTGAAGAGTGGATGGGGAGTGGGATTGGGAGAAGGTGAGGGAAGAGGGAGGGCAGGAAGGAGAGGGAACTGGGATTAGTATGTAAAATAATATTGCTTTCAAATAAAAAATAATAAATAAATAAAATATCATCTTGACATGCCAAAAAATGTATTGAAGCAATGTCCCAACTTGTATGTACATTTCTTGCCTTACCTAGCAGTAATGCATTTCACATATGTTTAACCACCTGACAAACATTACTGAGCATCCTTCAAGGATGAGATGGTGGCTGCTGGCAGACATGAGCCTGTTACATAGCCAAGAATATTGATATAAGGGAAACAAACCAGGAAGCTGACATTTCATCTAATTGAACAATGCACAGACTGCTATGGAAACACATCAGAGACATGGGAAAGTCAGAATACCAGGAGACTAAAGATAGCATCCTTCAGTCTTCTTTGTTCCATCTCTTATAATTTCTCAGCCTGTCCGTATCTCCTGGTTGTATCCTGTAGTTCCCAGGCTGTGTAGTTTAACCCCCTGAAATGGAGCAACTCTGTCTAGAGCTTGCTGCCTTGGACAACTGCATTGCCAGTCTTCTTCAAAATACAGATAACAATGCTTGTGCTTAGATCACAAAAAAATGAAGGCTAAATGAACAGAAGATATATATCAATTTGGTGATTTCTCATGCATAGTAAATGCTTTATTCATTATTCATATAATTGCCTCTATTTTATCTTTTATAACTCTAATGTTTTAAGAAAATATTGGCTTAATCTGTAATACTTGAGCTGTTCTTTTCATCTTTACTCTTCACAAACCATGTGGCATCATTTTATGCTGTCAAGGAATGTGTGTATGTGTGTATGTGTGTGTGTGTGCCTATGTGTTGGTTTGTGTGTTAATTATGTCTCTAAATAATAGTGCATTTCTTCCACAAACAAATATAAGAAGAGTTAGTATGCAATATCAGAAACAACAATGTTCCTATTACCCATGTATCAGCAATCAGAAATTTCTTAAATATATTTTAATAAGATATTAATAAAAATATTCTCTCCCTAAGTATATCTTGGTACAAGATCCATCTATTCTTTCAGAGCCCCCCCCCAAAAAAAAAGATCCACAAGTTATGGAAAATGTAGGCAGTATTCAACAAACTGATCTTCTGTATTGAAAAGAACATCCCTAGAAATGCATTCTGGTCTTTTCTATGATATCTTGCCAATCAGAGAAGAATAGCTATACAGTATTAGGAGTCAGGGAAATTTTTACATATTATTTACTGTTTATTTCCCACCTTATTCAGCCAGTGTTATGGTTCTGGAGGAATGTAACCATCGCTGATTCTGATTCCTTCCCATTCTCTGTCACCTCATTTGACATTATCGTTTTAGGGCCCCACAAACTGTCTTTTCTTCCTTCTTTAAAGAATTGCTGCAATCAGTTCCCTGGGAAGTTTTGCTTATTTCCTCCTCTAGTGAAATTCTTCACTCCTGTTTGTTCCCTTTAGCAATCTGTCTGTGTAATGTAGATTTGTGACTAGAGAAACACACCAGTGCTGCTTATGGGCAAGCGGAGGTTAGTAATCATCTTTTAGCAATGCCTTGGCCATGGGCCTCCAAAAATTGCTCCTTGTTCCACCCAGATCAAGGCTCCTAAAGTAATGTGTGTGCTCAGAATGAGCTTTGAGAGGTAGACAGATATCTTTTACCAGTAACCAACACCCTCATCCTTTTATAGTCTCCTATTTTAGCAACACCAGTCCCATGAGACACTGTTCTACTGCCATCTGCCACTTTTCCCATTTCTTCTCCTACTGGACATTCTCCCTAGAGTTTTCTATGAGTATAAGTGCAATGATTTAAACATATTTCTGCTATGAACCATTAATGTTCTCTGAGGGTGAGTGTGGCTTTTTGGTACAAATGTTTACCACTCTCATTATATCCATAAGATGAAATACTGTGATTCTGAACATTAAGCATAGTGTGAAATGAAGAGAATCTGAGGTAAACTCAGTCCTTGGCACACTAGGAGCCATGGTGCAAATGTTAACAAACAGAAACGCATGGGAAAGGATAGTCTTCATTACCTGATCATCTAAAATGATGACAACAAACTTTTCCTTCCAAAGGCCTGAGAGCAAACATCTGAGCTTGGTAGGGCATCAGTCTGTTATCATTACCCAGCATTGTAATAGTAGTTCCAGGACAATATATTTTCTGGGAGTGGTACAATTATGATTATAAGTTTGTTGTAATCAAATAAGCTAAGTAGATCTCACCCCAGGATTACATCATACTTTTAGCATTGTGTTTCCTTCCAAAATAACATGCCTGTTCTATATTTAACCCAGGAAAACCCCCCTCCCTCCCTCCCTTCCTCTCTCTCTCTCTCTCTCTCTCTCTCTCTCTTTCTGTGTGTGTGTGTGTGTGTGTATGTGTGTATCCACACACTCACACAATGAGGAGGAGAATGAGAGGCTTTAAATACCTAGAAAACCTAAGGATTTTCTGATCCCCACCTCTATTATTGAATGAAAATTATCTATATGATTTCCAATATAATATAATACCAGCACTCAGTATGTTGAAGTAGAGGAATCATGAGATCAAGGCCATCCTGGGCTATACAGTGATACCCTGTCTCAAAAAAAAAAAAAAAAAAAAAAAAAGAAAGAAAGAAAGAAAGAAAGAAAAGAAAAGAAAAGAAAAGAAAAAAGAAGAAAAGAAAAATTACAACAAATCAGTGAGAAAGAAAGAGATTCAAAGAAAGCAAAGAAGGAAGAAAGAAGTGTATGCTAATTGCTTGTGTCTGGTTCCCATTGTCCAGTAAGGCCCTGCAGCCACTGTGATTCCTCTGGTTTTATGAGCCAACACCAGAGCATTCACAGAGAAATAGCAGTAATGAGTCTTCAGAAAGAAGAAGCCAATCCTCTGATGATGCTGCCCAATCTAGCCTCTCATTCCCAGAGACAAACAGCCCTCACTCTTTTGCTTAATCCCTCTTTGTGGTATTTAATAACCCAAATGTCACACATCTCCATAAACATCAAGCTGGAAAATGTTTTGTCTCTGCGTTGGACACTTCTTTCGCTGCATTGTGAGTAGCAAGTAGGAGCCAGGAGTTAATTTTAGACTGGCATCTGTCCCTGGAAAAGTGTGACATGATTAGTTTGCCTTCATTAAGCATTAGTGGGTAGATCTGGGACTTTGTGGCTATGTCAAACAGCCTTAAGTAAAATTTCCTGTAGAGCATTTCCCTGCCATCAGAGAGGCACGCAGGTCTGAGTTTTAGAATTGATTGTATGGTGCTTAGTTCTGGCTAGATAGATCAGCTGGTGATAATGAGCCTGTGTGTGTCTCGCCAGATAAGTAAGTATGCTTTTGTTATTCCCGCCAAGAATTTATTTTATTCTGTGGAAAACATATGTGTGCTTTTGGTCAGAAAGATGACTGGAAAAGCAGGAGGGTGATTCAACAAAGGTTCTCCTCCCAGCAGCATGAATAGTTTTCTCTTTGGTCTGTATGGAGCCCCTAGACCATGATTATTTCCTTCAGTGCTATGTTGACACAGTCCTTTTCAAACATCCTTCACTTTATCTGAAAATGTCTGTGAAAAGAGGTAAAATGGGATCCTTATTTGACCTTCTATGTGAGATCTTCACTCCAGCTCCTTCCTATAGGTTTCCACGCTCCTTCCATTTCTACTCACCTCATTCTCTCCCTCCTCCCCATTTTGTAAAGTTATATGCACTTCCTTTGTTTAGAGATATTTTTATCATACATCCTTTAAAAATTTTCACACACACCTTATATATGTACAGTTGTATAAAGCTCAATTTCCATGCCTTCCCCCACAGAGATGAGCTTTCTCATTGATTTCCCTATCTTTAAAAAAAAATCAATGTTGACTACTACAAATAACATCTTGTGACATGCAGAAGTGCAATTAGTAATAATAGTGTGATTATCAGTTAACTATAGGAGCACATGCTACAGGCAAGTGGTTGTTCTAAAGGCTGTGCATGACAAAACTATTTCACTCTCAGCAGATACTCTATGGGAGACAGTTGTACTCAGTACCATGTGGATGGCATGCAGTCACCACTAGTGTCTACCCTCATTAACAATAAACTAGGAGACAGCAAAAATTGTATTCCCTAAAATCACATTAAGATATGTGAAAGATATGGATGAAATTCAGTTCTTCCCCATAAGGCTCTTATTGAGCAGCAGAGCAGTGGAGGCAGCCACGTTTAAGATACAACCCAATCAGTACCCAGTAAAGATTGATCCATGATTCAAGAAGGAACGAATGCACCAAGAGTTGCTAGTGGGGAGTCAAGTTCAAGGAAAAAGCTGTGTTTTCACTGAGTAGCAGATAGCTTGTAGAACGCCTTTATGCTGGCATAATGGAACAGTCTTAAAGACAGGCTGAAAGAAGAGGTAGAGGTGGAGACTTATACTTGGGAAAAGGGGAGAGTTAGATTTCTTGGGAGCATAAGGTATGCTGGAGGAGAGAGTGGAGTGATATGGAATGTCTTTCTGTGTGTTGCAAATACATGTTGTTTTTAATTGGATGATAAATAAAACTGATTTTGCCAATGGCCGAGCAGAATAAAGCCAGATAGGAAATCCAAGCAAAGATATGGAGAAAAAGAAGGCAGACTCAGAGTGATGCCGTGTAGCCAACATAGAAGTAAGATTCCAGAACATAACTGGTAAGCCACAGCCATGTGGTGATACACAGATTAGTAAAAATGGATTGATTTATATGTAGAACTAGTCAGTAATATGCCTGAGCCATTGGCCAAACAATTGTAATTGATGTTAAGTCATAGAGTGGTTGTTTGGGAACTGGTGGGAGGGACAAGAAACCTCTAACTACAGTGGGGAACATGATTTTGGGTTTCAGATCAAAGGGGAAAAAGGTAGAAAGTAAACGTATATTTGTGATGGTGAAGCCACCGTAGAGTTTAAGGGAAGAGGGGACAAGTGAACAACAGTGGGAAAGGGCACTGTGTCCCTAAATCTGCTCTTGCTATCACTTTGTCCTTCTCTTCTTTGCCGTTCTCTGTGAGTGCCCAGGTAGAACACTCCGAAACAGTACCTCTACTCAGCTTGGTGGCAGCAGTGAGACAGAACTAGGAGAAAACAAAACTTGGGAGAATTGGACGGGATGCACTGTGTGGTCACAAAGAGATGCTTCAAGGATGCTTCTAAGTAATCAGTTTAGAAAGCTTCAGAGCAATGGGAAATGCCGTTCCAGTTATTGGAGAAGATACTGGTTATAGAAAAGGTGATGTTATTTAAGTTCTGTGGGGTGTGAAAATTAGTTACTCAACGAGTGCATTTTAATTTTTTATTTTTACCTACCTGGCTGCTGAGTGAGAAAATCCCTGCTTTTATGCTACATCCATTCTGATGGGGCAAAGGGAGACTATGAAGCACAGCTGTTACCTTAGGGGTAGATTTAAAAAAAAAAATCAAGATACTAAATAACAATGTAAGTGCAAACCTAGCAAGTCCAGGGAAACACAGAACCAAGGGATGAAGACAAGGAAAGAAATGAAGGGTTGGCAGTAGTGGTGCCCAGTTCTTCATGTTAGGGGATACATGACTAAAGATTTAAATTCATTTCTAAGGGTATTTATGTAATGGTCTTGCCTTGCAGGCGAACCTGTAATGGTAGCCACACCCCTTTGTGTCTGGCTTCAGGCAGATAGAAGTAGATAGAGGGAAGCTTGAGGCGTGGCTTCTTTTTGGGTCAGCCGATCTGGTAGGAAGGGCAGAGAAGTGCTCCCATGGTTCTTTATACAGCTTCTCAGTTGCATAATGGTCTTGTACATATTTTTGTTGTTGTTGTTTTGGCTTCAGGAAACTTAGGAAAGTATTTTTTGGCAACCCCATGGGCTAAAACTGATCTCCTTGCTATTTTCTGGAAAAAAATTCTGTCCACTTCTAATAAGAAATGGTTTGCTTAGTTGAACACTTTTTTTTTTGTTGTTGTTATATCAAGTTCAATTTGTTATTTCAAGTTCAGTAGAATGCAAACAAATGTAACACAAAGCCTGAAAGCATGGTGCTTTGTAGGATAAAATTACTAAAATGTTGAAATTTCAAGACCTGTCAATAGCTCATAAAGTACAATGTATGGCAAATTCTGATATTTGTGTTGGTATGGATAACTCAGTGTTTGAGCAAGCATCTGCTATTGACAGGTCTTGAAATTTCAACATTTTAGTAAGGGGGAAATATCTACAATATAGGCAACCAGAGAGGATGTAAGTGTCACCTATGTTAGCACAGTTTATATTTTGTATATATGACTTGTGTAAGTAAAATAATACCAACCAGACCCCACAGAAACATTTGGTTTGGGTGAAATAATAAGATGGCTGCCCTCCCTAACAACAGTGTGATTTCCCAAAGTGGGTTTATCTTCCCATGATTGCTCAGTGTATGTATATTCTAGTGACTGGGCATCTTCTTGCTTCATAGACCTATTACTTGCATTTCAGGAACTCTGGAGTTCAGAGTTTCCACCAAGGCAAAAGTGGAGATGGGCTGTAAATCAGAATTGTTATGGAGTTTTAATCTAATGTGCTGTATTTGCCAGCTGAAATATATTATAGTATATCCAGTTTTATCCATGTGCTGTTTGATCTTCTTCTTTGTTTCAATTTCTAAGTTATGTGTGGTTTTACCTTGTTCAAATCAGTTTAATAATAAAAATCTGCCCTTCAAAGGTATTGTAAGGTTAAATGAGAGCACATGTACAGAGTGATGATGCTTAGCTTATGGTAAAAGCTCTAAAAGTATTTTCTTATATTTGCTGTCATTTTTTACTTGTCTCCACTGAATTCAATCTTTCTTCAAAACAAGAACTCAGTCTCTTCAGCCATGATTCCCATGTGTGCAGTAACATACATCAGAAATAGATCTTGACTGACTAAGAAACATGACCAATGCTGCATACCTCAGATCATGCCTTATAAGGAGGTCGTTTATCAGGATCATATGCAGATTTATAGCTGGCTAGACTCTGGGTGTGCAAAGAGGAAGCAAGTACTTCAGCGTTAGTGAAGCATGGGTTATAGACAGGGAGGCATATGATCTCAGCCTTGGCAAATGCAAGATGGTCATATGTGGTATATTATTGCAGACTATTCTCTGAATGATGGAGCTACAGATGGTTTGAAGCAAAGTCCAGTGTCATATGTGGCTAGCTGGTTTAGTGGAAGACAGGGAGCAGCTCTTTGGAAGATTGTTTCCACTGAGTAGAATAGTGTCTAAATCATTGAAAACAACAAGAAAGAAGGCAGAATTCCATGCCGACATGAAATGGTGTTCAAGAATATTTTAAAGTGAACCAAAGCATTGCTGACTAGTAGGTTCTGCACATTCCATGTGAAAACCTATAAAGTAAGCATTTGTGCAGGTGCAGAGGCATGTGTGGACATGTATAAAATTACCTGAAATAATTCAAAAGAAGTTCTTTCCTGTGGTATTAGAGGTGGAGCCCCAGGGCCTTGTGTATGTTTGGTGAATATCCTATTTCTGTACTATCTTCAGATCGTTACAATTTTAATTTTTATTTTTTTGGTGCATATATACACTTGTATTTGTGATATATGTGTTTGTGTGTATGTGTAAATACGTATGTGCATGTGAGTGTGTGTGTGTGTGTATGTGTGTGTGTGTGTTTGCGCTTTTGGAGATCAGAAGTCAACATCAGGCATTTCCTCCAGTCATTCTCCACTTTTTTTTTTTTCTTTTTTGAGTTAGAGTATCTCACAGAAACCTAGAGCTTACGACTTGGCAAACTAACTGACCAGGAAGTTCTAGATATTCACATTTTTCTGTGCACCAGGATTAAAGATAGGCACTGCTTCCAAGCCTGCTTTCTACATGGGGACTAGGTGTCCAGGTTGGGTGCTGATATGTGGCTAGCAGGCACTTTGGACACTGAAGTGTGTCTCTAAACTCTGTTGTTAATTTTGAGGAAGGTGCTCACTGAACTCACTAGGTAGCACACAATCCTTCTGCATAAATCTGTTACACTGCAGCCGGGTGGTGGTGGCACACACCTTTGATCCCAGCACTCCAGAGGCAGAGAGAGGAGGATCTCAGTGAGTTTGAGACCAACCTAGTCTACAAGAGCTAGTTCGAGGCCAGCCTCCAAAATCACAGAAAAACCCTGTCTTGACAAACCAAAAACCAAAAACCAAACCAAAACAAAAACCTGTTGCACTGGAATTACAGGTGTACACCACCACAACTGGTCACAACAGTCTCCAAAAGGGGAATCAGTGATTTGGGGTACAACACTTGCTGTTTCATATAATCTGCACTTTAATTACTTATCAAATTATGCTAATTACTTTTGTGAGGAGTATGATAACAGAATTACACATCTACGTAATTCAGATGTGAAGTCACATTTCAGACACTCTAAAATGTAGGCTGCTTAACTATGGTTTAATTTTTCATTCTGATTATTTAATAAAAATATTGTTATTAATCTTCTGAGAATTTAATATAATATATTTTGATCATATACTCTTCCTCCAATTCCTCCCAAGTCTATCCCCTCCATTCCCCACCCACCTAACTTTGTATTCCCACCTTTCTTTTTCGTTATGATAGCTAAGTGAAGAATTAGTATTCCATTTATTTTTCTTATTTCAGAGTTCATGTCCTTTTGCTTCTTTGATGAAAATTTTCAGTGTAAAAAGGTTTGATCATGACATTTTTGTACATAATTTAATTGTCCTTTATTCATATCCACTCCCCTCTTACCATTATTTGTCCCTGTCCCACAGTCCCCTTCCTCTCTGCAAACAGTTCTTTGGAGCTCATGTATATGCCTGTTCTTTTATTGATATTCATATCATTTCTTATAAACTCTGCTTTATTTCTAGTTGACATTTGACTACCTATAGCATCTTATGGCTTACTAGATTCTACTATGAATTTGATTCACTATAATTCCATTATTGATTGATAAAAATATTTCAAACATGTATACTAATATCTTTGCATCTTTGGTGCAAACCCCAACTTGTGAGAAAAATTTACATTATTTGAAATTGAAGTGTGATATTAGGCAAATATTCATCTCTACATCGTGGTATTATATTAAATAATCACTATCATTGCTCTTTTAATATCCTGAGTGCTCAGGAGTGCTCAGGAGAAAAATTGGAATAAGATCAACAGCCATCTAAAGAAACAGCAGGAGAACCCAAGTCTAAGAATCATTCACTTTATGGATCTACATCTTTTGTTTGATAATCTCTTTGCTAGCTGCAAGGCACAACAGGGCAAAGGCATGGTTTTCCAATAAGGAGCCCAGAATCTAGAAAGGAAACCCCATTAAACCAGACTAAAGACTAAAGACCAATTAGGAAGAAAGCACAGATCACGAGATATTTAACAGAAATATCACCAAGGGCTTTGTAAAGGAGCACAGTTGAGGAATAGCCCCTGAGACGAAATGATATATACAAACTTAGAGGTACAAAAGCCCAACCCCAACATGACAGCAAGCCACAAAAATCTGATATTTCTGACTCCCAGTATATGGTTTGGAAAGGACACAAAATTTGACAAACTCATTGGCCAAATTATCAAGGAACATGCAGCCTATTCCAGGAACTATAATTTTCTTGTACACAATGAAAAGCCATTGGAGAATGTTCATTCCCTCTTTACATATGGTGTGACTGGATTTTCTCCAGCAGTGTAAGATGGATTAAAGTTGGTAAGTTTTGAAGGCCAAAGGGGCAAAAAAGGATATCATTTGTTAATAAAACTGAAGCAAAAGAAGAGGTAAATCAAGCAGGTATTCAAGAATTTTAATTGTCGGCATCTGGTACCTGGTTAAAGGTCAGTCAAGGAAGCAGCCATTGTTGACTCAGATATATGATTCAAGGACTGGAATAACTTAGATTGTTATCTTGTGGCCTTGGATAAGAGCTGAAAATATTGACTAGGTTCCAGTAGTAGGTGTGGAAAACAGAAGAGATGATCAGAGTTAATACACACGAGTCATGAATGGGGAAACAGTCATTAAATCAATTTTAATAATACAGGGAAGGCAGAGATCTGAGCAGTCAGAGTTTACAGCTAATCTCCTTCAGGATGAGCCCATTTGGTTTTGTTTGTAAAATGTTTTCCCTATTTTATGCCCAATTCAGATATTCTTAGAGTTTATCTGTATCACACAGGATGGAGTTAGTAATCTAGAAAGGTCAGGGATGGGAGTGAGTGTTCAACACCTTAATTCACAAACATACTGAGTGACTAAAAGTGCCCTCCTTAAATATGATGGACAGAATTGAGATCCTTGTGGTTCAGTCCTCTTGGAACACTGTAAACGAAAGGAAATGTTGTGCCTAGTGGAATAAAAGTGGAAAGAATATAGAAACCACAGCAGCAACAATATCTCACAAATTGACCTAGAGTTTTGACTCAGTGGTACATCACTGGCTTCTCTGGGTGTAATCATAGGGTTTCCAGTCTCACAGGAACCATTAAAAGTTAGCAATGGCACTTTGTGGAAGGGACACCCAGACCAAACAGACGATAAACTTCATCATTAAAGTTCTCTGTGCATTTCCCCTTTTCTACTCTTCATGTGCATTTCTAGTCTGTATATTCTATTACTTCAGCACATACATTTTGAGAGCATAGCCTTCAAAGCATGCATGCCTCTACCCTACAGGCTTGTGTGCATCTCTCCTGTGTACCAGATGAGACGTTAAGCGCTACACTATCCTTCTGCTTGCCTTCCTCCTTGCTTCCCCCCTCTGGAGTTATACCATCTCTGGAAAATATGATTTTATTGCCAGCCCCTTTCAGTGTGCTCCATCCCCTTAGGCATAACTTCTGGGAGGGAATGAAAGTTTTATTTCATTGTGCTGTGTGGTTTGCACCTGAAGTTTACTTTGGGCTATTTGTAAATGTGTGCCTGTATTAAATAGATCCCAGTTTAGTGTTCTGAAACATTTAGTTTTTTTTTTTTTTTTTTTTTTTTTTTTTTTTTTGCCCTGAGATGTGTTTGCTTCAGCAAATTGTGCTGCCTAGAATTGGCTTTGATATATTGAACTCTACAGACTGGTAGCTTCAACTATATCTTTTTTTTTTTTTTTTAAGAAAAAACCCTTTACAGTCCAGGTCTTTTATTTCTTTTTGTACATTAGGCCATGAATTCCTGTGGGGTGGGCTCCAGCAGCTCAGGCTCCTTCCCGTTTGCCCTCACAAAGTGTGGTTCTCTGGGTGGCGCAGGCTGGCGCTTGAGCCGAACCCTTGGCTTTCTCCTTGGCTTCCTTTTTCTTCTGGTCCTTCTCCTTCACCCACTTCAGGGGGCTGTCTCTGCTCTTAGAATGCTTAATGTGCTCAATAGATCTGCATGTTAATCCTGGTGAGAATCTTGCCCTTAACTTGCTTGTTTACAATGATGCCCACAGCATGCTGGGTGACATTGTAGACTCTTCCCGTTTGGCACGGTAACACTTGTGGGGCATCTTTTTTGAACAGCGCCCATTCCCTTGGTGTCTACAATACCATCCTTCTTGTAGATTTGCACATACGTGGCCAAAGGAACAACTCCATGCTTCCTAAAAGTCCTAGAGAACATGTAGCGAGTGCTCTTTCTCTTTCCCTTCGTGTTTGTCATTTTGGCGAGTTACTGGAAGATGGCTGCCACGGCCAAAAGCTAGCTTCAACAATATCTAACTGACACAGCATCCATGGTTCTGGAGTATTATTGTAATACATCTCAGTCCTTGAATTGTGCCCTCCCTGTCCAGTGGAAGTGGAAAACCAGTATCACATTGTTCCCAGATAGAAAGGAATCATTCCGTTTCTCTGTCATCCTGACTGTCTCTTCTTTACCCAGCATTTATGTGTCGTATCTGCTAATGAATCTCATATAGACTGATTTACTCTCATTTGGCTTCAGAAATCTGTATAACAAGCTCAGGTAACAGAGGAACACTTTGAGAGAAAGCAATAGCTTCTGTATGAAGCAGAGGGAGTCTTGTCAGAGGACACGACAGAAGAGCTTTACCTATGAAGTGTGCTGGTGCCCAGTCAGTAGGAAAAAGAGTGCAGCTCTAGATCTCACTGTCCCCATTCTGTTAAGGAAAGAGCTATGTATGAACCCTCCCCTCTCCTGTTTATAGGCTTTGATCTTGAGGTTCTTAGATGGAGTGATGATTAAAATTGCTTGGGGAACCTCGGTACACATGGAGACCAGATTTACATATTTAATTTAAGACACTGAGACTCCTAAGCCTTCCCTAGTGGTATTAATGAACTGCAAAAGACAGAAACTGTATTGCTTTTCTTGTAGTTTTCCAATCTATCAATGATTAGAAGCAGGCATGTGACTATCTGTGGAACACATAGACCAGTAGGTTTTATGTGGGTTTGAATGAGAAGTCCCCATACGCTCTTATATTTGAGTACTTACTCAACAGTAAGTGGCACTGTTTGAGAAGGATTGGGAGGTGTGGCCTTGTTGGAGGAACTGTGTCACTTGGAGAGAGCCTTGAGGTTTCAAAAGCCCATGCCAGGCCCATTTTCCCTCTCTCCCTCCCTTCCTCCCCCTCTCTCTTTCTCTCTTTCTTTCTCTCCCTTTCTGTTCTCTCTACTTGCAGATCATGATACAGCAGTCAGCTTTGTCTCTGGCAGCATACCTTCTTGCCATCTTTCTCTCTGCCGTGATGATAATGGGCTAAGCCTCTGAACCTATAAGAAAGTCCCAGTTAAAGTCTTTTTCTTATAAGAGTTGACTTGGTCATGGTGTCTCTCTTCACAGCAATAGAACAGTGACTAGGACAGTGTCAGCTCTGTAAAATATGATGCAGAATGAAGGCTGCTCTCTGAACTACATTTGTTCACTGTCTATTGAGCTTACTTTGTTTGTGTGGAATGTGAGCATTACTTCAACAAATATTTGAGACGTTGCTATACCTATTGCCACGTACTCGTGAACTGTTCCTTTTTCAAGTTGCTCCCATTTCCAATCCCACCAGCAGCTCATTTTGTTCATGGACACAGCAGCTAAGGCTACCTTAGTGATTCAAGGCATGGGTCCTGTCACCAGCTATCTCTTATCTACTAATCCTGAGAATTTCAACGTTCTCTAGGTCACTGTGTTAGTTTATGCTCTCAAATACCTGTTCTCTCTCTCTCTTCTCTCCCAACAGCTACCTTTTCATCTGGCTACCACTTATTGACAGTACAAGGCTCACATGAAACATTCAGTTTTTTTTTTCTAAACATCATTCTTTGAACCCTTCTGCCATTGAGGTTTTATACTGTATAATCCATCTAGGCAAAACACTTTATAGTATTTATAAGCTGACTGATTCACTAATGCATCTCTCTGTGCTATAACTCATAAAAGCCTGCCTTTGTATGTGTGCCTATTCACTTGATTGCTTATTGAGATGAACTGATTCAGGATAAAAGCAGACTAGGATATTGCTAGTAAAGTAATATTGAAGGTCAGAGCAAGTCAGAGCTAATGCTTTGACAGCAAATACAGAAACAAAGGAACTAAAGAAGGGTCAGTGATGAGAAGAGGCCAGGTAAAGTTTTCTGGTTTGGATGCCTCAGTCCTTCTTTAGGGCATGACCAAACTGTGGCTCAGAATGAAAAAAAAAATGAAAGTGAATAATAATGAATACTGGTCTATTAAAAAAGGATTAAATTTAGCTGTTGCTAAAAAAATAAAATGATACTATCAATTTTAATGAAATTGGATAAAATGTGTCAAAGAGCTAACTACTTTTAGTTCTAATTTCTCATCTGAAAACTGAAGACTACATTTTTTACTAATTATTCCACTTGAAATAATGAGATAAATTTATGTGTGTCATATCAATATATAATATTTTTTAAATGTTCTTCATAAATTATAACATTAATTTATGATGCTAACTTGTTAATGATTTGACTGAATACAAAGTACATGATCTTGTCAAGAATATTTGTATTTACCATCCAGCCATGTGGCTTGTATAATCCCAGCATTTTGGAAGCAGAAGTAGAAGGATTTCCAAGAGCTGAGGTCAGTCCAGTTTACACCATAGGTTTCAGGCCAGCCTGGGATACCAATTGAAGCCCAGTCTTTGGGCTTTGAAAATTTTGTAATCAAGTACTTTAATGGAAATTTATGTTAATTCTGTTTAACAAATATCTTTGAATCCTTTTATACAAAAGGCATTGTGGCTACTCTTGCTGGAGTAGGAAGATAAAACAAAATGGTCTCCAATCTAATTTAGGTATAAAATAAATATACAAATAATAATAATGAAAGACAGAATGATAAAAGCTGAAATCATGATACAGAAGTGTGCTGTGGTAACTGTAATTTTGTGGATCAAGGAAGTCTTAGGAAAGAAGCAGGTGTTGTAAGTCCATATAGCATTAAAAAACATCTTGGAGGTGGGGATAGCACATCATGGAATGCACATTTGCCCTGGAATGTCAAGTTCAAAGGGGGATATTCAAACCAGTGCCTGATCCCAGAAGGTCAAATGTCTGAACAAAGAATTTGAATGTGTTGTTCTCATGGTTGAGCTATCAAGGGTTTTGGGCCGAATACAAGAGCATTACAGCCCTGTGTACATTGGGCTCCTTGGGATAAAATAAATGTCAATACAGCTTCCCGGTGTTCCTATTAACATGTACATGTTCTCTCTGTGTGTGTGGGGGGGGTTCCCTTAAGGAAGATTGATTTTCTGTGAGATCAGTGAGAAGTACAATGTGAACAACAATTTCTAAAGCAAGCGTGGGTCATCACTCTGTCTCTTATGTGTACTTGTTCCATGATCTTGGGAATTTACTGAAGCTATCCAAGCTTCTCTTTTGTTCTACCAGAAATGTGTTTAAACTCAGAGAGTCATTTTCCTGATGGAGCTATCTTAACACATTGTTTAGCACATGGTAATCATTACAGCAATAATACCCAATGTCTTTCATGATGTGAGTTGTCATTGGAGTGTAAAGTGAAGTTTTATTGACATTGTATTTAGTTCTATTACGTTCATGAGAATTAGGGACATTTCAGCTGATCATTTCTTAAAAACAAATATTTTTCTTTTTCCTCTTTGTGCTAGAATTAGGAATATAAACCCACAGGAATACAATTATCACTTAAATGCACAAGTTAGCCTTCAGGGATTCGATAATAGCCATGATTGGAAAATTTGTGCTTGCAGAACTAGATGAATAGTGAAGACAATGACAAAGACCATAGCCTTTCTTTGTAGCAGTGGATATATTCAGAGACAACATGCATAGCCTATGGGTGCAGGAGGATGAAAGAGGCAGTATGGAAGGCAGGTCCCCATCTGTAAAGGTAGTATGGCCTTGTTGGATTTTAAGACACTTAGGATCTGGGCTTCATCTTAGTAGGAGAGGAAACAGTCTTACACGTATGCCTAGCATATGTTCAGTCATTCAACTTTTAGTGGAATGTACTTGTTCCCTTGAGACTAATTTGTGAACTGAAATGTCAGCCTATTGTCTGCCGTTGTGGGTATCATCAGGATGTGTTACTATTGTAAGCACTTAAGAGGCTTTTCTAAGAGTACCACACTTCTAGGAGGATGAGTACACTGGTGGTCTCTGGTTTCCAAAAAATCCATAACCTGCCAGTCTGCCCCCCCACCACTGTTCATGTGTGTTTCCTCATTAACATTTCCTCTGTGTGCTTTATTGTCAGGCACACCACTTGTGATGTTGCTTTTTCCCTTTATTCCCTTTATTTCTCCTTCCTCTTGCTCCTCCTGCTGCTTCTGCTGTTTTGTTGTTGTTGTTTTTTTCTGAGTATTCTTCTTTCTAGCCAGGACCTCTGATGTTTAATGTAGTGTATCCATCCATTCTGTTCAGATTTGGTTACTTTAGATATCTTTACTTTTATTGGTTTAACTGATGTTACTGTGTGCTCGTCTTCATGAATTCAGAAACACATACATTAGTATGTGTCTGGCCAGCCCTGGGGGCTAGTGGTATGAAAGTAGGGAAGAGTGGCACCAGGGCATCTCTTCAATGGTATTTACATTTGTTAACATGACAGAATAGCTTTATTCTCACTAGTGAGCGATCTGCTGAGAGACCCAAGCTCATTCTTACACTATAAATCTCCCCCAGGAGATCAGAGTGTTCTACGGAACTGTCAGCCTATTCCCTTCCTGATTAGCTAGTGCCCTAAAGGTGATAAATTCTCAATATTACATATTGGTACTGATTCCCCTAAATACAGTAATGTCACACCCTAGAGGAAGCCTTTGTCTCTTTTGTTTGTCTTTTTGTTTTGTTTTAGGCTAGCCCTTGCTGGGTAGCATTGGTTGGCCTGGAACTCTCTATATAGCCCAGAGTAGCCTCAAATTTGTCATTCTTTTGTCTCAGTCTCTAGGGTTCTTGGATTAAAGGTACTTCACCCGGCTTCTAAATTTATATTTTCATTTCTTTTTTCTCTGTTTTTATTTAAATTTGAAGCAATCTTATTTTATATATCAATTCCAGTATCCTCTTTCTCCTATTCTCCCATGTCCCCCACCAACTCCCATTCCATCCCTCTTTGGCTCCATAGAAAGGGTGACAGCTTCTATTGGGAATCATCAATGTCTGTCACATCATTTGGGGCCAGGCCTAGGCCCTCCCCAGTGTGTCTAGGCTGAGAGTGTCCCTCTGTGGAGAATGGACTCCCAATGCCCATTCATATACTAGATGTAAATGCTGTTCCACTACCAGAGGTCCCATAGACTGCCCAGGCCTTCTAACTGACACCCAGGTGGAGAGGGTCTGGTTCTGTCCTATGCTGGTTTCCAAGATGTCAGTCTGGGATCCATGAGCTCCCCCCTTGTTCAGGCCCAAGATGTCAGTCTGGGATCCATGAGCTCCCCCCTTGTTCAGGCCAGCTGTTTCTGTGGGTTTCTACAGCATGGTCTTGACCCCTTTGCTCATCACTCTATCTCTCTACAACTGGATTCCAGGAGTTTGGCTCAGTACTTAGCTGTGGGTCTCTGCTTCTGTTCCCATCAGCTACTGAATAAAGGCTCTAGGATGGCATTTAAGGTTGTCATCAATCTCATTTTAGGGAAAGGTCATTTAAGATAGCCTCTCCCCTATTGCTTAGATTGTTAGTTGGGGTCATTCTAGTATATCTCTGGACATTTGCCTAGTGCCAGATTTCTCTTTAAATCTATAATGGCTCCCCCTATTGAGGTATGTCTTTTCTTGCTCTCCTCTATTCTTCCTCTGACTCAATCTTTCCTCTCTGCTCCTCTTCCTTTTCTCCTAACTCCCTCCCTCCTCCCCCATACTCCCAATTTGCCCAGGAGATATTGTCTTGTTCCCCTTCTCTGGGGCCATGCGTGTCTCTCTTAGCACCCTCCTTGTTTCCTAACATCTCTGGAGGTGTGGATTGTAGGCTGGTGATCCTTTGCTCTGTCTAATATCCACATATGAATGAGTACATAGCATGTTTGTCTTTTTTGTAACTGGGCTACCTCAATCAGGATGGTTTCTTCTAGTTCCATCCATTTACCTGTGAATTTGAAGATTCCATTTTTTTTTCTTTCTCCTGCTGAGTAATACTCCATTGTGTAAATGTACCAAATTTTCTTTATCCATTCTTCAGTTGAGGGGCATCTAGGTTGCTTCCAGGTTCTGGCTATTACAAATAATGCTACTGTGAACATAGTTGAACCAATAGATGCTCTTGTTATATGAATGTGCATCCATTGAGTATATGCCCAAGAGTGGAACTGCTGGATCTTGAGGTAGACTGATTCCCAATTTCATGAGGAACCACCATACTGATTTCTAAAGTGGCAGTAAAAGTTTGTACTCCCACCCACAGTGAAGTAGTGTTCCTTTTTATCCACATCCTCTCCAGCACGAACTGTCATTCATGTTTTTGATTTTAGCAATTCAGACAGGTGCAAGATGGTATCTCCGAATTGTTTTGATTTGCATTTCCCTGATGGCTAAGGATATTGATCACTTCCTTAAGTGTCTTTCAGCCAGTTTTGATTCCTCTATTGAGAATTCTCTATTTAGTTCTTTTTACCCTACTTTTTAATTGGATTGTTTGGTGTTTTGGTGATTCACTTCTTGAGTTCTTTGTTTATTTTGGAAATCAGCCCTCTGGCAGATATAGGGTTGGTGAAGCTCTTTTCCCATTCTGTGGGCTGCTGTTTTGTCTTGTTCATGTGTCCTATGCCTTACAGCAGCTTCTCAGGTTCCAATATAAAGCATCAGTATGTAAGAACTATAAGGCTGGCCCCAAACCCACCATGTAGTTGAGGCTGTCCTGGAGCTGGTAATAGACCTGTTTCAATCTCCTGTCTTATGACTTCTAATGCTTGAGAAAAATCTCATCCAGTGCAGTGGTTCTGTGTCATTGTAGATTAAAACAGGAAGAAGGGTCACACCAGGTTCTATTACCTCAACTCCAAACAGGTTTTCTCTCAGTATATCTGGAGATAAACTCACCTGCACACAGAACCATATCCTCTAGCATATAAAAGGCTCATTCACAACCTCTGGGATCTAAGTTCTCTGTACTTTTCAATCTTTATTGTCCTCAGTGACTCACAATACCCTTCAAATGTTGTGCTTTGTCAAAGAGAAATCTGAAGTGTTTATTTTTTTAAATAAATAAAATATTGAATGAATTATACCAACTTGTGACTGTATAGCAGAGTTCATGATAAAGTTAATTTTTCTTCCTCTTTTCATTTTCTTTGGTAGAAACTTCAAATAGTATTTATTGTTCAAATGGTGACTCTCAGACACTACATTGTTTGCTTCCCCACAACACATTTCATATGCTGTCAAGACAAACTATTTTCAAGTTCTGCCGACACTAATTGCCTTTATAGATCAAGTTGTTAAACTTGAGTTATAGTTTAATTATGCAGAAGGAGAATGCATGCTTGTCTGTACTATAAATGATTTCATTCTGTTTTGAAATGAATGGAGCCTAGAGAACCTCTTCCTCTTAGAGATTTTCAGCATTTTGTGAGCCTGCCTTGATGTCTCTGTGAATCATTATGTTACATGAAAATGTTCACATCAAAAATCCCTACAATTAAAAACAAGAGATTGAAAATCCATTTAGAGGATGGAGTAACCAAAGAAGCGCTCAATTAAATATCAAAGAAAATCCAAGCACATGTGGAATTGTAGCTCAGACTTTCTCCCCCTTTGGTATTTTGGGTAAGGATTCAGTCAGTCCAGGAGGCTACGGCTGACCAACTCTTGTGTTTGAATCATAAATTCTGACTGTGTCTGAAGGACTTAATGAAAACTGATGTGATCTCACCTCTGAAGAACTCAGAAATGTTTGTCACTGGGAAACAGACAAGCAAAAAATTGGTACACATCAGGACTCAGAGAAGATGTAGTAGAGACTAGAAGAGATTAAAGAAGGAGTCCAGGAGGTAGGGGGAGGCAAAGAAGTAAGTCTATCTTTTAAATGTTTACTTAAATGCTGATTATGTATCTGGTCAAAGAAGGGCTGATCCTTCAATATCGCATATGCACCTTTCAAAGTACTATAAAGAAAAAGGAAGAAATCCAGTGTGATCATTTTTACTGACAGTAAGGTTTCCTTAAGATGATATGATAATAAAGTCAAACTTTATACCAGTTTCTCGTTTCTTTTGTAAAGGAAGAAAAAAAAAACTTAAAAAACAAATAGCACTTGCTATTCATACCAGGGTTTAGCATCTATGTAAATATCCACATCCACAAAATTTCTATAGTTTATGATTATCCTTACTATGTGTGATTTACTCAATGTTTTCTATTCCATTAATAAAAGATGCTTTTTGCTGCCCCCTGAACAAATTTCACAATCACTTTAGAAAGTTGAATTGAGTAAGAAAGTACAGCCTATTCCCAAATGGAGTTATAGATTTTTGGGTCTATTAGAGGATTCAAGAAAGCTTCAAAGAATTACTATTCATTATGGTAACACCACTACTTTCTTTAATAAGATGCATCTGTGTCCATTTTCAAGACCACCCCACCCTTTGTTTCACCCTCAAATCTGAGAGGTCCCTCTGGCAATTCCACCTCTGCTCCAGCCCATCAGGCCAGTGGTACAGGTGCTAGTCATATGTTGGTTTCCCATGTTAAATCCTCACAGTCCCCACTCCTCTGACTGTGGAGGCATTCTTCTTTGCCACTGTCAACAGCATGGGAGCTTCTCAAAATCAGCTCCAGCTCTGTGTTGAGCCAAAGTTGAACTGTCTGTTCTCAGGGTCACTCAGTACATAGAGGGTGAGGCTGTGATCTAGACCTGCCTGGTAGTCTGTCCCATTAATGTCTGTCTGTAGGCAGCAATCCTAGGAGCCCTGATGGTGGAAGTGGAATGTGTTGACTCAGCTAGTAATGTGCTGAGTAGGAATGTGCTGAGATTCCAGAGGTGGGAACATCATGAGAACAAAGACACTGAGGAAGGGAGTTATAACTGGACCTGATCTGACCTGACAGGGCACAACAACAAAGCTACTATGTCTGAAAGAAAATGGCCGATGGACATGGTAAAGCTAGGATGGAGCTATAAGTAGGAGTCAGAATACAGACAATGTCACAAACTACAGTAAGGTGCTGATTTCGATGGTTTCGTTACCACTTCAGTTGCAAGGATAAGAATGGATGCAATAGGAGGCTGTGAGTAGGTCAGATGAGAAATGCCAAAAATGTGAATCATGGAATCTACAGTTTGTCCTGTTAAAACATTTTAAATGTATTTTATATATATTTTAAATTTAGAAAAAATCTTATTTTTACATATCAATCCCCTGTTCCAATACTTCCCATCCTCCCATAACCCCACCAAGCTCCCCAACCCACCATCATCTCTCCCCAAGGATAGGGAAGCCTTCCATGGGGGATCATTAAAGTCTATCACACTATTTGGGGGAACCCTAAGCCCTCCTTCCTGTATCTGGGCTGAAATAGTATCCCTTCATGAGGAATGGGCTCCCAAAGTCCATTTCTGCCATAGGGATAAATACTGGTTCCACTGTCAGAGGTCCCATAGACTGCCCAGGCCGCTTAACTGGCATCCACATTCAGAGGGCTTGTTTCGGTCCAATGCTGTTTCCCCAGCTTTATGACTGGGGTCCATGTCCTCTCACTAAGTCAGGTCAGCTGTTCTGTAGGTTTCTTCAGTCTGGTCTTGACTGCTTTGCTCATCCCCCCTCCCTCTTGCCTTTCCCTATAATGAGATTGATGACTACCTTAATTGACATCCTAGAGCCTTTACTAGTAACTGATTGAAGCAGAAGCAGACACCCACAGCTAAGCACTGAGCCATACTCCTGGAATCCAGCTGTTAAAACGTTTTAATCTCCATTTTGTTCCCAGCAATGGGTTAGACATAAGAGATAAATCAATAAATTGAACAAAACTAGAAACAATCCTTGACTTCATATAACTTACAATATGGAGAGAACTATCATAGACGTAAATTACTAGTATAAGCTCAATAAGGGCATTGAATTATGAAGGACTATAAAAACAGTAAATTACTAGTATAAGCTCAATAAGGGCATTGAATTATGAAGGACTATAAAAACATGCATATGTATATGTATATGATGTATATATGAATATGACACCTAATTTAGCCAGGCCCCATGTGTGATAACGTGTGTGAAATCCCATGGGAGGCCAGGGGAGATTATCTGAATGGAGCCTAACTGGGAATCTATAGACCTGGCTGTGGAGCATTTGAGGAACTGACATAGAGAAGGCAGCAGGGTGGGGGACAAAGTGGGAAAAGGTGACAAGCAGTTGGAAACTGCAGCATTGAGAAGACCATTTACAGTAGTTCAGGTCACAATAGGGGATTGGGTTTTATTCTATTAAAAATGGAAACTTTTTAAAAAAGGAAACTGTATAGTTGTTTCTGCCCTCTCTTAATTCTGTATGTGTCTGAGATTTAATTTGAAATTTGCCAAAGGAAGAACTACAAAATGGTATTTATAAAATACTAAATTTTCTGGCATTTGTTTCACATAAATAGATAGACTCTCAAGGAATTAGCATGTATTCTCCTCCTCCTCTTCCTCCTCCTTCTTCTCTTCATTCTCCTCCTCTTCCTCCTCCTTCTCTTCGTTCTCCTCCTCATGTGCAACTGAACATTTCAGGATAATATTGTCATTATAGTCCTCATGTTGTGACACTGCAGTGTTACCTTTTCCAAACCTAGCATGCTGCAGTCCCTACCCAGTAGGCTCCGTTCTGGACTCCTGTGCTTCTTGAGCTTATATAGGCTGGAGACACATGTCCAGTGAAAGTCTGTATAGGTGAACTCAAATAATACATATGGTAATTGTGAGCGCCACCTTAAGAGAAGTCCAGAACAAACAATACTAAGATATGCAAATGGTTTAACTTAACAACTGGTCTGTATCTGAGCACTCCTGCCAAACTCACAACTAAAAGGAAGAGATTCTGAAGGTTAAAGGTTGATAACAGCTATTCTCAACTGAGGACTCATGTTCCTCCAATGTGATAAAGGATGGTACTGGAGATTCTTTTCCTACACTCCAGGGACTAAGGTGCTGCTGGTGTCTAGCCAATAGATGCCAAAGATGTAGATGTCCCATGTCATTTCCTGGGATTCAGGACAGAACCCATGGTAAAGAATCATTTGTCTGGAAAGCTTAGTAGTGCTTCATTAGTTTGGTTTATCTTTTGATATGGTTATGAATAATGTTTACTTACTAAGAGGCAACAACTGTTCTATGGATAGGGATATGTTTTGTTTAACTGAGAGGAAATGTATTAAAATAATGTGTTATGAGAGGGTTTTCCAGACAGCCTGGTCCCACAGCTGCACCAGCTCCAAATAACACACAGAGACGCTTTATTAGATATAAAGCTGTTGCCTGTTACTAATGTTTCTTATTGGCTAGCTCTGTCTTAAATATTAACCCATTTCTATCAATCTAAGTATTTGCACATGGTCTTATCTTACTGGAGAGAGGGTCAAGAGTTGTGCTCTCTCAGTCCTGTTCTATCTATCCCTGAATCTTCCTTGTCTTCTAGTCCCACCTACCTTGCTCTCCTATTGGCCAACCTGGCTTTATTCATTAACCAATAAAAGAAACATATTTAAAGAATGACATCTCTCATCAGTAATGTGAGATAAAAAATGCTTAAATATAAAATTATCCCCCCACTCCCCCAGCATGTATGTGTCTTAAAAAGAGAGGCAAGAAGTGTGTCTAGGGTAGGTGAAGGATTCTTCAGAGTTTGTGCATGTCATTTGCATTTCTCCCCCAAATATACTCCAAATAGTCTTACATAACTATTATGGGCTGTGAGCTCTCATATTCCTGAGTGGCTCTTTCTGGCTTAAACATCCAGAGTCTTGTTAAGATCCTCCAATTTGAGCAAAGGCCTCCTTCTGAGAAGAAAGATGTTTCTTCAACAGAGGTTTTGCACACACCTTGTGCTTATGTCTGACATGGAGTTATGCACACTGTGAGTTATGCACACTGTGTTACTTTGTGTATTTTGATACATCTTTTGTTAGAAACTAAGTGACAAATAAGATGAAGTTTGTGATATATGGTGATAAGATGTTTTACCATTCTTGCTAATAGAGTTTGTGCTAGGGGATATTGTTAGATGTTAAAGATGAACAGACTTTCAAAACTGAGCAATATAATAAATCAAATTTTCATATCATGTCATAGACGTACCAATAGGAGCATGTGTTTCCTGGGTAGGAGAAGAACCTTCCCTGGAGAAAGAACAGAGAAGAATATCAAGATATAAAAACTAAACCAATGATCTTATTAAATGGAGAAAAACAATTGGCATACTTTCACTTTCTCTCTCTCTCTCTCTCTCTCTCTCTCTCTCTCTATATATATATATATATATATATATATATATATTTTTTTTTTTTTTTACTTAGAAATTTGGTGGATGTCCCAGGAGCCAGTTATAGATGTGATTGTGAGCTGCCTGATCTGGGTGCTATAGATCAAATTAAATTCCTCTGCAAGAGTCATATGCACTTTTAACCAATAAGCCATCTCTCCAACCCCAGAGCCAATTACACACACATGTGTGCGTGTGTGTGTGTGTGTGTGTGTGTGTGTGTGTGTATTTACATGTGTATATTTATGTGTGCTTGAACATAGGAAAATGGTCTTTAAAGGCACACACCAGATTGTTTGTGCCATCTGTTAGTTGAAATTGGAAAAAGGAATAAGAAAGAACTTTGTTACTTCAAAAACTTGTTACTAGGAAAATAAATTATGTGTGAGAGAGAACTATTAAGTGCCAGCTTAGGTGCTGTGTTGATGTTCTAGGAGCTTAGAGAGAAGAATGGTGTCTTTCAATGACAAGTATTAATGAAAAGCAACTTTAAGACAGAATAGAATAATCATTAAGAAAAATAGTGTTGATGTGTGAGGAGGAATTACAGCCAGCAGTGTAATGGATATTTTGTGTTTACCATGAAGTAGTGTACAAGGTAATATCTTCCTTTCCAATAGCTCCCTTGTTAAGCTGCAGAGGAGCATAGGGCCAGATGGCATGGACTCATTTTGCCTCCTGACCAAGTGATAGATTTTCTCCCACCTCTCCTTATGGAATTAGTTTTGTTCACTGCAGGAGTAATCTTCACTCTGGGAACAGACGTAGTGGTGAGCTCTTTCTCAGGATGCTGGCCCACTGACTATGATAATTCTCTTCCAGACTTACTTCCCTCCCCATCTGGCAGTTTATACTAGAAAGGTCCTGGACCAGAATTCAGATCACAAAATTAAAACAGTCTGTTTAATGAAGCCAAATGAAAATTGCTCAAGTAAGATATTAAAGGATGAAGTGGTACCTTAAAAAGTATTTAGAGACATCTAACTGCCACTAAAGGATGTTCTGGATTCAAGTGAGAACCTTTGGATGTCACAGTAATTTCTTTATTTTTAAAATATTGCTAATATGAAACTACTAAAAACAAATGAAAATGATAAAATAATCCCCAAATATGAGTTTAGTTAGCAGTGCTGTTTTACTTAATGCTTAGTTGATAAAAACAAGTTTTGCCTAATAATTGAAATAATGAACTCAAAGAGATGAATATAATTACTGAAGAAAATGACACTCACCACAGCTTCATAAATGAATGTTATAGACACAGTAGTCGTTCCTGGCTTGATCAACTGTTATCCATTCTTAAACAACGATACCATTCTGAACATGGGTAAAATCCTATCAGCACGAACACATCTCCCTAGGGCCTAGTGTTTGAAAACATGTTTTGTTTGGTAAATAAATTCTTTAATGTCTTTTTTATGTCACTGCTCCTGTTTTTCAGACCCACTATGAAAATGGAGAATACATCATCAGGCAGGGTGCAAGAGGAGACACCTTCTTCATCATCAGCAAAGGAAAGGTACGTTTGGGTGGCATATTGCAAGAATGCATGTGTTGAGTCTTGTACTGAGTGAGTGGAGTTGGTAACTTTGTGTGGATATTAGCAGCCATGTCACTAGATGCTACCGCTAAGTCAGCGTAAACAGAAAGACATCCATCAACAAAGCTGCACAATGCAATACTTAAATCTATCTGGTCTTTAAGAACAGTGACCTTCTTATAATGAAATATTTGGGCTTTAGAATCAGATGGTCCCAATTTAAATCTTCGCTAAAGTTGACTTACTTTACCCCTTTTAGGCCAATGATTTAATGTTCTAAATGCAATGCTGATGTAAATATATGTATGTTGTATTGTTGCATTGCAGCTTCATGGAGAGTGTAATACCAAGAAGCTAGTAAAAGTGATAAGGTATAGAGGGAGGGATAAAAACAGATATGACCAATGTTATAAATGGAAGATCATACTGTCTTCTTATACTATTTTAGCTTTAAATCAATGAGAATCTATTATGTTTTTTGGACTATGAAATTAAGTAAACGTAGACAAATCCCCAACCTCATATTACACAAACGCTTGAACTTAACATTTCATTGTAGTCATTCTTAAAAAGGGATTTTTTTTTTCGATGTATCAGGTTCATTGAGAGATAGGAAAGGAAAGACAAGTAGAGAAGACTTACTTACATGCCTTACTTACATTATAATTAGTCAACTTATTTCCTAAATATTTTACAAAATGACTAAATTTCACACTGTAGAATTTACACCAGAAGGCTTACAGAAATGCTGTAAACAGGAAGTGTAGAAAACTCTAAATTTTAGTGACTTAAATTTTAGGTGATTCTTGTGTACTAATTTTGGATAAAGATTACACATATCTCAATGTTTACAGCAATGACATCCCATACACAAATTGTATGTGTTTCTATTGTATCTATTCATTTGTTTGGTATCTGGAAGTCTAGGATAAAAATGCACATAATGCACTGGTTTTATAAAGGACAGCATAGGGGGGGCAGTGGAAAGGGTTCAACAGGAAAAGGTGCTTGTAACAAGACCTAGTGACCTGAGTTCAATTATCAGGATGCACATAGTAGAAAGAGAAAATCAACTACTACAAGTTGTCCTCTGACCTCCACTTGGATACTTTGGAACTATGGCAGATGCATGTCCATCTGTTTGCTCACATGCACACAAAATAAGTAAATAAATAAAAATGTAATATTTTTAATGAAGGGAATAATGAAATGTCATGCAAAAACACAGGTATGTTTAAAATATTTTGCATTTTCCAATGTTAGTGTCAAGGAAATGCTAATGTGCTTTGATTTATATAACAAACTGGCAAACTTTGTCACTCACTGTCTTCTATGTGAACTAACACTGATTAAAGAATCAGATTAAAGAAAATATTCCTGCTTATAAACCATTTGATGATCTGGAGTCTGACTTTGTTATCTTTCCAAATTCTAATTCTTTACTGCCAAGGAGTAGCAATGCTTAGCCATTAGGAAGGACACCCTACAGTAATTAATGACTGTCCCATTTACTGCAAATTGCCAGTATTTCTTGAAGGAAGAAGGTTGTAACCCATTTTAACTTAAAACAGGCGCATTAGCGGTACTGTTTTATGAGTTCTGTAGCATGTATAAATAGAAGCACTTGGAGATAATACCACAGGAGCCAAATTATTTTGGCAGTACTTTGATGCAATGTTAGAATTTTGCAAGAGAAATAGTCTTAATATATTAGGTTGCTTTGACACAGTCAAGTTTCTGTATAAACCAAGTATAGAATTTTACTTAGTTTCTAGGGTCACACAAGTTAGTTGCTATGATTCACAACTCTGACAATTGTTACGTTAATTTTATTAATTTTAATAATTATACATTGGTGGCCCATGCCTTTAATACCAGCATTCGGGAGGCAGAGGCAAGCAGACCTCTGTGAGTTCAAGGTCAGCCTAGTCTACAGAACTAGTACCAGGACAGGCTCCAAAGCAATGAGAAACCCTGTCTTGAACAACAACAATCAGTGTAAGAAACAGAGGGTATGCACACTTCATTTTGTATGGAATAGGAAAGAAAATAGTGGTTTCACAGTAAATAAGCTATATAATTAGAATTGTCAATAAACTCACTATAAAACTAATTTATTGTAGATGAACCAATGTAAAAAATTCTCCATGCATTTATAAAATTTATAAAAAGTAACCCTGGTAAAGGATTTTTCCAAAAAAAAATATTACTGGACTTTTATTTGTTTTGTTTGAGTGCATGTACAGATATCACTGTGTATGTGTGTGTGTGTAGTGTTGGCTGTGTGTCAGAGGACAGTTTATAGGGGTTGGTTTTTTCCTTCCATGATGTGGGTCACAGGTTTGAACCCAGGTCATCAGACTGCTCTACTCACTGGGCCCTCACACCAGCCCTTGTTAAGATACTTTCTTTGTTAACATTTGTCTTAGTTACTTATCTATTGCTATGATAAAACACTGTGGCCAAAGTAATGTATAAAAGAAAACATTTAATTTGGAGCTTATGGCTTCAGAAGGTTAGATTTCATGATGGCAGAGCAAATGCATGGCGGTCTGAACAGCTGAGAGTTTGCAGGTGCATTTGCAAGTTGGAAGCAGAGAAACCAAGACACATCAGGAATTGCCCAAGTCTTTTGAAACCTCTAGGCTGGTCCCCAGTAACACATCTTCTCCAACAAAGTCACACCTCCTAATTCTTCCCAAACAGTTCTACCAGTTAGAGATCAGTTACCCAAACACATAAGCCTATAAGAGCTATTTTTTTAGAAACTTTTAGAAAAGACTTCTTTTCTAAAAAAGGCTATGACAGATCATCAAAGTCTGTCACATCATTTGGGACAGGGCCTAGGCCCTCCCCAATGTGTCTTGGCTGAGAGAGTATCCCTCTGTATGGAATGGGCTCCCAAAGTCCATTCATGCACTAGGGATAAATACTGATCCACTACCAGAGGCCCCATAGACTTCCCAGTCCTCCTAACTGACACCCACATTCAGGGGGCCAGGTTCCATCCTATGCTGTTTTCCCAGCTATCAGACTGGAGTCCATGAGCTCCCCCTTGTTCAGGTCAGCTGTTTCTGTGGATTTCTCCAGCCTGGTCTTGACCGCTTTGCTCATCACTTCAGAGGAGGGATGGGATGGGGGTTGGGTCATTGGGAGGCATGAGGGGGATGGAAGGGAGAGGGAACTAGTGTTGATATGTAAAACAAGATTGTTTCTAATTTAAGTTTAAAAAAGAAAACATGCTATGTGATGGGAGGAGGCGTACAACAGTGGCTGCAGAGTAACAGTGCATTTCTCCTTGTTCAGTTCTATTTGTATAACTATAACCCCGTTTTATTCCTGTTACGAGTGGTTTTTTCCCCCCGCCAGTCTTGTTACCTCTGCCATGCCATCCCCAAATAACACATAGACACACTGTATTAATATATAATTCTGTTGGCCAGTTACTAGTTTCTTATCGGCTAGCTCTGTCTTATTAACCCATTTGTATTAATCTAAGTACTTCCATGTGGTCTTATCTTACCAGAGAGAAGCGCTGGTGATCTTCTCTGTCTTCCATCTTGGAACTCCTCCCTACTACTTCCTCTCTCCTCCTTGTCTCCTAATCCTGCCTATTGGCCAACAGTGCTTTATTCATTAACCAATACGTGAAACATATTTACAGAATGGCATCTCCTATCATATTACTCCTGTAAATGTATGCACACAAAAGAGAAACATGATAAACATTTTAATTTTTTTTCTTAATGGAAATTTACAGTTTTTCCCCCTAAAATTTGGGGCTCAGTGCTTGGAGCAGCAATGTCTAACACAGAAAGTAAATTCACTCTGTTTTAGTTGGTAGATTTCTGTTCCCTGGGAACATGGCATTTTCAGCAAAGGGAAGAGGCATTAAATAATTCTGCATATATCCCCAACAGTGTTAAGTCAACACCCTGTCTCTCTGTAAATGAAATGTTCCAAAAATTGAACAGGATTATTAAATTTCAAATCAAAACCTGGAGATATGGGATGGGGGAGATGACAAGTTGTCAAGAGAGCCCACTGTCCTGGAATGGACAAGTGTTTGGTTCCCACTACTCACATCATATCAGGTGGCTCTCTGTAATTTCATCTTTAACGGATCCTATGCCTCTGACTTCTACGGTCACCTGCTGTCATGTACACATAGCCCTTGCCCCCACATACCCATTTCCCAAACACACATCATTAAAATCAAATAAAAAGTAAATCTTAGCAATGAAGTTGAGACACAACTACATGCTATTGGGGGGGGGGGTGTTGACTATACCAAATTCTAGTGAAAAGTGAAGCAAGTAGAATCCCAAGATTATTGGCAAAGATTGCAAAATTAGATGGTAAAATTAAAATATTCTGACAAACAATTGTCTGCTTAAAAAGTTTTCCATATGACCCAGCAGCCTCATACTCAATTTATCCTAGAGGATTGAAAGTGTAGTTCTAACAAAACATGTTCATCAGTGTATTTACAGCGAGGCAATACAACAGAAAAAGAGTCAAAAAAGATAGCTGGATAAACGATATAATTATACAAACCAAATATAATCTGGAAAACAAATGCTCCTCTTCTGTTAGCTTCTGGACAATGCTCTCCAATCCCCATATTCCTAGAAAACTAGTAACCTTTTAATGATAAGTGCTAATTACAGGAAAATATATATTTCATTCATGGATAGTGAAAGTAGATATTTGTACTCACTCAGGAGTAAACACCTGAAAAACTAAACATGTTTGGTTCATACGTGTTCTTTATTTGTGTGAGCACTGACCCTATTGAACCCTTATTTATTAGTGCCAGAAAACAAGTACAGGAATATTTGTAGAAATGTTGTTAATACTATCATAGTAACAATATATGAGAATAAAACTAGGAGCTATATTTGCATCTAGGGAATTGCTAAGCTGCATACTATTTATGTAATAGGATGCTATGAAAATAGAGGAAATGAGCTTGAGCTGCTTATATTAACATGAATGAATCAGAGCCCCTGAGAGTATGGAACCAGTCACTTCTACTTTAAATAAGACTCCCCACTGCAACTGCTTCATTTATAAAAGCCTCATCAACATGCAAATTAGTATTTCTATGATATAGCTTAGTGGTAACTGACAGTTAAAACTGAATTTTCATGGTTTGAAACACCATGTAGAAGAGTAATCAAATGGATCAGTGGAGAATAATAATTGAATTCCCTTTACCTTGCACAAACCTTCCTAATGTTAATAAAAGTTCTCCTCATTGATGTCCAATGTCTAGGTTGAGAAGCTTAAAGCATGCTGTTTTTAATGTGTTTAAGTGCTTGACGTTGTCTCAGTAAATTAGTTTTCTACTTCATTGCTTTTTTCAGGTTGGTGAATTTTAATTATTTAACCTTTCTGGATGGCAGTCATTATTATTATTACTACTATACCTCAAAGAATTGAATGAATGAAAAATGAAAAGGTACTATTTAGAATAACTGTATTTTCCCCAAACAACAAGGAAACACTATTGAAAAACACTGACGGGATACATCATTAAAATCATCAGGATGGTTGCTTCACTGAGGGTAATAAAATCATGAGTAGCAGTGAATATTAAGTGAAATTCTTATTTCTTAACAATGCATTGTTTTGTTTTGTTTTTTTTTTTTAAGATGAAATGCTTAGAAAAAAAATTGTTGGGAAAGCATGGGATTTGCAAACATGCAGTTGATTTAGACGCTTGTCTCTCTTTGTAGGTGAATGTTACTCGAGAAGACTCACCCAGTGAAGACCCAATCTTTCTTAGAACTTTGGGGAAGGGAGACTGGTTTGGAGAGAAAGCCTTGCAGGGGTAAGTGATCACATGTGCACAGGTTTTATTTAAGTACCATACAATTTACTGAAAAGTTGACCTTCTAATAAAAGAGACCCTTCTTGTCAGGCCCACACTAAGATCATTAGCTGTTGCATTCAACAAGTTCCAGCTGGATTTCTGAACTGTCTATATCCGCTGTAGGATTGAGTAAGCTTCTAATATGTATGTGTGATCTTAATCAGAGCATGCTGTGCTCCTTAAGTGAAGTGTCTCTGTATAACTCAAACGAGAGGGCTAGGACTTCTAATCTCAGCACAGACAGTTTTCTTTCGAATCAGAGGAAGGAATTTGATATCTTTAAACCTGTACCAACAGTGAATCAGCAATGAAGACTTCCTAGTAGTATTGTCACCTCTGGTTACTGTTGTCACTGTTGTTACTTTGGTGGAGACAGAGACACACACACACCTGAATTCACTGTGGGAAAACCCTTAAGAGTGGGTTAGTGGAGATATTCTTTAAGATGACTGCAACTTTGCTTTTTCAGTTCAATTCAGCTTTCGGGACTTGGCAGGAACTTGAGATCTCTTCCTGAATCATATGAAGGGGAAACCAAGTTGTGTTTATGATATGCATTTTACAGAATGCATTACAAATATTTTTGAGAGCCATTATCTTTCAATAAGCAACATATTTCCTTATCAACAAAGAGAGACTTTTGAGATTCTAGTGCATATGTATCTGCATAATTTGAAGAAGAGCCAACTAAAAATTTGTTGTTGTCTCTATAACAGTGGGATAGAATTTACTCTGATTAGAATATCATTTTAAAATTACAAGCACTCATCTAAAAGTACTATAAAAATTGCTTACTCAATTTTTATTTTAGTGTCACAGTTGGATGGCAGGTTTTACCCTGCTTCTTTTCACAGCTGCAGTAATGAAACCAGGGTATCTCTACAGTCATCTAAGTTGGGCTTTACCACTGGAGGAAAATCGAGAATGAACTCAAACCCTCTATTTGTCTTTTACTGAGTTTGTTTGTTCCTTATCTGATGAACATGAATTTTCCATGAGATTTTTTCCACCCAATTTCAAAACTGTAGGAAAGCATGTAAAGTGGCTTCCCAAAAGGATGCAGTGAGCACTATATCCCTAAACTGAGGCCCACAAAACTCATGGCTTCATTTGTCTTTTCTTGGATTATTTAATGCATAAAGGGCCCTATAGAATGTTACTGCATGATTTCAGTGGTACAAAGATCATCTGCTTCCATGGAAAACAGTGTTATTTCCACAGAGAAAATCAAATTAGAAAAACAAAATCAAAGGAGACAAAATCCACAAACTTTTCTAATCATTTATAACTGAAATCATGAGTTTAATGTTGGAAAATAAATCATGATTTGTAATCAAAATATGATCTTTTTGTAGTTTTATTGTCACAGAGATCAGGTGCCAAATAAAGATGACTTTTGTAGTTGAATATACCTTCCTGGAAAGTATAATGCTATGAAAATTTCACCAAGTTTTGTTCTGATACCAGAATTTATGTTGATGAATTCCAAGTTGCATTCTTTCTAGTATCTTTTGAAGAAAAGTTTTTATTCTTGACAGTTTCATATATATGTATGCATCATTTGAATGTCTAGAAATATATGATATATTGGGATTATATTTATCACTCATTGCCCTCTTTTCATATATATTTATTATTTTTTCTTATTTTACATATCGATCCAAGTTTCCTCTTCCCCCCTCCCATCCCATTCCCCTGCCCTCTCCACAGGGAGGGTGAGGCCTTCCTGGAGGGATCATAAAAATCTGTCAAGTTATTTGAAGTAGGGACTAGGCCCTCCCTTTTGCCTCTAGGCTAAGGGAATATCCCTTCATGGGGAATGTGCTCCCAAAGTCCTTTTGTGCACCAGGGATACATCCTGGTTCCACTGTCAGAGGTCCCTTAGACTGCCCAGGCCTTCTAACTGAGAACCATGTACAGGGGTCTGAGTCAGTGCAGCGCTGGTTTCCCAACTATCAATGTGGATGTCCACTACCTCCCCCTCACGTCAGCTGTCTCTGTGGGTTTCTATAGCCTGGTGTTGACCCCTTTTCTTTTTCTTTTCCTTTCCTTTCTTTTCTTTTCTTTTCTTTTCTTTTCTTTTCACTCCTTTCTCTCTGCAACTGGATTCCAGGAGTTCAGCTCAGTGTTTAGCTGTGGGTGTCTGAATCAGTTTCCATCAGCTACTAGATGAGGACTGTATGATAACATATAAGTTAGTTATCAATCTCATTATCAGGGAAGGGCATATAAGGTAGCCTTTCCACTGTTGCTCAGAATGTTAGTTAGGACCATCCTTGTAGGTCTCTGGACATTTCTCTAGAGTAAGTTTTCTCTTCACACGTATAATGGCTCCCTCTATTATGGTATCTCTTTTTTTCACCCTCGTCTATTTGTTCCCCGACTCAATCTTCCTGGTCCCACATGTTCTCCTTTCCTACCCTCCTCTTTTTCATTGTCCACTTTTATGCACTCTCTTTTCCCTCTGAATCCTTTCTTCCTAATTTGTCTCCCCAAATGGATACTCCATTAAATAAAATAGTCACCCTTCTATTGCAATAGTATTGCAATAGTTAAAAATCAACCGCTCCTTAGGGAGGGTGGGGTCTCATGGAGTTGCCCTCTTCCATGACATTTAAGACTATCTTGTGCAGATATTCCTTTCTCTGTGTTCCTGATTCCAATTGCTGAGTAGTCTCTGGGTGGCAGTGATTCATGACAACTTCTTATGTGCTTTCTACCTCCTCTTCTACCATATTCCCTGGGCCTTCGATGGGGAACAATATAGATGTCCCAGTAAGGACTGAACACTCAGTGGTCATTTATTCTCAGAACCTTTACCAGATATAAGTCTATACATTGTAACCCTGTTCAAAAAGGAACTTCTTTGCTCCAGCACTAATCTGTTGATATAAATATAAAAATTTAGAAGTACATTTAACAACATATTCATTTAAAGAAACACAGTAATGTTTTCCTTTCTGGGGCCCATGACCTTCTCAACCCAAGACTTTGACTAGGTTTATAGAACCAGATATGTATTATTCCAATGGAATGGGCCTCCAATCTAATCACAAAGCAGTTGGGTACCCCCGATACAACTGTGTTACTATTGTACCAGTGGGAATGTATTGCCTGGTAGGTTGATACTGCAGCAAGGATGGCTATAGGTGGGTGAAACTACTGATAAGTTTTTCCTCATTCACATCTTTTATAGTACCATATGTTACTATGGATGCCAGTCAGCAGGGAAGGAGTTTTCTGTTCATTTCCAACTTGATTTCTCTGTGTTCTTTAGTCAGTGTGCTATCTTCGTCCATAGAGCCTTAGGAAGGGTGGTGCCTCATAAAGTCACTTGTATGTAGTTCTGATGAGTGAACAAAAGGTAATTATGTAGCAAATATTGTTTGGGGAGCCCAATTTAGCTAATTTCCAGCATATTCTTGGTACCAATAATTTACTTTGCCTATGTTCTCTCCTCTCTTCATCTAACTCTGTAATGTTCCTCCGCCTTTGTATCCATCCCTTCTAAGTGCCTTCTTAAATGTCATCAAATACTTGCTATTTCATAAAATAATCTTTTATCTTCATTTAACTTCATTTCTCAGTCATAAATTTTATATTGTTATATATTCTGTTTAAATCACCCATCTTTTGAGATCCTTTATGTAATCAATATTCTTTAGAATTTATTTATTTAAAATTTATCAGTATTTTGTCAAGTTTCTCTGTTATCCTGGTAATTCCTCCAGATCTATAACTAAATATAACTTCAATGAAAAAAGTCCAAATTTTTTATCATTTGATTTATCTTAGAATTTTACGTTAGTCTTATATTCCACATCTTCCTGTTGGATGAACGATAACTAAATGGAACTTTTAAAAAATGAACCTCTCTAATGATACCCTGGTCAGTAATAGACTCTGCTAATATTTCCTTCACAATAAAATTTATTTGTAGATACAAAAGGAGTTTTCAGCTCATGTGACTTTAGGGGTCAGGTTAGACATATAAATGAATACTACATGAATGTGATGGCAACTTTCATATCATCTTGACACAATTGAGAATTACCTGGATAGTCTTGATATGGGGTTGTCCAAATCTGTGAGGGATTGTCTCAGTCAGTGGAAAGGTTTTTATGGCACCATTCTCTAGATAGGGACTGTTATGGACAAGAGTAGAGAAAGAGAACTGAGCTCAGCAAGTATGTATGTGTTCATTCTCTCTCTTCTTTCAAATAGCTGATTCACATTTGTCCAATGGTGGACTTAGCCTGGAATTATGAGCTAAAATAGATGCTTTCTTTTCTAAATTGCCTTTGTCACAGTATTTTTTTAATTACAGTAACAGGAAATGAAACTAAGACAATGAGTAAAACAAGAAAGTGGTTTGCAAAGCCTTCTATAATGAAGAGAGCAATTGCTGAACTCCTGTGTGATTCTCCTCCACCAGGATGTGACCTCAGCTTATTAAAAAGAAAACACGAGTGTGATATGAAATTCAATCCCTAATCTTGATTACAAAGCACAAATCTTAAAGCTAATAAACAACTTTCTGCAGGATGGCTTGTGGGTTGTAATTAGGTAATTTCTGTCAATTAGAGCTACCTTGCTAAAATATCCTTTCCATGACTTATATTGCATTAAGCTTGAACTGAAGTAAACCTCCTATGTAAACATGTACAGATCATAACCTTGTTTTTATGCTTTGACATGTTAGCATCTTAGGTCCTTAGGGTGGTTTGAGAGAAAATGGCCCCCATAGGCTTAGGGAGTGGTACTATTAGGAAGTGTAACCTTGTAAGAGTAGGTATGGCTCTGTTGAAGGAAGTTCATCACTAGGGGCAGGGTTTTGGGCCTCAAATGCTCAAGCCAAGTCTAATGTGACTTTCACTTGCTGCTGTCTGCTCCAACACCATGTTTGCCTGAGCACCACCGTGCTTCTGGCCATGACAATAATGAACTAAATCTCTGAAACTGTAAGTCAGCCACAATTAAAAGTTTTCCTTTGTAAGAGTTGCCACGGTCGTGGTCCCACTTCAAAGAAATAGAAACCCTAAGACAGCCTGTAATGATTTTCAACCAGATTCTATGTTCTTTATCATTCTTCAAATTTCAATGTTTCACACAAGGAATTCCAACTTATTCAAATTAACTGGAATTGTCTCGCTAACTTCTAAGTTACTCAAAAGTTGTCATAACTTCAAGATGCAAAATCTCATGGGCAACTATGTACTGTATATCCTTAGGATAATTTTTGCAAACCACATGATTAAGAACATAGTAGCAAATTTGATATTTATTATCAACTCTGTATCTTGATTGTGGAGTTCAGACCCTGACTACTATAAAAGTCTGCCTCTAGAGGTAACTTTCTTTAGTTCCATCTTAATGGATGCATTGAAATTCCAACTACAGCTATCTTTTAAACTGTTTTATTAACATCCATCCTGATAGCATATTATTGCTGGGTAAGTTGGAGTTACTCATATATTCACTTTGACTGAAAATTTTTGCAGATAATAGTGCATACATTTTCAGTCTTTTGAAAATGGCTTTTCTATGCCAGAAAAAGGCAAAACTATTTTCTTCTTATGTATGGGCATAAAAATAACATGGGTTGAAATGATTTCATCAACAGGAGATAATTTATTTACATGTTGTCTTATCATTCCTATATAAGCATGGTGGGTCAAATTCTAAAGCAACCGTGCAGTGTACGTGCCATGTAATGAGAACTATGTAAGACCGATACAAACCCAAGAGTCCTTGCCACCTAGCTTCGTTTCTGCTATCATATGGCTATTAACCACAGCATGTGATAAAATAGTTCAACTGAGATGTGTGATTTGGGTTGGACACTACTTTATCATTCACTAAATATGAGCCTGTGAGAGGTTTTCTTTTCATCTACTGTAAAGATTATGACTATACCTTACTTGGGGGTTGTCCTGAGGATTGATCAAGGGGATCAATCAACTTGTGAGGCATTTGAGTGAGTTCCTAGAACTTAGAATGCCTCCCAAAAGTTGACTGTTGTCATCACTACCACCACATCTTCAGCTTCACCTTTACCTTCCTTGTTACATTATTTCATTCTTGAATAGTTCTGTTAATCCTTAACTGAAAGTTAGAACACTTGCTATAATTGTCACACCAAGATTTCAAGTCAATCACTCATTGGTTTGTAACTCCAGGCTAACTGGCTAATCTCTTTCTAATTCTGCACAGTAAGCTAGCGGAACAAGGTACCTTCTGTTTTCTTAGATGACATCTTCTGATTCAGTGATGTTTGGCCTCTTTACAGCTGGAACAGATTTCTGAATGCCAAATGTAGCCCCAAGCTGTCACATGGAGCCCCCAAGCTGACAAATAGTGGCATTTACTAACAGACCACTGTCATCAGGGCTCTTCCATCCAGAAGTTGCCTTTGATTCTGAAGACCTGAGCCACATGTTAAGCCTGTTAATGATTATGTGCAGGGTAAGAAGCCCAAGTCAGTTTTTTTGGAAGTCTCTGTTTCTCCAGACTCTCCCATCCTGGGCATGGTCATGAGAAAGTTACTTAATATTCTGGAGCCAGTTTTCTGGTTTCTCATATTTATCTCCTAAAAAAAATAAAATTATAGGATACAAATATACCAGTTAAGTTTAGTTATGACTAGTTTGTTTGGAAATAAGCTATCACATATACAGAGAAAACCTCTTTTCTGTCTTCTAGGTTTGTTTTTCTCTCAGTGACACTATTGTGAAATTGGTTGTATATATTTAGACTGCACATATACCTATAATACTTTTTTACTCTTTTTACATGGACATCACCTTTCTATATCTCTACATAAAAAAAAAATCCCTCTCCCCTTTTTGATGTTTATTCGTCTTTCATGCATTACATTCCAACTGCAGTTTCCCTTCCATTCCCTACTCCTAACCTCCCTCAGCCCTAGCCACCTCTCCACAATAAGACTAGACGCATGCCATCACATTAAGAGTGGACAAGGCAACCAGGAGGGAAGAGTCCCCAAGCAGGCAAAAGAGTCAAAGATTGGCCCCACCTCCACTGTTAGAAATCCCACAAGAACACCAAGCTGCTCAACCATAGCGTATGCACAGAGGACCTGGGTCAGACTCCTTATAGGCTCCCTGATCTTAGAGAGCCCCCATCAGCCCCAGACAGTTGATTCTGTGGGCTGTATCCATCCCTGACCCCTCTAGTTCCTCAGATCCTTTCTCCCCCCTCCTCCACAGGACCCCTGAGCTCAGCCTAATTTCTGTGGGACTCTGCATCTGCTCTCAGTGGTTTCTGCATGAAGTCTCTCTTGTCTCTTTGATGAAGATTCTGTTAGGTTCCAGTCCCAAAACACTCTGCAGGCAGGAAAAACTGTAGTTTGAAAGTTTTGTGGTTGGGTTAGTATCCCCATCCCTCCACTGGAGGCTTTGCCTGGTTACAGAAGATGGCCATTTCATGGTCCGTATCCATTACTAGGAGTCTGCACATTTACTCTCATAGATGGCTTGGGAGTTTCCATTGCCCTATTTCAATCTCACCCCTAAAATGTCGCCCAATTCCCTGTTGTTTCTCCCAGTATTTTCTCCCTCCTCCCTCCCCACCTGCTCCCTCCTGTTCCCAACCCCACTATCAACTCAAATCCAACTTGAAATCTATTCTATATCTGCTCTCCAGAGAGATCGCTGTGTCTGCTCTTATGCTCTCCTTCTTACCTGGCCTCTCTATGGCTGTGGATTGTAGCCAATATCCACTTGGGAGTGAGCACAAACAGTGTTTGTCTTTCTGTGTCTGGGTTACTACACTCAGCATGAGTTTTTTCTAGTCTCATCCATTTGTCTTCAAATTTCATGATGTTGTTTCTAAAAGCTGAGTGATACTCCATTGTGTAAATGCACCATATTTTCTTCATCCATTCTTCAGGTGAGGGACATCTAGGTTGTTTCCAGGTTCTGGCTATAATGAATAAAGCTGCAGTGAAGATAGCGGAACTAGTGTCTTTGTGATGGGATGGAACATCCTTTGGATATATGCCCAAGAGTGCTATAGCAGGGTTGTGAGGTAGATCCACTCCTAATTTCTGAGAAACCACCATATTGATTTCCATAGTGGCTGTGTAAGTCTGCACTCCAGCAGTGCAGGAATCTTCCCCCTTGCTCCACATCCTCACCAGTGTGAACCATTATTTGTGCTTTTGATCTTAGCCATTCTGATAGTTGTAAGATGAATCTCAAAGTCAGTTTGATTTGCATTTCCCTGGTGGATCCCTAAGGCTGTTGGACATCCTTAAGGATGAACATCCCTAAGGATTGTTGAACATTTAAGTGCTTCTTAATGAAAATTCTGTTTAGATCTATACCATATTTTAAAATTGGGTTATCTATTTTGTTGATGTCTAGTTTCTTGAGTTCTTTACATATTTTGGATATTAACCCTCTGTCAGATGTGGAGTTGGTGAAAATCTTTTCCCATTCTTTGGAGTGCTTTGGGGTCTACTCTAACCCACTATGACATATATTTTATATTGTTGCATCTGCAAAAAAAAATCTTCTTTTCAAATGTGGTCATATGCTCAGGATAGGACTTGGACTTTGAGGTAACGCAGTTTGACATACAATGATACATATCAAAACAGGCCATTTCTCTTTTCTTCTGTAAGGTTTCCTACTGTGGGATATGCTCCTTTATCACTGCAATCCCTGCTTCATAATATATGTTCTGGGTATACTGATATAACTTTTGTCATCCATGTCATATTTAACTTTCATACACTCAATTCCCATGATCCTTTGTTAAGTCTGGCTTTTCCTGCCATGATGAATAATTTAACTTATAACAAGCTCTTGCCAGCATCATTGTGAGTTCTTAGAACCAAATGTGGGTCCTTTAGAAAAGCAGGAAGTGCTATTAATTGCTGAGCCATCTTGCTAGCCCACAAAGATCACTTTTAATGAACAGAGTTAGCATAATTGTCCTCTGGGCTTATATAAAGGAAGACTGAGATCTGAAATATAAAGTTTGTTGTGCAATTTGTTTTAATTCATCTGGTAATCTAGCTAGTAACCTAGCAATCTAGTCTAGCTGACACTATAGACTTAGCTCACTTTAATAATATAGGTCTTCAATAGATAAACTTACCATCATTATACTACACTTTAATGTTCATGTCCATCTTTATTGGGGCGTAAATGATTAAAACATGTATCTATCTGTAAGGTTTATTTTTTCTTCATGTAACAGCATGTCTTTGTTTTAGTATACAGTTTTACAAATGGTATCATATCCAAAAACCCCACATAAGCTATGTGTGTTCGTGTGTTTTAATTTTAAAAAACTATGTTTTGACAACTGTAGCTATATATGTTTGTAGGTTACAAAGTGTTGTTCTGATTTTTAATTAAATCAAGCCAATTAACATTACCTCAAATATTTACATTTTCTCTAATGATAGCATTTGAAATGAACTCTCATGGCAAAATTGAAATGTGTAGGTTATTGGAAACATGGTTATATTCAGTATGCTGCATCATAGCTCAAAATAGTCAAATAAATCAAATTTATTTTTCCTGTCTATCTCACCAAAATGTTGTGTCTTCTGGTTACATATTGTATTCCACAATGGTGGTATTAAGTTTCAACATAACTGACAGTGTACTGTTATCTCCTTCCCTCCATGCTATCTTTTGCTTTTTTGATAACTGCCATTTTAACAGGTATGAGATGACATCTTATTCTGATTTTAATTTGTGTTTCCCTAATGTTTAGAGATGATGAGCCTCCCGCCTGTATCTGATAGCCACTCTAGCATCTTGTTTTGAGAAGTGTCTATTTACATACTTTCCCCATTTCCTAATGACTTTTTCTTGATCCTTTTGTATATTTATTCATGCTCCTTATCTGAATTAATTTCTTACTAGGTGCATAGTTTTCTTATTTTTTGAATTATATAGTTCTTTAATCTTAAAATGATCTCAATATTCCATGAAGAGAACACATACAGAGACAGTAAGATATCTGTACAGTGGTCAAAACTTAAAATTAGTTCAAAATTGTAGGTGCATAGTTTTCTAGCATAATCCTAATCTGTTGTTTCTCTTCACTCTGTTTGTCATTCATGTATTTTGATTCTAATCCCTATGTGCTGATTACTTTTTGTCAACTTAGCACAAATTAGAGTCTTCTGGGAAGAAGGAACACAATAGAGGAAATGTATCCATCCAGTTGAGCTGTGGAAATGTCTAGGGACATTTTCTTGATTCATGATTGATGTAGGAGGTCCCAGTCCATAGTGGGCAGTGCCATCTTTAGGTAGATAGGTTGTGCTGCATAAGAAAAGTAGCTGAACAAGCCATAGAGAGTGAGCTAGAAAACAGCAGCCCTCCATAATCTCTACTCCACGTCTGTCTCCAGACTTCTGCTTCAATGCCTGTTTTAGCATCCATCAGTGATGGACTGTAAACTGTAAGATGAAACAGACACTCTCCTTCCCATGTTGCATTTTGGTTATAGTGTTTATCACAGCAAAAAACAGGAAACCAAGTCACCTATATTTGCTTTTTTTCTTTCTGTTTTTTTTTTTTCCCTTTGCCTTTGAATAGTAACTAAAAAGAAAATCACTGTATGGCCAATGTTGTGTAGCTGTTTATTCTGTTTTTCCAAGCTTTTATTCAGTTACAAGGCTCATACTTAAATATCCATTCATACTGAATTGACTGGCATTTTGGTATATTGGTATACAGTTTTACCAGCATATACTAAAGTTTTGCCAGCATATATTGAAGCAAATATGTCCTCACTATATGTTTAAAGACACTTTGCCAAAAATAAATTGAATATGGATGAGTGCATTTATTTTAATTTCTGGGCTCTCTATCCTGCTAAATTTTGTCATTTGTCTATTTTTCTGGAAATATCATAGCATTTTAATTACTAATAATTTTACTATAGATTAAAACCAGGTATCTCCTACTTGTTTTATTTTGCTCATAACTGTCTTGGATTTACTTTTTTATTTTGAGATAGAACCTTACTGGACATATAGCTCAGTCTGGTAAGGAACACACTGTGTTTTGGCTATTATCAATAATGCTGTTATGAACATAGTTGAGGAAGTGTCCTTGTCACATGATTAAGCATCCTTTGGGTATATGCCCAAGTGTGGTATCACTGGGTTTTGAGGTAGATTGATTCCCAGTTTTCTGGGAAACCACAATTCTGATTTCCACAGCAGTTGTATAAGTCTGCACTCCCACCACCAATAGAGAAATGTTCCCCCTTACTCTATATCCTCTGCAGCATAAGCTGTCATTAGTGTTTTTGATCTTATCCATTCTGATAGATGTGAGATGGTATCTCAGAGTACTTTTTGTTTGAATGCTCTGATGACTAAAGATGTTGAGTAATTTTCCTTAAATTTTCTTTCAGCCATTTAAAATTATTCTGTTCAGAAATCTCTGATTAGAATTGAACCCCATTTTTTATAATTGGGTTATTTGATATTTTAATGTCTAGTTTCTTGAGTTCTTTATATATTTTGGAGATTAGTCCTCTGTCAGATGTGGGACTAGTGAAGAACTTTTCCCATCTTGCAGGCTGCAGTTTGTTTTATTGACTCTGTTTTGCCTTGCAAAACCTTTTCAGTTTCAGGATGTCCCATTTATTAGTTGTTGATCTTAGTGTCTGTGCTATTGGTGTTGTATTCAGCAAGTAGTTTCCTGGGCCAAGTCATTCAAGGCTACTTCCCAATTTGTCTTTTATCAGGTTCAGTGTAACTGGATTTATGTTGAGGTCTTTGATCCACTCAGACTTGAGTTTTATGCAGGGTGATAGAAATGGATCTATTTGCATTCTTCTACAAGTCAACATACAGTTATGCCAGCACCATTTGTTGAAGACGCTTTTTCTTATTCTATTGTATAATTTTGCCTTCTTTGTTCACAAATCATGTGTTCATAGATGTGTGGATTTGATGGGGCCTTCAATTGATTCCATTGATCCATGTGTCTGTTTTTATTACTATAGCTCAATAATAGAGCTTGAAGTCAGCAATGGTGATGCCTATGGAAGTGATTTTCTTGTACAGGATTGTTTTAGCTATCTGAGTTTTTTGTTTTCCCATATGAAGTTGAGTATTGTTCTTTCCAAGTCTATGAAAAAATGTATTGGGATTCTAATGGGAGTTGTATTGAATCTGTACATTGCTTTTGGTAAAATTGCCACAAAAATCTTCATTGTCAATAAATGTAGTGATTTTTTGCATGTTGAATTTGAATTCTACATTTTCATGAAACTTTATCAGCTTTTAGGCTTTGTGGGATCTTCAGGGTTTTCTGTATAGTAGAGGGAAAGATATATAAAGGAACTTCTCTTTAGAAAGGTATCTTAGGTAGGTCTAAGATTATTTCTCATGAAAGGGATCAGATATCCATGGATGATTGGAAATAACAATAGTATCTATTTTTTATATAAAATTGTTTCCTTATCCAAGCTCCCTTAAGCAGAGAATCATTTTCAATGGTGAAATTTGAGCTACTTTAGAAAAAAGTTCAATCCCTTATTGTTATTTTCCAACATATCATTCAGACAAATAATTCTCTTCAGGTGTCACAAGGTAAGAAAAAAATGTAAATTTGAAAAAATCTCTTCAAAAACAAAGGAAGATAATTTCCTTGTTAATTAACTCTGCTAGCATCTTGTATCTGTCATTTTATTCCTTCAAAATCTAAATGCTTGCTTCTTAATTTTTTCTTTCTGTAGTGTAGAAGAAAAATGGCTCATTATAAATCATCTTTTGGACAGGAAACATAGATATTTATTGGCTAAATTTGCTGTTATTGCACTAACCACTTATGATGCCTGGAAAAGTATTTTAACTTGAAAAATACCTATGAATATTCTTATCAAAATTATATGGCTAAAACATCATTTGCTTATTCTGATCGAGATTATGTCCACATAAGATCAACATTGTTGGGTACATGGTTCTTTGATAGGAGAGTTCATTCTGTATATATGTTTCTCATACTGGTTAATGAATAAAGCACTGTTGGCCAATAGGAAAAGAAGATAGGAGGGACTAGGAGACAAGGAGGAAAGAGGAAGTAGTAAGGAGGAGTCAAGATGGAAGATGGAGAGAGTAGAACGCCAGTGGCCTCTCTCTCTGGTAAGATAAGACCGCGTGAAGATTAATAGAAATGGATTAATACTTAAGAAAGAGCTAGCCAATAAGAAACTAGTACCTGGCCAACAGAATTATATCAAATACAGAGTCTCAGTGTGTTAATTGGGGCTGGCATGGCGGCGGAACAAGACCAGACGGTGGGCGGAAAAACCTTACTCCTTACAGTTCTTATTCTTCATACAATACTAAACAAGTAAGACATAGCTCAGTAAAAATATACCACATGATATTTGTCTTGTTCCACATTCTAGAAATAGGAAAATTACAAGATTTATATTTTAGAGTATATCAAGTAGTATGTAATGAACACAAGTCAACTAACTCTTGATGGAATCATTTTGTAGGACATCAACAAATAGTTTTTGGTTGCCCATGATTCAGTCAAAAACAATCTATTAAAAATTGAAATAAAAATCACCATATACTACACCATCAAAAACTATGAAGAGGTTAGAGACAAACATGGTGAAGGGTATGTCAGTCTTACACAGCAAAAATTATGTGACATTCCCTGGAGAACTGCAACCCCAATTGAAAACCCCAAAATAATTCTCTTTTAGAAATATATAGGATCATTTTAAAATTATAATGAAAATACAAAAACAAAACAAAACAAAAGACCTAGCAGTGTTAAAACAGTACAGGAAAGAAAGTGCAAAGTTGTCTGTCAGGCTGCTTTGACAGACTACAGCCAGGATTTCTGAATCTTCTTCAAATCCCCCATGACAGCGCCCCTTACCAGCAGGAAGTAGTTTGGAAAGAACAATGCCCAAATTCCCAAATATTGTCTATAAATGTTTTTTTTTTCATTTAAATGGACTTGGTTATATAAAATAAAATAATAAAAAAAAAAAAGAAAGTGCAAAGTTGGAGACTAATCCTACTGACCTTCCATGTGCCTTAAAGGAATGATAAACAAGATCTTATGTTCTGAAAGTAAGATATACAAATAGATCTGAGGAGCCCAGAATGTAACCTACATGCTAGTCATTTTTACTATAACAAATACCATAGACATGTAACTTAGCCAAAAGAAACAAATTTCCTTACAGTTGTGAGGACTATAAGTCTGAAATCAGGGACATAATGGTCACTTTCTTGGCTGCAGACTTCTTGATATGTGCAGTTAGAGTGTTTGCAGCTCTGGGTATCTCTTTTTACAATAGTTGCCATTCCACAATGTGGGCCTCAGTCACACAACCTCCTCACCCAAAGCCAAGTGTCTCCCAAAGGCTCCATTTCCAAAATGTCATGAGTTTGAGAACTTCTAGATATGATATTTTTAGTATACACCATTCCATTCCTAGATTTCGTTGTTGATTTTCAACAAATGTTCAAAGCTAATTTTGTTAAGAAATGTTAACACCTTATGACAAATGGTGCTGACACCCATGGATACACATTAGATAAATAAATAACTTGGATCCATAATGTGCATCTCTCACACAATAGAGCAAAATGATTTACATGTCTAAATATCAGTTACAATTTAATAAATTTTTAAGGTAAAAAAATCCATTATAAATTCTTTTAAACTTCGGTTAGGTTAAAAGTTTTCTTTCTTAGTAGGTCATGGTGGTTCATGCTCTTAATCCTAGCACTCAGAAGGTGAGGCAAGTGGATCTCTGAGTGCAAGACCAGCCAGTATAGAGAAAGCTTTGGGACAGGCAGGGTTACATAGCTAAGCCCTGTTTTGAAAACACAAAAGTTTTCTTAGATAATGACATTACATTATGATTCTTTGGAGAAACAAGGACGACTAATTAAATGTCATTAACAATAAAATTTCCTAGGAGATAGTTAGGTAGCTTAGTGATAGAGCCTACCATGACCACCCTCAACTCTTAACTCCAGCACTGACAATCAAAATTTATTGTGTAAAAGCCACTGTCAGTTATGCAAGAAAAAAAAACTGGACAAAATATTTGCAATCACATACTCAAGAGCAGAATTTGTTCCCAGTTTCCCAAACTCTTAAATATCAACAATGAGAAAGCTAACAGCCCAATGTTTTTAAATGAGTGAGGGATGTGAGCCCACAGTTTAGAAAACTGATGGCAAATTAGCATGAAATATTAAATATGACTGATGTTAGAAAAATAAAAATAAAATCAATGAAATATTTTCATGCAAATATTAAAGTGCCTAAAATTAAAGCAGTTGACCACACCATGTGTTTGGGGGTATGTGGTGCCATTAGAACTTTCATGCAGTGTTGATGGGAGTGTAGTAAACTTGAGAAATGACTCTTCTTCAAAATTTAAAATAAAAATAGTGAGTATACCACCTGACATCCAATCCACTCATTGCCAATTCTAGCTATTTAAGAGAAAGCTTATGTCTATACAAATTTGCACACAAATTTTGTTCTTATTAACAAATAGCCTATATTTGGAAAAACTTATATGTCCACTAGTAAATGAATGAATAGATAAATTGTGGTACAACCATACAATGAAATAATACTGAACAGTAAAATGACTGAAGTATAAGCACACTCAATCAGCCTAGGTATCTATTAAATAATTGTAATTAATGAAAAAGACCAAATAAAATGGAGAATCTATTTTGTAATTTCATTTATCTATGATTCCTAAAGATACTAACTAATCTGTAGATAAACAGAGCACACCATGGGGATAGGAGTTGACATAAGTAGATCTTATAAAAAGATACTAGGAAACCTTTGGGGAGATGCTTAGGTTCATCATATTGATTATTAATTAGAGTGTCTACAAATGTCAATGGTCTTTACTTTGTACTCTTCAAATATGTACAGTTTATATGAATCAGACCTCATTATTAAAGTATTAAAATTCACTTAAAATCTTAATGCTATCCTTGAGGTAATCAAGCATGTGAAGGGAACTAACTCCCCTGTGGCTCATTAACCACCACTACTTCTACTGTTCTATGCACAGGAGACTTGGAAATCTCTCATTATGAAACTACATTTCTAATGAATAAATTTAATTGAAAAGCTTAATTTTTGTGGAGGAAAAATTTTGAATATCATTATATGAAATATAAAATACATACAAGATCACATATCATATATGTAATGTATCATTTATAATTAAATATCATTATATATTATAAGTAACATATACAATTATATATATAATATATATGCATATATTATATATTGTGATCAAATTAGGGTAATAAGCTCTTCCACCCCTTCAAACATCAACATTTCTATGTGTTGAGAACTTTTGTGTTCTTCTATTTATCTTAGGTATATCATATATCTGTTCTTTAGTGAAGTAGAATGTTCTTCAATCTGTGTTCTGTTACACCTAACTTGTTTGTACCTCTCCCCCACCCTCTTCCACTTCCAGACTCTAGTGTCCACTTTCCCCATATGTTCTTTTATAAGACTGAATATTTGTTTATGTGCTTGAGGTGATTTGATTCTTGTCTTTCTGTGTCTATATTATTTCATTTAATATAAGTGACTTCCATAATTGCAACTGCAAATAGTAGAATGCCCATCTTCTTGTAGCTAATGCTATCCCTGTGTGTGTGTGTGTGTGTGTGTGTGTGTGTGTGTATACTACTTTTCTGTTCATTCATTGGTAAGAATTTGGTTATTTTAATTCTTTATTTCATGAAGAGTGTGGAGGGGTAAGCAAGAGGGTTCAGTTATCTTTTTAATATAATGACATAATATGTGAAGATATAAAGATATAAATGTTTCTATAGAGTGTTGGGTTTTTATTGGTCTATTTTGCTCAGTGAATTCTTAATACCTTTGTCAAAACTCAGTTGTCTATAAATATGTAAGTTGCTTTCTTTTTAGCTGGTCCATGTGTCAAGTTTGTTTCTAGATTCATGAATTTTTAGTTTATGTGTATGTGTGAGCACCTACATATATGGATGAGCATACCAGTGGTCCTGGAAGCCAGAAAATGGTACTGCACACCCTGTAACTAGAATTGCAGGTGGTTGTAAGCCATCCCATATAGGTGATAAGAATTGCACCTATGTTCCCTCAGAGAGCAGCAAGCCATCTTTTGTTTTAGATATATTTATTTTATTTTGTGTCTATAACTGTTTTGCCTGCATATATGTACATGCACCATACAAAGGTCTAGTACCCATAGAGGTCAGAGTAAGACATTGGTTTCTCTGGAACTGGAGTTAGGGATACCTGTGAGCCACCATGTGGATGCTGGAAACAGAATTTGGGTCCTCTATAATTACAAGTGCTCATAGACCCCAGCCAGACAGCTGGGAAACCAGCATAGGACTGAACCAGACCTCCTGAATTTGGGTGGAAGTTAGGAGGCCTGGGTAGTCTAGGGGGCCTCTTACAGTGGAACCAGTATTTATTCCTAGTTCATGAATGTTCATTTATTCCTAGTCCATTCTTCCATGGATGGATACTCTCTCAGCCTAAATACAATGGGGAGGGCGTAGGCTCTGCCTCAAATGATGTGGCAGACTTTAATTATCCCCAGGGGAAGGCATCACGCTCTCTGGGGAGTTGATAGGGAATAGGAGAGGAGAGGGAGGGGATCAGTGGGGGGGGAATGAGAGGATGGGAGGGAGATGGAACTGGGATCGATATTTAAAATGAGACTGTTTTTAATTTAAATAAAAAAATTTCACGCTTAAAAAAAAAGCCAAATGATCTCTCCAGTCCAGCACAGTGTTACAGGTAGTTGACATAAAATAGTTATTGTTTTGAAAGCACTTATATAATCACTTTGATAATGAAAAAATATTGTAGAGTTGATTAAGAAATACTCCAAGAAATCATATACAAAACATAAATATATATAAATATTTTATATTTTTATATACACTTTATATAATATATTATTTATATAATTGTGTGTGTGTTGTTATCTTCCTTATTATGTATATTTCAGGGTGGCTTAATCTTAAATCATTCCTCTAACCTTACCTCCTGATTCCTGGGAAAACCGGCATACACTGTCTTACCCAGTTCTGGTCTTATGTTTTTTTCATCACTTGTTTTAATTGTAGAGATCTTTCACTTTTTGGTTACATTTATTCCTAGAAATTTTTGTAGCTATTACGAATATAATTAATTCCTTGATTTCTTTTCCAGCAAGCTAATTATTGATACATAAAAATGTTTCTGTCTTTTATAGAGAGAATTTGTGTCATTAATTTTTTACGTGCTTATCAATTCAACAGTCACTTGATGAAGTATTAAGTTTTTACAAAAGTAATTATTACCTGCAAATATAGATAATAACTTCCACTTGTAATTTGGACAACTTTTATTTCCTTCTCTAACCTAATTGGCTCAATAAGTATAAAAACATGCATAGCTTCAACTTTGCCCCAGGCCTGGTTTTCCCTAACAAATTAAATGTAATTATGAAAGAAGTACAAGTTTTACACTTCTCCCTTTCCCTTTCAGAAGAATGATGCCTGTCAGCTTCACATTCTAGGCCCTTTTGTGTTCAAAGCTTGTCCTACGAGTTATCATGGGTACTTTGACATTTTCTAGAATATTCTTGTGTCTGTATTGAATACCCTCAGAATCAGTTGATGACCATTGTATCTAATGCTGATCAGTCAAATGATTTTGTTTAAAGGAAGATTAAGTATGAAAATGGGGAATCATTTGTAAACAGGTGATGAGGTAGCTTGTATTTTTAATTTCATTATTCCCTCCACGATTCAGAGTGGACTATGGATATCTGTATCTCTCCTAAGAGTTGAATATTCTAACAGGAAAATTCCACTGGACAAGAGCCTTTGGGGAAAATTCTCCTTCTTTGCCAACACATCCTTCTCTATGAGTTTCTCTGTTAAGAGGACTTTTATGTTCCTTGCCACCCAGGCTTGAGTTTTAAGGACAATCTCTACACCTCTTCCCTCTGATATAGCCCTGCCTCTTCCTTCTTTGGTCCTCCTGTTTTTATTTATTTATTTTTATGTTTTTGTTTTTCTCGAGACAGGGTTTCTCTGTGTTGTTTTGGAGCCTGTCCTGGAACTCGCCTGTAGATCAGGCTGGCCTCAAACTCACAGAGATCCGTCTGCGTCTGCCTCTGCCTCCCCGGTGCTAGGATTAAAGGTGTGCCCCACCACCGCCAGGCTTAGTCCTCCAATTTTATTGATGCTTCTATAGGATTTTTCATTCATTCCCTTCTCTCTTTAATTGAATTTTTCACTGTACTTAAGACTTTTTCCTAACTTGTATTTCGTGCCATTTAGATTTATGTTCACTTGACTTATATCCCAGGATATCAAGCCACTACCTTGCTAGGCCCAGGGAAGTATAGGCCCTGCTGTGGTCCTCAGCTTTGCCTTCAGGTCCTAGAGCCTCCTCTCAGCTATGATTCTTTCCCAGTGAAAACTGTTTTCTTGTTAACTGCTGTGATAAACACCATGACTGAGGCATTGAGGCACCTTGTAGAAGAATTTGGGCTTACAGTTCCAGAAAGACTACAGTCCATCATGGCAGAGAAGCATGGCAGCAGACAGCAGGCCCATGGTAGCAGCAGGAAGCTGAGAGCTCTTGCCTCTAAATGCAGATATGAAGCAGAGAGGGTGAACAGGAAATGGGCTAATACTGTGTAATCTCAAAGCCTGCCCCCCAGTGATGTACTTCCTGGCAACAATGCCTCACCACCTAATTCTACCTCTACATCCCAGAGACTCCCCTCACCACCTAATAGTGCCTCCACCTGGGAATCAAGTGTTTGAATACCAGAGCTTATGGGGGACATTTCCCATTCAAACCATCACAGAAAGAATCTTTGTAGTCAGGGAGATATGTCCACCAGAGGCCCGCTCAGCTGCCTGTTGACCATTTTGGGCAGGAAGGACTGTACGATCTAGGGCATCCTTATCCTTTCAAGATCTGGGATGGTTCTTTTGCCATATCCTTCCTAGTACATGCCTCTTTACCATTTCATAGTGTACCTGATATTCGTTTATAAAGTCTTGCTTATCCTCCTTGGTATATTTTGATTGAGTTCTCAATAAATTTTCTTACGATTATACAACCAAAAGTGATCCTTACACATAAAGGCTTGAGCAATGTCCCATTTTAAATATGCCACATACATCACAAATACTTGAATAAGTGTTGAATTGCTGTGGTGGATTTTTCAGTGTAAAAGGTTTGTAAGGTGGTCCCAATTTTTGAGGATGGTCTCTTAAATGGGAGAGGCAGTTGGGGTGAACATCAGTTTCTGTGATAATATACTTCTGCTACTGTCATGAATGGAAAAATGGAAGGGACATGTAAATACGCCATACTGTTCTTCCAGCCCTAGCACAATGCTGCCTTGGGTATCATCTCACAGTTTCTCTATTTGCAATGTGCATGATACCTATATTTCAACTTGCAAAAAAAAATGCTACATTCTTTCCTCTGTGTTAGCCTTTTATATTCATCCTTCCTGTCTATCCTACAGATAAGCACTTAATGGTACTTAGAATTTCACACTGGTGGTATGTGGAATATTCCACAACAAATAATGAGAATGTACCCTATATTTTTGAAAAAAAATTAATTTTAGTTGTTCTTAGTTTTTTTTTTTAAACTTTCCTAATGAAATTAAAGGATGATTTATTCTAGACTGGCAGTGTTCTTGTTGCTATGGCAAATAAAACAAATGTATCTACTCGAGATAGGGTATATGATAAATAGTTACAACAAAACACATGCTATCTGAACTTAATTTTGAGTCATATGGTGAAGTGGTGAGCATGTAGTGCTGTATATAATAAGGTTGTTCACATACTGATCATTATTGAAATTTAAAAACAGGTATACTACCATTTTTTGTATTTTTTTCTCTTTCTCTGTATAGATTTAAAATTTCCATAACACACTGTGACTAAACCTACCCTAATCTTCTTAATTTGAGATTATTTTCCACAAGCTAAACTGTTATGAAATAACTAAAATTATTTTTGTATTTTTCCTATTATAAATTTATCCTAAACCTAGCATAGTATTTTGGAAGTTGACACTAAATAGTTACTGTTTGGAAACCATTTATACAATCACTTTGCTAATGGAAAAAAATACTGTAGCACTGACTAAAAAATAAGAACAAGGAAATTCCAAGAACGCATATCATCTAGAAAACATCAAACAGACTCACATTATATTTTACAAAATTATTTCTCGGTTTAAAAAATGCCAAAGGATGCTTTCTTTAATAATTTCATGTTTAAATAATTGACTTAAAGACGATTAATCAGGAAATTACTCACATGAAATTGCCACGTTGAATTATTTCACAGAAGTGGTTGACTGACAAATTCAGGGATAAGATTAGTGGGATGAAAGAATGAAATAAAAGTCTTATCATATTTTCAGTGGCCACTCATAGGTCAACATGTTTTTAATGGTTGCTCATATCTCATCAGAATGCTTTGTCTAAAGAGCTTTGGGATGGGTGTGAAATTGCCCAGGAAATTCGATGTGAATTTTTTTTGTGTTAAACCTTATAATGAAGAATTAATCATAGTCTAGTGATATTAGTAAATATACCTACAGGCATAAAGAAGCAGGCAAATGTACAGGAACATCAAGCAGGCTCTAAAACAGAAGCCTTCTGTTGCTTATTTTCTTCTGCCTGGGCTGGATTTTATATTGACATTTTATTTTTTGAATCCAAGTTTATGTGGGTACTCAATAATAGGATTTCATTTATCCCTAATGGGTTGTAAAGAACATTGTTAAAGGAACGTGGAGAGGTTTCTGTTTAAAGAGATTCTCTACGGAATTGGTTGGTTTAGAACACCAGCAAATGAAGAAGGTAAAACGGAGGGTTAGGCACAGCTCACTTGGAAAATGACTGCTGCACATGCTTGAGACCCAAGTTCTATCACCAGACTCCCTGCGAGAGGCTAGGAGTGGTACCTCACACTTGTCATCCCAGCGTCAGGGTAGGCAGAGACGGGTGGATCACTGGAGCTTGCTGGCTAGCCAGCCAGTCTAATCTAGTTGACAAGTTCTAGGCCACTGAGAATACTGTTTCAAGTAACAAGGTAGATCATTCCTGAAGAAGAGTATACAGAGTTGACTTCTGGCCTCTATACTTGTTTGCACACGAGTACACCTAAACATATGCACACAAAATACACAAGTAACTAACTAAGTAAGTAAATAAATAAGAGCAATAACATTTGCTATAGTACCTGAAATATGAATTTCACTTACTAAATGCAGTAAAAATAAAATTTGTTCATACAAGATGCATGCTAGGCAAAGGAGATGAAAGATGAACAGTTCAAAATTTCATTTATCTACCTTAAGTTCAGCAATTCCACTCTTAGGCATATACCCAAAGGTTGCACATTCATACCACAAGGACATCTGTGCAACTATGTTCATAGCAGCATTATTTGTAATTGCCAGAATCTAGAAGTAACCTAGATGCCCCTCAACCAAAAAATGGATAAAGAAAATGTGGTACATTTATACAATGGATGGGGCTGGAGAGATGGCTCAGAGGTTAAGAGCACTTGCTGCTCTTCCAGAGGTTTTGAGTTCAATTCCCAGCAACCCCATGGTGGCTCACAAACATCTATAGTGAGATCTGGTGCCCTCTTCTGGCTGCAGGCATACATTTATATAATGGAATACAAAAACAATGAAATCTTGAAATTCACAGACAAATGGATGGGATAGAAGAAACCATCCTGAATGAAGCAACCCAGACCCAGAAAGAAAAGCATGGCATGTACTCACTCATAAGTGGATATTAGAGATAGAGTAAAAGATACCCAGCCTACATTCCACAACCCCGGAGAAGCTAGGAAGCAAGGAAGACTCTAAGAGAAACATACATCAACACTCAGAGAAGGGGAAAGAGACAAGATCTCCTGAGAAAACTGGGAGCATGAGAGGAGTGGGGAGGGAGATAGAAGGAAGAGGAGCAGAGAGGAGAACATGAGGGATCAGGAAGACCAAGGAGAGGGAAGAATAGAGAAGATCAAGTAAAGAGGTACCATAATAGAGGGAGCCATTATAGGTTTAAAGAGAAATCTGGCACTAGGGAAATGTCCAGGGATCCTCAAGGATGACCACAACTAAGATTCTAAGCAATAGTGGAGAGGCTACCTTGAATGCCCTTCCCCTATAATGAGATTCATGGCTACCTTAAATGCCAGCATAGAGCCTTCACCCAGTAGCTGATGGAAGCAGAAGCAGAGACTCACAGCTAAACACTGAGCCTAACTCTTGGAATGCAGTTGCAGTGTGAGGAGTGATGAGCAACAGAAACAGCTGATCTGAGCAAGTGGGAGCTCATGGACACCAGACTGATAGCTGGGTAACCTGCATAAAACTGAACTAGGCCCCCTGGACATAGGTGTCTGTTGGGAGGCCAGGGCAGTCTATGGGACCTCTGACAGTGTAATCAGTATTTATTCCTAGTCCACGGATTTTAGGAGCCCATTATGGAAGGTTACTCTCTCAGTCTTGAGCACCTAGGCTCTGTCCCAAATGATGTGACAGACTTTGATGATCCCCCCATGGAAGCCCTCCCTGGGGAGTGGATGGAGGATGGGATGGGGGGTTGGTGGAGGTCATGGGAGGATGGGAGGGAGAGAAAACTTGGATTGGTATGTAAAATAAGATTGTTTTTAATTTAAATAAAAAACAGAAAAAATAATTGAAGAGGAAAAAAATTATAAAGAAGAATATCAGGGGCTGGAGAGATGGCTCAGCCATTAAAGGCTAGTTTCACAACCAGAAAAAAAAAAATATCAGATTCTATCTGTCTCCTTCAGAGTTTCATTTGTTTAGATTAGCATGTAAGTAGCAGGACTAATGCAGAAGGCATTTCCATATTGCTTTTTTCAGTTTGGACATTTTGCAGAGTTGGCTCATAATCATCTTTCTCTACTTTAACATACTAGTATAAATGTGTTTACACTTCTTTCATTAATATAATTCTTTTTCTGTACCATGTGACTATATTTTGAGCACAGTATATCCTCTTGTTCCTAAAACCCCTGAAGTGTATGTATTAAGAATGAGGGCATTTATTTATTATACATATGTGAATAGTTAACAAAGAAACTTAACATAGATGTAATATCTCACTTTTGGTGCCACTTAATTTGGGTCAGTCTGATATATTCTCATGGATAGATACTTTTTATTTAGGAACCATATACAGAATGTTATATTGTAATATATTGACCCTGCAGGTATCACAGGCAAGAGAAAATACACATGTGTCCCTTCTTGGTGATGTTAATTATTCAGATCACTCAGCTATAAAGTTGCTCCTCTTCTTCACTGAAGAGTATGAAACATTCTTTTCTTTGTAGCTAATACAGTGTCTGTAGAAACAGTGTATGGTTCCTCAATCAAGCTAGCATGCCTCTTGAGTTAGCATTCATTAAGCCCATCTTTTACAAGATTGCAGAAAACTGCCGTTATAGTGCTGTTCCATTTGATTAATTATCACTAAGCCTACAGATTATTACTTTACTCAATATGTGATCACTGCTTTGACCTTCAGATCTGAGCATCTATGACTTATCCATTCAGTCACACCATTAAGCAGGTGTGGCCCATCCATTTAGCCTAGCTCCAGAGGCTAATGTGACTCAATTATTTCTTGATAGCTTTCTTACAGCACATATGTACCAGCTTCTTTTTTTGCATATTCTTGTCTCATTTTTTTTCTTCAGGAGTCCTGCTTCCTTTAGTATAGAATGATTATAAAGTACTGAGAGCTACATATGGCATGTGTTCTTATTCACTGAATAAAAATAGGAAATCAGGACCTGTGTATTTTTGTCTGTGTATGGTGTGTGAGTGTGTGTTCTTATTTATTCATTAATTTGATTTTTTTTCCTAAGTGCTAGTATGATCAGCATCTAGTACCTATAGGCTATATAGACTGAGAGTGAACTTAAAAAGAAAAAACTAGCAACTAACAGTAGTAGTATAAATGGAATAATAAAAAAAACACTATAACTGTAAAAAAAATTTATTTTATATTTCAATGTTTACCAACCTTATTTTCTTGAGTTAACAATTTTCAGCAACAGACTGATTGAAAAACTCTTTAAAAGATGCATCAAATTGAAATCTTTATTTTTTTTCCTCTTTCCAGATGTTTATTTCACAGTATCCTTAAATGTTACAATATCTTTATGAAAGAAAGAACTTACAAAATATACCATGAGTAATCAGTCACTCTTTTCATTATGAGAGGGAAATCGCAAATGAATGAGAAAGGAAATCTGGATCAGAAGCAGAGATATCAAGAGATAGATGGATGGTATATAGAGAATAAGTATGAGTACACTTATATTTGTGGGTTAAGATGTGTTTGTATAGATGAACATATATATGTATACATATACATATATATTCATACATACACATATAATATATATAATATTGTATTCACTAAGGCTAAGTAATAGCATATCCCCTACAAATTCCCAGATCTTGATTTCAAAGTATCATTTTTGAGTAAGAGAAAGTAAATCTCTTTGGAGGAATGAGTGACTCTCCACCCAGTGAAGAAAGATATTGGATAATCTTGAAATACCATAAAAGCAAATGCTTTGAAAGAAACAAATAAACCAGGTACCTGGGGCTAAAGCTGGAAGTAACCATTATGAGAAAGGTAACACAAATTTTGAAAGACAAATGTTACATGTTTTCCCTCATAAGCAGATTCTAGTTTTGATTCATTAGTTATGTGTGTTTAAATTGTGATACCCATAAAAGTCAGAAAACTACTAAGAGGCAGTGGGAAGATCTTTCAAGAGAAGGGGATAGAAACATGTAATATGAAGGTTAAAAAGTTGAAAATAGAACAGGAAGAGTTGGATGGAGTGGAAAATGGTAGGGAAGAGTAAAAGAGTATTGGGAAAGATGTCTAACACTGGAAAACTTTGGAAATCCCACATAGAAAGCTGCTACTGTAGAATACACACGCACACACACACACACACACACACACACACACACACACATACAAAGGATTATATAAGGGGTTTGAATGAAGTTATCCTGTAAAGTATAATAGTTCCTCACCCAGATACCATAGGCTCTTAAATAAGAAGTCCGGCATCAAGTATGGGTTACCACCTAAATAATCCATGTGTCCCCAAACATTCCAGGCAATTGCCAATGCTCTTGGATACCTCAAAGATCCTGATGTTAAGACTCTGATACAGAAGTTATCATATACTTGAGTTATAGAACATGGGGAAAAAATAAAGCCAATACTGATTTGAAGCCTCATCCCAACTGGCTGCTCTCATACTTCTAGAAGGTACAGAGGAGAAAATCATCATAGTTTGTGTATAGCTGTGAACCCTGAGAGATACAATAATGACTAGAATAATGAAATATGCCTATTGATGCAATAGTGGCACAATTGTTATGGGAGTAACCAACCATATTCTGTTTGGATTTAAAGCCCAATTCATTCTAAGAGGTAGAACCCATGTCTGATACTGTTGGGTAAGTTGTAGGACCTAGAAAGAAGCAAGTGCTTTTATTCCACCAAATAAACTAGTAATAAAATGCCCCCAAGTTCTTAACTTGTAAGTTAATGCCATCTTGCAACACTTATCAAAGAAGCTTCTTTGTGCAGTAGGAAAGAAGCAAGTGCTATTATTCCACTGAATAAACTAGTAATAAAATGCCCCCAAGTTCTTAACTTGTAAGTTAATGCCATCTTGCAACACTTATGAAAGAAGCTTCTTTGTGCAGTAGATGGCGATGAATACAGAGACTCACAACCAGTCAACATACCGAGAGAAAACAGTTAGGCAGATTCTAGCTTTAAATGGGACATCTATATTTCACTTTTCCCATTCAGGGCTCCTGGAAGATAGAATGGAAAGATTGTAAGAGACAGAGGGAGCAGACATCTGTAGCAAAACAATTTTTGCTACAGACACAACATTGATGTTGCAAACATGAATGCATAGTGGTTGTGGCTGCAGGCACAAGATCTACACAAAATCAAACCAGCCAAAATCCCAGAATAAATTGGGGAGGGGGCTCACAAACTTCCACTTTTGAGGAGTTTTTGGTAACCGATGGCACCTGAGGGAGGATGCAATTGTTTTAGTCCAGGATGCAGACTCTGAGAGTCTACTTATATCAATGGATGGTCCTACATCTATGTCCATATAGGCAGAACTAAATAGACTCAGTGGTTATTTAAAAAATGAAAGACAGACCAGCAGTGGTGGTGCACACTTTTAATCCCAGCACTCTGGAGGCAGATCTCAGTGTGTTCCAGACCAGCCTGGTCTACAAAGTTCTAGAACAGCCAGGGATGTTATACAGAGAAACCATGTCTAAAACAAAACAAAATAAGTGAGAGTGTGTGACTGGACATGAAATTGGGAATGAAGAGATAATAATGGGGAATAGAATAGGACTTGGAAGGGAGGGAATGGCGAACTATTTGGTCCAAACTTATTATATGCCTGGATGTGTGTTATAAATATTTTTTAAAACATGTACCTGTAAAATTGACACAAGAACCAACAGACAAGGCTCCCAGTATACAAATGGAGAATAATCTTTGTAGTAAAATAAGTCATGATAACACTGGAATATAAACTAAGAAAATAAGTATTCACAAATGCATGTACCTATAAATAATTGAATGAATGGGAAGAAGGGACCACTGTTCTGTAGAATATTAAAAACTAAACATAAAAGAAGAGAGAATTACACAATGGCCATTAGGTCATCCAGACAATAATTGCTTCAGGCCAAACCCACTGAAGATGGTTAAGATCAGCTGGCTCTTAGGCTGAAAGCAGAAATTTTCAGTCTCAAAGTCTTTTCCTCACAATATGCATCACTAATTGAGGTGGTTGTTTTGCATATGTTTGCATAAACTGTGGAACAATTGTTTCTGAGCATGTGTGGTAGGTAATCACTAACTGCAATACCTTTTGGCAGGCTCTCAGTATTAAGGTTTAACTGGCTTATTATGTAAAACTAATATTCACGGCTAAACTTGTGAATGGTGAATTGCTGAGAGGCAAAAAGTTTGTTTTCACCTTCTGATAAAGTATATTAAAATAATGATAGCAAGTGAAGATAATAAGGCAAGGAGTACAATGTCTATGTTGTTTTCTATTGCTGCTTGATAAATAGCCATGAGTTTGGGAGATTAAAAACAACACCTGCTTACTTAGTCTGTAGTTTTTTTTTTTTTTTCTTGTTTTACATATCTATCCCAGTTCCCTCTCCCTCCCTCCCTCCCTTCTACTCTCCTTCCCTCCCATGTCCCCACCACCACCTTCTGATCCCATTGCTCCCCCACTCCACATGGGGGGATGATGTGTTCCAGGAGGGGTCAACAAAATCTGTCAAGTCATTAGGAGTAGGGACTAGGCCCTCCCTCCTGCCTCTAGGCTAAGGGAGCATCCCTCCATTGGGGAATATGCTCCCAAAGTTCTTTTGTGCTCCAGGAATACATCTGGTTCCACTGTCAGAGGTCCCTTAGACTTCCCAGGCCTTCTAACTGAGACCCATGTTCAGGGGGTCTGAGTCGGTCCAATGGTGGATTCCCAGCTATCAATCTGGGAGCCCATTAACTCCTTCTAGTTCAGGTCACCTGTCTCTGTGGGTTTCTGTAGCCTGGTCTTGTCCTCCCTCCCTGCCTCCAGATTCCAGTTCGGCTCAGTGTTTAGCTGTGGGTGAGGGCTCTGTGATGGCATATAAGTTAGTCATCAATCTCATTATCAGGGAAGGGCATTTACGGTAGTCTTTCTACTGTTGCTCAAATTATTAGTTGGGGTCAGTCTTATAGGTCTCTGGATATTTGTCTAGAGTCAGTTTTCTCTTGAAACCTATAATGGCTCCCTCTTTTATGGCATCTCTCTGTCTCTCTCTCTTGTCAATTCCTGACTCAATCTGCCTAGTCCCACGTGCTTTCCCCTCCTCCCCTTCTCTTTCTCCTAGCTCCCTTTCTACTCACTGCCCCCCCCACTCCCAATATGCTCAGGAAATCTTGTTCCTTTCACCTTCCATGAGGGACCTTGTATTCTTCCCTTTGTCCTAGTTTCTCTGACAGTGTGAATTATAGGCTGGCGATTCTTTGCTCTATGTCTCAAATCCATATATGAGTGAGTATATACCATGTTCCTCATTTTGTGACTGGGTTACCTCATTCAGGATGGTTTCTTCAAGTTCCAACCATTTGCCTTCGAATTTCAAGATTCCATTTTTTTTTCTGCAGAGTAGTATTCAATTGTGTAAATTTGCCACATCTTCTTTATCCATTCTTCAGTTAAGGGGCATCTAGGTTGCTTCCAAGTTCTTGCTATTACAAATAATACTGCTATAAACATAGTTGAACAGATGTCTTTGTTGCATGGTTGTGGATCATTTGGGTATATGCCTAAGAGTGGGGTCCTATGGTAAACTGATTCCCATTTTCTTGAGGAGTCACCATATTGATCTCCAAAATGTCTGTACAAGTTTGCACTCCCACCAGCAGTGGAGGAATGTTACCCTTTCTCCACATCCTCTCCAGCATGAGTCCTCATAGGTGTTTCTAATTTAGCCATTCTGGCAGGAGTAAGATGGTATCTCAGAGTTGTTTTGATTTGCATTTCCCTGATAGCTAAGGATGTTGAGCACTTTCTTAAGTGTCTTTCAGTCTTTTGATTTCCTCTATTGAGAATTCTCTCTTCAGTTCTGTACTCCATATTTTAATAGAGTTACTTGGTGTTTTGGTGACTAGTTTCTTGAGTTCTTTGTATATTTTGGAGATCAACCCTCTGTCAGATGTGGGATTGGTGAAGACATTTTTTTCAGTTTGCGGGCTGCTGTTTGGTCTTGTCAACTGTGTTTTGCCTTATAGAAGCTTCTCAGTTTGAGGAGGTCCCATTTATTAATTGTTGATCTCAGTGTCTGTGCTACTAGTCTGTAGTTCTGAAGAATTACCATTAGACTCGGAAGAGTTTTTTGGATACTGGAGTCTCTGGACTCTGAGGGAAGAATCAGCTTCCAATGTCTCTGTTGCTGTCGGCAGAATCCAGTTCCCGAAGGCTGTAAAGTTCAGTTCCCATTTCCTGGTTAATGGTCTTCAGTGTTAAACAGTGTTGTGTGCATGTTGCTTTCTTTGGAATGTTTTTCTGCATTGGGTTAGACATTGCTCAATTTTTAATTGTGAACTGTACAAGCTCACTTTATCTCCCTGTCTTAAAATCCACCCTGTTATATGACATAATGTACTCAAAAGAGCATCTATTTGTGGATTTAGGGGGCTTGGGGAAGGACATCTTTGGGAAACTACTTTAGGAATTCCATCTGTCATCATAGCCTTATTGTTAAGATTTAGTGCTCTCTTATTCACTTTTGTTTCTACATGGTGAGCAGTCTAAATATTTCCCCCTAAAAACGATGACATTGTGTGTGACAACATGGTCCACCATGCTAATGCCTGTCAGTGGAACATGTGGTCTCAGGCTAGGTTGGATCTGGTTTTATATTATAGAGAGTAGATTTTTTTTTTGACACAGGGTTTCTCTTTGGAGACTGTCCTGGAACTTGCTTTGTAGACCAGGCTGGCCTGAAATCACAGGGATCTGCCTGCCTCTGTCTCCCTGAGTGCTGAGGTTAAAGGAATGTACCACCACTGCCCAGCTGAGAATAGAATTTGAGCTAAACCATGTTTAGGAAGTTGGTGTAATCTAAAAAGAGGGTGGTAAAAATGCCCATAATTCATTGTACAAAATTATTATAGAATTAATAAAAAACGTCTATTAAAAGAAAGTAGTAAGGAAGCAATCGTAGTATATAACCATGAAATTTGACAGTTGATTTTCAGTGCATCAATTCCAAGATTCAAAATTGCTTTTTGAATGCCAATCAGATGTTTACTTAATTCTTAGCTAAATGAAAAAGGTTGCAACAGTGAACCTTACTTGATGTAGCTATAGAACTGTCCATTGATTACAAATGAGCCTGCATGTTGCAACATGAGCCCTTAAGGGTTTATTTGAGGCTCTTAAATTCAGTGTGTTTTCTCCTTTGTTCTTCAAACATAAATGCAGATTAACTAGTTCTTTTTTGTACCTCAGTGTCACCTGTGAGTGAGGAGGATTCAAATAGGGTTTGTAAAAGTGAGTGCATGTTTTAGTTGAGAATGTTTCCTATGTCCCTTCAGATGAGCCATGTCCTATTTACATCAGGTTCTAACTTATGCTAAATTTTATTTAAGTAATACTTCTGATACCTTCTGATTTTTGGAGCATAGCACTTGGTGCATACTACGATTTGAAGGATGATAGACTAAGAATAGATTTTTAAATTATGAATATTAATGTGGGTGGGGACCTGTGCACACACAATGGCACAAGGTAAGTAGTCAGGAGACAATAGTGGAGTGGGGTCACTTTTTTTTTTTACACAGGCTCTGAGGATTGAACTCAGATCATTGGGCTTGCATGATGAGCATGTGTCTGCTGAATCATACATAGCCCCAGCACTAAGAACAGATTTGTGTGTGTGTGTGTGTGTGTGTGAGAGAGAGAGAGAGAGAGAGAGAGAGAGAGAGAGAGAGAGAGAGAGAGAGAGAGAGAGAGAGAGAGATTCTGATATTCCTCCGGATATGCTTGGAAAAGCCCTGGTTCTGATGGGCAATATGATCCTTTTCTTTGACCTCCAAACTGTCAATTTATACATATGATGATATTTCTATGCAATAGCCTAAGCCCTTTATAAGTATCCTTGAGGTTCTTCACTGAGAATTTGCCCAGCATGTACATTCACAGATCCTTGATCAAAGTTGTACTCTCCCATTGAAATACAGAGTTTAGAAAATGTGTGTGTCCTCATATGAAATCCTATATGATGGGCAATGTCCAAATCTGAAAAATTATGCTCATATTATGTAATACTTTGTTTCACTGGTTAAAAAAATAATTTTTTAGGTAAGTGTTCTGTCACCAAGCTACACCCCCCCACACACACCCCCCACACACACGCACACATGCACACACAGCATAATGTTGGTTTCAGTTATTTTTGTTTTGGGGTTGTTTTTTAGCCTTTCCGTTGTATGTAGGTGTATTGACAAGTGCATGTGAGGCCAGAGGTTAATTTCAGGATTTCTTTCCTCATTCACTTCTCTGCTGTATTTTCTTGACACGGGGTATCTCACTGAGCTGAAGTTCACTGTTTTAACTAGCCTGGATAAGCAGCTAGACACTTTTGCATCTTCTAGTTTCTGACCCACCCCTTCCAGCACTGGGTTTCCAGGCACATGCTGCTTTGCCTGGTTTTTCTGTAATCTCACAGGATCTGAACTTCAGGGCCTCACACAGGCCTGTGCTACTATGCCTGACTTTTCTGGAAACTCTCAGGATCTGAACTCAGAACCTCACACAGGCCTGTGATACTGTGCCTGGCTTTTCTGTAATCTCACAGGATCTGAACTTCAGGGCCTCACACAGGCCTGTGCTACTATGCCTGACTTTTCTGTAAACTCTCAGGATCTAAACTCAGGCCTCACACAGGCCTGTGATACTGTGCCTGGCTTTTCTGTAAACTCTCAGGATCTAAACTCAGGTCCTTGTGCTTGTGCTACAGCACTCTACCGACGGAGCCATCTCTCCAGCTCTCCAGATGACATGTTGAACAAAGGTGCTTAAAAGTTGATTGTTGAAAAGACTGAGGAACTCAAACGGGATCCAGTAGAATGCTGAGCCAATTCATAAATAAAACAAACAAAACTTCAGCTTCCATGGAAATATGGTTGTTCTCATGGGAGTTGCACGCATAATTGTTTACTTGTAAATTATAAGACGGCTTCGCTTTAGAATTCGTACAGGTCTGGACTCTTTGCTTTGAATACATACTACTAGCCACAAGAGAGTGAATAGGCACACAGGCTCACCTTCTCTTCTGTAAAATCAGGTGATAGATAGTCTTATTATTCAAGTGACTGTTCAAGATGATCTGGGATGTGCACCATTATTAGAAATTTACTGGCACACATTTAAATCTTATTGTTCGGAAATGACAGCAACCGTTACTTTGCTATCACAATAATTACTTGGTTTGGAAAAGTTCATGTTTGAATAAACCCTGGAGATGTACTGATGGAAGTAAATACCTTTCTGAAACCCTCGTGGAAGGAGAGTGTGCTTAACTGCACTCCTTAATTGCTTTTATTTTTCTATTAGCCAAAGCCAACAATTTAAAAGTGAAATAAATCCAACCTGGCTCTTGCAGCTTAGGGGGCATTAATATTGCATATGAAAACATATTATCTTTTAGAATGAATAGATGATGGGAATGAAAAAGCACAGTGAAACCAAACATTGAAAATAAAATGCAGCCTAACTTGCTGTACAGGAAAAAGGAATTTATATTTTACCTAACAATCACCGAGATGATTCTGTAATTACCTGACTCAAAGTAAACCATGTTAATGTATCCCTTATTCAGATGCTTCTGCTAAGTAATTTCCTTCCATTTTGAATTATACAGGTAATTATCTTTGTTTATTACTTCTATTTGTTAGTGTAGGCTTTTACCTTGGGCTAGGTCAGAGCAAAAATGGGGCCTTTTGATGTGTCTTAGGGAATCTAACCATTATCCAATGTGTGGGAAGATTTTCTAATCTATTAGAACTTAACTTTTACAGTTTTAGAATCTAAAAATTATAGACCCTATCTGAGAAATATGCTATAAACTAAACATGTTCACATATCAAGGGATTTACAGACAGTCCCCAAGCTGCCAGTATAAACCAAATAGGAAACCCTGTGTCTGCAGAAGTCAATTTACTGCTATCTTCCAATCAAACTGAAGAAATATCACCTACTAAACCCTGAGATGCATATTAAAAATTTATTCAGTCACAGAAATGTTGAGAACATCTGCTTAAGGGACTGTTAACTTTAATGCACGAGAGATTCATGGAATGATTGTGTTGAATTGGTAAGAATAATCTCCCAGTTTTAATATGCTTAACCTATAATGTTTTACATACAGTAAAAGATTTTAAATTCACTGTGGACCGCAAAGTCAAGTATGTTTAGGCAATTCATAGATAACAACAAGACTCCAGTTTCCATGGTAAGCATGGGTAAGAGGGCACTATCTATGTAATTCTTGTGTGAATTATAGGGTGACCTAGTTTTAGAAATTTGTACAGATCTAGAGTCCTGTTTTGAATCTGAGCTACCAAACCTGTAGACCTGGGACTGGATTTATTCAAATTATACAATTCTACTATTACTAATCATTATATAACTGTTCACTCTGATTGTTGATAATATCACTAATATATTTTGTCATCGGCTGTAGAATTAATTTCTTTGGTATTTTTATTTAATAAGTAAAAATTAATGCATACTTATATATTTTGTATGTTCTCTCTCACATGTACATTTCTTACCTGCATAACCCCAGTGAGATTATATCTCATTTATACCACCCCTGCTCAGATATATAAGGCACCAACCAATAAATCAATTGTTTTCTTGGGTTGTCATCACAAAATAACATAGACTAGGTGGCTTTCAACTATAAACATTTACAGTCTCACAGTTATGAAATCCTGTGGCAGCATAACCCATTCTAAGAGGCTGCATTTCTGGGATGTAGACAGCTGACTTCATGTATGTATTCTCTCAACAGATGGAAGAGGTACACACAAGTTCTGTATGTCTTTTCTTATAAGCACGCTAATCCTAACAGGAGAACTCTTATAGACTTACATGAATCCCCAAACCCTACCACCAATATCATCCGCTTAGGGACTAGAACTTCACATGAGTTTGGGAGAACCATGAAGCTTTCCGGAGAAGATACATTTGAATTGGAGTCTGTTTTATTGGATTCAAACTCTTTGGCCCATTTAATACTTACATTTTGTCAATGTCTAAGGCTGTTTGACTTGGAACACTACATTCTGCCCACACATGGTCTCACAGTCATGGAAGTCGTTGGTCAGACCTGCACTCCCCAGCCTTCTTCTCATCTCCTTCGCACATACTAGCTGGTTTTCCTGGAACGTGTGGGCGGGGCACTTTGGGGTTTTGCTCAGCTCTTTTCCCTGCCTGGAATAACCACCTTTGATTTCATTTGCTTGGATAAATTACTCTCCCCTTTAGATTTTGCCTCCTATCTTATCCTCTCAGTGAGACTAATTCTGATATCACATTTAATTTCTGCTCCCACATACCAAATCAGTTTGTTTCTGGTCCCCTCTTTCCCCTTTTAAAATATTTTCCCACCATATCTACAAATTTGATAATTTGTTTTAATTATTTATTGCCAAATATCAGCTGCCAAATGAATATCAACCAGAGTCTAAACGACATGAGGACTGAGGCCAGGGATCATTGTCCCGTCCCTTCATTATAACACCCTAAATTTAGATAACAATACCTAAAAATGGCCACTTAATGAACTTACTTTGAAGTCCTAATATGTATTTATGGTTAAGCCCATTGTTCCATGTAATGGGGCTTTTCCTGGCCAGATGCAAACATGCATCTGTCCATCCCAGGACATTTTCACAAATACATATATTCCTTCTCCTGAACAATCCAATGCATTTACGGTCCAGGTTTTCTAGAGCCACAGTTTGCATCTGAGTGGAAACAGGCTCTTCTTTTTGTCCTGGTTTCCCTTCTTTCAGAGCCCCTGGAGGCTTCTAGGCTTGAGATACTTGAAAACCAAGCTTCTCCCTGGAGTAAGGGAAGGCTTCTGCTCCGTAGAATCAAATCCACTTGATTAAGATGATCCCTGAGTCCTTTGTGGAAACAATAGACATGCTGGGAGTTCTAACGTTGTTTCTGGTTTTTTCCTTCCTACAGATATCAGCAGTTTTTCATCTCAACACCTAGCATGTATTTTTAAATGTTTTATTTTATTTTATGTTTATGGGCATTTTGCCAGTATGCGTATCTGTGAACCACACATGCTTGTAGTGCCTATGGAGGCCAGAACAGGGTATTGAATGATGCTCTGAAACCAGAGTTGTAGAAGGTTGTGAGCCAGCCACCATATGGGTGCTGGGAATTGTTCCTAAGTCCTCTGGAGGAACATCCAGTACTTTTAACTGCTGAGCTGTCTCTGCATTCATATTTTAACCTATTCTCTGAGAATTTTATACCAGAAGGCAATGTGTTTTGATCAAATCTACCACAACTCTCCCCACTCTCACTCCTCCAATAACTAAACACTACCACTTCTCCTTCCCTTACCCAACACATAACTTCTTGTTCTCCTTTTTAAAGCTCTGAGTCCACTGAATGCTACTGATGTGTGCATGAACTTAGGTTCAGCCACTGGAGCGTGGACAGCCAATCAGGGGCCACATCCCTGAAGAAAACTGATTCCTTTCCCCATCAGCCATCAGTTAACCAATAGCTTCTAAGCTACGGGGTGGACTTGGTGAGTCCCTCCTGTCCTCCTTCTGGAATTTTTACTGCCAGATGTTGTGCTGGTCTTATACATGCAGTAGCAGCTACTGTGAGTTCAAGAGTGGACCAGCCCCTTTGTGTACTGAAAACACTGTTTCCTGAAAGCCCTCCACTGACTGAACTCTTACAATCTTTCTGCCCCATCTTTCATAATGATTCCTGAGTCTTGGGAGGATGTGAGAATGAGTACCCCAGTGTCTTATTCTCTACACATTGACCAATTTTGGTCTCTGAATCAATCTCTATGTACTGCAAAAAGAGCTTCTCTGATGAGGCTTGAGAAATGAACTAGTACATCAATATACCGATAAGTATTCAGTTTATTACTGTGTCCATTTAGACACAGTAGTAGTTGCTTTTCCTCTAGGGCCTATGACCTACCTAGCCACAGATTCTTGGCCAAGCTAAGAGTACCAGGCATGAGTTCTGTCTTGTGGACCAGGCCTTGAATTAAATCAGAAAAGTGGCTGGTTACCCCAATTCTGTTACATTACAATAGCACCAATTGACATCTCTTGCCATGCTGGTTGTTACTGTAACTCACAGAGTTCACAGATAGAAAGGTTCTTCATTACGTCTCTCCCCTAGGGGTATAAATAGAATTTTCTGAAACTTTGAATGTTGATCATTAGGAATGAAGATTCCAGGTCAGAACCCTACCAGAGAGTTTCACCATGTTCTATGATTCAAAAAGTATGTTTCCACCAACAGCATCTTATCACTTTGCAGAGGAAAACCAAGAGAGATGCCAATATTATTTGGAGGCCTATGATGCTTTACACTAAGTTTATAACCTGATCTTTCCCAGAAAGTATATAGACATGTACATATGTTCAATATGATCTATGTATAATTTTATTTTTAAATTTAAAATGCAGTAGGTTCATGGGAAAATTAAAAGGAATTCCTTTTGGCTGTGGAATACCTAAATTGAAAATTGATGTTTGCTCTATGTCCTACTATGATGTAGAATCATGAGTTTTTGTTGTTGTTAACCTATGTATAATGATTTTTTGCTCTAGATTGGATGATGTTGAGGATTTAGCTCTGTTAGTTCTTAAAATGTTGGGGTAGATCTTAGTGCATACATTCTATACATTAGGAAGTTAAGATTCAAACTTCTTTAAAAAATGGTCCAAAGTTAAAAAGCTAGAATAATATAGAGTTCAGATTTGAATCTAGCATGTATAACATACCCATTTTAATGCATATTTAGCCACTAACTAGTAACCCATTGGGGCCTTTAAAGTACACTTCTAATGGATACTTATTTGTATGTTTTCTTTGGAGGAAAGACAGTAAGAATGGTTTCTATCAAATGCTTATTACCTGCCATTTTGGTTTATATAGAAGTTATTGAATGTTTGATTAAATTGCATTCATTAAAAGATACTAGAATTCTGCATTTATCTACTTAAGTATGAAGTTGGAGCAACTTTGAATGTTTATGATTCTGGAACAAATTTTCATTGATAGGACACCCAAATTTAATCTGACTAAATGCTATGATATTTGTTTTGATTATTTTTTCTTTTCTATTCTGATATTATACTTTATTCCTGGCATTTAATTAGATTAAGCTCGGTTCATTAACATCTTTTGAATACTAATTGATTCTCCAATAAAAGGGCTTTGTTTTCTTGTAAACTCTTTAATAAGATTAGGTATCATTGCACCCTAAAGCTAATTATTGTATTAATGGAGCAGTGATTTTCATATGCCTAATATCTGAATACTGATTCAAAAGTCAAAACATAGTTGGAAGGGGCTTATTATTTATATCACTAATTTCTGTGGTATTGGTTCACTGTAGAACATAAAGCTTGAAGTCTTGGGAATTAAACATATAGATTGTGCAATATAAACTATAAAGTGTATGTATTTTTACTTTTATTCACAGGAATAGATGTAATATAGACAATTATCATATGTAATATCTAAATGAAATTCAAGATTTTTGGTTTTATATGAACATTTTCAGTCCAGTAAATACATGTACAATTACAAAGAAGAAAAATTTTAGAAGGTGAATTCAGCAGACTAAAGACACAATATTTTTTTCAAGACAGCATTTCTCTGTGTAGCCCTGGCTGCACTGGAACTCACTTTCTAGACGAGGCTAACCTCAAAGTCAGAGATTTGCCTGCTTCTCTCTCCCAAATGCTGGGATTAAAGGCGTGTATCACCATGTATGGCTTAAAAATACTTATTTAATAACTTGGGAAATACTGATTTTTTACTTCAGAAAGATATCTCAATTGTGTTTAATTATTGAAATTTACAGTTTACAGAATAGTGTATTTTGATATCCCTATGTCTTTTTTTTATAGAGTAAGTTTCAACAACTTCCTATAATTACATTAAATGTTCATGAATTATGAAAAATATGCCCCTATTACTATATGAACATTTCTGTATGCTTGATGGAGATTCTGTAAATGTGGTAATGATCATGTAACTCCCATTTTCTGGAGAGAAGGCTTGAGTTATGAAGTAAATATCAATATTCCCCAAATAGTCAGGACATGGGGCTTACAGCTATCGTGAACTCCTGTTCCAGGGGATTCAGCACCCTCTTCTGGTCTTCTGGCCTCTGCAGGCACCAGGCAAGGGAACACAAGCAGTGAGCTTGGATTCATGCAGTCAAAACACTCATACACATAGAATAAAATAAATAAATCTAAATAAATTCAGTTGACATGAATATGAAAAGTTTGAACAGTTTGTTTTATATTTTGTGATGATTGTTAAGTTTTTTGAAAATCAAAGTATGATTTGGAAACTATGTGTGGTGGGGGGGGGGTTACAGGTAGAGGTATTTCTTAGCTTAATTCCTGGAGCTTGATCCCTAATACAACAAAAACTGCAGAGGCCATGGAAGCTCCATTGGACTATGCCAGAGAAGATTCAACACATGTTCCAGCAGTGAAACTCTACTAACGTTTCCTGCACGATTAGCTGACCCTTGGCACTTTGCCAAAGAATTAGAGACATATACATGTTTACTGTTCATCCAAATTCAGCCAAGGTGTGCCTGAACATGTCCTTGTGAGTAACTTTCTTAAGACCCCAGTTGGCCACCAGGTATCTTCATTTAGTCCCCTACTGCCAAGCACCTACTCACTTCACATGATACTATGACCAAATGAGGACATTTTTGTCTGGATTATTTTTAAACTAGCCTGTGATGTTGACACTGACAGATCACCTTTACATCATTTAAATATTTTTCAACCCCCTTTTTATATCTGTTTTAGTACTAACTGAAAATTTACCAGGATAAATGAAGGATTAAGATCAAAGCTAAATAGACACAATTTAATGTTGCTTCTGTTAATCCCTTTAGAATCTCAAGTTTAGATCATTGGTGTTTCTGTGTTGTCGCCCAGAACACACTCACGAGAGGTTGGATAGGGGACATTAATCAAGGCTTCTATATCAGAGGTAATTTGATAGCATTTTAGGATTTGGATCATCTTATAATGTAAGTCTGTTATGTTGGTGAATATGTCTTCTAACCTTAATTTTCAAAATTCATCTTAGAGTATGTCTTTGCATTTATAGGATATTTCTACAAGCAGGGATAAAATAAGTTGTCTTCCTGCCTTGGTATGACAATAGTATGTGGTTTGAATATGTCCTTATACAGAAATTACAATGATACTTTGCACATAGTTATCCAAATTTCATTTGATGATATCATTTTTAGATCTGAAAAATATAGGACTTGGAACTGACATAATTTTACTATAATCACATCTTATATTTGAGAACTCTATTTAGTCTATTTTACATACACAAATTTCTATTGAGTCAAGGCCGCAGAATGACATTTTCCCGTAAATATTGCATCAAGACTTTTTTTGAGTTTTATCCAAATTACATATATTTATATAAATACAGGGAAGAATTTCAATTTTGCAGAAATTCATTTAAGAGAAATAGTGATAGAATTTTCAATGCTAAAAGAATTCTAACTCTGCCAAGTGCTTCCATAAATAACATATGTGGTTTGACTCAATTAGTTTTTAGAATGATTCTTACAATGTAGACAGTTATTGTAAGAGTAAGATAGCTGAGTTCCAGAAAGGTTAAAATGTCTTATTAAGGGTCACTTAGCCAGTAACCACTGTAGTCAAGAAAATCAACATATACTGTTTTCCTACTGCTCCTATAAAAAATTTTAACTGCTTTAAGATTTAAGAAACAGCAATTTAAGTGCTGGAGAGGGGAAACTTCTGTTCTTCTGGAGGGCTAGGTTTGTTCCCTAGTACCCACAGCTTATAACCATCTGTAACTCTAGTCTCAAGGAATCCAATGTCCTCTTCCACAGATACTACTTACATGTGCTGCACCAATAATACATGTACACAGAGTACCCATATGCATAAAAATGAAAGTTAAAATATTTTAAAACTATTCAGCATGACATTTTTTTCTTGAGTAGGTTTGCTGCACTGAACATAGGATACACAGATTAACTAGAACTTCAGATAAACAATGGCTGAATAGTTACTGCGTGTTCCATGAGGGTGTGCTGAATCTGTTTTTACACACTATACCAGGCAGCATTCCCTCTCCCAAAATCCACAGCTGGTGAGAAAAATAACCGGTGTGTATGTTTACTTCATCTTCAGGAAAACAGCCTGTAAGCAAGGAAGCCAGTTCTAACCTGTAAGCTGTGGACCAGCATTTGTGAGAAGTTTCATCCTATGGGACAAATTAGAGATGCCACTCATGAGGGCCATTAACATCTGCAGGAGAAATGTTGAGTTATGGGAGTTCGTGGTTGTGTGTTTCATTTCTTTCGAAGCTACAAGAGGAAATTGTGAGAGGAAAAGCCTTTAGAAATAATTTCTATGTGTTTTTAAAGTAAATTATGGAAAGGTACCCTTTAGCCACATCCTGCAATTCTGTTTCCAATGGTTATTTTAAAACATATCTGTCCCTAATCTCTCTCTCTCTCTCTCTTTCTTTTCTTTGTTTCTGTCTCTCTCTCCCCCTCTTTTGTATCTCTCCCTTCCTTCCCCAACCTCTCTCAGACACACATTGACTAAATATCTGTATTTTACAGAGGACAGGAGAAAGATGAATTAGGTTAAACCATAGCTTCATACCTCATAAGTGCTACAGGAATATGTGTTGATTCCAGTTTTACAGGCCCCATGTATATTTCCTCTCTTGCTTCATCCTTATCCCTGTAAACTCTCAGAAAGTTTTTAAAATACTAAAATGTCCATCAGACCAATGAAAGTATAACAAGAAAGTCATGAGAATGACCGAGTGACAGTTATTGTATGCTAGCTGGAAAAAAATAGCCTTGGGAGAAACTCTTGAATGTGTGTTTTCAACAGTCTTTGGCCTGTCCCTGTGATGTGCAGGCTTTCATAACAGGAGGCAAAGCTGACCTTGTTCTACATGACGTTTTACATAGCGACTGTCAAAGATGCTTAGGAGTGGCCTGTTCATGAGTTACTACCTAGGTGGCTCACATTTTGCTTGATCACATGTAAATGGATGAATGATTCTCTTTTATTATACTACAAATAATTGAGGAGGAACAATTTATTTGATGTGATATTATTCACTAAATTGCTATTAGTCTAAAACTTAGACTTTGATTTCATAGCTTATATTTCATAGCTTTCATTAAAAGATAGTTGTTGAAGGTTCCTGAAGTAGTCCTGTGCTAGTTTTGAATAAAAAAAATTGGTGTGTGGCAAAATAATGTAGTCAGAGGGGGCATACAGGAATCAAGAGCTCCAGTAACAGAGACTGTTATGTAATGCCTGAAAGGATCTGAAATCACTTAGAGACCTTCCTTTAGATCAACACACTGAGTTATCACCATGTTGTATAAGCAGGGATCCATTTTCACAAACAAGGTAACATCTGGCACAAGGAGGTCAAGTAACTGGGGAATGTTCTATAACTAGGATGGTCCAGAATGAGAATGTTTGTACTTACCCCTTTACTCATTCATCTTTTCCCATCCTCCCTTGATTTCTCTGTTTTTTTTTTTAATTATCATTGTCAGTATTGTTTTAGTGCCATGGTTTGAAATTAAAGTTTTACTCTAGTTAGATGAGCACTCTACCACTCAACTACAATGCCAGCCCCCCCCCTCTTCTAGTCTCATCATATTTCTCCATCACATACTGCTATGTATAGGAAATTTTGGGTGGACAGGGGAAATGGTATAGTAAGTGTTCTAGAGAACTGACTTTAGTTATATAATATATAAACAACTTATACAGAGCACAATGCGTGGGGACTGGCATAATACTAAATGCAAAACAATATCAGCTATTTTATAAACACTTTTTAAGAAGCCATTTGTGTCCCTTGGCAATGCAATGACAGTGTTTGTTGGCATCTCATTCTGGACTATAGAACTTGCAGATAGCAGAAGATAATTTATATTGTGAGGCAACTGTTATTAAAATCTCTTAGTCAAGATGGTAGTGATTTGTGTTTTAACCAGACTCTTGCTTTGACACTAAGAGAGAATTTCAATATAATTCTAACATTAGGATCTGACAGATGACTGTGGCTATGTATGTCAGTGGGAATTTTGTAATCCTATCTAATTTTAGGATTTCTCTAGATATAAATAGTTTGTTCTTGAGGATGAAGGTGAAATGCCTCTATGCTGAAAAGTTTCCTGGACACACTTTGTGTGGTGTCATTTGATGCTCTTTGCTTAGTGTTTTATAATAAGTAGTTTGGACCTCTCTCCAGGTCCTTCCGTGATGTGGCTCCTGTCTCTTGCATAGTGCTGTCTCATTACTAGAGACCTTTGATTTAGACTACCATCAGCTCAGAGGTGTGCTGTTTTCTCTAGCTATTCAATTCTCTGCTTTTCTTCACAAGAACTTTCTGCCTAAAATGACTGACCTTCTCCTCCCCAACTCTACCCTTTGCCTTGCCTGAGCCAGCTTTTTTTTTTAACAATATAATAAGTTTTCTTTCAGGAGGGCTACTGTTCCTAAAGTTTCCACTACTTGTTTTCTTTTATTTAGGACATTTCTTAAATAATTATTTTAATTATGTATATATATGTCTGTGGGGGGTATATGCAAGTGAGTGCAGGTAGGAACAGGACACTGAACTCCCTTAAGCTAGAGTTACAGAGTTGTGAGCCACCTGATGTAGATACTAGGAACCAACCCTGTGTCCCCTGCAAGAACACTATGTGATCTGAACTGCTGAGCCGTTTCTCCAGCCCCAGCACAATGTTCTCTCTTGTATTCTGGCCACATCATCACACATTTTAGATTTGTTAAATTACATTTTAATAGTCTGTATCTTCTACATTCACCTTTTTCCTGCTCTCTGCCTAGGTACATACTCTCTGAATGACCAAGGGTAAAGATAATTCCTTAGAAACAGAAAATATCCATTTTAATACTTTCAGGATTGGTGGTCAGCATTCCACATAGCTACCCACACTGTTTAATGATTTGGGTGCTTCTCTTACTGCTTTGGGGAACATACATGTGGGAAGTTCTACTATGGCAGATAACAGGCTTAATCAAATCATAATTGTTCTGGAAAGTTCCTTCTAAGGGATTTTTTAAAATCATTTTTGTCAATGAGTTCTTATGTAGTTTTTTGTGATTTATTTTCACATGCTGTACTACTTGACACAACCACAGTGATCTAATTAAGGATTATGATTCTGTTGTCTATAGTCCCTTAAATAAATAATTTAATGACTACACATCTATTATTCCATTCTTGATACACTCTGACCCAGACACTTTCTGACTAAATCTGTTGCATATTCTCAATTCAGCTTGCATCCAGTAAAGATGAGCATATGTTATTTATCATCTATACCACACCCACTATTTAGAACATTTTTTTTCTTTTATCACTATAAAAACAAATCTTGTCAATATTTCATGGCCTCCTAAATGTCTTGTGATCCAGATACCCATTTCTAGGACTTCTGTCTGAATCTATTCCTTCCTTCTTTTTTTCAAGAGCTCTTCATTTCGCTTGTAGGATTCATAAAGCCTCTCTCATGTCTTACATTGTCTTGGTGCTTTTAATGTAAATTCTCAGAGTTCCATGGCTTTCCAGCTGAAAACTGAAGATAAAAGTCTGTATTGTGGCATGCAAGTTGGCTCAGAGGGTAAAGGCATTTCCATCATGCCTAAGGACCTACTTACGATCCCGCTCCCAGAACCCACGTGGTGGAAGGAAAGAACACCCACAAGGTTTTCCTCTGACCTCCACACAAGTTCACAAGTGTGCACGTGTATACACAAACACACACACACACACACATACACATACACAAACTGCATATATACATGCATTAAATAAATGTACTAATTTTTTTAAAAAATCACATATATGTTTTAAAATCTGCAGTATTTGTATAATTTGATTGTAAATATCAAAACCCAATTCAAACTAGTGTAATTGGTGAAGGAACCGTGATGTTGGATGGACAGGGAAGCATCTCATTGACTCAAGGGTCATGGAATCTCACGAATCTCATGGATTCCATGATCCTCTCAAAGTAAGGACTACCAAGACACAAGTAAATCCTTTCTATCTGTTAAAGAAAAGGACCATGAAAGGCTTACCTGTATGGACTTGGATAATGGACATTTTCAGAGAGTTGTGATCATGATGATCTAAACTATATCATTGTTATGACTGTTGAGAAGACGAAGTTTAGTAATTTGTGATGCAAGAACCATAGTGCTTGTTACCTATAAACACACTGCAAGAACTTATACCCCTATTCTTACACTCATCAAACTTTATGGCCCAATTTACCTGTTGCTTTGTCTTTGAAACTTAGAGAGTATAATAGCAACCAGTTCATGGAGTTGCTTTCAAAACTAAGCACCATCATATGTAAATTCCTATTACAGAAAGTGGAAATATGGCACTCTCTTGATCTCAATTATTTGCATGGTTGCCAGTACATCATTAGCATAAATAAAAATTGTTGATATTGTCCTGCATTCTCTTTTCTTTCTTTTTTTTAAATTCTGTTCTTTCATATATCATATCCCGACCATATATATATACATACATATATATATATATATATGTATGTATATCTCCTCCTCCCTCTCTGCCCAATCCCTCACTTCTCACACACACCCACTCCTCCTCCATCTCCCTTCAGGAAAGGGCAGGATATCAACCAAACATGGCATATTAAGTTACAATAAGACTAGGCATCTCCCCTCATATAAAGGCTAGATACCCAGTAGGAGTAGGATGAAAAGGGTCTCAAAAGCAGGCAAGAGTTAGAGGTAGCCCCTGTTCCCCCTGTTAGGAGCCCGACAGGGACATTGAACTACACAACCATAATATAACATACATGGAGGACCTAGGTCAGACCCACACAAGCTCCCTGATAGTTGGTTCAGTCTCTGTGAGACTTTATGAGTCCTGCTTAGTTGATTCTATGGGGCATGTTCTTGTGGTGTCCTTGACTGCTCTGGCTCCCTCCCTCTCTTCAGCAGGATTCTCAAAGCTCCAAATTCTGCCTGAATTTGGCTGTAGGTCTCTGTATCTGTTCCCATTAGCTTCTGGATGTTAGGCTCTGATGTACAAGTATAGCAGTGTATCATTAGGAATCATTTCATTGACTTTTTTTTTAATCAGTTGCTTTTGGTTCTATCCTAGGTCTCTGGGTCTCTTTCTTAAGCTATAAATTTATCAAAGGTAAAGGCTATGTATTGCATGTCACTATATCTGCTACAGTGTTTTACATGGGTTCTTTTACACTTAGACATAGTTAAAGGATGGATAAATGGGTATGCAAAAAAATAAAGGAAAACAAGATGGCAGAAAGGTTGGGTCTAAAAAAAAAATCTAACCTTTCCAATGCATTCTTGATTTAAGAGAGCAGGTTTGGCTCTTTTGTTCTTAAAAAGAAAAGATCCAACATTCTCAGGGGCTGACAGAAGAAAATAATACCTGTATCGGATAGACTGAGATGACTGACTGTTCCCCACTGGATACTAGACAGCTGTGGTTGTTGGATAGTGATATGAGCTTTCCCAAGTTTATGTAGAGGAAAGCAGACAGCTGATGGTAGCAAGGCTCCTGTCACATCCACACAAAACTAAAATCACTAGAACCTAATAAAATTATGAAAAGTTTCCTCAAAACATTGTTTACTTAGAAAGTTATTTTCTATGTAATCTTTAAAAGACCATGAAATACTATGGTATTTTAACTTAGCTATAACTAAATTTATTGAGCATTTCCTTTTGAGTCACTAAAGATGTAGTTTGTTTGCAAAAGTTTTTGTTGAGTCACTAAGCAATTAGAGGCAGAGTAGATTCAGTTTTTGTTACTGCTAAGAAAAGATTAATTAAGCATGTGGATTGATTAGATCATCTGCCCTTGGGGTGTAGAACCATAAAAGTCACATGATTGGAGGGACTGGATGAGAAGTATTTTGGTTGTGCAATGGTGGGTTTATGATTAAGTAAAAGTGAGTTCAAATCTATGCCGTTATACAGTGAGGAAGGGAGAACTCAAGCTGGATATGGCCTATACAATAGCATGTTTGGGTCAGTCTCAGGTAGAGAGTCCCATAATTTGGGTTTTAGCACAGTCTGTGTAAAGTACATGGGCACTGGATAGAGATAAATTTGGGTTAAATGCCATATGTGCTGCTTTTTAGCTATATGACTTTCAGATGAAGCCATGAAATTCTCAGAGCTTCACTTCTGTCGTTTGCCTGGGGACAGGTTCTGCAAAAAGCCAGATGATAGGTGGTCTATGTTGAACATATCAGATAAATACTATATTATATTTATATTTTCATTTTTATTTACTCATTTTTTAATTCTCTGAACAAACGCTTTAAAATTTTAAAACTCTCTCCTCCTGGAAGGCATCACCCTACCTGTGGAGTGGGTTGGGGGGATGGGATGGGAAAGTGGTCAGGGATCATGGGAAGGTGGGAGAAAGGGAGGGAAGGAGAGAGGGGGAACTGGGATCGATATGTAAAATAAGAAAAATAAATAATTAAATAATTTTAAAACTCTCATTACTTGAAAATTTTTGCAAAAACACATTGCTTACTGATTTTGGCCCTGGAATGTCATTTACACCTACTCCCAAGAATAGGATTAAAACAATTCCATTTATTTTCTTAATCAATACAATTTTGATTGATTTATTTGTTTTATGAGACAGGGTTTTGTTATAGAGCCCTGGCTTGTCTGATACTTGCCTATGCAGTTCAGGATGGCCTTGAACTCATGACAGGAGATATTTCATTTTTAGGAGACAAATACCTGGCACAGAGAAGTGTCCCATGATTATTGTCTCTTCCAAATACCAATAAAGCTGAACTCTGGGTTAGCTTTAATTGCCCCTCAGCTGGTTTTGCCCCTCAGATGGTCAGCAGGAGTAACAGCTCTGAATTCAAGGTCACAGTTCATGATCTTCTCAGTACTCACAATGCAGCAGGTGTTCAGTTATGTGTTACTTATTACAGGGTGAGGGACATGCTCAGTGTACTGGTGCCTTAGCATTCTTAGAACAGTGGCTAGGAATGGAATAGAGTAAGTGCAAAGTGCATCAGATACACAACTATTCTACAGGACCAAGAACAGAAATCAGCTGTGGCATATCTATCTGTCCAGTCTGCCATACAAACTGGATCCAATGGGAATGCATAATGAGAACATGGGTGATTGAGAAAGAAAGATTGTTTGGGGTTGCTAATGCCTCCAGTACCTCCAGATAGTCTCCTCACAGCTACCTAGGAGGGATTTGATGGTTTTCCACTGTTAACAGATGCCTTGCCTCACCCCATCACCTACTGAGAGTTAGGATACTGTGTGTCATTTGTTGTCCCTCTGTTCACTCCTGTGACACACTTGGGTCACACTGCAATGCAACTATCAATAATGTCTCTTAGCTACTGGACTGTGAACTCTGGGAAAGCAGTTTATTTTGTGCCTTACCTCTATATATCTAGCACCAAGGACTAGTTTCTCAGTCTCTGCATTCAGAAACTTAATTTAAGTGCCCAGGTTAAATACATGATATCTGGTGAATTCAGATAAACAGTGATTTATTTTTACTGTAAGTATGTTATTACTTGGCACACACTTATACTAAGAAATACTTATTTGTATAAGATTCAAATTAAATTGAATTTTTTTTTTTACTTTTATTGGTTAAATCTGAGAATCTAACTTTATTACAGGAATGGGTGGAATGCCAAAGATTTTTTCTGTGTTATAGAAAAAAAAAACAAACCTATTTTTATTAATTTCTATAGATTTTGAGTTTTATATTAAGCCACAATGGAAATTTCCTACAATGTGATTTCAATTCTTGCTTATTCTTTGAAAGTATATTTTTGTACTAACAAAAGAGGAATTGATTCAATATGGAGAAAAAAGTGTTAATCCTTGTGGAACTTTCCAGATTCATGAAAGAGACATTGGCAAGACAATTATGATATGTAACAAAAATAAGATTGTATTACTCTTTCATGAATCTGGAAAATTCCTCAAGGATTAACACTTTTTTCCATATTGTTTTTTGATTACTTCAGTATGTTAGAGAGTGGGTGTAGGTTCCTTTTATGTACTTACTCAACTGGTCTTCATATATTGCCCTACTAAACACTGTTGTCTTCTCATTTAATAAACAAAAGCATTGACAAGCAGAGAACTTAAATATCTGACTACACATCACCATGCTAATCAATGGTATTTCTGCATTTGAACCTGGATAGGTACTTCTTACTACTGTGTCCTATTCTCTTAGTGAAAAAAAAAATTGGGCTTATTATCAATGGTCAATGCATTATATGTAATTAAATGACTAATATAATGTCATTATGAGATAATAAATAATAATAATTATGAATAAAAATCCTATTTCTCAATTTATAGTGGGAATACCAACAATCTAGCCCTAAACCACTACTAAATACAACTGTTAATTATTGTATACATACTTGAATATCTTTCAAATGTCTGTATATATTTGTGTATAATTGTCATCTAACCTCTTAACAGATTCAGAGTGGCTTAGGGTGTTAAGAAGGAGAGGCCCTTGTTGAAAAATGCCTTCCTTAGTGTGTCACCTAGATCCTGTGATTGCTGCCAACAAAAAGAAGGCAGAGGTCAATCCTGTGAGTGACACTCAAGGATATTATGTCAAGTCTCTTGCTTGTTCAAGCTGCCAATCTGGTGTCTCCATGTGATCAGCCTGCAGTGAAATAAACTAGCTCTGTCTCTTATAGTTGTGAGTGATTTGAGTGCGAAGGTTGAAGGGGGTAGCACTGTGATGGATAGGTGCTGATAACTATAGCCCTAACACACTAAAAGTCTTTGGCAGCTGGGTAAGATCTCAGCAGCCTTTCCACTCAGAAGTTACTTTGGGCTATAGAAATGGCTTGGTTCCTGCAAATGCTTTCTGCCCTTGTAGAGGACCCCAGTTAGGTTTGCTCCCAGCACCCACATCTGTGGCTCACAACCACAGTTGTTCAGAGTTCGCACTGCTGTTGTAGAGGACCAGATACGAGCAGCCATGCCAGGTGTCTCACAGCTGCATGTAACACCAGCCGCAAGAGATCCAACACCCTCTTCTGGATTCCACGGAAACTCACATTCATATCTTTTCCTAAAATTTTAAGTGGGTGTTCTTCATTATATATTTTAAAAATCAATTTATAGACATACTTAACATACCGAACAAATTATCTTTAGGATAGTTAGAAAATTAAGCTGACAATATTTAGGACCATTTCCATACACACATATCTCAGTGGATAGCATTCAATATGTTAAGACCACTTCCCTGTTTTATTTCTATGTAACAAATGCTGGGGAGATGTGGTAAACCTGATGTAGCAAAACTCTTGATGGAGGTTGATATGTTAAGTCAGTCAATTCCTTTTTGGCTTTGATTTTATGTAGTGATTTGGCACATGTAACTTTTATTTAAATTAGATATTCATTTCAGTTATGTATCAATTCTTGCTTCTGTTTGTCTTTGATTTAAAGTTAATCTTTGGTTTGGATGAAATTATTCTGTATTAGATGAACTGAATTTTAAAATTCTTGTTTAGAGAGTTAGTGTTTTACCCAATTAAGTCATAATAGGTGATGTTTGAGGAATATTTACTCAAAAAGATTATTTTCATTTTAATTTTATTTTAAACTGTTAGGTATTACTTTCCCATGAAAGAGGCCTACTTAATTCCCAGTCTGGGAATTTTAATTTTTGAAATGTGGTTTTATAAGCATTTTCTGTTTTGTTTGTGCTGTCTGACAATGAGAATCTATCATCTGAAGAGTGTATATTTTGTTTCTATATAGGCATATTTTAGTCACTGATATAACATGAGTATGCAAATTTATGTAGTACATATTATGCTGCTTAATATTCAGATAATAGGTTATAATTACAAGCTTTTAATCTCTTTCTAGAAAAAATAATAACCTATTCTTGGATTCAAGATGAATCATCCTCTGAGGAGCATTGAAAACTATGATAATTAGGACTTTGGAAATTTTCCTGTCAAACACTAATTAATTATGGAGTAGTGCAGTGCAATGATCCCCATTGCACATGTGGAAACTGAAATGAAAAGCAAGGTCTCCATGTTGATGATGGAATAAGACATAGGAAGCCTCCCTTTGTACTTACTTACCTACAAGAAAGCATGAGTCCTACAATGAAGGTGTGTTATTTAGGTGATACTGTCCTAATATTCAATTTGCAATTTAGCACATACCTCAGATGTGCATATAAACATAAATTCCTAAGAGACACTTTGGCAACATGTCCATTCAGCAAAAATGATATGGAAGATTCATCTCAGTCTCCATGACCACTCTATAACCAGGTACACATTACCAGACATTAACTCCTTCCCATGAAGCTGGTCTCTGATCCACTCAGAAATGGGTTAGCTAACATGGAAGGGGGAAATCTCAAAGATCCCCAGCCCTAGACAGAAAACTATAAGCATCTATGAAATGCTGGGAGCAGGAGAAAAGTCACTGGGGAAGAGCCCCCCCCAAAAAAAAACAATTGGTTACTCAATGCTAAGTGGTCAAACTGACTAAGTTGCATTTATATATTTAGGCATATATTCACAATTACAGAAAAGTAAACCAGGAATTTGAGAAATAACAAGGAGGAAACATTGAGTGGGTTGGATGGAGGACAAGGAAGGGGGCAGATGATATATTTTAATTTCACAACAAAAAACAAGAATAAAATCATTTGGTTATTGTCTTAACAATCAGCCACTGTCACTTCAATAACCTCTTGCCTAGCTAGTTGGTATTGTAGCATGTAGAGTCTAAAGTTGTAGAATATTGTTGTTGACTTTTAATCCCCTACCTGCCTGGATAGCAATGTCTGACAGCAAAAGCTAACAAGCTTCCCTCATGGTTTCTCTGTATTCAGCAACCAAAGTGTATGGTGTCTTTAGCAATTTTGGTGCCATTCTGTTGGTCTTACCAACAACAATTGGCAGAGTTTAGGAAGACCTCTGGAGACTTTCTGGCCAACACCTCCTTGAGAGATGACCCGTACCTGGAATTTTCACTTAATAATAACTCATGTCTTCTGGGAACAGAATTATTCACCCATGCATGATATTTGATAATCCTAACACTCTGCTATAATGGAATGTGAAGCAAATCATCTGAAATGGCTATAGAGAAGTAACAAAAGCCATCAATCATGTCTTAGCATTAAGGAGAATGAAATCATTCAGCTATAGATATAAAAGAAATATGGGTTACTACTGAATCTTAGTTCAGCTAAGGTTGCATTGGGAATGCAATAGAAAAGAAGTAGCAATAAATAGCCATTTCTTTTCTTGCCTTCACTAACTCCATGTATGAAGTTGAACCATATAAACTTACTGATCTTTAACCATTTTTAACATGCAAAAAGTAATTTCATGTAGTTCAAGTCAATAAATATGTGTTCATTTTCATTGAATTAAACCATATAATGTGAGGTTTCTATGTCAAAAATACCATTATGCTATCAATCTAGAAAAAGTAATATGTAAAGGAATGTGAAAATCAAATTATTCCAACTTCATGGCTCTCCCATATTCACTGTAATTTCAGATGTATATCCCATTGTCTCAGAAAGTGAGCTAACACAATGAACAGATGCATCTACACATATAACCAGGGAAAGTAAACTTTAGAGTTAACTTATGAGAACACATTTTTTTCTGGCTGTATAATTTTTATACAACAATTACAGATATTTATGGGATGTAATGAGATGCTCACACACACACATTATATAAGTATCAAGCCAAGATAATTAACATTTCTATCTCCTTAAACATTTATTATGCATTTGTTGTGAAAATTATCCAAATCTCTTTCAGCTATTTAAAATACATGTTATTGTTAGCTATAGATACCCTAATTGTGAAGGAGCAATAGAATTTAGTCTTCCTGTTTAATGGAACGTTTTGTTTTTTTGTTTGTTTTTTGTTTTTCTGATGATCAATCTCTCCCTAATGCCTCTTATTATTTTCCCAGTATCTTAGTACTGTTCTATTGCTGTGAAGAGACACCATGACCAAGGCAAATCTTATAAAAAGAGAAAATTTAACTACGGGCTTGTTTACAGTTTCAAAATGTTAGTCCACATGATGGCCAGGAGTATGGTGGCAGGCATGCAGGCTTGGGGCTAAGAACTTACATCCTAATCCACCATCAATTAGAATGACAGACTCTGGATCTGGTTTGATCTTTTGAAACCTCAAAATCCTCCCCTAATGACACTCCTCCTGATCCTTCCCAAACAGTTCTACTAAATGGAGGCCAACTATTCAAGCATATGAACCTAGGAAAGCCATTCTTATTCCAACTACCAGACCCAGCCTCTGGTAACTACAATTCCATTCTTAAATTTCATGGGATTAACTTTCTTAGATTCTATGCATGAGACATATCATAAGGTATATGGCATTCTGTGTCTGACTTTTTTAGTGAACACAATCTCTCAAATTTATTCATCTTGTTACAAATACCATAAGTTCGTGTGTATGGTTCAATAATATTTAATTGTGCATAGATGTACTGAAAGACCCGCAGAGCACAAACCTTCACGCTCTCACTCAGGAAAGATGGCAACACCCCAGATCACTCACAAGAAGTGGTCTTGGTGTAAAAACATGAAGTCTTTTATATTCCAAGTGCACTGGGGTCCACAGTCATAAGCCACGCAGGTATAGAGGACTGAGGACCCTGAGTACAGAATTGAGACAGCTTTTATAGGGTTACAACAAAGCCCGCGCATCATAAACCAATCATCCCATATCATCCAGAGCCCGCGAGGTGTGAGCCAATCAATTTAAACCATCCAAGCCCGTGCTTTATAGACCAATCAGTTTTCTATAGCCCTGGAGGTCTGCATTTGTGCGGGCTCCTAGGTGGGGTGACAAATGGCAGTTAGGTTAGGTCACTGGGAAGGGAGTTTCACAAGCATTTTACAAAGTCAGGTAAGTGATAAGGAGTGTGATCTTTTGCCTATTTACTGGCTGAGGGCAGGGTCTGGAATTTAAGGTATTTAGTATTTTTAAACTTCTAGCTTCCTGGGGTCATTGGAGAGTTAGACTGTATTTTTCCATCCTTACATACCCCACATTTTCTATTGTTAATAGTTCTAATCTTAGAACTGGGAGGACTAAAGGGCAGCCTCCTCTTGGCTCTGAAGGCTCTTGTACTGTTGTCTAAGTACCATAATCTGGACCTTACTCACTTGTTTTCTAACAAAAGTAACAATTTTTCTAACAGTAAGCAACAAGAGAAGAATAAAAATGAGCAGTTGTAAGAGGCTGTTCCTGGGTCCTATAACCTCAAGTGGTGTTGGGGTGGGTCCAGGGGAATAGGACATATTCTGGTACAGCTGCAAAGTGGGCCTTTTCACTGAGTCTCAAGTTTTCCTGTGTGGTGACATCTAACGTAGACTGAATCTCCAACTTGGAAGCGATGTGGAGCTTCCAAGTCTCCTTCCACCAAGTAGGCCTCTTGGAGCTGCTTTCACATTTGCTGTCTCACCCACTAGAGCACCTTGAGCCTAGCGAACAGAGGCTGGGGGTACTATGTACAGTACTATGTACAGAGGCAATTTCCACCAGTGCAGGGGGGCCCCCACAGCGCCATTTATAGGGTGTCAGCCCAAATGATTCAGGGGTGTTTCTAACCCTGAGAAGCACAAAAAGTAGGAGAGCTACCCGATCGTTAACTCCAGTCCCCATGGTCAATTTAGTGAAGGTCTCTTTAATAGTTTTATTTGTCCTTTTTACCTGAGTTTTGGGGTCTGTATGCATAATGTAATTTCAATCAATCCCCAATGTCTTGGCCAGTCCCTGACTTACCTGGGCAACAAAAACTGGACCATTGTCTGATCTTACTACCTTAGGTATTTTAAATCTATGGAAAATTTTCTTCAGTAATTTTTTAGCCACTATGGTTGAGGCAGCCCCTTTTGTGTATAGATATCCCCGTGCACATGTATAGTTGCAAAAGCATACCTGCTGCCCATGTAATGTTTATGGACTTCTCTTCAGCTAGCTGCAAGGCTTGCGTAAGGGCCATGAGCCCAGCTTTTTGTGCTGAGGTTCCTTCCAGCAGGTTGCTGGCCCAGACCATGCAGGTTTCATCCACCACCGCCACCCCAGCCCTTCCCTTACCTTTTACCATGCAACTGCTCTCATCAGTGAACCAGGTCAGCGCCTCCCAGGCCAGCAGGATGTCTGCAAGATCTTTGCGAACCCCAGGCTCTTCAACCAACAGTTGATGGCAGTCATATGTCACTGGTTCATTAGTCTCCTCAGGCAGAAGAGTGGCAGGATTGAGGGTGGCTGGTGGAGCGAATGCAATCCTCTCAGTGAGAAGTCATGCTTTGGTAGTGAGTCATGCGGGTGTTGGTCATCCATCGGTCTGGGGGCTGCCAGACAATGCTCTCCAATGCATGGGGGATATTATAGTTGCTTTTTGCCCCAAAGTCAACTTGTCAGCATCTTTGACCAGTATAACCACAGCCACGATAGCTTTTAGACAGCCAGGCCATCCCCTGGCTACAGGATCAAGCTTCTTTGACAGATAAGCAGTGGGTCTTTCCCATGGCCCTAGGGATTTGGTCAAAACTCCCAAGGCTACCCCCTTATGCTCATCCACATAAAGGGTAAAAGTTTTAGTTACTTCAGAGAGGACTAGAGCAGATGCGCTCAGCTGAGCCTTTTAATGGCATTAAATGCCTCCTGATGCTCTAGGGCCCAGGACAATTTTTCTTTTATAGTCAGCGGGTAGAGTGGAGCTGCTAAGGTCACAAACTCCAGGATCCATAGCCTGCAAAACCCAGATGTCCCCAAAATTCTCTTACTTGCCTGGCCTTGGTTGGGGCTGGTATCTGGACTATAGTTCTCATCCGGGCTTCCATCAGCCATCGTTGCCTGTCCTGTAGACTGTACCCCAGGTACTTCATCTCTCTTCTGCAAATCTGGGCCTTTTTGGCTAAGGCTCAATAGCCTATGTCAGACAATTCTAGCACCAGTGCTTTTGTTCCTTCCAAGCAGTCCTGGTGGGTAGTTCCCACTAGCAGTAAGTCATCCACATACTAGAGGAGGGTCACCTGGGGGTGTTGGATCCCGAAGCTGGCCAGATCTTTATGAAGGGCCTCATCAAAGATGGTCGGGGAATTTTAAACCCTTGGGGTAGCTGGGTCCAGGTGAGCTGTCCAGTTCTGCTCATGTTGGGGTCCCTCCATTCAAAAGCAAAAAGTGGTTGGCTGGTGGGATGTAACTTCGAATGAGTGGGATACCCGGCCCATGCCAAGGTCCACTGTTCTTCGGGTAGTCCATGAATATTGCCATTGACCTGTGGCACCCATTACCCAAGATTTTTGTCTTTTAATTTTTCTAATGGCTGTATCAGCACAGAATGCTCCGCTCTGGTATCCACCAAAAGTTTAACTGGTTGCCCCTCCATTTTCAAAGTTGGGCTCGGGGAGGGGGTCCAAACTCTGTCTCCCTTAATGTTTATCCTTCCCCAGGGTTAGGATCTTCGAACCCTTGTTTGTCTTCTTGGAGCAGACCTTTGCCCAGTGTCCTTTTTCTTTACAATATGTACACTGGTCCTTGTCCAACAGGGTCTTGTAGCCCAGGTTCCCTGTTTTAAATTTTTTAAAATTCTCTCTCTCTCTACTGCCTTTCCCTTCAACCACTATGGCCAAGATTTTAGTCAAATTCTTTTCCTCTCTTCTGTCATGCCTTCTCTCTCTTTCTTTTATCTCCTTCTCTGTCCCTTCAATACACTTTCTCTGTTTCTCCTTCTCTTTTCTCTGTTTCTCTCTCTTCTGCCTCTTTTCTCTGCTCTTTCCTCTACTTCTCTGTCCCTTCAGTACACTTTCTCTGTCTCCCTTTTGAAATACACTTTCTCTGCCTCTTTCACTAAATCACATAACTCAGCTTCCTGTAACCCTCCAGTCTCTGGAGTTTCTTTCTAATATCTGAGGTCTTATTGCCCTATGAAGGACAGAGCCATTGAAGTTCTCTGGCTTCTGAGGTAGGGTCAAAAGTAGTGCTCTCTTTACCTTAGCCAAATTGGAGACCTGCCAACAGAGCCTGGCGATAGATTTTCAAGCTCTCCCTACCTTCGGCAGCATTGAAGTCCCAACTGGGGCGAGTCAAGGGGAATCCCAAATCAATAGTATTCTTTCCCGCTCCTTGGTTGTGAAGACCATCTGCAGCAGCTATTGACTATTGAGAAAATATAAGGGACTCCACCAACCCTCTAAGGCATTAGGGATCCTCTGCAAAAGGGGGGTGGTTAGTTTTCCAATTATAAAGATCTGAGGAGAAAGACCAATACTGGAGGCTACAATCTGGCCACACGACGCTGGGGGGCCAAACGTGCGCAGAAGCAGGGTCATAACCCTGTCTGTCCATTCCGGCATGGCTCCTCCCTGCCACCCTGGCCCGTGGCCGCTGGGCTACAGCTCAGCCCTAGCAGCTCTGTGGGGGCCCCGCCACACCTGGAGGCAGGGACGCATGTGCTCATGGTCTCTCTGGGTCTCCAGGCCCTGAAGATGGCCCAGTGCAAGTGCTCGCAGGCAGCGGGTCAGGATGAGAGCCAGGTCTAGTCTGAAAAACAGTTGCCTTAACAGCTTGGATACTCTCAGAATTAAAAGGGTTTCCTCTGGTGGCCATGTTGGCCACTCAGAGGTACAAAAAGTCTGCCAGATCTCTTCCTAACCTCAACTGACAAATTATGGGCCCGAAACTTAACTTCAGTCCAGTGGTCAAGCGTCAAACTAAGGGGAGTCATCACTTGTGGCTATCTGTCCTATGATAAAACTACAAAGACACCAAAGACACTCAGAACGAAAACGCACAAAACAGAAACTAACAGATCCAGATACAGGTGACCTGCCCACGTCTTCCACAAGCAGGCAAAAGAATCGAACAGCCACAGAGGAAGCTTCCGCTTCAACAATGGAGCTCGCTCATACCGACCATCAGAAGGACACCCAGGTGTCCCAGGGCGGTCACTGGAGAGTTAGGCTGTATTTTACCATCCTTACAGCACCACATTTTCTTAATCCATTCATCAGTTGATGATCATGATGGTTGCTTCCATGTTTCCTTGACTACTATAAATAAGAGCAGATTTGAAAAAGTAAAACACATCAGAGACAGAGATCGAGACCCTGCATACAGCACAGGGCACTTGTCTTCCTGGGCATCTCAAGTCGTGTTTCCTCTCTGTTGGGGGCTGTGTTTGCCTTGCGGGGGCTGCAATAGGAGCCAGTTGTGTAGCCCCAGGTTGGTACCTGAGTGGGGGCATGTGGATAATGGAAAGACTAGCTAAAAGAGGGTTAAAAATCCAAGGCAGAGACACTGGACAGTTGTTGGGAAGGCAGGTTCAATCCATACTGAACATGCCCTTAGTTTTTTCTTTCTCCATCCTATGTATTAAACCAATGGGGGGGGCGGGGGGAGGAGGTGGCAGAGGACTTCTATTATCATGTATAAGGGGCAAAGACACTTATTTCCCTTAATCTTCCAGGTATTTGGTAGACACACCTGCCATCTAGCCTTCAGAGTTGAGAGTAAATAGGGCTGAAACCTATTGTTATGTAGATAAAAAAACATCCCCTGCCAAGGCCTGAACATTCGTTAGTCACTGAGCTATAGACTTCAGGATATAAGGATATTTTTAAACTCTCTGGCCATTAATCAACATGGAATGGGCTCTTTTTCATGGTTCCTGACACCTCTCTTCTACACAGTCTACTATGTTTCTAAATGAATCATAGGAAAAGTCTCTGCAATAGCATTCTCTCATGGTTTAACAGTTAAAAATATAAACAACCCTCTGCCAAGTCCACATTCTAAAGAGGATGGACCTCAGAGATAGCTCTTCTGACCAAGGTCTTTCAATTTTGTCTGGGGCAAGGAGGAAGGTTACCAAGCAAGCTAAATGTCTTCGAGGCAGAGAAGGAATTTCAGAGTCTCTGAAAAACCAAGCCGTTGTTGCATTTATCAATATTTATCATCACTATTTGTACCTTCCTTCCCTTCCTTCCTTCTTTCCTCCCTCCCTCCCTCCACCCCCAGTCTCTCTCTTTCTTTTGACACAGGTTCTCTCTGTGTAAACCTGGGAAGGAACTTGTTATATACATCAGGCTGGCCTTGAATTTAGAGATTCATCTGCCTCTATCTCTTTGCTGTGGGATTAAAGGTGTGTGCTGTTACACCTGGAATTCCTGTTTTTCCCGTCTTCCTTTTGTTTGTTCCTTTAAACTACTGTTTTGTGGGTCCTCATCACAGGTACTACATATAAAATTATCATATCCAAATAAAGAGTGTAGGTTCTGTAATCAACCTGCCTATGTTCAAACAATGATCCTAGGTCATAGTTATTGTTAGCTTATTTGCCTTCTTTGAAAAATTACATGTAAACCCCTTAAATTCATATCAAAACATAAATGATCTAGTAAATGTTACACATATAAGCCCATATAAATGGTGTGTGGTGTGTGTGTGTGTGTGTGTGTGCCTGTGTATGACTGACACAGGGTTTCAAGCTTTAAACTCTTGATGTTCCTTCCTCAGCCTCTTGAGTACTGAGATTACAAGTGTCCACCACCATGCCTAGCTAGATTTACCGTTTAGGATGTGTTGTGGGTAGGTTAGTTTATTGGTTATTAGGGCAGGTGGCTATTAGGGGATTTAGTCCATTTTTTTCTTTTCTTTTAATCAGATTTGGTTCCTTAACCTAAACTTGTCTCTGTATATTATGAATAAAAGTTAGTTCCTTAAGGAGATAAAACGTGTCCTAGTTCACCTCTAAGACCTACATGATGTCTACTGTGTAATAAAGCCTGGAATAATTTGGGTTTTTTTTGTTTTTTTTTTTTTTTTAGTTATTTTTAAGGTGTAGTTTTGATATACTACCTTACTTTTATTTGGAATGATTAATAGAATAGCTGGATTGTGTTATATTTACAATTTACAAAGGACTATTCACAACTGATTTGCATATTGGCATTCTAATACGCATTTCCAATAACTATGTATGAAGTCATCTTTATAGCATCTTAAGTCACATTTCTGTACTTTCCTTACTGATAGTAGCCAGTCTGAATGCGATGAGACATTTGCCAGATTATAATTTTCTTTCCCTTGATGAGTAGTGACACTCAGTGGATTTGTTTTTGTTTTTGTTTTTTTGTTTCGTTTTGTTTTGTTTTTTATATTCTTTTTAGGTATTTCCATTTTTAAAGAAATTTTCAATTTTGCCTTTTGGCCATTTTTCAGTTTAATCATTTGAAAATTTTAGTCATTGATTTTCTGGAGTTCTTTGTAGCTGCTTGTCAGATGTATAGAATGCGGATATCCCCACCCCCTTATTATGTTACCTCTACTTACCGATGACTTGTTTTCTTTGATGTCTGAGGCTTTTTGTTTATTTTTGTTGTTCATGCTTTTGAGATCATATCTAAAAATGTATTGCTCATATTTATATCAAGTAGTACTTCTGCCGTATTGTCTTTTAGTTGTTCCAAAGTTTACAGTCACACATTTAGTCTTCAATCAACTTTTAAATGATTTTTGTATGTGGTGAGAGAAAGGAATCATAGTTCTTATGCATGTGGATATCCAATTCTCTAGCATCATTGATGGAAGAGACTATTCTTTCCCAGCTGTGGTCTGTGACGAAACCTTTGTCAAAAAAGTGTGTTGGCCAAAGCTCATTGGTTATTCTGTGCCAAGCATCATTGTAAGGTCTGTAATTTCTTTATTCAATGATTAATTCTACATGTAGTATGTGAGTTTTATTAGAATTGAGTTATAAATCATTTTGGAATTGTTTTGCAGTTGAATTAGAAGTGGAAATGAGAATGATCTGATTCAGAAAGCAAAACAAAACAAAGCAATCACAAAGCTGCTTAGGGATCTTGTTTTCAAACAGCTGTCAGCTTCATCACAAACTATAAAGTTTTCCGTGATCAATTCACTGCGATAATAATGCAAATTCTATTTATATGCTTCTTCAATGCTTAGTTTATCCTATACATTTTGATTACCTTACTTGTTGGGTTAAGGTTTCCTTTTGAATTTTACTATAAAAAGGACTTGCTCCATCCTGTGGGAATGTCACTTAAGTGGAACATTAAACTGTTGCCCACAACAGAGAATGAAGGGCTAAGCCCATGTCTTGCTGTAAGCTCATAGGCAATTGGAGAAGTGTCAGTTTCCATGAAGGCTGGCACTAGGGGAGTGCTAGGACTCTGCTGACAGCAGTCACACTGCCCCAAGGCTGCAAAGGGAGATCCCTACTCCAGCAGCTGCCCTGCATGAACTCTGCTCTGCCTTGGCTCCCTACCTCTGAGCTTGTTCCCTTGAGATATCCATAACCACAGAGTTCTCTAGTAGCCATGACTGCAGGATAATTGCTTCAGAAGAAGAGGAGTCCATGTAAAGCCTTGTTATGGATTATTCAGACACTGACAGTGACTCTACTTTGGGATACAGCGATGATGAAGATTCCAGTGATGAAGTTCACAGAACATCAGAGTCAGTGCACAAACTGTATTTGTAGATATCTGGGGATCTTTTCAAAGCTCTGTAATTTCACCAGAAGAGTTTCTAACTCTTCACAAAGTGTTTTAAAGAGACTGCTACTAAACCATGAAGCTTTGCTTTTAGTTTTATAAATCAATATTGTGCTTGTGGAAATACCTGATAATTGGCCAAGCAGTAGCTAGTTTTGCAATGGTCCATTTTCTATCACTACTATTATTGGTAATGCTAAAATCAGCTAATGTGTGGGCACAGAACTATGTGAGTGTAAGGTTTTGTTTTTAAAAGACTGTTGTGTCTGGATTGCTATATATATATAACAAGTTTTATTTAATACAAAGTAGCAACATACATGTGCTGAAAAATCAGAGCAGTGTGTATTTAGATGTATCATGTCAAAAAACTTAGAGACCACTAAATATACATCAACAAGAATAAAAGAAATCAAGTTAATTAAAAAAAAAAAGCAAAAAAACAAAAAACTGTCTCCTTCCATATTTTTCTTTTCTCCATGTCTAAGCCAGTAGTAAATGAAACCTTTCTAGCACGGTCAATTTTCTCTATAAAAATATAAAATCCATGGATGGCTAAAATGCTTAGTGACAACATAAAGTCATTAGGATCCTCCTCTATTACATGTACTTGTAACACTAAACCAAAATCCAGATTACACTTATTTTTATCATGGCCCTTGTACCCACAACAGAAACAAATATACACAATAATCACAGCTTTTTCCTGTGCTACCCTTTCATTAGAAGCATGTCTGCCAAAGTGGAAGATTAACACATGTCAAAGCCAAGTCAGGCAGTGTTCTGTCCCTCAAAAAAGCAGGGTCTCTGGGCATTTCTGAACATCTGAACAGAGGGCAGTACTACCTGACTAGTAGGAACAATGGAACTGTGAACACAGCATGACTTGAAGTCAGATGAACTTGACATTAAATAACTGCCTAGTATTGCATGACATCGTTACAGAGTTGCATGGCAAGTTAGGACATATCCATAAATGGGACTCTAATAATTTAAGAGTTAAATGCCCATCAGACTAATTTTGTCATTAGACATCAAAATATTTTGGCACTGGCTTTATTAGCAAATGTAATTTTATGGTAGGTATTATGAACACTGCTCAAAAGTTATTCTGTGTTTCAATACATGCATAATTATTGAAAAATTTAACTCTGACAAAGTATATGAGCAGTGTAGATTTGCAGAAAGAATTTGATTCAGAGAACAGCCAATCTGGGTTTAAATACCAGGAGTGCAATTCAAGAGCTGAATCTGACTGTTGATTTTTTATGTAGCTTGTATCCCATGTATTTATCTGAGACAAAAATAACTGCCACTTGTAATGTTCAATAAATGGCATTTGTAAGAACACTCTTTATAAACAGTTCTTAACATATATTTGTGTGTAATATGCAACCTTACTAACTTAGTCAATATTCTATATAAAAATGTAACAGCTGTGGATGTCTAAAATAGCTAGTAACACTATAAAGTCACTAGGATCCCACCCTTTTTTATAATTGCAACATTAATACCTAAATCCATATTATATTTATAAATATAACATAACATATTTTATTGAATCTGTTAATAGCCTTGATATTTTTACAGGTTATATTAAAAAATTCTCCTGCTTCAGGAAAATATTGTATTTAATGTTAAAAATCTGTCTAATTTAGATAATATGATAGTCTTAAACTATTGCCTATTTATGATTAATTCATTAACATGTACATCCACATTATTTATATTATTTTAAAAATTCTTAATAGTCAAGATGGAAATATTTTTAAATAGTAAATTTCCATTTTTTTCTATTTTTCAGCAGTTAGCAGAGATAAAAGGATCTCACTGTGTAGTTTATATGGCCCAGGATGGCCTTGGCCCATGATCTTCCTCCAAGTGCTTAGAAACTGTAGTTACAGATTTGCACCAGTACAGAAGGTCTAAATAGACACCATTGTAAATAGTCAAGGTAAGATAGATATCTAAGATTAGATTTTAAATGTTTTTACAAAGCCATGGTAGATTTTATATATATATATATATATATATATATATATATATATATATTCTTATTTTACATATCGATCCCAGTTTCCTCTCCCTCTCATACCCCCAAGCCCCCTCCCATTCCATCCCCCCAACTCCACAGGGAGGGTGATGCTTTCCAGGAGGGGTCATCAAAATCTGTTAAGTCATTTGGAGTAGGGACTAGGCCCTCCCTCCTGTCTCTAGGCTAAGGGAGTATCCCTCCATGGGGAATGTGTTTGTTCCCAAAGTCCTTTTGTGCACCAGGGATACATCCTGGTTCCACTGTCAGAGGTCCCTTAGACTGCCCAGGCCTTCTAACTGAGACCCATGTTCAGGGGGTCTGGGTCTGTCCAATGCTGGTTTCTCAGCTATCAGTCTGGGGGTCCATGAGCTCCCCCTGTATTGTTTTAAGAAGCTATTTGTACTACCTTGTGATGCCACAGACACATGGTGAGAATAAGTTATTTACAACTTATGAAGCCCGTGGGAATAATGTGCTTCTGCGGGATATGTTTACGTCACACACACACACAAATCACCTCTACAGAAAATAGTAATGGATTTGAACATACATCATCTGTACTTTGTTACTGGGTAAAAGTGACACTAAATGGCTTCTTTTCACTCTTATGCTCAGGTAAGAAAACCAGGGTGTAAATAGTTTATGACTTGTAAATCTTGGATTAACAGCAAGTTCCTGTGATTCTGAAGTCTAAACTTAGGACTGGATAAATGGATCATATACTGCTCTTGCAAACATCCCCAACGCTGTTCCCTGACACCCACTGTTGGCTCAGAGCTTCCTGGAAGGATGCAATGTCCCTGGCCTTTGAGGTCACTGAATTACTGAGCGCAGATGAAGATGATAATGATGATTATGATGATATTATCTGATCTCTACCACCTCTAGGTTCAGGAATGCAATACCCATGCCCTTCTTATAGTATACACTATACTATAAGCACCCCCTATATTGGACATTAAGAATTGAATAGGGAGCAAATCTGGCCATCATTCCTGGCCTTTATACGGGCTTAGCAGAAGAGAGATTGAGTCCCTCAGTGAATAGCTACATAAATAAATGTATGGATTTTAAGTAGTGATAACCAGTTCCATGTGGAGATATGTAAGGTAATGAGAACAGATACACAGGAAGACCACTAGCTAATTCAGGATGGTAAGCCTTAGGAAAGGACACTGAGGATAGGATCCAAAGGACAAACGAGGGTGGAAGAGGCATCCAGTTGGAAAGAAACTTCTTAAACCTGAGAACAGCATGTTATGAAGACTGGGCGGGAGGGAGAATATATGTTTGCCAATTTTGAAAGGAGACCATGTTCTTTGGAAGGCAGAGAATGTGAAGTAGGCATGAGAGGCTCACACAGGCAGCTCCTAAAAGTATAATAAAAATTTCACAATCAGAGGAAAACTCTGTCTTGTGGGTAGATTTAAAAATCTTTTCCTGGGGTAGAACCATGGGGAGGTTGGATCTGGAGAGAGGTAAGGTGAGGGAGAGATTGGGAGGAGAGGAGAGAGGGGAAGCTGCAGTCAGGATGTATTATATGAGAGAAGAATAAATTAAAATAAAAAAAAATAAAATATACAACAAGGAAGAGCTTTCATCTGTAAACCAGTACAACACAGAAATAGAAAAGGTGTGTAGGAGAAACCTAATCTGCAGCACCTCAGAATACTGTTTGTGAAACGTCAGGCACTGGACAGAAAAATCTATATAATCTCATTCAAAAACATAAGAGTAGACCCCAGTAATGAAAAGGGATGTCATAGTCTTGTATGGAAAAATTAGTATCAGAAACAGTTGCTACTAAGATCATTGTATTAGTTCAATACATATTTACAAGAATCCCAAAGTGGCTTTTTTAAAGGAAGAAAAATGATTTTCATGTTATTATCAAATAGTGAATGCTGTAGAATATCACAAGGTATTTCTGGAAAAATGATGTTAGTGAAAGAATATTTGTTTTTGGTATACCAAATATCAAATGTTGTTTTTGTTAAACAGCTGTAACCCAAACAAGATGATATAGCAACAATGAAAGACATAATTCAAGACAGGTTAGTGGGGAAAATTACAGGATCTAAAGTATGTGTCAGAACTTTTGTGTGTCTTCAATAGTAAAAGATTCATTGGAACATCTTTATTTTCAATTGTGATCTGAAAACATATCATCACATTATTTTTCTATGCAATTGCCTCTGCGATATATTTCAAGCATATTTGCAATTAATTATATTGGTTTAGAATATTATCATAAGAAAAAGGGTGCACTGTTGGATGTAATTAAATGTTATGACAATAATAATACTGAGCTTACAGTAGCTGAAAATGACTTGTGAAGTTAATTTACCAAATCCATCTTTCACGTTTAAAGGTACATCAGCGAAGATTTCAAAGGTCTCAGAGGCTGACATCACCTGCTACAGTTAAAAATTACATGTTTTTGAAGAGATAGTCTTTATATATTTAAGTCACTGTGAGAAATATTTGTCATAATATTGATATATTTAAATCACTGTGAGTAATACTTATCAAATACTTGAAGAATAATGAGTCTGGAACAGACGAATAACTATATACCATTAAGTCTGCAAACTTTAGTTGCATATAAGCAGTGTTACTATATTAAGAAAATATTTTAAACTGGTCCTTTGATCTCAAAGTTACAATATCAAATTGAAAACAGATGAATTAAACATCTGTTTCCACAGCTATGTCTTTAGACCTTTTAAAAGATTTACTCTAGTCATTCCCATTTTTATCATCATGTAATTAATTTAGAAATGTCCCCAGAAGAACAAAGGAAGCAGTCTTAAAAAGTTTTCTCCCACTTGTGTAAAGTGTTTAAGTTTGATAATTGTAGCAACTGTGTTATAACTGCAGAGAATGTGTGATTTATACTATGTGTAAAGTGGTTCTTCACACAAAGCCTTAACCTAGAAGGAATTATTCAAAGAAGTTTATGAACTTTGGTTCCTGGATGTGTTGCCATAGTCACTTGCCTTTTGCCTTAAAGGCTGCTCCATCCTAATGTGTCTACTTTTTTTTTTTTTTATGCAGGGAGGATGTGAGAACAGCAAATGTAATTGCTGCAGAGGCCGTCACGTGCCTTGTGATTGACAGAGAGTAAGTACATTGCTTTTTCTATGCATAGCACACACTCATATCAGCCATATATATGTTTCTGGAATTACTCATGGTTTTGTAGAGCTCTAACACTTGTTTAAAATAGTTTCCTTTCCAGATGAGTTCTGTGTCTTTTCGTGTATTATTTTTAGAAGCAGCCAGCTCTGCCATTCTAGCCTTGTAACCTTTAATAAGATACTTAACCACTCTGAACTTCAGCTCCACAGGCTCACCTGAAAAGTGAAGATAAAGCAATATCATAGGGATATTTTGAGGATTAGTAAGAACACATAATTAAAGCATTTACAGAGTCCCTTTAATTCAGGTGGTGCTCAGCTAGTATGGGCCATTTTGGTGTCCTATTTAGAACCATCATTGTTATTACTTTGAGTATGTTTTTGGTTTCTCTTCTGTTTCTCTATCCTGAGACTCCTACAAGTAATGCCAAATGATAGACTTAACAGGAAGTACTGTACAAAGTGAATTAGGGAGGGAGGGTTTGAAGACGAAGTATGTAGTTGGGAGTCGAATTCCAGCTTGTGATCATGGGGCCATTTATAGGAGAAATGTGTAATATAAATAGGTTTAAAAAGGGTAAATACAAATAGTTGAATATATAACTAAATTAAAGACCAAGAAATAAATTAAGGATATTGTTAGGACAGAGAAATTTAGATGTAGAAGAAGAATCAGTTCAGGGGGCATGATGATATTCCCCTGAGAACGAAATCCACTGATGTGCTTTCTTGGATGCTTAAGACAGAAGTTCTTCAGGGAGTCATAGATGTGGGCAGGAGCTCCTGCTACCACTACCATAAAATTAACATTAACATTGCCTACATAGAATTAGCAGCTGAAGTTATCAGGTGGAATTCTATGAAAGAACAGAGATAAAAATCAGAATTTGTTGAAACTCAAGTTAAGTTCAGACAAGGGAAGAAAAACAGATGAAAGAGAGGCCAAGACCATAAGAGACAGAGCAGTATAGAAAAAGAACATGTCACAAAAAGAGATAAATTTAATCCTAAGTTAGAGAAATAGACAGTGAAATGTCACTTCACAACCAAGAGTTTTCTAACAAAACTGGATAAGACAGGATTATGCTGTGGCGAGGATAGGCTGGCTTGTCAGAGATCAAGATACTGAATTACAGCTAGACATGGCAAGAAGTGTGAAAACTATTGCCCAGTGTGGTAGCTGCATGTAATTATGTACACCTCAAAAAGCTAGAAGAAAGGACTTTTAGTGCATTCCCAACAGACAAGTAGGAAACATTTGAGGAGATGGGTACACTTAACTGAATTAAACATTATACATTATATGCAAGAATTAAAACATCATGTTACCCTTCTAATACACACACACACACACACACACAATTTTTAAAGTTTAGTATGTGAATTAAAATGAATGTAAAATTAGAGAAAGTGTGAATAATGTTAAGTTTTAGAGAGAATTCAGATAAATGAACTCATATCCTTGATAGGAATGCAGATTAGTGTAACCATAATAAACCATCATTGAGTCACTAGCTCCTAGGTGATAAAGAGACTGAAAACCAGTATGTCAAAAAGGTCATGATCTCTTTGCAATTATTGCGGCATTATTTATAATATGCTAAGATATGAAAACAATCAAAGTGCCCATTGGTGGATGAATGAGTAAAGAATACACAGTACATATTACTGTATATATAAAGACTATACAGTAAGTATTCCTCGGCCTTAAGGGGTGAAGTCGTGCTATTTATAACATTGGTGAATCTGGAAAACTGCTAAATGAAATTGGCCATGCAAAGAAAGATAAATAACATCTGAACTCGATCGTGGATGTCAGAAAGGAAGGGCAAAATGGTGGCTATGAGAAGCTGGTGGAGAAAGAAGGGAATAATAGGGAGTTGTTGATCCGAGACTAGAAGTTTAATAGGCAGAATGGACCTTAAGATGAGCTGAACCTTAGAGTAACTATTGGAAATGGTGTCATTATCACTTTGATTGAGACACATCTCACTGTGAAGCTCTTACTAGCCTAGAACCCAGTGTATAGGCCAGGTAGTCTTGAACTCAAGGAGATCTGCTTGCCTCTGCCTGCTGAATTCTTGGATTTTAAGGTGTGTACTTAGAAAAACTGTTGTTTTGTGTTCTTAGACAGATGGAAGGCTGAGGCAGGCAGATGTTGAGTTTGAGTTCAGCATGCTGAATCAGTCTGAGTCAGTCCAATGCTGGTTTCCCAGCTATCAGTCTGGGGGCCTATGAGCTCCCCATTGTTCAGGCCAGCTGTCTCTGTGGGTTTGTTTCTGTAGGCTGGTCTTAACCACTTTGCTTATCACTCCTCCCTCTCTGCAACTGGATTCCAGGAGTTCCGCTCAGTGTTTAGCTGTGGGTGTCTGCTTCTGTTTCCATCAGCTACTGGATGAAGGTTCTAGAATGGCATATGAGTTAGTTATCAATTGCATTATCAGGGAATGGCATTTAAGGTAGCCTCTCCACTGTTGCTCAGATTGTTAGTTGGGGTCATCTTTGTAGGTCTCTGGGCTTTTCTCAAGAGTCAGTTTTCTCTTCAAACCTATAATGGCTCCCTCTATTATGGTATCTCTTTTGTATGGTATCTCATTTATTCCTCCCCTAACTCAATCTTCCTGGTCACACATGTTCTCATCTCCTCCCTTCCCCTTTCTCCTAACTCCCTCTCCTCTCACTGCCTCCCCCCACCCAGCACCGCTCCAGATATGCTCAGGAGATCTTGTCCCTTTCCACTACTGTGAGGGACCTTGTATGAATCTCTTAGATTCCTCCTTGTATCCTAGTTTCTCTGGTGGTGTTTGTTATAGGCTGGTGATCCTTTGCTCTATGTCTAAAATCCATATATGAGTGAGTACATACCATGTTCCTCTTTTTGTGACTGAGATAACTCACTCAGGATGGTTTCTTCAAGTTCCATCCATTTGCCTGTGAATTTCAAGATTCCATTTTCCCCCCTGCTGAGTAGTACTCCATTGTGTAAATGTCCCACATCTTCTTTATCCATTCTTTAGTTTAGGGGCATCTAGATTGCTTCCAGGTTCTTGCTATTACAAATAATGCTTGAAAGAAAGTAATTTACTGTGTATAAAAGGAGCATACGTGTGTCCTTCCTCTTCTGAAGTAGGACATGGGAACCCTTGGGAGTTTTCGTTTTCCTCTTTAAGTAGAAAAGCATATGGGAGAGGTCCAATTTCACATACAGATGCAAAGCATAAAAACTGAGTATTTGAAACTAGGGACTTATAAGTTTTAAGGGATCTCGAGCATCCAAGAAAGCATTGAACACATAGCTGAGAGGGGGGAGAGGGAAAGAGAGGGAGGGGGAGAGAGAAAGAGAGAGAGGTGCAATGGAGGGATCCTGTCAGAACTGCTGCTGGAACCTAATTTATGTCTAATTAGTGGGGCATTAGGGCATCGTTCTGTGCAAACAGATGGCAGACATTACGGCTGTCAGCAAAAGGAGCTCCCTTCACTAATTTACAAGCTAGGTACCATGTTCCAGAAGCCAGCGGTAACACTTTCCTAGGGGGAAGCAAAAGAACACCATTGTAACCAATCATGAATGTAAGGCTTTTATTTTAAAGAAATGCTCATTGTCAGAGCAGAAAGCATTCCCTCCAACAGCATTCCCTGAGGATTTTTTCAATCTTATATCCATTTCATTATCTTTGCTCCCTCCAGTGTTGCTCTCCCTGATGCCTGTCTTTCCAGCTTTGACATCGTATCTGATGTTCCCACATTTGTCTTCCCTTTCCTCTAAAGCCATCATATCCCTTTGCTATTCCCACCACATACACACCTGTTTTTCATTTCTGCATGTCTTAAGTGAGTTCTTCCATTTTCCAGGCCTTTAGTCTTTGATAAGGGCTAATTAAGGATTAAGGTATTTCTGTGCAAGAGCTGTCTGATTTTATGATATGCCCACTAAAGACTAAAAAGTGAGTGAGAATCTGGAAACCTGATTTAGGTTTTCAGGAACCATCAGAAAACAGAGGAACGATTCAGAAGGGAAGACTTAGAGACAGTGGTCCAGGCACACACACCATTCTAACCACATCAATCATTTCAGTTTCCTGAGGGATTGTGTACCATTGGTAATATGTCCACCTAGGTCACCGGTGTCTTCTTCTTTATATAGCATACCATTCTCTGTCCACATGATTGAACCATTGAGACTCCATATGCCATGTCACCTGTACTCATATTACTTAACTGAGAGGGCGATAAACTTAAAATATTTCACAGTGTTTGCCTTTCCTACAATCTAAGTGATTTTTATTTTGGTTCATTTTTTGGGGGGGAAGGTTGGGGTGATGTGAGGATATTGGCAGGATGCTTACAAGAAACAAATGTGCCTTGTGCCTTGTTAGAATGCTGTCTGCTGCAATCATTTAGCCTTTTTCTTTTTCTCTTATTGACTACTGTGCTTTTCTAAGCAAGTAAGAAAGATAAAATCCCAAAGTTTAGAAAGACACTGGATTAGTTTAGCTTAATGATGTGAGTTGAATTATAGTCCATCCTTAACAAATGTGATCTAACTACAAAACAAGCACATTTCCATAAAAAAGAAGGCTATTCCAGGAAGGAACAGTCAGTGTCATTTAAAGTCATAGAGAAAAGATAGAGGGACAGCTCTGCATGATGCTTGCGTTTCCTAACAACACCTTAAACTGGTCCTAGACATTGCACTGATGCTAGTCCTCCCAGCTTCTCTGGCTAGGATGTGCACTGAGGAGTTCCAGACCCAACTTAGCACAGCTGGGACAGATCTCACCGCTTACTTGTCCTGCAGTAGCCATCCCTGGCTATATACTTGTCATTTATGAGATTTATTTTTTTTTTGAAAATAAATTTTTTTATTTATTTTATATAACCAAGTCCATTTAAATGAAAGCAAACATGTATAGACAATATTTGGGAATTTGGGTGTTGTTCTTTCCAAACTACTTCCTGCTGGTAAGGGGCGCTGTTGTGGGGGATTCAAAGAAGATTCAGCAATCCTGGCTATAGTCTGTAAGGCTGCTTTGTCCAGATCTACTCTGTCACACAAAGAACAGAGTGCTTAATAGAGTATATAGACTCTATTAAGAGTCCAACATCATTAATCTTGATGGGAAATGATAAAACTTAGCGCATTGTTATTTACAAATCATTGTTTGAAAAATTTGACAGGTTTTAATTGGTTGTTCAATAATGAGTAGTCAGCCATGAGATTATACACATCATACAATCAGCAGGGTGTGTGTGTGTGTGTGTGTGTGCAACAATTAAAGAGAAAGAGGTCATGGATTCAAGAAGGAGTAAGGAAGGGCAAGAGAAGACTTGGAGGAACAAGAGAGAAGGGAGGGTGTGATGTGATTATATTTTAATTTAAAAAATAATGAAAAGATCATTGTATGAAATTCGTGTTGAACTTCTATATATTTTCAATACAGTAAAGAAAAAGAACATGAAATTTCATAAGAGATTAGGTGAATTAGAAATAGCCTAAAAGTTGTTTAAAAAGGAGAGACTGGGCAAGCTTTCTCTGTGGAGGGCAGATAACAACTTCCTCAGGTTTGTGAGGTGTAATCTTTGTCACTAAAGCTTACGTCTACCATTTGTCTCCAAAAATGCCCTTTTTAAAATCTTTCTCAAGGTGAATCTGTTTTGCAGGTGAGGATCCAAGTCCAGGAGTACCACTCAGTTTACACTGTTTAATCATAACAATTAGTAAGACAGTTGGTAAAGTTGCATGCTTATATTTTAGGGTCTTTTGGTAGATCTTAGAATTTTAAAACAGACCTTGTAAACCCACTCTTACACATCCTCTAGTTAAGAAATGAGAGTTCAAGCCAGGTAGTGGTGGCACACACTCAGAAGGCAGAGGCAGGGAGATCTCTGAGTTGGAAGCCAACCTTCTCTACAAAGCGAGTTCCAGGACAGCCACTGCTGCTACACAGAAAAACCCAGCCTCAAAAACAAACACACACAAAAAAATTATAAATAAATTTAAAAAAAGAAACACACACACAAAAACAAACAACAACAACAAAAAAAAAAAACATAGAACTGAGTCACAGAAGAAATATCCATTTCTAGCTCTTTATTTTTATTGCTGGACTGAACTATACACCTCATGATGTGTGTCAATACTGCCTCCCCTGCATCACATAATGCTTTGGATGACTGAGACAGGAAACTCATATACTTACATAGTGGAATAAGCACATATTGAACCTCCATTATGTGTTAAATTTTAGACTCAGTGCTTTGAGATGATAGATAATAGATAGATGATAGATAGTTAGATAGATAGATAGATAGATAGATAGATAGATAGATAGATAGATAGATAACTATGAAAACAGACAGTTGCCTTCAAGGAAAATCACACTTTTGAATGAACAGATAAGATCAAAATAAAGAAGAAACTGATGTTTTATAAACAGAGCGGAGGTATCTGGTACTAATTCTACTACTTCTTTAAAAACAAGAGGAAAATTTTCAGTGAATAAAATTTTTCAGTTTCAAATGACATTCCATTTAGATAAACACCCCTAAAAGTCAGATCCCAAACATTCTGGTTAAATGGTTGCAATTAATTGATTAATATGTGAGGTTCACAGGTTCATTAATTCAGTTATTTTAGTTGACTGCATCAAAAACATACAGGCCCATACTGACTCATTTTTGTTGCCTCTCATGAGAAATTGTCCTCCTGGTTTGTTTTTGTTTTGTTTTGTTTTACTGTGCCGTGGTCCTTTTACTTGCCATGTCATGTGTTCCCATTTTCTATTTCAATTTACATTCTACAAATATAAGGACAGAATCTGCTTTGAACAGCTATGTGAGGCGCACTCTACTGACCATTGAGTACTATAGAGCACATACGAGAGGAATTCCAGGCACACACTAGGATGCAGAATCAAAATGTTTCCTTCTTGCTTTGTTTCTCCAGTGCTGACAGCCAGCCATTACTAATCAGCATGGAGGAAATCTTTAAAACATAAGACACATTTTCAAAATGCAGTGAAAGGGCTGAAAACATCTGAGCATGGGGATGGTTGCCTATAGTTCCCCATACTTGAGTAGCTAAGGCAGAACCTTTGTGAGTTCAAAGCCAGTCTGACTCGACGTATAAAAATAATGTAAACAAAAATAAAAGGTGAGAGAAAAAAGTCAAGAACCAGGACACATTCTAAACCAAATCCTGTTCTGCTACCCAAGGACATGAAAACATCAGCTTCTCCTACCTAATATTAACTTGTGTTCCTAACAGTTCATGAATAAACAAATAGTAAGAACTGAGGGCAGAAGATGTTTTGCCTGAAGCATCTCAAGGAACTTTTTGAACAAAGAGACATATGAGCAGCTAGGTTCTTTTAAGTATGAATAGGAGTTTTACAAACAAAGGAAGGAAAAGTAAAGGCAGGCACTCCTGAGGGTGGTGCTTGTACAATCACAGACTTGAGGGCTTTTGTGCAGTACTGACTAGAATGTGCTAAAAAACCAAGAGTACACACAGAAAAAACGGGGGGGGGGGGAATCATACAGATAGAGGCTGAAAGTTGAGTTTGGGAAGGACAATTGGGCTTAGCTTATCAAGAAATATCCTAACAGGAGCTAGATTCAGCAGTTAGGAGCATAGGTTGCTCTTTGCTGAGGACCAGGGTTCTAATCCTAGCACCTACATGGTGATTCACAAGTTTCTGTAACTCCAGTTCCAGGGAACTGACAACCCTTCCTTGTCTCCACAGGTACCATCCATGTATTCATATGCATGATGCATGCATGCATAGGTAAAGAGTCATATGCATAAAGTAGAAAACCAATATATTCGTATTTTTTAAAAGTAGTCTCCTGGTATCTCAAACTAAGGAATTTGGTATTATCCTTTGAGCACTAAGGGACCAGGGGAGAGCAGTTGTTGCTCTGTCATGTATTTGTCTTTGAAGGGAGGGAGTAGAGAAATATTGGTCACAGAACAGAGGAAAACTAGCAGGAGGAGATTGTTCCGGCAAAGTCACAACAACCTCAAGGGATGTCCATTAAGGTAGAGAGTTTTAGACTTGCGTTTCAACTTGAGTCTGAAGCGGAGTAGGGCGATTCTGGAATGTTCCAGTTGAGAGAAGTGTCTCTTGTCCAGGACTTAGTGAATGCCTAGAGGAGGTCAGTGATGAGAGAGATCCAGTTGCGAAGGAAGAGAATGATTGCTTCAGCTGTGGACACCATAAGTTCCAGTTTATTCAGACGTCAGAATAAAGTGACCATCACCAGCTAGCAATGCCTGTGTTTACCTCTAACATTCAAAAGACAAATGGAAGTTGACACTGGATTTCATAGCAAAACCCTTAAAATTGTAAGCAGCTTTGCTTTAAGCCATTATTTTGTTCCTTACTAATAATAAATAACTCCATTTTCCCCGCCAATCCTCCAAAGCTTACTGTTTCTGAGGCTTGAATTTTTGTGCAATGTTTTTTTAGATTTGTTTGAAATTCAACAATGCTTTGAGACTTATAGACTTTTTATATGAATGAATAATGACATAAGCCAAACAAAACACTTTATTTTCTAAAATTTAAGCATGAAACAGCAATGTTTAAAATAAAGTAACCTTTGGAATATCACATTTGCCAGTCTGAGCAGTGGTTCTAGCTGCTTATTTGGGGAGGCAAATATAATGTGTCTTGTAGAGGAGTGGGTACAGGGGTGGGCAGAGGCCAGGAGCACTTTCAGATAGAAGTCTAACAGTAAGATTAAAAACAATGGGAAAATCATTAAAGTTGAAATCTGCACCAGATACTCTGCACATTTTTTGGTAGAGTTAAGTAGATTTGCTTATTTTAGTGGCACACTTCCCTGGTGAGACAGTCATTATAGGCCCAGCTGGGTCATCAAGAATTGAGGCTTTCCTTTTCTTTTCAATATGTCTCACAGTTGGCACTCATCTGAAGCACATAGTGTAGGAACATGAATGGAATTAGCATTAGGCACAATAATAGGGATGCCTTATCCCTGACCAAGTGTTACAATAGAAGCCCTTTCAGAACTTATCTCACCGGATGAAACACAATGGTTACCTTATCTACAAGCCCTTCTACGGACCTGTAATTGAATTAATTTTTGAATAGATACCAAACTACCAAAGGCAAATCATGATTTGGTGGTTGATAAGGAAGATGCTGTCTTGCTGGCTGAATTGGAGATAGATAATACATTATCATTGAAATAGAAACCTGAGTGACAGCAGTTAGTGAGTCCTATTTCTCTGTTTTCACAAGATGTTTCTGTTTTTTACATCTGTAATATTCAGTATGCTATATAGTTATATATGTGATAACCACCAGAAAAGAGGGAATTCATAAAAGCATAAATATCTTGTCATTTAATAGTAACCATTGTTAAAGTCAGTCACCTTTTAGCATATTTAATTAAATAGGTAATTCCACCCAGATTTTTTTCCTGCTTTCTCCATGCCCAGCAATAGTATTGGTGCATTACATACTTACAGAGGTTCACACACAAGTAGATATGGAGATAAGGACTAATTTAGCAGATCATTTTTTCCTCATAGCATACCTGTTTGTCTCCTCTTGGAAATGAACGAAGCTTCAAAAAGTCCAGTTGTCACATTCCCAAATGCAAAACATGTAAATAGAGTTAATAACACTAACCTTCCTGACTTGGCACACCACATTGAAGATTTGCTATAAGCATAACTCAGTTTCTGTATAGAGCTTAGTTATCAACAGCTAAAGCTGTGGAGATGTGTGTATTGTTTGGCAATTGCATCTTTCTCCTAGGAAAAAATAAATACAATTTAGAAGCTTCAGAAAATTGAGAGAAGAGAGGGAAAAAAATGAAGATGCCCTGCTTCTGAACTGTCAAAAGTAAATAGTAAAGGTCAACAGAGTACCTCAGAAGGGCAATGTTACAAGTAAGGATTTTCCCTGCCAGCCTGGTCCCACCTGCCACGCCAGCCCCAAATAATACACTGAGACTCTGTATTTGACATAAATGCTGTTGGCCAGTTACTATCATTTCTTATTAGCTAGCTCTGTCTTAAATATTAACCCATTTCTACTAATCTAAGTGTTTCCACGTGGTCTCATCTTACTGGAGAGTGGGGCCGGCATTCTGCTCTTTCTAGTCTCTACATGCTGACTTTTCCCTACTACTTCCTGGAATCCTCCTTGTCTCCTAGTCCCTCCTATCTTGCTTTCCTATTGGCCAACAGTGCTTTATACAGAATGACATCTCCCATCAGGGCAGGCTAGGAAGAAATGGAAATTACCCAAGTGTCTAACTTGCACAGGAGCCAGAAAAACGGATTTGAGAAAACTCAGTGCATTGATGGTAGGGAAGGGGAGAGTTGAGAAAAGCTAATTCATGAATATGAGTAGCTACATGTGACATTCTCTCTCTCTCTCTCTCTCTCTCTCTCTCTCTCTGTGTGTGTGTGTGTGTGTGTGTGTGTGTGTGTGTGTGTGTGTATGTGTGTGTGTACATGTCTTCTTGTGCATTTGGGACAAAGAACAGCCTTCAATAATCAGTTATTCTCTTTCAGAATGAGTTCAGAGGAGGATGTCAGGCTCAGCACCTTTAATCTCAGAGGCATCTCGATGCCCTGATGCCTTTGTTTTAATACTCTGTTATCTGATAACCCTCACAATAGCCCCTTGGGAACAAATGTCACTAAAACACAGCATCTAAGAAAGAGAAACCCATGACTAGAGAGCTCAATGACTTGGACAGAGTAACCTTCCCAGTTGGCATCTTGGGGTTATTTGACTCTAAGACAAGTTCTGCCTTCTACCCTCTTTTGGTTGTTAACTTTCCTCCAACAAAATAAGTAGGAAGTCTGATTCTCTTTGGGTGTTTTTTAAAAAGACAAGTAGAATGGAAGAGGTCAAAGGTGTCTAATAAAGAATACAGTATGCTTCCTTCACCCTAAGGCTGTAAGTATAAGTAGACCGAGTAAGACAACAGAGGCAGAAAGGTCAAAGAGTTTAAAGTAGATCAAAAAGGTGAGCTTGATGGGCTTTAGTGAAAGAAGGTTCTGAGAAAACCAATATTTGCATCCCGGATTGCAAAAAACCAAAAAGGTTATTAGGAAGATGGGAGATGTATGAGCAAGTGTGGCAAGAAGCTGGTATACTCAGTTCTGGGTAAATGGAAGAATGAGGTGTCATTGAGGTATGTCACACATTGAAGCATCAGGTGTGTTGATCTGCAGAGTCCAATGATAACTTAGGGACCTGAACTTGGGAACCAAAGACTTAAGCATAAGGTTAAATTTGAGAACCTGTGAAGAAAGGTTTGATTAGTGTACTACAGAAAGAGAGAGAGAGACCATAAAAGAGGGAGCCATTATAGGTTTGAAGAGAAAACTGACTCTAGAGAAATGTCCAGAGACCTACAAGGATGACCCAACTAACAATCTGAGCAACCGTGGAAAGGCTACCATAAATGCCCTTTCCTGATAATGAGATTGATGACTAACTTATCCGCCATCATAGAGCCCTCATCTTGTAGCTGATAGAAACAGAAGCAAACACCCACAGCTAAACACTGAGCCAAACTGGAATCCAGATGCAGAGAGGGCAGACAAGACCAGGCTACAGAAACGCACAGAGATAGCTGACCTGAAAAGGAAGAGCCAATGCCCCCCCCCCAGACTGATAGCTGGGAATCCAGTTTGGACTGACTCAGACCCCCTGAACTTGAGTCTCAGTTAGAAGGCCTGGGCAGTCTAAGGGACCTCTGACAGTGGAACCAGGATGTATCCCTAGTGCACAAAAGGACTTTGGGAGCATATTCCCCATGGAGGGATACTCCCTTAGCCTAGAGGCAGGAGGGATGGCCTAGACCCTACTCCAAATGACTTGACAGATTTAGATGACCGCTCCAGGAAGGCAACACCCTACATGTGGGGTGTGGGGGGGTGGGATGGGAGGGTGGCCGGGGGTCATGGGAGGGTGGAAGAAAGGGAAGGAGGGAGGGAGGGATGTAGAGGGAACTAGGATCAATATGTAAAATAAGAAAACTAAATAATTTTAAAAATAGAAAAAAAGAACTAGATCATAGTCAAAATTAGACATGTGGTATTTTCTCCCAAAGGTATGGTTTTTGGTGAATTATATAACCTTCCCAAGCTTTGTTTCATGTTTCCCGTTGCTAGCCTGGGGACACTGGCAATGTCTCAAGGCAGTTCTGTTATTACAATGGATTTGCTGCTTATGTCTTGCGGGTAGAGGGTAGAGCATCTCCTAAACATCTTACAATTCCCTGGGTAGCTCTCACCAATCAGGAGAATTATCCTGTCAAAAATAACAGTTTAGGTGAGCGTGAGAAATTCTGATGTAAGCTCCCGACAAAGTACAGTCACTTTGGTTACCATGGAGGGTTGTGAGGTTTCTGTGAGATAAAGCAAGCATAAAAGATTAGCTGTAAATCAGACTTTAGGGACTTAAGGAAATAGAAAATGATGGTGTGGTTTGAGTAGGTATGGTCCCTAGAGTCTCAGGTATTTGAATGCTTGGCCAAAAGGGAGTGGCACTATTAGGAGGTGTGGCCTCCCGCGAGTCCCTATGGCCTTGTTGGAGGAGATGTGTCACTGAGGGGGTGGGCTGTGAGATCTCCCATGCTCACACTACACGCAGCATGGCAAACAGTCACTTCTGCTGCCTTCAGATCAAGATGTGGAAAACTCAGCTCCTTCTCCAGCACCATGTCTGCCTGCATGCCACCATGATGATAATGTACTAAACCTTTGAAAATGTAAGACAGCCCCAATTAAATGTTTTTCTTTGTAAGAGTTGCCATGGTCATGATTATCTCTTCACATCAATAAAACCCTATCTAAGACAGGGTTTGCAAAGGCAAAGATTTCAGTAACTTACATTAACAAGAGAATGGAAGGAGAAATGTGTGTAATATATGCCAAGAGGCAGTAGTGCAGAGGGAGAAGGTGAAAAATGAGGAAATCGACAGTCAGGGGCAAAGAAGCAGCCAGTGCTGCTCTGAAAGCCTGTATCTCTACATCCAGGGAATGCTGTCATTCTGTCCCTGAACCTCAGACAGCTCATGGGAGAAAAAAAAAAGAGACAGAATAATAGTGATGATCCCATTGAGGGAATGGAATCTCACTTACAGTAAGTGAGAGATGAGAATAAAATACGAACCTGTAATAGGTTAAAGATGAAAAGGGACAAGGGACGGGAGGACACTCTATTTTAACTGGTTGTCTGGCCACAAAGGATAACTTTATTGTGTAGGGTTAGACACTGTAATGTTTACTGATTGAAAGAAGAGTCTGCAGGGAGATAATCAGTGAAGAAGTTACTACTGACAGAACAAGAGTCAAGAGGAGAAAGATGAAAGAAAGTTTTTCATAGAGATCTGCAGGCTGGAGAGATGACTGAGTAGCTAACATTGCTTCCAGCTCTTCCAGGGGACCTGAGTTAAGTTCTCAGCATCCAAATTGGGTGGCTCACAATATAACTCTAGCTTCAGGAGATCTGATAGCCTGTTCTGGATTCAGTGCACACACACACACACACACACACAAACAGAGAGAGAGAGAGAGAGAGAGAGAGAGAGAGAGAGAGAGAGAGAGAGAGAAGAAGAAGTAAGTGTAAAGCAAATTTGAGGTTTGGGACAGATAGAAGAGACTGACTTACAGGAACTAATATTTGAATTGACCTTGATGAATGAGTAGGACAAGCCCCAGGAACAGAAAGAATATACTCCAGCCAAAGAGACTGGCTGGGGAAGGTGTGGCAGGCTCTCAAGTTTAGTTGCTGGATAGTTCTTTTAAAAAGATAAGTATAAGAGAATTTGTTCACTGTACAATATACAATATACATGTAAAATGTCTTTATGTAACAATACTTCATACAAAGAATATACAGTAAAAGTTTTTAAATGTAGATTGCATGGACTTAAAAAAAAATAGAAGCAAGCGTTTTTCCAAAAAAGGGACACAAGAAAATGTATCTTCCAGATTGCCACTAATATTTCTTCATTAAGTTTATTGTGGACTAATGATGTCTCTTCATCTGTACAATGAAGTCCTTACACCCAGTATGACTAAATTTAGACACAGCCATGAAGGAAGTAATTAAGGTTAAATGAGCTCATTGGGTATAACTCTAATCCCATAGGACTGGAGTCCTTGTGAAAGGCAGAGACACACACTGAAAAGCAAGTGTGAGGACCCATCAAGAATGAGCTTGCTAAGCTAAGCAGTGGCCGGGAGGAAGGATTCACCAGACAGCAGTCATGTTCAGTCCTTGTTCTTGGACTTCAAGCCTCTGGGGTGTTAGAGAAGTCACTTCTGGTGTTGTCTTACATGGCAGCACAAGAAAACTGATGTGCCCCCCTCATTGGCGCTTCTATAGACATTGTGTAGAGAATCTGGACGTTTCGTCTTTAAAGATTAGCTTGGCAGTGGAGGCTGGATGCCAGAGGACAGATACAGGATTCCAAAGCATAGCCCTAGCTATTTATGATCTGCTTCAGCCTTCCACGTTGGGAGACAGAATGGTCAGCAGTGGTCAGTATTTAGAGTTCAAATACCAATGGAAAGCTTACACATGACTTCAGTGAGTTGTTTTAGCCTTGACTGCTCATCTATAAAACAAGAGAAAACCCAAGCAAAAGCATAAAAACTAAAACAGTGTAGTTTTTGTTCATATTTTACTTGATATTTTTATTAAACCCTGTAAGTATTAATTTAAGAGATTTAAGGATATTTTAACTGTATCTACTGTTTCTGACAGAAACATCTGTTTATTTTTGTTTGTCCTTTGACAGTTTCATACATATACAATGTGCCTTCAAATGATTATAATCCCCTCATCTCCCACCCCTATCCCCCCCTGCTCTCTACCAGTCCCCTTCCCACGTTCAAGACCTTTATTGTTGCTGTTTTTGAGACCCACTGCTTTTTAGCCAGGATCATCTGTGTGTGGAATATCTCTTAGAGCCTGAGTGAGCTCCTCAGCAGGTACCCCTGATGACAATGACTGCCCCTCCCCCAGAACCATAGCAGGCACAGAACTGTAGGGTCTCTTCAGTTCTTTACCTCTCAGTGGTTGACATTAATAGCCCCAGTGTTGTGTCTGAAGCCACCACACTGTGAGATCAGTCCTGCAGTAGCCAGAAGACTGTGTCATGGCCATGCTGTCTGTCCTCTACAATTATTTCAAGCCCTTTTCTGCAGTGTCTCCTGAGTCTTAGAGGAGGGTGATGTAAATGTCCTGTTTAGGGTGGAGCACTCAACCATCACTTATTCTCAGAGTCAGGAGCAGCCATGTGTCTCTGTATTCGCCACCCACATTGCAAAGAAAGATTTCTCTGACTCAAGCTGAAAGCGGCCTTTGTCTGTTACTTTAAATTTAAGTATTTAGAGGGCAGCTTGACAGCACCACAATTGAGCTAAGTGAAAGTATTAAGCTCACCCCTATGATCTAAGATGAGCTCGGCTATGGGTCTTTGACCATGTTTACAGTGAGCAGGATGAATTCCTTCCTGTGACTCAGACCTCGGATGCAGTCAGGAAGAGTTGTTGTTTCCTTAACAGTTGTGAGATGATTGCATCAGCAGGTGCTTCTTAGGGCCAGATGGATGTTGTAGTGTTCAGGGTTAACAGCTGGCTAAGACAACCTTAACTCTTGCAGACTTCATGGTAGTTTCTAGCACTGTAAAAGCCAGTCAGCTTGGAGGAAGCTTCCAGCTCAGTTCCAGTCCAATTTCTCTACTATTTGCAATTCATACACATGGCATCTTCAGCAATATGGTCTTAGCAACCAGTTCCACTTGAGTGACCAAGAATTACTTTTCCCAGTCATCTCATGAGGGCAAAAATAAAAAGTTCCGTGATAAATGTTTGTGTAGTGAGATATTCACTTTGTCTGCTTCTGTGGCACTGACCACGCCCATTGGGGGTGGAGCCAGGGGCCGGAAGTGACATATGGAACTAGGTCTGAGGAGGAGCCAGGAACGCTTTCTTGCTGCAGAGAGGAAAATATCCTGTGGAACTTGCTGGTTGTTCATCTGTCTAGGTTGTAAGTTATTTCTCCCTGAATAAACAACTGTTTGGCCTATTTATTTATCCTGATCCTTATTAAACTATGATATGTTTGTAAGATTGTCAAGCTAGGAACTAACATCTTTACTTCAAATAATTTTCAGTCTTAAATGAAAGTTTTCTGAAAAAAGATTCAACGGGATACATTTATTTCACTCTCTAACAAATTTGTTTGTAACATATTTTTCTATACCAACTGTAAATATCATACAGTTTTAAACAGTCATTTATTAAAAATGTTGCTTAAGGGCTGGAGAGATGGCTCAGAGGTTTAGAGCATTGGCTGCTCTTCCAGAGGTCCTGAGTTCAATTCCCAGCAACCACATGGTAGCTCACAATCATCTATAAATGGACTCTGGTGCCCTCTTCTGGCATTCAGACATGTTGCATGTGATAAAACTAAATAGAAAAAGTTGTCATTTGATATAATTAATACAGAATGTAGTAACTATATATTTTAATTGCTTTAAATAAATGAAGCTTATTTTTCTTAAGTCCATTTGGAGAGGAATTTTTATAAATTAAATGAATTGATAATTTAAAAATATTTTTAAAAGCTTTGCTTTAAAATATTGAATATGTAAGACACTTGATATATGCCCTAGTTTTTTTTTTTTTTTTTTTTTTGAAGATAGGAAAATCTAAGGAATGTTTGCCTATTTGTGATTCTTATACAAAGTAGATCCTAAAACGGAATCTTCTTCTATGTTATAAGAAGAGTTAAGTAATTTAGTATTGACACTTGGTTCCCACAGGGCAAAATGGGTTATTTTGATTAAATGAATGAAACATATATGAAATATCAGCATTAGTTTTCAGAACAGTGATATTTTACTTAGGCCGTCAATAGAGGAGGGGGTGAGTCATAGACTCAACGACTGCAGAAGATACAGTGATGTGAGGGAATCCTGGCACTGGTTACTCAGGTGCTTTGATGCCCTGCACCTCAAACAATTTTATACATCATTTTTTAAAAACCAACATAGTTTTTCATTAGGAACCAAAACCAGGTAGAGTACTTATTGGAGCTAAAATTTTGTCTGGAATATTCATATTTTGTACAGATGAATTCACAAAGAAACAAAACTTGAATTAGAAACAAAAGTTGTGTCAGAAAAGGGCAAACATTGCTTGTCGTCTTCTGATCACGTGCTGTCTTAGTTAGTGCTTTGATGAAACACCATGACCAAAAAGCAAGTTGGGGAGGAAACGGGTTTTTAGTTTTATACTTCAGCATTGCTGTTCATCACAGAAGGGAATCAGGACAGGGTAGGATCCTGGAGGCAGGAGCTGATGCAGAGATCCTGGAGGGGAGCTGCTTACTGGCTTGCTTCCCATGGCTTGCTCAACCCACCTTCTTATAAAACTCAAGACCAACAGCCCAGGGATGGCATCACCCACCATGGACTGGGCCCTCCTCCAGTGATCACTAAATGAAAAAATGTCTTACACCTGGATCTCAAGGAGACTTTTCCTCAGATGAAGCTCCTTCCTCTGATGACTCTAGTTTTTGTCAAGTTGTCACATAGAACCAACCAACCAGCACACATCTGACATGAATGAATGGATGAAAGGTTGCAGCCATCGTTTCCTTTCAAGTTTCTGTTGCAATCAGGAAGTTTTCTAGTACACGAAGAACTACTTCTAGATAAGATAGGCTAAAATCTTATTGTAAAATCTAGATTTTAATTTTGGGGTAGACAACCAATATTTAAACAACGTTGCTTTGTAGGTGATAATAAGTGAGAATGAGTCAAAGAGGCAGAGAATTAGCAGTAAGGCTAGAGGTTAAAGATTAAATTGGAAGACATATGTGAAGAAGATGCTCTTGAGTTGAGACCTGAATGGTATTAAAGGAAATTCTATGTGAATGTATGGTCAAAGAACATTCCAGACACAGGATGTATATCCTAAAGCAAATGCCTGGGAGACTTCAGAGTAGTTGTAGATTACAGCAGACTAATGACACCTTCTGACTCATGTTTTAAAAGATTATCTTGCCTGCTTACAAGGAAGAGTGTCCATAAAAAAAAGCAAGACTATCCCAAGATAGGCACTGTGGGTAAAACCAAAGGACAAGACAGAAAAGGGATTAACTTCAAATTATTGAAACTAGAATCAGCAGTATTTAGTAATAGAGTCAATATAATGGTGGAAGTGTAAGAGGAAGAGAACAATATAGAAAAGGGTTTCATTAGACTTTATGTAATGTTTCAGACAGAAGTACTTGCAACTTTTCAGGCTGTGTGAGATGTGTTCCACTCAGATGCATATGTGAAAACAGTTGTAGGCAGACACAGAATAAACGCATGTGGTCTGATTAAACTTATACATGCACCTTGGTTTGTAGATGATACTTTGCTGATCTCTTGATTCAGAATCACTCCTTGAATGCAGGGAAAATAGATGTCTGCTGAAGCCTTATCATCCAGAAGCTCAGAGGTCCAATGAAACCCTGTTCTTCCATGTCAGTGTCCTCTTCCCTGACAGGCCAGAGAGAGCAGATAGTCCTGGTCGCAGTGAAGGAAGGATGGCATCACTCAGAGAATCACCGCATTTAAGCCACCCTAATCATTACAGAAAACAGTAAACCAGCAGATGCTGAGATTATGGATATGCTTAGGTTTTTTGGGTTTGTTTGTTTTTTTTTTAAATCACACATTTGTTTGTTGATAATATTAGCTCAATATGTGGTGATAGTTTGGGACAGTCAATGATTATTATCTGATTTGTTCTCATGCACTATGTTGTTTATATACTTTAATTTCTTATTAAGTCTTTGTGTGTGTGTGTGTGTGTGTGTGTGTGTGTGTGTGTGTGTGTGTGTATACATGCATGGGTGACTGTGCCACAACATGTATGTGACAGTCAGAGGACAGTCAGAGGAGTCAGCTCTCTCCTCCCACCATATGAGTTCCAAGGACGCAGTGCAGGTGTGACTTCATCAACTGAACCATTTCTCCATCAAAATGCCACCTTTAATGAATAATTATATATGCATTAAAAACTCAGAAAATCCATTTCTGATTTCAGGTTTTCCATTTATTCTCTGTCTCATAATACTCAATTGTTTAGAAAAATTATTGACTTATTTAAAGATGTAATCAAGAAAACAAATCTGCTTCATATGAGAGATGAACTTTGTAACCATAATTTTAGAACTTATATAGAGGTTCTAACATAGGAGTGCAGTTACTCATATACCCTTGACCTAAGACCACTCCTCCTCTTTTCTGGGAAGGTCATCCTTGTGCAAATTCATCCTCCTCCACCTTCCACAGAGTGCACAGTTTCAGGAGAGACACATATGTGACAGTGAGTTGGGGAGGAGACACCAGCCTAAGCAGCCAGGTCAGCTGAACCACCCCAGTAATCAAAGGAGAGACAGATGTCACAGCCAGATCACTCTACAGATTGCTCCCTATTTTGAATTTGAAAGAATCTGCTTAATTAGTTTTATTTTCATTTTTATTATTTTTAACCCACTGAGCATAATTACCTATATATGACTACTAAACATTGTATCAAACTAGATATAATAAATCATGAGAATTTAGACAGATAATATGAATATGTCTTTTAAATTTAAACATGCACATGACTTATAAAAAGTGCTTTATAAACTGTAAGTTATGTTTAAATGCTTTATCAGCAACAGTGTTGATCCTTGATAGTTGGACTCTTAACAATTTGGACTTTAATCTTCCCTGGAGTTTTAAAGCCTGTTTCTCTTTAGACAAAGTATCATCATATTGCAACTGAAGAACAAAATTATACACATTTTAGACATACCCCTGAGTAATCAGCTCCCTTCAGAAAGATGTTTTGGTTTAATAATGAAAACATCTTAATAGCTGAAATTATTACCCACTGAGTCAATCACCATAATGTCCTCCAGCAGACAATTTCTTAGAATGAACATCAGCCTTTCCAATGATGTCTCTTAAGAAAAATGTCTACAAAGGTTACAGAGGGTTATTATTTCCTTTCTATCTTTGCTTTCTTCCTGCTCTCATCTTCCATCTGTCCCCTTCCCCATTGCTCTTCCTCCCCTTCTCTTAGGCTTTCTTGTTCCTCTGCACTTCCTTTATAACTGCAAGTATTAAACACACAGGAGACTTGAGATTTGTTCTTCTAATGTGTTTTTACATTTGTAGTTCTACATTCAAATAACACCATTTTCCTCACTTGCTGTAAAGAACCCTACCTTGATGTGCAAGCCCCTCCGTTCAGTTGTCCAAACTAAGTAAATTAATTGGTCAACAAATAAGTTTATTAACTGATTCTGTAATCCTACCACAAAGCTTATCTATGTATCTTTAGTTATTTATTGAAATTTTGACGTCTTCATAAAGTCCTTACTGATGGGTATAGTTGGGATTTTTGGTTGTTTGTCTATTTGTTTTGTTTGCTCTGCTCTTTGGAGGCCTGCCACCCAGCTCCCAAATGAATACACAGAGACTTATTCTTACTTATGAATGCCAGGTTTTAGCTCAGTTTATTTCTAGCCAGCTTTTCTTAAAATATCCTGTCGGTCTTTTGACACTGAACTTTTACCTTTCTCTATTCTATACACCTTTATTACTTCTTTTTCCACGACTGGTTGTGTGGCTTGGTGGCTGGCCCCTGGCATCCTCTTCTTCTCTCAAACCTATCCCTTCTCCCTTCTCTTCCAATTCATTCTCTCTGTCTGGCAGCCCCGCCTATCCATTCTCCTACCTTGCTATTGGACGTTCAGCTCTTTATTAGACCAATCAGGTGTTTTAGACAGGCAAAGTAACACATATTTACAGAGTTAAACAAATGCAACACAAAGGAATGTAACACATCTTTGCATCATTAAACAAATATTCCACAGCATAAACAAACGTAACACATCTTAAAATAATATCTCATGGCAGTTAGGTCTCTCTATTTCATTTCTTTTTAAAAAATTCACCCACATGTAATAGTTGACTTTCTGTTTTAAAGGATTTACCATTTTATTAGGAAATAATTATTCAATGTGCATGAGTACAGATATTTGTGTACACAGTTAGCATACTTCCTGGTTCACTGTGTATGTGCCTGTGTGTGATTGTTTATGGTATCAGAGATTCATAGATAGTCTACGACATATATACATACAGTGACCTAGTCACTGTTAAAGTATAAAATATTGCTTAAAGTTTTAAAAGATAAAATTAAATATGTATACAGTGATGCAAAGTTAAAATAATATTGAATCCTAGCTTTTTAATGACTCTAACTCTAAACAATAACACAGCTACAATGAGAACAAATGAAAGACACTCCCTTGGTCACATGTCACTCACTGTGTAACTAAGCCCATTTTTTAAAGTTAGGGTGTCTCTGAAATCACACTTTCTCCAAGTTTAGTTACGGACCAATACATTTTTGGGGAAAATAAGAAATTTAGTCATATAAAGAATAGCTAGGTGTAGTGACACACACGCAGAATACTACCAGCCAGAAGGCTGAAAGAGAAGGGTCATGATGAGTTCAAGACAATGTTTGCTGCATAATAAACTCTAGGCTTTAGTGTTGAAAAATTGTCTCAAAACAAACTAGAGAGCCCAGGGACATGGGTAAAACCAAATACTACCATTTTTTTTTAAAGTAGCAATAAAATGACCCCCAATGATATTCTGCTATACTTATATTCCAGTGCCTTGCTCAGCCACCACCAGAGAAGCTTCCTCCTGTACAGATAGGAACAGATAGGAGCAGACATTGTGGAGAGTGAGAGACCTTGGGACACTCAGAACTGCATAGGATGTCTCCAGCAAATCCCTTCTCCCAGGGCTCAGGGAAAGCTGTGGAATAGAAGGCAGAAAATGTCTAAGAGCCACAGGTGATGGGGGACCCCAAGGAATCAAGACCTCTAAATCAACATGACCCAAACACACATGAGCTCACAGACACTGGGGCAGCATGCACAGGGCCTGCTCAGGTCTTCACCAGCCTTCGGAATATGTTATGGCTTCCAGTTCAATGTTTTAATGGGAGTGTGGGAACTAGTGGGTCTCTGATTCTTGTGCCGTGTTTTGAGTTGAGCGCTCTTTTTTTCCCCCCCTTTGATAATACTTTTTTTTTTAATTTTCAACAAGCGTATTTTACATGTCAATCCCAGTTCCTTCACCCTACCCTCCTCCCTTGTCCTCCCCACCCCCCAACTCATCCCTTTTCTGCTCCCCAGGGAGGGTGAGGCCTTCCATATAGAATCTTCAAAGTCTGTCATATCATTCGGAGCAGGGCCTAGGCCCTCCCCCATGTGTCTAGCACTGAGAGAGTATCCATCTATGGGGAATGGGCTCCCAAAGTCCATTCCTATACTAGGGATAAATAGTGATCCACTACCAGAGGCCACATAGACTGCCCAGTGCTCCTAACTAACACCCATGTTAGTTCAGGGGCTCTGGGTCAGTGAGTTGAGCTCTTTTCCTCTATTTGTTTCATCCAATTCAATGTTAGTTTTGGGGCTTATTATTATATTGTATTTTAATCTATTGTTATCCCTCAGAAGCCCGCTTTCTCATGGGAGACAAAAGGAATGGATTGGATGGGAGTGGAGGTGGGAAGAAATTGGGAGGAGTAGAGGGAAGGGAAACTGTAATCAGGATATATTATGTAGAAAAAAATCTATTTTCAATAACAAGTAGAAGAAAAAAGAAAAGCTAACATTTTATGCTCTTGAGTGAAAATTTAGGTTTTTGTTTCGTGTCTCCAGCTTCAGTAGAGTGTAACAAAAAGCAAAGGCATTCGTGATAAAAAAGTAAATAAAACATAATACTGTATTAATTAACTAAAACAGACATAAACAAAAATATAACAAAGGGAAAATGTCTGACATCACATTTGAAACTTTTTCTCAATAACAGGGAACATAGCATTTACTTCATTGTTGGTAACATTTGAAAAAATTTAGACTGCTGCCTTTTCCTTCAGTATAAATTAATAACTTTATTACATTAAACTTCATATATTGGAATGAGATTCTTGATTTCCTGGGCCTGTGTCTCAAAACTTCCTTTCAGTCTCCTCCTTTTGTGTATCAACATGACTGTGTTGAGCACAGCATAGCAGCAACCCAGGATCCCAGATGGATTATCACCAGAGATCTGGGATAACAGCTGCCTGTCCTCCCTTGTTCTAGTCTTCTTTATAATTTTCTGCAAAAGTAATTATAAGTGAAAGCAGTTAAGTAACTTTGAAATTTAAATCATCAAATTTTCTGCTGTGTTTCAGGGACTGACTATGCATAATTTATTATTTGATGCTCAAAATGCATGTCCTTTATAGATTAAGATTATGAAAAGACTGTGGGTGTGATTTAATGTTTCACAGTTTGTCTCAAATGTAAGAGACCCTGGATTCAATCCCCAGTACTTCCAAAAGGAGTATTTGTACAGATGTCACAGGGGAGAGTACACATAAGGTAAAATGCTTGATAGGAAAGTGTGAGAACTGAAGTTCAGCACCCCAGTACTCACACAAATCCAGGACTGGCATAGAAGCCTATCTGGAATCCCTGTGCTTAAAGTAGATTCCCCAGAGCAAACTGGCTAGGTTGAGAAACAAATCAAGTTCCGTCCTCAAGGGAGAGATCCTGTGTCAATATATAACAGTGGAGAAAGATCAAGGAAGACATCTGGTATCAGTCTCTGGACTTCACATGTGAACACACACAACCACACACACACACACACACACACACACACACAACATTATAGGGGTATAGAATTATAATTTAATATGATACCTTAAAAGTCCCTATTAAGAACCTATATAGTCCTAAAGTTTTTCATCACTGTCTTCAAAGCATGGTGATTTGAAAAGGAGTATAGATTTTTTAATAGGAAGGAGAATGATCATTTCCTTCCCATGGGTCCATCACATTTACTAGGTATAAGATTTAGGTTGAGCTTCTAACTCTATCACAAACCCACCAATAAAATGCAGGTGATACTAACTTGCAATATTATTGTATAGTTCTAGTCACCACTGAGCAAGGCCTGGTATATTCATTACTCTTATCACAGTGATCAAATACCCGAGAGAGAGAAAAAAAAAACTTAAGGAAAGAAAGATTAATTCAGTACTTCAGAGGGTTTGGTCCATGGTAACTTGACTCTATGTACTTGGATAGAAAATCAAGGACCTAGCTCACATGAGTCATTTCCTCCAGGGAGCTACTACCTACTAAAGTTATGAGAACCACATGAGACTGCGAAGTTCTGGTTATTATGTGATTGATATTCCAGATAGACTTCTGTTGAGTTTCCTTTGTGTTTCTCATCCACTCTATCTCAGTGGTTGCCAAAATGTCATGTGTGAAAGAGTTATTGTATCTGGTCCCATTCAGTAAGTTTCAAGGGAACTCTACTATGTGTATATTCATTGTTTTTTCTTTGTAACATTTCATATTTTAAGTGTATGATAGATGATACTTTGTTATATAAAGTAAATCTAAAGACAGTTCCAGGTACATAGGAAATATTGAATAGATTGTTTTTAAATAGTTGATCTTCCTCTTCATAGCAAAGTGAGGGTTTTTTTTTTTTTCACCTTGTAAATGTTGTAATTCTTCTATAATTCTTACTTTGCCTATATGATTATTTACTTTCTGTTCAATAGAGATGCCTCTGCTGCTTGTCTTTCAGAGATTGCATCAAGATTATAAAAACAAATGCTAGTTAACTGACAGAGTAAGCATTCCCTCATTGGCAGACTTTTTGTTGTTGTGATTTCAGTTTGATAAGAAATTGACTCACAATTAGCATAATCTAAGATTTATTACACACACACACACACACACACACACACACACACATATATATATATATATATATATGTATATATATATATATATATACATACATAGCCAGAAATGGTTGCTAAATATGATTAGGTGTATAGAATTTGACCAGATAGAAGAAGTCCCTGACCTCATCCAATCAGAGGAAATTCTGCTGCCTAATGTATTTCTTAGTAATGTGTCTAAATTGTTTAAAGTTACTTTTATTAAAATGACAGGTTGCCATTATTTTGACTTTGCAGAAGATTTTTAACTTGATCACTCTGATTTTACTCTGACAGCTCATTCAAGCATTTGATTGGAGGACTGGATGATGTTTCTAACAAAGCTTATGAAGATGCAGAAGCAAAAGCAAAGTAAGTGAAATTCGCTTTGGGGACTTTACCTTATCAAAATAATTTTAATAGGATAAGGTCAAATATTTGGATTTCCTGTTAGTGCTCTGGCAGTACGACTCTGATTACCATTAGGCAAACAATGTACTTGTTACATAATATGCTTACTTAGTGTTGCCACTTTCAACATGAAATCTTAATTTTGTAAAGATCAATTCAAACAGGTAAGTAGTGGTAATTTAAAATCCAGCGTAAACAATTATAATAAAACATTTAATTTTCAGACTGAAAATACTTTCTGATGACATTAATGCTAAATATCTCATTAGTTATAATTTTTCATACCTGGAGTTCTTCTACAAGGCTGATTTGCTATAAAACAAAACCTTAATGTTTGGCCAAGATTTGATATATTTAAAATTTTTATTATTTCAAATAAATGTATGTTACTTTTAAAAAATCAGTGATCTTCATAATCCTCCTTCTTTTCAACAAATATGAACTGATAATTCATATCCAATATGAAGCATAAAATTTAGTGTTAAGTCCAAGATTCATATCAAAATTTTATCACTAGTTTTGTAGTAACCTCAAACACAAAAGAAATAAAATATTTTGCTCTAAGAATCGATGAAAATAACATTTGGCCTAGGAGAAAAATATTAAGAACTGTATGCATGTTAACCTCCAAAATACATGCAGGTATGTAAATAAGTTGACCAGGAGCCATCTTAAAAATGTGAGCAGCTACTTTTGACTTACAGAAAAAAAAATGTTTTATAAGACATAGTCTAGCTGCTTTGCTATATATCTGTTTTCTTACAGCTTTAGGTAGACAGCTTTTATATAACTCCTATTACTCAAGTAAAAGTTGATACCAATCTCAGTCCCAAAATTATCGGTGATAGGAAAGTGACTGTGAATGAGACTCTTCTCAAAATCTATTGGCTTTGTAGAGATAACTGTGACAGTGTATGGAGTCTATCCAGTTATAGATTCACTTACACCTGCTCTACTTCAAGGGAATAAGGAAATGAGTGTATTTAATCCAGATTTAGGGAGTTAGAAGGAAGGTTTGACCATAGTTTGTCATTTTGTCATATGAACCTGAAGAGAAGCTAAAAGTCTTTGTTCCTCTCTTCACACTTGGTCATGGCTCCCAACACCTGCTTCTCTCATCCTCAGACAGCACATCTTTAAAGTGGTAGCTACTATTGCATTATAATTGATGACATTATGCAAAGCCTTCGTAAATTGCTAAAAAATGGATGACTTTGTTGAAGCAATCTTTGGAAACATACTTTGATATATGACTATGATAACAGATATTGATTATTCAGTATACATAAAATATTTTGCATGACTAAGAAATATCTTATAGAACTTCTCATTTATATAGTAATTTATTAAATCATACTTAGACTAGAAAATATCCACAGATATAGTTTTATAAAACAGTTTAACCAAACAGGGTTAAGGAAAAAGAACTAATAAAGTAACTGTCTTATCAAGATACTTCCCAGTGTTTTGAAGTCTAGTGGATTTGCTAGACTATAATTTAGACACCATGAAACAAGCATACAGTCTTAGGCTATACAACATGATTTGATATATGTACTAATTATGAACTAATCACAGTAATTAAGCTTACTAGCCACATCTATCACTTCACATAATAAGTTACTCTTCTGTATGTGGTAAATTGATCAAATTCTGATTAAACCAGCCATGACCTAAAAAATAACCACAGACTTGATTGTAATTACTGATTCAGTTAGCAATGGATTGGTTCAGTCACTAGATGGGATCAATCACTAGTCAGATTAATCACCAATTAGATCAGCTATTAACTGGATCAAACTTGGTTATAGAGACCTCTGATTAGATCAGCTACTAATCTGAACAATTGAATAGGCCATTCCTCAGATGGCCTGCTGATTGACAGGCTGTCTCAGAAGACATTGTCTTATCAAATTTCATTCAGAAGAGATTTATCTTAAATTGTTGGATTATTACTAAAACAAAGTGGATGTATACTTAATATTCTTTAATGTTAATTATTACATAGGAAGTATAAATAAGTGATTAAAAAAATCAAGCAAACATAAACCCCTAAACTGAATTCTAGAGAGAATGATAAACTTATTCTTTGAAATTGTCTCATAACAAATATTAGAGTAGTTGTTATTATGCTTTCTATACTGTTAGCACTTTATACAGTGCTAACAAATAACATCAGAAGGTGTCTGATGTAGTAACCATAGCCATCCCTCAATCAGATGTCCTTGTGCTCAGATGAGGCAAACTATGAATTTCCATGGGGTAGGCTTTTTATCTGGACAAAAAAGTTCAGATGTCTATGTGTTACCACTGCTGCCTCTTTCCATTGACTTTCTTTCTTTTAAATACATTTTATATTCACTTGGTAATTAAGGAAATTTAAAAAGCTTGCCTGTGCAATAGAAACTAGGAACATCTTCTAATTGTTTAAATTCCCTTGATAATCCTGTTAAAATCTTTACATTTCTATATAGACCACAAAACCTAGAGCAGGTCCCAGAGAGGTGATGATTAAACTCCACTCTTAAAATTGTGTTTTTTCAAGGTCCCCTTGGTTTTGCAAAAGCCCTGAAATTTGAAGGTAAAATTTCTTAAAACTCCACTGAAATGATGATGTTAATTAATCATGTAAAATGATTATTTTCTCCATGTATATTCTTATTTGGGAAAGAGGACATAAAAATAGGACTAACTGTAACAATTGATTCCTTTGAGACACTTGAGACTCAGAGATGAGGAACTCATTACCTTTTCGCATAACACTCAATTGCAGGCTGATTGCGCTCAAGTAAACATACTATTACTCTCAGAAATCCCATTCCAAGTATGTAGATCAAGCAGTCCAGGAAAACTGGCTTGAAACAAATGCCCAACTGCAGTGGTTTTCAAAACTAAAGGATATATATCCTCTGCCTATTTCAATATGTCTTTCCTAAATTTATTCTTGATAGAAACTTTACTCTTAATGCATGTTCAGCCTTTCTTAATTGCTGATTACCTTCCACTAAAGGTTTTGCTTTTTAAAATACAAATTATAGCAACAAAGGTTGAAAGAAACAATATAATATCAAAATTAAAAATCACTTGGAATATAAAGTAGCATGTGTAATGATATGTCTGTATCATTCTTTCTTTGAAGACACTCATTTACTTGATAAAAGCATTTTTATGTTTACTTAATATATTATAATATATAATAAGTTATACCTTGTACTATAAAATGTGCATACTGACACAGAACACATATTTAATACTAGGGAGTATCTTGTAATTTGAAGGGAGACTGATATATAAGTCATATCATAAGACATATTTATATATATATATATATATATGTTATTTTCACACCATGTTTCTAAGACTAAGTTATGATAATTGTTATCATATGATTTTGAGTATTCTACCTCCATCCATATGTATGGCTTGTCTTATAAATCATGGCTATCTATAAATATAAATGTAAATATTTTATTTAATTTTTAAAGTATTTTTGACAGACAAGTCTATTTATTAAATAATGTATATTATAGTTAGAACACTGTCAATGCATTCATTGCTGAATATTATGCTTAGGAACAATAGGCAAAAGGACTCTTTATTTCTAAAGAAAACACCCTAATTCATATATAGTACACTTTACATTCAACTTAGCTTATCATAAAAACCTTTACAATAAAAATTACACTCTTAAGGTGTTTCATGAATGCCATCATTTATTCTCAAGTTGAGGGCTTATAGTGGGTAAAAAATAAATAAATGTTACTTTCATTTATAATGATGTTTATTATTATTAAACTGTTTTGTACTTTTACTTTTTATAAAAATATAATGGCAAGATAGAGAAAGAAAAAGAAAACCAACCAAGCCAATCTAACATATGCTAACTACCTTTGTGTTTTAGTTACACTTACATGTTTTATATATTGTTTTTCTCCATTCTGTATCATCACATTGTAAACATACAGCAGCAATCTCTGTTCTGCTGATATCATCTTAGTAGCTGCCTGGGAACACAGTGAATGGAAACCTGTTTTCTAGAGTGATTCAAGTTAAAGCCTTATTCATTCAGTTTATTTTTCTTTTGAACATAAGTTCTCAATCACTCCTAAAAACAGAACAATACAAACAAAACCTTGCCAACAGCAAAAGCCACTTACACATATGGTCCATCCAGCTGTGCAAATTACTCTACATCATGTATCCATGGAAAGTTGCAGTATTTTAGACTAGTTGGTCCATTTGCCACCTGCTCTATCCTGCTGTCTTATCTTGAAGCCTGGGATATACATATCTAGGTACTTCCACCAAGATGTCTGACAGTTGTATTAGTGTATGAACTTAGTACAACCTAAGTTGATGAGACCTAATACTGTACTCCAGTTGAATCTCATGGTAAAAATCCATGTGAAATATGTCCATGATTTATAATCTGCAAGGTCACTTGTTATATAGAGCTTTGATAACTCATAGCTCCCCATTGTTGACCTCACCCCATGTTCATTCATTTTTTTAATATACATTGATTTACTCAACAGATACTCTCTGTATGCCTACAAAATCCCCCCTCCCCATAAAATAGTAACTAAAACAGATGTGTTTCTTGCTTTCATGATACATTTGGTCTATTTGAGAAAGATAAACAACCGCTACGACAAGAAACATATGATGAAGTGATGATGTCAGTGCATTTGAGCTGAATCCTAAGTAATTAGTTGATGCAAGATGGGCATTAGCTGAAGTGGGCTAGGCAAGTAGGCACAGAGAGAATAGAGAATAAGAAGTATGCAAATGGCAAATGAAATGCTAGAAGAAACCAGTGGGAATGAAGACCAGAAGGATCATGAAGCTGGAGATTGATTCCTGTGAAATGTAGTTTTGAAAACGCCAGGAGAAACAGTCAGAAAAGACTGAAGAGACATGAGAGGTACAAGGAGAGCCAGATGTGTATAATGGCACTGAGACCAAGAACAAAGTAATGTGACTTAGTGCTTTTAGGCTGAGATGCCAAAGTGCCATGAACTAGCAAGTAACACCAAACTTGCCAAGACCCCCCTGGGATATTCATGCTGCTTTACTTTTCAACCCCTTATACTGTATCAAATCAATCCACCTGGCCTATGCCTCATTCCTCAAAAGAAAATATTGTGTTTTAGGCAGAGAGATGAGAGGATGTTCAATAGGGAAACACTGAGACAATCATCTTTTAGACAAGAGTTATTAGAACTGACAATCAGCAATATGGTGGAATAAGAGGGCTTGGATGATGACCAGCCCTGCTGGTCAAAGCAAGGTGTGTCTTACTTTTAAAGATTCCTGGGGAATGAGGAGGTCTTGTACAGTCAGGAATCAGACTTAGTTAACATGGGACCTATGCTATATTCCTGAAGTAGGCAAGCAGGGCATATATGACTCATAATACATGACAAGGGTCACTCTATCGGAGTAAAGGAGTTGGGGCTTGGTTAATGTATGTGACTATAATATGTGTGCCTAGTTAGGATACCTCTGACCACCAGACAGTGAGTAGGTCCTGCTCATAGCTCTCTCTGCCAAGGGCTACATTACCTGAAGAACCTGAGTTCAACAGGATCCACCTAATAGATTTGTATAGCACAGGCAGAGTAGTTTAACGTAAGCTAGAAAAGAAAATTAAGACAAGGAACCATAAAAACAAAATTAAGATGCAAAACAGGGCACCTCTATCACTGTTTGAGAAAACAATAATGAACAAAACTTTGACAGGCACTAGAGCTCTGACTTACTGTCCCTAAACAATAAAATATCACAGCCACCTCTCTGTTCCCCTTTGTAAGAACTAATATTGGCACAAACCCTCTGCTTTATGTTGAAACAATCCTATTCTCATGATTAGCACTCATTGATATAAAGCTTTCCTTTTGTTTACAAGCTCATTTGCAAAAGAATGTTTTCATCTGTTTGATATTTTCCCAATTACTTTTGGTGGTGAACCTTGTTGCTTGACACAGTGTGACAGTGGTAAAAGATGGCCTCTCCTTCCATGTCATTAGCAGAGAAGCCTTTTGTTGCTCAGTCTGTTTGTCATAGGGAAGTTGCTGCTGTTTCTCTCTGGCATCAGATCTTGCTCAGGCCTTTGATCATTAACTCATCAAATGCCAAATGCCTTTAGAGGCATGAGAGGCCAGGCAAATCAGAACCCTTGCTTAGGAGCATGTTCTGAGATGCCCTTGGGGTCATCTAGCATTTATAAACATATGGTTTCAAATGTGTAATCCTGCTAACAAGGAGCTGCTTTTTTAAATGCAGACTTTGCAATTCAAGTCTTTTTTTCCATTCCCCTTTTATTAGATTTTGTTTCCTCCCTGGCCTCTTAAAACAAAGATCTTAGCATTCCCACAATCTTATCAACATTTTACTTTAAACAACTCAGTCTTGATCTAAGCAATTCTCAAGGAAATGGACCTAGAAAATTGTTTCTTTCCCTGTGGAAAGAATTCAAGTGAGCAACATCCTGTTCTCAAATGAGAATGCTCTGCCAATTAAATGGAAAGAACGCTGTGAATGGCATCATGAACTAGTCCTCAGACCAGAATTGGAACCTTCTGACCACTTGTAGGTTAAGCTGTCACAGGATAGCCCCAGAATCTGGGCAATAAGAATTATTTTCCATTTTATTGCAGGACAAAAGGTAGGAAATAAGAAAATTCTGCAGCATTTGTCCCTGCGTTTGGTTTTTAGCCTTGCAAGAGCTATTTTCAAGAACTAAAAGGGTATAGACTAGTTTCTAAGACCACCAACATCAACATTAATACTTCAGCATGACTTGAGGTTTCAAAGAGCATAAAGTAAATTTCTCTCTCAAGGACAGTGAGACTGATTCAGTTGCATTTGTGAAATGTGATTTCAACATAAAACGGCTTGCCCTTGAATAGGAACTTTATCTATTTTATTAAAAAATAAATAAATCTCTCAGAGGCCATTGGCTAATTTCTTTTGCATTCTGCTTATCTTTAAGACTCCCTGGGTAGCAAGACTTTATCGATGGTGTCCCAGGATGTCCTTGCATGTATGTAACCTTTTCTAGTTAACAAATAGAGGACTGATGATAACCAAAATTCTAGCACTGCGGACTTGATGACAAACACAATGAAATCACTGGGTTGTCTACTCTATTTATTTCTTCTAAGAAGGCATTAACAACCAACAAATGGGCAAATGAGCTGGATAGTTTCCAAGATAAAACACAAAAGGCCAATACTACTTTAGAGAGTGTTCAGTCTCCCTCGTCAACAAAAAAAAAGGCAAATTAATACTACCTTGAGATGCCATCTCACCCCATTCAAAAGGCTGTCATCAGTAAATCTGACAGCTGATGTTGGAGAAGATGTAGAGAGAAAGGAACCCATATGCCCTGTAAGTGATGTCAATCTATATAGCCTTTGTGGAGACCAGTTTGGTTATTTTTCAAAAAGCATTAAGGTAGACCTACTCTGTGGTCCAGATATTTCTCTCCTGGGCATCTAACCAGAGAATTTCATAACCTACCATAGGGGTATTTACACCCCTTGTTTATTGCTACTTTATTCACTAGAGCACAGAATTGGAGTCAACCTAAATGTCCATTAACATACAAACAATCCTCTCTCTCTCTCTCTCTCTCTCTCTCTCTCTCACAGAGACAGAGAGAGAGAAAGAGAGGGAGAGAGGGAGAGAGGGAGAGAGAGAGAGACAGAGGGTATTGCTATTCATCTCTGAGGAAAATAGGTTGATTTAAAATGTTTAATTTTAGGCAATCTCAAAAATATGTGTTCTCCTCCCCTTCACACACACATGATCTGGCCAGTAATATATAAACAAATGTGCATGTCATCACAGCATAACATAACATAACAAGAAAAGGCTAAGTATTATTAATGTGCAAAGACTGAATGTAGGCAGTGAACACATGTTATAAAAGTTATAAAGCTAATTGTTTTCTAAATCTTTCATGGATTTTTAATTTTTGTTGGTGGATTGTTGCAATGAAATTTATTTGATAGTGAAATTAGAATATCCAATATGAAATTTCACAGCTTCCTTTCAAAATGGAACTTCTAATTGTTCAATGAAATGTATACCCTTTGCATCACGTTAATTTTGATATGTGGCTATTTTATTGGCACATTATAAAAATAAAAGTACTTTTGAAAAATTAAGAAGGAAGGACATGTCCTTCTCACAATTCCCATAATCACCCATGACAATTGAGAACTATTTTCAAAGCATCAGGAGACCTTTAGACTCTGGATAACTGTGTCCCATGCAACAATAAAACTGGCCTTTCCAATGCCCCAAATTTGTACAACATTCAGAACAATCCAGTACATGTATCCTTCCAGTACTATTCATGTCCTAACCATGTTTGTAATACTTTTAAAATCAGAAAGACAAATACTCTAGTGTATCCCTGTATGTTCTTGGTAGTTTCAAGTGACAAATATATCTGCCGTAAAATCTCTTTTTATGATTTATAAGGATATAGCATATTCTAAACCTGCTTTGTGAATTTGAATGGGGGAATATTTAGAGAGAAAAATCTGTGAGTAATAATAGTCAGCTGCTGGCCAGTTGACCTGGCTGATTTGTTGATAAAGACATGTATACAGTAAGAGGAGGGGGCTGGAGCAGAATTTTCTAACTTGAGCGAGTACCCTGTGGGTATGTTTCCTGATCTGAGAGAGAGGTGGATCTAAAACCCTCCCTGGCTTTCTGCTTTACATTTCTGAGATGTAGAATGTGCACACTCGGGCACTCTTTCGGAAACCTCCCTCCCATTTGTCCGAGCACCATGTTAACTCTGGCTGTTTTCTAAGTGGAGAACAAAGACATTTCTGTGGCACTAACAGAAAACAGACTTAAGAATCAGCAAGGAGCTATGTATGCTTTTTAAACAGAAAATGAGATTCCTCCCCTTTTCTGATTTTTAAGTATTGCTCACATACTTACTATATTTAAAATAAATGCTTTAAAAAGTCAGGCAGATTTGCTTGAAGTTAGTTAGGGTAATTCAGAAGGGTTAAATAAATTAGCCCATAGAAACAGAATTTTTCATTTTCACCATTACACTTAGAATTTCTCTCTTTCTGATATGACATTTAGATATGATAATAAGCTAGGCTATCTTTCAATGGAGAGCTATTAGAAAATTATAGAGTACTTTTGAAACTGGAAAATGTTACAGTAATATTTCCCAATGAATCCTATCCGAAAGAAATAATTTTTAAGCAATGGTTTAAATGGCAGCACAAATCAGTTTTGAAACAATGAACACAATATACCATACTAAATTACATTTTTAAGTTGTTACTTGAAAAAGACACTATATGGAATTGGAGTATGGCTGTTGCTCAGAGCCATTTGCATGTATCACCCCATTTGACTTCAGCGCATAAATTACAGGTGGTAGTCAGCTTTATAAAGTGCATCCATCACTTTGGGCATCACAGCCTGCTCCCAAGTTTATGAAACATGCAGAGATAGAAGACAAGTGCCATTGCTTCAGTCTTCACAATTGGAACAAGCAGTTTAGACCCTCTCAATAAGCTACTGACTGAACACTTTGGATAGCTGTGATTCCAATGTACTTGAAAAAGAAATAAGACAGCTTCTGAAAAAGTAGCGACTCTAAGGCCAGTTTGGGTTTAAGGATTTAGAATAGTCAGATCTAGTAGTGATTCCACATCTGTTGTTTGTTTATATGGTACAGAAAAAAATTAGCATAGTATGCCTGTTGTGGTTATAAACTTGATTTACAGAACTGTCAGTTTCATACAAAGAGTGTGTTTTCCTAAACCAGATTCTCTGCTCATCATATTAGTATGAAATTATTCATGTAGATTCAGGTTTTCTCATTCAAACCTGCTAAGTTTATTATAAAAACAATTAAATGAGCAATGAAGAATATGCTTTAGATTGCCTGTTAACTTTGCATTTCAAGCAAGCTCAAAAGTTTCCTGAAGTCTCAATAAATGGCCACCCACATCTATGTGAACAAAGGCTCAATGACAGATATGAATTTTGATGGTATAAACTAGAAGATTGTATAGGTCTCTTTCTTTAGGAAACTAGTTCCACTTGGTTAATATTAGTATTTTCTCTTACACTGACATGACTATCAGAGCAATAATTTCATACTAGTACAAGTTGTAGAGTGCAGAGGAATTTAAAGGAAAGCAGAGCTACCAAAGAAGAACTGAATTATATTTGTGCACATTTCAACCAATGGAAATGTGCAAAATGATCCCTAAGATTACAAGACCCAATGACACCTAGCTGTCTTAGTTCATGAAACACTCTACAATTTTCACATACTGAAAATATTATATGGTTCATGTTTTAAGAGCACACTCCTGTGAAGACATGCCTATAATTATATGATTATGATACCTCTCTTAATAAGCACAAATATATGAGATTAACTATGACACAAAAACAACTGCATTGTCAGAGTATGTTTTTCTAGTTCATACTTTCAACTATTTATTTAATCTATGTGCCACATGAGAGTTCGTAAAATTCACAGCAAAATGATTTTTATATGAAAAGAACACATGTACTTAAAATCAAACAGATAATATTAAAAAACAGAAACTCTTAGACCATTGCCTCTCTGTTTGACTGAAGGCAAAGCTTACTATCTACTTTACATAATTTCCCTTTTATATACATTGCTATTTAAATACATGTCTGTAATATTTTATTTTAAAATACTTTGTTTTTTCAATAATTCCAACTTTCATATACATAAAAATAGGAATGCATTTTAATAATTATATTATAGGAATCTACCAATATTTGATCATGTGTAAACTATTAAAATAGTTCAAATATTACTTTATAATTTCTCATACTGTGGTTAATGGAGTATTCTAGAATTACATCACTATTGTCAGATATCATGTTACATTATTAAATTCACATTACCAATTGCCTTCTGGATGCACCAGTTTAGCTACCAATGCCCATTATGTAAATGTAACAACAGTTTCAAAATCAGTATGAATCAATAAATTATTGATAATCTTGTTTTGTAAGCTAGCCATTTGTCATATTTGTAACTGTAGAATAATCACAGATGTTTGTATTAATACAGGGTTTGCAACCTCGGCCACATTTCAGGCTGGTTAATTCTAACATTTGAATGTAGGGTGTTTAACCATTGACCTGTGTCCCCTGGATATCAGTACTGTATCATAACCCTCAACTCCTGAGTCACAACAATACTTCTATACATTATTAAATATACACTGGACAACAGACTTACAAGGTGAAGCACAGAAAATCTGTTATTAATAGATACAGGGGTTCCATACTCTACTTCTAACATAAATGTTTGTTTAGCTGTAGCAAGAGTATCACACTTGTCAGAATTTTAAGATTTTCATTTTCAATTTTAAAATGTGAGATGAGATAATTAATTTGTTAGATTCTGCTTCATCAGATGCTGAATCTTTGGGTTTAAGATGTCAGCACTGGTAAGTTAGCTGAAGCTGGAAAACACTCATTTTGATTAGGTTCATTGTTGGCTGTTATTCTTTTTTATACTGGATATTACTTATTGTAATAGTCTCAAAAATAAAATTATTTGTTATAATGCAATGAGTTTTCTTTACATTCATAAACCTTCTTGAGTTACAATTTCAAAACCTGGAAATAGATTTACTATAATAAAATGAACATTTACTATTAGTGTTGATAATATAATACAGATGCAAAATGTGAAATTGGATGTATTACCAAAGAGGCAAAGTAAAAATGGAGTTGTTTTAGGGCACTGAATTGTATATATTTAATGAGCCTCTTCAAAGACTCCACACACACACACTTTTACATTCTATCTTCTGTGGACATGGTTTGATTAACTCTTAGAAATAAAGGGCCTGGCGCTCTTTCAGTTCCTCTTCTGTGTGTGATGTTGGCAATAGATTCCAGCAGCACAGTGCCATGCAGTCATCCTCCTGCCCACTCTCACAATCTCAGTTTCTCATGTGCTTCCAAGAGCTACATTCTGGTTAGTTTCACTTCCTACGGACTGAAGAAATAGCTGGAAAATATTGAAAGTATTAGGGAGGCTCAGCCTCACCATTCCATGAGCTTCCAGCATCTATATATCCTTTGATGCAGAACAGGGACATGATGAAACTTTTGTGGGGAAAAAAAAAAGGATGAAATAAGAACCCAAAAAGAGCTTAAGGGGAATAAGAAGTTAATACCTGTCTCAGTTTCATTCCCTGTTGCTGTGGTTTAAAAAAGAAGAAAGGAAGGAATGAAGGAAGGAAAGAAGGAAGGAAGGAAGGAAGGAAGGGAAGAAGGAAGGGAGGAAGGGAGGGAGGGAGGGAGGGAGGGAGAGAGGGAAGGAGGAAGGAGGGAGAGAGAGAGGAAGGAAGAAAGGAAGAAAAGAAGGAAGGAAGGAAGAAAGAAAGAAAGAAAGGAAGGAAGGAAGGAAGGAAGGAAGGAAGGAAGGAAGGAAGGAAGAAGCAACTTAAAGAAGAAAGGACTGCCAAGGAACCTTCTTGTAACATGTTTCAGTATCCTAAGCACATGTCCATCTAGTGATGGTCTGGTAGTGCCATCTCCAAAATTACAGAATAGAGTGTCATTATCATGAGGAATAAAGTAAGCTAATGCTTTAAAACTTAAAATGCAAAGAGTGTAGTAGACAAAGAGAATACAAAGTTGAAGATAAGTTCCCCCCATTGGGAAACTTAACATCTAATAAAAAAAAAAAAAAAAAAAAAAAAAAAACCTGGGCCATAGTAACACAAACCTTTAGTCCCAGCACTCTGAAGGAAGAAGCAGATGAATCTCTGTGAGTTCAAGGCCAGCTTGATCTACAGAGTGACTTACAGCACAGCCAGGGCTGTTACACAGAAAAATGCATCTCAAAAAAAAAATCCAATAATTACAATGATGAGCGTGTTGCTGTTTTGTCAGAGGGAAATGATGGAATGCTGTCTGAGTCCTTAGATGAGGCATCTTTGTCACTCTAAGAATTTATTTTATCCAAGCATTATTCTTTATAAAGGAAAAATGATTTTTAACCTCAGGAAGGATTCATTCATGTCAATTTATTTATAAATATCTATTAATTTTTCATCTGTAATTTTATAAGAATGTGGTTGCTGACATCTTTAGTACAAGAACATTTTGAGCTTTGTGACAGAAATGGCTGAATATGATCAAGAGTGTCATTTTCCCTAGACCTCTGAGGTCCTAGTGAACTGACTTGTTTCTCTTCACCAGTCTTTGCCAGTTGCTACATGAGGTGGTCATCGGTGGACTTTTATGTCATGTTAATGAACAACACTGGCAGGTTGAAGTTGGATTATCTTTACAAATGCAAGAATAGCAGAAACAAACAAGAACCTCGTCCTGCTTTGGGGACAGTCACTGCATTTAGAGCATGATCTATAGTAACGACATGCCCACTTGCATCCTTGTTAATTCAGATTATGAAACTTGAATCATTGCAGATGCTTAGAGTATGTGTTTACTTCTGTATTTATTAGATTATAATGTCCATTTTCTATAAAATATAGCATATTCCCTCACTTATAAAAGCTCTCAGCAACCAGAAAATTAAAATCTCTGAATTACTTTTACTATAATGGATATTAATAACTCTAAAGGCCAGGAAAACCAACAAAAACCCTTAACCATCTAAACTTTAAAATTATCTCATTTGTATTCATTAATTCATTCTTTAAAGACTGGTTACATATCCATATAACTTGTAATTTAAATACTCAAATTAGAAGAACAACTCAAATGTCAGAGAATCTGGAAAGTTCAGATGCCTTCTACTGAAACCAATTATAATACTATTGAGATAGGCAAATGTATTTTAGGGCATTTTCTGAAATGTTAAAATGCTACATAAATATAACATAATCTTGTTGACTTTTGACGATTATGATTTGCTCTAAAAACAATCACACATAGCTAGCTGAATGTTGTGAGGTCTGTTGAGATTCCTTTGTCACGGGGGCACTCCTGCAGAAAATCTAGTAGGTTGGCAAACTGAGGCAGGTGTCCTGGTGTAGATCCCCCACTTCAGATTGCCTTGTTGCTTCTAAATAGTGCTGTGGACCTTGCCTCTCTCTAGATTTGGGTGTTTGAGTTTACAACCTGACTACATTTATGTTCAACTTTTTTTGACAATATTTCTTAGGAAGTTCATTGAACATGAAAATATTTTGTGCTTAATCACTTCACTCCCTGCCACCTTAAGTTGATTTGGCATCTTAGGAGGTAGCAGTTTTGTTTTGGTTATTATTCTTAATTATTCCTAATTATTAGTATTATTATTATTCAATATCCTGGCTGCGGTAGTTTCCCCTCCCTCCTCTCCTTCCAGTCCTTCCCAAACCTCCCTTTGTCCCTACCCCTCAATCCGCTCCTCCTCAGTTTCTCTTCAAGAAAGGGCAGATCTCCCATGGATTGATATCCATGGAAGCCTAGCAGCTTTATATGGTCTCCCATCAAGCTTATGGTAAATGTTTTGATTTACATTGGTGAGTCCTGTCTGTCGGCTACCTCCACTAACCGTTTTTCATCTTTATTCATAGCTGCATATTAGCTGCATTTCTTCTCTTTAAAACTTTGACATTACTAAGTAAAAATGTAATATACAGTTCTCTCTCGAACTATTCCATCAAGACAGGAAGGCAGGCATCTGTTCTACCCCTTTCCACTGATTACACTTGCACACCAAAGAATTGGTGCCTTACTTCTGTCTTGGTGACAAGTGCAGTCTTTAAATTTTATTTTCTTGCAAATTCCGTATCATTATGAATTCATGGATTTTTATATTATAAGTGTATTTTCAATGTATTCAGTAATTTTCTGGTTGAAGCTCCCTTGGGTTGATTTGTTGCTTCCTCTTGACATGATTCATTAGCTGCTTTCTGGGTAATGTAAATGTAGCAGTAATTTAAATGCTTGAATTATAAGAACCACCCAAATGTCAGAGAATCTGGAAAATTCAAATGCCGCCAATTAAAACCAATTACACTATTATTGAGATAGGCAAATGTATCTAAAGCATTTTCTGAATGTTAAAACGTTATTTGAGTATAACATACCCTTTGTACTTATATATTCAAAGCTTGTGAATATAGCATTAATTAATGTCAATAGTGATGAACTATTGCCTTCTGAGTAACAAGATGATCCATATTCTTCATGAGCTATTCCTCTGGTCCTAATTTGGTTATTTCTCAAGGAACCCAAGTTGCTTCTATTCAGCATTGTTGCAATGGAGCCTCCTTATTTCTAAGCTTTTGAGTGTGTATATTACTTAACACAAGATGCTATCCCTAGCCTTGCCCCATTTCCACCTTTTTTCCAAGATGGTAGCTTGCTAAATTAGCAATGATGCTTGTGATTATATTAGAAAAATTTCTCCATAAGTCATTTCAGGTTAGTACTCTAACTGCCTCAAAGGGATACTTTATTTCAGGAGAGCTTGGCTAATGATAACACTTAACTAAACATTTACTAGGGACCAATACTATGTCCTCTATAGATTGTTTCCTTAAGATATTAAATATACAGAAAGAAAAAGATTCCTTGTTTTTGGGGGGTCAACACAGGGTTTCACTGTGTAGCCCCAGCTGTCCTGGAACTCACTCTGTAGATCAGCTGGCCTCAAACTCACAGAGATCCGCCAGCCTCTGCCTACAGAGTGCTAGGATTAAAGGCATATGCCACCACTGCCCAGCTGGGTTCCATTATTTATTATTATTATTATTATTATTATTATTATTATTAACTGTGGAGTTAGTTTGCATTAGTAATTGCTTTCCTATCTTTGGTTTTTATGAGACTCTATCAGTGCTTTTTATAAAATATAAAAGCCATATTGTATTAACCACTTGTATTTCTGCTGTGACAAAATGCTTGACAGAAGTAGCCTAAGTGGCCCTATGAAATGCAGTACCTGACAGTTAGTGAAGGTATGGCCCCAGGCAAACGATGCCACTGGTCACAGTGAATCTACACTAGGCAAACATCTAATACCTGAGCTCAGCTCCCTTTCCCTGTTTATTCAGGCCAGTACCACAATCCATGGAATGATACTCCCTATATGAAGTTGGGTCATCCTCAATAGTGGAATCTCAATAAGCCCTTATATACACCCATAGAAGCTTGATTCTGAGGGGATCCTAAATTTCATCAGCTCAACAATCAAGATGAACTGTACATAAATGACAGTATTTAGGTTTCACCAAAGCAACATGGCCCGCAGAGCCTGCTGAGGTAAAGGCTTTGCCAGATCCTGTTGTCTGTGCTTTCATTTCCTCCTGCCTTTACTAAAGTCTTTCTCAGTCTTTTTAGGGAGTTTCATGGTTCCTTCCCTTTGGTAGAACACTTTTAGTGGATAGGAAGTTGCAGAAGTTAGGTTGCTTTGGGATTCTCTGACAGTGACAAAGAGCTACTGTCTTCTCACCCTCTTGCCTAACTCTCTCTCTGTCTCTATCTCTCTATCTATCTATCTGTGTGTGTGTGTGTGTGTGTGTGTGTGTGTGTTCATGTGGCTATTTGAGTGGGTGTGCACAGGTGTCATTCTTCTGTCTTTCACTGAGCTGTAGGGCTCACTGATTAGGCTAGGTAGGCAGGCCAGTGAACTCAGCTGTCTACTTGTTCTGGGATGACAAATGCACATTACTTTTGAAATGGGCAGTGGGGATTGAACTCAGGTCCTCATGTTTGCATGGCAAACACTTTATTGACTGAATTTTCTCTCCAGTTTCCTTCTGAAATAGTTTAATATGTATAGATAAGAGATAACCTCACTACTAAAAAAACAAGCAGAACTTCCCCCTAGATCCTGCAGAGATTCCAAAACAACTAAGATAAAAATGATTACTTCATATTAAGTTGTGATTCTTAGGAAAGTAATATATATGAAACAATGGTTACTTAGGCAAAGCTGCAAATAGGGATATTGAGAATCTTCTAAGTCGCTCATATGTATTGAAGAATTATGTTTTTTACCCCAGATGTGTGTATATCTAATGCCCAACTCTACTTATTTGAAGATTTATGGTAAAGTTTAAAATAGATTAATTAAGAGCTAACAAATGTCTGCTTTAAAGGCTGTTGCTGTTTATTCTTTTTCAGCAGAACTTTCAAACAGTTCCATAAAATACACAAAAGAAAAACCAACTCCCTCTGAGTCTCACTACCAAATAACCAAATCTCTACATGAAGGTTGAAGGTTATCTAGCTAGAAATAGAATTTCCTGCTTTTAAAAGATTATCCACTGCTCTGTAATGTGTGTGAGAGGCCACTGTCCACATTTTTATCTGTATGGATAACTGGAACTCCTAGAGAAAAACTATTCAATCAGCTTCCATCTGAAATAGACATGTTCTACCATTTTGTTCCTTCTCTACATTCCCATGGCAATAGGATGGTTATGACAGTAAGGAAGAGGGGGAGATGACCGCTGTTAAAATGTAATAATCACAGGACAAAAGTTAGGATTAGAAAGTACTTAAAAGTAATAGGATTAATTTTGAGCTAAGTAATAGACAGAAAATTAAATATCTGCTGTTAATATTGATATTAATAGTAATAATGATCAGATAGCTATTGCCCCCTTAAAGTTTGCAGTTATTTGGTCTTGTCTCTCTCTGCTTTTAAAATATAAAACTTACCACTGAAACATTAAGTTAATGAAACTCATTATTGGAAAAAAAGTGAATTACACAGCTATCAGTGCTAATAAATGGGGAAAAAAAGCATTATTCTATATCTACTGATAATTTATGGCATCAAATTATATTCAGGTAATGATATTTTTCACTTTGAAAGTGGACAAATGACAGTACCAACTACCCAGAAGTATCAGACATGTGATGAAGGCAATAAAATGAAATATTTTACTGTATGAGCCAATTAATGTGAAATAATTGTCAGGGTATCCTGGGGGGGGGTTCCTTAAGGGAACACTTATTATAATAAATTGCAGCAGGGCTCATCTGCTTCAAACTGAACTTATGTAAAGCACCAATTTAACAATTAGCTTAAATGAATGAGAAATATTCTGCTAAAATTCATATCTAGATAGCTTTGTGATGACCAGAAAGCAGATTATACTAAAGATATTTTGACCTAATAACTATTATCAATGGCACAAAATGAGAAAAAGACGGACATAGTAATATACACCAATATTACCAGCACTGCAGATAATGAGGCAGGATTGTGAGTGAGTGAGTCTGAGGCCATCTTGGCTTATACAGGGAACCCTTGTCTCCAGTTGAGAAGGGGAAATGGAGAGAAGGAGAGGAGACATAAACAGACAACAGAGGAATGAAGGGGATGGAGAAGGAAAGACAGAAACAGAGAGGTAAAGGGAGGGAAGGAACAAAAGAATAAAAGAAAGAATAAAGGAGAGAAACGTGAAATGTATTTATTGCTCAAATGACTTTCAATTTACTTAGTGCCTCTCGTGACTTTTGCTTCCTTGGTTTCTTTTACACCCAACTCCATGTATAAGATTTAATCTTATTTGAAAAATACCTACCACCAAATGAAGGCATTGTGTTTGACTGTGGATACACATTTCAGATGTTTATCAAACTGAATTGTAAGCATGAAATATCCTTAGTGCTATTGTTTTTCTATCCCTTACTTTCCTTTTTATTTATTTTTAATATTTTTTCTTATTTTACACATTGAACCCAGTTCTCTCTCCCTCCCATCCTCCCTTCCCCCTAGAGACTCGCCATTCTGTCCCCTATCCACTCCCAAGGGAAGGTGAGGCCTTCAATGTATTATCAAAGTCTGTCAAATAATTTGAGGTAGGGCCTAGGCCCTCCCCAATGTCTCAGCTGATGGAAGCAGAAGCAGACACCCACAGCTGCACTGAGCCCACTTGCAGAGAGGGAGAAGTGACAAGCAAAGGGGTCAAGACCTGGCTGGAGAAACCCACAGAAACAGCTGACCTGAGCAAGGGGGAGCTCATGGACCCCAGACTGATAGCTGGGAAACCAGCATAGGACCAACCCAGACTCCTTGAACGTGGGTCTCAGTTAGGAAGCCTGGGATGTATACAATGCCTCAGACAGTGGAATTAGGGTGTATCCCTAGTACTGGAATGCACTCCAGGAGCCCTTTCCCCATGCAGGCATACTCCCTTAGCCTATCCCTTACTTTTATTGTGAACTAAATCTGTTTTCTGCGTAGCAGAATTGAAAAGGTTGGATGTTCACTCAAATGACTGCAGTACTCAATCTTCTTTTCAATTTCATTCTGTAAATGCTGTGAGGCTAAGTCAGTTTGGTCTGGGCTTACTTATATTGTTGCCTCTCTGTGTCTCTATGGCTGTCTCTCTACCTATATGTGTGTTTTTCCTCTGTGTCCCAGTCTCTGTCTGTCTGTCTGTCTGTCTGTCTGTCTCTCTCTCTCTCTCTATCTATCTATCTATCTCTCTGTCTGTCTGTACAGGGTATCTGTCTATAGCCCAGGCTGGCTCCAAACTTTCTGGAGTTCTCCCATCTTAGTTTCCCAAGTCTGGCTTTGCAGGCATAAATCATGTGCAGGCTTTTTCTCTTCAAAGGTATTCTTAAAAGCCTGCCACTTATGGTTGTCACCTTTTTACACTGAGCTAAATCTTCTAAATTATTTTAATTTTTTTATGTTTTGTTGATAACTCAGAAATAATAGCTTACAAATCAAGCTCATTCTTATTGGCTTCTAATTGTAAAATGTATGAATGATAACCAATTTTTACATTTAATTTGTCTTTAATTGATTATAGATTAAGTAATTAAATTTAATGAATTACCATTGTGAGATCATCTAAATTAAAAACTGACAGCTATTCAGATATCTGTTAATAGTGTGGATTTTTCACACATACACACTGGGTGTGGTGGAAAAAAGTTCATCCTCATCATTCTCATGGCTCAAGTAAAAACTGAAGATAAAATGAAAATTGACCCTAATTGTGATGTATAAAACCTCTAGTTCAACATATAAAAAAATCAACTTGAGATCATGTTTGAATCTTGCTTTTTAACATCTTAGTTCCCTAAAGGAGGTTTTTGGCAAATTTATAGTTCAAAACAGGTCAGATTACCTTGGAAGTATCACAAACATATCAGAATAAAAGTTTGTATAAAATGAAGAGTTAGATGAGGAATTAATTAAAATATAAATTCAAAACACAAGCTTCATCAATTTGCATGGAAGGCATCTAAAACCCATATATTTACCAGCAAGGAAAGATATTCATTTTGTTTCAATAAAAGCAGGAGTTTGGGGGGTTGTCTAAAGAGCCCCCAGGGCATGTGTTAGCTGGTGAATCAGAAGTTGACTAACTAAGACAGAATCATTTTTCAGCAGAGGTAGAGTTGGAACACTGGGACCCTGGGTAGATGGCCTTTATGAAGAACAAGCTATTGTAGTAGAAATAAAGCTTCTCTATATGAGATTTTCAAAATATGCTGTATAATAGACTCAGTATTAAAAACCTCTTTGAAATAATTATGAAAATATGATTTTGCATATCTAGGTGATTGATGTTAATCAAATTACACACCACACCTATAGAATATAGCATTAGTCAAACTGTATCTCAAGGTATATAATCACATTAGCCAATAGCCACTTTAGACAATAAAAATAATAGCAAGCACAAAAAAAGCAAATATCATGCATGTGCTTAGTTTGTGCAACCTCACTACAACTTTGTTAGGAATGCGTTTCCATAACGTCCATTTCATTGGTAAGGAAATGGGCACAGACAAATATCTCCGCTACTTGCACAGCTGGCAACTGAAGCCATTTTTGATAAGTGTCTCCGAGTGATAGGCCTTAGACACCTAAACCCTATTTTATGATAGGTCACAAATTAAAACAGCATGAATCAGGAATTAAGGCACTTCTTGTACTTCTCCCAATGTCAACAGGGAAATGGTTTCTGGACGTTTGTTCCATTATGTCTGGGTGCCCTGCAGAGCAGCAGACAGAATTTCAGAAGGAAGTTTGGAGGAATTCCTTTCAATTACATATATATATTATTTTTATTTTATGTAAATTTAACAAGATAATAGAGGAAGGACAAAAGTATTTACCTGTTTTTAAACAAACACCCCCTTTTGTAGCGTGCAGATGGTGAATTTTATAAATAGAAATTATAACACAGGAACTTGTCATATACAAATACTTTTAGGTATACCAAAAGCTAAGAGTTTACCAAGACAATACTAATCAGCTTACCAATTACATTAATATTTAAACAGCTTTGTTTTACAATTAGAGCAATGAATTGGAAAAGAATGTGGGTGTTTTCTTTGTGGATGTGTGGGCATTATCTCAAGGGTCAAGAAAGGCACTTGACTATAGAGGTAAGAGCAACATCAGTTAAGTGAGCTTTCTTTCCAGTACTTGCATGGTTAAGAGAGAAAAATTACACAGTATGTGAATCACAGGTCAGCAGGGGAAGCCCATGAGCTGAGATAGTCCAGAGTCCTTCCAGCTGTTTCTCCAATGAAGCTGACACCCCTGAAGCAAAAATAAGCTGTTTACTGTTTGGGGTTTTATTGTTGAGAGCAAAACCATGCTGTTTACCCTTCCCGTATAGACTTGAAGGATGTGATCATTCCACACTCTCTTCAGGTGAACAGTTTCCAGAAATCACTTCAGAAGTATCAAAACTATGCTACAATACACAATCCCTTGCACTGAACATTTTAGCCATCCACCTCCCACATCTTTAAAATAAGCAGTTTTCTTGAATATGATACTTTCCCTCTAAAATTTTCACTAAAATTCCCTAACTACGAAGTTACAGATTGCCCGTGTAATTCTATAACGTTCTACAGATAGGTTTGAGGTTTAATTGGACATTGAGATGGTTTGCATATTTCTTAGTAAAGTTGTGTACTTGGGATTAAGCAGCCCTCAAACTCCCAAGCTGAGCCTCTGCTCTTGAGTTCATCTCTAGGGGTGCAGAAGAACTGGGGCCCTTCCCTGTAACACGAAAAATAAAAACCCAGAGACAGATATCGGGGTTCAAGCTGATGGTATAAGCAAAGCAGCCAGTTCCTAGCTCTTACCTCTACCTCTTCCTGACTCCAGGAATCCTCAGAGAGCAATGCTGTCTCCACCAATCTTCAGAGACAAGTGTTCTCCCTCTTTGGAAACTGAATCTCCACATGAGACCCTCTGCTTCTTCCTTTTATACCTCTCTCTCTGCCCAGCCATAAAACCACTGTCTCCACCTCCCACGTGCTGAGATCACTTTGGTGTGAGCTGTTTCTCTTTTAGACTGGATCAGTTTCGTGTAGCTCAGTGTGACCTTGAACTAACAGAGACCCATCTGCCTGTCTCCTGAGTCCTGGGATTAAGCCACCATGGCCTGACTCTATAGCCTGCTAGTATGGCTGCTGAGATTAAAGGTGTGTACCACCACTGCCCGACATCTATAGCTTATGGTTACATTTGCATTCTGAATCCTCAGGCAAGCTTTAATAAAGCATAAATAATATATTGCCACATTCCCATTGCACCTGTGAAGCATGCATTCCGCCATATAATGAGTGATGAGCTCATGTTGAACTTCAACTATAGGCTGGATAAAAATAAGTAGACATACCAGCTAAGGACAAAACTCCACCTGATGGCTATATCACTCGTTGTTTCAAAGTATGTTTTGATATAATCAGGGTATAATTAAGAGAGGAGTCACATGGACCCATGTCACTGTATCCTCTGATGGTGATAGATACAGCTTCATCAGGTAGGAGAAAAACTTGCAAGTACAAGCTGCCACCTGAACTTCAAATGGCCACATCACCAAGTCATACATTAATCCTGGTTGTTTTCCATGATAAACATTGGCACTATGTGGTTAACCCATTTGAAACCCTTTAAGACCTCTAATATCAAGTGGTCACACTGTGCCAGTGTAGTAAACTCACATAATTTTGGAGGTCGAAGAGAGAACTCCAGTGTGGGCCCTGTCACTGTGCAGACAGAGAGGCCCTAGTGGCATTGACTCAACTGCTATAAACTCTACAAGTATGACTTTGGCGTATTACTACATGTGTGCATGAAATTCAGAAGCACTGCCAAAGCTTCTTATTAGTGAGAGATACCTTGGAATGCTTAATGAAGCTTCCTGGTCTCCTGGGTACCTAAGGTTTTGCTTGGAGCACTGAGGCAGGTGATTTACAACCTGCTGCACAGACAACAGTTTCAGATTTCATGTCTGTCCCCTGGGAGCTCACAGCCCACATGGCTTCATCACTCATACCAGATCATCCTTGAGTTTAATTCTATTCACATAACTCTGATAGAACACAAACACTATGTTTTAAATATTCAAAGTGTTTAGCATATTTCATCAAATGTCTCTCGTGTCTCAGTTACTTTGTCATTTTCCAGATAGATACACATTAAAACTTGAACATCTGTAGTACACAATTTTGATATAATGAATTTGAAAATTGCATCTCTTAAGGGTATAATTACTTGCTTTAATTGCCATGCAACTTGATAAATATTTGTACCATGGAAAGAAGTTATTTGTTTGAGAACTTCATTTATGGCTGATATATACATAGTTTTGTGACTGAACATTCCAAAAGTGAGTCAAAGAAATTGTATTATAATGACACACAATGTATTCGGACTAAATAGAAAGGAAAATAATTTTGTAAGTTTAGGAAAGTAGAGACAATGGGTGGACACAACCAAAAAAATACATGGTAATTTAAATGATAATAGAAGTGTTTTTGCTATTGTATTCACATCCCATAGTCTACGTAACAAATCACAACAGGCAGACTGGTTTAAGAGAAATCTGTTTTTTCCCAGATGAGAGCCCAGAGATAATGAATACCATTTGGCCAAATTCCCAACCAGACCACTTCTAGAAGAATCCACCGCTGTCTTCCTCTGAATTCTGATGGCTTCTGGCTTCCTTGGTTTGTGGCTGCTTCTGTCCAGTCTTAATATCTATCTTCACTTGCTCTTCTTGGTGCATGTGTCCATACAATTCCCTTTATTTCGCTTTTGTAAGGACACTCAAGATAGCACTTAGGATTCACTAGGAAGATTCACCATAAACACCCTCATCACTAAGTTTGTAACTTAAGCCACAGGTGCTAGAGGTTTAGGTTAGTGATAGACAGAATACCTGCTTAGGATACAGAAAACACTGAATTTGATCCCCAAATTTGTGGTAATAACAGTAAATAAATAAACTCCCAAGATCCTTTTTCCAAATAAGGTAACTATGTGTGTGGTGGGTAACCTATCAAAGAAGTGTTATTTGATTAATTATCCCAGAAAATCATGGTTCTTTTCCCTTTCGTACTATATGCAATGGTGTCCTGAACAAATCTAAAGTGACTCTTGATGGTGCATGGGGTTGATTTCTAGCCGTATATGGTCTTTTTGTTTGTTTGTTTGTTTGTTTTGTTTTGTTTTTTCCTTAACTCTGTCCTGTTCTTCCAATGTTTCCTTCTTTGGCTCAATACAAGGTAGCAATTTGTTCCATAAAGTTTTCAAGCATCTGTCCCCACACCACAGCCTGACATTTTGGGTTTTATAGGATACTTACTACATCTATCATTTTCTGGGTAGTGTAGAATGAAAATTCTCTTTGATCTCTTAGAATAAAAAGGTACTAGAAATTATCTTGTTTTATGGTTTCTATTGCTGTGATAAAATGCCACTACCAAAAGCTAGTCGGAGGGGAAGTTTTATTTCATCTTATAGTCTGTGGTCAGTTTATCATCAAAAGACATCAGAGCAGGAACCTAGAAGCTGGAGCTGATTCAGAGACTATGGAGGAGGGCTGCTTACTGGCAACCCTGCTTACTGGTTTTCTCAGCCTACTCTCTTATAGAACCCAGGACCAACATCCCAAGGTTGGCACCACCCATGGTGATCTGAGTCTTCTCACATAAATCATCAATGAAGAAAATGCAACTCAGGCTTGCCCACAGAGCAAGATAATGGGAATATTTTCTCAGTTGATGTTCCCTTCTCCAGAACAACTCTGATTTGTGTCAAGTTGATGTAAAACTATCCAGTACAACTTTACCTCTCAAAACCTCAACTTGCCTGTCACTCAAAGATTATACCTGCTACACCCTATAAATAGGCCATATGTACTTGATGGCCTGAAGAAGAAAATTCTGAAGGCCCCTGAGACAGACATGAGCTATATTCTTTCTACATTTGTTTTAGTTAATGCTCAGTGATTGAGTTTCTTCTCTTGCTGTGATCTACAGAGATCTGAATGGGAAAAGATAGCACCATACACAGGTGGTGCAGAACTGTGAGAGCTGCAAAGGGGGATTATGAAGCATCCCACTGCTCTAAATTCTTAGCCCTGCCTGACTCCATACTAGAATCACTCCATGTTCTCAGGGAGGTCTCCAAATAAGCATTACCTGACATTCATAGGTGGAGTGAGATATCCATGTGTGTCTGTTTAAGGGATAACATGGAGTTATTAAGATATGAAAAGGGAGCCAGGCTGTGGTGGCACACACCTTTAATCTCAGCACTTGGCAGGCAGAGGCAGGTGGATCTCTGTGAGTTCAAGGCCAGTGTGGTCTACAGAGCAAGTTTGAAGTCAGCCTCCAAAGCAATACAGAGAAACCCTGTCTCAAAAAACCAAACAACAACAACAAAAGATATGAAAAGGAAAATACACTCACTCACGAAGACAGGATATGGCAAATCCAGTTGCAAAGCCCTTGGAAAGCTGTGGACCAATCACACGCTGCTTCATGCCACCTGACCTGGTTTTCACCACCCAAAAGAGCGCGACCACTTCTCGCCTTTTTGTGAGGTCACGTTGGCAAATCAGGCCAGATAGCCCAGCATCATGGGCGAAGAACGTACCCAGTACACACAGGGAACATTCTCTGGGCCCTTTTAGAGTGTCTGTACTGAGACTGCACCCGAAGATTCGGAGTAGGAAGCTACCAAATATTTTCCTCAGACTTCCCAAGAAGCTGCATAAAACTCGAAGATCATGACAGAGTACTTTGGGTTCATGAGTAGGTCTTTCCACGGTAGTTAATTGGAGCTGGGCCCGGCAGGACAGGCCTAAATCTCAGCTGCTCTAGAGGTTGAACAGAAATGCCACGTATTCAAGACTTGCATAGTCTGTAGAATATGTTCAGGGCAAACCTGGGCAACTGAGTGAGTCTTGCCTCAAAAGAGCAAGTGAAAAGAGGGCCCTTGCCTACCATGTCACAGCCTCAGTTAATTGAAATGGAACTTGATTTGTGTTGGGCTCTGAACCACTCAATCCTTCTACCTCTATTTTTCCAATTTAAATTTTTTGTTTCTATTACTCAATCCTTTGAGCTAGAGTGTGTTGTTGTTGTTCTTATTACTATTATTATTATTATTATTCCAGAGAAGAAATCTGAGCTAAGAGGGATCAGGTGGTCTAATTGGTGGCTGTGGGGTTTATTGCTGCATTGTAAGTTGGCAACAGAGTCAGCTTCAGGTCTCCAGAATTTCTCATCACCAGGCTATTTCTTATAGACTTGGTTCTAAATTGGAAATATACCGGAGTAGCTAGATTTCAGTGTGAAAAGTATCCCTTGTTCATATTTCAACTGGAAGGTATTCAGAATAAGAAAGGCATCGTTCTCTCTCTCTCTCTCTCTCTCTCTCTCTCTCTCTCTCTCTCTCTCTGTGTGTGTGTGTGTGTGTGTGTGTAATGGGTTTCCTTATGTCATTGTAATTTGTTTACATTCATGGCCCCCTCCACTGCTATACTGTCTGCCCCCCTCTTGCTGGCCCCCTTCTCTTGTCTACATATTCACCCCTATACTTAATATATCATATTACTCTCTCTTTTTCTCTTCTTCTCAACTGTCCATACAAACAACACTGTTCCCGAGTCCTCACACATTTAGACAGCGGAGTTCATCTTCAAGTCAGCATTATCAAATCCACCTCTGAGCAACTGAAGCAAATGGACAACTACTTAGAGCTAATACTGGGCCACTTAGACACATTAGTGTTCTACGGGGAGTGTCAAGTGACCTTGTATGAAATTGCAGAAAGATGATCCTTAAGGCAAAGACAAGAGCTGTAGCTAATTATTCTTGCCCTAAAGGCACTTCTATATTTTGTTCTTATTTGGTTAAAAAAAAATATTGACAGGGCTTATTCCTGTAATGGCTTCTTTTAAATTATAGTTACAGAGTTAATATATTCTGAATAATTTATATTACAGATGTCTGTATGTATGCCTCTCCTGATGAATCTGGCCACACGACTCCCAGTGAAACCAAACTTGTCTCTACAGCAGCAATGTCTGAGTCCATTATTGTGCTTAGGTTTTCAAACAGCTTATCACTTTTTTGTTTGTTTGTTTAGTTTGATTTATTTTTCTTTGAAAAATTTTAGTAGTTAAAAAAAACATGTGCTTGAGCAAGAGACAAAACATGAATTAAGACTTTTTTTCCAACTACACTGTTGTTTTAAGAAATCCCCAAGAGTAGATTAGTCTGTAACATATGGCTACCAGGCCACCAAGTTCCGAGTTCTACCTCCAGAACCTACTTTTTTAGCTTATTTATTTTTATGTTTATGGCTGTTTTGATTGCATCTATGCCTATGCATCGTGTGTGTGCAATGGCTATGAAGGCAAAAAGAAGGCATTATATTCCCTGTGAGCTGCTGTGTGGGTGCTGGGAATGGAACCTTGGTCCTCTGTTAGAGTAGCCAGTACCCTTAGTGCCTGAGCCAGTTCCCAGCCCAAGAACCACCACCCCTCCCCTTTTATTAAAAAAAAAAAAAAAAGGTCAGGTACTGTAGACTGTGCTTATCATCTCAGTGCTAGTGTGGAGAGAGAGGCGAATTCCTCAGGCTCCCTGACTAGCCCATCCATCCTGATGTCAAGTTCTAGTAAAAGACCCAACTTCAGAACTCAGAGTGAAGGATGCCTGAGGAGCTACGCACAAGGTTGACCTCTGAACTCTATGTTCGTGTGTACACATGTACACACCCCTGAGTGCTAAATGTGATGATGTCACGCATACTAAGCATGATTATGTCATATATACTAACTGTGCTCTTCGGCAAGTTAACCCAAACCATCCAGACTCAACTCCTCTTCTGTAAGTGGGAAAAACAAGCATCTTCACTTTGTGCTTTGGTGTTAAGCACTTGCTATGAGCCCTATTGTAGGAGCAAGTGCTTGCACAGCAGCAGCTGCTGCATCCTTACTGTCATCTTCATCGTTGCTTCTCTGGTTAAAATGGGTTACAACTTGCAGTTTGATTACAATCAAAATGCCTTTTCCTCTTAGGTATGTAGCATCTACCTTCCCCTCTTCCCTGCATTGCTCTCTGGTATCCTGATCTCCCCTCAGCTCCTCATCCACTCTTGAAACCCTTAACACCATGACAGCTGTTCCTACACTCTTCAGATAACTATATTCTCAACTTCAGTACATGCTCCAAGAAGCCACTCCCCACAAATTTACACTGGCTCAATCACAGAAGCCTCCTAATTTTCTTTCTAACAGTTCCCGAGGTGGATTGTTCAAATGTTTTTTTTTGTTTTGTTTTGTTTTTTTGCTAGAATGTAAACTATAGGAGAAAGGCACAACCCTATTTCTCTAACTACTCTTTGCAAACAGTAAACTTCAACAAATATTCACCAACACAAGGAAAGGTAAAACTTCAAAGCTATCATCCAGTTGTATCAGGATTAATATATATTATAGTAGTATATATTATATGATATATATCACCTATAGAATATATAATTATATATGGTATATAATCATTGAAATTGCGCTCGCTCACTCATTCTTGGGATTGGGCATGGAAGTTAGAACCCATTTTGCCAAGTAGTCCTTGCTTGCCTGGAACTCATATGTAGCCAAGGCTGACTTTGAACTCATAGCCTTCATGCCCCAGCCTCTTAAGTACCTCAGCCTTTCACGTGTCAGGAGCACAACTGTGTACCAAGACACCTGAAGAACACATTCTTCTGTCCGTTTAGGCTAAAACACTGTATGAAGCAGCTTCTGAGTTTGGCCAGTGTGAAGTATAGAGGAATAAAAATGTTTCAACAAGTCATGACATGATTTTCTCTTAAAAGCATACATCAAGATACTATCAATAACAATGTATTTCTTTCCCACCAGTATCCCGGTCTTTTTTGTTAAAAGGTTCATAGAGAAAAGCATGTCTAACTGTTGCCATCTCTTATCCAATTAACATGTGGAGAACTGCTTTGTAGCTCATTGCAGAGCAGTATTTGTTCCCATTGAGCATAGGGGAAGTCGGAGTGAGGAGGTGCCCAAGGACCCAGGAATGAAGGTGTAAGTTCACACTGCCATCTTACTTCTACAGTGAAATTCTCAGTGCAGGAAGGAAACAAAGACAGACTTAATCCTCGGAGGCAGGAGGAAGAGCAGGCCATGTAAAGAGGAGAGGCAATTTGAGTTGTTTTTAGAGTTCATGCAATGGACCTGTAGGTAAATGTTAACTGACTCGCTGTATTTAAATAGTGTGAACCGCAGCACCTGGCTGAACAAACACATGCTACAGTAAGCACAGTATGGTGACAGCATAATTTCAGAAGTGTCTGCACATTTACTATTAGGTGTATGATATAATTAAAGCCAAGTACTTTTCCAAATATTTATAAATAACACTCTCTGAGAATTTTAAATGGAAAACAAATATATGCTCGACACATGTATAAAAATACCATTTTAGAAAGTCAAGTTTATACATTCCAAATTCTGATGAATATCCAAAATACAGAATAAACTTGCCATTTTTCAGTTTGGCAATCCACAATCCTCATTCATGAATCCACTCCAATATACCATTCTGCTAGCAATTGAGACACTAAAATGAATTGCTACCCCTTTCCAGCTCCCTGAGTTCCCACCATGTATAGAGAAATGAATACACACACACCCCAACAGAGATGATATAACAGGTGTGCCTGGAAGAAAAGAAGAGCAAGAGTAATAAATTGAAGAAGCACCTTAGATATCTGTCTCTTACTGTTCTCTTCTGCAACAGAACCCACAGTTACATGAATTTGCATCAGCATAGAGAGCAGCTCATGTTGAGGGGATGGGGATTCATAAATTGAAGTCACTAAATTTTGCCAGTCTACAATGTCTATACTAACAAGATCTCTAACAGACACATATGCATGTACACCTCCTTCAGAATTTAGACAAAGATTAAATATTGTATAAATCGCCTTTTTTTATAGTGGCCAATGTACAATAGGCACACTCACATTTAATATTAGAAACTATCTTTATTTCTATATCAATGATAGCTAAAATTGAATACAGAGTTTATTTAGGAATTGTTAAGAATTCATATGAGACTAAAGCATAAAGTTCGAGTAGGGCAGCCAGACTGCACAGTTCTTTGATGCCCCCAGAATACCAATTCAATGCAAATATATTTAGGCACTCAGTTTAACTCACTGAGTGTTTTAGAAAGTGAGTAATATAAATAATAGGAAGACAATATTAATTAGGTGACAAATCAGGAGATCCTACACTGAGGCAACAATTTCTGCTATGAGAGTTATATATTCCTTTAATATGTATTTTAAGAATATTTACAATCATGTGTATGATTTTATGTCAGATCAAATATAATATTTTAGTTTTTAAAATGCTTCTCAAGAGATTCTGAATTTCATTCTAAATACAAAGCTTATGTGTAGTTGACTCTCCTGCTATATTCTATGCTAAGTGAGTTAGAGAGTTAAAGTTTAGAGAGTTTAGAGTTTAGAGAGTTAAAGGAGTAAGGACATGAAGCAGTTATCTTCTGCACGTCATTCCTCAATCACTTTCAAAAGCACCCTCTTGACCATAGGAAAATGCTTGATGCCTATTGGTAGTAACCATACATCCATGTTTTTAAAATGAGAATAATTTACTTATTCAATTTTTAAATTATATATTTCAGTAGATAACCTCAAAACACACACACACACACACACACACACACACACACACACACACACATGCACGGAGCATGAATATATTAAATTCATTCCCATAGTAGGAACAAGTAGGGAGATAATTTGGGGGTTAGATCTTATTCATAATATAATCAACAAAACATGGATGACAGGGTAGGTACTGATCACTTACATATCTGAAGGTGCAAATGTGATATACAATTGGACATCTTCAGGACGATTAAAATTACATCAGGCTCAACATTGAGGTAAACCTTGTGCTTTTGCTCCCTCTAGTGGCTGTTTTGGAAAATCGGCTGCAGTGTAGGACAAGAAAAGAACATAGGAAATAAGCAAACATTGTCCCCAGGACCCCAAGATTCCAGACAGATTTCAAGGATACAAAAGATTTAGAGTATAGACAGTTGTGCTGATCACTCTGGAATGGGCTAGTTCACATACTTCTTTACAGCAGGGTTACCAGTCGTAGAAAGTGAAGCTTGAATTTCCATTTCATTTAGTTACATTATTCCTGGACATACGGCATCAAGTCTCAGCTTCATTCTTCAGGTTCCTGCATGTAGAGTTTAAAAAAAAAATCATACAATCTTTCCTCCAGTTTCCATGAGCCTTTGGTGTAGTAGGGGTTTCATTGCACACATGTCAACCATGGTGGACACTCTATGGTCACATATTCTCTGTTTTACCAGTGTGTTTCTCTGTGACAGTCTTCATCTGTTTCAAAAAGAACCTTTTGTGATGTAGGTTAAGCAATATACTCCCCTGTGGCTATAAGGACACTGCTACTAGTGTCCTGTGGATGTGACAGGAAAACTGCACCCATGAAACCTCAACAATGTGGATGCCTGCATAAAGTTTGTAGAATGATAATGCCAGGTAACATGCCAGTGTGGATGGAGGAAGGTCCCACCCCTAGATGAAGAGCTACAGGCAGTTGATAGCCACTAGGAAGAGAAGAATACATTTTTGTCAAGGATGTGCTCACACAGGCTGTCAAATCCCAAATAATCAGCCCTGAAAACTTCTGCAAAAGCACTTGACAGGTTGTACATGCATATATGAATTGAGGAAGAAGTAGGGAGCATGGGAAGCTTTGGAAGGGGAAAGGGAGGGACAAGAGTCACACAGATGGAGCAACCACGTATGAAGTCCTCAAAAGAATTAAAAAATTGAAAACCCACACGTAACTACCAGAATGCCAGGGAAATCATTTTACATAGACTTGAAAGCTCCCAGAAGCCAGTTGCACAGACCGCATTAAGAACTAGAGTTGTATACATAGGATTTCCAAATTAAAAAAAAAAAATACTTGTCTACTGAAACTCAAGACACCTCTTTTCTCATCAGTACCTTTAAAAATTACGTTCAGGAGGAACTGGATATGGTTACCAGAGACAAATCAACAGAGTGCCTCAAATAGATGGTTTTATTTCCATGTGTCTGGTATTTTAACGTATGTTGACTGCTACCCTCTGTGGCCCTTAGTAACCCTAGTCTTTGATGTGATTGTAAGTATTTTTTTTTCCGAGTCACACTTTAATACTGTTTTAAGAATTAAATAGACTGAAATCTTCCTAAATTTCACAAATAGTCAGTCTAAACAGAAACTATATACACCTGCTTAAATGCCTCTAAAGTCTTTTAGGCTTTTCACGCATGAAGGTCCCTTTCATGAGGCAAGCAAATCCTTTTAATGTGTGAGTTCAGATGCCACTCTGGAGAGAGTGTAAGAGCCTGGGGATCATGTTTCTCTTGTCGAGAAAACACTCTATAAACTGTAGCCTACGCGCCATTCCATTTCCTGCACTCCGTGTTGGTAATGTAGAAAAGCAGCTGCGGTGTGGGAACCATGCAGAGATCTGATTCTCAAACCACAGGTCATGGAAGGGTGGTTATGTAGGCCCGCCTTCCCTTTCTTCTAAAATAGCACCCCAGACCCCTATGACCAGCCTCCTTCCACCACTGGGTCAGAAGCCAGCTGAAGAGTGAGTTGACCCTTCTTCCTGTGGCTGTATTTATTTTTAATTGGTCAGGAAAGCATGCATATCCTGGGAGAGGCTTACAGCCTCTCAAAAGATCTACTGGGAAAGGCTCATTAAAAACTATAAAATAATAAATATGTAGATAGAATAAGAAGTTTTTACACCCCCCCAAATAAAAGCTCATCAGAGGCAAAAACAGTAGCTTCGTGGAGACATGCTGACTTATGCACAAGTTGTTGGGGTCTAATAAAAAAAGAAAGTGTGCATATGTGTGTGTAATATATAATACACACACACACACACACACACACACACACACACACATATATATATATATATATATATATATATATATATATAATGAATTCTTAGCTGGTTTACATCAAATAAATCCCATAGTTCAAGAACTATATTTAAGAAATCAGTGAGGTTTTTGTATATTTTTTTAAATTTAATCAAAATAAAATTACATCATTTTCCCCTCCCTCTCCTCCACTCTGCCCTTTGTCTCCCAAATTCACAGGCCCTCTTTAACCACTGTTGTTACGTATACACACAACTGGATAAATACATAAGTGCAACCTCTTAAATCTGTTCAGTGTTGCTACATATGTATCTCAAGGGCTGACCATTGGAACTAAATAACCAATCAGAGGGGCAGTCCCTGGGGAAGACTAATTCCCCCTCTCTGGGCTGTTGCTGACTACTTAAATTTCGCATCTGGCTGTGGAGCCCTGAGGTTTCCATTTGTGTTGGGATGGCAAATCACAGTAGACTTGTTCAGATCTCTTTTAGGCAACCATGTTGCTGAGAAGTTGTGGGCGTAACTTCCCTGTCTTAGAGTGAAGAAGACACAATCTTACAGTAGGCTTCCTGGTCTTCGGCTTTCAGTTTTTCTGTCACCTCTTCAGCATTGTCCCCTGAGTGACAGGAGAAGAAGCTGGACTGCAGATGAATTCACTGAGGCTGTGCACCCATGATCAGTAGTTCTTTGTATTTTGACCAGTTGTGACTTTCTGTTATGATCTGTATCTGTAGTTTAAAAAAAAAAAAAAGACACTTCTTTCATGGGGATGTGACCTGCACTTACCTGTGCATTTGAGCCGAATGCTATGTGTGCAGATTTCAACTTATGCAGAATGGTATAGTAGGCACAAGAAGCGATGTTAACCTCTATTTGCAGTAACTCAAACCCCTGAGATTATAAATGACACCAAGGACTAACAATCTGCTACCTATTATACTACATAGGAGAAAATGGAAATGGTGCCCATTGTGGCTTGAAACAGATGTGAAGCTCAGTGTGGAGGGTTGGCACTGTAGACACCATCCCAAGGAACATTTTTAACAGTGACAACATTGGCAATAGCCACAGTATTGGCAACCCCTCACATCCTCCTCCATTCCACTTGATTCTGTGCTTCCAATTTACAGAAAAATGCAGTCAGTATTTAGCCTTTCTTCTTGTTGGCTTCTCTTAGGATATTCATGGTTTTTAAAAATTAGGATGAGGTTATTTCTGCTAAAACAGGATGAATTGGGAATTCTTACCAACCAGAAGGGCTGTTCTTTCACATGAATGGAAATCACAATCACAGTGAAGGAGAGAAACAGCATCCAAGAAATCCTCAAAAAAAAAAAAAAAAAAAAAAAAAAACAGGCAGAAAGGCAGAAATTACTAAATGTTGGTAGGATTTGACTTGGCTTTTCTTTTTAAGTCCTGTAAAAATTGATCTGATATTGATCTGATTTGTTTTTGGCAGAATTCAATGGTACAATGTTGTATAAATTGTTGTAATACAAAATTTTGAGAGCTGTGGTGGAGGACTGGCTCAGTGGGTAAATGCACTTGTCACACAGACCTGGAAGCCTGAGTTCAAACCTGGAACACACATAAAGGTAAAAGGAACTAACCAGCTCCATAAAGTGATCCTCTGACCTTCATGTGTGTCATGCACATGCACACACACACACATACACTATGAAACTTTCAAAAATCAAGTCACAGCAATGGAAGGGAGTATTCTCTTAACCTTAATCCTTAACTGAAAGATACTATTCAAACAATTTGGATTGTTTTTAATTTTATAATTGTTCATTCTATACTCTTGAAAAATATATTTCCTGCAAAACTAAGTAGTATTCTGGATACTTAACTTAAACATTGTGATGAGAATACCGTTTAGTTGAATTGTCCTTTTCTTGCCTTGGAAACAGGTAATGAGTGAAGGTAGCAGTACCACCCCTCAGAGGTTTCCATAAAATGAACTGTTATGTAGAGTTTTGTCTTCATTAATCATTTAAACTGCTTAACCAAAAAAAAAAAAAAAAAAAAAGATTACTATCAATAATCTTATTTCCTTGGGTGAAGTACTAGAGAAAGATACTGTTATCTTTCTCTGTGTTCAATGAAAATACAATTCAGCTGAAGTTAGAGATAACAAATAAATGGCAGAGGGAAGAAGCCATTCCCCCTGGAGGCCTTTATGTAGTGGTGAGCTTCTGTCCACAGAATATGTCACTATTACATCTGCGTTGAGTTCAGAGTGTCATTGGGAGTTCCCACACTAGGATAAATGGCTGTCAAACTTGGGGCCTTACTTAGCTATGTGCAACACACTGTTGAGCTTATGTGGGTTAGAAAAACCACTTGGTCAATTAGGAAATGTAACTATGCCTCGTTCCCCCTTCAGACGGCAAACGGAATGAGTATTCAATAATCCTTTGAAGTTAAGGTGTCTTCACTGATACTCTAGCAGAGGGCCAGGCAGAGTTGGGCAGAAAGCACGTTATTTACAGTAAGTCCTTCAAGCATCTCTTTACATGTTCTCTTCTCCCAAGTATGTTTTTGTGGAGTTTTACCAGAGCCGACAGTATACTCAGCTAATTACTTGTTCCCATCACCATCTAATAAACAGCACCCTTCCTCGAGTGACCTTTTAGAAAGGGATGTTTCTAAGCAGCAACTGAGATAGAACTTGTAAAGAAGGGTTGAATGACCAGAAATTGTCCAGAAAACGTTCATCCTCACACTTGTTAGTTTTCTTTCTTCTATTTCTTTCTTTCTTATTTTTGATCACTCATATTAATGTAAATGAGTAAATAATACACATGTGTAAATAATTTAAATACTAAGACTATAAGAAATAACTGTTTCCTACTCTCTGCTGAGCAATGCTGGGCATATCTGTGAGTGTCCCACCAATAACAAACCTTGCCAAACATAATACAATATTTCAAGTGAAGCCAGATAGAAGAAGACAATAACAAGGGGGATACATACTTTCTGGTCACTTTTCTAAAGTAGTTGAATGAATTTCCTCAGAGGGAAAGGACATTGATAGATGGAAGGTCATGTTTAGGTCACACATCTCAAGTCATATTCTTGTAAAGTAATAAGCAAAGCCAAGTGTGGGTCTCTAATGCTGTGGAGCCCTATCCTGGGCTGGTTGTTTCTTTAAAGAATCTTACCCTGCCCTCCACACAACTGGCCTCATTACAGACTATTACAGGCTCACTTTTCTCATACCTTTATTTAGTTTTCTTATGGTTCCAGATTATAACTAGTCACTACTTTCCATCCCTGAATGAACCATATTTTATTCACTTGGACAATGTCCTTTCTCCTACAATCTTTGTTTCCTATGACCACAAAATCCCTTCATCTCCTGAGAAAATCCTTAAAAATGAACTTACAAAGGACTCAAGAAGGGGTTTTCTTTAAAAAAAAAATGCACTGTGTATATTGATTCTGTGTGGTACTGTGCTGTATAAGCCATTTTATACAAGTGTATATGTAAGCTGATATTCCTCCCATTCCTCTCTCTCCTTCCCCTTTTTATCCCTCTGTTCTTCCATTATGTCATTTAGATATGCTTGACTATATGTACGAATACAAAATCGAGGAACTCCAAATGAAAGAAAAAATATATTTTTCTTCCTGAGAGTGGTTTAATGTGCATAATATGATTATCTCCAGTCGCATCCATTCTCTTACAAATGACATAACTTCATTATTTTTTGTGGCTGAAAAGAATTCCATTGTGTATATACATGATGTTTTCTTTATCCATTTCTCCATTGTTGGACAGCAGGGTGTGTACATAGCCTAGCTATCATGAGTTGTGTTACTGTAAGCAGTGATACCCAGGACCGTGGTGCCTGGGAGACTTTGGGGTAAATACTCAGGGATGGTGTAGCTGAGTCATTGGGCAGATCTATTTTTAGGTGTTTTGAGAATCTCCATACTGATATTCATGGTGACTGAACTAGTTTACATTCCTGCCATCAGGACATAAGTGATCCTTTTGAACCTCATCCTGACCAGCATTTGTTGTTGCTTATTTCTTAATGATCATCACTTAATGATTCTCCTGAAATGGAATTTCAACTGAAGGTTTGAAGGTTTGCATTCTCTGATGGTGTGTGTGGTTGGACAGTTTTTTCTGTGCTTGTACTTGATTTGTTCATTTCATTACCTTATTTATTGAGTAGTTTGTTTGACTAAGATTTATTTTTGTATTTAGTTTCTTTTTAAAACTATTATAAATATTAACTCTCTTTAAGAAGTATATGTATGCAGTTTCCTTTGCTGTGCAGAGCATTTAACTTCCGGAGGCCCAATTTGTCCATTCTTGGCACTGTTTCCTGAACAACCAGAGTCCTGTTCAAACATTTCTTCCTTATGCCCATATCTAAAGCACCTATCTCCACCTGTTCTTTGGTTTTTTCAAAGTATGAGATTTACATTAAGGTCTATGATCTATTTAAAGCTGTTATTTTACAGGGTGAAGCTGGGATATAGTTTTATTCTTCTACAAGTAAATACTTCATTTTCCATAACCGTTTGTTGAAAAAAGGCTGGGGGGGGTTGGTTTTGCTTTTCTTTCCTTTGGAATCTTTGTAAAACATCAAGTGGCCATAGCTGCATGACTTTGTATCTCTGTCTCCTAGTTATCCCAATGAGCTGTGCATCTCTGTGGTAGTGCCACACACTGGTTTACTGATTTGGGCTCTGTATTATAAATTGAAATCAGCTTTTTGCGATAGTCTCACAATTTCCCTCTTTTTCTTTCTTTATTTTTTTTTAAGATTTTTTTTTTTTTTTGGTCTAAGATATTTGTACTTCCATATGAACTTTACCATTTTTTTTTTCTATTTTAGAATGTGGGGTCTGGGTGGATTTGTACTGAATCTATGAATTACTTAGTATAGCTATTTTCTTTATACACACACACACACACACACACACACACATAAATTTATTATTTTCCTTATTTAACATATCAATCCCAGTTCTCTTTCTCTCCTTCCCTCCCATGCCCCCCGGCCCTCCTCTCATTCCATCCTACCCCCCCCCAACTCCACAGGGAGGGTGATGCCTTCCAGGAGGGATCTTCAAAATCTGTCAAGTCATTTGGAGTAGGGACTAGGCCCTTCCTCCTATCTCTAGGCTAAGTGAGTATCCCTCCATGGGGAATGTGCTCCCAAAGTCCTTTTGTGCACCAGGGATACATCCTGGTTCCACTGTCAGAGGTCCCTTAGACTGCCTAGGCCTTCTAACTGAGACCCATGTTTAAGGGTCTCAGTTAGAATCTGTCCAATGGTGGTTTCCCAGCTATCAGTCTGAGGGTCCATGAGCTCCCCCTTGTTCAGAGTGTCAGGGGAAGTGGGTTTAGGATATTGACTGGCATCAGAATAAAAGTTAAAGAAAGATTCAGACAGTGGGCTGGCCTACGTGAGATCTGTGAGCTACTGGATCAAGAGTAGAGTTTCTTAAGAACACATCCCACTAAGGAGTTCATTTCACTGCCCATCTTTCTAACATATCTCCAGGTCTGTCAGCCTTCATGTGGGGCAGGCTCTTACCTATGCAATTGACAGGATTTTTGGATTAACTACTAAAGGAAGGGACAAAAAAAATGTATTTCTGTAATCTTATAATCTTTGGGGAAGTATAAGATATCCCAGGGTCTGAGGTAAAATTCAGATCCTATTCTTTTGAGAAAAAAAAAATCTTGTAGCAGAAATAGATTAAATAAAATGAAAGGGAAATTTACAAATCTATGAAGTAACCATTTTAGTAGAAAGCAGCCTTCATTTTCTTAAAATTGGTGTATTACAAGGAGAAAGAAATGGAGTCTAAATCTGATCCTAAAAGGAAGGGTGCATCCTCAGATGATCTGAATGTAACATGAAAAATTAAAACCCAGAGACATATACTGGGGTTTGAGCAAAGCAAATCAGCCAGCCACTAGCTCTTACCTCTACCTCAGACTGAGACGGTGATCCAGCTAGCTCCACAAATCCCTGTCTGGAAACTAAATCCACATGAGGCCCATTGCTTTTTCCTTTTATACTTCCCTAGTGCTGGGATTAAAGGTGTGTGATCCCAAGTGCTGAGATCACCTTTGTGTGAGCTGTTTCTCTTTAGGATTGGATCGATTTTCTGTAGCTCATTGTGGCGTTGAACTAACAGAGATCCACCTGCCTGTTTTGTAAATCCTGGGATTAAAGGTGTGTGCCACCACTGCCTAGCTCTATGGATAGCTAGTATGGCTGCATGGATTAAAATGTGTGTATCTCCACTGCCTGGCCTCTATGACTTGTGGCTAACTTTGCACTCTGAACCCTCAGGCAAGTTTTATTAAATCATAAATATATATCACCATACCTGAAAACTTGCTAAACACCTGTTTAGCTACGTAACAGCTTAACTACATTTTCCCAGTAAAAGGGAGTCAAATTATTGACCAAGCAGAATTACATGGTTTCATATTTATATTGTGCATTATGAGCACAGAACAGCCTGAATCTGTTATAATAATTCCATAGCATTGGAATTGGTCACATTTGCTATTGGCTATTACTTTTATAAATACCTTCTAAATCAGATGTGAACATCCTCCAGTGAGTACAGAAGTTCTGCACAAATTGCTATAGAGACAACCATTTCTCTTTAGGGATCAGCTTGAAAATGATCCTGTTGAGACCAGCTATCTGGGCTCCATGAAGTATTAAGACAGTTACTTTCACAGCAGCTGTTTGCTGAACTCTTCAAGGAGAGTTTTCCTTATGGGATCCAATCCAACTTCTCTGCATAGAAGATAAGGCCTTTCATGTACTCTTCTTAAACACATTCACTTTGCTGTTGTCTTGTCTGATCATCCATGTAAATTAGCATACAACATAATGGGATTATTAGGGCTTGTTCATACTTTGTTCTTATTAGCCCATCTTCCCCTTCCCCACCACCCTCCCATTCATCAATCCCCTCCCCCATATCCAACCTTCTGAGTTCATCTCAGATGTATTTATTTTATTATCCTATTTTTCCTTGCCCCCCTCTCCAAGTTCTCATTTGGCCTTCTTTTTCTTTCACAACCTACACACACACACACACACACACAGAGAGAGAGAGAGAGAGAGAGAGAGAGAGAGAGAGATGCATATATAAAACTTAAATTAAAGTCTAGCATTAATATAGGAGAAACAAGCAGTATTTGTCCAAGTTTGATGTTGACAAGGATGTAGAGACTCACTTGACTCTTGGGCAAGCCTCTGGAGTGAGAGCTGACCAACCGGTGATGAGTTCCTTGTAGTAAAACTGGTACAAGATGAAGCGGTTTGGAGTACAGTGATGCGGTGGAGGAAACAGGAAGAGATTAGTAGGGGATGTTATGAGGAGAAAACTGATTGTTTTTGTTAATGGATGAACAAGGAAGGAAAAGGTCAATAAAAAGTTAATGGGAAAATCTAAACTTCTCAAGATGATGAAACTTTGAAGATTCTGGAAAAGTTAATAGGTGTGCCCTTGGGTGACAGGGGTAGGTAGGGTGGTTCGGGCTGAAGCAGAAACTCTTGAGTTCAGTTTGAATCTGTAATGGAATATCCACAGCAATCTAAGATGATACAGGTGGCATTGCACTCTGATTGCATCTATAAAATGAAAAATGACCTTCACTTGGGAATCAATTTACTCCATGGAGATAAGTTACAAACTAGAGTCCCTGTATGGTTGTCAATACACACTGAGACTCGTATGATCCTCTCCTCTTTAACCCGAGGGAGAATTCTCCTCACTCATCCTGGCATGAAATAAAATTTGGTTTTATTTCTAGTCAGTATTTTACAGAGTAAATACTGTAAAATCTACAACTAGTAGATGCTTAATAAATATAATTAATGAATTCATATTGAAATGGTCACACACACACACAACTAAAAGAAGTGAGTAGTGAGTTTTCTCACTCATTTCCATGTTTTTGTTTTGTCTTTTCACTTAATTGAAAACTACACAAATTATTCCATTTTTGTGAGCTAATGGATTGAGTCTACAGTGTAAAATTAGACTAATAAACAAGAAGATCTGCATATTAGTTTGATGGGACTGCCATAACTATTAAAATTTGGATTAAAACCAGAAAAAAATCATTTTCTCACCTAATTGGAAGTGAGAAGTCTAAAACCAAAGCATCAGGACCAGGTTCACCCTGAAGGATCAAGGGGGAAAATTCCTTTGAACCCTTCTACTTCTTGGGTTTCTGGCAGTCTTTGGTGTCCTTTGTGGATGGTGACTCCAATATCTCCTCCATCTTCATATGGCTATCTTTACCCTGTCAGGAACTGAATTACCTCAAAGTTTTCATAGAAGGACACAAGTTATAGGTTTGGGGTCTACCATATCCATAATGATCTCATTTTAACTAAGTAAGACACCAATTCTAAATAAAGTCATAGTTTGAGATGCTGGATATGGATAGATTTTTACCTCTAATGAAATACCATAGAGCTCAGGTACCATTTAGTTCCCAGCCATCACTCATGGGATCATAGCCTCAGGTGGCAGCTAAATTACAACCTCATAAGCAACCTCAATGCAAAACTGCCTGACCATGACACTTCAGGACCCCAGACATGCACAAGTTCCCAGATAAAAAGTATCTAAACCAGGTAATAGAGTCATCAAGCATTACGGTACAGTACCCCATCACTAATATATATTTTGCTTTCTAGGAGTATGATGCTATAATAAAGAATAGACTTGCAATAAGAAAGTGAGGGAATTAGAAGGACTTTGAAACTTTTAACAGGCTTGAAAGAAAGAAATCTGATGCCTTTAAGAGGCTTGGTGGGGACTCTAAGAAACATGAAGAAGAGATAGGAAGATTTCTTAGTGCTCTAAAATGTTAGCTGCTTTTCCAAAACACCTGAGTTCAGGTCCTAGTATGTAACAAGTATGGGTTTCCGCCCGCCGCCAGTCTTGTCCTGCGGCCGTGCCGCCAGCCCCAAATAATACACAGAGACTCTGTATTAGATATTATACTGTTGGCCAGTTACTAGTTTCTTATCGGCTAGCTCTGTCTTAATTATTAACCCATTTCTGCTGATCTATGTATTTCTCTTACCAGGGAGCCGGCGGCATACTGCTTTCTCCAGACTCTCCATCTTGACTCCTCCTTCCTACTTCCTATTTCCTCCTTGTCTCCTAGTCCCTCCTATCTTCCTTTCCTATTGGCCAACAGTGCTTTATTCATTAACCAGTATGAGAAACATATACAGAATGACATCTCCCATCACTAGTATCCAGTTGGGAAGCTCTCAGCTACCTGTCGTAACTCCAGCTCTAGGACATCAGACACCTTCTTCTTGTCTCCATTCCCCTGCCCCCTCAAACATACACATACAAACATATAAAAATATTTTTTTAAGGTAAAATGTCCCTGGAAACTGTAGCATAGAATCCCTGGTTATTTAGTTGCAAGAATGTCACCCAGAATGACAAGTTAAGTAAAAATGAGTCTGGTGACTTGAGAGAGAAATCCAGCTAGAAGCCATTTCCAAGCAGTGTGTAAAAGCTGAAGTTATTTCCTCTTATTACTTACAGGAAATGTGGTTTGAGAAAAAAAAAGATAAATAAAGGACTGTCCGGCAGAAATGATCCAGTAGTTATTTTAATAATTTTCATCCTTTCCAAATGGAAGATGATGCTAAAATTAGGTGGCTTACAGGCAAAAGTCACATCTAAGGAACTCTAAGGGACAGACAGTATCAATAGAAGGCTAAAATTATCCCATTAAAATCTTTTGTTGTGTCAGCAAGAATTCAAGACATGCCTTAGAGAATGACTTGGCTAGCCAGAGGTTTCACATACAGATCAGGTGCCTCACAAAGATACAAACAGCTCATGTCACAAGCAGCGGTGGGTTTGTCTTTTGTCTTATGGAACGCCAGCAGGATTCAGCATAAACTAGAAGTTTCTGAGGGGATTAAATTGACCAGGTTCACCAGTGTTGACAAGGTGGCTGAGCCAGGAAGCCTCTGGAGTCCCAAAAGTCTCTAAGCAAATGATCCCCAATGGTCCCTGGTGTGTGAGCATCCTCATAAATGCTCTGGTCCATGTGGCCAATGGAGAATTCTGTGATGTCGTCGGTGTGTGGTTTCCATGGCTACACTGTAAAGGCACTGTGTTCTCTGCCTCATTCTGTATGACTACTTGTTTCAGAGGACACAAATCACAGTATCATGAGGACATGAGGCAATGTACAGAGAACTGAATTCCACTGCCATCTAGCACTACCTAGCAGCTGTGTAGTGGAACAGGACATTCACAAATGCTCTAGTCTGTGATAACATCTGCAAAGACACAATGGCCCAGCTAAGCTTTTCTCAAAACTATGACTCACAGAAACTAGAATACAATAAATATTTGTTATTGTTTCAGTACATTTCATTTAGGGATGGCTTTTTATTGTTACTGTTTTTCCTTTTTTTTTTTTTTTTTTTTTCAAGACCTGTTATTTTGGACCCTGTCTTAGAACTCACTCTGTAGACCAGGATGGCCTTGAACACACAGTGATCCACCTGTTTATGTGTCCCAAGTGCTGGGATTAAAGGCATGCACTGCTGCCACCACCACCCAGTGGGGATGACTTTTAACATTATATCAGTAACATAAAACCTCTATCAAAATCTCATAGAGAATGTTGAATAAATAAGCAACATAAATTTTTTTATAAACTAAGTCAACAACTTTTTAATTTAATATGAGGCTTATGAGTATTTGCATATCCTCATATTTCACTAAACTTAATTTCTATATATATATAAAGCCTGAAATTATAACTTTATTAAAATCACTTTTAAAAAGAAAATTTATATATGAGATCAATCTGATGAATTCCATTGCTTTTTAAATAATGAAAGTATTCATATGAATATTTGCTTAACAATAAAAAATTAATCAGTAAATGAGTAATGGAAAAGATGATACTTTTACTCAATTTTCATATAGAAAAGAGGATGATGATACTTTGAAGTATACAAGACCTTCTCAAAAGCAATATTTACTGTTACAAGACTAACATTTATAAATATCGAAAATACAAATTAAATTACAGTCTTTCCTTGTAAATTCTCTTTAGAAAGCAGTTGGCTAGGGAAAATTATTAAAATTTGATACAAAGCTGTTTTTATCATAGCTTCTCTATTTCAAATCACTAGAACTGATTTTATAAGTGCTTTGATAACTGAAAAAATTAAAAACAGACTTTCATGGTTGGATGATTGTTACTTTCATTGTGCTGCATGTTAGGTCTGGCAAGAGTGGAGATGACAGTTTTCAGTCATCAGATGCTCCCCTGTGTCCAGAGTCCTGGGGATTGTATGGATGTAAGGGTTCTCTGCCTTCCAGTAAATAGCCTTTGATGTCCTACTAGAATCATCCCTGGGTAGCTTAAATACCCTTTGACACCAGCAAAAGTGACTGCTACCAAGAGTTCACCCTTGGGAACCAGACATTGTTTATTGTATGACAAATAAACCATGTTTCTGCCCCAGGTCTGTGCTAGCACTATACAGGTGTCTCCTGGAAAGAGATTTTGCTTGCTAAGTAATTCAATAGAATAGAAACTGATGTTTTGTCAGTCTTACATTCCAAAATCTGTTACATAATAACTCAAATTCCTTCTTAGATTCATAGTGTTTTTATAGGTTTCATTTCCTCTTAAATATTTGTTATTACAATCCCCCCAAAGAAATATTAAATGAGCATAGGAATGGGAGATGTGTCAGGTATTTAAATCCAATGCTACATAAAAGAGATCAGGATGAAAACCAAGTAGTTGATTATAAAACAGGCAGTTTCTTACAGAATTAAGTGAAAATACATATGAAGAATTGACAGGAATGTCCACTATGAATTATCTAGCCACTAAATGAAAGTGTCAGTGCTCACTGATATTGTTGACAGAAAAATATAGCTTTGTGTTAGCACATTAGTTAATCCTGACATTACCTCATCTTCATATTTTCAGCTTCTCCTGACCTAAAATCCCTCCTCCAAATAGGTAACTCTTTTAAAACTTGATAATGACATAGCGCTAGTCTTGCTCTGTTACTACATACTACCATATACTGGCTTATCTCCCCTTTCTTCTCAAAGATTCTTAGTCAGTGGAGAGTCTTTCTTCAGCACTTCTAGAATGAATGGAGTCATCTTCACATCCTTATGTTCCCTGTGGTTCATTATGCTGTGGGCAGTATGGGAAAGGAGTTTGTGTTAGCGGTTCTGAAACATGCTGAGGTAGATGGCTGGGAATGTGCCACAGGCTTCCATTCAATGAAAGACATTTTTCATCAGAATGAATTGATTCTGTTTAGCAAAATAAGCAACTGTTCCCGCGAACTGACACCCAGAGACAAACTCATAAGCCACATCCACAAGTCACCTCATTGGTCCTAACCTTAGAAAATCCTTTGCAACACAGATCAATAGGGAAGTTCCAATTCTTTCCTCTGACTTTAAGCACCTTTGCTTAAAATCACTAGTGACTTCTAATAGTTGAATTCACGTGTCGATTCTCATGTCTTTTCCAGTTTGATCAGTCTGTAGCTTTTCATACAGATGACCACATCCTCATCTTGATACTTTTCTTGCTAGCTGTTTATTTCCACCTCACTTTCAAAGGTGCCATTTTCATTCTTTGGGCTCATACCTTTTCTTCATCATCTCTGCTAATGTCAGGTTGTCTTCTAACTTCTGAATCCATCAATGTTATATTTCCAGGCCTCATTCTGTTCTTCCAACATCAGACTTCTAGACACCTCCTTGAAAAGAACACCTGCATTATATATATATATATATATATATATATATCCTAAAGTATCAGCTTCCACTCTTGACCCAAACCTGTTTTTCCTCATAGCTTCCCTCTTTCAATAACTCAAACTCCATCATTTCTTGAGCCTCGAGTGTAATAACCATGCTTCGCCTTTGCCTTTTATTTGCTTCTCATTTTAAAACTCTATGTAGAACCAACCACATTTAAGGTTATTCCAAGGCTTATCCCCATCATCTTATCTCTCTTCTGTTGTCTGATTTCTACTCTCCTAGGGGAAATTTCAAATGTAAATTAGAATGTAAGAACAGACAATATTAGGCTTTCTATGGGCTTCCTTTCGGGAGTCAGTCAAATCCCTAATGTTCTAGAAGGCACTAGACAATTTTCACCCCTTCTACCAACCCCAATCTCATTTCTTTCTCCCTATCCCTGCTTCTACTGTCCCTGCCTCTAGGGAAACCTTGCTAATTATAACGTATACCAGGTACACACCTGCCCTGCAGCAACTGCAGTTTCAATTTCTTTGACCCAGAGTCCACAGGGCTTAATCTGTCTTCTTCTCAGTGAGCCCCCTGATCTCTGAGTTAAAACTGTAGCCCCTGTGCCTGTTCCCACTTAACTGTCATCCAGAACATTTACCACAATGAATGCATAAATTTTTGTTTCTTTTTCTCCTTCATCAGCATGTAAGCCATATGAGGGTTGGGTTTTTCTTTTCTCTATTTTGTACACACTTGTGTCTCCAGTCAGTATCTTTAAGAGTACCTAGAATATGTGTTTCATTAGTAATTTACAGAACAGGCTGATTCTGTTGAAAGTACATCATTTGAGTTCTGTTTTGACCTTAATAATTTAGATTACTTGCCATCCAAACTGATTTGAAAGATTTTTATTTTACTTTGCCTTGGTTGGTTCAGGTTCCTTACCTCAGTCTGTCAAATGCCTTGCAGCATAATAAATCTGGATAATGTATCAATCTCTAGAGTTTCATTGGTAAATTATGTAAAGATTATACAGTTTTCATGGACTCTGTCCCTCACAGGAAAATTATGTTTTTATCAACCTAGGGATAATTGCTGTCACCTTAGATAACTGGTTTCCATTATTAAATATGTAGGGCAAAAGTAGTACCAACCTTGAAAATGCCCTTTGTTGTTTCAAGTCAAAAAATAATAAGTGAAAAAGAATGTCATGGACAGACTGTCATGGGTTTTCATAAACAAATTCTCAATCATAGTATGGCACCAAGCCTCATTGACAGTTTAAAGACATTCCAGATAGAAACAAACCATTATAGTCTTTTAGAACTAGTAGGTACCTGTATAGCTCATACAGGACCAATAGTCCATGGAAAAATATTGAAAACTTTTATTAATCAAGTAACTAAGGTAGTCATAATCACAACTGATTGTAAGGTTTATTTTTATTGCCCTTGAAAATGCCCAAAGTGATAACTTAATAAATTCCATATAATACTAAACTGAAGTAGGCAAATTTAAAAAAGAACAAATTACAAGAAATCTCATTTCTTGTTGATACCACATTGATTACTGGAAATACAGATGTAGTTGAAGAATATTAACAATTGGTCCTTAGAAAAATTTAACAAAATTGAGTTGTCTGGTTTAATTGAAGAATTATCACAATAGGAAAGTTACAGTACATGAAAGCAACATGAATAAGAGCTATAGCCAAATTCCTGTCACATTGTTTGTTAGATTTAAGTTTTATCTCACTGGAAAACTGATATGAATATATTACTTACCTATTAATAATTAAATGATAATATCTAAGAGTCTCTTTTTTCTTGCCATGCATAATGCATTCCATAATATCATAATGTGGCAGTATATTATTTTATAATATGATAAAATAAATGTATATAATATAACAAAGTAAAATATATTCCATTTAGAAATCAAGTATGAGTTGAATAGAAAACAAACTCCAGCACATGAAATGACATCTGAAAACATGAATAATAAAAGTGGCTCCTGTATGTAGCATGAAAACCATAGGGATGCAATGACAGGTGGAAAAACAGAGGTACCTGCTTCAGGCTGCACGCTGTTATGCTCTAGGCAATGATAGCAGATTGTGTTGTAAGCAATGAAACAGTGATAACTTCCGTGTTCCTTCTTAACTTTATGTTTCTGCTTTCAGATCTCCCTCCCCTTCCAGCGGAAGTTAGAGATGCCATAGCTTTAATGTCTGTTTTAGCTGCAAAACTCAATGCTCACTTTCTGTTAGAAAATCTAAAGCAGGTGGTATGCAATTTCTCTTGATTTGGAATTCTTTAAAGGCAAGTAAATTTGAAACTCAAATGTGGGTGGGTTAGCTGAAATCATAACCCAATGACATTTTCCTGAATTGAACCCATTTCTGCCAGTAAAGCCTGTGTAGCCCCCTCTTTCAATTGCATCACTGCCATAGTCATTACAGACTCATTTTCATTGACTCTCTAAAATGCCAAAATGATTTTTGCTTGTTTCTGATTGGGATTTTCGATGAAAATTAAAAGTGTAGGGTAAAGAGGCAATGGTTAATGCAGGGATTTGAGCCAATGTGTTGCTGAACAGAAGAAATCTGGTCTGGAAGGTGGGGAATCTGAACTAAAAGGAAAGGGATCATGTGCTTTTGAGTTCCTAGGAAAGATCCTGACTTAGAAGCCCAGATTTTTCTATTTGTTCCAACCTGATGTTTGTGTTTTAATGGTAGAATGTAGGCGGGAATGAAAGGCATATACTGTGGGATGCTCTTCACTATTGGCTGTTAGTGTGTGTCTCCTGTATCAAGTATGCTCCCGACAAAGGGACCATGTATGGAATGCTTGCTCTGCAGTACCAGGCACACAGGCAGCTGTTCAACTGCAGCAAAACACACAAACATGGACTGATGACAACAGGGTTATACGTAAAGTGAAAATACTGTGTTCCTGGATATGGCATAGCTTGCTTCTTTGCATCTGCATGGAGGACTCTTGATTCAAGTAGAATCCATAACAATACAGACCAGGCTCTTCAAGTCAGCACTGCTGGGTGATGTGAATGGGGACTGATAGTTTCTAGAATAGATAATAACAAGGCATCTGCAGTAAGTGGGTCCCAAATTCTCATGGTGTCAGTTTCATCTCCAAAACATTAGTCTACTGATGACTGTTTTTCCACTGAGGGGGGACATCCCCAAGCAGAGTTAATTGTGTTGTATACTCATAGCACTGCAAGTAAACTCATGTGACATGATGAAATAATGTGATTATACTTTGAAGGAGTCTGAAAAAGGAATGCATCTTTTGTCCCTCTTTTCTTCTATTGTCATTTGTCAGTAAAATATGAAGAAGGAACTTCTCTCTGTGTGCTTTTTTTTTAATTTGTTTTGTCTTCCAAATTTTACCTCTGGGAATGATCCCTTACCAAACACCATGTAGTGGAGTGAAGATATTATAAATCTTGTAAGGATTTTAATCAAAGGAGTAGTTATAATTACTTGCCAAAGACATAAAGAGAGCTGATCAGACATTGAGCCTTCTCAGTATAAAAGATCCACTGACAAATATTTGATCAGCAGGAGGCAGTCATGGTGTTCACCAGCATGTTACAAAGGAACTAATCGTATCCTTTGTGCTTGTGAACCTTGGCAAGACTTCCACTGTTTCCTAATGAGCATGGGTCTTTGGACTGGCACTCAGGAAGGTTTTTATACCAACTAAGCTCTGGAAAATGATAGAGGGATATTTACAGGAATGGGTCACTGAATAGTTTCTCGGAAACTCTAATTTGAGCAATGAATTGTCCTCAGTGGGGACATTTACAGAACAGTGAATGCCTCTTGAGAATCTGTTTCAGTCATTTCCAGGCTCTCGATTACGAAGGTTGTTACCTGACTCTGTTTTCTGGCTGTGGCCAAGAGCATGGTGATGTATCGTCTCTGTCTCACAAACTCAGGGAATAGTTGAAGGTAAGGACCGTGTTGGGAAGCAATATCAGGACTTTATGCATTTCTTTTTTTCCACTTAAGCCTCACAAATTCCATATTTTCTGAAAGCAAAGTAGACATGAAGAATCTGTTAAATTTATATTTCCAAAAGATACCCTCACCTACCTTTGTCTAATAAAAGTCTAGAATAGACTGCAGGAACTCCAAGCTTCATTTATTATACATAACAAACTCTTTAGTTTAATTCATTTGACAGCCATGAATTACAAATATTTCAGAAGTTAAAATGGTAAAAATACAATATAAGTTGTGATATGCTGCAGAAGTTACAAAATCATCCACTAAAATGGAAACGACACAAGCTATAATTACAATAATATGAACAAAGAAATTGAATAGAAAAGGAATGAAAGCATATTATTGTTAGTTCAGGTCCCACATGTTCCTAGATTAATTCATTTCTATGTGCTAACACTGATTCTGCTTGCCAATGTACTGTAGATCATACCCAGGTGAGCTAACATAGTTTTAGACCAGCTCAAAATCTATGGACAGAAAATTTAGGCAATTATAAATAATTAGAAATGACTAAAATGACAATATCTTACACATAATTAAAACATATCACAGGAATGTGGGTGTCTTTTAAAAGTTATTCATAATGGTTTTCTTTATTTTACTTCCATGTCATTTAATCTCATTTAACATTTCCAATAATCCAAGGAGGCTGTTTCAATGCCCCTACTGATTAAATGGAAATGGATTAAGTTTCTTGTTCCTGCCTATGTTAAGTGAATAGCAGAGCTCAGGTTTACCCAAACCCAGCTGGCTTCCAAGGATATATTTCAAGTATTGAATACTGCTCCCTTTTAGCTACTTTTTGTTTCAATGAACATATGACAAGTATAGCCTAACAAATTTGACAGTCTTGATAGTGCAAAGAAAATTCAATGATAGGCAGCCAGGTAGGTTTCATGGTTATCAAAATATAATACTTAATATCTATTCAACTACCATAGTAATGCCTTCGTAAATAGAGATAACTAAGGGGTCAACCTCTGTATTCTCTCCTGTGTTCAATCAATGATTATTTAATTGGTTGGGAGGGGGAAAAAGCTATATAGAGTTCTAGGTTATAGAGAACGTGTTCCAGAGTAGAACCTAATTGTTTGTGAACTAGATTATCTTCTTTGCTTTGAGTGGTTGAGTGAAATACATGTGAAGAGATAAAATTCAAACTTCAGAATAAAATTTGTGAATCATTCCATTCCTTACTGCTATTAGATAAGAGGTATTACTATTAAAAGCATATTTAAACGTGCTTCAAAGATCTTAGATCAAGAAGGCATCCCATTCAGCTTACATTCAGTAACATTCATAGCTTAAACTTGTGCTTGAAGATTCTTTGTTTGATAGCAAGTCTTAATACACTGTTACTCTAAGTAACACATCTCATTCACTTATCCACCTAGTAAATGGCTTATCTCTGGAAAAAAATTCACTGCATTGTGTTCAAGAGAGACAAATCGTGATAAATTTTTTGCATTTTCATTTACTATATACATTTCTAGATATGCATGAAGAAGCTTGCTTACACTATATTGTTGGCAGCTTAAGACCTAAAATTACAATAATCCTTACTGTTGTTTGTTGCTTATATCATTGATTCCCAATTAGCAAGTAACAGTCTACAAGTACTAATGTAAAAGAAAGAAAAGAAAAGAAAAGTCTTCAGATCTTTTTTACTGAGAAAGAGAATTGAGTCTTTTTAAGCACAGGCTTGAACAAAGTTTAGGGAAGCAGTGACTATTTAGCTTCCTCTCAGAAGGAGATGACTCCCCTCCTTACAGCCCTGAACATGAGTCTCTGGCCTCCTTCTAGCTTACTCCGATGAGCACCTGCTCACAGGTTCCAACTCACTGTAAATTTCTAAGTCATGCCCATTCAATTCAGCAGACTCCTGTTAACAGGAGCAGGAGGAGGGCTTTCTGCTGTCTGTGTCTGCAGTGCTGTTGTAACAAGAGGGTGACTTGAACTGAGGATCCAAACAGATGCCATCTTCCGGAATGTGAGAAGCTTCTTACATATGCTTTGTTAAACTGGAAGGACAGGCAGCAAGCAAAGATGATAATCCCGCCATTGTTACAGCCTGCGTTGTCAAGGGCATTGTAAATGCAAATCAACCCACCTAGGACATACAGGCTTGGTCGTTAAAGAACCTGGAGACTATGAACTTGGGCCAGGAAGGGGAAGTCAGAAAAGACAAATAAAAATGGCATGGTCAAAAGGTAAGGTCTTCCTCTGCAAAATATGCAATGATAAGGAAACAAAATGTGAGCAATCTTCTCATTTTGTTAAATGTTTGTGGGTCATCTGAATGGTTCCTTCCAATATTACATTTACTAATTATTTTAAATTGAGAATTATTTGGCAGTTTCAATAAGGTGTGTCTGTCCAAGAGATTTATGAAGTGATAAATGAAGTCATATAACAGTATTCCTTCAAATAAACAGTTCAAATGAAAGTGAAATCTGATAATCAATTTATTCTAAATATCCATGACTGAGGAGCATGTGTTTAAAGAAGCTACTGCATGTGATAAATATTTACATTTATGAAAAACAAAAACAACTGCTGATTTAGTCTTGAACTATTCTTCCCTCTCCCCTGCCTTTCCATGCCTGTGATCTGGGTTAAGGTGTGTGAAAAAGCACAGGGACATAGCTCTTGTCATTCTTTGCTCATGGTAGTACATATTCACTTGGGAAATTAGTTAAGAGAAATAAAAAAATTCAACTCAAATTATAAAAATCCTTGTAAATTGTTAGTTACAATTTCATATTGAACATCTATCTCAAATTTTCGGTATATAATAGCATATGCTCACAAATTTCTTTTACAGCTATCTCTGTTACTAAATACAATTTTAAGTGTCCTTAAGCACCAATATACCTTTATTTTTGAACCCTACTATGTAGCTTAAATATCTACATGCCTGGTATCATCATAGGCTAGAACACAACTACATAGATATAGGTAGGCATAATTATCATCAATGCAGAAAAAAAACTGTTGCTCAAATATATTTTATAACTATTATGCTTTTCTTTATTTAACATTATAAAAACTGCAGATGTGAAATCCAATAGTTTAAAAAATAATTTACAGACCACATGTCCCTCTCCAATCCTAGGATCAGTCTCACTTCATCAGTTGGTTTAATATCTCCAGAATCAGTTGTTTTGTGAGTGTGTGTGTATGTGTGTGTGTTTTTTTTTTTTTTTTTAAGAAATGTAGAGGTTTAACTAGATGGATGTCATGCTGATTTTGAATGATGTCAATGCTTTAATGCTCTGAGGGTTTTTTTTTAAAGCACTTCTAAAATTATGTGACTTTTTTTCCTATTTTTAAATGAAATTTAATTTATTAAGTGTAAAAATACCCTGTGATGAGAATCAGTAAAATATTCTTGTCCTAATTATTCTGATATTTATTTTTTAAAAAAATCAATTATTTTCAACACCTGAAAGAGCCTCCATTGCCTCATCTGTACAGAGAACTAACAAGAATAATGTAGTTGAAAGAATTCTTCTATTTCCTAGAAAAAAGTTCTTCTTGCATTATCATAGGCCAAGACTGTGCCTTCCACATAAAAATCTTGTTTTCAAAACATCTTACCCCTTTGAAATAGATTTCTGTATAAATGTGCCTGTAAATTCCAGTGACCTCTTACCACATACAGAGGGCAGGTAATTTCTAGACATTTGCCCGAAAGCTCTAAGAGCTTGAACTCTGACTTGAACTAGCAGCCAATTCATGCTTATTAGCTTGGGTGTATGTCTTCAGTATCTCTAAGGTACCTAAACATTAAAGAAATAAAGACTTGGAATGTCAAAGTCAAGGACAGAGACAGGACCACAGGACATGAGCTATTGTTTGTTATCTCTTGTGTTCTCTTTCTTATTGAATCCCAAGTAGACATTATCATCTGATTAAACCCCATGTTATTACATACACAGAAAGAAATAATTTAGACATCTATTAGAGTCCATCCATGTTTGCTGAAATACTTTATTTTTATAGATTTCCCCAAAGACTGATAAACCTAAACTCAGCAGCAATTCAGATTCACTCACGCACAGATGAGTCCAGGCAAAGCTAGGAAACATCATTTGTATGTGAATCAAGAGATTATGAGACCTTGGTTAGTCTTCCTCTGAGGCTCAGATCTCTGAAGTTAATTTTGATGGTAGATGAAGTGAACTAAAACAAACAGGGTCATATTTGCTTTGTTCAAATGGTTCTTTTGGGGGGACAGGGGTTAGGGTTAGGATTAGGGGTAGGGGTTAGGGTTAGGGTATGAGATAGGGTTGGGATTCAGGTTAGGATTAGGGTAATTACTCATTTTACTATATTTTGGTCACTTCACCTTTACTTAAATGTGCACATAATTTTGTCTGCTTTATCAAGTGGTGTAGAAATAATTGTGTTGTTATAATAATGTAGAGATACAATGGCAAGACCCATACATTTGTTTCTGGATGAATCACTCATCCAATTTCTGAGACACAGGGAAACATGTTGACTAGTTTAATAAGTCATAAGCTGCAGCATCCAATTCTTTAAATTAAAAAAGATGAAGTAGTTTGCGCAGATGGTATGCAAGAACCAGAGAAACAACTATGATAGTTAGCAAAAGACTCCTGTTCTGACTCCTTGACTTGATGGAGGCTGTTAATAATGGAAGGACTGGAAATCTAAAGACTATTATCTGTTTCCTAAGAAATGTGAGTAAAATCAGTACAGATGAGCAGCTGTGGGAAGAGGAGCGGTAGATGCAGGGGTGAAAGAAATGCAGTTGTTCCAGACTGTGTGTCCTGGCCTCACCCCTATATCTTTCGTTTTTCAATTTCACTGCCTTAGGCACTCTTGTGGCATAAAAGTAAAATTGTTATTTTCCAGTCGGTCTTAACTATCCAACATTTCACAGTTTAACAAATATCATATGAGGATTAACAATGCCCTACTGTTTCTAATCACTGTAGTCCCACATAACTTTTATCATCAGGAATGTTGGAGAAATGATTCCTTCTGCCTGTCTCACTCAACATACTTAATGTCTTGTATAGAAATTTTTGGTTTTTCTAGTTGTCAGTTAGAGTTTTGCTTATTCATTTCATATGTTTGCTGGGAGTTGAAACCAGAGCCTCACTAAGCATATGCTGTATCTCTAAGCCATACTCTAACCCCTATTTGTGTTTTATTAACATATTAATGTGTTTATAGGCTTCATATAGTCCTAACTGAAACATATATGCCAGTATTTGCACTATTCTGGAAAAACATACCCGTAAGTTTCACTCCATTACTACGTTAATAATAATAATTTTGTGTGGCTCACACTGACTTAAGAGCAATTAGAGAATATATTTATAGCCCTGTTATAGTGTAGTAACCAAACATTAAAAATGTACATGTTACCAAAATGATTTCTTTTAACACTTGGCAACTGCCCTCCCATAAACACTCTTCAACAGATGAACACATTAGCATACCTAGTTCCTTGTACCCAAGACTCCCCACAGCACATTAACTAATAACATGGATTGGACCCTTAATTTGTTTTTTATGAAAAATGATTATTTAATAAGTCAATAACTATTTACTTAGTTTCTTTCCCATTTAAACGTTATCAACCCTAATCAAATTAGAAGATCACTGATAGATTCAAATTGTCTTTAGATAAATCCCCAAGGGGAAGAGTGGATATATCTCTCCTGTTGTGGACAATAAAGAAAAATAAGTAAATAGAAAATCCCAGCTGAATATCTCTAGAAATCCCTGCACACAACCTAGTTTGTGTTTGAAAGGGAAACATGTAAAAAAAAAATCCCTGTGATCAAGGTACTGTTCCTTAATAAATCTAAATGAGAACAAAAAATTAACCACATAGGAAATAATAAGCAACTCATAGCATTCCCTGGGTTGAAAAAGAGAAACCACTTTTATGGTGTTTGAATTGTCCAAGAACTAGCCCCTGACACAAACAGAAACAGAGTAGAAGAGCAAGATTACAATTATCTGAAGGCCCCTTTAGAATATGTCTCATCAATATTGAGATACTATCATCAGGAAACATTTTTTAAAATCACTAATAATACTAGCAAAGTATTAATAAAGGCTAACAAAGTATAATTATGATAGTGTCAATAGTCACAATTATTTCTAGTAATGGGGATATATATATGTTAAAGGATTTTTACAACTAAAGAAAAATATATGCTAATTAGGAAAATATTTAATATGTCTATCTCATTAATTGAAATACATTTAGTGACCAACAAAATAGATAAGCAAGCTTAAGCACATTATAATCTTTCTACTTTGTAATGAGGTATTTATTTATTTGTGTGTGGATGTATGCATGTGTGCATATATATGCATGTGTACAAGCAGACGTGTGTGTGTCCTGGGTGAGTATAGACATCTATGTGTGAAGATCAAAGGACAACTTTCAGAAGTCAGTTCTCATAATTAAGCTCACATGGTCAGGTTTGTTTTCCAAGCACTGCTACCAACTGGTCCATCTCAATGGCCCTAATTATTTACTTATTAACATTTTAACCTGATAGCCATTATAGACCCATTGTTTTTCTGATGATGGAGGACCAAAACTGCCAGAGCCAAAACCTTCTTTGCCAGGTTCTACCACCCCTGACTCCTTGGAAAGCAACTTCTCCCTCTGGTCCATTTAATCCCCACTCAGACTCTGAAGCTGCCATTGGAACCCATTGGAGCTTTCAGAATGTTTAGACCTATGGGGCTCAGCTCACTTAGCATCAGAATCACTGTTTTTTTAAAATGCAGATTTTTGGTACCAGCATTAGAAATAACTGTTAAATTTGATTATATTTGGTTATAGCGAGGCTCAGATTGTTTTTTTTAAAGAGCTCAGGCATCTTTGATGTTCTGCCAAAACTGGGAAATACTCCACTCATTTCAATGTACTTTCAGTCCACTACAAGGCCAAATTGAATGCCAAAGCTATATTCAAGGGCATAAGTAATAATGTCATAAATTAAACAGATACAAGACAGTAATGAAATATTCTGAGTGTCCTCTTTTGACGCCTGAAATCTATGCATCCAGGAAACACATTATTATTCAAAGATGTTCTTATTACAAATGTGTCAGCATTATGTTAGTCTGACATGGCATTTTAGTAAAGTGTTATATCCCAAATTACATTAATTTAGGTTAATAAAAATATAAACTATCTAATCCAAGTTCTAGAGAAGCTAAACCAGGAGGACCACAATCTTAAAGCCAGCCTAGTCCATGTGAAAAGACCTTGCCTCAAAAAGCAGACAAAACAAAACAAAGCAAAAACCACAGGGGAGCAGCAAAGGTAGGAATTAATGAGCCAGCAGTCGATATGCTGTCTTAAAAATTCAACAACTGGATGAGAAGTTAGAGTCAGCCACTATTTATTCACATTTTTCCTTTCAGGTCCTTTTCATGCTTGTTTTATGAGGCTCACAAAATAGAATGTGTATGAAGGTTTAAAAATGTTTTTAAGCTCCATGTTAAAACAAAAAAAAATTGTGTTTTGTTAATTTGTTTTTTGTTCGCTTTTAAACAAAAATAAAAAACTGGAGCAATGCCATTAGGGATGTGTTTATCTAGACGACCAGGAAATACTTGACCACATATAAACCCTCATGGAGTCTGATCTCAACAGATGTCCTTTCTAAGCACCTGTTAGAGTCAGCTCTGTTGCTGTTTCATTAGATGGGATGGAGTTTAACTTTCCAAAAGCAAATGACAGTTGGAATGTTAGGAATGTGCATTTGCTCATGTTCCATTCTAGCTCACTAGCTCCTGGACCACTCTGGTGACCTTTGGACTGTGTCGATAATGAGAGACATCTGCAAATACTCTTGGATTCATCAGCTTTGTTTATAAAGGTTCATTCAGAGTAGTTGAATTCATACAATAAGCAAATAAAGAAAGACTAGTATTTTTCTGCTTGTTGTCGCGCACTCTGGATTGGCTGTCAACAAGGGGCTTATTTGAAAAGTAATTGCAAATTGAAGAGGTTTGAAAGCTTGTCTAAGAAGCTGTTTCATGTGCTTTGCAGTATAACTTTTCATGATGTGCTTAATTATATTGGAATAACTAAAAATGTCAGAAACTGTAACACAGAAGGTGCCATGACTGGGTTGGAAATGATTAAAACTGTGTCTGTACCATTTCCTCAAGTATATTCTTCATACCTGTGCATAGTACACTGCTCGATTGAGTCGTATTGGCCTGAAGGTCAAGGGTCATACACAGTGATTTCAACACTTCGATTTTGAGACAGCTGAATGTGGTCCTGACCTGGCTTAGTCAGTGGGTTGATCATCTTCACCTTTAAGCCTTCCTGCCCTTTCTAAAAACAGCAGGGCCTTTAACCAGGAGATATTTTAAGCAGTGCACACTCAGTCTTCTCATTGGGTAGAAGCATATTTTGGCCTCTTGCCCGTGTCAGATTGGCATGTGTGCACTTAGACTTGGATGCTGGTCCATGCTTCTCACCACTCATATAAGAAACTTGCAAACACAAAGACAGATACTGGGATTGCTAGCAGAGAGTCCGAGAGTAGATGTAAGCGGAGGAAGGACCTTTATTAGGGCTGTGACTGTGCTCCTGGGATCATCCATCAGTGCTCAGCTTTTTGGACCTGTTTTCCTAAAACCTGGCTGAGATTTCACTCCAGAGACACCGCACTTGTCTCTGGATCCTGCCACTCTTGATAAATACTTAGAGAAGACACTGCCAATCTGTGAATAAGGGAAACTAATGAGAAACTGCTACCTAAAACCTGAACAGCAAAACCAAAACCAAGCAAACCCAACAAATCCAAAACAAATCCAAAAGAGAGCAACTCAAACAGTCCACACTCACAAGAAGACGCGTAGAAAAAACACGGAGATGTGAGTGGTTTGCTAGCTGAGCTTATCAGTCACTTGACAGGCAGGCACTGGACACTCTGTATTTTTTGCTCATTTGAAAACAAGTGCAAGTCTATGTTATTCTGTACAGCTGGGACCAAAAAATTATGAGTATGAGAAAACACAGACTCTAAAAGCAAAATGGAATTGAGGCAGGTAAAGCCTGGGCAGCAGTCTTGCCATTCCAGTACACTCATACCTGGTACTCGTGTCTGCACCTCTAAGAAATTTCCATTTTTTCACATCAAAAAATCCAGATATGAAGCCGAAGCTGCCTTCTTCGCCAACCTGAAGCTTTCTGATTTCAACATCATCGACACCCTTGGAGTTGGAGGTTTCGGACGAGTGGAGCTGGTAGGTGAATTTTGTTTGAATACTTTCCAAAGCATTTCTTATTCCTCACATTTTTTTTCCTAGCCTGAGATCTCTTTCTCCTCCCCTCTTTTACCTCTCATTATTAGCTATTGTTGCTCTAACTCAGAAGCAGACACCTCCATGCAGGCATGGCAGATTGCTTAGCAGTGTGGGCTAGGATATGAAGTCAGTGGACTCCAAACTAACTGCAACCTGCTTTTTAGAAAACTCTTTGTAGCGAACACGGGCTAACCACATTAATTTAATGGGGAGACTTGAGTCACTTTTTGCCCCCAATTGTCTATGATTGTTTTACTTCCTTCCTTTGTTCTGATCTAATTATGCTACAATTAAATGAATGTAAATGTAAACATAGAAAAAGAAACTGAAATATATAGTATATATCTACATATCTATAAACATGGTTATATTTTTATGTGCTACATATATGTATAAAATAAATGTAGTGATAATAATTCTATGATTCCATGACTATAAGCATCTGTGTAGATTATAGTGATAATGGTTTGAATGTTTTGTGTAGTTTATGTAGTTTATTTTACATTATATATGTTTTATGTAATTTAGTTCACTAGATAAAAGTATACACTATATGGGATATGATGACATTTTTGTCCATTTGTTAAATTTATTGTCTGAAGCATGTTGTATGAATGTGGTATAAACAACATAAAAAATGTAACTCTATTTTGCATTTGTTTGAAATAGGAATTTTTAAGCTGCTTATTGCAAGAAAAATTAGGAGAGAAAATATGTCCTGGTGACTGAGGTAGCTACATTCCAGATACAGATTCACTTCTATCTCTCTGCTGAGCATGAGGGAGTCCCTGATAGGAGATGCTAGTACAGTATGTTAGGAACTCCCCAGTGCTGTGTGAAGTGCAGTCAAAAGATACGGTTGCCACCCGAGGTCAGGAGGAATCCCTTCCATAAAAGTCAAGCACCCAGAGCTATTTTTATGTTTGTTTGTTTTGCTGTTGGATTCCCTGGCTTTGATGCAGGGAAAGATGTCATTTGCTGGAGTATTAGAAAAGTTCTTAGCACTGAATCTGTATTATATTTCCTGTAATATGGACTAAAAAGCTAAAATAATTACTACCATTTCTGCATGAACGTCCAAAATGTGCCTGTGAAGATCTGGTTGTTATTAATTACGGCTATAAAATTCAAGTAAGGATCCAGAGAATAAACAAACCTTTCTGCTTTTCTGAATTTTGCTGACTAACGGAGCTTATACTAGGTTTTTTGTTTGTATGGTTTTTTTGTTTTTGTTTTTGTTTTTTTGGTTTTTTTCCTGCTGGTATAAACACCATGCCCAAAACCAACTTTAAGGGGAAAAGAATCTTGTGGGATTAACAGGTCTACAGTCCATATAAAGGACAGAATTCCTTTGACCAGTGATTCTCAATCTGTGGGTCACGATCTCTTTGGGCCACATATCACATATCCTGTATATCAGATATTTACATTACGTTCATAACAGTAGCAAAGTTACAGTTATGAAGTAACAACGAAATAATTTTAAGGTCAGGGGTCACCACAGCATGAGGAACAGTATTTAAGGGTCACAGCATTGGGAAGGCTGAAGTGTCAGCCTTAGAAAATGATTTGGAGGCTGTTTGATATAATTCCTTAAAACCAGTTTTAAAGACTATGGGACAAGGAGGGGAAGATGTTTAGGAGCACACACTTCCCAGCACCCACACAGACCTCCACATCCAGGTGATGTTATGATCTATCCTGACCTCTACAGACAATGCTCTCCCTCCCACATGTGCGTGCATACACACACACACACACACACACACACACACAATTAAAGATAAAGCCTTTAATAAAGACTATGAACAATAAAATAGCTGCTTGTTGACAAAAAAACAAAAAACAAAATGTCTGTGAATTTAGAGAATAACTTCAAGTTACTTGCTTTGTGGAATATGAAGATTGTCTAAGGGTATCTGGAATATTGAAACTACTTTATAACAGCTTCAAAAACAGTTGTGAGATTACCTCAAGTAGAAAAACTTAATACTGGCTTGAAAATTGAAAACTTGTAAAATATTCTCTGAAAATATATAAGAAGCACAAAGAAATAGTCACAAAATTTAGGGAAGTTTAATCACATAAAAAGAAATGCAGTTTTTCAAGGCAAAATATGCATATGTATGTTCATTTATAGCCCTTCATGATAAAGGTCTTGGAGAGAGCAGGCATACAAGGAACATACCTAAACATAATATACAACAAACCAACAGCCTGCATTAAACTAAATGGAGAGAAACTCAAAATGATTCCACTGAAATCAGGAATGAGACAAGGCTGTCCACTCTCTCCGTATCTCTTCAATATTATACTCTAAAGTTCTAGCTAGAACAATAAGACAACAAAAGGAGATCAAGGGGATACAAATTTGAAAGGAAGAAGTCAAACTTTCACTATTTGCAGATGATATGATAGTTTACATCATTACATTGCATTATATTACAAAAATTACCCATGTTCTTAACTGATGAAGTTTGCAATGTGTTCAGTATGATGTGTTCACTATATATCTTCCAGAAAACCAATTCTTTCTGCAATGTCACTCATATGTTTATCATATGCATATAACTTCAATCTTTAAGTGCTACTAAAAGGTAACTAAATAACATTTTATTGTATCTCAATGAGCAAGGTATGATTGTAAAATAGTGAGAAATATGTTCCATTGCTTTATAGTAACATCCATAATCTATTTCACTTCTGTTTCTGTCAGAGCACCTGTTTTCAGAAAAGATTTGCCCATGAGTCAGACAAACAGTTGTGTAACCTGGCAACATTAGTGGTTGTTGCAGTAAATATTAATTTATTCTGTAATCCTAAGATTTCCTGTACCCATAAAACATACCCTGCTAAAATATAAAAACGAAATATAAGGAGGACATAAAGCTTCACTTTCTTGCAATATGTATATATTTTTTCTACATTATGGGAGATTTAAAAGTTTAATTAGAAAAATTGCTCCTGGCTTTGGGAACTCACAGTTTGCTTCAAAGAGAGTATAAGATTAAACCATAAGCAAAGTAGGAGAGGCACAGGTTGGTGCATAGACGAGGAAGACTGGTGTCCATACCAAGCAAAGTGAATGGAGCACTATAGTAAATACTTGTGAAACCAAAGCATAAGAAAGAACACAGGCTTCCTCATAACATCCCACACCTTACTAACATGATCAGCCTTTCATTTGAGCATGCTTTATCATCTTCAAGTTCAAGCCCAGTTTATAATTCTGCCCTTGTAACTGCTCTGGGAAGAGAACATGGGGTGTGGTTCGTATCTCACAGGAAAACACCAAGAAGATGCTTTGGAAGTAACAGAAGTCCATACAGTGGGAACTATTTCCATTGCCCAAAATGACAGCTTTTTGTTTGTTTGTTTGTTTGTTTGTTTGTTTCTAACTTAGAAGCTTTTCTGCCATTCTGGCTTCAACCAATGTTGAGATTCTTCCCACTACTTCTGTGAAACAAAAGAAGTGTGAGTGTTTTTGTCCATTTCTTTTCCAGTTTCTGTGATAGATTACCCTGGCCAACACAATGTAGGGGAGAAAAGATTTATTTGGTTGACAATTCCAAGTCACAGCCCATCTTTGCAGGAAAATCAAGGCAGCAGGAACTTGGCAGCTTTTGCACTCAGCATCTGTCAGAAGCAAAGAGCAGGGAGTTGATGCATGCTTGCTTTCAGTTTTCTCCACCATTGCTTAGTGCCAAAGGTCCTGCCTAGGAAATGGTGCCACCCGCAGAGGATAGGCCTTGTCACCGCAATTAATAGAATCATCCCCAGAGACAGGCCCAGAGGCCAATCTATTCTAAAGTGTCCCTCATTGAGACTTCAGGTGATTCTAGATTGTGTCAAGTTGACAATTAAAATCATCACAACCATTGACATTAAAAAAAAATGTTTCAGGGCCAGTGATATGGCTCAGCAGAAGAAAAAACAATGTGAAAGTCTAACACTTGAGTTTGACTCCACCCAAATGTGGAAGGGAAGAACTGACTCCATGAAATTGTCCTCTTACCTCCACAAGAGCATCATGGCACGTATGTGCCCCCACTTACACAGCATACACACAACACATACACACACAGAGAAATAATATATTTTTTCAATTTTTTCGAGATCCTGAACTAAACTTAATATAGAATGACCGTGGTGATTGATCTCTGATATGTACATTACTTTGTCAAACTTCTAGATACCTCTTTCCCTAATATTTTGCCATTCCTATTTTTGGAGGCAAAAATGGCTGTAGAGGAAAGATAATCAGCTAACAGTAATAATAATAATCTAGAGCTAAATGTTGAGCTGTGCATGCTTAGTCATTTATTTTCCTGAGCCTCAGTTTCCTTTCCTGCTAAATTAACATGATAATATAATATATCCCTCATGAGGTTGTAACAACTAAAAGAATTACAGTCACCACAGCACCATAATATATTATATTTAGTATTGTGTATTATGTATTTGGTATTATGCATTTCAATGTAATTTTTCCTGTAATGATAAATGTCACTTATTAAAATACACTCATGGTAGCCATCTTGATTTATCATTCCAGCTTTGTTAATATGGAAGAATTGTAAAGGAATGGTTTTCTTTTCTTCTCCCGATTGCTAAACCACATTTCTTCTCTCAGAGTAAAAACCTGAGGTCTTTCTGTGACCTTCAGTGATAGATGCTATTAAATTCTCCTGCACCACTAAAGCTTTTTATTTTCTGATCTACCATGAGAAATGATGGAAAACAATTTCCAATCTTCCTTGTGTCGACCTGTGGGTGCCTAAAGTAGCCTCCCTTTGTTTCTCTATTTTTCTTCTAAGCTGCAAAGCCGAGCTCTCGGTAAGGAATGGTTTTCAGTGCAGAGCACAGGGTCACAGCTATTTGCTTCTTACCCCTTTTAAACCAGGCTATTCTAAATGGACAGACGAGAGCTGGACCCTTGCCAAAGGATGTACTTGGGGTTTCTCTTGTCCTTTCTGTGAGTCCAACCCAGCTTTTCAATCCTGAAGTTAGATTCCCTGATCTGCAGGAAGGAACATTCTACTCCCACAGGCCACATGTGTGGAGCAGAGTTCCTGGGATCTTCAAAAAGGCATCCAGGCCATCGGCTCAGCTCTTTTGCAACTTTCTTGGTATCCACTTCATCGGCAAGCAGGCGTGCAAAGCCATGTAAAGCAACTGGAAACAAAATAGGCTGAGATGATTAAGCAATAAATGAAGTGACAAACCCGGTTGCTCAGTCACCAGGGTTTTGTTTCATCACTCTGAAAGGAGAGGAGCTTAACTCCAAAGGGAAACCCCTAGTAAGATGAAAACATTTAAAGAGCTCCTGTTGTCAATCCACACAGCAGTGAGATGAGACAGAATAGCTGTGGAGCGGCTGGGTAGCCTGCAAGTTTGCCTCATTTTGACATAGCCTTTGTTTCCCCTGCATAATATTCTCTGAGGAGTTGCCTATTTGTTTTCCTTCTAAAAGAAATATAAAAGATAATTGTGATTCATAGTATTGACTCCTTAAGGGAGAGAAAGGCATTTAGCTAAATAATGAAAGTTCACTCCAAAAGACACTAAGTCAGCTTAACTGGGTACAGAACAAAGATACTGTCAACTCGTTTCTTTTTCTTCCGTTGTATTAGATCACTTTATTGTAATAAATTCACAAATGAAACCATCCCACAGCTAGATTAAGGTAGCCAGTAACAAGCAAAAGGCCGGTTCCAACTTCTGTGCATTGCAGTGAACTTCTCTATACAGTTAGAATGGCCATTCTGAATCTGTGGATCTTCATTGGGGGTTTTATACTTTTACTACCAATTATATTTTTCAAGTTTATCCACTATAAAAAAGGAAAATTCTATGACAGAGTTGAAACTAGAGCTACTTTTGAGGTACCGCCTCGCCCCAGTCAAAATGAGTATCAAATGATGGGAAAGATGTGGTGGTGGGGGGGGGGGGGAACCCTCATTCACTGCTGGTGAGAGTGAAACAAATATAGCCATTTTGGCAATCAGTTTGGAGGGCCCACAAAATGTTTTAAAATAGCACTACCATGTGACCCAGCTACTCACTCCTGGGCAAGTGCCCAAGGAGCTCAATATCCCATAGCAGCAATAGTCACACATCCACGTTTAATTACTGCTGTATTTTACAAAACCACAAAAATGGAACCAACATGTCCATCAACTGATGAACAGACAAGTATATTTTACATACAAAATGGAATATTATTCAGATATAAAGAAAATTAAAGCATTATGTTTACTGGAAAATATAATTATAAAAGACAAAAATTCACATTTTCTATCTCACATGTGAATACCAGTTTGTAATGTGTACATGTTCATATGTAAACTGCTGTTAAGCATGGGTGCAATTTATCATTTAGAAAGGAGACCAAGAAAGGATGATATTAGGTGATGCAGAAGGACAGTCTGCCATCAAAGTCGTATGACTCATGAAAGAAGATCCTGGTGTCAACAAAGCTAGTTTCTAAGCAGAAGTAACAGGTAGTAAAATCTAGCTGTGTTTTGACAAAGAAATTAATTCATCTTGTTCATATAGAATATATATTCAGTTGTTTAATAGCTGTGTTATAATCTAGGCTATGTGAAGGTGAGCAAATGCAATTAATGTCATAAGTATCTTTTGAATTTATAGGAATCTTGTATACTATCTGTGCATTGAAGTATATGTTTTTTTTCATGAAAATTATTTAAAACTATTGTCTTAAAGTAGTAACTTTTTCCTTCCAGACTTAGATGTGATCCTAGAAAAGCAGTCTAATTATAGAAGGTGTTGGCTACATTTCTCCATGGCTTAAAACAGTTCCTCTAGCTGGGTGGTGGTGGTGAGCCCCTTTAATCCCAGCACTCACGAGGCTGAAGCAGGTGGATCCCTGTGAGTTTGAGGCCAGTCTGATCTATAAAGCTACACAGAGAAACCCTGTCTCAAAAAAATAAAATAAAAAAAAAAAAAAAAAGAACAAACACAGTTCATCTCAAAGTTAGCATTTAGTTCACATGTACTTTTTTGTTTCCTTCATCACAAATTTACTTTTTTCCTAGTGAATGTATGGGCATAACACATTCAGCATTAATTCATCCCCCCCCACACACACAATACCCAAATAGTCTATGTGGAATATAGCATCAGACATAATTCTAGCCATCAAAGAATTTTTGGCTCCTAAGAGGTTAAGAATAACTAGTTTTTGGCCAGCCTGGAATAAATGAGACCTTTTCTGAAAACAATCGAAAGGCTAACAGCGTGTAAATTCAAATATGGCTGTGTACTTCTGCCCATTACACAGTGATGAGCAGATTTCTTAGGTGGCATTGATCCCAGAAACAAGCATGACTTCTCTTCTGACTTAGTTAATATCATGCCCAGACATGGTACTCATCCATGAAAGCTTTACTTAAACATGTTCAGAAGAGAATCCTGGCCAATAGCAAGAAAATGGTCCTTCTGTGTATGTTGATAAAGCAGAAATAGCCATGGCCTTTAGCTAAAAGAAAATAGTTTTTTATGATAAGGCTTATTTCAATATAGTGAATAGGTTTAATCTTACTTTCTGGAAGAGTATGAAACCTACAATGCAGTATGAATTTAAGTGGATTTATCAACTGAACACAATTTCTACACATGTTAAATTTGTTGCCAATTTATAATATCTCCCTCCTCTACTCCCAATAATGTATATATCTTATTGACCTGAAGACAGTATGAAGTCAGAAGCTTTTGTGAGTCAAGTGACTGTTCCTTTTTTAAAATTTGTATTGTCATATAACCATTGTATATAGTGTTGGGTTTCTTTCAAAGATAGCCTGTACTTTGACAATATTCATACCCCTTTCCTCCCTCTGTTTAGGACCCCTCCCTTTTCCCCATACTTTATTCCCCATCTCTCTTCTATCTTTTCAACACACACACACACACACACACACACGATTTTATGTATATTTAAAGATTTTAAGGCCCACAATATCAAAAACATGTATTATTTGTCTTTATCTGTCTTTTTTATTTCACTTACCATTATTTCCAGTTACACTCATTTTACAGAGGATGACATAATTTTTTTCTTCTTTATGGCTTATCAAGTTCCATTGGATATATGCATGGATTTTCTTTATCCATCCACCTGTTGACAGATTCTAAAGGCAGATTCAATAATTTTGTCACTATGAACAGTACCACAGTAATGGATGCCTAGGTATCTCTGTGTTCTCTTAGAGACCTTAGGGCATGCAAACAGAAATGGTATAGCTGTGTTGTATGAAAGTACTGTTTTTCATTTTCTGTGGAGGCTCCCTTATGATTTAAATGGTGATTGCATTGCCACTAACAGTATTTAATATTACTTTAATCTACATTCTCACTGGAATTTGTTGCTTTGAAAAGTTCTTACCTATGCCTATATGGTGGAGTGTTTTCCTTTAACGGTATCAGAGTTTGGGGGCTTACATTAAAGTCTTTTATCTATTTTTAATTGATTGTAGTGTGTAGTAAGAGAAAGTGCTCTGGCTTCATTCCCCATTGGCTATCCAATGTTCCCAGCACCACTTGCTGAAGAGGTTACCTTTTCTCCACAGTACATTTCAGGCTGGAGCTGTACTGTTTTACTTCTGGAGACTCTGTTCTATAATATTGATCTTTTACCTGTTTTTAATGCCAATACCTTGCTGGTTTTGCTACTATAGCTCTGTAGTATGACTTAAGTCCGGTGTGATGATACCTCCAGGGTTGTTTTTGCCTAGGATCATTTTGACTATCCATGATATTCTCTGCTTCCAGATGAATTTTAGAATGGTGTTTTCTAGTTCTATGAAGAACATCATTGGAGTTTTGATTGCAATTGCATTGAGTCTGTAGATCACTATTTGAAATTTGATCATTTTTACTGTATTAACTGTGTTGGTGAACAAACATAAGAGGCCTCTCCCTCTAATGACTTCCTCAGTTTTTTCTGAGTCTTAATTGTTTTATTTTTAGTTAAAATTTAGTTACGTCACTTTCCCTCTTCCCTTTCTTTCCTCCAGTACCTCCCAGCTACCTTCCCCCCAACCCCTCCCATCCCCGCTCACTCTCAATTATAATTGTCATGTGCATACATATTTGTATTTATGTATATATATATATATATATATATATATATATATATATATCCACAAATATATAAATACAATGCGCTGAAGCCATATTCATTGTTTGTGTGTATATGGCTTCAGAGCTGAGCATTTTATGGTGTATAAACAATCATGAAGGCACATCTCTGGGAGTTGCCTATAGTTCTTTGGGCTATCCAATATCCATGAATTCTTCCTTAGCTAAGTTTTCTCACCCCAAGCCCCTCTCCTTTCTGTCTCAATTCTCTTCCTGTCCTCTCCAGACTTGCCCCTCTGCCTTTTCCCATCTTTCTCCCTTTCCCTCCCCCGCCCCTCCATTCCTTTCTTGGTGGCCTCTTATCTGGTTCTGATAAGAGTATAATAGTGACTTCATAAAATGAGTTTTACAGTCTTCCTCCCTTTATGTTTTATGAAGTAGTCGGTGCAGCATTGGTGTCAGATCTTCTTAAGGTCTTGTAAAATTTGGTCATGAATCCATCTGGGTCTTTTTTGTTTTTTTAATATGAGGATCAATTTTATTACAGCTTCAATCTTATTGCTTACTATAAATCTGCTTAATTTGTCCCAACCCTCATGGTTTGTTTTACAGCAGTTTTCAGGTCTTCAGGCTTATTAGATCATGATTTTCAAAGTATGTTCTAATAATTCTCCAAATTTTACTGTCTTTTTTTCTTCCTATCTATAATTTAATTAACTTGGTTCTTTTCTCTCTGTCTTTGGTTTAGTTTGGATAAGGGCTTATAAGTTTTGTTTTATCTTTGCAAAGAATCAGTTCTTTGTGTCATTAGTCCTTTGCATTGTTCTTATTGTTTACATTTAATGGACTTCTGCCATGATCATCATTGTTTCTTTCTGTCTTCTGATTTTGGGGTTTCATGAAGGTGAATCATGAAATCCCTTGAGATTCCTTGATATGTTTTTATTTAAATTAGAAACAATCTTATTTTATATATCAATCCTAGCTCCTTCTCCTTCCCATTCTCCCATGCCCCCCAACAACCCCCATCCCATCCCTCTTCTGCTCCATAGAAAGGGTGAGGCATTCTATGTGGAATCATCAAAGTCTGTCACATCATTTGGGGAAGGGCCTAGGCCCTCCCCAGTGTCTAGGCTAAAAGAATATCCTTCTATGGAGAGTGGACTCCCAAAGTCCATTCATACACTAGGTATAAATGATGTTCCATTACCAGGGACCCCATAAACTGCCCAGGCCTCCTAACTGACAGCCATGTGCAGGAGGCCTGGTTACATCCTTTGTTGGTTTTCAAGCTGTCAGTCTGGGGTTCATGATCTCCCCCTTGTTCAGGTCAGCTGTTTCTGTGGGTTTCCCCAGCATGGTCTTAACCCCTTTGCTCATCATTCCTCCCTTTCTACAACTGGATTCCAGGAATTCGGCTCAGTGCTTAGCTGTGGGTGTTTGCTTCTGTTTCCATCAGCTACTGGATGAAGACTCTATAATGGCATATAAGGTAGTCATCAATCTCATTATAGGGGAAGAGCATTTAAGATAGACTCTCCGCTATTGCTTAGATTGTTAGTTAGGGTCATCCTAGTATATCTCTGGACATTTCCCCAGTGTCAAATTTCTCTCTAAACCTATAATGGCTTCCTCTATTAAGGTTTTTCTTTTCTTGCTCTCCTCTATTCATCCCCAAACTCAATCTTCCTGGCCCTCATGTCTCCCCCCCTTCCTCTTCTCCCCTTCTCTTTCTCCAAACTCCCTCTCCTTCCCCCACCCCCATCCCCACCCCCTGTGCTCCCAGTTTGCTCAGGAGATCTCGTCCCTTTTGCCTTCTCTCGGGGACCACGTATGTCTCTCTTAGGGTCTTCCTTGCTTTCTAGCTTCTCTGGAGGTTTGGATTCTAGGCTGGTGATCCTTTGCTCTATTTGTAATATCCATATATGAGGGAGTACATACCCTGATTGTCTTTTTGTGACGGGGTTACCTCACTCGGTTTCTTCTAGTTCATCCATTTGCCTGCGAATTTCAAGATCCCATTGCTTTTCCCCACATCTCTTTCACTGGACTTAGAGAATTTTCTGCTGCAGTGTTATTGACATTGTTTTCAAGTTCTTTTGCTTGTACTCCTATGATCATGATTTATAAATATAAATAAATAATGTCATATTGATTGTCTCTTGTCCCATTCATACTTTCTTATTAATGTATCTCTGTCATTTTCTTGATCTGTCCTCATTATTTTCAAGCTTGTATATTTTCTTCTACTCTATCCAATCTATTGATGAGGAATTCCACATTTATTTGACATATTAAACTTTCTATTCTCAATATTTGATTTAAATTTTTAAAATATTTCTCTTTATTGAATTCCAGTTTCATACCCTATGTTGATTTCCTTTTTCATTAAACTATTTGTGTTTTATTAAGATGCATTTAGAAATTTGAGTCCTATTTATTTTACTGAATATTCTTATAAATATTTCTTTGAATTACTTTTTATTTCTTCTAATTTTCTTCAATAAATGTAATTACTGTGGTATCAACATTTATGGAAGAATCATGCTGCATTGATTTGCATGTTTCTTATATTTCTGCATTGGTACTTGTCCACCAGAATTTATGTCATTGTTGAATTGTTTAATCACCTGTATCATTTCCATGCAAATATTTTTCAGTGTTCTAGTAGGACTTGGTTATAGTAGGATTAGATTTTCATTTGTCTGTAAGACTGTGACTAGAACTCAGCTGTTATACTCAGTGTGCTCAGGGAGTCAGGCTTGTTCCCCAGTATCAATCAGTCCAAGAATGAAATACTATCTGCAGAATCAGCCACAATCTATGGATAGGCCTTCTATGAAAATATGGTAATAAACTATTTTTTAAAACACCTTAAAATCCAGCAGTTTTGAGGGAGGTAGAAGAGCAAGGATAGTGTGGCATGATGTGTCTTACTAATGGTAGAACATGAATCAAATAAAGCCAGAAATTAGTATTAATGTGATAGAAAAAATACAGAAGGGGGCAGCAAATAGAGGGGGAATAATAAAGACACCAAGAGGCATGAAGGTAGCTCAGGCTAAAGGAGAACAAAAAGGAAGAAGTAAAGAAATGTAATAAGACACGTAAAACAGAAGCAGGGGACCCCAAACTCCAGCCTGGAAAGGTCTATTAAAAAATAAGGAAAGAGTAGGACAAAGCAGACTAAGTTGGCATTCGCTGTGAATAAGGAAAGATCTGGGTAGGAGTGCAGAGCCTGTTTGAGGGTTCCTGTCTAGGCTCTACTGCCGGCTCCGTCACTCCAGGCTCTGAGGGGATCACGTGGATGCCTTGGAGCAGTATGCCACAGTGCAGAGCACCCGGGAAAAGCCCCAGCCCGCTTGGCCCACTGCATCTGTCATTCAAGCTATACTTCCACCTGCCTGAAGTCTGTAGGGTTTGACTCAAGACCTTTATCCAGAGGTATTCCACCACCAAATAGCAGAATATAGGCTCACTAAGCCACCAACTCAGCATGGATCTCTAAAATGGATTCTTGTTGAGAGAGACAGTTTTCCTTAAACCTTCTCTTTCTCTGTGATTCATGAGTGCAATTGCCATGAACAACTTCGGTGCTCACTGTCTCCTCTCTTCTCTCCTTTCTTCTTCTTATCCTCCTCCACCTCCTCCCTCTCCTTTTTGTAGTGATATATCATTTATGATTTATTAAAACTCGACTGGGCATTCAGAAAAGCAAAGTCAGCCTGGAGATATAGAAATCAGGCAGTAGTGACACACACCTTTAATCTCAGCAGCCAGAAGCTAGAAGGTGGTGGTACACACTCAGGGATTAAGAGGTAGATGGATCTCTGTGAGTCCAAGGCCACCCAGATCTACACAAGAGTGAATACATCTAGAAGGGAATTATAGCTCACACCTTTAATGCCAACGTTAGGGAAGTATATAAGACAGAAGCAAGGTCTCAGTAGAGGCACTCATTCTCCAGACACACTGAGGAGAGGCAGCAGTCTGAAACCTGGTGAGAGCTCATGGAGACAGGATCAGCCCACTCAGCCTGAGTAGAGGTAAGAAGCGAGTGGCCAGCTGCTTTGCTTTTCTGAATCCTCAGTCAAGCTTTAATAAATCATAAATAATATATAACACACCTCTTTTTCTTCTTCCTCTCTCTCCCCCATTCTCCCTCCTTCCTTCCCTCCCTCCAACTCTTCTTCCCCCTTCTTCCCTTCCTCTCTTTAGCTCCCTTTTTCCCTTCCCCTGTCCCTCGCTCTCTTCAAAATGTCTTTTACCGAAAGTATAGTACTACCGATTTTCTGAGACTTGACTTAAACAAGGGTTCTGGCCCTCTTTTCTCTCACTGGAGGAGAACCCCAGTTGGAGGTAATTTCTTTGGAATAGACCCTAGATTCTGTCTCCTTTTAATATCTGTAAAGTTTTCTATTTACTTTGCTACTATTATTTCTCCACTATCACCCATCTCTCATAATATCTGCAATCTAACACATCCCAACCACGGCCTCCCCTCCCTCTACTCCTCCCAATCCCCCACTTTACCTCCCCCCTCCCCCAGATCCACAGTTCCTTCATTTCCCTTCTTAAAAAGAGCAGGCATTCCAGGGATATTAACAGAGCACAACATAACAAGATGCAATAAGACTAGGCACAAACCCTCATATCAAGGCTGGCATAAATTATCTGATTCATTCTTAAAATGTCTGCAAGTCTGACTTTATTCCCATTTTATAGTGCAGAATAGGGACTATAGGAGGTCTTGTGAACTTTCAAGAGAACATGCTTTATCTATTCATATAATATTTAAGAAATTGATGGGTTGGATCTGGGAAGAATTGGGAAGGAGTGGTAGGAAGCCAACAAGATCAAAATGCCTTGTGTGAAATTCTCTGCAAAGAATGACTAAAATTGTTACATTAAAATAAATTATTAAAAAATTGTTAAAATGCTAAAAAGGAACAACTATTTGACTAAGTCATTTATAAGGAATTTCACAGTTATAGATAACCTTCTTCAATTGATGCATAATCCCTTTTTTAAATTATAAGCTTTTGAATCCACATTGATTTTTAAACCTGAGTCAATGTTTCACAAAAATTAGAATAAAGAGAAATACATTTTTGGCTGATGAGAGTAATGTCTTGATATATTATTGAAGGTAAAAGAAAAAACACAGAGGGAAATGCCTTTCTGGCACATAATTCTCTAAAATATAAGCTAAATTTATAGCTATATCATAATCAATAAAATAACTGGAAATTATGGATATGCAATTTTCTGATTTCCCCCCTTTAAAATTCTTAAACAGTTTTATTGAGGCAAAAATGTGTATATATCAACATTTTTACTGTGTTCATACAATTCAAAGAGCATTTCCATTTTTCAAAAAGAGCCCCCTGCCTCCCTTTCCACCCCCAGCCTTGGCCAGTCATGTCTCTGTCTACCTTAAGACTTGCCTTTCCTGGTACACAGTTTCTACAACTTTGAATTACACTTATTGATTTTGCTTTCCTACATATATGAATATAAATCCTATTGATGACATAAATTCTAGGTTATCTGATGTGCAGTAGTTCCATTCCTCTCCTCCCCCTTTAATTTAGGATAATTTTCTAGTGTTTCCGAATGCTGCTGTATCTGTGCTCTGAACTCAACTACAGCATGATGCTCTCACACTGTTTCTTGAACATGTACTCTATGGCCAGTGTCTGACTGGCCTGGGAAGTGTTTAGCAGAGAATATTGGGAAATGATGGTGAAAGAAATCTGATGCTTATACATTTATAGTCTGATGGTTTGTTTACTGGTGTTCTCAGTTGTCGATGATATTTTTAATGCCTTTAGATCACCTCCATGCATCTGCTTTGAGGACTAATTTGAAATAGAGTGGAGTGAAACACTCTAGCAGTTTGGCACAATTGATGGTATAGGCTACTTTGGGCTCAGTACAGATATCTTAGGCTTGCTTTTCTTTTTATTGTAGAAAAAGTTTATTACTATAAATTCATTAAGTCATCCCAATTTGTAACAAATGTGATTTATTTACATGAAAATATTGCAAAAATATTCTGGTTTATTTATAAAGCCACTTCCCAGATTAAAGCAGGCCAATTTTTTTTTTAAAAAAAACTACTATGTTCTACTATGGCCACATGTTACTTGTTTAAAATTTTGTTCTATTTTCTTAGAGGAAAAAAATTGCTATTGCTGTGTTGCAGCCATTATAAATAAGATGCCTCTGCCTAGACCACCCGGTTTCAGTGTTCTTTGCAAAGTTTTAATAAAATTCTTTGTTCCTCGAAAGTTACCAAGTCACAACTGAATGTAGTTGAAACTAAGTCCTTTTCTCCTGTAGTTGAGACAACAGTCACAGTGTGTGCTCACCATCATCCCTTCCAATGGCCTGCTTCTGTTCCCTTAAGACATACTGCTATTATCTCAGAAATCAAACCCTTTCTCTCCATTTGAAGTCATCCATTGCCACAGTTCTTAGCCATTGTTTATATGAAGTCCAGTGTCTGTTTTCAGAGAATAGTCCCTGTGATTTAAGCATTAGTGATCTTCAAGTTTCTTCTTAACTTCTTTACTTGTTGTGTTTTACTTCTTAGTAGCACTAAGGTAGACTGGGTCAAGAACAGGAATGCCCGCAAGTGACATTCAGCTTGTGGTATTATCAGGGACACAAACCAGGAGACACAGCTGCCACCTCAGAGACTGAGGAGTTCCCTTGTCTCTCAGGGTTCTGACTGAGTAATGTTGGACTAAATGATTGGCTTCGGCCCAGAAAAGAATTCAAGGACTATCAAGTTATGAAGCACAGTTGGAATTTAGCAAAGATTTTTCCATCCAGATGATTAGTGTAAATGTGAAGAGAAAGAACGACACTCTGGGAAAGAGCAAAACATACCCAAGTGTGAGGATGCACTTCTCAAGGGAAGGTCCTCCCCCATTGTCTCTGTAGCAGCCACATATTAGTGGATTTTGGAGCAACCATCTTCAAAGGGTTGCTTAGAGACTTAAGTGAGATCTCATAGTAGTTCCCATGCACTGGATAGGATTAGATTTGGTCTTGAGTCACATGGGTTCCAGGGGAAATTAAGATGTTTTTACTGGAAACAAAGGTTTGAGTCTCCAAGAAAATGTCTAAGGAAAGGAATGAAGCCCTACTCAGGGCCGTATTCATTCAGGACTTAAGCCTGGCTTGTTGCTATTTCAAGATAAATTATATGTATGAAAGGCATATTATCTCTAGGTTGATAATTTTCACAGCAAACATTGTACATTGTATTGGAATTCCTGCTTCTCAGCTGGTGAAAGGCAGCGCTCAGATTCTGGGATGAGATGCTCCTGTCCTCTTACATGTGCTCATCATTTCCCTTGCCTTTCTATCCTGCTTCAGCGTGGCACTCAGTCTGCAGGAGAACATTTGCTGAGTGTTTTGACTTGAAGAGCCCATTAAACTAAGGTATTCATAAGGATAGGCACAGTTAATATTTACCAGATGGTAACTATTCCAGGCACTCTTATATCAATTTCCAAGGCTACCCTTTGTGAATTCCTCCTATTATAGAGATGAAAAAATGAACAGAAAAGAATTTGAAGAATTTCTACAAGATCAGAGTCCAAAGCACAGTTGAGATTCAAACAAACACGGTTAAATATTGGACTAACCATCCTCAGCCAGTGCATAATCTGTGCGTCTAGAAGATTACAGTAGTCTACTAGGGAAGACAAATCTGTGAACAGTTTTGGCCAATTGAGGCAGAGAGAGGGCTTAGGCAAAAGGAAGGGCAAATATACATACACATTCCGTTCTCCTCCTTGCCCACTTCTATCTGAACTTAAGACTAATTCTTTCTTCTAGTGAATGGGCTACTAGATAATAAAAGTCATTTCCATCATCATCACCATCATCATCATCTCAAATTTTCACAAGTCTACTCAGTATAACTAATCAGGCATGGAGAAATAAAGGAAGCAAAGTTTTAACTTCAATTTAAAACTTTGTGCATTAAACATAACTCATATTAAATATATTGCCTTGGGCTTATCAAATACAAATTACTAAACCTTACTTTGAAAGGTCAGACTGAAAAAAAATAAATTATAGCAAATCCTTAAATGGATATCATGCAGTTGTTCAAAACTTGCACAGATTTATATGTTATATCCTTGTACAGTACATTAATTCTCATTGGATTTTTGAAATTCTAATAGGACCAGGATTACTTTGAGTGCATCATTCAATAATGTGAAATAGCTATTATAATTAAAATGGATCTTAAATTAACTGGGCATTGAAACTGGGGGTTTCACATATGCCTGGCAAGCATACAACCATTGATGTATATTACAGCTTTTAGAAAATTTGCAAATACTTTTCACAACTAGGGTTTAATTTATACTCCTCATAAAAGTAAAATACATTAATTTTATAAATTTTAAGCAACTCAAAGTTTTAAGAAAGTATTAACTAAAGTTATACATAAAGAAAAAATTATTATGAATATATTGACGACTTTCAGACTATCCTTTCATAAATCTGTTTTAGATCCAGGTATTAGGCATATGCTTATGTGTAGATTTATCATGGAATCATAAAATATATACTGCCCTGTAACTAATACTGTTTATTCAAATATTTCAATTATTATTTTAGCATCAATTTTATAGCCAATATAGACATTGCATAATTAACTTTTCCCAAGTTCCTATTGACAGAGATGTAGACTGTTGCTGCTTTTTCTGATAAGAACAATGTTGATTTAAAGATCCATGAGTGATCTTTGAAACATTGCAGGTTTACCAGAAGGGTTCTGATGAACAAATTAGTTGGGTGTTGTTCAGAGAATTAACCTGAGTTAATTCACCCTGGTAGTTGTTGGGCACTCTGGCTTCCAAGGTTTAAAAAACTGGAATTCAGGGTTGAACAGATGGCTCATCGGTTGAGGACCACACACTGCTCTTGCAGGGGACCTGAGTTTGATTCCCACCATCCACATTAGTTGTGGGGATTGGATTACAACCCCTGTAACTTCAGCTCCAATGTATTAAATACCTTTGTCCTCTGCATGACTTCCACGGGCACCCACACTCTCATGAACAGACCCAAACACCTACACATAATTAAAAGTAAAATGTTTTTAAGGAAAAGATGCTGGAATGCAATATACCTCTCACGAAGTTGGCTTCCTCTGCATTTCCATTGAGCATGTCCTACCCACTTTGGCTTTCTATATGACTCAAGCAATTAGGTGTCCTAAACTCCAGATAACACAGTAAGTGATTAGGGAAATAACACAGGTAATTTTTCTCATTTTCATACATCTATTTATTTTTATTTTATATGTATACATATGTGTATGTGGAAGGGTCTACATGCCATTGCTCATGTGCAGAAATCAGAGGACATTTTGTAGGAGTCAGTGCTTTTCTTCCAACCATGTAGTTTCCAAGGATAGAATTCAAGCTGCCAGGTTGACAGCCAGCACCTTCACCTGATGAGCCATCTTACCATCCCAAGCAACAAGGCTTTTATTAGTTCCTTTTGATGGTCACGTCACCATTTAGAATACAGAATATATAAGCCAATAAATACATGATTCAATTTTTTACAGAGTATAAATTTAACATATTCCATTAAACTCATATTTGTAAACATCCATCATTGAACCTTCATTTTGTTTTATATCCAGCTAAAGGAAATCTGTTTGTACTTAAGCTAGCTTGCCTCCAAATGCCCTGTATATGAACCAAGTTCTGCCAGTTGGTAGTTCAATGAATTTAGACAACGTAAGTACTTTGTGTGCAGTGTGTGTGTGTGTGTGTGTGTGTTTTGCCTTTGATTTTACCAGGTTACTTGATTAGTTATACTGAATCCACTAATGCCAAGTATATTGCTTCTGTGAAAAGGCAGAATTTTTTAATGCAACATTTGATTGTTCCTAACTGATATAGACTACCACACAGAGCAGAAGGACTAATAGAAAGTCCTTCAAGGATGCCAAGTGATTGATACAACCTGCTTTAGGACCATGTTGACTCTATATCAGTTGCTGCTATTGTCTTTGGCAAGAACTAGGTCTTGCTGCAGTTAAGCAAGTAGCCCAAGAGTTGAAGAGACTAAGAAGGAGCAGAATTAGAACCAAAACCTGTGATTATAAATGATAATCTTTTTTCCTACCCTGTGAAGAAGTGAAAAGCCAGTGTTATCAATAAAGGGAACAGTGTCTAAACTAGACATCTGAGCTGCATAGGGCTCCTTTTGTTATTTGAATAAGACTACATTTCTTTCTCTTTGGAATGTTCATTCCCTTTAGACTTTTATTCTTCTCACAACAGCTCATTTGTCATTCCATCTTTTAGTCTGTCCACATTCCCTTTAGAAGTGAGTTTCTTCCCCATTTGTATTTTATCATTAACTACAACTGAGTTCATCTGTACCATACATTTCTGTCATTTTAAGGAGTTTCACACACAGACTCACTAGAGGGTCTTTAACTGTTACAGACATTTTCACATTGTTCTCTTTTCCCCTTTAACTTGTCATGTAATACAAACTTGACTGTCTGGTGTGTCCTCTCATTCCTCCTGACATTAAGTTGTCTCAGACTGAATTCAGTCCAAACATTGAGCACAGGCAAGACACTTAAGAATGAACTAACACTAACACCACTACCCCAGTAGTGCTGGTGCACAATTTAATACCAGTATTCAGGAGACAGAGGCAGGAAGATCTCTGTGAGTTTTAGGCCACTCCGGGCTACAAATCAAGTTCCAGAACAGCCTGGACTACACACAGAAACCCTGTCTGGGGAAAAAACAAATAAACAAAAAGCAAAACAAACAAACAAAAACCAGAAACCTTTGCTATCCTTGTACATGAAGCAGTGAAGGATTCAAAATTCAAGAAGGGGCAAGCTAGGCTTCAGCCGAAGTATGCCATGTCATGGCTCTGATGCTCTCTTGGGTCTGGATAACATTGTTGGTCACATTGCTATGACGTTCCACTGCCAGAGAACACTCAGCAACAACCTTGACTACTGTTACCTTACTAACTCCATCATGGTCCTTCCTTGACTTACAGGTCTCTTGGTTGACTCTCTTGTATGCATGAACACATACCTGCAGATTATTTGAGACAAGATGTTGGAGGGTCCCAGCCTCCTCCAGTCTCGCTGTTCTGGGTCATACGGGGGCCAACAAACTACATCCCAAATTAACTTTGTACCCATATAAATTGGAAAAAAAAAAGCTGGGTGTTGGTGGTGCACACCTTTAATCCCAGCACTCAGGACACAGAAGCAGGAGGAGGAGGAGCTGTGTGGACTGCAAGAGATACAAGCTCACTATATTGGTCTACAGTGCATATAACTAAGGAGTAAGATTTGAGACCAAAGGAGACTGATGGCATAGAGCATGGTGGAGAAAAAAAAAAGTGGTTTTCAAAAATCTAAATACACACACACAAATCTCTGCCCCCCCACACACACACAGAAAAAGACTGGAAAGAAAAGTGGATAATAACAGTCACGACATATATATCTCCAGTCCCAGCAGGGACCAGGGTCAATCACCAAGCTTAACTCTAAAAATGTTTGTGGATGAGAACTTTGAAGAGGGTAAAGTCCCAGGAGAACATGTGATAATGCTTTGCCATCAGCACATGAAATAGAATTTAAGAGGAAATTGGATGTTTTTGATGAAGACTATGCATTATACTCAGACTCATTATATGAGATAAAATGAAACATGAAGTATATTTTTTTTCAATTTATTTATTTATTTTGGTTTTTCAAGACTGGGTTTCTCTGTGGTTTTTGGAGGCTGACCTGGAACTACCTCTTGTAGATCAGGCTGGTCTCGAACTCACAGAGTTCCACCTGCTTCTGTGTCCCGAGTGCTGGGATTAAAGGTGTGCACCACCAACACCCAGCTTTTTTTCCCCCAATTTATATGGGCACAAAGTTAATTTGTGCACCCGTATGATCCAGCACAGTGATACTGGGGGATGGTTGTACAAGGTGTTTGTAAAGTCAGTCCCTCTAGCAAGGATATCACCCTGTATGACTTGGGTAGTAGTTGGGATTCGTTTATATCCTGTATTCGTCTGTTAATTTCAGGACAATGGTGCAGTCTGGCATATTAAGTCTGTAGATTCTTGTTCATGTGTCCTTTCTACCTGTCTTTAAGGTCCAGTTGAAAAGTGAAGAATCCAAAACATTTGCGATGAAGATTCTCAAGAAACGCCACATTGTGGACACGAGACAGCAGGAACACATACGCTCTGAGAAGCAGATCATGCAGGGGGCCCACTCTGACTTCATTGTGAGGTAAAGGCATAACCCTAACAACAGATGTGCCAGCTCCAAAGGGCAAGTCGATGGCAGCCTTCACTGCTGCTGAGCTAACCTTAATGTATTTATGTCATGTTCACAAGGAAGACTTGGGAAACTTGTGTTTGATTTCCTAAACACAAAAAGGTTTGACTCCATGTTTATTTTTTAAAGAGAATCATATTCTTATGTTCTCAAAACAAGATATTTTTCCCAAAAGAGATATCAACTTTTGACATCTCATTTTTTTGTCATAGCTCCACAAACATCCTCATTGAACAAAAAGACAGAGAACCCAAGAAACAATTACCAAAATCAGTCTATTTAGTATTAATTTTCCAAAGAATTTATTTTGTGTGTTTTTGACACACATATATGTGTGCGTGTGTGTGTGTTTATGTTTACATGTACTCATGCACATACACGTGTGTGTGCAGGAAAGTGCACCATGTGTGTGGAAGCCAGAGATTGATGCCTGTGACTTCTTCAGCCACCCTGCACCTTGTTTTTTGAGACATGGTCTCTCACTGCACCCGGAGCTCATTGATTTGGCTGCGCTGGCCATCCAGTCAGTTCAGGGTTCTGCCAGTCTCCAGTCCCCCAACACTGGGCTTTTAGATGAGTACAGCCATGCCCAGATTTCATGGGGTTACCGGGGATCCAAACTCAGAGCCTCATGTTTACCTGGCAAGTACTTTACCAGCTGAGCTATTTTCCCAGCCCCCGTAGGTTTCCTTTATGAAATGGCAGCTAATCTGTCTACCTCAGTATTTTCATAGCACTAAGGTGATAATGAAGTTCTTATATTCAAGAAAAACTTTTATGGTCAATTTTCCAGTAATACTCACAGAAAGTTAAGATTAAATTTAAGTTACTGTTTACAATCTATATTTATAAAATACAATTTGCTTTGTATTTACACACTTTGTGCTTATGACCACTAAGTCTTGCTCAAGGCCATGCTTAGAACATCAGCCAAACAGGAATGGATAGAGCCCAAGAAACTCTCATGTGCACATACCCATTAGGACTAACCCAAGCCAGAAGTTTCTAGTGCAGTTGTTTGTAAGTGTTACCCAGGGGACACAGTATTCTTGTAGACTTCAGTGCCTGTATCTCATCACAAAAATACCAAGACTAGCAATCAAAACTCAAAACACTGAAATCTGAGAACTGGTTTTTATGAGAAGGACATTAAAAATTGTCTCATTTATGTAGTTTGAAATGTTCAGTACAATATTGTTAACCCTGCAAATGGAACCAGAACTCATTCCTTCTGCCTCACTATAACTTTGTACTACAAATATGTGATACATATGCCTCATACCCTGGCTTAACTATTAAACAGCACATATATTTGTGTTTAAACACCTTATAATTCACCAAACTTTAAAAATCAAATGTTTTAAAAGCCATTAATGTTCATACTTTTGTTTTCTTGTTTACTGTTCACAGGCTGTACAGGACTTTTAAAGACAGCAAATACTTGTATATGTTGATGGAAGCTTGCCTAGGTGGAGAGCTCTGGACTATTCTCAGGGATAGGTAGGAGATTTCAACCTTTTCTGTTGTGTTTTGGAAAACAGACTGACCGATAATGGTCTATAAGAGGAATCTATCATTATCACAAATAAAATTATATTTATGTTTTATGCATGCTTATATTTTCAAATGTAAACATGAGACACAGCCAATAGTGTATAGAATTTACTATAAGATATGAAAAACTCATCTCCTAACTAATGATACATATAGGTTGAATCTACCTTAAAAATGATCATTAGGAAAATGTGTGCATCCACGCCTTTACAAGATGTGACTCAGAGTGAGCCAACCCCACACCTCAAGTTCCACACTGTGCATTAACTTGGGGAGACCAAGGGCTGCATCGCAACCACATCTAGGTTACCTGTCACCTTAATTGCACCATTCAGTTTTTAAATGGTGACCCTATCTTTTATGCTGCTGATATATCTTTGCAAAGTCACTTTTTCTTTATATTTCATAGCTCTCTGTTTTGAAAACCAACACAAGTTCACTACCTTGTCTATTAGAGGTTGATGACTTTAGGGGAAAATTAATCCTATTATTTGCAGTTTTTCATGTAAACAATTTGATTAACCCTTCGGCCCTTCCTGAGGAGGTCAAGTTTATCTAGATAGTACATGTTTGTTTCTCTGAATTATGAAAACTTGTTTTCTTTATTTCTCACACCATCTACATTTTTTGTTGTTATTAAAGACAACTTTGTTTTCCTACAAGTACTTTTTCATCATTTCCTATAAATGATAAATTCAAAAGCAATTCTGTACTTCCCCCTATGCTAGAGATCAAGTCTAGAGTCTTGTACCTGCTAAACAGCTACAGCCTCAAATGCTGGCTTTTTGCAATATGGTCTGCTATGTGGTTCAAGCTGCCTTGAACTCTTTTTTCCCATGCCTCTTCCTCCAGAGCGCTGGCTTGGCAGGTGTGTGCTGTTGTCTTTGAACTTTTACAAAACTTCCTTTTCTTATTTGTTCCAACCTTGTCTTCAGGTTCTTCATCATTAGACAATCACCACCACTACTACCCCTACCAACCCTGCTAAATTTAACTAAGAGTCATACGAACTTTAAGTATCTGTTACTTTTTACTTGACCCCAGGTCAAGTGGTTCTTTATAAACTCTTGACTAGGTTCTCCTTCCCAAATCTACCGATTTAGTGCCTTTGTGCCCTCATATAGAGTATATATTCAGGCCTCTGATCCCAGTAGCCTTATTCATATATGTGTTAAGTAGATCACTGTCTGTTCTAATATAATTTCATATACTAGTGCTTCCTTTGATTTATTAGCTTTTGTAATATGAATAGTGAAAACCCAAAGACAGATATTGGGGTTGAAGCTGAAGACCAGAGATGCAAAGTGGCCAGCCACTAGAGTGCCCTCACCTCTATCAATACTCAGGCCAAGATTGCCTAGACTGCAATGGTGTCCACCAAAATTCAACTGCTCTTTGAGACTACACTAGGCTCCTGCCTTATATCCTCTCTAGTGCTGGGATTAAAGATGTGAGCAGTGTTTCTCTTTTAGACTGATTCACTCCCATGTAGCCCAGGATGGCCTTGGAACTCACAGAGATCCATCTGCCTCTGTCTCCTGAGTGCTGGGAGTAAAGGTGTGGCCACCACTGTCTGTCTTCTATGGCTAACTATTGGCTTACATGTGTGGATAACTAGCGGCTTAGCTCTTTACTAGGTGTGTGGTTGACTAGTGGCTTACCTTTGTATTCAGGCAAGCTTCATTTGTTAGATTACAAGCAAAATGTCACCACAAGTTATAGTTCTAAAAGAAGCATACAAAGAATTGCATGTTGCTGACACAGAATAAAGTCAACATCTATATTAAGCTGCCATATTATTGTTGTTGTTGTTAATAACTGGGTTATAGTTTTATGGCAGGCATTGTGAGAGCACCCTTGATATACTTTGGAATCGATATGATCCCACTCCTCAGAACTTGCTGACTATTACAAGAAGTTAATATTTTGCCTTGGAATTAGCATCTGACATTCTTCATGGGGTTCTCCTGTATCAGTTTGCAGTCTGCTAGTTTGTGTAAAACCTTGTTTATATTTTCTGTCCATTAAAACAGGAGGCCTGTAGATAGAATTAAACAGGGAAGTGTAATAAGACGTACAGAGGAAGGACCAGCTATGCCCTCAGAGCTATGTAAAATTTGTATTGTTCCTTGATTGAAACAACTATAATAACAGCACTAGAACTCAGCTTGCAAGAATCAGACATGCCCATTCGTCAATATTCAGTTTATTTTTGCAGGGAAATATCTCGTACTTTTTATCACACCTCTTGCGATTACAGTTTGGTTGGTCACACGAGAGCTACCCTGACTCAGCAGGGTTATAAAAGGTGACTGTAAAGAAGCAAATTCCCTTGGGAAGAGTGGTGACAGTTCATTCCTCTTATCTCCAGGGGCTGTGTTATGACCCTCCTTTTTCCCTCCCCTGTGCCATCCTTGAGTTCTGGGTATACAGTTCCCTTGAACCCCAGGGAATATGATACAGCATGACAAAGCTTATTGTGGAGAAACAATGGATGCTTACTTCTCCCAATGATTCCAAAATTCTGAAGCTCCTATGGAACTAAAACTATTATAAATATATAGAGTTGGAATCATTTCCTCTATCCATACTCTTTCTTCTGTGTATACATATAATCTTATTCTTTTATTCCACGTAAATTTTATTTTACATTCTCAATAAAAAGCTAGGGGCCAAATTTACTGGTTCATTCCCATAATTCCAGCTAATCAGAAAGCTGGGGTGGAGTGGGAAATTCCAAAGTTCAAGGTCACTCTAGGTCAGCAATTCTCAACCTGTGGGTCTCGACTCCTTTGATGGTCAAATGACCCTTTCACCTGGGGTCACTTATCAGGTACTTACAGTTTATAACAATAGCAAAATTACAGTTATAAAGTAGGAACGAAAGTAATTATAGGGCGTCACCACAACGTAAGGGACTGTATTAATGAGTCACAGCATTAGAAAGGTTGAGAAGCACTACTCTACATGATCTTAGTAAGACTTAGTGTTGAATATTAAAATATGCACTTGCATCGCATATAAAGATTTCTGATTTAGAACCTTATGATGAAAACCAATTAAAGAACAAACAAATAAATAACACCTAGGTTTTTTCACTTTTTCTTCTTGTGTCCAAAGAAGGCCATGATAAAGAAAGCACTACCCTGATATATACAAGAAGTGCATATGAGACTACTGGAAAGCGGGCTTGTGTGACAATATTCATTATTAAAACAACATTCATGCAACCTAAATGCACGCATACACACACACAGAACTGAGAATTAAGTTGATACTACACGTAGGAAAGATGTGAGGACTCTTAAGACCTATGCTAAACACGATGTATCAATTATCCCCCAAATTTCCCAGGTTTACTCTTTAGTAGCTATTATACTAATCATCTAGTTCAAGAGACATTTTTCTTCAAAATTTCTATTTCATTCTTTGAGAACAGACAACTAAAAATTATATTTTATTTGTTCCCTCTAACATATAAAGAATGACTCCTGAAATTTTTAAAACAGTAATTAGCTAATGTAATAAATGCTTATTAGTTTTGGGTTATCAAATAGAATACAATAACTAACACATTAGAATGAGTATTTGTTGTATAATTTAATCTAGTAAAGCTGCATGTCAATTATTAGGTTTTTATTTTGTTTCTTCATTTTCTTTCCGCTGGATAATTTAAGTATCTCAGAAATCATGACTTTCGAATCACGCACCACCTCAATTTCTCATCATATGTCTTCCTGAATAGAGTTTAGATCCTGGTTATTTTGTGGATGGTGATTATTTAATTTCATCTTTGGTAACTTTAGATGGTACTGATTGAAAGTGTTCCTAAAGAAATGAGTCAATCTACCCAATAGCCTCTCCACCCCATTTTTTCCTTTTTTTATTTAAATTTGAAACAAGGTTGTTTTACATATCAATCCCAGTTCCCTCACCCTCCCATCCGCCCCTATCACCCCCACCAAACCCCAGCCCATCCCATTTCTGTTCCCCATGGAGGGTGAGGCCTTCCATGAGGAGTCTTCAAACTCTGTCAAATTTATGGGGCAGGGCCTAGGCCCTCTCCCATGTGTCTAGGCTGAGAAAGTATCCCTTTGTGTGGGATGAGCTCCCAAAGTCTATTTGTATACTAGGGATAAATACTGATCCATTACTAGAGGTCCCATAGACTGCCCAGTCCTCCTAACTAACACCCACATTCAGGGGGTCTGGATCAGGCCTATGCTAGTTTCCCAGCTATCAGACTGGAGTCCATGAGCTCCCCCTTGTTCAGGTCAACCAATTCTGTAGGTTTCTCCAGCATGGTCTTGATCCCCTTGTTCATCACTCTTCCCTTTCTGCAACTGGATTCCAGGAATTTGGCTAGTGTATAGCTGTGGTGTCTGCTTCTGCTTCCGTCAGCTACTAGATGAAGGCTCTAAGATGGCATATAAAGTAGTCATTAATTTCATTATCGTGGAAGGGCATTAAAAGTACCCTCTCCACTATTGCTTAGATTGTTAGTTGGGTTCACCCTTGTAGATCTCTGGGCATTTCCCTAGGGCCAGATTTCTCCTTAAATCTATAATGGCTCCCTCTATTATGGTATCTCTTTTCTTCTCCTCTATTCTTTCCCTGTCTCAATCTTCCTGCTCCCTCATGCCCACCTCTCCCCCTTTTCTTCTCCCCTTCTCTTTCTCCTAACTCCCTCTCCCCTCCCTCCATGTTCCCAATTTGCTCAGGAGATCTTGTCCCTTTTCCCTTCTCCAGGGGACCATGTTTGTCTCTCTTAGGGTCCTCCTTGTTTCCTAGCTTTTCTGGCAGTGTGAATTGTAGGCTGGTGATCCTTTGCTCTATGTCTAAAATCCATATATGAGTGAGTACATACCGTGTTTGTCTTTTTTGTGACTGGGTTACCTCACTCAGGATGGTTTCTTCTAGTTCCGCCCATTTCCCTGTGAATATCAGGATTCCATTGTGTTCTGGGGTTGTAAGTCTGCATATTGCAACATACTTCAGATCTGTGCTCTCACTAATGATTGCTGACACTTGTTAGTGGTGCCTGGCCCCTTTTGATAAGAGATATTTTGTCTTTGTTACATTCTGACATCTCGGTATTCAGTCTCTTATAAGCTGAGTAAATGCTGTGATTTAATTTTAATATCAGCTCATCAATTAATATACCTAACCCTCTATTTCTACCAAATTGTCATTTTGTGTCATTTAGCTAAACCAGCAACTCCTAAAGAATGTCTGAGAGCCTGTACCCATAGTTTGACTTGAAATGCTATAGCTGTCAATGCATAACTTCTTTATTTCAAAGAGCTAAACAGAATAAATGATTTATTTCTTTGAACAACTCTCTAAACTGTTGGTAAAATAAGATTTCACTTCTATTTAGATCAAATTTATATTGTCATTACCAATTCTAATTGTGATTTTTCATTTTGAGTCTCTCTAATGCTGTGCTCTGTGAATACTTGCAGTGGCCTTGATCAGTAGTAGTGCAACAATGCACACGACCAATACATTGTTGGCATGAATAAAATTCTCAAAGTTTGAGACAAGGATTTCCTTAAACGTCTAAAAGGCAGTTACAAATATGCATTTATATGGCACATACTCAATATAGATTGTTGAAATAATTAAAAACCAACCTTCTAGAACCATCTAAATTTGAAAATGGCTCAGATCCAGAATAGGTACTCCTGAAGAAAGAAAACAATCAGTCTCTGGGTTCAAACAAGCCAAGCACTGTGAAGTCTTCTAAAGCCCCAGTCATGTGCGGTTTTGATTAGTATTAGTCTTGAGTGTTTTATGTTCAGGGAAATTGAAGTTATATACAACATGGAATGTAAATATACTGTATATATTTATGTATATACATTTTTTAGATTAAATCATTTATTTTCAAAGAATAATCTATTCTTGCTAGGCAAACATTCTAAGACTGTATTAAGAGAAAGGAGAAAAGGAACTCAAGATGCTCTAATCCCTTTCCAGCACCCAGGATTGCAGATCGGTGGGTCTGCCTAGGTTTTACTACCCCTTAGAGGGCAATAAAAGCCTAAGGAACACCATTTACTCTCTGCTATGGATGCAGTTATTTCTAGAGAACCTTCCTCCATCCCTAGAAATTCACATTTGTGTCACACAGTATCATTGGGACAATGGTATATTCTTAGTAATGAGAGCTAAAGTTCTGATATTTAGAGGAGTAGATGTCATCATACCTAAAGCTTACTTTAATCTTGAATTTTATTTGTATGATTTGTGTTTGAGATGGGACAGTCAAGATGGGACTCTTGCCTAAGCCTCCCAGGTATGGGGATTACAGCTTAGCTGTGCTTCAGACCAGATAGTTGTTTTAGTAACTATTCAGTGGATACAGAAAGCAAAAGAAGTCTGCACAGCTGAACATACTATTTCTACATAAAAAATGCCCTGCAAGATATCTGCTTTAGGTTGTATTTGCAGATGAATTTTGTAAATATGTAGCCACATTCAAATGATCAGGTTGTTAGAAGTCACTCCAGTTTTTAAAAAGAATCAATTATCACCCAATGCAAGCAGGCACTAGGTTCCCGCCCACAAGCAAGCTCCTGCACTGTTTGTTGTTTATTGAACACCACTTGAAGCTGTGGTAGCTCCTATTTCATCAAAGCCACTTCAAGAGCTGATAAAATTCTTGTAAACACCCATAAATTGTGAAGTTATTCCATTGAATCTCAATATTTGAGAAAGAAGAAAATGAGCACACTTATGTTCAGTGAATAAACAAGTCAAAAGTTTTGCTCTAGAGGAAAGGAATGACCTCTTTTATTATTATTTTATCAATAAACTTATATGTGTATATGTAGACACATGTACACATACAGATGAGACAGAGAGAGACAAAGTGCTTTTCTCGTAAATGTTGGAGTTTAACAGTTCCTTCTAGTAACTTTTTCTTCTAGTTGTGTTTTAGCTCCATTTATTTCTAGGGTGTAGAAGAAAGATACTGTCTGTCTTGATGGCCAAAGTTTCAGAGACCTAACATATAGCTAGCTGGTGAGAAGATATGTGCAGTGTTATAGCTCTATGGCATGGTTCTCCCTAAGCATTAGCATCTTTTATTTTCACATTCACAAGAACCATACCTACACCATTTAGAAAGATCCATACTTAAAATTTGCTAAAAGTAACCATGAACAAATCGATATACTAAAATTGTATGATAATTGTATATATTATACATGGATGCTTGTTTTTGAAGGTTAAGAATCTCTCTGTTCAATATAACTTCTTTGGACTAGAGATATAGCTAAATGGTACAGGGTTTGCTGAATATATATATATATATATATATATATATATATATATATATATATATATATATATATATATATATGAAGAACTAACTGAGTTTGATCCCAAGTAACAAAGAATAAACAATAAATTAATTAATGAAAATAACCTCTCCTGTGAAAAGCAGACAGTTAGTAAGCAAGTGCGAATACAGGACTCATTCTTCTACCCATGGCAGGGACTCTCTGGATTTTTTATGTAGCAATGGGCTGTTTAGAGGAAGCCACAAAGTCCATGAAACTTAGTGTTATTGATCTCTTCTTGAGCCTTCCAAGAAGTTGGATTTAACTGTCCCACTCTTAAGGGTAATAATTCTTTGGCTTGATCCTCCAATGTTTTAAAAACATGGAATGAAACACATGTAATATGGAGCCCTTTAGACATTGGCCTCTGAGCCAACTTTGGTGTAGAAGTATAATGAGCTCACATATACAGGAACCAGTTTTTTCTTGAGATTTAATTGCTCATACATTGTTCATTGCATTTTCTGTTTTCAGGGGTTCATTTGAAGATTCAACAACCAGATTTTACACAGCATGTGTGGTAGAAGCATTTGCCTATCTGCATTCCAAAGGAATCATTTACAGGGACCTCAAGCCAGAAAATCTCATCCTAGATCATCGAGGTTATGCCAAGCTGGTCAGTGTATTTCACACAAGGGTTGTGTCCTGAAGTTCTAAGGACTCATGTTCATTTGTTAACACAAAATTGATTTTCCACTTCAGTGTTATAACTTCTGGAAAGCAGTGTTAGCATCATAGTTTTCCATTGCAATGTATTTCAAATTATGTAAAGTTTTATGAGAAATTAAATTGGCTAGGTTTGAATTAATAATGCCCCCACAAAGTACATGTTCTATCAACTGTTAGAAAATGCTCTTGTTGGCATGTATTCACAGAACTGAAAGCACTTATACGTATTTAGTCTGTATTTCTATCCAGCTTTCTGCCGTCTAAATGCAATGGAAATTAGTGCTATACAAGACAGTGAACATTTTAGTATATGATATTTAAGAATAGTGCTCATGTGGAATGAGTTCTAATATATCTAAGTTGTGTTAACAGCAACAATACTAACAATTGGTTAAGAGTTCTAAGAGATACGGTGTAAGAGAAGCTCTTTCACTTAAAAAAAAAAAAAAAAGTTCAATTTCTGTGAGTATTGGATCTGTTGGTACCTGATTCTAGCTGTAAACTTTTGGAACTGTTACTCAGGCTTAGATTTTCAAATACATCTGTATCAATGGCATGTAACTATTTGCATCTAAACCAAATAAAACAGTTTGCAAAAAAGGGGATTTCTGTGTTTGCAGCTCTCCAGAAAGTTCCACAAAAAAAGGATAGACTTTGTTTTATCTGCTTATTTACCAATAGTGGAATATTACTCTCTTAACTGTGTTACTCAACTCCTTCAACAGTAAACCTTCTTGTCATATTATTCAATACCAGAACTGTAAACTTCATCCTGTCCAGAAGAAGGCATATATAGTCTGGGAAAACTTTTATGATGACCCACCTGAATCTCTGCCTCTTTAAAGCACAAATTCTTTTCATTATGCCACAACTACTATTGGGGAGAAAAAGTAGGGGAAAATGTGTTTCTAGAAAGAACTTTTTCTTTCAATGGTTTTAATTTTATCTATATGTTCAGGTTTCACTTTCCTTGTTGGGACAGAATTTGAACAGGGCATCTGTTCATCAGTGTGCTCAGCTAAATGCATAGTTTTCTATAACTTAACCATAACAGCTTAAGTGTCTTTTTTTTTTCTCTCTCTCTCTTCATAAGGTTGACTTTGGCTTTGCAAAGAAAATAGGATTTGGAAAGAAAACATGGACTTTTTGTGGCACTCCAGAATACGTAGCCCCAGAGATCATCCTGAATAAAGGCCATGACATTTCAGCTGACTATTGGTCACTAGGAATTCTAATGTATGAGCTTCTGACTGGCAGGTATGGACATTTACAGGGAACTGGGAATAGCAATAGGCCTCAGACAGCTGTGCACCTCTGCCTTTGGCACTTTGTGGCCCTTTCTCACAACCACTGATTGGTCAAATCAATAAAATAATTAACCCAATGAGAGTCTTAGCAACAGAGAAATTGGCAAATGGGGTGATGTTGCTTTTAAGTTTAATTAATTAGACTTTAGATTAAATATTTTAAATGTCATTGAAGATAATGTAAATATTATATTCTTTAACCATTTTAATACCAATGTCAGTAAAAATTAACTTGGAAGGAAAGCTATAGATACGTTTCTTTCTCATCATTCAAGATTAATACTCTCAAATAGTTTTCACAATTGAAACATGACATTGCAAAACTCAAAGTTCTGATATCTTCTTTATTTTATAGCAATTTTGGGAATTGATATTGTTTTTTAAAAAACACACATTCAAAGCTTAACATTTCTTTCATTGCTGTCCCTGCTTGAAGCAAAATTAAGTTGAACACACATCTGCATTTTTAAAAAAGCATATACAATATGATCCTGTCTGTGCTCATGCACACAAATAATTTCATGCTCATCAAATGTTGATTATTAATATTTGGGGTATTATACAGCCTATTTTCTACTAAGTAACATTTTATAGGGTTATGACTATCTTAGTGTAGACTAAGCCTGTATCATCTTTAAAATACACAAAAGGCAACTCTAATACATTATTTAGTTCTCTAAAATAAGCACAAATATAAAAAGCACCAATTAGGACCTGCTAAATTAATAGCAAAAGGACTAAGGATTTGACTGATTTTGAAGCAAGATCAAAACAGTCAAGTTAACTCAGAAGAGTAAAAGGGACATCCCACTCGGACACCACATAAAATGCAGGCACTAGGAGCTGAACCAGAATTGTGTGTGTATCCATTTTGGTGGCAACTAAAGCTGCAATCCCAATGTTAATAATATACTAAAGTAAACAGAAGCACACATACATCAAGGGAAGTAGTACCGTAGCCTAAAAGGAAGAATATGAACTCATATTAATGATATGGGGTCATAAAATAAAACAACACTTAAAGTGTATTACCCGGGGCTGGAGAGATGACTCAGTGGTTAAGAACACTAGCTGGATTTCCAGAGATCCTGGGTTCAATTCCAAGCAACCACATGATGGCTCACGCCCATCTGTAATGAGATCTGGCGCAGATCTCATAATAAATAAATAAATAAATAAATTTGAAGAAGGAGATTACCCAAAGAGGTTTAGAGATGTAAACACTGTATTTATAGTTTCTGAAGAAAGAATTTGTCAGGTATATGATAATCACCAAGTGCCACCCATGAGGCAGTGTGGAAAAGGCAGTAGAGTTCTGGAGACAGCACAATGACTAACACAGGGTAAAGAGAGGATCAAAGGAAGGAGGGACCATTGCACAAGCTGCATCCATCAGCGGTTTTGCTAAGAAGTGGCCTATGAAGCTTTCCATAGTGCTTTGTTATTTTCTAACTCTCCTTCCATTGTTATTAGCACAATGCATATCTCATTCCATTGTCATAGCTAATGTGATTCCCTTGTGTAAAAGCTGACGTCATGCATGTGGCTGTAACAACTTTCTAATTCTTATTCAGAGAGTTAAAATGCCATCCCTTTCTGTCTTCTTCCTGACAGCCCACCTTTCTCAGGCCCAGACCCTATGAAAACCTATAACATCATACTGCGGGGAATTGACATGATAGAATTTCCAAAGAAGATTGCAAAAAATGCTGCTAATTTAATTAAAAAACTATGCAGGTAAGTATTTAAACTGCATCATTTTATAAGGATTATAATACGAAAATATTTGACCTTTTTTTACATGATGATTGTTTCACTTTAGGGACAACCCATCAGAAAGGTTAGGAAATTTGAAAAACGGAGTGAAAGACATTCAAAAACACAAGTAAGTGAACTTTTTTTTATAACTGAGAAGGCATGACAAATTTCCCCAGGGTGAACATTTTTAGTTATTGGTTAGAACATTCAGAGAGCGTGTTAGTCTTTTATAAACTTTTCTATGTGTATCTGGAAATTACATTCATTGATATCTAGCAATTTATTGACTCAGTTTCTCTCAACACTTACCAGTATTTATTTGTTGTACCCCTTTGGAACAAAGAAAAAATATGTATATTTCTAATTTTGAGACTTTATTCTCTGGTTCATAAGGAAAGCAAAATCGGTCTCTAAATTATACCTTATTTTTTAAATTAAAGGCAACATATATAGAGATACATAGATCGAGATTTCTAATCATCAGTGACCGTGGGATATGGGAGCTAGGGACACAGCTATGTCCCACTTAGAGTAGCTAAAGCTTTTCTTCAGGCTATCTTTACTCTGGTGAAAATGGGATTCTTGACTTTGCTCTGGAGAGGCACTGTCCTGCAGGTCAGGCTAAGATGAAGCAGAGTTCAAGTTATTAGAAGAGATTTCTAATGTAAATACTCAGAGCAAACATACCCAATTACGGACGTGAGCTTCTCAAAAGGGCCACACTTAGGTGTCTTAACAGTAGCCATGTGCTCAGTGTTGATGGCTAGCAAGTTATATATTCAAGGGTTACTAGGAATCTTTTTAATTTTCTTTTTTCCCTTATTTTTGCAAATGAGAATAGAAGGTTGCTCTAGAAATACTTGGAACAGAATGAAAATCTGATAGGATAAAACTATGAGTTACCAGGGCTGCAAAGGGGTATTAAGACATCTTTTACTATACGTGGCCTTTCTAGTGAGAGTCCTAGAAAATTGTAAGTTTACAACTTGAAAAGGAAAAAGGCCATGTATACATAAGACTTAAGAAGATTCCTTGCAGTTTTAACAACTCTGTAGAAAAGCAACATTGGGTCTATATAGGTAATCTTCCTAGCAAATGGTTAGTTGGGATGTAGCTCTTGACTCTGATCTAGCAGGAGGCTTTGACCGGACTCCAGAGTGAAGCCTTACTTCTCCTTCTCATGTCCTCTTAATTTTCTCTTTCTGTCTTGCCTTGGTTTCCCTCTCTGAGACTTTGAGCCCATAATCTTAATGGTGGATAATGTTCAAAAGTCTATATTTTAAAATGTCTTCGCTCTGAACAAGGATGCAAACATTGAACATCCAGACAGCTAAAATCTCAACCTATGATACCTAAGGATGAGATAAGAAAGTCTGATTTTGGATACTGGAGGAATCATCATCCTGTGGAAATTTCCATGAGGCAATATGGCGACCTGGGACAGCACACCATATAAATAAGAGAGTGTAATGAAGATTGTTATATTCAGTATTAGCAACAAAAACAACAGAGCCACTTTACTCATGAGATCTATGACTATTGTGATGCTAGCAACTGATTAAAACCTAAGTCAGCATCTGACCTAGATTGAACTTCAGACATGACACAAAGCTTTGCCTACCAGATGTGTATGTTTCATTTTAATAATGAAGGGCACAGGTTCTCCATGTGCTGCTATCAGAATATTGAGGGTCACTGTCCTTATCCCTTTTTTTATGTAGTCTTTGAGAATTTCATATGTGTACACAATGACATATGATTGAATTCACCCTATATTTTCCCTTCTAACTCCTCATGGATACCTTTTGAATTTCAAAGTCAGAGCCCTTGGGCTGTCATAAAACCCACTAATAGTTCTATACTGAGCATGTGGCAAAACATAAAAGAAAAATTCCAAGATGAAATCCAGTGTAGAATAAACAGTGTAAGGTTGCAGCCATGGAGTATATATGCTAACTGTGCCTAAAAATATGAAGACACTAAGTCAAACATGTAAATTTGTAAGGGGAACTTATCTTTGGATTTAGGAAGTTATGATATTAAGATGTCTCATTTATTTATTATTTCTTGTTTGAAGAGAAGTTTTAGAGCTTTACAGAATTTATAGGTTTAAGTAGTGTGTTCTCGGGATGTCACTGAAGCTAGGGAGTCTCAGGAGAAACAATTTTATTATATAATATTTTGAGTTCTCTCAGTCTATGTGATTAGATCTCTATCCACCCTGAGAACCTGTCAGCACACATGGGAGATGCTTATATTCTTGACAGGGAATCATTTGAGAAAGATCACATTGTCAACCCTTTGTAATGAGTTAAGGGAAGGTGCTTAGTTCTGCCTCCCTGGCAATTATGGAGACAAAGCAGACGACATTGTGACTATTTGAATTATAGACTTTATGATCCTTTAACCCCAAAGACATAAATGACTGGAACGTTAATGCCTTTCTTCCAGGAGAAGCATGAGTCACAAAGTCCCTGAATATTTTTCTTCTGAACTGTTAGAAATAAGAGTTTTATGTTGCCTTGAGTTGACCAGTCATTTCAGGCAGTCTGTGGCTGCGCCTTCTCTGTTTTGGTAGACGATAGACGATAGACTTACATTTGGTTCTGTACTAGAGCCATTTCTGTTTATAATCTACCAACCTTGCCACGGCTACCACAGCTTGTGAGCTTCTTAACTATTTACACACTGTAGAGACCAGATGCAGAAGAAAGCTGTGAATGTCCCCTAGCTTTCCAGAGAGAACTTATAAACACTATGTCTTATTTTGCCTCATCTAAGACACATGGCTTTTCTAAATGCAAACTTCCCAGTGCTGGGGCCGATAAGAATTCCTGTGACTTAGGGTCATTCTTATCAATACCACACAAGTCTACTTAGTAAGTGGTCCTAAGTTGCTGGTTAAGGCAAAGAACAAAGCCCCAATAATGAAAAGAAAATTGACATTTTTTTTTAACCTGTCCGGAATTTTCTGGGACACTTTGATGATGACTGCAGGCTTTTGCTAAGAAAACTTGAGCAATTTCACTCTTCAAACACATTCGTCATGAGAGACCATAAATCCCTTAGGAGGATAGACTTAGTCAGGGCTGGTATCTGTGCTCTTTTAGCACTTGGAGAACATCAGCCCAGGTCCTCTGTGTTTGGAAGTCTCCACTAAAAAGTCAAGTGTTACTCGGATGGGTTTGCCCTGAAAAAGGACCTGTTCTTCTGCCTGCCACTTTCGCTTCTCTTTCCAGTTCATGTTAGCCAAAACATGTAACGCTTTGGTTATTATGTGATACGGAGAGTTCCTTTTCTAGCCCTACCGATCTGGTTCTCTCTGTGCCTCCTGCCCTTTAATGTGCATCCTTTTTCTTAGATTTGGGGATTTTCTTCTATGAATTTATTGGGAATCTATTTCGTGCCTTGACCTGGATTTCTTCATCTACGCCTATAGTTTGTACATTTGGTTTGGTCCTTTTATAGTGCATTAGATTTCCTGAACTTCAGGTAGGCCTCCTACACCCATTCCCTAAAACTATGTGGTAGCAGTGTGGTAGGTAGGGTAGCTAATATACACATGGTATGAAGATGCTCTATGGGCCTAGTGGATTCCAGGAGTAGAGTCAGACTGGATGTGGTGGGCATGGTGGTTAGTAGGCAGGTGGGTGAAATAGGTTTGAGGGACATACCAAAAAATTCCCATTTGGATCCCATATGATGCCAAGGTGCAGTTGCAGAGGTGGGTACGGTGACAGATAGACAGGCACACTGGGCAGAATGGGTCTGGAGGAACTACATGGAGTTATGGGTTGGATTCTAACTAAGGCTTTTAAGAGCCAGCCTTAAAAGTCTTCTCTCAGGGTTCAAAAGAGACTGCAAGAAGTGAAAGAACAAAGATCTGAGGGCTATAGGAGAAGAATCTTACCACATGTTCTTCTTATGCATGTGCTCTTTATTGTCCTGCTGTACTGCAAAAGTTTCCAGCTTATATACACTCACAATTAGTAATTCTCTGGTTCTAGCCAGATGTAGGGTTAGACTTTTTCAGGGTCACAGAAATGGATAAAAGTTTTACACAAAGCAGTAACTGCCAGCTTTTCTTTATTGGTCAGAGTGGGAGTGGTTTAAGCTTCCAAGAACTTCTTAAAGGAAAAGAAGGTTAAGAGGGATATATATATATATATATATATATATATATATATGTGTGTGTGTGTGTGTGTGTGTGTGTGTGTGTGTGTATACACATATGTATGTATAAGGGAAATCTAAGAGGGGAATACACGTGCTTTGTGATTTTCTTAAATGTGACTAGGTAAATAAGCTAAAAGTTATAATCAGTGAAAATCAGGAACAAAGCAAGAATTTTTTTCAGTGTGCTGCTTTTCTCTGGTGGGCAGAGGGAGTGTTGGGTAACTAGTCAACATATGGAAATAACAGAGGAAGTGTGTGGCATTCGGTTTGTGTTAGTACTTTTACCAACTGTTAACTGGCTAAAAGGAACCTTTTGGCTCTAAGGATTACACCTTATGCCATCTCTCTGGTTAAATAAAAGCAGTGAGTTTCTTGCTTCAATAGACCTAGGTAAAAATAAGTGCAAAGAGTTAAGGATTTGCTTTAAGGTTAATGCAAGTTTGGCTTGGGACAGCACTTTCCTATCTGTTGGCAAAGTGAATCCTGGACACTTGTTCTCTATCTCTCTGAGAGCTATGGCTCAACAACTTTAGACATGCCATAATTCTTGTCTGTGGGCATCCATAAATGTCTCAATTGAGGTCTCTTTGTGTGGACTTTAACACTGATAATTGCAGGGGGCAGGCTTCCAAGTTTATACAAAGACCTGGTTGAGAAAGAGCATTGACTGAGATCACTTTCTTGCCACAATCTTGCATTGCTGGGGGGAATCACCCAGTATACCAGTGCGTAGGGGAAACTGTGCCCAGTAAACAATTAGCACACTGTAGTATTTGTGAGGGAAAAAATTCCCAAGCTCTTCACACAAGAACTCTGCAATGACTATAGCTAACATGTTCAGAAGGCAGTATTGTAACACAAATAAATAAATAAATGACCCAGAGACCGATATTGGGGTTGAAGCTTCAAACTGAGTATCAGAAAAGCAAAGCAGCCAACTAGCTCTCGTTTCTATCTCAGTCTGAATGGGCTGGTCCTGTCTGCACAAGCTCTCGCCAAGCCTCTGACTGTAACCTCTCCTCAGTGTGGCTGGAGAATGAATGCCTCTCTGAGACCTTGCTTCTGTCTTGTATATTTCCCTATTGTTGGGATTATAGGTGTGAGATATAATTCTCTTTTAGACTGATTCACTCTTGTGTAGATCTTGGTGGCCTTGGACTCACAGAGATCCATCTATCTCTTAATCTTGAGTCCTAGGATTAAAAGTGTGTACCACCACCTTCTATCTTCTGACTACTGGGATTAAAGGTGTGTACCTGGCTTCTATGGCTTGTGGCTGACTTTACCTTTCTGAATTCTCAATCAAGCTTTAATAAATCGAAAGTAATATACTGCTATACAGTATTTCTTAATACCTTGCTAAAAAAAAATAAAGGTCTATGAGATTATGAGATGTACCTCTCTGTTGCTCTCTGTTGGGTTGACCTCTGAAGTATGTGCTGAACTCTCACTGCACAACTGCAGTATTCCACTTGGTGTAGTGGCTAAAGGGACTGATAAGCAGGAGCGAAGGCAGAAGAGGTCTGAAGAGAACTGCAACTCAAAGGAATTGTGTCCCTATGCAGGTGGTTTGCAACGTTTCATTGACTTTTTTTTTTTTTTTTTTTTTTTTTTTGGTCATTTTTGGTTCTATCCTAGATCTCTAGGCTATCCAGCCTCTGGGTCCTGGCCCTCCAGTCAGTGTCAAGGATGGGCTCCCTCTCATGGTACGGGTCTCAAGATGGACCCATCATTAGTTGGCCAATCCGAAAATTTCTGTACCACTTTATCCCAGCACTTCTTGTAGACAGGGAAATTTGTAAGTCAAAGGTTATATGACTGGGTTGGGATCTCAGTCCCTCTACTGGAAGCCTTGCCTGATTACAAGTTACTCCTTGCTGTAACCCCTGTAAGTTAGTCAGGGTCTGCTTTATCAGATTGAGACCCTACCCAAGACATTTATGTAGCCACCCTACACTCTGATTTACCAAAAAGAAGGGCAAAAAAAAAAAAAAAAAAAAAAAAAAAAAGGATGAGAGAGCATTTCTTAGCTAATTTTTGAGGTATAATTTGAGCCACAAAATTCATATATATGGCTATTTCCAACATGTGTAGTTTACTATCTCTTGAGAAGACCATTGCTTAGCTGGGTGAGTCTTACTCTTCACAAGTATTTCTTTCTAGCAACCCCCATGCTGAAGTCTATGTTAAAATATTTTCCTAACCAATTTTCACTCTGCCTCATACTGATTCATCTTGAAATTATTTTCTTCAGTAAAGTCAAGAATCCCATTTTCACCTGGATAGAGATCTCTGAAAGACTAAGTCAGACCATGTAGAACTGGTCGTAACTGCCCCCATTGTAACCCGTGTATTGATTCTCTGGCAAAGGTGGAATGTATTTGTGATACATAGAGCTAAGCGTATTGTGACATTTATTAAATTATGATAGTGCAAGAACTTAGACTTACAGACAAAATTGAAATTACAAAAGAAGGTGCATGACAAATTGGTGTGTGAATTTGACAATTACACTTTAATTGTAAATATTTTAAAATTTACACTTAAGTATAAAAATTTTAGATACAATTATTTTAAAATATTTTAATAGTTTTTTGCATTTATAAAATAAGCTCATTGAAAACATTCAGAGCCTACCAGATGTGGTAGAACATATCTGTAATGCCAACACATGGAAACTGGAGGCAGGAGGATCAGTAGTTCAAAGTCACTATCACCTAAGTTTGAGGTTATCCTAGACTACACAAGACTCTTCTACCTATCAGGTATGTAAATATGCTGTAGTGAGAATATGTAGCAGAGATGCAATGTCTTAATTGTCTTTATTTTTGTTTCTTAGATGGTTTGAAGGCTTTAATTGGGAAGGCTTAAGAAAAGGCACCTTGACACCTCCCATAATTCCAAGTGTAAGTAGGCTTTTTTAGCTTATAAATGGTACACACTTGATGGTATTTTTCAGTCAACAAAGACTTGTCATTTTTAAAGTTTTATGGTCAGATTATAAAATATATAAAAACCATATTAAAATGATGGCATATTCTAAAATCCAAACATAATAGCAACAAATCTAAGAATAGTTATTGCATAGTGATCTACCCTTATCTTTTTAAAATCTTCATTGGAACTCAAATTCACTTTATCTATGAAGACAAGTTAGCATTTGTTGTGGTGCATGATAAGAATGTGTTTGTAGCTAAAAGAGTATACAGAATTTACAGCAACCACTTTCGGTGTTGCCTCATTTACATGTTCACACCTACCCCAGCACTTGAAGATATATATTCTTTCCTCCTTCTATTAATATCTGAAAGGAGGTTCTCTTTTCCTAATACAGTTTGTTTGGGATGGGGGAGGAGCATGCTGCTAAATAGCTAGTTTGCTACATGGACTGTGTATACCATATTAACCTAAAATAGACTTCAACTGAATGAAGCACACTGTCCCTGTTTAATACAGCATGCTGCATTTTAACAAAAGAGGGAGGGACAGATTTATGGTCCTATGAATTTTGTTTATATGCTTCAAATCTCTAGGATTAACTCAAGGGTCTTTGTATATAGAAACATTTTCCTTTCTTCTAAGATTTATTTCTTTATTGTTTGTTTTGTTTTATAATTCTGGAAACAAAAATGAAAATATTCCACTCATGTCTCACATCACTGATCCCAGCTACATTCACTGGGCCCTGTCTTTAGAATAAGGGTGTGGTGTTTTAATATGGTACAACAGGGACCTTGGCCGATTCCATGACAGGCAAGGGACAAACATGCCAGGCAGACAGAGCTTGAGTGGGAAGGTTTATTGGGGGAAGGGAAGGGAGTGGAGAAAGGGAAGGAAGAAGCGTGGGAGAAAGTGGGGAGCAGAAGACATGAAAAGTCCTGTCTCCCCCCTCAGAGGGACAGCAGGAAAGAGAGTGGAAGGAGGCAAGTTTGCCTCTTAAAGGGCCCTTTGTACCTGCATGAAGACTACATAGTGACAGAGAAGCCATAGGACCCTGGGTTAGGCAGGGTACTGCCTGAGTGCTTCATACCAAGTAACAGGGGATGGGCAGGCCAGCAAAATGCCTGGAACCCTAACATGGAGTAAGCTAGAAGGCCCAAATATTTCATGTAAATTTTCTCATCTTAATTTATCAAGGATGACTTTTATACACTAGAGATAGTTACAAGGGTTTTGCTTGATGCCCTGAAAACAAGACTATAGCCAACAAATATGGAAGAATTTTGCTCAAGTTGAGAGCAAATCTCTAAGCCTCCATTATATTTAGAATAAACGTATTTCTTATAATCCTTTCATTATACTTTTAAAAATGTAAATATATAAAATCCATCACATGAACTTCCAGGACCTATGTCCTGACTACTGCCTCCTTCTTTGGGTTTTATCCCATTCCACTCTCCCCTCTTATAGAGCAGTGATGGTGGCCAGTTTGTTAGCTTCAGAACATAGAACCCTCTTAGGACCATGGTGTGTCCTCTACCCTCTTTACTAAACAACAATTCTTAAGTTTAAATAATACTTTTGCAAAGAGATTATCTATAATCACTCTCATTTCCTTCGCACCTCATAATTTTCCTCATAGTGCTATGATTTTATAATTCCTAATAAATTTATGTGATTATTTATTTTACTTACACAGTTTATTACTACAATATAAATTCCTGAGGGTAAGAAGTATCCTGTTTCCATTCCTCAGAATTTCCCCAAATTTCAAGCAAAATATCCATCCAACAGTACATGTTCAAAAATTGTCACTGAATGAAGAATAATAAAAAATGCACTTAAGCCCAGTGTCAGGTATGGTGGCACACACCTTTAATCCTAGCAATCATACATTTTATTTCCAATACTTTCTAGGAGGCAGAATCAGGTGGATCTCTGGGAATTCAGGGCCAGCCTGATCTACATATTGAGTTTCAGGTCAACAGAGGTTACCCAGTCTCAAACCAACAACAAAATTATGGCACAGTAGAAAAAGAAAATCTACAAATTTGCATTATAAAAATGCCACACTTCCATAAACAGATTGAAATCCTGCCATTTGTAACCACGTGGATAGGACTGAAAATCTCTTTCATTGGTTGAGTAATTCAGACACAGAAAGGTAAAAGCAGTACACAAATCAGCCCCATGTCCAGTCCAAAAGCAAATTGCTCTTACAAAGGTTGAGGTTAGAATTTTGCTTACCAGATGCTGGACAAAATAAAGATGGCCATAGAGTGCAGAAAGTAATTGATCGTTAGCCATGAAGTTGGGTAGGAGCAGAAAGCAATGGTTTGCAATTGCACTGAAGCAGGGTGAAGAAACACAGTAATAATAGGGAACTTTACATTTCAAAACCTAAAAGAAAGCATTTTCAAAGTCTACATAGGAAAAAAATGTTCAAGAGACAGATATATTTAATCTGCTCTAAATATTCTTAAATGACTAATTGTTCGCATTATCCATATATATATATATATGTATGTATAATAAATTAATAACTATTCTTTTTAATAATGGAGAATAAAATCTGTAGCTCACAATTCTAACAAAAATATCAAAAGCCTTTTGTTCATTGTCTCATGTTGCAGGTTGCATCACCCACAGACACAAGCAATTTTGACAGTTTCCCTGAGGACAGTGATGAACCACCACCTGATGACAACTCAGGCTGGGACATAGACTTCTAATGTATTTCTCTTACCTGCTTCTGCCTTGCTGAAGACAGCTTTTTCTGAGACACAGCTGCCAGCAAACCTGAGGGAAAGAGAGAAGATTAGAGCTCGGGGTCACCATGATGCCTTTGATCGATGCTGCTCCAGTAACTACGGTGGCATTAGGACTTATCGCTTAGATTATGATAGTGCTCTTTACATGTTTTATGTTTGAACCTAAAATAGCAGTTGACATGGTGGTCCTGAAGCAAAGCCTTTCACCAGTAAAGTGATGTTTTCCATTGTTGCAATGACCTTGCTTGGCTCTGATTATATTTTGAAAGAGTGTAGGAAACACTTCAATCTAGTAGAAGAGTCTGTATCTTGCTAGAATTACCAAGAAGAATAGAGAATAATATATTCGGTACGATAGATGGCTGTGGTAAAGAACCTGGGCTATTCCCTTTCATCGGGGGAAGGGTGTGGAGCCTATAACGACTTCAAGCCTATATATAATTAGTACAAGGAGGACCACACATCTGTGGGTCACAGAGTTCATGTCAAACCAATGCTAGATGTTTCTGAGTTTCTTTCCTAGCTGATGACAAGACTGAATGTTACCTTTTCTTTCTGATAGATTCTAAAAATTGATCTGTTTAAAAAAAAAAAAAGCACAACTGCTATGGTTTTTGTACAAGCCTCCCATGGCAGGCACATATGTGTTTTCAGAGGATTGAAAATGTGCATGATAACTGAGAAATTGGCATGACAAAGTGGAGGGGGGGAAGGAATTCACAACACCATTTCATACCTTTAAAATATTTATATATATATATATATTGTGCTTAAAGATGGTCCTGGAAATGACTAGCAGCCAATTGGCTTTATTTATTACCTAACACCCTCAAACTGAGGCTTAAATTAGTCCCTTTTCTAAGAATAAACCCTTGGGGTAGGGATGGAATAGGGTGGGGAGGAATGAAGACCCATCCCAAAATAATAAAAATGAAAAGGTGCTATGTCTATCTTTCATCTGTAATGTCAGTGTCTGAACAGACGACACAGATTCTAATCATCATGTCTAGCCAGAGACTCAAGCATTTTTCACTAACTTTATTAAAAAAAAAAAATCCTGTCATGTCACAACACAGTCCAGGGCTCAGAGAGAAAGGATATTAAAAATGTATTTAAACTAGTCTCTTGTCTTAGGCCTGAACCAAAACTAACAAAATATAAATATATATGTGTATATATATATATATATATACATATATATATATATGTATATATATATATATATATATATATATATATATATATATATATATTCTGAAAGCATAAAGTCAGGTATTATGACTTACTATACTAAGGAACTTTGTTTATTTGAGATATGAGAGGAAAACAAAACCAGGCCAGGAATTGAGGACCTTTTCCCTGAATAAGTTTGTCAAAGTTAGGGGAGGTTAGAGAGGAACACAGGAGACTGGTTTCTCAAAACTGTGTTTTATCTAAATAGAGCAGAGATGTTACAACCTTGAAATTTCATGTTAGTTAGAAAACACAAGATTTGAAAATGTCAAGCCAACTGTCTTTTTCACACAAGGGAAAGAATCATCAAATTAAAACAAGCATGTTGTTGGCAGGCCAGTTGACTACTATTATTAAGTGGCAGAACTTTCCAGAAGCTTGGTTGGTAGGTAGCATTTTACTTATTCAGATAAATGTAAAACTGTCCAAGATGGCATCCCGATTTGGAAATGTGTATTAATAGAAGTTTGTTATTTTTCCAGTAGGGTTTTTTTAATGTAGAAATTCCTATAAAAATATTTCCATTAGATCATCATGGCCTACCCAATAAATCACATGGGCATTCTTTGAAATTTCATACTCAAAACTACTTTCAAACATGCTATGCTATCAAAATATTGAAAACATTGGAAGCCTAAAACTACTGAAAGTATATTTAATTAGGGTAAGGTTCAATTAAAACTTTGATCCTGATATTATTACCACTGTGTTACTAAAATCCTCCCCTTCATAAACAGTTTCTCAAGATTACTAGAGTCTCCTAGAGATCAGTGTATTTCAACAAACTAAATGATATAAAATTAAACATACCAGGTTAAAATTCAGTTATTCCTGAAGGTTTATTTATTTGTTTAACTGATTTTTAAATAACATATAATTCTAACATTATAATCAGTGTTCGATATTTTTTGTTGCAAGATAGTGTGGCTTGCAAGGATGTTACATTTTCGTCTCTCTAATTTTTCAAATATCCACAAATCCCCAGGAATTTGAACAAACCTTGTATTTTGGGACTTGGGTCCGAGGCTAAGACAGTTTATGTGCATATATGGGTTCTATGAAGAAGAAAGGAGTTGCTTTCAGCACAATGTGACTGTGGGCTGTTTTCCACTTGTGATACATCTTTGTTCATTTCATCCACAGCATTAATGAGAACGTCCAACACAATCACAAGAGATAAAGGTGAATTCTCTCTTCCAAGAATTGCTAACAGAAAACATTCATCAGATTTTCAACATGAATTTTAAGGATTTAAATCTTGTCTTAATGAAGACACTAGGGCTATAATTCATGGTCAGCTTCATAAACCACATATTACTCTCTGGACTTTTCCATGCCCCCTGGTTTCTGCTTTTTTTTTTTTTTTTTTTTCCTTGCACTAAAGACCATCTGGATAAACTAGCATAGTGCCAACTTGTTTGATTTGCTAACTGACTTTCTTACCGATTCTTTTGTGTGTGGGAAATAGGGCTTTCTGTGTGTCTTAGAACACAGAAAAACAGCAAACTGCCAAGGAAAGGACATCACAATATTTACTTAAAGTGAATACACTAGAAAAATGTGAGTTTTGGATAATTTGTTAGAGTTGATTTTTATACTTACCATCTTCTTTATTATTTGACTATGAATCAGATCCATGTAACATTTAAAACAAACTTATTTTTATTATAACTCTCATAAGTCATAGGTTTTTTTTCTTAAAATTAGGGAACATACATGTGAATTACACATGTAGAATAATAAACAACTGAACCCTTCTCACTTCATTTCCAAATGATAGACCTGACGGTGAACCTAAAGAAGTCAGCTACCACATTGAACACAGGGGTATTAAACCCGACTTTATACAGTAGAGGTATCTGTGCATTTTCCACAACATTTTCTTTCACAGTAAGACCACAATGAATATTTATGTAAATAGATATTTTTGGGTGATATTTTGTGGTACATAACTTTCTTTAGTGTTTCACAGCATTATGATTTCATTTTATTTGTATTAAATAACGTTTTTAGGTCCAAGTAGACTTGAATGAACGTCATAATTGTTAGTATTATTGAAATTTATGTCACCAGTGCTGTCACTCATCTGTCCCATAGTTTAGAACATGACCTGGCTATCTGGCGTTGTTGCAAGTGCCTTAAACTCATGGCATCTTATTAAGAAAACAAATTTGGTGTTATGCTGCATGACAAAGACAAACACACCTCAAAATGTTGTCCTTTCTTAGCTTGCTGCGTTTTACAGTTCTTTCTGCTGACGATTTATAAGCTTTTATTATATAATATTGATGAATTACAGAAATGATGAAGTTGTTATCTTATTTCTGTTCAATGTACCAGAGCTGTGTGTCTGTTCATGAGATACAGCGTCATTTCTGTGAAATGTATAAATGTATGTGCAGGTCAAATTACTATATGACATACTATCAGTCTGTATACAGGTATTCCTGTTTTGCTCAGCTGTGCAGACTCAGTAAATTAAAAAAAAAAAGTAGTGCAGTCAAATCCTAAATATATCTCATTTTATAGACTTCATTAACAATGGTCCAACCCAACAGAAAAATTAGAAATGACTGCTCACCACACCTCGTTATGAAACCAATGATGAAAATGTACCTTGGTGCACCCCTCAACAAAACAGGATGTTTTCTCTGAGTTCTTGTATATGCAAATCTTGTATAAGGCAAGTTTTCAGGAGACCTTGAGAGCAAACTGTTGGAAGTATGTTGTTAGCCCTCCTCCTTTTCTACCCCCCGCATCAACAGACAGAGCTCTGGGACCTTGACCATGACTCAGAGGTTTGGGCTTTCTCAGTAAAGGGACATTTCTTTAAGCGTCATCTATCAAGTTTATTTCAACGTATGATGTTTTTTCAACTGGTCAGTTCTTTTGTATTCTTACAGCTATAGTTATTTGATTGTCCTCTTACAATTTGTGCTACATGAAAGAGTCTTTTGTTAGAATGCAACAAACTGTCATCTAATGGTCACTGGCCACTTGCACTCTTTTGATGTAGATTAAAAACTTTTTCATAACTTAAACCTGCTTTGATTTGCTCTGTGTTTTCCCTGCAGCTGTAATTGCAGAGTGCCTGTTGGATACTTTATATAGTTGAAATAAAAAATAATTACTTTTGAACTTACTTGTGCTTAATTCAAGACGAGTCAAATAATAGAATTAGCATGGTACCATACTGTGCTTGAGATGTCAATTAGTCACTATTAACAAAGTACAAAACACTCACAACCCAAGCATCTTACATGAAGTAGCAAAATAGAAAAGTGACTCAATGATTCATCTTTAAAAAGTCAATGGGAATAATATTAGGCCATCCAGTGTGAAGAGTGAAACAATAGTTTCACATCAAATAAGAAACATTTGGTATGTAAAACACTTTCCTGAGTCTTTGCCTCCTGAATCCTTCCACTAAGCTTCATATAAAAATAATGCTACTAATAAATAGATTTTGAGGACAACATGGATGAAAACACTCGCTTCTCTGAAATGAGGATAAGATGCTCTCCTTGCTCCTAACTGCATAAAATGACTAACCCATTAAAGCTAGCATAGGAAGTCCCCCAAATCAACTGCTTTTCTCCCACTGACATACATTGCTGGTGACAGTTCCTGAAAACCCCTTAATAAAAACTAGATATCCAGTCCAGTTACTTTCTCAGACAGAGAGTGAAAACATCTGAATGAAATGCCATTTTAGTATTAGGATATTAATCAGTAATTTCATTTCTTATGAAACGAGAAAAGTAACATGAATTTCCATTATCCATCCAGGTTTCCTACTGTAGTTCTATTAGTGGTCTTACTTGGTCCCTAAAAGAAATTCTATATTTTAAATAATTCACCAATATAGGGGCAGTGTGCTGTGACACTCCTGCTTATGAACGAGACAGAGGTAGAGATGGCTGCTCCGGCACACACACTATCATGTTGCATGTAAAGCGCAATAGATGTAAGTCACCACATAGTTATTCACGGGAGTCAGTTAGAGTCAATACATCAATATGCTAAAGAAGAATCACCTAATATTTCAAGATCACCCTTCAGATTGTTCTCAGCCTTGAATGTACCTACCAGTACTAGATTAGTCACCATGAACAGTACATGGGAGAGATGAAGCCTCTGATCTTTAAATCTTGACATCTCCATTAAAGTGTGGAGTCATGGTGGAGCAGAACAGTCCTCATCATGACAGCCAGGAAGTGGAGAAAGGGGCCAGAGTGAAATGTAGCCCCTAAGGAAATGCTTTAAGTGCCTACTTCCTTCAACAAGGTCTCACCACACAATGCTTACCACCTCTTTAATAACTCCATCATAGTTTGGACCTATGAAGAGACCATTAATTCAATCTTTAGGTCAGAACCTTCAGAGTGGAACAGTATCTGGAGATGTCCTCACAGATATACCCATATATATCCTTTATTAATTTCCTAGGTTCTTCTCAAATTAAATCAAACTAACAAGACTTAACTATCACATGTATATAATATAGAACAGCCACCACACACACATACAAAAAATTCTTCTTTCTGAGTCCTATTTAAAGTTGTTTTTCTGCATTCAGAAGATTTTTCCTTTTGAAGATACAAGCTTTCTATACAGTAGAGTTTACCTGTGACAGCTCTGTTTTTCAGCCAAAATCAACCTATGGAGGAAATGATGAATTCATTCACATGCCCATTAGCAAAGTCAAACAATTCAAGCCTCACCTTCAGTAAAAGGAGGAAAAGAAAGGAGAAGGAGAGAAGGGACTGAAGAAAGAGGAAAGGGAAAAGAGTTAAGTCGAGTTCCCACAGAACCCTAGAACACCAAGAAGAAATCCAATCAGAAAAGAATTGGTTGTCACCAAATCAATTATGCTGCCAGTGCATCAATGACACATCTTGCCTGGTAGATTGATATTGTAGTACACGATGTCCACAGCTAAATGTTACTGTTGATTCATTCTTACTCCCAGCAGTCTGACTAGTACCTTCCAACACTATGAACACTACTCAGTGGGGAAGGAAATTTCTAGCCCTAGGCTCTAGACTGATAATTCTGATGTAACTACAGAAGCTTCAGTATAATCTACTCCACATATAAGGAGTCTAAAAAGAACCCCCCCCCCCAAAAAAGCTTTTTTAAAAGTATCTGTAAGCAAGGAAAGCTGGTGGAAATTCTACTATCATGTGAACACTGTGAAACTTCCAGGAAGGTCACTGGGATTATAGGACTCCTTAAGGAGTAAGGTTATCCAATATATTTGTCCTGCATCATTTCAGTTTTGTGCATAAAGCAATTAGGTTAACACTTCCAAAACTGAAGAATGATGATCTATAAAGATGCTCAAACCATGGCTTTTGTGGAACCACTATTGAAGGAGTATTAGTCTGGCATGTTAAGGATGAATATTTTTCCCATAGGACCCTGATTCTTGAACTAATGTGTTACGGAACATTGAGTAATTGATTTTCAGTAATAATTATTTTCAATTTTGAGATCATAATAGAATTACATCATTTCTCCCTCCCCTTTCCTTGCTCCAACCCTCCCATATAGTCCTCCTTGCTATCTTTCAAATTCATGGCCTCTTTTTGCATTAATCATTGCTACATGCACACACACACACACACACACACACATGCACAGCCCCCACACACACATGTGCGCACAGTCCTACCCAGCTGTGAGCCTTTAAACCATAAGAATGAAAAGCATGATAAGATACTTGGTGGACTCAGTTGTATAGTAGTGACACTTCTATGTTGTGAGCAACCAACAGCCATCTGATAGAATTAAGGCCCACTCAACAGAAGGACATCTATGCCTGGTACTATCAACTCAGCAAACTGCCTGTGGCTGGTGAGGTCATGGACCCTAGAGAACAGCCTATTACTGCTACTTTCCTTAAATGGTATACTTTCTGTCAGGAAACAGCCGACCTGTTCGAGTGTACCTGAAAGGGAGAGTAAGGATTAAGGAAAGAGACAAAAGACAGAGTCAGGAGGGCTCTCAGTAAATATTGCAACAACTCTAAATTTTACTTTACAAGCCTTTTATATACAAACCCTAAGGTGAGGGCAAAAGACTTCACTACCATGATACAAGGAACAAACAAATGTAATTACTTCCTTAATTTTCAAAATGTCTAGTAACCATGCCTTAGATCAAACATCCTGCTATCTGACCTTGAGGATCAAGACATCTAATAACCATGCCTTAGATCAACTATCCTGTTATCTGACTTTGAGGATGAAGAATCGATTTGAACTCTCTAACCTTAAGTCAGGATGGAATGGAGTCAAACTTGTGAACTCCCACAAATTCCGAACTGCATTCTATTTCATTTTACCCAAAGATAAACATAGCTCTCTCCTCTCATCAAAGAAGTTTCTTTCTGTCACCAACGGGATAATTACAGAAATCTGTAATGGTCAAAATACAAGGAACAACTGATTGCGGGGCATCTAACATGATGGGAGATGTCATTTCTGTAAATATGTTTTTCTTACTGGCTAATGAATAAAGCACTGTTGGCCAATAGGAAAGGGAAATAGGCAGGACTAGGAGACAAGGAGGAAAGAGGAAGTAGTAAGGAGGAGTCAACATGGAGAGACTAGGGAGAGCAGACACCGGCCCCTGTCCCCGGTAAGATGAGACCACGTGGAAATAATTTGGTTAATAGAAATGGGTTAATACTTAAGACATGGCTAGCCAATAAGAAACTAGTACCTGGCCAACAGCATTATATCAAATACAGAGTCTCTGTGTGTTATTTGGGGATGGCGTGGTGGTGGGACCAGCGGCAGGAAAAAACTTTCTCAAACACTAACCCTAACTTACTCATTTATAGCACAACACCTACAGGCTTAGGGAATATCATGGAAGATGGGGTGGAGAGACTGTAAGAGCCAGAGGACCAAGAAGTCTTCTGTGAAATAATGCCTTCCATATATGATGGGGACACTACATCCATGAACTCTCAACAATATGCTCACCTAAATAAGACCAGTGCAATGACAACACCAGTTGGATAGAGCAAATCTTACATGGCCCAACCTAGAGGAAGGCTAGCATGGGATGTCCTTCTGTATTCTTTGAATATTTGCTGCTTTTATTGGTTAATGAGTAAAGCTGTTTGGGCCTATGGCATGGCAGAATATAGCTAGGCAGGAAAGAAAAACTAAATACAGGGAGAAAGAAAGCAGAGTCGGGGAGACACCAGCAGCTGCCAGAGGAATTAGATGCCAAGTCATTTCCAATAAGCCACGGGCCCCATGGCAATGCACAGATTAATAGAAATGGGTTGATTTTTGTGTATTTTTTATTGTTTATTTGTTTTGTGCTGCTCTTAAAATAAAAATATTTAAAATTCCTATAATGAAAAAAACAAAAACAAAAACAACAAACTTTAGGCCCTGGAGCTTACAAATCTGGCCACCATCCTTCTCTAACTCCTTCTATTATTAGCATTATTAGCAGCAGAGGGCAGGGAGATAGTTCTCACAGAAGGCTAATTAGCTTTCTGCCTTTATCACTTCCTTACGCTTTAAGTCCATTCACAGATCAGCTCAACCCACAAAACTCCTGAACCTTGCAAAATGCTGTCCATTCACTTCTCAAGCTCCGCTTACATTGACTGCAGTTGCCTTTCTTGGAAATAGAGCTATTGGGTACAATAGCTTTTGGAGAATGGGAACACATGGTTCAAGCCAAAGATGTGGGCACAGCATAATGAAGTTACCAGTGAGAAGCCAGGCCAGGTAGTGAAGGCCTGTATTTACAGAACTTAGAAGCTGAGGCAGGAGGATTGCCAAGTCAAGACAAGTCTGAGCTATATGGCAAGACCTCAGGTTGAAAAAAAAATCTTTATGGAGGTCAATTTACTTTAAAAGTATTCTTAGAAACATAATCTAAAGCATAAGATGAGTGCACTGAGATCTAATTTTATGATTAGCACTTAAGTTATATTTAAATTTTGGTAGACTATAAATGTGCTGAATGCTTAAAAATGTTATTTCTCACACATCTCTCATCATCCCTTATTCTTTAAAAGAAATCTTAATGGTGGGCACAGACGTATTACCTTCCTGTATTTTTATAAGCCTCCTGAATAATAGTCTCTTTTTGAAAATGAAAAATTTGAAATAAATATTTTCTCATTCAGTCAAATTGCTTTAATTTTAAAAATGCTTTATGAAATTATTGATATATTATGAACTTTCCTAATATGTTCAGCATGTGGCATTTATAATCTGAAGAGCCTAACATTTCTTATCCAGGAATGTGAAATTCTGGGGTTTGCAACTTGAACCTAACTGAACAATCATGCCCTGAGAACCTGGGTGCCAGACCTCAGCTCTTTCGTGTCTAAACTATGGTGTAGACACTATCAGATGCTATTCTACTATGTGAAGATTCAAGTTATTCCATGAACAATCTATTGTGTGGACTATCAAGAGTGCGAGGATATTTAATTTTGACAAGTTTTCAATGTGAGAGATGAAGTTACAAACAACACGGACCTCACTTCTCCCAAAGAACTTTTAGTAGAATTCCACCAGGGGGCAGCAGAGGAACGGAATTGCTCCTTCTAGGAGCTGTAGTAAGGAAGGACTCGGGTCCCTTGAAGTTATCTTCCTGTGAGTCTCCTTTCCCCCTCTGCACTCCCTCTTTTAATTAACCCCGATTTATTTGTCCGTGAACTGACACCGAGGACCCACAGCAGCAGTGTAGTGTGAAGGGATTTGCGCCCAGGTCAGGGCTTCAACGGGATTACGCTGATGAATTTGCTCAACACAAAGTCCACAGAAGCAACAAACCCAGCGCCCTGTGATGCCACCTGGCTCAAGGCTGATTAGGAAGGGGGACCCTGAGCCTTTTGATCTTCCCTCATCAAAGAGTTTTTAAACAAGCTTCATTTTACACTACTGTAAGGTGGCGAAGGCTTGGGACTGCAGTGAGCGCCCTGAACCTAAGCAAGCACTCCAGCAATGCGGGTTCATGACTCACCCTGGCGGGAAGGGGATGGAGCCACAGTCCTGAGCTCTTAGACCCACGCAAGGGTGAGAAGCCTTGCTCCAACTGCCCACCCGAAGTTAGTTTCTTGCCTACACCTTGATTCCAACAAGGTCCCAATACAATTTGCTAGCTGGAAATTTAGAGGCCGTTAAGATGTCGCACCTCTACAACATTGCAACCATCTGGGGATGAAGAAACAAAATGAATTCATTCATCCATTCTCATTCACTCATTCCCTTCACCCTCCTTCTCACCGCATCTTTTAGAAAAATCAAGTAGTGCCTAATTCACTAAATTTCCAGAATCTTAGTTTACACGATAGATTCGTCTAATCAACAAGTTCCGGGAGTTCAAGGCCCTGGGCATTGCTCAGTAAAGCCTACAGGCTTCCTGAAAGACATTTAACCTGAAGACAAAAGTTCTTGCTCTGGAATGCTCAAAGACAATTTTTAAAGCCAGAAGGGGGCTCCCTTGGCTTCGCAGTGTGACATTTACAAATGAAAAGAAAGCTAGATCCACAATCAGAAAGGGGCTGTGGTCACCCTGAAGTGTCCAGTGCTGAGCTCAGGCCCTCATTTCCAGTGTGGTACCATGAAGCCCATTTGGTCACAGTCCTTGGAGTATGCCAGTATAATAAAGGGAGTAGTAACAGGAACCTAGTGACACGGAGGAAAGTGTAGCCTTCTCTATATCCAGTGGCTTCGTACCCTGCCTTGCGCTGGCACCACACTATCTTTAAGGCTAGAAATACTGAGTTCACCAGGTGTTACTACTGGGCAGCTGGACTCCTAGACTCTATCCATCACAGACCTTTCTGAGTGTCAGGACCTCCAAAAATACACGGGCAGATGCTTAGCTTAGGTACCATTTTTACCAGATTTTAGTCAGACTTCCTTGCCTTCTGATCTCCATACTGTTTACATTTTAGTGGCCCCAGGACCATCTTCTTAGCTGGGTTGACAATCCCACTACCCTGAGGCTGGATTTAGATAGGCTGGCCATCTCTATGGACAGAATAAAGGTAATCACGCTGAACTCATTTGCTCCTCTTGCACTACAGAGAAAATCTGTCATTTCAGGGGCGTCCAACCACAGGTCATGTCTGAAAGTTCTTCGTCTTTTGTAACGAACACAGAAACTAAGACCTTTTTTTAAATTGAAGGAGAAAGTCATAGTTTTATTAAACACCAGGAATGGGAAATCCCTGTTACTAATTCAAGATTGGCACCCAGGAAGATGTTGGCAGTATCCACCATTTACTCAATGTTTTCTTCCTGAAGCAAAAATTGAATGTTAACAGACATTCCTTTGGTTTGACAAGTAGAGAGAAGGAATGAAATGTGGAGGGGGAGACGGAGGGAGGGAGGGGAAACAAGGACCCCAAATAATGAAGGTGGGAAAGTAGTTTGAAAATAGCCTGGTGTCTTGTTGTGTTTCTCTAAATATTATTTGTCTGTTTGTCTTGTGGATTAAAATGATCAGTATTTGATGCCGGATGGCACGCCTTACTCCATCCCCGAGTTACACAGTTTGATTCCACTGCGCCAAACTTCTCTCCTAGTTTTAAATTTAATAGAAAATATTAACTCTTTTGCAATTCCTGTGGTCATATTAGACTATATGCAACAAGAGGCACAGTTTCTTCCAGAACAAAGCAAACAACATTGAATAGATATACCCACCACTCCTTTACCTGGTTGCAGATCTCCAAAATGCCTGAGTCTAACCAGTATGTACCAAGTATAATCTACTTAAATAGCAAAACTGAGCCTGATATGGTAACTACACCTGCAACCCCAACAATAGAGGGGGTGTTGATAGAAAAATCTCAAGTGCAGGCTACTCAGTGAGACCCTGCCTTAAAATGCAAAGAACCCAAAAGCAACAGCATAGAAACCAAACCGAGCCACAAAAAAAAGAAAAAGAAAAAGAAAGAAAACAGAAAACACACACACACACACACACACACACACACACACACACACACACACAAAACCCTCCTGTATCCTGATAGTGTGTTTATTGTGTTTATTGGGTTGCTGGGAGACTAGAAGGAGTCTGCTTTCAGCGTACCAGAGAGATGCTCTTCATAAGCCCTGTTGAGTGTTCTTTGGCACTGAAGGAGCAGTAGACATCTCTTTCCATCTTTACCTCTTGATTTTGACAGCTGGGAGTAAGCTAAATCAAGGCAAGTATTCTCAAATGAAGACTAATGCTTCACTGAAACAGGCAAGTCTCTCCTGCATCATTTCTCCCCCTCTGCCATTCGTGAGTTCACTTTTTCTTTTCCTAGGTAATTCGAATGTGAATATTCCAAACCATTTGTTTCTTACTGCAGCACACCAACTACGATGCTTAGCACACTGTAAGAGACTACAAATGTGGACCTATCTGCACCTTTGGAAGGAGCATAAAAAGTAAGGAGTACCACAGTTTCATTTGTGGGCCAAGTTCTTGATGAGCTAAGTTCTGTTCATTAAGATGCTGTATATTAATTGGGGGACCATCCATTAGAATACTGAGGAAGGGCCGGGCGTTTAGTGCACCATTTATGTATTTCTAGAGCTATCTAAATAGGGTAACAGGACTGGGGAAATATCTTTTTACTTTTCAAATAGACAGGGCATTCACTACCTACTGTCCAGTGTCATGTAGATTTAAGTTGAAAGACAACACATTCATCATTGACGTTGCTGTCAATGTGCTGAATGTGATAATATGGTCCCTAAGGCCTCCTCCCTCCTTACTCTTCTGTCCCATCCTTCCCAGTGTCTCAGAAGATTTCAGATCCACTGAATGGTATGTCTGTGTGGAGCCGGGGAAATTTGTTTTATTATTTACTTGATCACCTCCCATTGCTTCTAATGTTCACATTTTAAACAAAATGTTAAAACTTCTTTTTCCAGTTTTCTAACCATCTGTAGGTAGCCAGCCTTAGCTACACCACTGTACATATTCTTAATAAAAGCCAGAGAGACATGTAGGATTCAAAGCATGTTGAACTTTCAATAAACCACAGGAAATTCCCCAAAGTAGATCAAGTTTGGGGTCAGAGGGGACATCATCGCATATAGAGGCAACATTAAAAGTTGCTTAGACGACACTTGAAGATGACTTCTGAAACTTACCAAACCAGAAAATAGATATTTTTAAATGTTCATTTTTAATATCCCTCCTCACTCAACTTCAGAATTATATTATTTGTTCAAGACTGTCATTGGATGGGACTGGAGAGATGGGTCAGTGGTTAACAGCCTTGGCCGCTCTTGCAGAGGACTCAGGTTCAATTCCCAGTACCTACGTGGCAGCTCACAACTGTCTGTAACTCTGGATCCAGGGGATCTGATACCAATGGACATAAGATAAAAGCTAAATAAATAATAAATAAATAAAGACTACAATTTGCTATTTGAGGACTCCCCCAAGAATGAATATTAGAGATAGGGCAGTGTATAGAACAATTCTATACAGTCCAGAAGTTAAGAGACTACAAAAATGCATTGCTTTCCACCTTCTCCAACAGTGATTTCCAAAAACCTCTTTCTTTCCAATCTTACACAATAGTTGCTTATTTTCTCACAGTTATCAATCTGTTCCTAAATGTTATTAGTGTACATTTCTCTTGTTATATCATGACAACTGTCTCTTTTAGCATTGCAATGATTGGAACAAAGAATTTGACTTCTGTTATCTCAATAAATTACCTCTAATTTATAAGCCCAGCATCTTTACACAGTGTTGTTTCTTATTTCACACACTGGTTGAAACCACTACAAATTCGTTGTCTGCTTTATCCAACACTCCTTTTCCATGAGGCAGTCTATTATCTCCCTAGAGAGTTACTCCTCCTGTCCGTCCCATCTTGGCCTAGGTTTGATTTGGGATCAAAAGCAAGCCTTCTCCCGCTCAGCGATACGAAACACTAATGAGGAAGTCGGGAGCTAAGCCTTGGGGGTTTCTTATCTTCTTCTATTAACCCACCGCTGGGAACCGGGAACCGGGAAAAGAGGACTCACTGGGCTCAGGGACCCTGTCCGCTCTGACTCGGGGCCACTTTGATCTCACATGTCTGCTTAATCAAGTTCATCTACTGCTGGGCCTGACCAAATTCAAAGAACCACATTAAATAGTTTGATTATCGAGTGCCCATTTTCCTCTTCCCTCCACCCCTGATCTAATTTCCAAAAGCCAGTCTCTCGCCTCTCCCTCTAAACTCACCATCAAAAGCGAATTAGTTCTTCCCTTGGTATCCTCATTTGATGTGCAAATTTTCTTGTCTTTGCACATTTTTTTCTCCTGGTGTGTGTGCGGGGAGGGGGGAGCAACTAGACAAACTTAAAAGACAAGAACCTCATTTGCAAATGGCAACGCTAAAGGGTTAATCAGCAACTCTTAGGAGCCACCTGGCCCTTTCACAAAGCCTTTCGCTGACTGCTTGAGTTGTGTTTAATACTGAATATTAGTTGCCTGCACAAAAAGCGTGGGCAGGCACGAGGGAAGAAAAGCGGTTTTGTATATTCTATCACCTTTTAACTCTGAAAGTATTTCAGTTGAAATAACCCAAGCTCGCAAAGCGCTCCCTCCCGCCTTTTTTTTTTTTTTTTTTTTTTTTTTTTTTTTTTAATTAAAGTTCAGGCTAGGCTCTGATGCTCTGATAACCGACCACTCTTAGGTGAGCTGGACAAGGAGGACTATAGTGTAAGGGAGGGGCGAGAGGAGAGTGTCAAAGTCCTCCCTGCTTCCGATACACAAACACTCCCCCTCCCAGCTCCTCCCAAAGCTTTGAAATCCCACCCCGGCTTTGTTGTCTTCCCCGAGGGGCTGGGAAGGCTCGGAGCCCTAGTATAAAGGCAGCCTGAGGTGGCTTGTGGCTGCGCAGAGCCCTGAGCCCAGCAGCAGAGACTCCGCCGGCTAAAGTTCCGCAGTCTGGACTCTGCAGCTACTGTGCAAAGTGGTCTCTTTTTTCCGGACTTTCTCCAGCTCGTGTCCTTCTGAGATGACGGTTATGTGTGCAGTGGCAGCTGTCCGGTTCTTGGTCTTGCTAGCAGCGATGGCGTTTTGCAGCCTCCCTTTGCTCGAAGCCAGCGCCACCTTGAACTCGGTTGTCATCAACTCCAATGCTATCAAGAACCTGCCCCCACCGCTGGGTGGCGCTGCGGGGCAGCCGGGCTCGGCTGTCAGCGTGGCCCCAGGAATTCTGTACGAGGGTGGCAACAAGTACCAGACTCTTGACAACTACCAGGTGAGAGGGGTATGGGGATCCAAGGATGCTGTGGTCCCGAAGGGGTCTCAGAGAAGAGGGTGTGCAGTATCCTAGGTGTGTGTGATTGAGGGTGTGTTTGGAATCACTACATTGGGAGCAGTGCGCTTGAAGAGTTTTTGAAGAGGAAAATAGGGACCGTGAAGGTGTGGGTACCAGGATCCTGAGTTGCTCACCACTCCGCTCCCTTCCCACAGTCCTACCCATGCGCAGAGGATGAGGAGTGTGGCACCGAGGAGTACTGCTCCAGTCCCAGCCGCGGAGCTACGGGTGTAGGCGTGCAGATCTGTCTGGCTTGCAGAAAGCGCCGGAAACGCTGCATGAGGCACGCTATGTGCTGCCCTGGGAATTACTGCAAAAACGGTAAGTCTTGGACTCTCCTTTAAGCCTTAACCGCCTAGCCTTTGAGCATGCAGGAATGAAAGGAAGCACTCTGGCTCTGCCAAAGCCAAGGCACCACCTGCAGACCGGGTTTATCATGCAAGAGTTGCTTTCCCAGATACATCTTCACTGGCTTGTGTTTGAGGCCTTGGAAGTCTAACTTCCTCTGCCTCCCTAGGTGATCTAAGACACTTTACATCAGAGTGGGCACTTCTATCGAACAATTATCTTCAGTGAGCCTTCAGGACACTCGAGAAAGAGGGAAAAAAAAATCATTCTGAAAGGATTACCTAGCAGGCCAGCCTCGACATTTTTTTTTTTTTTAACCAGTTCCATTTTTCTTGCGGTGACTCGTGGCTTTGACAGACTCTCAAAGGCCTCTGGATGTTAAAACTGTTGTCAGCAGGGGGCTAGAGTGATTAATCTCTGCTGAGCAGATTTTAAAAGAGATCTCTGTATTACTTAACATCCCTAGCTCTCCGCCTTCCTCCTCCCCTCCCTCCACCCTCAGCTACCTTCAAAGAAACACATCCCCCACAACCACAGATCCACAAAATGTTAATGTCTCAAAGAAGTGTCCAGAAATAAACTCACAGGGTGGCTAGCTTCCTAGGGCACAGCAGCATTCCACGGTGAACTCACTAAATCTCTGTAATATTGAAATTACACAGTGAAGTAACGGGCGGGTGAGATTGTAGTCTTTCGGGCAGTTGGAACTGCCTTGCCCAGATAGCACCCGAAGCACAGAAGTTATTTTAAGATTAATTTTTAGGTGACTATATTTCTTTTTTTTTTCCTACCCCAAGAGGTTAATATTAAGATAGACAGAAATATCACATCACTGCTGCCACCACCACAATTAGTGGGAAAGCATTTTCAATGACTTTAGTGGGGTGTTCCTTATGGTTGAACAGTGCACTTCTCTATTGGGGCGGGGCGTGTTGAACAGAAAGGATTGGCTGCGGTGAGGTATCTCACAGTACTGTCCCCATAATAGACTGCTCTCATCATGGCTATTAGCAGCAACACCTTACAGTAATAATAGTAATTAATCACTATCTCTGGCTTCCTTAGGAATATGCATGCCTTCTGACCACAACCATTCACCTCGAGGGGAAATTGAGGAAAGCATCATTGAAAACCTTGGTAACGACCATAGCACCTTGGATGGGTATTCCAGAAGAACCACGCTGACTTCAAAAATATACCACAGCAAAGGTAGGGAAAGGCTTTAGGACTCAGCGCCCCCACTGAGCATTACCAGAAGAGCATTTAGAGTTCTCTTAAGTAACTTAGGTAAATTCTCTCAGTAACTGCCATTTTCCTTCTATCTCCTCCACAGGACAAGAAGGTTCTATCTGCCTCCGATCCTCAGACTGCGCCACGGGGCTGTGTTGCGCGAGACACTTCTGGTCCAAGATCTGTAAACCTGTCCTCAAAGAGGGTCAGGTGTGCACCAAGCACAGGAGGAAAGGTTCCCATGGGCTGGAGATATTCCAGCGCTGTTACTGCGGGGAAGGACTGTCATGCAGGATACAGAAAGACAACCACCAAGCCAGTAACTCTTCCAGGCTCCACACCTGTCAGAGACATTAAACTGACTGTCCAGATGTGATGGACTCCTTTACCTAATATATGCTGCGAAAGCCTTTATGATTTGTCAGCTCAATCCCAAGGATGTACAAATCTCCTGTGTAGAGCTAAGCATTCCGATAATACCTTCCAAAAGTCCGGAGTGTGAGGACTTTGTTTCTTGATGGAACTCATCCGTGGTTGCAGTAAATTACTGTGTTGTAAATCCTCAGTGTGGCACTTACCTGTAAATGCAACAAAACTTTTAATTATTTTTCTAGAAGTGCTGCATTTGTCTTGTTTCTTTAGCATGTAAATTTTTGTACACATTGATTGTCTTGACTCATAAATATTCTATATTGAAGGACTTTCAGCTTCTAGTTCCTAAGTGTGCAACCCTTTCTCCTTTTATTTCTAGAGTGTAGAATGCAAGGAGTTCTTGGAATAGCCAGTGATAGACATGTAAAATTTAGCACGGAAATACTAGTTTATCTCTTGAGATGTACTGTCTTTGCTTAGATAGTCTCTCTCCCTCTCTTTCTCTCTCTATCTAACTCTATCTCTCTCTGTCTCTCTCTGCCATAGTCCTTGAAATAAAATTTAACATTTAATAATTATAAAATGTTAAATCATAGATACATTTTGGAACTGTGATCTTAGGGGTGTGTGTGTTGTGTCTGTGTTTGTCATTTGTTCTAAAATGACAAGACATATGTCTATGTGTGGGTGACTTTAAAGAGAATGTATTAGACATTTATAAGCTCAATTGGTTATGGTAATATGGGATTACATCTGATATTACTACTTTCAAAAACACCTTTCTACCAGGTGTGGCTGGTGTTTATGCATATAACCCCGGGGTTCTGGAGGCTGAGGCAGAAGGGTTGCCCATGAATTCAAGTCCATCCTGGCCAACCCAGTGAGATCCAAGGAAACTGCTGCTACTGAATGATGCTCTGTCTCAAAAAGGCATCAACAAAAATAGTTTCCAACAAATTAATATTCATCTAAATGATCAATAGTTATTGGAAGGAAGGGAATGATCAAGAAAGTAATTCCAAAGTATGTGATGATGGGCAGGATGAAGAGGAGGTTGTGTGGAAACATGGTGAACAAAGGCATGCCAATTTAAGCCAACTAATTAACTCAGAATATTTTAGAAACACATGCAAAACGAATTGTTTTACCCACTTTGATTTAAAAATAATCACAACCACAGATTCTAGAATGTCTCGCTTTTTCTTCTCTTGACAAGTGATTATTTCATGCTTCACCTGTATTTCATTTATTAGAATGAGGGTAGGGAAGTATAGCTTTATAAAAATATGTATATTAGGTGTATATAAAGATTATTTAGGAGGACAAAACAACCTTTGCAATTTATTTATTTTGTAGTATTCTGAAAGTCTACATCAAAACCACAAAACACTGGGTTCACTATTTAAAGGATAGTAGAGAGTGACCGACTGTGCCAATGTTTTTCCTTAAATAGTACAGATGTCCTAGAATAAATATTCATAGGTTTTTGTGCTCCCGGAAGTGGTTAATTTTCAAGGGAGTCAGGCAGCTGCAAATGCACTCTCTTGGCTCACTGAGGGGACCTGGCAGAATGTCTGTGACTGTGTCCCTTTTGTCCACAAGATCCTGCTTCTTTACCCAGAGAAAGTCTCTTGTCATCATTGTGCTGATTGCCTGATGTGTCAAGAAAGCCAATCCTGAGACCTCTTATCTTCCACAAAACACAATAGTGGAGGGAAGGAAACGGGAAATCTTTTCATGAAACGGAAGAAAACAGACCCTTCCAGAAGGGGAGTGGGACAGATGCTGAACACTCTGGTTACTGGATCCTTTCTGCAGGACCCAGCTATAATGAAGATGCCCTCCTCTGTGTATCACTTCCAGCAGGCTCAGTTTTAGCCATTCCTGTTGACCTTCAGAGTGGGGCCAGAGAGATCAGGCAACCTCTTCTTCCCATCCCATTGAGAACTTAGTTAGGACTATACTAAGAAAAGAAAAGTCTACATGTGTATGAAGACAGAAAAAAAATCAAAACTGTAGGTAGTTTATTCATGGAAAACTAGAAGAGAGAAATCATATACAATGCAAGCCCAAATCAGCATCTCAGGGAATCCAGAATTAGTACATGAGAGCTGGTTCAAACGCCTTGTGGTGGTTAACTCCTAAACAATGTATTTGAATGCTTGCCCCTGCGAACATTTCACTAGCTATTTTATCATTTTTAGCTCTCACAGGCTGCACACTGCCCTCCACTTTGATCTCTTTGCTCCAAGTGTCTTGACTATTGTCCTATATGACAAAAGGAGGTAACTCAACCTTTCGGTTGGTTGCATTATTTAGAGTCTATTCTCTGATTTGCTTAAGCAGGCACTAAGAGACAATCAAGTGGTTTCCAGAGTTATTACTTTAACAAATACTGTGTGTGCTGTGGGCATAAAATCCCCCAGTTTCATCACAGTATAGTTTAAGGACAATGACTGATTTTGGGCATGAAGTTTGAAATAAATACCGTGTCTTTTTCACCTGCTGGAGGTGTGGCATCACCACAATGGCAAGATTCCTACTTATGTGGTGATAAGCTTTTACTAAAATGTCTTAAAGTAGGAAAAGGAGGGTATAGTTTTTCATAAAAGGGTTACAGTAAGCATCAGTCTCTTCTCCTAGGAGAAGGCTGACTTGCTCCATTGTTAAGTAGTTACTCTGAAACCACATGCCGCTCACCTCCTTCTCATGTTGTTGGAACACGTAAAATGTTTTCTTTATTTTGAAATTATTTCTTTTATTTTTAATATTATATATAATTACATCATTCCATTCTTTCTCCCTACAAGCCCTACCCCCATATAGCCTTCCTTGCTCTTTTTCAAATTCATGACCCCCTTTTTTCCCCCACTTAATTTTTCTTATTCAGATATATGTATGTATATACATACATATTCCTAAACATAACCTACTCTGTCTGTATAACAGTGTGTGTGTGTGTGTGTGTGTGTGTGTGTGTGTGTGTGTGTGTGTGTTCAGGGCTATAAACTCGGTTTAATGTGATGGCAGGAACAAGAGTAGGAAACATTGAAATGAAACATTGTCTAAAATCATAAGTAGAGGGAGCAGAAATGGCTAAGAGGGTAAGAGAACACACTCAGCAAGCATGAGGAGCTGACTTCGAAATCCCAGAAACCACATAAAAATCTTTCATGGCTGCACATTCCTACGGCCCTAGCATTGGTGGGCAGCGGGGCATTGTAGGAATGGTGGGGAAAGACTTACTTACAAATCCTAAGTGTGGTCTTCACCACTGAGCCCTGCCCCTATATTCCAGCCCCTAACTGCAGAACTGTCTTTGAAGAGCGGTGGCAGCCAGCCCCATGCTAATATACATTGTTAAATAGATTCCACATAAAAAAAACTAAACTGTGGAACAGACATGAAACATGACTAAGCATAACTCAACATAACATTGTACAATCTTTCACAGCTTTCTCCTCATGGGGGAAAAAAATGACTTTTTAAAAGACTCTCATATTGAAACCTTTCCCGTATCTGTGCCACTCTGAAGTTCAGATTAAAAGCAGATGACAGAAGCTGGGTGAACCATGAGGGGTTTTGTTGTTTGGAGAGATTTCTTCAAGCAACCCCCATGTCAATCAGCACAGATGTTTCCTTTTCTTCCTATGAGGAAGATCAGGGACCCACGCTTATCAAAAAATTAAAGAGGCACCATGCGTCCTTGGAGGAAGGTGAGTTCACCACAATTGTTCCACACAAATTTCAGAAACTGAAGAGCAGGGGGATACTAACATGTCTAGTCACTCGATCCCCATATATGTGGTAGCATGAGGCTCTGTTGTGGAAGCCATGGATGTTGGTGTGGATTGTCTGTTCCATGTGTTGAGAATCATGGGTAAAAATCTAAACCCTAGTAGAGATTCGGTTTGCCTTGTTAAAGTGTTTGTTATCTTTAGACATTGTACAGTGCTTAAAGATAAATTATTTGAGTGAACTACAATGATGTGGTCCCTTTGCCATTGCTGTGACAGAATGTGGGACTGAACAGCCGGAGAGAGGAATGATCACGGTTTATTCTGATCTCAGTCTCACGAGATTCACACTGCTGCTTCTTACTCTCTGACACTGCAGAAAGCAAGGGTGCTTTGTGGAGGAAATTCATTTTTCTTTTTCTTTATCATTTGTTTTTCTTCTTTGGGAGAGGGTTTGTATAGCCTAGACTGTCAATAGTCTTGAACCCCTGATCCTTACTCTGACTCCCAAGTGCTGGGATGAGCATGTGTCACCAGGATTGGCTGGCTGGGGACTTCTTCATTCATGTTGGGCAGGAAGCAGAGATGGGAAGTGGCCAGGGATAATGTACCACTGAGAGTCTATTCCTAGAGACCCAGTCCTTTCAGTTAGACCCCACACTGTAGGCTTCTCCAATCTCCCAAAATAGTTTCACCAGCTGGGGATCAAGCATTCAAAACACGAGTCTGATGGAAGCATTTCATAGTAAATGGAGACCAGATGAACACACAGCATTCTCAATATTGCCGTCTCCTCTTTCCTTTTTCTTTCTTTTCTTTTATTGGCATGATGTGCCTGGTGGCCAAACCGTTAATGACTAGTTTACTACCTAGCTCACTTGGGACAGTCACATCACTACAAAGGGAGTATATTCCTCAAATGAACTAGGTGGCATTAAAACATTCACTGTTGGTTTTAGTTTTTGTTCTGTTATTATGATAAAATACCCCATCAAGTCCCTTAAGGGGAGGGGCTTATTGTGACATAGTTGTAGAGGGATAGTGTATCCTGGCAGAGAAGACACAGGGAGGGTGTAATGACAAGCAGGAGGCTAGCTGGCCACATTTCATTCATACTCAGAAAGTCAAGTGAGTCAATGAACAGGGCATGAGAACAGGCTACACAGCGTGAAGTCTGCCCACATCGACCCACTTCTAGCCATTCACCACCTCCTAAAGATCTCACAGCTCTCCCAAACAGCACCACCAGCTGCAGGCCAAAGTGCTCAGGTGAGCCTATGGGGACATTTCATATTCAAACAGCAATACATCTTAAATCCCTATAATAGAACTATCTTAGGAAGGGAGTACCAGTCTGAAAGCCCTGCTACTTTGCTGCAGAGAATCACACTCTTTGGGTGCTATGTAGAAGTTCTCTTCACACTAGTTAATTCACTTTCCACTCAGTCTGCCTTGTGGACTGATGCCTGTGCCAAGGCTCTAAGGGTTGGGTAATTCCTGAAGAGCCATACCCAAAAAGTACAAATTGTATAACCTATAAAAGCTTCCCACAACTTAAAGAAGTGTGTGAGAGAAATATAATGTGTGTGTGCATATGCGTGCATAAACATGCATATGTGTCTGTGTGTTTAAACCATACCAAGAAAGCTTACAGCATAATAGCATACAGATACCAACAGCTTCAGCATCACCTTGTAAACAGGAGAGCACACAAGATTGTGGATTAAAGTTTAACTGTTGTGCAACTCCAAGATTCTATTTTACTTTACTGCTGTATCAGAACACTTCTTAAAAGTCATCTTGTAATAGACATGTGCATTTTAGTGTTAGGGTGAAAGTAGATATGAAGCATTAACTGTGTGTAGTATTTTCAGTTTTGCTGTAATGATCACAAGTGTTAAATTAAATAAACTCCTATTTTAAGAAGCAGAGGATGCGCATCTAAGTTTGGCATGGGTCCAAAAGTCTAGGTGCCACCAGTGGACAGAGCAGTGACTTTACCTTTTTTCTGAAATGCAATATTTTAGGCAAAAATGGTCCTTTATATAATAATTATATTTCTAGAAATTTGTCTTAAGAACAGAAGTACAGCTGTTAAATGATTTATTTTCAATGACATAATAGCGAAGTTATAAATGAATTAAATGTACAACATGGCATAAACTTTTAGGTAATGTATATATGCCATTAAAATTCTGCAATTGAATTCTGCAGTTAATTCCATATTAAATGATAAAGAAAATGATAGGGATCTTTACATGTGTGGATGTTAGAAAAGTGGCAAGATGTAAATCATACATGATGATAGTATTCAGGCATCTTTACTGGCATGCCCTTGGGGTTCTGACAGGATACGCCCTCAGCTGCAGCCACTGAGAGCACCACCTGTGCACACTCACTACATTGTTCCCTTTTAAAGGGGCCCTGCCCACTTCCTATCTCGCGCTCTCTCTCTCTCCTTCTCTGCCTCTCCTTCTCCCTCTCTCTCCCTCTCTCTTCTTTTATGCCAGCCCTATCTCCAGAGGCCAGTCTCCCTTCTCCCCCTCCACTTTTCCCCCAATAAAAAGCTTCTCCTCCCAGGCTCAGTTGAATGGCATCTTTCTCTTGAGTACTGCTTTTTAAAATTACAACACTGATAAAATGTAATGCCTTACTTTCAGTAAGTTAAGTACCAGTTTTAGGAAAGATACTAAACACAGTAAGTGCCACTAGGAAGAGCTGCCAGAGAATTTGTTAGGGGAGGGCCTGAGGGTATAGAAAGTGCAGTAAAGGTAGCTACGTCAATTTTACTGAGGTTATAATAAAATAGAACATTAAAATCCAAAACAGGAGCAGGAAATGGGCAAAGGAAAACAAATCACAATTGTGATGTAATAAACACTCTCGCTTTCCCTGTGGTCTTGGCTCTGTGTTTACATTGTTAACTATATACTTTGAGGAGCTGAAAGGGAACTTAAGTTACACGAATACAGAAAGCCATGTGAGCAGGACATGACCTTTACTTTAGGCAGCTTCATTTGTGAGAAAAGTCTTAGCATTCTCCTGTTGAGCCAGTTAAACCTTTAGGCAGCCTGATTTTGCAATCTTTCTGGATGGGAGATTGCATTTCATAGCTAATATAAACAGAAAGCTGGAGACAGCAAAGAGACCTGAACATACTCACTCCGAGAAACTACGCATTTGCCATTCTTTCTCCAGTCTCAGTCATTTTTCTTTTTATCAAGGAGTGTCAAGTGCTCTCATGTCCTGATACTTACATGGCCTGCTGTGGGGAATGATTAAGACAAACGAATGCGTCAGCACTTCCAAACATACTAAGCCTTTTTTAATAGTCGCACTTCATTTGACAGCTTGCCCTTTGCTACTGACATCATTTCGTTAACATTATTTTGTTTACAGTTTTCATCCATCCCTTTTCATATTATCTCCTGGCCTTCCCCAGAGGCTCTCAGTGGTTTAACTCTTTGCTTCATATTCCAGCCACCTAGGCTTTTGCCCAGCACCTTCCCAGACCTGCCTTTGCTATAGAACACCTTCTGACAATAACTGCACACTAACCCTGAAACCAGTTGTTCTTTCTTTCTAAGAACACACCCCAGCCTTCCTTGCAGCTAAGTGTGATTGAGGCTAAGCCAATGGGACATGTGCTGGAAAACTTCTTGCAGGCATCTGTGTTAGGGGGTGCTCCCATCTGCAGATCTGAGGGAGACAATAGCACATTATTAACAAGCAGAATCTTAAGTAGCCTAGGTTTCTTTTTCAACAGCACACCCATATTTCCTCCACCCCCATACCCAGCTTGTGACTTAAAGAAATTATCTCTGGTGCATCATACAGACTTAATTTTTAATAAATCAACTGGGATATTATACCTCAAGCTTGTCTTTCCTTTTCTTTCTCCTTGCCCCTGTTATTGTCTTCCCAAATTCTACTCTCTAGTGTACCTATGCCAGAGACCTGCCTTTGGGGAAAGTAGAAAGTTCTAGTGGGTGGTAAGGATATAAAACTGTGATCTGCAATGAATTTCACATGCTAACATGCAAGAATGTAAAAGCATATGTCATAATGTGACATACATTAGAAACTCTCTGAACAGCTCAATTTCTCATAGTTTGACTTTTGCAAGCAAACTCTCAATGAAGTGATACGTTTGACAGGAAGTAATGAAGTAATGATAGCTAATTTCAATTAGCAGAGACTAGGTTGAGTGATTCACATGTATTGTCTCATTTGCAAGATATAGTTTATGTGGCATGTGTGTTTATTATTTTCATTTAATAGGTAAGAAGCCAAAGCAAAGGATGTTATAGCTGTTTTCCTAATGTTCTATAACTTCTAGACTCTGCACCAGGATTTTACAGAGTCCAAGCTCTTTACTACCAATAGAACTGTGTATTCCATCTTCCACAGCAATGTGATTGAGTTATATTAAAGTAGCTAGACGCTAACTTAGAATAACCTAATACCTAAAGTTACTGATTGTAAAACTTCATGAAAACCCAAAACAATAGACCTGGCAGTAAGTAACAAGGGTGCAAACAGATGGGAACATCTTTACCCTGCTGGTGGGAATGTAAACTAGTCCGTGCTCTATGGAAATTAGCATGGAGATTCCTCAAAAAGCTGAAAATAGATGTATAATATGCATGATGTGCTACAGTGTGTCCCTGCAAGAGCGCTAACCCACTGTACTCACTAGTTGGGATGCTATAAACCTATTATTTGAAATATCCAGAAAGCTTTTAGAACTAAAGAACCCTTGCCCCATTCCAAAACCTACTTAACCAGAATTTCTTGGGATTGGACCTTTGAGTCTGTCGCTTGTATAGCTGTTCCTTTGACTCATCCCATAATTTAACTTTGGAACCCACTGCTATGTAGCTTCATTTAAAGTGCTTTGCTCCCAAAAATATGGCCAGTCACACCGGGAATGAATGGTTATTTGAGAACTCAGCCTGGGAGCATTCCTAGCAGGTGGATATGTTTTCAGTTACATTGGTAAGACAATGGAACAAGGAGATACTGAGGGACAAATAGATGTCTCAGTGCCACACAGCTAGGAAATAGAAGAATGATTTATGAAATATGATGCTGATGGCCTCAAAGTACATTGGTGAGAATAGTGACAAATATATTAATTATTTGGGGGTGTGGGCTTTACTCTCTTTGCAGATACTTTGAAAAAAAAACCCATTTTGTCAAATCTCAAAATTGGGAGTGAGAGACAGAAACAAATAAGCTAAGGTGCTTAGCTGGAGCCCTTCAGTTTGCTTCTAATACTCACCTCCTCACAAAGGGGAGCCTTTTCTGACACACTATGTCATCATAGGTTAAGTCAACCATGCTTTGCCCTACCATTAATTCCCTTTCATAGCTCTTACTACAATACTAGCAAACTATTCATACTTAGTAAATGTGTATCATCCTCAAGTTGTAATCTTTTGAATATGGAGATTTAGTTCATTCTCCTTTACAGCTAACAGTTCTGGGATTCCTTACAATGCTGTTTTATAATATGCCAAGTGAATCAATGAACTCACACTCTGCTTCCCATGAATGGATTTACCAATGTATTGGTCCTAAGATACACAAAAAAAGCAAAAGGCCCAGTTGATACATCACCTGTTTTTTTCTGTAATATAACTACTTAATAGAGTCAAAAATTTAAAATTTATTTTTACTAATTTTATATTTTTGATCTGTTAATTACCTAATAATTGTGTGTATAAATATACTAATAAAAGTTAACAAAATAGTTCTCATCTTTACTGCTATTTAAAACTTTCTGCTGAATTTAGTGAATTATATTGTAAAGTTATAATCTTAAACTAAAAATTAGCACAAAATTTTAAAATATTTAAAAATAATCTCCCTTCATATAAAAATACTCCTACATATTTTGATACTTGTCCATTAGTTAGATGGATACCAGAAAACTTTAAGAAATCAGTTGCCTTATTTTGTTTTCCACCGAAAATGAGTAATTCACTGAGAAAAAATAATTACATAGGTCTATCTGGCTACATTTGGCCCTACAACCCTTTCGTTTTTTAGGAAATATGTCTTTTCTCAGGAGATATAAAACATTTCTAGTCCCTGGACTGGATGTCTCAGAAAATGGCCTCAACCAAACTAAAGCAAGTGCTGTATGAAATGCTCTTTTTTAGCAGTGATTTCCAAGCTTGACTTCACACTGGGGTCACATACTTCAGATTGTCGCACACACTGTGATCATGTGAGTTGGGGTATGGCATGTGTTTTAGAAATAAAAAGGAAAATATATTCAATAAGGACAATTATCAGGTAAGAATCACACTCACCATGTCCAGCCCATATATATTTGCCAAATTCAGTGAGAGCACTGTATCATCTATCCTATCTTAGTGAGTCCAGAATTTTATATCTAAACTACTTTTTAATCATAACCTGTATTACCATCCTAAAATTATTTTTTAGAGCTTAAAACATCTTCTTAAATAAACAGCTTAAATGTTTATGTTTTTCAACCTTAAAACTTTATATGTCTTATGTCAATTTCTTTTCTGGATTTGGTAACAAAAGAAACTGTGTAATTCTCTAATCTCCACCCCCCATCATAGACCCAAGAAGGACAAAATATTACCCAATTAAACAGAAAGTACAGAATAAGTAACTTCTAAAACTATAGAAATGACAGCAGGATTCTCGCACAGTCACCCAAGCCTTCTCTACAATGTTGGGGCATCCATCTTTGGCCTATAGGCCTAGAATGTCTGACAGACTTTTTTGTGAAGCAGGAATTTTGAAGGATTGACATATCTTTTCTTGGAAAAGTTAAGCATTCGCCTTCCTTTGTGTCCTACTTATCCAATTTGGATAGCATATTGTCTGCAGTTGAGGCAAGGGCAGTCTCTTGCCCAAATGGCTACCTTTGCCACAAAGATAGCAAACTCTATGTGGAGGTTCTTTGATGCCCATCATCCTTTTTGTGAAGTAGACTGGTACTGCCAGGAGCATATATATCTTACTGTCATAAAAAAGCCTTATGTTATTAAAACATTAAAATGCCATATTCTGTAGATCATTTAAGTGTTTGAAGACCATCTATCTATCTAAAATGTCTCTGTTTGACCTTGAAAACACACTAACATGGCCCCAATTTGATTGTTACAGACCACTAACTTCTAAGCTGTATTTCTTAATTATCCTAAATAGTTTGTAACAATAAGTTTTAATGTCTGGAATTATACATTTCACTTTTAAATGAGCTGCATAGGTATATCTTAAATAAGAGTAGAAACTTACGTGTGTGTGTTATAACAAAAACAACTTTAAATTTGTATCAATATCCAAAAATCCATACCTATATAAACTATTTGAAATTAATAGTTGTTATTAGTTTGAAGGTAGATTTAATAATCTACTCTTTTATCCTATCATTTCTATATCTCTCCTTTTTTATCATTTTTAGAAAAAGAACCATGAATCTGACCTCCTTTGTTAAGTTTGTTCCCTAACCATGACCAGTAACAACTTGTAATCAACTCCCCTAAACAAGGACAAATATCCATAATCCATCATAACCACCCACCCCACCTCTTGGTAATGTGGGCATTGTGTTTTCTAGACTCCTTCCTGTTATCTGGAAACAATGGCAGATTAAGGGTACCCTGAGAAAATTGGGATAATGGTCAAGTCCTGGGAGAGCTAACTGTATTGATTTTGTTTGGTCTCTGTGTGAAGTATAGTTTATCTGAAGTCTTGGCTGGAGTAGTCTATGAGGCTGAACCATTTTAGCTAGCAGCTTTTTGCAGAATTTTGAGGAAACTCCGGTAGAGGCTATCTGAGAGGCTGGATCACCTGGGCTACTTGTCTTTATTGGTGTCTGGTCATTTTTCTCTTTCTGAAAACACACCAACTTTTAAAGGTAACATTTATCTGCATTAATACAAGAGTTCTGTATACACAACTCAGTTAAAGATGATTTTTTTGTTTTATGTTTGAGCAGATAAAAAGCATCTGCCAACTTCATAAGTCCATTTAGACTATATAACCAAATTGTAATTGAAATCTCTACCCATGTCATATGAAAGGATGATATGTAATAAGTCATGAGGACTCTGTAGCCAACCAAATACATCATGTCTCATTCAGTGTCAGAGCTGGTCCCATGTCAAGGGATCAGCATATATAACCTGTCTTGTAGTCTTTCTTGGTTTTTTCCCTCATGTCTGTAGCCAAGATCTTCAGGAGGTCTCCTTGGTCCAATCTGAGCTTTATTAATTTTAAAGGAATCCATAGCTTTTTGTTTCCTGTGGAAACAAAAGAACAACCTCTATTCCAATGCAACACAGCAACACATTGTCTGACTTCCATTCTGAAGCCAAGACATTCCTAAAGTACATAAACTGGTTTAATTCAGCAGTTCTTTTTGTCTCTCAGCAACTGTCATTCTCTGTTCATTAGCATTCAAAAAATTCAAAATTTACAAAGAACCATCTAAGATCCAAACTCCCTGTGTTATATATATTTCCCATCCTTACATGATTTATTTTTTCTATATTACTTTATTCTCTCTTTAAAGACTTTATTGTTTTTTTATTATTTTTAAATTATTTTTATATGAATATCTATAGCCATTGTTTTCTTTCTTTGGTACCTAAGCACATTTTTAAGCATTCCATACCTTTTTAGAGGTTTTTTGTGTCTGGATCTTGCTTTACTAAGAGCCTGCAGCATTCTCTGACCTCATGAGCCAAGCCTTAACCTGCTAAGCACCCCCTCTACTTAGCTAGTTTAGCACAAGGCCTGACAACTGGTTTTACCTGCTTTGGGTTGGTGAGAGTAAAGACTCATGCCTGTGGGCTCCAGCCTGAAAGCTGGTCAGTCTGCCCAAGCCCTGGGAAGTTTCTGGGTCCACACTGCAGCAGGCTTTTCTAACTAGTCTCCAGCCATTTCTACATAGTCACTGCCCACTATTTATAAACACCATTCAAGTGTTAGGTAGCAGGGCCCTATAACAGAGCTTGAGCATGGAGCCTACCCAAGAGACCGTGTTTACCTGAAAATTTTCTCAGGCTTTATGTGGATTTACATGCTGGGGCACCAAATGTAGCAAGCTTTCTTAACGGACTTTCTTTTGGAACCACCAGTCCTCCAGAGACTTATTATTAATTATGAGAGCTTGGCCTTAGCTTAGGCTTGTCCCACTAGCTCTTATGACTTAAATTAACCTGTTTCTATAACTCTAGACTCTGTTACATGGCTTTTTACCTCTCCTTCATTTTGTATATACGACACCATCTGTGTTACATTGGCATCTCCTGGCATAATCCATGCAACTAGATTCCCCCTCCTGTTCCTCTCTCCTTAGAAAGCCATTCATCTCTTTATTAAACCAATCAGAAAGCATCTTGGCAAAAGTACATCTTCACAGCATATAAATATCCTATAACACACAGGTGTCAAGGATTCTAGCCCTTCATTTGACCTTTTTATCCCTTAAACCAAACATTAACTGCCCTGTTAATCCACAGTGACATCTCTGATTCCTTTTGCCTTACACATAACATAACAAAAGTTAAGCTGTTGGTTGTTTTGATTTGCAGAGGCAGCTGTTGCTTTTAAAACTTTTCATGTTCCCTAAGATCTTGGTTCTAAATCTTTGCTGTTTATTGTATTATATATATTTACTACAGAAGCACAAAAATGTCAGATGATATGAAATGTTGACAATCATAAAAACAAGATAAAAATGAAACATATCCAGATACAACTGTATCCATTTTTGATGTTGAGCCCAAAGAATAGCTATATAATCTAATATTTAAAATATAATCAAAATACAAAATGTTGAGAGCAAATAATGACCTAAAACTTTAGTTAGGAATGTTATCAGTTTTAGTACACTCCAGTGATCTTGTTTTATTGGCTCACAGTCTGTAATTCTGAAATAACACAGGTTTTTATTACTGCATTTGAAGTAATTATGTTCAATCTGTAGAATTTCTTTAAGCAAAAATAATGAAGATTAAATGAGTAGTCTGAATTAAATGAGAACTTTGCTCTATATTATTCTTCCAGAGAAGTTATTGATAAACACTATATCAATAGAAATCAAAAGCAAAACTTCAAAAAAACAAAGCCATGAAAGCATGGTGTGTTCAAAGGTGAAATCTTAAATTTACAAGAAATTATTTTAGCATAGCACACTGTTGTATATGCTTTCTATATATGAAGCCAAAAGCCAGGCAGTAGAAGATAAGCCCGACTTCCGGGTAAAGTGAGGACTCTGGGAAGAAGAAAGTTTCACCAGCAGATTCATCAGCAAGACGCAGAGGAAGCAGGATGTACACTAAGGAAATGAAGTAATGAGCCACGTGGCAGAATGCAGATTTAAAAATATGGGTTAATTTAAGTTATAATTAATTTAAGTTACAAAAAGTACTTGGAAACAAGTCAAGCTAAAGGCCAAGCTTTCATAATTAATAATGTCTTTGTGTCATTATTTTCATGTTGGCTACCCCACAAAGGGAAGTCCAACTACAATCTACTACACAGGTATTCAAATTGTGTTCAATTTATGTGGCTTTTCACAAACTAAACAAGTGGTTAAAGAGGTACACAAACTGCTTAAGTCCAGAAGTCAGACTTTGGACCTTGACTAGCCTTTTTCTTCTGGTGGTAGAATCAAGTGGATAAGAACTGTAGATTCTGTAGTGGAATCTAAAAGATTAGCTTTGAACCTTATCAGGTTGCTTAAACTCCCTAAGCCTCATTTTCCTTATCAGTACATTCAGGATAGTGGGACCTCAAATAGCCTAACCATTTATAAAGGTCTGGTACTCCTGGAACACAGTGGGTACTTAATAGATGCTAACTAAATGTAAAGAGATCTTAAGATGGCTAATCTTAAAAAGCTAATTTCTCTCCTCGTAACTTTATAAAATTGTGAATTTTAAGCAAATTTCAACATATTGGCAATGACTACAACTTTGTTTATTTGAAAGTGTTGGACTTGCCTTACATTTTCTTATTTTTGAAAATATTGGAAAAATAGTATAATGGGCATCATTCAAATGAATTCAACCACACACACACACAAAAAAAAAAAAAACAAAAACAAAAACAAAAAAATCAAACAAACAAACAAAAAAAAACCTCAAACTGCAAACACAAACCACATCACCATGTTTCCTTTGTACAATTTGCTAAAAGTATTTCAAAGTAAACTTCAGAAATCAGGTAATTCCCCCAAGTTATTTTAGCAGATATTCTATTCTATATATCTTTCTATATAACTATATAACAGTTTCAATATAACTGTGCTAACATTATTAAATATAATAAAGTTAACTTAGATAAGTAATAACACTTCATGTGAAATCTATATTCAGTTTCCTGAGCTATGCCCAACCTTACCTCTCTACTACCACACAGATGACCATTGTTCACCTTTAATTTTTGACCTAACACCAAAATCACACATTGCATTTGGTTGACATGTTTCTTGTCTCTTTGACAAAGAAATAAAACAGTTTTGACAACAGTTTTAATATGTAAGGGAGGAGTTAAAACAAAGTCTTGTGTAGCACAGGATAATTTCAAACTTGTTTTAGGTGAAGGTGACCTTAAACTTCTCATCTTCCTGCCTTTATCGATGAAGTTCTGGAGTTACACAAGTGTGTACTGTCATGCTTAGTTAACAATTTAAATGAATCTGATGGTTGCCATGTGATAATTTCTGATTGAGTACTTTTGACATGTATGCTACACAGTTGTGACTTTCAATACTATTACATTAGCAGACCTGCTACATCCGTTTGCTGTGTTACAGATGTGAAGTTTGATTACTTGGATAATATGGTGTCTACTGTCTACTAGATTTTCCATTGTAAGAATACTCTTTTCTGTTTGTAATTAATAAGTAGCCTGTGGGATTATAAGCAATTCATATTAACAACCAGTGATGATGATATTTGCCAAGCCACCAGGACAATTTGTGTTAAGTATATATTTATGTGTATATATACATGTGTGTAATAATATATGCACAAACTATATATGTAAACAAATTTACATGACCTTCTCTCTTGCCTTATAATCAAATATCTGGAGTCTGTGACATGTTTAGTGGTAACAAGCACACCTATTAGAATTTTGTTTCTAAGCATCATTCCTCACCTAGAAAACCATGAGGTGGGAACACTCCTTTAAGAAAGTTCTAGTTCCTTGTCTGAAATAGACTAAAGAAAAAACAATTCTAAAACCCCCAACTGTGCCCAAAACAGGAGGTGTTCAAGATCAGCTGGCCATCTAAGAAAACACAGAAGTCAACATGAAGAGGTTCCCATGGCAAAATTCAGAAAACTTTAGAAACATCATCACAACAACATTCCATTGCATTACCAATTTCCATGCTAGCTTTACTCTCTGTTGCTATCAAAAAAAAAAAAAAAAAAACACAAACAAACAAAAAATGCAACTTAGGTGATGAAAGAGTTTATTTGCCTTACATGTTCATGTCATAGTCTAACACTGAAAGAAGTCAGAGAAGGAACTCAAGCAGGAACCAGGAAACAGGAAGTGAAAAGTGCTCACTCAAGGAGGAAACAGTAGACAGGAAGTGAAGAAATGCTCACTCAAGCAGGAAACAGGAAACAGGAAGTGAAGAAGTGCTCACAAAGAAACATCACTAACTGCCTTGCTTCCTACTTCCACTCAGCTAACTTCCTTGTACAGCCCAAGAATACTTGCCCAGGGTTAACAACACTCACAGTGGCTTAGGCCCTAGTCTGTCAGTTAACACAAGGCCACTCTGATGAAAGAAATTCCTCAGTTGAGGTTCCCTTTTCCTGGGTCATTCCATTTTATATCAAAAGGATTTTAAAAAAAATAAAAGGACAAAATGTGCTTGGATTCTGAGATGAAGTAGTTGAATGTCTCTCCTCCTCCTCCTCTCTCTCTCTCCCCCTCTCTCTAAATCTATAATCTATCATTTGGAGAAGAAAACAGGAGGAGACTGGATGTTAACATGTTCAGATTGTAAAGTAAGCTAGTAGTCACATATTCAAAAGAAAACAACAATCCATCTCTTTCAGCGAAGGTGACAGCTGGAAAATCTGCTCAGAAGTTTCACTGAAGAGAATTTAAGGAAGAGGGCAGTCACAAACATGTGGTCACAATCAAGCAAGTTCCAGGGGGAGAACGGATACATCTGCATCCCTCGTAAGAAATCAGGCAGGAAGTCATAATGATTCCCTCAGTCACCTATAGTAAGAGCCACAGGATAGGGGTAGGAGATAACCTATTGAGAAATAAACATTGTGTGTGTGTATGCACACATGTGCACAAAAGTAGTAAATAGGAAAAGCTTTGTTTACAAGGATAATAAGACAATTCAATATAATAAATGTTATAAAGGAGTCATATAAAAAGAATGTGGTGTGTCATTCAAACTACCTAAGGATAAGGAACTCATTAAAGAGGAAGAAATTATATAGTTTATAGCATAAGTTATTTCATCAGCTATTTTAATGCATTGACAAAGCATGTACAGACTGAATATACTTAACACAAAAATTAAAAATGCAAAACATTCTAAAATGAAAACATTTCTAAGCACTAAGATGATGCCACAAGTGGAAAATTCCACACCTGGTGTCACATGCTATGTAGTGGGAGTTTTTTTCTTGCCTGGTTCCACAGCCATTTAGCCCCAAATAAATACACAGAGAATTATATTATTTATAAACTGTTTGGCTGGTGGCTTAGGCTTCTTACTGGCTATGTCTCTCTTAATTATTAACCCATAACTATTAATCTATGTATTTCCACACAGCCTTGTCTTACCAGAGAATGCCCCGGTGTCCTACCTTCCCAGTAACCACATGGCATCTGTCTGGCAGTTCCTCTCTGTGTCCTCTCTCCAGAATTCTCCTCTTCCTTGGGCAACCCCGCCTATACTTCCTGCCTGGCTACTGCCCAATCAGTGTTTTATTCATCAACCAATGATAGAAACATATATACAGAAGGACATCCCTCATCAATGCTGGGTCACAGGCAACATGCATGGGCAAGAAAAATATTCTATACAATTTACTTTTAGATTTATGTACTAGGCATAAATGGAGCATTAATAGATTCAGAGTTAATCCATAGCTGAAGTTTTGTTCCCACAATGTTATCTTCTTTCGGAGATACTAAATCTTAAAAAAAAAAAAAAAAAAAAAAAAAAAAAAAGAAAGAAAGAAAGAAAAAGAAAAGAAAAGAAAGAAAGTAAAGAAAGAAAGGAAATACAAATTCAAACATTTCTACTCACAACCATTTTAAATAAGGAATATTCAACTAGTAATATTGATTCCCTTATGTTTCTAGATGTGGTCTTTATCATGTTAATACAAACAAATGCAACCTGCAAAAATTTGGGGTCATAGAAGAAATGGAAATGGATGCTGTTAAAGCAGTATGGCACATCAGGCCATTGAGTACTGTTCGCCTGCAATCTAGATTGTCTATAGCCGTGTAGTTCATTTACTAGAAGGAAAGCACACTCTGCGTTTTAGTGTCTTTTCTGTTGCTGTATTAAAAATGCGTTGACAAATCAACTTAGGGAAGAAAGGACTTATTTGACTCACAATTCCAGGCTCCAGTCCATTATTGTCAGCAAGTCAAGACAGTGGGAACTTGAACACCCAGAGACATTATGTCCACAGACAATTTATTTAGCTATTTGGCTTGCTTTCTCTACTTTAAAAATCCAAAATCTACCTTCCCAGGGAATGGCTCCACCTGTAATAGACAGATTTTCTGGCTTCCATTAATATAATCAAGACAACAGCCCATAGGCATGCCCAGATAACTTTAGATGGCAATTGAAACTAACCATCACACCATAATAAAAAGTTTCCCCTAGATTTCAATCCCTGTATATTCAAGTCACAAATCCAGCTCATTTTTGACCAATTTTTCCATAGTAATTTCATAATTTTAGAGACCTGAGTATTAGACTTTCATGTGTGTTCCAAATGAATCAGTTTGCATTTCACACCTACACAGACTACACTGCTGTTTTAGGTTCCTCAGCTCACTCACATGGGGGCAAGAACTTGACTTCCTCTCCTGAACAGGTTTGCTAAGGCAGAGAAAGCCTCAGGGTCTCCTGCAGTTCCTGTTTCAGCTGTCCATTGGGCACTTAGCCCATTAACTGCCACTGTTGTCGATTCCCCCAGTGTGTCAGAACTGTGGGACTTGTGCAGTCCATTTGGAAGAATGAATTATTGCACTGTTGCTGCTGTTGCTTACTTGCTTGTACTAGTTTTTTATTTTTTGAAGCTCCATGTACATAGTGCTGTTTGTGGTTTCACAAAGCAGAGAAGTTGTGGATCCTCATCATCAGTATAAGAACCACCAGTGTATGACCTGTAACTTCTTTGGGGAATATCACTAAGTATCATCTAAAGTCCTTATTTCACTAAACATCTCATTTGTTTCCATCACAGATTGACAGCAAAGCCTCTATTTTCATGTGAGTCTTGAAGTTGCTGTCAGGAAATGATTTTGAAAACAAGTGAAACGTTTAAAAATGTTATTAAAGCTTCAAGGAAAAGTATGATTTTTTTTTCTCACTGATGTGTATCAGATTCCCAAACAGTGGAAATGTTTAGTAAATACTCTATGCATTAAACTACCACAGAGTCCTCCATTAGAGCCCTGTTCTCTGAACTATTAGAGGAGTACACTTGCAGAGAAACAGACTCTGCAGCCCAGGACACATCTCTTTCTTTCACTTTTCTCTTTCCAATAAGATCTGAATGCTCTTCTAGCCCCAAACTCCAAAAAACTCTACAGTTTTCTCAAAAAATATCATGATCAGACTCATCACAGCAAAAAGGAGAAAGGATGTGGCTAGGGTCTTGGATGCTTCTAATGACCTTATTTCTGTCCATCATGCACAGCTCTTGAGGGTCTTACCACCTCTCCAACAGAGCCACCAGTCAGTGGCATTCGAGCCTCTAGAGGATAATTCCAGATCCAGACTATAGCAGGTACTGTAGGAGAAGGTGTTTTCAGGCCCTGGAGAAGGATTAGGGAAGGGGCTCTCCAGATCGGTTTTTGATCAGGCAAACACTTCCACTATGCAAATATCCTTACTCTCTGGGAACTAGCACAGCAGAGTGTTGATGGTGTAAACATATTACCTTTGTTTTCAGGCAAACTGAGGGTATTGGAAATGCTGATTCTCTGGAATGACTTGGAGAATAAAACTTAGCAACCTCAGAATTCTCAAGCTTGCACTTTCTGAAAAGTAAAGCACTTTGGATACCCCCCCCCCCACCAGCTCAGATGGCTACACATATCCATTGCACTATACGAAGGAAAGGGTTTCAGAGAGGTCCTAGAAACCAGGCTGGAATGTTTGTGCGGTAAGTGAAGGAAATGGAGGCTAACCCGCACCCTAAGCCTACTGCACTCTTATTCAGTTCCGGTAGGTTTGTATTTTCTTGCTGAAGACTACACTGCTCTTAAATAAACATGATTACAGGCTAGAAAAGCTACAGACTGCTCCAGGTGCTAAAAATAAAATAGTTAAAATGGAGAGACTTCAATTAGATGCCGGCTGCTCAACAATTTAACTTCCAATTGCCTTGTGGTCATTCCACAAGTGGGCATTGACCATGTTCCATTTACAGGAGGCTGCTTGGAGGTCTCAGAAAAATAAGAAATGAAGTTCTTGTTTTAAACCTTGATCTCTAGAAAAGTGAGCAAAAATAAACATATTTCTACTCTAATATGATAAAAATATAGAATCACAAGTCATGTCAGAATTTTCTCTTTTCAAAATAGTTGAATATTCTCCAATTCAGGAGAGGATAACAGACTTGTATATTAGTAATGCTGTTTCCATCAAAATACTGCGATGACGGAGCTAAGTGTTTTCCTTGGAGTTTTCAGTTTGTTTTGTTTTTCAGTCAGTCAGGACTACCAGCCTTGAACTCCTCCTGGCCCCACCTCTGAAGTTCTGACATTACAACAGTCCTAAATGAAATAAAATAAAATAAAATGTATTTCTGTTTTTCTTAGTTTCTGTTCCATTCACTTAAAAAATCAATTATATATTTATCAATATGGTAATTTGCTAACTTAATTTTGATAATTTTAGAATGTGCCATTTTTTTTTTTATAAAGTGAAACATATTTTGACCCTTTGTGTTTTATTCGGCTTTTGATAGTGAGTTGAAAGTAAGCAATGGATCATTTGATATGGTGGTAAAAAGGCTATTTTTAAAGTGAGCATTCAACTGAATAATATAGAATAAATACACATGTATGAAAAAGGCAATTATATGTATTTATATCTGGCTACCCCCAGACCTAAATTCATAGTTATTTGAATTCACATAACACTTAGATATTATTAGCAGTCAAATCACAAGTACACTGAAATAAAGTCTAGATTACTGGGTGGGGTCTGTGAACAGAGGTTTAAGCAACTGAAATGAGTAGCCCAGTTCTGAACATGCTCTTCATGGTATGTTTGACTGACTAGATCCCCCGTAGCCTCTCTGGCTACCCTTTATACATTAGCATTACTAACAATTTCAATCTTATCTGCCTTTTCCATTTTCACTTCATTATTTTTATTTGGGATATCTCTGGGTTTTGCTATACTCAACATGTAATTACTAAGTTTTCAATATCTCTCTGTGGGTGGCTGTGTTTTAATATGTATACATATATATTCATATACATATGTACACTTATCATATATGTGTGTGTGTATATAATGAATAAAGAAAGACCCCTAAAATCACACTTAGACTAAAGAATTGTTTTATCCAGCAGATGTTCCAACAATACACAGTTACTATTGAACTCTAGAGGGGGCCTCCAGAAAGTTATATTTGTCTAGAACTTCAGACAAGTAACTGCTGGAGAGATGGCTCAAAGATTAAGAGCACTGGCCACTCTTCCAAGACACCTAGATTCAATTCCCAGGACCCACAGGGTGACTCACAACCATCTGTAACTATCCAGGGTGACCTCTTCTGGCCCCCACAGACACCAAGCACACATATGGTGCACATACATACGTGTAAGAAAGATATCCATACGCATAAAATAAATTGTTTTTAAATTGTTAAAAAAAATGAAATGTATTTCTAAATTTAAATCCTTATTTCTTTAGTTTTCAATTATCAGCATCCATTCATTCATCAAATCTAACAATTAAGGTTTAATCAATATTCTTAATTTTTCTTCTTTATCCATACAATATTTGCTCATGGAGTCAGGGTTTTTAATTACCTCTTTATTTTTGTTTCTACTACCACATTTTGTTTCCTTTGGAGCATTAGTGACACCTTCCAAGTGAGTTCTTGATTTCAACTTTCTCCCTCCACATCTATAAACTAGTTGAAAGTGGTTATGAGTTGGGGTGTGCACACCACCTCCAGTATGATCCCCAACTTTGCATTTGTTTCCAAAGTCTCCTCTGTCTCCTCTCTTACTGCTCCATCAGCCAGAAGTGACTTCCTCCACTAATTAAGTCATCATTTCTACTCAGGTTTCTCCATGTCATAGGAAATTTGTTATGCCATTTGTTCTGACTAGCAAACTTTTCTAAACAAACATAAAAGCAAAGTAAAGTTATCTTCTTGGCTATTGCTAAGAAGTTGCCTTATTGTGTGTGGTAAATTCCATTGGATGCCAGCAACTGGCTAAAATTAATATGGTGCTGATTGACTGATATCTGACTATTTGATGTTTATACATATATCCTCAGGCCTCGATCTATTAAGTAAATTCAGTTACAGGAATGAGAAGGCCTCCAAGATGGCCAAACACTAGACAAGATACAGTAAGATAAAGCAAAAGCCTTCATATTGAGGCTGGACAAGGCAATCAAATAGGAGGAAAACAATCCCAAGGACAGACAAAGAGTCAGAGATACCCCGACTCTCTTTGTTAGGAATCCCACAAAAACACCACGCTAACAGTGATAACATGCATGCAGAAGACACAGTGCAGACCCATGCAGGCCCTGCGCTTGTCTCTTCCATCTCTGTGAGACCACAAGAGGCCTGCTTAGTCGAACAGTGGGCCCTGTTCCCCTGGTGTCGCCTCTGATTCCTACAATCTTTTCTCCCTGATCTCTGAACGAAAGAGCCCAGTGAAGATCTCCAGTTTAGACCCTCCTTCCCCACCATGCCTGACTTTACTCAAAGCACTCTGTATTGCTTATTTCACCATATATAAAAGAGAGGGATAAAATATATCCCTGCAAGTTTAATTCTTACTTCACTCAAGCACTCTGTATTGCTTATTTCACCATACATAAAACAGAGGGACCAACTATATTAATCTAGAAGATCAACTGTAGCTTTTATATTTCCACACATAAAAACACCATTTTAGAAGACACTTGCAAACCACCTTAGGGTGTTTTTCCTCATAGATGACCTGACATTCCCAGCGTGTCACATCCTGCCTTCATTTCAACATGGAAATTTCCTAACATTCAAAACTTGATCCACTGAAGACTGAGGTTAGTCCTTTCTTCTTGCTCTGTCTGACACTCACCCAAGTAGAGTTAAACAGAGTCTGAATGAGGAAGCTTAACCACCTACATAGCTGTGGTTTATCCACTTGTCCTGTCTGCAACATCTAGGATGTTCAGAGATCACCAACTGAGGTGCCAGTATTATGTCATCCCTCATAATTCTATTTTAGCAGTATAACCCAATCACACCCACATTGAAAGTTTTCATGTCTTCATCTTACCAGTTTAAGACATATTTTTAAAAATTCTTCATACCCACATTTATTCTTCAATCCATCTTGATTCTAACCTACTATATTTGATATGGAGATTGATTACAAAAGCCCTTGTAACCCTTTGATTTATTTCTGGCTTCTTTGTGCTCTTATTGCAGTCCATCTGGTTCAGTCTCCAAGAAGAAGGATTATATGACTTTAGCAATTAACTTTAAAAATTGTGTGTGTGTGTGTGTGTGTGTGTGTGTTTGTGCGCGCGCACATGCGTGCCTGTGTGTGAATGTGCTGAGCCATGGAGTGTATGTGGAAATCAAAGGACAACTTCAAGGGCAGACCCTTTCTTTCCATCTTATTTGATAGTCCCTTGTTATCTAATACTGAGTAACCCAGGTTAGCTGTCCTATACCCTTTCTTTCCATCTTATTTGACAGTCCCTTGTTATCCAATACTGAGTAACCCAGGTTAGCTGTCCTACACCCCTCTGGGGATTCTCTTGTCTGCACCTACCATCTCACCTTACCTGTGCTGGGATTACATGTATTTTCACTACTGTATCATTCTTCCTGCACCTGAGTTCCTGGGATCAAACCCTATACCTCACATATGTGTGATAAACACTTCATCCACTGAGCCGCATCCTTACTTCTAATCTTCAACTAGACTTTTGTATCATTACCCCAGTATTTGCCATACATCTTGTCATTTTAATCACAGTTGGCAAATAATTGTTTTCAAGGAACTTCTGAGTCTTTCTCATTCATTCGCTTTGCTCCTTAAAACAAATGAGTATTTCACATCATTCCCTTGTTTCTAAAATATAAAACTCCTAGAGATATATTCGTTTCCCATGACCAAAGTGATAGCTCCTTACTTTGACCCAACATGATACTTTATGTGTATTATACCTGTCATTCTGTTTCTTTGGTGTAAATGGCATAAACCTTGGGTATAAATATACCTTGATACACCTGCTATGTGACCCTTGGCAAGGACTCAAGTTCCACGGACTCATTGTTTTGCCTACACAAATATAAGGAAGGGAAATAATACCTTGGAAAGTTATTGTGAGGACAAATATAACAAATTTTATAGTGATATTTCCAAAAATGTTTTAGAAATGAGTATTGCTATCATAAATACTAAAGGAAATATAAGCAAAATAAAGTAATTAAATAAGGCTCAATAATTGTTAACTTGGATATAAAGACTAGATAAAATCATCACTTCAGAAATTTACCTTCCCCAGTAGTTAGGCACCTACTACTGTACCAAGAATGGCTGCACTATATAGTCTGAGAGGCTTTTCTACACAAATAACCAAGAGGTGACAGTTACTATGACTCTACCATAGGTACAAGCACATTTTTATAAATCAGAGCAGAAAATAAGTAGCCTATGCTTGCCAACTGTCAACAAAATGCTAGTTGGCTTGAATATTTCTTGGCTTCTGTTTTAAAAACTTGAGGGCTAAAGTACTAAAATTTATGTCCCCAAAACTAAACATAGTAAGACACAAATAACAGTGCAAATGTTTTGGTTGTCTAATTTATGCTACTTTGGCTGACAGAACTTGGGGAAATAGATGTTCTGGGCTGTTTTTGGCCTTTGGTGCATCCTGCATTAGGCAAGTGTGAGGCAGAGCAGCATAAAGGGCAGCTATGATTAGGAAAGTTGGAACTGTGTGCCATCCATGGTTCAGAATTTGATATGAATATGGCAAGTGAAACATGACCCCCCCAGGAGAGACATCTCTCAACAAAACTAGCTTTGGAATCACAACTATTCTACAGTGACTACAGTGATCATTCCAAATACTAGGCAGACTCAGTGATAAAAGGAACTGGAGAGCAAGTAGAAGAGGACTCTCTGGTTTCAGAATAGGGCTGAGTTTACAATGGACTAGGGAAAGTCCAGTGAATGATTTACCCAGGTGCTCCTTACTTACATTTGGCCCTAACACTTTTTCATCTCCGGTTTCTGAGTCAAGTTGTGTTCTCTGTAACAATTCTATCCAGCATCTTCTCTTCCTGAACCATTGGTGCATTTAGAGACTAAGCACGTTCTGTAAGAAGCATCATTATTCACTGGTCATTCTTAAAACCCAAGGCAGATTTTCATTGTAGTACATTTTGGTCAATTCTCCAATTCTTCATATTCAAGGCATTCTAGTTAGATATTTTATAAAATTATAATAAAGTATAACAAAGCAGAATTTGACTCTTCATTCTTTCTCCATATTTTATAAAGATTCTTATCTTGACTCTAGGGCTGGTGAAGGTTTAAGAAAACCCATGCACCATTCCTGAAACCTCAGTATCACTCTCATCATTATTTTTAAGGCTGTCTCTCTTATTGTGTGCCAGTGAATATATGTTAAATATTCCACATGATGCCTAAAACAGCAAAGTTAGAACATGACACAAGTGTTCACAGAAAACTCAGAGCCTTCCGGGGAACCATTTAATTCAGTTAGGAGTCTAGAAGAATGTGTAGGAAAGGATAGCCCAGAATGGGGGGCTCACTGGGAAAGTTTCACAGAATTGAGAAAAGGCATAATAGGAAAGAAGGTCAAAGAGAAACACAGGAAAGGCCCAGAAACAAAACAAAACTAGTAACTCTGAAAGGTATAAAGGACTCTGCAAATAACAAAATCAGTGAGGGTTGGGAAAATTCTGGTATGTGCAACCGCTGAGGAACCAGGCTGGTTGTTCACCAAAACCTGGTGGTCAAGAGCTCTGTATTTCGGAGTTAGCACGTTACATCTCACTTTGAAGAAAACTGAGTAACAAGCATTTGAGGGGAAGGCTGAGAAGCTTCAGGGTTATGCCAAAGAAGACAGCTCTCATCACACAGGCTCATGAAGAACAGGAACCTGCAAGGAGAGGCCTCTCAGAAAAACAAATAAACATATTACATTTTTTTTTAAACACCAAGGTCTTTTGTCCTTTCACTCAATCAATGTGGTTTTACGTAAGTTCAGCCTTCTATATTTAGGAACTAAGACTTTTGCTCAATGATGGTTACTGAGATCTAAACTTTGGCCTTTGATTTAGGATACTTCACTCAATTTTGTACTCAGCGAGAACCTGCAAAATCCTGTGAAGGATCTGAGAGCTGTTCGGATCACTGGGTAAAAATTAATGAGAGTAAAAGTGTAACCCAGATCTCCTAGACTCTAACTTGGGCTGTTTCAGCCCAGTTACTTTGTTTGCAGCTTCTGTCTAAGGAACCAGCAGAGCTAAGCAGGCTATAGAAATGCTTTCTCATCTTTATGGGGCAGAGGTTGTCTCTGAGAAAGGTCTAGAATTGACCAAGGCCATTCACCTAATTATAGGTAGAGTTTGGGCCTCCAGGCCTGGTATGTCTCAGATAAAGATCAAATCGGTAGGAATTTGCCTTGCTGGGGGATAACTTGAATTCTTCAGAAAAGTACTGGATGTGGTATCTTTCAGATGGCCCAGCAAGATAAGGGTTTCTCTTCCAGCCCTAAGCAGGGCAGAAACTGTCTCAGACTTTCGGAGACATTTTCCCTAAATCAAATGCACCCATCCTCTTTACTTCCCGTGCCCCTGTCTTCAGTTCCTAGGAGAACGGAGTAGACTGTCTGCACAATACAGACAACTGAGCCAACCTCTCCTTTCATGGAGGTATTACATGCAGAATAAAGCAGAAAAGAGATTGTTGCAAGACCACAAGGAGGGAAAATGGGGTGCTAAAGACAATGGGGGAGTTTGACTGAAACAAAAATGGAACACCAGGATTTGTCATGGGATTTTATATTTAAGGGCACTTTTCACTATATCCAACCTCTTCCTGCTTTCCAAAAACATACTGCCCTTGACTAAATTCTATTTTACTGTTGGTGACCTAACAAATTAGTTAATATATTTTGTGCTCTACACTCCCCAGGTATAATCTTTGTCTGGCTGTTCTCTTAGCATGCATTTACTCTTGTATTGTCAAAAAAAAGTCTAGTAATAATATGTGATTATTTCTTTCCCAGTAACAGTTCTTTATATATTGAGATGATATTTTTGTCCTACCAACATAATGAATAAAGTTCTCGCTCTGGACTTTAAGGAAAATCTTCGGCTTATAATTAAATTTCATTTTTTTTTTCTCACTTATTTTCTTCCTTCTCTCCCCCCCTCAAAGCCACAACCATTCTGTATAGATGCGGGGACCTGTCAAATAAAACTGGACACACACAAATACGACAAACAACTAGTCAGTTAATACATATAATTCTTTGTCCTATACAATTCTATCCTAGACTCTGAGTGCTGGAACAAGGGAGTTCACGAGTCAATAATTAAATGCAGAGTGAAACACTGGAACCAGCACAAGTAATTATATTAATAATATAATAATATAATATAATAATAAATCTCTAATGTTGCAATGACAAATAATGAGAATGAATTGATTTTTATATTACTTTTCATAAAAAACTAAAGGCTTGGTGTAAATGTTGCATGAACTTAGATCCAGCACTGGGTCTAGGGCTGTGTTCTGGTTGCCCTAAAATGTTCCTTGGGATTATTTTATTACTTACATAGGAAAAAGGAAAGTTTCAGTAAGATCAACTTAAGGTCATTAGGAAGAACGCACTGCTTCTCCTTCGGACTGATGATGATGTTATCAGTCATCTTTCAAACACATGGCATTCCTTTCTTCCTCCTTATCTAGGGGCTCACCAAATCCGTTTTCTTCTTGCCCAACTGTCTCTTAACTCTATCTCCTCTTTGGTCTCTTCTTTGGCCTCTGTCTTTGCCAAGCCCTCATGCTGATTAGTCACCGTCTTACTGATCTCTTTTCTTTTGAACAGTTGATTCTCCTCTCCTTGAGTTACCATTGCCTCACTAAAATCACCTTTTGCAATTTCCAATCACTATGAAGCTTCTTATAATATGTTCTTCCTCCCACATGTTTAAATGTCTGTGCTATGTTCTTCCAGGAAGCAGTGGCAGAGATGTTCAGTTGGCCACCATGCATTATACTCTTAATTCCACAAGGCCGTTGAGTATTTTAGAACTGCATATTTGTATCTGAATATATATACGTATAATTTTAATTTTGCTTGTAGTCCTTGATTGGCAGTGACCTCCTAGTCCTTTTCTGTATGTACCATTAACTGTACCACAGGTAGGGAGCATTGCACACGTCTCAGCATGAGAAGCTACAAACAGACCTTTCAGATAACAGCCCTCCCCTCCAAATCACTCTGTCTGCCATTGATAACTGTTCATTCCCAAACTGCTCACTTCTTTCATGTTTTTTTTTTTTTTTTCAGTGAGATAAGCCTCTTTGTACGGGTTCTATTATCTCCTCCAGGAGGAGGGGGAGTTGCTTTCAGCCCTCAGTATGGTTCCTAGCTCAAGGATGGTTTTGGCCACCTGTAGCAATACCCCTGGCATTAGACTATCAATCAATGACAATTGATTTGCTTCTTAGCTACACTTAAAATGATTTTTTTCATTTATTACCCTTGACTAGTTTGCATTATTTTTCCCTTAAATGTAAGAAAACAATTACAAAGGCCAAAAGATAAGGTGTAAGATAAAGACATTTTTGAAAGAAATTAGTGAAGAATTTAAGATGTCTGAAAAGGTGAGTTCTCAGACAGAGGGATGTGGCAAGGCCCCAGGAGAAATGGCAAAGGATCAAGATTAGGAAAATCTTAGAAGTGATTTAGAAAATTGCAACTGATCCCCTCAATTCTCAAGATCTCTAAGATGATCCCCTCAATTCTCAAGATCTCAAAGATTCCTCTCATGCACTTTTTTTCATTTTCATTTACACATCTGACCGTTCTTGAGCCCAGTAAGTGATTTCAATAAACCTTTAGAGTAAATGCACAAATGTTCTTATTTGTTTACAGTAAACGGGTTACATGAAAGAGACAGAATCCAGGTGTGTGGGTGCAAGCACATGTGGTTATATGCAAAGGGAGGCCGGGGGAGAGGTTGGTTGTTCTCCATTACTCTACCTTTTCTTTTTTCATTCTTCTGATACATGGTCCCTCCTGAACCTACTGACTACCTTGCTTCTCCAGCACTGAATTTAAATTTACAGTGTACATGGCTGCTTCTGGCTTTTTATATAAACGCTTAGGATCTGAACTCAGGTGGTCGTGACTGCTTAGCAAGTGCTTTACCCACCACCCCAGCTTCAGAAAGTGAATCTGAAACTAAATCACTTTGATTTGACAAGTTAGGACTCTTAACCATTACCTTAGTTACTTTTTCTAAAGGCTCCTGTATCTCTACTATCTACCTCTAAAGATAAGAATGTGAATGGGTGGTTATCACTAACCTCAAGAAATATCTAGACCAAGAGAAAACTATACAAGAGAAGGAAAATGATGTTACACGACCAAGAGTTAGTATAAAGAGTAAGTCCAACATTCTAACTACATTGGGTAATTGTCAAAGGTTTTTGTTGTTGTTGTTATTTCTGTTGTTTGTCTTGTGTTCTACTTTTTAACCTCACTTCCCAAAATATTAATTGGCCAATCTTCCTCTCAGACTCTTTCATGAACATTTATGAATGTGTACATGCACACACACACACACACACACACACACACATACACCATAGCTGCTGATAAAAGCAAGAGATAATCCTAGAAGGAAGTGGGGAAAGATACATTTATACAAAATAATCTTAAATGTTAAATTTAAACAAGAAATAAACAGTGTGTTTTTAAATCATTTCTTTTCAGGATAAAAAAATCTCTCCACAAAGAGCATGCACCTCTGATTATATCACAAAAGTCATGATTAAAAGAGGTGGGATGTCAAAGTTTAGTCCATATTTACTCATCTGTAGATTGCAGATTCACATTCTATGATAAGTACTATTTTTGTAATTTTAAAGATATGAAATGGGATAAAGTGAAGTAATATAAACCCCACTGTTTCAGATCAAAAAGATGAATTAAAGATGGGAACAGGATGAATGACCAATATAAATGTTCATTGATAAGAACAATTGAGAATCCAGTTGATTGGACATGAAGAGATGGCTCAGAAGTTGAGAACAATGGCTGCTCTTCCAGAAGTAATGAATTCAATTCACTGTACTCACATGGAAATTCTCAACTGTCTATAACTCCAGTTCCAAGGGATTCAATATCCTCTACTGTTCTCCATGGGCATCAGGCACACACACACACACACACACACACACACACACACACACACAGAGTATAAGATGTATACCCATATACATAAAAATAATAAACACAGTTTTGGAAAAGATAGTATACAGTTGAGATTGAGCTTAGAAAAAATAGAAAGTGTTTTATGTCTCTTCTTTTTCTTGTTGCCCAAAGAGGAAAGGACAAGCTAAGAGAAGGAAAATATCACATACATTTGAGGAATGGTTATGCCTAGTGCTCAGAACTTTATAAAATGTTTCATGTGCTGGAAACAACCAACATTCATAGAAGGTCAACATTATTATGTAAGTTTTCCAGATACACTAGCTTGTGTAATGTCACTATCGTGTGTAAGGTCGTAAAATCGGATCTAATTGTCCAATTCAGCTCTTTCAGATATCGAAGTTCATATTTATTTCTTTGTACTGCTACTGTTGAGCTCTGTGACATGCATTGGTTGCCCTGAAATGACAAAGCATTTGAAAATATATAAATGTATATCTTTTCAATCAGTAAGCGTGTGACTGCATCCACATTTCCCCTTTGAGGAGCGACAGTGGCACTCAGTGCTGACAATGTCACCTCAACTAAAATGTCTGTTTCCTGCTAGGAAAAGGCAGAGAGCCCTCAGATTAACTAATTAGAGAACTTATGCCAGTGTATAATTTACTGCTGTTTATACAGAAATGATTGCCCAGCTATTGATATTTATGAATTGTTTTCTGTGAATCCAGTATTTCATTTACCTACAGAACTTATCACAACTTAGCATGGTGGCTCTTAACCATTTCTGTTTACCAAAGAAAGAATAGAGGTTGTGGTGAGGAATACATTTTCCAAAATAGGGAAATGAAATCATACAACACAAAACAAATAATTTCTGGGCCTGGCCTACAGAACTTGAGTGAAAAACATGGAAAGGTGCTTTTTTTCCCTTTAAAATTTTTCTTTTCTGATCAAGTTCATCTGGCAAACTGTCTTTGGTCTGTATGCCAAGATGCCAGGTTACAAAATAATAACAAATGTTAACATTTAGCTTGAGAAGACAGTAGTACTGAAAAGCATTGTGATTTTCAAGTAAAGAAAGCAACAGCAAAAAAGAAAAATGTTCCCATAGTATTCTTTACCCCACAGTAGCTAGTGAATGTGTGCTTTCACTGCTAAGGTAATTCCCACATCTGCACTATTTCCATTCGCTGAGCAAGCTGTGATGAGAGTGGTCCCCTCCAAACAGAAAGTATGCCCTACAAACAGTTCCCTACCGAATTACAAAGGTAACTGTAAACCTTGATCCCGATCACATCTTTTCCTGCAAGACATAGTATCTATTCAAATAGCTATCAGAAGAGATAATGCTGTGGATCTGCTTAGATTCAGATAATAAAGGACTCATTCCATACCTTTTGCCATGTATTGTTTGGGTTAACATTTAGCAAACTCCCCGCAGACACGGAACTCTCCTGTGTCATGCTGTTTAGCGCTGTCTTCCTGGTCTACAGAATATGGCACCCACCGCTTGCCAGATTCAGTCAGTGTTTGCTGAAGACATGAGTGAGGAGCAGTGAGCCAGACAGTGGAGTGTGTAAAAGACAAATGGAAGAAAAGTTTGAGTGAACAAATGGCTGAGGGCTCAACAAGCAAGAGGAGAGGTGGTGACAACAGGAGGGATGACAATGGCCTAGAAAGGCTGTCAGGAAAGAGCAATGACTATGAGTTCCTCTCCACTTGGATGGATGCTAAACACAAGTCCCTGACAACATTTTGCCATTTAGCCCACCTCCAAATGAATGCTGCACTTTCCTTCCAAGGAAAGGAAATTGAATGAAGGGGAGACAAGGTCTAATCAAATCGGCTACTGGGAAATGTGTCTTATTAACAAACTCTGAGGCTATCCTCACACCACTTCTGTCTAAATTTGCTATGTCACAGGAATTCGTTATAGACATATGGTATCTTAAGAAGTTAGCTAGTAGTATTATCACAGTGTGAATTTTCTCACTGTGGGGGAAGCAATTACTTGATTCTTCTTGTTACATTATGTCTTCAGCTGTGTTGTCCTGAGATGACCTAGGAAACACCTACATATCCTATTAGACCATATAATCCTGTATGCACAGAATGTACTAATTATAGGCAGTGCCGGTCATTCATCTCTGAGTTTAGTTCTTTTTCAAGTCCTATCTACTGAAGTAACAATTACCCAGCTAAAAACATGGTGATGTTGATTTATCTGCTTTTGCTTTTGTCTATAATAAACTTTAGTAGCGGCAGGGCTATCCTACTTAACACTGAGCTCAAAAGTTTAGGTTGCAATGTCAATTCATTAGTCCGCTTCTGCCCTTGTCACCCATCTTTTGGTATGGCTTGTGTGTCTCCATTCTACCATTGCTGCTGTAGAAAATGTAGCTAAACTTGATATTGTTTGTTTGGGCTTATATACAGAAGCACATGGCTCTATGTTTTATGTTATATTATTACTATCATCATTATTATTATTGCTTTAGTACTGTGCCATTAGGGCACTAAGTGACACAGACTAATTATTATATGTGTTTGATTCCCCTTCCCTCAAACCCCTACTAAACATTAATACTGATAACTGAAAGATTTGACATTTCTGTGCATTTAATATAAAGTATGCCATTCATAGGCATTCAGCTTGGTGTCTTTCATTTATATTTATTATCTTGAGGTTTAGTCCTTTGTAGAATGTATTGAGGGGTTAGTGTTCTGTTCTCTGCAATTATCACATTTTTAATCCATCTGAAAGTTAAATATTAAGGCTATTTTTAGTTTTAGTCTGTTATGAGTTATACTTCTGTGAAAAATATATTTACAAGTTTTTTGTGTAGACATGTATTTTGATTTTTATTTGGAATATGCTTAGAAGTGTAATTGCTAGATCATGTGGTAACTTATATTTAAATATCTGAGCACTGCCAGACATCCAAAGTAGTTGCAACATTTTCTACACATTCAAGCAATGTTGTAAAAGTCCCTGTTTCATCTAAGGGTGTGGACTGGTAGTTCCCCCATCCTTATTGCCTTGTGGACTGGTGTGGCCATTGTATGAGTCTTGTTTAGGCAACTATATTGTTGAGATTTCATGGGTGCAGCTCCCTGTCGTGTCTAGACATTATCTCACAGCAGGAAGCCAAGTCCTCTGGCTCTTACGTTCTTCCCACCCCTTCTTCTGCAATGTTCCATGAACCTTTGGTATAAGGTTGTGTTTTAGATATGCTAACTGGGCCTACACAAATTATCCAATCCCAAGCAGTCAGCCATAAACCCATGTGCACATGAGCAATTCTAAACGGACTCAGTTGGATATATGTGTGCTATGAATGTATAACACTAACAATTATACAAAGGAGGTCATGAATCTGAGCGAGAGAGGGCATAGTGAAAGGAGATTGAGGTGAGAGGGCAGGTGGAAATGATGTGAATAAAGCATGCCCATGTATAAATTTCTCAATAAAAGGAAAACATCTGGTCTGGGGCCAGCAATATGACTCATGAGGTAAAGGGGAAAAGGAACTTGCTGCCCAGCATTATACCCTGAGTTCAATCCCTGAATGTCATATGGTGGAAGGGGAAAACTGACTCTTACAAACTGTGTTCTGGCTTACACACACACACACACACACACACACACACACACACACACATACACACCACTCTCTCTCTCTCGGAAGGTGTGTGGGGGGAGATATATTAAGCTCTAGTTCACATCCTTACTAATGTTATTATTGTTTTTTATTAAAACAATTTAATTATGACATTAAATCCAATTAGGTTTCTCCTAGTGACTAGTGTGTAATTTTTTTGTGCTTGCTAACACTTAGTGCATTAATGTCTATTCCAATCATTTCTTTTTAGAAAAATAAGTGATTATGGGCTTATTGAGTTGTAATAGCAAGCTATTGTTATGAATTAGAAAATATTCTCTCTCATTCTATGATTTTTCTTTTTATTTTACTTTTAACAGTAAATTTAAATTTTTAAATATAGGTCATGTCATTTACCAACTCGAATTTTTAGTTAGCATGAATTTTTGTTTCCCAACAATTATCTGCTTTAAAAGGTTATATAATTTTTCTTCTGGAGACTTTAAAATTGCATCCCCTACAAATATATTCATTATTACCTTGTACTGAATTTTTGCATGTGGTTTTAGTCATCTGTTTTACCTTGGGACCCCCTTTGTCATAACACCATTTGTTGAATAAATAATCCTTAAACCCATGTGTTGAAAACAATCAGAAAATTCATGGTTTCTTACAAGCTTTTGGTGTTTCCATAATATTTATCAAATGTATTGAAACTGCAGCCTGCTCTGAAGGCTCTCCCACCCATAACCTCAGGGATCTATTAGAACTTACGCATGCAGTGTTGTCTTTCACAATCTAAGTCCCATCACTCTGTGTATCAATTAAAGGATGCTAGCTACTTGATTCCTAGTACAGATCATGATTTCCAGGTAAAGATCCTTACTTAGGTGGTTTAAGCAAGATGTCCCCACATTTGTGTTTAAATCCTACCCATTCACCAGCAATCCCCTTTTGATGAAATCTCTCAAGAAGGCTCTGCTAGCTGTGATCTATCCTGCCATGTATGTTCGTGGTCATCAATCTATCCACAGGGAGAGTTCCATTTCCTACCTTGCATTATAATTATGCCTGATTGTGCCTTGTAACTCCATTATGGAATTTAACGTATTCGAATAGTAGGTTTGATGTGTGTTCAGCTTATCCACACTCCGTAGTTTTTGAATGAATGATATTACACATAGATGAACCTGCCTTTGTGAGTTTAATGGTGAACTACTTGTTGACTGTTAGATATGTATTATCTGAACCCAAACCATAATAACACATACACACAATCACTAGTTCTTAGGGAGACAGTCCAGTTATCTCTTTACTGAGAGAAAGCTATCCAGTAAGATTAAAATGCATTTTCATCTATCAGAAGGGACAGATCTTATCCTCTTCTTCCTATAGACCTGTTTTTTTTTTAAACATAAAATTCAAAGGATTTCACTTTCCTGAAATTAATTGTAGTATATGTCAAGAAACTTAAATGTGAGGGACATTGTATTTGATTTTGAATTGTTAATAGTTCCACAGTTGCTCATTTTGATATTTTAAGACAGAGGTAAGGTAAATGTCTCAGATAATTAATTGTATTACCCTTGGACAGTTAATACAGCTTACTTCATGTAAACACTTTTCATTAGAATCTATGCTCATATTTTTTTCTAGAAACATCCTAATAATTTCTCCCTGGAGCTAAGAACCCACCCCCACCCTCTTTGCTCCTGAAAACTCTAACTGCTTAAGTGGAGGACTTGATGAGGAAGCATTAGGGATTTGCCAGCGCGGGAAAGTCTTTTCAAAAGAGAGGTGGAAATTTAGGATAACAGAGGGAGACTTAACTGGGTTGATCTGAAGACAGACAAAAAGATCAGAGCAGGGAGGGGAGGATTATAGAAGAAAGAAAGGAAGAGATGAAGCGAAGTAGAGGGTAAAGTCTCTCCATAGACTTAAAGAAGCTTTGGGCAATTATCTGGACATTGAAGGGAATTATCTGGACCACACATCTAAATTTACTGAGGTTCCTCCATTGTGGCTAGTATCTGGTTAGGTTTGCACAGTCAACTTGCCATCTTATGCCATGAGTGGCTTACAGGTTAAAAAAAAAAAAAAAGAAAAAGAAAAAAGAAAAAAAGAACTCAGTGAAATCTTCAAAGTCAATCTGTCCACCAAAGCAATACGAGGCCTTTTTTACAGCTTTTCCATCTGTTTCCTAGACTGTCTCTAATGAAGCAAACTTTGCACATTGCGTCCGTGTTTGATCGTGTGGCTCATTTTGACAAAGGAACTGAGGGCACTTTGACCCACAATTTTAAGGAACACTTTATAAAGATTTCAACCTTCCTTTGACAATAGAAACTAACCAATCAACTCACAGATATGTCCAGCTTCTTTTTTTTTTTCTTTTTTTAATCAAGTAAGGAGATATGTGAAGATAATTCTTTGCTAGAGGGTATATGAAAAACCCGATGAATCACTTAGTTTTACATATTTTCACGTGGTTCAGAATCCTGAAATATTGACACAGTTAAAATGGAAACAGTTAGGATGGTCAGGGTGAAAGAAGAAGCTGGAGAAGACTGACACAGAAATATGTCCCATTCATAAGAGTAATGCAAAGTCCCCCACTTCTTCCTTCCTGCTTAAGCATATTAGTGTTTGGGGTCATGTGTTACTAGTTGCATTAGCACTGAGCACAGGCTTTTAGATTCCACGTGTCATAAACAAACATTTCTCATTACATAGATATTCAGAATCTATACACATACACGCACGCACCCACGCACACATGCGCACATGCACACTCACGCGCAGGCACACACACACACACACACACACACACACACACACACACACACACACGGAAACACACACACACACACAGTTTCCTGGGAGGAAAGTACTTTGTTAGTTACCTGATGTAGCAGCAGACACCACACACGCACTTTCATTGCGCTGCCTGGGTAAAGTGGATTGCCTGCCTTTCATCTTGTAACTCTGAAATGGGAGCCCAGCATCAGCTTTGTTAAATCTGACACATCTTGACTTTGCCTTTTTTTTTTTTTTTTTTTGAATTGCAAATTCATTAGCCTAGTGGGTTTATTTTTCTTTTTCTCCGCATCTACGTTTCCACATTTTAAAGGAGCTTTAGTGAGTCTGTTGTCAAGGTCACTTGAATATCTTCCCTTCAACGCAAAATATGCATTTATAAACAGAAATAAAACAAATGCCGCAAACATGGGCTTTCATAGTATATAAGGATGCATTTTACAAACAGGAATCGTTGTGAATCAGGCAGGGAAGATTATCCCAAGTCTGCCTTTAGAATAAGCAAAAAACCTGTGCCAGCTATCTTTACTGTTTTATTCTACTAGAAACATCAATTCTACTAATATTAGTTTTATTTGGATGGAGAAAAAAAATACAACAGCTCTTTTCTTAAAGAGTCCTCTAGACAGATTTTCTGTTTTGCTTTTTCATGTGACACTAACTGAACAATTGTTAAAATTTCATTTTTACATGTTTGTGTAGACAAATTGTCAGATTCAGTTAGCTTTAGAAATTGGCTGTTTTGGCAAGTGCTGATTTGTTTTTAATATATTGGCTGTGTGTCCGTTCTCAGCTACTAGCCACTGAAGATTTGTATTTTCAAACCTGGAGTTTCCTCCATGTAACCCACCCCTCCTTCCTGCTTCCATTCATCAGGAAACCTGCTGAAAAGACCATAAGCCTTTGACTGCAACATTTTAGTCTATGCCACTGGGGAGGTTCAGCAAGAAAGGACTGCACTGCAGTCCTGTTGGTGCGTAGGGAGCACAACCAATTCAAGGACATCAAGGACATTTCTCTTGTGGGAACTGGTAGATCTTATTTCATTTAAGTCCAGTAAAGCTCTTGCTTTCAATAGAATCATGAAACAGACCAGAAGCTACCTAAAAAGGTTATACAGGAACCAGTCAGATGTCTTAGCAGGTACAGACACCTGACCAAGCCCTGAAGACCGGACTCTTCCAGAAGGGAAGAACTGACTCCTACAAGTTTACCTTTGGTGTTCCTATGCACTGGCATATACAGACAGAAATGTAAAACAAATATTATTCATCATCACTATGCAATATGAGCTAAGCAACATCAAAAGTTTTCTTGTTGTCCACCCCTTTTAAATCACACAATTGTATTATGTCTGGCGAGGCTGTGCTCTTTGGGATGGATGTCATGAATGCTTCATCTGCCTTGTAGGTCATTGTGATGGTCTTGACCCCGTTAATTATTCTGTTTAAACATGTCCATGTTTTTATAACTTTTCAAGATTTTTTGTTTATTATTTGTAAAGGAAGGGTCCCAACATAGCCCAGGTTTGCCTCAAAGTTTTGTTCTTTCAGCCTCATCCCCTCAAATATTGATATTCCTGCTTTGTGCACAACATGTTTGTTTTTATTCTGACATATGTAGACTTGTTATATAAATTTTATAACTTACGATTTATTTTTAGGTTTCATTCTAATTCCATTAGATGATTCTCTTTGAGTTGTTCACAAATTATTAACCTAAAATCCTGAATCGGCATTTTGTTGTTGATAAAAATTAAGTTTAATATGAAGTATATCTTAAGAAGACTGAATAAATATACCTATTTGAACAGAAGTTTGATTTTTCTCCCAAAACTAATTATTTTAAATACAAGATGGTTCAGAATTCACTATCTAGTCTATGATTTAAATGATGAGTTACACAAAATAATTAAAGCAAAGAATATAGCTTATTTTATAATGCCTTTGAGTCACCATGATCTTGTATTCCTTCTCATGAATAAACATATTTTATGTATTCAAGTTTATATACAAAATATCACACATTAGTATAGTTAAGAGATTGGAATATCATTCAATGATATGATACTTGGATATGATATGCTTATTGTTAAGTTAATATACACACAAAAATGTTTTATTTGTAGTACTGAGGAGCTTGACAAAATGAATACAATTACAAATGCCTATATTCAGAGATAGTGTTCTGGATGTTATTAATATTACTGTGAACTGAACCATTGGCATATTGCTGATCAGCAATTGATACTGAATCTTAATATGTTTGTTTCCAGGGACTGGGGAGATAGCTCCACGGGTAAAGTATGTGCTGTGCAAACTTAAGAATCCAACTTTGGATCTCCAGCATATACATAAATACAGTGTAGGTGTGGCAGCCCACGGGCAACCCAGAGAGGAGGAGGCTGACACTACGGATTCCAAAAGCATCTGATTAGCTACACTAGCTGAATCTGTAAACGCTGGATAAAGGTGCAAGCCCCTGACTCAATACTTAAGGAAGAGAGTGAATGAGAGAGAGAGAGAGAGAGAGAGAGAGAGAGAGAGAGAGAGAGATCTGGTGTTTATGGTGTCTATCCATGGCCTTCACATGCGTGTGCACTTGCTGGCATGTACACACACACTCACACTCACACACACACACACACACAAATACATACACACACACACACACAAATACATACACACACACACACACACACACACACACACACACACAAAAGAAAATTTGTTTCTAAAGTCTGCGATGGTTTGCACCTTAAGTATCCACCAAAAGATGCACATGTTGAAGAACCAGCTATGTCTCTTATGTGTTTGTGTTCCTTCCCTTGCCCTCTCCCTCTAGACCTCTCTCTGCCCTGTGTCTTTCTTCACTATGTTCTCCACTGTGGTGTTCTCACCAGTAACAGAGTCAAGTGACCCTGCACTGAAATCTCCGAAACTGTGAGCCAACTTGTACTTCCTTCTTTGCTTGCTTTTGGAATTTTATCACAGCAATGGAATGCTGGGCAATGAAGAACCTAGAAATTGTGTGCTAAGATGTTTCCACGAGTTCATAATTTTGTCCAACTAAAAGTTTACATCTTTTTGCTTGTTTGCTTGTTTTTGAAACAAGATCTTAAAAAGAATTTTCATCAAATGGGTTATAATGAAACACTTCAAAATCCTGGAATGATTAACAAATCTAAGATGTAACTGTCCTCCATTATAGATTTAAAGCTGAAAAAAATAAAAAATAAAAATATTGCAGTATTCACCAAAAATGAAAAAAATATAATTAAAAATAATAAGAAAAACTCATTGGAAAAGGATATGAACTCTTGGGTACATAAGTGGCTGTGTAGGTAAAGAGAAAAGCAAGGGACAAAAGAACTATTTTCTGTTTCTTTGGGGGGTGGTTGGAGGAGCTTATTTGATTTGGTTTTTGGTTGGTTTGGTTGGATTTGCAGAATATTAACCTATCATTGTAAAGATGCAGTCAGTTTGGGAAATCACTGCTTCTCTTTATCTCCATGGTGAAGATTTTGTTTTGTTTTGTTTGTTTGTTTTTGTTTTTTGGTGTGCACAAATGCATACATGCACGCATGGTTAATCAGTGGTTAGTGAATCTAAAGGAGAATGATTGATGGGCTTAAAGTGACTTCTCAGAGTCACTGTTTTTAAGGTTTTGAGTAGGTTTAACTATAAAAAGGAGAAAAAGCAACTCTGTGGCTAGGTAATTAAAGTAAATATCCCCAGAGAAGGGTTCAGGGACAGGGACACACGAACAGGACAAAAGGAATCTTACTGTGAGGAACTAGCAAGAAACCAAAGGGAAGAAGTTCTTTATAAAATCATTGATGTGTGTTCACTAAAAAGGCCAGCATCATGGAGAAGATAAGCCACAGCAGAGGGATTCTTCTATATTGAAGAACAGATGACTATACATCGTGGGTGCTTATTGGAACACTGCAGAGGAGATCATAATTTGTGAAGTTTGGAGTAGAAGCAGATTAGTCTAAAACTTGTATAAGTGCTACATTTTGGATTTAGAAGCTGTGCTGTCAGTAATAAATAGCAAGGTTATGTTACTAGCAAATACACATTGAATTATTAGCAAATAAAGAAGCTTGGTTATGGTATATTTATCTCATGAATCAGAAAATAAAGCAGGGATGTCAGAGATCATGAAATTAGATGGAAGAAATCTAAACTATAAAGCCACCAATAAAGAAATAAAAGAGTTGGAGAGACTAGAAATAAGTCTTAAAGAGATGTCTCTAAATGAAAGCCAGCTAATGTCCCTGCACAGCAAGCTACCTACAATGCCCAACCTCGGATAACACTACAGAACGATCATGACAAAGACAACATGGTACTGTCACTGTACCAGACATAATGATGAATGAAATATAATAAAGGACCAGAAATCAACCAGCATAGTTTTAGTCACCTAATTTTTCACAAAAATGTCAACAGTATACACTGGGAAGACAAAGACTATTCAATATATATATTGAATATATATATATATATATATATATATATTGAATATAACTTATATTCACCAATAGAAGAATGAAATCAGCTCCCTTTCTCTCACCTTGCACAAAAAATAAACTCAAAAACCAAGCACACCCCTTAACTTACAACCTGGTGGGAAAATACAAATCATCATTGATTTTATGATGAAATCTACCTTAGATCTTACTGTGGATATTTTCTCATGTAGGCAACGGTCTGTCTTTCGCTTCCCAAATCTGAAGACAGCTGAGTTCAGAAATACAAGTGATCAAGGTTTTAGATAAAAGGCTGTGGTCCCATGATCATGCTAACATCTAATGGTGGTTGAGATGAGTTCTGGTGTTGGAAACTAGAGAAGGGGCATTACCGGCATCAATACAGTACTTACGATGACCTTGGGGTTGGTTTTGCAGCACTAACAATTTTTATTTTATAGAAAAAGGATAGTGAAGCTTCAAGAATTTAAATAATATAATTAAGGCCACATTGCTTGTCAAACAACAGGAAGGATTTAATCCTGGACTACCTGACTCCTTAGACCACATGGTAACCATGCTACTCTTCAAATATTAAAAATCCTGACAAAATAGAAACTGCCCACTCTGGTCTACTCCCCGGGCTTTAGAATGACAGTGAACATGTCTTACATTTTGTGCTGCTCTGAAGAGGCACCAACAGGCCCTTCCCTTTGAATTCTCTCCAAGTACAAGAGACTAAGCTGTATGGTCCAGAGCCTTCATTACTGGCAGATGTTTTAAGAGCATCCTCAGGGAGGCCAGAGGACAAATGGCTCAAGAGTGGAAGAGCTGTGGTTTGTGGGCCTCTCAGAGTAGGAAATTATATTTACTGTCGACCATAACTTTCTGCTTAGAACTAGTTTGTTACTTTCACCCAAGTTGTACCTTTCAAAATTAAGCTACTCCTGAACACTTGAACCACAGCAGTCATTTTTCCAATATAACTGAACTCCCCATTTGGAATGACAGTATTATAAGAAAAAAAGATTACCAGCACTCTTCAATGCTGTTGGATCCAATTCCATGTTTAGATGATGGGTGGAACACTGTAGAATTGTTTACATAGTCAGTATTTCAAGTTCCATGTTTAGACAACCCATATTACACTGATACAGAGGTAAACTCATATGTAAATAAATACACACAGAAAGGTAGAAACTAACATTTAAAAGTCACTGTCCTAAACAAAAAAATGAATGCATTCATTTGCAAATATCTTGAAGGAGTTAGGTGATGCTGCAAAATATCAGTATTCTGTGGAATTACGAGTTACAATTATAGTTATAAAGGTACCTAGCATAAGTCCTTTTATCTTTTCTACAAATAGAGAATTTACACACAGGTTTATGTTGACATTCAGGCCCTTTCTTTGGGCTGTCTCAATAAAGTGACTTCATTCTACCCCCCTAAACACTCTTCTTCTCTGTCTCATGGGGTGTACCCTTTACTGCTGAACTATTGGCTAGTCACAGATTCTGGGAGAAGAGCTATTGTCTTTATGTAGCCACTGATGAGCCCCCCAAGCTATAAAGGGTAGCACTAAACCCATGGTTATGCAGTCTTTGTTAAAGTTGGTGAGTTATGAAAGACCTGAGGGAGAGATTTGAAGGCAAGAATGGGGTGAAACAGGGAAGGAGGCAGATAGGCAAGTGTAGAGTGTAAGAGTGACCAGTATTCATTATGTACATGTAGGGAAGTTGGCAAAAACAAGTTTAATAGATAAAAAATTATAGGTAGGGGGGTTGTCAAGGAGACTCTGTCCTCTGGCTTCCACTCTTGTTCCCTCTGACAGCACAGCCTTCAAATTTAATATCAGTATTGTTTGGAAAAATCAGATATTGGAGGAAAGATGGTAACACGGTTCTTAGATTTCATGTTTCCTGAATTATAAAACTAACCCTCAAGTGTCCTCACTGCTTTCCCATACATGCTACCTTCCTTTTTTTTTTTTTTACAGAGTAAACAAGTTCAACAAATTAGTCTTAGCTAAACAGGGATTTCTTTTTTTTTTTTTTTACCATTTTTTAAAATTTATTGACTTCATTTTACATCCAACCGCAGTTCTGCCTCTCACCCCTCCTCTTGCCCCCATCTCCTCTCACCCCTTCTCACCCCCCCCACTAGCCCATCCCCAGTCTGCTCCTACTCACTGATAAGGGCTCCCATTAGAAGACAACATAGTCTGGCACAATTGGTTGGCACAGAGCCAGGCCCCTCTGCTATGAGTTAAGACTGAGCATGGTATCCCACCATAGGAAATGGGCTCCACCAAGCTAGTTCATGTAGTGGGATTATGTCATGATCCTAGTACCACTGAGCATGGCATCGCACCCTAAGGAATGGACCCCAACAAGCTAGTTCAAGTACCAGGTTTGTGTCGTGGTCCTATTGCCAGTGTTCCTTCAGCTAGTCCAAGCTTCACAACTGTCTCCCATGTGTGGATGACCTCGTTCAGTCCCTTGGAGTCTCCACAGTTGTGGGTCTAGAGTTCATGATTTTCTATGAGCTGGGTTCAGCTGTCCCTGTAGATTTGTCCATTATGATCTTCACCTCACTTGCTCATGAATTCCATCCTCCCTCTCTTTGCCTGGTTCTTGGTTGTGAATCTCCGTGTCTGGTTCCATCAATTACTGAATGAGAGTTCTATGATGATAGATGGGGTATCCATCAACCTGATTACAGGAGTAGGCCAGTTCAGGCATCTTCTCTACTACTGCTAAGAGTGTTAACTGGGGTCCTTCTTGTGGATTTTTGGGAGTTACCCTGTCACCATGTTTCTCTCTAAGCCCATAGTGGCTTTCTCTATTAAGGTATCTCTTTGGGGAACTGGGATCAATAAGCAAAATAAGAAAATAAAATAAAAGATACCTCTTCCATTGCTCCTCCAACCGCATCCCTCCCTGCCTCAGGCATCTCGTTCCCTCCTGTTCTCATCTCCCCTCCTCCCTTACAACCACCACCCTGCTCCCATTTTCCCTGCAGATCTCATCCAATTTCCCTTCCCAGGGTGACCCATGTGTCCCTCTTTAAGGTCTTCCTTGTTACCTAGCTTCTCTGGAGCTGTGAATTGCAGTCTGGTTAGCCTTTGCTTTATATGTAACATGAAAAGATTAAAGACCAGGTTCAAGGTTCAAATTGAAGATCAGAAAAGCAAAGTAGCCAGCCTCTAGCTGTTACTGCTAGGTCAGGCTGAAAGGGCTGATCAACCCAGGAGCTGTCAGGTCTCAAACTGCTGCCTCTGCTAAGTGTGGCTGGAGAATGAATGAATGCCTCATACTGAATCCTTGCTCCTGCCTTTTATACCCCTCTAGTGCTGGGATTAAAGGTGTGAGCTATAATTCTCTTTTAGACTGATTCATTTTTGTGTAGAGGCCTTGGACTCACAGAGAACCTCTACCTCTTAATCCTGAGTCCTAAGGTTAAAGGTGTGTACCACCACCTCCTAGCTTCTGGCTGCTGGGATTAAAGGTGTGTGCCTGGCTTCTATAGCTTGAAGCTGACTTTGCTTTTCTGAATAAATCACAAATAATATATCACTACATTACATCCAATATCCACTTATGAGTGAATGCATACCGTTAAACAGGGGTTTCTCAGCAAGTACCCAGTAGGTGGGGGGGGCAGGTGGGACAGGTGGGCGGGGTATAATTCAGTATTTGCCTTGCACGTTGTATTTGCATGACAGTTTATAATTATTGCACATTATCATCTTCATTTTACAAACAGGAAAACAGATAATTAACCACAGTTTATAATTTTCTCCTGGCTCCAAAATGTAATTATTTTAGAACCGTTGCTTTTCTAAAATGGAGAAATCACTTATATTTCAGAGTCATTTTAGTAGGTATTTAGAGCTTTAGGATGAAATCTGCCTTTCAGTCTCAGCCTGACTTACTTGCTCTCATCAGAAACATTTCACAAAAACGTAAGTAGTGGGGAAGTTTCTTTCCGATGGCAACTTTTCACCACACACCCCGCCTTTTCCTCTCTGAAGTTAGTAATGCTCTCCCTGTAAGCAGCAGGCTACAGAGACAGTAGAAATGAGCAACTTCCTGTAGGAGTCTAGAAGGCCCAGAACTGATCCCGGAGTGCAATGGCCCATCCTCCACCTCTCATGTCTGTCTTTCCTGCTTCAGAAACTCTACAGCCAAGGGCGTTTTCTTCCCTTGAAAGTCCATGCTTAATTATACAGGAGCACAGTTTCTTGCTAACTTACTTCATTCTCTCCTTCATCAAAATCATCAAATGATTTCTCACCACCACAAAGTTCTAGCCTGGACAAGAACATACTAGGTAAGACTGAATCAAGCATTCATCTTTCAAATACTTTAGTAAGAAAATAGAACAATTAAGTATATTTCAGAAAATAAACATGTTCGTTTAATCCTCACAATAATTGTTTGCTTGCCAGCCTTTCAGACTACAGCCAGGATTTCTGCATCTTCTTAGAATCCCCCATGACAGCACCCCTTACCAGCAGGAAGTAGTTTGGAAAGAACGATGCCCAAATTCCCAAATATTGTCTATAAATGTTTTTTTTCATTTAAATGGACTTGGTTATATAAAATAAATGAATAAATAAATAAATATTTTTTTTAAAAAAAAAGAAGAAAAAATAATTGTTTGCTTGCATTTATATTGTGTACTTACTAACATATTTATATAAATAATGCACCAGTCAGTAAAAATATCATAATATGTATTGAATTATTTAAAACAAGCAAAAAGATAATGCAATAATATATGCAGATATATTGAAATAATCAGTGTAACATGTGATTTGTATAAGTACGTGTTTTATATTAATGTGTAATTTATAAAATACATGCTTATACATTATAAGCATGTATTTTATGACCTATAAAATATGTACAAATATAAATATGTGGTTATATAATATTTCAACATAAAAATACTTTCCCTAAAAGATATGTAGTTTATATTGGTTTTTGTGTGTATTTGTGGTACTAGAGGAACCTAGGCTTAGTGCATAGTACGTAAGCACTCTCTCTAAACTGTATTTCTAGAACTTTTTTTAAATTCCAGAAATTTGATACCGGGGTTCACTAAATTTCCCAGACTTGCCTTACTCCTCTGGTCTCAGCCCCCCTGGAATTTCAGGAACAAACCAGGGCCTCTCAAATAGCAGGTGAGTACTCCATGGTGGAGCTGCATGCCCAGCAACTATTTAAACATCTTAAAATCATATGTCTTTACTACAACATTCACTCTGTTCCAACCAATGTGCCAAAATTGTATTCACTGCTTCCAAAAATACGCCAGTCTCTCCAAAAGAACCAGACCAGCAACAAAGGCAAGCATTTCACTCAAGTCTGCTTCAGGAAGGAAAATGGTCCCCTGACTACTATAAACTACAGGGGAGAAAACTAAATAAAATGCTCTTTGGGAGAAATGAAGGAGTTCTAGCTGTGCATCCCTTTGTAGCCTCCAATAAATCCTTTTTAGTTAAGTTTATTTTCTTCACCTTGTAGAAAATTTGGGGTGCAGGGAGAAAAAGCAATGTATAGATGAATGGTTGGGCATATGCTTATTATCCTATATTAAGATTACTAAAGACAAAATGCACTTTTATAACTTGACAGAATTTGTGTCGCAAGATGCAAAAAATAAAGGGGGGGGGACTCCACAATGTTAGGATAATAGCATGACATACTTCAGCATGACAGCTTTCCATTGTATGTTGTTCTTTACTCGAAACACTCCAGCAATTCAAGATCTGGGCCTCACTGGGCCATATCTCTCATTCTTGCCAAGTATGAGTGGTATTTTGGGGATGTGGACAGAGATCCACAGGAACTTGGCTGAGACCTACAGATGTATTTTTACCTCCGGGGCCAAACAACCAGGGGTTTAACTTGCTCTGCCATTTAGCACTTACCACTGGAACCACAGCAGGCCCCGCTTAGTGTGGTCCTTCATAAACTGAAATTAGAATGCAGTCATCTGCCATTGAGGCTTTGATTTCTTCTCTCCAAGATTCATACAGGAGGACATCATGGAATCGGAGCTACATCATGGAAGCTGAGCTACAACTCTTGTTTAACAAAAGAGGAAAACTTAGTCCAGTGGGGAGAACAGAATGGGAAACCTGCGATCCCATTAGTCAGAAAGTTCCAGGAAACAGCTGGTCATGGTCTGCTCGTCTGGCCATTGATACATTGACAGAGGTTGTTTTTACCTCACATCCCCAGATCCAACTGTATGATACAATGATGATGTCAAAGCACAAAGGTGACTTTACTTCAGTTCTTCACATGAAAATTTGTTTTCTCTTTGCTTAGTAAAGGAGTAAGTACTCAGGCCACCTACAGACAGGTGGGACAGTCTCACTGACTCTATGATCATCATCTGCCAGTCTCATCTGATGAGTGGTGACCTGAGGTTGTATAGTAGACAGCATATCCTATAGCATAATCCAGAACTGCTAAATCTGCTTTCATTTTTCTCTCTCCTCCAAAAAATAAAGGAGGTCTTGTGTTTGTTTGTATGTCCTTCTCGTACTGTAGCTTCAACTGGCCCCAAGTGCTTAATTCCTATGTGTATGAATCATGTGTGTTCCCTAGCGTACTCAGCTCTAAGTTAATCCTTTACATATTCATAAAGGGTAGGCTTGGAAGAAAAGATATTGGCACATATTGGCAGCCTTCCTCGGACATTTGTCTGGATTACTATTATTGAAATTTCAAATTCATGCAGGAAATGAGGGCAGACTAAAGGAAGGGCAAAAGCTGTTTTATTTAACACATCTGACAGCCAAATAATAATAGGCCCATTATCAAACATAATAATATTGCAACTTCCAATGCTTGAAATAAATTGCTTATTTTGCTAAAAGTAGCTCATAATAAAATAAAGTTCAGAACTCAAACTAACCATGCCAAATTACCTTGGTTATTTACTTTTGAGGAGTATACCATCTTTTTCCCTAACTCCTTAGTTACTTTGGATATAATCAGCCCTGAACTTGCTGATCCATTCTTCCACCTCCAGCTCTTGGCAGGCAACTCCTGCATTCTGGAATAGTGTTGATCCAACAAAGCCTATTTAAGAAACCCCTCCTAATTATGCGGCTCTCACTGGTTCTCTCCCCTTTGGGAACCCCACTCTGCATATTTCTGGCTTCCTTTTCGAAATTTTAATTTCGGTATGTTTTGATGAAGTCCACCTTCATTCCCTCCCCAACTCCACCATCATTTCCCTTTCCAAATTAGTGTTCCTGTGTGGTGAAATGTTGTTTATGGTCTAACAAATAAAACTTTGCCTGAAGATCATAGTGCAAAGCTAGAAACAGTAGTGAGCCACAGAGGCCAGGCAGTGGTGCCACACACCTTTCATTCCAGAGACACACTAGCTACCATAGAGGCTGCGCAGTGGTGGTGCACGCCTTTAATCCCAGCACTGGAGAGGAAATAAGATAGGAGGAGACAGGAGCTCATTGCAGTCTCAGTGAGTCTGAGGTTTGATGGAGAGCAGTGCAGTCTGGAGATGCAGTCTGAGGAGAGGATCACCCCTTTGGTCTGAGCAATGGTAGAGGTGAGAACTCGCTACTGTCTGGCTGCTTTGCTTCTCTGATCTTCACCTTTAACCCCAATATCTGTCTCGGGGTTTTTCATTAATCGTGCTACAGTCGTGTCTTAAAAACAAACAAACAACAAAAACATCACTGAATCTATTTACTGCTGCCCATGTGTGAATGGTTATGGGACCATCTGAAGAAAGCTGACACTACCTCCCCCAGCAATCACCAGTTGCCAGGCTCTTCTCACCCGGGGATGGGATTTCATGAGGCACTTCCACATCCACACTGGAAGTTCGGCTAGCTTGATCTTCTGTAGGTCTTGCGCATACAGTCCCAGTCACTGTGAGTCCGCGTGTGCTATCATATCTGCAAATCATATGCTACTCTTTACTTCTCCTTCTGGCATGTACAATCTTCCCACATCACCTTCCACAAGAACCCAAGCCTTGTGGAGAAGGTGTGTGACATAAGTGTTCCATTTAGAGCTGAGCAGGCGAGTCTCTTGTTCTTATTCTCTATCTGTTGGCTGTTTTGTGTCTCTGTGTTAATCACCGCCTACTGAAAAAAAAAAAAACAAAAAAAAACTTCTCTGATAGAGTTGAGGAAAGCACTAATCTATGATTATAAAGCTAAGAAGTTAGGGGGAAGTCTATTATTTTGTTCATTTAGCACAAAAGTAGTAGCTGGTTTTCTCCTGGGGCCTATGACTTAGAAGCCGAGGGCTTTTCTCCTATTGAACAGTGCCAGGTGTGGGTTCAGTATTGTAGAGTTAAGGCCAGGTGAAAAGTGGTTGGTTGCTCCCATACCATTTGTGCCAATAGCTCACCAGAGGACATGTATTACCAGGTAACTTGTTACAGGTGGACATGATTGCTGATCACTGGTATTTGCCATAAGACATTTGTTGTTTAATCGTCTATCTACTTGGTATCTGCCCAAGTATATAGAGTCTCTGAGAGCAGGAGACCCTGAGTACTTGGATGAAATGGCACTAAGCCTACCACGGGAACATTTCTCTCTTGGTTGAAAGGGTTTTGTATCCACTTTGTGTGGTTTTAGAAAGAGTGAAACCAGGCCTAATACTTCCATTCCATCACATTATTCTCCCTAAGAAAGTGAGATAAATGCTTTGAAGAGAAAAAAAGAAAATACCATCATACCCACAGTAGTAATACGCACTTTGTTGCTTAACTGTGCTCTTAATAAAAACATGGTCTAACATTAAGAGGCCCTTCATTCTTTCTGTCTTTGAAAGACAGGCACCAATGGAAGACGAATACTCACCTACTCCAGTCAATGATTTAAGCACTCAGAAGACCAAGAACCAAAAAAATGAAGGAAAGTGCTGATTAGTGAACCCTGTATATACTGTTCAGAGATCAAAGGGGCCAATGAACAAGGATCAAAGTGTGTATGTGTGTGGAGGGTCAGAATGTCACACTCTTGCAATGTAAAGTTTCTCACGATGTGGAATGGCTTCATCAGAACCACTCTGTTCAGCCGCTAAAAAGAAGGGGGGAAAAAAAAATCAAAGAAACGGTGAATTGGGAATCTGTGTTCCTTCCATCCAGGACAGCCATTTATTTCAGAATCTTTGGTAGCTTTCATGGAAGATGGGTGTTTGGAGAAGACCAATTGTTGGCCAATCTTTGTTGCAGGTATGTTGCTTTAGTAGTAGCCATAGAAGCACTTTGTCATAGCAGCTGTACAATCACCCCTAAGCTAACTTTTTCTTTGCAAAACTGAAAGTTTGCAAAATTTCTTTTATATTGTGGGACTTTCTCACTCACAAGAACTTTTCTGCTACTTCATTAGACATTAGAATTTATATTTTAAGAATTCCTTAAAGCAATAACTGCCAATTCAGAGAATTATAGAGCTTTGAAGTGGCAATCTTGCTGACTAGGTAATTCATTACAGTTTTTGACAAGCTTTCACACACCAAAACCTTATTTAGCTTAGTTGAGGAAGTTTCCAAGACGCAGAGTTGATAACAGATTAAGGATTTGTAGTCTGATCAGTTGAGTATATTTTATATTCTCTCTTTCTCTCTCTCTCTCTCTCTCTCTCTCTCTCTCTCTCTCTCTGTGTGTGTGTGTGTGTGTGTGTGTGTGTGTGTGTGTGTGTGTGTGTGTAAGTAAGTAAGTAAGTAAGAAAGAACAAGCACCAGAAGGTGTCAGATTCACTGACGATGGAATTATTTGCCATGTTCTAGTCCTCTGAAAGAGTAATAATTGCTCCTAATGACTTGGCCATTTCTCTAGCCCTATCTAACAAAATTTCTAACCAAAGCAAATCATAAAATTTGAAACTATTGGTGAACATGAACACTAAAGAGCATGGGCAGGAACAACATCTCCATGAAGGAAGTACAGTGCTTGGATCCAAGCAGATAAATCTAATAAGATCATGATAGAGATACATTGACTGTCATGTGCATGCACATCCTTAAACTTTAGGGTCTGCACTTACAAATCATTACCTTCTGTTAACGCATTCTTTTCTCTAGAATGTAAATAGTTTACCAGATTGTATTGTTACTTGTAATCTCATTCCAGACATGGTTTCCTGGAAGAAACTCAAATCAGCAATTCCATCTACAGATTAACAGTAAGAGTAGTTCCTTTATACAAATGGTGTATTTCTCTATATTCTTTCTAGTAATTTAATTTTACTGTCAAGTTTAGGAGGAACCTAGCCATCATTCTCCAATGTCCCTGAGTTTGAATATTCTGTTTTTTTAAGTGTTGCCTGGTTCTATCTTTTTCTTTATTAACTAACTTTATGATACTGTCCTCCTGAGGTACTCCTGATATCTTCCTTTGTAGATAGGTTTGCATTGTAAAGAATCTAAACATGACTTACTCTTCAATTTACAGTGTAAAGTTTTGCTTTTTAAAAGTTTCTACAATCACCTATCTATATTTCTTGCTCTGTATTTCTTACTCTTCTGTTCTCCTAAGTATCCACAATAAATCTTCCTTACCCAGCTTTAAAACAAATTTGCTTAAAATTGGGGTGGGAGAGACAACTCAGTGGTTAAAACTTGTGTGTTCATTTCCCAGCACCCACATAGTGGCTTACAATCCATAATTTCAGTTCCAAAGGATTCAATGCTCTCTTCTGATCTCTAAAGGCACAGGCTTGCACATTGTACACAGACATACATGCAAACAATACACACGCACACATAAAAAAATTATTTCCTAAATCTTTGAACTGTTAATCTTTCATTCTCCCTGGCTGCTGTTGCTTTAGAAATAGCCCTGAATACTCCAAAATGTAACAAAAAGCATTTGAACCACAGTGGCACCAGCAGGAGTCAAGAGCCAGAGCACTGCTTGACTTCCATAAGGAAGGGTGAAGGAGGTCCGTTTGAAAAACTACAGAGTTACTAAATGAAACAATGGGCAACACAGAGTGAACAGTTTCACAGTGGTAATTAAACCTTTGGTGATATGACCAAGGAAGAGTCCAGGCAGGTGATGGACAGCTTCCAACAGCAGAAACACAGGAAGTGAAAAGTGTTTCATCTGTTTCAGCCTTCAGATCCCACGTCTGTAGATTGTAGAGAGAAAGGCTATGTTAGACTCCTTTGTAAAAACAGGGCCATCAATGACCTGGTTGGGCTTTCAGTGTGATCTGACCCTAGAAGGATAGATATTCCAAATGACCAGCAAAACTGATTTCACTGAATGAGTAAAACCTGAAGACTGCCCCCAGCCTCAAGCTGATGAGAGCTGCAAGGATGAACTTCTATGTCTTCCAGGGTGATGCTGTGGATGTGGACCATGCGTCCTTCCATTCCTTTCTCTTTAAAAGATGGTTTGTCTGTGAGTGTTTGGCTGTTTGTGTGTATGTGTACCACGTGTGATGGGAGATGTCATTCTGTATATGTTTCTCATACTGGTTAATGAATAAAGCACTGTTGGCCAATAGGAAAGCAAGATAGGCGAGACTAGGAGTGAAGGAGAAAAGAGGAAGGAGTAAGGAAGAGTCAAGATGGAGAGTCTAGAGAGAACAGAACTGCTGTTCTTCTGCTCTCAGTAAGACCACGTGGAAATACATAGAAATGTGTTAATAATTAAGACAGAACTAGCCGATAAGAAACTAGTAACGGGCCAACAGAATTATATCAAATACAGAGTCTCAGTGAGTTAATTGGGGCTGGAGTGGCAGTGGGACCAGACCAGCGGCGGGACCAGAGCAGTGGCGGGAGGAAAAACCTTACTTCTTACACGCGTGTGTGTCTGGTACACCAGAGAGAGCATAAGATACCCTGGAACTGGAGCAATGGGCAGTGATGAACAGCCATGTGGGTTCTGGGAGCCAAGTACAAGTCCTCTGCAAGAGTATCAAGTGCTCTTAACTGCTTAACTATCTATTTGTATCATTCAGGTGTTTTGATTTGGGCAGTATTTTTTAAAAAATCATCTAGACTATAGCAGCAAGACCTAAATCACAATGGATGATCTATAAGTGGTAGGTGGCTATGGTTTTGAAGGAACACATCAAAGAACAGTAAGTATTGGCTTGTCAAGAACAGCTCAGATCCTGAGTGGTGTCCAGGTGCCATGTCCCAGTGATCGAGGACAAGAACAACTGTGGTATTGACAATGAAGCCAGCTACCCCATTCAGTGAGGCTTATCTGGAGAAATTATATCTTAAAGCTAACTAAACCCCTATTAAGTAAGACAAAGTACCTAAACCATTAAGGATTCCAGTTATGACTTGAATTTTGTGACATTTTACAAGAGTAAAATATTACTACTTTGATTCCTGTTATAAACAGCTTTATAACATTGTAGAGGCATTGCTTAATATATAAAAGGGAGTATATAATTTTATTTACATTTAAAAATTCTATTTTTGAATTGGAGAGATCACTCAGAGGTTAGGAGCACTGACTGCTCTCCCAAAGGTCCTGAGTTCAATTCCCAGCAACCACATGGTGGCTTGGAACCATCTGTAATGAGATCTGGTGCCCTCTTCTGGCCTGCAGGTGTACATGCAAGCAGAACACTGCATGCATAATAAATAATCTTTTAAAAACATCTATTCTTTCTGTCTGTCTCTCTTTCTCTGTCTCTCTCCCTGTCTCCCTCTGTAGGCTTTTTTGAGACAAGAACTCCTTGCTGTTAGCTGCTTTAAACAGCAGGTAGCTGACCCATGATCTTCCACGAATGATCCTGCCTCTAATTCCACCACTTCATGCTATAGGAGTGTTGGATTACACATGCACATTACTGGACCTGATGGCTTTATGTGCATATTTTCACACTTGTGCAGCAAGTGCAGTACCCACTAAGCCATCTCCTCAGCCTTCTAAAGTGAATTTTATTCTGCGTCTAGGAGAAAAAAATCAGACTCTTTCTTTTGTCACATCATTATGATTCCTTATTGCTTTCTGTCTTTTCCTTGGGAAGAGCATGGGAACAGAAAAATCTGAGTGATACACTAGGTTTCATTTAGTATCTTCAGTTAAAAGTCTCTGATTTACTGTGAGACATCCCACAAGTTTTGGTTGTACTCTTAGTATAACATGCAGATGTTCCCATGTCCTTCCCGTGCACATAAAGTACATATCGTTCCCAATGTTCCTTTTCATCAGTGATTTTCTTCATGCTTCTCCTTCCCTGCTCATGAATTTGGGGGCAGGGTGTATTAACATTATAGGGATCTGAGAGCCCAGAGTTTTGTGAAGGCAACATTCTGGTATAGCTAGGGCAGATGACAGAACAGTGGGTGATGGCTCAGCCTGGCTTGCAGTGCATGGTAGAAATTAAGGATAATACCAGTTTTCTACAAGGGGTCCTGAGAATGGGGAAAGCAGAGGAGATATGGTGGATGAGATAGGAGATTTCATGTTCCAGCATAAGGTGACTAACATAAGGACAGCATATGGATCTCTCCCTCCTTTGTTCCTTGCCATGGAAGAATGAATCCCAGCTGCCTCAGCTGGAAACTGTTAGTCCAGGAAGTTCGACTGTCCCTAGAAATTCCCTATGGACCCGCATGACTTGTCTGTGACTAGCTATGTTTTTTCGGTCCTTTGTTTAATTCTTAATTTACAATTATCCTATACTTTAAAATGCACCACATTTTCCTTTGAATTGTGCTGCATATTTTAATGTCACATGTTTAATGGTGACATTTTATCTTTAGCTTTTAATTTCATTTCACTTTTGTCAAATTTTTTGAGCTTAAAATCTTTCTCATAATATTTTGAACTTTTATTCATCTAAGTCTACATTTCTCTAGCTGGGTTTTCTGCATTTTTTGAAATCTAGATTGTTTTATTTCTTCCTTATATGTTTGTTTAGTAAATATTTATTAATTTCCTGATATGTGTTAGAAAACATTATTTTATATATTTTAGAACTAAAATAAGTCTTAGATACAATCTAATCCCTTCCCCCAAAATATTTTGTTCCTATTCAATAATACCTACAGTTTATATAAATTTTAATGTTTTATCCTAAAGGGTTGTTAATCTCTTTCTGTTGTATATTTCTTTCTGTGTTATGAATAATAAATTCACCCTAGTTTTCCATGAACTGTCCACTTATACATGAGGCTCTGAGGATACACATATCTGCATATTTTTACAATTCCATTTTGAGTTTGCTATTTATTTTATGCATTACTAGAAACTTCAGCTATTCCTTTGATTTTCTTCCTGGCTTCTACTGGAGGTACTGTTTTCCAGATGGATCAAGAGTGGACAATGACAATGAGTTACCATATCTTAGACATGTGCCTCAGAAACACAGCATAGGCAACATTCATTCATTGTCCATGACAATCACCCCCAGCATGCCTCCGGTCTTTCAAGATGGATACCATGCTTCTTAGAATTTAGGATTGTGTTTCTTAATTGTTCATTCATTCATTCAACAAATGATCCATAAGAGCCTTTATTTGTAGATTTTATAAGAGTAATATCAGATTTCTTTCTCGTAGATATTACTTTGTGTGTTGATACGTCTCAGATGAAGCGGCTTTCTTCTGCGCCTTTACTGGGTACAGACTTTGATTTCTCTCTCTCATCTTATTCTACGCCACATTCTTTAAGGGAAGCCCTCCTGTCATAGTTATGCATCTCCTCTAAGCAATCAGACACATGATTTCCAGATTTCCTTTTGGAATTATCATCTCCATTCAGCTTAGGAATTTATCCTCTCTTGAAAACCAAAGTGTTGGGCCCGACTCATCAGGCAATGTGGCCACCGAGCAAAAATCTGCGTCAGAAAGAAGCCAAATGTGACACTTTCTCTTAACAGGCCCCTTTTTGGTTTCTATATTCTTTTCTGGGTTAGTGTGGAATCTCAGATAGAGTTAGCAAGCTTTGTAACTGCCCTTGATGACTCTTCATGGATGACCCTCTAAGTGAACAGTTCTCAGCTGTCTGCCTGAGGCTTTGATCATCTAGGGCTTTAAGGCTTTGCTCTATGTATAGACCACTCCTCCCACTCCCCTGAGTTGTTACCCACAAGACAACGCACAGTTGGTTGGCAACTGCCGGCAAATGACACCAATTGCCACCAAACTTTTAGCTCCTCAGAATAGCCACCAGATTGAAAGAAAATTACTCACCTCTCCAACACTGTAGCTCCTGTGGCAAGAGTTGTCTACACTGGTCCTTGACAATTTAAAATTGAGCTCAGCATGATGGGAAGTTAACTCAGTACTCAGACCATTGAGATCAAGCATTGTCAGCATTTTCAAGAAATCAAGAGGGATAAGAAGAATGCTTGTGCATTGTTACTTTGTCATCAAGGATTTAAATTTTATGTGGAAGATACTTCTCTAAAAACTGTCCACTTTTAAGGTCTACTTGGCATATTACATCACTTGGCATGGAATATTGTTGGAAAACTTTAACTATGTTACAACAGAAAAGTGTACTGAATTCAAACACATATTGGAGAATTCAAATGCAACAGGATCACCAACAGACACTGATCATTAATCAGTAACTATTATTGAAAGTCAATAATAGGATTTTAATTATACAGTCATAGGATTTTAATTGTGGTTCTAATCATTCATTTTTATTGCTTTATTTATATTTATATGAGTGTCAGTGTTAAAGAGAGAATGTATTTAAATTTGCCATGTCAAATCGTCATTGGGTTGTGTCAAAGTTAAAAAAAAAAAAAAAAAGCAAACTTATATTGTATTTTCTTGATAATTATTGCAGAAAAATATTTCTTTTACTTTTGAGAACAGACCTTAATATTTTTTGCAGGATTTATATGAGAGAATTATGGCAATGGATCACTCATCTAAACTAGTCCTATTTTGATGTTTTGTGACGGAAGATCATGTGATTCTATTTAAAAGTATTGCTGTCTGTGGTTGGAGAGGTGACTTAGCTGTTAAGAAAGTATTGTGCTCTTTCAGAGAACCCGAGTTGATTTCCAACATCTATGTTGACCTTCTCACAACCAGGAAACCCAACGAGCTCATCTGTACTATGTGGGCATCTGCATTCACAGGCAAACACACACACACACACACACACACAATAATAGTAATAATAATAATAATAATAATAATAATAATAATAATAAATCTTAAAAGAATAGTTGCCTCAAAAGCAATAATGAAGGCAAGGGGTGCTGACACCAGGCAGTAAAAAGTGTGTGTGCATCCTTTGATGTCCCCATGACTTAACTACTAGAAATATAGTTTCCTAATGCCCAGACTGGTCTCAGACTTACAGTGTAGAAAAGGACGACCTGGAACATTGATCCTCCTGTCTTTACCTCTTTAGTACTAGGATTTCTGGCTGTACAACCACATCTGACTTATGCAAGCTTATGGGGAATCAGCTGAACACACTAGACAAGAACTATATCAATTAGCTGGTGCTTTCTTTAATTTTTATGTTGTAGCATGAATAATAAAAACCCATAGTTAGACACTGGGGTTCAAGCTGAAGATCAGAATGCAAAGCTAGCCATAGCTGTAGAAGCTTGACAGGTGTGGCACACACTTTTAATCCCAGAACTCAGGAGATAGAGGCAAATAGATCTCGTTGAGTTCAAGGCTACATGATAATGAGTCAGTCTAAAAAAAGAAACAGAGCCCACACCTTTAATCCCAGCATTGGAGAGATATATAAGGAGCCTGGGGTCTCATTTGGCATTCAGTGTTTAGTATTTTGGCAATTAGTCTCCAGCCATGTTGAGGTCAGGATCTCCCCAGCCTTGGTAGAGGTAAGAGTTCTCTGGTGGCTTGGCTGCTGTGCTTTTCAGATCTTTAGTGGCTTTATTAGATCATAAATAATATATCACCATACTATGTATTGTATTTATTAATGTATTTCATGTATTCAAGAAATAATAATAATAAAAATCAATGTTTTCTTTACTTTTTGAACTATTTCTGGTCTATACAGTTAATTTGTAAATTTTTCCAAAACTATACAAAGCTTCAAAAGACAAACACCTGTATAAGTGGACCCACATAGTTTACACCTGCATTGTTCGAGGGTCAACTATATATGGAATTTTATCTTTGGGATACATGTATTTTAACTTGGCATTTCAACCTTAGAACTAAATTTTATAGATGTATAACTGATAGCGTCCATATGCCCTTGCTTAGGAATTATTATCTATTGTACTTTTGTGAATGTATTTTTATATTTTTTCATAATTGTATATCAAATGTCCCAGTAAATACTGCATTATTTTCCACCCATTAGTAAAATTTAATCTCTGAACCTCAGTACAAAATCACTTAAATGTTCATTTGTTAAATGTGGCTTGAAAATTTTATAACAAAACTCAGAACAAATATAATCACAGAGTGTGGAACATAGGACATCAGAATTCAGGAACTGGGCTCTAGTCCTGGCTTTCCTGACCCAATTCCAGGGTAAACATCTTAATTATTCAAATGTCAATTTCCTCAATCCTGTCTCTAAAAATATACATCAGATTACAATACAATACTGGATGTGATAACTTTCCACTGCTGTGAAAAATACCTGAGAAAATAGACATATAAAACAAAGGCTTGCCCATTGTCTCTTGAGCATGTGGCTCGTCACAGCACGCGTGTGTGCTGGAGTGATGGAGTGACTGTTCATTTCATGGCAACTAAAAATTGAAGAGAGAGGAGAGAGAGAGCCTGGTGTCCCTATGCCACCTTCAAGGGCACATACTTAATGATCTAGCCTCCTTCAAGTGAATACCTCCAATGACAACCTCTGAAAATTTCAACCATCTTCCAAAGCTTCAACAGAGTGGTGTCTGAAAACATTCAAAGTCTACATTATAGCAATGAGTAATGATCTTTTTTCTTCCATTTTCCCCCCAGGAGTCAGAATTGTTTTGATTTTATTTACTTTTATTTTAAATTTAAAAAAAATTATAAAATGGATTTTTATCATATTTTCCCCTTCCCCCAGTTCCTCCCAGATCCTTATAACCTCCCTACTCACCCAACATCCTGTTCTTTCTATCTCAAGAAAACAAAAAAGAAAAACCAAAAAGGAAAAACCATCAATGACTTCAAGGAAACATCTTCCAGATACGCCAGGGCTGATGCACATAAGAACTCATGGGACTGTTACAGTGTACATGAGACCTACACCAATTCCAATTCAGATAAAACCCCCAGCACTAAGAAGAGAAAGTGGGCACAAAGTCCCACCCTAAAAATGACCTTTTATTTAAGTAAATAAAAATTAATTTGTTCCACTACCCCTTCCCACACAAGTAAGCAAAACTTAAATTTTAGCACAACAGAAGATCAATATTCTGTGACTGAAGATATCTAGGTTTTGATCCTTCCAGGTTACGCACAAGCTTGAAGTACTTAGATAAGGGCATTCGGGGAAGTATAGTCTTTATCCCTAGGAGTCAGCAAGGAAATGTTCATTTCCAGGGCAGCTGGATCTTTCAAGCTACCTTAAGTTGGCTATTGTCTTTTCATCCATTTCTATATGGTTAGAAGTAAGGCTTACAAGTTTATTCTTGGTCGAAGCCCTGCAAGTGAAAGACAGCCAGAAATGCATGACTGCCAGATGCCCCAGGGGTTTTATCATCTTTCTGGGGAGCCTAGTGACCAGAGACTTTAATGGACAATGTTGTGCTGAGCTACGTCTGTTGTGCAGACCACGTGGGGATATGATGACGGACATAGTTATCAAGAAGGGTGTGCACAGGTACGTATGACCCCAAACCCACAATCTTCTCTCTCTGTCTTGGGGGAGTTTTTCCTCTTCCTCACACATCAAGTACTGCTGCTTTTCATATGGTCCTCCAGGAGAGTTCTCATTCTGCATCCTTGTTGACTATTCTTAATTGTCCCTTTTCAAGGCCATTAGAAATTGCATTCTGGACTTTCCTTCCTACACAGACTTTGGGAGAATGAGATTGAAATAATTCGTGAATACTTTATGAGTTGAATTCTAGGAGATTAAAAAAAACGTATTTTATGTCCTCTCTCATACTAGCAATGTGTCTCATACTAACTAGTAAGGACTGTCAACACCATCATAGAGCTGAAAAAAAAAAAAAAAGCACTTTTCTTTGGCTGAAGAAGTCAGAAGACAGATTATTTTGTAGATAAATCTCCTTTTCTCAAGCTATGAAAGTGACTTAAAAGTATATTTCATATTCACTATTAATACCTGATTATGTTCTTGTTCCTGTCTTGTTCCTGAGACATTTAAATATAACTGACTAATAGCATCTGTTACACTTGAAAGACTGAAAGATCAGAATAATTTAGGATGCACTGGTATTCTGTTCTGCATCAGTAAACTAAGGCTGTGGATCATATTGCCTTTTGTGACCCAAATGATGTGCAGATTCAACTGGACATATAAGGACACATTATAAGGATGAAAAAGGTTTTGATTGCCATTTGAGAAAAAGCTAAATTGGAAAATGAAATTAGGATCATCATCATCATCTTGTTCTAGTCATTGTCCTACAAGTATGCTCTGCCTATATGTCTTCAAAAGCATAGCTTGGATTGGCTCTGGAACTTAAATGGTAGTCATTTGAGTTCAACCTTCAAACTCATAAAATGAAATGCACAGTTTAGGAAAAGAAGTAACCAAAGGACTGGATAGATACTTCACTGGTTAAGAGCATTTTGCCCTTGCAGAAGATCTGGCTTCAGTTCCTTACATCCACCAGTAGGATTTCTTACAACTAATCCCTAACTCCAGCTCCAGGGGACCCAATGCCTTCTTATGACCTCCCCAGGAAGAAAGCACTCTCATAGTGAGTATACACGAATGCAGCAAAATACTAATATAAATAAAATAAATAAATTTAAAAACAAAAATAAATAATTTATGAGATTCTATTTGAAAATGTTAAATGGATTTGTCAAGTCCGTGGGCAGTGCAGTGTGTAAAAATTACCCCTATCACATCCGTAACTGTGGCCATTTGCCTCCCTGTACACACAAATGTACATAATACATCCATTTAGTCTTTCTCAGAATCCTAATACTGACCATATGTTTAAGTAGTGCTAGACTATAGGCATTTCTTAATTAATGGATGTAGCTAGTTATAGTTTCAAAAATAGGCTTTACAAGTGTAACATATAAATTTTATTCCTAGGGGAGTTTTGGTGAGGGTCCAGTACTGGTGGCGTACCAGAAGCCAGAGGAATGGACCAGACCAACAACTCATTGTAATGAATATTTGTAGATAAAGCTGAGTAGACGAAAGGGTATACTGAGTGACACACCACAGCTGCCAGTGCCAATAAGACAAAGGAAGAGATGTTGGAGAGACGGTAAAGATGGAGAAGCAATGTGGTTTTGTTTGCTTTGTTTTTAATTAATATTTTTTAAATTTTCTTTTGGGTGGGGACGCTACAGGGTGAAGGGTGGATATGGGAAAGACTGGAAAATGAGCAGGATTGGGGTGCATGATGTGAAATTCCCAAAGAATCAATAAAAAAAAGTTTAAAAATATAACTCTTCTGTCATTTTGATGAAAAGATGGTGATATAGAAATGTTACGCTACCCGCTTCTTTGCTCCAACTTTGTAGTATCGATTGTAAAAACCAGGTTCTAAGATCTCCCACGAACGTGGTCAATTCCACACAGACACAGTTCCACACAGGTCATTAATGCTTAGATCTAAGGCCATGAGGAAATCCTGGTAAACAACCCTTGCTACTTTCAGAAATTAAGATTTTTAAGGAAACACAAGTTTCTGGATGTCCTCAGTTCCGTTGCTCTGTCCTGCAGTTTAGTGAGCAAAGGGGAGTTCACGGTCTGTCTTCTGGTCTCTTCAATTTTGCTTTTTTGCCTCTGCTTCTCTTTCCCTAGCATTGCTTCTCTAGCAAAGCTTTCTTCTCTGTGCAAAATTAGAGGGGGGGGGGGGATACACGCATTTTGGGTGACTTCCTATTGAGACCCCCCATGATGCTCCCCACACCCCATGCAGTGACCTGAATCACAAGCAAAGCCTACTTAAACGGGCTCTAAAAAAGCTGTAGTTCACAGTGGGTGTTCTGGCAGCTTTCTCCGCCTTTAATTTGACATTCAATTGTTTTGTTATGTTTTAAAGTAAAATAGGCCTGGCCTGCAAATAAAGCTGCATGGAACCTCAGGCCGATGGAAAGCAAAAGATGCCTCCCGTTTTGAATAGTCAGTGAAACACTCTATGATGGTTCCAGGAAGTACTATCTTCCTGGTCTTGCCAAACAATCAGGAAGTGGTCCAGTAGCTCTTCAGAGGAAGAGCATCTCCTCTCTCCTCTCCCAGAAGAAAGCCTCGGTGGGGGTGGGTGGGGTGAGGGGTAGTTCCTACAGTGATTTGTTCTTGGACTTTCAGGGTTGAAAACTAGTCATCTCTTGATTAATCTTTATTTTTGTTTCCTATCCATTCACAATTCTCTACTCCATCCATTCACAATTCTCTGCTCCTTCCATAATGAATGATGTTCCTTGTTTCAGTATTTATTTTTTAAACACCCACATAGAAGTCATACATGGGTGACACCTCATATCTTGCAGTTAAAAAAATAAAACATGTTATTGCACACATACATTTAAACTAAAAATAGCTTTTTATTTTTACCTCTGGTTTATGATTTGAGCCTCTTTCATGGAAAGTAAAGGTACCATATAATAATTATTCATTTAATTGTGTAAATGTGTATATACTGATTTTATGTGTATATAGTACTAAGATAAAATATATAATTGTAAATAGGTTATATAATTTAAATACAGCTTTTCTTTAATCTATAGGAAGGGATATTCTGATTCCTACAATGTTTCCTACCTCCTGGAATTCATAACCATAACTCTCTCATATTTTGTGTGACATTAGACACAGTGGCTTGCCTTTAGCTAGTAAGTGCATGGAGGAGCTGTCCCTTCCATCTGAGATGAAAGGCCAGAAAGTGGCTCCTGTCTAGGCAGACTTGATGAAGAAAGACTAAGTGAGGATGCCACAAGCTGATGACTAGGGGCAACCTCCCTCCAACAGCCCAAAGAACTGAACCCTGTCAAGGAATCTCAGTGAGCTCAGCCCTGAGAAGCAGGGTGCTGCTTTCTGAAGAGAGCTAAGGTGTGTGTGTCGGGGGGGGGGGGGGGGAGCTTCAAGTTACACACCTCACTCACAGAAAAAGTTCAAATATGTGGCAGTAGATAACTAATAACTTCTCTCCCTCTTTCTCCCCTCTCTCTCTCTTTACTGCTTTAATTATCCAGAGCTCCTGTCAAGCCTCTGAGAGAGTTTTATTCCCTCTTCTAAATACTTAAAATTCGAACATGCTGGTAGTTTAAAATTCACTCCTGTAAATTTATTCCTGTAAGTTTATAGATGTGTTTGTATTGGTTATTAGGCTATTTTAGATGTACTCATTTATTATGTTATTTTTTGAAGTTAGTATATAAAGTAATTTGTTTTGTTTTGACATTCTCATGCATATATGCTATTGTACTCTCCCAAACAATCAATCCCCTCTCCTTCCCTTTCCTAACCCCCATTAAGATCGCTCCCTCCCCTTTTATAGTGCCCTTTCTACTTTCATACCACACACACACTACCACACACACACACACATATACACACACTACCACACACACACACTACCACACACACACACTACCACACTCACACACTACCACACTCACACACACACATATACACACACTACCACACACACACACTACCACACACACACACACACATATACACACACACACACTACCACACTCACACACTACCACACACACACACTACCACACACACACACTACCACACTCACACACACACATATACACACACTACCACACACACACATATACACACACACTACCACACATACACACACACACACTACCACACACACACACTACCACACTCACACACACACACTACCACACACACACTACCACACACACACACACACACTACCACACACACACACACACTACCACACACACACACACTACCACACACACACACATATACACACACTACCACACACACACACACACTACCACACACACACACACACTACCACACACACACACTACAACACACACACACACACATATACACACACTACCACACACACACACACACACTACCACACACACACACTACCACACTCACACACTACCACACTCACACACTACCACACTCACACACACATACTACCACACACACACACACACACACTACCACACACACACACACTACCACACACACACACACATACACACACACACTACCACACTCACACACACACATACACACACACACACTACCACACACACTACCACACACACACACACACACACACACACACACACACTGGGGGAAGGAGAAGGAGGGATTGTCTAAGTCTAGCTTACCTTGCTTAACATACAGATTTCTTCTTCTATCCACTTCCCTGGAAATGGCAGGATCTGTTTTTTTGTTTGTTTATTTGTTTGTTTGTTTTGTTTTTGTTTTTATTTTACATGTCAATCCCAGTTCCCTCTCCCTCCCTCTTTCCCTCCCTCCCTCTTACCCTCTCTCCTCCCCCTCACATGCATCCTAACCACCCTTCCCTCCCATCCTCCCACCCCAATTCCACATGTAGGGCAATACCATCCAGGTGGGGTCATGTAAATTTGAAGTAGGAACTAGGACTTCTCTCCTGTCTCTAGGTTAATGCAGTTCTCTCCATGGGGGATGTGTCCTCAAGGTCCTTTTGTGCACCAGGCATACATCCTGGTTCCACTGTCTGAGGTCCCTTAGACTGCTCAGTCCTTCTAGCTGAGACCAATTTTCAGGGGATCTGAGTCAGTCCCAAGCTGGATTCCCAGCTATCAGTCTGGGGGCCCGTTAGCTCCTCCTTGTTCAGGTCAGCTGTCTCTGTGTTTCTGAAGCCTGGTCTTGTCCTCTCCCTCTGCATCTGGATTCTAGTTCGACTCAGTGTTTAGTTATGGGTGTTTTCTTCTGTTTCCAACAGGTACTATATGGGAGCTCCGTGATGGTGGATAAGTTAGTTGTTGATCTCACTATCTGGGAAGGGCATTTATGGTAGCCTTTCCATGGTTGCTCAAATTGTTAGTTGGCAGAAGTCCTATAAATTTATATAAAGTTCCTCACAGAAGGGGGAAGGGACAAGTCCCCCAGAGCACATGGGAATTGGGGGGGGCACTGAATGGAGAGAGAAGTAGGAGAAAGAGAAGGGGAGGAGAGGAAAGCAGTGCTTACTAGGAAGATTGAGTCGGGGCAGGGATAGAAGACAGGAGAGAGAGAGAGAGAGAGAGAGAGAGAGAGAGAGAGAGAGAGAGAGAGAGAGAGAACATAAAAGAGGGAGCCATTATTGGTTTGAAGAGAAAACTGAACCTAAAGAAAGGTCTAGAGAACTACAAGGACCTGGTTTTTCTTTATGGCTGAAAAATAACTGTGTTGTGTGTATGCTTTATTTTCCTTATCCATTCATCTGCTGAGCATCCTGTCTTGTTCCGTTCCCCGGCTCTTGTAAGTAGTGCAGCAGTAAGTATGGACACACAAGTGTCTCTGTGCTGTGACGACTCAGAGACCTTTGGCTGAACACTGAGGACTAGTCTAGGTGGTTTATATGAGAGCTCTGAGGAATCGCCACACTGACTTACTTAGTGATCGCTACTCCAGTTTACACTCCCACCAGCAGTGCGTTCTGGGTCCCTTCCCCACATCCTAGCCAGCATTCCTTGTTTGCTTTCTTGATGACAACCATTCCACCTAACTTGGTGATAGAATCCCAAAGCAATTTTAATTCAAGTTTTCTTATAACTTTTATAAATATTTATTGATCATTTGTATTTTCTTTTCAATTTTAATTTTTAAATTAGCTTACAGAGTAATGTGTTTCCATATGGGATTTTTCATACATATTTCATTTTGATTGATTCTTTTCCTTCTCATTTCCCTATCTGACTCCCCACTTCCCCCCTGTACCCTTTTGTCTCAGAATCCCCTTCTTTTGGTTATATTGTCTAACTTGGTTGCTAAGCATGAAGTTAATGTGTTCTTGAATTTAGGTTCCAATTATTTTATTGAGAATTTTTGGGTATGTTCTTCAGGGCAGGTTGTCTATAATCATGTTTTCTGTGTGTACCCTTATCTGTTTTTAGTTATCAGTGTAATATTGGCTTCTTAGAATGAGTTTAGTAATGTTCTTTCCCACTCCATTTCTGTTTAATTTGTCTGTATGTTGTTGATATACTTTTTTGTAGGTCACATAGTGTCTAAGGGTTTTACCTGTTTCTGGCTTTTGTAACTTTTGGTAGAGTTTTCAGTGAGTGTGTATTGACATAGTTACCATGACTCTTTCAGTTTCCCTTACTACTAAAGATGGGAGCACCCAATGACATAGACAGGGGTAGTCATTTATCTGGCAAATTCAGCTGCTTAGAACTGAGCAGAAAAGTCAGTGGCATAATTCAAATAGTTGTCACTGATAACTTGCTTAAGCTTCTTCTCTGAGCCTTGGTCAGATATTACCTTGTCTTCATTTTGCTCCTTTCTCTTTACTTGATCTCCTATTTTCTTTTCTCTTCATTTAACAAAGACTCTTTCAGTCTTAACTGAGAAGGTAACATTGGATAGAGGATTGAGAAGACAGTGATGAACAACAGGATGTATGATCTCCAATCATAAGTCTTTAGAGTCTTCTGGGAGATTTGAATGTTGTTTCAATTATTGTCTTAAATGTTTAATGACCAAGTGTTTTGAAAAAAAGAAAAAAAAAAGTAGCATGGTCATTTAAAGTAGTCATTACCTGGGAGGATTTAGGATGGCTTAGTGGCTAAAATCAACTTGCTAGACAAACTTGGTAACCCAAATTTGATCTTTCCCCCACCCCAGTTTACATAAAAAAAGCTAGATGAATGACCACATCTGTAATCCCAGCATTTCTATGGCAAATTGGGAGACAGAAACAAGAGAGTTTGCAGGGCAGTTTCTCAGGGGAATACAGAGCAGCAGAAACATGAGGGACCCAAATTCAGCAGATGGAAAGCAAGAAGTGACCCCAGTCTTCTGACCTTCACACTTGCATTGTAGCATGTTCACACCTGCAGTCACACCACACACACACACACACACACACACACACACACACACACGAGGGAAGAGTTTTACTTGTCTTGCTTTGACTCCTACTCCCATCTTTTCGTTGTGACCATACAAGACTTACCAATTCTTTTATGTCTGTGTTTCTTGACATGTGTGGTGGAGAAATCACAAAATTCAGATGTTTCCAGTGGGGTGATGTTAAGCAGCAGGCCTTTTGCAACTGACTACTCTTCTTCCTTATGTTAGCATTGAAGTCTGTGCAAATGTACACGAGGCTTCAAGCAATCTAGGGGTAACCGCCTGGACCTTCTGCTTTGTGCTATGTAAGAAAGCAATAGTGATATCCCCACCAGACCAAACATCAGTCAGGTTTTTAATCTCCTACGTTGAGTAATTTATAAATTTATAAATTACCTAATCTTTGGGCATTTTGTTATAGGTTTACCAGTACAAATAAAATAAAATGAGGATAATAGAGCTTGTAAAGTAAGGTTGGTGAGATTAAATTGGTCAGCTCAGACCAAATTCTTCAGGCAAAGCCTGGAATATGACCATACTGCTTAATAAGAAAACTTAACAAAGTGATCCCATGTGAGTCAGGAAGTTGTTCCCTGAGAAAATGAAGAGGGAAGCCAAGACTAGATGCACAGTTCCCTTCTTGAGAGTCATTAAGGATGAGATGAAAATGGTCACAGATACTCATTCATTAGTTATCAGGATTTCATCCCACAGTGAGAACTACTCACAGGAGAAGAGCAGAATATTATTACAAAGAAGACTCATAAACAGAAAACAACAATCTCAATCTCTAAGTGTCCTACATCATCGGGAAAATGCTGCTGTTGGCCCTGTAGGCACCACCAATATAACTGAATCTGAATAAATGACTCTGTTCATAGGACATTATTCACAAGTTGTAGACAATTCAGTTCCATCATGCTGTCCAAGACAAGCAGAAATCTGGAGAGAAGAAAGCTTTGTGGTGGTTTGTATTAACCACTCAGTTAATGTCACTGCTTGTTGGTTAATCTTTAATTTCCTCTGCTGGTTTCCTAGTTTTGTAAGTAAGGCATTCTAGTTTTGCCCCAAATTGGGCTATTTGATACCACATCTAGCTCCTTCTATGAGGTAACTAACTGGCTGCCAAGTTCTGGTGATGACTAGCTGGGATTTCAATTGAAAGATTTTAGAAGACTTTTTCCCCTTCAGGAGTCTCAAAGTAAAGTTATTCCCTAGTCCGAGGGTCCTAGTGAAATAGAAGCCACTATTAATTAATCTATTAAATGTGGGCACAGTGGGATACTACAATATATAGTGTCTTAAATTTCTTTTCCCATGTCCATTGCCAGTGAAGGCAGGATCTAAAACTAAAACCTGGGATTACCAACAATAATAAATACTTAAGAATCCATTAGACTGATATTCACAATGATAATATAAGTAAAAGACAACGAGGGAGAAATTCTCAAATTTTCTCAAAATGCTGCTTAAACAGGGACTCATCTTAATTTGGATATTTGCATGAGTAGATTTTTTTTCTCCTATGATGCCTCTGTAATATTTCAAAATTCAAGTTTTGGTAGAGAAACTCATGAAAGCATTCTTTCCAAAAAATGAAAGGCTAAATCTCTCAAAATGACTCCTAAAGCAATGAGATATTCTTTTTATCTTATCTAGTTATTTTTGAGACTAGCAATATTGTCAGTAGCCTCATTTACCTGAGTGTGTGACAGTTGTTGCCTCTAGCATGATGTTAATTTTATAACCCCTGATATATAGTCCATTTGAAATAAAGTGACTATGAAGTATTGATTTAAAAAAACTAAATATAAACAGTTAGGGAAGCATATAGAGACTCAAAGAAAAAAGTTACTGCTGGGTTTCCTTTGCCTTTTACAATGAATAGAAAATTAACAGGTTACCTGGAAATAAATATGAATTAAGATTAGAAGAAGGCAGTATTCTTTAAGATGCAGAAGGTGATTACTAATGGATTAAAATACATTAGGTGGTGAGGACAAGTTCCAAAGCAACTTTACAATGATGTGCCTTTGTGTCTTTGATGGCCAGCATTCCATAAATGCTACACATAAGCGCATTCATTTTCAACATTAAACAATCCCAGAGTTATTTCAAAAAGATATTTTTCCCAGCACGCAAAAAAGTCTAAAGTTACAGCATTATGAAAATATCCCTTGGTAGATTCATGTGTTTATCATTTACTTTAGGGCTATTTGTGCCCACAGTTTGTCTTTTTGTGCTGTATATAGGTGGTCCTGACTGAGCATTCTACGTCTATGGGAAATTTTAATTTGCTGAGGAAAACTCTTACAAATATTGAAGTTAAACCAGCCATGCTGTTTCTGCTTTGCCTTTAGTTGAGCTGTTTGGGAAATAAGTGTTTGGAATTATATCTACTGTAATAAGTGGTGTCACCTAATTATAACCAAAAATGGAAATTCAAATTATAAAAATTTGTCCTCTTCATTGAAATGCAGATGTTTTCCTTTCTTTTCCCTCATCCTGTTAACATGTTTATGAGAATTACTTTCTAACTGCAACTTTTATTTAATTGGAATGATTTCCCCTCCAGAAAAAAAAAAAGTTATAGCCATTTAGAGAGTAATTTTAGGCCTGATGCCCCATCACATCCTTGCAACATAACTATCAAATCAAGGAAGGCACATAGAAGGAGACATGGGCAGGAAGGAAGTCCCGCCCCTAAGCAAAAAGCTATTTGAATTGATACCTGCTGATAACAATCTTTTTTTCTCCAATGGTTTGTAACTATGTCAATCAGGCATACTCCGTGGCAGGCCTCATCTCATACTCCGGAGTAATTGGAGAACACAAAAACATGGTGGTGTGTGTGGGGGAGAGGTCCACATTTTTTGTTCTGTTTTGACATTTTTGTCTTACTATTTTTTTCTCTCTCTCCTTTTTATAAGTTAGTTTGCTTAGATTTTCTTTTCTTCTTTTTTTCTTCTTTCTCTTATGTGGAAGACAGAGAAAACATGAAGTTGGGTGGGTGTGGTGATACATTATTTATGATTTATTAAAGCTTGCCTGAGGGTACAGAAAGCAAAGCTAGCCACAAGCCATAGAGTCAGGCAATGGTGATACACACCTTTCATCCCAGAAGCCATACTAGTTAGCCATAGAGCCAGACAGTGATGGTACATACCCTTAATCCCAGGACACAGGATACAGAAGTAGATGGATCTCTTTCAGTTCAAGGCCACACTGAACATCATGAAATTGATCTAGTCCTAAAGAGAAACAACTCACACAGAGGTGATCTCAGCACATAGATCACACTCCTTTAATCCCAGGATTTGAGAGAGGTTTTATTTTTCATTTATGGTGGGTAGGGTGGTAGAGAGGATCAACCTCATTCAAACTGGGCCAACTTAATAATATTTCTTTCCTTTTTTGTTCATGATTCAGTCCAGAAAAGCAGTGTACTTAATTACACACACACACACACACACACACACACACACACTCACACACACACACACACACACACACACTTAGCACTGGTTAATCTAGGACAAATTTCCTACGCTTCTTTGTTTTTCCATATCACTGACTTTTTAAAAGACTAAACTTTCATTACATACAATATCTTCATTGTGTTCCGTGTGATTTTTTAAAATCACATATCTGTGTATTCTTGGCAGGAATATCAAAGCAAGTATTTCTAATCTTGGTGGAACACATCACAAGATGCACAATGCTCACTTCACATCACTCAGGATGTTAACTTTGTTTTTCAGGCCCTACTGACGTCTACAGTGTTTAATTCACCAAAACATCATTATTAAGTTGTTTCTGAAAATGGCAAGTATTTTCTAGAGAGATTCTCTGAAGTTATAACAAGGTATTGTATTGTATCAAAGTCTATCTTCCTTTGATATCTGTCTGAATTAGATATAATTATTATGAATGTCAAATGATAACTTTCCATTGGATTGTTTGACATTCTCCCATAAATTATTTCTCTTATCCCTCATTATTTCTTAAATTAACTTATATGAAAATTGCTCTTTGGTTTTTCTTTGTGTTAATAATACACTTTTACCATTTTTACTATTTTGATACTCAAATAGTGCTGGGTATGGTCAATGGGAAACCCTGTAAACAACTCCAGGGTCTTTATGATATATGGCCATTATTCTTTAAGTATTTCACAAATAACTAGGACATGCTATTATAGGCTTATTTTGTACCTTTCCTATTTCAATACATTTAGAATCTGTCATTTCCCTAAGAATTTTAAGAATCAAGATTTAAGCAAAATGCATATTCATTTACATTGACCTGGTCATGCTTTTAAACTTTCCAGTGGAGAGAAAGTGTAATATATACATGATAGATACACTTATATCTATGTATACGATAGATTCACATTTCTATTTATAGTAAGGTAATACACATTGTGTTTGGTCTATTTCACATAATAATATGACTTCTAATTCCATGCATAATTTATACATAATTTTCAGTGTGTATATATGCCACATTATCTATATCTATTCATCTGTTAATGGACTCCCTATGCTGATCTCATAACTTGTGTATGTTAATCAGTATGCAATTAACATAGAATATGCAGATTTCTCCATACTATGCTGACTTAGCTCCTTTGAGATGTATTCCCAGGTCATAAAACTAGATATACAGAAGCACTGGTTTTAGTTTTTGAGGAACCCCATACCTGTTTCCACGGTGTCAATGCTAATTTACATTTCATCCTGAAGTGTTTAAGGATTTCTTTCTCCTATACCTTTGACATTATTTTTTACAGTTTGTTGCCATTCTTACTGAGGTAATCTCAAAAGTGGTTTTGATTTATGTTTCCCTAATGGCTAAGGCACTAAAGATGCTGTCCTGTGCTTATTAACCACTTATATTTCAACTTTTCAGAGCTGTCCTTTCTTTTGACCCATTTATGGATCAAGTTGATTGGAGTCTGAGTGTTTGGGATTCTTTTTTTTGTTGTTTCAGTATTCATATATTCTGTATGTTAGTGCTGTGTTAAATAAATACCTAGCAGAGATTCTCTCCACTCTGTAGGTATTTTTTCTCACTATTTCAAATCAGTACAGCAAAAAATGAACATAACCCATTTTATGAATTAAATAAACCTATCTAGTTTGGGAAAGTTACACAGTATAATAATTTCTAGCCCAGGTTTGGTGCCAGAATTGTTTCTAGTTCAAATTCTATTTTATTTTTTTTTTTTTACCACTTAACACTATAACTTGGCCAAATTGTTTAATATAAATCTCAACTTCCTTTTCTAAAAAAAAAAAGAAATGGATGGAAATAATATTCATGTGATATGCTCCATGTGAATATTAGGCTTCATGTACTTATTAGATGGTTCCTCAAAAACTAAAACTAGAGCTTCCCTATAACCTAGCCTTACAACCCCCAGGAGTATAGCAGCAAAAAGCTCACATCTACACAGCCATGTTAGATGCATGTATAATGGATGTACCAGTGACCATTTCTACTTTTTCAGTAAATTCACATGAAACTGCATCTATCTATGTGCTTAGAACCAGGAGTCTGGTTACTGTGTGTGTGTGTGTGTGTGTGTGTGTGTGTGTGTGTGTGTGTGTGTGTGTTTAATGAGGAAAGGGTAAAGTCCATGCACAGTTATACAGAAGGCTTGCTTCTACTAGGTGTGTTCACCTTATTATAAATCTCTTTAAATCTTTTTGACATATGGCTGTAAGATCATCCCCTCTCTGCACTAACAAGCACTGTGCCTGTCAGCTGTTGACTACGAGTGAACCAATGATCCCGTGTTACCTAGCAGCATTGCTTATGATCTTATTTGTAGATTTGATATTTTCAAGTATTTGAGCCTTTATTTGCAGATGACCAGAACTCTAGCAAGGATGGGTACATAAGGACATCTTCTTCACACCCTTAGTGGTACCGAACAGAGTCCCTGGGGAGCAATCTTTTCTACAGTCTCCCTGTCCCCTCAGAATTGCTCCCTACAGTGATGAATGCTTTTAATGTCTGTCTGGCTCCCTTTCTCCTCTTTGTTCTTATAGCTGACTCTGCAGGTGGATAGAAGGTGATCTCAGTGACTCAAACAAGTTGTATCAATACCAGGTGAGAATAGATTCAACATCAGGCTAAGCTTTCTCTAGCATTTTCTCATTCTCAAACCCCCTCATGCCCTTTCCTGACCCAACCTTGTTGTGTGTTGCAATCACACTTTCCACAGCAGATTTTTTTTTTTTTTTTTTTTTTTTTTTACTTTAAAGCTCCAAGTGGGTCTTGCCTGCTCATCTGGGCTTGTATTTACCATTTCTGCTGATGCTCCCTTCCCGCCTAGACCCCAGATGCCCATCTACCAGTCTCCATAATTCTTACATGAGGATGCTTGCTGTAATTAGGGACTTCCTGTGTTTCCTTGTCATTCCAACACGCAGTGGCAGGGATGGTGCTTTCTATGTACTTGAGGCTAGTTACTACAGGGGTTCAAGGAGGCTGTGCTTCCTTGGGACACCCATGCTGCACTTAAGGAGATTCCCACGATGCACTTCAGCGGTAGCCTCCCAAGGCAGCACCAGGGCTGCGCTAAGAGAACCAGAGTCTTGTCTCAGCCGCTTTCTTTTATTTGCCCCATCACTCTTTGCAGCTGCCCCGACACTCCCTGCGTGTGTAGCTGGTACTCACCTGTCCTCTTCCTTGTGAACAAGGCATCCTGCCTCTATTTCCCTGGGCCGTATGGAGACAGCTTCTAATCAACCATTGTTCTCAAAACCAGTTGATTTTTCTCATGCTAGCCATTTGGTATTTGTGTATGAATGCAGAGAAAATGGATGTTACAACAGTAACCTCTTGAAAGAACCAATTTGGTCACCATCAGCCCAAGGCCGATCCGCTTTCGTTATTTCAGAGTGGCACGATTATGGGGTTGTCCCCAGTCTAGTGTTCGGGGCAGCAGGTGACACGTGTGAGTGGTCTCAGTAGAAAATCTTGCTCTGTATATTACACTTAGAAGACACCTGACTGAAGTAGCCACACAAAAAGTTCTGGCAGGAGCTATGTAAATGTCAAATAGTTTAAATTAAAAAACAAGAACAAAAGCATAGACTGTCAGTGTAGTTGGGTGTCTGCATCAGAGTTCACACATTTATTGGAACCAGTTGGTGTTATTTATTTATTGCAATTTGACATTAATTTAATGTCTTAGGATAGGTCCAACACAAAAAAAGACATAAAGTCTGACCTAAACAAAGGATTTCATTTTCTAAAAAATTGTCAGTCCCTCTGAAAAACAGATTACAGTTGAGATGGAGGGGCCATTAAAGATGCCTTGGATGATGGCAATGACTAACAGGCAGTGGATGGTTTTGCCCTCGAGCTGTTTGGCTTTGAGGTTGCCTTGTCTGGGTAGCTCCATAACCTGGGGCAAGTTATTTATTTTCTTTAAATCTTAATTTCTTTATCTGAAGATGAGATAAAAGTAGCATCCGTTTCTTAACTTGGAACAGACTAAGAGACCAGCTTGTGACATAACCAGCACCAGACTTTATGGTTGTGTAGCAAGTGCACAGAGCACATCTGTCAGAAGTCACCTTGAATATTAACATAATTTTTTATTGATTCTGTGGGAATTTCACATCATGTAGCCCAATGCCAAGTCCTTCCATATCTGCCACTCATCCCTTCAGCATGCCCCCAACTGATTAAAAACAGAGCAGCCACATTGAATTTAAATGGACAGAAATGAGAAAAGAGCCAAGGGGTGCTTGGTCTTACAGGTATCACCTCTTAGCTCTCCTGGAGCTTTTCCAGCTGCTTCCCTCAAATGAGGCCATGAAAAGAGGCAACAGCAAAAAACAGCATTACACAGTGAAGCGTGACAACATCAGCAGAAGCTGCTGGAAATCCTGAGTTTCCACTTCAGCCTTTAAAACACAAACACAACAGACTCCTGTGTGCCCACACTACCTCAGGGAAGCGTCTAGAGGCTTGGTAGCATGTTCCTCTAATCTGTCTCACTTTGTTGTTTTCTATGCCCAAAAGAAAAACCAGTGGAATAAATAAATAACTAGCTAAACATTCCGAGACTGTGACTGCTTCTATGGTCTAAAACCTAAGTTAAAATGCTAACGTTCTGGTAGTCTTCCAAAGCGTCCTCTCTCCCCTTCCCCTCCAGGCTCCATTCTGCTTCCTGAGTATATGACTTGTTCAGTTTCCGCCTTGTGTGACAATGTGTCAGCTTCCAAAGATGAAGGACTGGGTCTCTCTTCCTCTGATTCATAGTACTATACTCACTGAATGCATAGTGAGTTAGTAAACGAACCTCCAGATACCAGCTATAAAAATGAAGCATGTTCAATGAACACCAGTATAGGTTATCATTTAAGCAGTGACCCAAGTATCAATAATGAGCCATGTGAGTGTTCCCTGAAGAACGTTGTGATCATTTGCGGCGTTTCCCCCCTTAATTGTGTATGTGACTGATGAGTGAAAATAGCTGAATAGTATTTGGGGAGATGAAATATATTACATTTGTTTTTAGTAGAAATTACATTAGCTTGGGAACGGAATGAAACACGCCCCCCCCCAACACATGCATGAAAATTTCCCTTTCATATATTCCATTTAAAAAATGTTTCATGAGCAGGGTGTTGGTGGGACACATCTTTAATCCCAGCACTCGGGAGGCAGAGGCAGTCGGGAGGCAGAGGCAGATGGATCTCAGTGAGTTCGAGGCCAGCCTGGTCTGCAGTGTTCCAGGACAGCCTCCAAAGCAACACATAGGGTAAAATTCACATGTAAAAAGCTGTGAAGGGCTTGTTTCTTTGGTTCAGCCTCCCACAAGTTTTAAATTCTGTTATTTTGCTTTCTATTGCTTTGATAAAAAGCGACTTAGGAAAGAAAGAGGTTTTTGTTTTGTTTTGATTTGTTTTTTCAGCGTATGCTTTATAGTCGGTCACTGAGAGAAACGGCAGAAACTGAAGCCAGGGACTGAGAAGCAGGAATTGCAGCAAGGTCTGCGGATGAACCCGGCTTACTGGCATTCAGGACCACCAGCCCAGGAGTGGCACCAGCCACATCAATCATTAAAGAAGAAAACGCCCAACAAACTTGCCTACGGGCCAGCCTGACCGAAGCATGTTTTCAATTAAAGTTCCTGCTTCCCAGATGACCCCTGGCTTGTATCAACTTGACAAAAAAAGAAAAAGAAAAAAAAAAAAAAAAAAAAAAAAAAAAAAAAAGAAAAAGAAAAAAGCTAACCTGGACATAAAAGGTTGTATGTATGGCTTTCTCTTTACTTCTCTGAAAGAAACCCTAGCATTTGTTTGTACACACTGAAGGGCAGTCTTGCAGAGCTATTTGACATGTATTCCTGTTAAAATAGCCACTTATTTTAAACATGCCATAAGGACTCAGATCATCAGCCAAAAGATTTTCTTTTCATGTCTCCTTGGCTCTCTGAGAAACAACTCATGATGAGACGAGTCACTTTATCTCAGTTCAAAAGATCTTGTGGGGCCAGGCAGGCTCCTCATACCTGCACCATGCGGGAGCCTCCAGCCGCCTTCTCATACCTGCGCCACGCGGAGACTCCAGTCATGCTTTGCATTTAATCTACTAGACAGGAGTCGCTATCTGATAAGCGTTCCTACTCCCACTGTTCAAAAGAAGGGAGAAGCTGTGTGGGAAAGCTTTTCTCTCTGGTTTTATACTTGCTGATGTTTGCTATCCAAATACTGCTAATTGATTTCCAAATGTCTATCATCACACATAAGAACCAGTGTGCAGAAAGTTATTTTAAGGTCATATGTATGTATGTATGTATGTATGTATATTAAATATATATGTAATATATATTTAAAAGTTTTTTAAAAGTATAAATTGGATAACAATAGAAAGTTACTGCTGAAAAGGACTATTAGTATTTTTCTATTATTTTTCTATAGCTATTATTTAAATTAAAATTTTAGTTTAAAAAGATTAAAATAACTTTCAAGAAGTGGGTTACATACATACTTCAGTTTTTTAGCAATAAATGATATTACAAAGTTTATTTTCATTTGAAGAGAAAATTGCGCTTAATTGTTCAACATATGTTAATACATAACAGTGAAGGGATAAACATTGTTGAATTTTGCATCTACACAAGCCAGGGTTTGGAAACATGGCAACACTACCACAGTATAGTTATCAGATAAAATACCAAGTTAAACTTGAGTTTCTATACCTAATAGATAGTATTTAATCTAAAATATTAGGAATATACTTATAAAAATTAATAGATAGTACTTAATATAAAATATTAGGAATATATTTATAAAAATTCTTGCCTGTTTGAAATTAAAAACCCCTTTGAAAGACTTGGCAGCCTTAGAAATTGACTAGGCTGATCTTTTGGAGAGTCAAGTTTGACTGCATGTCTGACTGTGAGAGCCTTGTCTACACTCTTGGCTGCTCTGAGGACTTACAGGAGGGGAACTCAGAATGTCCATGGATAATGATGCTTTCGCTTCCATCATACATTGCCCTAAATCTAATTCATAATATTCTTGTTACCCATTTATATAGACCTCCAGATCAAAACTTCCACACACTTTGCAAAACATTACTTTTCATCTGCCAAGTTTGTGTGTAGCAAGCATTCAATCTTTTCTAACACTAAGTCGCTTGCCAAAGTGAGTCCTATAGCAAAGGCTTTTGAAATCTGCCTTCTGCAGATCCCCAAGTGCCATCCTGTAAGATGCAACATGTCTCCACTCTTATCCTCCCACTCCTGGCTCAGTGTCCAGATATTGAAGATGGAAGAGTATAAAATTTTCCAGAAATCTGAATGTTTGGGGTTCCTATTTGATAAAAGCCTGGATATTTGTAAAATACTGAGCCTGGTTGTTTGTTACGCAGGGTGTGCCCTGATTAATTTGCAATAAAAACTATTCAGGAAGGCCAAAGCAAACACTACACGTCCATAAACTTAGCTCCTCTACAACCTGCCCGACACCAGCTTTACTGGAACCAAACACATAGTCCCATGACCACGTATCACAAACCCTTTAATCACTAAGAGATTACATTACATATTATAATAGCATCCATTTCTTCCAACCCAGAAACATTGCCACTGTATGTCTCACATTGTCCCTCAAATGTGTGGTTGCTAGCAACGATCATTTGCCCATTTATATCTACTTCATGAGAATGCATAAGGAAAATCCCTCATGTGTTGTAGGAACAGAAATAAGCATATTTTCACTCAATATGGTATAATTTGGGACTAGTAAGTTCTGTATATAATTGTGTTTTAAACTACATTTGTCTCAAGTGTGAGCGTTATATATAAATAGACAAATATTTCCATGTTAAATATTTACTAGTTGTTAGAGTATTGATGTCCTGTTTTCCTAGATTTTTTCAGTTTTCTAGCTTTTGCATAAATGTATAGTATAAGTATAAAGAGAAGTATTATTTGCTAAAACTTTTATGTGGAAAAAAACTACTATTTAGAATTATGAAGGAAGTAAGCCAGTTGGCAAAATGACAGTGTGCTCAGTGTACACTTCAGAACGTGGTGGGCTGTGAGGGTTATTTGAGAGGATAAAGTGTGGTTTATGAGGTAGTGAGGTAGGTCAAAACATGTTCTCTTTTCGGATTTTTGCACTCTGGACAAAGGCCAGCCTTAGAGATGGACTATGCAAGGACAGAGCTCACGGGTCCTGAGACAAGCCCACAGGAATTTAATTATATGGATTCCAAGGAACTAGTCTGCCCTCCTCTGTGGGCTGTTGGGTAAGTCAGCTGTAGGGAGAGTCCAGTCTTGGCTGGGGACTAAAAGAGAGCCAAAATGAATCACAACACAAAGGAAATTGGATAAAGGACCTAACCCACATTGAGAGGGATGACTTTTTATTGCCCAACTGCAAAGAGCCAGTGTCTCCCCCGCTCACCTCTCATCTCCCCTGCCCTCACCAACAGTGGTAGGTATCTCTCAGGGCACTCACAAGGAAGCCTTCCTGTCCATTGTATTAGATGACCCTCCAGTATGTACAAGAAACCAATTTTCTGTTTTTGTCTAAAATTTATTTTAATTTTTATACTTTCAACTTCAGAAATTAGTTTTCTAGATAGCGTTTTGAAATTACTCTTTTCTAAAATAAAGAATACCAAACACGAATCTTAACGCTGTTTCTTACTGTATTGGTAATGCCAAAATCTGTGAAGGTAAGGGTAATAAATCTTTATTATTCACAGAACAATCAACTAAGCATAAAACTTGCCCAAAAGGAAAAACAGTGACATCATTGAGCCCGTAATGTCGCAACTGTGGACAGTGGCTTCTTTTAATTGGAGAACCAGAACTCTTCTTTTCTTGGGGGGACAGGCTTGTGTATATAATGACAGGAGAAAAACTCAAATGGCAACATTTTTACATTTTTATAAATAATACAGGAGACAGTAAATCTGCAAGTTTTATTTGCTCAAAACTGTAGCAAAAGAATCAACATGCATTTTTGTTGTCAATGCCTTTGCCCAGTCTTCCACAGCAGGTGCCTTGTGGGTTTCTGGAGAGATGGAGTGCTCCCCCACCCCATTCCCACCCCTCTGATGGACTCCCCCACCTCACCCTCTTCCCTCTGGTGTACACACACACTCACACACACTCACACACACTCACACACTCACACACACTCACAAACTCACACACACTCACACACACATACACACACTCACACACACACACTCCTATCCTTCTGGTGTAATCTCTCTCTCTCTTACACACTCACACACACACACACACACACACAAACTCCCATCCCTCTGATGCACTCCCCCACTTCACTAACCCCCCCCCCGGTTTACACACACACACACACACACACACACACACACACACACACACACACTCCCATCCCTCTGGAGCTGCATAAGCAGCACAGCCATACCAGAGAGTCCAAATTGCTCGCTTATGGAACCATGTCAAAAACTTCCCCTGGGGGTGGGGGGAAAAAGTTTCGTCCATTTCTCCAAGAAAAGAGAATATTGTCATGCACCATCACCCTGTATTTTTTTTTCTTTTGAAGGGAATATAACAAGAAAGTATGAGGACTTGCATCTTCTTAGTAGTCTTCAAAAAAATGAAGGAGAAAATATCCACTTTGTGGTCTATTAGCCTCAAAAACATTATTACTAGGTTGAGGCAAAAGATTGAGGGTCTGGGTTTGTGGTGTTTGACATCCAGCTGCCTGAAACCCAACTCAGAAGGAAAACAGACTGCAGCCTTCAATGCACGCCTTTGAATCCAAGGACTCCAAGGAGTCCGGAGCCCAGGCTTGGGAACTGCTATTTCAGTAAAATAAGAATTCTTCCCAGTATGAAAGGAGAATGACCCTACATGAACAATAACCTTTGTGTTTATACAGCCCAGAAATGTAGGTGCTTATTCAGACTCATTAGCATAACTTAGCTACTAGAATAATTTATTAATTCTTTGAGAATGTCATATATGAATACAATGTATCTTTAAATATGTGTTTTCTTTTATGTGTGGATGTTTTGCCTGCATGAATGCCTGGTGGGCATCACGTGCTTGCCTGATGCCCATGGAGGCTAGAAGAGGGTATGCAATCCCCTGGAACTGCAGTTACAGACACAGTTGTGAGCTACCATGTGGGTACTGGGAATTAAAACTGAGTCCTTTGAAGGAGCAGCCAGTCCTCTTAACTGCTGAGCTACCTCTCTAGCTCTAAGGAAGCCCCAACTCCTTCCCCTAACTTCTCTTGGGTCCACTTCCACTTTCTATCCCTGTTCAACTTCATGTCCCCTCCCTGTTTCTTTAAGTCCATTGAGTTTAATTTGTGCCACCCATACACTTATGGGTGTAGGGCCATCTATGTATGGAGTACACCTCTAAAAATGTCTGATTCTTCCTCCCTTAGCATCCATCAAGGTGAAACTTCATGATCTCCTTCCCTCTCAATGCTGGAATGTCAACTGGCTTGACTTTTTGTAGGTCTTATACAGGCAACCATGAGTGTTGTGTGTGCTTGACTGCATCGGCCCAGTGACGTTCAGAAGACACAGATACACCCCCATTTTTGCTGACTTCTGGCTTACAATCTTTATACCTTCTCTTCCGCAACCTTGGGGATCAAGTGTGATATACATGTCCCATCCATGGATGAGCACTCCATAGAAACTTGGAGTTTATAGGGTCCTAGGAGATTGCCTTACTCCAGCTTTGCCTGGTCCCAACGACTTTAGGACTTTTGTTTTTTTTTTTTTTTTCTAGAAATGTGTGCGCACACACAATAAATGAAAGGATGAACAAATGAAAAAATAAAATAAGCAATGTAAAACATTAAAAATAAAAGCATTATCACCAACAAGAGTAGTTTAAACATATTTATCAGGATATACATGTCCAGTGTTCTCCTAGTTGGTTATTTTTTGTGCCATTATTTCTTTAAACTATTCACTGATAGAAATAAAAGCTTTGACTAAGACAATATCAACCACTAAAATTTGAAAAATATTCTTTATTTACCTAAAAGATAAAACCTGATACCAAAAAATAGTTCTTTCCCCCTTACAAATAAGCAGATTTTATAGGAAGCCAGATCAAGGCTTGGACACTTTTTTTCTTAATTCAAAATCATATGATTAATAGGAAATACAGGAATACTGAGTAGTATGAAGTTGCTTACATCAACAAATAACATCTGTCTGCTATCTGTTAATGTTTTTAAATTAGACAGTGATGTCTATAAATTAATGGAGCTGGAATATGCTTGAAAATGAGCCCCGATGCATAGTGAACAAGGAAAATATAAGAGTGATGATCCCAAAATATTAAACATGTGGATGCTGGTATGACTAATGATGACTTCCTTTAAAATACACCAATAAGGCTGATTTCAAGTAAGCCTTAATCTTTAACTCATGCAAAAGCAAAATGATCTTTTTTTGTGTGCTTTCTGCTTCAGCTTGTGGTTCTAACGATACTTCTACTGATTCAAAAATCATTTTACCTCTATTTGATTTGGTCTCAAAAGAGTGATGGCTAAAAGTGAGCATGGCTCTACTATTGATTTTTCAATACGGTATCTATAATGAGGACGGAACAGAGAAATAACCGAGGAAACGCCTGTGAGGGTTCTCTTGCTCCACAGCAGAATAAAGCAAAGCCTTTTCTCTTCGGGCATGTCTTTGTGTACCAGTGCAGTCTCCGTTTGTTCTTTCCCCAAAGAAAGATTTGTGCTGGAGAGAGGCAGCTTAACTTTACGTGCAGAAAGAAAAGACAATTCTTTGATCTCAGTGAGGTGCTAATTTGTAAGATTTTTGAGCTGCTTGGGCCTTAGGGAACAGGGATCAGTACATAAACAATGGCATTTATCTGGCAGCCTATTACTGACACATTACTATCTCAGTACTTATTCGTTTACACTGGTGTTTGAAGACAGGACTGTGTGTCAATAAAGGAATTAGACCAGACACCTCGGTCCATCAGGGTTATCTCGGTTTGCTGACAGGAACAGTAGGTGACATTAAGCAACAGAAAACACTTCAAAGTTTCCTAGCCTTGGTTTTGCAGTGAAGACAAACAGCATTTACTGCTTTACCAGCAACAAACAATGAGCATAAGTCTGCTGAAGGAAGATGAAAGGACATACCAAATTACCAAGGCAAAGACTGCCTAGACCCTGTGTCTAGTGATTCCCTGAATTTCACCAGAGAGATTTAAGATGGGGGGGGGAGGGCGGGGGGGGATTGTAATGATAAGTAATGCAAAGTCAACATATTTAAAAGAAATGAGACAGGGGGGAAAAAAAAGATGGCCACTCAGCAGCCACTGTTTTGTTGTTATTATTTTGTTTGTTTGTTTTGACAGGATCTCACAATAGAGTCCTTCCTAGCCTGGAATGGTCTATGTAGTCCAATATGGCCTCAAGCTTGGAGTGATTCTACTGTCTCAGCCACTCAAGAGCCAAGGGCTGGGATTATAGACACGCATGACCACACGCAGGCTTAGCAGCCATTCTTACATGATGATTTTTAAATAACTTATTTTAACAACATTTCAATGAACAGTCAAGACGTGCTTACCACCTGTTACACCTATGTAAATATGATGATGACTTTCACAGGTACCAGTGACTCTCAAAGGTAACAAGGCAAACACAACAAAACTCTCAGGGGAACATAAGGTAGCACCTGAGAGCAGTGGGAGGAATTGTTGATAAACTACAGCCTTGAGAGAACTGTAAATATGGTTTACATTTTCGCAATAAGAAATCATCAAATGAGAAGTCTCCCAATTTTGTCATTATGTACCTTAGAGTGGAATTATTTGTCTGTGTTTGATTTCAGGTATGTTTATGATAATTTTACTTTTAGTTTTTGGATTCATTCACAGGTGGATCATCTCTCTCGGCAAATGTCTACTGAATGGGTAGTACCTCATTCCTTTCACTAGCCTATTCTCTTGAAGAATAAAAAAAACTGACAGAGCAAAACATCTGAGAGCAGAAAGCACTAGAAATACAGAAACAAAGCTGATTCCATCCAGGCGTGGAGAAGAAAACAGGACCTAGGCCATACTAGGGGCATGGGTGACAAATACCAAATGGACTCAGGGAGCTCTCATGGCCTCCAATAACACACACATCTGAGGAAGCCCCAGAGGTGTATCTGTAGCAACCATCTTTCATTTGAACTCTCTATTTGAACATCTGGCCATGTGCTTGATTGCCTTTGTTTGGACATCTAATGTGATTCCCAAATGAGATCCATTCGAAGCCCGCTTTCTGGTGTACTCCCCACGCCCTCTTCTTCCCTCACATCTCCCTCCTCATGTCAGAATGGTAACCCTATTCTGCTTCTTGATCAGACTGAACACCTTATTTTACTCTGCCCTACCAAACAGCAGCACGGCATGGTTTCGGCTTACCTAGTTCTGTCATGTCACCCAAAAGGTCACAGAAGAGTTGGTTTCCTCCATACTCCCTTATTCCATTCTAGTGGCTTGTGATTCTTATAAGCCCAAGTCACAGGCCATCTCTTCTCCCTTCAGCAGCACACTCAGTCTATGTGATCCTGTATATCATACCCTCTGTCACCTCTAACTCTGCATCCCCTCCCCAACTCACTGTACCTCTGTCCTTCCTCTGCACCTGTTCTTTCTGTACCCTGGGATATTGCCACCCCCCAACTTCTCCTGCTTGCTTCCTAGCCTCCTTCGGTCTTTACTCAAAAGACTCCTCCTCAAAAGCCTTCACTCAAAAGTCCCAACTCCAATTCTCCCCATTCTCCCTGACTATCTCACTTTGTATTTCATCGTTGCCTTTGGCAACGCCTAACATGCTACACCATTTCCCTTCTTCTTCGCTTTTCTCTTTATCTCTCTTGTATTTCCCCTTATTAGAACATAAGTTACATTTGACAGGAACCTTTGTCTCTGTCTCTCCACCAATGAGGATAATACAGGGAGCACAGTAAGTAAATGACAATGTATGCCAAGTTAAAAAATAGAGGAAATAAGGACACCTAAAATCAGGGAATGGCGAAGTCTGAATGTGCCTTGAGATAGGCATTCTGCCTTATAGAAATGCATCGGGAGGATGAATATGAAACTGAAAATATAAGATAAAATGACAGAAAGGGAGAGTAGTCCAAGTAAAATGCAGGTGGGTGGGGCTGAGCATATTGGCAGAGGCAGAAAGATGTAGGTGAGGCCAAGCTTTGTCTATCAGCTGACTTTGTAATAGTTATGGTCACCTTATAGCTAGACTTTTTATATAACCTTGGTGTGCATCTTTTCAACTCACAGTGCTGTTCTCTGTGTACAAAGGTCATTCAAGAATTTTCTGATTTGGGTAGTCCAGGAGAAAGTTAGGAAATGATCTGGGATACATGCTAGATTTTTTTTTTCTTAAATAGGTATGCAAAAAGCATTTACTAAAACGATGATGATCAGGGAGAGAAACGGGTAATCTTAAGAACTGTTTCATCTGTAATACCTCTTAGCTACCACAGGGCTAATAATAAGAATGGAACTAGTTATACATTATGTATACATTTATGTAACCTACATAAAATATACATCATATACGTCCTGTAATGGACAGGTCAGCTGTGAAGATTAAAATCTAAATATCATCATATGCAGTTAACTTTTAAAAACTAGTTTTTAATTAAAATAAAATTACATATACTTTCCTCTCCCTTTTTCTTCCTCTAGTTCCTCCTCCCTACCATCCCCAAAAGTTCTCCCATAGCCATCCTTATTCAAATTGATAGTCTCTTTTTCTTTAATTATTACATATATAGATATATGTATGATATATATATATACACACACACATACATACATACATACATGCATGCATGCATACATGCATACATATTCAGTCTGATTTTGTCGGTGGTGTGCATATGACTTTGAGCATAACTATACTGCATGAGACAACCAGTAAGGGGGCTCATTCCTAGAACAGACTAATATCCCTCTTCCAGCAGCCACTAGTTTCCTGTAGATTTTTACCTAAGAGTACAACCCTGCTAAATTTGCCCTCTTCCACACTGCCATGCCCTTGTTGTTGCTGTTGTTATGGTCTCGTTTATGCAGCCATTTCTAAGACAGAGTGTTTCAGAGTAGACTTGTGGATCTTACAGTCCTTCCAGCTCCTTCTAAAGACATTCTCTGAACCATAGATGTGGGGGCTGTGGTATGGATGTATCCATTGGGGTTGGGCTCCCAACAATCTGTTCTTCTCTCTATTGTGCCTAATTGTGGTTTTCTTTGATGGCCTCCATTTGCTAGAGGCTTCTTTGATGAGGGGTGGTGATGGCACTGACCTGTGGAAAGAAGAATACGATTTAGAATGTGGTAAGAAATCTGCTACTGAGAAGTAGTGATGGTAGACTCTTTTCTAAGATCATGATCTCACTAGCCCCAGGAAACTGGCTAGGTTTCCAGTCCTGGGCATGGTCTTCCTCCTGTTCAATGGACCTTAAGTCCAATTAGACAGCTGTTGGTTGCCACCAGCATGTGAACGCCACTTATTGCACCTTTGTATATATCTTGCTATGCTGATAATTATCATGGTTCGTAGGTGTTGCAGCTGGGTAGGGTTGTTTAATTGCTTCCCTCCCTTGGCAGCTTGCATAGCATTTTCTGGTGTCAAAGTAAGGTGAGAGATCTTTTAGGGTTGGGAATTAGCATACTCTTCAAATGGTCTTATCCCTTATACACTGAAACATCGGTAATTTACCATAATCGTGTTTCCCAATGTGTATATGTGTTTGTGTGTGTATGTGTGTGTTAAACTATACACAAAATTTTTACTGTTTTTTTTTACCATTTTAAGATTATATCTCAATAGTATCAAATATGCACACTGTTTTACAACAAATCCTTATTGTTTTGGGAAGTTAAATTAATTAGTAAAACAACTCTCCATCCTCCACTCTACTTCTGGCAACCTCCATTGTATTTGTTGTCCCTAAGCATCTTCTAGGTACTTGCTATAAATGGAATCAGTGTTTGTCTTTCTTATGCCAGGCTCTTGTTATAAGCATATCTTCCAGGTGACTTATCCATGTTATAATATTGGTTCATCCTTTTGTAAGGGTGAAGCAATTTTCCGTTACATGTATGCGCTTTGACTTGTTTAAGCCATCTTTCCACTAGTAGACACCAGTTATTTCATCTCCCAACTACTGAGAATGTTTTCAAACATCTGTGATTCATTAGTAGATGATGTCACCTTTCTGTAAGAAGCATTGAGCCAATCTAGGAAGACTGTTCAGAAGAGCATATTTCTTGCCTCTTTGACTTAAGGTCAGGAGGTCCTTAGCTAGACTAACCATTCTGAGACTTTGTTTTGAAGAAAGAGAAAGGGGTCTACCATTAAGAGACATGTGATGAGGCTGAGTGGAGGAGCTGTATCCAGGATGTTCTTAAGAAGACCCTTCTCATAAATATGTCCTGAGCACACAGCAGGAGACTACAGAGCTGGGCTAACGTGCTCAGAGAAGAACAAATTTTTAATTTTTATAGCTATAATATGCTTTATAGGCAAAACTTTATATACCAAATTTATGAACCAATCCCAGATGAAGCATTCTTGAGACTAAAAACAAGGAGGGGGGATTGAGTCTTGCCTTCTCTGCTTATTAAAAACATGACTTGTGATTTGAACCAGTGAAAAACATGACTTGTGATTCGAACCAGTGAACTACTCTGAGCCTCCATTTCATTCCTCTTAAGCAGGAATAATAATGATATCTACCCTGAAATTTTGTTTTAAATTAGAATAGTGACTATGCTGTTACATACTTAGCAAATGGTAATTGCTTTTCTAAAATGGTATCTGAGAGTATTAATATTAGAGACTGAAAGGCAAGCTAAGGAAAAATTTCCTTTTACATGAGAACATGCAGGTTATTAATATGAAAGACAAATACTAATAGTTTAGTTCAAACTGAAGTCGTAGCACAGTATGTGTGTGTGTGTAAATTCTGTCTCTGTGACTTTAAAGCATTCCCTTTCATATATTTCAATGTCAATACAAATCATCCCATTTTCTAAAAGACACACAGTTTAGTTGTAGACAAAGAAGATCCTCAAAATGGGTCCCAGCGAAGTACATATAGAATCCCTTAGTTCCTGGTCTTACTTTAGAAATGCCCATTATCTAGTTTGCTTGGGGAGGCTGGTGGTACTAGAGACTGAACCTATACCATGTATATTCTAGACAAATGTTCTGCCACTGAGTTACATCCTCAGCTCTAATTCAGAGTATTCTAAGAGATAGGTACACACAGTTCTGAGATGAGATTCCCTGACCTACTCTGAGCCTCATCTCCAATGTCTTCTCACCACCAATGCTTCCATTCATTTCATTCAAGAGTAAAGCAAGGATCTTCACCCCACCTTTCTGAGAAAGGAAAGTATTCTTGTGAGGAACACTGGTGCATACAATCTAAGTCCCACAATTATCCCATATACAGCATAAGAACGGAAATGGAAATCTACCGAGATCAAGAATAATCTACGGTCCCCAGGAGCCATCTAAAGTTATCCACAATATGGAAAAGAACAGAATGAGACTTCAGAAATACAAGTTCGTTGTCATACATAGGTTAAAGACTAGCAAGTGCTTGACAGTGTGTTGAGACACAATAATAAGCAGCCTAAAGCGCCATACAGAGTTTGGAAATTTTAGGGGAGATACTGCTAAGGAGGGCCATAGCAATATCTAATGTTTATTGGCACTTACTTTTACAAGTATTAATATATATTGCCGCAACTGTGATGGATTGTTACTCTCTATTTATTATTTTCTGGTACCAAGAACTAGCCCTTGCTCAGCATCACATAAACAGCCAAGAAATAAACCTCAGGCAGTTTAATCAAGAGTGTATTGATTTTATTGGAATCTTACTGTAAGTATCACAGCTGAGGACAGTGAGTGTTGGTGCAGAAAAGATACATTTAAACAGATGTTCTGGAGAAGTATCCAGAAGTTCTACATTCATACAGGGCTTTGAAATTGGATAAGATCTGGCTGAGGGAAAGGAAGCTGGGGGAACAGATAAAGACTGGCTACAGATGAGAGGCACAGCTACCAGTACTGCCCTGTTCTGTTGGGCAAAAGATTGTTGACTAAGAAGAGGCAAACTGCATCAGAGAAGACTGAAAAAAAAAAAAAAAAAACGCAAGAGTCAATGATTATTTTACTTGGTACATAGGAGCAACCAGTGAAAAAATTTCAACAAAAAGGACCGATTTGGGGTGGCCCTTTAAGAAGATTAAGCTGTAGCTGTTTACAAATGGGATTGGTGGAGAAACAGACAGACAAGACAAGGAAAAGTTAGGGTAGTGTTGATAAAATCTCATCAAAATGAGATAAAAGCTTAAGATAGAGGATTGTGAATAGAGGCAGAAAAGGGAGATGAAGGGTACAAACTCTAGATACAGACACAATAGAACCGAACAAAGAGCAGATTATAGAAGATGACGATAACATTTCTTGAAAGATTTTGAAGTAAGCCTTCAAAGATGTACTTGATTTTTATTAGGTTAAAAAAGGCGGAAGACAAACCTTCTTAGTGGGAAAAATAAGCAAATATTTGGTTTTTGTCTTTCCCCAGATGGCCTTAGAATGTTTGGCCTACAGAATTCTGCACAGTACTGACTCAATATGTTTTTACATATTTTTTCTTTTATTAAAATCAGAAGTCTTTTAAAAAGACTACTGTTCAGAAATTTTAAGGCATTAGAAATATTCAAGTTACCTTTTCTTGTATTACCACTATCTAAAATTGAATGAAATCAGATAATTATGGATAATATTTATCCTATAGAGCTTGCTGAAAGCATCTTTGTGTGTATAAAATTCCTTTGTATACATACAAGTGAGAAAACAGTCATGTACTAGCCACCTGGTGGGAATCCAGATGAAAGCTCAATATTAAAGCTATTTAATGTGCCTCACATTTTAATAATGTCACTTCCTTGTGGTTAGTGAGCATTCATTGCCTTTAATTTGTGGACACTTTCTAACTACCACTTGTAGATCTTCAGGGAGCAAATACCTTCACAGAAATATCTATTTGCCACCATGAAGATCATCAGGACATAGAGACGATTCAATATTTATTCTGTATTTAATAACATCATTTGAGCAAGGTTTGAAAAGAGCAAAACCAAAGGGGGAAAGAAAAAAACATTTTGCTAGAGTTCTTTGGAATAGAACATAACACTGACCCTAATACATAAAGTCTAGGAAGTACTTCAATGTACTTGACAAACTCACAGCATGGAACACGGAATTCTAGAAAAATAAAATACCAAGACCCTTGAGCCGACATCATCTGATGTAAGAATTATTTGTCCGGTCTTTCTTCAACAGTTACTGACTGGCCTGACAGATCCTGACCCCCCCCCCTCATTTCCTACACACAGAACACAGACAGTCTGTCTGAATTTTAGTTCATCTGTAGGCAGCCTGAAGAAAGTCACACCAGGTTGACTTATACCTATCACAAAGTTCTGTAAACATGCATAAAAGATTGTAGTACATTATACACTGCTAAGATATTGTGTCCTCAAAATGAAAACAATATTGATCATTTTGTGTTTTGCATATTGTAAAGGCCAACAAAGCAATGCCTACAAAGAAAAAATCTACACAAGAAAGACATCATTATTTATTACTCTTACTAATTTCATTAACTTATAATAACACTTCTGGAAATGTATGTTTATTAATTTTGGGGAATTTTTTTCTCATGAGCCCAAGTGCTAGCTTGATAATCCTCCCATGCAAATAGAAGGCTTATGTCAGGAAAGATGACACTTAAGCAAGAAGTGGATCAACCTTAACTGTGGCCTCAGCTCTGTCTATGAAAAGGATATTTAATCGCAGTGTTTCTTGTGTTCTTCCTCCTTGAAGGGTTGAGGGTGTTTTGTTTTCTTTGCATGAAAGGCTAAAACTCAACTTTCCCCCCTGAACTTGGGAAAGGCATGCTGCTTCAAACTGTAGTGCTCCTTTGAATCTGAGGAATATTCAGTCATTTACTACTAAGGGTAAACCTTTCTTCTGTCCTTTTCCCATCCATTAGAAGCAGCCTAGGTGCCAAGAAAGGCACTCAAACCAAATCAGGGAGAAGAAAAATTAATTCTCCCAATGTTATCTGTTGATTTTTCTTTTGCTAGATTGTGTGTGTGTGTGTGTGTGTGTGTGTGTGTGTGTGTGTGTGATATGTGATATGTCTTGTCAGATTCAGCACCGTGATTAATGTTCAGATCAAGACAATAACATTCCAGTCAAAAACATTAGTGTTTCCCCTTGCGTTCTGAGATGAATTGCTTTAAAACACATTAACATAAAGTGGAAGTTTAAAAGCGCTCAAGATTAATATGGAAATTAAATAGAATCAAATTAGATTTATACACAGACTGTACAATCCATTCTGTTCACAGTCTTTTAACAGTGATAGAACACTCTCTGATGAGAAGAGGCATCAGAGAAAGGCCAAGGTCCCCTCCAAGGTGCCAGTACTTTAGCTCTGTCTCCGTTTAAGACTTTATTGAAGAACAGCAGTGCTTGGAAGATCTTTGGTCAGAAGAAAGCAGCATACTCTATTTGAACAGAGATGACCCTATAGCATCTAGAAAAAAGCTTGAGCTACCCATAGTCCCCTGTCAGCAGGGCTATGGTTCAATGACATTCAGGATCAGCCAGGAATTGGTGAAAGGGATTAGAGCAGAGAAATCCCAGCATCAATCAGAGGGCACCAAATATGTAACAGCAATGGTGGACTAAAACAGTCTCTATTAGATGTAGCATAGTACACTCCCTACTTCCCCCCAAATGCTTTGATGATGTAGACATCCCTCTCTAGGTCCAGCCTGGTGAGTGTGGAACAAAACTTACTGAAATCAGGTTTCACAAGGAGAAACACAAAGAGGATCCTGAAACTAAAGAAGGAATCGTGTTAGTCCTGGCATTTGTGGAAATGTTTTCCAACTCCCTTTCCAGTTCTTAATTTCTCTTGGGTCTCGTTTTGCTGCTGGCAGATGTCAGATTATTGCTGTATATTACAAGTCTATGTAGCCCAAGCAGCAGCATGCTCCCTGTGGACTCCAGGTAAGCAGCTGTAGGTTTCTGAAGCCATGTTTGTGTGCTTTTTAACCTCCCTTTGTTTTAAGAGGTCAGTTTAAACCACACAATTTCAAAGGGTTCACATCATACAGCTTCACTATGCAGCCTGATTGAACTTTGATGATAGTGTAATCAGAATATGGCATTGATAATGTCTACTGGCATGTTACCATCTGTACACCTCAAATACATCCCCCCCATCACTTTGATTAATCCTTTGAGGTTCATCATGAGGGGAATCTGCAATTTATTACTCTCACTTCTTTCTGCAATTGTCAAGCCTCAGCAGACTCAAGCACATTTCTCAGTTCTGAGATACATGAGTGACTTGAACGTGCTCGCGCGTGCGTGCGTGTGTATGTGTGTGTGTGTGTGTTTAACTAGACAAATATCAACAACAGTAAGAATAAAGGAAACCTTATTGTTGGCCTGTGTGATGGAGACCACCATCCCACTTAAGCATGCAAGAACAGAAAAAAAAGAGAGAGAGAGAGAGAGAGAAATCTACTCTAAATTCTCATTTTTCAAATTCCCTCCCACGTCTTCTTCCTACTCTTTCTCCCACTGGCCACCGCTTTAGCACAGGAGTTGGAAAACCAGCTGCTTGTAAAGGGCAAGATAGTAAATATTTCAGACTTTGCCGGGCATAAGGTCTCAGCTGCAACCACTTAGCTCTGCCTTGGAAGCTTGTAAGCAGTCAGAGACAGTGCGTAAGTGAATGGGTGTGGCATCCTTCCAATAAAACTTTATTCGTGGGTATTGAAATTTGAATTTCGTATCATTTCCATGTGTCACAAAATATTCTTTTGATTCTTTTCAACTATCTAAAAATGAAGAAACCATGCTGAGCTTAGAGGGTGAATGAAAACAGCAGGCAAAATGTGTTTAGCTTTGCAGGCCACAGTTTGCAACCCTGTGCTTTGACACCACCAGGGTATAAAGAATCAGAGTCACTTTCTTGGCACTGGGGGCGGGAAGGGGGGACAACTGTTAAACAACTTCAATTTGACTACTCCCTCTGGCCCCAGCCAGACACCATGTATGAGGAGGAGTTTTCATTCAGCCTTCAAATGCTTCCATATCTTAAGCCGGGGGCGTCGCTGAGGCAACAGAAAATCTTCCCAGCAGCTCACCGGCTGCACTTGTGTTCTCTGGTGTCCCAGACACCAGATCTGATTATGACCGCACGGCTCCTAGTCATCCATGCCAATTTGCTTTGGCCATCTAAAAAAAGCTGCCTCCGCCTGTCTCTGTGGGTAAATTCAGTAGTGGAAATAGTCAGGCCACTGCTCTCTGGAAACAAACCCAGAGGGAATTTTTTGGGCAGTGGGGTCCTTGACGAGCGCCAAACCACAGCTCCCAAGGGGATGTGCAGGGAGGAGTCTACTGCAGCCCAGGGACTAGCCAGCTGGAGAAGGATGTCAGCCAGCTATGAAGAGGCCAGGCCCCACCAGAGTGTGAGCTGCTGGCATCCTGTTCTTTCTAACTCCAAGGCACCATAAGAACCGGGCTATGTGACTGACTGCCACTGAGCACACATTCCTCCCTCGGTAGCCCACTCAGCTGTCCACTCTCTGACACCAGCCTATTCTAATTAGAATAAAAGAGGGCTCCAGATGCTGGACTGTAAGAGAAAGTGTCTTCTCCAAATAGGAATCTCTCCATATAATACTCTAGCCATCAATAGTCGTTCCTTTCGAGCCTAGAATTTCCCTTTTTTTTTTTTTTTTTTTTTTTTTTTTTTTTCTTTTCTTTTCTCTTTCCTCTTCTTCCTTATGCCCTCAGAATATTCCGGAGATCTATGTGGGCAGTCACATTTTGCACTATTTTAATATGTAAAACAAGTTTGGTTTGGGGTGAAGACGATGATAGGAGTAAACACAGCGAATTGTAACCCTTGAATTGCCTATTCACTGCCTTGTACTAAAAACTGCCTTGGATTTAGACAATAACTAGCATGGCCATCAATCACATGATTAAGAACTTATTGGACACTTAGCCTTTATGAAGAAATGAAAAAAAAGTCAGGGAAACTGAAGACATGTATTTGCTTTAAAGCCTATTTGTTGTAAAATATTATAGGGCCTGTGCAAAACAGTATGGTCGTGTGTGTGTGTGTGTGTGTGTGTGTGTGTGTGTGTATTATGGTGATACACACACACACACACACACACACACACACACATATATATATATATATGTCTATCAAGTCTACTTTGGGGACATCCCCCTCCAAGAAGCAAACATAAGGACCTTCAGAGAAGCTCTCATACCCGTGTTTTCAATACACATATGGTAGAAGAAATCCAAGAGTTAATCTATTGATAAATAGACGAATCATTTGTTATACACACACATTACGGAATATTCCCCTTAAAAGGGAGGAGATTGTGGCAAATTCTACATTACAGATGAACTTGGTGGTATTGAGCTATGTGAAATAAGTGAGTCACTTGAATAGCAAAATTCAGTAATAGAAAGTAGACCACCGGCTGCCAAGGGTGAAGGGAAACAGGAAAGTGTATTTGTCTTTAGTGAGTTTGCTTTCTTCCACAGGCAAGAAGAGCAATGCTTCACAACGTGAGCTTACTCACAGTCCTGGAGTTGCACGCCGAAAGTGTTTAAAATGTCAAATTCATGTTATGTGTATTTTACTACAAGTTCAAATAGGAAAAGGGAGTGTATTGGTTTTGCCTGCCTCTTCTTATTCTTGGAGTCTCTCTCTGCTGTTTTTCATGTGTGGATGGAGCTTCTGCCAGGGGCCTACACTGCACAGCAGCCCAGATGCAATACACGTGCCCCATGAAAGGGTCATGCTCCACAGTGTGTTTTTGTTTTTGTGTTTTATATTAACCTCATGAAAAGGGCTTTGCTTCTAGGCAGCCTCACTCCCACTGGAATCTGCGTTCTTGAAATGGAAAGTTCTACCATAGCATGAGTAGCACATTTCATATTTGCTCCCTGAAATGTTGTAAGCCACAGTTTAATCAGCAAACAATGGTAGAGGCCAAAGAAATTACCCTTGGGCGAATGGTCTGCTGAATAGCACACTCTCTGTTCTGCCCTCAGGGTTTTGCATGGGCCTCCAATTCTCTGCACTGTTAAAGGGACAAACATTGGCAAAGCTCAGGATAGGATGGATCTGTCAATTGGGGGCCTTAATGATCAGAGAGCACATAAGCAAAGCAATCCCTGTAGGAAATGATGCAATTCTTTTCACTCTTTATGAAGTGCTTTTTTTTTTTTTTTTTTTTAATCATCTGTCTTGTAGAGTACTCAGTAGTAAACGAGAGGACCACTTTGCTGCTAACACAACCACTGGGGCATATGTAAGCATATCACTCAGTGTGGTGGTCAAACAGATGGGGAAGTCAGTTTGCCTGTACTCTCAGTTACCAATGGTTGTATGCTTCACCTCCTCCCCCCCCAAGCCAGCTTCTGTAGTCCCAGCATCCTTCTGTGCAAAGAGGGATGGAGTTAATGCTATCTACTCCGTAAGGCTGGTGTATACAAGTTCACATTTGTGAAGTGCTTAGAACAGAGTTTTCTGGGCATGTAGTATGAACCTAGCTATTTGGTATTAACCCCAGCACAAACAGATTTTCAGGGCTGATGTCAGTGTATGATGGTGACATGATGGATAGCAAAGTAATTAAATACTGGCTCAGGTCCAGCTATTTATGTACTGTATGAGTTTGGGCAATTCATTTGAATGCTCTACTACTTAGGTCCAGAAAGATAGAAAACTGCCCTTTTCAACCTTGTAATGTGTGATTATATGTATGTAGATTGTTAAGCTATAAGTCCTCTTATAGAATTATTATACCAGGGCTGGAGAAAATAGTTCAATGGATAAAATGACTGCTGAACATGGATGAGGATGTGAGTTTCAATCCCCAGAACACATATAAAGCTGACTTAGTAGCACACATTGATAATGCCAGTGATTCTAAGGCAAGATGAAAGGCAGACAGGACAAAGTTCATGGGCCAGCCGACTCGGCATCTGCAGCAGTGAACAAAAAGGGAACCCTGTCTCAAATAAGGCATAAGGCAAGGATGTCACTAGAGACTGTCCTCTGACCACCTCCACACCATGGCATAAACACTCACATACTTGAATGGTACAGGGGAGGGAAGGGGGGATGTGCACACATAATATACAATATATATATATATATATATATATATATATATATATATATACACAATACATATATATATTGTACATATACATATATATGCAATAATTGTAGCTTCAACCTTGCACCTTTTATATCCATGTCTAAATGAAAGCACAAAAGACATTTTTTATTTTAAAAATTGTCATTTTGGGTTGGGAAGATGGTAATCGGTAACATACTTGCCCCAGAAGCATGAGGGCTTGAATTCATATCTTCAATATCCAGGTATCACAGTGAGCATCTGGGGCCCCAAATCTGAGAAATAAAGACAGTATCTACAGGACTGGCTGGACAGCCAGTCTAGTTGGATCAATGCATTCCAGGCTCAGTTAGTGAAAATAAAGTGGAAAATGATTGACATCTCCTGTATTTGGCTTCTGTATGTATGCGCATACATGTGCATATATACCTAAATCAGCATGTGAATATGTATACACAGACATATCACACACACTACACACACACACACACACACACACACACAAGTTAGGTGATATATGTAGTATATGCTTAATGGAAAATAATTTAAAATGCTAAAATCCATCATTTTATCCATTAGTAAAAATCACTATTAGTCTTTCCTGTTTCTTAATTATTATTAGATAAGAACTTTTTAGTATTTTTTCTTCTCTGGGGCAAGATTCCAGTTAGAAAGGTCTATGTATAGAAAATTTAAACAAACTTGACCTTTCAATGTTTAATTTTATCTTAAACATTAAGGGTATTTTCAAGATCATACTTCACTGCTACAGGAAGAATATTATAATAAATTGGCTATTTTTCAGTGCCATTTAAGAACTTTCAAAGATAAATGGTATTCTAATACACCATAAAATGTAAAGGTCCTTAATTTAGTATTTTTTATTCCATTTTTATTCCATTTATTCCATATATATGTATGTATGTATATATATGTATATATATATATATATATATATATATATATAGAGAGAGAGAGAGAGAGAGAGAGAGAGAAGAAAATAAAACAATGAGTTGCTAAGTCCTACAATATTTATATGAATGGCTCTGATAGTTTGCAATGTGGGAATTTTTTAAAGTTAGGGGATTTCCTTACATGGAAGTCAACTAGCCAAATAAACTTCTAGTTCTGAAGAGCTAAACAGTTTGTAGTAGAATGAAGGTACTACAGCTTCATAGTGCCAATAGCACAGTTGGGTTTCTCAGTTTTCCATTTAAATGGCCATTGATTGAAATATCTTGGGAAATAAGAAGTTTGCAAGACACTCGTGACTCCTTGCCCTTCCCATGTACAACAAGCTGCCATTCTTGGAAAAATTTACAACTCATGCTGTATGATATTTGTTGTGTTTGATCAACCCATCCTTTCTTCATACCTTCCATAGCTTATTCTCCCTATTCTTCTTAAGATTCTTTGTACATGCATGTGTTGGGAGTCTGAGTGTGCACATGTGCCTATGGATGCCAGAAGAGGGTATTAGATCACTGGAACTGGATTATACCTGTTTGCGAACTACCCAGTGTGGATGCTGAGACTTAACCCAGGACCTCTGAAAGAGCAGCAAGCGCCTACCATTCCATGTTTTCTGAATGTCACAGGTGTTTCATACTCACTACGGTTCTCTATGGTAAGTAGAAGCATTGCACATTTGTAGGAGTCATTATTTGTTGAGACTTTTAAAATTGAAAATGTTCCTGATAATTGCACTGAATTTGGCCCTTCCTGCAAGATGGCTTTGGGTGAAGTAGTAAAGTATCCTCTTGGTGTCTCTGTCTTGGGAGGTAGATTGAAAGGATCTTTTGGCAAGGATGGAAGAGAGGGCAGTGGTTGGAAGCTCATCCAATGCCTTACATGTGACTAAGAGCAAATACTTTTCACCCACACACCTTTCAGACAAGCAACAGATTGATATCTGGGAATGGAGGCTCTTTTTAACTTCAGTCTTAAACTCACTCATGCAATGGGCTCACATATGTGTCTGAGAATCTTTCTGGTTGCACATTGAAAACAAAGAAACCTTCTTTGCTTTCTTAGCACCATCTTCTTCACTCTCCTGCTTAGCTCATTTGGAACCTTTAAGACAAACAAATTAAGAACACAACAGTCAAAGGACTAGTGGGTGGCAGAGCAGTTGGAAGCACTGGAAAGGGCTAAGTATTTGTTTTATTTTCTCTGAGCTCATTACTTACTCTGAGTAGGTTAGCTAGCCAGGAGGGGAAGACAAACACTATTTAGTTAATAAGTCCCATAAGAATCCAGCAGGCTGTCTTCTCTGGTTTAACATTGTGTGGTTGGGTAAAGCACAATATCCCCTTTGCCTGTACCTTTCATCTGACCAGCTTTGAAGTTGATGATTTAAAGTGTGGATGAGTGGTGTGCACTTGCTTTCCATAGGTTAAAACTTTGAAATGTGAGGAAGACATGTCATTGGGAAACTCTTTCGGCTTCATCGCTAACTGCAGTTTTGGATAAGATAGGATGTTGTCTGGCTCAATATTTGCAATCTGAAGCCGATATTCTACTCCTATCACTCTACTTTTGGTGAGCCAAATTGATCCTCTTGGTTCATTCACCAACTATGGTTTCTGTCCCTTATGAGCTACTTAAATACAGTACCAGGATAAATGGGTTCTCCACACAAAGCTGATCACTGCTACCCTTGTTCAATGCAAGTTAAGAACAAATGTAAATGTTTGGTTTAATCAGCCATAACAGACATATGAGGGTGTAGAAGGGTAGGAAGAACAAAGGGGAAAGAATGAGAAGTTAGAGATGGGAGAGACTGGTTGATTTTCATTTAAAAATTTAACTATTAAACAAAAACAATAAAATTCATTGGTAAGTTACAAGTTTTAGAAAAAAAATGAATCATGGTACTTGTTGCCTGTAAGGCATTAAAATTATAATTTTGGAAATTGGTGGCTTTTGCTGAGCCTTCTGTATCCCTTGTTCTTAGCACTGTTGACCACATTCCTTGGTAAAGGTTAGATTCTAGTCAATGACTCATTCTCTCAACAGAAGTGTCTCATCCATGCTAACATCATTGTGAACAAATTTAATATATATTCACCTCCATAGCCACATTACATTTCTATTAATTGTAGCAGACTCTAAATGAATCTTGTTATAACTCTAATTTTTTGTGATGTCTATTTCATCAATTACATAATTGATAAAAAGACTCTGGTCTCCAAACACTAGTAAGCATTGGTATGTTAGGAGAAGTACATAAAACCACACACACACACACACACACACACACACAAATTGGTATTTCTTATTCTTCCACTTTGAATGTACTATCCAACAACCGAAGTTAATGGATTCATTATCTGGGGAGTATGGATAGATTACTGTGGATAATAATTCTGCTTCTTGAAGGATATAATAACTTCTCTTTGCATGCAATCTTTCTAAAAGTTGATTGATATTGATGGAAACTATCACAATACCAATAGTGTTTGCCTCATTGTATAAAAATCTTTAAGTTGGATCTCAGTTAAAGAGTTACAGCACAAGTTAAATAGTTACAGCACAAATTCTAATAAGTTTTTAACCAAGAAGGAAAACTAGTTTAACAACACACAATTCCTTATATTGCAGAGCCAGGTTACAGGACTCAGAAGATTAAATGAAAGTTCTTGGAGTATCATTTACTACTAGGCATTCCCTGGACAAACAAAAGTCGAAGCTTTGGTACTTATGGACTACTTGGAGCTATTCCAGATAACTGTGAAAACATGCAAGTCCTAGTTAGGCCTAGAAAAGTTATATACCCCTTTTGCAGCTAAGAATTTCACTGATATTTGCACTTTGATCAGTTTTGAGTTTCTGTGCTACCAATTCATAAAGAAAGTTCTCTGATGAGGTCTGACAGCTACTCTAACTTATAGTATAAAGATGTGAAGTTAGAGGGCAATTTGATACTCTGGCCATGAGCCCCCCAACCATGGGTTCTTGTTCAGATTTATAGTACCAGGCATGTGTTTCTTCCTGTGGATTGGGCCTTAAATCCAATTAGCAAGTAATGGTTTCTCCCATAATATTTATGCCACTACTGCATGCATGTGCATTATACTATGTAGTCAAGTATGATAGTTATGGGGTTGTGGGCTGGGTAGGACTGTTGATGAGATTTGCCCCCAGAAGTATACATAACATCTTCCAGTACTATAAATGCTACTCAACAGAAAGGAATCTTCCTGAACATATTCTTTTCTAAACTACAAAAAAAAAAAAAAATACTGTCTAATGAAAATATACAAAAACAAATCACTGAAAGATTAGAAATTCTTCTGGTTTTCCAGGATGGATAGGCCAGTAGAATGGTATCTGTTATCAAAAGTTTTCTTAGCTTGGCATAAGAAATTAGGCTACTAAATTTCTAATGGGCCCCTATTATGTCAGATGAATGATGTTTTGTTCCTCTTACACATGTTGATAATTTTATTTTGAGCAAAAAAATAGGACCCAGTCCAGTCTTAAAGAAAAGTTGTAAAAACTGCAAAAAAAAAAAAAAAAAAAGAAAATCCACATGTGCCTTATGTTCATTCCAATTTAAATTTTTGTTCATTTCCCTAGTAACATCTTAGCAAAACATCCATCAAGAGTTAGTGCTTTGTTTAGTTATCTAGTCTCTTCCTGTCTGGAATAGCTCTTCAGAATCCCCTTCGTTTTCACAACCTGGATGCTGTTTATTTCAAGACATCTCAAGACCTTGTCTCCCATGCTGGCCTCAACTGGTGACATTCCTCTCTCTGCTCCCCCAAAGCTGAAATGCCAGGGGGTATGCTGCCATACCTGAGTGACTTGATTGTGCCTTGACGGCCATAAGTCAATTGTGTAGACTTGATGTCCTTAATGCTAGGTGTGTTGTCTGTGATGTTTCCTTTTGACCACATTCAAATGCTGGGTTACTGTTACTAACACATGATATTATTATTATTGGTGTTACTTGTAATCACCTTGCTAGCAGATGCCAGGTTTTGCCATGGAAACCTCTTCTGTCCCTTTTTAAGCCAAAAAAAAAAAAAAAAAAAAGTTGGGTTGGCCGATACTAATACTAGAGGCCACCTAAAATCCCATTCTTACTTCACACTTACCTGCCAGTTGTGGCATCACTGATGAGTCTTCCTGAGTTACTGTTTTAATAGTTAACAAATGGTGACTTTTCTACCATTGCACTTTTTATGCCAACTTCCTAGATGCAAATTCAAATTCACTTACACATTCATTCCATTCATTCCTTTGCTTTATTTGTTTGCTCTCTCTCTCTTTCTCTGAGGCCAAAGAAGGTCGCCAGCTGTCCTGTTCTATCACTCTCCACATTATTTCTCAAAACAGAGTCTCTCACTGAACCTCAAGCTAGGCTGGTAGCCAGCAAGCCCAAACAGTTTTCCTGTTTCTACCCTTCCTCCCACAGCAAAGGACACAACAGTACCCAATACCCAGCTGTTTACATTAATTCTAGGGATTTGAACTCAGGTCCTTATGCACCAAGGACCCAAGCAGACTCTCCAGGGCCTGTTGGCTTTTTTCCTGAGTCTACGTCTCACTCCGTAGCCCAGACTGACCAGGAATTCACTCTGTAAGCTTGAACTTATGATCACCTTCTTGTAGCAGCCTTCCAAGTGTTGAAATTCATTCATACTTTCATACTTTCACACATATATTTGTTTCTTTTCCTGTGGCCTCACAGGTTCCAGTGTATTCTAATCTTTTGCTGCCTCATCTTACTTTGATGCTCAAAGGAAGTCTTCTCAATTTAGCCTCTCTGTTCTTTGAGCAGGTGATGTTCTCTGAGTCTTTCCTTATGCTCTAGTAAATGGGATCAGGAATGGTGCATAACCCACAATCCTAGTGCCTGGGAGGCTCAGATCAAAGGATCACTAGTTCAAGGTCAGTTTGGATACACAGTGAGGCCCTTTCTTAAAAAGAAAGAGAACCAGAGTACCATCATGTTCCCTTCCTAGCATGGGCTTAGGATGGCTGTTTTTCTAGTGCACTCTAGTTCCCTTTTATTAGGGAGCAATGCTTGGAAACTAAGACCTGAATACTAAATGGGAACGTGGTGGTGATTTTGCTGTTCTTGGAGTTTTTCAGGGCATCAAGCTGGGAGATGATAGATTAGATAGATGGATGGATAGATAGATAGATAGATAGATAGATAGATAGATAGATAGATGAGAAACAAACAGGTAAATGATATGTATATGCTTTATAGTATAGTTATTATATAAGTAAATTTAACATATATATGAATTAATGCCCAATGTCTGTCTGCATTTATTTGTGTATATGTCTCATCTATAGGTGCTGAACATCTAATGATGCCTTGATTTCTAACCCAAGGCCAAGGGATTTATTCTTGCTCCTCATTTCCACTTTCATATTTCACTTGTCCGACAGCAAAGAAGCTGGCTTTCATTACGTCAGACTCCCAAGTGTCATCAATTTTCTGATACCACCTAGCCCCTGCTCCCTTTGTACATGGACTAAAAAAGGTGAGATCTGACAACCATGGACCATATACTTCAATTAGTGTTTCCTAGTCGCTTTTTGGTAATTGTGAAATGGACAATAAATACTTAAATAGGTTAAGAGAATGGGGGCAAATGAAAATAAGAGAAGGAAAAGGCCACATCTATTACTATGCTTCCCTTTGTTGTGAGCTTTATGAGAGCTGCACGGGGATTGCACGATGTTCAGGAACTCACAGCCACCACTGGATTGAGCTACCCTCAGGCTGCAGCCCTGATAGGTCATAGCCTTTCATCTGCCTGCCCTCACCACTATCTATCCTCACTGCACACGTAGTACACTCCTTCATTAGTCTCCAAGATCACCCGGTAGAAATTGCTTAGCACCTAACTGAAAAGGAGTTTACTTCAAGTGCTAGAACTAATGTAAACAGGGAATTACATTCTTGCAGCTCCATGTGGTGTTATAATTACATCAGAATGCAGCCTGGTCACTGGTGCGTCCTACGCGCCACACTGTCGCCATATTTGCAGATGTTCAGTCTTACGTTTATTAAGCATGACAATACCCAGCAGGATCCATTTTGTCTGATTATCCTCAAATGGAGAAGAATATTAAAAGGCAGGATAATTAAAAATATATGCCCAAACAAAGGATGTGTCTACAATTCCTTTTCTAGTGCTTTGAAATAGTTCAAATTTCTCAGCTGGCTCTCGTGCACAGAGCATTAAAAGGATGTCTTAAATTTAGACATATGTCTTCATTCTGTTTAATGTGCCAGAACAAAAACATAGCTTGAGACCACCATGAATTGATGTCTAAGTGCTGGAACGCTAGAGAACACTCATATTTCCACAGGGCTAAATGTCATCATAGAGTTTGTGACTGTACTTTCCCCTGTGAAAACATACCCTTCTATTTTTGAGTTTGACTCTTACAATTCCATGCCAATATTGCTTGTTAAGTCCACATAATGGATCTCTTTTATTCGATACAAGTTCAGAGAGTTAAAATGGTACTGCAGTTATTAGGGATGTGTTTAGTAAAAGGAAGGACCTCATCTCTTCCAAACAAGGTGACAACCTAAAATATTTTTAAAGATTTATTTCATTATTTTTAATTGTGTATGCATGTTGGGAAATGTGCTTGTGAGTACAGGTGTCCACAGAAGTCAGAGGCATCAGATTCCCTATAGATGGAGATTCGGGCAATTTTAAGTGCTGGGAACTCAGTGTAGGTACTGGGAACTAAATTTGGGCCCTGGGGGGGGGCGAGGAAAGTATCTGCATACTTAATCACTGGGCATCTTGCAAGCACCTCTAAAATATATTTAAATGTTTAAACTGTTTGGTGGGTATATTGGTGTTTTTTTTTTTTTTAGGTTTTAGTGCATTTAAAATATTCTTAAAGAGAGAAAATAAAAGCATGTATATCAGACAGATTCCAGTCATATATTTCTGGAGGGTTAGTCATTAGAATTTTGATGAGAAATAATGTGGCAGAAAGATGACTGAAGAGGCAACCCCATCCCTCAGGCATACCTTACTGGGATTGTACCAACCATCTAGTCCCTGAATGCTAGATTCTGAGATGCTCAAGTGCTTTTATGTCTGCTGTCAAGTAGAGTCAAGCTGAGATGTCTTCAGGTGAAATGAAACTTGAAATCATGTGGTATGAATGGCTGTGTAAGTACTTAACTACTGGTCCCATTCTGATGTAGAATAATAGTTAAATAATGTGGTATTTACTTTAACATGTTTTGAAGAATATGGGAGGATGCCAACATCTGAGGGTGGCCAAAGCATGTATTACATACTTGTAGGTGGGATTTGTAGAGATATGAAGGTAATTTTAAAATAGGGAAAAGGGCCTCCTATCTTGAAGCTGACTAAAGATGAGGTAATCAGCTCCATAAGATGGACAGCATCCTCGAAGAGCTTTTGGGTCTATATTAACATATCTAATAGCAATGCTTCTCAGAATTGAATGTACTTACGTATGATAGTTTTGATTGTTTAAAAAAAATTGATTCTGGTTTTATAGATCTGGAAGTAAGAACTAGTGATTTTTCTAGTTGAGATGTGCACTATTGGAGCACAGGGCACTCTGAATATCAAGACAGAGGAAATTAAAACATATACCATTGTAGAATGTTGGAATAACACAGGCTTTATATAAATTGAAAAGGGGAAGGGGAGGAAAATCTAAAATGTATATTACTGTGGCTAAAGTCCCAGAAACAAACTAGATAGCAACAAACAGAAGCATATTCCTAGAATTCAAAGAGACCCAAAGCCAGGAGGAATGCACCCCAAAGGGAACTGGTTACAATGGAAACAATACTGAATATAACAGAGCTTAAAGGGAGCTCCTAGAAGACCCACATATGCACTAATTTGTCATAATAGAAACCCAGATGGAGTTCAGGTAGGCAGGTTTTTCCAGACAACTGACAGCTTTAAAATATCCAATCAAGAAGTTGGCGAGATTCTGCTGACGAAGAGTTCCATCTTTACTGGATACTTGTCAATCACAGTGGTCCAAGCTTAGATTACATACAGCTTTTTCAAACTATGACTTTTTTTCTCTCTTAGAGGAAAGTCTATTCTTCTCCCTTAAAGTTGGTTTCAGGACTGAAAAGACTTAGGAACATACACATCTTTGATTAAAAGTAAAGGTTTCCATAGTTCCTGATTACCAATGGTGTAAAAAGTTCAAGTTGACCATTTAGACATGACAATAAGCGTTCTTCCCACAATTTAGCCTGTATCTCAATTAGGGATGCCTGCATTTATATGTGTACAATTCTTTATTATTCTAGTTTCAAGTTCATATGGATCTTCACAAAGCTACGTGTTAACTTTAAAGGGATTACTAACTCATTAGGTCAGGGTTTTTCCAGATCCTTGGTGGGTGTCCCATTGAGGTAGAACTCAGACATCTGGTCTATCCATCTACCTTTGACCCTTCCCCACCTCTGCAACCCCTGTACTTCCTTTAAAGTAGCATTTTTACTGCAATTGTCCTATTTAAAACCACTGATGATTTTTTTTTTTTTTATTGGAAGAAAGTGATAAGATGCCAAGAAAGACTATGTGGCTTCCTTAAAACACCATGTTTACAGAGAGATAACACTGACAAATTTGCTGTCATCTCTTTCTTACTAACTAGGGTAAAACTGATAGCAACACTAGCTTTTTGGCTTCTTTGGTTTTAATCAACAAAAGAGTCATGGAAATACCAATTAATTCTGGGTTCTATGTCAAAGTTCTATTTAGCCAGTGCAGATAAGTATGCATTGCATATGGAGAGAGTTCAGAAAAAATGGTGATGTTTTGTAAGGCCGAAAGAAGAGGGGAAGAATTGAGGAAGAACCAATTAAGAGAAAAACTCACATTGAGAACAATTTTATCTATTTAGAAATATGTTCAGAATTAGTGTGATTACCATAGAAGGTTTGTAAGATCAAAAATATGATTGCACATAAAATAGTAAACCAAGGAGATAACCCCACCACCACCAAAGCCACCCACACATAAGCCTCCATGTTAAGGAAGCCCTTAGTCAGGGATTATGGTTGTATCTAATGTGAAGAAATGAAGAACAAAGGTTTTGTTTTTTTTTTTAATTTAACAAAGCTTATATGTACTGTTTATAACGGGGGGAAAGCCTCATGAAAAATGCCCCTTGATTTTGTTTATTGTCGTTGAGAAATAAATTTTATGAGCTTAAGAATAAAATGAATGATACAAGCTTTGCCAGTGGAAAAATTACGAAAAGACCTAAAAAATATTCTCTACGAAGGTGTACATGATGAAATCATTATTGTCAGCAGTCTGGCACTGTTTTCGTACAGATGTCTGTCTTTCTACATCAACAGAAAAGGCCGTAGGCTTGAGTGAGCTTGGATCCCTTTCACTTAGTCTTACAGGTTCATTTTAGCTTGTGGGACTCCTAAGTGAGTAAGTGCACAACGCCCTCTCTCTTTCAGGTGTGACCCAACAGTTACAAGGCTCAGCGGAGGTTCTCCAGCTTCACCTTCACAGGAGAGGGTTGCCCTTTTCTCTCACCCCAACCGTTTCCGTTTTAACATGTGACTCTACTCAGTACATCACAGTCCTCTGGCCCTCAGCAAACCTGCTGATGCAAAGTGAAGAGGGCAGAAATGTGTGAATAATTAGGCCGGCAAGGACTTTCATTTTCTAGAGACCCCCCCTTTATAAAAACACTCAATTGCAAAAGTTAGGCTTTATGCCTAAGTCCAAAGGATGCGCTCTATAGCCTTTAAAATGCTTAGACCCATTGTCTTTCCTAAAACTATGTGAATTGTGTGCATTATCTGTGATTATAGAACACATAGCTATTTTGGGCCTTTTTATCATTCTAGCTGGTTTAAAATGAGATGATGCAGATCCTAAGATCCATCTGGATGCTATTTAGCTGTACGGTAAAATGTGCTTGTGACCTCCTTTATATTTTAGAGCCAGCTAGCAAAGAGTCACATACAAAATGGTAGGTGGTCCAGTTAAAACAGTGAGGTAATTATAGCATTCTAATGGGTGAAAAATGTTCATTCTTATATGGTTAAAACATGTATGGATCACCACGTAGAAAGCTTCCGGGGGTGTGTTTGGGACTATGAAAACAATTCAGAGTCCCATAATAGACAGGAGAAAATGAAGGCAGATTCCTGGATCGAAGGTGGCTTGTGATCTAATCGGGACATGAGCAAAAATGATTGCCAGTACTAACTAGCAGATAGTGAGTGATGCCATGCGGATAGGATTGATGTGTCGTAAAAAGTGTTTGAGATTAGCATGTCATATTGAATCAGGGATGTTGGCCAGGAAAATAAAGCTATATCTGTTTTGGGTATTGTAGCCAAATAGTGAAGGGGAAAATTAAGGAAAAATCTGTTTCTGCTTAACTCAAACAAATAGAGGATTTAACATGACTGATGCAAACAAAAGTAGTACCTTCCCTCTGATGCACCATTACTTGAGAAACCATTAAGCTCATCTTCAGTTTTGATTTTTTTTTCTTCCCTGAAGGACAAATAGAATTAGATGGGAATGTTCCCAACACAGTATTTACTCCAAGCTGCTTCTTCAAGGCACTGGACCCTCAGCTTTATTCTGATGAGTTTAGGGATGAAAGAATCCCTGGAGACTTATCTGCTGGCAACTGGTTTCTAGTTGCTAGGATCGTATTCGCTCTCCCACTTCTCCTGACTTGACTTCAGTGATAGGCTGTGTAGGAAGAGGGGAGTTGGGGGGAGGAATTCCTTGTTGAGCCCCCTTGCCCTGGAGAGTTCTCCTACTACGACGAGCCCAGACAGAGCTATGACAGAGCTTTCATTTATTCAGTGTTTTCTACCTTCCAAATCAGTAGTTTTTAAATTCTAGTGCATATCAGAAAATTCTGGAACACTTAGAAAAATGCTGAGTTCAGGATCCAACCTCCAGAGTTCCTAGTTCACTGGGCCAGAACATTACCAGCCCCCAGCTTAGGTGGCCGCTGAGAATCCCCAGAACTACACTCAAAGAACTACAGTGATTTATTTGCCTCTGTTCATTTCTAAAAATGCTTTCTGTTTTTATAGTGTGTGTGTGTGTGTGTGTGTGTGTGTGTGTGTGTGTGTGTGTGTGCGTATGCTTATACATGAGTTCAGATGCCCCATGGCCAGGTCCTAGATCTAGAGTTATTGTGATCTATTATTAGATCTATTAGTTACTAGATCTATAAGTGATCGAGAGCCACCTGATGTCAGTGCAGGGAATAGAACTCCGAGTTCTTTAGGAGAACAACAAGTGCTCTTTACTGTCAGGCCATCACCCGGATCCTCAATTTTTAGCGCCTAACGGAGCCATATGACACAGGGACAGTTATTTTTCTAATTTTACAGCTTAGAGGTGCCAGAGCCAAAGCCAGCCTGTAGGCATTCTGCAGTCTGATCCCAGAGCCAGTGCTCCTAACAGCATTGGGCTGTAACCCTGCCTGGACTCCAGGCTCCCCTCTAGGGCAGGGCAGCCCTTAGAAACAACAGGCAGCAGGCCCCTTCGCAACTTGCCTTGCTCTGACTACCCTTTCTTTTCAAGGCATCTTAAAAGCCTCTTAGATGCATATTTAATTCCACTCTAATCCTGAAGTGTGTGTTCTGAGCTTAGCCATCATTGGCAAGACAATTCAGCCATGGGGAGGTGACTTCTCTTGCATTCTTTTGTCCCTCCCTGTGGCCTGGGATTCCCCTCTTTGCTGAGTATTTGTTGAGGCCTCAAACTGTTCTTTATCAGACCACGCTTGCCACCCAACCTCAGGTCACCCTCGGCAGTGATGCTTTCTCCACCCCCACCCCACCCCCACCCTGGAAAATAACCTTTTTTTCACCCTTATCCCAACACAGGTGAATCCTGCTTCCATAATAGAGACAGAAAATCAACATGCATTTTAATAACTCTGTTTTTTTTTTTAACACTAACCAAAAAAGAGGGGTTTGCCCAACTGCGGGAGGGGAGGGATGTACTTTGTAAACTCCTGAATGATCCAGCTCCTGCTGACACCACTGTCTGTAGATTACTTACCATCCCCGGTTAAATTCCTACATGCATCAAATGGACATCTCAATTTCAGTTTTTCAGTTTTAGCTGCTCCTAAATGGCAAATGAATAAGTCAATAAATAAGTATTTTATAGGAGATTCCACTCTCTCATATAATCGGAGTAGTCAACCTTAAGAATTCCCCTGAAATAAATGAACATATTGACCTTCTGCGTCATAATTATAATTGTGGCAGGGAGTAAGTAGGTCCTGAGTTTAAACTATTATTATAAATTATTGAGTTTAGGGCAGACTCTCTACCTGGTGAAAACTCCTTTCCAAACTCTGCAGCCCCATCAAAACAGTTAACTGACACATATCAAGCATCACCTTGCGTGTATAGCTGAAATTTTGAAATACGTATAATTATCTGGGCCCAACTTCAAGTAAATCCAACTCATTTAGACTGGAAGGGCCTGGTCATGGATGAAGATCCCTAAGTGACTCTAGTGTGAAGCTAGGGTTGAAAAACATACAGGGACCTGTATGCCTGGAAATAGCAGTCTGCCTAGTACTGGCACTGGCAGTCATGGTTGGAAAGGTAAAGCAGTTTCTATTCTGATGTCTTCTTCCCTTCAAGTCTAGTCTCTAATTAATGCTTCTTTTTTCGCGGAACGAAACTAATTCAATAGTTGCGTTTTTGGGGGGTGGGGCTGTTTGTTTTAGTTCTTAGCATAGTAAGAGTCCCCCACAAACACAAGCGATGGTGACTCTCTGTCGCCACCTGGTGTCAGAAAGTACTATTACGTATGGAAAATTCCCCCCCCCCCCCAGCCAAAAGCGAGAGAGATGGTTTTAAATATTATTCAAACCCCAACAAAGTATCAACATTAGCTGCGTCGAGAAGGACTGGCTAATGCCAGTTTCCATGGCCGAGGCTAACTAAACTTTCTAAGACAGACTTTGAGGATCTTGTTCCTGTACCCTAAGGTGTTTGTTTATTTGTTTTTTTGCTTTTGGTCTAAAAGTTATCACTGAAGTCGGGGAGGTAATGTTTTGTCTCCAGTGTAAGTTTTATTTTAACAAGATATTTCAGGCTCTTTTCAGTTTTTACTACTCTTGTTCTTATATACCATATAAAGGTCTTACATTGAAATTGGTTTCCCAGTCTATACCTGTAACTTTACTTAATCTCTGCCCTGATGCTCAGTGGTTTTATGGGTAGAAGAAGTCCAAGAGGTTTTTTGTTTTGTTTTGTTTTTATTAAAGGTATTGGCCATGAGAAGACCACAGTATGTCTCTACAGTCTCTCCTCCTGAAGCCTGACATTTAGAAGACTCTGACAGTGGCTTGGAAAACCACATAATATTTAATTTGTTTAAAATTTAAATTTCATTATAGTCTACCACACTACAGTAGTTGCCATTTCCTGTTGATAAAATCATCGCATTGCCTTTGGCTGGTAGGATCTTTTTCAAACATGTGGTCTTTAAATGTGTATGTCCATTCAATCAAAACAAAACATGCACATACCAATTCCTATTTTAAAATCTAGGCAGAGGAGCTAGAGAGATGGCTGAGAGGTTACGAGTACTTGTTGCTCTTGCAGAGGACCCAGGTTTAAGTCCCAGCACCCACACAGTAGTTTACAACCATGTGTAGTTCTGTTTCCTAGGGATCTAGTACCCTCTTCTAACCTCCGTAGGAATCAAGCACACACATGATGCTCATATATACATAGAGGCAAAACTTTTCCAAACAAAAGAAAATAAATAAAACTAATTTACAGTTACGTCTAGGCAGAGAGACTAGGGCAAGACTTTCGTGCACGATTGTTGATATAGCATTTTGAAATAATCTTTATGTTTTTTAAACACAGGATAAAAAAGCATAATCCCCAAACTGGCAATGAGGAGGAAATGGTGGGTGTGATGTATGCCATTACCTTTCATTAAAGTATCGCTCACAGTTTCCAGAGTCAACTTCTTTCTATCAAGACTTTTTATAAATCATACAGCAGCACAGCAAGTTCAGTTCCTAGAGGGCCGACTTTCCATTCGGTGAGCTGTCTTCATTAACTGGTTTCGATCTGTGATAGAAATTCACTCTCTTCTGCACTTCAAGAAAAGAGATAGATCAATGTAAATAAATAGAAACGACCCTCTATTACCTTTGACAGACAAGTGTTAAAATTTCAAAATTGCATCCACCTCACTGTAAGACAAAACTTCGAAATTGTACTTTGACAAAACTATATTAATAAAGGAAAGAGCACCTTATATTGCAATGGTGATGATTTCGCTCTCAACGTGTATTTACTCCTCTGTAATCCTAGTCTCAGAGATAACATGCTAACAAAAAGACAATGAAACTCAATTTTGTTCATCTTTTCTTAGAGAGTAGCAAAGCACAACATAACAGTTCCACTAGAGAAGAGCAACATGGCAACATAAGAGCAATGATAGTTGCAAACTCTGCAGACAAGGCTCTCACCTTGCATCAACACCCTTTGAGAAAAAACTCTGGGGTAACTTGCTTCTATCACTTGATTGACAAACACCATGCCTCATCCTGCTGCCTAGACACCTAGTCCCTGTCTGGCTCAAGATACCCACATCACTCTAATTTTGCCTCTGGCTCTTTCAAGAACACTTTTAATTTTAATATATAATTTTAATAACTAAATAGACCTGCCCTGTTATGCAGCTAAAAACAATTAATTCTTCAGAGTTGTGTAAGTACTTGATAAAGTTGTAGAAACTTATCTCAGTAGTCCTGTATGCAGAGTAGCAAACAACTTGAGAAGGTTTTTGAGGTATATAATGATGTTTGCAGTAACTTTTTCATTGAAAATAAATTTTTCATAGAATATATTCTGATCACGGTCACTCCTCCCTCATCTCCTTGTATATCCTCCTCCACCACATCCAACTCTACACAGTATTTCTCTCTCTTTACAAAACAAACAGGTGAATAAAAAAACAGAATTAAACAAAACAAACAAAAAGTAAAAGTCAAGATACACACATGCAGAGACATACACATAGATACACACCTGCACGCATGAGCACCACAAAAACACAAAGTCAGAAGCCATAATATACTATATAAGCAAAAGACCCAGTAAGGGCAGTAAGGGGTGGGGGAAGCCCAAACAAAGCATTAGGAGACAAGGGGAAACAAATACCAACTCCAAAAATACCATTGAGTTTGTTTTGTGTTGGCCATCTCCAGCTGGGCATGAGGCCTGACTTTAAGTGTGACTTATATAACCAGTGCAACTTCATTGGAGAAAACTATTTTTTCTTTGTAAGTAGTCATTTGCAATAACTTCTTGAGAAAAGACTGAGATGTGGTAGAGAAGTTTGTGTTTTCAATCATCTTTCTGGATCCAACAAGGAAAATAAATTAAAAAGTGATCAATGAAGTGATTAAATTTTAAAAAGATGTATCTCAACTCTTATCCTTGATAGATTGGAATATAAGACCTAATAATCTGTCTGCTAAAATGAGTCATACATAATGAGCAATAAAGAATCATGACCTATGAAAAACTAAGCTAAAAGCTGAATAGAACTTGTGCTACACTTGACAAGTTTCTTATTCTTGACTCTTCTACATTTAACTTTTAGAGAATTGGTATATTGATTATATAACTGTTCAGATACATCAAGCTACTTATAAATTTAGCATCAATGTTTTACTTAGATAAAAAAGATATTTTATAAGTATTTTTGCTTGGTATGTTTTTAGAAAAAGAATGTGACTTGCCCGTAGTGCTTAAGAAACTACATGATTAGACTGTCTGTCATTCTTTATGCTTTAAAGAGTCTATTTGAGTGTTTGTAACAAAAAAAAAAAAAACAAAAAAAACATTGATGATGATGCAAAGAAAAGGGAATTCTTGCTGGTGAGACTGTAAATTGATAGAGCCATTATGAAAAATAATGTAGACTTTCCTCAAAAAGCTAAAATTAGAACTAATATGCCCAGCTCTTCCCCTACTGGTATAAATTCAGAGAAGATGAATTAACATATCAAAGAGATATCTACAAGCCCATATTTATAATGGTAGTATCCATATTAGCCAAGATATACAATCTATTAAAGTGAATGTGTGATATATATGCACAATTAAATATTATTAAACCACAAAGACAATTAAATCCTGGCATTTTTGCAACTTGGATAAGGTTGAATAAGTAAGACATAGAAAGACATAATGTATATTCTTACTTCTAATATCATAGAAGCAGAAATGTGTTAAAGACAAAAATATAAATATTGACTTTGGAAACTTCACACTCCTTTTGTCCCAGAACAGTACAATAGAGTACCGCAAAGAATTCAAATTTATCTTTATTTCAATGATTATGAATAACTGAAACTCTTAGAAATAGAGATGGTAAGAAGACAAGAAGGAAAACTATTCAATGATTGAAATAACATCACAGGAAACTTACAGTCTGCGCTGGGTTACAGGTGCTGAGTGTATGTATTGGTGACATGACTGACCATCTTAGCAGAACTTCAGGCTTAATCATCCTACCTTACTAACAAGAGAAGACTGAAATCACCAGATTGTAAGACCTAATCCACCACAAATACAAACCGAGGGCCCAGATTTTCTCTTGAATGAGTCGGTTTTAATGGATGCATAATAATGTTTTATTACTTTAGTATAAATATCTAGGTAAGTGTTAATGCGATGTAGTTGACAATGGACTATACATATAGACAATATATCACCTGACACATTTTGAGATGCATGAGCTTCTCATGTAAACACACCTACAACTAACATGTCCTGGACCATTTCATAATCTATTCCTTCTATTTTCTTTACTCTTTTCCCACCAGTAACTGCTAATCTGCTTTCTGCCAGTATAAATTTGTCTACTTTCATAGAGTTTTACATCATTAAAATGAGATAGTGTGTGCCTTTTCCTGTCATTTTTTTCTATTCAGCACAATGATTTATAGATATCTACAAGACAATTGGTAGAGTTCATCCCTTTTTATTACTGAATGTTGCTCCATTATATGGATATACCACATTTGGGGTATTGATTCACCTGTTGATAACTATTTTAATTTTAAGATATTAAAATAAGGTTATGAACACTCACATACAAGTCTTCATGTGGATATATGTTCCCTAGTTATGCAATAGCTTTGTAGCAACAAAGTATGACTACCTTTGATTAGAAAAAATTGTTTTAACAATCTAAATAAAATCACCAAACAATGGGAGATAAAGAGCCCCAACTGGCCATCTCGTGTCACCAAATGAAATTTCCAGTACTAGGATTGGTTTACATCTAATTGAGTTGTTGTCCAAAGGAGACCCACAGGAACCCCCAAACAACCCAGATTGCTACCAAGACTGTAAGTTGCTCTCCACAAATTGACCATAAGGCCCCATGGCTGGACAACACCCACACAACTCATTGATCATGGAGGAGTCAAACTGGTTCTTATGTAAAACCTTCACCCCAATGTGCTAGTGTCTTTGGTATAGGAGGTACTCTCCAGACTATAGAAAGAGAAACATAAACACCAACTCAGTCACAAACACTTCTGTCTACAAAGGTGTCCTGCCTGGAAAACATGCTAGGACAATGGTGGCACAAAGCTTGTAGGAATAACCAATCTGATTTGACTGAAGGCCTACTACACAAATGGAACCCATACCTGACACTGCTTGGGTGACCAAAAACCAGAGACTGAGTAGCCCAGGGACTGATGGTAAAACCCAATAATACTAGTCTTTTAAAAATAAAAAAAGCAATAAAGTGATTCCTAGTGATATTTTCTATACTCATAGATCAGTGCCTTGATCAGCCATCATCATCCTGCAGTAGATGGTACAGAGAACCACAGCCAATAGGAGAGTGAGAGACTTTGGAACACTGGGCCCTAAATGAGATGTCTCCATTAAATCCCTCCCCTCGGGGCTTAGGGAACCCAGGGGAAGAAAAGGCAGGAGGAGTATAAGAGCCAGAGGGGATAAAGACACCAAGCAAACACAGCCTCTAAATCAACAGTATCTCACACACAGGAACTCACAGAGACTAAAGCAACACATACGGGCCCTGCAACTTTAACCCAGAAAACTGTTTCCAAATTGGTAACCATTTGCAAATGAAAATTTAATCTTCTCCAAGGGAGTCTCACTGGAGAAACAAACTACTCTTTAAGGATAGGCTTCATGCCCACCAGTAGACAGTCAACATAAAATGAAATGAACTCAACCGTATCTTTGGAAGTTCCTTGTCTCATAATATTGTGTCAGGACTTTACTTTTATAAAATTTTCATCTTATTATTTTTACATTTATATTATCCATATCTCTTCTTCTCTCTTTTTTTACCCTGTGGGTCCTTTGCATATAAAGTATGGCTTCCAGGTTAGTATTTGTATGGGATTCCTGAGTACAAGCAAACAGATCTCTGTTCCTTGTGCTTCTCATTGACTCTTTTCCTTCCTGTTGTTTGGTCCAATCTGATGTATTAGTTTTTGTTTTATCTTACTAGGAGCTTATGTATAGTTAATAACTTAATGAATAAAATTAAAAAAATGATAATTCTGAAAAATGTAACTACGTATTACATAATGAAATGGATGCACAACTGAATAAAGAAATATCGACTCCAATGTCTAAATTACTGCATAGTTTTAAGTTAATCACTTACTCACGTATACCTTAGCTCTCTTATCCATAAAAAAGAGATAACACATGATCTCTTTTACAAGTCATCAAATTTCTGAAAATCAATAGGATTTTCTACTCATTTGATGTCAAAACTTAGCACACTGTGTTTATTTACTGAGAACTTACTAGAACTGAGAGTCTATTTTTTGCTTTCATTTATCTCACTTAGTAAAAAAAAAATCTTGAATATGGTACTACAAAATAAGTCAGCAAAATTAGTCTGGTCATGGTAGTGCAAACCTATCATTCCAGCACTTAGGAGTTAAAGACAGACAGATCTCTGAAAGTTTGAGGCTAGTCTGGTCTGCAAAGAGTCACAGGCCAGCCAGGGCCACCGAGTGAGACTATCTCAGAAAAAAATTAATGGATTTTACTATGAATTGCATTTTATACATCGTGTTCTCCTACTAAAAATCCTCACACTTTCAGTTCTAAAAAGATAATCTTCATTGAATAGGAATTGTCTCCTATTTAAATCTCCACCTACTTACAATTAGCCTTATATTCTTTTCTTATAGTGGACAGGAAACATACATGCACATGCATATGCATATATACACATGCACGAAAAAACACGCACATACAAACACACATACACACACACACACACACACACACACAAATGGCTCAAATAAGAAATTATCCTCTTTAATAAGATAGCCCAGGCACAAGCAATTCTCAGATCTTTGATGACCACTGTGTCCACTGTTCCTTTTTGAGATTTTCTTGTGTCAGTTTTGATCACAGGTTACATTGTGGGTGAGACAGATGCCATTTGCTTTCCAGCAAATAAAATGTCAAAGAGGAAGGAAAGGAGTTAGGTCACATCTTCTAATGACACTTCTCTGAAGTTGTCACACTACATTAGGAAGAATGTAGACATATGGCTGTCTATAGATCAAGGGACTGAATATGGTCATTATTTTACTGCTGCCTGTCCAGCTAAAATGGTAGGTAGGCTCTGTTACTACAGAACAGACATCAGGTCCACTTTTAGTGTTTGCCTGCCCCCTCTATTTTAATAAGTAGTTGTTGTAAGAGACAAATAACAAACTGGGCAACAACCGGAAAGTCAAAATCTCTGTGTGCCATGGGTTATAACTCAGAGGGTTATTTTTTAAAATCAGCATTCTTTCTGGGTTTGATGTACCACCGTGGTGGCTTCCCAGGACATCCTAGGGATTATGTTGTAATGATGGGTGAATGCCAATTTCTACCATTCCTCAAAGGCTTTCTTAATTATTTTTGTCTACAAGGAAATCTAGTGGGTTTTTAAAGATGCTTGAGCATCTGGCATGCTTCCAGAAAACCCCAACACAAGCTTGAAACAGCTTCAGTCCCACAGTCCTGCTTAAGTTGCTTCCTGCTCTGCACTGCCCCCCCCCCAGCAACTTTTCTTAGAGCTGTGAACCTGGGAACAGCCCTGTGGCTAGCGAATGTGATTCTCACTCATATGAATGTCATCAATAATTTCTAAATATTCCCTATATTTGTGCAGGGTGGTTCTTTAAATACCTGCTATGATGATTCAAAACTAAAAATAAAAGATCAGTCTAACCCAAAGAAGAACAAAATATCATTAATATTTTTTATTAGGTGATTCTGTTTAGGTAATTAGGGGAGGGATACGTTTCTATAAGGAAAGCATTCTAGGCACACTTTCTTTCTCCCCACATAAGATAATACATTTTGCATTTCTACCCATGACTGGTAATTTCAGCTTAGATGAAAAAGACTATGATATTCAACTTTGTTGGGTTCAAGCCGCCCCCCCTTTTTTTTTCAGCTCATCCTTGCCTCCAGTAAATGTAGTATCCTCCCTACCAACTCTTGTGTCTGTATCTCAGCTGGCTTAGAATTTGGAGGAAGGGATTATTTCATCTCTTGATTCTAAACAATCCTGAAAGCACAATTAAGTGACAAAGGGAATGATGGCTGGCCCATGACTGTGTGGGCCAAAGCGCTTTCTAAGGACAGGAAAAGAACATGAATGTGTGCTACTGACTGTTTATTACTGCCCCCAAAAGAAAAACATTTTTGTTCCAGGGAGGGAAATGTCAGGGCCAGGCTTTAAGTATATGTGTGAGGAATAAGCTCATCATGGTGGTGAATCTACTGCAGGGGGGTCGGGGGGATGACACGAGTATCTCTGTTTATAAGAAGCTCAATAATTCAATGAAGAAATAGTATTGCTAGTATCTTGACATCTCCAGGTACAGCGTCAGCAGCCTTCTTATCAGCCCACTTGGCTCTGCAGTAAATCTGAATCTTGCTTATAAAAATGAATCAAGTGTTTGTTTGGGTTTTAAACAATTAAGAGAAAAATCCAATCTGGGATTGAGCCCAGACAATAAACACACCATTAGCAGAGCCTAAACCAGGATTGATTCTGGACCGGTGCTTCAGAAGTGGGATGGGCCATGGGATTCTGCCTAAGGGCCATCACTGACTGAACATCTCTGTTCTCAGTCACTTCTCCATTTGGTGTTCGATCATTTGGGACGGAATGAGAGTTCCCCTAATGGGTTTGCAGAATTCAGTCTTGGTGGCTCCACGATGTCCACACAGATGCTCTAGTTAAAAAAGAAGAAAGCCTTTGGGTTGGTGCCTTTATTATATTCTATGTATTATTAGTTTCCATCCAATGAAAGGGAAATATAACATTGCATTTTTCCCTTTGGTTTTCATCACGAACAGACACATTCAGAACTCTTACCAAGGCCCGTCCTTGAGAGTATTATGCTACAGCTGGTTTTTATTCTTTCTCCTAGGTGGCCCTGCTGAAATACAGTTTTGCTCTTAGATGCACAGATATTTTGTTGGAAAGTGTAAGTAAACTGAGGGGCTTCTTGCTTGCCTGGGTAAATCTGTATTATTTTTAAATGGTTGAAATGTATAGCTACATCCCACCAAGTGAAGAAAATGGCTCACTGTGTTTGAGAGCTGAGTCTGCTTCCTCTTAGAAACTCCAGAGGTGATCATGTCGAATGCCCTAGATTGTAGTCAAGGAGACTACGGTGCGGAGATACTGAACCATGTTCCTAAGACCTTCACCACTGTCACTGTCCGGGTTAGATTCTAGCTCTTGTGGACTCTAGTCCAAGACTTTATTTTTAGACCACATGGATTCTTTTATTTAAAAGTGACAATGAGTTAAAGATTTTTAAAATTTGATCCACTTCATGATATCAACTGGATGAGGCAAATATGAAAGTCTCTTATGCTAAATGGCAATCCAGTCAGCTGTTGTTGGACAATATAGGATGCCTTTCTCAAATCTTATCTGTAGGGTCCATGAAAATTCTTCTCCTTCTCCCTGTCTCCCTCCCTCCCTCTCTGCCTCCCTTCCCTCTCTCTACTTCCTCGTGATAGGATGCCTTTCTCAAATTTTATCTGTAGGGTCAATGAAATTCTCCTCTCTCTCTCTCTCTCTCTCTCTCTCTCTCTCTCTCTCTCTCTCTCTCTCTCTCTCTCTCTCTCCTGTCTCACTGAAGCTTCCATTCCTCCTTGCAGGAGATGTAATCAACTCCTACAATGACATTAGTAAAAATGGGTGTAGTTAAAGTCACTGCATCTTAACTCTTATCAGCAACACTGACAATAAACTTTGCCCCCTCAGAGGGGGCTTAAGGCCCTAACTCATCTTCTCTGATCTCAGAACTGATACAAGCTCAAGTTGCTTGTGGAAACCTGTGTCGTTTCTTCCAGAGATAATAAGTAACAGACCCTATGAGTGTCTGTTGAAGGCAAGAGAAAAGCCCCTGTCTGCCTTTGCATTCCCCTGGGAGTGAGAGCTATTGTGAGGGAGCAGACAGGCCTTGTGCCGCAGCCTGGCTCACAATGGCACATGCTAGTGACAAGAGACATAACATCGGAGCAGTGGCTCCTGCCTGGCTGCAGCTATTGATACAAGTTGTGTTGACTTGTAGTTATTACGACTTCAATCGGGAAGCTGCATTCCAAATAGTAATCAGTACCATACAAAGCTTTCCAGTGTGCACTCCTCACCCTAATTAAACAAAATGTAAAGGCAATTAAAATACACATTTGAAAGCAAGTTGTTCCTCCTATGGAATAAATTATTTTCTTTTTGGCTTAGTTTAGCATTTGACCAGAGTCAGCGGAAGGAAAAGCAACATTCATCTTATTACTGACAGGAGGCAAGGATTTTAATATGCACAGATAAATGTAATGGGGACTATCTTTCATGTCTTTTAAGAAGTATATTATACATGTGTAGAGTCTAGCATGGTTAAATTGTGTGTGTGTGTGTGTGTGTGTGTGTGTGTGTGTGTGTATGCGCGTGCATGTGTGGCCAGAAACAAACAAAAGCAGAATGAACAGACTCTTAGCTTTAAGAAGGACACAAATGTACCCACTCAGTTCTTCTATTTTAAAAGTTTTGAAACTGAGTGACTAATTCAGCAATAATTTAAATAATTGCTTTATTTTTCTTCTCATATGGTGACTAGATTCCAAATCACCAGAAAATTTATAAAATTTATAAAACAATAATCCAAACCCATAAGACAATCCAAGTATGTATTAGTGCCCACAAAAGAGATGTCTAAATTTTTATTGTTTAAAATAAAATGTTAATGTAAAATACATTTTGTAGTACTTTCAGTTTCAAACATTTCTCCTTAATGACAAGAACCATATGCAACACAACACCTTATCATGCAGTGCCTTAACTTTGGCATCACTCTGAAGTTTTATTGCGTTTACCCAGGTACACCAAAGGGGCAATTTCTGTGATGCTTTGCTTAGTTCAGTTGCTTTTTGAGTTCTCTGCTTTTTGAGTGTAGACTACCTGCTCCATGCTCCTGCCGCCAGGCCTTCCCAACCATGATGGACTGTACCCCCAAACTGTGAGTCAAGTAAATGCTTGCTCAAGGTAAGGATTTCTGTTTTCACCAGGCATTCTGTCACAGCAATGAGTAATCAATACAAATTGCATTGGTTTTCATAGAAGAAACATTTGCACTTAGGTTTTTGTTTCTTTGCTTTTAGCAGATTCAGTATTTTTTTTTAATTTTTCACATGTTCACCAAATAACTTAAAAATAACAAGAGATAGATAATATAAAGAAGGAACCTCATATAAATGTGCCAGGTAATAAGGAACCTGTAAGAGTCAGGATTTGATAAGAAGAAAGGATTTCACATCAGTCTCCAGGTGTATTTAAAGGTTAGCCGCATGGGTAAAAGGATGGAGACAGAAATCTTCACTTCCTAAATGAACCTTATAACTGGGGCTTGGGCTTACAAGTAAACTCCAGGGCTCCACTTCAGGTCTACTGTTCTCTGGGTTGAATCAGAGATCTGTAATTTTAACAAAGAGCTACTAGATGTAGGTGATCTGGGGCCATACTAAAGAAACTCTGATTTAAGCTATAAGACAAGGACTTAGGTAACCCACAAGCAAAAGAAGGCACACTATACCCCTATCTATGGGAATACTGCCCAACAATCACAAACTGTTTCTAAATTAAAAGTAAAAAAAATCATTCCTGTTCAATAATTGTGGAGAGTCTGCATGCTGTAACTAAGATCCAGAAACTCATGGCTTGTTCTAGTATACAAAAAGCTGTACCAGAATAAGTGTGTATGTAACTCAGGATCCACTTTCTAAGCTTAATCACAGAATGTGTTTTTAGTCAGTGTACTTTTCTTTATTTATAATCCACTGAAGCTGTTCTCAGAAAACACACTTAGAGGTTCAATAGAGTAATCACAAACAAAATGATAGAAAAGTTTTGACTTTTGATCTGTAAACATCTCCATCATCAAATGCTTTAACATGCTGTGGGATCCACTTACACATGAAGGAAATGTCCAGGCTTCGGGGCTATATACAATGTCGTTGTGTTGTGTCTGGCTATTGTTTGAAAGATTTTCCTCTATGAATAGGAGACCCTTTTTGTATTTTCTGACTTTTTCTTTCTTCAAGAATAGAAATCTTAGTCACAGCAGTTGGTGTTGACCTTCCCAATTTAACCATTTCATGCTTATTTATATATCAAGCCACAATCATTAAGTTGCTATTTTTGGAAAGTAACAAGTGACAGAGTTTTTTCTTCCCCTTTGTAGAAAACAAACAAAACTCTTTATAGAAAACAGTTTACTGGGTGATTTTTTTTTTAAGTTTGAATTTGCTTTTTAATTACACTGCATGAGAGTGGTCCTAAAATGATCCATTTATCACCGTTTCCATATCTAACAAGCATCCAAGGCCTGCTGTGAAAAGTTACAGAAGAAGATGTGAAAACCTCTACAGATTTGTGACCACCCACCTCACAGAAGCTCATGCCAGCACCAGCTAATTCCACTCTCCAGAAGTTACAAATGGCAAGTCTGTCCTCTCTTGGGATCTTGTTTTCATTATTTTGGCTTCTCCTCAGTGTGTACCTCAACCTTTTGATGAATTTAGGAGAAAACAGGAGCCTTGCGTTGGAAACATCCTAAGGCACAGAAATCATTCCTCATATTGCAGTTTCCCGAGTCCTCCTAGGAGCACCTCCTCTCCCTCTACAGCTGATTGGATGAAGGTTGTCTTCTTCCTAACAGCTCCTAAGGAAGGAACCATAGAGATTCAGGCCTTTCTCTTGCTCTGTATGTCTATCTATACACCAGGAAAAATAGTGGATTCTAGGGATTTGCACTTGTACATCTTCAATAAAGGGATCATTTTAAAAGTTATTGTTGATGAAACATTGTGTGTGTGTGTGTATACGTGTGTGTGCATATATATATATATATATATATATATATATATATATATATATCACTTAATATACACCCCTTCCATTTGTTCCTGCTGTCCTGTCTTTCCTCTCATTTGGATCTTATGGTTGGTTTTTCGCATCAGAAAAGTAAAATCTTAACCAAATAAGTCTGTCCCGAGCCTAGACACTACTCCAAATGACTTGACAGATGTTGATGCTCCCTCCTGGAAGGCATCACCCTCCCTGTGGAGGGGGGATGGGATGGGGGGGTCAGGGTTCATGGGAGAGAGGGATAGGGAACTGGAATCGATATGTAAAATAAGAAAAATGATAAATAAATAAATAAAAAGAAATTTGAAAAAAAGAAGTCTCTCCCCTACAGCCCTGTCAGATTATTTTATGTCATACCCACTTCTTTTTTTGTCAAATTTTATTTTGTGTATATGAGTAGTTTCCCTGAATGATGTGTGCATACTGCATGCGTGCTCTGAGCTGTGTTCCACCATGTGGGTGCTGGGAACAGAACCAGATCTGCAACAGAGCAAGTACTTTGAATCGCTAACCCATTTCCCCAGCCCCTCCTACCCACACCTCTAAAAAGATCGTGTCTACTGTTATAATTTCCTTCCAGATTGCTCTTATTTAAAACAGTAGTGAGCTCCAATGTTCCTGTGTTCTCACACTGGTCTTTTTGTCTGCACTCTCCATATTCTCTATAGCAGTTGTGGTCTTACTACTACTTGCTGTGACATTCATTCTGCGCTGTCTTGATAACACCATTGGCTTGTGGTTTCTAATTTCTCTTCCCATTGCAGGCTCATCATTCTTGGATTACTATGTTAGAGTTCTTCATCCTTTACTCTAGGCCCTCTGTTTTCTACTTTTCTTCTGTGTTGTTTCATACTGGTCATTGATTTTAAGCACCCCTTAAAACTTAGCTATTCACAGACCTCTACCTCTTTTTTCTGAACTTTATAATGAGGTAATTCATCCTGAATGCTTGAAAACTGCCTCAAACTGAACACAATCAATCAAACCTAAGTTTATGACTCTGGAGAGTTCCTTAATTGTGTTAGTCCTTCAATAGCCTCTGTGTTCTGAAAACTAAAATCCTAGCCATCCATTCAATCTGCTTTTTACTCACCTGCTATATCTTATCATTAGGCCTTGCAATTGTCTCTACAATCCACCATTTTCTCCACTGTCATGTGGAGCCTTACAAGAACATCCTAAATAGACTATCTGTGCCTCTACATGTCTCCCAGCAACTCTCCTCACTCTAGAGCAAGAATGTGCCTCAAATTAAAACCATCCGCCTTTCCATCGCTAATGGAAGCCATGGAAGTAGGACTGAGAAGGTTTCAGCTAAGGGGGAAGAGGAGAGGAACAGATGGTCAAAAAAAAAAAAAAAAAAAAAAACTATCATTGTATAAATGTACAAAACTCCCCAGCAATAAAATGTACATAGAATTTCAGTTATTGGGCTTTTCGTAACAGTACAGCTAAACTCTAGACTTGGTCCACATGGCCACTTCTCTATTTTTCTCCCACTGTACTCTGCAGCTGTGTTGGCTACGTCTCTAAATAACCCTCCATGGGCTATTTATAGAACCCAGATCCTGCTGTTTGTCTGCACACTCAAAGATTGAATTTTTAGGCAGTGTCCTTTATACCTTCTGCAAGTATTTAGTAAAAAATCACATTGTGTTTGACCAACCATTGCCACTGTTTCAAGGACAGACAAATCCAGAGGGATTTAATTAATGCCAATGTTTTTGACCTGCAGTCTACCTTTATAAATCTCTGTGCTTCAGTAACAATGTGATTTCAGGTGTTTTTTAGATTAGCTACTTAAAGTATAAATGTACACGTCTAAGTCTTCCCATGCTCAAGTCATGACCAATCTCATGAAAGTATGACACATACACATACAGTCACAAATATATACATCTCTGTGCATGTACAAACATATATAAATCCATACATCTAATTGTTGCTTGGAGAATTCTTTGTGAATGTGGTCTTAGTGGTGACCTCACCAAAAGTCATGGTGTGTCCTACAATACACCTACACCAAACCCCTGTCTACTAGAAAGCCTTGCCACTGAATATTGACAGTAAAGCTGAAAAATAGATACAGAATGTTTTTGTACAAAAAAAAAAAAAAAAAAAAAACACTTTCCCCTGAAACCATTGTTATGATTTGTGTTCCTTGGCCTCTCTGAATTCCAGTTTTCTGATATGTAGAAAAGAAATACTATAAGTGACCCTACACTTTCATCCATATCTGCTTAACCACATTAGCGAAACTAATGCAGGGAGGTAGTATAGCAGCAGCTTGTCTGCCTTGTCCTTTTGAGATATTTGACTAAAATTGAGCTCATGATGAATTTGTAATTGGAGCAAAGACATTTTAAATGCTTACTTTGGAGCCCTTGTCCTGGAGGTTAGACTGTAAACAGTGTGGCAAGATCATGACCAAAAAAAATAAAAGACAACCTGTAGAAGAAGGAGCGGAGGGGCGGGGGGAGGGCAGGTGAGAAAAGAAGAAAAGGTGGCTATACAGAAAGTAACTGAGGTGGGAAAAAACCCACAAGGCCTGTGACTGAGGAGACTCGAGGTGGGAGCATGGCCTGAGCTTCCGGTTCCTGTGAAGTTCCTTCACGTGTTCAACCAACTACTGCTGCATCAGCAACACCCAGCAAAGAGTACAAAATAAGAAGGACGTTCTGTATAGAGCCAGAAGAAACATCCAAGCTTTATTCCAATGATTTCTCATTTCTGTTGGTGACATTTTGTATTTATTCAGTATCCTAAAAGTAAAATGCTTAAATCTCAAGTCACAGCTAGAAAACAGGTAAAAGCTGTCATTCCCTTGCTGAATCACACTGTGGGCCTATTATTTACTTTCTAAATGTGTTTTTCTTTAGGAAATCTTTCTGGACTTCTCTACATACTTAGTCCTCTTATATAATCACATACATTTTATTGAGCCTTCTTTAATGATATACTCACCTAAGTTAAAATAATAATAGAATATTTTAATTTTAATTAACCAAACCAATAACGCCTACATTTCTTAATCCGGTGAGTTGGGAAAGAGCAGATGAGTAATCTCTGTGTTGGATTTCAATTTTGCTAATATGAAAGCCCATGTGTGGTGAGTTGAGCTTTGAAAACACAATACAGCTCTTCAGTTACACTGAGCACATTCCACACACTGAAGAGTCACTTATGTCCAATTGCTACCACATCAGACAACACACATGTCAGAATGTTTATAACATTGCATATGATTTACCAGAGAGTGAGGACAGGGAGAATATGGTAAATTTTATCTTTTGTTCCTGCCTGTGGCCTGACTAATTCTAGAAATATTTAAGACATTGCAGAACTAGAATGATCAAATAGTCATTATTATTTCAGGTAATTGTAGCACGAATTTTGCTCATGGTTATGTGTTCTCATCTATCCACACTTCTCCATATGGACATGGAGAGGATGGATTGGGGGAGCATTTCTGATATGGTAGAATGTCAGAGACCTTGTGAAAGTTGACCCAATAAAAAATAAAAGTCAAGTAGCCTTCTCTCTAAATAGTTTAGCTGATAATTGATATATCTCCCCTGTAGCTGAATGAGCAAACCACAGAGCATGACAAGCATCATCTCCTGTCTTAAGAACACAGACACATGGAAATGATGCCTTTTGAACAGGAGACAATACTGTATCCCAAGCTTTCACTGTCTACTACAAATGGTCAGGTCTCCTAGAATCTATGATGGGACTTTCACAAAGGGCAGGTCTCAATTGATTATCTCAGAGTGTTAAATAAGAAATCCAGAGTTCTATAGGAATAGAACACACACACACACACACACACACACACACAGAGAGAGAGAGAGAGAGAGAGACACGCACACGCATATGCACACAGAGAGAGAGAGAGAGAGAGAGAGAGAGAGAGAGAGAAAACAAACATAAAACAGGGAGCCATTATTGGTGTGAAGAGAAAACTGAACCTAAAGAAAGGTCTAGAGACCTACAAGACTGCTGCCAACTAACAATTTGAGCATCCATGGAAAGGTTACCATAAATGCCCTTCCTGGATAGTGAGATCAACAACTAACTTATCCACCATCATCGAGCCCTCATCTAGTACCTGTTGGAAACAGAAGCAAACACCCATACCTAAACACTGAACACTGAATCGAACTAGAATCCAGATGCAGAGGGAGAAGACAAGACCAGGTTGCAGAAACACATAGAGACGGCTGACCTGAACAAGGAGGAACTAACAGGCCCCCATACTGATAGCTGGGAATCTAGCATGGGACTGACTCAGGCCCCCCTGAATATGGGTCTCAGCAAGAAGGACTGAGCAGTTTAAGAGACCTCAGACAGTGGAACCAGGATGTATCCCTGGTGCACAAAAGGACCTTGCAGACACATCCCCCATGGAGGGATACTCCCTTAACCTAGAGACAGGAGAGAAGTCCTAGTCCCTACTTCCAAGTGACTTGACAGATTTACAAGACCCTACCTTGATGGCATTGCCCTACATGTGGAATAGGGGTGGGGGATGGAAGGGGAGGGTCGTCAGGGTGCATGTAAGGGGGCAGAGAGGGTAAGAGGGAGGGAGGGAGAGGGAACTGGGATTGACATGTTAAAAAAGAAAGAAAGAAAGAAAGAAATCCAGAGTTCCTGTGTATTTACCTACTCCTAAGCTTGTTACGGGTAAGGAGTAAGGTTTTTCAGCTGTCCTGGCCCACCACCATGCCAGCCCCAAATAATACACAGAGACTCTGTATTAGATATAATGCTGTTGGCCAGGTAGTAGTTTCTTATCAGCCAGCTCTGTCTTAATTATTAACCCATTTCTATTAATCTAAGTATTTCCACGTGGTCTCATCTTAATGGAGAACGGGGCAGGACCTCTGTTCTCTCCAGTCTCCCCATGCTGACTCCTCCTTACTACTTCCTCAAATCCTTCTAGTCTCCTAGTCCCGCCTATCTTGCTTTTCCTATTGGCCAACAGTGTTTTATTCATTAACCAGTATGAGAAACATATTTACAGAATGACATCATGACATCTTCCATCATAAGATGTTTCATGTAAGGCTTCAAAACTGTTCTTCTAATACACACACACACACACACACACACACACACACACACACACACACATATATATATATATATATATATATATAATTTTTAAAAACCTTTGGGTCTATATGAGAAATAGTAGTCAACATAAATCTAGTTTCTTCCATCAATTAAAGACATTTTTGTTCTCTGTATCTCTCTCTACATGAAATTAAACTCTGTTCCCCTGCCTTCCTTCTTGATTCCTGTCCCTCTCTCTTCTTCCTTCTTTCTTCCTTCCTTTTAATTGCCACAGCATCTATTTTGTTTGTGCAAACAGCCTTTATTCCAAACTCCAGTTGGCTTCAAAGAAACAAAACCTTTGAATATGGATATTTTTAATATTTAACCTGCTTGGGGTTTACCTTCACTACTTTGACAAAAGAAGTTCTGATTTTATCTTCTTTATTTTGTTCCCAGCAGCTAATATCAGACACTGTCAAATGTCTTCACCCATAAGCCTATTCCTTCCTCCCCAACTAGACACTTCCTTCTATCAAGAACCTGTGGTCTGGATCATTTAAGTGCACATCAAATTCACTTCTGCATTAAATTTTTCATACCATGTGGCCAACTGTTCTTGCTTCCCCTTTACACTAGTAAGATAAAGAACTTCTAGATCAATCCTAGGGCAGACTTTTTCTTATTTCCTTTCATGACACAGATGTCTACCCTAGACAAGTTAATTCATTCTTTTCTACTCCAATTTATTTAAAATGAATAACAATAGTAGTGTGAATTTGATATGTTTATGAACAATCTGATGTGTTCAGGGTTTAAGATGACTCCACCTACATAACTGTCACAGACTTACAGTTATTTCTTAGGTGATCATGAAACCAGACACAATCATCTCAGAGGAAAAAAACGTGCTCAAGAACTTCTTATATTTATCATCATGGCTACCCTTCCTACTTCTCAGAAACTGCAATTTTCCTTAGTATTTTTTTTTTATTTCTGAGTATATATACAATCTTAAAGTAAGTTTTATCAAATATTCATGTCTGAAAACTATGAATAGATACTGATGATAAATCATGGAAAATTTATCCTCTTATTCCACCTTGTCCAAAAGTCATATTTACTTCTTAATATTATGGTAGCTTTTGTTATTATTATTGGTATTGTTCCATCTGTAAAGATTCTATTGCTTCAGTTAGGATTCTTGGTGAACACACACAGACACACACACACACACACACACACACACACACACACACACACCAAAAAGCCTTCATCTAAAAAATGGAATTTGTTGGTTCATGTAACAAAGTCTAAAGGAAGATAATAAATTCATTTTGCTTTTTGACTTAAAAATATATAGTAAGATCCAGATTTTCATAATTTCTAAGGGTTTCCTGCTTCTGTGTAGTAATTTTTTGCCAACACATACTTCATGCATATTGTGAAATGATGTCAGTGGTAGCTTTGGTCTGTGTTGGTACAGTGGCATCCCAGAAAAATTGTCATTACTGAGATAATACGGTTAGATACCCCATGACCCAAGAACCACTGCAAACTAAGTACAACTAATTTTGGACAGAAAGAGATAAAAAAGAAATCTCTTTAAATTTTATGAGCATTCTAAGGATGGAAATGAAGTAATATGAGTAAATTTTTGTCAATAACTAATAATTTCATGACAGATTTGGTGATACATCACTTAGCCACTTATATTAATCTGGTAGTCATTAGCCAATGTGCAAGTTTGGTATTAGAACAGACAATATGTGGTCTCAGTTTTTTTCATGGACCATCGTGTGTGTGTGTGTGTGTGTGTGTGTGCACATATATCTGAATCAAACATATTTTAATATCTGAATCATACACATTTTTGTATTTATTTATGTTTATGTGAAAGGACATTTCTCTCATATTCACCAGCATATTCATCAGTCCCTTTTTTTCAAAGACTCTTAACATCAAAATGTGATTTTTTTTTAAACTGGATGTTTATAATAAATAAAAAAAATTCTTCATAGTATCTTTGTATATAAGGCATCATAATTCTAAGGTTTCAAAAGATTTACTTTCCAAATTATAACAAGGACTATGTATCTTTATGAGCGAAAACTCCATTCGCCCCTGTGTTATCCTCTTGCTTAAATTTTTTTCTTTTTTTTTTATTTAAATTTGAAACAAGCTTGCTTTACATGTCAATCCTAGTTCCCTCACCCTCCTGTCCTCCCCTGTTCCTCACCAAACCCCAGCCCATCCCCTTTCTGTTCCCCAGAGAGGGTGAGGCCTTCCATGGGGAGTCTTCAAAGTCTGTCATATCATTTGTGGTAGGGCCTAGGCCCTCCCCCAGGTGTCTAGGCTGAGGGAATATCCTTCTATGTGGAATGGACCCCCAAAGTCCATTCATATACTAGGAATAAATACTGATCCACACAACCAGAGACCCCATAGACTGCCCAGTCCTCCTTGTTAGTTGAGTTACTAGGTGTTAGGAGGACTGGGCAGTCTATGGGGCCTCTTGCTTACATTATACCACTGATAGTTTCCTTTCCTCCTGGGTTCCCCTTAATTCTTTCCTCCAGCTGTCATAGGCTCTAAAAAGTTCTTACTCCTTTTGCTTATGAAGCAAGCTTCCTCTTTTTTTAGTTTGTATGACTCCCATGTATCCTATCTACATCCACACAAAGCCACATGCAGTACTTATTAACTATGCATACACTATCCAAGACAGTTTATTTCTGGAACTCTTTCTTCTGATTCAACGGATTCCAGCCCCCCTTTCAGAAAGAAGCACTTCCTTACCCCATGCATTATCATCATTGGGTCTCATAGTTATCCAAAAGCTATTAAGACACTAGGTAAATATTTAAATCATCCTATAGAATGTGCTTCATTATTTGTCATCTTACAGTGGTAAAAACAAATAACTTTTCAGTAACTATCAATATTTATACAATGATTTCCTACAACCCTGCTGCTCCCTAAGGAAATTCCTTAGGAAGAATTTGTGTACTTTACCATTAATTATATCTTTTTTTTTTTTATAAAAGGGAATGCACCAGTGAACTTCTTTAAAATATTATCCTGGCATGCTTTGACATGAATTTCAGTCTTAGTAGCTTTGGTCTGTGTTTTTAAATTAGTATTATTATTTGGCATATTTATGATATTTAATTTAGGAGTAATACTAAAAGTTCTCATTTATTTTCAATCAGTACAAGTCCTTTCTGTCTGCAGGCTACCAGATCTTGACCTATTAAAATCCACATTTATTAATGCTTATGGCTCATAGTCTGCTTTGAGCCTCCCTAATCACGTAGTCCTTCCTGTCTTCGTTTTCTTTTAAATCAGACTTTAAAACATGGCTCCCTTCTCTACCATCAATCATTAGTTAAGCCTTGATTTGTTAAAACCTCTGAAAGCATTATGTTGGTCAAATGGTTAGATTTCAGGCCCATGTCTCTTATCATTAGCCAGAGGCTTTACATCTGATCCCCATAGCCTTTCAGGAGAGGCATTGTCGTGCATGAGTTCCCATGGAGAAGGTCATTCTGACAAAAGTCTCCTGCCTAATTTATATAGCGGGGCATGCTTGCTAATTCTGGTCTCGGAACTCTGACCAGTTACCAATTGATTCCTATCAGAGTGTTGTGTGAGATGATAAATTTTAATCAGTGCTTTTGGTCTCTAATAGTCTGGCTTTCTTTTAATAATGGATCTCTTTCATTCATGCTTTCCCTTGTCTGCATTTTTATGACTGTGATGTGCTTTGATTTACTTCATTCGAAGTATGATGCTCTGGCTTCAATTATTCAATTTAACTTTAAATAGACATTGCTACAAGTCTTACTGATACAAAGGACATCTGGTGTCAATAAATTGCAGCAGGAGGTGCCATGTGGGAAGGAACCCAGGCACTAAACACATCTCTAGGCACATCCATCAAGACATGTGATGGCATTCTGCCGCTTATCTTCTTAAATGACATCAGAGTGCAACTCAAGAGATTCAAGCCACTAGAGTATCATCTTGGCCTTTACTGACTAATGGACCTACAAATCCAGACACAAAACATGGTGTCCAGTTGGTGGGACCTTTGATGATGACCTTCACTAAGCAGGAAAGACTCACACAACAAAGGCACTCCTTTCTTCTCAATCATACACAATGTGTTGAATGAAGAATACACTCTGGAAGTCTAAACAAAGAATCCTGTCCTTAGTCCCAGCAAGCCAAGCCACACTAAATCCAAAGTGTTTAAGTTCCTACCAGAAACAGGGTTTTCCCCCTTGCTGTTTATGTCAGTTCCAATGACAAGTTTTAATCATTGGCAAATACTAGCAAATCTATATAGTAGAGTTTAAAATGGTTGAAATCAAGAGGCACCTTCACCTGATTTTAAGCCTGAAAAAGTAAACTCTCCATAATTGCAAAAGTATGAGTAGTGCAGAAGTAATTTTCAGAAATGTAACTGACATTTAAATTGTATTCTGTATACAATAATCTATGAACCAAAGTTGTTCATGGATAATCTGAAATTAGTGAATCATAGGTGGTCTTTAAATGATTTTATTTGGAATTACTTAAGGGCCATATAGCTAGGAAGCAGACTTCTGTTTTGTATTTTGAAACTTGGATTTCTTAGGGATGACAGCAATTTACCTTAATGAGTCATTGTTACTTATTTGTGGCTTCACAAACTTTCCTCCTGTGCCAGGAAGACAACTGACAGCGCCGTGGAGATCACATCCTCCTAGTTTAGTCAACTACGTAAAATGAGGATGCCATTCTTTCTATTCTTACAGAAGGACTCCCATTTGCCCTGTTTCATCATCTTCTCACCCTTGAAGCAATTAGAGCTTCAGGAAGCTCTAAGGGCAGAGGCAGGAAGGCTCTGTTCCCAGGAAGAGGGTGCTAAGAATGCTGACTGGGTAAGACCAACTGAAAGTGAGAGAGACAGTGACAGAGACAGAGACAGACAGACAGACTGACTGACACACACACACACACACACACACTCACAGAGAGAGAGAGAGAGAGAGAGAGAGAGAGAGAGAGAGAGAGAAGAGTAATAGCAATATGTAGCATGTCCCTGATGCTTAACAAACCAGTTCCAAATAACGGTCAGAAGTTGTATCTGAGAAAAGCACATGTCTTTTTCTTTCCATTTCCCCTAAGCTACATTTCCTGCATAGAATATACCATGGTGTCCTACCATAAGGATGCTAAGAGACAGTCCAGTAAGTGAAGGGAAAAGACTAGACTATGCAAAGATAGGACACCTTCCTTCTTTCCTTTTCATATTTGAGGAAAAGATCTCACTCTGAGGTCCTGGTTGGCCCTTTCTGAGTAGCCTAAGGTGGCCATCTGTGCCTTCTTGTCTCATTTTCCCAGGTGCTGCAACTACAGAATGTCATCATGAATGGCAGAAAGCTTTCTTTATTGAGATTCTTGTCAAGGAACATCTAATGTGCTACAGTTGAGAATTTCAGGTGGTCATACAGCACATAAAACTTCTAAAACATGCTTGGATAGAATGGTTTTTCATTTTTATTCATTAGAGACAATAAAAACTTGGGTAACTTTGTGACACATTTTCTGCCATTCATACAACTTTATGAATCAAAGAAAGCAATCTGGTACTGTAATTCAGGCCCAAAGCTTCTATTAAAATGTCCAAGGGGGTTAGAAAAATGAGTCAACCTCTGGAGGATGTTTCTGTACTTACTGATCTTCCTTTCCAGCATTTGGTACTAGATTCTTTACAGTGAGTCCTTGGAATAAGCTACCCGAGTCGCCTCAATATGATGTTCATAATCTGATAAAATACAAAAAAAATAATCTAATAAAAGCACTGTAATGTCAGTTATTGTGAGAACCTGTCTTCTGGGCATGATCTTGGTGCTTGGCAGCTCAAGACCATCACAAGATTGGGATCACTATTATTCCCTCTAGAAAGGACAAAGAGTTCACAACCTTTGTGAAGTGGCTCATGAAGCAGTGTCTAAGGAGGCTCACTAAGAAGCAAGCTAGCCAACTCCTGCCCACTCTCTAAGACTATAAGTGATTAAAAATCTCTGCTTCTAAGAGGAGACTCTTCAGTAATGCAACTGCCTGTAAGTTGCTCAGGCTTCTATAAGTAGCTTCTCACTCATGCCCCTGTAATTTCAACTAAACTCACAGGTTCACCCAGCTCAGCTTGGATGGAATTGTTCTTTGGTCTGTCATTGCCTTCTCTTTATGCAGTGAGTAGAAATAGAATGCTCAGAGTCATGCGACATTCATTACAAAATGAAACTCCACTTAATTAGTAATTAATTTCAAGATTCAAAGTCTCATGATAAAATGCCTGGAGAGCTTGGGAGTTGCTTTTTAAGTCATCTGTAACATCTGTAATTGGACATGATAGCAGTAGGAAATGAGAGAGAAGTGCACTCAGTGTTTTTCTGCACTACTGATTTCCCATTGACTCTGAATCATACCTGAATCTCTTGAACTCTTCCAGATTGATTCTAAAGCATTGGTGATCAAAACTGAAGCCTCCAGATTGAAGGTAACCATTTCCTGTAGAGATAAAATTCTTCACTGTCTGCTCATTGTTATTGCCTAAATACTGCAATATTTGAAACCATGAAACAATACATTAGCAATGGTTTTGTCAATTCTTTTTTATATTTTATCTTGTTCTGAGAGTTTTGTAGCAATTGTATCTCTGTCTTTTTGTTTGTTTGTTTGTTTGAGACAGGGTTTCTCTGTAGCTTTGGGGCCTGTTATGAACTCACTCTGTAAAACAGGCTGGCCACAAAACTCACAGAGATCTACCTCTCTCTCTCTGCCTTCTGGGTGTTAGGATTAAAGTTGTGTACCACCACCACCAGGCCATCTGTGTCCTTTTAAAAATTATTATTATTTTATCTACCCTTCCTCATAAAACAGGGTCATTTGGTAACAGATAAATGGAGTAAATTTTTAGAAAGTTGGGTGGTACAACATACTCTTTCATCAAGAGCAGATAACACAGTGGTGATTTGAGTGTCTAATGAGAGCACAGGATATTTTGTTGTTAGAATTTGTTCCATCTCTTCGCACACCAGATTTGCGAACACAACACCCAAGTATGATCTACTCAAGAACAATAATTGAACTACATAAGGAGATGTTTCAGACACTAGGATTGCAGTAATGAGCAAAAGACCCCTGGGATCATGGACTTTGGAGATAAACAAATACAATATGTTAGAATAAAGGTAGATGTGGTGGGACCTGATGCAGCCTTACATCTTTGGGGATTAACCAAAGACAACAGCAACAGGCTGTATGCTTGGAGCCTTCTTAGAGGAGGGGAAGGAGTATAAACAGTGACTAGCATAAGTCATTTTACTATTATTGTTTTAATTAATTTTTCAGTGATACTGAACAAATAAGTCTATCTAGCTTAATCTATAGAACAAGAAAGAGTTCTATGGTGTTGTTTGCATTTGCTAACACTCCACAAAGCATTTACTCCTTTAAATAGCTCTGATTTTTATTATTACAGTATTAGACACACATTTCTAACAAATTTATCTGTTAAGAACAAAATGTAGAAAAATAGCAAAGGCTACAGTACTGAAGAAAAAGGCATGCACTTCTGGAACTTCCTCTAACTATTGACAACTCCTTTTAAATCACCTATAAAATGTTGATTTTAATAGCATTAGTGAGTTTATTAAGTGTCACATTTACATGAGTTGAAAGGCAATCCAAACCATCAAAACACAGAAATCAATTTTTTTTTCAGAAAATAATGTGTCTACTTTATTGCCTTTGAAAGTTGCCACTTACCTAAAGAGCCATGATTAGAAGTAAGCCTCTAATATGTTTTGATGTTACTTATACCTTAGCCTGCATGAACTTATGGTGTTTTCTAGTGGAATCTGCTTGTCTTGCTCCTGGGATTCTCAATATTTTTTGATGATGTTCTTTAGATAAGAGAATCTATCCTTATTAACTTGAAGAAAAGAGCAGTATCTATTAGCATTGCCCTTAACACATATGGAAACACTTCAGTAAATTGCCCAGTTTCTCCCTCTTCCTCACTTTGATAGTAGTAAGATGTTTATATTACAGTCTAGGCACAATATAGTGATATAAAAGTAAGGTCAAAAAATTATTTTTATAAAATGCAACTCCTCATTAATTTCTCCTTTGATAGGGCATCTTCATATAACTCACATTCAATTTTTAGCCTCAATATTCATTGAAACCTGAATAAAAAAGAAATGGAGATACATTTCTCCAAAATATAATTCTAAGTGGTAACATAAATAATAAGCTATCAAAAAAAGTTAGTGAGATGAAAGCACTCTATCAACATGAAAAGGATAGGAAGACAAGATAGTTATTTTAATGAAGTGGTCCAGGGAGCAGAAAGAGACATGGAGACCAAAGCAACATCTGGGAAAGGAGCAAGAGAGAAGTCTCTGATAAAGAAAACAGGGCCTAACATACAAATAGGGGACTGGATTTATGTAAGGATGTGGGTAATTGTCCTATCTAGAAGATACAAGAGAGGGCAGAATAGATGGTGACTTATATAAGACAATGAATAGTTTTAGATTCAGAATTCGTAGAAGGTATCTTTTTGAATGATTCTTTTATGAATCAAAAGTAAAAGCAGGCAACAAGGAGTTACAAATCTATAGGAGCAGAAAGCTTGAAAGAGTTATCTAGAACTCTGAAGATGGAATAGAGAAAGAAAATAAAGTATGGATTGATGGGTGTCACTTAAAGTCAGAGTGGTATTTATAAGCATCAAAGTTAAACTGTTCAGTAAGATTGAGTTTTTCTGTAGTTGTAACTCCTGCATGAACATTGGGTAGAGTAAGGTTTTATCAAAGTAAATCTTTATAAACTTTGGAAGGGAGTTGGGATGTGTATGAAGAGAAAGAAACAATAATTAATCATGAAATTGTTAGAAGGTAGTATCAGTTGATTTTTGGTACCATTATAATAGAGGATTAATAGGCTTGGGGTACTGGAGAGTGTAAACTATATAGAAAGTGAATAATAGCTGGAGATTAAGACACATGAAATTGAAATTCTAGAGAATGTGAAGTGATTGGTAAATGCAAGGGTGGGTGTATAACTCAGGGGAGTCATGGGAAGAGAGAAGGGCAAGGAGATGAGAGGCTGGGATTTTAATCACATCATTCAGGTATATATGAAAGCTAACAGAAGTTATATGGTGTGATATCTATGAGATATAAACAGAAAAATAAAGGTTTTTGAGACAAATAATATCTTGCAAAAACTTAAATAATAGCATAAATGTGAAATGTTCAAAAATAAATTGAGAATATAAAATAACCAAATTGATAAAGTTTTAAGTACCCAGTTATTGGAAACTCACTGTCCCTGATATAATAAGCCAATCAAACAAAATTAATAAATTCAGCTTTAATCTGAGCAAAGCATTCCCAGGTGGCTCTAAGGGAAAAGAAAACCTCAAAGAGAACTCATGAGATGGGAGCTTTTAATGCCCTCTGTGGGTGGAGCTAGCTACTGATGGCAGGATTTCTCGGGATAGAATAGAATCTGGACTGAGGCAACTCCAGGGGAGGGGTCTTCTGCTTAGTACCCTGAGGGCAGGGTTTATAATGGATCCAGGAGCTGGAGATTCCAAACATCTGGAGGGATTTAAAGTCCCTCTGATTGTCTTCTAATAATGTTCATGTCTTTTAATCCATAGCCTTTTGCTATGATACTAAGATATAAATCTGTTCCACTTGTTTTACAGACACCTACATGTTCCTGGAAAAAGTTCTGCTATTGTATCAAGAAATGTGGTCTGTTGACAATCAACAGAGCCCATTTTGACCCCGTACATTTTCAAGTAGCATATCTTGCAGGTTCACTCCTCCTGCTTAGGCCAACCCCCAGAGGGCCCTCTAGATAACACCAGCACCTGCACCAGCTCCTAGGACTTCACCATGGCAACCTGCCTTCTCTGTCTCCTCAAGGAACGGATGCCTGAGGTCTCCAGGATGGCAGTTAACTGAATGCTGCTATCACCTGCTGAATTTGAGCCCACTGACTTCTGATTTCACCTTCTCCGTGTAGTACCTTGTCAGCAGGAAGAACCCGGACTTGAACCGAACCCCATACCCTAAGAGTTTGGGATGTTTAGGTGGAAGCTCTACAAGGGTCTATCTCTATCCCAAAAGGTTGAGATGTTTGAACTATCCAGCTTGAGGCCCCATTGCAAACCTTGCCCTCAAAGTACCAAGCAGTGTTTGTGTGTGTAGGGGTGGGGGTAGGGGGCGTTTCCCTGAAGTTGCCTCAGCCCAAACTCCGCCTCTGAGAAAGCCCACCATTGGAGGCCCCACCCCAGAAGGCATTAAAGGCTCCCACCTCATGGGTTCTCCTCATGCTGTTTCCTTTTTCCTTGGGGCCACTCAGAAATGCTTTGCTCAGATTAAACCTGGATTTATTAATTGTTTGATTGACTTATGACATCAGCAGCAATGGGTTTCCAATAAGTGGGATTTAAAACATCACAAATATGATACTGACAACTAAGCAGAGTAGATGGATATCTGGATTTTATACATTGGATTAACGCATAAATTTTTTTAAATAAAGTTTTATATGGGTTGGACTTAAACTCTCTATGTAGCCTGAGGATGGTCTTGAATTCCTCTCTTTTGTCCTCATGGCCCCTAGAGCACTGGGATTGCAGGTGTGTGCCACCAGAACCTGAATCTATTTCTTTATTCTGTGTGGGGAGGGGAGTGAGACTGAGAATAAGAGAGAGAAAGAGAGAGGGGTGGGGAGTGTGATAGAGAGGAAGAGAAGAGACTATAACGAGTATGGTTTTTTCCTCCCGCCGCTGGTCTTGTCCTGCCACCGCTCCAGCCCCAAATAACACACAGAGACTCTGTATTTGTTATTATACTGTTGGCCAGTTACTACTTTCTTATCGGCTAGCTCTGTCTTAATTATTAACCCATTTCTATGTATTTCCACGTGGTCTTACCAGCGAGAGGCGGCTGGCGGTTCTATTCTCTCCTGATTCTCCATCTTGACTCCTCCTTACTACTTCCTCTTTCCTCCTTGTCTCCTAGTCCCTCCTATCTTCCTTTCCTATTGGCCAACAGTGCTTTATTATTAACCAGTATGAGAAACATATATACATAATGGCATTTCCCATCGAGAGAGAGAGAGAGAGAGAGAGAGAGAGAGAGAGAGAGAGAGAGCTGTCACTACCTGTACTGGAGATCAGAAGACAACTTGCATGAGTCTGTTCTTTTCTTAGGGGGAGCTGAGACAGGGTCACAATATACAACCCTGGTTGGTCTGAAAATTGCTATGTAGCCAAAGTTGGCCTCAAACAGAAATCTGCCTGCCCTGCTTCCCACATACAGGACCTCAAGGTGTGTGCCAGCATGCCTGGCCTGTGTTTCAGTTCTTCCCTTCTACCATGTCGATTCTGGGGATCAAACTCGGTTTGTCATGCTTTGGCAGCAAGTGCCTCTTTCTGCTGAGCCACTTCGCTGGCCCTGAACACTAAGTCGGGTTTTGGAGGCATCCACTTGTAAGAAAATGACAGGTATTTTGAGTACTTCCTCACCACCACTGACAGACCTGGAGAGAGACCATTTATATTCAAACAGACTTCACAGTTACCAGAGTGATCTTGTATTTATGAAGCAGATTTAGGGTTTAGTTTCACTTTCCTATCATACAAATGGCATTCTAAACATCCATCTGATCATACACAAATACACTGAATTATTAATTGCAAATACATTTCCTCCTTAGCCTGAAGGAAAGAACTAAATAAGTAGCATGTGTGCAAGATTATGGGCATCCTGTTGTTAAATTCAGTCCTCATTTCTTCAGGCCATTAAGAAAAGCACTTTGGATATTGAATAAAAATGTGAAATAAGTGTCTTTTCTTAATTAATTTTTATTTAAATTAAAAACAATCTTATTTTACATACCAATTCCAGTTCCTTCTCCCTTCTGTCCTTCCATTCCCCCAAGGACTCCCCCCATCCACTCCTCAGGGAGGATGAAACTTCCCAGGGGAATAATCAAAGTCTGTCATATCATTTGGGGCAGGACATAGTTCCTCCCCCATGTATCTACCCTCTATAGGGAATGGACTCCCAAAGCCCATTCCTGTACTAGGGATAAATACTGGTTCCACTGCCAGAGGCCCCATAGACTGCCCAGGCTCCCCAACTGACTCATGTTCGAGGGGGCCTGGTTTGGTCCTATGTTGGTTCCCCGGGTGTCAGACAAGAACTTTAAGTTTTTAAAGAAAGAGATTGACAATTAATAAATGGGACCTCCTGAAAATAAGTCTCTTTTTTAAAAATAAAAACTATATTTAAACTTTTACTTGTCACTTTAAAATGTGGCCAGTGAAGCTGTGGGTATAGCTCAGTGGTAGAGCATGTGTTCATCATGCTCTAGGAGTCACATTCAAGTCACAGCACCACTCAACAAAGTAATAAAGGAAGGGGGGACTATGAATATTTAATGTAGTTATTTAATAATTTGTAATTTAAATAGCAATATTAAAACTATTTTTCAGGTGGTTCTATACAGAAAGCCCAGTTGCTTTTAGACAGTGAGAGACAAGCTAGATTTTTTCATTCCTGTCTGTTCCTATTTAGGATGTGTGTGTGTGTGTGTGTGTGTGTGTGTGTGTGTGTGTGTGTGTGTGTGTGCTTAGGAGCTGCTTACTGGAAGTTAGGATACCTGTAATTGCCATTGAAACCATAGAATTAGACACTGCACTGTAATCATCGGTTCTCAGGAAACAGAATTTTTAAGGAAAATTAAACTTTGTGTTGCTCAGTATTCTAGTTTGTGTTCCAATGCTGTGATAAAGTCCATGACCAAAGGCAATATGGGGACTGAAATGGTGTGAATGTGTGATGTTGACATGGGTTCGGTGGATGAAGACTGTGAAAGAACACAGAAGACAAAGACTGGGTTTGTTTCCGTCTGTGTAAAGGTGCATCACAAAGGGGAGCTAGAGCAAGAACTCACACAGGAAACTGGAGACAGGGGCTGAAGCAAATGACCCTGGAGAAATGCTACTTACTGGTTTGTTCACTATGGTTTGCTGGAACTGCTTTTCAAGACCACCTAGGACCACCTACCCAGGGGTAGCGCCATCCTCAGTTGGCTGAGCCCTGTCACATCAATCATGAATCAAAAAATAAAAATAAAAATTCCCTATAGATGTGCCTACAGTCAATCTGATAGAGGCATTTTCTGAGTTGAGGTTCCTCTTCCCAGATAACCCTAGCTTGTGTAAAGATGACAAAAAACAAACAAACAAACAAAAAACAGCAAAAGCAAAACAACAACAATAAAAAACAAAAACAAAAACAAAAAAACCTAGCCAGTATACTAAGGAGCTTAGACACATATAGCAATAACTCCTCCTTTCAAAGATCTCAGGTGCTGTACTTTCTTTGAATTGATCTGGTGGCATAAAAGACGATTCTTTTAGCAGATAGCACAAGTAACACTAGTCTACTTCTGAGAGTCATGAAGTTCTTGATTAAATAAAAATCAATCCACATTCATGTCAAGGCCACAATCTGGAATGGACAGGAATCCTCCTTTCTGAGGACTAGCTCTCATGGTACAAGAATACATCATACACACTTCTAAAGGAGGGAAGCAACCAACAGCCCTACCCAGCTATGGCATCTATCAACCACAAGTATTTTTCAATTAAAACTATAGGTTGTTTATGACTACATGAGGTAAGAACAATCAACAAAATTATATACATTCTTTATAGTGGCAAAATTGTTAAAAACTTGGTGCTGGAGAGATAATCCAGCAGGATGCTTGCTGCTCCTCCAAAAGACCCAAGTTTGGCTCCTATCATCCACACCAGATGGCTAATAATCCCTTATAATTCCAACCCTCTTCTATGGTCTCTGTAGATACCTGCATACATATGTCCATACACATAAGTGTACACACATATACATATAAATAACTTTTAAGTTTTAGAAATTGTCACAAACTGGTATATGTACACATATGCACACATCTATATTATTTTTCTTCTGAGAGCAGTATTAAACATGCACCAGCACACTACTAGCTACAACTTTCCACATACTTTTAAATTGAAGGCCTAGTTAGAGAGATAAGGACTCTTCAACAGAGTCTGGAATGCCATCAGCATGAGAAATTAATCATACAAATTCAAAGTATGTTGTGTGGTTCATTGTGGCAATGATTGTAGAGTTTGAGCACTTCTGCTTACCTACAGGAAGAGAAAAACTACACACTACACACTACATACTACATACTACAAACTATATAGAGCATGGCACAGAACCTGTCTTCATTTTGGATAGGGAATTGCTTGGGGTGGTAAATAAAAGTCTACCCATTGCTAAACATTTCATGTATAATACTTTGTTAATGGTCTTTAAAGCTTGTTTTATTTTTATTATGGGGTGGAGTGAGCATGACCATGTGAATGCAGGTGCCAGAGACATTGGATTCCACTGAAGCTAACTTACAAGAAGTAGTGGCCTCCCAAATGTGGGAGATGGGGATCAAGCTTGAGTCCTTTGCAAGAACAGCGTGCTCTCTTGATCACTACATCTCCCTAACCCACCTTGTCACTCTTGAAAATAAATATTTTTCAACTCCAAAATAGTTCAAGAAATATAAACTCTGCCTCCTGGCTTGATGTTGCTACTTGTTTCCTCATATTTTATGTTCACATCTTCTATGGCAGTCTTGTCTTGTGCTGGGAACAAAGAGATGATAAAGAGTTCTCATTAAGACTTACCATGAGCTAGACAACAGGGAGGAGTTCTGGGGAGTGCTGCCCTCAGGACTTGTCATAGCCATTACATTCAGGAACTCACCACAGCTATGGTTACCTGCACATGCTCCAGCCAAAGTTCCGGCGTTCCGGCGTGGATCAAGGAGGGACTCATATGACCTGGATGCCTAGCACAGGTCCCACTCCCAGTTGAGGCACTATTGGAAGATCATAGCACCTGGGGAAAGAAAGAAATTTTTCTTTAGGGTTGCTGCCACTAGGAGGCTTTTCTGGCTCCAAGGGCTGCCTGCACACTCATATGCATACAGGCCTTGCTAATTGGATGGCATGGGGGAAAATAAAACACACACTTGGAAGGCGGGGCATGTGAGGGAGATTTCAAGGAGGGAAATGGATGTGATCATAACACATTGCATACATGTATGAAACTTACAGGAAATAAAAATATTTATTTAAAATAGAATTGAAGATAATGAAGTAGTATGAAAACCCTGGAAATGACCAGAGAGAGACATCACTGAAGTAGTTCCTACAGTCAGTGAGCTCTTAAAACATAATTCTACTTGTTATTTATAGGACTAACATTTATTTAATTTCTCACTATAGAAAGTTTGTATCATTTCTCTTACTAGGTTTATAGCATTTGTGTGGTATTTTTTCTCCATCTATCCAACGCATTGATCTACATATTGAGGTACACATATAGTGCAAAAATCAAAAAGTCTTTAACTTTACCTCCCTCTGTTTCCAGACTTTTTTTTTTTTTTTACTTTTTTTACACAAAGAGGTTTGCATTAATTTATTAAAAGAATGTCCCAAATCTAAATCCTTGTAGGAAATGCAGCATGAACATTTCCTTTTCTAAAACTCCTTAATCTTTCTTTATGTTCTAATCTACACCAAAGGAAATGGTCTCTATCCAGAGATAGGATGTCTTTCTGTGGGTGCCTTGTGTTTGCAGGATAGACCATGTAAGGAGGATTTCCTAGACTTGTGTCTGCAGTTCCATCAGTTGGCTCTAGTGTCTAGTGTTCACGCAGCTGGGATGGAAAACAGCTGGCTGCCACCTCCCTCACATTCCTTACTAGTTTGGTATAGCAGAAAATCTGGGAAGATGTAAGGCGACTAAAACAAGATAAATATTCCAGAAGAAGAAAGAAGGAAAATACCTCAGAATAATTTGGGTGTAAAAAACAAACAAACAAACAAAATTTCTCCTTTGAACTTCAGGAAGATTCTGGGGACTGTGCATAATGGGGCTAGGTATGTGGTTAATATTAGAGAGTGGGTCATGTTTCAGGGGAGGAAATATAATGAGAATGATGTTCACTCTGAAGAATTATAGTGTATGCAGCACTTGACCTCTGTATAGACTTACAGCAACTTATCTCCCTGTTCGCTGTGATGCAATGATTGTTTTTCTCTGATGTACCTCATGTGCATTAGTTTATTTCCTAACTCTTTTATACCTAACAAGAAGACTCTTTCTTTTTGCGCTAGTGTTCCTTCTTAAACTTAGAAGTGTCGTTCTGTGCCCAACGTGAATAGATCATACCAATAACTATCTCAAGAGTCCTTTAGAAATAATTGCTATCTAAAAAGAAGTGTCAAATATAATGCAGAGTTCCTCCAGACACCTCATTCGGCTTTACCATCATTAACCTTGGCTGTTACTGTGGCACATTTATAGAATTAGGAGCCTGACATTAGCCCATTATTATTATTAACTAATTATTAACCAGGCATTGTTTGTATTTCATCAATTTTCCTGAAGTGCACTCAGTCTTCACTAGGATGTAACAGTTTTTCAGTATTCTGTTTCATGATGTTACATTATTGATGGGTATTTTCTGGCATTCTATAGAATGTCCCACAAGCTGAGATTGATTTTTTTAATGTACCCTGGAGTTGTAGATTTTTACAGAGGGGTATCATTGGTAAAGAGGTATTGCTGTAATATGGAGGGTGGTACATGGCATCCATATGATGACAACATTAATACTTTATTTAAAGTTGTGTTTGACGGTAAATTCTACTACTTATCTCTCTCCAAGCTCTGTTCTTCTTGGGGAGGGTTACCAAGTATAGCCCATTGTGTAGCCCATAGTACAGTGAAAGAAGCAAGATTAGACAACACCTCCTAAGAGGGTCAAAGTCCCCTTTTCTGTTCATTATTCTATAAAGTTTTCTTCTTCAAGAGCCATCACATTCAACTGGTAGTTTGATCTGTTAAATGACTTCACATTGCCAGGCAGTGGTGGCCACACCTTTAATCCTAGCACTCAGTAGGCAGAGTTCGAGGTCAGCCTGGTCTACAGAGCGAGTTTCAGGACAGCCAGTTCTACACGAACAAACCCTATTTCAAAAAACCAAAAGATAACACAATAAATAAAAAATAAATGACTCAACCTCTACTCATTTTCATGTTTTCAACAATAGGAAGATGTCTATCAGTTGACTAAGATAGTGGAAATGCATGTGTCCTATCACTTTCTAACATCAGTTGTCTGGTCTGATAGTGAAGATTTCTTGGGAAGCCATGTCTAGTCTAAAGGCATGAGCAATTCAGTAAGTCATGCCTTCCCCCCCTTGTCATGCTTTCCCACATTAATCCTTCTAAAATATAAGGGTTAATGTGACCTTTATCACCCTCTACTAATAAAGTCTCACCAGATTTCCATACAAACTAATTCCAATGTGTGGTGCAGGAAGGCTCCTAAGATGAGGAACCTACCTGCATGGTTCAGTGTCATCAAACTCAGCACCACTTTATCCATCAAATCCAGTAAATGTAAACATGTAAACAGAGAAATGTTTTATACAAGCCCATCTTTTGTTTGGGACTAAAGGCATGAGTGATTCAAAATAACGATCTAAGATCACAGTGACAGAACTAATTGTCCTATTGACCAGAAAGCTGTGTCAGCCTATCTGTCTAGCACATCCCATAAGCTCAGATTTTTTCCAGTTCAAGGTCCCTCAAATAGTTTTCCTTTTGTTTCTCCTAATAATTGCTATGAATTTGGAAGCCTTGACTGGTCAGGCTTAACTAAGCCATGGGATATCTCTTCTTCCTTGCTCTGTAATATACTTGGTCCCAAAGCTTCATTTATTATAATGCTTTTTTTTTCTAAGATACCAGTTTGAGACAGTCAATATATGGTAAAAATTTCCCAAATCCTTCTAGAAATGGGACAAAACATAGAAATAATATTAAAATCTTGTTGATGAGGGGCATGGGTACCCAAGAGAAGTTTTTTGTATTAAATTTACAAGGTATTTACAGACTTGTTTTTTCACAAGTAAAGATTTTCAAGCCCACGAGTGAATGATTTCTTGATTTCTTTGTGCTGGAATTTTGTCATAGCAGAGTAAGTATCATCTGATAACTTAGAAGTTCCAAGTTCTGAGGGTTGGGTTACAAATGTCTTTCAAGTGACACTGGCCTGCCTCTCTGTTTAGGGGAGGAGTTCAAACAAGAAAAATGTAAGTATAAAAAGGAGTGTGGTGTTGCTGGGAGAAATCCTTAACATCCATAGTAAAATCTATCATTCAGGTCTAATGAGAGTTTTTTATTCATTCCTCTGAAATAACAGATTGGGTAAATATTGGTGGAAATAACCTGCACTTCTCCCAGGATTAATTAATTACCATAGAACCAGGACAAGTTTTATTCTCCTGAACTATCTAGCTTTCTCACTTTCCCTTGTTAATAATCAGTGGGACAGAGAAGCATCCAACACTACAAATAAAATGATTCCTCATCTATCCCTCGGGCCAGAGTTCTTTGAGCTGCAGATCTACGAAGGGCATGAGAAAGAGGGGAAAACAGAAAAGAAATCATCTCAGCTAATTCAATTGTGGGTTTCCTCGGATCAAAGACAAACTACTAGAGCATACCAAGCTCAAGACTTTACGCATGGGATGCTGGAGGCCCTCTCCTCATGATTTATATTAAGGCTATATATGGTACACATGTGGCCTCCGTGGAAGTGTATTTAAAAGACGATTTTTTATCACTGGCGATCTAAGGAACAGCATCCAAGGAGGTCTCATTCTGGTGATGTTTAAGTTCTAGAAGGTTGGAGGAAATGAGCAAAATAAGTAAACACTAAACAGCAAAAAAGACTGAACCCAAAGGGGCAAAAAAAAATTCTAGAATATTATGTAATTCCATTTGAATATGTCTGCATATAACAAAGATGTCTGAGATCTAGGTTCTCACAACTAAGAAAGTGGGAAAGAATTTTTAATTTTGGTAAACATCATGTATCCTTTTAAAGTAATAACTTTAACCTTTGACTTAATACACTGATTACTGGATAAGTATGAGTGAAAAATTGTTAATAAGCATCATCAGGATCTATGCTCCTTTGCTGCTAAGCCCCCAGTGACAATGAGTTTGAAATAATCTTGTAATCAAAGTTTCTTTGGACAATTGAAGCCACTCCCCTTTCTCCAAAGGTGTTTTGCAATTACTTTGTTTAAATTCTACAGTGTAGATAGGTACCCCAGGTTTTAGGAGCAGGAAACAAAGATGAGGCATACGTCTTTCCAAGTCATTCACCTATACCCATCAGGTAAGAAATTCTCATCCCACGTCTGGTTTACAATACAACAGTTTTCACTGTCATTACACAGGAAGGATAAGCTGTGTGCTTGCCAGACTGAGAGCAAGGACTACCTTGGCTATTTTCCTGTCCTTCTTGGATGCAAGGTTATATGTAATCGTTCCAGAGGAACTCTAGTCTTCACATATATAGCTAACTCCTTACCCAGTCCTTACCCAGTCTTTACCCAGAAAGGAACCAACAAGACAACCTACTTTTGAGCTATCCAATAAACCTCGAAGTTCTAATATTCTTTATTCAATCTGTAGACCTAGATGAAGGCATGGGCAAGGGCAGAGGACTATAGAAAACAAAACATCTAACTTCTGTTTTCTCTTCAACTACTGTCCAACAAACTGACCATGGAACAGGTAGGATTGCCCCATATCACTTTTTAAAAAGTCTCAGAAGAAGGGAACTAAAAATGAAAACCTACATATTGACACATCTCACCTTTATCTCCTTCAGTTTCATCTCCCTTAGGTCAAAAAACCTAAATATTGTCACTACAAAGTCAATGAAAAAAAAGCAACATATAGAAAATAAAGTATTTCTAACCAGAAGTTAATTGAAATGTGTGGTCTTGGGAACAGGTTAATTTCACTGCTTTGTGGGGTTTTTTTGTTTTGTTTTGTTTTGTTTTGTTTTGTTTTGTTTTTATGTTCACATTCTTTATAATAAAATTCTAATACATTTTTTTTACAAAGGAAAAGAAAACATGCCAACATGTCAAACATCTACATTGGGATTTTCCTCCCCTCCATTTGTTCTTCCTCTACATTTTTTCCCTCTTCTTTGTTTCCTTTTTTATCCTTTCAGTTGTTTCTTATAGTTAGTAATCACTCTTCATTATTTTTTCCTGTGGTTAGGAAAATAGTTCATCACAGTTCCTCCTCACGGCAACTTGATGATAATAAAAACAATTCAAGTGTTTGTATGGTTTGTGTGTGAGTGTACACATGTGCATTTGTAGGTGTGTGTGAGTGTTTGTGTGAGAGACTGTGTATGTGTATATGTGTGTCTTAACCATTCTTACTTACACTGAGAATTTTGTCAGAATTATATACACTGATAATATTATAAAAGCAATTGGAGCCAGGCATTGGTGGCTCATGCCTTTAATCCCAGCACTCAGGAAGCAGAGGCAGGCAGATCTCTGTGAGTTCAAGGCCAGCCTGGTCTACAGAGTGAGTTCTAGCACAACCTCCAAAACAATACAGAGAAACCCTGTCTCAAAAAAAAGTAATTGGAAAATAACTCTTAAGCTCTCTTTTGATTAGTTAAATGAATAAAAATCATATCCTTCAAAACACTTCCTTCATTGTATCTCACAGGTTTTGATATGCTGGGTTTTCAATTTTCATTCATTTCTAAGAATTTTTTGATTTCCTTCTTTGGACACAATTGTCATTCAAAAGTGTGTTACTCTGTATGTGAGTTCTTCAATGTTCTATAATCCTTTTGTTGTTAATATGTACTTGTATTACATTCTCTTTTTGCTATGATTCAAGAGGGTCTTATTATTTCTTGTGATACTGTTGATGAGTTCATCTATCTCATGAGTTAAAAAAATTCTTTGAAGTGTTTTCTGTAGGGTTAGTTTAAGGATTTTTGTAATATTGGGAAAGTACTTTTCATCTTCAATTATTACAGACAGTTTTGCTGGGTATAGAAGTCTAGATTGACAGTTTACTTTTAAAACTGGAAAAACATCATTCTAAGCCCTCCTGGCTTTTAAGGTTTGGTTGAGAAATCTGCTACTGTTATTCTGATGGGCTTGCCTTTGTATTTTGAGAATTTCATATGTAAGTACTGTATTTAAATCATTTCCCCTACATACTCCCTCCAACTCCTCCTATGCCTCCCTCTTAAATCTATGGCCTCTTTTTCTTTAATTACATGAACATATGTGTGTGTGTGTGTGTGTGTGTGTGTGTGTGTGTGTGTGTATCCTTCTAAGTCCATATAGTAACATACATACATACATACATACATACATACATACATATATCAACACTTGTTATTGACCAACTGGTTAGGGAACTCATCCTTGAGAAAAACTTTGTTTCCTTCTCTCAGTCCTTAATTGCCTGTAGCTCTTCATCTGGGAAAGGAGGTGGCCTTGTGAGATTTCCCACATTACACTCATAATTCTTAAATTTTTTCTCTTCATTATGTTTTGAATATCTCATTATTGAAGCTCACACCTTCTTATTAACTTATTTTTGTCTTTGTTGGAATGTTCCAGTTCCTCCACTTTCTCTTCCATTCCAGATATTCTTTCCTTCCTTTGACCTGCTCTATTAGTGAAGCCTTTCACGTATTTTTTTATTATTATTATTGGACTTACTATGTTGACTTCCAAATGATGCAGTAGCTGACCACATATATTTTTATTATCTGCTCTTCATTGTGACCCTAACATTAACATTAGTTCTGGGACAAGGTGTGCTTAACTATCAACTGATAGAACATTGAAATTCTGCCAAGGGCTCAAAAGTATATTTAAGGATAAGATATAGAAATCTATAAATAATTTTTGACTAAGGAAAAAAAAATTGAATATTTTCCAACTCTACAGCTTTCCCCAACTGCCGTATGCTTATTCTCTTTATCAGTCCTGTATGTCTTATGGAGGGAAGGTGGAGCTAGTGGATAAAGGTCTTAAAGTATCATGGAGGTGCCTATCCTTTGGAACAGCTATATAGTTTCCCTGCACTGGGGATGTTGGTATCCACCCCCTGTACTGTGAAGTATTTTCTCTCACTTTCTAAAACTCATTTATCTTAATAAAATCTTTTGTTCGTTTTGTTTTGTTTGTTTTGTTTTTCAAGACAAGGTTTTTCTGCATAGGCCTGGCTGTCCTGGAACTTGCTCTGTAGACCAGGCTAGCCTCAAACTCACAGGGATTCACCACCTTGCCTTCCAAGTGTAGTGAGGTAGTACCTGTGGCACTGACCTCAACCATTGGGGTATGGACGGGGCAGACGTTACCTGGGGGAACTAGGTCTGGGGAAGGGGTCCAGAGTTCTTCTCTCTCTGTCCTACATGTTGAATCTTCCCCCTACCTCCTCCCAAAACCTCCTTGTCTCCAAGTCCTGCCTATCTTGCTTTTCTATTGGCCAGCAGTGCTTTATTCATTAACCAATAAGAGAAACATATTTATAGAATGACATCTCCCATCACCCAAATACTGAAATTAAAGGCATGTGCTACCCCCACCAGGCTAAAATTTATATTCTTAATACATTTAGACATATATTGCCTCAACTATTTCCCACAACGTTCCATTAGGTTATGATAGGAAATTACCATCCCCTCTTCTCCTACTATACTACTGCTATAAATCGCCTGTCTTATTTTTACCATTTTATCTTTGCTGTTGTTTTCAAAATCCCCCTTAGTATTCACCCAGATATCCAGAGGGTATGGAAAACATTATTAATTTAGGAAGACTGAACTTTGGCAGTAACTACCAATTCTGCGAATTCAAGGTCTTCTTAGAGCAAAGTTTCATCCTTTTAAATCATACCAAGTCTTGCCATTCCCATTGATTTTCTATTTTAATTACCTTGTTGTTTTTCTGAATTGATGCCAGAGTTGAGTGTAAATGATCTTGATAGTATGGGTTTTTTTTTCTTTTAACCTTTTTCATTCATGTCTTTGTGTTAGTGTATGCCATATGAGTGCAGGTACACATGGAGGTCAGAGGAGGGCATCAGATCCCCTGGACTTGGAGTTAAAGGCAGTTGTGAGTTAACAGTAGTGGGTACTGGGAACCAAACCCCAGTCTTCTGCAAGAACTGCAAGAGCTTTTAATCACTAGCCATCTTTCCAGCCTCTATGATGGTTTGTTTTATGACATAAAATATAATTTGACTTTCCAATATGAAAAGAGGGTCTTTAGGAAAACATAACTGACTCCATTCTACTTAACCCATTTTGCCATAACTTACACACACGTGCATACATGCATGTGGGTACACACACACACACACACACACACACACACACACATCAGTTAACATGGTTTCATCTTTTAATACAACTCCAGGACTCTTTTATGTCTCTATTAAGCTTTACATGATACAACAATATTACTTCTGGTTTTAGACTGCTCTATTCCCCTATGAGTAGCCATATACTTAATAAAGCTAATTAATAATATAAAGAAAATAATTATTTGACAAGATCACTTCTATGGATCACTTACTTAGATTAATGATCATTTGCTAACAGATAACCTCATTCAAAATTGTGAAATGGGGGAAAGGCTTGGTAGTTCCAATGGAGAAAAAAAGAGAGAAAGTAATATAAAATTTGCTTTAAAAGTGAAAGCAAATTAAACTCCTTGGGAAAATTGGAAAGAGAAGCTGAATATTAAGATTAAAGAATATATACTGATCTGTGTTCCAATACACATAAATTATTTTATGTACCTATTTACAGATTTATGAAAGAAGTGTAAGGAAATATGTTCCTTTTTATAATTGACTCTTCTGCATGTAGGGAGGGTTTTTGTTTTTTTAAACTACATCTGAGCTAAATATTGCAGCAAATAGCAGGAAACAGTAGTTACTGCTCATGATTGTGAGCTGGGTGGGCAGGAATTCTTCATTCCATAAATCATTTAAGCTTGCTGCTCTAATTCCACAGGACCAAAAGACTAAAAACAGCTCAAGAAACAAATGTGCTTTGTGTTTCTTCTTAACCCATCCCGTCCCAGTTTGAACAGATCTTTGGTGCTAATGAGTAGAATTTTGCTTTTTGGTTTGTGTGTGTGTATTTTGTTTTGTTTCGTTTTTATCTTTAAACCATCTTTTGATGTTTTTGAAGCAAATTATTGTTTTCTTATTTATTTTCTTTGCCAGTAAAGTGTACTACCAGGGCAAGCAGCACACTGTTCCCTTTCTTTGTTTTGGTTATTTATAGTAGATACAATATCAACGAAATAGCACTATGTTATTTTCTTCCTGATTGCTTAATGTTCGCAGTTCAAAATTTCAGCCAGTGCCCTGAAGTGGTTTTGCTCTTATTTAAGATTTCCTGCTAAAGATGCTGTATTACAGCTTTGCAAATAAATGCCTCCTTGGCCTTATGTTGCTATAAAGGCAATTTAGTAATTTAAATAAACACTCTTTGCCAATCTGTTTCCGCTCTTCTGGGAGACTGAAGAAGTTTACATTATACATCTAGTTTCTTCCCTTTTTTCTCAAGTGACCCTTCAGTATTCAACCAAGAGAGTTTTGGGGTAAATAATATATCATATGTCTTTCAAGGCAAACATAGAATGCAATTTATGAGACAACTTTTTTAAAGTAAGAGTAAAACTGCTTAATAATGCAATGTTAGTGAACACAGTTTTATAATCTGCCTACAGTATAAGAGAGTTCCGTTTTGAGAGCATATTGCTATGATTAATAAAAATCTATAAGTATGGTACTCTATCTACACCCAGGAAATTCCTGCCTCAGTTATTTGTCCCACTCCCCACAATAATTAAAATGAATTGCATAGGATTCTTCCGGTATGCTAATACTGCCTTCCCACCTAGCATTTGATAAGTCCCCAGTATGGGTTGCTGATTTCACATTTATAATGGTTAACAGAAAGTAGCATGCAAATGTGAAATAAGAAGTTATCATTATCCTTAAGGAAAACTTCTAATTGCCTGTGGTGAGTGGAGTCACAGCTGTGTTCTGTTACCATGGGAGCAGCCTCTGGTGCTAAGTGAGCTTTGGTTGGTTTTAGTCAATGAGTTTCTGATTTGATTTTCATAAATTTTGAGTGTCCTTTGCTGTTGATTTCTTCTAAAACTATGCAAAACCACACTACACAATTAACCACTGTGATCTGACTTTGGAATGATTACATAAGTACAAATTCATCATCTTTATGTGACTGAACTTAGTGTGCCTCATATTTATTGACTTTTTTTTTTTGAAGTGTGAAAGTTAAAGCAATTTGAAAGGGAAGCCCAAGTTCAGAGCAGGAAATATGGAACTACTTATACAAACAGAGTTAAATGTCTGAAATACACTGTTTTCCACAGTGTGAAGAGGTTGTGCATGCATGGTCTTTGTAATTAAAGATGAATATTTTGTTATTACTAATTTTTAAAGTTAGCAGCAAAGTAATGAGTTTCATTGTGGCATTTTACATGTATTATCATTATACAGATCTTATTGCCCTGCCCCAAACCATCTGCCTTTCTGTTCCTAGCATATTCCCCTCCTCAGACCCTCCTAAATAATAACCCCCCTTTATTTTACATGAGATCTAGTACCACTCTCTTTCCACACACGCCCCTTTCAAATCTTTTCCAAACAACCCTGTTCTTCCTTTTAGTTTCATGAAAACACACAAACATACAACTCACATACACACGCAAACACATACATACCTATGCACACACAAATACATACACACAAAACACACACACTTATATACACACAAACACAAGCAAATGCACATGAACACACATACACAAACACAAACACCCATGCATGCACATACATCAAAGCATACAATCACACACATAAACTCAAGTACATACACATAAATATGTGCCCATGCAAACACAGAAATAAACACACAACCCGAGGCACACACACATATAAACTCATGCATATGAACATACAAACTCACACAAATGCACACACACACACACGCACACACAAACACATATACGAATACACACAAATATAAACACATAAGCACACACACAGAGACATATTCACACAAGCACAAATATATACATATACACACAAATATATACACAAACACAAACATCACATACTCACAAATACCACACACAAACACTCAAACACGTTTAAATCTATATTCAACATAGGAGGAAAAGCATGTTGTATTTGTCTTTCTGAGGCGGGCTTATTTCATTACAGTTCTGTTATTCTCACTGTAAATGCCACTATTTAATATTTACTTATGGTGGAAAAAATTCTGCTATGCGTATGCACCGCATTTTCTTCCTCCATTCATCTATCGATAGAAATCTAGGCTTGTTTTTTTTCTGTTTGTTTTTGTTTTGTTTTGTTCTGTTTTTGCTATTGTGAATAATGTGCAGTAAACAGTTGCACATGTATCTCTGTGGCATGCTCTCTTAGAGCCTTTCACATGACAGTTCTATTTTATATTGGGGGGATCAGGGTGAAGGTTTTCACTTTTTTCTGTTTGATTTTTGGTATTTGTTTTCTAGAAACCTCTACATGGACTGCCATCATGGCTGTAGCTGTACCTCTTTATATGTCTACCAGCGGTGAATATGGAGTCCTATTTGCCTATCCAGCAGCACATGCTATCCTTTGTTTCTTGATGGTTGCTGACTTTGGTGAGAGGAAATCACACAACAGTTTTAAAGATGTATGTCCTTATGCATTGGCGAAGGGTGTTGAATACGTTCCACATTTTGTTCTTTATCCATTCAGAGACTGAATGGGGCAGGGGACTTGATGTTTTGTAGCTCAGCATATGTTCTAGTTCTCAATCTGTTCTCTCAAAGATGTTTTTCCCTTCCTTAGGAAGTCTCTGCATGCCAGTGAAACACTCTTTGTCAGGTTTTAGGTTCCTTCTCTGTACTATTGGAATTCTTTTCAGAAAGTCTGCCTATACCTCTGTGTCCTTTAGCAGGTCAGGGTTACTGGTCTGGTCTTAGGTGGAGTCATTTTATCCATTTTGATTTGATTTTTGTGCAGGATAATATATGGACTTAGTTCCATTCTTTTACATGTGGATGTCCAGTTTGTCCAGCACCAATTGTCATTGACAATTCATGGATTATAACTGCATGGATCTATTTCTGAGTCTACTATTCTATTGTGTTGTCTATGTGTCTATCTTGGTGCTAACATCATAGTTGTTGTTATAGCTCTGTATTATAATTTGAGGCCAAGTATTTCAATATCTCATGTCTTACTCTTTCTGCTCAGCTTTAGCTTCTTGAGGTCTTTTCTGTTTCCATATTGTTTTTTAGATATTTTTTTCTAATCTGTGAAGGATGTCTCTGGAATTTTGATGGTAATTGAGTTGAATCTATAGTTTTCAATAATATAACTGTATTTACAATTTTAATTATACCAATCCATGAGCACGAGAAGTCTTTCCATTTCCTTGTGTCTTCTGTTTCTTTGTTTAGAGTCTTAAGAGTTGGATGTCCTTCACCACCTTGTTTTTGAAGCCATTAAGAATAGGATTTTTCTCCTTGTTTCTCTCCCAGCAAGTAACTATTGGTATATAGAAAGGCTGCTAGTTGTTTTTTCTTTTTATTTTTTCTTTTTCTTATTTTACATATTGATCCCAGTTTCCTCTCCATCCCTCCTTCCCCCCTTTCACACTTCCATGCCTCCTGAACACCCTCCCATCCCACCCACCCTACTCCACATGTAGAGTGATGCCTTCCAGGTGGGGTCACCTAAATCTGTCAGGTCATTTGGAGTAGGGACTAGGCCCTCCCTCCTGCCTCTAGGTTAAAGGAGCATCCGTCCATGGGGAACATGTTCCCAAAGTCCTTTTGTGCACCAGGGATACATCCTGGTTCCTCTGTCAGAGGTCGCTTAGACTGCCCAGACCTTCTAACTGAGATCCATGTTCAGGGGATCTGAGTCGATCCAATGCTGGTTTCCCAGCTATCAGTCTGGGGGCCCATTAGCTCCTTCTTGTACATGTCAGCTGCCTCTGTGGGTTTCTGTAACCTAGTCTTTTCCTCCCTCTCTGCATCTGGATTAAAGTTCAGCTCAGTGTTTAGCTGTGGGTGTCTGCTTCTGTTTCCATGAGCTACTAGATGGGGACTCTATGATGGCAGATAAGTTAGCCATCAATCTCATTATCAGGGAAGGGCATTTATGGTAGCCTTTCCACTGTTGCTCAAATTGTTATTTGGGGTCAGTCTTGTAGGTCTCTGGACATTTCTTTAGAGTCAGTTTTTTACTGTTACTTTACATCCTGTTTGCTTTAGTGAATGTGTATGTCAAGTACAAAAGTTTTCTGAGGGAATCTTGAGAGCCTTTAGCATAGAATACATACAAACAAGAATGTTTTACTGTCATCCTTCACTATTTATATGCCTTTTAGTTCATTAACTTTTATTTATTTCTTTTTGTTTGAGACAGTTTCTCTGTGTAGCTTTGGAGCCTGTCCTGGAACTCACTCTGTAGACAAGGCTAGCCTCTAACTCACAGAGATCTGAGCCTTTGCCTCCTGTCATTTTTTTTTTAATTTCTAACTACTCTAGTTAATGTTCAAGGACCTTCAAGGCCCTTTTGAACAATAGGGTGACTGGACTCCTTGTCTCACTGATTTAGAGGAATTGCTGGCAATTTTCTATATTTAATGTAAAGATGTGTTCTATATAGACTCTATTACGCTGACATATGGTCCTTTGATGTTTAGCTTTCTAGTTTTACTTGATAGGAAGATTAACATTTTCCAAGGTCTTTTCTGCATCTGTTAAGATAATCATGTAATTCCTGACTTATGTGTATTTATGTGCTTACCTTCACTGATCTGCATATATTGAGGCATACTTGCTTTATTGGACTGCAGGTTTCCTTCCTTCTTTCCTTCTTTCCTTGCTTCCTCCCTTCCTCCTTCTTTCCTCATTTCCTGCCTTTCTTTCTTTCCTTCCTTTTCTAGTTGTTGTAGTCTCATTTGGTTTTTGTAGAACTGAGTTTAATGCTACACCATCCGTTCCTAGTTTGTAGAATGGTCTCAGAAATATTGGTGCCAGTTCTCCTTCCCTAAATGGTTTGGTAGAACATGGCAGAGAATTTGCCAGCTCACAGGCTTTTCTCTATGAGGAGCTATTTGCTACTGCTTTAGTCTTGTTGCTTGTGATGATAATTTAACTCAATTTTGTGAGGTCATTTATGTCTAGGAATGGAGTCATTTCTTCTAGATTTTCCATGTTTGCGAACTTAAGTTTCCAGACATTCTCCAATCATTTTCTGGATTTTCTCAGACTCTATCACAATATTCCTTTTTCCTTCAAATTTTATTAACTTGGATGGCTTCTGTCTTTCATTTGGTTAGGTTGGCTGAGAGTGTATCATGAATATTTATCTCTTCAAAGAACCAACTTTAAAAAATTACCCTCTGTATCATTCCTTTAGTCAACCATCTCTTCAACATCTTCACTGAGCTTCACTGTATTTTGCTTCTACTGCTTTAGAACTTTGACTACTGCTGTTTTCTTAAGAACTTGAGGAATAGTATTTCGTTGTTTATTTCAGAGTCCTTTGATGTTTCAATGTATAGCCATGAACTTTTCTCTTAGAACTGATTGACTAAATCACAAAAATCATGATACATTGTGCTTTTATTTTTAATTGATTCTAGGAATTTTACATTTTGCTCCGTGGTTTCTTCAATCGCTCACTTGTCATTCAAGAGTATATTGTTTTGTTTTCAAATAAATATAATTTCTATTGCTATTGATTTCTAGTTTTATTCTACTATGAGCTGATAAGATATAATAAACTATTTTAATTCCTCTGTGTTTGATAAGCCTTAGTTTGTGTCTAGAACAGGTCTGCTTTATAGAATGTTTCATGGAATGCCAGGGAGAATATATTTAATATCTATTGGGTAGGACATTCTACAAATATCTGTTGAGTTCATTTGCTCTGTGGTGCAGCTTAACCCTGACATTGTCTTGACTTTTAATTTTGACAACAATCTCAGAATGAGAGTAGAGTATTGGAATTGCCCACTGCTATTGTTATCAGAGCCCTCTGACCTTTGTGCTTATTAGTGTTTATCAATCAACAGAGCAGAGGAGAGTCTTGATTTAATTAATTATTGTAGCTTATAAGAAAAACCAAGTGCACCAAACACTGTGCTCACTTGAACTGGAGTTTATTCTCAGATGCTCTTCACCTGATAATTTCAGTAATAGTTGATGGGTGCAAATGAGGGCCACTCAGAGTAATTCCAACTCTTGCACATAAGCCATCGACAGGACCTTTTGGTTCATGCTCCAGTGGCCAGGCTGTGACATGGAATACTCTATCTCATGGCTGGCCAATAGAGACAAGAATCAGGAAGATTTGGATCTGTGGGTCATTTCTTCTATCTAGTTACGTCCTCCTTCCCCCACCACTGGTTTTCTTATCATCTTAGCATTTCTATTGATGTGAAGACACACTATGACCACAGAAAGTCTTATAAAAAAAGACAATTCATTGAGGCTGGCTTATAGTTTCAGAGGCTTAGTCCATTATCATCATGGTAGGAAGCAAGGCAGCATGGAGGCAGACATGGTGCTGGAGAAGGAGCTGAGGGTGGAGGAGGAGTTACATCTTGATCATGCAGGAAAAAGGAAGTGGTCTGAAACACTGGTGTAGTGAGATATTTACTTTGTCTGATACTGGCCACGCCCATTGGGGGTGGAGCCATGGGCGGAAGTGACCTGTGGAAGGAGGTCAGAGGAAGAACCAGGAATGCTTTCTTACTGGCAGGACTCGGACAGGAGAGCATCCGGTGGAACTTGCTGGTGTTCTTCTGTCTAGGTTGTAAGTTATTTCTCCCTGAATAAACATCTATTTGGCCTATTTGTTTATCCTGATCCTTATTTAACCGCAATACACTGAGTGTGGCTTAAGCATATATGAGACCTCAAATCCCACCCTCACAGTGACACATTTCCTCCAGGAAGGCCACGCCTACTCCAACAAAACCACACCTCTCAATAATGCCATTCCCTATGAGCTTATGGGGGCCAATTACATTTAAACTACCACACTTATGGTTTGGTTATATTTACTAATATATTTCCCTTTTGTATAATTTATCTTGACTGAAACATCTATTACATCCATGTAAAAAATAATTCTAGTACAAAACCTATCCATGTATATTTTGGGAGATAATAAGGATGATGCATGTGTTTGTGTATTGGGGTACATGGTTTCAGTAACAGGAAATTAAGGCAACCATGAGATACGAAAGTAAAACATAGGCTCTTGAATTTAATGCAATGTATAATAAAAGTTATGCTAAAAATCTTTTTATATTCATCTGGGAGGTTTGGATTCTTTTTTATCTTTCATAATTAAATGTGTTTTCAATCCTCTTTATTTATGTAAGGCAAGCACAATGTTGTAGTCACTGTGGCCTGAAGACAGCTTTTTTTTTTTTTTTTTCCTTTACAAAAATGAGCTGTGAAGGGTAGATGAGAGTTTTATGTTTTTTTAAAAGAAGCAGGAGGAAATGCCAGGAGAGGAAATGATAGAAAACAGTGATGAGAGAAGACAGGCAGCAGACATGTATCCTGTAAGCTGTTTTCCCCTCTCAATTGCTTCAAGATTTAATTACTCATTAACTGCTGCTCATTTGGACATGTACACCTTTGTATTCTATTTGTCACCAATCTGCTAATGTTAGAATGAAGGGTGAAATACAATAGAAGAGTTAACTACCAATGTACCTATGTAAAAATCAAAGAAAATGCTCTACAGGTGAGATGGCTGCATTTGGAGAAGTTTCTCAAGGCTTAGAAACTTTCCCATTCTTTGGGCAATTCAGAAGGTGGGCAATACAGAGGATGAGAGGAATTGTTTCTTGTTATACCCTGTGATTTGGGGTCTTCCTTGGCCTATAGCCAAATGTAATGGAAAAATATGAAAAACCCCTATCTTGATTATTTTGTCTTAAAATATTTATGATTGGCATCAAAACAGTTTGAACTAATGAAAATTAATAACAAGTCTTTCTGTTTCCAGTGGTTCAGTGGTAGCAGTTATAAAACATTGGCCATAGCCACTACTGCGAAGAATCATAAGACCCACTTTTAATGAACTCTTAGATAAGCGCCATGAACAGGCTTTTTCCTAAGTTATTTCACTTCAACTCTAGGAGTGACTGTGTGACTTTTCCTCCTGAATATGTAGGAATTAAAATTTAAGTTTGATCATTATTGTAGTTGGAATTACATGGGCAGCAACAGTTGGGTGAGATATCATTAATTTTAGTACTCCATAAACCAAAACAATGGATCTATTATTTGATAGTTACAAATGTATGCATTAGGCATGACCAGTTAATAGGTCTGTTTTGTGGGTGTTATAAAATGAATTTCATTTATTTACTTTATCTAGGAAAATAAGAGATTCTAGATTTAAATTACTCAACATTTATAAAAACCATTCAATATTCAAAGACAGATCAAACTGAAATTTAATGCATATCTTTAAGTTAAAATGAGAAACTATTTTTTCATGTTATAAAAATGCTGATATTTTCTGAAAAACAAGTTTAATGACCAAATTCACAGATTGTACAAGAAGCAAAGTTGGGATATAAAAGTTGATTTGTCTTGTCTACTGTCTACATACACTTTAATTGGTCCTGAGTGATAAGAGAAAAAAATAAACTTTCCTTGTTTTTATTTCCAGCACAAAATATCAAACAAAATTAAGAGGTCGGAGGTGGGGAATATTGAGTGATCTGTTTCCACAATTACAAATATCTATCAACATGTAGATTATCTAAACATCTACTAAAAGATTAAAAGTGGGTTAAAGACGAGAAACTCCTTTGGCCTAGCACTAGAAATCCTCAGTAGGAAGAGGATTGGGCAAATAACTGACACAGCTCTCCACTTCTGCTCGTCTAGAAGCCTCAGCAATTAACTGGCTTTCTGCCTTGGCCATGTGCCTAATTGGTTGGCTTCTGAGACATGATATCCACATTTTAACAGAGTTATTTCTTATTATTCTTAAACTGTTTCTTATCATTATTAAATATTTATTTAATGCCACAAATAGTGACAGGTTGAGAGTTTAAGCGATACGGTTTGGGTGTAGTTCGCCTCGCAGTACAACTTTACGACCCAATTCCCTAGCTCACATTTTCTCAGGCAGTTATTTCCTGTGGAGGTTTCTGCAAGTAGTCATTTTTTTTTTTTTTTTTTTTTTTTTTGAGAATGGTAGTTAAAATAATAGTGCTTTTAAGGAATCTGCAGTTTGGTCATTAGTATTGTGGCCGGTGCGAGCACTTCCTGCTATCTATGAGAATACGGAAGGCAGCATTCCTTCCTAATTATTACAGAAAAAAAAACTTCCTTGTCTTTTTTTTTTTTTTTCACTAGAAGATTGATAAGTGAACAGAGCTGTAGAGTGTGGTGCTGGAAGACATTGTGCTTTCATAGAAACAGAACAGGGAACAAACCAAGAAAAGCAATCTTGATTTCCTCAGACAAACTGACAGTTGGGAGACGTATGTTTAGATAAGAGTGATACAATCAAAGGTTTACTGTATCATAACAAAGAGGCCTGCGTATGATCAAGCCTCTGAACGGTTTCTTGCAAAAGCTATTTGGAAGCAATATTATTTATCTTGCTGTAGATGCTGAATGAAAAAGCGTAGCTCTACAGGAGGCTAATTTATAATGAAGAACAGTTTTGGAAACACAAAAACTAAAACAGCCTTCCTTTTTTAAACCAATGCAGTTTAAGTTCGGTGCCTGAAAGGGCAATGCGATTTTATCAAAAGGAACACAGTATTTATGTATTTGGGAATTCTTACAATACAACTTTGTTTCCTTTCCCAAACATTTCACCCTTCCCTACCTATTAAGAAATGCCCAGGGCTGGAAAGATGGCTCCATTGCTGAAAACACTGCTCGCTCTCCCAGAGCACTGAGAGTTCAGTTCCCAGCACCCATGTCTAATGGCTCACAGCCTCCTGTGTCTCTAGCTGCAGGGGATGTAATGCCCTCTTCTGGCCTCTTCAGGCAAAAGCACACCTGTGGCAAACACACAGAAACACACATGAAACTAAAAGTAATTTTTTTTTTTTTAAGAAACTGCTCTGTTTCTTAATAAAAGTTATACTTAATTCAGCCACACTTATGGTCACTGTACTGCCTGGATCCTTTCTCTAACAGAGTACCACTTTTAGAATCTTGTGTGACCATCTGTGCCAGGTCCAGTCTTTAATGTGGCCTGTCATTAAGTGTGAACATTGTGATACTGCTGAGACAAAGCTTGAGTACAGAAAGCGATCTCATCGTTAGGTGGTAATTACCGAGGAAAGAGCAAACCAATTCAGCAAAATGACTGGCCTTCTAAAATTCTTGCCCTTTGGATGGAATCTTGGAAATAGAAAACCATACCTTCCATTGGCCAGTCTGTTTTCTGACACCTTACCTCTCCTATCTTATTGTCATGGTTTCTGGTGACAAGTGACCAGCTCCCTTTGATGAATCTGTTTCTTCCTCTCTTGAAGCAGGTAACTTGTGTGCGACAGCAGCCAACATCTTGAGGGTGGAACACATGATATTGACCTATACTATTCTGTTTTAATTCATTTCAATCTTTCCAGTGATTGGTAAGGGACTGGCATGAACAAGGAATTCAGCAGAGACCTTTTAACTGTAGGAATGAAGGAGTATATATGCTCAGTTCTAATAACATTGTAATAAAAATATGCATATTCATGAAAATGGGACCCCAGGGTAGTTACATTTGTGTGATCACGGGCTTTACTTGTACTTGTTGACTCATAGCAGTGGTGTCCTTTAGTCAGGTGGTTGAGTTTCTTTCATTGTGATCTCAAATTTCTGAGCTTCTAAAAGTGAGTTACAAGTGTAAGAACTTTCCAGTATATTATTCAGTGGATAACATGATGTTTCATACTGCAACAATTACAAACAGATTACTTTTACTTTGCACTGTTGCTTCTACTGGATTTAGATGACTCTGATTCTGATTATATGACCTATCACAGAGGATTGATGAGTCTGGTAACGCAGCATTGGCCTCAAGTCCTTTGTTAAAATTTCCATTATCCTCTCTTCTTCGTGCCTGTTTGCTGTTGTTTCTTGGTTTTTCTTTTTCTTTTTCAGACCTGAGGATCCAACTCAAAACTGACTATGTGTTAGGCTGTTGCTCTATGATTGAGCTACATACACAGCCTTCACTTCTGTTTTATGTTGGGCTTTGCTCAAGATTCCATAGTACCATTATCACTTTGGGTGATATTTTAACTCTAAGCGCCTCTACTCATGCTACAGATACTTCTTATGTGGAGGAAAATTCTACTTGAGTTCTTCAAACTATGTCTTACTCCTTCCCTCAGCTACAATTAGAAATAAATAGAAAACAGTCCCAGATACAACAGTTAGAACACTAACAAAGCCTCAATAAATTCTGAGTTCCCATCAACAAATGGATAGCATAATCAATAAATGGAAATGAGCTTTCAGGGACTTTTCTATTCTTTTCATGTTCTAGAATCTCTCTTGGGTTGAGTGTTCATTTTCCTTATGTTCTTGTCCAAGATTATTGAATTAGTCCAGGTCAGATCTCGTCAACTGAACCAAAGAACTCTCCTTTATTCTCTTGCCTTTTTGAACTGAAATTAGTGTGCTTCTGTCTGGATATAGTAACACATACCTGTAATCCCAGTGCTCCTGAGGTTTAGGCAAGAGGCTTGTGAGTTCAAGACCACCAGCATGGGTATGCAGAGAACTCCTGTCTCAAAAACACCAAGGAAAACAAAACAAACAAATTATTATGAACCCAAATAAGTGGAAACTGCAAGCTTTCAATACATAAGCCTCTTTCTCCCCAAACTATCAGAACCATGAACCTTCAGAATCCCCTTATAAGTTATATTAGCTCACATATGTAACTTAAATATAGCCTTTCCCTTCCCAACCCAAGGAAAAAAAGAGAGAAACCTAGGCCCTCACCAAAGACATTTAACTGATACCAAGACTCTAACAGTGTGCCTGACAAGCAGTTAGTTATCTTGTTTCATTTGTTATTGTTTCATTTGGGACAGACACCAGAACCGGAACACAACTTGAGAGTTGAGATGGAGAAGATAAAATGTTAGTCCACCTATAGCGTAAATTACTAATGCCTAGTAAAAGCAGGTAACCTTTCAAATAATGATCATGATAGGAAGCTATATTTTAATTCTCTATAATGTAAAATTTATCTTTAGAAGATGATGGGTGTGTGTGCATGTTCACGGCCAAGTGATCTAACAGTTGACCATTTGACAGTGATGAAACTAAAGATATTTCCAAGGAGAACTAATGATGTACAAATTAAGATACAGAGGACAAGGATAAAATATGGGTTATATATTTTATTCTGGGAGGAGTCACTTAAACTAGAAACCAATGACCCGCAAGTTCCCACTCCAAGGATCCATACCCAGGCTGCTCTCTGTAACCCGACCTGAAGCAAAAGAGTGAGCTGGGGTCTGGGACCCCAGACCTAGCCTCCTAAAGGTCATGTCGGCGCCTGTGCCCACACCACAATGGGCATGGTCAGTGCAACAGGTGCAGGCAGGGTGGATATCTCACTACAATTCCCCTTTTAGTCTAAAGGAAAGATTTAGGCTTGGTACAAAGACAGTAAATATCAAGTATGCTCTAGGAGAAGGAAAAATTAGAATGTACACACTTAAGATCTATTGCCAGTGAGTAACAAGAGCAAATGGCAAGAACTACATATCCAGTCCTAGGATGAAGGCATAACAGAGATCACTAAAGAGTTGTCCTATTCTGGAAAGTTTAAGTCTTATACCTAATATTTCTATTTAGGAAGAGAGAGTAATAATAGTGACAGTCTAATCTTCAACCTCATCAAAGACCTGAGAAGGAGGAAAACAGTACTAGAGTAGGCAGGAAATGTAGTCAAGCAACTTCCAAAAGGTGCAGAGAAGACAGAAACAGGGGCTACCTGGACAGTCACCTAAAGACTCACAGCAGTGTAGGGGCAGTCTTTGGCTAAGGCCTAAAGTAACTGACTGACCAACACAGAAGCAGGGAGGTAGAAAGGCTGTCTTACCCTGACTTGGCAAGGTTTAACAGTCGTCTATGGTTGTCTGCTATAAACACAGTAAGACAGAATGTCCAAAATCAGTGGTTGAGGTGGGAGCAGTTCTTTGCCCAAGAGGCTTTAGCCAAGAAAAGAATGGACTCCAGAAGGAGTGACATCAGTGCCCAACATTTTCTTGGAAATAGCTTGGTGTTGTCAGAAGCAAGTATGTCTCATGTCAACAGAATACTAGTAATGAAACCTTCCCAAACTAATTTAGCAAGAACAGAGACTTCAAAAATGTAACTATATACATATGTATCTTTCTCACTAACAGAGATAGAGCTGAAATGTCTCAAATAGAAGTACTACAGAGAGCAAATGATGGAGTTCTGCAGGATTTGAAGTGCCAAAAAGCATCCCAGATGTCCTATGGAAGTGGTAGGCCATTATACCAAACCTGATGGTCTAGTCTTGGGGTTATTCCATGAGCATAGGGGACAGAAATGATACCAGAATCTATGGTCTTGGATGCACATTCATTGGGTAATTCAGAAAAATCCAGGAAGGAAAATTTCCCCCAAACCCCACACTCTGGTTTTAAAAGGAAACTAAGAAAAATGGATGTTCTAGGTGAAAATGACACTTTATGGACATTTTTATAATAGATTGGTGGAATTTTATAATTACTTAGATATTTATCTTTAATGTCTTTCCTCTGAAACTTTAAATCCCAGCTAACCAACCCCACTGGGACAACACTATAGCAGAACTATGAGAGAGTGCTTCGCCAATGAAGAAATGGAACAAGACAATATTTTGGGAGGAGACTATATTCCTATTAATAGCTGTGGCTGCATTCTGAAATTCCCCAGGGTGTTTTTAGAAAATCTCTTAATGCATAAAAATGGCTTTCTTTTATCTGTGCTTAATATCATTCAGCAATACACTGTGAAGGGCCACTGTGGATACAATCCAAAAGCCACCTAATGCAACCAAATACACATTAGTTTCATTATCATCTTTTGTTGGGTCATAGTTCAATTACAGTCTGGCAATATCACTGAAAGTGGGAAATTGCTTTCTCCTCTCCGACACTGTAAAGATTGTGACAGAAAACTGTAGACAAATTTGTTTTGAAAATGCATACAGACTTTGTTTGCAGGGGTGACAGACTAGATTGTGACAGACAAGCCCCTCTGCAGAAAACAGCTAGAAATCCAGACAAGTATTAAAAAAGTAGAGAACTAGCAGAACAATGAATTTGAAAAGACAAAGATGGAGAGCAGCTACAATATCACATTCTTCTGTCTTGAAAACATTAACAATACACAGACTTTAAAGCATACACCCATCTGATGAATGATGGAATCATGGGAACCTGCTAAGGTTTACCTCCACCTGCCTTTTTCATTTCTCTCCCAGAAAAAGTTTGGCCAGGCAACGGTGGTGAACACCTTTAACCTCAGCACTCTGGAGGTAGAGGCATGCAGAACTCTGTGACTTCAAGGCCTGCCTGGTGGTCTACAAAGCGAGTTCCAGAATATCCAAAACTACACAGAAAAAACCCTGTCTCGAAAAAACAAAAACAAACAACAAAAGTTGATTCTGTCATCATTACTAATTATGACAGCTTTTGTCTACTTTGAATTTTATGAGTAATGAGTAAGTCTAATTCTTCCCATGACTTTAATTAACAAAGTAGGAAGTAGTCATTACCATGCATACAGGCTTTCTCTGTATTGCGTGGGAGCCTGTCCTGGAACTAGCTCTGTAGACCAGACTGGTCACAGAGATCTGCCTGCCTCTGCCTCCTGAGTGCTGGGATTAAAGGCATATGCCACCAGGAGGTAGTTTTTTAAGATAATTATAAGTTTAGGTTTGAGTCAAAAACAGACACAATTCTGGCTGTCCATCTGTTGAGTACTCTTCTGTTTTTGTAGAGTTAATTAGTTATGCTGACACTTAAAGTGATCTATTGGTATAAACTGCCCAGACCACTGATGACATACTGTCATCATGAATAAATAAAAGACCCAGAGATTGATATTGGGATTCAAGCTTCAAGCTGAAGATCAGAAAAGCAAATCAGCCTAATAATATAACACTACAATATACAGTAGTGCTCAATTATTATTTAAAAATGTAAAGTCCATTAATAAATTAGACAAAGCAGAATAAGAAGTAACCTTGGTATGCATTTCACTAGATAAAGTAGTAATGATTTATTTTTATCTCATAATGATACAAATGTATGGCAGATCGGTAGTCTTGCATATAAGCTTCTAAACCATTATAAGAAAGAAACATTTTGGTTTTACTAAAAAAATACATTAGAAACAACCTATCCAGATAGAGCAAACCCCAGTGCATCCAAAGTTTACTTTTCAAAGATTGTTACATGATCATATCAGAGAAAAATTGGATCCATACTAAACATCTGATAATTGAAGGATATAAATTAGATGTTGATATAATAGTAAGATCAGATTTCATATATGTGCATGCATATGTACACATGTGTATATTATTTTTCCATATATGAAGGTACCTTTCATGTGTAAGTAAAATTTCTTCTATAATATATAACACACATGGACAGGATGGACTTTAGAATATGTTGCAAAGATAAGCTTATCAGAACAAACATTTCCTCTTCTTGGTGATTGCTTTAGGAATGTGCACCTAATATTGCACACAGACCTAGTGTAAGTGTGCATACAGACGTAGTATGAGTGTGCACTAGGGCTTTTACAAGATGTTTTAAATATTTTCTTCCATTAGAACTCTGGATCCGTAATTGGGGTTAAATGTTGTGAGACTTCCTGCACACTCTTAACTGCTTACATTTGCTTTGGCTATTCTGTGTTTTTTGTGTTTTCCTTTAAATTTTAAGGCTGTTTCTGTTCTATGAAAAATGTAACTTGGGTTTACATAGGGATAACAATGGATTTATAGACTGTTTTCAAAATATAATCATTTTACACTATTCATTCTATAAACCCGTGAGCATAAGAGGCCTTCCCACAGTCTAGAATCTTCAACAATTATATTTAGTCAATGTCTTAAAGTATGAATTGAAGAATATTTTCATTTATGTGACCAAACTAAGAATGAGAATAGTGTGGTGAAATCATCCTCTATTATTTATCGCAGTACCTATCTAAACTTTCTGTCCAGTGGCATTTGTTTTATACAGTTGGGAGATTGAACACTTAGTGAACATGTATTTATAATTGTTACATCCTTTGATTAATCACTTTCCTTATTTGTTAGGGCTATGAGACCTGCTCCAGCCTCTACCCAGGGTCCAAAGATAAAATGTTCCTCAGGAGTGAAGGAGGGGGTAAAAGATTTCTATGGTAACTTCTCACACAATCTGAGAGTCATGCTCTTTATTTCCTGTGCTCTTTATTGTTCTGTTTCTGCTCTAATAATCCAGTCCTACTTCTAACTTCTCCACACTTCTTCTATTCTAAAAGCTCTTCTCCTTCAGGAGCCTTGAAATGATAAAGAAGTTTCTGTCATTGGTCAAAAGCACATTCCTAGAGCAAGTGATAAGGAGCTAAGCCCTTTATCATGACAACACAAGGGTCCAAGGCCATAGGAGCAAAATTGTGACCAGACAGGTGGGGGCACAGTGTCCAGTGACAACCTTAAGACACAGCTCTATTGTTGGTAGACAGGCAATTAAGAATTAACATGCTTTTCTTAGTAACCTTGGTAGACATCTGTGACTCTGACCTTGTGCAAACTGTAAAATATTATTTTTACAAAAAGCCTTCAGTCTAGTTTGAACTTTCTCTGAGGTGAAAGTGAGCTAATTGTGTGCAGTAGTCTGAGCAAGAGAACAAGGCGGGCTGTTAAGAGCCCACAGTCCTTGTGGGACAAATAGATTCATTTATGAAGCATGTTCCAGGATATATTCTATGTATCAAAACTATATAGATAAATTAAAAGTCATCTTCCATACATACCATCCACAGAATACATGCCCCGTAAACAAATAATACACTGTAGTGATGTGGGATTTTCCCACAGCACTATAATGTGAAAGAGCTCTCCACAAAAGAATCTGCAGTATACCTTCTTATCTTGCAGCTAAGGTTTAGATATGCATCTCTGATGACAATATTTCTCATCACTTTGCTAAATTAGGTATGTGCTTTGAGAGATAAGCAATCTCTGATGGATTGACCCCTAAAGTATGTGCTGAAGTCTCTCTGCGTAATTCTGTGGTCTGTAGCACTTATTACTATGTGGTGGTTGTATTTATCTTCTCTGACTTAATTTTGTTTTGATGTGTACTTTCTTAGCTAAAAAGATAAAATAAAATAAAAAGTTAAACTTGCTGCTTTTCAGCTTCCTTTCCTTGCACAGATTTTCTTCCAGCCTATGTGTGTCTTAAAGGGAAGGTATATTTTGGGGGGGGGGGGGGTAATCATGGAAGCTGAGTTTAGTTGTGCTGAGTGTGTGTGTGTGTGTGTGTGTGTGTGTGTGTGTGTGTGTTCCAGTGGGTTAGTCTGCCTGTCTTTACTGATGAGCTGAGGTCATTTATAATTAAGATTGTTATTTAAAGATGTTTACTGATTTGTGTAATTTTGTTTGTTTTTTAAATTGCAATTAGAGGCAGCCTCCCTGTAACTTAATGAAGGAGACAGTAGGAACAAGAAACACTAGACTCTATTCCAAAGAAAGAAGAAAAACTCCAGAAATCCACAAAGGAAGTTAAAGCATAAAAGTGGAGAAAAAGATAAGCAATCAAGGATAGGAAGGGGGTAGGGCACAGCTTCCCCAGTGCGGCTCCCTGGCAGAAACTGCTTCTGGAAGAGAAGCGGTGTGAGACATGGACAGTCATGCGAACAAGTACACAGCTGGCACATGCCTCAGTCACTGTCGCGGATTTTGGTGAAACTGTAATTTAAGAAGAAGAGAAGTCACAATGTGTCATTCTATATGACTCAAAGGGCGGCAGACAGGTGCCATCTTGCAGCACACATTGTTAAAATTTGAACTACGCTAGAGACCTGAGGACAGGGAACGAAACAACCACCAGAGAGCCTCAATTATGCCTGCCCAGCCCTAGGATTAGGGAAGGTTCAGTACAGAAGTTGGGGTAAGCAGAGGGGCTAGAAACTTGAAGCAGAAGAATGCAGGAAGCCAGAGGCTCCCCTTGGGCTGTGGAGTTGTGTGGCTTGTTCCTCAGAATGCCAACTTGCCCTCCAAACCCAAACATTCCTTCTCTAGCAAAGGAGCCACTCAGGAACTTCCTGTGGTAAACAGCAGGTTAACAAAAGACCACATATCCAAGAAGAGTGGAAGCTTGCAAGATTCTTGAGTCCTCTACCATCAAATAAAAGGGAGTAAACAGTTGCTGGGGGTGGAGATTCTGAGCAGCCAAACTGTGGAAAGAATGCGCTGTGGAGACGCCTGCCAGCTGTGGCGAGAGCTCCAGGGTTGCAGGTTTTAGGGAGTCTTCACCCGTGTTGGGTGGCTTGCTGAACTTGTGAGTTATCCCTGCTCCTTGTAAATAACTCTCGCCAATATTCCTGTTAGTAACCACACAAAATAATGATAATAAAAACCTCAGTGGTTCACTAATTGGGCATTGGTGTGACCTTTATTTTGGTCTGTCATGAGCTTCCTTTCCGTGATAAGTAGTTTTGTGTGTGTGAGTGAGTGAGTGTGTGTGTGTGTGTGTGAGTGTGTGTGTGTGTGTGCGTGAGTGTGTGTGTGTGCGTGAGTGTGTGTGTGCGTGCGTGCGTGCGTGTGTGTGAGTGAGTGTGTGTGTGTGTGCTGCGTGTGTGTGTGTGTGTGCGTGCGTGTGTGTGTGTGAGTGTGTGAGTGTGTGTGTGTGCGTGTGTGCGTGCGTGCATGTGTTGCATCTCTCCAGGAAAAACCTGTCATACAACAGCAGTACCATGGGGAAAGATATTTCCACCTTGGAAGCCAGGATCCAGTCTCATCAGGGGAGTATATACAGGGGCATTTGATAGCTCTAAGCCTGGAGGCAGCAGGAAGTTCAACCTGTAGAGGCCTTCTCTTGTCACTTTTAGTTCCGAAGTTAGAAATCTGTATTTCAATTGTTTTTGGTTGTCAATAGACACCTTGCCCTCCCAAATATGTAATTAGAAAGCAAACTGGTTGTTTTTGCCTCTTGCTTAAGATGTTATTTGTTCATTGTAGAATTTTTGAAAAGTACAGGAAATTTTCAGAAAGCAAAAATTACAACCCAGAGAACACCATTGTGGGCTTTTTCTGGAATTTCAGATAATAGATGGTACTGTTGGAGCTTCTGGATAAAAAGCTGCATGGTTATTCAATTATGCAGGCCAATTAAAATACTGGAAGTGAGGATACAGTTCAGTGATAAAGCCCTCAGCTTTTATGTGTAAAGCAGTGAGTTCATCCCCAAGCACCACAAGAAGAAACACAAAGAAAAAATAATGTTAGGCATGGATGACACACGCCTATTTCCATCACTTGCCAGGCTGAAGGCCAAGGATGTGGAGTTTAAGGTCAGTCTGGGCTACCCTGCAGAAACCCTGTTTCAAAATCTGAACAGACTCATGCAGGTACACGATGAAAAGGGAAGAGGGTCCTCAACCTTCTAAAATCAGCTTTAAGTTCCCAAACATGGAAACCACAGGGAGTTAATGATAATTGGCATCATATGTTTCTTATCAAAGCCTCCCCAAGAAAAGTTGCTTAAGGGAAAATTCATAAATACTTGACTTGACCACAGTCTACCAATCCTCTTCCGCATTGGAGCCTTCAGCTAATTTGTTGACTTAATTACCCAAGGCACAGGAAGGTTAAACAGAGTGATAATCTGATTTTCCCTGATTGCTCATCACTGAAGAAAGTGGCCTATAGGATGCAAAATAAACCTAGAACCTCGAGCTATGTAAAATGCAGAGATGAAGCAATTATCCAGATCATTCCCGCAAAGTGTACTGTTTACAGTAACCCAATTATCTGAGTAAGTACTCCACCTACACTTTGTCTACAGGATCATTGCTTTAATCACATCATCTGACCTAATGGACTGGTCCTTATACTTGTTTAATATAAGCTAGTTATATTTAGTATAAAATTTACAAGGAAATATACTATTACAGTAGCCTATAAAATATCATCTGATACGATAGGGATAGCTGACATTTTGTTCAAGTAAAGAATGAGTGGTTTGTGTTTAAATAATTTAGAAAACATGAGAACACAGAAAGAAAATAGCATGTGGCAAAAAATAAAACAATGACTACTGTGATCTAATCTATATCAAAATGAGTTCAGGAGCTGAAGTTTTTCTACTGCATATAAAGTTTATCTCACACCATTTCAATTGTTAATCTACAATCTGATGTTTTCTGATTATCAAGACATACTCTCCCACAAATAAAAATAAGGAAAATCAGTTATCTTTTTCCTCTTGTTTAAGAATATAACACTCAATAGCCACAAACAACATAAAATTATCTTGGGGTAGCACTTACTGTAAGGTGTATGGTTTTTTCCTCCCACCACCTGGTCTTGTCCCGCCGCCCAGCCCCAATTAACACACCGAGACTGTATTTCATACAATGCTATTGGCCAGGTGCTAGTTTCTTATCGGCTAGCTCTGTCTTAATTATTAACCCATTTCTATGTATTTCCACGTGGTCTTACCAGAGAGAGGCGGCTGGTGGTTCTAGTCTCTCCAGACTCTCCATCTTGACTCCTCCTTCCTACTTCCTATTTCCTCCTTGTCTCCTAGTCCCTCCTATCTTCCTTTCCTATTGGCCAACAGTGCTTTATTCATTGACCAGTATGAGAAACATATACAGAATGACATCTCCCATCAACTTACTAAGTGAAAGTTGTTTATATAATAAGAACTTTGAGTTTTAAACAAAGAAACTGAAGAAGATACCAGAAAATGAGAAGATCTCCCATGCTCTTGGATAGGTACAATCAACATAGTAAAAATGGCAATCTTGCCAAAAGTAATATACAAATTCAATGCAATCCCCATCAAAATCCTGGCACAACTCTTCACAGACCTTGAAAGAACAATACTCAACTTCATATGGAAAAACAAAAGACCCAGGATAGCCAAAAAAAAACCCTGTACAATAAAGGAACTTCTGGAGACATCACCAACCCTGACTTCAAGCTCTATTATAGAGCTATAGTCCTGAAAACAGCTTGATATTGGCACAAAAATAGACAGGTAGATCAATGGAATCAAATTGAAAATCCTGATATTAACCCACATATCTATGAACACCTGGTTTTTGACAAGAAGCTAAAATTATACAATGGAAAAAAGAAAGCATCTTCAGCATAACTAGATGCTGACCTGTAGAAGACTCCAGATAGATCCATATCTATCACCATGCACAAAACTTAAGTCCAACATAAATCCAGCCACACTGAACCTCTTAGAAGAGAAAGTGGGAGGTACCCTTGAACAAATAGGTACAGGAGACTGCTTTCTAAACATAACACCAGTAGCACAGACACTGAGATCAACAATTAATAAATGGGACCTCGTGAAATTGAAAATCTTCTGTAAGATAAAGGACATAGTCAATAAGACAAAACAGCCGCCCACATTATGAGAAAAGATATTCACCAACCCCACATCTGACAGAGGGCTGATTTCCAAAATATACAAAGAACTCAAGAAGCTCGTCACAAAAACACCAAATAATCCAATTAAAAAGCAGGTACAGAATTAAATACAGAATTCTCAATAGATGAATCTAAAAATGGCTGAAAGACATTTAAGAAAGTGCTCAAAATCCTTATCCATCATGGAAATGTAAATCAAAACAACTCTGAGATACCATCTTACTCCTGTCAAAATAGCTAAAATCAAAAACACCAAAGACTGTTTATGCTGGAGAGGATGTGGAGAAAGGGGAACACTCTTCCACTGCTGGTGAGAGTATAAACTTGTACAGCCACTTCAGAAATCAGTATGGCGGTTCCTCAGGAAAATGGGAATCAGTCTACATCAAGATTCAGCAATTTCACTCTTAGGCATATACCCAAAAGATACACATTCATACAACAAGGACATCTGTTTATCTATGTTCATAGCAGCATTATTTGTAATAGCCAGAACCTGTAAGCAACCTAGATGCTCTTCAACTGAAAAATGGATGTAGAAAATGTGGTACATTTGCACAATGGAGTACTACTTAGCAGGGGGGAAAAAAACAATGGATTCTTGAAATTCAAAGGCAAAAGTATGGAACTAGAAGAAACCATCCTGAGTGAAGTAGACCATTCACAAAAAGACAAACACAGTATGTACTCACTCATATATGATTTTTAGACACAGAGCAAAGGATTACCAGTGTATAAACCAAGCTGCCAGAAAAGCTAGGAAACAAGGAGGACCTTCAGGGAGACATGCATGCTCCCCTGGAGAAGGGGAAAGGGACAAGATCTCCCAAGAAAATTGGGAGCATTGGAGGAAGGGGAAAGAGAGTTAGGAGGAAGAGGAGGGGAGAGATGGGCATGAGGGAGCAGGAAGATTGAGTCAGGGAAAGAATAGAGGAGAGCAATTAAAGAGATACCTTAATAGAGGGAGCCATTATAGGTTTAAAGAGAAATCTGGCACTAGGGAAATGTCCAGGCATCTACAAGTATAACTCCAATTAAGAATCTAAGCAGTAGTGGAGAGGCTATCTTAAATGTCCTTCCCCTATAATGAGATTGATGACTACCTTATATGCCATCCTAGAGCCTTCATCTAGTAGCTGATGGAAGTAGAAGTAGACACCCACAGCTAAACACTAGCCAAACTCCTGGAATCCAGTTACAGAGAGGGAGGGGTGTTGAGAAAAGGGGTCAAGACCAGGCTGGAGAAACCCACAGAAACTGCTGACCTGAACAAGGGGGAACTCATGGACTCCAGTCTGGGAAACCAGCATAAAGTTGACCCAGATTCCCTGAATGTGTTGTTAGTTAGGAGGACTGGGCAGTCGATGGGGCCTCTGATAGTGGATCAGTGTTTATCCCTAGTGTACAACTGGACTTTGGGAGCCCATTCCACATAGAGGGATACTCTCTCAGCTAGACACAAGTGGGAGGGCCTAGGCCCTGCTCCAAATAATATGACAGACTTTGAAGACTCCCTGTGGAAGGTCTCACCCTCCCTGGGGAGCAGAAAGGGGATGGGATGGAAGTTGTTGTGGGAAAAACAGGGGAGGATGGGAGGGTGCAGAAACTGGGATTGATATGTAAAACAAGATTGTTTCAAATTTAAATAAAAAATTATTTTAAAAGGGGAGGAGAATATAGCACTCATTTTAGTAATTTTCAAAAGCATAAAAACTTCTAAAAAGCCAAAGTATCACTTTTTATTCTATTGTGGACTTTTTTTCTTTTTTAAGAGGTTTAAATAGCATATTGTGCTTTTTGATATTCTGAAACAAAAAGGTATGCTTATTCAGTCATGGAGGTGAATTTAAAGACTGGAGTAGGTGATGAGGGATGTCATAGTAGAGATTATAGATAATTACCTATGATAGTCAAAGCTTAGAGTTAAGTTAGTGTTCAAGATACACAGAGATGTATTTGAGATAGATAAGCATTTATCAAGCCTATCAAAGACCTACAGAATATGGCATTTAAAATGGTTTAGGGTTTTTCTTGACAGGGAGACATAACTGCTCCTGGCAACACCACCAGCGTTAGAAAGGAAAATGGACATTGAAGAAACACATTATGGAGTTTGCTTTCAATATGGCAAGACTAGCCATTTGGACAAGATACTGCTCTTGTCTAGACTGTTTGACTTTATGCTATATAAACTGGACATGCAGGACCCACAGAAAAGTGACTGCTGATTCAAGATGGACATTACTACAGAGTTCCTACTTCATGGAAGAGTCTGCCAGACAGTCTGCAGGATACAGAGAAAAGTGACTGACAAACTGCCAATACAAGAAGACAGTTTAAACTTTCCTGCTTTGCTGAAGAGTCTGCCAGACACACTATGGCCTATTGGCTGAAGATGGAACATTACAGAAGAACTTCAGGTGACTGACCAGGCAGTGAGTTGTCTCTGTCATTTCTAGAGTTTATATATTATCCTTCTGTGGTCTTTGAAGGAGTTGAAGACAGATAGTTATGGTTATAGTTTTCTTTAGTTAGGATTAAAGATAAGTTACATATAGGACTTTAGACTCACAAAGATAGGATAGATAATGGAATATTTTCTTTAAAGCTTGCTGAATATTAATGAACTAAATATTGTTAACTGTGATTCTTACTTTATAACTGTTGTGTGATATATTTTGCTATGCTAAGGTGAAAATCCTTCTTTTTTAGACAGAAAAGAGGAGAGGATGGGAGATGTCATTCTGTAAAAACGTTTCTCTTACTGGTTAATGAATAAAGCACTATTGGCCAATAGGAAAGGAAGATAGGAGGGACTAGGAGACAAGGAGGAAAGAGGAAGTAGTAGGGAGGAGAGAGCATGGAGGGACTGGGGAGTCCAGATGCCAGCCCCACTCCCCGGTAAGATGAGACCACGTGGAAATATTAGATTAATAAAAATGGGTTAATCATTAAGACAGAGCTAGCCAATAAGAAACAAGTAACTGGCCAACAGCATTATATCTAATACAGCGTCTCTCTGTGTATTATTTGGGGCTGGCGCCACAGTGGGTCCAGGCCGGCAGGGAAAATCCTTACTCCTTACAAGTAGGGATATGGTTCAGTGGTAGAATGTTCACTTTGTACACTCACTAAGCCCTGAGTTCAATCCCCAGCCCTATAAGAAGTAAGAGAAACAGTGCTGCTGGTATGACAAGTGCTCAAATTCTAGCACATGCAGACCTGTTGGAGAGGGACAGAGAGTTCAAGATCAGCTTAGACTACATAGCAACTTCATGTCTAATAACAGGGGCAGGAGGAAGAGGAGAGGGAGAAGGAGAAAGAAGCGGAGAGGAGGAGGAAGAGAAAGAAGAGATGAAGGAGGGAGAGGTGGAAGAGGAGGAGAAAAGAAGAGGGAGGGGCACTGTTCTCTGCCACCCACATCCAGGAGGAGTCTCCTACCCCCTGTGCCTCTGGAAGCACCCTCACAGACACTCAGAAGTGAATTTTATTAACCTGCACACTTCTTAGTCTGATAAAGTTGATAGTCAAGATTAAGTATCACATTCTCTTACATGAGTATGGCATAAATTAATTTCTATTTTGAACCATAGTTATTTCTAATTTCATTATACACAGATCACTGCTGGATTTTTTAATTGTTTGAGAATTTCATGTGCATAGATAAAACCACACCCCATTTCCTCCTATTTCTCTCCCACCACACAACTATTTTTCCCTTAAGATTTCATGGGCTCTTTTTTTAAAATCCATGGAGTCCACTTAATACTGCCTATATATGCATGGGTAGCCCTCGGGACTCACATCCCTGAAGGAAACTGCCTCTCCCTCCCTCTACAGCCATCAGTTCTCACTTGCTCCTTAGTAAGTCCATCCCCATCTCTGCTGGGATTCAGGATGGCTTGATCTTGTGTGTTTCTTGTTTGTGTATGCAATCCCAGCCACTTTGAGTTCATGTGCACAATGGGGTTGTCATGTCAAGCAAAAACATTCAGGATGAAGGCATCAGTTCCTCTGGCTCTCACAATTCCCCTGCCTCCTTTTTCACAATGATAACTGAGCCTTGGGTGGAAGGGTTTGGACGTGTCTGTCATTTAAAGCTGACAACCCCACAGTTTCTTAGTCTCTGCACAATCATCGGTTGTGGGGTGTATCACTCACCATCTAGACAAACAGAAACAAGCTTCTCTGATGAGGGCTGCGATGTGGGTAATCTAAGAGTGTAGTGATAAGAACTTAGGAAGCTGTTTATTATGTCAATTTAACAGGAATGAAGCTTGAGTTTCTCTCTTGGCTTATCACCTAACCAGCCATGTGTTTTGGGCCCAGTTAACACAACAGTTACTGCTGTTAGATATTCTTAAAATGTGTAATTTTGCATATTTGTTTGACTTTCACTTATATTTCTAGAGTCCTAGAAATGGAAGTGCTATATTTTTAAAAAATGGTATTTACATTACCATTATTATGTATTAGTCAGTGAAATGTCAGTGACACAAACTGGGAATAAGGATGTCCATTGTCCAAAATGGTGTTTAATCTTTCTCTTCAAATTCTTCTTGTATTAGAAATTTTATATGTATGACTTCTTTTGTTCTTTTTCTTTGCATGTTATGGAAAATAAATATCTTTCCCTATTTGACATTTTTATTTTTTTATTTTGTGAATCGCCTTTAGAACTTTTGCTCTTTATATTTCATGTTATTATTTTATTATTGAACTGCCACAATAGCAGAATCTCTCACCCCTTTCTATGATTATTTTACAAATAATTTTGTTGTTCATTTGCCTTGGAATAATTTGATTTTATAGTTCAGCTCAAAAGTTTCTCTTATACCACTGTGTGTGTGTGCATCTGTGGTGTTCATGTGCACATGTATGAGTTTTCATGTGTATAAGCACACAGTTGTTCAGGTTGCTCATGCACATATTTTCATGTGGAAGCCAGAATTTGGTGTTATGTGTTTGTCAGAATTGCTCTCCACTGTGTTATTAAGGTGAGCTCATTCACCAAACCTTGCGCTCACTAATAGCTAGTTGGTTTGTTCCAGGGATCTCCTGTCTCTACGTCTCAAGTGCTAGAAATACAGACAGCTGCCACTGCGTGAGCAAGTACTTAATCAGTAAACTCTGACTTGTGCCATATGTTCTTTTTCCACTGAAGCAGCTGCCCTGGCTGCATTTTTTAATGTTTTCTCTATTGTTTCTTTTTCATACTTGCTTATATTTTTTTCATTTTTTAGAATTACTTATATTCATACTTACACTTTAGTTTATCACACCTTATTGTTATTTTAATTTTAAATAATTAAAATACTGTGCAGGGGAAAAAATGACCACCAAGGAAATGCAATTTCAGTTGGGGTGTGATTTTATCAGTCATGATTTTCCTGCTCTGTTGCTTCATGGATTGACTTTGTTCCAAGGCACACACACCCAACTCGGATGATACTGAGATGATTTGGGATCTCAAAAACGAAATTCAGAACACTTAGGTTAAAAATGAATTCAGACAGGAAAATCCAAATGCAAAGGAACAAGAATCAGAAGGCACGATGACTCCTGCCAGGATCCCTGCCTACAAGGGAGTCTGAGGCAGGAGCATCATTTGAGCCCAGGAGCTGAGGGTCAGGAGGGAAGCACAAGATGACAATCTAAATAAACAAGCAAACAAATAAATAAACAAAGTAAAAGCACTTTAAGAAGAACCTTCTCTTAGATTAATATGCTGCTAGAAGACGTGGAATAAACTTCATAAATTTTGGGATAAAATAATTTCAATCTAGATTCTTTATCAACAAACTCATATTTAGACAAAGTGAAAGCCTTTTCCTAACACACCAAGAAGGGCTGAGTATTACATGTTTCAACTTTTCAAGGCTGGGTAATGCTGTGTGTGTCCATTTTAACAAACGTTTACAGTGCAGCCGGCCTCTCAGTACAAGCTGAGGCTTCTGAGGGGAGGCTCCATCCCATACAGATAAAAGGTGGACAAGACTTAGCAATGGATGGCCCGATAGAAAAGAATTAAATGATGTTAGGAACTTAAGAATAAGGCATTGCTTCAAACAAGAAACACGAGTGAAGCATGATTTTAATTTTTATGCATTTGTGATAAGGCACAAAGTTGAAGCCATTTAACTTTGATGCTATGAACAGGATCCTTCAACCTGTCCCCAAATGGTAGCAATGAACCTGTAGATGTGAAAATAAGATACTAGCATGTCATTTGAACCACCTTATAGTATTTATGTAGCTATAATAATATAAAATTCATAACTTATCTCCATCTCCAACTTTGTAACATTCCTGTAAGAAGACAAATGCCAGGACTTCACATTGCCAAGCAGTCACAAAGCTGGAAGAAGAAGAAGGAACAGGAGGAGGAGGAGAAGACCTGAAAATTTATAATACCAGTAGATAGAAAACACAGATAAAGAGAAAAGGTTAGAGCAATGGTTGGAATATCCCCATTTTACAAAGTGAGATTTGAGGGTTAGTCTGAAAACTTACTGCAATAATAAAATATAACACATTAAATGTTATGAAAGTATCATGAGTTAAAAAAATAATAAATAAGCACTGACCACTGATATGAATGAGTATATGGGAAAATGGGATAGTATGGTAAAGGAAATCATCGTTTCCATAACTATAGAACAGAGTATTTTATGAATTAAATAAAGCCAGAATATATGGCCAAAGAAAGAACAATAGCAGAATTACAAACTGAAACATGCTGTAGCATTTGGACCAAGATTTAAATTAGTTCTCATGTTCTTATAAGCTCCACTATGTTTTTTGTTTGTTTGTTTGTTTTTGTTATCAGCTCTTTGTAATACTTATACAAAACACAAACCTAAAAATAAATAAAGAAAAACTGTCTGACAAATCTGAATTCTGGGCAAATGTCTGAATACCTTGGTGTTATTTATCGTGTTCTTGCAATCATTGTGAAGAAGAAATCAGAGACCACTTGGGGTAAATCAAGGTTTATATTTAGGTTTATCCAATGCATTCATCCATTTAAAGCACTTTTTCTCATTGCCATAAGCTTTGTCCTTCTTTCTGAATTATTGTCTTCTTTCTTCTCTCTAACCTTGAACATAATTTGAGAGTGAAAGGCTAAAGTCAGCTCTAACTTCCAGGGGTGGAGACCCACTGGCACCACTAACCAAATGGGAGGGTTCTGACTGTTGAGGAAGATGCCCTCATTTCCAGGTCCTCAAACAGTCTGCAAGGAGCCCTATCATTAAGGCCAGTGGGGTTAAATTGAACATACGATTAATAGTCAAGTAGAGGCAAACCCTTGGTGTACACTGTGCTTCTGGTGTGGCTCCGAGTGCTTTGTGAGGCTCACACCATTTCAGGCTTTCCGATTTCTTCATCTGTGACACAAAGGTTCGGTGATAATTTCTGTTGGGAGCAAAATGATGGCGAAAACATCGCGTCAGGAAAATAGCAAGTGAACTCAGCATTATTTTTCTACACTATCCAATTCCTCAACTAACACAAGGAAAGGGAGATTGATTTTCTATGGTTTTTCTCTTTTTGTCATTTGTTATCCATATTGTTACACCTCCTCTTTCCTAGGAGAGTGGGGCAGGGGATGTGGTGTTGCCAAGCAAAGTCAGGATTTAAAAATATCTTGTCTTTCTCCAAGTTCTATAAAAATATCTGCGATCAACTGAGCAACCAATTACTGTACACCCCCAAATGCCTGTTTTCACAGTTATTTTTAGGGGCGAGATTCAGTCACTACACATCCTGTCCACTCAAAACAACAGACAGCCATCGAGGGCAGCTAATGAGTAGGTAGCCAAATGACAATGTCTCCTCACTTCTGACTTTCCTTCCACAGCCCAAGTGGCTGCCTGACCGTCTCCACACTGGCGTCAAACAGTCCCCTACAGTATGCAGACAGCTTAAATTATTACAAGGCAATGTTACAAGTATGGACTCTGGCACAAAATGAAGTAATTACATTCAATTAGTAGTCCCCAAAGTGATGGTCCAACACTGGGGACCTTAGATGTTGCCTTTTTGTTGACTTACAGAAGCCAGGTAATGAGTGAAACTTCAAAGTGCAAGGGCCAAAATAACCGCTTAATTAGTGGAAACGGGATCGGAAAGGATTGCAGGAGAGAGAGAAAACACCCATAATTTTCTTTTGTTGTAAGAGTTTGGAGAAAAAGCTCCATTTCCCCAATAATAACAACAGATAGTGAAATACAGAAATATATGTCTGAAGAAATGTCCACTAGGATGATGTTGGTAGCAGAGGTGTTTCTGAGGGAAGTATTATTTAATGTTTTGCCTTCTCTGCATGCCTAGTGATTTATCTGCTTCTGACTTCTCACTAGAAGCTTAGGAAATAAATTTGAACAATCATAATTTCACCTGTGACTAACAATAAAAGAAGGTTTTAATAGAATACAGTTGGCTGGCCAAAAGAGGCTGTGTTTTATGAATCACATGATGAAATGGCAAACAAGAAAAATCATGATCCTTTACTGCACATGGCCTACCCTTGTGAAAAGAATAGTAATGTGTGAATATAAATATCCTTGTCTGTTTCTGGAAAAGTGGTCAAGATTGTGTTCCTAGGAAAAACAGAAGGTTAGAGGGAAATGATCCACTATTTGTGTGTGTGTATAATATATAATATACATATACATATATATTGTACACACACACACATATATATATATATGGATATATATTGTGTCAAGTTTGTTTCATATTCATGTAAACATATTAAGAGAAATTCTCAAACAATAGTTGAAAATGTGTAAATAATCTAATCATAAAATGTTCTTTCCCCATGTTTGGGTTAGTTGTAATAAATGCCCTTGTGATTTTTGTTAATGCCTCCAAGATCCATAATGATGAAACATTGAGCCATCTGGGCTTTATGAGTAGAGAATGAAGTGCTGATTGGATGAATGGCTTGTGACACTTTCAGAAAGTAAGTATCCAAAGAAATTTGCATAACTTCAATCATTAATTTCTTCTAGATGTTATCCCTAACTCTTATTCTATACAGAAGAGGAAACAATAGTGCTAAATGGGGATACAGTATTGTATCTTTTATGCAATAGGCATTAGTGTAAGTTCCAGTACACATAACTATATGTGGATAACAGTAGAAAAATATTTTCATGCTCTGATCATGATCTCCTTCTCCTCATTTAGAGTCATTTACATAGCTGTCACATCAGAATCTTGAAGACTCCTCTGTTAGTTCTCTGCCCTAAACAAGCACTGTTAAAGCTATATCTTATTAAATGACCCATAAGGTATTTTTAAAGTCAAGTTTTCAAGAGTTTAATCTAATATGATTTACATCTAATATTATTATTTCTCAATAATAATAAAATATCTAACCTCACCCCAAATAAGATATCTATGTCTGAAAAGTGAAGTGCTCAGTTTATGCAACCACTGGTAATTAGGCATAGCTGGTAAAGTGTGTTTTCTAGCCATGCCAAAGTGGGAGGAATGTCTCTAAAGGGAAGCCCTAAGTACCTGCCTACTCTCCATCCATATTCTCCTCCTGCAACAGTTGGGCAATTGGGTAAGTACTTTGGTTAGTGAAAGAATTATGATGCCCTCTCCTCCAGCCTTACTTTTGAACTCAGTGCTTTCCCAGTCTTCTCCAGGAAGTCTGGGGTTTTTGTTTTTTTCCTTATTTGGTTACTTCTTCATTTGAAGACATTTTTAATTATTCTTAAGAATTAGTTTTTAATGTAACTCACTTTATCACAATCAGAGGGGCTGTAATGTATTACTTTTAAGAATAATTGGTAAGCAATTCAAGCTATGTGACTATGTCCTACCAGCATAAAAGCAACACATTAAGAACTTCTTTATAAGAGAAAGGAGGTGGTAAAGGTAAATTAACTATAAAGATGTCTGAAAAATCACAAGGAATCATATCATTGACTATTTACCTAAATAAGCTTTTGTGTATGTAATTGTATTTGTGAATACACATATATAATTTTAATGAACTTTTCTCATCTGGGATGACAATGCTTCCTCCAAGAGCCAAAGATCACCTAACAAAAAACCCAGTACCAGACTTGAGAAGCCCTCTTTGAGTTGTTGGCCAGGGCTGTCCAAGATATTCTCAAAGCATACAGCCTTTTGCCATTGCCCTTGTTTACCCCAGAGGTGGAAGGTAAATCCCTATTGCTAAAGATGTCATTCATTTCAGAAACAGGTTCCAGAAACCCCTGATCTGGGGCTGATATAAATTCCTCATCCATGAGGACTGACTTTCATGGTACCATAAGGCACCATGCAAGTTTACAGAGGACAAAAGTAACTAACCATCCTACCTAACTATGGTGCCTATGAATCACATTTACTACCAGCAAAGCACAATAATCCTAAAGATGCAATAGTGCATGCATACCTTGGAAGTAACCAGCTCTCCAATCTACTCAACAAGAAGGATAGCACAGCTGATACTGGAAACCTAGCTAACTACTCAGTGCTAGTGAAATCATTGGCATTGAAGGAGAATCTACAACCACTATTTTACTAAACCAGTATAACCCCTATTAAGAACCTAAACATTTGTCTTTATAACCATAAATAAGTATCTTCATCCCTCACCAATGAAACTTCTCTTTGCAACAGATGGAAACAACTACAGGAAATTAAAACTACTCAAACTGCCAAGTGGAGCCCATTCCCAGTGGATATAACTATAAAACACTCACATATCAAAGGCAACATTGGAACAACAGGGGACATTGCAGGAGGTGGAAAGACTGTTAAGAGCCAGAGGATCAGAAAGTTTGTTGTGAGATTGTGTTCTCCTAGCAATGTCAGAACCTACACCCATAAAGTCTCACCAATATGAGTGCCAAACCTGGGTTGAACAAGGAAGGACAACAGTAGAAAAGCCAAAGTGTAGGGGAAGCCCTCAAGGTCTCAACTCTCCAAGGAACTACAGGCAACTAAGACATTTTAGAAAGAGTAGAAATTGTGGTGATATATTAGTTATGATTGACTAAAGCTACTGGATATCAAAATGCAAAGCTAGGCACAGCCATAGAGCCAGGCAGTGGCTAAATGAGAGTGAATCCGTCTAAAAGACAAACAGAGCTCACATCTTTAATCCCAGCACTTAGGAAATATAACACGAAGAAGCAAAGGGTCTCATGTGAGATTCAGTTTCCAGACAGAGAAAGCGTCGTTCTCTGAGGTCTTGTGCACACAGGATCACCCATTTCGGTCTGAAGTAGAGGTAACAGCTAGTGGCTTGGCTGCTTCACTTCTCCGTCTTCAACTTGAATCTTGAAACCAAATATCTGTCTGTGGTTTTACATTCTTTGTGTTACAAGGAATATTATTTCCCAGCAAAGAGCCTGCCAATACTAAATGTGCAAACCTGAAAACATGCATGCAAGTAACATTATACAGACTGAACAGGTTATTTGGGAATATATATATATATATATATATATATATATATATATATAATGAAAAAAGTATAAGGAAGGGTATATGAGAAGATTTAAAAGGAGAAATGTTATTACATTATAATCTCAAATCTTTTAAAAATAATTTCTGTATAAAAAATGATTCCTGCCTTATTAATTGTGATAAAACATATAAGCAGTGTCTATGACCAAAAATAGGGGCAAATGGCAGCATATTCATATCACAAAATATTAGAAAGTTATTAAGATGAATTCTGTAAATTATTAAATATGTATGTCATATAACTTCTTCTTTTAAGAATGCCAACCCTAAAACTACTCTAACTGGGTGTTGGTGGTGCATGCCTTTAGTCCCAGCACTTAGGAGGCAGAGCCAGGTAGATCTCCGTGAGTTCAAGGCCAGACTGGTCTACAGAGCTAGTTCTAGGACAGACTCCAAAGCAATACAGAGACCCCCCCCCCTCTCTCAAAAAAATGTATACACAAATTATTGTACATGTTATATAATACAGGGGGGAAAGCTTGGAGAATTTATACCACAATGTTGTGTCTTATCACATGAATTGGTAGAATTTTATCAATCAGTTAGGGGTCCCTTAGCTGCAGATACTAAATTTTCAAATAAAACCGATTTTGACCCATCAATAATGGAGTGGATGCCATAGAAATCCACCCCCTTGTCCAGACAGGTGGCTTCTTCAGAATCACTGATGACCTGGGCTCTGAACCCTAGGATTTCTATCCTTTTTAATGGTTTTAACAAGCATTCCCTTTGCTTTTCTTACACTGACAAATAGTTATTGTATTCTTGGTCTTCTATCTACATTTCTGCAGCCCCTGCCTATTATCACTTACCTGGAGGATGAATACATAGGCTAAGAAACAGGAAAAACCTGGAACAAACCTCTACAAACCACTGTCTCTTGCCTTCATAATATCAAAAAAGGAGGGAGAGATGGAGGGTTGACTCCTGTAGTGGTTTGAATGCTAAACTGTCTCCTACAGGCTCGAGTGTTTGAATGGCTGGTCCCAGATGAAGAAGCTGTTTTGGTAGTCTGTAGAGCCTATAGGAGTAGGAGGTACCCTTGAACAAATTGGTATAGGAGACCGCTTCTTGGACATAACTCCAGGGGCACAGACACTGAAAGAAACAATTAATAAATGGGACCTCTTCAAACTTAGAAGCTTCTGTAAGGCAAAGGACACAGTCGACAAGACCAAACGGCAGCCCACAGACTGGGAAAAGATTTTCACCAATCCTATATCTGACAAAGGGCTGATCTCCAAAATACACAAAGAACTCAAGAAACTAGTCAACAAAACACCAAATAACCCTATTAAAAAATGGGGTACAGAACTGAAGAAAGAATTCTCAATAGAAGAAATCAAAAAGGCTGAAAGACACTTAAGAAAATGCTCCACATCCTTAGCTATCAGGGAAATGCAAATCAAAACAACTTTGAGATACCATCTTACCCCTGCCAGAATGGCTAAAATTAGAAACACCAGTGATGACTTATGTTGGAGAGGATGTGGAGAAAGTGGAACACTCCTCCACTGTTGGTGGGAGTGCACTCATACAGCCATTTTGGAGATCAGTATGGCGGTTCCTCAGGAAAATGGGAATTAGTTTACCACAGGACCCGGCAATCCCCCTCTTAGGCATATACCCAAAGGATTCACATCCATGTAACAAAGACATCTGTTCAACTATGTTCATAGCAGCACTATTTGTAATAGCAAGAACCGGGAAGCAACCTAGATGCCCCTCAATTGAAGAATGGTTAATGAAGATGTGGCACATCTACACAATGGAATACTACTCTGCAGAAAAAAATAATGGTATCTTGAAATTCGCAGGCAAGTGGATGGCACTTGAAGAAACCATCCTGAATGAGGTAACCCAGTCACAAAAAGAGGAACACAGTATGTACTCACTCATATATGGATTTTAGACCTAGAGCAAAGGATCACCATCCTATAATTCACACCACCAGAGGAACTAGGATACAAGGTGTATTCTAAGAGAGTCATATAAAGTCCCTCACAGAACTGGGAAGGGACAAGTCCCCCAGAACTCAGGTGAAGTGGGGGGGGGCAGCGAATGGAGAGAGAAGTAGGAGAAAATGAGGGGGAGGAAAGGAAAACATGTGCGACCAGGATGATTGAGCCTGGTTAGGAATAGAAGATAGGAAAGAGAGAGACAGAGACAGAGAGAGAGAACATAAAAGACGGAGCCAATATTGGTTTGAAGATAAAATTGAACACAAAGAAAGGTCTAGAGAACTACAAGACTGCTCCCAACTAACAATCTCAGCTTCCGTGGAAAGGCTATCACAAATGCCCTTCCGGGAGAATGAGATCAACAACTAACTTCTCCATGGAGCCCTCAACTAATGCCTGTTGAAAACAGGATCAAACACCCATACATAAACACTGAGTCGAACTAGAACCCAGATGCAGATGGAGAGGAAAAGACCATACGGCAGAAACACATAGAGACAGCTTACCTGAACAAGGAGGAGCTAAGGGCCACTAGACTGATAGCTGGGAAGCCAGCATGGGACTGACTCAGGCCCTCCTGAATATGGGTCTCATCCAGAAGGACTAAGCAGTCTAAGGGACCTCAGACAGTGGAGCCAGGATGTATCCCTGGTGCACAAAAGGACTTTGCGAACATATCCCCCATAGAGGGATAACTGCCTTAATCTAGAGACAGGAGAGAAGCCCTAGTCCCTACTTCATGGGACCTGTCAGATCTACATGACCCCAACTGGATGGCATTCCCCTACATATGGAATTGGGGTGGGGGGATGGGAGGGGAAGGTGTTTAGAGTGCATGTGAGAGGGCAGAGAGGGTAAAAGGGAGGGAAGGAGGGAGGGAGGGAAGGGGGAGGGAGGGAGGGAGAGGGAACTGGGATCGACATGTAAAATAATAAATTTAAAAAAATGTTTTGACTCCAAAATTTAAGTTGAAGGACAAGTTACTGGGGAAAAGGATTTCTATTTTTGTTTCCACAGAAAATGAACAGATGTGGATTCCTTCCAGACTAATGTGGTTTGATCACGCCAGACCCCCTGAAACAGAGTACAAGGTGATCCTACATTCAAAACAGCTGGACAAAACAGCCCTACAGACTACAGCCAGGATATCTGAATATTCTTCGAATCCCCCATGACAGCGCCCCTTACCAGCAGAAAGTAGTTTGGAAAGAACGACGCCCAAATTCCCAAATACTGTGTATAAATGTTTGTTTTCATTTAATTGGACTTTGTTATATAAAATTAAATAAAATAATAATAAAAAAAAGGAAGTAAGGCCTGGCTGGAGAAAATGGGATGCTGAGGGTGAGCTTTCAGATTACAGTCACCCACAAACACAGTTTCCATTCCCTAACCACCAAGGGGATATGAACAGTTTCACCACACTCAACCACCTCAGCCTTGAGTTTTTCCTGCTTCTATGACTTCCTCCTCGTGGTGGACTACATTGCTTCAGTGAGCAAAAATAATCCTGACTGCATTAACTTGCTTCTTAGCATATATTTGGTCACAACAATAATGTAAGTAACTAATATACCTCTTCTGGTTAGCAGAGAAAACTGCTATCTCAGAAGTCCTAAGTGGAATTCTCTAGATTCACTGCCTGAATGGAGATAATGTTGTTAGATCCTAAAGCTGAGTCTATTCTAAGCGCTGGCCATGCTTTTTAATTTATCAGTCATGAGATTGGGGTCCAAATTGTTTTGGACCAGGATTTTTCAAAGCTTATTCAGTTAAACAATTGGGAGAGTCTCCAGAGCCCATTTTTAAAATAAAATTAAGTTGATATTTTTGATTCTAGTGGGATTCATGTAATATCAGTAAATATTTTTAGGATTTCTATTTCAATTGCTAATACGGTGAATAATAATGAATATAACACAAAAATACAACATTAAAAGGACTTAGGAAATGGCTCAATGGGTAAAACGTACAAGCATGAAGACTTGAGTTCAAATCCTCAGGACCTACATAAAAGTGATCATGGTTGTGTATGCCTATCACTCCATCACTGAATCTTGCTGGCCACCATCCTATCTCCAGATTCTGTGAGAGACCCTATCTCAAGGAAATAAGGGGAAGTATGCTAAAGCAAGATTTCTCACCTCCTTTACTGGCCTCTGCATAGACATACACTTGAACAAATGCACCCCCACACATACACACAAATGTTTACATATACCACACATATTTCACACATATACTGAAACAAAATAGGGTGGTTTGTTGTTATTGCTGTTTACTTGTTTGTTTTAGAAGCCTGAAAGGCCATTGAGGAGGATCATTCCATAATGGAAATTCACCTCTGGTCCCGAGGAGATGAGACAATCTGATGATCTACTTCAAAGATTATCACATTCCATACTCTTGTTTCCTCCCTTTTGAGTTAATCCAGTTGGGTATGTCAGTCATCTGACCAAGAGGTCACTCCCCAGGAAGGTTAGCTTGGTAAGGAGAAGTGAGGAATAATTATCCCCTTAATGAGATAATCTACTTTTCTTTCCCAGAAGCCCTGCTCTCGGTGCAGTTGCTTGCAGAGTTTCCGTCATGTAACTCTGTGAAGTTTTTCTGAGTCCTAACTTAAATGCTTAAGTTTCTCATTTGCTTTCCTCCTTCACGCTATCCTTTCAACCCCAAATATTCTTGGGTTTGGTGGACTGAACATGTTATGGAGTTCATTTACATTTGAATCGTGCACATCAGTTTTTGTCTTCACATGTGTGTGAGTGTATTATTGTCCTCCATTCTTGAAATCTGTGATTCTGTTTCAAGTTGTTTGCTTATTTCTTAGTAATGCTTTCCTTTTTCCCCTTCCTTGATTCATTTAATCTTTTGCTTCCAGCATTCCTGGTTTTTCCTTCTTCAGTCTCAGTTTCCTTGCTGAATTCATGCTTGGGTTTGTTTGTTTCTCTACTGAATTGCTGACTATTTAATCCATGCTGATAATGTTCTTGAGTAGACTCTGAATTGATTCTCTTACCTTGGTGATTCTTCTTCAGTGTAGGGAGCTGAAACCCTTTCCTGACATCTCAGTCGCCTCATTGTTTTTCTTCTGCACTGAGGAGCTATGAGTTCCTTCCCCTCAGCCCTGACTACCAGGTTCAACTTCGTCTCTAATATTTGGGGAATCATTCTTAAGACTGGGAGAGGGCATAGGTTTATCAGCTTACCCTTGCCTCTATCACTGTTGGTTTCTTGCTCTTGTGCCTCTAAGCAAAACGTTATCATGTTTGGAAGTGGTACTTCTCAAATCCTTGGGTTGGTGTTTAACCAGGCAGAGGTGGGGGTGTGAGAATGTCTTTTTGGGAGGGGCTCCTGAGACTCTAAAAGGAACTACAAAGGGAAAGAGGAGGTCTTAAGGGAGGCATCAGGAGGGAAGAAACAGGCAGAGAACAATAGAACTCATGTGATCTAAAAGCAGAAGGGGGGTGGTAAGGGAAAGGAAGTAGACCATGAGAAGAGTCTCAGGGGACAGGTGGAGAGAGTCCAGAGGAGACTAATAAGAACAAAGTATATACCAAAATGCCAGAGCGAAACCGTTACATGGTATGTTAAGTTTAAACAAACCTTCTAAAGGAAAACTTTGTTCAAATGGTTTCCTTCTGAAAATATAATGAAACTGGGTTTTTTTTCTGAAATTTCTTCTAATAGTTGAATATTGCTTATTAAATAAAGAGCAGACATACTTTTATCATATTAAGTCAATATTCCTAACTGGTAGAATATTTCCTTTACCATTGTTCAGGCAAGACTATGTGAGAAAACTTCGAAGGAAAGATGATTAGAAGCTCTTGGGTTTTCCCCAACAGTAAGGATGAAAATTTAACCTTTGGGAAATGCCATAAAATGTCAGCAAAGCTGTTTTCCTCTCACAAGCAAGTAATCTCATGCAATAAAAATATCTTTACTTTCTAGGATTGAATCACTCTGGGACATATTCTAAAGCCACTGCTTGACTATTTCTTAATATTCTACTACTCAGTTTGTATTTATATTCAGAAGTGTATAGCCTTGTGGTCTGACATTTAGCATCTATCTTTGTCAAGCTAAATTTCAATATTATATGTCATTAAAAGTGTTAGGGTTTTTATTTTTCTTTTCTTTAATTTGGAAAAATTAGATATATGAGTAAGAAAATGTTTCTTTATTTATAAATTTTTATATAGAACAATGAAACATTATTCAAAAATTATCCAATGCTAGCTTCTCTATTCTCACAATACTGTGAGACAAGCACAATTTTACTCCTATTTTACAGATGAAAAAAAAATGTAGGTACAGAGAAATTAAGTGATTTGCCAAATACAATATGGATTGTGAGTGGCAGAATTTGGTAAAACTTGACTCCAGCCATTCTGGTTCCAGCAGCTCTACACTGGCATAATTTAAACCTCAGGGCTTTCGCCATCCTCATTTTTTATACCTTTCCAATTTCTTTCATGATTTCTGGGATTTCCTTTGCAAAGGAAGATCATTTAGTCTGTCAAATCTAATCACTTCTTGTTTTACAAAGCAGTAAAACAGACAGTAAGTGGTGTGGTAAAATATAAAAATCAATTCTCCCTCCTGTCAAAAATATTGACCAACCTGAACTTGGGGACAATCTTCCGTAATGTCAGCACCAAAGAGATTGAGACAGGAGGATCAGGAGTTTGAAGCCAGCTGGTACCTAGCACTTCAGGTAACTCACCTAAGGAAACTGGAGTAGTGAACCAACACAAAACTAGATCAGACCTCGGTAGCCACAGCAATAACATAGGGCGAGACACAGGTGTCAATATACAAACGGTGCATATTCTGTGAGAGAACTGAAGATGAAAGAGGACACACAGTGCTGGGAAGGTAGACATCCACACACAGCGCTGGCCAAGTCTGAGGAGCCTGGGGGAGCCAGCACATGTGCTGCTATCTTGCAAGCATCACAACAGCAATGGAATGTACAGCAGGATGATGCCTGGAGAGTAGAAGGACTAGCAGAGAGCAAAGAGCCAGTGTGACAATAAGACACATGGTGAGGAACGTCATTGGAGGGCTTCTGGAGACCCAGTCACTGTATAGTCATGGTATGAGCAACTTTATCTCAAGGAAATGTGGCATGAAATGGATGGTGTATATGAAGACCACACACTGATTGCTCCATGAGGGGGACTTTATGGTTCTGCCTGTCTAGAAATAAAGAAAGTAGAACTGGCATCAGAACCCTTGAGGAAATTCTAGTTGTCATCCATGTGGCAGAGGAGGAAATTCTGAGAAACGCCTAAAGTCAGATGGAGTCTAGAGGGTACAGTCACTGAGGATGACTCAAAGTTGAGGTGTCAACAGCCGGAAGAACAGAAGTGACATTCTGAGGTAGGGAAGACCAGATGAGGATCACATTTGAAAAGACTTTTGAAATTTTTTATTCATGTTAATTTGTGATGATATATTAATTTGGAATTACTAATCTAGCAAATCACCACAAACTATTTCTTATTAATTTTATTTTTTGAGGACTCTGTATGGGAATACTGCATCTATTTCACTTTCGCTCTCATCCCCCATTCCAACTCTTCCTGTGTTCCTCCCTCTTCCTTCCAAGTTCATGAAGTGTGTGTGTGTGTGTGTGTGTGTGTGTGTGTGTGTGTGTGTAAAACCTACTGAGTCCATTTAGTGTTGCCAATAGACACTTACACCCATGACTGACTACTTGAGATTGTACAACCTATGTAGCAGCTTGTCCCTAGAAGAAATTAATTCCCCTTCTCTCTACAGCCGTTGATTACCTATAGCTCTTCATTTAAGGGTATGACAATGTGGACTCTCCTTTGACCATATTGACATGTCAACTGGTATTGTCATTATACTGGTCTTGTTCAGGCAAGCATATTGTTGAGATTTTGTGGGTGCTTTTTCCCTGTTGTGTGTAAGAAACACAGTCTAGCTGTTATATGTTTGCCCCCTCTTCCCCAGTTTTCCCTAAGCCTTGGGTTTAGGGCTTGCATTACAGGTGTATCACCTGACGCTGAGCACTCCCTCTCTGAGTTTTGACTAGATGTGGATCTCTGTATTAGACTCCTCCCTTGCAAAGGGAAGCTTCTTTGGTGTGGGGTGAAAGATAAACTTACCTGTTGACAAAAGGATAAATATTTATAATATAGCCTTGAAAATACTTTAGGAAAAATGAAAGTTGTGTGTTCCCCTTTAGTGGCTATGATCTCTCCAGCCCTTTATAGTTGTCAGGTTTCCAAGAGTAGGCATGCATGAGTTCCCTCCTATTGAGCAGACCTTCAGTTCAATTAGACAACTGTTGATTGTTCTCAAGACAAAGGTGCTGCTGTTGTAAAAATGCATCTTGCCAGTGCAGTCATTTTTGTGGTTCATAAGCTTTACATCTGGTTAGGACTACCAATTGCTCCTCTCCCTCAGCAGGTTGCACAGCACCTTCTGATACTACAGAAACCCATCCTACATAAGCTTCTGGGTCCGTTCCAGCCCAATTTCTCCAAGTCTTGTGTCTGAAGCATGTGGTAGCTTCAGCAATAGTGTCTCATCTTCAGATTCTGGAATGCAACCAAAGGCAATGGCAATAGCCACTATGGGTTAAAACAGCATAACCAAGGCAACTTACAGAAGAAAGGATTTATTGTTGCTTACTGTCTCAGAGTGTTAGAGCCCATAGTGATGGAGCCACCATGGGGGTGGGCAGCAGCATAGCATCAGGAGCACACAGAAAGGCAGAAACAGAAACTGGGAATGGTGTGAAATTTTTGAAACATCCAAGCCCACCCCAGTGAGATCCTGCCTCCAGTAAAACTGAATCTCTGAGACCTCCCCAAACAGCCACCATCTGAAGACCAAGTGTTCACATGCCTAAGACTGTGGGGGAAATTCATCCAACCACCTGGGTCTCCTACTGTATCACCCCTTTTCTTCTGTCTCTCTCTTCTGTTTTGAAAGCTTATTTAGGGATGGTGATGCCTCCGGAAGTTCCTTTATTGTACAGGATTGTTTTGGCTATCCTGTGTCTTTTATTTTTCCATATAAAATTGAGTATTGTTTTTTAAAGATCTGTGAAGAATTGGACTGAGATTTTGATGGGGATTGCATTGAATCTGTAGATTGCTTTTGGCAAGATTGCTATTTTTACCATGCTAATCCTACCTATCCAAGAGCATGGGATGATACTGTCTTGCCGAGACAGTCAAGAATGACCTCTCAATTTTTAAGGCCAGCTAACCTTAATGAAAGGTAATACATGTGGTAATTTCAGAAATTAGAACATGGATGTTCTGAGAGGACTACTACTCCTTTCAAGGGCAAACCTGGAGACCCCTTTGACTATTCTGTTCACAAATGTAAAAATTATCAGACTCTCAGTGGTAAGAAATACCTGCTTCTATTATAAGTAATAAAAGATGGAACTTTGTAACTTCTGTGCATTATGTACTGCGCCAACTCTCCATTGTTTTCATTTGTCCATTTATCTTGTTTTCTATCTTCATCCTCATAAAACAACTATCAGTTAAGTAATGGGGTCATTTCTCTTTCTCAGATGTGATGCCCAGGGTTAGAAGCCTGTTCCATTCAGTAAGGAGTAAAGCTGGGAGTCATAATCAGATCTGACTGGCATCTCGGTCCATTCTCCTTTTAGTAAAATTCTCTACTTTCTTGACTTATTCCTAGACCTATTGATAGAATTAGTCATAGTGTCATCATTTATTCATCCATTCATTCATTTACTAGGGAGACTGCTTAGTGTTGTATAGCCAACCTCAAAAGGATGACATTAGAAGGAATGGGAGAATGACTCATTCAGGCTCTCCCTTTCAGCCTTTTTCAAGGAAATACTGGAGAAAGAATGAACCTTTGTGTTACAAAGATCCACAGATTACATCAAGTCTGCAGGTTCAATAAAGTGACTTATCACATTGGCATCCAGAAAGTCTGATGGGAAGGCTACCAAGGATGGTTGCATGGATCCCTGGGTGGAGAGGGCATTGGAGCCGAGCAAGGAAAGGCCATAACTGTAGGGAGATAGTTCTGTGGCACTGACCACGCCCATTGGGGGTGGAGCCATGGGCGGAGTGACCTGTGGAAGGAGGTCGGAGGGGGCCAGGAAAGGCTCTCTTTTTCTGGCGTGAGTCGGAAAGGAGAGGATTGGGTTGAATTTCCTGGTGTTCATCTGTCTAGGTTGTAAGTTATTTCTCCCTGAATAAACATCTATTCGGCCTATTTGTTTATCCTGATCCTTATTTACCGCGATACATAACTGAACTCTAGAGAACCTAACTGAAACGGCCATGGTAGCTTAGATGAAGCCCTGGAGTGAAATAGGCAGAGGAAAGGGATCCCAACTACATAGCAATGACACCGTGCCCTAAGGGATGCCAACCCAAAAGATGCCATGACTCACCCATGCAGCACCTTGACAGTAGACTGGTAGCCCATGGCATCATATGTGTATTTATCACCCAAATGATTAAAAATTTGATGTTTTTCTACTTACTTGTCATTGTGTAAATATCAAAATGGATGTTATTTATGATAGGTAGAAAATCCACTTTCCAATGATCAGATTAAGGCCGGGCTATTATTTTATTTGCAGGTCCTTTCTCTACTCAATGTTACACTTCTAAAGTTTTTCTATAGTATTTTCATGTTACATTTTATTGGTCTGATACAGTGGCTTAGGAATTAACTTCAGTTTTAATGATTATACTGTTTATCTATGCATTTATTCTACCATCTTGGTCTGCGACATACTCCAAATTTCCCATAGTGTTGGGAAAATGGTATTCAAGAAACATTTTAATTGAATTGGATTCAAATCAAGAGTTAATGCAAAAAAAAAAAACCCACAAATTTTTGGAGTAAGAAGGCTTTAAGTTTGAGTTTAAGTTTTGATTATTCTTTTATATTTTGTGTGGCCAGAGTACATTATCTCATTTCTCTTAGGCATATTTTCCCATCCATAAAGAGAAATTTTTAAATCTAGATACTTAAAATCAGTTTTTAATTTATTTAAAAATAAAACAAAATGCAAGCTACCCACTGTAGTTCCTATGAGGAATAAATATGACTGCCCATATAATATATGTTAACATATTGTATGTCCTCAATGAGTAGTATCTATTATTAGTGGGAAGCAATTCAAATCTTAACAGTTCTAAAGGTGAACACAAAGCCTTGCATGATATACTATCCAAGTTCACTCCTCTAGAATAAGATTTCAGAAAATGAAGGCACAAATACATACTGGCCTAAAGGAAGGAAGTGAAAATTGATGAATGACCACTACAACTAGGAAATTTATTCCACAGAGGTAATAAAAGCAAGAGGTTTCTTAAAAAGAATAATCAGATCTGGTTTGCATTTCATCAGACTGTGTTATAGAGCAAATCTGTTTTACTGTTTCATTTATGTGACATATGGTGTGACAAGTTATTGAGCTGATAAATTGTTTTCAGTGATTTAATCACAGTGCAATCATTGTACTGTATTTCTGCTCTGCTAATTCCAAACAGACCCAAGCCTTTGTCCAGCTGCTTTTCCGTGTGTGCCGTGCCTGTCAGCCACAGCAATAGGGCTGTCCTCTTCAGACTGTCAGTGTGAGACTCCTGGAGGCAACAGCATGCTTATGTCACAAGGCACATCTGTCACTCTGTGATTTGTGTTTCTCTTCAGGTTAATACTATTTGATGCAGGCACCAGGTCTCCTTCCTGTAAAAACAAGGAGTCAGGAGAGGAGCTTAGAAAGAGGTGCTTCAAAGATCAAAACAGGGCAGTGACAGTGACATGTGGGGTCATGAATTGGGAACGGTGGTGTCAGATCTCTCTTAAATATGGAAACTGTGGTGACTGTGTAGCACAAAGGGAACATAGGGTATCTCCAGTCCCAACAGAAGGCCAGAGTTCAAGGTAGCCACACACACACACACACACACACACACACACACACACACACACGGGGGGGGGGGTTCTGTAAAGAACGTTAATAAAAGACAAACCTTTAAGATGTGAATTCTCAAATAGAGTATAAACTCAGAATTCAAGCACAGCCACATGACTTTCAGGCTAGACAGAAGAAAACATCTGTTCCAAGTACTCTGAATATCTAAACTCTTGGATAGGATACCTAGAAAGGCAGGAGTTAAAGAGTTAAATTCAGGTAGTTTTGAAGTAGATGTTCTTATTCAAAGTCTTTAATACACATCATTATCTAGAAGCCTTAACAAGGTAATGCCACTTCGTTCTTTTACTCATATATACCAGGCAGTCTAGTTTACTTCTCAATGAAAACATGGTAGAACTTTTCACTAGTGAGCTGCACCTCCAATACGCAAATTCATTTTGTTCTCACAATGCTAGAAGACTACAGTCATCAACTCAATGTCCCCAGAGACGCTGACAGTGCACAAGTCAGTATCACTGATTGATGATGGAAGGAGAGTCAAACCCCTGCCTATTTCCGGATGCCTCTTAGCCTATGCCTCTGAAGGCTCTGCAATGGTGTTTAACTTCTTTAATATGGAGGGTTGGAGAAAATCCCTACACAACTTAGGCTCAATTCTCTCAGCCCTCATTTGTATGATTATAATCATCATTCTATTTGCTGAAGAGATTTGTTGTGAAGTTACATGTGGTAAAACATAACATCCTGTAGACTGTTGACTGGCATATAAGGTATGGAATGAAACAATTCAGAGTATGTTTCTTGGACTGTTTGTTTATTTTCTTGACTAGGGAGAGGGGTTGTAGGAGAGTGGGTGTTGATTAAGGATTTTAGCACAAAATAACAGAACATAACTTTATCCTTTTTCATTAGAATTCCGATGATGTATAGTACAGTTTTAACTATTTTAACCCAATGTTCTCTGCTTGTCTTAGTGCCTCCTTTTACACCAACTCCAGGTATATATTACTAAGAGAATGCTTGTTAATTTGTTCTCATCTGGTGGCTGCTATCCAGGCAACAATCATAAGAGGGAAAACTGAAGTTAAAAATTTCCCTTGCTCTTGGATAGAAAGGATCAACACAGTAAAAATGGCAATCTTGCCAAAAGCAATCTGAAGATTCAATGAAATCCCCATCAAAATCCCAGCACAATTTTTCACAGACCTTGAAAGGACATTACTCAACTTTATATGGAAAAACAAAAGACCCAGGATAGCAAAATAGCCATGAACAATAAAGGAACTTTAGGAGGATCACCATCCCTGACTTCAAGCTCTACTATAGAGATAAGGCCTGAAAACAGCTTGGTACTGACACAAAAATAGACACAGAGACCAATGGAATCAAACTGAAAACTCTGATATTAACCCACACACCAATGTACACCTAATTTTTGGGAAAAAAGCTAAAATTATACAATAGGAAAAAAGAAAGCATCTTCAACAAATAGTGCTAGTATATCTAGAAGACTGCTGATGGACCCATATCTATCACATGCACAAAACTTAAGTCCAAATGGATCAAAGACCTCAACATAAATCCAGTCACACTGAACCAAGAACAGAAAGTGTGAGGTACCATTGGACAAATTGGTACAGGAGACAGCTTCCTTAACATAACACCAGTAGCACAGACACTGAGATCGACCTCCTGAAACCAAGAAGCTTATGTAAGGAAAGGGGCAGTCAGCAAGACAAAACAGCAGCCCACAGAGTGGGAAAAGGCCTTCACCAACCCCACATCTAACAGAGGGCTGATCTCCAAACTATACAAAGAACTCAAGAAGCTAGTCACCAAAACACCAAATAATCCAATTAAAAAGTGGGATACAGAACTGAATAGAGAATCCTCAATAAAGGAATCTAAAATGGCTGAAAGACACTTAAGAAAGTGCTCAACATCCTCAGCCATCAGAAAAATGCAAATCAGGGCAACTCTGGGATACCATCTTACTCCTGTCAGAAAGGCTAAAATCAGAAACACCAATGACAGTTTATGCTGGAGAGGATGTGGAGAGAGGGGAAGACTCCTCCACTGCTGGTGGGAGTGCAAACTTGTACAGCCATTTTGGAGAACAGTATGGTGGTTCCTCAGGAAAATGGGAATCAGTCTACCACAAGATCCAACAATTCCACTGTTAAGCATATACCCAAAAGATGCACATTCATACAACAAGGACATCTGTTCAACTATGTTCATAGCAGCAATATTTGTAATAGCTAGAACCAGGAAACAACCTAGATGCCCCTCAACTGAAGAATGGATAAAAAAAAAAATGTGGTACATTTACACAATGGAGTACCACCCAGCAGAAAATACAAAAAAAAAAAAAAAAAACAATGGAATCTTGAAATTCCCAGGTAAATTGATGGGACTTGAAGAAACCATGCTGAGTGAGGTAACCCAGTCACAAAAAGAGGAACATGGTATGTACTCATTCATATATGGATTTCAGACATAGAGCAAAGGATTATCAGCCTATAATTCACACCATCAGAGAAACTAGGATACAAGGAAAGCCCTAAGAGAGACATGCGTGATCCTCCAGAGAAGGAGAAAAGGACAAAATCTCCTGAGCATATTGGTAGCCCATGGCTGGGGGAGGGAGTACAGTGAGTGGAAAGGGAGTTAGGAAAAAGAGAAGGGGAGAAGAGGGGGGGAAGAGCATGAGGGAGCAGAAAGATTGAGTCAGGGGAGGAATAGAGGAGAGCAAGAAAAGAGATACCATAATAGAGGGAGCCATTATAGTTTTAAAGAGAAAACTGGCACTAGGAAAATGTCCAGAGACCTACAAGGATGACCCCAACTAACAATTTGAGCAATAGTGGAGAGGGTACCTTAAATGTCCTTCCCTGATAATGAAATTTATAACTGCCTTATATGCCATCCTAGAGCCTTCATCCAGTAGCTGATAGAAACAGAAGCAGACACCCACAGCTAAACACTAAGTTGAACCCCTAGGATCCAGTTGCAGAGAGGGAGGAGTGATGAGCAAAGAGGTCAAGACCTGGCGGCAGAAATCCACAGAGACAGCTGACCTGAACAAGGGGGAGTTCATGGATCACAGACTGATAGCTGGAAAATCAGCATAGAACCAACCAGACCCCCTGAACATGGGTCTCAGTTAGAAGGCCTAGGCAGTCTATGGGACCTCTGACAGTGGAACCAGGATGTATCCCTGGTGCACAAAAGGACTTTGGGAGCACATTCCCCATGCAGGGATACTCTCTTATCCTAGAGGCACAAGGGAGGGCCTAGGACGAAATGACTTTGACAGATTTTTATGATCCATCTTGGAAGACCTCACCCTCCCTGGGGAGTGGATGGGGAATAGGGGGTGGGGATAGGGAGTCAGAGAAGTCACGAGGGGATGGGAGGGATAGGGAACTGGGATCAATATATAAAATAAGAAAAAAAACTAAAAATTAAAAGAAAACAAACCCACTATGCTTATTCTAGGCAGGGGTTATGCCTGTATAACAAAAACGCATGGGAAATTTAGTATCTGATAAAAAAAATTATAGTATTTATTAATGGAAACATTTTCAATTCCTATAGTTAAGTATAAAATCAGATGAAAATCCTTGCCTTAGATCTCTCTGTTAGTTTTATCTTAAGTACAAACTTCTTCTTCCTGTGGCCCAGTCAACATTTCCTTATCTGGGAATTGAGGTACAGATAACCTAACAAGGAGCACACTTTGAAAAGTTCTCCTGTCAGAATCATTTTCTTTGTGACCGGGAGCACCAGGAACAGGCAGTACAATGTAACGTGAGATCTTACTACAGTTGTATTATGGAAAAGCCTAATTGGCCTCCTGAAACGAGAGTGATGCAATCTTTCTGGTAATTCCATGCTTGTCACTTGAATATATTTTACCAACAAGCTGATAAACTCAGCCACAATTTAAAAAAAAAAATGTTAGACTGTTGTTTATGTTAAGGTAAAAGTTAACTTAAAAAATGTAGTTACTGAACTATTGCTTTCTACCATAACGATGTATACAAACAAGCTAAATTCAATTATCTTTTAATAAACTCTACCAAACTATGTTGTTATTGCATTTAGACCCACTCTTCTGACACTAAATATTAAATGTACAATCCCCACTTGAATTATAACTGCTTTTCTCTTAGAAAGAAAAGAATGTGCAATTTTCTCTTTGAAAAGTGGAAAAAAAGGAAAAGAAAATTTATGAGGTGATTGTAAAATGAAGCAAAAAGGATAATTCATGGGGCGATACGAGCATTGAACTTAATGCACAACCTTGTGCTATGAAGTCCACAGTGAATAGTAAAGGTGAACTACAGATTATCATTGCATTTCTAGTGACAACAGCATCAAACTCATATTAGTGGGTTTTTCTAATCTCATTCAATATCCTGCTGGAATATCTCCGATGTACTGGGTGGTTTTAGATATTAAAATCTCCCCCAAAGAAAAATACAAAATTAAGTGCCAGTGCATTAAAGCCCAAAAGTTATTTAAGAGAAGTACATTTTTGTATTTGATATTGAAAACCTAGCATTTTCACCTGAAAATAATTATGAAACGCATCTCATTAATTTCAATAGTGATTTTCACTATTGTGTGTTGGCAATGAATTAATTAAGAAATTGTTATGATGTTATATACAAAATAAGAGGGATCTAGGAGAGGAGCAATTTAGGCCACCTGAAAGACTCGCAGAAGTTAGTGGTCAACTAATATTTAGGCCATTCATGAAAATTGATAAGTTTCCTAGCAGATCTTACTGGCATGTCAAATAAAGAGGAACAATAAATGCTAACATGCACAGGTAAGGAGACAAATATTCATGATTCTTAAGCTCAAGTTTGTTACATAGATTTTGTCCTGAGCTGGCATGGTGGCATGCACCTGCAATTTCAGCTCTCAAGAAGCAGAGGCAGGAGCATTCCCCCATGAATTCAGGACCAGCTTAGCCTGCATAGTGAGTGTTAGTTCACCCAGAGCTTCAAACAAGACCATTTTTTAAAAAGTGTGATAAATGAAGTAGAGTGAGTGAGCAGAAAGGCTGGTGATAAAGAGCCTGGGATGGCATGCAGAAAGGAAACACTCAGAACCTGAAGCCATTGGGAAAATGGTAGACTTGTAGATTAGAAAGACAGAGTTGGAGAAAGATAGCACTCTAACGAGGAAAAAAATGAACATAATAGCAAGGTAAGAGAAGTATGTGGACCCTGGACAGTGATGTAATAGATCAGGGAAAACAAGTACAGGCCTGGGAGAGGTAGGTGCTCATGCATTGCTCTATTGAGACTTTATAGCATGTAATGAACACATGAGTTTTTTTGTCTTTCTCAAACAGCTTCTAATTATAGACTCCTGGGAAGCAGATTTTCTTTATAATAGCTCTTGTGACTTCATTTTATAGACACACAGGGAGGAGGATCTTGCCTAGTTTCCTTGTTGCTGTTGCTTTGAGACAAAATCTCATGCAGTAAAGCTGGCCTTGAATTCACTGTTGTAACTGACTCTGGTATTGAACTCTTGTTCTTCCTACCTCAACCTCCCCAGTACTGGGGTTACAGTGGTGTAAGCACCACCATGCCTACTGCTTGCTTGTTTTTCTTAATCCTTCATGTTTTTTCTCCGCATGATCTTTCTTCAAGGCCATCTGTCAGTGAAGTGTGGGAGAGTGGTGACATTTGCTACCTGAGTGTGTAATAAGTGTGCAGGTGCATTTTTCTCTTTCTCTTAGCCATTAACTCTCAGGGCAAGATGACTGGCTGTTTTGTTCCTCCATGATAATTAACATTATGAGTCTTTTAGGAGTTCAATTGTCTATATCTGGAAGTTGTAACAAAAACAGTCCCTTCCAGTCTTTTGACAGGGAAAAATTGAATGTTGCTAGCTGTTCCTTGTTCCCCTGCAACTTTCCTTTTCTTCCTGTTTTCCCAGGAATGCTTTTCACACCACAGTCTTTTCTTGAAGACACCTTAACCACTTCATACCAAGAGCCCTCAATGAATGGAGCCCAAAATATGACTTAAGCATCAGTCCATAGTATAACTCAGGAAAATTTAAGTATAATGACCTTAGCATTGAAGAAAAGGTATCTCTGGCATTCTACTTCATCTACTCTTGCCATTCTGGATCCTTTCTTCACACTTTAATAACTCCTAATCTGATCTTTAGTCGACTTTTATGGCAGTTTCCATCACAAGCTGCAACTTGAATGGAATATGAATGGAGAGAAACCCTGTAGGAAAGGAGCAGAAAGGTTTTATGTCGAGATCATAGACCATGGTGTGATATTATTAGGCAGGTAATTAGGTCTGGTGGAGGGGCCCTTGTGGATGAGTTGATGCCTTGTAAAAGGGATTGAAGCATCATCTCATACTCTTACAGTCTCCAAGTATAGTAAAAATTTCTGTGATTTAGAATTCAGCTGACATATAGCACTTTGTCATGGTAATATGATACCCTGCATATCTCTAAAACAAAAGTTTTGGTCTTTATCCTGGTTTCTTCTTTACCTTTGGCTAATGAAGACCATCAAATGATGATATGACTTGTGAAAACCAAGCTCCTAGCTAAATAAAATATATGTTTTATGGTAATGCCTTGCTCTATTGATGACTTCCAGGCACTGGAAAAGGCTACAATCTCTGTATCACATCATTTCACTTTTGGAAAAATACTTTTAAGGTTAAGAATTATCTAAAAACACTACAGATTTTTCTCTGAAACACTGAGTGAGGGGTAGTAACATCTGCCAAGGTAAATTGTACCCCCAAACAAGAATATTGTAAGTAGCAGGACCTTCCAGTTTGGATGTCTAATTCAAGGAACTCTTGAGTGAACCAGTTAGAAATATTCAGTGCTAATGTGGTCCAGGTATTTATTTCTATGGAGAGAGAACACTGGACTACAGGTAGAAATTTTAGTGTAACTATATTTCAAGTTAAGCAGTGTATAATGGTTTCTTATATACAAGTTATTCCCAAGCCCTTCCAGACTAATGTGGTTTGATCACACCAGACCGCCTGAAACATAGTACAAGGTGATCCTACATTCAAAACAGCTGGACAAAACAGCCCTACAGACTACAGCCAGGATATCTGAATCTTCTTCGAATCCCCCATGACAGCACCCCTTACCAGCAGGAAGTAGTTTGGAAAGAACGATGCCCAAATTCCCAAATATTGTGTATAAATGTTTGTTTTCATTTAATTGGACTTTGTTATATAAAATAAAATAATAAAAAAACCCCAGATTTTCTACAGAATTTCAACACTGAACTGTCATTATCTAGTCTTTATATATTTAAAAACAAAAAATTAGTCTTTGTTCTAGATTTTTGTATGTAAAAAGTTGGAGTACTACCCACAGGTCAAATCTAGCACACTGCTTGTTTTATTAATAAAGTTTTATTAAAACAGAAAAAAAAGTAGTTTCCCCAAATTTAATTTTTTTCATAGCATTAGAATTACTATACGAATGAAGGATATAGTCAGATATTTATATGCAACACTATACAGTATATTAAAGAAGGAGGAGGAGAAGGGCTGTCATTATTGTTGAGGGTTGCATTGTGCTCATTCCCCATAAGAAAAAGGCATGGGTCCATACATGATTTCCTAAGGATTGTTTATTACTCCATTAGCACTTCCTTAACAAAATTCCACACAGTGGCTGGCTTTACCACCATTGACTGGGGTTGGGGTTGGTCATCTACATCAAGTGAGGGTAGGTTTCTCCTGAGGATTTGCTCTTTGCCTGGCAGGTGGCTACCATCTTTGAGTGTCTTCATGCAGCAGTCTCCCTATGTGTGTGACTTCTTGTACCCTTTCTTTGTGTGCCCCAGACCCTTCTTGTAAAGACTGCAATCCCAACTGGTAGCTTTATTTTAATTTAATAACCTTAAAAAATCTTATTTTCCGAGGAGCTCTGGGAATTTGGACCTCAACTACGAATTATACAGGGCTCCAAACACCTCATAATAATAGAATATTTCTCTGTGGCAATTCAAAGTACATTAAATTGGAATATGTATTTCTAACTCCTTATCACCAGAAAAGCAGTCAATAGATATGAATTCCAGTCACCACAGAGAGCCTGATTGTTTACTTCTCTGATAGAATGTTCCAGTTTCTTCTTACCTTGCTGAGAGTAGAGCAAAAATTTTACTATAACCCACAACTTCTTCTTGGTTCCTCATCTCTTTAATACATCAGGCCTCACTTTAATATTTGTATATCTGTTGCTTTCTGACATCACTGCCCTTCCTCCTTCTTGTTCTCTTCCTCTGAGCTATCTTCACTTACATATGACTTTCTCTTGGGAACTTCCTGCAAGCTATGTAGTTTGCATTTCTCAACCCTGGTTGTGCCTTTCTATTCCCCTTTGGCATTTGTCACTAGTATATTTTGTTTTTATTTACCATGATGTCTCCTCTCCCACGAGTCTACCTACTAGATTCTGTCGGCTTTATTGATTGATGTTTCCTCCTCATAATACTGCCTGTAAAGTTGCAGATGCCCAATGAACATTTTGACCAAAATGAATGAAAGAACAATGAGGTTAGATTTGGATTCATTTTCTTTCAACTTCTCTTGTTCTCCAGATGAAAGGCAATGTTGAGAGGCAGAAGTGGTCAAAGGTAAAGGTCTTGGGGAGAGAAACAATTAGTAGACTACATTGCCTGTTAATGATTGATCTCAGAAAAATCTTCCAACTAAGCCTCAGGCAAACCCAGTGAAACTGAAAGTTACTGCGATCTTTAAAGGATGATGGATTTAAGTGGGTTAAATAGTTATCAGAGTGCTCAGTACATTGTAATTCTAAACCCAAGCCTGAGCTTGGAGCTGAAACTTGAATTGATTAACCAGGTCAACTCTAGGGAGGGTGCAAGTGGGAACTATCAGGAAAGCCTTCTGATGCCCTAATGCCTGGAAATGGAGAGCCTGTCCTTACAATATCAGGATCAAATTACCTTTTTCTGTTTTCTCTTTCACAGTATAGAGATCATCATTGAAACTAGTAAAATTAGTCTAACTTGTGTAGCTTAATTTGCCTTTCAAGTTGAAAAGCAAATAAAAACAAATCAAAAGATTTTTTCTAATATATATATATATATAGTTTCAATGTCCTTAGTTTCTTAACATTTCCAAAAATTCTTAAAGGGTGTGGCTCTATGAACATAGTTGAACATGCCTAAGAGTGGGATTACCAGGTCCTGCTGTAGACTGATCCTCATTTTCCTGAGGAACTGCCATAATGATCTCCACAATGGCTGTACAAGATTGCACTCCTACCAGCAGTGGAGGAGTGTTCCCCTTTCTCCACATCCTCTCTAGCATTGGAGTTTCTAATTTTAGCCATTCTGACAGAAGTAAGATGGTATCTCAGAGTTGTTTTGATTTGCATTTCCCTGATAGCTAAGGATGTCAAGCACATTCTTAAGTCTCTTTCAGGCATTTTAGATTCCTCTATTGAGAATTCTCTTCAATTCTGTACCCCACTTTTTAATAGGGTTATTTGGTATTTGGGTGACTAGTTTCTTTGTATACTTTGGAGATTAGCCCTGCATCAGATGTGGGGTTGGTGAAGATCTTTTCCCAATCTGTGGGTTGCCATTTGGTCTTATCTATTGTGTCCTTTGCCTTACAGAAGCTACGCAGTCTGAGCAGGTCCCATTTATTAATTGTCGATCTCAGTGTCTGTGCTTCTGGTGTTACCTTCAGGAAGCTGTCTTCTATACCAATTTGTTCAAGGGTACCTCCCACTTTCTCTTCTAAGAGGTTCAGTGTGACTGGATTTATGTTGAGGTGTTTGATCCATTTGGACTTAAGTTCTGTGTATGGCGATAGACATGGGTCTATGTGCAGTCTTCTACACACCATCATCCAGTTGTGCCAGCACCATTTTTTGAAGATTTGTAATAGCAAGAACCTGAAAGCAACCTCGATGCCCCTCAACTGAAGAATGGATAAAGAAGATGTGGCACATTTACACTATGGAATATTACTCTGCGGAAAAAAACAATGTAATCTTGAAATTCACAGCCAAGTGGATGGAACTTGAAAACCCATCCTAAATGGGGTAATCCAGTCACAAAAAGAGGAACATAGTATGTAGTCACTTATATATGGATTTTAGACATAGAGAAAAAAATCACCAGCCTATAATAATTCACACCACCAGAGAAACTAGGATACAAGGAGGAACCTACGAGATTCATGCAAAGTCCCTCACAGAAGGGGAAAGGAACAAGATCTTCTCAGCATATTGGGAGTGGGGGGGGCAGTGAATGGAGAGGGAGTTAGGAGAAAGAGAAGGGGAGGAAAGGAGAACATGTGGAACTAGGAAGATTGAGTCGGGATGAATAGATGACAAGAGAGAGAGAGAGAGAGAGAGAGAGAGAGAGAGAGAGAGAGATACCATACTAGAGGGAGCCACTATAGGTTTGAAGAGAAAATTGACTCTAGAGAAATGTTCAGAGACCTACAAGGATGACCCCAACTAATAATCTGAGCAACAGTGGAAAGACCACCTTAAATAATTTACCCTGATAATGAGATTGATAACTAACTTATATGCCATCATTAGAGCCCTCATCTAGTAGCTGATAGAAACAGAAGCAGACACCCACAGCCAAACACTGAGCCAAACTCCTGGAGGGAAGAGTAATAAGAAAATGGGACCAAGACCAGGCTACAGAAACCCACAGAGACAGCTGACCTGAACAAAGAGGAGCTAATGGGCCCCCAGACTGATAGCTAGGAAACCAGCATTGAACTGACTCAGACCCCCTGAACATAGGTTTCAGTCTAAGGGATGTATCCCTGGTGCACAAAAGGACTTTGGGAGCACATTCCCCATGGAGGGATACTCCTTTAGCCTAGAAGCAGGAAGTAGGGCCTAGTCCCTACTCCAAATGACTTGACAGATTTTGATGATCCCTCATGGAAGGCCCTCCCTGTGGAGTGGGGGAGGGATGGGATGGGAGGAGGCATGGGAGGGAAGGAGAGGGAACTGGGATAGATATGTAAAATATTTAAAACATATATATATATATATGTATATATATGTATATGTATATATAACGTTAAGAAAATAAATAAATATGTTGCTCATAAACCAAATTCTGCAAGCAATGGGATAAAATTCAAACTGAGACATCCTAAAATACATGTAACTATTAAAGGACTGGAGACAGACCTGATATGTAAAAGGAAATAAATATACTCTGTGATAAAACAAACAAACATGAATGGCTGAGTTAGGGTAACATGGCCACATGATCATGAGTGAAAGCCAAATTCTTTTCTTTAACAATGAGTCTTCTTTTTAGAAATGATGGATTCAGTCTTCATGGCACTGAACTCTGATCACTGGGAAGGTGCCATGTTGGTTAATAGTTCCCTGGTAACAATAATTATAGAGTAAGTGGTGTTCTGTGAAGAATCCCCATGACTTCTGGTGACTGGTACATGTGAGGCTGTATCTGATTTTATTACCCAACAAATTACCACAGACAATTTTGAGGAACCAAAACTCACCCAGAACCCTGTCTCTGGGCAATGCCTACAGAATGACCATTCTTCTTAAGTCTTTATATTTCCTGAGGGACTTCTTCCTTTTACTTCTTCCTGAATGAGGAAGTGTTTATAATCTCACCTCTTAAATTAAATTTTAAGGTCTTGCAAACCACAGTAAAGGAAGGAACAGACTCAGCACTAATTTTATAAGCTTCCTATAAGGGAATTCATTGCAACCTGACATTTTTCTTTTTAGAGAGAAGTTGTAAAAGAGTCCTATAAATTGTGAAGGGGGAATAACTTTTTCTCAAAAGGGAAGAGAATGGAAATAAAATGTTAAAATAGCATAGATTAAACGTGACTTGGATCTCCTATAAAATAAAACCAAGCCAAATGGTAGTGAGCATCACTCTGAAGAAAAATCAGCGTGTCTAGCAAAAAATAGAAAAAATACAAAAAAAAAAAAAAAACTAAATTAGTACCTTTACATATATATTCTATACAAATACCTTAATTCAGGATCCAAGAAAATTAAATCTATCAAGACATGGTGTTTTAGATTGAATTTAGTATTCTTCAAAATAATATATTTTTTTTATTTTCATTGTGCATGGTGATAAGTTTCACATGGACATATTCAACTATATCATGTACTTTTGGCATCCATTCTCCTCCCTCCCCCTCTCCCTCATTAGTCCTCCTTACCCAGTTTCATTTAATCTTTTATTTTACACGTGTGTATATGTGAAAATATACACACATGTATGCATATAATTTAGGATCCACATTTAAGAGAAAATCTGGTATTTGTCCTTCTGAGTCTGATTTATTTAACTTAATATGGTAAGCTCTAGTTGTACCCACTATCCTGGGAATGACAATATCTTTCCTTTAATTGTTAAATAAAAATAGATTGGGCATATACAGCAGTTTCTTTATCCATTCATCTGTTGATAGACATCTAGGCTTGTACCCTAAGCTGTCTATTGCAAGCAGCGCTACAACCAACACAGTTGTGTGGCTGTCTTTGTCATAAGAGACTTAGATCTGTTTGAGAATCTAAAGAGCTATGGATTTGTGTGTTAGTTCTATTCAGGGGTTTTCTGAGAAAGCTCTATACTGATTTCCATAGTGTCTAAATGAATTAAATCCCCATCAGCAGTGCATAAGGGATCCCATATTTCCACATCCTCCTCAGCCTTTGTTGTCATTTTGCTTCTTAATGGCGGCCATTCTGACTGAGGTAAAAGGAAAACATAATTTACTTCACTAATGTGAAATGGATCCCATTATTTTTTCTAATTTTTGTTTGAAGTCTTCTCTATCAGTTATCAGAAAACTATGTCAACTTGTTTGCAGCTTCCATTCACTTGGTAAATTATTTTCTGTCCTTTGACTCTCAATCTGGGAGTGTTTTTCAAAGAGAGATAGATGTTAAATCTAGACACAGTCTGTGTCTCCCTATGGAAAAGGTGAGGCCATTTGTCATTATCATAATTATATTTATTGTTGAGAGGTGATACTTACTCCCATGATTTTTATTTATAATTTCTGTGGATGGTTAGATCATTGTTTGTCCTTCACATTTCCCCCTATTCACCTTAGGCATTTGTTGGTTCCCCAAGATGGACATCATAAAGGCTTTCCTAGTTTTCATTTGTTCAGCTATTTCTCTTAAGAATTTTATTCTTTCCTGGTTTCTTCTTGTTGAACTATATCATGTGTCTTTTAGGATTGCCTATGAGAGAGCTGATGCTATTCTAATGTGTTTTCTGTTGTAAACAAGTTGATGTTTTTCCCTTTCAGCTTTTAATATTATTTATTTTGTGTTTTTGACATATTGATTATAATATAGCCTACAGAGGTGCTTCTCCATTATGTCTAATTAAGGTTCTAAATGTCTCTTGCTGTTTGAATGTCGGTTTCCTCGCCAAGATTTGGGGATTTTTATGCTGTAATTTCATTAACTAGATTCTCTTTAGTTCTTAATTCAGCTTCTTGTATCTCAAGGATTCTTAGATTTGGGTTATTGATCATAGCCCAAAGTTCTTAAACACTGTGTCCATGCTTATTTATTATTTGGGAATGTCTTACTATGTTATTTGGTTGTCTCTAAACTCATTCTTTAGACCAGGCTGGCCTCTAACTCACAGAGATCTGCCTGCCTCTGCCTCCCAAGTGTTGGGGTTAATATTTCTTTTCCTTATTAAAATATAAATGAAGTTTTTTTCTTTCTCCTTCAACTTTCATTTGTTTGTATTTCGTTGATTCTACCAGTGATATTTTTGTGTATGGTTCATATTTGAAGTTTTCATTTCCAACATCTCTGATTTCTTTTCAAAACCTCAGTCATCTGCCTGTTGACTTTTTCTTCCATGTTGCTGACATTTTTTAACCAATTTGCTCATCAACTTTGATGCCTTTTTCTTCTGTGTTTCTCAACTTTCCCCTTCACATTGGATTGACTCAATCTGCTTTTCTTTTAAATCTTCTTTCAGTTGAATGATCATTCTTACTAGTAATGTTCTGAAGTCTTCATCTGGCATTTACAAGATAGATGTTTGAGTAGCTTTTGTTTCTTCAAAAAATAGAAACTGGCAGTTATATATACATATATCATGTGACTGTGTGGGTTCTTGTCTTCCCTATGGTTTAGGCTGTTGCATAGTCTGCATTGGACAGGCGCTTCCTGCATCTTGGTGGCTTTTCTTCTTTGGCTATTATTGCCCTCTGACGGCCATATCTAGCTATTCAGTCTTTGAGGCTAGAATGCTGTCTCAGATTCTTCTGCCTGGATAACTAAATTTCTAAATGGGGAAGTTCTCCCACATACCCTAGAAGTGGGAGAGATACCCACAAAAGTCAAGAATCTGTCCTCAAAATCGCAAGACTCATGATGGAGAGAAGCAAATGTTGCTATCACATGTACCCTAGAATTTAACATTTGACAGCCTCTATTTCAGTGGATGGCAAGAGGTTGACCAATCTGTTTGCTTGATGCTCAAAGCCATTGAACCCCAGGGCTATTTTCAGTCAATGTCACTGGAGGAAGACCTGCCTATATGCACTTTTCCATCTGAGTTGAACATCCTGGTGCTTGTCAGTGTTTTTGCCCTCTTGATCTTCAACTTCCTCGGTCCTTTTTTTATTCTCAGATTAGGGAGCACCAGTTTGGCTCATGTCAACCTGAGGATGGTTTGTGATGTTCAGAGTTATTCACTGTGCCTTACATTTTTTTATACTTTTATTTATGCAAGCCATAAAATTTACCATAGATGTGTTAAATTTTTTATTATTTTTAAGACTCCTTCATCTTTTTCTATTTTCCAGTCTTATGTAGAATTATTTTTCCTTCTAGATCACAGTTCCTAACATTCTACCTTCTTCTAATTTCTCTTATAAAAATTGAACACAAACCAGGTGTGGCAGTACATGTCTGTAATCCCAGCACTAGGGAGGCTGAGGTAGGAGGATCATGAGTTGGAGGATAGCCTAGATAAATACTAAGATCCTTACCTAAAGAACAAACAGACAATAACCAAACCTAAACAAACCCATGAGTTAGTTTAATAAATTACTAAATTCTCTCACAAAAACTCTTAACGAAAGGTACAGTTTCATAGATATAACTTGATAATGGTTACTAAAACTAGACAGAATTTAAGATTTTGTGTCTTCTCAGATTTCACTAAACATTATTTTTTTTCTTCCTTAATTTGTTCTTTGAGAATTTTATGCAGTATATTTTTAGCACATTATTTTCTGTCCTCCATTTGCTCCCAGATCATCTACCTCCATACCCACCCAAATCCGTGTTCTTTCTCTCTCTGAAAAAGAAAAGAAAAGAAAAGGAAAGAAAAGAAAAGAAAAGAAAAGAAAAGAAAAGAAAAGAAGAGAAAAGAAAAGAAAAGAAGAGAAAAGAAGAAAGGCATTAAGAAACCTGAAGTCTAATGTGTGTTGACCATCTACTCCAGAGCAGGGAGCCTGACTTGGAATCTGATTGATATACAAAGTATCATTCCATTGAAGAAAACTTATTTTCCCTCAGGAAAAGTTATCATTTGTAAATAGCTTTTTGACCTATTTTTTTCCTTTTCTGCTATGATTTTTGTCTATCTTGAGATTATGGATATTTTTTGTATGTTGTCATATTGTCTGTGAGTTCAATACGTGCATCAGCCCTGTTGTATATGAAAAATGCTGGTTCCTTAAGATCATCTACCACGTCTTACTCCTACAATCTGCCTGTCTTACATAGATCCCTGCGCCTTGAGGAGAGGGGTATAATAAAGACATCCTATCTAGGGCTGAGCATTCCAAGGTCTTTCACTCCATGTTATACAGTTTTGGGTCTCTGTATTATTATCATCTGTTGTAAGAAACTTCTGTGCTAAGAATTGAGTGATGTATTGCTCTGTGGGTATAATGATATGCCATTAGAAGTTATTTTATTGCTATTCTAATTTGGCAGAATAATAGTATTGTTTTCCCTTGAGACTGTGACCCAGTCTCATGTTCTTGCCCTCATTAACAAAGTCAGGTATAAATTAAATCTGATAGAGTGGACCTTAAATCCAGTCCAAAAATGGTTACTCCACTAATATTCATGCCACTATTGATTGTACAGGCAGGAATATCTTGAAGGCATGTTATTATTATAGTTCACAGAGTTTGTAGCTGAGTGGGACTGATTACTTTGATCCATGGGTAACCTATACAGCATGATCTCACACAATGAACTCTAACCAGTAGGGGTGAAGCTTCCAGTTGAATACCAGCTGTATTTCTCTGTTCTGTGCCATAAATACATGTTGTGTTCAGCAATAGGGTCTTAAGGTAAAACTGAAAAGAGTAACTAATAGTATTGTGTTGGTATAATGTTTGAGGGGGGTCAATGGGAACGTAGACCAATGACTCTAAAGATGTAACACATTCCTGGTACTGGAGGTTTTATTTGGTAGCATATGATATCTAGCTGGAGTGTTGACTCCCTAATATATGGTAACTCCATTTAAATTCTTTTACACATTTATATATTTCAGGAAACTTTTGTAGTAGTAGGCTTTCATATGGCTTTCTAGATGGCCTTTACTATTAGTCACTGCTCCCCATAATGCTTCCTCTTCTCTGCCATTCCACTCCCTACCATCTTTAATCCTCCTGTTCTAATTTACCCTTTATCTGTTAATAACAATATGTTCTATATCCTCTTCCTTGGAAGATCCTCTCCCCCTTCCTGGTCACTTACTAGCTACCTAACCTCTGGTATATTCTAAATGAAACACAAAAACCTGAAGCTTAAAAGTTAACATCACATGTATGAGAAAACATACAGTGTTTATTTTTCTGAGTCTTGGTTGTCTCATTCAGAGTAGCTCCATCTAGTTTCCTGCAAATTTCATAATTTTGTCTTTCTTTTTTTTAAATTGTTCATTGTTTATTTGACATTTAATCCTAACTGAGCATCCTGTGTTATCCGTGCTTCTTTAGATGCACCATTCTGAGTGGCTATTTTTCTGATCCCCTGAATCTGGAGTTACAGAGAGTTGTGAGCTGCCATGTAGGTGCTGGGAATTGAACCCAGGTCCTCTGGAAGAAAAGTCAGTCTCTTAACCACTGAGCCATTTCTCCAGCCCCCAATTTTATCTTTCTTAACAGCTGAATAATACTACAATTTGTAAATATACCACATTTTCATTATTCACTCATCAGTTGACAGATATCTTAGATGTAACTAACTTTTTACTATTGTGAAGGGAGCAGCAATAAACATGAGTAAGAAAGTATCTCTGTGGTGAGATGTATGGTCATTTGGGTATAAGCCAGAAGTGGTAAAGCTAGACCTGATAGTAGATCTGTGTCTAGCTTTTTGAGGAACCTCCACACTGCTTTCTATAGTCACTGTACAAGTTTACACTCACACCAGCAATGAATAGTGTCCCCTTTCCCGATACCCTCACCAGTGTCTTCTGTCATTTGTTTTATTGAGCTTGAGCATTCTGATTGAGGTGAGATGAAATCTCAAAGTAGTTTTCATTTGCATCGCCTTGATTGTTAAGCATGTAGAAAAAAATTTTACATGTTTCTCAGTCATTTGTGTTTCATTTTTGAGAACTCCCTGTTTAGTTTTATTCCCAGTTTTTTGAGTTCTTTCCTTAATGTTCAGGTTGTTTTGTTTTTATTTTGTTTTGTTTTGGTTTGGTTTGGTTTGATTTGGCTGTTTGTTTTTTATGTTCTAGATACTAACCCTCTATCAGATGTATAATTGATAAAGACTTTTCTCATTCTCTCTTGCATTTGATCTATCCTCTGCTGAACAGAGGATTTTTAGTTTCATTAGGTCCTATATGTTAATTGTTGGTGTTAATGTCTGCACTATTGTGATCCTATTCAGAATGCCCTTTCTTCTACCTATGAGTTCAAGTGTATTCCCTACTTCTTCATCTATTGGATTCAGGGTGTTGAGTCTTATTTTGAGGTCCTTGATTCATTTGGAGTTGATATTTATACAGGGTGATTTCTGTGTATGCAATTTCCTTTTGCATGCAGCCATATAGTCTTGCTAGTATCATTTGCTGAATAATGTTTTTTTTTCTTCAGTGTGCATTTTTTTTATTCTTTCCAAAAAAATCAGGTTTTCATAGGCAAATGCATTTATGTCCAGGTCTACAATTCTATTCCCTTGATCAATACGTCTGTTTGTTTGTCAGTATCGTGCAATTTTATTATGGGTCTGAAGTACAACTTAAAATCTCGGACAGTGATGCCTCTAGCAGTTCTTTTGTGTTCAATATTGTTTTAGCTACCCTAGGCATTTTGTCTCTTCATATGAAGTTTAATATTATTTTCTAGTTTCTGTGACGAATTGCATTGAAATTTTGACTGGGACTGCAAGCAATCTCTAGGTTGTTTTTGATAGGATGGCCATTTTCACAATACTAATCCTACCAACCTATGCATATGGAAGGTCTTTCCATTTTCTAATGTCTTCTTCAACATCCTTCTTCGGCGTCTTAAAGTTTTTATTATACAAGTCTTTCACTTGCTTGGTTAAAGTTACCCCTGGATATTTTTGAGGCTATTATAAAGATATTGCTTCTCTGATTTCTTTCTTAGTATACTTGTCCTTTGTATATAGGAAATCTAGTGACTTTCATGTGTTGATTTTCATGCTACTTTGCTGAAGATATTTATCAGCAGTAAAAATTTCCTGGTAGAATCACTTGTGTCTTTTATGTCTAAAACCACATCATCTGAAAATAAGGATTATTCAACTTTTTCCTATTTCTATCTCCTTTATTTCCTTCAGTTGTCTTGTTGCTCTTGCTAAGGTTTCAAGTATTATATTGAATAGGTATGGAGACAGCAGGTATAGTGGTCTTGTTCCTGGTATTAGTGGATATGCTTTGAATTTCTCTCCATTTAGATTACTGTTGATTGTAGGTTGATTGTATATTGCCTTTTTTATATTGAGGTATGTCCCTTGTATCTGTAGGGCACTACATTTTGTAAAAGACTTTCTCTGCATCTAAAGAGATGAGCATGTGTTTTCTGTCCCATAGTCTCTTTATGTGATACAGTACAGTTACTGTTTTATGTAGAACCATCCATGCATTTTTGGCATGAAGCCAACTTAGTCATAATCTGTTTGATATGATGTTGAATTTGGTTTTCAGGTACTTTGTTGAGAAATTTTGAATCTGTGCTTATTAGGGATATTAGTCAATTATTTTTGGTTGAGTGTTAATTTTAGTATCAAGGCAATGGCAGTTTTATAAAAAAAATTGAAAGTTTTCCTTCATTTTCTATTTTGCAAAATAATTTGGAAAGTATGGGTTTTCATTCTATTTTGAAAATATGATAGAATTCTATGCTGGATCTGTTAGGCTCTGAAATATATATATATAATTTTACATATCAATCCCATTTCCCTCTCCCTCCCATCCTCCCATGTCCCCCATTGACTCCCCATCCCATCCCTCTTCTGCTCCCCAGAGAGGGTGAGGACTTCCATAAGGCATAATTAAAGTCTGTGACACCATTTGGGGCAAGGCCTAGGACCACCCCTGTGTGCCTAGGCTGAGGCAGTATCCCTCTATGTGGAATGGGCTTCCAAAGTCCATTCGTACACTAAGGATAAATACTGTTCCACAACCAGAGGTCCCATAGACTGCCCAGGTCTCCTAACTGGCACCCATATTCAGGAGGCCTGGTTCAGTCATATGTTGGTTTCCCTAATGTCAATCTGGGATCATTGAGCTCTCCCTTGTTCAGATCAACTGTTTCCCCAGCCTGGTCTTGACATATTTGCTCATCACTCCTCCCTCTCTACAACTGGATTTCAGGAGTTTGGCTTAGTGCTTAACTGTGGGTTCTGCTTCTGCTTCCATCAGCTACTGGATGAAGGCTCTTGGATGGCATATAAGGTAGTCATCATTCTTATTATAGAAGAAGGGCATTTAAGGTATCCTCTCCACTACTGCTTAGATTCTTAGCTGGGGTCATGCTTGGAGATCTTTGAACATTTCCCTAGTGCCAGATTTCTCTTTAAACCTATAATGGCTCCCTTTACTAAGGTATCTCTTTTCTTGCTCTCCTCTATTCTTCCCCTGGCTCAATCTTCCTGGTCCCTCGTGTCCTCCTTCCCCTCCTTTTCTCCCCTTCTCTTTCTCTTAACTCCCTCTCCCCACCCCCCACCCTCCCAATTTTCTCAGAAGATCTTGTCCCTTTCCCCTTCTCCTGGGGACCATGCATGTCTCTCTTATGGTCCTTATTGTTTCCTAGTATCTCTGGAGGTGTGAATTGGAGGCTGCTAAACCTTGCTCTATGTCTAATATCCATATACGAGTGAGTACATGTCATGTTCGTCTTTTTGTGACTGGGTTACCTCACTCAGGATGGTTTCTTCTAGTTGCATCCATTTGCCTTGAATTTCAAGATTGTATTTTTTGTTGTTTTGTTTCTTTGTTTTGTTTTGTTTCTGCTGAGTAGTACTCCATTGTGTAAATGTACCACATTTTCTCCATCCATTCTTCAGTTGAGGAGCATTTAGTTTGCTTTCAGGTTCTGGCTATTACAAATAATGCTGCTATGAACATAGCTGAACAGATGTCCTTGTTGTATGAATGTGCATCTTTTAGATATATGCCTAAGAGTGGAATTGCTGGATCTTGAGGTAAGCTGATTCCCATTTTCCTGAGAAACAACCATGCTTATTTCCAGAGTGACTGTATAAGTTTGCACTCCCACCAACAGTGGAGGAGTGTACCCCTTTTTGCACATCCTCTCTAGCATAAACAAGTTGTTTTGAATTGTACTTCCCTAGTGGCTAAGGATGTTGAGCACCTCCTTAAGTGAGAATTCTCTATTTAGTTCTGTACCCCACTTTTTTACTGGATTATTTGGGGGTTTGGTGACTAGCTTCTTGAGTTCTTTATATATTTTGGAAATCAGCCCTCTGTCAGATGTGGGGTTGGTGAAGATCTTTTCTCATAATGTGGGCTGCTGTTTTGTCTTGTTGACTGTGTCCTTTGCCATACAGACTCTGAACATTTTTTTAAGTGGGGAGTTTTTTGGTGACTGCCTCCATTTCACTAGGGATTAAGAGTCTGACTAAATTATTTCATCTTGATGTAAATTTGGTGTATTGTATATATGAAAATTCCATCCATTCTTTTAGGGTTTCCAGTTTAGTGGAATAAGGGTTTTTCTAAGTATATCTTAATTTCCTTGGTGTCTGTTGTAATGTCTTCATTTCTTCTCTAGTTTTATTAATTTGGATCCTATCTCTCTTTCTTTTTGGTAACTTGGCTTAAGGTTTATCAAATTTGCTGATTCTTTTCAAAGAGCAAATGTTTCATTTTATAGAATCTTTGTGTCCTATTTTATTTGTTTTTAATTCATTTAAACCCTGGATTTGATTATTTCTCTCATATTTTTTAGGATATTGTTTGTTCTTGTTTTTCTAAAGCTTTCAAGGGTATCATTAAGTTATTCATATAATTTTTCTCCAGTTTTTAAAAATGTAAGTACTTGGTGATAGGAACTTTTCTCTTAGAACTGCCTTCATTGTGTCACACAGATTTGGGAATATTAGGTTTTCATTTTCATTGCATTTTAAAATGTCTTTAATTTTTTTTTTTTTGATTTCTGTCCTGACCCAATTTTTTGCAGAAGTTAGTTGTTTTGTTTAGCTTCCATGAATTTACCTATTTTCTGCTATTTCTGTTGTTGATATGCATCTTTAAGCCATGTTGGTCAGATGTGATTTGGGATGTAATTTTACTTTTCCTACGTTTTTTTACTACACATTAAAATCATTTCAATTCATTGTGTAGGATTTTAAAGACTTCACTTTAATTGGAATCCATTGCTGTGGAATCGGTGATTTGTGAAGAGTCAAGTTGCCTTAATTTTTCATGTTCCTTTATTTCTATATTTAAGAATACTGAATTGTTTATTATGTGATTAGGTGATATTTTAATAAGCCATATTATTTAGTTGAAATATTTACAATATTCAGATGAAACTAAGACACCATAGTAATGAAGTATAGTTTCTGAACTAGGGGTTCAGTAATTAGATTCTCAGGCCTTTTGACAGGACACAAGGAGTGATTATCAGTACCAGTCTGCAAGTCCTAACTGTAGAAGCAACCACCACTACTGAGTCAGCCTGTTATGGAAATATAGTATTAGCCAATTTAAAACAGTTGCACCTCAATAACTTTGGGGAAAATAAATTTAAAAAGAATAGTATAGTATGTATTAAGAAATTAGTTATCAAGAGCAGGCAAGGAAGGAAGGACAGACAGCTATGAAGCCTCCATGGGGCTGAACTAGGCCCTCCTTTGTGAATCTTGGTCTATATGAGGGGCCCCTGGCATTAGGACCAGTATTTATCCCTGGTATATAAACTAGCTTGTTAGAGCCCATTTCCTATGAGGAGATACCATGCTCAGCCTTAACTTCAATTTAAGTAAAAGGAGGGACAGAAGGGTGGATCAGTGGGTAAAGGTGCTTGCCACCAACCTTGAGGATACAAGTTCAATCCTTCAACCTACATAATGGAAAAAAGAACTGATAACTTCCACTCATGCACTATGGTATATGTGTGTGCGTGTGTGCACATGTGTGTGCGCGCACACACACACACACACACACACACACACACACGATAGATAGATAGATAGATAGATAGATAGATAGATAGATAGATAGATAGATAGATATTACATAGAAAAACTAGCTTTCCCAGCCAACCAGCCACTGAGCAAACTGATGAATCAAAGAGTAAACCTCAGGTAACCATTGGGCTATCCTTATATATCCAGTAAGCCAAATTTTAGACAAGAAGACTTCAAGCATTCAGGTTCTAGAGGCCACCTGGATATGAAATTGATTTGTAAACAAAATTTAAAAGGCTGTGAACAGGATAATAACTTTTTGAAAATTGGAAGAATTGTATATTTTAAAAGAGGACATGAACTTGAAAGCAGACTAGGAATATTAGAAACAAAGAAAGCCTTTGAAGAGAACATAGGCCTAGTTGTTGCAGATATCATGTGTGTCCCAGCTTTGCCAAGGTGATGACTCCGATGTACCTGTGAATTCTAAGCAACTCATTTTCCTTTTTTAGTTTTCCCTTCCACCTCAGAGCATCAAGTTCCCCTATTTTTAAGACCAGTGTTCTAATCCTGTTCTCTCTTGAAATAACTTATATCCTAGAAGGCTAATTACTGGGATTAGTTCAGACATAAATTAATCAGACTGATTGCAATGCATTTTAGATAAAAGGTTTTTTAGAAAGGGAAAACATTGATCTTATTAGAGTTGCTGATTCTTTATTGGTAAGTTCAAATATGCATTAGTAAATACACGAAATTTAGCAAATATCCGCCATTTTTCAGTTTCATTTTCTACAACTCCAAGTCTGTGATCCACCATACCAACTATCCATCTTTGTCAATAGCTTCTCCAAATAAATAATTTTCTATATGGTATTTCCATTCATCTCATCTCTTGATTTCTTCCATTAAAGTCTAGCCCCAAACCACAAAATATTTCTCTAGAAATCACTGCTCTCATAAAATATTTCTGGGTGTTTCTGCCTTTGCAAAACAACCTATGCAATTCAGCCTTTGTCAACAGACGGCTTGAAATAGTATAGCTGCATCCAACAATGTCAATGTGAGCTCTTTATGTTAAAGGCATTGTTTAGGTATTGAGCCAACACAATTCCCCCAGAAGAAATATGAAGCAAACCCTTTCTTTGAGACTAGATACCAGAATCCTCTGAACAGTCCCTTGCTCTTTGCTATAATACTTTTGCCAAGATCCTCAACTTTTGTTGCTTTTATGTATTTCATGGTACCCAGAATACAATTGTGTGTGTGCACATTAATAAGTAATCAGTAACTGATGATACTGAAATAACAAATATACTTACCTTTCATTATGGAAAAAAGTCAAATGGTGATCGCAAAAGAAGATTCTAAAATTCTCTGTCTTGCCACCTTTGCATGATACCTGAGTCTTATGGGAATAGCCAAACAAGCTAATACTTGGATTTTCTAGTGTGTCTACTTTTACCCTATATTGAAGATATAACTTTTTATACTAGTCCTGAATCTTCCTTTCATAATTGACAAGAAAACAAGGTGAACAGGTTAAGGGACAAAAACAGAAATTATAAGAAGATAATTACATGTTTGACAGCACCAGAACAATTGCTTCAAGCCCTGATATAGTGAGTAGGATGGCATGAATCATGAGGTAAAAAGCAGCTTCAGAATTAAGTGGCTAACCACAGAAAAATGCATGGGATAAACCAATAAGCCCATGCGTGAGGCATAGAATCTGCAAATGCACAACATACATTGTTTTTAAAAAACCACTTACCTGGGAATAACAGATAGCAAGTGCAAAAATGAGACCATGAAATTCTTTTACTCTATGACTACATTAGGAAAGCTAGCAAGGTACTGTGCTACAAATAAGAAAAAGAAATAAAAATGAAATAGTGAGTGATACCATATCAAGATGGACATTCAATTTACAAACCAGAACCAATGTAATTGTCTTGTTCTATTTTAGTAGGCTTTCTTATGTGCTTAATAATATGAAAACAAACAAAACTGCATGTCTTGCCTTCATTTGTTTTTAACCTCTCCTCCCTCCAACCCACCCAATTCTCCCCCGATGCCTGGAGAGAATGTATATTTATTTAACATCATGGTAGTCAGTTTTGTAAGATGCTCAATGAAGAATTTTCTTTTTTATTTACTTTTTCTTATTTTACATATTGATTCCAGTTCCCTCTCCCTCCCTCTCTTCCACCCTCCCTTGCTCCCTGACCACCTTCCCATCCCATTCCACCCCCTGTCTTCTAAATCTGTCAAGTCATTTGGAGTAGGGACTAGGCCCTCCATCCTGCCTCTACATTAAGGGAGTATCCCTCCATGGGGAATGTGCTCCCAAAGTCCTTTTGTGCATCAGGGATACATCCTGGTTCCACTGTCAGAGGTCCCTTAGACTGCCCAGGCTTCTAACTGAGACCCATGTTCAGGGTGTCTGAGTCAGTCAAATACTGGATTCCCAGCTATCAGTCTGGGAGCCCATTAGCTCCTCCTTGTTCGGGTCAGCTGTCTCTGTGGGTTTCTGTAGCCTGGTCTTGTTCTCCCTCTCTGCATCTGGATTCCTAGATGCCCTTCAACTAAAGAATGGATAAAGAAGATGTGGCACATTTGCACAATGGAATACTACTCTGCAGGGAAAAAAAACAATGGAATCTTGAAATTCACAGGCAAATGGATGGAACTTGAAGAAACCATCTTGTAACCCAGTCACATAAAGAGGAACATGGTATGTACTCACTCATATATGGATTTTAGACATAGAGCAAAGGACCACCAGCCTATAATTCATACCGCCAGAGAAACTAGGATACAAGGAGGAACTTAAGAGATTTATACAAGGTCCCTCACAGAAGGGAAAGGAACAAGATCTCCTGAGCATATTGGGAGTGGAGAGGGAGCTAGGAGAAAGAGAAGTAGAAGAGAGGAAACCACATGGGATTAGGAAGATTGAGTCAGAGGAGGAATACACGAGAGACCAAAAAAGTGAGAGAGAAAGACAGATACCATAAAGGAGGGAATCATTATAGGTTTGAAGAGAAAACTGATTCTAATGTCCAGAGATGCACAAGCCTGACCCCAACTAAAAACTTGAGCAACAGTGGAAAGGCTACCATAAATGCCCTTCCCTGATAATGAGATTGATGACTAACTTATCCACCATCATAGAGCCCTCATCTAGTAGCTGATGGAAACTGAAGCAGACACAGCTAAACACTGAGCTGAACTGAAGAATTTTCTATAACAACCATTTCTAGGAAGATAATTAAAGAAGTTCATGCAATGTGATTTGTTGAGTTTCCTTTCGGTTTAATATACAATATCAGATAAATATTACAACTCTAAAGGATTGTAAACATTGAGCATTTTTCAATGTTTTTAAAATTTTGTTTTTTAAACTATGTGTGAGTGCAGGTGTCCACAGAGTCCAGAGACTACATACCCTCCTGTAGTGGGAGTTAGAGGAGGTTGTGAGCCATGTGGTGTAGATGCTGGAATCTGAACTTGGATCCTCTGAAAACAAGTCCTCCTAACCACAGACTCATCTCTACAGTCTCCAGAGCACCAATATTTAATAAGCAGAAGAACACAACTTACTGCCATTGTCAGTTTAGCAGTTGCTACATTAAACATCTCACTACTCAACTTGACGTTTAAAAACCCAAAACCATTTAATGGATGATAGGATTCTTATTTCTTTTTTTTTTATTATTAATACAGTTGAGTCACATTTTCTGCTTTTTTGGTTCATACAACATTCACATTTGTAATAGGCTACATGCAATTTACAAACACTTCTTAAAAGAAAGTTCCAAAGGCTTAGGAAACTATTAAAACTAGTTATATAGCTACATATTGTGAACTCAATATATAAGAAGTATTGTATGCCACAAGAAAAACCTGCGAGTTAGCCAAAAGTCACAGAACAATATTAGTGAGAACTATTAAGTTAATTAAAACTCATCAATAGTCTCATTTTATTATTTATTCACAACAATTTTATTTAGCTCCTTGCTTTATACATAATGAAGATTATAGAAAATAAAAACCAAATATGCAATGGTGTCCAAACCACAGTCTGTTTCTTACATTTGGTTTCACTTGTACCTGCACATCTTAATCGTTTGAATTACAAGAAATTCTCCATTAAAGAATTCACAAGAGAAAAACACCAAAACACCTGTTATTTTTCATGAATGTAAGATTTTGTGTAAAACATATGTTTTATTTTAAATTGATTTATGAAATGTAAATATGGGATATTTACGATTTTATATTGGATAATTTAGAAATCATGACATAGGAAGGATTTTAAACTGACAAGAGCAGATATTGCATTTGATCTTAGCCAAAAGGCTGAGAAATGACGGGAAGGATTTTAAAGTAATGGATTGAGGCAGTAAAACACATTAGTAGCTTTTATATTAAAAAATAATCCATCCATTGCTAATGTATATCTCACTAGTTCATAAGTAGATTATATTATAAAGTTAATAATTTTAAAGCTGCTATATGACAAAGTTGAAAACCCACCCACAAACTTGATATTAGAACTACAATTAATAAACAATAGATTCTTATTAACCATGTAACACTTAGTTCATGAACTTCTCAGTTATTTGATGCAGTGACTCAGAAAATATTGAAAATTTACTTCAAGTAGATTGTTAAATAAAAGAACAATCTTCTGTATGATGGAATTTGTGTGACAGCATATATATGTGTGTGTGTGAGAGAGAGAGAGAGAGAAAGAGAGAGAGAGAGAGGGGATGATAATACTTCAAAATAGTAATCCTTTAGTTTTTTTTATGCTTCTCTTCCTCTTCTTTGAGCATCAATAACACACTCTGCTCATAGCAAGGAAGAAATACATATTCAAAGAAACTGTAAGTCTAAGTTCAAGGCAGAAAAGCCTGAGTTCATATTCTCACAAAGATAATTGTTATAAATTAGCTTATAGTTCCAGAGGGACAGAGTCCATAATGGTGAGAAGGAGTGACTCCAGGCAGATGACAAGAATGGGAAGCTGGCTGGTTACATTCTCTTCCACATCGTGAAAGCAGAGTGAGTGGGAAGAGAAGTAAAGTATAAAACCCTAAAGCCCCACCCCGACTCCCAATGACACACTTCTCCCAGCAAGGTTCCACCTGCTAAAGATTTCACAAACTATTCAACCAGCACCGCCATCTGGGGATCAGGTGTTCAAATACAGGAGCCCATGTGGGACCTTTCATATTTAAACCACCAAATGAAGAAAGATACCTAACTGGAATTTTAGAAATGAAAAGCTTAATAAGCCAAAAAAATAAAACCTTGATAGAAAGACTCACTGATGAAATAGATCAAGTAGAAGACAGACCATCAGCGATTGAGACAAGACAGACAAATTAGAACATTCAGGTATCAACAGACAAAATAATAAGACAATATGAACAGAACAGGACACTTCCATGGAGACAATTAGAAGACAAAATTTATGAATGATGGGATAGAAAAGAATGTCAGAATAAAGATGCACGTAGTATATTCAATAAAGAAATAGCAGAAAATTTCAAAATCTAAAGAAAACTATAACTACCTATATTCAAAATGTATTCAAAACATCAACTGACAAGACCATAAAAGGGCCTCCCATATCATAATTTAGTTAAAACTCTAAACACAGAGGACAAAGAAATTTTCTTGAAAGCTGCAAGATAGAAGCACGAACTCACATATAAAAGCACACCTATCCTCATTAGGGTAATTTCACAGCAGAAACTAAAGCCAGGGAAGAATGGAAAGATGGATTCTGATCTCTGAAAGACAATAGCTGCCAACACTGATTACTGTATCAAGTAAAACTGTCATAATTGAAAAGGAAACAAAAACTTACCACAGTAAAACAAAATAAAGAAAATCATGACTAAGTCAGTACCACAGTATATACTTGAAATTGAAATATGGTAGTTTGAATGAGACTGGCCCCCATAGACTTATATATTTGAATGCTAAGGCATCAAGGAGTAGAACTATTTGAGAATCATTAGGAGGATTAGGTGTGGCTTTGTTGGAATAGATGTGGTCTTGATAGAGGAGGAGTGACACTGGGAATAGGTTTTAAGGCTTCAAAAGCCCTATACCAGGCTCAGTCTCTCTCTTTTCTCTGTCTCTGTCCATCTCTGCCTCTCTCTGTCCTTGTCTGTATCTGTCCCTGTCTCTGTTTCGCTCTCTGCTGCCTGCAGGGCTGGATGTAAAGCTCTCAGCTGCTGCTCTAGCTCTATGCCTGTCTACTTCCTGACATGATGAGCATGGACTAACCGTCTAAAACTGTAAGCAAGCCTCCAGCAAATGCTTTCTTTTACGAGTTCTTGGTCACGGTGTCTCTTCATAGAAATGGAAGAGTGACGGAGATGGGAAACAACAGTAACAATACAAAGAACCAATAAAACAAAGAGTTGGTCTTTTGAAACGATAAATAAGATTGACAAATCCTTAACCAAACTAACCAAAAGAAAGAGAAACCCCTAATTAACAAAATTGGAATTGAAAATAGAGACATTACAGAAGACACTAATGAAATTCAGAAGATCATTAGCACATACTTTAAGACATATATTCTAATAATTTGGAAAACCAAAAAATATGGATTAATTTCTAGATTCATATGATGTAACACAATTATGCCAAGATTAGTTAAACTAGTTCAATATCAATAACTATGAATAATATTTGAAAGAGTGTAGGAGGTTACAGCTGAAGAGCCGGAAGTTTGGGGCTGGAGATCTCACTGGCTTAGCAGTTAAGAGCAATTGCTGCAGTCACAGAGGATTCCAGGTCGTTCACAGCACTCATGGGATGCTTCACAAATATCATTAACTCCAGTCCCAGCAAATCCCAAACTTCTGATATCCTCTGGCACCATGCACGAACATGGTATAACATACATGTTGACAAAATACACGCATAAAATTAATTAAATCTAAAATTTTAATTTAAACTTTTTGTTTAAATTTTAGAGCCATGGAGTAGGGGACTCCATTTTGATTCCTGCAAACCATTAGATGACAGTGATGGCTCAAGACAGCTCTATTGTCCAACTCAAATGCTCTATTGTCCAACTCAAATGGTTAATCAAGGAAATGCAGAGTAGGGGAACTGTACCACCTCTGTTCAAATGTACAGGATGCTTTTAAGTTGGGCATCACTCTTAGCGGTACTCTTCTGACACTAGAGAAAGAAAATGGTAAAATGCTATGTATTATCTCAGCTTATGCTTTTTAAATAACTTCACAGTTTGTCACTGTGATTTATACTATCTTTTCATAAGGACATAATGTTTCTACCAGGTAGAAACCAGAGTGGGGGGGGTTGCGGGTGTGTGTGGGTGTGTTTGCTTATATGACTCGATTCTTTTTCTAGAGAGACCATTCACAACAGTGCAACTCAAGGTTAAATTGAAAAAGTTGAACTTTAGAAATAATTGTGACATCGGGCTGTAGTGAGATGATATTTAGCTAGGATTTCTGAGTACTGTTTTTGCCTAACGTCTGACCCCATGAACTTCCTAAGCCAGGAGACACAAAGAAAAGCACAGAGGAAAACTGCACCCCCTCCCTTCTCTGTGGCTACTCAGCGGCTAATCACCCTCAGTCTGGAGTGCACTGGACCTTCCCCAATTACATGAGCTCAAGAATTATATAAAGCTTTGCTTTCATTAAATCCCCTATTGTTGCCAATAGTTGTTTGCAAGATGAAAGACATGAATTTGTCTAAAAACCTTAATTCCCCTAGGCCTAAATGAGCTGACCAGTTCAACATACCTGTGCTATACTCAGAGACCATGACTTTTCCCTAGGGAGGTTGAGGAAAAGGTAAAGATGAGATCCAAGAAAGTAAATTACATCCATGCACAGGGACTTTTAATACAGAAGGGCCAGGAAACTAGCAAATAGGGTCTAATTACAGCTCTGGGTGCTGGTGCCATCAACATACCAACTCTGTGTGTCAGGCAGTAGACTGGAGGGAGTGAGGAAAGAAATATTCTCCCTCCCGACTTATTTAGTATAACAATATTAACTTTTACCTTTATCTTTGCTGGCCTACTTAATATTGGAGTAATCGGCCAAGTTGAGCCCTTGATGTTGCTGGGAAACTGGAAGACCAAGGAGGTAAATTTATTTGATTCAATTTTAATTACTATAAATTTAAACCTTGAAGCAGTGTGAAATTTTTCATCTGTTATAGTTTTATTGTTTTAGCAGTATTACATTTCACTGCAGTCATGTAGTGCATATGATTGGTTCACACTAAGACAGACATTTTAAAACACCATCAGCCTTCTTAGGGAATTGACAGTGCATTAATGCATTTGGGTCGCTTTTTCTACATTTAAATTTTACAGACACCACAAGTTTTAGTGATGCACGTACAAGGTATATTGTTACTTTAAATGAAATTGTTTGGATAATATTATGAAATTATTTTAGAGTTAAAGCAAACATGTTCAATTTTTGATTTTTTTTCACCATCTTTACTTGCAAGTCTCCATTGCAAAGAGTCATTAGTCTTGTTTGAAGCCTCTGGTTTATGCTACACTATCAATGCTGGACCCTCACAAAGACTCCTCTTGTATATCCTGTTGTAGCTCCATGTCCTGGAGATCCTGCAGCCTTGGGTGTGCAGGACCTGCCCTTCACATGCTCCTGCAGATCACAGATAGGGAGGATGTTGGAGTGGGTCAACTCATAACTCTGGTTCTGGGCCTGGGTAGTTGCAGGGTTGGTCAGTCCACCAGCAATCCCCACCAGAGTGAGCTCTCTGGTGTTCACCCCTTGCAGCTATGAGCAAGTGATGAGGCCAGTTCTCCTACTTCCATGCCCTCTGTGTCCATCAGGGTCAGCTCTACAGTGTTGCCCAGGCAAGGTGCAGGAGTAACTCTCCTGAGTGCAACAGCTGGTGAGGGACCACTGCTCTTATGGCCTCTGGGCCAGCTCTCCCAGCCATCACAGGTGGCAAGGGATCACATCTCTCCCCAACCCACACCAGCACATAGCAGATGAGGGGCCTGGCTGGATCTCTCAGGTTCACATTCTCAGCAATAGGGTCAGCTTTGCTGTGATGCCCAGGCAAGTTGAAGGGTCCACTTTCCCAAGTGCAGCAGCTGGTAAGAGGGAGAGTCAGCTCCCTTACCCACCTCAGGTGGCAGAGGGAAGGGGGGAGGGATCTTTCCCACACTCTCTTCATCACAGGCTAGCTGGGAGGGTGCCCAGCTATCCTGCTTTCACAAACTCAACTCACCAGTACCCAATAAACAGGCCCTGAACTTTACCTGGGCAGCACAGTAGAGTTGGCTGATCTACACAAAGGAAGTTAAGATCCTTTAGATGATCAAATAGAAAATAATTGCCATGTGTATCCTAAATTTAATACATTTTTTTCAGTAGTTCATAGATTAACAAATTTAGTCATGTGAAATTGAGTCACACGTCTAAAAATACTTGACTACTTTCAGTAGCATCTGAGTTTGGACTTGATGAGCTACAAAATGACTTAGGTTCTTGCCCAAAACAACAGAATCAGTTTTCAAAAGATAATTATTACAAAATTTAAGTTACACAACTCACAGTATACTTATAGAAAACAGTGATAAAGCAGGGTGTCTTAGGATTTCTATTGCTGTGAAGAGACCGCAGCAACTCTTATAAAGGAAAACATTTAATTGGGGTGACAGCTTACAGTTTCAGAGGTTCAGTCAGTTGTCATCATGGTAGGGAGGAAGGCAGTATTCAGGCCCACTTGGTGCTGGCTGTCTCTTGATCAGAAGGCAACAGGAAGTGGACTGTGATCCTGAGCAAAGCTAAAGCAAGAAAGACCTCAAAGCCCGCCCCACAGTGACACATTTCCTTCAACAAGGCCACACCTACTTCAACAAGGCCACACCTCCCAATAGCTTATGGGGACCAAATACATTCAAACTACCACATAGGGCTATAGTCAGTAATAGAATGCTTGCCTAGAACAGCACTGATTAAGAATCCCTTGAAAGAATTTCATCAAACTAATAATTTTTGGAGTCACTCTTGAGCTAATACTCTCAAAACACTTGGTTTTAGACAGAAGCTTTACAATTAAAAGAAAATGTGCCATAAATATTTCTTTCTTGGATATTGCCTCCATTTCTCACACTCCTTTAGTATCAGTTAAATGACAAACATTTGTGTATATAGCATCCAAGCATCCATATTAATCTCAAAACACACAATTCCCTTGAGTCTCTGAGTGTTAGTCAAATGAGTAGCTTCTTTATGACTGTCTGTCTAAGAGCCTTAAACCTGAAATCCCTCTAGATAAGATTTCCAAAGAAGAGGAATTCTAGAGCACAAATTTAAAAACTGGCCAAATAGAATATACATACATACATATATACATACATACATACATACATACATACATGGCAAGAACCAACATAGGAAATGCTTATGAAGATTAGCATGCAGAAAAAGACAAAAGTTAGTGGAATTGGAACACTCTGTAAAGCTGGAATGTTACACAACAAATTAAATTTGAAATTGTTCTAAGGATATGTACATGTGGAACCAATAGAAACCCTGCTAGAAAGCATATCTGTTCAATCTTGAATAGACATGGAAATTTTGTGAATTACTTTATATTAGAACTTTAGGCAAGAGAATTCCTTCTGTTACAAGTCAAATGTCCACTTTGCTTTTCCACAAAAATAGTAAAAAATTAATATTTTGTAATAGTTTTCATGTAAATGTTTAAATTACATTTTGATATTTAGAGCAATCACTCCACTTTTTCATTTGTGATCAGAAGCTCATAAGTCTAATATAATATCTCTGGCCTTTTCTCTAGAGACCGAAGACATAATCTTGTGAAAAACCTACCTTTCTAAATATCATCATTCAATTTTCTTTTCATAGAATATGTATAATTGGAATGGAGAGACTATTCAATAAGTAAAGTGCTTGCAATGAAACCATGAGAACCTGTGTTCACCCCCACATTTACAATCCTTGTGCTCCTGTGAAAAAATGGGAGGTGGAGACCAGAGAACCCCTAGACCAGCTAGCCTGACACACACAGAAACAGACAAGGAGATGTCGCCTCAAACAAGGTGGTAGACAAGCACTGACCAAAGCAAAGATGACCCTCTGACTGCCACAAGTATACCACAGCATATGCATGTCCATCCGTACAATCAGAGAGAGACAGAGATCATACACAGATTTTACATATGTATTAAGTTTGTATGTATACATATATAATTTTTCCATATATATGTGGAAGTTCCCTTGTGAAACTGTTGAAAAGATTAAATGAGACAGTATGCCTGATACAGATACAGCTGTGCAGATGCAACTAAAGCACCTTCAACTTGGGCAAAATCAGCTCAATTCCCATGTAAAAGAGGGAGAGATTAACAATCCTATTGGTGCCTCTTTCTCACTTGATAACCCTCCCACAATGGTACCATTAGGGAATATAATTACAGCATTTGAACACAGCTCTTTTCCCAGCCTGCTACTTTAGGAAGAAGCTGGCCATTAAACAAAGTCATAGAGATTTCAGACAGTTCACAGAGGGAAGTAGACTTTAAGAGTTTCCAACACAATTCATTATGAATTAAGTTCATGTTTTAAGTTATCCGATTCACGTGGAAAGACTTCCTCTTCTTCACTGTGCCTTCCAAGTGACAGCCTGTTTCATTTATGCTCACATGGTAACAAAATTTGAAAAAAAAATGTTTTAAAAATTGAAGTTTTGCCTAGCAGTGGTGGTGCATGTCTTTAATCCCAGCACTTGGGAGGCAGACGCAGGTAGATCTCTATGAGGTTGAGGCCAGCCTGGTCAACAAAGCGAGTTCCAGAAAAGCTAGGACTGCTACATAGAGAAACCCTGTCTCAAAAAATAATAATAATAAAGTGTTAAGTTTAGTGTCTTACAAGTCTTGGCTAATTTTACTGTTTCAAAAATACAGTACTAGTTGTATTCCTTATTCAAAAACCCTCAATGATAGCCCAGTGCTTTTTGAACAAAGTACTAAAGACCCCCACAAGTCCATGGACTGACCATCATCCAGGCTTCTCCTTCTCACTCCTATCCAATAGAAGGTTATCATCACAGAGAAACTGGCATGACCACTGTCGTCCAAGTACTTAACTCATTTCAATAGCACTTGACAGTGAAGCACAGCCCCAAACAGCCCCAGCCTGAGTGGATAACTGACAACACCATGCAGTGTGGGCATTATAACCCCAGGGAACCATTAAGAGAGTTCTTTCTAGTTATTAGATGACGTATATCTCCTGATCTACAAGAGTTTGCCCTTTCCCTCTGCATTTTCAGTCTACCCACAAAAAATGAACGATCAACAAATCATTTTGTTCTTTCCACTTAAAATGCTGCTCTAGCTTTTTGTTTTGTTTTGTTTTGTTTTGTTTTGTTTTTTCAAATCCCCATTTGTTGGCAATTCAGAAGTGTCGTTTAATTTAAGGTCAGGAGGCAAATAGTTTTTAATTGCCCTGCAAATATCTACATCCTATGCATCCTGTGATTATGGCAATTACACTTGTCAGTTTCCCACCCCCTGCTGAAGTAACCACAACATTATCAAGAGGAAATCATAAAAAAAAAAAAAAAAACAAAGAGCTTCAGCACACTCATCTGACTGGACTGTAACAGAAGGACAAATGCCATCCTTCAGAAACTCACAGAGCAGGATGAGTCTTTTCCTGCCACTGATGGGCCGCCACTGCAGTGAGACTTAACTATGACCTCGGAAATAACAAGACCATTCTATTACAATGCCACGTCCTGTAAATGCCACAGTTGTGCCTGTAACTGTCCAAAATGTGTGGTCTGCTAAACTCACCCCGGTTCAATAGGAGTTGAGAAGATCACGTTCACAATCACAATAGATTCCATCACTAATGATTCTTGCTTATGAATTGAGTAGAATGGCAGTGATAATGACAATAGTTAATATTGGAGTTCATTAACGAAGGAAACACTCCTGGAATTAATTCTTCCCAGTCGATGATGTCATTTATTGGTTTGTTGGGGGTTTCTATATTTTGTTTGGTTGTTTTATAGCATGTCTGACAGAAACAGAATTGCTTACTCATAAGGAGACAATGCTGGTAATTTGAGCATAAAATTAAACCATATAACTCTGTGCCTAAGATGTCTCCTGGACTTTGCCCTAGTCTCTTGTACTTAGAACAAACTGGACTATGAATCTGGGGACACAAAAAAAGAAAATTTAGAAACAACAACAGCAATGCCAGATTGGTTTAGGAGTGTTGTGTGGTTCTAGCAAAGTCTGTTGTGATCAGTGTTTTTAAGGAACTGTGCATGAAGTCCCCCCAGGAAGCTTTATATCCCTGTCTGTGGGGAACAACGGTGACATCCAGTGCTAATAGACTTGATGAGAAAAGTTCAAATAACACTGAATCATTTCTCAATAAAGGAGCAAGTCTGATGACAAGAGAAGTGTGGTTAAGATACATGTCTTCCCTAATAGCTGCTTAATAGCATAGGTGAGTGATATACACAGATAGAGAGAATAATCAGGTAACACAGCCCAACACAGTACCACACTGGCTTCTGTTTTGTTTCAGCATCACTTCTAAGGAACATTGGCAGGGCACTCGACTCTCAGCACACCCTCACTTTATATCTTTGTCCTGTCTCTTTGGTCTTGCTTCTATGAGATAGTGGTACCCCTTGAACTCTCAGCACTCTGTTAGCTTATCTCTCAGTACCCTCTTATGCTTATCAGTAAAATGGAGTTGGTGATGTCATCCCACTATTTGCACACAAATACCCCAGCCTCAGCATCTTTCATCCTGACAGGAGTTACTGAGAGATGTCACTAAAAAATTAGAGAAGTCCAAACTGCGACTGTGGAAAATTACTGCCTTGTCCTATATTGGGGAAGAATGACTTCTGATGCTACAAAAAATGCAAGCCTTTGTTTGTTTGTCTGTTTTATTTTTAACAGCAAATAACCCCCGTAATGGTTATCATTCTATCATTTACTGGATGTCTGGTACAGGCAGGTATAGCTTACCACTGTTCACATACTGTCTTTAGTTTTAAAACTGCCCACATCAGGCTGGTATTGCCTCTGTTTTATGGGTGAAGAAACTGAACCCTCAAAGAACTCAATAATTCCCTGTGCTCACAAAACTGTTGCATGGCAATTGCAAGATTTAAACCAATCTGTTCTAATACCGTTTTTCCCTTCCTGCAAATAGAGTTCAGAGGGCTAATGTAACCACCTAGCAGAATGGACATGCCCTAAGAGATATTGGGGCCCCTCTTCTTGGCTACCAGACTTTTGGAATGATGAACTTGCTCTAGGAATCTCATGTTAGAAGAAGGAAGAAAGTGAAGTTTGGCGCCAGCCTGAAGAAAAAGTTGTCTAACAGGAGGGCATTTCATGTTGTTCTGACAACTTATCCTGTCACCTTGTAGATGAGGCGGGAGCCACTATGATGGCTGGAGCCACTTCTTAATCAGAAGGTGTGCATTCCTCCTACCTTCTATTTAAGTGTAACCTCATGTCAGGGCCCAAAGATGGACTTGGAATGGGAGTGGGTGACACTATGGCCACACTGAATAATCTCAGTTCTCTGCCTTGCACAATTGCTTGCCTCTTTAATTAGACTTGTAAGGATGGTGGCAAGGTTCAGGTTATGGGGACTTCTGGGGCCCGGTCTGTGAGCCTAACAATGCCAATAACACTAAACCACCTGAATCTAGCATTACTAGACCCTTGGAGACATGAAGCTGGCCCTTACTTACTGGTAAGATGTGTAGTTCTAGAGACAATTTTATATTGTTCAACACATTAGCAGGTGTGCCACAGATGTGCATGGGTTCCCAACTACACTTGACTATCTTTTGACACCAGTGACTGTGTTATTTTCTTGTTCTTTGTCATCAGGTACAGCATAGTTTAGGATATGCATAAAGTATATTTTAAATGGCTAGGTGAATATCATATGGCCCCACCTTCAAATTTAGATCTGTTTTATTTTCTTTAAACTTTATGAAGATTGATGGAATTATATTTTTTACCATGTGTTTTGATGTTTTGCCTGCATATATGTCTGTGTGAGGATGTCAGGTCCCCCTGGAACTGGAGTTACAGACAATTGTGAGTTGCCATACTGGTGCTGGGAATTGAACCCATGAACATCTGGAAGAGGAGCCAGTGTTCTTAACCTCTTAACCACAGAGCCATCTCTCCAGCCTTGGGGGTTGTGTTTTCTAAAAGAAGGAGAAGGAGAAGGAGGAGGAGGAGGAGGAGGAGAAGAAAATCGTGGAATAGTTTCAATTGAATTCTTTACAACCTGGGGCTCTGTGGGAAGCATAGACCAAGTTTTGTAGATTTTTGATTATGTGAACTACCTAATCCAATGACTTGGATGTAGATGATGAATACAAATGGATATTGAAGTCATACCAGATTTCGTTTGCTTATTTTTATGAAATTTAACAAGCAGGGGAAGGATTTTCCTTCTCCAGAAACGGAGAAGGAACTTTACACAGAGTCACCAGGTGCTGTTTTCTCAGATGAACTTGATTTTATGCTCTGAAAGAGTTGGTTTATCTTCTCAAGAAGGGAAGCCTAGATGGTTTCTCCTCAGACTAAAGAAAGTTCCTGGACGCATTCAAAGCACATGTGGGGGAAAGGTTAATATTGACGGAGAGCTGATGTATTGAAGAGCACAGGTCTCAGTCTCATGCCATGAGGAAATGGAGAGAGTTTAATGGAGGCAATCGCTCTCACCCTGAGTGGATCTTGACTCAAAAGATGGAGCAACAGAAGCCACAGTCACACAAAGATTCCACCTAAGCAGTGGCTCCGGGTTTTTGTCTGGAGAACTTGACGGGTCACAGACGTTATTTCCGGAAGAAAATTTTGTTAGAGGAAACTTAAGCAAAATAAAACGAAAAGAAAATCACTGCCCCTGTATATTTGGAGTGAGTCCCAGGAAATGGGGTACCTCTGTTAGCCCAAAAGTTTTTTCCGGCAGAAACTGGTGAGGTATGGGGAAGAAGTTGTCCCAACCATGAGGTGTCTAGATGGCTCTCATTTTCTCTCACATCCTTGGGTATAGTTGTCAGCAGTGGTGCTCCTATGAGAAGGAGAGATAACTAAACCTCTTCTTGGCAAGAACAGAGCTGACGGAACCAAGGATTTTCCCAGCTTTTAGTCAAGAGTGGAATCTGCCAGCTTTCCAGGTCCCTGCCCTAAGACTGTGTGTGCCGTTTCTCTCTCTTGTGTCTGTTGGCATGATGGCTGGGTGAGCAAGAATCCATCTTTTCCTTCCTAAGTAGATGTTTGCCAGGCAAATACACGTAATTTAGGACAAGGAAAACATTTTGTTCTGCTATGAAGTCAGGAAACATGTTTGTTTTGCTGAAAACTGGGCCGAAAGATCAAGAGCAGCATGCATAATCAATAAAAATTCTTACAGTAATTAATAAGTGAATGAATAGATAGGTAGTTTTTTTTTTAAGGATTTTAGCTGAGGGAGTCCAAGGTGGAGTCCAGAAGAGTTAATTCCACCTGTTAACTAACACGTGTCACTATTTAAATTTCAATAAAATTAGAAATTTCCTTCCTCATTAGCTAAGCTTCAAGTGTGTCATAGTCACATCTATCTTATGGCTATCCTAAATCAAACATAAATTAAAATTGTATCTAGCAATATTGGAATGTTATTTTGGACAGCTTTGTTCTAGTGCATAAGATTTAAGGGAAGGAAAGACAAGAATATTTTTAGAGTTTCCTCCCTATTACAGTATCCAGCTTAGCTCAGTAGTAAGAAAACGTTCAGGGCCCTGGAGTTAAAAGGAAATTCTAGAATAAACAGTATGTATTTGGCTGGAGAACATCATCTTTTATGTTTCATAACAGCAATAACTCAAACAAATCCTATGTTCCAAGAATGCTGCAGGTGGGGGATGAGGAGATCCCCCAGAATTGCCCTGGCAGTCTAGTCTCTCGTCAATGGTGTTCTTGTGTTTCTTTTGGAGGACTCTTAGGATTCAGAGCAAATTTTTACATCAAAAACAAGGTGAGGTGTGGAAGAAGGAACTTTTGATATCAAAAGTTGAAGGGAGCAGATATAGTATACAAAACATCAAATTAAAATGTTTTCCCATTCTGAGAATGACAGACATAAAATACACCTTTTTTCCCTGAAGACCCCTGTTTAATAACTGCAATGTATCACAAACTGGTTTCCATGTCATTTCCCTAAATAATCTTCTACAATTTCTTAATGAGGCTATTTTAAATTATCAAAGTATAAACCACATCTAGCTTTTAAACATTTCATTAATTTCAAGTTTTGAATGGCATTTTTATCACAATTAACATACTTACACAAAAATCCACATGTAACCTCCAATTATTATGAAGATGGAGATTCTGCATGGAGTTATCAGCAACTTTTAAGCCTTTTCCAAGCATGTTTCCAGAATTGTCCTCTGCACTCACGTTTGAAGCTGAGTCTGTCTACTGAGTTCTACTAGAAGCAATGCTTTTTCACAAAAGTACTGACCATTAGGCTTTGAGTTCAGTTCCAGTGGCTCAGATATTAGTCCATATGCATGAGAGTTTTATCATGAAAACTCAAATAATGCACTTTAATCTTTAAGCTTCTTGAGTCTAAGTTCCCCAAAAATGATTAGAGGAACAATAACATTGCCTTTATTGTTTGTTTTGGTATACCGTCTACAACAAATGTTAGAAAGTGGTAGATATAGAGAGATCAAAATGGAATATACTTACAATTTCATGTTGGTGGGAGGGACAGAGCATTTTACAAACAGAAGTTTCTTGGTCCCAACAACACAGACAATATGTTTAGCTAGCATCATCTTTGAGTGTCAAATTTATTTTCTACTCCAGAAACCCCAGAGCAAAATAACATATAAGTTAGACACAGAAAGAAAACTAGCATGGGTCACTATTATTTTTAAAGCCCCATTTATATAATGCACATCTCTAATTAATTTACTGGTTTAATATTGTGTTTTAGGTTAGCATAACATACTTTCGCTATAACAATACTGGAATTGTTCAAGCCATGTTTGCTGAGTCCTTAGCTTACCCTTCACCACAGTGTAATCCCCTTCCCTGATGACACCCGCTACAATGACTTAGTGTCCCTTTATCCTGAGGCCCCAGAAGAGAAATGCTTTTGCTTTTTTATTTGTTTTGGGTTTTTTCCCAGCTCACATTTTAGACAGACATAGAAGAAGAAAGTCTGTGAGTCATAAGATAGGCAAGTGCAAAAACTCAAGTATCTATCTTCTCTGTGGTTACTGTGTTTGACCCCAAGTAACTCACCTGTAAAATTAGGACAAACCTTGACAATGCTTTGTAATTTTAACTGTTGTAATAGTGTCTATCCCCAAGAAAATATAAAATATCCATTAATTAAATCAGAAGAGGCCTCTTGAAGCCTACTTTTTATCTATGAATAGTGTGTAGTGATGATTTTCTTTCCCCTGTTCATACAATTATGTTTCGTTGCTTTTGTTTCTTTATAATGGGCTTCACATCACAATATAAATTTGCAGTATCTATCTCTTGTCTTAGATCAAACATTTAAGGCTAGTTTCCCAGGACCACCTGTTTTTGAGACTAAATGATGGAAGATATCCGTCATGTTAAAGATGAGAAATACAGTTGCAGCACTTAACTTTGAACCACAAACAGTAATAATAATTTACTCCAAATCTCCTTCAGTATACACACACAGACACACAGACACACAGACACACAGACACACAGACACACACACACACACACACACACACACACACACACACACACTGTTATTTTCAGATTCCATTCATGGTTGAAAAGATTAAGCCATCCTCCCAAAGCCTTATGAGCAGAGGCAGCAGCAGCTAGCTGGGCTCCTTGAAGCTCTCTGTTGCCAACATCTCCCTTCCCACTGTGGTCAGTGCAGGGGCAGACCAAAAACTCGACTTGCACTATGCTGCTTCTGCTCTGAAAGCCACTCTTGCTGGGTGCTTGATTTCACGTAGCTCTATCAATAGTTCTATTTGCTTGTATTTTGATCTCACATGTGAGATCAGAGGGTAAGATTATAGTTCCCCTGATTGCAAAGCTCCCACAGGATGGAAGAGAACACATTACACAGATCTCTTGTCAAGCCTATCAAGTCAAGTCTATCATGCTGTCTTACCTGGCACTGGCCTGGGTTCATATAGGTTTCTTTAATGACTGTTTCCACTGACTGTATGTTAGTGTATGTGTGTGTCTGGATTTCAGGGATATGTAGAGAGAGATCATAGTTGAAATGTTACCAAAAAAAAAAAAAAGAAAGAAAGAAAGGAAGGAAGAAAGAAAGAAAAAACAGCAAGGCATGTTTACAGGGGCTACTGTGTTCTGCTTCTTCCATTTACAAGAGCAAAATCCAAAACACAAAGAGTCCAACTAGAGGAGAGCCTTATTCTCTATTACAGTGAGGAGTGTGGTGCTGAAAGCCTAGGGATCCAGCACATTGTTTTCTTGGAGCATTAGCATGCATCCTTCCCTGCATGGAATGCTTGTGAAGCTCTGTCAGTCTCATTTAAAAATGCTTCTGAGGAGGGCTCCAAGCTGTCTGCTCTGAAATGGAAGCTTACTGTTCCTATTTGTAAACTGTCAGCATGAGGCAGGAACTAACCATCAGTAAGATTTGCTCCTCCGAAAATGTGAAGTGATTGGAAGCCTACAAACATTTAGCAGTCTAACTCCTTTCATTCCTTCCAATTCTTTCCCTCTTTTGTGCCTCTTATGAAGAGAGCGTAGCATCCTCTTGGGGCTATTCCTCCTTTATGTGATTGACTTTTTATTCTCAGATGACATATTTAACTGCTGTGTTTGCAGAATCAGCTCTTGAATGCAGGTTCGAATAAAACCAAATAGCACTGGGGGGAAAAAGTGTTTCCCCCTGCTCTTAGAAGTTGTCACGGTATTTGAAATGAATACCTTCTGGGGTTTCCTCACATTTCAATACACAAAGGCACCAAAGATGAACTCAATGCAATATTAAACAAGGATCAGATATAATGATTTGGTATCTCCACTTCATGTGTGGTCTCCTCAGTATTTACAAATGCGGGATGGCTTTCCTAGTCACTCATGTTGCAGTCTCCTAGAAGCACTCATTTAAAGACACTGTGCCCACAGAGTAGGGAGCAAACACTAAGCAATGTACTTTAGAAGAGAGAGAAAAACCTCTAGGAAGCTCAATCTTGGTAATTACAGGGCCACACTGAAGCTTGGATCCACAGGCTTCTCTTGACTCACTCCAAATGTTTACTTGCCAAATATGTGTGTCGGTGAAAATCCACATTTAGGAAGTATGGTCTTAGAGTTGCTCAAACCTCACAGTCCCCTTCTAGTCCACAACCAAATGCAGAGCTAACTCCATTGGAGCATGGCTCAGGGACAGAGCTGAGAAACTGGGTGAGCAGCACAGGAAAATCGACTGAGTTGTGTTTGCATTGCAAGAAGTTTTAGCAACAGCCCTCCAGCAAGAGACACATTTCAATGTAATGTCAGCTTGCTATGACTATACTGTTTTCCAGAATAAAAGATGCATAATTACCTATTGTCCATGCATTTGTTACAGATCTCCCATTGCCTTTCTAACCTTTCGTTGCTGTCTCACCAATCACCTGCAAGTCCAATCTAAAATTGATAGTATTTCAGCGTGCGTTTGTAGAAGATACAAATACTGACTTCTTTCAGATGCAAAACTCAGCAAATACAGTACAGGTATTTGCTAAATAAATGAATTAATTGAAACATGGATAGAAATCAATGAGATAGCTCAGTGGGTAAAAGTACTTTGGGCTCAGCTTGAGGAGTTGAATACGGATGATATTCAGTTTATTTATTTAATATATGGTTTATATGTGTTACTGGAGCTGTGGGTCAAAGCCTTGGTCCCAATGATACTAACAAAATAGATTTATTCCTCAAGATGCCAGTTAAAGAAACAGGGAATTGTGGAAAGCAGAGAAAGGAAATTATTTCAACGTGGTCACATTTGAGAAAGAACAAAATGAGATCTAATGGCTCTCCAAGTCTACTGTTGGGATCCTGACATGAAACCGCAGTTTAAATAGAGGGCAAGTGATCTGTAGAATCAAAAAGCCCTGAGCTCACCTCTTACTGACTCATCGTTTTCTTGGTCCCTTGCTCCTGTCTGTCCTGCAAATTGTCAGCACTGTGAGAAATTGCTTCCAGAGAAAAGACTTTGCCCTCTGTGACTGGCATCAGGGTTCCAATCTGTCTCTCCTTGCTGCCTGCATGAGAGCTCTGGGAAATTTCCAATTCCTGGGGGTCTATTGTCTCAGTAGCCTGACCACCAAAGGGAGGGGCCCGGGTGTCTTTCTTTAGTCTGCATTCACTCCTGTCAGGATGGTCACAGTTCCTGTTTTTATACCTCAATCGTGAGGAATTTGCCTTGAAATTTACCTGTGTCTGAGACAAATATTATAAACAGAAGACATTCAGTTAGTGTGAGAAAACCATATGTAAGAACATTTTCTTCATCACCTTTGACTTTAGCTATCTTTGGAAGGGTTGACACAAGTCAGAGAATATATTACTGTGAAGCAGATGTTGGCCTTGAGCCCACCTGGCTCCTGCTTTAACCTCCAATGCTACAATTATAGACAAGTACTCCTATGTCCAATGTGACTTGGTTCTGATTCCAACAATTATCTTGCTTGTCTATATACAGATTTGTCTACAGAAATGTGGTTTAAATGAAAAATGCCCCCATTAACAGGTCATGGTGGCACGTCTTTAATCCCAGCACTTGGGAGGCAAGCAAAACTCTTTGAATTTGAGGACAGCCTGATCTACACAGGGATTTCCAGGACAGCTAGGGCTATATAGAGAGATATTGTCTCAAAGTAAGCAGAAGAAGGAGAAGGAGGAGGGAGGGATGTGGGGATGGAGGGATGGAGGGAGGGAGGGAGGGAGGGAGGGAGGGAGGGAGGGAGGGAGGGAGGGAGGCTCTCAGTTGATTGTGCTGTTCCGAGCGGTTATAGAACATTTAGGAAGGAGGGCCTTATGAAGTATGTTGCTCAGGGCAAGATATAAGAGTTTACAGCCTCACCCCCACTTCCAGTTTGCACACTTTGCTTTCTGTGTATTTATCTTCATTCTGCTCCCTGTGTGCAAAGCAATCCATTACACTCATCTTCCTGCTCTCACTGATTGCCATATGTCCCATCATTATGGACTCTTCTTCTAGAACAATAAACCAAAATAAACTCCTCATTCCCTAGAAAGTTTGTGTTGGGAATGTTATCCCATCAGTAGAAAGGCAACTAGCATAAAACCCAGATCTGTAAATGTTATCTGTTGACATTTGCAGAAGCTTAACTTTAAAGAACCCAAACACCATCTTTCTTGAGCCACTAGGACACCACCTTGAGTACAAACAGTATCAAATTTGAAAACTGTCTGTGGTAGGTCTGATTGAAAAGTCACTCCTTTGTTATCTTTTAGTTTCCTAAAATTGGCCACAAAGTGTTCTATTTGTACTAACTCATTGACATCTGTCACATACAGCTCTGAAGTGGGCTCAGGTGTCATCTCAGCAACGAAGGATTGTTGAGACCAAATCACCAGATAGCCATTCAGTTATGCTTTCAATTTCAGGTTAGCCCATGAAGATCATGGTGGGGAGCATGGGGTGAGGAGGGAGGAGAAGGAAAGGGAGAGGGAGGCTAGAGGCCTGGCCAGGGCTTTTGAAACCTCAAAGTCTACCCCAACTGGTACACTTCCTTCAGTAAAATCACACATCCCAATCCTTCCCAAACAGTTCTACTAACTGGAGACCAAGCATTCAAACATGAGTCTATGGGGTCATTCTTACTCAAACCACCACAATGTTTATATCCTTAACAAAGAAATACAGATAAAATCTTAATTTTTAATCCTCTTTTAAGAATGTCCCCATCCCCCACACTAGGTTAAAAAAAAAAAGTTGATGACTTTGTTTTACCTCCGAGTATTGACGTAGCCTCTGTGGTTTATAGGCATCTTAGAAATCCAAGGCACAGAATCTAACTGGAGAAACAAGACATGGCTCTAATGCTGTCTACTAACTTTTAGATGAATACCCCCAATGTTATAGTTGTTACTGAGCCATGCAGAGGGAAATCCACTAACTGGGGCTCACAACAGTAACTCTTTTGGCTTTTGTGAATTTATGTTAAAACTAGTTACTACACAGGTTTATTCAGTAAAGAATCCTAAAGTATCAGCTAAGGCAAGTGATGATTAATCTTGTCAGTCTGATGGGATTCGGAATAGTGTGGAGGTATGAATGAAATGCCCCCTGTAGACTCAGGCACTGGAACCCTTCCCTCCCCTACACCCCCCATTGGAGCTTTTTTTAGGGAAGTTTAAAAGATGTGCTCTTGTTGGAGGAAGTGTCTTGCTGGGAATGGGCTTTGAGAGTATGTGGTCTCCCCCCACTTCCAGTTTTCCCTTTCTGCTTCATGGTTGAGCCTTTTGCTCAACATCATGCCTCTGCTTGTCTCCTTGTCATGACGGACTCTTTCTTCATTGCTGTCAGAATGGTTCCATTGTCTTACTTACAGAAGCATCAAAATAAATTTTAAAAACTGGCAACAATAATAGTGAATAGAGGCAATGGTTATTAGCCTACTTGTCCCTTGGGCTCTGTGCTTGTCTCCTTGACCCTTTCTTTTTTTAGTCACCTTGGAACCTAAGAACAACAGGACTGATAGATAAACATCTTTATGACAGGGGACTCTAAGCCCAAAGAACTGGTGAGCCTGAAGACTATATACACACACACAGAGGCAGTTATCAATGAGGGTGAAGCCACATACACAACAAGCAGATACATCCATTTTAGGAAAACCAAATGCTCCCCTCTGGTGGTGACAATGTTAACTTCTTTGGGATCACCTTAGGGAACCAAAACTGAGACACTGAGACAGTGATCAACCACACCACACCTTGATGAGAACTACTTAGTTATGCCTACTCCTCTTGCCTCCATTTTTCTCTACTTAAATTTCAAAATCTGTGTCAGTATCTGGGGTCACAGGATTTCTCCATTTATTCTCTCATCCAATGTGTCCTCCTTAAATAAACCTCTTCTCGTTGCCTTTCACCATTAGTCATCTCTTTACTTCGTGTACTGGGATTGCCTAGCCTAGCTTGTTGTGATTGCCAGAGCAGGGACATTGGCTCTAAAAACACTAGTAAAAACTTTAGTAAGCTGAGCAAGAGAAAAAGTCCTCACAGCATCAGTCACCAACAGCCTTTTCTGTCGAAAAGAAGGAGTGTTCTCATGTGGATGCTAGAAACAGTTTTCTTCCAGGGACATTTTTTAGATCTTTCCACTTTGACCATCATCTGCTGTATTCTATCACTGCTTGGTGAAGCAGAGAAAAGTGTTAAGTTCCCAGGAAAAATTCCCTTCAAGGGAAACTCTCTGATTGTCTTTCCAGTGGTGCATGTTGGCTTTCTTCTTACTTCTTGTTGTTTGAGCTCTTAGACAACTCTGAGTTTGTGCCATGTGCCATTGACAGAAATTCTGGAACTTTGTAACTGGATTTTTGCTACTTTGTTGTTTGAGATTTTTTTAAACTATCTGGGCTTAAATAGCTTTTAAAACACACATAAACAAACAAAAAACCAAGTAAACTGGAAATGTAGCTGTGGTCTTCTTTTTTAAATATATCTTTATTATCTGAGCTTGAAGGCTATTTGAACTTAAGTTGTCTGGTTTTAGGTAGGAAATGTTAAGATTCTATAGGACCAAACAGTAAGATGCAATGAAAGACGTATATGGTTTGGGAGAGAACTCCATTCTAATTTGTGTGCCATGAGAAAAATCAATTCTGTGCTATCAGGGAGCCCCTTAGAAAGAATTCTAGAGGGCTGACCCAACTACAGCTACAAAGCCATGGATAGCAGGAACCGACTCCTTTTTAAGTTATATTTAAGGTTCATTCCATGAGATGGAACCTAATATTGACACCGTTGATAAGGCCAACAACATGTAGCTAGATAGGCCCTACAGTGGGAAAACCTATTATTCTACTAAAAAGACAGCAATAAACAACTCCCGATGACATTGCTATACCTGTACAAGAGTCAGTACGTAGCTCAACCATCACCAAAGAAGCTTCTGCAGTAGATAATGGTTAACACAGAAACCCACAAATGGCACAGAGAACAAGGGTCTTTGCTCTAAAGAGGATATCACACCTCTTCCCTCATGCCTCAGTGATTTACATTGGAAGATAGGGTGGAAAGATTGTAGAACCACAAATGGTGAATAACTTCAAGGAAACAGGGCAGCTGCACGTTTAAATGCACAGAGAGTGAGGGCATGTGACAGTATGCACAAGACCTGCACAAGCTCAAGCCACACAAAATCCATGGTGGAAAAGGGGAGCTGGACCTGTTACCTATTAATGAAATCGGGCAGGCCATTCACTTCTCAGAGCCTGGTACTACAGTCTCTGAATTAGAGGAGTCTAAAAGGCTCACTGTCCCCAACCTGAAGGATGCTTCTGTTTGCTTTCTGATTGAGAACAAGTCACATCCAGGTTTGTCTTTGAATGAACAGACTCTAGCAAAAAGGCACATTCATCAGTACTTTTGGACAGTACTCCCTGCACTCAAAATCTCACCATCACTTTTGTGGGATGTTGACTAAAGATCTGAGAATGTTACAGTTAGATCAGTCTCAGTTATGAGTTTTTCCCAGAAAGCATCATCCCAGTCATTAATCACCTTGTTGAATGAGGAGAGAGGAAAAAGTAGGGAGAAGATTCAAAATGTAGGACCAAGAGAACAGAGGTCTCAATCCTCTCTCCGGTAAGATAAGACCATGTGGAATTACTTAGATTAATAGAAATGGGTTAATATTTAAGGCAGAGATAGCCAATAAGAAGCACTAGTAACAGGCCAACAGCTTTATATTTAATATATCGTCTCTGTGTGTTATTGGGGGCCGGCAGAAAAACATGCACATAACAAAATGGTGCCAGCAACGTGGATACCAAGAACTTCCACTTAAAACTTAACAAAAGCTTAAAGAAGGGTTTTATAAAAAAAGAACAGAGACAAGCAAGGCTTCTTAGTAACAGCATTTTTCTTGGTGAAACTCTGTTTTGCTAGAGACAAGTGGAATTTTGCATGGCTCCTTTAAGGGAGGTTTCCTGACTCAGCATAGAGGGAAAAAAAAAGTCACAGATTTTAAGAAGCTCTGCTAACAATTCAATGGTGTGTATGAGTTGCTGGTTAAAAAAAAAAAAAGTAGTAAGAGAGTACCTGGGACATTGGTGGCACATGCCTTTAATTCCAGCACTCGAGAGGCAGAGGCAAGCGGATCTCTGTGATTTCAAAGTAAACCTGGTGTAAGGAATAAATTCCAGGGCAGCCAAAGTTACACAGAGAAACCCTGTCTCAAAAAAACAAAAAATAAATAAAAATAAAAGAAATAGAGTAATAAAAAAAGCCACATGAAGATGGGAAGCACACAAAGAGTCTGGATACTATATGCTATGTTGTTGTCTTTAAATTACTCAATTGCTAAGGAAGAAATAATTGCTACAATACACTTGATTATCAGTAAGTTCTTACTGCAGCCAATAAAGCTTTCATCACAGAAAGGGTTTCACATATGTAATGACTCCAAATACCCATTTTGCTTGTGCCCAAGGTCTATATGAAGAGAGGGGAGGGCTCTGATCTCTAATAATAACGACATAAAAAGCATACATAAAACCCCTCTAGAGTCTGTCCTCATACCAAAAGAAGTGGTTCTCATACTCCGTCTCTGTCATCAAAAGGGAAACCGGCACAGCAAAAGCTATTGCCAACTATTGACCAGGACTGTGCTAGTGGTGTCCCTAATACTTAAATAAACTTGACTTCAGCCTTTCCTGAGTCTTCAAAGGCAGACATGAAGACCAGAGGATAGAGTTTCAAAGGACTGCCTCTTCTCACTGGAAGATGAACTCTCATGGAATTGTCTTGCTTCATGAAAAGTTTGTGTTTGCTGCAAGCTCTCCTTGTGGGAAAGACACAGTCACTGAATTTTTAGGTCACAGCTCAGATGATTAGCAATAAATGAGGTAATTCAGACACGCCTCCCCTCCAAAATAAAACAGTAGACAAGAATTTAGGGGACCGGGTGTGGTAGACCATATCCAGCTAGACTGACCAGTATACTTCATCCAGATGACCAGGCTGTGGAAACTTCTAGTATTTACTAGTCAGTGTGGATATCTTTCCCACTTGAGTTTTAGAAAGGAATCTCACTAGGACAGAAAATGTCTCAGAAGTAGCATGGGTTCTTCTTACAAACATCATTCCCAGCTATGGTATACCCAGCTCAGTTAATAGGAAAAAAATTCCTGCCTTTGTCTCTAGAGTAACACAACAGTGAAGCCAAGCCCCAGGAACTGACTGGAAACTATTAGTGAATGATGCCTGGAGGTCTCATTAAGATGGAAAGAGTAAGATGAAAAAGATAAGTCAGACTCTGAAAAAAACTTAACTGAAATATGTTAATAGACTTGTCTAACATAAAAAAGTATTTCTCACTACTCCTCTTTGCATTAGGGTGGCTCCTAAACACAGGCTACACTTGAGCTCATCTACAATTACCTATAAGCAACCATTCCAGACCTCCATAAAAGAACTGTGGTCCCCACAATGAAACTATGAAAATAAGTATTGTGTATGACGACATAACTTAGTTCTAGCCTCTGTACATGAGCTTGTTTTTCTTAATGTAAGGTCCTATCCTGCAGATATCACACATCCCTGTCAACTAGGAGGTCAAGTCTTATTAAAGACATGGAGAAACTGGGGCCTGGAAGACCAACTAATATAAAAGTAGACTGGTGCCCACACAACCCATTATCACCACAGAAATGCTGCATCTCCAGGAAAGGTCACAGAAAACAGAAGTTTCCAACATTGTATTGGTCTGACATAAAAATATTCTTGCAGTGTCACTGGCCATCCAGAAGCAGTCATTAAAGAAAATAACATTTGGCCCTTAACCCTTCATTGAAATTAAATGAAGGCTAAACGGGGGATCTGAAAGAGGATGTCCGCCACTGGCCTGATTCTATTTTGTCCCCTCCTGGTTCTGAATTTGCCCCGCTACCTTTTATTTTTGACTATCTTTGAGTCCCAGGAACAACAGAACTGATAGATAAACATCTCTGTGACATGAGACTCAAAAACTCACCCAAGCAGCTTGTGAGCCTGCAGATTGCACCCACACAGGATCAGTTGTCTGTGATGGGAAGGCATAAGAGATTGCCTCATAAAAAGAGATGGCAGGTGTAGCAGTTGGTACCACCTCACAGAGTCAGAACCCAGGCAGTGATCAACCAGACCTCTCTTTGACTAGTGCTGTAATTGATTTTGCCAGCTTCTCCATTCCCATGGTCCAGTAGTTTCCTCTACTCAAACCTTAAGCCAGGCCAGTACCCTGACAATTGATTCAGGATCCGTGACCCTTTTACTTGTCTCTTTATCCAGTGTAGCCATGTTAACTAACCTCTGCACTCTGCTGTTCACTATAACTAGTCTCTTGAAGTGGACTATTGGAATGTGTGGTTATGCCTAGACTAGCGGGCTCCTTGAGCAAATAGTTACACTAGGGTAATGGTGCACTAACATTCAGAGAGATCTTGATGTTCTTACATCAAGAATGAGAGAAAACTACACTTCAATGCCAAACTTTTTAATATAAAATTGATAACTGCCTTTAAAACATTTGGAAGCTTATGTTTTAATAAAAAGCATGCTATTTCAATCATGACCAAGGGCAATTGATTTTCAAGTTTAACAGAATACTCCACCTACCTATCTACTCCATCATACAGTATTTTTTTCCTGATTGACTTTTTATAAATTATTTAGGAGTGGGAAAGTTTTGAAGTATAAGTATGTTTTTATTTATTTACTCATTTCCTTAAGAAACAAGATTTACCAGTTGCAGAGAGAAAGGAGTGATGAGCAAATGGCTCAAGACCAGGCTGGAGAAACCCACAGAGACATCTGACCTGAACAAGGGGAAGCTCATGGACCCCCAGACTGATAGCTGGGAAACCAGCATTGGACCTACCCAACCACCCTGAACGTGGGCCTCAGTTAGAAGGCCTGAGCAGTCTAAGGGACCTCTGATTGTGAAACCAGTATGTATCCCTGTGCACAAATTTCCCATGGAGGGATACTCCCTTAACCTAGAGACATGAAAGAGGGCATAGGACCTACTCCAAATAACTTGACAGATTTTGATAATCCCTCCTGAAAGGCCTCGCCCTCCCTGTAGAGTGGGTGTGGAATGGGGTGGAAGGGGATTCAGGGATGCATGGGAGGATGGGAGAAAGAGGGAACTGGGATTGACATGTAAAATAAGAAAACTAAGAAAAAATAATTTTAAAAAGTAAAAAAAAAATAGTTTTAATATAGGTTGGAACCTGTTCATTACGTTCTAAGAATACACTAATATATTTTATAAGATTATCAATTCTTTGCTGCTGTTTTTCTTTTGAGACAGGGTTTTGCTATGCATCACTGGCTGGTCTCAAACTTACTATGTAATTCAGGCTGATCTGGAATTCATGATCCTGTCACATTTTCCTGAGTGGAATGTGAGAATCATGGATATATGTCATAATGTGTAGCTTCATTGATTAATTTATCAGATCAGAAAGGCTTCTCAAAGGGAGAACATAGAAGAATGGCTAAAACAGGTGTCCACTGAACAGACTTCAAATTCCAGAGCTTTCCACACTGTCTTAGCTCCCTGTGTAAGCTATGAATCTCTCTGTTCTTTTATTTCTCCAACTGTAGAATGGGGTTTTGAAAATAATAGCAACTACTTTTAAGCATTGTTGAGAGAGTCGGGTAAGACAATGTCTGTGGCATGTTTAAAATGATGTTTGGAGTAGAGTAAGGCAAGCCAAAGGCTCTTTCTAGTCAGAAGAAGTAGATGTTTGCCTGGAGCAGAGACGGAACAGCAGAGATGCATAGCATTTGCAAGGTTCGGAAATTTAAAATGCAGGATGTTTAAAGAGTTGCAGGAGTGCCAGGGAGTTGGAGCACATGGTTCACATCTCTGGGCCTGAGGCTCAGGCTGTCATGGAAAGTCAGACAGTTCATAGATGGGGTCTTAATCTGTGAGCCTACCACAGTGAAGTTCTTTCCATGGAGCAGCCCCACACAATGCATTTTTAACTAGTGTTACAATAAGTGCTTCTTCTTGTCTTTATAATCTTTTTTATTTTAAACTATGACAGATCTTTTTAAGTATTTAACCTCGTTAACTCAATGCAGCCATTCAATTGTTTTTCATTTTATTGGTTGGTTCTTTTTGTCCCATACTTTAAAAGTATATTTATAATCTTTAAGGATTGTACTCAGAGTAAACAGAGAAATCTTGGCGGCAGTTCCAGCCTACAGAGGTTGTATGTCACTTTCTTCTAGTTCAGAACAATAATCACCTTTCCAGGTTCATGTGGTTCCTCTAAGCAAAAACATTGTCCCCAAAACAAGTGAAACAAGTTAGTTTTAACTATTTTCCTAAAAAGAACAATTGTCCCTCTAAAAAGCTCAAGAAAATCTTTAGAATGACTGAGATTTCTTATTTCTCAAGCATGTATGTGAGTAAATATGTTAAAACCCATCATCTCCAGCAGCCTTGGCCTCCATCTCAGCAGACAAAAGGCTCTGCTTTCTCCCTGAATAAAACAAACTGTTTTTCCTTGTCTTGGAGAAGATTAGAAAGAAAACACACTTTTTTTCACAATACATTTTAAAATTTAAGATAATTTATCTTAAGTTTCTCTTTCTTTGTATTGTTGAAATATTACTTTAATGACTTAATGATAGCAAATATCATGGTCCTGGGCTGGAGAAATGGTTCAGTGGTTAAGAGTGTATACTGAGGACCTGCTGGACACTGTGAATATTTGCTACTCTAATTGGCTTAATAAAGGGCTAAATGACCAATATTTTTATTTTGTTTATCTCACAAGTTCTTGCTACATAGTTCCAGTCTGCCCTCAGACCACTGTGTAGCCCAGGTTAACATTAAACTCATGATTTCCCTGCATTGTATTTCTGGGCTCTTTACAGTTTCTGAAGCTCAGTAAGGTCCAACAGTCTGGGGACTATTGTTCCAGAGAATAACCAAGTATCCCTAATCTGTGCTTTCCTGAAGGAAGGATAAATGCAGAATACTGAAGTAAGCTGCTAGAATTCACTCCATACATTCTTGCTTCCTTCCAAAAAGAGCCTAATTAAATAGAGCTATTGATAATTATGTTCTTGCAATTAGGTCTACACAAATAGGATACATATCCTTTGCTTTTAAAATAATCTGTATCACCAGGCAATGGTGACACATGCCTTTAGTCCCAGCACTTGGGAGGCAGAAGCAGGCAGATATCTGTGAGTTCAAGGCCAGCCTGGTGTACAGAGCTAGTTCCAGGACAGCCAGGGCTACACTGAGAAACACTGTCTGGAAAATCCAACAAAAAGAAAAAGAAAAAAAAGAAAGAAAAAAGATCTACACGTCTCAGCTTTCTATCTGTGCTTCAGTTTGACTAAATTTTGTCTACAGTGCCTAACTCAAATGCATTCACTTTCTTTTTTTATATAAAGTCTTTTTTATTTAAATAACATTTTTATTTATTTTACATACCAATCAGTTTCTCCTCCCTCCTCCCCTACCATCCTCCCCTTCCCCACCTACCTACCTCCCCATACACTCCTCCTCCATCTCCAATCAGAAAGAGACAGGCCTCCAATGGGTTTGCACAAAGCATGGAGCATCAAGTTGAGGCAGGACCAAGCTAAGTAATTCAGCATGGGGAAAAGATTACCAAAAACAAGCTAAGCACTAAGGAGAGGTCCTTCTTTCGCTGTTAGAAGCCTTACTAAGAGACCAAGCTGTAGACAAAATTTCTGTTCAGCCCAGTCCCACAACCTTTAGTCCCAAATAAACACACAGAGACTTATATTAATTATAAATTGTTTGGCAGCTGGATCAGGCTTCTTTTTGGCTAGCTCTCTCTTAATTACTAATCAATTTATATTAATCTATGTATCTCCACATAGTCTTGGCTTACTAGAGACTACCTGGGCATCCTACCTTCTCAGTAGCTACATAGCATCTCCCTGACTCTGCCTAATAACTTTCTCCCTGTTTGGATATCCTACCTGGCTACATACTGCCTTTCCATTGGCCAAAGAAGCTTTATTCATCAACCAATAAGAGAAACCACATACTCACGGCATACAGAAGGACATTCCCCATCACCAAGTTACACAATTGTCACACACATGCAGAGAACCTGAGTCAGTTCCATGCAGGCTGCCTGACTGGTCTGGTCCAGCACCCATGCAGGGCGTTTACTCCTTCCAAACATTGGAAATGTCTAACACATTGTATTTTGTGGTTTTTGAACAGATGAAGACAAACATGACTCTTAGAAAACTATAGATACTCATGTTGTTTTCTTATGATGTTCTTAACAAAGTGCCAAAACACCAGATGTTAAACAGAAGGTAACTGCCTCACAGGTATTGAGACCAAGTGTCAGCAAGGCCATTCTCCTTCTGAGTTCCTATGGAAGTAGCACTCAGGTATGTATGTCTTACCTGCCTTTTAGAAGCCTCAGGGATTCCCTGCTGTAAAGGTCCATCATTCCAGTATGATGATGCCTTTTTACCTGCCTCTCTTTTTCTAATTTCCTCTCTTCACAAGGATCCCAGATCATACTGGATTAAAACCCACCCTCACAAACTTGCCTTAAATTTTATTGCCCCTATAAAAATTTTATTACCCAAAACAGAATTCAAAGCATGTGTCACAACTTCAGCACATTTTTTGGTCAGGCCACATATAAGCCCATAACAGTAGTCCAAAATGATTAATGTATGAGAATCCTTAAAGGTCCTAAGAGATGAAGTAGGAGAAGTCACTTGTTGCCACGTAGTGAGTTTAGAGTAGATCTAACTTGGAAAGACTGGAAAATTCTTAGGAGATAGAGACATCCTTGTGCTTAGGTTGTAGAAAATATGTTTACTGGATCATAACCTTTCATTACCAGCTGAATATTCAAAGTCTCAGAGAATGTGGCTACCCAGTACAGTAGGGTAAGAACCTCCCCACTGGTAGCTGGAAGGAAGTTCACAAATATCCCATTTAATGGGATGTAAAAATGGGATGCTTAGAATAAGAGACTGGCTGACAAAACAAAACCAACACAAAATGAAATTATTTTTTTAAAACTCAAAATGTGGGCGAGAGAGATGGTTCAGTGGTTAAGAGCACTTGCTGCTTTTCCAGAGGACCTGGGTTCAATTTTCAGCACCCACGTGGCAGCTTAGAACTGTCTACAACTCTAGTTCCAGTGATTCCAACTCCCTCATGCAGTCATGAATGCAGACAAAACACCAATGCACATAAAATTAAATATCTTTTTAATTTAAAAATGTTACACCAATACCACCAAAATAAGGTTCCACCTTTGTGCAGCCTTAAAGAGAGACATCACTCAAAGCCATTTCTCCTTGATCACTTTGAATTAAGTTGCTCCCTTTACATCTCTGAAAGATCTTCCACTGTCATATATCCTAGTTCAGCATACATAAATGCTGTATTACAAAATAAGAAACCTCAAAGGAACATTATCCACTTAGGCACATAAAATGCTAACTAGTTCCGGTAATCACAAATAGTCATTTTATTGCAGCTTTTCTGTCGTTTTACAAGCATCAAGTTGGCGGCCAGAGAGACACCAGCAGTCAGCAGTTCCAGACTGCAAAGTGAAAACATCTCCAACAAGTTAAGAAACAAAAAGAAAAAGCATTCTCTATTTGGCTATATTTGCTTAATAACAAAATTATACTGTGAGTCCACAAGAGCAAAGAAACAATAGTCATGCATTAGTTTTTATTTCAAAATACTTCATTTCTAGATATCTCAGGTGTATCATTACTTCTTTATTCTTTATTCTTACAGCTGTTACCAGAATGAGGCAAAAAACCTACAAATGTTTCATATACAAAGAAATTGGAATATTTTAGTAGCTTCAATTATGTAGCCTACATGAAATAAACAAAATTTTTATTTTAATATTTTTGAGGGGAATGCTTACTAAATCATTTGTTCATGTGACATATAATGACTAAACTTCTCCTATGTGCCAGACATTATTTAGGTCCTGTCTAAAGGAAAACAGTGGCTGCTCTGATGGACTTTGTGTGTTAGTAGAAGCAGTAGACTGCTTTTGAGTTTTGAATTAAACATACTGATCACTTTCATAATTGTGGTCTCCATAATCTCCTGTTTTCTTGTATATGAACAAATAATACTAACACATGGCTCAATGGAAAAGTAAACATCAACAACTCCCACAAAGAGTAATGAGTGCTGTAGCAGCAATCAAGCAAGGTGTTGGGATAAAAAGTTATGATGGCATCCCTAGAGTGGGTGATAAGAGGAGATCTCCATAAATTGGTGACATTTTAAGAGTTAAGTAACAAGAAAGACCCAGCCAAGGACAAAGGCAATGAACTCAGAGCATCATGTCAAAAGGTCATGTTAAGATCCTGAAAAGTCCATGTTCTAAAACAGAAAGAAAATTGAAGAAGGCAAAGAAGCAAGTAAGAAATGAGCTCAGAGAGGCAGGTACAATCTAGCTCACACCAGATTCATGAAATTAAGAGAACCCCCAGTATGATAGGAAGCCATGTTGCAGCAGGGGCTAATTTTAAAATGATCCACATTTTTAAAAATCACTTAGCTGGAAAGTGAAGACAATATTTGGGGTGTCAGCTGAGAACCAATTTACCACACAAGTAGGATAGATTGTTTGATGTTTGTCTGGTAACACAACATCCAGGAGTAACTTAGCCACCATGCATATGTTGCAGTTCCTTGGTATTTTTTCCCCCTTTGGTCAATATCAGCCCCTAGGTAGCTGGCGTTAGGAAAATCTAGGAAGAAGGAAGAAAGCCCAAGGAATCAAAAAGATCTCTGTCAGCTGACTCCTTTTGCTTTTAAAGATCTTATACAGAAATATCACCTGAAATTTATATCTCAGTGATCTATGTTGTATATATGAACAATGCTTTTTCTGAGGAAGAATGCTTTTGAGTTTCAAGTTAGACACGCTGATTCCCTTCGTAATTATGGTCTCCCTAATCTCCTGTTTTCTTGTGTATGAACAAATAACAAAGTAAAGTGGTAATTAGTTGTTCCATAATGGTGAATTTTAAAATGGGGACGAGAAGATGCATGGAGAAACACTTAACACAACACATGATGAAATACTTGAATGTAAGCTTCGTGAAGGTAGGAATCAGGTGTCCTGCAATGCAAGTTCTCAATCAATATTTGTTGGGTGTTGGATAAATAAATGCAAGAAGTAACTTCTCATGAAGTTTAGAGGTTGTGGCTGTGGTTGCACCGCAATGGGTAGAGTGTATACGTTTGTGTTAAAAATAAATACACAAGGAAAGAAACAACAGCAACAGGCTTTACAAACATACAATTAGCTGCAACCGGATTAAACTCACCCTGCATTCTCTGGATTTTTGGAAGAAAAGTCATTGCTAGTAATGTTGTCTCTGGATCATCGCCAAGACTCAAAACATAAATTTGCTTCAAATGATGCTCTGTGAAGACAGGATAGCACAGAAGAAAAAATACTTTAACTGAGAAAACTCACGGGCTTCATAGTTCATTTAAAAACAAAAATTAATATATCTATCATTTTAAATAACTTCATACTAAGGGAATAATTAACAACATATTGAAGAAAATGACATCAAATAGCTGATAATAATTCCTTTTAAGCATAAGTCATAGAAAGGAGGTTATTAATTTTTTCATAAGACCCAACAGTATATTTTTGGCCATCAAGCCATTTTTGTGTGGTCTTAGGTTTTTTCTTTAAATAGCTACATAAAAAATATGAGTGGACATGCACTAGTTTTGCTCCACCCACATATCAATTTTAAGCTCCTTTTTTTGAAGTCATAGTTTTTAATTTCTTGTTATCAAATTTCATCTTACAGAAATAAAAATGACAGTTAATAAAAGTTTTGAAAAGATCTGCTTCCAATGCCCAATCAGAAGAGAAAGACTACAAGCATAACTCTCTTTTAAGTAGAACCCAGAAGCAAGAAGCTCATGAAAGCCATGCAAATGGATTTACAGTTTGTTTAATTAATATTTTTGAAATTAAAATATAATCACATCTTTGCCCCTTTGCTTTTTCTCCCTCTAACTCTTCACATATATCTTTTCTGACTTTCTCAAATTCATAGCCTCTCTTTAACTAATGTTATATAATATATATTATACACAGTTGTATTTATATGTGATAGTTATTGTTATATTTAACATATATACGGCTAAATATAAATACAATCTGTTGAGTCTATATAATGTCACTTGCATGTATATGATTTCAAGGCTGACCACTTGGTATCGGATAGCCAACTAGTAGGGTAAAGAGACTCTTTGCTAAGGTAAGACAATTTCTTGACTATGAAGAGCCATTACAGGATTTTAATAAGAATATAATGTATCCAGTTTTTTAGGTTAGAAATACGATTCTGTCTGCAAGATATGGATGATTTAAGATAAGTTATAAAAGATGCAGACTAAAGAAGTGGGACCTTGAACTAGTGAAAAATAGTAGTTGTAATAGATACCTGTGAGTGACTTCAATTTTTTTTTCCTACAGGTAGAAATTATAGTAGTAAACAAGAATTGGATATAAAGAAATGAGGAAAATGATAAATTAAAAAGTATAGATTTTACAAAAAAAATTGAATTTAGCAATGGAGTAAGTCTGGAAAGAAATATAGTAAGTGAACTTTAGACAGGCAAAACATACACTCATGCTCAATTAAAAGACAAATAGACAATGAAGTTTCTAAAGTAAATTAAAAGGTGTATAGAAAACCAAGTTAACAAAGTACAAGTGTGTGCTTTCAGCTTCCAGAGTAAAGAGGCCATGGCAGAAGAGCTGATTGGCCAGTTGTGTAGGCACAGCATGCCAGGACAAACATGGGAAATGAGACGGAGTCCGCTACCTAAGTGTAATGTGTAAGACTGAAGAAGGAGGTACATTAAAAAGAAAAGTCGGGTATATCATCTACCCCAAAGAGCGTGGGCTTTATCTTGTGGTTAGTGGGAAAAGCATTGAGTGGATTTTAATATCATCACAGTGGTGGCAGTTATGATGCATGACAGGTCAGGAATCTGGCGGGAAAGAGAGAGACTAATTAGGACGCTCTCGCAATCACTTGGCGAAAGATAATGAGAGTGTTTACTAAGATAGCAGCAGTGGGAAGGTTGTGAGGACAGAGTGAAGATATATTTAGTTGGTTGGGTAAGAGGACAGAAAGAAAGAGGAGGGGTCAAAGATGATGGCTGCCTCCATTTGAGCAACAGGGTGAGAAAAATCTTTTTAAAAATTCTGAAAGTGGGGGGGGGGAGGAACACAGCCTAAACTAGGGCCAAATAATTGGAAAGAAATGTGAAAAGGAAGTGTAGAGCCTACATTAGGAGTACGAGCAGAGAAAAGAGAGTCCGGGGAAGTGCAGAGTGGTGTTAAATGCTACTGGCTGTCAAGTTAAGAACCAAAAGTTCCCTGGCTGATTTAATGGCCAAGTCACTGGGTGAAAGCAGTTCCAGTGGGGTGGTAGAGACAAAACCCAGACCGAGGTGGGAGGATTGCTAAGAGAGGAAGTGGTGGCAGTCTAGACACCCTCTTCAGAACGCTTAGAAAATAATAAAAAGGAGACAGACAGACGGAGGCAGAGAGGAAGACGAGGTAAGAAAGAGAACAAAATGAGCCTATAAAATAGATCCAACACTTCCCTTGATTGAGCTGTTATATCTACCTATGAATTACATATGCACAGTCATGTGTATATTATTATGTGCACACATACACACACACACATATATATAACCTATCACCCACATAAGTATATATGTTAATTTCTGTTTTACATACTTAATTTGATTTATAATATGAACAATTTTAAATTATAAAAGTTGAAGATTAACACTAAGTATCATCATTTAGCGTTCTAGTGAACAATTTTAAATGGTAAAAGTGGATTGTAAAAGTAATATTACTTAAATGATAATAAATAGCAAAGAATTACTAGATCACAGTTTTAATTTATAGAGTATTTCAATTAAATATTGCTCTGTCAATTTAAAAATTGAAGAATAAAATATTGATAAAATGTATGGGGTTTACCCCCACTGCTTACATTTTCCATATGTTATTTATTCTATAACAATAAGATAATTATTTCCAGGCTACCATTTACCCTCTATAGGCCTCTGGATGTTTCTTTTAAATGGACTTGTGTCTTACAGTTTGTGTGTTACGTACTTCTTTAGAGGAGGATTTATATGCTTAAGATTAACATTCATGAAACATAAAAGTCCATCTGGTAAAATACAAATAACTTTACCTTTTAACAAAACAAAAATATTTCTATTTTTGGAAACCAGACAATTTCAGCTATTCTAGAATGAACAAGTCTTGTAAGTCCACTAACTTTGTTTTGTTAGTTTACCTATCATACAATACCTAACCATGTCTCTGTCCACCATGCACCTGGTACCCATCTAATACCTTTGCAGCTTCCAGGATTTCTAAGCCACAAATAAGACTTGTAAATAAATTCCATGTGAATGCTTTCCTTACCCAGCCCAAACACAGAAACCCATACTGTATTATAATCTTTCTCTGACTTGGACATTTCACACTCAATCGTGGGGCTCAGTGCTCAGTGTTCAGTGCTCCTATGGGATTTTTTTAATGGATTCATTCAGCTGGTGCATATGAGGAGGGACTTGAAGATGAAGTAACTCCCCTCAACAAATAGAACAGGAATTCTATGGGATGGAGATAAGAGGGGTGTGAAGGTGCTTGGGAGTCATCTTCAGCTCTAATTGTAAAGCTCTAAGTGAAAAGGTTGAAAGTGGTCCTGGTTTTCATGCCCTCTTGCTTGACATTATAGGTTCAGGTCCCTCCTGGCAACTGTCAAAACAGTTTTTCCAGGAGATATTTGAAAACTCTGCAAGATTGGTGAGGCAGCAGCTCTGAGAAGGAAGGGCAGAAGGGCAAAGGAAAACATCAAGCTCAGAGAAACTGGGGTCTGTTGCAGCTGTACTATGCCCTGAACACCTTGTCAACTCTCACTCTGTGTGGAGGGAGTGCCTTTCTATGAGCCTGTACTCTTGTTTCCTCAGAGTCCCAGGGGCTTTGGGCCAGCTCCCTAACTTACTGTCTACCCTGACACAGGCATTAGGATGAATTTCTTCAGAAAGGGGAGGTAAGGGGAAAATTAAGGAAAAGAGAGGAAGTAGAAGGGAAAAGACAATTGAAAAAGAAAAGAAAGAAACACTTCAATTACTTCCTTAAAGCTTTCTTGCCATTAAAATATTTCTCCCAGTCATAAGCCCTCTATAGTGTCTTTGAGCCTTCACAGTATGGAGAAATCTGTTAAGATCATGGATATGCAGTCAGAAAGATCTAGACTCTAGTTTCTCCAGTTTCACTTACTACATCTATGTCACTGGGGGAAATAATCTTTCAACTGCATTATTAGGGGTATGTGTGTGTGTGTGCATGTGAGTGCATGTGTGTGTGTGTGTGTGTGTGTGTGTGTGTGTAATTTCACTAGCAAAATAATTGATGCAATTGAAAGAAATCCAGTTCAAACTATCTTGCTCAGAAATTTTTGGGATGTTGAATCTGAACCTATAAAAGAAAGGATAGAATCCAAAACGATGGTTTCATTTTTTTTACTTCAATTGGTCTTTCTCTATGAGAAAAGGAACCCAACATTAACATCCCTGACTAACAGCACCCCATCAACTTCAACAGAAACTCATGTTTCTGAGTTAGTCTGAAAAGACTTAGGCATGGATGTACATTTTGACCTCACTTAGGCCATCTGCCCATCCTCAAGTGAACCACTGTGGCCAAAGGTCTGAGACATTATGTCTAAATTATACCCCTTCTTGTGGCCAGGACTATGTTGTCAGTTACAGAGGCTTACCACCCAAACCCAGACAATGGTCACTGTCCACTCTATACAGTTTATGAGAGAATTGGCTATTTATAAAAATACAGGCAGCACAAGTGTGCGTGAGTACATGTGCCTGTGTGTGTGTGTGTGTGTGCGTGTGTGCATGTGTGTGTGTGTGTGTGTATGTGTGTGTGAGAGAGAGAGAGAGAGACAAAGGAACAAGAGAACTCAATCATAAAACAACTATACTTGGGAAAATTCCATTGTCCTTAAAACATCTTAAGGGTTATTTTATCTATTTTCTTTGCACCTCAAATATAGATAAGTTGTACACTTCCTCTGGTCCATTTAAGCCATAAGAAAATCTTACCTATTAATCTCTAAAAGTCATGGATGATTTATCCTTCTCATCCACTATGTAGGTATAGTCCATTTCTGTTTTTTATATAAGGGATAAATTTGTGTACAGAATAATAGAGTTCACCACTTGTAGCCATGATGTACAACACTCAAATTTTATCTCAAGTAGAAAGAAAACTAGGCGTGAGGAGTACAGAGGCAGGCATTCCTGCAGTATGACTGATCCTATAGTTCAGAAAAATTTAGTCAAATTTAAAGCTTACAAGATGCCAAAACTGACTTCCCCATAGATTCCATTGCACATTTCTCAGCTCACTGTAAGAGATTCTCAGATCACTTCCATTCACTTGGGAATGCCTTCCCTGGCTAGTCATTTTCAAGTCCACTCATGCTGCTCAAATCTCCTAGTCATCCATTTGATGAATCACTTGACCCCTCCAATTAGTCTTCATTTTCTTAATTTTAATATAATTGTACTTATATCATTTCCCCTTCCTGTTCCTCTTTCTAACCACTCCCATGTCCCTACCTTACTCCCTCATAAATTTATGGTGGCTTTATTTTAATATAAATGTATATATAATTAATATATTATTGCATATATTTTGCATATATATAATATAGTATGTGTATATATTGTATATATAAAATCCAAACATACAACAAGCATCTGTCAAGTATTTCTTTAACCCATTAAGAAGAGAACAAGTGACATAGTGAAGGCAATTCAGAGTATTTGAGAAAATATACATAAGTACCAAAGAAAAATATTAAAAGAAAACATCTAGCAGATGGTTAGCTATATAAATCCAATTTCTTAGATTACATAACTATATAATAAGATACATTATTTATAAACTATATCTTTGGGATTTGTTCATACCGGTATACAGAAACCATTGATATCTCCACATGACAAGAATGTACAAGTAAACATGGAATTCCATAGACTCCTAACCTTCAGGACAACCACCCTTTCAGGATAACTAACTCCAGCATGTAACATGAAGACAATGTCTAGTCACGTTCTGCATTCATTCCAGGTTCTTCTTAGAGGCTGTAAGGTTGTTTTTGTTTTGTTTTTAGTCTATTCATTGTACTATAATCCCTGGAAGTGAAGTTCCCTCACACCGAAGTTCCAGGTTTCTTTTCCTTAAGCATATAGGGTCCATATTACAGCAAAGTCTTTAAACCTCAAACAGTCTCACACATCTTCTTCTGGGGGAGAACAGAGTAATGAAGGAATGTTGGCACAGGCTCCAAACCACTCTCCCATAAGTCTCTTTAGCCCTATTGAGGAAGGTGGTTACTGGCTTCAGAACAGCTTTCATTATGTCTTACTTTACCCTCATAGCATCTTGCTCCAGGATGTGGGAATACTCACTACCTATGGCACTGTCCTCATCATTAAGACGTGCATTTTCAGCATCTTATGTGTATATTGCTCAGTGTTAGGACCACTGAGCTGCTGGGCGTGAGTGTGTCTTTTGATCTGTGCTCTGAGAATATCAGCTGTCTCAGACAAGTCCCACTCCAGTTCCCTGCATGCTCATATCTTAAATTTTACTTTCATTACTCATATTACTTCCCAAGAATTAAAGGTCTACTTACAAGGGTTACCGTGTCTTCAGAGATTCCATAGTCAGAGTCACCATTAGTCAGTCCTACATACCCCCTCCCCCCATTGTGCTTCTCTCACAAGAGAGTAGCTGTTGACATAGGTATAATGGCTGGGGGCATGCAGTTTGTGGTCAGACAGAATTGAATCGGAAATGGCAATGCAAATTATCACTTGGGAACTTGGGCATATTACTCAACTCCTGCAGGTTTTAGTTTCCTTATACCTAAAATAAGATAATAGAAACTTCTTTCCAGACTGTTATATGACTAAGTGATAATGTGCTTGAAATGTTCTGTGCACGGTACACATCCCATAAGTGATCGCTATCCTCTTATGACCCTGAATTCACTTGTTCTCTCATATGTTTCTCTTATATATGCTGTTTCTTCTGATTCAGTTGTAAGTTCAAGCACCCAGCGGGGACTCTTGGAACATGTGCCCTGTACATAGGGAAAAACGAATGTAATTATTATATTCTCCATTCATGAGAATTCCCCCATCTAATAAGCATATTCTATTTCACTTTTGCATGTTCCCAAAATTATTTGCAGTTCTCCATTGTAGGCATTATTTCATATAGTATCATAAGTTGCTCTCAAATGGAGGCCTTTTTAGGAAAAAATTAAAATATGTGCACAAACATGTGTGTGTACATACATTTAAAAGGACTAAGTGCTCTCTCATTCTATATTATTCTATTCTCCTTTATCCTAATAGCTTTGTTTTCATATGTCCTATATCCTTACTATTGAATGTAGATGTAAATTATTACCTAGGTTTAGAAACTGTCACCAAATATTATCCAAATTATTAATGAATGACTCATAGTCAATACCATGTCAATAACCGGTTTCTTCAATGCTCTTAATTCATTTTCAAGATGCACTTAATTTGTTTTCTAAAAATGTTAATTTTATTTTATGTATAGGGGTGTGTGGCCTGCACATATATATGGGGACCACATGTGTGCCTGGTGCCTGCAGAGGTCAGAAGAATGTGTCAAATCCCCTGGAACTGAAGTTAAGGTGGTTTGTGAGCCATCACGTGAGTGCTGTGAACCAAACTCATGCCTCTGCTAGATTCTTCAATAGACTTAAAATAGCCATCAGTTTATGTATTTTTGAAAGACTAAATGAACAGGAATAGAAATGTTAACTGGATATTAAAAATAAATTATTTAAATTATTGGTAAAACCAAAGAACTCAACTGACTAAAATTTCCTCTATTGGACTTGGATAAATGGCTCAGTGGTCGTGGACATTTGCTGTCTGTAGACAACCCAGCATCCATGTGATGGCTTACAACCATCCATAACACCAGCTCCAGAGGATCCAACACCCTCTTGTGGCCTTTGCAGCCACTGACCACACATGGTGCACACACATACATGAAGGTAAAAACACTTATACACATAAAATAAAAATTTATAAATGTTTAAAAAATGTCTCCCTACTAACTGATAAAGGAAAATAGTAATAATTATAGGGACAAGATATGACTCCTTTATAAATACCTTTCCTGTATTCTTAGCTATTATACTAGTTCTTCCATAATTTTTCTTTCATTTTCATTCATCATTTATAGCAAAATCTCATAACATAATTATTTAATATATCATTTCCATCAGCATTCCAATTATTGTCTTAGGAAAAAAATTATGGGAAAAATCATCATCATCGTTATTTATTAAATCCTTATAGTGCTTTTGAAGCTCAGTTGCTTGTTAAATATTTTACATATAATAGCGTATGTCTCCCATTATCCAATAATACTGACAGTTTTATAATGCCCCCTTAAAAGATAAGGAAATAAGCTTTGGCAATTATGCAACTGGTTGCAGTTTGCAGAGTGGACTAATAAGTGAAAAGATGGAGGTAATATAAGAGGCAGCTGTTGGTGAATATGAGAAGAAACAAAAGGAGAAAACTAAGAAAGTTCAACATATACAAAGACCGTGTGTGGACCAGAACCCAGCAATAGTCCACTGAATTCTATGAAAACCAGCTAAGATTTTGTGGAGCGCCGGAGAGCGAACGGTCGTGTACTGCTGCCTGCTGCTGTCGCTTCGGAGTCTCGGCCCGGAACCGCAGGAGGAGAGGCTGTCTCTTGTCACTCTCCTTCCTCTTGTGAGATTTTTTTGATCTTCAGCTACATTATCAGAAACCTTATCATCGAAGGAAATGGCTAGCAATGTTACCAACAAGACAGATCCTCGATCTATGAATTCCCGTGTATTCATTGGGAATCTCAATACTCTTGTTGTCAAGAAGTCTGATGTGGAGGCAATTTTTTCAAAGTATGGCAAAATAGTGGGCTGCTCTGTGCATAAGGGCTTTGCCTTCGTCCAATATGTTAATGAAAGAAATGCCCGGGCTGCTGTTGCTGGAGAAGATGGCAGAATGATTGCTGGCCAGGTTTTAGATATTAATCTGGCTGCAGAGCCAAAAGTGAACCGAGGAAAAGCAGGTGTCAAACGATCTGCAGCGGAGATGTACGGTTCCTCATTTGATTTGGACTATGACTTTCAACGGGATTATTATGACAGGATGTACAGTTACCCAGCACGTGTCCCTCCTCCTCCTCCTATTGCTCGAGCTGTGGTGCCTTCTAAACGCCAGCGTGTTTCCGGAAACACCTCTCGAAGGGGCAAAAGTGGATTTAATTCCAAGAGTGGACAACGGGGATCTTCATCCAAGTCTGGAAAGTTGAAAGGAGATGACCTTCAGGCCATTAAGAAGGAGCTGACTCAGATAAAACAAAAAGTGGATTCTCTGCTGGAAAGCCTGGAAAAAATTGAAAAGGAACAAAGCAAGCAAGCAGACTTGTCCTACTCATCCCCAGTAGAGATGAAGAATGAAAAGTCTGAGGAAGAACAGAGCAGTGCCTCTGTGAAGAAAGATGAGACCAATGTGAAGATGGAGTCTGAGGCAGATGCAGATGACTCTGCTGAGGAGGGTGACCTGCTGGACGACGATGACAATGAAGACAGGGGGGATGACCAGCTGGAATTGATCAAGGATGATGAAAAAGAAGCAGAGGAAGGAGAAGATGACAGAGATAGCGCCAATGGGGAGGATGACTCTTAAAGCACATTGAGGAGTTTAGAAACTTACCCCGTTATTCATTTACCTAGGCGCTTGTGAGAGATCAAAGTAACACCAGATCCTCTTCCTAGTATCTTCAGCACATCCTCACTGTTCGCCCTCTCCTTATCCTTCCTGTGTTCATTGATTCATAATTGGCTTGCGCCTAGTTCATTTTCACTTCCTTTGATGCTCCTTAGTAGTTTTGTTAAGTCTTACCCTGTAAGTTTGCTTTTAATTTTGATACCTCTTTGACTTAACAATAAAAAGATGTATGGTTTTTATCAACTGTCTCCAAAATAATCTCTTGTTATGCAGGGAGTACAGTTCTTCATATGATTTCAGTAGTTGCTTCCCTAACTGCAGAAGCATCTCATTTACTTGTAACCCTGAGAGCAGCTTTGCATTAGAGGTGTGTGTTTTCCCTCACATGAGTGGGGCTGTTCAACACGAATGTAACCATGTATTTTTGTGAATGAGAGTTGGCATGTCAAATGCATCTTACAGGAAAATAGTGTAATAGTCTTAATATTTGTTTTCTAAAGTTAATACCATGGGTTATTTTTGTGAACAGCCTGATGTTTGGGATCTTTTTCTCAAAATAAACAATTCCTTATTAAACCAGGAATTTGAAGGAAAAAAAAAAAAAGAAAAAAAAGAAAACCAGCTAATAGGTGATGGCATGTGATAAGGAGAGTCAAGTAAAATACCCTTTAGCATTTAAGGATGTAAAATCAGCATAGGTCCTGGTTACTTTGCTGTGGCTATGATAAAATACCATGATGAAGGGAACTTAGAGCAGGAAGGGTTTGTTTGGAGCTTATGGTTCCAGAGGGATAAGAGTCTACCTCCCTAGTGACAGGGAAGCTTGCCAGCAAGTGTTAAGCATGGTCACAAGAAAAATGGAAAGCTCACATCTGGAACCACAAATCAGAAACAGAGAGAACACTGGGAAATGGCAAGAGACTGTGAAACCTCAAAGCCTGCCAGAAGTGGCATGCTTTCCTCCAAGACCATCACTCTTAAGCCTCCCCATACAGCTTTACCAATTGGGGAGTAAGCATTCAAATGCCCAAAGTTAAGAACATCTCATTCAAGCCATCAGAGCATGTTAAGAACATTTACTCAAGTTACTAATAATCTAATAAAAATACTTGCACAATAGAATTGATCGAGAAGACTGTGTAAAATGTACAAAATAGCCAGGTTGTATTCAACTCTACTGTTAATGGGTCAAAGTATTAAACAGAAAATTCATCAGTGAAAGAATTAGAGTTAATGAACAAGAAAACATAATTTCATTTTACCTACTGTGTGCATCAAATCTATTAAATACAGTAAAAGCAATCTGGCAGCATTAAAATTCAGCTAAAATGAGTTATCTATTAATGAAACAGAAGAGCAATTTGGTAAAATGTGATGAGGGGCCAGAAAGATGGCTCAACAGGAAGAGGCTCCTGCTGTGCAAGCTTGGCAGCCTGAGCTCAGTCTCAAGAACCTGATGGAAGAAGAGAACTTACCTCAATAAATTGTCCTCTGACCTCCACATGTACAACATGGCACATTCGCTCATGCACATGCATCAATTAGCCACACATAATCATTTTAAATTATTACTTTGTAAGGGGGAAGTCAGTAGGAGAGTTAATTCAGTGGTTAAGAGTGCTAGCTGCCCAATCATGAGAACAGAAGCTGGGGTCCCAGGACTCACAAAGCAAGCTGGTCACCTGACAAATGGCAAAAGCTCCAATGGATCCAAGGATTCGATGTCCTCTTCTGGACTTCATGGATCCACAGTGGTGTAAACCCACACTCATGTGTAAACCACACACACACACACACACACACACACACACACACACACACACGCACACGAAAAAAGAGAAGTAAAACATAACCATTTTTTATTCTGTCCTTCTATTTCACTTATAAATCTCACTCAATGGCCAAAATCTAACATTGTAAATACAGTAGGTCATTGTATAATATATACATAGGAACAGAGAAAGAGAAATTTTGCACAACAATTTATTCTACTTAGTCAATATCTACTGGAAAGAAGTAGTAGGAAAACAAATGGATGTTTAGTCTCCTCTTACCAAAGGCTTTTTTAAAACAGTATTAAATATTTATGGTTTTATTTTATAAACATTTTATGTGTGAAATCAGAGCAAAAGTTTCCTATTCCCTGGAGTCAATTTGTGCTTAAATAGAAGCAATGACATCATGGTGGGCAATGTGTTTCACATTGCTCCTTGCTATGAACTGGTCAGTTTTAGTCGTCTGGGTTTACAAGGTAAAACCACAGAGAAAACTGCCTTGGTCTACAACCCCTCAGGGTAAAACTGTAAATACTGAAAACCATAATGCATCTGATTTTCTGAGGGCTCTCCTTGAGCCACTGTATTGATACTAACTTATCTGTATCATCACCACCCAACTGAGAGTTTAGAATCAAAGTAAAAACCCACAGAGTGATCTAAAAGCAAGACAAATTTTGCAAGTACGTTTTCCTTTATGCTTCTCGAGACTGGGTTTTCATGTCCATTTGAGCTGATATCGGGAGACTTATCTTGCTCACACTTGGATCATTATAGGACTTTATCTGCTCTTTCTCTGATTATAATGTTGAATCATCTTACATTCACTGTATCACAGCCCTTATCAAATACCATTTTCCAGCTCCAGGATAAAACTCACATTATTTGGAAAGGTATTTCTAATTCCCTCCCTATAGATGTTGCTTCACCTTGCTCATGACACCAAACCATCATGATGCAATATTAAATATATTAGATACAAGTTAACACATTCTTACAACACAATAGGAAACATACACAATGAAAAATTAAAGAACAGCTAAAACTGAGTTTTTCAGGACAACCACAGTTGACATTTTACTGCTAGGGTACTCACCTATTATTTTTTTATTCCAAGCAGCATGCCAAAATAAATAAACAAATATTAATATAACCAAGGTTTCAGTTATCTCTAATGCTTATTGGAAACACTGGCTTTGGGAAAGCCATTTAAAACACTAGGCATCACAATTTCCAGAACTATAGTGGGAAGGAAAAATTGTAATACATCTGCATAGAGGAGTCGTGTTATCGCCTTAGATATCCTACTAAGAAGTTTTACTTATTGACGTTATTGTTCTGCTTAAAATAGAGTCCACTAAAGTGTCTTCCATTTTTAATGTTGAACTCCATTTGCAACTCTCATTATGTTTCTGAGTAGATTAGCAGAATACCATGTCATCGTGTAGATGAACTAAGTGAATTTACAGGCCTGATGTTTTCCTTTACTAAGCCCACCTCCTCCATCTTTTTCTTTGTTATTATAAGATTACAACTTCATTACTTTAAAAAATTCTGACAAACAGGTGCTGTAATTATTACTAGGTATAATTACAGTATCTGTGTCTAACTCTATAGATTGTAGGAGATTTTCCTTATATCATGTTTCTAAGCCAGATTTAAATATATTAAAACATAGGTTTCAGATATGTCATTTATTAATAAATATACTAAATATAAGAGCTTTTCTTTAATAATTCAGATCTTACATAAAATTTATAGTGTTATTCTAAGTCAGACTTTTCTTCTTATTCCTTTAAGGTATTTTTTATTACATTTGTATAGGTATTTGTGGCGAGGATGCACACCATGGCACATGCATAGAGGTCAGAGGGCAACTTGCAGTAGCTGGCCCTCTCCTTTGACCATGTGGATTCTGGGGATTGAACTCAGGTCATCAGCTTCACATTAGCACCTTTACCCATGGAGCTACATCGATGGTCCTCTCTTTGAAGTAAGCTTAAAGGCTGCCAAACTTTTGTAAAATTTCAGTTGCTTTTGCATGCTTACTTAGCAAGTACTCGAGTTTATCAGTGCAATGTTTTAATATTGCCTAGCTTTCACCACCATATATTATCTTAATAGCTACTTGTTAGTTTACAGGCATGCCCTATCTATAAAATGATCCATACTGGAAATTTCAAGAATCACTTCAATTGTACCATGAGTTACATAGTTAACACAAGCTTCTATAATCTTTGTAACCAAGATGTTCCATTCACTCTCAGAATTATATCATCTGCTTATTTTGCCTATATAATCAGCCTGTTTCTGGCAATCTGCTTATTACAGTTGTACTGGCACCCACTCTGACCACCATGCCCAGAACAGCTGCATGGTATTCTACATGCATAACAAAAACAGCTAGCATAAACACACTGACCTTGAGATGACACCTGATGTAGGCGGTTTGTATACATAATCATGGCCACAGACTGCCTGGCTTGGTCAAAGCCATGAAACAAGTGTGGGTTTGGTTACAACTTAGAGTTCTCCAGTGTCTAGTTTGGGGTTACCTTAACACCAACTTGAAGTACTTTTGGTTTTCTCTAGTAAGTACTGTGAATATCATCTCAATTTTATAGAATGTGTTATTTATGAAAAAGTGGCATCAATCTAAAGTCATTCCCTTTTTATCAAAACAGCTTTTTCGCACACAATATTCTGGTTGTGGTTAACACCACCTTAACACCACTCTCTTTAACAAGTTGCTTTACAACTGGGATGTGTGCATGCATTTAAGAAAGACACTGTGGCATGTCATCCTTGAGTACCAAATTTATGCTATTATGGAGCAGACAGTATGCCAAAACTAAACTTGTATTAAAATACTGGAAAAGCACGTGATGTTCATACACAGTTTAAAAATGGGAGCTTTCAGAAAGTTAACTCTTCATCACTCCCCATCCTCCCCTCGCTCCACTACTCTCCATCTTTCCTCCCTTGAAAGTTCACCAGTTCCTTTTATATACAGGTATGCAAAGATCCAAAGCTGGCATCCACATGTAACGGAACACATGACATTTGTCTTCTTGACTCTGTATTACCTCAGTAAGAATGATTCTTTTCAACCCCATTCATTTACCTGCAGATTCCATAATTTTATTTTTCTTAAACAGCCAAATAATATTACATTGTATAAATGTACCACATGTTCATTACCCATTTATCATTTGATAGACATGTAAGCTATCTAGTTTGACCAGCATCATTTGTTGAAAATATTGAATCTTCTACAATGTGTGCTGTTAACCTCTTTGTCAAAAAGTCATGGCACACGACATGACTTTAATCCCAGTCTCCAAAGCAATACAGAGAAACCTTGTCTTGAAAAACCAAAAAAAAAAAAAAAAAAAAAAAAAGGAAAAAAAATTTCTTGGACTTTTGTGTTTTGCCTTAAGATTGTCTTTGCACTTTCTGTGAAGAATCACATTGGGATTCTGAAGGGGAATGTATTGAATGTGCAAATTTCTTTCAATAGGACAGCTATTCCCATTAAATCTACAAATCTATGAATATGGAAGGGTTTTCTAGCCTCTTATTTTCTTTCTTCAGTGTCTTACATTGTTCACTCTACAAATCTTTCATTTCCTTAATTAGACTTATTCCAAAATACTTCATCTTTTTGAGGCTATTATAAATAAGATTATTGCTCTGCCCTCTTTTTCAGTATGTTTATCATTGGTATATATGAAGATGACAAACTTTGTGTGTTAATTCTGTATCCTGCTACTTTACTGAGTGCATTCATCAGCTGTAAAAGTTGTCTGGTGGACTTGTTAGGGCCTTATGTATAAAATCATATCATGTGAAAATAAGGATAATTTGACTTTATCCTTTACTACTTATATTCCCTTATCTATCTTATTGATCATGAACTGTAAAGAACAGGGTTGAAGTAAGTGCGTATATTTCTCTTGTTTCTGATTACAGTGGAAATTCTTTTAAGTTTTTTCCCATTTAGCTGACATTGGTTATGGACCTGCTGTAGATTGCCTTCATTGCATTGAGATATATAGTCTGTAGCCCTAGATTCTCCAAGATTTTTATCATGAAATAATGTCATATTTGTCAATGACCTTTTCCATATCTAATGAGATGACCATGTAGTTTCTGTCCTTGACTTTATTTATGTGACATATTATATTTATTAATTCATATATGTTGAAACACAAGATGAAGTATATGGAGAGATAACTAATGCTAAAAACAATGGAGAAACTCATGTGGAAATCTAGTGTGGTAGAAGCTTTTTAAAACACACATAATATAAAGATTATAAATGCAGCTACCCTATAAGGAGAGGCATTGCCTCTCCAAGATACCAATGTGTTACCATTTTTAGAGTTATTAGTCAGTGCAATCACATCTATCCCCCCAAAACTATGGGCTGTTGTCATTGCTCTTGGCTACCCTTGGCTACCTTGACAGCAATATCCTATTGCTAAAAATAACACACATTTGAGTCATGGAACACAGGGATAAAACTAGCATTAACTTGGTAATTTTGTCCCTACTTGTTATCTTTCATAGTTCTGCAAGGCAGTATTCATTCATGCCTTCCATAGGAAAAAAGTATTCATCATTGTTACCTGGCTATGAATACTGAAAGCTACAATAATGACTGTCCTGGCAGACTATGCACATTGGTTCAATGGTGGCATGAACATTATGGAAGTAACCAACCACTTTCTGAATGGATTTAGGGCCCACTCTAGAAGCTGGGATTAATTCTGAGACCAAGAACCTGTAACTATATAAATCATAGGCACTAGGGTATAATCTACCAGTATTATTCTTCTAAATGGTCATATTATTAAAATGAATCCTAAGGACTTACCATTACACTCACGGACTAATACAACTTGCAACCTGAATTGGAGATGCTTCCTTTTGCAATAGGCAGTAATTATCACAGAAACCTACAATTATAGTCAGTGTTAAAAAAAATAAGAGACTGCAACATACTCATCCTTAAGTGAGACATCTGTGTCATGCCCTCCCCTCTCAAAGTTCAGGACTCACTGAAGAAAAAAAGGGGGGCAAGAATGTGTAAGAGCCATAAGCAGTAGATGACTACAATAAAGCAGTGTTTTTAGATTAAATGGGGAGAAACTTAAAGCATTTCCACTAAAATAAGAGATATGGTGTTCACTGTCCCCATATCTATTCAATATAATACCTGAAATTTGAGCTAGAGCAACAAGACAACTAGAGAAGACCAAGGGGATACAAACTGGAAAGGAAGAAGTTAAAGCATCACTATTTGTAGATGACATGATAGTATACATAAGCAACCACAAAGATTCTATCAGTAAACTCTTAAATGCTTTCAGCAAAGTGGCTAGATACTCAGCGGTTATGAACACTGGCTACTCTTCCAAAGGTCCTGAGTTCAATTCCAGGCAACCACAATGTGGCTCACAAAATAAACTTTTCAAAAATCAGTAACCCTCCTATATACAAACAATAAATGAGCTGAAAAAGAAATTATGGAAACAACACCCTTCATAATAGACACAAATAATATGAAATAGTTTGGTGTAACTCTAACCAAACAAGTGAAAGACCTGTTTGGCAAGAACTTTAAGTCTTTAAAGAAAGAAACTGAAGAAGATATCAGAAGATAGAAAGGTCTCCCATGCTCATGGATTGGTAGGATTAACATAATAAAAATGGCCATCCTACCAAAAGCAAACTATAGGTCAAAGGCAATATTTCCAGTGCAGGGAATGGTACCCAAACCCACCCATATAACCTTTGACCTGTAATGTGTCCTTTCTACAAGATATGCTGAGGTAAAGGTGGCCCAGAAATTTGGGGAGTGGGCAACCAATGATTGGTCCAGCTTGGAATCCATATCATGAGAGGGAGCCCATCCCTGATGCTGCCTGGAGGACTAGAACCCAGAGGCTGGACAGCCCAGAGATCTAGTATAGAACCAAACATGACTGGCAAAAAATGTCAATGAAATGATTCCTAATGATATGATATTCTGCTATGCTCATAGATTATTGTGTAGCTCAAATGCTATCAGAATGGCTTCACCTAACACCTCATGGAAACATATGAAGAAACCCACAGCCAAACATTATGCAGACCTCAGGGAATCCTGTGGAAGAGAGGGAGGGAGGATTATGGGAGCCATAGGTGCTAAGGACACCACAAGAAAACCCACAAAATCAACTTATCTGGGCACATAGGGACTCACAGACAGAACTACCAATCAGAGAGCTTACATGGGACTGACCTAGGCCCTCTGCACATATGTTACAGTTGTGTGGCTTGGTCTTCCTATAGGACTCCAGGGGCTGCCTCCAACTTGGTTACCTGCTTTTGGCAACCTACTGGGTTACCTCCTCTAGTCTTAATAGGTGAGGAGGTGCCTTCTGCAACTTGACATGCCATAGCTGGCTGATATACATGGGAGGCCTGCCCTTTCCTGAGGAAAAGGGAGTAGTAGATGGGGGAGTGAAAGGTGAAGGTTAGGAGGGAGGGACTGAGAGGAGAGGAGGGAAGGAAAACTGATCAGGCTGGAAATTAATTATAATAAAACTGTTTTTAGTACACAACAGGGTAGTTGAACATATGCACTCACAGTGTGCACAAGGCTTGCTTAAGATCAAGCCAAACAAAACCCCAGTTGATGGAAGACTCCACCCCTAGCTGAGGAGCCATTGGCAATTATGGCTACTGGGAGACGAATCGGGTTTTTTTCAATGATGTAACCACTGAGAAACTACTCATGCTCTAGCACAGTGGTTCTCAACCTTCAGATGCTTTAATACAGTTCCTCAAGCTGTGGTGACACCCCCCCCCCAAACCACAGAGTTGTTTTTATTTTTACTCTGCTACTGCTGCATATCATAATGTAAATATTTTTGGAGACAGACATTTGTTGGCAAGGTCGCTACAGCCAGGCTGAGGACCACTGCTCTAGTAGCTGCCCCTACACCTATACACATACTGGCAACACTGTGAGGACTTAGAGGGAAAAAGAGGAGAACAGTCCCAGTGGCATAATATATAACAGCAGTGTTTAGTGGAATCAGCGGGGGGGAAGAAAGAAGTGAAGTTGAGAAGGAATCATCGATGCAGAGGTGAACTTGATTAAAGCACATTGTATGGAGGTGAACTTGATCAAAGCATAGTGTATGCAAAGCCTTTGCATCAGCTGAGCCAGGTGAGAGTAGCTCATTCCCCTCATAAATAAAATCCTTTTGGCAACAGATGGAAACTATTACAGATCCACAACTAGACGAAATGCAGAGGATGAGTGACTGTGGGATACCCAACACCAGTTGGCACATCCACAGTGCAGCCCCTACACCCAAAGCCTCAGGGAAGATCACAGGAAGGGAGGGAAGATTGGAAGAGCCAGAGGACCAGGGTACCTGCTTCTTGATAATGTCTTCCAGACATGGCATGGAGGGTTCACCCACAAAATTGCAACAATACTGTTGCCTAAACAAGACCTGGATAATGACACCACTAATCAACATGCCAATGTGGATAGGAAAACCTTGTTAGGTCCCACCCCTAGATGACAAGATACAGAAAATCAATGGCCCCTGAGAGGAGGGTAATCTGTTTTCTCTAGGGGTATGTGGGGTGAATCTGTGCGCGCAAGCATGTGTGTGTGTGTGTGCGCGCGCGCGTGTGTGTGTGTGTGTGTGTGTGTGTGTGTGTGTGTGGGTGTAACAATAATAATCTTAAAAGAAGAGGTGCTCATTTTAAGAGAGTGTCAGGAGGACATAGGAGGGGGTGGAAGGTGAAGAGGGAGTGTGAAAATGATTGAAAGCACAGTGCTCATGGGCGAGATTCTTCCAAAAATTTAAATTTAAAAAGCACATTGCACGCAGGTATGAAATTCTCAAACAATAAGGATGTTGAATCTTCACATTAGAGAATTTGCACTTATTGTTGCACCATGTAAAATAGGTAGGAAACAAAACAAGTCTACATGCTCAACAACAAATGAATAAATAGAGAAGATGTGGTACAAACACACAACAGAATATTTCAGCCATTAAAAAGTGAAATCATGACAGCTGGTGGTGGCCACATCTTTAATCCCAATTCAGGAGGCAGAGACAAATAGATCTCTATGAGTTCAAGCCAGACTGGCCTACAGAGCGAGTTCCAGGACAGGCAGGGCTATATAGAGAAAAACTGTCTTGAAAAACAAACAAACAAACAAACAAAAAGTTGTTCCTTATATTAGAAAAAGCTGTTTTCCAATCTTTCAGTAATTAAAAAGCACACAAATATACAGCTTTACTATTACGTATTATAAATCGTGGTATAGTATAATACTAAAAAAGAAAAAAAAATAGCCAGGCATGGTGGCGTACACTTCACACCTTTCATCATAACACCTGAGAAGCAGAGGCAGATGCATCCCTGAGTTTGAGGTCAGCCTGATGTATGGAGAGAATGCCAAGACAACCAGGGCTACACAGAGAAACCCTGTCTTGAAATTTTTTCTTAAACCAAAAGAAAAAAAATAGCAAATCAAACAATCTTACACTTATTTTTATTAAATTTCTGCCAACTTTTCAACTATTTGTAGTATTCATTTTCTACCTGGTGTCATAGTTTTGGCTAATTTTCTTAGGCAAAGACATGTTATACCCACACAAACATGAAGATTTCAAACGGTCAAGATTTTGCAAACCAACACATCACAAATTAGAGGTGCATGGCTTGACGATTAAGTCTTAAAGGACAGATTATTTTGAAGGCCCTGATTTCCTCACTCTTCAGAAAGCCAAGCACACTTTAGAAAACTCCAAGTTTGTCACAGTCTCCTGTGTGTCGTGGCTGGTTTCCTGGATGGACCACTTTCAAGTTTGTCTGACTTACTTGGGAATTTCTTGGTGTGCCCAAAAGAGCACATTTCATTTTGCTCTTGCCTCTCGCAAGGCAAGTGAGATATTTCCCTTCGTCCCGTAATCCTAATGTATAGATTTCTGCAACTGTCTGTCTACCTCTCCTCTAATATGCATTTGTGAAGATGAACTTTAGACAAACTCGTTGTTGTTTTCCGAGTAAAACAATTTGAACATAATGTTCCCACCTACAATGTAACCAAATCATTTGATAAAATTGGTGGTACTGAAACTGAGGATGTCTAAAAACAGAAGCATCCATAACCTTGGGGCTCTGGCGTGGTAAAAATACTACGGCTGAGAGCATTTTTAACCACAGAGTTTTTGCCTTTTATACATTCGTAAGGTTGTTGAGTTGTTCTTTTCATGGTTCTAACTAAAATGCTTATGTCAAGGGAACACACAAATGTCTGTTTATTCTTTTTTCAAGATGAATCCACATTTGTAGCCTTCTCGTAATCTCTGGCTCAACTCCCAGCCAAACAAGCAAATACACTCTCTCAGGAATGATAGCAATTCTATATTGTTTGTTGACAATTTGTCTGATAAAGAGTCATAAACCCACATCATATATTGGTGTGTGTTTGTTGTGTCATATATATGCATATGATGCATATGTGTGTATATGAACACACACAAACCTTCTCAGGTTGATTTAGCACTCTGAAATAATTTCTAATCAATCTTTATAATCTAAAAAAGTAGCTCCAATTTTTTGAAATGTCCTGACTGATATGAGATACTTAACTTATATAGAGAGTGTGATTTTTTTTTATTAAATTGTACTGACTTGTCACAAAAAAAAAAATCTGATTATTTTGTTATATCATCACTCACAGTATTGCCTGTGTCTGGGGAAACATGGCTAGCCCAATCAGTATAAAACTGAAATTCTTTCTTTCTGATGGAACAATGAAATAAATTGAGTTTAGGTGACCTATAACAGTAGCATTAGTGATTCAGACAACTGGCTGACAAGACCATTAAGATTGACCCAAAGAAAACCACACCCACTTAAGGAGAATCCAGGAGACACTTTCTGTGGCTTTACTGTGGATCTCTTTTCCTTAAACAAAATCCCGTAGAACTGGCAATTCCACTACCAAAACACAGGATTCTTTAGTCAAAATATTCAAAGGATGGGTATTTTTTTTATTCTTTTGGTAATCTAAGGAATCAGAAGTAATAATAATTATTATTATTGTTGTTGCTGGAACATAATAACATAGTCATAAACAATAACCACAAATATGAAAATAAATCAAAAATGAGTGCATTCCTCTTGATAAAATGCAAAGTTAATGTACATGGATTCAGCAAGAATAGTTACAAATAATTAACCTGAGTTACCTGGCTTCCCTGCTACAGATGCCAAGTTCAGGAGGCAAACAGTTCTCCAATTAATTTAGCATGTGTAGACGGCTCCAACTCCAATGATAAAGCATCTTTTTAAGAATGTTTTGTACTGCTTGAATGCCTGGCAGGGCCAGAAGACAGTGTCAGTGCCCTGGAACTGGAGTTAAAGAAGGCTGTGACCCACATGATGTGGGCTCTGGAGCTGAACTTAGGTCCTCTAGAACCTCAGCAGATGCTCTAAACACTGAGCCATCTCTGGCCCCTTAAACAATTTAGTAAAAGCAGCTTCTAAGCGTCTGTCACAATACTGTAGAAGCTGCCTGCATTGATATGGTATAGAGATGAGACCTTAAAAAGTTAGATTATATGCATCTATTAGAAGCACAGGGCCTGGAGGCAACTGATTCAACAATAGACACTCCTTTGTAGTGCTTAATTTACTCAAATACAGTATTTCACTACTTCCCTTAGGAGTGAGAGCCAAATGAGGCAAAATAGAAATGTTTTAATGTATATAATGTATCTTTATTAATGATGTTTTGGTGATATTAATTATCCTTATAATCCTCTACTTTGATGCTCTCCTCTGTAATTAGAAAAAACAAAAAAAGATTGGCCTTAAGAAGAACACCATTCGGCTGGCCTTGCTGCTGACACTGGTTTTCTGGACAACAATTTGCTATGCTTTTAATAAATGTATTTTCCTTGAAAGTGTCACAAGCTTTTTGCACTGTTTTGTTTTTCTCCCAAAGAGAGAAAAGTTAAGAAAGAAAACAGGCACTCATGTGTTCCTTCATTTGTTGCCCCATGACTCTGGGAAATCTTTTTCTTCCTTGTCCTACCTTTCAGTCTGTTGTTCTGCTGTTATCTTTTGTGTTTTGCTCTTAGCATGTGTCATTTCCAAAGCCATTCCTCAGAAAGTTTAGTTATTTTTTAATAGATAGTTTCAGATGGTGGAATTTACTAGTCTGCCCCTCGTTACGTTGCTTCTGACTTTGAATGATGGAAGAGCCAGCATGACTAGTGCACTGGACAGGGCTCCCTGATCTCTGAGATCACTAGCTCCTAGTGCGTCTCTAATTACATGTCTCATTCCTGGCCATTTAACAACCTCACCACAGGGAGTGACTCCACATCCTGACGAAAGGCTCCCTTCATTAGCTTCAACTATACATCATCATCTTCTAGCTTTACAATAACCTAAGGGCCCTCCCTCTCAGGGCTGTGGCAATAGGACACTCTTCACATTTGAACATGGATGCAGATAACAATTAATGACCTCCGTCTTTAAGTTGAAAAGGGTAAAAACTAAGGGTTTGATTTTTTTGGAATTTTTTTATTTGTTTGTTTTTAAGGATCTGCTTATTGAAATAGCAACTAGGGATCAAGAATTTTATTCCATCTCTTTCTTCAAAGATTTATAGTAAGACTCCTCAATGCTACTGAAGTTACGTAAAAGAGGAAACTGAAAAGCACATGGGCTACCTTGAGATTTGAAGGAAAAAACACTCTGGTTGGAATTTTGGGACCTGGATTCAAGTTTTGTTTGCATGCATAATGCTAATAATCATACTAACCACATTGTGTGGTAAATCCTCACATGTTAAGCTCCATTTATATGAAAGAAAACCTTAACAGAGAATGTCAGAAAGTTGGCAAGGACACTCAAAGGAAGACACAACTGAAATTTGAACTCGCTTTACTGGGGTCTAAATACTAGGCTTTTCATGAATCTATTGCTTCCTTTAGCCTCTATTGCCTCATGCTAGCATCATAAAAACGTTTAGGAAAGCAGTGTTTCTATCTCTGGATGTCCATGGACACATCTTGGTGAGTGTAGTGAGATAGTCCTTCTGTGGCACTGACCACGCATCCGGTGGAATTTGCTGGTGTTCATCTGTCTAGGTTGTAAGTTATTTCTCCCTGAATAAACATCTATTTGGCCTATTTGTTTATCCTGATTCTTATTTAACAGCAATAGGTGAGCTTCTATTACATTCAAATATTTTTATCTCAATAAAAAATAATTTTACTGAACATTTGTTATGATTCACATTTATGCTACCCAGACTACCTTTTGGGAGAAATGAGATGGAAGATAACGCTGGCGCAGTGATGAGCGAGACACAAACCTTGACTAGGACAGCTTAGAGATGCATTGCTCTTGCCTTCTATTTAAACCTAAACCTTACTTGAGAGCAACAAAGACTGTATGTGGTACAGGAACTTAACCCATTCTTGCTGTGCCTTAGGACAAGAACATCCCTTACTCATAAACCAATGGCTTATATGCAGTACTTAAGTTTTTATTAAGATTTTGACACCTCTGAGGATATTATTGTGAGCATTTTATGTAATATTGCAGTCTGCTTCTCAGCTTCTCTTGTCTGTTTCTCCATTCTCTTAATTCCTTTATTACCACTACCTATTTCTATTTTTCCCATATCACTATTATAGCAAGAGAGTAGAGTGGAGAAGGAGGCCAAAACTGGTATATGAAGGTTCCCGGTATGGTGGCACACACCTTTAATGCCAGTACTCTGAAAGCAGAGACATGTTAATTGATCTCTGTGAGTTCAAGGCCAGCCTGGTATACACAGAGAGTTCCAGGCTAATCAGGGTTGCACAGTGAGACCCCATCTCAATAGCCCCCTGCCCCAAAGACAAAAAGCCTATGAAAGAAATCAATTGGCAGAAAGGAAAATTGGAACTGCTCCCGATTCTGAGATGCAGGAAATGTGTGCTGTCCGGTGACATGGGAAAGTTCCAAACCTGGGGCATGGTGCCATCAAGCTTACCTTCCATCCACCTTTGACCTTTTTATTCTCTTGGTCCTGGTGATGATGGCTTATGCCTTTAATCCAAGAACTCAGGAGGGGAGGCAGGCAGATCTCTATGAGTTTGAAGCCCTACATGCCCCACATGGTGAACTCCAGGACAGCCAAGGCTACATAGTGAAACTGTCTCAAAAAAAAAAAAAAGAAGAAGAAGAAGAAGAAAAACAGCATGTGATAATGGTAAAGTACAACCAACAGTTTTCCTTTGAATAGTGACTCTTACGGTATGCTTAATTGAAAAGGGATGACAAATATGTTTATCTTATTTTGCTTTTGAGGCAAGGTGATGTAGTCTCAACTGGTCTTGAACTCTCTCTGTAGACAAGGCTGACCTTGAACTCACAGAGATCTGCCTGACTCTGCCTCCAGAGTGCTAGGAGGCCACCGTGCCTATCTGTCTAAAACAGGCAAGTTTTTTTTTGGTAGGTTGTTTGTTCATTATTTGTTTGTTTTTCAGTCACAAAACATTGAGAGGGGAATTTTATATTGCTATAATAGTGGAAGTTTACATTGTTAGGGTATTATCTGTTTTACTATAACAATTAAGATACTACTATAACCTCCTACTTTAATTAAGTTAGAAGAAAACTATTAATGTAAATTTATCAAAATGTTAAAATAGAGTCATCAAATCTAAGATGACTTTTTAAATTCTGATTTGTTATTTTGTGTATGAGTGTTTTGGCTGAATGTGTGTTTGTGCACCACGCACATGTGGTGCCAGAGGAGACCAGAAGAAAGCAAAGGATTACCTAGGACTGAAGTTACAGAGAGCTGTGAGCCCCCATGTGGATGCTGGGAACTGAACCCAAGTCCTTGGGAAGAGCAGCCTGTACTCTTAACGAATGAGCCATCTCTCCAGCCCCACAAGATGAGTTTTCTGTGACATATAAATAAAGGCAAATATCATTGAGCAGATAAGAATGACAAGGACTGATTTTTAATTGCACAGTTTTCAAGTGATAAAAAAAATACCCAAGACATACATATTAAGCCACTCTTGCTTATCTTAACACAATAATAGATCGATTTTGACGATGAATATTATTAATGAGTTCAATATTGACATATTAGGTAGCAACCCAGGAGACAAGATCAGAATGTTTGTAATTATTATTTTGATGGGGGATGTCCTTCTATGTGCTGTGAATACATGTTTCTCTTATTGGTTGATGAACAAAACTGTTTCAGCCAATGGACAGGCAGGATGTAGTCAGGCAGGAAGCACAGATGGGGCTCCCAGACTAGAAGACTGTGAAAAGGAACACAGAGAGGGAAACACCACGTAGCTGCCAAGGAAGCAACAGACCAGGGCATCACCAGTAAACCAAGACCACATAGAGATACACAGATTAATATAAATGGGTTAATAACTAAGAGACAGCTAGCCAATAAGAAGCCTGAGCAATAGGCCAAACCGTTTGTAATTAATATAAGCCTCTGTATGTTTATTTAGGACTAAATGGCTGTGGGACTAGGTGGGACAGAAATTTCTGTCTACGTGTGGTGTATATAAGTCTCTTTTATTTGTCATGTTACATTATTTCTGAACTCAGGCTTCAGGACACAGGTTCAGTGCTGACTTTGTGGGTTACTACTGGTCTTGTAGCTTTGAGAAGTCCTGTTTTCCATCCACTTTCAGCTTTTTCACTAACAAATTGGGATATATTTAATTTCTAAAACTGCTGTCACTACCTGCAGATATCTCTTGCCTTAACAATGGAGCACAATTCTGCAGCATTGACATCCCTGGCTATAGGTGGTCCACGGTCAAGCATCTCAACACTCTTTCTGGAGTTTGGTCATTTCTTTCTTCAGACAAACTTGATCTGACTCAGCAAAATAGTTTCATGGTGAGATGGCACATGTAAAACGGCCTGAAAATACTCCTCTAACCAACCATTTTAGAACATGGGATTGAAAATTTATCAGTGTGGTGCCCCCTTCCGCAGGCTTCTGGGTCTGTGGGGGACACAATCAACCAGGAACCGCTATACCAGGTAGGCCCAGGCATGGGAAAGAGGAAAGGCAACAACTCCATGCCGTTCCTCAACCAAATGCCACCTGTGACCCAGCCAAGAGCCCTGGTGCTGAAAAGTTGGTTACCATTGTGGTGAGAGAATACAAGGTTGGGAGGTGGAGGAGAGGGAGAGACAGAATGGTTTGTGAGCTGGACAGAGAGACAGATCTGGAGAGATGAGGGTTGTGAGGGACAGGCTGACATAAATGGCCAGCTGGCCTCCCAAAACCAGGGAGATGCCAAGTCTTGGTCCTGGGCCCTTGAACAGCCCAGGAGGGCTGTGTTAATGTCTGTGGCTCCTGTCATCTCTACATCTGTACAGAGGTGTGTAATAGGGCCATGTAGGTGCCCTAGGGCTGTGCTGTCATGGGGGCCATACCAATCTGGGTGGCCTATATGGCCTGCATGGGCCATGGTGACAACTTGGGCTGCTACCAAGAACCATGCCTGAGCCCATGTTCCTGCTGCAGCCAGGGTCCACATGGATATTCAGGGTCTCGGCTGCAACCTGTGACCTTGTTGGTATCCTGCTAGTGCCAGGCCAATTTGAGTGGCTACTGCTTTCAACTGGAGTCATAGTATCATCCAGACCAGGGCTACAGCCGTGGGCCATGTCTGGGTCCTTGGCCCTGCCACATACAGGGTCTGTGTTGATGTCTGTGACTCCTGAGACCACTGGAGACTGTGCTGATGCCAGCGGCCTAGGCTGCCACCTGGGCCCAGGTTGGTATCTGAGGACTATGCTACTCCAGAAGCCATGCTGGTCCAGATGGCCTGCACTGCCACCTAGGACCGTGGTGACATCCAGGCCCAGAATGCTGCCTAGGACCATGACTGGGTCTGTGGTCCTACCATAACCAGGGTCTGTATTCATGTCTGTGGCCCATGTTGCCACCAAAGGTCACATAGATGCCTGAAGTCTGGGTCGCAATCTGTGGCCATGAAGGTGTGTGAGGGCCATACTGCCACCAGGGACATCGTGATCTGAATGTCACTGGGGACCATGGTGTTGTCCAGGCCAGGGCTGCTGCAGAGGGTCATATCTGGGTCCATGGCACTATAGCAGCCAGGGTCTGAGTCGATGTCCAGAGCTCCTATTGTCACCAAGAGCCACACAGAGAACCTGGCTCTGGTCGGCCACCTAGGACCATGTCAGTGTCCAAAACCATTCCACATCTGGGGCCATGCTTATCTGGGTGGCCAATTCTACCACCTGGAGCCATGGAGACTTTCTGGCACAGGCCTCTGCCTAAGGCCATGTCTGGATCCATGACCCTGTGAAGGCATGAGTCCGACAGGGGTGGTGTCGATGACTCCAGTAGCCACTGAGGACTCTGCAGATGCCCAGGGTCTGGCCAGACACCTGGGACTGTGTTGATACCCTGAGGCCATGCTGCTGCTGGGACCATGCCCTTCTGAGGAATCTGTGCTGCCACCAGGGCCATGGTGCTGCCGAGGACCATGTCTGGGTCTGTGATCCTGCTGCAGCTGGGGCCTATGGTGGTGTCCATGGCCATTGTTAGCATGGGAATCACCGGAACAATGCTGTACTGAGCCAGCCCCGCCCTTCACTGGCCCTGGGACCATTGGTCCTGCCCCTCCCTGGATATTGCAGCAGAGGAGCTGGCCCTACCCGGAGGAGAGCTCACTCCCTCACTTAGGAAAGATTACCCCAGCCCTCACCATTAGGTGTATATCTCACCTGGGAAACCCCTAGAGCTAACACTGTGGTCAGGACCACAGGGGAGCCGTCCCTGAGGGCATGAAGGCAGGAGAGTTGACCCCATTCCACCCCTTGCCTACTGTGTTGGCATGGGTGAGGGGAAAATGCCCTCTTCCCCGGCCCATTGCCACCCGCAGCAGGAATTTTTATTTATATGGCCTTAGGATTTGTTGTGGACCACACTTTGACTACATGATACACTGAAATAAAATAAAACTTATGTCTTTATGATAAAGGAGGTGGTCTGATACATTAAGTGCAACTCCAAAGTCATGAGAATCAAGTACAATGTACACCTTTTGCTAGATACATTGAATAACAAATATAATGATAATGGATAAAAATGAAAAATAATAACTTGGTATTAGATAATCTTAAGGAATTATTTTAATTTTTTTAAAGCAGTGGTACTGTTTTGCCTTGTTTTGTTTTGTTTTCTTGTAAGGCAAGGCCTAATCTATCCCAAACTGGCTTGAACTGGCTATGTAGCCAAGGAAGACTTTGAACATCTTCCCCCACCACCACCTCTACCACCCCAGTGATGGAATTACAGGACTATGCCACTTCATGCCTAGTCAATGTGTTGTTGGAGATGGGACCCAGGGTGCCAACAGAGATACATCCCGACCTCCTCAGTTTAAGGAAAAAGTTCTGTCAGATACAGTGGTTCACAGCTGTAATGCAGCATTAGGAAGGCTAAAAAGGAGGATCGTTTAAGACCAGCCTAGGCTACACTGTAACTTCCATGCTAGCCTGAGTTAGAGAGTGACAGATAGTCTCAAGGGACCAAAAGAAGAAGAAAAGAGAGAGAGAGAAGGAGAGGAAAATAGAAAGATGTTACTGTTCTGAAATACATAACTTATGGTAAGATTGATAAAATACTATGTTTAAAATCACTCAGATTGGACAGAGAAGAGAGGGTAATGGAGTGTCTCTAAGAGTTATTGAATTTGTCATGTAATTTTCTTGACATTGTTAAATATTTTTCCACACTAAAACATGACCTGAAATATTGCCTGACTTGTTTTCAGCAATTACAGTTTGTTTCATGTCTCCCTAAGTTTTTCAACAATTTTTTTCTCTGAATAAAAGAACAACTTGTTATTATTTTGGAAGGACTGTGGCTTTCATGTCTCCAATGATGACTGAATTAACAGGAACATTTCACTAGTTACTTAAGTTTCAAGCCTTGTTTCCCTTGAGAAGCAGCAATTGGAAGTACATCACAAAAATGATTTCACTAAATTACATTTCTTGTTACCCACTTTGCCTCTTGAGATGGATTCCCTGGTAACTTGTGGAATACTTCAGTAGGAGATCGCCCTCTGCTGTCCTGATGAAAATTGCCACCACAAGTGGAGCACAATCAACTTACTCTTTGTTTTTCCAATACGAGTTACTTCAAATGATAATTTTCAGTCAAGATGGGAGCATATAGCTGTCAATGTTGTAGGGATTAAGAAGTGAATATATAAATGTTCTTGGTACTTACATCTCTTTTATCTCCTTTATAGTTTGTTTGACTCTTTATTCTAGCTGTAAGACATGCTCCAAAACACAGGGGGGTGGGTGATGTGTTTAATTTGAAGAAAGAATTTGGTAAGTGCTGTTTTTAAAATTGTGCGATAAGCCAACCCCAGTTTGACAGCTGGGGAAGCAGCATAGGACCGAACCAGGCCTGCTTGAAAATGAGGGCCTGGGCAGTCTGAGGTCTCTGGCAGTGGAACTAGTATGTATCCCTAGTGCACAAATGGGCTTTTGGAGCCCATTCCACATGGAGGGATACTCGCTCAGCCTAGATACACAGGAGGGGACTTAGGTCCTTCACCAAATATTGTGACAGACTTTGATGAACCCCCATGAGAGGCCTCACCTTCCCTGAGGAGTACTGTAGGTCCTCCTTTAACCAAATGTGTCCCCAAAATGAACTTTGCTTCACTACAGGTGGATTGTGGCTACACGTCTTTAACAAACTTGTTTCTGCTGTCTTTATCTTCCATACTATATGTCTGGGAAAATACCTCCGTGGTGTTAGAGACTTTTATGTAAGAATATATGGTTTGTCCACCAGTTCATAACTCTATCAAAGTTATGATCTTAAGTCAAAATCTCTAAGTCTCCAACACCTGTTCAAAGTGACAAGTCAGGCTATGGAAAACTGTAAGTCAATCTACCTCAAGACCCAGCTATACCACTCTTGGGTGCACACCCAAAGGGTGCTCCATCCCACAAAAAGGACACCTGCTCAGCTATGTTCACTGCTGTTCTATTCATAATAGCCAGAAACTGGAAACAACCTAGATGTCTCCCAACCGAAGAATGGATAAAGAAAGTGTGGTACGATGGGGTATTACTCAGCAGTTAAAAACACTGGTATCATGAAATTTGCAGGTGAGCGGATGGGTTACCTCATCCTGAGTGAGGTAACCCAGGCCCAGAAAGATAGACATCATATGCACTCACTTATAAGTGGATATTGTCTGTAAAGTAAAGAATAATGTCTCAGAGAGGCTAAGTAATAAGGAGTGTTCAAGGAGGGTCATCACATGAATCTCCCTGGGAAGGGGAAATAGATTTTGCAGGTGGCCTCAGAATGAGTTAGGTCTAGGATTAGTAGGGATTAGGCAGTAGATGGGAGAAATAGAGGAAGAGAGTGCTGGGAGAGATTACTGGAAATGGGAAGCATTTGGAGGATGAAATAGAAATCTAGTGCTGTGAAAATTCCCTGGAATCTATGTAAGTTTCTCTAGCAAAGTCACCTAACGGAGCCAGAAATGGCCATCTTCTGTAGAGGTTCGGATCCTAGCTGTGGGCCTGGGGCATCAACCCAGCCACAAAACCTTCCACCTACAGACTGTCCTGCCTGCAAGATGTGCTGAGGTGAGCAGGGGGAGGCACAGAATTCGTGGGAGTGGCCATCCTATGACTGGTCCAACTTGTGAAGCCAGCCCATGCCTGACACTGCCGCACCAGAGGCAGGACAGCCCAGAGATCTGGGACGGAACCATACACGACTGGGCACCGGGGCTGATAAAATGATTCCTAATGATGTTCTGCTGCACTCTTGGATCAGTATCTAACCCAATTGTCATCAGAGCAGCACTAACTGATGGGAGCAGATTCAGAGACCCACAGTTGTAAGGAGTATGGTTTATCCGCCCGCCGCCGCCTGGTCTTGTCCTGCCGTCGAGCCAGCCCCAATTAACACAGAGACTCTGTATTTGATATTATACTGTTGGCCCGGTTACTTGTTTCTTATCGGCTAGCTCTGCCTTAATTATTAACCCATTTGTGTTAATCTATGTATGTCCACGTGTTCTTCTTACCAGGAGCTGGCTGCCGCATACTGCTCTCTCCAGACTCTCCATCTTGACTCCTCCTTACTACTTCCTATTTCCTCCTTGTCTCCTAGTCCCTCCTATCTTCCTTTCCTATTGGCCAACAGTGCTTTATTATTAACCAGTATGAGAAACATATATACATAATGGCATCTCCCATCATCTCCTCTTTGTCTCTTTAAAACCATTTTTTTTTCATGTCTACGTATATTTTAAAACACACTGTAAACCTTTAGAGGTTTTTCTTAATATGAATCTGTCTTTACTGTAAATCTTTATCTTCGTCTGGCCACAAGTCCTTTATCTGGTAAACAACAACATTGCTAAAATGAAAGTCATAGCTGTGTCAGCTGCGGTTTACCAAAGAAGGTGGCGGGTACTTTTACCGCCAGCATGGAAAGCTGTGCTCATCGCCTTGGTCTGCGCTGCCACCCACTTCTGACACCAGATATTGTGGTAAATAAGGATCAGGATAAACAAATAGGCCGAATAGATGTTTATTCAGGGAGAAATAACTTACAACCTAGACAGATGAACACCAGGAAATTCAACCCGATCCTCTCCTGTCCGAGTCACGCCAGAAAGAGAGAGCCTTTCCTGGTCCCCTCCGACCTCCTTCCACAGGTCACTTCCGCCCATGGCTCCACCCCCCAATGGGCGTGGTCAGTGCCACAGAAGGACTATCTCACTACACACAGTCATATACTAGATGGAACCAGGGTACCCCACATAAGAGGGAAAGGAAGGATCATAGGAGCCAGAGGGGTCAGGGAAACCAGAAGATCATGGGCCACAGAATCAAATAAGCAGGGGCTCACAGAAACTGAAACAACAAACACAGACACACAGACCCTGTGCGGGTCTCAGCGAGGTCCTCTGCGTATACTTGATGGTTATGTAGCTTGGTGTTCTTGTGGGACTCCCCAGAGTGGGAGTGTAGAGTGACTCTGACTCTTTTGCCTGTGCTTGGGACCCTTTGCCTCCTTCCTGTTTACTGGGTTGCCACACCAGCCATGATATGATATGAGGATTTGTACCGTGTCTTATTACAACTTGTTAAGCCATGTTTAGTGGGTATCCCTGAGAGGCCCACAGGTTTGTTTCTTTGTTTCTTTGTTTTGAAGGGAGGAGTTGATCTGGGGGAGAGAGAGGGTGAGGCAGGGACTGGGAGAAGTGGAGGGAGGAAAAACTGTAGTCAAGGTATGAGAGAAGAATAAAAGTTAAATAATATGTTTTTAAAAGTGACAAGTCAAAGAAGATGCAACTCAAAGCCAACAGTAAAGTGATTGCACCTTAAGCAAGCTGACTCAGAGTCAGGCAGACCAGGCAAAGCCGGGGATGAGGGGTGGGGGCAGAAACAACAAGCCAGCAGAGGCTATGGCAATCTAAATAGTCACAGAGACTAATTCTGCAGCTAGCTGGGTAAAAAGGATGTCTAGTAAGAGTGGTAAAGAGGATGTCTAGTAAGAGTGGGAGGCAACAGGCAGCACTGAGCAAGGCTGACGGTCCTGGAAGATCTGACAGTAGCTACAAAAGTGAATGACTGCTCAGAGGTGGTCAGCAGCATCCATTTAGCAGGAATTGCTTATTGTGTTTGTTAGGAGCTTATTGTTGTGGCCGAGAGTGTATAAGACCATCATTCAACATTTTAGTAGTTTCAATACTAGAAGTCGGTATTTTCTGGGAAGATCCCTAAACTTGTGAGACCTAAGTCACAGATGCAAATTCTGTGCTCCTAGGCCTGGTGGTGGGGCTGCTCACTCTGGCATGAAGGTCGGGCTGTGGTGAACTGAGTGTTTCAAGGTGCCTGCAATGTACTCAGGGAAGCCCATTTCTGCTCTTGACTGATCCACATCAGGGCTCCACAATTCATATCTGGTGGAGAAAAGGTGGCTCTTCCTCCAGGAGACCCACAGAAAGAACTCAGAGCTCTCACAGTCTTCCTTCTTCATGACAGGGCTGCAAGTTCTGAGATAGCCATAGCTTCTAAAATGAACGAGATTTACTTATATGGGTGCTATTAAGATTCTGTATTATTGACAAGTGAGGCCTTTGTGGAAAGACCAACTTCATAGTAAAGATCAGAACTTTAGAAGATATCTAGTTCTAGATAAGAGACACCCTGCTCTGGACCTCAGGTCTACCAAGTAGGTACTGATTGATCTATTGACTGCTTTCATCTCACTGAATCAGTCACCTTCATTGTCTCACATTCAGCATCCCCACCCCTCCACCCTGTGCTAATGCTCCCTCAGAATGAGGGAGAACAGTAAGCCTTGGGTCTAGTAACAGACTCAAAAGCCAAACACAAGAATTCACATCCTGAACCTAGAGCCTAAGATTTAATACCTTCCTTCCTCATCCCAAAGGACAAGGCTATAAACCAGTTTTTGTTTTTGTTTTTCCAGCAGAAAAGTCCCCAAATCTTAGCTGCATTGCAAGCCCTAGAACCTGAGGGTCCAACACCAGTGCCAGAAAAGGAACAATGAACCAGTAAGGAGGAGATGATATTAGAGGGCCCCATCAAACTTGCAAATAAATCACCAAGACATAGCTCAGACATACCAGCTAATGTCCTGAGACTAAAGCCAAGTGCCACTGCAGCCCAGAGCCCAAAGACCAAGCCTCAAGCTAATGCAGTGACCCTTAATTGGAGACACACCTCACAGAACTTGATGCTGCCTCTTCTCAGAAAACCAAGGTCACTGTTCAAGGTCAGTTCCAGTAAGTGGAACTAAAACCCAAGGCTAGGACTGCAGAATCCAGAGCTGTGAACAGAGGAGAGCAGCAGCAGGTTCATAGCTGTTATTCTTCCCCCAGGTTTAGTTCCCCAGTCACTGAGAGTACAAATCCTGCCCAGAGTCTGTAATTAAGAGGCCTGAATTTTGGAATCCAGACATAAGCGACTAATACATAGGAGGATGATAGCCTGGAGAAGGCTGGCAGGGATAGGCCAACACTGGCATGAGCCTCAATGCCTGAGACACTCAGTGCCTGCACGTCTAGCTCATGTCCTTTTTTTTTTTTTTTTTTATCCCCATTAACATTTGCCAGCATAGAATGCCATTGTGGGGTACAAAAGTAAAACCTTCGGTATCTTGACAAAAAAAAAAAAAAAATCTTGTTTTCAGAGACAGGACAAGACATGCCACATGGATCAACAAGACAAGCTTTATTCGTGTGGATCAAGAATGCAACCATCTTTAGTGAAGTCTTCAAGAGGAGTTGTGTCCTACATTCTTGGTACCAGAGAGATTGGGGATAAACCTGCCCACTGCCTAACCATTTATACTGTATGGCAATGCACAAGAAGATTCAGAACTGTGTGGCTAAGTACCCTGGGTAGCAGTAGGAGACAGGACTTCCTTCCATTTCAGAATGAAATATGCTTGCATTGCATTTTGTTGTATCTAGCTGCTGCCATGCAATTTGTCTCTCTGTATAGAAATATTTCCTTTGACAGTAGTAAGTATTTTACACAAAACCAAGAAAACTTCCAATGTTTGAACTACCCCATTATCATATTCTACTGTCTCCTACTGCTCTCCAAGCCCAAGCAAAACGTGGATAGGGAGTAGAATTCAAACATGATCGAGGCTTTTTCCAGCCAATGTTTTAAAGGAAGAGAATTTCAAAAGAACGATAAGTTGAAAACGTGTGATTATATTGCTTAATCTTGCTACAAAAGAAGGTAGGAGTGAAGAGAGGCTATGAAGGCAATGAAGGACAGTGAAAAGATGGCAGACTCAAGGGTTACATGGCCCTAGGAAGTCTTCAAACTATTAGAGTCTGGTTCCAACACAGAGTGAGCTAAGTGCCAACAGAAGAAAACTACTGCACGGCCTTCTCTATGGAAGAAAGTCCGTCACTGTGTGTCCTTTAGATATTCAGCCTGGTGAATTCCACACCCAGTCTGTCACTGCCAAGTAGTAACCAAACTCGTTTAGCTACTCATCAAGAATGCCGCACGTCTACTCAGTATCCACCAGTATCTGTCTTCATTATGATTCCAACAGTCAGATGGAACCCCAACCTTAGAGCATGTTTATAAATAGGTTTGTGTTATATCATGTGCCACTTTTCATTTACTTTAAGTTTATGGTCTCTTTTTTTTTTTTTTTTTTTTTTTTTTTTTTTTTTTTCTGGAGCATTGAGAACACAGAATTTGAAAGGATGTTGTATAAACAAAGGTTACAAAATTCTCTTATCCTACTGCTGAATTTGGATTTAGGATTAACTTTCTAGTTCCATTTGCCAAAAATTCCTGATAAAAGTACAGTGTCAACTGTGTCACTGAGAGATGTTGACTACTGTAAAAAAATGACCTCTGACCCAGGGGACAGAGTAAAAATACTAGTTTAGGAGCCATAGTTTTAGACTTCCAGAAGTGTGGTGATTCTGTGACTCATATGACCTTTATAGAGGTCTGGAAACTGAGTATGAAGCTGCTGTCAATTGTTTCCTATCAGAGGTGGAGACCTTTAACTAGTATTGATTTATAGTTACTACTACACCACTAGAATTCTTATGAGAGCAACCGCTACCATGTGGACTGTAGTTGGGCATTCCTCCTCTACAGGACAATGCTCAGTGCACAGTCATCCCTGGTGCCAGACTGTCTTTATTTCTCCTCTCTTCCTCCTCCTCTGTTTTCTTTTTATTGATTTATTTGTTTGTTTGTTTGTTTGTTGAGACAGGGTCTCACTGTGTATCTCTGGCTATACTAGAACTTACTGTGTAGATCAGGAGGGTTTCAAACTCACAGAGATCTGCCTGCTTCCTATCTCTTGAGTGCTGTGATCAGAAGCCTGTGTGCTTCCTTCCTCTTTTTTTCTTCTTTCTTTTTTTTTTCTTTCTTTTTTTCAAAAAGAGCTAGAGAACAGAGTGGTCAAGGGCAAAAAAGGGTCAGTCTGTGGATATATAGGCGAGGGTTTATATATGTTCTCTGCATACCTGTTTGTTTTGTGTGTCTCCTTGGGTGTTTAATATGTGCTAGTGTGTGCAGGGTGCTGGCCCAAAGGCCTTCCATACTATTTCCCAGCATGAACATTTCTATGATTCCACATTTCATGTCATAAGAACAAGACTCCTAAGGACACTGGAACAAAAGGATCAGGTTATGCGGCATAGAACAGGAAAGAAGCCAACAACCATTTATGTTCATCACCTGCATTCAGATAACATGGCTATATATATGTAGAAAAATCTACAAACTTTTGTAATTAGAAATTTATATATTGAGTTTAGTAAGTGCAGAAAAATTAACCAAGTTTATATAGAGAACAGAAAAATAATAATTACTAATAATGCATTACTTTTAAAAACCTCTTTGTTAATTATGCTATGATCCCCTAGGCTAAAACATTCAAAATATACCAATAAAAATTATTTTATATTGTTATATTATGCTTTTATATTTATTGGTATATCCACAATATATCAATAAAATTTTAAAACTTAGAATCCTGGTTAAATGAAGAGATAAACTATCAATTGGAGACTTAATAGTAAATTGTTAAATCCATCTAAGTTGACTGACAAGGTTAATGTCATAATAATGAAAACTTCGGATTTTTATGGAAATTGAACAGATATCTCTAAAAGTCATTTTGATATCATGTAGATTTAAAAAACTGAAAGACTCATATATGCAGGTACTATTATTTTCCTCGAGCATGGACAGAGCAACAGCAAACATAGAAAACCCAAAGCCAAGTCTGCACATATTCACCACATTTACGAAAATGTGCCACTTTAATTTTGATGCGGAAAAACGGTTTTTCCAATGAACAGTGTTTTACCACGTTCATGTGTATTAGGAATAGGCAGAAAGCTTAACAGTAACTCTTGAGAAAGAAACACAGGAAGTTTCTCTTTTCTCTCTTTTTTTTTTTTTTATTAATTTGTGTTTTATATTCCAATCCCGGTTCCCCTCCATTCTTTTCTCCCACTCCCTCCACTCCCCCCCCCTTCCCATCTGCTCCAGGGGGAGGGTAAGGCCTCACCTAGGAAGTCTACTAAGTCTGTCCCATCATCTAGTTGAGGCAGGATCAAGGCACCTCTTCACCCCCACACCCCAGTGTCTAGGCTGAGCAAGGTATCCCTCCATATAGAATGGGCTCCACTAAGTCAGTTTGTGCATTAGTGTTAGGTCTTGGACCCACTGCCAGTGGCCTTGTGTATTGTCCCGATCACACCATTGTCGCCTATGTTAAGGGAGTCTAGTTTGGTCTTATGCAGGTTCCTCATTTGTCAGACCTTAGTCTGTGATCCCTCACTAGCTCAGGTCAGCTGATTCTGTGGGTTTTCCCATCATGGTCTTAGCTCCTTTGTTCATATTATCGCTCCTTCCTCACTTCAACTGTACTCCAGGAACTTGGCCCATTGATGAGTTGTGGATTTCTGCATCTGTTTCTGGAAGAGGGTTCAAGCTTCCCTGGGGTTGTGGATTGTAGGCTGGGTATCTTTTGCTTTATTTCTGTTATCCACTTATGAGTGAGTATATACTATATTTGTCTTTCTGGTTTTGAGTTACCTCACTTAGGATGGTTTTAATAAACACGGAAAGTTTCTTAACTTTCACAAAGAATTAACCTTAAAAGAAAATGTTAATGGTGGTTTCTCAGAAAATTGGAAAGCCATCTGCCTCAAGACATAGCTATACCACTCTTGGGCATACACCTAAAGGATATTCAATCATACCACAAAGATGCTTGGCTCAACTATATTCATAGCAGTATTATTCATAATAGCCAGAACTTGAATACAACCCTGATGTCCCTCAATAGAAGAATGATAAAAAAATGCAGTACATTTACACAATGAAGTATTACTCAGCTGTTAAAAACAATGACATCATGAAATTTGTTGGCAAGTGGAAGAAACTAGAAAAGATCATCCTGAGAGAAACAACCCAGATCCAGAAAGACAAACATGGTATGTATTCACTCATAAGTGGATATTAGCTGTAAAATAAAAAGTAACTATGCTACAATCCAGAGTCCCAGAAAGTTAAGGTAACAAGGAGGGCCCAAAGAGGGACACATGGATTTTCATGGGTAGGAGAAATAAAAGACATTTCCTGGATAAAAGGGGTGGGTGTGTATGGGAACATGAGGGATAGTGTTGGGCATGGGATAGTGGGGGAAGAACAATGAAAGGGATGTCTTGATGGGGGGCATTTCAGGGTCAGGTAGAAATCTGGTGCAAGGGAAACTCCCATGAATCTACAAGGATGACCCCAGCTAAGACTCCTAACAACAGTGGATGCATAACCTGAACTGGCATCTCCAGTGATCAGATTGGTGACTACCCTAATTGTCATCAGAGCCTTTATCCAGTAACTGATGGAAGCAGATGCAGAGATCTACAGCCAATCAATGGGCCAAACTCCAGGAATCCTGTTGAAGAGAGGGAGGAAGAATTCTAAGATGTCATCATCAGTGAACCCAAAGAGACAACTAACCTGGACTCAGGAGGTCATAGACACACACTGACAGCTAAGGAGCCCGCATGGAACTGACATAGGCCCTCTACATATATGTGACAATTATATAGTGTGGCCTACTTGTGGGACTCCTAACAGAGGAAGCATGGCCTGTCCCTGATGCTTTAGCAGGCTTTTGAGAACATATTTCTCGTACTGAGTTGCCTTACCAAGCCTTAATACAAGGGGAGGAGCTTAGTCCTACCTCAGCTTGATATGCCATGTTTTCTTGACATCCATGAGAGGCCTTCCCCTTTCTGAACAGAAACAGAGGAGTGAATTGTGGGGCACAGAGGGGAGATGGGAGGAGGGAATGGGAAGAGAGAAGGGAGGGAAACTGTGGTTGGGATGTAAACTAAATGAATAAATTTAATTAATAAAAAATAATAAATGAGACTTCTTTAAAAAATTAGGGTAAGAAGGAGAATATGGGAGAGCAGAAATTGTGTAATTATAATCTCAAAGGTAAAAGAAAATATTATGTTCTTGGTGCTGGGGAGATGGCTCAGTAGTTAAGAATACCAAGTACTCTTCCAGGGGGCCAGAGTCCATGGCAGCTCAGGAGCATCAGTAACTCCAGTTCCAGGGGACCCTTTAACTTCTTCTGGCCTCAACTATCACGTGGTAGTCATGAGGTGTACATAAAATATATATGCAGCCAAAACACCCAGACACAAACATAAAAATTATATTATAAGCTTTTATATTCATCAAAAGCCAATAACGGAAAAAGTAAAACCCTGCAAAAGTGCCTATGATATACATAAACAGAAGAGATTTATATTCTGATTGTAAAAAAAAAAACCTATAATTCAATATGAGAAGTGCAGATTGATTATAACAAATACAAAAGCTTTGAACAGATCACCAAAAAAAGTGTGCGCTTGCAATTACCATGAGGAATGTTTCCATCACTGGGGAAATAGAATAAAAACACAACAAACATCCACGTACACCTACGAAAATGGCCAAAATCAAAAGAACTGAAATACAACCTCTTCCCTAAGATGTAGAATGTGTACAACTGACATACATTGTTGATGGAAGTGTGGTTCCTTTCAATTGAGTCTAGATGCCTCCTTCCCTTACTGCCAACAACCAACCACCAAGTTAGTGCACATATCTACCAAAAGAAGGTTCATGAGGGCTTCTTCTTTCTTTATTATTTTTAACTATGTGTATACGTGTGGATATGTATGTACACATGAGTGACATGCCCATAGCATTTGGATGAGGATGTCAGACCCTCTGTAGCTGGAGGCTCTGATAGCTGTAGCTGTCTAAGAGCAGTGCTGGGAACTTAACTTAGGTCTTCTGCCAGAGCAATGCCTGCTCTTAACAGTGGAGGCAACTCCCCAGCCCCAAGAGACTTTTTTCTTAATGACCAAAAATTAAAAACCATTCAATTGTGTCTATTAACAATACAAGGTAAAGTATGATGTTTTAATACAAGGGAGTTCTTTGCAGCAATGAGAGGAACAAACTGCTGTTGTCTGTAACAACACAAAGGAATACCATATGCTTAATTATGAATAAAGTAAACATAAGAGTACACACAGTATGATTCTGTCTATATGAGTTGTATAAGCATAAATTTAATTTGCTACGATACAGAACAAAATCATACTTACTTTTGGGAACAATATCTAGGAGAAGTATTAAGGGGTTTCTAGGATCAAAGAAGTGTCCATGCCTATACCTACAGGATGTTATTAGGTAAGTAGATGATAGATAGATAGATAGATAGATAGATAGATAGATAGATAGATAGATAGATAGATATAGATAGATATTGATGGAAGGGATAGATGGATGGATGGATGGATGGATGGATGGATGGATGGATGGATGGATATGTGTGTGCATGAGAGAGAGAGAGAATTCATTTATCTGTTCACTTGAGACTATAGTTTAATGCCCCATTAGGAAGGAAATAACTCTCTGAAATAAAGCTTTAAGTAGACCCTTTAATACCTGAGACAGGGCTGAGGAAATATGGAATTGGATAGGGTGGTGTCCCTATGCTGGAAGCCTTCTACCCAAAGAGAAAAAAGGACTCAGCCCTGTTTGTCATTAATGAAAAGGCCAAATTCATTTTATTTTTACACCTTCACAAGAAAACACTATCCCAAAAAGAGTGTCAGATTTTAATTGGGCAGCTAATGTTTAATTGTTTGCATTGTTACATAGTTTATATTTCAGAACAAATTGTGGACTTCAGGCCACAAACATTCTCAGTCAGAGAATTCAGACTGCCAAAAAGGAATCATGGCAATGAACATCATCGTTCCACCTGCCATTTAATAAGAGCACCACACAGCCCTCCTCATTGTTAGTGTCGTTGGGCTCACCCGCATTCCAGTTAGTGTACTGCACTCTGTTTCCTGCCAAATCCAAAAAGCGATTTTGAGTTTTGTTATCTATTATGCCCAAGTAGGCGATGTCTTTAGCCACCTTCTGAAGGGCCCTGTTTTCCTCAGGATTCCGGGGAGTGGCCACAGAGGCATGGAATTGGGAGCACTTGACTGCATTAAAACTCAACGTTTTACCAGTATTCACAAAGTACTTCTTCCCAACTTGTTCACTCGTAGAGAACAGCACCCCTAAAATGTAAAATGTTAGGAGACACCAGCTTATCTTCTAGACCACTCACCGTGTAAACTGCAGTGTAGGCTGCTGTTTCTAGTGGTGTATTCCACAATGAGTCTCTGTTCATGAGACCCCTGTGGACTGCTTACACAAATCAAAAACATACTTCTTTTACCTAAAATTCGAGTTGAAACTGTTATCTTGCTTCTTTTCCTTGCAATCTTAATATGAATAAAGAAGTACAAAGCCTTTGTTTGTGTTAGATCTACATTGCAGAGCACACATAATCTGGAATCCTGAATTCTACCATGCTGTTGCAATCAATCAAAAAAAAAAAAAAAAAAAAAAAAACATGATCTGCTCCATTGTCCATTGCCTGACCTAGATCCAGGATTACGAAGTGGCCCACATCCCATTTTGGGTTAGCAAAAACCTTTTCAGGTCCTAGAAAGTCGTGTGTGTGCAGTGAATGTTCTCTGCCTTCTAGCACTCCCAAACTTTAAGTTGCCCAAACAAGAGGGGAAGGATACTTAACACTTCTTAAAGCCTCTCAGTTCTGACTGCAGGCCTGCGATTTCTGCATTAATTTTTCTAAACTCACATTCTAGAAAATGAAACAATGAAAAGTACTAATAGGATGAGGATGCAAACTGTGCATGCTAAAAAGTATGGTATCTTTTTCAGACAAGAAGCAAAAGAAGCAATGTTTAGGTTTTTTTGGTTTTGTTTTGTTTTGTTTTTTAACATTGCTATACCTCAGGTGGGGAAAAAAAAAACTGTTTTTTACCTGACCTAAAACATCAATCTTTCCCTGGTGCTTTATCTAAAATAAGCACTTAGTAGCTACCTTTGCAAAAAAAAAAAAAAAAAAAAAAAAAAGACGACTCCTTGCTTAGAATTGCAAGACATATAGAGAAAGAAAGAACACCCTCACTCCTGTTTCCATTGTGCATTCTCCTTTACTTTGGACCATCTCCTCACCTCTGCACTTCAGCAGGTGAGGTGGTCGGTCACACACTGCCTTTTTAACCCATCTCACCCTCCTCAAGGATGTCCTCATCGGATTCCAGGAAGATCAAGTTCTCACAGGACAGACTACCTCCCAAGATAAGGCAGTTACCCATGGAGCAAAACAATAGTGTTGAGCAGAAACGATCACCTTGTGGAAATCAGACTGGTCTGACTGCATCGGGTGATGATGTAAGAAGGACCTCTTAGTCTGCCTCTCTGAACCAGAACTGGGGACAGTCATCAAGGAAAGCACACCGTGAGCAGGACTGCTTAACTGTGAAGCCTCGCTGTCCCCCCATTCTATTTGTCCCTTATATATAAACATAAAGACAGACTGAGAATCAATGGCTCATTTATTTGTTACTCGCTAAAATACTCATGTGTTTCATTTTCATCCTAAAAACTCTAGTTGGAATCAGGAGTGATGACAAATGCCTTTGAAGCAGAGGCAAGTGAATCTCCTCAAGGTTGCCTGGTTTATGTAAGTGAGGCCAGCCAGGGGTTCAGAGGGAAACCCTATCTCAAGAACAAATAAATTAATCAATTAATCAAATGAATTTCTAGTCCTATATGTAAACATATTTCATGTACGCATATGTTTCACTAGCACATTAATGTACCCACTGATTACATAGCTTGATAACAATCCACAAATGAGAAATTGATTATTCTTCCAAACAAACTGCTTTACTGGGGCTAAAACAAATCTCTGAAGAAGTTATTATTGATTAAAACTGTTAGAGATTTTGTCTCTAGGGAGATTTTTATTGCCCTTCAGTTGTTTTGTTGGTGGAGGGTGGATGCTGTTTTAGGGATGTGTGTGTGTGCGCGCGCACGTGCGCGCGCGTGCACCCATGCACACCTGTGGGCAAATGTTTGTGTGGGCACCTCTCCCTCCACAGAGTTAGGCTAATAGGCAAGCACTGCTGTACTCATCTTTCTCATATGAACCATAAAGATCAAACCAAAGTACTCACACTTGGTGACAAGCACTCCACCAACCAAGCCATCACCCTAATTCCTGTTCTGTTTTGGTTTTGTTGAAATTTGTCATGAAAGAAATCAACAAATATTCGGAGTTCCTCATTATTTGAATAGGAATGGCATGTGCTACTTTGTGTGGGCTAAGTAGCTGAAATATGGCACCAGCTTTTCTCATTAAGAAACGCAATCTTTCCTCACACCCCTTGATTCTGAGCAGGGCTGTGCCTTTTAGGAACATGGCAAAAGTGGCTATGGATGTGTTCCAAACCTCACAAAGCCTTGAGGCTTCTGCCTTAGGAACTGTATAATCACTACTACCTGACCAAGCTCTGGATAGCCTATGGCCTGTTAAGAACGCCATAGCTCACTGGCCCCCATCACAGGAGCAGACACCCAAGAGAAGTCAGAAGCGGGAGCGAGACCACTGGCCGTCAGAAATCCACAGGCATAACTGTGAAGCCAAGTGAATTCAGACCTTTTGTGGGTAACACACAAGGTTATGTTTAAATAAATGGCTGTGTTTTTAACCTGCTGTGTTTTTGGAATGGCTTCTTTCAAGTTAAATATGGTTCACATGCCTGCCAATACACTTTAAGTGAAACAGGCATAGAAGATCACATTTAGATATAGTATTTTTCCTTTGAGGGCAGAAATGCAGCTGAAGGAGACTATTTAAGTCAAAAAAGATTCTGGGCTGCCATACCTTGCAGAGCGCCTGAAAATAGGATTTCCCGAAAGATCTGCAAATGTATACCTAGTCATTGATGGAAACCCCCTTGGGCTCTAAGTGATAAGGGAACTTGATCAGGAAGCAGAGCTGGACATCTACCCTTGCAGCATCAAGAAACAGCACATCCCACCAGCATTCTAGATTCCAGAGGCCAAATGTCATCAGCCCAGACATTCTGACCTGATGTCCTTACCTACACGCTCTCCACGGTCTCCTTTTGGCCCCACAGCTCCTCTGGGCCCCTCTGCTCCTTTTGGACCTTCTGCTCCTTTGGGCCCAGATCCTGCAGATCCTGCGTTTCCAGGAGGGCCCTGCAAGTCTCTGAGCCCTTGACCTGTTGGAAGATAAACAAAACTTGGGTCGATATCTGTGCTTTTGCTCTTTTTCCAAAGGCTTGATGCTTACTCCCCTGTGGTGAGATAAGTCCCCTGTGATCCATGAGACAGACCGACATGACGTCCACGTTCCAGGACAGGCAAGACAAACATCACACACTTGTGTGTAGAAGTCCAGAATGCTAGAGAACTGGAACTTGATGTATTTTGACTTATAGAATATTGCTGGTGAAAATACAATATGCATAATAAGTTTTACTCTCCTAGTATCTGTAGTCGGCTTCTTCTGGAATGTAGTCACACAGAGAGGCTGGAGAGATGGCTCAGTGGTTACAAGCATGTGCTGCTACTGCAGAGGACCTGAGCTCAGTTCCCAGCCATCATGCTGGATGGCTCACAATTGCCTGTCACTCCAACTCCAGGCAGATACTATGTCTTTAGTCTCCAAGGTAATCTGCCCTCAAATGAGTGCACGGCCATGCACACACACACGCACACACACACACACACACACACACACACACACACACACACACACCATGCATAATTAAAGCTCATTTTTTTAAGAGCAAAGAAAGCAGTTCAATGAATACCTGGATCTCCCTTTTCTCCCTTTATACCATCATGTCCATCTTTACCTGGTAAACCATTGAGGCCTGGAGAACTGCAGGTACTTTGAGCACCTTCAGTTACAGGCTCTGTAATAAGATGCTGTCACCACATCCAGGAGAAGGAAAGACAGAAACGGAAGCATGGTCCTCACCTTGGTGTGGGGAAAATCATGAAAAATTATCTCATCCTTGGCATGTATATACCAATCTGATATCTGCCCTGTAACTTGGGGACAGACACTGTACAGATGGATTACTCACTGCTAGTGTCCAGATTGGGTATTTGGAAAAGCAAGCACCCTTTACGATGTTGCACAGTTAGTATTTTAACAAAAATAGGCATAACATCGTAAGATGATGTGAAGGCCCGTCTGAGGGAGGTCACCAGGGCCCAGGTCTCTGGTGTCACTCAGGCAGGTTGTGAATGTGCTTCTCATGGCAGTGGAAGCAGAACAGCTTCACATTGCCAGCAAACTAATGCCTGATGCCTTAGCGGATGGGGACGAATGGAGACACCATGTTCTGAAGGCTCTCATACTCACACCTACCTACCCTTGGACGCCGTCTGCAGCCCAAATCCTATTTTTACACTGGAACGTCCCTCCAAGACCGGTTAGTTATCCTTTCCCTAGTTTCCAACAATAAACTATAGGCTTACAATTAAAAGAGACAGGGCCAGACCCTGATCCCACAGTAAGTCTACCAGTCCTTCCTAGAATGCACTTGGGTGCACTTCTTGGTAGTTCATTTCCATAGAGCAAGACAGGGTTGCTGGAGAAAACATTTTCTCTGTAAATCTCTCTCTACTAGATTTCCCCTCTACTTCCTAGACTGCACATGTCCAAACTGCTGACAGTTAGATAAACCTGCCTAGAATCTCTCTCAGCATCACATCTGTCCTTCAAGACTAGGAAACCATAACACCCAGTCCTATAGGTCTTAGATGCCATAGTACCCTCTTTGTAATGTCTTCTTTGCAAACATAATTGAGAAAACTCATGTCCCAGCAAGCAGAGGATGTGCTACCACTTATGTGACTTCTGCCTGACCTGCCTCTTACCTCAGACCTCCGAAATGAATCAGACCCTTAGGCTATGAATATAGGAACCCAAATGCACTCACCAGAAATGACTTGCAGGGCTTTGGAAGCTTCCACCCAACCTGGAACTCAGACAGTTGCCTCGAAGAAAGAGAGGAGCTAAACCTGATTTTTAAAAGGGGGTATAATCCAAGCTGACCTGCAACCCCAGATTAATAAGCAACTCTCTTTAGGACTATATTAGATGCTTTTTAGGAGGATTTCCCTGGAGGCCTCCATGGCTATTTACCTTAATACAGCACTATCTCCTCTTCAACTGACATCCATTTTGCTAATTCTCATGACTGAGTTACCATGAGTAGGTTCAAGTGGTTAGCCATACCAACTTCCTCGCTTCCAATACAGAAACATACACACGCCCAAGCATACATACACGCTGTGCACACCCACTATAGACACATGTACATGCATACACTATAAAGGACAGTGGGTCTTTTGCTGCTGTCAATACATGAAGAACACTTCTAGACTCCAAACTATTGTCATCTACCTGGAATATCCTCACTCTTTAGTGCTCTTCTCTCTTTACTGCTCTTTCTCTTCTATTCTAAGATTCTTGTCTAGGAGAAGCTTCCTGTGATCTTATCTAAACTAGTTCTACCCAGTTTTCTTACCTTGGGCTGTGTTTGTTTGTACTGATTACAATGCATTGTTTTATACTCATTTATTGTGGTAAAAATGTATGTAACATACTATTTTGACCATTGTTATATGTGTAAGTCAGTAAGAACATTTGTGTTATTATGAGATTGCCAGAACCCATCTCCAACAACATTTCATCATCCCAAACTGAAATTAAACATTAAGTAATAACTTCTCAACTCTCCCTTTCTTACCACCACTGATAACTGCCATTCTATTTCTGTCTCTAAGAAGTTAAGTGTTTTATATGGAACACATGGTTGGAATCATACAATAACTATCCTGTGGTGTTAGAGAGAGAAGACAACGAATATCTCATGGGTTAACAGTCTTGTTTTGTTGGTCGATTGGGACAGTAGAGTAGAAATGGAACAATACATTTAAGAAGAAGTACAATTCAGTAAGTTCTGAGCTACATTTATTTGTGTATGCTTGTGTGTGTGTGAGCATGTATGTGAGCCTGTATGAGTGCATGTATGGTACACATAGAGAAGTCAGAGGACACAGGACAGTTTGTAGGAGTCTTCTTCCCCCATATGGGCTCTGGGACTCAAACTCAGATAGTCATGTTTGGTTGTAAGTACCTTTACCTACTGATCCTTCCACTGACACCTGAGCTACATTTCTAACATAGCTGTTTTTCTGTGCCAGTCTGCTTTTTCACTACTCTAATAAAATGCCTGAGGTGATTAACTTATAGAGAGGGAAAATTCATCTTGGCTTTATGGTCGGTTGTTCTCTTGCTTCTGTGACTAATAAGGCAGTGTCTCGTGGTGGGGACCTTAAAGCAGAAAGCAGCTTATCGATCTTAAAGCCAGAAATGAGAAGAAGAGGGAGAAGACCAGCTAACAAGCTTCCCACAATCTATTTAGAAGTATTCTTCCAGTTACTTAAAACTGCTTACCAATCTCCATCTCTTAATGGTTTCCTCACCTGACAGTAGTGCCCCAGGCCGGATACTCAGTCTTTACTACAAGGATGGTTAGGGAAGTTCTAGGTCTAAACATGGCAGCTGCCATGGAAAAGCCAGGTTAGCTTGGAGTATTGAGGGAACCCACTGCAAGAGTTTCACACAAAGACCGGGGACAGTGTGGTGGTGGCCACCAAACACCAGAATAAATATGGTTGAGATGCCCTCAGAACTGTGCTTACAAAGGACCTAGTTTCCTTAATTCCTGCTGATGTATCCCTGGAGAGTGAAACTTTTAAATTGAATTATTTGGTGTTTTGGTGATTAGTTTCTTGAGTACTTTGTATATTTTGGAGATCAACCCTCTGTCAGATGTGGGGAATGCTTGTGGTTCAGCTGTGAGAAACAGCAGAGAGAAGCGGCCTTCTTGTCTCTGGTGTCCTATACACCCTGCATTCTTCTAAGTGTCTATCTATACTGTTTTCCTCGTGTGCTTTTTGCTAATGAATGCTGTGACGTTAAAGATGCTGGCAGGGACCAAGTGCGCACAAGAAGGAGACCATGCCTGCTTGTGACATAGATCTGAACACAGAGTGGCTAGTGCAGGAAAGCTTAGAATGTAGAACAACAAAGACATACCCCATTGCCACATCAATGAGATCCTATGCCAACCTTTGAGTCCTCTCAGACATGTATTCCTCTTGTCCTATCCCTGCTTCTCATCAAGAAAAAAAAGAAAGGAAGGAAGGGGGAAGAAAGGGAGGGAGGGATGGATGGGGAGAAAAAAGAAATAGACGTTAAAAAAGATAAAAAAAAAATGATAAGGCATTCTGACACATCAAACTGAACTGCACGAGTTGCATTCAGCACCTCAAATAGTCCCAAGCAAGGAAGAATAGAACAGAGAGATCAGTGAAATGTTCCTGACTCTGGAATGCCAGGGAGATGGCACATAGGCACATTAACCTTTCTTTGCTCAGAGAAATGCTGTGGCCCATTGAGTACTGCCACTGCTAATTAGATCAAGTCTCCTTCTTTATGAGAATTAAACAAAAAAAAAATTCTGGTATTTTGTTGTTGTTGTTGTTCAGTGGGATAGTGATAGTGCTTCAAAGATAACTTAATAACAGATCCCTCAGCAAAACAACAGTAGTTAATGTTAATTGCCAACTTAACAAACTCTGGGCTCACTGGGAAAAGGACCTGCGGGCACTTCTTCTGGCTAGAGAAGAGATGTGAAATATCTCAGGGTATTAACTGCTGCCTTCTCAGAGTGTAGTCTCTCTGAATAAACGGCAATGTAAAGACTCAGTTCCTCTCTCTGTTCACTGAACATTGTGATGGCAAGGATTCCAGCTACAATTATTTGTTTATTATACCCACATGTGTGTCCATGTGTGCGTTCCTGTGGGAGGTGCACATACTCATGGATCACAGGTGGAAGTCAGAAGACAACCTTGGTCAGTCCTCAATCATTTCCTACTTTTGTTTAAGACTAGATCTCTCATTGGCCTGGAAATGCCTCCATAAAGGCCACACTAGCTGGCCAAGGAGCTTCCAGGGACCTGCCTGTTCATCTTGCATCTAGACATCTTCTGGAGTACAGCCTCATGTCTTCTTTTTCTGGAGGGAAATGGGCAGGGGGTCTGAGCATCTTAGCTTCTCGCGCTTGTGAGAAAAGCATTTACAAGCTAAGTCATCTCTTCAGCCCCATGCAGGGTTATAAATCCAATCTGTTATGAGCTGAAAATCGTGACATAGATGAGAGCCTTTACATTAGTCTCCATTGTCTGTCTGTAAAATGGGCTTAAGGGGAGCACTCACGCAGCAGAGGTGTTTCAAGAGGGCTGATCATCGCCCCTACTCTCAAGGGAAGCAAGCCCTTGTCAGTCTCAAAAGGAGATGGCTCCCTGGGATGGAAGGCGGCAGTCACACAGAAGAGCCTAAATGGGACTAATGGAGAAAAACTTGTCCATGTTGTTTTCTCAGTGTAAGGATCTATAGAACAGTAGACAGGAAAGATTTTATCTTCACAGGCAGCTCCATATTGGCTCTGGGAGCCACCCTGAGGGTTGAATGCACTTGCCTTAAGAGTCACCTGAGAAAAAGCATTTAGTTTATGCTCATCACATCCTAACAGAAGCCAGCAGTTTCATTTTACTGAGAGACAATGAACAAACAACGGAGTGTTGAGTTATCCCTGATCTTCATCAGGCTGTCCAGATTCGTGAGTCAGTTTTAAAGCCGGGGAGTCACACATGAAGACACACAACCTGTCACACAGCTATCCACAGCCACTTCTGAGGCAAAGCTGTCACTTTTATGCAAAATGACCAGTGGGCTCAACCTCTTGCTCCTGTGACTTCCCTGCCTTGCTGAACTGTTCCTCCAAACTTGGAAGGAGAATGAAGAAAGCACACCAGTAAATGAGAGTCCAAGAGATTTCTAGAAGGATGAAAACTCCCGGCTACTACTCCAGCATCATGTCTGTCCACCTGCTATCATACTCCCCACCATGACAGTCATGGAATCACCCACCACCCACCCTCTGAAATTGTAAGACAAGTCTCAAAAAAACAAAAAATAAAGTAAAATAAAAACCAACAACAACAACAACAACTTTCTTCTACAAGTAGTAGAAGGATGTGGAGGAGGAAAAAGCACTGAAAGAGAAACTAGTATGTTTCAAAAAGATACTACAGGTCATCCCTGCCACCTTCTGGCCATATAGAGAACTGCAATAAGCCAAACTCCACTGAGAGCACTTGCATACCCAATGTAAGTCTTTCTCTACTCTTTCATTTAGGGGCAATATCTCACTTGCAACACTCTGAAATGGCTCACAGTATATCATGTTTGTTCCTAAGTTCTGTGATGCACAGAAGTACTTATATGATTCCGCATAAATAATATTTGCGGCCATAATTTGTGAAAGGCTACAAGCGCAAAGGAAACCAGGCACTTGCTTCTGAGTGTCCACTCCCTGCATCGTTAGGAAGGTTCACTCAATTTCTCCAGCAAGAAACAGTTTTGATACATGAAAACACTACCCTGGGAAAACTCATTAGCTTTAATGTCCTCGTTTTTTATTGGATACAGAACATACAAAACTACTTGATAAAAACAACTTAAGAAAGAGGTGTTAATTTTAGCCTGCAATTTAAGAAGAGATAAAATCCATCACTGTGAAAGAACACGATAGTAAGAGAGAGCTATTCACATTATATCCAGTCAGGAATCAGAAAAGATGAATGCTGGTTTGCTCTCTCAATTGATTCTTTCTTTTTCCCTTTTTATGCACCATGGGACCCGAGCCAAGGAATTGGTGCCATCTACACTCAGCGTAGGTGAAGGTCTTCCTTCAACTAAACCTCCCTGGAAACTCTCTCAAAGACATATCTAGAGTACGTTTGAAATCCAGTTAGGTTGGCAATGAAAATTAAGCATCGAAGCATCACAAGTATCTTCTACACAGCATGCACCTTCTGCATAGCATGCACCTACTGTATAGCATGCACCTTCTGCATGGCCTGTACCTTCTGCATGGCCTGTACCTTCTGCATGGCCTGTACCTTCTACATAGCATGCACCTTCTGCATAGCATGCACCTTCTTCTTTTATTTTTTTAATTATTTTACATATCGATCACAGTTCCTTCTCCCTCCTATCCTCCCATGCCCCCCCCCCAAACCCTATTCCATCCCATTCCCCATCCACTCCACAGGGAGGATGAGGCCTTCCAGAAGGGATCATCAAAATCTGTCATTTGGAGTAGGGTCTAGGCCCTCCCTCCTGCCTCTAGGCTAAGGGAGTATCCCTCCATGGGGAATGTGTCCCAAAGTCCTTTTATGCACCAGGGAATCATCCTGATTCCACTGTCAGAGATCCCTTAGACTGCTTAGGCCTTCTAACTGTGACCCAAGTTCAGGGGGTCTGAGTCTGTCCAATGCTGGATTCCCAGCTATCAGTCTGGGGTCCATGAGTGCCCCCCCTTGTTCAGGTCATGCACAAAACTTAAGTCCAAATGGATCAAAGACCTCAACATAAATCCAGCAACACTGAACCTCTTGGAAGAGAAAGTGGATGGCATCCTTGAACAAATTGATACAGCAGACAGCTTCCTGAACATAATTTCAGTAGCACAGACACTGAGATGGACAATTAATAAATGGAACCTCCTGAAACTGTGAAGCTGTAAGACAAAGGACACAGTCAACAAGACAAAACTGCAGCCCACAGACTGGGAACAGATCGTCACCAACCCCACATCTGACAGAGGGTTGATCTCCAAAATATACAAAATATACTCAAGAAACTAGCCACCAAAACACCAAATAATTCAATTTAAAAGTGGGGTACAGAACTAAATAGAGAATTCTCAATAGAGGAATCCAAAATGGCTGAAAGGTGCTCAACATCCTTAGCTATTAGTGAATTGCAAATCAAAGCAACTCTGAGATACCATCTTACTCCTGTCAGAATGGCTAAAATTAGAAACACCAATGACAACTTATGCTGGAGAGGATGTGGAGAAAGGGGAACACTCCTCCACTGCTGGTGGGAGTGCAAACTTATACAGCCATTTTGGAAATCAGTATGGTGATTCCTCAGGAAAATGGGGATCAGTCTACCTCAGGACCAAGCATGCACCTTCTATATAGCATGTACCAAATCCCAGAATCCTGGAAGGACAGGAGGACATTAGCATATGTCATTGTTCTAGGTTCAATAAAACATTTTTCTAATTTTGGGGATGATGAGAAATATTCAAAGTTCAGGCTCCTGACAGGACATTTTCCTGGTGGAGCTTCGATAGTAGCAGCCAAAGTGGATCAGACAGATTTAAGTTAACAGAGCAGTCACTACTCCACAGCCTGTCCAAGCAGAGCTTGGGGACAGCAGTCAACACCAAAAGCTGCCTGAGAACTATGCAGACCCACAGGATACACTGTTGAGGGTCAGGTCTCAGCCTCAAGTACCTGGGAAAGATGCTGGCGAATGGCTCAAGGGTAATGAGCTGTTGGTCTCGGCTACTGCTGTCAACAAAAGCATGGTCATGGTCAACAGGGAAACACAGCAGACATATTTCCTATTGCACAGCAGGCAAGATTCATGACAATGTGTCTGGATACATTGAAGAGAAAAGCTGGAGTGATAGACTTTCCTCTGCACCAAGCAGAAACTACTCAGCAGGGAGAACAGAGACCTAAATGAGACCGTTCCTTTTCTTATTTCTTTTCTATATATTTTATTTTATTTACTTATTTTACATCACGACTGCAGTTTCTCTTTCTTCCTCTCCTTGCATTCCATCCCCCCCCACCTCCCTTTACCCTCCCTACCCCCCCCCATCCACTCCTCCTCTGTTTCTGTTCAGAAAGGGAGAGTCCTCCCACAGATATCAGCAAAGCATGGCATATCAATTTGCAAAACGACTAAACTCCTCCCCTTGTATTGAGGGTAGGCAAGCCAATCCAGTGTGAGTAATAGGTTCTCAAGAGCCAGGCAAAGCCTTAGGGACAGAGTGCTCCCATTGTTAGGAGTCCCACAAGTAGACCAAGCTACACAACTGTCATAAAAATATAGATGGCTGATCCCATGCAGTCTCCCTGGTTGTTGGTTCAGACTCTGAGCTTCTATAAGCCAAGTTAGTTGTTGTTTAGGTTTTCTTGCAATGTCCTTGACCCTTCAAGCTTCTACAATCCTTCCTGTCTTCCAAAGGGTCTCTGAGCTCAGCCTAATGTTTGACTAAGGACCTCTGTATCTCCATCAGTTACTAGATAAAGCCTCTCTGATGACAATTGGGGTGGCCACCAATCTGACCACAGGAGATGGTCAATTCAGACTATATATTCACTATTTCTAGGAGTCTTAGCAGGCACCATCCTTGTAGATTTGTGAGTTTCCCTTACATAGTTTCTAACTGACCCTGAAACGCCCCCCCCCCTTCCAGTCATCTCTTTCAACACTCTCCCACTCCATCCAAGCCCCCAACCTGACCCCTCAAGTTCCCATCCCCACCTGCCCCCAGTCCACCTAGGAGATCATTTCTGTTTCCTCTTCCCAGGGAGATCCATACACCCCCCCCCCCAGGCCCTCCTTGCTACCAAGCTTTTCTGGGTCTGTGGATTGTAGCATGGTTATCCTTTACTTCATAGCTAGTACCCATTCTTGAGTGAGATGTTGGGACAGTTCCTTTTTAAAGGTACAGTACCTCCTGTGTTGGGAGTGGTGTTTGTGGGAATGTAATCGGAGCTAGCCGGGTGGCCCCAAGTCAGTACCTGAGTGGGGGACTGTGGATAAGGGAAAGTCTAGCTATAGACAATAAAAAAAGACAGAGAAACAGAATAAAGGTCAGATGGCAGATCAGTCAATACTGAAATGAGTTTATTTTTCACCACTCTTATATACCTTATCCAAAAAGGGGAACACAGGATCATGTTTATGGAACAAACAGACTTTTCTTCCTCACTTATTCTAAGGGATCAGTAAGCACACCTTAGCTCCAACTTCTTGTTCCCTAGCCTTGAGGTCAGAAATAGCCACACCTCAGTTTCAGGTCTGTTGTTATTTAGACTAAGATAACCAAACATCCTTCTGTAGCCACACCTTTGACCTTTAGGTCTTATGACTTGCTGACAGCTTTGAACTCTCTGTCCTTGTGCCAAGATGGAGTGCAGCCATCTTTAGGGGCACCCACAGTCCTGGGACTCTGAAATGGAGAGGTGGAACACTAAGGGCTGTTGTAAGGTTGTGGCCATGTGCTCTAGACACCTAACTCCCTTCATCTCAGTAATGTGATCTGTTGGTTGTTAAGAGCAGTTTTTCCACCAGCCTGGTCCCACAGCTGTGCTAGCCCCAAATAACACACAGAGATGCTGTATTAGATATAATACTGTTGGCCTGTTACTAGTTTCTTATCAGCTGACTCTGTCTTAAATATTAACCCATTTCTATTAATCTAAATATTTCCATGTGGTCTCATCTTACTGGAGAGAGGGTCCAGCAATCTACTCTCTCCATCCTCCATGTTGAATCTCCTCCCTACTATTTCCCGAATCCTCCTTGTCACCTAGTCCCTCCTATCTTGCTTTCCTATTGGCCAACAGTGCTTTGTTCATTAACCAATAAGAGAAACATATTTACAGAATGACATCTCCCATCACTTGATTTTTTTCTGTTACTGTGATACTCATCATTAGTATGAACTGGAGGTACAGGCCTTGTAAGGATTAGCTATGAGAGGTGGGAAATCAGAGATGTCTTCCTAAAAGTGGAATGGGAAGGGTAGGAGGGTGAGAGGTGGACTGTGCAGGGGATAGTGGCTTCAACAAACCTAGATATATATGTTTTAACCCATAAAATATAACTCTATCTGGAAGGTGGTGATGCATGCCTTTAATCCCAGAACTCAGGAAGCAGGGGCAGGTGGATCTCTAAGTTCAAAGCCAGCCTGGTCTACAAAGTGAATTCCAGGACACAGAGAAACGTTATCTTGAAAAACAAAACAAACAAACAAAAACCTGCCATTCAATCAATAGGCAAATGAATGGAACAGGCTGTTCTCAAAAGAAGAATGGCCAATGAGTACTTTTTAAAAATGTTCAATATTCTTAAGCACTTGTAGAATACAAGTTAAAATTACCTTGGGATTCCATATCACCCACTATACAGTGGAATTTTATTGAGCAAAATATAAAATTGAAGTTATGAAATGTGCAGGAAAATTAATGATGTGGAAACCATCATATTGAGTAAGGTAGCCCAGAATCAGAAAGATAAACACTATATGTCCTCTCTCAAATACACATTTTTAATTTTTATATGTGTGCATGTATGTAGAGGGTATATCCATGAAACTAGAGAAGAGATGGAGAGGGAGAAATTAGGCTCTGAGGAAGTAGATAGGGATGAAAAAGAGGCTAATAGAATACATGTGACGTGAAAATGCAGAGGACACTACAGGGGTAGGAAGGGTTCAGGTAGGGGCCAATGATAAGGGAGAGAAAGGATAGAAGAGAATCAATGGGAAATGCCAAAATGAAATGTTCAACTCTGTGTCCTAATTAAGAAACACAAAAAGAAAGAGCAAGCATGGTTGGAAAGGAAAGCTAGAAGCCACGGTCTTACAGACATTACTTCATGGTGTCTGTCTCCTTCCAGAGTTCAGTCTTCACGGTGTGAGTTAGAAAGGACTTCGGAGATCCATTTGGACTCCTCCATTTAACGTTGCCGATGCCTGATCATTATCTCTTGCATTGTTTTGGAACGACACTTAATTAAAATTGTAATGGAACACTGTCTACGATGACCAATGGTAACCATTAACTTGTTTCATAAAATCAAAATTCTAGAGAAATTTCTGGATACCACTAGAAGTTCACAGTAAAGTTTTATATGATGGGGGAGGGGGTCAGTCTTCTCTTTTAATCTTTTTTCTATCTTTGTTTGGAGAAAGTATAAGTAGATGATTCAATGTCCAAACTTCATTTAGATCATTTAGATGTTGCCCTTCTTTCTAGAAAAGTAGATTTAACGAAGATCAGCTGTATATTAGAAAATTCTGTTAATCAACAGTTTGATAAGAAAATATCGAGTTGGGAAAACTTCTCACTTTGCTGCTACAACTAAATGTTCTTTGTGGGTCTCATTGCACTTTTGTTTATAGAAGTAAACATATCTCCTGGGTCTTTATTGCCACTTAGCAATAAATAATCTATGGTCTCTTTGATATGAGAAAAAAGAAATTTTATAACTTGTATAAAATGCATGACTTTAAAATTATACTATAAACTAAGCCATAAGCACAAAATATAATATTTCTGATAAATTACAACAGTGAATTCCCATCCATACGATAATATCAGTAGAATTCTTGGTGACAATGCATTTTTATTCCAACTAACCTATATTCCTCTGTCACACAAACATAAAACTGAATTTCTAAATCATCCCTTCTCTCACATCCTGCCATGAGACTGATAACAAATATTTTTCCTACAAAAGCTATTTTAAAAAAAAAGCAATAATAGTCCAGTGGTGATGGCTGTGGTGCACGCCTTTGATACCAGAACTTGGGAGGCAGCAGCAGTTGGATTTCTGACTTGAAGGCCAGGACAGTCAGAGCTCCTACACAGAGAAACCCTGTCTCAAAAAACCAAAAACTAAAAACAAACAAACAAAAAACAGCAATATAAAAAATTGTTTGTGTCCATATATACACACATATTACCAAATTATTACAGTACCTTATTTTACAACATTAGGAGCAACACATGGTATATATTATTGTCATCTAAGCCAAAGGCAAATATAAAAAAAAAACTTTATTACAGTTCATGCCACTGTTTAAAAAAAAAAATCTTGTAAAACACAGGTGCAACTTCCAAATGACGATCAAAGCCTCATTCCATCCACTCAGATGATGCAGGTGGATTGAGTGAGGTTTGTAGCAGAGGCTTCCTTTCCCTCAAAGCTTTGAGTAATTTACATTGCAAGGCGAGGCAGCTTTATAGCAACCCCAGCCTAATTTGACTACTTTTAAGAGACATAAATATTTTTAAAGTGTAGGAGATGAAGGATTTTATAAATTTAGAATGCTGCTTATAATAGTCAATTTATCACCATTTGTTCCTGAATCACTCATTTATCCTTTATAGGTGAGCTCTGCTGCTCTTTTACAGACTCTCGTAAAGTAAAAGAGAAAAGAATGAATTCATTCTTTTTTTTTTTTTAATGTCACTAGCTTGCCCCTGATTCTATGAATTGCAGAGGATAAACATTTATGTGAAATAAATGAGCAGTTTTGCTTTGCTTAATGATTTTAAAAGGTTTTGGGTTTTTTTTTTTTTTTTAACTAATCTGTATATGTGTGTGCTTGCATGAGTTTATGTGTACCACCAGCATGCACCAGCTGAGGACGCCAGAAGTAGACATCAGATCCCTTAGAACTAGAGTTACAGGTGGCATCAACTTGCCCTGTAGATTCTGGGAATTGAGCCCAGGTCCTCTACAGGGGAAGCGGATGTTCTTAATTGCTGAACCATTTCCTCAGCCCTCAAGAATTTATTTATTTAACATTTTAAAAGTGGGCTTTTTATGGTGTTTTCATTTTGTTACTTACTTTTTGAGAAATTAGCCTCATATAAACCCTGCAGTGTTATTATTTTTCATAAACCTATGTTTACACAAAGAACATACAGCAAACTAACTGCTAAACAGGGTGCTGGTAGCAGTCTTGAGCAGGGTCTTCAGCGTAAACCTCTTTGAAAGGATGAAACTTGAGCCAAGTAGATGAAGAGATCAGGTCAAACAATATGGGAGAAAGAATGTTCTAGGCAGAGAAGGTAGCTGAACAGACTCCAGGAGAGACACACAGAACAAGGCCAGCCCAGTATAGAGGAGTGACTGTAAGTGAAGGTGTAGTCTGAACTTAGAGGGCTGTGACAGAGACTTGAGGTGGTCCTCCAGACCCACCACTCACCCTCATCCACCACGATGTGTATTGTGGGATATTTGTTCACACTGCCACTCTGAGACTGACAATAAAGTTTACCTTGAATCAGAGGGTGAAGTCATCAATTGGCTGACTGGAATTAGTCATAGAGGTTTTGAAGGACCCAGATAGGGGGGCACAGGAAGATACAGGGAGGGGTTTAGAGAGATTCATGGCCTTTTTGGTCTGGGAAGCATGAAGAGGCAGGGTCAGCTGATCGTTCCTCTGCTACTCTTTGGGTCTCTCAGGTTTCTACCCCGGTAGCTACCTCTCAAGTGTGCATTAATAACAGAACAATATAAGTAAATGCTTTCCATGTGTTTCTGTTCAATGTCCCCTATAACTTTTAAGCACATTCCCTTGTGGATGGTTCCTGCATCACAGGTCATGCTGGGTATCTCACTCATCAGTCTGTGCCTCCCTCACCTTCCTCCTATGGGACTCAATTTGGAGGAAGCACGCTTGGTTCAAGTTGACCTTGGTTTTCTTTTGCCTCCGTGCTTGAGATGGTTTGAGGCAGAAGATTGTGGCCCAGTTCCAGCCAATGGTAAGTGTGGACAGTGACAATCTCCTGCAGTAGTCCATCCTGAAGGATGGCATGATAGAGAAGACAAGGTCTTCTTAGCAGTAACACTGAAGATGTGATGGCTTGAGTGGAGCAGCCACCTTGCAATAGTAAGGGAGTGACACCAACATTTGCTGATTAACGATGGAGACATAGGTGGCCACTGGGCCACTGATGGCACTGCTGGGCAGCCAAACCAACAGCTGCCTATGCCTGCATCCTGAGTGCCTAATCACTAACACTGCACTTTATGTGCCTTCGTAATATGAGCCAGACTTATGCTACAAACTCTCTAGTGTTTGCAGCTGACAGATTCCTAAACCAGGGAGCCTTTTAGGCTCATTACAAATTATATTGACTCAGCTAAGTCCCTGGCAAAGCAGGACTCTCTGCCTGGGTAGCATTCTTTGTCCAGGGAAGCAGCTTATCAACACCGCGTCTGTGTCTGGTGGTGCCTATCTGTGTCTCCTGGGGAAATGAACTCCAGTGGGGTGGACCTTTTCTTCCCTGTGCCTGCACATGGAGCCTGTTGTGCACCTTAGGGACCACCAGGCTCCTCACACAGACAGATGCTTTAACCAAATGCCCTAGGGTGCCCTCACTTCATCCATCTGCCAGACTTATGTCTTACATGCCTACCGGTGCTTAGCTGTTAGTGAGTGCCCTGCTTGCCCCTGCCATGGCTGCTGTGGGTTTGCTATGAAGAGGTGGAAACCTGTGAGCATGCATGCAGACACCAGTACAAGGACAGGACAGACATCTCTCTTTCCAACTAGAGTGTCCAAAACTTTTGAGCAAGGCTCTGTTCTGCTGAGAGGGTCCCAGGGGTGGCAAGGGCAAAAGGCTCTGACCCTACTGCGAATAGGACTGTCTGATGTCACACAATGTCTTAGATTACTTTCTATTGCTGTGATAAACACCACAGCCAAAATCAACCTAGGACAGAAAGGGTTTATTTGCCATAACGGTTACAGTCCTTCCTCAGGAAAACCAAGGCAGAAACTAGAGGATGGACCTGAAGGCAGAACCTGAAACAGGGGTCATGGAGAAACATTGCTTAATGGCTTGCTCCCCACCTCTTGCTAAGAATGCTTTTTGTTTTTGTTTTTGTTTGTTGTTGTTGTTGTTTTGAGACAAGGTTTCTCTGCATTGCTTTTGAGCCTGTCCTGGCATTCATTCTGTAGATCAGGCTGGTCTCAAACTCACAGAGGTCCACCTGCCTCTGCCTCCCAAGTGCTGGGATTAAAGACATTTGCCACCACCACTCTGCCCAAGAATGCTTTCATATATATTTTTTTATTTAAATTTGTTTTATATATCAATTCCAGTTCCAGAACCCTCCCATCCTCCTCCCACCAGCCCCCATCCCATCCACTTTCTGCTCCCCAGGGAGGGTTGAGAAACCAAGATATTCCATGACAAAATCAGATTTAAAGAATGCTTTCTTATACAACCCAGGACTACCATTCCAGGGCATTGGCACTGTCCACAGTGGGGAGACCCTCCCATGTCAATCATTAACTAAGAAAACATCCCACACTCTTGCCTACAGACCAATCATATGAAGGTATTTTCCCAGTTAGGATTCCCTCTTCCAAGAGGACTCTAGCTTGTGTCAAGCTGACAAAAAAAAAAAAAAAAAAACTAAGCAACATGCATGACGATGACTCTGCCCTAGCCAAGCAAAGTACAAGAAAGGGAAGCTGAATGTGGGTGGCTGGTGAAGGCAGGTAAGAGCAGCATAGAAAAGATCCAGGCCCCTCTCCCTTGCTTCATTCAAGAAGGGTGCTTATGTGAGTCTTGTCACAGATGCACAATGGCTACTAAGTCACATAGTCCAAGTTGGGCTTTCTAGAACACACATGGCCTTCAGGCTGTCACTGGAGATATCTTACATCCTTCGAGACCAGAACTTTTTCTGGACCTCACAGCCAAAGTTAATAATACTCTTTGAAGTCACTTAAAATGTAAGTGACTAACCAGGATGTATCCCTGGTACACAAAAGGGCTTTGGGAGCGCATTCCCCATGGACGGATACTCCCCTAACCTAGAGGCAGGAGGGAGGGCCCAGTCCCTACTCCAAATGACTTGACAGATTTTGATGATCTCTTCTGGAAGGCATCACCCTCTCTGTGGAATGGGGGGGGGGATGGAGTGGGAGGGGGAGTCAGGGGGCATGGGAGTGAAGGAGGGAGAGGGAACTGGGATCCATATGTAAAATAAGAAAAAGTAATAAATATATTAAAAATATGTGACTGCTAGCCTATTGAATACTCAGCCTTAAAGAGACCAATGTAACAACCAACCTTGTTTACCTTGAATTTCCCATATACTCAACTTTTACAACATAGACTAATGCACAACTGCAATCTTAAATTGTGTACTCTTGCATGCTCCTGACCTGTGTGTATGAACTTGCTGAAAGCAGCAAATCCACAAACTGAAAACAACTTCCTAAAATCTACCATCCACTTACGACACTGGCTGATAAACAATATTTGTTATCTAGGCCAATTGGGATCATTCAGTGAACTTAATCCCTTGCAAAACTCTGTTAAAGATTTCTGTAAAGTATCCCATTGCTTCCCCTGTGTGGTGATCTCTGTGCTGTTCAATAAATAGAGCAAAGCCCTTTGTTAGAGACAGATATCACTCACGCCCATATGTGCGCATACGTAGAGAGAGAGAGCTCATACAGCAGACATCACAGAGAAAGATATAAAGACAGACAGAAACAGAAGGACACACATAGATAGACCACACAGGGATAAACAGATCCACAAGAGATATGACACCATTGCATTACCAGTAACTTGGAGTTAATCACTAATGCCATTAATCCATGCCCATCACTGCCCTGCTGACTGCTCTGGTTCTTCCTTCCCTGAGCCTGTTTTGTCCTCTAACAAAAGGGACAGTGGGTTTTTATCTTCCCAGGTTTGTCCCTTGAGAATTGGGAGATGTCAATCATCAACCAGAAACAGCCCCATATCAGATAGTGCCAAAAGCCATCAAGTCTCGGGTTTTGATTGAGTGGCCAATCTGTTTTGTGTCTAAATGCCAGGAAGGAATAACACCCCAGCAGCTAGTGGAAAGTCAAGCTTTTCAGCCTAGGTTCTCAGTTTATTCAGCTGGTAAGTCAGCTAATGGCAGAAACCCCAACCCAAAATGGTGTAGACATTCAAGCAGGGCAAGGCATGTGTGAAATCAGCAGATGCAATTGCAGGTGACTTTGGGTGAAACTAGACCTGGAAGTTAGATAAGGATCCAGGAAGCACTTCTGCCCTATGCCCTTTGCCCTCTGTCATTCTAGTAGTGGGAGCTCTGACTTTAAGTTGACAGAGTTTTCAACAGTCTCTGAAACCCTCACCCATGATTCCAACCCTGGGACCTGACTTATGCAACTTTATTGGTCATATGACCAGACACCAGCCAATTACAGTTGCCATGGAAAATACCTCTGTTTATTGAGCAGATGGTAATAGTGTGGTTGCTGTCTCTAAGGAGCCTTTGGAGCTATCTCCCAATGGGGTCTCTTGAGATGCCCTTGTCAGTGGAATTCAAGGTGAAAGTATGGTAATACTTCCTACCTACACTGTCCTGCTCATGCTTTTCTCTCGTATGCACTAGGCTTCTCTTCGGTGAAGGATTTAGCATTGCTTCTTTACTTCAAGGACCAATTCTCCTCTTGCCCAAAAGAAACAAGACTTGCCATGTAAAGTCACCACTGCAAACTTGCTCCTAGACTCTCTGACGAGCATGGTGTAAGATTGCACTCAGTTATTCAGTCCACAAACATTCACTGAGCAACTGCTAAAGGACGTGTCTTGATAGACCCTGGATCCAGGAACTGTCGAGTCTAGTGATATTCCTGTCCTCAAAAGGATGACTGTAACAGAATCCAGATAAATGAAGAAGGCAAATACATGTGAGGTAAGTTCCCATGACAGCAGTTAAATGGTGTGATGTCTGGAACCATTCATGGAGGAATGTGGAAATGGGAAGACTCTTCCAGGAAGTCACAACTGGACAATGAAATGTGGGACGGGTCAGGTGAGCATCAGAACAGCAGTGCCTTGGATTGATCCTGTCATGTGAATAAGGGTGACATTCCCAAAATGGTCTTGGCAACCATTTCTTATCAATAATAGCAAATATTCTGGGTCCACACGCCCTCTTTCCCCTGCTCACCTCTGTCTTTGTTGTTCAAGATAATCTGAACTACATAATAAGACCCTGTCTCAAAACAGAAACTGTCTTTACTTCAAACCCAGCCTTCCCAGATGCCTTGTCAGAGAGCACCCAGGGGTGATTTGCCATGTCTGAATTGACTTGCAAATGTCTCAAATGCTGTCTGCCAGCTAAATTACCCACTATGAAGCCAGCAGAGTCAGTCATTACGACACACAAGTCCAAGTGATGATTTTCCTGTTGCGGTGATGGAGTCTGGTCCCTCAGTGAGAAGGACAACAACTGCTCCCTTTAATGCTGCATCACATCAAGTCATCAAGCCATCCACTAGGTGTGGGGAAATTCGCAGATAAACACAGAGAGCTCTAATTTCCTGTCTAACAGGGTCAGTCACTTTCTCCGTGTTTGCTGACCCCTCCAACTAACCACCAACAATGCTAGATGAGGTATTATATTCAAATGTCATGCATACCCTAGTGTTTAGAGGAGCAGTAAACATATGACATTCCTTTTGTGAAAAATAATATTGTTTCAGAGCTGGAGAGAAGGCTCAGTGGCTAACAGTACTGATTGCTCTTCCAGAGGACCCAGGTTCAATTCTCAGCACCATATGGAGGCCAATCACCACCTATAATGCCAGTTCCAGTGCCACTACGTCAACATCCCTCATTTTTTTCTCCTCATTCCTTCCTCCTTTTAGTTAGAAGACAATTGTACATGAGAGGATCATTTCTAGTTGTTATTTTTGCTATCAGTACAGGAGTGAAGGAGAGGAAAACAAAGTCATAGTCTATATATTCTATATTGGAGAGACTTAAAAATCACAAGTACTGACCCAGAATGTTTCTTTAAAAAAGAAAAAATAAAGCCAGCAATGGAAGAGGAGAATGGGAAGGGTTAACAGGGCTGTGTTTTATTAGCTTCCCTTTGAAGGCTGTTGTGTAAAATCCCAGCCTCAATGCTGAATGGCCCTGGCAGATCACATCACTATTCCACTGATTTCCCTTCCACTTAAGATGCAGCCTCCAGTCCACTGGTGAAAAGCAGATACAGTTGCTAGGCAACCTCCTCCTGGAGGTTGGAAATAGAGGTTGATGTTGGAAGAAACAGGGTAGAACACGACCTGTAATCCAGCTCAGAATGACTGGTACAGACAACATCTGCAACCTCTACACGTGTGTTTTAATTCTCAACAAAAAAGATTTCAATGTAACTGTGATTTATTTGCCAGTTTGACTGTTAATGGAAGAAGATGAGGATAGATGGAGATGGTTGGGGCCGGGTGGAGAGCAGGAAGCCAGGCTTTTCAGAGTCCTCCCATTCCTACAATGAATAATTCATTCAATACCTTACACAGACAAAAATTGGGGTGGAGAGGTCAATGTAAGTGACTTTCTCTCTACAGAAGGGAGGGGCACAGAATATATAGTTAGTTTTATTAAGGACCAAAATATGACCATTGCTTTTTATTTTCCTTTTAAAATGTTAGATTCAAAAAAAATGCATTCATCAAACATTTAAGCAGGTGGTGGTGGCGCAGGCCTTTAATCCCAGCACTCAGGAGGTGGATCTATGTGAGTCCGAGGCCAGCCTTGTCTACAAAGCTGCACAGAGAAACCCTGTCTCCCAAAATAAAAAAATATATATACATTCACGGAATGTTAGGTTTTCAGATTTTATACTACTTCTCTGAAGACCCATTCAGAGGAGAAACTGCAAGATAATGTTTACAGTCAATCAGGCACCTTAAGCCCAGCCCAGAACCAGTGTCTTCCCAGTCGGGACCTCTCCAGTCTGTGAAGGTGAGAGTGAGTACCATGGCCTTGAGGTGATCAGCATCAGTGTTCCACCTTCACAGGCTGGATCTTAGGGGCTGACATCAAGGTACTTGCTGGATTTGTGCTGATATCAGAAGGAAGCAAACTTTGGAAACACAGGAAAACAGAAAGAAAGAAATATCACCAGGGTATTTCAAATTACAGTTTCTTAACATGCCTATGACACTAATTAGGTGCCACATGTTTTCACTAAAGCTGGCCATTAGTGCCTTGAAATTTGCTGTCATTAGAGCTGCTATTGCAAACCCATGTCTCTAAAGGATTTTCCATTTGAATCCCCAAATACTTTTCTAAAGGTGTCAGAATGCCTTCCCCTCACCCAGACCACTAAAGACAGCCTGTGCCCTTTCTAACCTTGTCTCAGATGTAATGTGTAGAAAGCATCCTTAAGACCACAAGGTCAGAAGTTGAACTGTAGGACTCCAGTGCCCACATCACAGCTTCTGTGGTGCTCTTGGCTGAACCAGGACAGAAAGATGGCAATGTCAGATACACCCCAGGGCTCCCCGGGTCAGCACAACTGTGCTAATACTCACTGGGATCACTCTGCTGTGAATGATTAGTGTGAAGATCAAAAACTTGGCATGACAAATGGTCAGCAACACCTTCCCTGTGTTCACATGACTCATAACTCATTCTTTAATAACATTAGCACATGCAGAAACAAATACACAGTACCCTCATACAGTACATAACTGACTAAATGGGACATAGCTTCAATTGAAGAAATCAAACGGAAGGGTCTCAAGATTACAGACTACAGACCTGCTGGATTTTGTTTTGAGGATTTCAGAGCTGGGATGAACACAGGTCCTCACATGTGTTTGTCAGCTGCTCTATCACTGGCTTCATACCCAGTCCCAGTATTAATTTATTTACTGGGGGAGGAGGGGTGGGTATAGAGCTTTGAACCCAAGGCTCCGTGCATGCCAGGCAACACTCTGCCTCTGAACTGCAGCCCACAAAATATGATGAGAAAAGGTGGGTGGGAGGTGCAGTGAGGCAAACTGTTCCTTTCTCACTTCAATGTCCTTAAATCTTAAAGCTGGTACCCCAAACCAAGAGTATTAAAATGGTCCTGCTGGGGATGTATGATTTGGGAAAGTGAACACTAGATGGCAGCATTTAGGCAGGATCTTCTGAATCTCCTGGACTACTCCCTCAGGTCATCCAGATTGCTTCAGTTGGAACCTCAACTGAGGAAAATTATTTTTAAATGTAATTACTAAATTATGTGAGAGATGAGGGAAAAATGAAACTTTTTGACATTTGTGTACAACACTCACTGTTTTAAGCACTTCTTTTTCAAAGAGCAAATAAGGGTTTTGAGGATCCAACAGGACCCAGATAGACACATCTAGAGGTATCCTAATATAAATACTTACATATATACATACACATAAGCATATGTTCTAGATTAAAAAATAAACAAGATTTTATCTTCATTGTAGTGAAAGGGTCACAGATTTTTAATCTCCTTTCTTTTGTTAGTTTCATTTATGCTTTCAACAACTATTTTCTTTTTTAACTTTCTTTTAGATTTATTGATATTATTGTATAGATATTAGTACTTTGCTTGAACATGTGTCTGTGAACTACCTGTATGCCTGGTATCCACAAAGGGCTACAAAGGGCATTGGATCCTTGGAAGTGGAGTTATAAATGGTTGCTAGCAAGCACGTGGGTGCTGGGAATCAAACTCAGGTCCTCTGCAAGAGCAGCCAGTGCTCTAAACTGCTGAGCTGTCTCTCCAGTCCCTCAACAACTATTTCTTAAGTACACTGTGGTCAAGGTATAAAGTGTGAGCCAGAGTGTGACTGATCTTCTACATATTCTAAAAGACATTGTTGTAAAACCATATGCATGCATCAAGGGATGGTGAGAGAAAGGGGCTTGCTTACCTCTCAGCCTAAGGACCTGGAATCCACATGATGGGAGGAGAGGACCAACTCTCACAAGCTGTCTTCAGACCTCCACATGCGCACCCAAATATGTGCAGGGGCCTCTCTCTCTCTCTCTCTCTCTCTCTCTCTCTCTCTCTGTGTGTGTGTGTGTGTGTGTGTGTGTGTGTGTGTGTGTAGAGAGAGAGAGAGAGAGAGAGAGAGAGAGAGAGAGAGCTCCAGGACAGCTTTTTCTCCAGGACAGCTAGAGCTACATAATGAGACCCTGTCTCAAAGAAAGAGAGAAAGGAAGGAAGGAAGGAAGGAAGGAAGGAAGGAAGGAAGGAAGAAACGAAAGGAAGGAAGGAAAGAGAGGAAGGGTGGCAGGGAGGGAGGGAGGAAGGATAAATACAGCCAGGCGATATGATATGATATGATATGATATGATATGATATGATATGATATGATATGATATGATATATGATATGTGACTATAATTAATTCCAGCTACTCTGAAGGTAAAGGCAGGAAGACCATGAATGCAACAGCATCCTGGGCGATGTAGGGAGACCTCATCTTTTCTCCCCCCAAGATAAAACTGATTTGTTTTCCAGACAGACAATAGTATATACACCTTACAGGATAGTAGAGTTTTGATAGGCCAGGTGGTACAGGAAAGCATCTAGACACAGCATAACAAAGCACATGAAGTCCAGAGGGTGTGGGGCTAGCAAACAAGTATTCAGTTTGGTGAGGATACATATAAATAGAGCCCATCCCCTTTATAGCCCAGGCTGCTGTTGAACTCATAATCCTACTGTCTCAGGACAACAATCTCCCACATGCTGGGCTCCAGTTATACATCACCATACTAGGCTAACAGCCGTTTTTAATTTTTTTCTTGTATTTTGAGATTATTATTATATAATTTCCCACTTTCTTTTTCCTCCATCCAACCCCTCCTACATAACCCTCAGCACTACTATCTTTCAAATTCATGGTCTTTTTTTTCTTTAACTGTTGTTACATACATACACATAAACATACACACAGTGTATAGTTCTAACTACATAAATACAATGTGCTCAGTTCTTACAATGTTACTTGTATGTGTGGTATGGGCTGACAATTTAGTATTGGATAACCTTCTGGTGTGCTTTTCCTTGGGGAAGACGGTTTCTGCCATCTCGGGCATTCCTTATGCCTATAGTTCTTTGTCTAGGGTTGAGGTCTCATGAGTTTTCCCGATTACACTTTAGCATGTCTATTGGTGGCCTCCTTGTTCAGTCATGTTTGGGCAGCCATGTTGGTAAGACTTTGTGGGTATAGCATCTCTGGTGTTGCAAGAAGACACAATCTTGCAGCAAACTCCCCATTTTCTTGCAATCTTACAATCTTTTTTGCCTCCTCTTGTATAATGATCCCTGAGCCTCATGGGCAGCAATTGTACACAATTGTCCACAGCTCTGCATGTTGATTGGTGTGCTTCGCTGTGGTGGTCTCTATCTGTTGCTGAGAGAAGTTTCATTCATGAGGGGTGAGAATTACACTTATCTCTGGGTATAGGATAAATATTTAGAATATACTTAAGGATTATGCTGGTTTAGTTAAGTGATTGTAGATTCTCTCCCAAGATCCATGACATCGTTAGCCCTGGGTTGTTGGCCAGGTTTCCAGTACCAAACATGATTTCCCTCATTTTGAGCAGGTCTTAAGCTCCATTAGAGAGCTGTTGGCTACCACCAAGGTACACATGCCTCTATTGCATCCTTAGGGTTATCATGCTATGCTGGTCATTGCTGTAGCTGGATAAGAGTATTGGTTGCTTCTATCCTTTGAAAGCTTGCATGACTTACCGTCATTTTTTTAAGCAGATGAATGAATATGAATATATATATATATATATTATATAATCTATATATATGCCCTGAGCCAGATGTGAAAATGCATGGCTGCAACTCCAGGGCTCTCCAGCCAATGCAGGAATCGGCAGCTCAAGATTAATTAGCCTGGGCTATGTTAGAAAGACTATCTCACAAGCAAGTAGATAACAAAACAAGACTCCCAAGAGATGGGGGATGCCTACAAAGTATATCATGCTTGCTTTATAAGCATTCATCTTAATGACTTTTTTTTTGCCCTTTAAAAAAGTTAAGGTGGGAGCCTGGGTAATTTGACTCATTAGGTGAGAGCTATTTGACGGTCTGGTCTCCCAACTATCTTGAGTGCAAAACTGTCAAGCAAACCACCAGCAAGACTGCCCTCAACCTGGACTGACTGCTTTGAACATTCCAGAGACACCTTGAGGAAGCTACACAGTAGTGACAGCTGTTTACCATTGAAGAACTTCTGTTCCAGCAGATGCTATGACTGTCTCAAAACAGCCTGCTTCACATTTTTGCCATCACAGGGCTCAGTGCACTCTAGGTGACCTGCTGGTCATTTTCACTCAGACTAGAGGGGAAGTACTTGGTCTGAAGAGCCAATAAAAGGCCTACGGTTGGCACAAGAATATCTTCTCTTCTCTTTTACATGAGGAACTCTGCTGTGATTGATGCTAATGCCCAGTCCTTCTAAGGGCTGTCGTGACAGGTGCATATGCCTAGTCACATCCTCCCTGTCCATATCAATAAGCTGTTTGCACATTGGCCAGCTGGAAGCTGAGTGAGTTGGCACACATCTGTTACACCAGGACCTGAATGATGGAGATCCCTAGCACCCAAGGCTTGAAGCTGTATGCTTAATTTCAAATGTCCAGCCAGCCCTTTCTTTGAAGCTCCTGCTTGCTAGAACTGTTCCTGCTTGATAGCCTGCTGTAACTTAAAAAAAAAAAAAAAAAAAAAAAAAAAGATTGCTCTAGGGCAAGTGCCCATTGCTGGCAGAGGAAAAGAAAAAGCCCTTTCCTGCCACAAAATGGCTGTCACTAGCAGCATCTCAGATTCCAACCTCCTGAAGAACCTACTCCACCCTTAAGTCACCCTTTAGGTTCCAAACTGGTCCCATGAACCTCCCTGCATGCCGGCAGTACAGGCTATCCACAACCTTCTCCATTGGGAAGCTCCACTCTTCACCAGGAGCCAGGCTGGATCTAACTAAGGCAGATGCTTGCATCTGTACTTGAAGGGTGCAAATATCTGCCCCTTTGGTGTGCAGATATTTTAAGGTTATTTTAAACTAAAGCTCACTAAGAGCAAGGCATCCTGAAATTGTGAGTCAGAGAAGCACAGGAAAAAGTTTATCAGCCTGGGCTCCTTCTCTCAAACCCCGTAAAAGGAAACTAAAAGGAAACCCCAAACAAAGCGAGTCCTTGAACGTTCTCTTGCCTCTTTTCTCGTCTGTGTGACCCTTTGTTTTCATCTCTTTGTGTGAGAGGACGAGTCTGGAAACACTCCTCCAGACCCTGAGCACTGGTGACGATAAGGCTGAGCTTTTCCTTTGTTAGGAAGATTTATCTTCATAAATGAGATTAGCATTTGTAAAAGGTATCTTAGGGCCCCTCTTAGGGCATGTCAATAGGGACGGCTGCAACTTAAATCTGCATAAGAGACCTTCCAAACAATCCTGCTCACTGTACTCCCCCACCCCCACCCCTGCTTCCCCAGGCCCCATGTTCAGGTGAGGTGCTGATATTAATAACCGTCTGTTATTGCTGGCTTATGCGGCTCCAGCTGGAGAACCTAAAACCAAGGAAAGAAAAAGTTGTTTCTCCTGTTGACGTGCCAATCTGGGCTGTACCTAGCTTCCCGGTCATCAACGTGAAGACTATCTGGGCCCCCCACCCACATGTGGTTGAACTGTTCGTCATGTTATAAAATATGTAAATCCACGCCAGTGAGATGGCTGAGCAAGTAAAGGTGCTGACCACCAAGGCTGCATTCAAGCCCCAGGGTCCACACATTGTCCCCTGACTACTAAAAGCCAATTATAGCTCGCAAGTGCTCGTGCGCACGTGGGGGGGGGGGCACGCAAACCAAGCAACAATTTTTATTTCATTGGTTTATAAAAATAAGGTAAAGTCTCTAAAGCCTATGTGCCTGATTCTGAAACATGCATAGGAGACCTGTGTGCTCTTCCAGAGGTCTTTTATGTAGAGATCATTGGCCACCCATAGTTTATTTGCTCTTTGCACAAGCTGGCCAGTGACCTTTGGAGTTGACTCCCTGGGACCTGTTGGTGTAAAGCTCTGACCAGGGATTACTGAATTACATCACAAGCCAGCAGCAGCCAGGTCACGTTATGTGGAGATGAGCTAGGATACAGAGGGGAAATTAAGGGGACACAGGAAAGAGCCCTTCACTCCAGAGTTTTGTTGAGGTCTCTGTAGCTGAGAATCAAGGATTCTAGCACAATTAACAAAATTTGCTGTGAAGAAACAGTATCCCTTTTATTTAAACATTAAAAAAAAAAAAATTAGGAAAGAACCATGCTTTGGCCTGGGTGTGTTCGTCCTTACTCCTTTCCCACAAGTAAACCAGCAATTTTCTAGGAGTCCCGTAAGTAAATCTGCAAAAATATCTTAATTGCCTTATGCATCTCTTAGGGCCTTGATTTTAGCTTATCAGCTATAATCTTATCCAGCACAGCTAAGGGACCACTCTGCAATCCTTTTATAGGACTTGGAGTCAAATATGGCAGGTTCAGATAAGCCTGAATTAAAAGAGTCAAAAATTATTAGTGAAAAGCAGAAAAGGAAAAATTATTCAATATGATCATATTGGGAAGAAAGACAAAATGACCCCTCCCCCACAAGTCCTAACCTGAGAGTAAGGTTTAAATAGAGGGTAAGAATCCAACCAAGGTGTGGGTCCACCCATCACTGTCTCAGCTCCAACTCTCCCTTGCATGGCCATCTGACAAGCTGTAAATCCCCTGCCTGCTTTCCCGTGTTCTTCGTTCAGCTAGCGGATCTATTATTTGAATAGTCTGACAAAGAAGGGGCACACCTGTTTAAAAATCCAGTGTGCAGAGAGTGAGAGACCTTGGAACACTCAGTCCTAAAGGCTATGTCTTCATGTAACTCCTCCTCTCGGGGCTCGGGGAACTGTATGGAAGCAGAGATACAAAGATTGTAAGACCCAGAGGGGATGGATGAATCAAGGAGACGGTGTCTTCCAGACATAACAAGACTGGTGAGACAGTGGAGGCATCACAGGACCTCCACAGGTCCCAGCTAGATGGGGTCCCAGCACTGAGAAGGGAATTGGACATGAGCTCCCATCCATAACCAAGAAGCTCTCTCCAACTGATAAGCACTCACTAAGGAAACATTCATCTCTTCAAGGGATCAACGGGGACACAAACACATTCAAGGGCAGGCTCCATGTCCAGCAGTAGATGGCCAACATAAGGTGAACTCAAAGGTATTTTTGAAGATATTTTATCTCATATTTTTCCCTTGGGTATTTTTTATTTTACTGGTGTTTTTGCCTGTGCATTATGGTTTCCAATTTTGTGTTTTTATGTCTTGTGTGTGCATGTATGTGTGTGTGTATGTATGTATGTATATATGTATATGTGGGATGTGTGTGTGTGTGTGTGTGTGTGTGTGTTTCTCTCAGGTTCCTTCTTTATTCACTTTCTTTCATTCTTGTTTGTTTGTTTTATTTGCCTGTTACTTTTCTGAAGAGAGTGATACTGGAAGGGTGGAGAGGTGAGGAGGATCTGGGAGGAGATGAGGGAGGAGACTACATTATCAGAATGCGGCATATAAAAATAGTTCTTAAAAATTTATTTTGGCCAGGCAGTGTTGGCACACTCCTTTTATCCTAGCACTCGAGAGGCAGAGATAGGCGGATCTCTGTGAGTTCAAAGCAAGCCTGGTCTACAGAGCAAGTTCTAGGACAGCTAGAGCTACACAGAGAAACCTGCCTCAAAAAATAATAATTTTGTGTGTATATGTGATGTATGTGTCTGAGTATACGTACAGATGTCCACCTGAGTGCAGGAGCTCACAGAGGTCTGGAGAGGAGAGTGCCAGATCCCCTGGAATTGGAGTTCCAGATGTTAGCCAAGAGCAGTGAGTGCTCTTAACCGCTAAACTATCCCCCAACCATGTTTCTTTAGAATATATTAGTTTCTGCCAGGAAGATTAGTTATTTTGCCAAAAGAGAAAGGGAGAGAGTTCCTTAACAAATGTTTGATGCTTTACTGTTTTTTCTTTAATTATATTTATTTATGTTTGTGTGTGTGAAGCTTCAATTCTTTTGTTTTTAATGTGATATATGTACATGAATGTTTTGCCTATGTGTATTTATGTCCATGCTCCATGTCCATGGCCAATACCTGGGTCCTACGGAACTAAAATTGCAAACAGTTTCGAGTCACCACACAGATCGAATATGGGTTCTCCAAAAAGCAGCAAGTGTTTTTTACTGCTGAGCCAACTCTCCAACCATAGAAGCTGGGACTTTTGACTCTGCTACAGAAAAGATTTTCAGGAAGAGCCAGGATGAAGAATTGAAGTTTATTAACAAGGGATTCTCAAGTAGCTTAAGCATGGAGGGTAAATGAAAAGGAGGCACTTGGGAAAAGGACAGCACTTACCCAAGTGTGGGCAGGGGCTTCTCAAAAGAAAATCTAGCTTTAAAAGTCTTTGTAATAAGCCAGTGGTGGTGAGCATGACTTTAATCCCAGCACTCAAGAAGCAGAGGCAGGGGGAATATCTGGGAGTTTGAGACCAACCAGGTTTACAGAGTGAGTTCCAGAACAGCCTCCAAAGCTACAAAGAAACCTGTCTTAAAAACAAAACAAAAACGTCTTTGCAATAGCCACATATATGATTTTGATAGCATCCAAAGTTGTGTCTCAAAATATTGGTTAAAACAGGAAATGATGTGTCACACCTGTAACCCAAGCACTGGGAAAGCTGAGACAGGAGAATTACTTTGGTTCCAAAGCCAATACTGAGGCTATGTAATGAGTTCCAGAACAGCCTGGGCCACAGAGTGAGACTCTGTCTCAAAAAACTAAAGAGAAACAACAGACTGGGGAATTGAAATGGCTTATCTGGCAAATATCTTACCACCAAGTCTGGTGACCCAAGTTTGATCCTGGTGAGAACCGAATCCTGCAAGTTGTCCTAAGATCTCCCCCCCACCCTGCCCCCCCACACTAAATAGATGATAGATAGATAGATAGATAGATAGATAGATAGATAGATAGATAGATGACCAAGTTTCTCAAGGATTGAGCATGGTGCTCACAACATTTAGTTTTAAATTCCATTTGTTTCAGAGCTGGACCATTCAAGCATTTTCCTGCCTCATCACCAGTATGAAGCATCACTATAACATCCATGGTCGAGAGCACTAGCTTATAGTTTATCCCATCAAACATTCCATAATCTCTCCACATTTAATTATTTTTAAAATTTTAAAATATTTAGGTTTGGCTTTTACTCAGATTCACTTATGTTATATATTTGAATGTTTTACTTGCATGTATGGCGAGAACAGCAGGTGCTCTATCTGCTGAGGCTTCTCTACACGCCCTTTCCACTTTTTAAACTACTCTATCACTCCATTGGCTCAAACTGGAGACTACAATTAAAAGGTGTGAGACCACCACATGGTGGTGGTGCATGCCTTTAATCCCAGCATTCAGGACGCTGAGGCCGAAGGATCCCTGTACATTCGAGGCCAGCCTGTTCTATAGAGCAAGTTCAAGGACAACCAGAGCTATTATACAGAGAAACCCTGCCTCAGGAAAAGAAGTTTGGGGGCTGGAAAGATGGCTCCGGGGTTAAGAGCACTTGCTGTTCTTGCAAAGAACCCAAGTTCAATTTCCAGCAACCACGTGATGGCTCACAACCATCCGCAACTCCAGTTCCAGGGGCACCCTCTTCTGGCAGGCACACATGTGGTATGGAGACAAAAACCCATACTACGAGTTAAAAATAAACATTTTTTAAAGGCAAGAGACCATCCACAAACCTTGATTAGAGGATGTCCATCTTTATCATGATGGAAAACATGAGTAATAATCATGTTTCATCAACAAAGCTTTCCGAACCTCATCTTTCAAGAGTGACAACTTCTGTGCATCTGAAGGAACCTACATATCTGTGTGCCAGCCACCTAGGGTCCCAGCATACATTAGGACCCAGAGTCTCTTCTTCCCTCTCTTTTTTCCTCCCTCCCTTCCACCATCTTTCTTTTTTCTAGTGTTTCCTTGTAGCATGGGCTACCCTCAAATTCAAGATCCTTCTGCCTCAAGCTTCTGAAGGCTAGAACTACAGGCCTGGTTTATACCTACTTCTCATTCTGATTTTAAGGGTGTCTCAGCACCCTTCTCTCTGACTGTGCTCTAAATATCCAGGCTGGAAAAATTTCCATGCCATGCAGATGTAATTGTGAAATGTAGCTCTGACCAGGTCAGCCAAGATGCACCTAATAGGTGACAGTTTAAATGTATGATTTCCCCATTCCCTGTTCTTATATTCCTTTTTTTTTTTTTTTTTTGTATCTGTACCTGTTTTTCTGTTTTTATATTTCAAGTTATTAATCAAAAGGTTTTTTGATACAGATTTAAGGACAGGCATTGGAGAAGAGAGAGGTCTTTTGGGAAAATGACATTGTTAAATGCCTTATATTATGTGTGGGCTTCTCAAGAGATGGAGTCCCAGCCAGGCGTTGGTGTTGCATTCCTTTAATCCCAGCACTCAGGAGGCAGAGACAGGCTGATCTCTGTGAGTTCGAGGCCAGCCTGGTCTGCACAGCGAGTTCCAGGACAGGCTCCAAAGCTATACGGAGAAATCCTGTCTCAAAAAAACAAAACAAAACAACAACAACAACAAAATGGAGTCTCATAGTTCCTGTATTTTCCTGTTAAATAAACAATAAACAGAATAATTTCCTCTAGGGAGATCCACATCCTAATCATGTTCTCAACCTAAACCTACATCCTGGTAGAACTTTCCTGTAGGCAGCCTGTACCTACTCATCTCCATAAATTTTGCAGGGTGGATGTAACCAAGCAAGAGCCCAGGGATGCAGAAAGCTGGAGAGCAGTTACCACAGCTGAAGGGAGCTAAGGAGTGAACGCTCATTGGGTTTGGTTTTCCCCTCTGGGATGATGTAATCATTTTGGAGCAAGATGGAGGTACATAGCATCACAACATGACTACATGCTTTAAAATTAAAATGTTAAGGGCTGTGGGGATGATTTTATTTTTACTAATTAAAAAGCCTGTATGACAGTGAAGTTTTACATCCCACAGCTGGTGTTTCTTCTTTCCTGTTTGATTAAAAGACTTTGACTAGGAAATGAACTGCCTCATTTCAGACCCAAGAGAAAAGGAAAGAAGATGTCTGCAAGGATGCCATGAAAACGCTCTCATTATGTCAATGGGAAATATGAAATACCTGAGTGAAGGAGATAGTTTTGATGGAAGGAAACCTTCACATGTGCCTGGTGGTGGTGGCGCACACCTTTGATCCCAGCACTTGGGAGGCAGAGGCAGGCAGATCTCTGTGAGTTTGAGGCCAGGTCTACAGAGGAAGTTCAGTCCAGCTATTAAACCAAGAAACACTGTCTTGAAAAAAAACAAACAAACAAAAACACCTTCTCAGCTCACGTATATGTACCTTTTTAGTTATTGAAATACAATCTTCAGATGGTGTTCTGGCTTGTGTAGTTCTGGAGAGTCAGCAATCCATTCCGGAAAATAACTTCTGGGGCACAGGTACTGTTGACACCCTTGAATCACTGTAAAGGTTCTGAACTATTCCTTAGCCTCTAAGGTCAGGATGACTTCCTTTCAACAAATGACAGGTTTTTAAAAAACCATTTGTTTATTTATTTATTTATTTATTCATTTATTTATTCATTTATTTATTATTTGAAGTGGGATTTCTGGTGTAGCCCTGCCTGTCCTGGATCTCTATAGACCAGGGTGGCCTCAAACTCAGAGATCCACCTGACTCTTCCCCCTGAGTGCTGGGACTAAAGGTGTGTGCCAACCCAACGTGCTCAAAAGACCATTTCAAACATATCTCTTTCTCTCCATGCCAAAAGAGAGGTTCAGACTGAGCTGGGATGTATCTTTTCTACTCACAGCAGGCCCAGTCTGGAACCTTAATCTCTGTGGCATTCCCAGGGCTCAGGTTGCAGCAGAATTAACAAACTGGACCTGTTTTAAATTCTTTTTTTGTGACTGTCCTGGAACTTGCTCTGTAGACCAGGCTGGCCTCTAACTCAGATACCTGCCTGCCTCTGCCTCCCGAGTGCTGGGATTAAAGGCGTGTGCCACCAACACCTTTTTGTTCAATTCTTAAGTGGGGTTAGCCCTCTGAGTTGCTCTTTTATGCTTCTATGAAGGGAGTAAAACACGTTTAGTTCTGGCTGACGTTTCAGTGCTTGTCTATTTAGTGAAATGGGTGAAAAGGGGCTTTGCTGCTGGCTCATCCTGAGGCTTCAAGTCCTAGGATTGGTGGCCAGGGCAAAACGACAGTAACCCAGTCCCAGTTTGGATAGTACAAGATGGGTTTGGGAGATTTTTACATCTTGTTTAATACTGAAATGACTATCCATCAAGTCAGCACTACAGCTGCCCGTCCATGTTAGGTAATGATATACACTGGTTAGAGTAAGAAAAAAATGTTCAAGTGTGCTACCCTGTCTCCCTGGCACCCATAATCCTATACCCAGCATTACTCAGGTTTACCATAGCTCCCGATCTTTGGAATGATCTGGCTTTTGCCAGTCTTCGTCCTGTAGTACTTTTGACAAGATTTGATCCCAGCAAACGACCAAAAAGGTCTTGTTGTAATTGCATCATGTCGAGTCACCTCAGTTAGGAAAGTGTGCCGAAAGCAAATAGAAATAGCAGCCTGTTCAAATATTTAGCATTGTGAAACCTAACACATTGGTAGTACAAGAAAAAGAAGGGTAATAAAAACGTATTATTTGTAACTCACTGTTATTCTTCTGTTAACATGTGTTAACTACATAGGAACAGGTTCGCGTGACATTTTAATATGTTGATACAGTGTATCTTGATAATATCCACCCTCATTACTTTCTCTTCTTTCCTCCTTCTCTTTACATCTAGTCTGTCTTCCACTTTCATGGTTCTTCTTTTTATTATTTCTTTTGTGATTCTGTTTATTATTTGTGTGTGTGTGTGTGTGTATCGAGGGTAGCACACATGTCACAGCTGCATTTGGAGGGCAGAGGACAACTTCACGGCATCAGTTCTTTCTCACCCTCCTTTGTGTGAGTTCCAGGGTCTTTACCCACTGACCCTTCACTTCTCTTTTTAAAGATCCACGGGGTTTAATTATGATTGCTTGAAGGAGCGTGGGTGAGGGAACACGGGCTAGCTGCACTACTGAAGAAATTGCCTCCTCCTCCTCTTAGCAGGCATTACCCGACAATGGGTCTGCAGGGCAGAGTGAGTTCTCAGGAGCCCCTCTCTCATCTGTGATATGATGTGATGGGCCCAATCATGTGCAAGTAATCCCAGCTCCTGTGACTTGGAAGATAGTGGTCCAACCATTCCTCCTCTTACATTCACTCTGTCCCCTCTTTGACAATGCTCTCTTGTTCTCATTCACAGAGACGACCATTAGGACAAGGAGGTTAAGCCAATAGGAAGTCTTGATTAGTGGGCCAGCCTCTACACTGGGTGTTTAGGATCCCAGTGAGACCCAAGCTTTCCAAGGTTGGGCTTTTAAGCATGAAAACCACAATCTGGGGTGTCACACTTCAGTTAACAACAACAGTTAGCCAGAAGCAGAATTAAAGAAGCCAGAAAGCCAGGTGGGTGCATTAGAGACTTTCCCAGAACTATGGACTTTGATGGATCAGGCCTTTGTTTTCATTTTGGCAGGTGGTTCTGTCTATGGGCTGAATTCAGTGGCCTGAATGGTATATCCATCATGACATTAGTTGCATTAAGTAGGGAGTGACATAGATGTTTCGTTTAAGGCTAAACATTCAGCATTCGTGTTTTCTTATCATTTTGACCAGCTACGAAGTCTCTGCAGTAACCACTGCCCACTGCCCCAAGAGAGCGAGCATACAGTTAGAAGATATTTAGAAGCACACAAACATTTCCATTTAACAAAACAGCAGTAATATCGAAAGTTATTGCATTTTACAAACGAGGGTCTGAGATGGAGCAAGCTTAAACAATTTGCTACAATGTATACTTTCAGAAAGCAGAAGAGATGGAATTCAGCCAAGGGGACTGAGAGCTGAGAGGCAGAGACCCTCACTCAGGCTAGACTGGGAACATCATCTGTGTGGTACTGTTTCCATTACAAAAAAAACACCACACTTTATTATGAAAAGCTTCTTTTTTCACACATAGTACTTTGGCCAACTGTGGTAGCACGCACATATAATTTTAGTGCACGGGCAGAATGAAGGCAGATAAATCAGGAGTTCAAAGTCATCATCAAATGCATAGTGAGTTTGAGGCCAACCTGAGCTACGTGAAACCCTGTCTCAAAAATCTAAAATAGCAACAATAGAAATTAAAAAACAATGTTTTGAGGCTAACCTGGTCTACATAGAAAGTTGTGGGATGGCCAGGGCTCTACAGAGAGACTCTGCCTCAAATTTAATTAATTAATTAAAATAAAACCAATGCAAATTCAACAACAACAAAAATACAAGAGAAAGCAAAGGAATGATATAAGAAAAAAATCAATTTTCTTTTTTCCCCCTTTTGTGTGCATGTGTGGCTTTTTGTGTGCATGTGTGGGCATGTATACACATGTACCATAGCACACTCTTAGATTTCAGAGAACAATTTCTCTTCTGCCACTATATGGGTCCCAAGGATCGAAGTCAAGTTGGCTGATTGGCAACAGGAACCTTAATCACTGAGACACATCACTGGCTCCGAGTGGAATCACCTTCCCTCTGACTGTGCAGAAGGAACACTGTGGGCTGGTTGTAAAATGTGCCACATGGGCTCATGTGTTTGAACAGCTGGTCTCCAGCTGGTGGCGGTCTGCACCTGTAGAAGGGGGAGCCACACTGGAGGAAATGGGTTGTTAGGGGTAAGAACTGAAATTTTCTATTCTGGCCCTTTTCCCGGCTGTACTATGTTTGCCAAATGCAGACACAATGCCACCAGCTACCTTACTCTTCACGCTTTCTCCACCACGATGGACTGTATCCCCTCCAACCACAAGCCAAAATAAACACTTCCTCCCTTGGGTGCTTCCCATGGGGTGTTTGGTCACAACAACAAGAAAAGTAGTTGATACAGATGGGGGCTGAACGGGGGACCATCCCATCCATGGCTGTGGTAAAGCTGACCACGTGGTTCTTAGGCATTTAGAATTGGTTGTGAGGGGCATGTGGAAGAGTTTCTAACTTCAGGCTGAAAACCCCGAGTACTGAAGGCAGACTAGGTCGTTTTAGTGTTTGGAAGGCCAACTGTCAGGATTATGGTAATGCACCACCATGCCCAGGTCCATCACTCCTAATGTAGAAAACAAAGTAAGTCTAACTATTTTTATTTATTATTTCAGATAATATTTAGACCTGTCATGTATAATACCCCAAATAACTACTGGATTTTTATTATACTAATTAAACATATAACATAATTAAAACACATATCATCGGTGAGTCCCAGTGAGGCTCCTGCCTCAATGTCCCCCACCCCCATCACTATTGCTGAGGTTACAGGCACACGGCCAGCTTGTATGTGAGTGCTGGGGATCCGAACTCAGGTCACCATGCTTGTGTAGCAATCACCCTTACCCACTGAGTCATTCCCCTCAGCCTTTGCATGAACAAAAACTTATTGCAACTTTATTAACTCTCAGAACACTTTATAGTTAGAATTGTTTTTCAGTTGATTTTTTTTTTAAGTGTCTTCTGATTTTTGTGTGTGTATGATTGTTTGCCTGCTTGTATATGTATTTGTACCATAGGAGTGCATGGTTTCCAAGGAAGCCAAAAGAGGACATCACATCCCTGTTGCTGAGGTGGGCTGAGAGAGTTTAAAGGATTGGGCCATTCCGGGTGTGCATTATCTGCTTCCTGTTTATCATTCAGGATGGGAGCCCTCAGCCTCTCTTCTGGTGGCCCTGATTGTTGTTTCCCTGATACAAGAGATTGTTACCTCTCTGGAACTGTAAATCAATAGACCCGTTCCCCAATATGGCATTTATCACAGCAATAGGAAAGTAACGAGTACGATACTTGTGGGAAAGCATGCCTAGAGCTCAGCCTTGTTGTAGCAGTCGCCCATCATCTGCCACCTAGGAGTGATTCTGTTCCTGGTTCAGCTCCTTATCCAGTCACAGCGGTTTTGTTTTGTACCGGTAGTTAGTTGACCCTAATTTCCACTTCTGGATGGCCTGAACCATTGGTGGGTAAGTGAAGTGTATAGTTTTGCCACCAAACATGGAAGTACCATGAGATGCTTCATAAAATGCTCTGAGTTGTAGATATATTCCCCAATAGGAAAGCAAGATAGGTGGGACTAGGAGACAAGGAGGATTCTGGGAGATATAGTAGAGGAGAGTCAAGATGTAGGGACTTGACAGAAGAGGTCTGGACCCTCTCCCTGGTAAGATAAGACCACATGGAAACACTTAGATTAATAGAAATGGGTTAATATTTAAGACAGAGCTAGCCAATAAGAAACGCTAGTAACTTGCCACCAGTTTTGTAATTAATACAGTGTCTCTGTGTGTTATTTGGAGCTGATAAGGCTGAGGGACCAGGCTGGCAGGAAACTGCTGGTAACATCCCCCTTTGGTTTTTTAAGATGGGGTTTTCCCTTGCAGCCCTAGATGACCTGGAACTCACTCTGTAGACAAGGCAGGCCTCTAATTCAAAGATCTGCCTGCCTCTGCCTTCTGAATATTGGTATCAATGGTGTGTGTATGCCACCAGGTCCAGCTTGATATACTCCTACTTGTTCCCACTATAGAGGAATAAATTCACTTCCCATCAACAATCAGTGTGAATTGTCCAGCTGGTACAAATAATCTTCTCCGTTTATTGATCCTGTGTCACAAAGAGCTACAAACATACTCATGGCTATCTTAATGCCCAGTTGAACAGAATCATTGTTTCTCATAGAGGAAGATGTTTAAAATAACAGAATCAAGGTGCTCGCCTTTAATCCTAGCATTGATAGGCAGAGGTAGGAGGATGCCTATGAGTTCAAGGCTAGCCTGGTTTATGTAGTGAGTTCCAGGACAACCAGGACTGCATAGAGGCTCTTTATCAAAAAAAAAAAATAATAATAATAATAATAATAAATAAATATCTAAATAGATAAACAAAAACTATAGTGACAAAATTTTGAAATGAAGCTAGCCTCATGTTACTAATGCCACATTTAATTGATGCCTTTTTAATTGAAAAATGTCATTACATTTTTTTTATTTATTGGTGCATATATGAGTGTGCACACATGTATGTGGAGGTCAGAAGATAATTGTGGGAGTTGGTTCTTACTTTCCACCTTGTGAGTCCTAAAGGTTGAAGTCGGGTGGTCAAGCTTGGTGGTAAACACCCTTACCCACTCAGCCTTCTCATCACCTTGGTATTTTTTGAAACAGATTCTCACTCTATGGTTCAGACTGGCCTGGAACCCACCAGCCTCTGTCTCCCAGTGCTGGGATTAAAACTGTGGAACCTATTCTTTCAAATAGAAATTGATTGTTTAAGTCCCTACATAAATGCACATGCATGTGTGGTATGGAATTAGTGTGCTGACCAGAGGACAAACCTTGGGAGTTAGCTCTCTCTTATCCCATTATGGGATCCCAGGATCAGACACTCAGGTTGTCAGGCCTGCATGCAAGCATCTCTACCCACAAAGGCATCCCATAGGCCACATTTAATTTTTATTGTGTTTGATTTTTGAAAGTTATTTACTATTTTCATGTACACAGGTGCTTTGTCTGCATGTATGTCTGTAGAACATGTGTGTCTCATGTCTGTAGAAGCCAGAAGAGGGAACTTGATCCCCTGGAACAGAAGTCACAGACAACTGTGAGCTTCCCTGTGGGTGCTGGGAATCAAACCCAGGTCCTCTGGAAGTCAGTGAGTGCTCTTAACCACTGAGCCATTGTTCCAGCCCTATATTTCATTTTAAAATGTAACTTTAATCCCTTTTTGCTTTTTTTTCACAATGGACTCCATGAGATGAATTTTCTATCAGCAGTAAGTAGGTTATGAATAATTCACATTTTTTTTCCTGGAAATTGATGACAAATAGAGAAAAGCTGTTTTCATTTCCTCAGACTTCCAGGTTAAGGTCAAGAGGTCACCCTGGAGCACAGATGATAGGTGTGTGGTGGATTGAATGAGAATGACCTCTAAAGGCCCTCACATTTGAGTGCTTGGTCTCCAGTAGGTAGGATTAGAAGGTATGGACTTGCTGGAGGTGTGTCACTGGGAGTGGGTTTTGAGGTTCCACTTAGTGCTTTCTCTCTCTCTGTGTGTGTGTGTTTCAAGACAGGGTTTCTCTGTAGCTCTGGAGCCTGTCCTGGAATGCACTTTGTAGACCAGGCTGGCCTCCAACTCACAGAGATTTGTCTGTCTCTGCCTCCCAAGCAGAGTTATAAAAGTACCAATTTATAACATATATACATATATATATATAATATTTTATATATTATAGATCATTTAGATACATGTATGGTATAGATACATATGTGTTAAATGTGTGTTATTGCCTCCTGTGTGCTGGGACTAAATGATAACAATAGGAGATAGAAACTGGCTACTTAGTTCAGGGCAAAAGACTCCAAAGAAAAGTAGCCAGTTTATTTATAAATGAAAGACAGATATACCTTTGGACCTCTTATTCCCATTCATCCTTAATATATACATAATGCCACATGATTATATAATGTCATCCAGATTAATGATTCATTTTAATTTTTTCTGGGAAGTTAAGCTGTGATTAGTTTTCTATGAGTAAAGATGACACGTGCTTCTAGTGATCTTGTTTTTTTCCTCCTTTGATATTCTAAAAGGAGCCTTACTGACTTGTGGTAATTTTGGGCAGGGGGGGGGGCAGTGAGAGTCTGTAGTGTTCTGATCATGCCTGTGTCTTCACAGGCCTTGGTCTTGGGCTGTGACATTCCTCTGTGTTTCTGTGTGATACTTTTCTACTCTCCTCTTCTTCTTCCCCGGCTGCAGAGTTACCTGTTGGTTTTTCCTCAAGTACTTACCCTGTTGATCATGTCCTTTTCTTCTGCGATGCCTGGAGAAGACTGGAAGGAGAATTCCATACCTCTGCTTGGATAAATTCTAGCGAAGTCCTTCCTTTGGGAGGGTAGGCTTTGTTATGAAGCCAGTTCTCAGCAAACTGGGTGTGGTGACGCAGGACTGTGATTCCAGTGTTTGACTGGTGTAGGCAGGAGGGTCAGGAGTTCAAGGCCAGCCTGGGTTATATGACACCCTGTCCCCAAAGGACACCAACAACCAAGGAAGAGGAGAAAAGGAAGCGGGAGGAAGGAAGAAGAGAGGTGTAGGAGAAACTGCAACCAGCCTACCCAAGCTGCAGACGCCCTGCCCACATGCATAAGCAACATGCAGGCAAACACTTCTTCCCTGAGCCAAGCCGCCAAGTCTGCCTCAACACCGAGATGCTGACGAGAGACACCTGACCCAGAAGCGCCAATGGAGAAAGGACAACCAAGCAGAGTCAGCCGCCTGAGCCAATGGGACCTTGGGGGGGGGGGTATAAAGGAGGGTCTAATTTCCTTGAGTCTGTAGCACAAATCTGCTCTCACTGACTCCCAGTGTCTGCATCTTCTCACCCCCTCCCCCAAGGGAGTCCGAGGAGGGTAACCTGCAACAGAAGGGAGGAATAGAAGAAAAGAAAAAGAAGAGAAGAGAGGGGAAAGAGGAAGGAGAGAAGGAAAGGGGGGTGCAGGAGAGGGAAAGGCAAGAGAGGAGGGAGATGGAGTAGCGGGGCCAGGCATGGTTCTCTTTCATTTCTCCTGTTCAGCAGAGGGCATTTCTCAAGTCTTCAACCTGAAACCCGGTGTGGTCCCCGGAAGTTACGCCTAATAAGTGTGGGAGCCTCCCCACCCTTCCCCCCAAGACCACACTTCCTTCAAATCAGACCAGCAAGTCACCAAAAGTATCTTTATACATCCTTACATGTTGGTAGCTCTAAAAGTTTCTATTTCAGTTAAATGGATCTTGCTCAGTGTCTTTGGATTGAGCTTGTCTTTGTAGGAATTGTAGGTATTTCTCTCTAGAATATGAATATATGGTTTTTCAATTACCAAGATGGTTCATGCAGCACAGGCACTTTCTGTGTAAGCCTGACAATTCATATTCCATCCCTGGAAGGACAAAGGAGAGAACTGTCTCCAGAAGGTTGCCCTCTGACCTCCTTACATGTGCTATGACATGAGCACACATACACACACCAAAAATTGTCTTTTTGAGGCAGAGTATCATCACTATGTAGCCCCAGTTGGCTTGAAATTCACTGTGGAGACCAGGGGTGGCCTGGAACTCACAGAGGTCCCCCTGCCTCTGCCTCCTGAGTGCTGGGACTAAATGATGACAGCAGGAGATAGAAATTGGCTACTTGGTCAGAGTAAAAAGGTTCCAAAGAAAAATAGCCATTTTGTTTTGTTGTTGTTGTTGTTTTGTTTGTTTGTTTTTCTAGGCTAAAGCCAGAAATATCTTTGGGCTTCTAAGCACAGAGGCTAACAATGCGAAAAATATTTGGGGGCTCTGGTCCCTTACCTATTCCTAAATCATTTTAGGGTGGATAGTTAGAGCAGAAAAACTCCTGGCCCCAAGAATGGAATCTCTGGCCTGGGTGGAGACCTAACATTCCTGTTGGTTCACTTTGGCTAAGGACTACCTCTGGGAAGGTGTAGTCAGTCACCTTAAGCCATGCTAAAGAGATAAGCGGAATAATTGGTCCTTTAAAGACATACCAGGCTTTCTTTCACATCCTGGGCTTCCTTACTCTCTCTCTCTCTCTAAACTTCCTCCCTGCCAAGTGGCTGCTTGTCAGTCCTGTGTCTGATCTCCATGCCAGCTTAGACTGTGTGGCTTTTCTCTCTTCTTCTCCATCCTCTTCCAGGCAGCTGCTGAGGTTTTATAGCTTGACTGACCTGAGATTTTTTTTAACTCTAATAATACTTGGGCTGGAGAGATGGCTCAGAGATTAAAAGCACTCTCTGCCCTTCCAGAGGTCCTGTGTTCAATTCCCAGCAACCACATGGTGGCTTACAACCATCTGTAATGAGATCTGGTACCCTCTTCTGGCTTGCAGGCATACACACAGGCAGGATACTATATACTAAATAAATAAATCTTAAAACAAACAAACAAAAACCTCTAATAATACTGCCTTTGTGCTTCCATTTGACTACATTCTTATAATTTTGGTCATGAACCTAGCTAGCATTTTACTGCTGAGCCCTAGACTCTATTCTTAAATTCTTTTTATTAATGACACTAACAGCCCCAAGGGGGTCCTAGCCCTAATTTCTGTCACATAAAGATATGTGCCAGCACACCAGGAAATTTTTAAAAATTTCTTTTTATTTTATTTGTATAGGTGTTTGCCTGCATGCATGCCTGGTGCTGTATGAGACCAGAAAAGGGCACCAAATCCTCTGTAACTAAAGTTATAGATGATTGTGGGTGCTAAGCACCAAACCTGGGTCATCAGGAGGGGCAGCCAGTGTTTTAGCTGCTAAGCAACCCAGTTTAAAAAAATAATAATGTGCTCATGTCAGGATATATACTAAAATTGGGAAGATATGGAGGTTAGCATAGTCTCTGTGCAAGGATGAAATGCAGATTCATGAAGCATTCCATAGTTTGGTATCCACAAGTACTCTGACATCACAAGGTCTGTGATGCTGCCCTATACTGTCACCTTAGAACTGAAACTCAGCTGCTACATCTCTGCTGTCATTTCACAAAAATTAATTACTGATTAAAAAAAAGCATGCCTAGCCTTCTTATTGCAAGGACAAGTACATGACTCTTTTAAACTGGAATTAAAACCATAAACCCTGGCCTCCATTGGTAAGCTGTCTTTCATAGCTCACTGTGGACTATGGTCCGTTTCTGTGGGTCGTTGGGGCTTCATATCATCACAGAACCAGGTAATGTAGTCAACCCAGAGCTCAGAGTCTAGATATTCTTGTTTCTTTGGTAAGTGGCCACAGGTGGTGGTGATGAACAGGAGCAAGGTGTATAGCATACCTGTAACAGGGTCCATTTTCAAGATCTCTTCACCCAAGAGGAACCCATAAACTGGGTCATAGTTCAAATGGGGTCTCTTTGTTTTAGCAACTTTTCAAGTTTTAGTTTATCAGATCAAGTAAAATGTTAGTGGGCTGTACCCAACAGATCACCTGGGTCACAGCCTGTCAGGCTGACATTTCCCCACCTCTCTGGTAGCCAGTGCTGCCACTGGCTTCTACCACTCTGGGATTGGGTATTACTACTGTGATATAGGAGCCTACTTCATCAGTGGAGTCAGGGACTCAGTTCTTACTACTGTGATACAGGAGCCTACTTCATCAGTGGGGTCAGGGACTCAGTTGTTACTACTATGATACAGGAGCCTACTTCATCAGTGGGGTCAGGGACTCAGTTATTACTACTGTGATACAGGAGTCTACTTCATCAGTGAGGTCAGGGACTCGGTTATTACTATTATAATACAGGAGTCTACTTCATCAGTGGGGTCTGGGATCCAGTTCTTACTACTATGATACAGGAGTCTACTTCATCAGTGGGGTCAGGGATCCAGTTATTACTACTAAAATACAGGAGTCTACATCATCAGTGGGGTCTTACACTATCAGCACAGCTGCAGAGGAGAGCAAGCCCAACACTTCTGACACCACTGGTGTTCTTACCCATGAACCTCCCAAAGCTGTGGAAGGCCTGTCTCCTGGAAGATTGAGTTGTACATGAAACGTGTACTCTTATGTTCCTTTCTCATCAAAGCTTGAGATCCTCCCTTCTCAACTACACCAATGATTAGGTATGTTAGCCCAATTTACTGGTGAGGTCAATGTGCTGGTTTTCATCAACCAACTTAGCAGACCAAGGGCCACGCCTGCTTGAGCTTATGTACTGCTTTTTTATTTTTTTTATTTCTTGCTGCTCTGGTAGAAGAAACTTCAGGGAAGGAGAAAGGGTTTCTTTGGCTCACAGTTCCAGGTTACAATGCACCTGGTGGGAAAGTTAAGGTATCAAAGCTTGAAGCAGCTGGTCACATTATGTCTGCAGTCAAGGGACCAATGAAATGCATGCATGCATTCGTGTGCTCAGCCCACTTGCTCCATTTTATACAATCCAGGATACAAGCCCTGGGGATAGGAGCCACTCACAGTAGAAGGATCTTCCCACCTCAGTCAATCAAGATAACACTGCGCTGCGTACGTACACACACACACACACACACACACACACACACACACACACACACACGCTCATACATACACCAAACATGCATGCCCAGTGATTCTAGATTCAGTTAAGTTGGTAATACTAACCATCACATACATAGTGTCTGGTGCTGCAAATATATCAGCAATTATATTACATTGATTTTCACTTGCTCTAGAGTTCAATGCCAAGCAGAAATCTTGTCATGATAATGCATATGAGAAACATTTTATGATTCAGGCATTCCCTGTAGAAGGTTCTCCTCTGGCATTAGGTGTCTTACCTTCCTGGAGTATGCTAAGACCTGACTTGGCCTCTGGGTTTGGAAGCTAAGAGATGCTGATGGGTTCTTACAGAGCTAATGTCTTTATGGTGAACTCAATATAGGACCTTCAAGGAAGGGATGGCCAACCTGCTAACAGAGGAGGAACTGTTTCAACAAGCAAGGGATGCTCAGGGAAGAAAAAAAAAATAGGTTGGATGTGAGGCAAGGCCTTGCATATGCTAGTCTGTGCACAAACTCCCTATGTATCCAAGGATAATCTTGAACTCCTGAGCCTCCTGACTTCCCCTCCATGGGACTGTAGAATTTGCTATTCAGAACAATCACATATATCCCAAACTACTAAAATGTCCTCATTCCAATGTTTAGATAGAAGACCAGATACAGTCATGAAGTCAGCTTGTGTGGAAATTTGGCAATCCACAGGATTAAACGCTGGGTCTAAATGATTTGTTGAACAGTTTCTTTCTATAGCAACAGGAATGAAGAGATTCCTTCCGAGCATTGAAATCACTAGTTTTCTGACCTGTTATTTTAATCTACAAAGTCTTCAGGGGACTTAGTCCTCCCTACAGATCTTTCCATTGAAGCTGCCTAACTTAGCAACTATCTGGTCTACCAAAGACCTGCCCATAACAGGCCCTTTAGTCACCCCTGATAGTTTGGGAAGACTGTGCCTTTTGTCTTTCCTGTAATTTTCTCTTTTCCCTAGGACTGTAAAGTCATCATCAAGTTTATGTATAAAGGTCAGGTGGCCAGTCTCAAGGGTCAGTTTCCAGAAGATGCTTTCACTTCAGTTACAGTGTCTGTTTAGTTTCATCCAGGGAAACAAAATATATTCAATAGACCAACAGCATATGCAACTATTTCAAGTAAAGGAAGATTTAATTCAGGAATGGGTGCATATCAAACCATTGCAGAAGGGAGGAAGAGGGGGGGGGAATGGAGGGAGGGAGACCCATGTACCTAATAAAGATAGGTGCAGTTCACTGCTAGAATCCTTGCTAGCACGTTGGAGGCCCGGGGTTTGATGCCCATCATATTGTGTCTCAAATTGGGGATGGCAGGAGAGATAGCTCAGTGGTTGAGAGAGCTCCCTGCTCTTACAGAATATCTGAGCACTCACATGGCAGCTCACAACCGCCTGCAACTCTACTTGCAGGGGATCCAATGCCCACTTGTGACTTCTGAAAGCATTAGCATATGATGTGTACACACACACACAAACATACATGTGTGTTTGAGAGAGAGAGTGTGCATGCACATACACACACTCACACACACACACACACACAAACGAATAAAAATAAAATACATCTTAAAGAAAAAAGATTAGAGCGAATCAGTAAGAGGTTTTAGAGGTTGTGCTCTTTGCCCAGAATTTCATAACTGTTAAAGAACCTTCATTTACACATAATGTTCTCATGAGATGTGACACGAAAACCAATGAACGGAGAGCAACTAACTACTGGAGTCTTTCTTCTGTCTCAATGGATTGGTCCAGGGACATCACGAAATTTAGGGCTGACCACACTATCCGTTCCACAACGGGGCCCTACACTTTGCCAGGGGGCCATGCAGCATCCTGAATCCCACATCAGCATCCTGGACTCCATGTAAGAAGCGAGATTGGAGACCTCAGGCGCCTTGATATCAGACAGGGACCCTCCACCCAGTTGCTGAAGAGCGGAGAGAAGTGGGAGGAGGCGGGAAGAGAGTGGCAGAGAGAAAGGGAGGGGCCTGTCTCGCCCCCGCCCCGCAATCCACTCCCATTGGCTAAAGGCTTCCTGGCCCCATCCTACTGCCCGCCTTCGGGCGACGCTTAAAGTGTGCGGAGCAGGTGTCTCCCGTGGAGGACGAACTTTGCTAGAGTTAGCGCAGTCCGCTGCACCCATTCATTGCCCGCAAGCGTCTATCCTTCGGTCCGGCCCGCAGTCGTCGGGAGGGGGACCCAGACACTGCAGCGGGCACTAGGGCCAGAGGAGGGCCGGAGAGCGCCGTTGACCCTCGTGGGCTGGGGAGGTGACGGCGGCTGCGTCCATGCAGCTGTGTGCCAGGGCATGGGGGCTGCGCCTGGGCCGCGGAGTCGGGAGCGGCCACCGCCTGGCTCGGGGCGCGGGCTTGAGTTGGGCTCCGCAGCGCCGGGACAGCAGCGACGGCGGCGGTGGCGGGGACCGCGGCGCGGCTGGGGCCTCGCGCCTCCTGGAGCGCCTCCTGCCCAGACACGATGACTTCGCCCGGAGACACATCGGCCCGGGAGACAAAGACCGGAGGGAGATGCTGCAAGCGCTGGGGCTGGCGGTAAGGCCCTCCACCCTCCACCTTGCCGGGGCTCAGCACACAGGGCCTCCGGACTCCCACCTTGCCTTCCTCTTGCGTCCGGGGCCCCAGCTTGGAAGCGAGCTCGCTCTTAATCTTGGTACCTCCTCCTCCCTTAACTTTTCTGCTGTTCCCGCTCTTCAAATGTGCATTTTAAAAATGTCCCCAACTCCAGACGAACCCTAATTTTGCAGGAAAACGAGGAAGAACCCCTTCTTAGAGTGCATTAATCCGGTCAGCTTCAGTTGCAGACTAAAATAGAACCCGGACTGGCGGATTTACCACCAAGCTCCATCAATTTGTTTTTCCTCCCAAAGATTTCTGTTGCCTGAAGTTCCCCTTTAAAATAAATCCCAATTAGACGATTTAGATGAGGTTTCTACCACCCTTTGACGATGAAAAACACAGAAGTGACTCTCTTAACTCAGGCATTATAACTGCCTGTCGTGCTCACCATCTTGCGTTTTGTTGTTTAATTTAGAGCATTGATGAACTCATCGAGAAGACTGTCCCTGCTAGCATCCGCTTGAAAAGACCCTTGAAAATGGAAGACCCTGTCTGTAAGTGGCCGGGAGGACTCCCTGGGGCTGGGCTTGTTCTGATTTATTTGCTCCTGTAATCCCTGATGGTCCACTTTGGGATAGGATTAGTCAGGACTGAAAATAGGCAGAATTTACGAGCCCTGAAACGGTGGGATTTTACTTCCTGGGAAGAATCTATGCATCCCCTTCCGTGGTCTTTATCTCTGGCCTGTGGGGGCAGTTACCTACAAGCTTTCCTAAGGAAAGCCATGCCAGACACGTATGGTAGACTCACCGCTTTGCTTCATTCACTCCCACCGGAAGGACTTTGAGGTCCTTTGAGCTGGGAATGTCATTATCTCTATGGATCAGGTGAGACTTGGAAAGGAAAAAAGGAATTACCTAGGTCGTTGCATTCATTCAGAAGGAGACTTAAGACTTCTCGAAGTTCTCTGCACCAGACTTTCAAACTGTCTGGCTCGCATCCCACCATGCACGCACACGCGCGCGCACATACGAACACACACACACACACACACACACACACACACTGTCCTGGCTCGCACCCCAAAACACACACACACACACACACACCTACTGAAAGGCAGCAGTACTTTTCAGAGTCCGAAAGATTTTTCTAGAAGAGCACACAAATATGATTTATGCTTGATTGAGAAATCTCAGGCTATTTATAGACTTTCCTTGTTCAAGTTTTTAAAAATTTGCCTGCATTTATCTATGTGTACCACGTGGAATGTTGGGTCTTCTAGAAAAGGAGATACAGATAGTTGTGTGGTGAGATGTAGGTGCTGAGGGTCAGCAGTGCTGAGCCATCCCTCCGGTTTCAGTGGTCTAAATATTGTTTGGGGGGTATTTTTATTTCTATTAGTGTGAGGAAGAATCAAGGGCGTGGTCAGAGTTGAAGAACTCTTTAAGAAAGAGAAACACCACCAAGCTCCCTCACCTGGTCACTCATAAAATGGAGATACTTCTCTTTTATTAGGGCAATGGGGCTGTTTTTTGTTTTTTGTTTTGTTTTTTGCTGTTGCTGTTTGGTTTGGTTTCTGTGGGAGGGAATTTTAGATGCAAACCCGATTTTGTTTTAAAAGATGACCTGAGCCTGTTCTGGCTGCAGCCGGGGAATGCTGTGCCTCAGTTCTGCCTAGAGCTGCTGCCCTTGTCGCCATTGGGTTCCCATGGATGGCAGGGAGCTTGCTCACCTGCCTGAGACCTAGAGATAGCCACAAGCTGCAACTGTCTCAGTTTCCGGAAATCAGAATTCTGAGCCACCAAACGTGGAAAAAATCAAAGAGGTTACCTTGATATCTTGAAACAAGGACTTTCATGCAGCTTAGGCTAGCCTCAAACTTCTGACTCCCTGGCCTTTACTCATATTATATGTGGAACAACTGTATTTATTTGTTTATTTTTGAGCAAGCAGTTCTGCTGGTGTGATTGTTTCTTTTTTAAAGGTAGGGTCTCACTGGGTTGCCCTGACTGGCTTAGCTATGTAGATCAGCTGGGATTAAAGGAGTATAGTACTGTGTCCGGATATCTGAGCCTAGCTGTGTACTTTTAAAGGAAGCCTTTGGTGGATTTTTGCGCAGATAAATGCCTTCTGAGATGTTTAAAGTACAATATGCTGTAAAGTAAGGGGTTCTTTTCAGAATGTTGAAGCCTTGAAAATTAGTCGTCATTGTCTCTTTTTCTTTTCTTTTTTGTTGAGATTGGGTCTCCCTCCCTATCTCTGTAGCGGGTCTGGAAATCACTTTGTAAACCAGTCTTATCTCAAATGCAGAGGTCCACCTGCCTCTGCTTCCTGAGTGCCGAGAGTGCTGGGCTTAAAGATCAACTTGTTTTGTTGTTTAGTTCAGGTGACTAATTTTTCCATCAAGGACTCACCCACCCCTTGAAACAGGTTCCCCAGACTTTGCAATTTGTGTGTAGACCTTAAACCTAGAGGCTTCTGGAAGATTTTAGGTGGGTCCGTCTGCTTAGTCTGAAGTGACTTGGAGAAAGCATTGTACAGTCAAAATTTCTATTGCCCCCTTTCTGCAAAGCTTGCTTATTGGAATAAGGAACAAGGGAAGGTAACGTGAGGGTTGGGGGTGCCAAATTCACAAGCCTTGGGTGTTTGCTCTGTCACCACCAATGGTCTCTGCTGGGGAAAGCCTGTTCTTGCTGCCTCGGGTGGGAGCGGTTTGGAGTAGGACAGCCTTACTCAAACCTAACTTCCTATATGAGTCCTGATGCTCTTGTGTACTTGGGAGGAATTGTGCAGCAAGGATTGGTCAGCTGTAGGAGCAGGCTGCAGTCTTTAATGGCCCAATTGTAAGTAGTGAGATGCTGGGGTTAATTCTTAAGCATAACTGACTAATCTTAAACATTCATAAAGTGCTCCCCATGGGCACTTTTGAAAAGTGCTCTCTGTGTGTTCTTTATTTAGTCCTCATTACGACCTCACAAACTAAGCTGGTTTTTCTCCCCCTCTCCCCTCTTTTGGAGACAAGAGTCTCAACTGTGTTGCCCAGGCTGGTCACAACTTTATGGACTCAAGTGGTCCTCTTATTTCCCTTTCCAAGGTCCCTGGGACTAGAGTCCCTCACTACCATGCACAATCACTATCCCCTTCAAAAGGGAAGAAACCCTTAACCCATCCAGGTCTTGGCTAGTGGCCTTGTGGCCGTGGCAGGATGCAAGCCCTCCACTGCCCCCTCCAATCACCACATCGCTCTGTCTTCATGGTGTCCCAGGCAAAGCAGGGAACTCTTGTTCTGGCTCTGCTAAGGTGCACAAAGCCAGTCATACTGGGGTCACTCTGCCATGTGCAGACTGCCCCAGCAGAAAGGGGACATCAGGATGAGGGTGAGGGCACATGTGTGGGAGCTCTCTGTCCCACCACCAGGGTGAGGAAGTGTAGTTAGCATTGCGGGGACAGTGCTTGCCTGGATGAGAAGCAACCCCTTGCTAATAAGCCTGGAGGATGACCCTGCAGGTAGAGGGGCCAGTAGGTAATGGACAAAGCATAAAGGCTCCCAACGGTTTGGAAAGAGAACCTTCCACTCAGATGCTTCAGAAAATGCCTTGAAAAATACCTTTATCTATTAGTTCCTCAGTAAGTCATTATTCAAAGAAGCAAGCAATGCCACTCAGTTCAAAATTGTGTCAGCTTAGTTCCTCTCAGGTGAACTTCCCTCCCCTCAGCCACCACCCTGCACCCAAATAATAATAAATAGATTAATTGAAGAAATATATTTTAGTGGGGGCATTTGTTTCTCCGAATTGTACAAGTTGTCTTTTAATTATCTAATAATTAATTAAAAAGTACTCCAGAAACCAAGCGGATGACTTTTTAGTCATGCTCTGTTTTGCTGTGTAATCTTTCCAGTCAAGTCATCTCAGAGGAGCCAGATTAAACTAGCCTGAACCAACCGGACAAACTGCCCAGGGATTAAAGTTTACACAAAATCTCATACTGCTTTCCCTGGGCATGCTTTGGGAGAGAGAGGAGAAGCGAACCCTCTAACGTTCAACTTATTCAACATGAGCTGAGCTGTCAGAATGAGAGTTCTGATGGGCTTGTGAGAACTGAATGTCCTAAGGTGTGTTGTCAGAATGAATTTTTAAATAAATGTTTAATGGAGGGCAGTGATCAAGGGAGGGGCATTGTGCAATGTGGGTGAAAGTGATGACTTTGTCACCCCAGAGGGTTATGTAGTCCCTGAGCTGGTCTGAACACTTGGTGGGAAGCTACCCTTCCAAAATCAGTCCTGCCTATGGGGTCCCCAGTCTATCCCAAGGCTCTCTTGGCTATTTCTGGCTCCCCCGCCTTTTCCAATTGAGATACATATACCTCATTTATAATTAGGATCACTGAAAAAATTTTTTCATCTAATACCTGGGGACATAAATAAAGACTAAATGACAAAGATAAGGTTATTTACTCTGAACTCATAGCAAGAATTAGACGTGAATTTTGGGGAAATAAAAAAATATTTCTATAGTGTGGGGGTGAGGGGGCTTCAGAAATGTTCCAATAGGATGCTGTTGGCTTCCAGGATACTACAGAAGAGTTAATGAGAGGTGTAGCAACAAGACACAGCTTCAGAAGAGGTGAGTTGTGTGTATAATATGGTTTCCTCTGATTGTCCCTGAGCTGGAGGTGGTCTTTTCAGTGGTAGGAGTCGAACACAGACAGAGCCTCTGAATTTCTAGGCAACTCAGAAATCCCAATTTTTATGATGTCCATTTTTAATATTGAAGTTTTTGAAGTTTTCTTGGATTTTGATATATAAAACCATGGTAACCACACTGTTGAAAGAAATACCTAATTTTTTTTTCTTTTCTAATAAAATTATGGGTGGGGTGTGCTTGTGAGCGTAGGTGCCTTTGGAGTATGAAGAGGGATGTTGGACTTCCTGGAACTAGCATTAGTAGTGGTCATGAGCTGCTTGACCTGGGGACTGAGAATATCTGAGCCATATCTCTAGTCTCCATCCTCTTAAAGAGTTGCGGAACCCATCCAGCATCAACAAAGATGGATCTAATTTTTTTTTTTTAATTTTGTGGTTGGTGACATGGCTCAGTGTGTAAGTCTGAGCAGTCCCCAGGACCTACAGGAGGAAGGAGAGAATGAACTGCACAGGTTCTTCCCCGACAGCACAGGCTCTCTGACACGACATTCTCGCGTTCTCTGAGCATGCACAAAGTGCAAACTAGTCTTTTAATGATCATATTTTGTATGAGTAACATTCCTAACATTGTTTTTAAGTGGACTGTTCTAGAAAAACTATAGGTGATCCATTGCTAGTTAGAAATTACTGCCAAATTCAATGGCTTCTCTAAAAGAATAAGAAGCTGCAGTCCCTTTGAGCTGCCATGAGGTTCTCTTGGGCCTGCTCACCTTAACTTTTCCTTTTTTCTTAGTTTTCACTTGCCAAAAGGAGCACAGAGAGACTAGACAGATTGCTCAGTGGTTAAGGGCACTTGCTGTTTTGGAAGAGAAATAGGATTTGGATCCCAGCACCCACATGATAGCTTACAATCACCTGTCTCTCCAGTTCTCGGGCACTTACCGCATGGGCAGAGGTGAAAGTGTAAAAACATTTGGCTATTTGAGGAATGGTGGATAAGCTGTAAGTAGACGAGTGGTCAGGGAAGGTGGAAAACAAGGAATGAGATGCTGCTCTGGAGGATTCAGAGCCAAAAAGTTTATATAGCGCATGTTAAATGTGAGATGGACGAGACAGACACTGAGATGGTGTAAGTACAAGAAAATGAAAGCAGGGGATGACAGGAGCCGTCAGCTGCTACGGGTCTGACCCTGGTACAAGGGAAGAGGGGTGAAAGGGTACTGAACTAACAGACTCTTAGATGGTTGTGCAAATCTGGAAGAGGGAGGTGTTGAAAAGCAGACAGAGCTCACGAACAGGATGTGAGGTGTCACCGTAGACTTGAGAGAATCTGTAGCGACTTCATGGGAATTAGTGACATCCCCCGTGGAATGAGGAGAAGAAAGGCAGAATGTGCCAAAGTAGAGCATGTGTGTGTGTGTGGGGGGACGGGACACGACAGTCAGGTAGTGTCTCTAGGGTCAGGAAGACAATCCTCCATGAGTCCTGAGGGAGTCAAGAGGAACGAATGTCCACAGAATCAAGAGCGCCCCCTGGGGTGGTAGGAGTTTGGACATTGCCTGCATGGGGTTCTTTTTGCATAGTAAGCAGGAAGAATAAGACTGAATGAGGCAAATGTGGAGTTTCAAAAGAGTCAGCATGTCTGTCTAGGTGGTAAAAATGGAGTCACCCCTCACAGAGATCTTGCTGAGGTCAAATGACACTGATTCTGCCAGGCATCATTTAGTGGTCCCGGAGCATTGAGTTCAAATGAGGTTGAGGACTGGCATCATCGAGTGCCAAACACTTCAAGGTCTACCAGTCAGCTCAGGTCACTGGGTTCAGAGAGAGATGGAGAGGCTCATCTCATCTGTTTTACACCTAGAGTTCCGTTCCAACGACCATCGTCATGAAACGCGTCAAGGGCACGAGCATCGCACTGATTCTCAATCAGAGGCTCTGGGGCAAGGGCTAGATCTCAAGGTTGTGCTCTGCTTTCAGTGTCTGCATCTTTGGTAAACCGCCTGCCCAGTAGCTGTGTGCCTTGCTTTATGAATGTTCTATGACTGATGAAGACTTAGATCTCTTTTTAAGATTTATCTATAAGTTATGGGCAAGTATAGTGGCTCATGCCTTTAATCCCCAGAGGCAGGTGGATCTCAGTGAGTTCAAGGCCAGCATGGTCTACATAGTGGGTTCCTATCTCAAAACAAACAAACAAAAAACAAACAAACAACAACAAAAACAAAAAGCACCACCACCAAAAGAAAAAAACAAAACAAAACCAAAAACAAACAAACAACCAAAAAACTTTTTTTCTTTTTTATGTGCATGTGTGCTAGTGTGTGCGCTTAGAGGTCAGAAGAAGGCCTTGGGTTCCCTGGAACTGGAGCTGCCATGCCCAGTGTGGGTGCTGAAAATTGATCTCTCATTCTCTGCAAGAGCAGTAAGCCCTCAAAACCACTGAGCCATCTCTAGCCCCTTCGATCTCATTTTACTGCTCAGGGCTGTTTCGATTATTAATCCCCGGATATTTTTATAGCACAAACTGAGAGTTTTAGTAAGGATTTCCCATGCTGATTAAAGGATGACAAAATGAAATCTCTGAACATTTAAAGTTATTAGAGGCAACTTTGCCAATAGTGTCAAGCTTCCATTTGTGAATGGTTTTCAAAAACTTTTGCTGATAGGAATGTCGTTGAACCACATATGAAAGCAGTTTTCGTAGCAGCCTACTATGGATTCTGTAATCGGTAAGTTATTGGTGATTTTTAATTGCCTTACACGGTCACCTTCACGTTCCTGCCTGCAAAGAGATTAGAATCCATTACTTGGTGAGATTATAAATTAAACCACTGATCCCTCCATAGACAGTTCCTTTGATCTGTAAAAAGTTGTCATTTGCCTTTCCCTCAGGCAGGGTAAGTTGTTTGAGCTGAGCTCTTAGAACATACACTTCCCCTTCTGCTCTTGCTCTGCAGGGCATAGCAGTGTGCCCAGGGGGCAGAAAAGAGGGAAAACAAACACTCCACAGATTCTCATTTCAATCCAACCATCTGGCCTGACTATGGTGTTCTAGATAAATATTATGAGTTGCAATGTTTCTGTTTGCTTTAAAAAAAAAAAAAAAAAAAAAAAAAAAAAAAAAAAAAAAGAGCTAACTAGGGAGGCCATAAGAAAGGAGAGCTTTGAGTTTGAGGACGAAAATAACTGGTACCAGGTTCCTCTTCTCTCTACCACTGTGGCTGCTATTCTGTTGATCTTGAAGCCGTGTCTTTCAACTGAGCAGGGCCCACTGCAAAGGACTCTGTCATTTGCAGAAGTGAAGGAAGGAGCCATCAGACACTCAGAGACACAGGCGTGAGGAGTCAGGTGGCTTGCTAATGGGAAGAGTAGAACCAGATGAGGACAAGGGAGGTTGGAGTAGGGTAAAGGGAGGTCAGCCTATGTCTTGCTCCTGTTACCTGGCCACATAGTAAAAGACATGTGATGTTAATTGTCAATTTGACATTGTCTAGACTCACCTGGGAAAGGACTGTCTAAGGGGGAAGAATAGGTTGTCGTGTGGGCACGGCTAGCAGCAGAGATCACCTTGATTACATTAATAGGAAGTGGAAAGACCACCATGATTGGAGGCACCATTCCTAGGCAGGGGGTCCGGTATTGGTTCAGAGTGGGAATGATGATCACAACAATGGCATGCACACGTTCCTTTAATGGCTCTCTGTTCTTTACTGTTGACTTGAGAAGAGCCAATGCCTCAAGTCCCTGCTGCCTTGACTTCCCTACAGTGATTGCAACTGGAATTGTGGGCTAAATTTACGCATTCACCCTAAGGCTGTCTTTAAAATTCATGGTATTTTTTTAATGCATGTAAGAAGAAGCAGAGCTAAGGCATCTATCCTCTGCCTGTAGCTAAGGGCCTTTCATTTGAGTTCCCACTCACAGAGGCCAGAGAATCCAGTGTGGTTTTGGCTCCTTCCTGTAATGAAAAATTACTGAGATTGAACAGACTTTGGTCATGAAATTCTCCACTGCCCAGGGAGGAAACTTGACACCAACAGGTACATGGACAGGTGTGTGTGTGTGGGCTTAAGCCATGTGGTTATGGGTAAGATAAAAAGGGTGTTATAATGACTGGGTAAGACGAAAGCAGGGCTAAGATTTTAGGCAGAATTTAAATATTCATTCTGACTTTTAACTCAAAATCATAATATACACTATCACTCAGGAAACATTCATTGTGTTGATACCTGCCTCCTTCCCCCATGGTTTTCACACAGCTTTGGAGCCAGCGATACTCATGCTGGCAAGAAAAGTCTGCCAAGGCAATCTCCACCCTCTCAGTCTGTTCCCAGCTTTCCCCTTCAACCCAAGGCAAAGAAAGACCTTTCTCAAACTGGTGGCATTGTCAGGGAAAACTCAAATATGAGTGTGTTGGTTTTCAGCGCTGATGATTGCCTTGGAGCCTTTCTTAGTGTCTTGCCAAGTGTAGGAGGGGACAATGGGAGGGAGACTGTGACACCGCTTGCTGTCTGCTCCGTTTAGAAGCTGCTGGCTAGGCTGCCCAGGAAACGATGTTACTCCTAGAGCTCTGTATCCGTCTGCTTCCCAAAGACTACTGAATTCCAGGAGTGATGTCATCACTTAACCTTTACCATAAACAATATAAGCTCATTGTCCAGAACTCAGAAGCACAAGATTTTCAAGGGAGCGTGAGACTCCACTGTACCAACTTTCTGTTAATCATCTCAGAGACGCTCCACTCATTGTGAGCACGGGCGTGCTTATCTTTTGTTGTTATTACACTTATCTATTTATATGCTTTGTGTGTATGTGAGAATATATGTGGAGGTCTAAGGATAATTTGCAGAAGTGGATGGGACTTGGTTCTCTCTTTCCACCATGTGGGTCCCTGGGATTGAACTCAAGCAGGCTATCTATCAGTCTTGGCAGCAAGCACCTTTACTGGCTGAGCTGTCTTACCAGCCCTATTGTTTTGTTTCCTAGAGACTCTAGTTAGTTCAGTTTGGTCTTGAAATCAGGGCAGGCTTCCTGGCTCATCTTCTTAAGTGCTGGGATTATAGGCATGTATTACTACACTCATCTATTCATTCTTTAAAAATATGAGTGATAAAAGTTAGACATTCTCAGGGTAGAATGCTTCCTTAGCATAAGCAAGGACAGTAAGTTTAATCCCTCATAACAGACACACACGCACACACACACCACAGAGAGAGAGAGAGACAGAGAGACAGAGAACATGATCTCTGTTGTAGGACCACAGGAATGCCATCTTCAGATTACATGGACAAAGCAAAGCATGAACACAAAAACAAACAAACAAACAAACAAACAAATAAATAGGGTTTTGTCATGGGTTACACAGAGAGCATGTGTTCAAGTGGGCATGTGCTTAGGCAACAGCACACATCTTCACTCACAGAGCCCGATTGCCCATTTCAGGGCATTTCTTGTACCGAGTCATTTATCTGAAAAATCTCAACAGCCATAGCAATGGACTAAGTGTATAAGACCTATGCAACTATAAAATGTTTCTTTGAACCAGGTGTGGTGGCACACACCTTGATCCCAGCACTAGAAGGCAGAAGCAAGCAGATCTCTGAATTTGAGGTCAGCCTGGTCTGTTTAGCAAGAGTTCCAGGTCAGCCAGAGCTCCGTAGTGAGAGCCTCTCTCAAAACAAAAAGAAAAAGCTCATTTTGTGCAAAGTTCTGGGTATTTTAGGCACACAAAGTGAGGAAGCCACTATTAGGAAGTATTTCTCATATGGGATTACATAAGGAGGAAAAAGGTGTACTCCGTGAATTCCAAGAAGACTCTGCAGTCCCGACCTGGATGGAGCCTCTAGGAAGCAGAGCCTGGAGGGCACTGAACTCTGTCCTCTGGCCATCAGGGCCAGGGTGTTATGCAATGATCTGAGGCAGAGGCATAAACAGGTCAGAAGTAGCTGTTTGTTCCACAAGATAGCTTAAGCTCCTGTACGGCTGGTGTGCACATGGTCCAGCAGCCCAGCAGGGCTGAAGGCTAATGAAAATGACAGCTCCAAGTGGTTCTTTTTTTTTGTTTGTTTGTTTTGTTTTGTTTTTGTTTTTGTTTGTTTTTGTGAGACAGGATCTTACTGCAGCTCAGTCTGGCCTCTGACATACTGTGTAGCCCAAGATGGCCTTGAACTCATGGCAATCTTCCTGTCTCAGTCTCCCAAGTGATGGGATTAATGGCATGAAGCACAGTGCCTAGCTTCCTCATGGCTTTTAATAGGAGTCACCTTCCTTATTCTGTTTCGTTTCTCTCTTAATAGTCAGTGCCTAGGAATTCCTGTGCCTAGGAATAAGATCTTTGCTGTAAGTTGGGAGAAAAAGCATGAGCGGGGCTCTGCTGTGAGAGCAAGGGATCTGAACTTTTTCCTTTCCTTTATCCACATAAAGAGATGAGCTTCCCAGGCATTGGGTGGCAAAGGCTGCCACTTTGGAATCAGAGCTCTCCTATTTTCTGTTTAGAAAGAGAGTAGCTTTTCAAGGGCGTTGAGAAGTGACAGTGACGGGCACTCTGCCCTTCCAATGAAAATTATGTTTAGATTTGACTATGAACCAAATCTTAGACTTGGAGACATGGTTCTACTCAGATCCTTCTCAACGGGTCTGGACTCGGCATACTCATCTCTATGAGCTTTCCCCTTTTCTCTCATTTTCTTCTTTTGCTGTGTGGGCATGTCATGATGACAGCTAACTCTGGGCTTCTAAAGACATTGGGCTGCTTCTTCATATACACTCAGGTGACACTATTCTCAATGGGTATGAGAAACAACAGCCAGTGATCAAACATTTGCAGCTATTCATACACTGTGTTCTGTGTTCTGAGGATGGTTTTCCTTATGTGTGGGTGAGGAAGCCCGAGGTCTTCGATTTTTATCACAGCAATGTCCTGGCTTCTATCTGGGGAGTTCGGTTGTGATAAGTGATGGATGAGTGAATGGGAACAGCCCCTCAGAGCAGTCACACTTTCAGAAGCATGACCAAGAACTGACTGTTTTAGTTTAGTCTCTAGTTGAGTTGCTGTGATAAATAGCCTGACCAAATAACTGAAAGGGAGAAGTGATTTGTTTGGCTCAAAGTTCTAGGTTCCAGTCCATAGTTGTACAGAAGTCAAGGTAGCAGGAATATGAGGAAGCCCAGCCATATGACATTGACAGTCAAGAGCAGAGAGTGGGGCATTAGTACATGCTTCATTAATGCTCCTCCCCAGTGGATTCAAGGCTATGTCAAGTTACGAATACCCTGTGCTGGGGATAGAACCTCTAGCCTAAGTTAGCCTCAAAGTTAAGGACCCCCTGCCTCTTTTTTTCAGAGAGCTAGCAATCACAAGTCATACCATGGCTGGCTTACCATACTAACTATGGTACAGGTGTCTGTTATCTTGATGGATAGGGCATAACTCCCTTTGTTTTCAACAGAAAATAAAAGAGTGTGTAAAGATCAGGCTACCCTAAGTTGCCATAGGGAAGAAAGAATTCCCGTTGACCCTAGCTAGGTAGAAACAGAACCAACATGAACTTGGTATGTTTGGCTTTTCCTGCAGGTAGGTGTAAGGATACAGAAGGAAGAGAGATGAGAATTGGACTCTGTCAACCAGAGTTCAGTGTTCCCCAACACATCATGAAATATTAAAGGCTTGATTGGGACTCCTTCACTGTTCCTAGTTAAGAGCCCAGGGTTTCCAGAAATGTCAGCATCTCCCTAGGTAATGGTCATGCTTTCCCACTTGAGATTTTCTACAGTGTGTGTTTGTTTTATGATCATCTCACTATATAGCCCTTGCTGGCCTGGGACTTGCTTTGCAGACTAAGCTGCCCTTGAACTTACAGAGATCTGCCTGCCTCTACCTCCCCAATGCTGGGATTAAAGATGTGCACCACCATATCCATCTTGGAAAGCATTTTTATGCTTCTGAGTGGAATTAGTTTGTTCCTCATTTATGCTGAATTGCCCATTTAAAAATCACACAAACCAGATGGTGGTGGCCCACATCTTTAATCCCAGAGGCAGAGACAGGCAGATCTCTGAGTTTGAGGCCAGCCTGGTCTACAGAGCGAGTCCCAGAACAGGCTCCAAATCTACAGAGAGACCCTGCCCTGAAAAAACAAAAATAAATCAAAATTCCTACAAACACTTTGAGTTTCTTCACATTCAGGTTTCTGCCCCCTTTTAAGTGTCAGGTACCATCTTAGTTCCTCGGTCAAGTGAAAAGCCAGTCCTAGCACTTATCCCTGTAAATCCCTGTAAGATTGTCACCAGATTTAGTCTTAATTGGTCTTGAGAGTTAGGGTCTTGTTGGGCTTCTTATAGGGAGTAGGATGATAGATGATATCTTCCTCCAGGGTTCCTAGACAGTTCTTGGGGAAGGTGGCCCACCTATCTTAACTGATCCTTGGGAGGGTCCTCCATTGCAGATCTATAGCAGAAACTGTCTTCCATATCATTGGGAATGAGCGCGCGCGCACACACACACACACACACACACACACACACACACACACACACACAAAGCAGAGCTGTCATCATAGGATTAGAAAATGAAACCTTATGAAAATGAACGAATAAAGAGAAAATCACTGCTGGTCTGATGGCAGAAATCCAAACAGCAGAGTGGAACTTCTTCCAGGAAGGGCAGTACCTTTCTGTTGAAGAAAACAGACTAACTATGACTTGCAGTGACCAACCGTGTCTACTGTTCCGGGGAGGAGTTCGATGGGTTGATTGTAGTTCAGCAGTCTTCTTGGATTCTAGCATTGAGCTCTGAAGCTCCTGTCCGGCTTCTGACCTGCTTCTGAATGTTTGAATCTGAGTTTTAAAAGCACATGTTTTGAGGGGCAGCAGGATGGCTTAATGAGTAAGGGTAATTGCCATGTAAGCCTGGAGACCTAGGTTTGCTCCCAAGAAGCCATGTAAAGGTAGAAAGGGAGGGCTGTGTCCTTGAAGATGTCCTTAAACCTCCACACATGAGTTGTGGCACACACACACACACACACACACACAGAGCGCATTTTTTTTTTTCAGATAATTTGACTTAATGAGAAAGTTAGATCGATAATTGTGGCTCTTGGCACGGTAACCATTTTCCTATTTGTGAGGCTCATGTGTTTCCACAGATCACCCCTTTCCTGCATAGTAAGCAGTCCTCTGCATTGAATGAATTGTATTGGCAGTCTGAGTAAATGCCAAAACCTAGAGGTTTTCCTGAAGTTGAAACCACACTTGTCAAATTTGGAACATTATTTGTTGTAGTTATTTCCGCTCTAGTCTCTTCAAGACTCAACAGAGAAAACTAAAATGTGGGGGTTTCCCCAGTTCTTTGATGGTTTTGTCAAAAATTTATTAATCACAGGAAAAAATAAAAAATAAAAAACAAGAGGAGTCACTTGGCCAGCATTTGTATGTTAGTGAAGGTGCACATGCATGCCATACATGGCACATACGTGATGGTCAAAGGACACTTTCCACACATCAGTTCCATCTTTTTACTGTGGGTTCTTGGGGTCAAACTCAGGTCTTCAGGCTTGTGTGAGAAGCATGTTTACCCACTGAGCCACATTGTCAATCTTCTAACCAAATCAATAACATTACACTATTCTTGCCAGGCATGGAGCCAGCTAGAACTGAACTGCTTATCCCACCCAGCTCAGCTATTTGTGGGCCATGATTCCAAGATTCCCCTGCCTCCCCAGCATTAGACTGTGAGGATGAAAGAGCAATGCCCAGAGTAGATCTTTGTGTTTGTGTATTTGTCTTGGGACAGGGTCTCCTATGTAGCCTTGGTTATCCTAGAATTTGTTATGTAGACCAGGCTGGCCTCAAACTCAGAGGCCCCTGCCTCTGCCTCCAGAGTGTTAAGATTAAAGGTATATGCTCCTATGCTGAACTCAGGACGGGCCTTTGGGCTGAGTAACGGACTAGGGCATTTGCCCAAGTCTCCTTGAGCTGCTCTGGGAAACTACTGAGCCTCTGCATTACTTTATTTTTCTTGGTTTCAGTTTTCTTTTGATAACAGTGTCCCCCTGTGCCACTTAGGTTGGCTTCAAAGTCTGATCCTCTTGCCTTGGCCTCCCCAAGTGTGTGTTGCCTGGCTTTTAGCTTTTAATACAGCCAGAAACATAGTCCCAACCATAGATAGTACCAGTAGATAAACATCTTTTAAACAAACTGTCTGGGCTGGTTACATTGGGTGGTAGAGACTTCATAATGTATGGAATTTTTTTGTTTGGGGAGGACCTGGAGACCACTCTGGCCTGAGGTTGTGGTTTAAGTGTTCAGAAGGGCCCATCTATTCCACAACCTCTCTAGAAAACCTGATCAGATAGATGTCTTTATTGTTCTGCTAAGGTTGCTGAAATGTCCCTCAGCAATCTGGATGGCTCAACTAAAAGGAATTTGTTCTCTCTTAGACTGAGTTCAAATGCAAGGTGTTGGCAGGTTGGTTCCATGTGGGCTCCCTGAGGAAGGATCTCTTCCATTCCTCTTTAGCTTCTAGTCATTGCTGGAATTCCTTGGCTTGTCGATGAATGACCATAGTGCTATGTAACATGGCTATTCTTCTTGAGTGAATGTCAAATGTGCCCCAATTGCTGTGTTCTTGTATGTGTTCAGTTATTGGATGGAAGATGATCCTGATCCAGTAAGACCTTGTTTTAATTTGATTATGTCTGTGAAGTCTCACTTTCCAAGCAAGGTTACATTCAAAGATACCAAGATTATGGTTCCAGTGTATTGTTGACAATACTCCTCTCATCCATCTCCCTCCTGAACTGTGGAGCTAACTTCTACCCTTGTTTCCTGGTGTCCATAATCTTCTCCCTGTGGGTGCTCCATACCTTATATAGAATGATCTTCCTATAATACAGTCATATTCTCCCAATAGGAAACACTCTGTAGCATCTAAGGGATAAACTCCTGATTTGGCCAGCAAATCCTTTCCGACTGCTCTCATTTGAGAGCCGGACCTTTGTCCAGACGGCACAATGTGGGACCTGTCCATCTTGCACAGGACCTTAATTGAAGCAGGGCTGGCCTGCCAGGCACTGCTAATTAATCTCCTCTCCCACTGGGCTTTTGAATCAATCACTCTGCCCCTAAGAAGATTGTTTGGGAAGTGATTGGATTTCCTGCATTCAAGAATTTTATAATCCCTTGCTAACTAGGTCCCTCTATGGGAACACCAGTTGAGAGTTCATGTGAGTTCTTCATTATGATTGTTATTTTATGTTTTGGGGTAATAACTAGGTTTTGTTGTTGTTGTTGTTTTTAATAGCATTTCAAATGACAGAAGGAAATGTTCAGTTCAGTAGAACAATTATAAACAAAATTTAAGCCATGTATTATATAAGGCTATGACCTTGCCTGCTTCCAAAGACTATAAGACAACTGAAAGGAAGAAGTGGGGGAGGGGAAGAAGGAGCAAGAAATGTGACTCAGTATTTAGGAGCCCTGACTATTGCTGCAGAGGACCTGAAGTATGGCTCCCTGCACCCACAATGGGCAGCTCACAACGGCCTGCAGCTCCAGATCCAGGGGGTCAAAACAGCTTCTTCCGCTTCTGAGGGTACCTTTATACGTATATGCATACATGCTTACATGCATACACACACACACACACACACACACACAAATATAATAAAATGGTAACATTTTATAACAGAAGAAATATAACATTACTGTGAGAAGACACTTTTTATTTAGAGGAATTAGAGCAGAAATTAAAAAGAGACAGAAGAAACATGGAATTAGGCAACTGTTAAAGACTTGAATAAAGCTGGATGGTGGTGGCACGCATCTTTAAACTTAGGACTCGGGAGGCAGAGGTAGTTGGGTCTCTGTGAGTTCGAGGCCAGCCTGGTCTACAGAGTGAATTCTTTGACAGCCAGAGCTATGCAGGGAGACCCTGTCTTGAGAAACAAAACAAACAAATGAGTTGAATAAAGATGCTGTGGGTGATGGTCCATACCTTTAATCCCAGCACCAGGGTGGTGGGTGGATGGCCTACATAGTTCCAAGTCAGTGAAGACTACTTAGTGAGATGTCTCAGAGAGAAAGAACTGAATGAAGAACGAGAAAGAGAAAAAAGATAGAAAAAGAGAGAGAACAGAAAGAAGAGTTAAGAAGAATCCTGGGTCTGGGACCGGCTCAGTGGGTAAAGTGCTTGCCACAGAAGCATGGATGGTCCCCAGCACCCATATAAAGGCTAAGCATGACACAATGCTGTGGAGGCGGGGACAAACAGATCCCTGGGGCTTGCTGGCCAGGAAGTCTAGCTGATTCTGTGAGCTCTGGGTTCAGCAAGAGACATTGTCTCAAAAGTAAGCTGGAGGATGATCAAGGAAAACATCACCTCTGGCTTCCGTTCACACTGGTAAGCATCTGCGCCTACACACCTGCAGACATACAAACATGCATATATACACAGGTGAAAAATGATGGACTAAGGTTGAGAAGCCAAGTGTCCTTGGGGGGGATCCTCCCAACAGCTTTCCATATACAGTTAATGATGGTATTTCTGTGTAGCTGTTCTTTTGTTTGTTTGCTTGTTTTTCAAGAGGGGGATGCCCTGTGTACTTTTGGAGCCTGTCCTGGAACTCACGCTGTAGATCAGGCTGGCCTTGAACTCAGAGATCTCTGCCTCCAGAGTGCTGGGATTAAAGACCAGTGCCACCAAGGCTTTTCAGCTCTAAGTGGGTCTCCCTGTTGGGGCATTTTCTCTAGTAACCTGTCTCTTTCCCCCCACAATCAGGTGAGAGTGAAATCCTGGAAACTCTGCATGCCATTGCAAGCAAAAACCAGATCTGGAGATCGTATATTGGCATGGGCTATTATAACTGCTCGGTGCCCCAGACCATTTTGCGGAACTTACTGGAGAATTCTGGATGGTAATGTATCGCCTCACTAGAGAACAGGACTACTAGACTCATGGTCCCTGTGTCTCAGAAATCGCTCACAAATGCCTGCCCCCTGCTGCTCCCTGAGCTTCAGGAATCCACTTGCCTTCTCTAGCTGGGCAATTCCTTGCAGGGTGTTGTCTCTAGATTCTTTTCCCTTTCAAGTCCAGAGCCAACGATCTCTTCTGCAACAGTCTGAATCTATGCTGCTTTTGATCAGCTCTTGGGTGACACCCTGGGACATTTTAGAGCATCTCTGAACTTAGCCAGTCACTCGGTATTGCAGCCTGGGAAGGAATCTTGGGCTTCTGTCTTTTGCCAGGCTTTTCAAAGGACAATGCTCATGTTCCTCTTCTCCCCTAACCAGTAGAAATGAATTCACACAGTGTCAGAAAACAGCAACATCAGCTTTATTGGCGGCACTTGACTTGAGAAAGTGAACGTGTGTCTGGCCTGGTCTGCTCTTGCCTTCTTGTTCCCATCTCACCTTGCCAATCGGATAATTCATCCCTGCCCTGGGGAGTTCTGTGTGTCAGAAGATAACCTCAGGAGTCATTTCTCTTCTGCCATGGGATCTGGGGATGGAACTCAGGTCGTGGCGTTTGTCCAGAAAGCTAGTCATCCCTCTGAGCCATGCTGCTGGTTTTGTCTTTACAGGACCCCATCTGTTGTCACCCTCATGGCTCCCCTCCATTCTGTGTGGAGAGTCTCACTACAGTATACTCTATTTTCTTATTAATAAGAGGACAGGAAAGCTGGCCCATGAACAGAGCCCGCGTTTGTTTCTCTGAGGAGCATGAAAGCGCTTTGCTAGTGTGTTTGCATTGCCAAGGCCTTGTTTTTCACCATAGCTCTGGTGAAAGTTTGTGTGGTAAACGCTAAGGTGGATTTCAAAAGCAAGTAGCCTTTCTCCCTTCCCCCTTAAAAAAAAATCAAAGCCTGTTGCTGCCCATGAATGGGCCGCAGCGTTGTTTGCCTGAGCTCTGGCCTGTGGCTTTTGCTGTTAGTGACATACAGAATATCTGTTATATTTCTGTCTGGCTGTATGCTAATTAATGTGGGGGTAGCCAGAGTTGGAGAGGGAGACAATTCTGTTTTTTCTATCTCTGGCTTTGGGCGCATTTTAAAATATTGCTGCTTTGCGTTATCCAAAAGCTGCTCTGCACCCTAGCGGGACCCTGCACCCTGCCCTGCTGATAGGCAGGGCTGTGAGCACACGGGTGGGAGACTTCACATTATACTTCTGAATGGTTTCCATAGCGATGGAGCCAACAAATTCCGGTGACGTGAGGTGAAAATAAATGGGTCACATAGACTCGCAAGAATACAAACATTGGGCTCTCAAAAGAAACTGTACGCTGGGTCTAGTTTGTCTGATGCTGTCCACTATTCCGAAGTCTCAACTGCCTATAACATCAACAATGAGTACCAACATTTGCATTTCCTTGCGGCTTTCTGGTTTTTATAATCTTGGCAGAGGGATTTTATGAGTTTTATGAGCCCTCCTGAAAGCCCCCTACCTTCTCCCAATTCTGAAAGAAAGTCATTACCAAAATGATAGAGAAAACTGATTATTTTGGAATAAATGCCAATATCATGTCCAGTATATTACCAAGTAACAGAGTTCTAAGCCTTCTTAGATATGGAGATACTTTTAAAATACATATATAAAATGCATCTAGAAGAAACCATTTGAATTGATGTCAATGAAGACATACCCATTTTTTTCCTCTTTTAATTCTTCCTGGTCCCTGAGATTGAACACATATCCTCACACATGCCACTGTGAGGGACCGCTGAGCACCTTTTATACTTCCTCAGATAAGTTTTTGTTTGTTTTTATTATTTGTTTTTCAAGACAAGCTTTTTCTGTAGCTTTTGGAGCCTGTCCAGGAACTCACTCTGTAGACCAGACCAGGCTGGCCTCAAACTCATGGAGATCTGCCTGTCTGTTTCCTGCGTGCTGGGATTAAAGGCATGCGCCAACACCGGCCAGCTCAGACAATTGTTTTTAAGCTCATGTTTCTTTCCTGTATATATGATGGCAGATCTGTGGTGACATCTTTTTAAAAAAATTTTTTAATACATAAAAAAGAAAACAAAGTTAGTTGTGTATGGGTGCTTACCTGAACATCTTTCTGATCCCAGTGCATGTCTGGTGCCCACAGAAGCCAGAAGAGGGCACAAGATCCTTTTGGTGAGTGCTCTTAAACTGTTAAATTGTCTCTCCAAGCATCCTAGCGTCCTTTGATCTTTTTTTTTTTTTTTTTTTTTTTTTTTTTTTTTTTTGAGACAGGGTCTCACTGTAACCTTGGCTGTCCTGGAATTTGTTGTGTAGACTGGGCTGGCCTGGAACTCTCAAGAGATCCTCCCACTTCTCTCTCCCGAGTGTTGGGAATAAATGAACACCATCATAGCTGGCTTGGTAACATTTTTTAACCTTGAAATTCGGGTTATTCTTTACTTCCTTTCACAGGCCATTGCTAAGAAAAACATTTATGCCTGTGATATTTCTCTCATATAAAAAAACAAAACCCTGTAACTATTTTAAAAGTAAAAGAAGAGACTTTCAAAGCAGTGGTGGTTACATTAACTCAGCCTTGGATTATAAAAAGGGTTAACAACTGGAAGGTTGGTCATGAAAAAGGAAATTACTAAATCCCACTGGCGGAGATCATGGAGTCGTCGCAATCTCAGAAATGAACATCTATGGCTTTTTCCTGTGGGCAGTGAGAGGCCATCAGAGATATTTGGGTTTTGTTTGTTTTGTTCACTGTGTGCATTTGGATTTGGGGGTATGGATGTGCCTGTAACCGGGGAGCTCAGAGGACAGCCAGCCATGTTGGTTCTGGGGATCAAATTTAGGTCTTTAGGCTTGATGGCAAGTTCCCTTATCCAGTAAGTCATCTTGCCAGCCTTGTCATAGATACTTGAATGGGGAGTCAAAAGATGCACATTAGCATCTCAAATATTTGGCAATTTCATAGTTGAAGCATTGTCAGATTAGTAGGGCAGTGAAGAAGGGCTAGGCGGGTATAGAATGATGCCATTGGAAGATGGATGCCATTGGAAGATGGATGGTCTTTATTTGGACCTAAATTATTTTGTGTGATTTTATTTTAGGCTTTTTGGAAATAGGATCTCAAGCCTTCCAGGCTAAAGTCAAACTCACTACGTAGCAGAGGGTGACTCTGAGGGCCACTCCCCACCCCCAGCTGAGAGGAAAGGCATACACCACCATACCCAGTCCTGTTTTGTTGTTGTTTTTAAATTAATGTGCAATTTAAGATTCTACTGTTTTCATCTTTTTGTGTATGTTTGTGTGATAAGTGTATGCATGTGTACTACACAGAACACAGGTGTTAGATCCTCTGGAAGGGCAGTTATACATGGTTATCTCACGCACTGCTGCTGTTTTTTTTTTTTTTTTTTTTTTTTTTTTAAGTCTCTCTCTCTGTTTCTGTCTTCAGGTGTGTGAGAAGGGAGTTTCATTTTTTTTTTCCTTTTTTTTTTTTCTTTCTCTCTTTTGAGGCAGGGCTCTTGTTGTCTACTTGAGGTAGCCTCCAACTTTTAATCCTCTTGCCTCATCCTCCCAAGTTCTGTGATTTATTACAGCATGTGCCATCACACCTAGTTTTTACAGCATCTCATTATTTAGCTCTAGCTGGTCTGGAACTTGTTATGGGAATAGCAACTATTGCCTACCTTTGTTCAAGTACAACAGCTGTAGGTTAGGACTGCACATGCTTTTAATCAAAAAGAATATTTTACCCACGCCTTTAACCCCAGCACCCAGGAGGCAGAGGCAGGCAGATGTCTGTGAGTTCGAGGCCAGCCAGGTCTACAGATAAATTTAAGTTCCAGGATAGGTTCCAAAGCTACACAGAAATACTGTCTCAAAAAACCAAACCAAAAGAAAAAACAAACAAAACACATTTTTGTCATTTTAATAGCTTTTTTTTTAAACTTAGAAATTTTCATGTGTTTTTATGTATAGGCCTCATGTAGTTAGCTGCTAATCTTGACAATGTTTCCATCCCTGTTATCCCCTGTAAATCTGTTCCAGATAATAACTGTCTTGCCTCTTTTAAAAAAAAATTGGATTTAATGGTGGTGGTTCAGGCCTTCCTTTAATCCCAGCACTCTGTAGGCAGAGGCAGATGGATGTTGCATTCAAGGCCAGCCTGCATCTACAGAGTGAGTTCCAGGACAGCCCAACGCAAAAGAAGAAAAAAAAAAAATTAGATGTAGCTGGGTATGGTGGAGTATGTCTTTAATCTCAGCTCTGGTAATTTAATCTCTTGAGTTGGAGGCCAGCCTAGTCCACAGTAGACAGTTCCAGGCCATCCAGAACCACACAGTGAGACCCTTTCTGAAAACATGAAAACAAAAAGCAAACAAACAGAAAGAAAACTTGTTCATAGGATAATGTTAACTGAAGAAAAAAAAAAAAAAAAAAAAAAAAACAAACAAACAGGACCTCACCCAGACTACAACTCTGCTTCTTACAAGTGTAAATATGGTTAATATTGTGGAACAAAACTACAAAGGACACCTAAATGTTGATTGAGTTACCTTGAAGTTTGGGGGGTTTGGGATGCTTTTGCTTCTGCAACCCATTACAATAAACATGCTTAGCATGTTCACAAAAAAAAAGGTAATCCAGAATTGCTACACAGAGAAGTTGGTTAAGTTGCAGGGAAGGTCTTTGACATTTGGGACATGCGATAATAAGTTAAGCAATGGTTTTAGTGTGGGCACATAGTGCTCGCCTCTGCGGCACATACACCGACAATGGAATTACACGGAGAAAAGTGGCGCAGCCCCTCTACAGATGACACAGATTGGTGAAGCATTTCCTACTTTAAATGACATGGGCTTTGGCCTTTCTCACCGAACCTCTCTTGTTCAATAAAAAGCTCAGGTCGTTGGTCTGATAGGTTGGGGGAAAGAAAAAAGATCACCCAGAGGAAAATCACTGCTTACCTTTTGGTTCATTTGCTTGCTTTTATAAACTTGCAGAAATGAGATATGGCATATTTTGCTTTTTAGGGTCCTTTACTCCTTTTATTTGCTCGAGTTAATACTCTACTTTTAAAAATTAATATATTATGAGCATCGTCTCATGTCAGGAATATTTATAGCAGCGTTTTCAGTGACCACAAGCCTTGCGTGCACGTGGTTTAATTTGCCTCACCATTCCCCTTTCAACAGTCACATGGCTTGTTACTCGCTTTTTTCTACAGTGTTAATTGCCATGCTGAATTCTCTTGGATTATTTCTCTCTCCTAGTATATTCTATTCCTGAAAATATATTCAGCCTTTCCTTTTCATCAGTTGGGGCAGCCGGTATATGCACATATTCTTCTGGGTGTTTATATGTCTGACTACCTGGCTCAATCTCAAATGATGGCTCTGAACACAATGAAAGTGTCCTGTTGGGCAGTCAGTCTCAGCATACGGCAGGGACAGTGTCACATCTGTCTTCGTAATAGCAAGCTGTGTGTGATGGTCTTGTCTGGCTGGAGATCGCCACTGCCCCATTGTCTAGGCTTTTGTGTGACCTCCTTTCTCTCATGTTCCCTTTCAATTGCCTGCCCTATGTATTGTGTTGCATGAATCATTCATTCCAGTTCACCACACAGTTAGAATTTGCCTTTACAATTGTGAATCCAGGCTGTTGAGGGAATTAACAGAAGTAACAATGTGTTCTGAGTACACACACCATCAGTTGCACCATAAGAGATTCAGAAAGTTATTTCAAAGTGCTGATGTAGTACTATGTGCTAAGACTGTCTTAAAGATAAACCATGTTAAATAAAGCCAACATAATGATACTTTCAAAGCCTGCATATAATTACTAGGGCAGGATAAAAAAGAAAAGGATACAAAAGTCAAAGCCATAAATAGATTACTTGAAACCCTTTTGGTTTGGTGTCTTATTGCTGGGATAAGACACCCTGACCAAGGCAACTTATAGAAGAAAGAGTTTATTTGGGGGCTTAGAGTTCAAAGGGTGAGTCCATGACCCTCATAGTAGGTATGAGGTAGCAGGTAGGAAGGCAGGGATAGAGTTTGAGAGCCAGCTTATCATAAAAGACATGCAGATGCCCTGGGGAAATAGCTCTGTCAAGCATTTGCTGATGACCTGAGTTCAGATCCCTGGCACCCATGTAAAAGCAACCAATCCCTGTGCACAGGAAGAGGAAGTGTAAATGGATCCCTGGACCGCATGGCTGAGTGCTCCTCTCTCAAAAGATAACCCTGCACAGCAACCGAGGACACCCAACATTAACCTCTGATATCCTCACACACACACAACACACGGAATGCATGTGTATGATAAGATAATTAAAATAGTAATGTAACAAACTATAATACAGACAGCTAGGCCTGGTAGTGTATGCCTATAATCCTAGAACTTGAGACGCTGAGGAAGGAGAACCAGGGCCCATTTAAGGCCAGCCTGATCTACCGAGTGAGTGATGGATAGCCTGAGCTACATAGCAAGATCATGTGTCTAAAAACTAGTAAGACAAAAATGTCAGGGGGCTAAAGAGGAGGCTCAGTAGTTGAGCACGCACCACTCCTGCAGAGAACTCAGATTTGGTTGCCAGCACCCAATGGTGGTTCACAGTTATCTGTAACTCCAGTTCCAAGGGATTTGATAACATCTTCTGACCTCCATGGGCCCTAGGCACACATGTAGTGTTCATGCACACGTGCTGGCAAAGCATTCAGACATGTAAAATGAAGTAGGCAAATCTGGCAAAACAAAACAAAACAAAACAAAAAAAAAAAAAAAAAAAAACATGCAGAGGAAAAGTAAGCATTGGTTTTGCCCAAAGAATAATATTGTGTCTATGATAATTCTGTTCTTCCCCATAAAAACCCAAAGAAAACATGCCATTAATTGGCTTTTTATTGCAAAAGTAAGTTGGGGTAGATGATTCTTTTTGGCTCAGGGTTTCATCCATCCATCCATCCATCCATCCATTCATTCATCCATTCATGTGTTGGGGGTGGGAGCTGTGCTCCCTGGGGACTTGTGCCAGGGTGTGCACATGGAGGTAGGGCTACTTGCCAAGTCAGTTATCTCTTACCATTTGGGTCTCAAGGACCAAACTCAGGTTGTCAGGGTTAGTGGCAAACACCTTTCTTTACCTGCTGAGTTAGCAGCTGCCTGGGTTCATCACAGATGCTGGTCTGTCATCATTGGGGAGGTAACAGAGCAGTTTGTATCCTGGCAGCTAGGCCCCTGCCTCATCTTTCAATCCAATAGGCGTCCAACCTTTTGGATGGTGCGGCCCACTTCCAGGTAAGACTTTGTCTACATTCTGGCAGGGTCTTCTACCTCAGGCCAACCTTTCCAGCAGGGTCTTCTGCCTCAGGCCAACCTTTCTGGCAGGGTCTTCTACATCAGGTCAACCTTTCTGGAAGCTTTCACAGACACACTCAGAAGTGTACTTCATTGATTTTCTAAGCTATTTTAAGTCCAATCACATTCAGAATCTTACTGATCGACATGTTACATAATTCTCAGGAGATTTAGGCATTGCATTTGAAAACAAAAGAATTTCATGGGCTTTTCTGGATAGGAGAGGCACAGTTTGGACGTGGTCTTTTGTTTCCTTCCCAGGGTCACCCAGTACACCCCGTATCAGCCAGAGGTGTCTCAGGGGAGGTTGGAGAGTTTACTCAACTACCAGACCATGGTTTCTGACATCACAGGTTTGGACATGGCCAACGCCTCCCTGCTGGATGAGGCAACCGCGGCTGCAGAGGCGATGCAACTGTGCCACAGGTGAGAGGCTCAGGGGGAGAGTCCCTCCAGGAGAAGGGCATCTCCTGGTACCCAGCATCTTAAACTGTGGGGTTTCATAGATTTGCCCCCCCCCACCAAAAGCAACAGTAAAAAAAAATTTTTTTCTGAATGTGGGGCAACCAAAAATTAAAATAAAACAGCAGTGAATCTGAGGTATTTCTGGAAGAACTTGCCTCATCTGACTTCATTGCAGCCTTGGGCCTCTACACATGACACACATGTACACTTTGTACCTCACATGCCTTCATGGCACACACCACCGGCAGATGCTACATCTCAGCAAAGGTTCAGGTTTAATTACAGGAGTGGGGTTTTGTTTTTGGTTTTGTTTGTTTGATTTTGGTCAGGCCTCAGGCACCCTAGGCTGGCTGTGTAGCTGGGGATGACCTTGAACTCCTGATTCCCCTGCCTCCACCTTCCGAGTGCCGCAGTGCTTTTTACTGTACGTAGGAAGTCTTCTGCTCTCACAGAACCATGATAGCTCCATTATAAAAGGCAAAGTCTTCATGTTTTCCTGCCGCAATTCCTCAGCGTGTACGTGCTAAGTTAGCATACCTGTGTTAGAATGCTTGACTTCAAAATCTGCTGTTTCATTTGCTGATGAATGTCAGAACAAATTGTGAGAAGGATGTTGGCTTGGGGTAAAGACGGGATTTGAAACAATTTCTGAATGGCTCCAGATGTATTATATGGCCATATTGTATTATATTTATATCAAGAGATGCTTTAGTTTTGACAGTCATAAGATCACAGTGGCCATCAACGTAAGGAACACTGAAGATGCTCCACATTTTCCATAACCAAATACTCAGCCAACACGTAATTCTTTAAGTGAAAAGAAGCATGTCTCCCTCATTAATGTGCAGATTGTTTATTGTCTTTTATTCCCCCACACCTATTCAGGTGCATATAAACCCAGGGCCTTGAGTGTGCTCTGACACTCAGTTGTGTTCCTAGTCCTAGGTTTGTTTTGAGGTCCTGAGGTCTTGGGATCTTCCAGCCCTCACCTCTCAGTTCTTCTATTTCAGCTGTTAGCCTCTCCGCTTGCCTTTGTTTCCATTTTCACAATGTATTTTGAACACCTTGTTCTTGGCTTAGCTTTCTGGAATAGGACTTTGGGTTTTTCTTTGTTTTACACGCATGTGTTTGTGCATGTGTGCATACATGTGTGTGTGCCTTTGTGTGTATGTGTGTGCCACATGTATACGGGTGCTACAGAAGTCGGAAAGTGTCAGATCCCCTTAGAAGCCACCCAATGTGGTTTGGGAAACTGAACTTGGGTCCTCTGGAAGAGCAGCAAGTGCTCTTAATCACCGAGCCATCTCTCCAGCCTTTGCATTTTTTGTGTCTGTGGCATGGAAGTACCGTGATTATTTAACCTCACATCTGCTATTGCACACTGAGTTCAATTTCATCATTTTCCATTATTAAAAATATACCATGTGCATCCCTAAAATGAAGCTTTCCCGGAAATTCTAATTATTTCCTGAGGATCCATTTCCAGAAGTTACTGGGTCACAGGACACAGCGAACAATCACTCCCATATATGTGGGGCTGTGGGGTGCAGGCAGGTATAGACTCACTAGGTATGAAAATCCCTGTGGTAAAGCCTGCCTGGGCCCTTCTGCTTCCTCAGCAGCAATGAGGGTAAGTTCAGTTTCCTCGTGAAAGTCACACAGGCACACAGGATAGCCATTTACATATCTTCTTGGGTAATATTCTCAGCTTTTTAATGATTTTTTAAGAATTTTGTTCTCTCCTTCGAAATCTTAAAATTGTTTTTTTTATCTTTTCAGGCAGGATCTCATAGTTCAGGCTGGCCTGGAACTCACTGTATATCGAGGATGATCTTGAACTTCTGATGTTCTTGTTTTCGTATTCTAAGTGATGGAGTTACAGACACTCATCACCACACCCAGTTTATGTCACGCTGAGGATTGAACCCAGGGTCTCAATCATGCTAGGCAAGCACTCTACCAACTAAGCCACATCCCAGCTACAGGGATGGCTCTTATCTCACACTCACGGAAGTGAAAGTGTTTGTTCTTTGCTTACTTGATTGTTTGGGCTGAGGGTTTCCTGTCTGCTCTGCGTGGCTTATGTGAGCAGCTTTGCAGTGATGGGCTACTCTACCTCTGTAAATGCTTGTTTCTTCCCTCCTTTCTCCTTGGGTCTGCATTTAGATTATCTTGGTAAAGCAGCCTGCAGAGTTTAAGTCTGTGTGCTTTTCACCTTTAGAAGTCATTGTAAAGACTCTGGTCATTGAGTCCCTACTAACATTTTTCTCCAATTCTCCATTTAAACTGTGGGGAATGTTTCACACTAGGTAATTATGTCTTTTTAAAGATCTCCAACTTGATGTAGTTGTATACACTATAATGCTAGCTCTCAGGAGGCTACAGTAGGAGGCTTGCTATGAGTTCAAGGCCAGCCTAGGCTGAGATCCCAAACAAAACAAAATAAGAAATAAAACGAATTATATGTAATTACTAAAGTAATACCTGTATTTAATGAAAAAAAAATCTATCAAACTGAGTGGAATATAATTCAAAGTAAAACATGCTATTTTCTAGTTCAAGCCTACAAAGGAACCATTGTGTATCTACTGGGAAATTAACAGTGTAGCATGACACACACGTGGATACACTCCATGCCCCCTTTTCTTTGTCCAGGTGCGCATTTGGTACCTGAGTTGTTGTAGTTTTACACTGGGGAATCTCCCAGCCCCGGCCCCTTAGAGCCCACCCAGCTCAGTTGGAGGTCTTCTGGTGTACATCCCGCCTCAGTCCTTCTCCCTGGTGTTGGTGAGGACATTTGGCTTAGATAGTCTTTAAGTGTTCCTCTTCCTTAAATTATTTTTTACGTGTGTGTGTGTGCACACACGCGTGCGCGCGTGCGGTCTTGTGTATGTGTGCATGTGCACTAAGTGTGCACTGAGGCTAGAAGGCAGTTTGTGTGCACACTCTCTGGCCGAAGGTAGGCGGCAATCTCTGGAAGAAGTCAGGACTCAGAGTCTGTCCTGTATGCCCATCCGAGACTCTTGGCTGAAGTAGGCCATGTGTCAATGAAATTCTAAGATGTATTACTTTAGAAGCCTTTTTGGAAGTCATTTCAACCTTCTCTTATATCTAATATTTGCCCCTTTTATCATGCTGTAGATTTTTTTTCTTTTAACTGAATTGATTTGTTAAATTGTGTTGGGACAGGGTTGAATTTCAGTGGGTTGCAGTCGGGAACCACCAGTCATTAATCGCTCAGTTCTTTTTATGATATTCTTAGATTTTCCCTCACTGCTTACCCTTCTTAGAAACTCTGATTTTAGTACCGGGAAAGTGGCTTAGTTGGTAGACAACTTGGCCTGGATTAATCCTCAGCACTCCCTGTACTAGGCTTAGTGGCACACACCTTCGATCTTATCTCAGCGCTGTGGAGGCAGGAGGACCAGAAGTTTAATAGAGTTAGAGGACTGGCTGGGATACCCAAGACCCTGTCTCAAAAAAGAAAACACAAAAAACAAAACCAAAAACAAAACAAAACCCTGATATTTGGAAACTCCTTGGGAAATGTTCAAATTTGAATGTGTTTTTTCTTTTCAACAGATACAACAAGAGGAAGAAATTTTTTGTTGATCCTCGCTGCCATCCACAGACAATAGCTGTTGTCCAGACTCGAGCCAAGTAATTGATTTAATTTGTGTTTCGAACCAAGAGTGATATCACATGACCTCTACCTCATCTGTCTCCCCCACTTCCAGTCTGATGGGAGGTGAACCGGCTTTACACTGCATTTGCCAAGTTTTTTTTTTTCCTCCCTACTTTCCTCCACGGATGTCTCTGCTAAGTGTCTTGCCAGTTCTGAGGGACAAATGTGTGTTGAGTTCAGTTGCCTTTGCACTGTAGTAAGTCACCATGCTATCTGTTATCTTTTCGTAAAATTTAAAATAGTAAAATCAGCTTGGGGCAAGAGGATTTCAAGTCTGAGGCAAAATGAGCCATGTAGTATAAACCTGTCCCAAATAGTTGTTAGGGCTATAGCTTGGTAGTAGGGTACTGGCCTCAAGTGGGTGAGTCCCTGGGTTCAATCCCTGGTACCACAAGAAGGAGCTGACTCCCAGTGGATAAATACATAAAGAAAAAAAAAAATGTAATGAAGTAACTTCAGCAGTGTTTTTGGACAGTTGGAAAAACAGAATTCACACACAACTGCTATGATTCCATGTGTCCTTCTTGCAAATGTAGTTACTAAGGAATCCACACAACACCCCCAGCTCAGCCACCACTGTATCTGCTTTCTGCTTTGGAAATTCGGGGCATCCTTCTGCCCCACACCACGCTTCAGAAGGGACTTTGAGTCATTGTTAGAGAGTTTTAGGAATGGTAAGGACGTCCTTCCTATCATCGGGATGTTTTTCATCTATCATAGCTGACCTGGAGTAAATGTCACGGTGATGGCTCCGTTGCTGTAGGTATTGGGTCTTTAGCTCTAGGAGGTGATAATTCTCCTCAGAGTAGGTTGGGGAGCTGAGGAGAGGGGAGTGGGGAGGGCAGAAGAAAGGGATAGAGCTGAGTGGAGTGAGGCATACATGTGAGTTGTTGTGGAACACTGTTACCAAGGAGGAGGCCAAGTCTGAGATGGGGTGGGGCTGGGAGTGAGGCTGGAAAGCACAGGAAATGAATACAGTCTCACTGCAAACAAGCTGGTGCTAATTGCATTTTCTGGACAAGAGATGGCTTGGCTGGCCTGGCGAGCCTAACAGCCTGAGTTCTGTCTCTAGAACCCGTAGTAGAAAGAGAGCTTACTCTCCAAAGTTGTTGCCTTCTGACCTCTACACACGTTTGCACACGTGAGCATCTGCACTCAGAAATGCATCACACATATCACACACACACACATACACACAAATAAAGAAAACAAATTTTCCCTTGTACTTACAGATATAGGGGGGTGCTTGTCGAGCTGAAGTTACCCCATGAAATGGATTTCAGTGGCAAAGATGTCAGTGGGGTGCTATTCCAGTACCCAGACACTGAGGGGAAGGTGGAGGACTTCACGGAACTTGTAGAAAGAGCCCATCAGACTGGGGTAGGTAAGCCCCTTGTTGAAGCCCAGGAAGGTATGTTCCAGTTTTCATATCTATCCACTTTTTGGTGTATTTTAATTTCTTTACAATTACCACATGGGATGGTGAAATTCTCTTGCCCTAACTCCTTCCTCTTCATTAATGTCATTCACTAATTTCTGGTGCTCGGTGGCATCCAGTAAACGTTTGTCACACAAATGCACAAGCAAATGGAATTCCCAGAATTCCTCCCTCCCCGCCAGTGTGCGTGCAGTAGACATAACTCCCGTGGCCTCACGACTCAGGAGAAGGTAATAACCTTGACCTCTTCTCCATTTCCTCTCCAGAGCCTGACCTGCTGTGCCACCGACCTTTTAGCTCTGTGTATTTTGAGGCCACCTGGAGAGTTTGGAGTGGACATTGCCCTGGGCAACTCCCAGAGATTTGGGGTGCCACTGGGCTATGGGGGACCACACGCTGCCTTTTTTGCTGTCAGGGAAAGCCTGGTGAGGATGATGCCTGGAAGGATGGTGGGGGTGACAAGGTAAAGTTTTACACCCCTTATGCTGATTATGATCTTCCCTGTTCTTTTTGTTGTTATTAAAGATTCATTATCATCTCGTGTGTGTGTGTGTGTGTGTGTGTCTGTGTGTGTCTGTGTGTGTGGGTGTGTGTATGTGAGAGAGAGAGACCATATGGCATGTGTGCCTAAGTGTCCAAGGAGATCCAAAGAAGGCATCGGATGATATGGAATGTGCTTTTGTATGCTACGAATATGTGTTGCTTTTATTGATTGATAAATAAAGCTGTTTTGACCAATGGACCAATGGCCAGGCAGAATCTAGCTTGTCGGAAATTCAAACAGAGATTCAGAGAGAAAGAAGGCAGAGTCAGGGAGCTGCCATAGAAGTAAGATGCCGGAATATTACTGGTGAGCCACAGCCATATGGTGATACACAGATTAGTAAATATGGGTTAATTTAATTGTGAAAGCTAGTCAGCAATGTGACTGAGCCTTTGGCCAAATTGTAGTTAATTTTAAGCCTCAGAATGACTATTTAATAAGTGGCTGTGGGGAGCAGGGGGCCGGAGAGAAACTGGGCTAGGGTCCCCTGCTGATGGAGCTATAGGCAGTTGTGAACTGTTCAGTGTGGGTGCTAGGAAACAACTCAGGTCCTCTAGGATGAGCGGCAAGTGCTCGACAGCTGAGCAACCTCTCCAGCCCCTCTCCACTCCCTGATCTTTCCCTCTGATTTCTCTCTAAATTTAACTAGCCCATGCAAGGAGATTAAAGACCACACAAATTTAGAAGAGGGAATCCATCTGGGTGTGCACTGGTACTTCCACACACCGTAATTCAGACATTATGAAAAAGTGTGCATCCTCTGTAAGGCATGAGTATAGTCATGTGATAGAGGCCTGGGGAGACCTACATCGTGTAAGTGCTTTGTGCCTAACCAGTTTCTTAAGTATCTCATTGTGGAAGGAAGAACTCACTTATGCAAATTGCCTTTTATACACACTCACACATGCACACACACACACACACACACACACACACTCTAAAAACAAGTGCAGGGAGGAATTAAAAACACAATCTCAGTGTGATCCAATCAGTTTCTGGAGGTTCCTGCCATGTGGCTCTGATTCTCCATGGCTTCTCTTTGATGGTGCTTCCTTCCTAGGTTAAGATTTGTACTGAGGAAATCTCAATTTTATCATAGTCCCCGAAATTATCCATTTATCCATTCATCCATCCATCCATCCATCCATACATACATACATACATCTTAATCTATCATATCTATGTCTATCTATCATTTAATATCTATATCTATCTTTTTTATCTATCATCTGTCTACATCTATCTCTGTATCTATGTGTTACGTTAAAGAGGGGAAGTCTTTATGCAGTAAGTAGTGAGCCTTTTTTTCTTTTCTGTTTTCCTTGTAAGCATTCAGTCTCTTCAAACCTCCAGTGGAGAAATTGTTTTCCTAGTTTATCACCCTTTCCCCTCTATCAGCCATGTAGATTGAGTGACATGCACCATGGTCCCATCACCCTGTTAGACAAGGTAATTCCTAGGAAATTTCCTTTCACTGTTCCAGGCTTTATTGTATGCCTCAGTGCCTCAAAGTTCAAAATGAAAACCTATATATAGGTCTATTGAGAAAAAGGACATTTGGGAGTTTTGTTTTTTTTTTTTTTAATGAAGTTGCACTTACACCCATCTACTGAACTGAATCCTCTTCAGCTTTGAGAGCAAGCCCATCTAGGACAATCCTGGTGCTGAGATTATCTGTGCTGACTGGATGTGTTGTCTTGATCCAGGGATGCCACTGGGAAAGAAGTGTATCGCCTTGCTCTTCAGACCAGAGAACAACACATTCGGAGAGACAAAGCCACTAGCAACATCTGCACAGCTCAGGTAAGTGTCATATCTAACCTGACTGCTGCATGATGGGAGAATCTCCCTCATTCTCTCATTTCCTCACTCATTCTCCACTTGCTGAACCATGTGGTACACTGGAGATGGGAGATCTTATTGGCAGGGAAGCCTGGTCTTCTGTCTTACTGCTATCCTATGTCGCATACATTCATTTCATCGTTTTTAACAAAACAGTATAAAGTACAACATTGGGACCAGTGAGATGGCTCAGGTTAAGAGTGCTTGCTGTTCCTCTAGAGGATCCAACTCGGGTTCCCAGAACCCATGTGCGGTGGCTGACAGCTGCCTGAAACTCCAGTTCCAGTGGATCCAAAGCCCTCTTCCGGTCTCTGAGCACAAGCATTCACAAAGACCCACATGCGCATACAAAACTCCTACAGATAAATGTAAATAAATCTTATTAAAGACATTAGAATGCATGCACGTGAGCTGTGTGTGTGTGTGTGTGTGTGTGTGTGTGTGTGTGTGTGTGTGTGTAGATGCATGTGTGCCATGGCACACTTGTGAAGGTCAGAGGACAACTTGCATGAATCTCCCCTTGCACCGGAGAATCTGGAAGTCAGACTCAGGTCGTTAGACTTGCACGATAGTTCTCTTAGCTACTGAGCCATCTCACTGGCTTCAGAGTTTGAAAATCATTTTCCAAGTATACTGGCCTGTCCACAACGAGCAAAGTTATGTGGATGCTTCATCTTCACCTCCTTTAGTTTATCTATAGCTCATGTCATCATTTTTCTGTATATTTTCCAGTCGTTATGAAAATGGTATTCACACACACACACGCACACACACTTGGCTATAGTCTGTCTTCCCCAATTTTTGTCTTTTTGTTTTGCTGACTGTCTAGTTTTTCATTTCATTGTTCCTTTTCCTGACTTGTTCTGTGATGGTTCATAGTATTCCAGTGTCGGTGCAAGCTTGCATTGATCTTCTGCTAAGACATAGCTGACCTCTTCTGAGCTTTCCCCTTTGTGATATCTTTGAGGATTGTCTACTGCTTCTACCAACTGTTGCTTGTTTTTAGTCCTGCATTTTCCCAATTAGCATGAGGCGGTCCACCCTGAACTTCTCTTAGATTTGCATCATTGATGGAGCATGGCTTTTTTTTTTTTTTTAAATCTCTGAAAGTATCTTTCTATAAACGTGTGGCCTAACCAATACAAAAATTCTCACCATTTTTGTGCCCCACCCCTTTCTTTGAAACGGGGTCTCATGTATCTCAAGGGGAGCCTCAAAACCACTATCTAACTAAGAATACTCTTAAATTTCTGATCCATCCAGCCTCTAGAATTTGGGAGGTAGAGGTAGGGTGATCATGATCTCAAGACCAGATAACAGATTTATTTTCAATATATAAAATGATGTGTATGTGTGTATGCTTTATAAAAGGCAAGAGAATGTTTAAGCAAAGCATAGACAAAGACAGGCAGACATCAGAGGATTGGAGCTGGAACAATGAATATCCACTCTCATCAGAATGTGTTTGTATGAGCAAAACTTTTCTGTTGTTTTTTAAAATGTCTCCCAGAAAGTCAGACATGCTGAAATTTCTGCAGTAAGGAGACTGAGGCAGGAGGATTCTGAGTTCAGGGACAACCTGAGTCATACAGCAGGATCCTGTTAACAATTGTAAAGAGTAGCAGAGGTGGCAATGGCTCAGTGGGTAGTGGTCCTTGCACACAGGTCTCATGACCCAAACACCATCCATATAACTCAGAGTAGCCGGAGACGATTGCCTTCCAAGAGTTGTTTTCTTGTTTCCATGTGCTTGTTCTCTCCCTCCCTCCCTCTCTCACACACAAATGGATAAATATAAAGGTGTGCAGGTCAATCTTTTTAATACAGAGCCTACCAGGTGTGGCTGCACATGCTTTTAATTCCAGGATTCAGAAGGCAGAAGTTGGCAGATTTTTGTGAGTTTGAGGCCAGCCTGGTCTATCTACATAGTGAGTTCTAGCACAGCCAGGGTTACATAAACAAACAAAACAAAACAGAACAAAATAAATAAATAAAAATAAACAAATGACAAGGCCTGGAGAGACGACTCTGTGTTAAGATTCCCTATTGCTCCTGCAGAAGACCTGGGTTCAGTTCTCAGCATCTACGTGGTGGCTCACAGCTGTCTGTAACTTCAGTTCCAGAGGATCCTAACCTCCATAGGCTCCGGAATACATGCAGTGCACATACATGCACCTAGGCACACACATACATACACTATTAAATGAATGACTATTTCTGAATGACATTTTTACATATATTCAATCTGTATGAGTGTGGGCACACACATGCCATGACACTTGTGCAGAGGTCAGGGGACACCCCCTGGTGTCAGGTGTTGCACTTCTGCGTCTGTCTTTATGTGGGTTCTGGGGGGGATCTGGACACAGGCCCTTTCCCCTTCCCTTTGGGTTAAGTGCTTTACCGCTTGAGCTCCACTGATCTGTTGATAACACAAGTTCAGTGTCTCATGCTTTAGCCTCAGAAGAATTGCTTTCTTGGAGTTTTCGAGTGTTTGAAAATTGCTCATGTTTTGATTCTTGAAGAAGTGGTGAATTGGGCATAAAATCCCCAGATCTCACTTTTTCCCCACTGGGGTCTTTACTGCTCCGCTGTCTTCTAACAGTGTAGATAGCAGCCTGCAGGCCCCGTGTGATTGGCGTGGCCCCGTTGTACCAGTGAGACCTCTTTATAAGGGTTAGTATGATGACTACAGTGCCATTTTCCCTCAGGCTGTAGAAATGGTCCTTGATTGTCATAGAGAATGCAGGATATTAAATCACTTTGGCTCGGTTTCCTTCCTTTTGGACATGCTGAGTCAGTCACTCCTCCCTCCCACCACCTGTCTCCCAACACGATGCTGCACATTGTTGATACCGTAAACGTTCTTTCTTGTTTCAGGCCCTCCTGGCCAACATGGCTGCCATGTTTGCCATTTACCATGGTTCCCATGGGCTGAAGCACATCGCTAAAAGGGTTCATAATGCCACTCTGATTTTGTCTGAAGGTGAGTCAGTTATGTTTCCAGCATAACAAGATTGTGTGTGAACTAAGTGTGTGAAGACTTGGGGTGTGTCCTACACTGAATACAATTAAAGGTCAGATAAGAAAGAGGACAGTATTTTCAATGTCTGTAACAGTATGGCAGACTTGTTTTAGATAGGCTCTCACTGGGTACCAAACAGGCCTTGAACTCATAGTCATACCTCTGTCTCCCGAGTACTGGGACAAAAGGTGTGAGTCACTACACTTGGTGAGTGTTGATATTTGTAATAGATGAACATTTTTATGAAAAAAAATGAGCAAGAGTTATTATACAATTTAGAAGTGAATAAACATACAAATAAATGACCAGTGGACCCATATAATTTCAACCTGATTATGAATCCAGGAACTATTTTATCTTTTTGTTGTATTCTTGACAAAGTGTAGTGTCCATCCTCAAACTTACGATATAGCTGAATATAACCTTGAACTCATAATCTCCCGCCTGTGCCTTCCAAGTGATGAGATTACAGACATGCACACTGTTTTATTATTTTTAATTTTTAGTTTTAGTATGGTTCTGGGGATGAATGAAGCTCAGGACCCTGTGTTCTACCAATGAGTCAGGAAAAGCCTACATTGGGGATCAGCTCTTGATGCCTGTGGTGTTAGTGTTTGTTCTGCTCAGAGCTCTGGAAGAGATGAGTGTATTTATTCCCTGTCTTGTTCTAGGTCTCAAGCGAGCGGGACACCACCTCCAGCATGACTTGTTCTTTGACACTTTGAAGGTTCAGTGTGGCTGTTCTGTGAAGGAGGTATTGGGCAGAGCAGCTCAGAGGCAAATCAACTTTCGACTCTTTGAAGATGGCACAGTAAGTCAGATACTTAGTGTTTTTACCAGTTCTTTATGCTTCCATGGAGTCTCTATTTTTGTTTAACAAACATTGGGATGTGGTGTTTTGTTTTGTTTGTTTTTTGACAGGGTTTCTCTCTGTAGCTTTGAAGCCTTTCTTGGAACTAGCTCTGTAGACCAGGCTAGCCTCGAACTCACAGAGATCTGCCTGCCTCTGCCTTCTGAGTGCTGGGACTAAAAGTGTGTGCCACCACTGCTGGGCTGGAGTCTATTTTTTGTAGGTTTTTAATTTCAAACTTGTATTGTGACTTTTTCAAAGAAGAATAAATTGTCCTCAGCTTTTCTCGACTGTTTTGTGTGTGTGTGTGTGTGTGTGTGTGTGTGTGTGTGTGTGTGTGTGTGCAGTTCTAAGCTCTAAGTTAGATAAATAACAAAGAGGATGAAAGCATAAAAAAGCTTACCACATTTAGTTCCTGTGGGAGTATCTCAAGTCATTAGACTTAGTGTCCATAGGTGACTTGCCAAACTCCAAAGCTTGTCAAGTAGGAGACTATTCTAGTCACTTTTCGTTAAAGATCAGTGTGGTCCTAGCAATACCCTGGTGTTCCAGAGTGGATGAGAAGTTTGGCCAGAACCTTCTCGTGCTTTGGTGTCCTGTGTTCCCACAGTGACCTGGGGTTTGGAGCTGACGATTTCCGTTTGATTTTGTCTCTGTAGCTTGGCATTTCTTTGGATGAAACAGTCACCGAGAAGGATCTGGATGATTTGCTGTGGATCTTTGGCTGTGAATCATCTGCAGTAAGTCTTCACAATGATTATTAGGTTTGGTGTCAGGGATGACTCTGCTCTGTGGGCCTGAGTATGAGTGAGAACAGGCTCAAGTGTGGCAATGGCTGGCCTGCTGTTCAAATTATGGCACTGCCCCTTTTCCTCTGCGACTGCTGATAGGTAAAAGTCACTGTTTACAGACCCTTGCCAGGCCAGTGCATCCAGGTTAGGTGGATTATTAGTGATACGCACCCTGACTTCAAAGATTTGTGGCATTGTATTCTGGGAAATTTATTACATTCACTCATTTATTGAGTAATTTTCAAGGATGGAATATGTACCAGGTATCATGCTATGCCCTGTGGTTATGATGGCAAATTGGACATGATTCCTGCTTCCACTAAGTGTCTAGACCAGGGAGGAGCCAGACACATAATCCCAGCATGGTCTGTGAGGAAACTGAGCAGAATGGGTCAGTTTCTCACTGGGGCTTGGATCCGTTTCCTCTATACTAAGATCTGAAACGTGAGGGTGAGTTGTTATACACTAAGATGGTGTGATAGAAGAGGAGGACGGTACATTCAGATGTCCCCTCTGTCCTGGGGAAGCATCTATAAAGGCCAGGAGGAGAGAGAGTCAGTCCCGCAACAATGAAGCCCTTCTGTGTGGCCGAGTGGGTTTCCATAGCAGTGAACTGTCAGGGAATCAGGGATGAGCAAGGCGTGGGGTTACCCTTCCAGGATTGAAATGAAAGAGAAGTCGGTGGCTCCCTAGACCTCTGGTAAGACCTACCCAGAGCACTCTACACACTTTGCCCATGGCCTGTTGCATGGACATGACTTTAGTGGATATCTGTTGAATGAGTCAATGAAAGGGAGCTTTTATAATAGAAGCTGAAATAACGTCCAGAGTGCTGAGTTGTCTGGACTCTTTTGAGAACATTAGTCAGTTCCACATACCGATTATAAACTCCCAAGAAGCTTCACAATGCTCCCCCAGTGTTGAATTTCATTCATTAAATAGGACCAAGTAAACTCCTTCCCCCATACAAGCTGACCTGATTTTCCTTAAGGTTATTGATCTGTATGCATTTGAGGGATGTTTCTATCAGTCCAAGACCCAAGGAAAGTGTGTTTCCATTTATTTGCTTTTTGTTGCTGTCATAGCACACCGACCAAAAGCAACTTAGGGGCAGGAAAGGTGCAGTACATCATGGAAGGAAGTCAGGGCAGGAACTCAGGTGGAGACCATGAAGGAATGTTGCTTACTGGCTTGATTTCTCACACAATTCGTGCCATCTTACTCAGTGTAGGAACATTCATAGTTTGCCAGACCCTTCCTTATCCATCCTTAACCAAGAAAGTGCCCCACAGACTTGCTTACAGGCCAATCTGCTGGAGGCAATTTCTTAGTTGAGATTCCCTCTTCCCAGGTGACTTTAGTTTGGATCCTATTAGCAGAGAGAGGGAAGGGGAGCTGGCCAACCACTGACTTAGATGATCTAGATAGAATATCCTTATGATTTGCATTAATTTTCTCCCCTTATTTGAGCAGCTTCTTGGCTCTCTGGCTAATATCACTGATGGACAGATGTTTTTATTATTATTATTATTATTATTACTGCCTATTTATTTCATTACACTAGTGAATAAACTCAGGACCACACACACACTAGACAAGTGAGGACTTGACTATTGAGCCATGTCCCTTAATTTACAGATCTTGGTTACTGTTCTTTTGGTGGAGAACTTATCTGGTCCTGAGCTACACTCACAACTCAACCCACAACTCAAGTGTTCTTATTATTTATTTTAATTTGTTGTTGTTGTTGAGACAAGGTCTAGTGTTGCCAAACACCGAACAACTTCATTTTCTAGGTTTACTTCTTTTTATTTTACATGTATGAGTGATTTGCCTCCATGAATATATGTGGTTGCAAGAGGGTGTCAGAGAGTTGTGAGCCACCACGTGGGTGCTGGGAACTGAACCTGGGTACTCTGGAAAAACCAACTAGTGCTCTTAACCACTGAGCCATCCCTCCCTCTTCGTCAAGACTGATCTGTCAATCTTCCTGCCTCTACCTCCCACTAGGGTTATGGGTATGTGCCACACACCCAATTTGTGCTGTCCTGTGGAGAAAATGCAGATCTCATGCGTACTTCAGAAGCCTTCTACCAATGTAACTACAAACTCAGCCCCTCAACTGTTTTTAATGTTAATGTACACGTCTGTAACATTCTCCGTGACCTTCACAGCAGCAGAGAGATGAGCTAAAGAAATCACTTTGATGCAACACAACTGAGCTACTGCCAGTCTGGTTCAAACTTTGGGAGTCTGACCCCAGTGGTTTGTTTTCGTCATATTTAAACACAGCATGATTTGATGAAAATTCTGGTGATGATTAACCCAATGCCAGCTATACAACAAAGCTCATATGAAACCACATCGAGACTCTTTGTGAAGTCCGTTAAGATTGTTTTTAGAGTTTGACTGAGAAAAACTGATTTGTTTATGATTGGTTGAGAAAAACAAATTCACAGTAAGGATCTAGAAGATGGTCCAGTGCTGGAAAAGTCTCCAGTCATGAAGATATTGAAGATAGTGCACGAAAGTCCTTGTTAAGGGCGGACATAGTGGCACAATGTACACTTTTAGTCCCAACACTTGGGAGGCAGAAGCAGTTGGACCTCTGTGAGTTCAGGGATAGCCTATTTACATAGCACGTTCTAAGCTAGCCAAGACTACCTATGTAGTCCTGTCTCAAACAAATAATAACAAAGAACAAGAAACTATTGCTAAATCATGGGCCCTGTATATCTGTGCCTTTATTTTCTTCCAAGTGTTCAACTAGTTTGGCTTTTAAATGAATGTCTTGATACATTTTTGTTTTAATTTTTTAATCTAGCCTGGAAGCTTCCAGCCTTGCCCCTGTCCTTCAGTTTCCATGGTCTCTTTTCTAGGAATTGGTAGCTGAACATATGGGAGAGGAGTGGAGAGGTATCCTAGGGTCTGCACTCAAGAGAACCAGCCCATTCCTCACACATCAGGTGTTCAACAGGTTTGTGTGGCTTTGTGAACTCTGCATTTTGTGTTCAGGCAGTGAACCCCGGGGCATGGGAGGGTCTTGCTTCTGATGCCACTGATGAGAGGTCCTGGGTTATTGCCAATCAGCCAGGCTCGCTAGTATATCCATGCTAGACAGGACCCATCCCCAATGTGAGTCAAACATCCCTTGTCTTCTGGCAGCACACTGCTGGGGAGGAGAATTTGCATATGTACTTGCTAGGCTGAAGTTTACCTCAGGGACTGTCCTCTTCCCAGGGTTCCTCATTCTTGTGAAGTATTCATCTAATTAATCCTTAGTAATAAAAAAAATCGGGAGTCAAATATCAGGGTAAAAACCTGAAAGAGCAGAGATGCAGAGAACAGCCACCAGTCACCTCCTACCTCTTCTGTTACTCCATCCCAACAGGGCTGAGATCCTCTCTCTGTCCTGCCTTACTACTTCCTGTCTTCTCTCTGTCTACAGTCCTCCAAACTTCTATGGTTAATTTAGATCAGCTAATGGCTAGCTCCACCCTCTGACTCCAAGCAAGCTTTATTTGTTAAAACACAATCAGAATATCACACAATTCTTAAAGGTAGCGTCTTGTGTCAGGTGTGCTCTGAGATCCACTAGAGTCTCTGCCCTTCCCTGTGACATTCAATTAGCACATCTTTGGAGTTAGGACTCAGTTCTTATTTAGTGTGAGGATTAGCACGACTAATTCAATGGCTCTGACCTTGTGTTTTATGTTCACAGCTATCACTCAGAAACCAATCTGGTCCGGTATATGAAGAAACTAGAGAACAAAGACATTTCCCTTGTCCACAGCATGATTCCTTTGGTAGCTGTTTGTGGCCTTTCTTCTAACTTCAGCCCCATCCGATTCCTTCCTGCATGATATCTAATACAATGTGCAAGGGCAGAAGCAATACCTTTCGGGGAGGGGGGGAGGGTTGGTAGGCTGTAGAAAATCATTAATGTGATGCTTCTTGGATCTTCTTCTTCAAGGGATCCTGCACCATGAAGCTCAATAGTTCTTCGGAACTCACAGTAAGTAGGGGTTGTCTACGAAGTGGGTCCTTAGCGGAAGATTTCCAGTTGTTCAGAAGTAGATGAGAAAACCCTACCTGGATGGTGACTATGTGCTCTAATGATCCTTTGCTTTGCCATTTTGCAATCATGGCAGAGGCCCTGATATTTCCCATAGCTTAATCAGTTAAAGTTATGGGTAAAGCACTCAGGAGGCAGAGGCAGACAGATCTCTCTGAGTTGAGGGCCAATCTGGTCTGAAAATTGAGCTTCAGGACAGAGAAGCTCTGCCTCAAAAAACAAAACAACAAGAACACAATTTGTGGATAAAATGTATTCTTATTGTCAAAATTTTAACTTAGGATAGTTGTAAAGCCTTCTCTATAAGCAATTGTCACAGCTCAGGGTCCCGAATACCTACGTCTACAAACATGTCTACTATGCCCAGCTAAGTAAGATTATTGTCACTGTTATTCTACAGTTTTTGTGTATACATGCACACACATGCCTCAGTGCATTACACTTTTGTTTAGTGTGTGTTGTGTGTGTGTACTTGCACACACGTGCCACAGTGCATTACACTTTTGTTTAGTGTGTGTACATGCACATGCATGCTGTAGTGCATTACACTTTTGTTTAGTGTGTGTTGTGTGTGTGTACTTGCACACACGTGCCACAGTGCATTACACTTTTGTTTAGTGTGTGTACACGCACATGCACACTGCAGTACACAGTGATTCTCTTCTTCCACTCGTGGGTCCCAGGGATCAGTCAGGTCATCAGGCAACTTTATCACTGCATCATCTTGCCAACTGTAAAATTAATTTTTCTTTTAAATTAAAATAGGTAGCTAGTTTCTGTGTTTGTTTTTGTTTGTTTTTTCTAAATCTGGGCTTTTTAAAACTCCCATTTTTATCAGTTTGCAGTCAGCCTCAGAGGTAGACTTAAGAATGCTAACTTGGGCTGGAGGTTGGCTCAGTGATGGAACACTTGCCAGGCATCCATGAACTCTGGTTTCCTTCTTAGTTACAAACAACAGAGGTGGGGGGGGGGGGGAAATTAAAGGTCTAAAGTAAACTTTTGGCAGTCACATGTCTATACTCCTAGCACTTGGAAAGCAAAGGCAGGACCTTCAGTTCACATGTCAAAAACCAAACAGAAAAATAAAAATAAGCCTCTTTCTAGAAATCTATTCACAAGAGTGAGATTTGAGGTTTAAATTCATTCTCTGTGTCAACAGAAATTTGATTGGCATGGTGTTGTGAGAGATGCTCATCTTTACAAGGCCAAGATTGTTTCAACAGTTAACATATTCCTTTTTTTTATTGGGATTACAAGGAACTGATCTTGGATTGTATCAGGAAGAGTCTTTCCTATTTGTATTTCTGTTCATGGCTGGTTCTGTTCAGTGAAAACAAAATATGCATGCATGCATGCATGCATGCACATGTAATAGTTGGGTTAAACTTACTGCTTTGTCGATGTAAGTCTGTTCTGGGACCTTTCTGCTCCTGGATAGGTACAATAGTGTTTCTGTGTGAGTTTTCTTCGTGGCTTTCATGTCCCACTTGTACAGTGTAGAATGCTTATTCTAAGGGCCTTGACAGCCCCTGGCCGCTTGGTGCCATTCTTGGTGTCGGCATATTGTCGTCATCATCATTAAAACCATTGCTACTTTTAGAGTACATACATGCTTATGTTCCTCTTCTTGCTCTTCAGCCCATCACGTGGAAAGAATTTGCAAACATCCACCCCTTTGTGCCTCTGGACCAAGCCCAGGGATACCAGCAGCTTTTCCAAGAGCTTGAGAAAGACCTGTGTGAGCTCACAGGCTATGACCAAGTCTCTTTTCAGCCTAACAGGTAAGGGGCTTTGATTTCTCTTTCTAGCAGCTATGTAACACCCACCTCCAAAAAGCCAATTGTCATTTCTATGTGTCCTGTTTTTGTCATTTATTACCATGTATCTTTCTGACTTGACTGGGTGCTTACTCTTCAATTGGGAGGTTGTGGCCAGAAGTCCAAGGTGGCCTCATTTGCATAGCTGGAAATTTGATGATCATTTGTTGTCTGGGCCTTGGTTTTTCCACCATATGAACCTCTCCCTGCTGTTGCTTGGGTTTCTTTAGACCTCTCTAAAGAATAAACTCAGTTCGAAGGAGAATGTTCCAGGTGAAACCATGCAAAATTACAAACATTTCAGGCCCAGCCTCCCAAGTTACACAGGATGCTCTGAAAATGAAACATGGTGCTTCAGTTTAGATGTTTTTATTTTGTATCAGAACTATCCACAGAAGCTGTTGGTGAGCATAATAACCATAAATTTTGACATGAAAACTTGGCTTAATACAACAAAGTCAACACTGGTCTTTCTGCTTCCTTGGGACATTTAGATGCTAATGCAAAAATGTTGAGAAGTTTGTCTGCTGGGCATGGTGGCACATACCTGTAATCATAGCATTCAAGAGGCACAGGTTGTTGGTGTTCTGTGAGTTCAAGGCCAGCACGGCTCTATGTAGTGACTCACAGACCTGTGAAGGCTACACAGTGTTTTCTATACTGTTGGTTTGTTTAATCCCTGTTTTCCCATTTATTTCCTTAAAGTATAAACTTAGGGCACATTTATAGCTTGGCTGAGAAAAGTCTCATAATATATATTTTTTAAACAATCTCATTTTACACACCAGTCCCAGTTCCCTCTCCCTCCTGTCCTGTCATTCCCCCCACAATCTCCCCATCTCACCCCCCATCCACTCCTCAAAGAGGGTGAGGTCTCCCATGGGGAATCCTCAAAGTCTGTCACACCATTTGGGGCAGGGCCTAGGCCCTCCCCCCTGTATCTAGGTTGAGAGTATCCTTCCATAGGGAATGGACTTCAAAAAGCCTGATCATGCACTAGAGATAAATATTGGTTCCACCAGCAGCCCCATAGACTGCCCAAGAACCCCAGCTGACACCCATATTCAGGGGACCTAGTTGTTGTCAGTCTGGAGTCAGTGAGCTCCCATTTATTCAGGTCAGCTGTTTCTATGGGTTTCCCCAACATGGTCTTGACCCCTTTGCTCATCACTCCTCCCTCTCTGCAACTGGATTCCAGGAGTTCGTCTAAGTGTTTAGCTGTGGGTGTCTGCTTCTGCTTCTACTTCTGCTTCCATCAGCTACTGGATGAAGGCTCTATGTAGTCATCAATCCCATTATAGGGGAAGAACATTAAAGGTAGCTTCTCCACTATTGCTTAGATTCTTATTTGGGGCCATTCTTGTGGATTCCTGGACATTTCCCTAGTGCCAGGTTTCTCGTTAAGCCCATAATGGCTCCCTCTGTCAAGGTATCTCTTTCCTTGTTCTCCCTCTCTGTCCTTCCCCCATGTTCTCTCTACCCCCTCCCCTTCTCCCCTTTTCTGTCTCTCCCCTCTCCCCATGCTCCCAATTTACTCAGGTTATCTTGTTCCTTTTCTCTTCTCTGGAGTTCGTGTATGTCTCTTAGGGTCCTCCTTGTTTCCTAACTTCTCTGGGGTTATGGAATGTAGGCTGGTTATCCTTTGCTCTATGTCTAATATCCACTTATGAGTAAGTACATACCATGTTGGGTTACCTCATCCAGGATGGTTTCTTCTAGTTCCATCCATTTGTCTGTAAATTTCAAGATGTCTTTTTTTTTAAACTGCTGAGTAGTACTCCATTGTGTATATGTACCATGTTTTTTTTTTATCTGTTCTTCAGTTGAGAGTCATTTAGGTTGCTTCCAGGTTCTGGTTTTTATAAATAGTGTTGCTCTTAATATAGCTGGACAGATGGCCTTGTGATATGAGTGTGCATCCTTTGGATATATGCCCATCCTTTGGATATATTTGTATTGATGGGTCTTGCCTTTCCATTTCCTATTGAGCCCAGCATAGCTTGCTTCAACTTGTTCCCAGGACTCTTTTTTGCCATTCTTAAAATCACTCCATAGCACACAACAAAAACACTCTAGAAACCTTTGGTTCAGAATCATAATACAATGCTTAAGGCAAAAGAAAACACAGAGTGTATCTCCCGGGGACACAAAGTGAAAGACAAGCTGAATTATTGTCAGTATATTTGGCTTCTGATGTTGAGGAAGTTGCTATGCTGGCTAGTTTTACATCAACTTGACATAAGGTATAGTCATCAACAGAGGAGGAAACTTCTATTAAGAAAATGCCTCCATAAGATCAGGCTACAGGTAAGCCAGGAAGGTATTTCCTTAATTAGTGATAGATGGGGGAAGGCTGAGCCCTTTATGGGTAGGGCTACTTCTGGGCTTGGGGGTTCTGGGATCTATAAGAAAGCAGGCTGAGCAAGCTATGAGGAATAAGCCAGTAAGCAGCACCTCTCCATGGCCTCTGCATCAGCTCTGCCTCCACATTCCTACCCTATCTGAGTTTCCTCTAATGATGAACAGTGTCTTGAAAGTGTAAGCCAAACAAATCCTTCCCTCCCCAGTTTGTTTTTGGTTGTGGTGTTTCATTATAACAGTAACCCTAAGACGTTGCTTTTCAAAAATGGAAGTGCAAATGGGTTGGGAGATGGCTCAGTGAGTTGAAGAGCCTGTTGAGCAAGTCTGAGGCAATGGTAACTACCCAGTGAGATGTGAGGCAGAGGCCTCAGAATCTGTCAGAATCTGTTACTATTTTGTTTTTTTTTTTTTTTTTTTTTTTTTGGGGGGGGGGTCTGTTTGTTTTTAATTCTAGATAAGGTCTTTCTCTGTAGCTTATGGTATCATCAAATTCATAGCAACCCTCCCAACTCAATATCCCTAATGCTGAAATTATGCTGAGCCATCAAACCAGCTTTAGGTTGTCACCTGTTATAGTCCATAATTTAACCTTTTCTTTAGGGGTTATTTTGATCAGATCTCACTGTGTAGTCCTGACTGGCCTGGAGACTCAAAATGTAGACCAGGCTGGCCTCAAACTCACACAGATCTATTTGCCTCTATCATCTCCTGAGTGTTGGGATTAAAGCTGTTTGATATCATGCTTATCTCATTGTCCTTTTTGGCGTGGGTTTGACTGAGGGCCTCACATATTCTGAGTATGCTGTCCGCCACTATAGGACTATTACCTTTTGACTTATAAAAAATACAACATTATGAGTTGGACATGATGGTGCACTCCCATGATCCCAGCATTGGGAGATGAAGGTAGGAGGATTAAGAGTTCAAAGCCAGCCTGGTAATAGGAGACCCAGTGGGAGATCTAGAGACAGTTGATATTTAGTGTGTTCTCCACTCATGAGTTCTGTGTTGCTTTATATGTGGGAAAATGTGTAGAAATATTTTTCATTAAAAAAATACTAGCTATTGTGACACCTTTCTCCAAGTATTCCAAAGCAGCTTTCATTTGAGATATTTCTGCAGTGTCCATGAAATTAAACATCATACTCTTTTTCAGACACAAGAAAGGACTAACTGTAAAAACCTACATAAAGCTAAGTATGGGGCAGCTACTTTTAAATCTCAGGCTTTTCACCCAGGACTTCTGGCAAGAGTGCTTTAATTAAAAGAAAAAAAAAAATCATTGAGCTTTATATAGCCTTACGTTTTTGTTTCACTCTTAGGAAAGGAAATTCCAGCTTTTATGAACTACCCCCCTCTCTCTGAGTACAATTTATGCTTTTTTATTTGAGTTCTTTGGTCTAATTCACATTGACTAGCTCTTCTTGTATGCCAGCATCCATGCGCCTGGACAGGGAGGATTTAGTTAGGTGTGAAATAGTAGGGTCTCCTCATCTCCAGCCTCTTGCCAGATCTTTGGTTCTTGACCAGGCTTTCTGGTTTCATCTAGCATATTAAATTATCTTGGGCATTCTTTGAAGAGTAAGTACGTTTTAGGTGAAACTGTCCACTGGTTTCCCTTTATTTTGCACTAAACAGTGAAACGCAAAGCCACTCTTTTTTCTGCCTGAGTGAATGTAGGGGCAGTTCAAGTCAGTGCCCACTCAGCACAGTGGGTTTGAGGCTCACCACCCCTAAGTAGGCCCCTTCCAGCCTGCCATGCAGGCCCAGGCCGTCAGCCTCTCATTTCAGATGGATATGAAAGCTACCATTTAAAGTTCCTTCGGCACGAGACACTTTCTGATGGTCCCTGCCTGGTTTACACAGATAAGCATTTTTCATAATACTTTTCCACCAAAAGGTGGCACTCATAACTTTACTTAATGATTCCTCTATAGTAAGCTTCACATGGCATTCAAAAGTACTTGCAATATTTATATGAGACAGCTGATATTAAGAGCATCTAAGGCAAAAGATTCAGCATTTCCAGCCTTCCACATAGTGCTCTTCTGTTGGATTACTGGCTCTTAGGTCCAAACAGTGTCTTCTTAAAAGAAAAAAAAAAAAGTCTACTTATTTATTTATTTGTTCGTGAGAACATGTTTGTGTGTGGACCTGTGCCACAGCATTCATGTGGTTGGAGAACAATCCACAGAAGTTGCTTTTCTTTTCTCTTTCTACCATGTGGGTCCTGGGGATCAAATTCAGGTCATCAAGCTTACAATTGCCTCAGGGAATCTCACACCTTCTTCTGATTTTCTTGGGTCCTCATATGTTCACACACAGACACACACACACACACACACACACACACACACACACACACACACCATTAAAAATAAACAAAAAAACCCAAGCTGGGCAGTGTTGGCACACATATTTGATCCTAGCACTATTCAGTGTGAACGCTGGGACTAAACCATTCCTTGGAAAGAGCAGAACTGTACTCTCTCTAGCCCCTGCAATAAGAGTTTGCTGGAGAGAGAAGATCATTTATTCATCAGTGTTTATTGAACATCCTTTTCCTTTTTTTCATCAGCATTCTTGGCGCAGAAAATAAAGAACAAAGTGGACAAGAACTTTGCTTTCAGGGATACTCTTTTGGGAACCTTTATATTGAAAAGAAGTCAATCATATGAGGATCTGAAATGCTGTCCAGCACAAAGACCTTGTGTGGAAAGCCCCAGCATGAGGATTGGCTTCATATGGCTTAGGTAGCTGGAGGATAGTAGAAGAAGTTGGTATAAAAGGCCAAAGGACTGGGCTTGACAAAAAGCCTTGACAAAGACTTGGGCTGGTGGCTTTGAGAAGGCTTGTAGAGTTGGACTAGTTGAAGAATAGGTAGGACTGGGATGTTACACTTTGTGTGACTTCCTCACCACTCAAAATATCTGCTCAGTTTTAATCCTCATTCAACAGAGGACAGAGCAGTACAGGGGAAACCACATAATGAATGGTGACAATGATTTTCAAAGTGTGATGTTCGTTGTACTTGGGAAGCAGAGGCAGGTGGATCTCTGTGAGTTCAAGACCAGCCTGGTCTACAGAGTGAGTTCCAGGGCAGGTAGGGTTACACAGAGAAACCCTGTTTGAAAAGCAAACAAACCACAGTAATAAAAATAGTAAGTGTGCTAGTACGTTGGTTTCGGAAGTCAATAAAGCTTGTGGAAAAAGTAGAGAGGGGCTAACGCAGGCTCAGCGTCAGGGGAAACCTGCTGGGTGTACTGGGTTTTATCAGACAGACGTTTGTTTGGGTTTTGTTTGTTTGGATTGTTTTTTGCATTTAACTAAAGCCCCCAGTTTAGCCAGTCAGTGTCTGTGTCCCCTACCCACCTGCCTTCCTCACTGGTGATTGAACACTGGGCCTCAAATTTGCCAGGCAAGCACTCTACCCCAGTCTATGCCCCCATCCCAAGAGGTTGCTCTTGTGACTCTCAGTCCTGGGGACACTAACGTTCTCAAAGAGCATTTCTACTTGCAAAGGAAACCTCCGACTCCTTGACGCAGGCTGACATCATTCTACTCTACACCAGTCACTGTTAGCCCTTTGGACAGGTGATGCTCTATCTTCAGCTTCAGCTGTACAATGAGGGAGTGGTGGGATATATCTCAGGGGGTGTAGATTGGAGGGCAAAGCTTTGCAAACAAGACAGAGAGACCTATTGCTCACTTCCTATGCCTTGTTTCATGGAGTACCAGGACATGGACCCATTTGCAATCGACTCAGCATTGCTCATCGGAACATTAGTCATTAAGAATGCCCTTCAAGCGGTGCCTGCAAGATAATGGTAGAGCTTCTAGCAGCTGTGTAGATTCAGGGCAGGACTGATGCCATGACAACAAACAGCAGAAAGTTGCTGTGGAGATAGTGTAGTCTTTGTCTGACTCAGTATTTGATAATATTAGAAAAAAAAATGTTATTCTAGCTGTGATCATTTCATTGCAGTTATAATTTTAAAGTATCTTGCCTTTGAAGTATGCATATTAGTTTGATCTGATAAAAACACGAGCCTGAGCTTTGTTTCATAATTGCTTAATTCAGCATAAAAGGGTTTGCTAAGTGAAGCATGTATTTAGAAATAAGACTCACCATAAACTAATCCATATGTTTTCTTATAATTTCAAATTTTCTCCCTTGTTAACACTGGGTAATGGGTTCCTTATATTTCCTCACAGTTTTTTCTTTTTTTAAACCAGTCAAATTCCCTCAGTAAAACCAGATCTGTTTGATGGTCTTGAGCCGATAAGCAAAAAGCCTGTCGTTGGTTAGTGCCAAGCTATTACTTTTGTTCTTGTAAAGATCCTAGATGACCTAGGACTATGACTGTTCACGTGTGGTCAGTGTCTGGTAAACGCTGAGTGAATGAGCCCTAGGACCATGACTGCCTCGGCGTGTGGTAAATGCTGAATGAACATGTGGAAGCCTCTAGATCCCAGACTGACTCTTCTCTTTGTCTTTACAGCGGAGCTCAGGGGGAGTATGCTGGGCTGGCCACTATCAGAGCGTACTTAGACCAGAAAGGAGAGAGGCACCGAACGGTGAGCATGGCAGGTGGCGCTTTGCCCCCTGTGGGTGGCCACAGGCTCGATTGCAGGGCGCCTTTTGTTCCTTGGGATCTGTCTTTCCATTCTTCTTGGAAGTGTCCAGGGAAACATATCAAGAAGCACATGTGTGTGTCTCCTTGCCTCCAGGACATCCCATGCAATCATTGTGAGGGGAAACATCAGAGATAAAAGGCTCTTGTGCAAACCCAGTTTACAGAGCCAGCCAGCTGGCCTTGGAAATGCTCTCTAGGGAGGCAGCAGGATTGTTGTCATTCCTGCCCTCCTTTTTGGCTCATCCCTAGCTCTGGGCCTAAGACCATAGTGATTTTTAAGCCTGGGTCATATGTATCCTCAAAAAATACCCATTGAATAAATATGTTCCCCATGGGATTGTTCCAACTCTAAACAACCATGAATGTATTCTGCTACACCATTTGCTTTGGGCATGGGAGTCAAGTTTGCAAAAGTGACTCCTCTCAGATTTCCTGGGGACCAGCTGGTGCTACTGGGTACCATTAGTGTCCAGAAAGATGTGTTGTGATCTAACCAAATCCTCTAGTTATGGCCAAAGGAGGCCTTTCCTCCTGGTCCCTCCATTTTGGAGGTCAGCTCTGTGCTATGGTTTCTAATAAGCTGTGGAGCTAGAATTCTTGGTGAGATTGTAGGGTGGGTACCAGGAGCAGGGCAAAGGCCCCTACTGTTCCAGGAAAGTTCCAGAAGTTTCCTACCTAAGTGGGTGATATCAGTGAGTCGTGGTCAGGTCCTTTCTGAGTTTATTGAAGCTGAAAGGATTTTCTATGTAGTCTGAATTTGCAATGAAGAATTAATTTTGAAACTTTCAGTTCCTCCTTGGGAAAAAAAAAAAAAAAGGAGAAGGAACATTGTCTCCCTGTATCGTCCCTATTAGGAACAAACAGCCTTCCTTCCTTTCTTCCTTCCTTCCTTCCTTCCTTCCTTTTTTTTTTTTTTTTTTTTGGGTGCTGGTGATTGAACCCAAACCTTTCTCACACCAGGACAATACTGTACACATCAAAAGTTTTTATTTTGTTTGTTTGTTTGTTTACTATTTATCACAGACATATACCCTGGGTTGGCCTCAAACTCTCTGTCCCATTAAGAAAGCCTTGAAGGCTCATGCAGCTCTACCTTCCAGGTGCTGAGATTATCTTCCTGAGCCCATGCCCAGCTGGTTTTGATATTTTGACTGGTTTGTATGTTAACTGAGGTAGGGTCTCAGTACACAGTTCAGGCTGGCCTTGTACTTGCAAATGTTTTGCCTCAGTAGCCTAAGTACTGGTTTCACAAATGTGTCATTGAACTGTGTCATTTTAACAATCGTTGAAACAAGCCATTTATGAATCCAAAAGTTTCTGGACTCTGGGCATGCACAGGGACAGTGTGGTGGCCTGAGAACTGACCATACAGTACACAGACATTTGAATTTGGATTTGTTAGATCAGTTTTCTTGGGATCGTCATCTCTTAACTGTATGAGAAATGCTCTTGAGACCTCAGAGACTCACAGAATCGGAAAGGGAATTATGGAGCTGAGATGCCCAGTGAGGGAACATGAGGTAAGGACCACCCCTGGCTCCTCCACGGTTCCCAGATACTCGTCAGCTTCGGAGCTCCTTGTCATTGACTCTACCATCATTGCTTGTTTGGGTCTTGCAGTTCTTACTATGAGGCCATCCCCACTGGACAATCATTGCTTGACAGAGGAGCCATCAAACCAGTGGTCCTCAACCTTCCTAATGCTGTGACACTTTAATGCAGCTCCTCATGTGATGGTGACCCCCAACCATAAAATTACTTCGTGGTTCCTTCATAACTGTAATTTTGCAACTGTTGTGAATCATAATATAAATATTTTTCACAAATAGAGATTTGCCAAAGAGGTCTCACTGCACAGGTTAAGAACCATAGTACCAAACCCTACACTGGCAGTGTCTGTGGAAGGCCCATGACTAAACAATGACAAAGGGCCAGCCAGAATTCAGATTTACTCTCAGGTTCTTCCCAAGCCTCATTGGGTTTACCTAAGTCTGCGTTCTGACACCTGAAAATAATAGTTTCTTTGCTATAGGAGTTGGAGACCAAGCCAGAAACTCCAAATGAGAGATCTGAGTTGGGTAGACCTCGATCTTTGGTGATTGGCTGTCTGTGGCTCTCACTTCCTCTCTGAGCACCCCAGTCTTCTCTGCATCCCATGTCCTGGATGTTATGTCTTCCCTGGCCCTCCTGTGCACACTGTTATCACAGAAGGCTGAGAGGCCATTCCACCCGGAAGCGCAGCATTCCACACTTCTGGACAGTAAGGGGAGAAAGGCAGGGAAGCCCTCCAGCCACTGAACTCATAAGCACATCGTACTCACCAGTCTGGAAACAAAACATTGGCTTCCTTCTAGACAGTTTTAATTTAAGCCTTTTTTTTAAGAGAAGAAAAGAATGACTTATTATTCAAATAACTAGGGAAGATTTTCCACATTAGTGATGTCTAAGGCAGCTGCTCCCACACAATAGGCTCAAATGGAACTTGGTTAAACATACCCTTCTCTTTTGAAAAGGAGTTGGAGACAGTATGTGCAAAAAACCAAAACAAACAAAAACCCCCCAAAAAACAAAAAAAAAAACAAAAAAAAAAAAAAACCAAACAAACAAACTCCAAAAAAACAAAAAACAAAAAACAACAACAACAAAAAAAAATCATAAAACAAAACTGCCTAGGTTTCCCATGGTTCTCTGCTTTCAAGCTGCTTTTGGAAGTTATTTCACATTTGCTCTTTGGTCAAGTTTCAGAGGCTCCTGAAATAGAATGCCCAAGTTCATGAGTCATAGTTTAATTTGGGAAAATGAATTATTTAGCAACCACCATGTGCCAGGCACAAAGCATTTTTTGGTTTTTGTTTTATTTTGTTTTTACAGCTCATCTCTTTGCCAGTCAAATCTCAACTCAAGTGTCCTGACAAGAGACTAAGTTTCCCAAAGAAAGGGGAAACATTGACCTCTCACAGTACACATCTACACTTACACAGAAGTTTTAACTTGTCATCCATTCAGCAGTCCTTTGAGGGTGAAATCTGTGGTTCTATACCAGGCTTCCTGGAAATTGGGACATAGCATTCCCCCCATAGGATATAAGCATATCAAAGTTGGAGTCACATAAGATGCTAAGACTTGATCAAACCAAAATATCAAATCTGAGTCCTAATACTCCTGTGTCCAGTATAATGCTGTGATTTTAAAGTGAGGGGAAAGTAACACTGTGAAAGTAACAGTAGATCTGCCCAGAACACAAGAGTGTCTACCGTGAAAGTGACTTGAAGTCATTAGATCCCCCACAGAACACAAGAGTGCCTACCGTGAAAGTGACTTGAAGTCATTAGATCCCCCACAGAACACAAGAGTGTCTACCGTGAAAGTGACTTGAAGTCATTAGATCCCCCACAGAACACAAGAGTGCCTACAGTGCCTCTCTCCATTGTTCCAGGGTGGGATTGCTTTTTTCCGTGGCTGCTCTAGCAAATGACTTTAAACTCAGTGTCTGGTGACAGCATTCCGGGACTGTCCTACAGCTAGAGGCCAGAGTCTGAAACTGTCATCATGGTGTTGGCAGAGTGATTTCCTTACCTTAGGCTGAGCTAGGGAGGACCTGCTGCCTTTCCTAGTTCCTGCAGGCCACCTTCCCGACTGGGCTCATGTCCTCTTGCCATTACACGGAATTCTTGCCTTGTGCATCCCAGCTCCTCCCTCTATAGCCAGAGCCCAGTGATGGACACCTGTGAGTATACGTGGGAACAGCTGAAAGTTCAAATTCAGAGTAATCCTCTGGCCTGCATCCAGGTCCTTCTGTCTTCTCTGCCCTGGGTGTTCCAAGGCCTTGGTTGAGAAAATCTGCAAGACTGTTACTTGCCTGAACACAGGACGGTTGACATTTTCAGCTCTTATTTTTGTTTTGGTAACCCCCTTTGTGTGAATTCTTAATTTTTGGTCCATTAGGGATATTTTATAATCATTTTTAAGATTCTCTTTCCCTATTCTTTTTTAAATTTTAATTTTTTCCTTTCCTATATCAATATTCTGTCCTAAAGTGTTGTAGTATAAAAATAACTTGGTGAGGAAGGATAATGCCTCCAGCCTTGGTCCTGATAAATGAAGGGGAAAAAAGTTTAACCACATAAAAGTGTTTAAACAAGAAAAAGGATTGAGGAGAATTGAGCATACACAGTAGATGACTAATAGCGATTTAAAAGGAGCTTAGTCAGTTCCAGGAGGGTGACAGCTAATTTTATTTGCCCTTTGCTTAAAGTCTGGATGGGGGTGGGGTGCTGTGTGTGTTCGTGTGTGTGCACGCACATCCCGGAGCTAGGAAGGGAACAGGAACTCAGGCCCTCCTCAAGAGCAGTACACACTTGTAACTGCTGAGCCATCTATCCAGCCCCTCCTCCATTTTGTGTGAGCATATTTGCGTATATGAGTGTATGTGTGTTTGTGTATGGGTTTGGCTGTGTAAAATTGTGTGTGTTTGCACATGTGTTCTTCTTAAGTTGATCACTATTTTGGAGGAATCGGCTGGAAGCTGCATTTTTCCTTCAGAAGCTCATTTTTTATAACCCCTCTCCGGAGGAGCTGCCATACTGGTTCTGTGATTTTCAAGGTAGGCTCCTTCCCCACTCGGAACTTCGGCCCTGTCCTGTCTTGTTATGGTTCTCCCTGGCATCTGTAAACTGCAAGTTTCCATATGGAGGAAAGGAGATAGGAACCTGGGCTTGTCGCTCCTACCATGTATGCAACACTCATCAGAATCCTTTGTGGGGCTACAGCTCTGTGGTAAACAGAGCACTTGGCTTGCCTGGCACGCATGAGACCCTGGGGGTCCACTACCCCCCCTCCAGTGCAAACAGAAGAACTGCAGTTGCAAAACATCTTCATCCCAGCACTGAAACCCAAAAACAAAATCCACCAGGTCTTTTGGTTTCCTGTCATCTGTAGTCTTGAGACACAGTCCCTTGATTTCTTCCGCTGAAGCCGCGTCCCATTTTGTCAGTTACCTACTGTACTGTGGAGAGTAGGCATTTATTTCTCTGTGTGCTGGTGTTGTTAATGAGTCATGTGAGCACAGGGCAGGTGTCAGTCATTTTCCATCCAGAGTATGTGATCCTCACACAAATCATTCACAACAGAGTAAGCACCCAGTGAGTGCTGGCACAGTTGTGCTGACCTGGGGAGCCCTGGGGTGTGTTTGACATTGTCATCTTTCTGTCCTGGTTCAGCCAAGAGCACCACAGAAGCTGTGATGTGGGCATTGAGTCCTACCATTCAACTTCTGACCTTGTGTTCTTAAGGATGCTTTCCATACATTACATCTAAGTCAAGGTTAGAAAGGGCACAGGCTGTCTTTAGTGGTCTGGGTGAGGGGAAGGCATTCTGACATCTTTAGAAAAGTATTTGGGGATTCAAATGGGCCCTAGTGCCCAGTGAAAACATGTGGCGCCTAATTTGTGTCATAGACATGCTAGGAGACTTTCTCTAACTTGAAATACCCTCGTGATTTTTTTCTTTCCTTCTCCTTTCTTTGTGTTCCCAAGGTTTGTCTCATACCTAAGTCAGCACATGGAACGAATCCAGCAAGTGCCTACATGGCAGGCATGAACATCCAGCCTGTGGAGGTGGACAGATACGGGAACATAGATGCGGCTCACCTCAAGGCCATGGTACTCACTCTCCCCTTCACAGATTGGAGAGGTCTGGGCTGGCTAGGCACAGGTGGTGGGGATGGGGAACTGGGGGATGGGGAACTGGGGGATGGGGAGTAGAGGGATGGTGTAACCATTGTCTTCTCTTGTATGCTAATGAAGATAGCAATGCCTCCTCTGAATGGGTCTGTGGAAAAAGAGTACAAAATCCACAAAAACTCTAACAATCTTTAAGGGAAAGAGAAAAATAAAAAGCAGTTGTGTTTTGGGTCCCCAGTTAAAACTGTCCATCTCTACTGTCTCCTTCGCTCCCTGGCAGAAAGGGACTTTTCTCTGGCCCCTCCACACCCTGGTTATTCCTCTTGAAACACAGTGAGTGATGTATTCACTGTGCTATCATAGTAAGAAGCCTCCGAAAGGCCTGCTTCCCAGTGTGTCCTCATATTCCTCCATTCCCAGTCACACAGACAGCCATAGTTGTGTTGAGAATTAAAGTTAATATGCATGTCGCATTTGGATTTTTGTAAATGTCCCAGCTGTGCCGTGCTGGATTCCAGGCAACATTCTACCCGTTTCCTCCAACACCAACCCCCACTCCCAGTCTCCCAACCTCCAGGAAGAGGTTGCTTAGCAACCGTATCTGTTTTGCACCAGTGGACTGGAGGCTGCATCTCAAGTGGTAGGGAAATGGGTAGAATGGCGATGTGATTATGTCAGGGTTATTAGGCGTGGGTACTGAGAACCTACAACCTACATAAAAGCCTTCAAAAGGCCACTGAAATGCACAGCCCTGCTCATCTTTTCCACCCTCCCCTTCCATTGCCTTGTTTTTTTATTTTAACCATAAATATTCTCAGTCATTCACTGTAATTAAGTTTGTGCAACGTAGACTATATGGACTATGACTTGATTTTTCTCCCATATCACCCTGCTCTGACTTACTAGCCAAGGGGGGGGGACCCCAAAACTAGAAATTATTCTTTATTTAAACAATTTCTTTTTGGGGAAAAAATGTGAGAGAAGTAGGTATAACGCAGTAGTTCTCAACCTATCTTGACCCCTTAGAGGGGGTCAAACAACCCTTTCACAGGGTTGCCTGAAAATACCGGTACACAGATATTTACATTATGTTGGTTGTTAACAGTAGCAAAATATGGAGTAGCAATGCAAATAATTTTATGGTTGGGGGGTCACCACAACATGAGGAGCTCTATGAAAGGGTCACAGCATTGGGAAGGTTGAGAGCCACTGGCCTAGTGGCCCATACTTGTAACATCAACACTTCAAAGGAGAGTGAGAAGGTGAAGGCATCCTTGGCTCCCCGGAGGACAGGAAGCCAGTTTGAGCTGTATAAGAACCTGTCTCCAAAACACAACAATGTGGGGGAGATTTTTATCAAAACTGTAACACTTCTCAAGAGTCTGTGGGAGGGAGGGAAGGTGGGAAAGTATATACCAAAAAAAAAAAAAAAAAAAAAAAAAAGGCAGAAAAGCTAGCTGGAAGATTAGCCATGTACAGAGATCCCAATAGCCTGGGATAATTTTTGAGGTGTCTTGAACCAAAGCAGAACCATTTTACAGGACTGGACCCAAAATATCCAAAAATCTTCTGAGCAGCCCCTTGCTTTTTGTTTAATTTTGTTGAGACATAGTCTCGTGTATCCCATGCTAGCCTCAGAGTTGCCGTGTAGCCAAGGATACCCCTGTCTCCCCAATGCCATGGTTATGGGAGTGTTCCACCATGCCTAGTTTTTTTTTTTTTGGCACAGGGAGCAAGCCTAGGGCTTTGTGCATGCTAGGCAGACAGACCCTTAGCAACTGAGCCACATCAAAGCTGGGCTTCTTTATCTGGACCACAGAACCCTGGAAGGACATATGCCTGCTTTGGGATGGTTTATGGAGGAGCCGTTGACTGTGCTTTTGAGCTACTGTTGTAGACTGAGATGCTGCCAAGAATTCAAACACAAAGACTTCACATTCCTTAGCCCTTTAAAATAAAACTCAAAGTCTTGGCTGAGAAAGGATCACTTCCTCTCACCTCTCTTCTGCCCACAGGTGGATAAACACAAGGAGAACTTGGCCGCCATCATGATCACGTATCCATCTACCAATGGTGTATTTGAAGAGAACATCAGTGATGTGTGTGCCCTTATTCACCAACACGGAGGACAGGTCTACCTGGATGGGGCAAATATGAATGCCCAGGTGCAGGCAGATACTTAGTCCTACTGCGAAAATGGATAATGATGTTTATTTATTTATTGTTAACTTTTCAAAGATTCTTTAATTTTATGAGTATGAGTGCTTTGCCTGAATGAATGCATATGTGTGCACCAGTGTGCTTGGAGCTCACTGATGTCAAATGCAGGCAGCAGATCCCTTGGAACTGGAGTTTACACATGGTGGTGAAACTCCTTGTAGGTGACTGGACCTGAACTCAGGTCCCATGCAAGAGCAGTAAGGGTTCTTTACTGTGGAGCCATCATTCTAGTCCAGTTTTGTTTTTTTAAAGCAAGGCCCTAGGCTGATCCCCAGGAAAGGAAAAGAATTCTCTCTGGCTTCTTGAGAGCTCCCTTTCATACATGACACTGAATTCAGGACCGAGGATCTCTCTTTTCCCTGTTCCTTTTCTCTGTGATGCTGGGGATCAAGTCCAGGGCTGGAAGTGATGCCATGAGGCTGACAATCTGACTTTGCTGTCAGCTTCTCACAAACCACCAGCTGTATGAAAGGGTTGCATGCAGCATTAGGAAGGCTGAGAACAAGCGCTATGGGCCCTTGCAAGGGGCCATATAGCCCTACACATAGTAAAGCCTTGAATTTGCCAGAGAATGTGGTGCTGATGCTGTCAAAGCTGCCTCCTGTTCAATAGTGACTTCAGGGTTAGTGGTACTTCCTTTCCTCCCTCTTAAGGTAGACATTTAGGTACAGACTGCCCAGGTATGTGTTTTAAATGGGGCTACGCCAGGTTGACCACAGAACTTCCAGGAGCCCTTGTTGGTATTTTAAAACTACATAGTGTGGAGGTCAGAGGACACCTTGTAGGAGTCACTCCTCTTCTGCTCCTCCATTGTTTGTGTCTTCTTGATCAAGCTCAGGTTGTCAAACACCTTTATCCACTGAGCCATCTCACTCCCTGGGAAGCCTTTTCTGTGATGATGATGGATGTGGCTCTGCCGGCCTTTCCTGGGGAGACAAACACACAGAACAGCTCGCCCTTCCCTCGTCGGGAGGGGCCTTGCCAAGCTCTGACGTTCACTTCCACTCTTTCCCTTTGGGGTAGGTGGGAATCTGCCGTCCTGGAGACTTTGGGTCTGATGTCTCTCACCTAAATCTTCACAAGACCTTCTGCATTCCCCATGGAGGAGGTGGCCCTGGCATGGGGCCCATCGGAGTGTAAGTTGTGGGCAGCTGGCTGCAGGATCCTTTCAGAGGCAGGATGGCCCCAAACCTGCTATTCTTCCCATCTGGACCTTCAAGTATCAAGAATATTTTATATGTAGTGCATTTCCAGTGCCTGGATGCAGAGCTGAGCAAGCAGAGTTTTTAGAGTGTGTCCAAAGAAAAGCGTAATTTGCCTTAGTAACCACAGTGTTCTCCCAGCCTCACCGAGCTCTAGACTACGCTTGTTAACAGTCGTGAGCAGGGGATTTGTCTAGGTATGGAGGGTCAGAACTGGAGTGTGAGTTCCTGTGTCACAGATTTGCACCTAGATTTCCAAGATAGATATATATCTCATTTCCTAGAACATATATAGCTGATAATATTGAGTGAATTGGATGGAAGGCACTTAACTCCTTACAGCTTAAAATTAAAGCTGTATTACATCTGTGATAAGTAAGGAGGATACAAACTTTATTGCTAGAGATAATTGGATGACGTCACTGTTTACTGAAGGAATATTTCTTAGCAGTTGATAGTAACCTTTCTGTAGTAAGAACAGCCTTACCCAGAGCTTCTGGACTTTTCTTTCTTTTTGTGTTTTCCAGACACAGTTTCTCTGTATAACCACTCTGGCTGTCCTGAAACTCACAGTGTAGTCCAGGTTGGCCTCAAACTCAGAGGTTCACTTGCCTCTGCCTTCCGAGTGCTGGGGTTAAAGGTGTGTGCCACCACTGCCTGGCTCTTTTAGAGTTTTCTGCATGTGTGGTGGTGGTCAGGGAAGGACGATGTTCATGGTTGTTGGGAGCCTGGCTTTCTTGCTTCTCCTTTTGACTTGCATTATGCATAGTGAATGAGTGCTCTGGGTGGTTCAGAGGGTGTGTAATGGGTGCAGTGTTAATGTGGAGTGCCCAGGGCATCTCTTCAGCAGCCTTCGCTACTCAGTAGACAGCTTAGAAGGATGTGGGGGTTGCTATGAGGGACCTCTGTGGGGCTCCCTCTGCCAAGTCCTCCACCACAGTTCTTGGAAGCTGTTGGGTGGTAGGAAAGGAAGGAAGGAATAGAGAGATCTCACCTTAGTTGTTTCCTTGTCTGTCACCAAGAAGTGTCAGGGTCCCTACCACCATCAGCACGCCCCTACTGACACTAGAGTTCTGAGAGAACCCGCCCATTTGGTTCAATTATAACTTTGTGCATCATTTCAATGTGTACTTTCAAACCAACACAGGAAGAAGCATCTCGCTCCCTTTCTGCCTAGTCATCCCATTGTTTCCATAAAACCAAATGTGGACACCTGGCCGGTGGGGACTGTCAGTGCGGCCCCGTGGGGCTCCAGTTCCATCTTGCCCATTTCCTGGGCTTATATTAAGGTGAGTGAACACGTGTTGCTATGGAGAAGTGGGACTTGAGACTTTCTCGGAGGGGTTAAAAATGAAGGAGCCTGTGACTTGAGAGTGGGATCTGTGATCACTGCAGGTGACGGGGTCACTGCCAATACTGGGCCGGAAGAAGCCAGCTAAAATGGTTTCATCTGTCCGTCTGGGTTCTCGTGATGGGTTCCGTGAGTCATGTGAATGTACTGCTCACATCATGTGGTTTCCTGTCAGACTCAGGCAGAGAGAGCCCCACAAGTGAGAAAGAAAGCATGCACATAGTCGTTGTGAGACTCTGCTGAGCCCCTGGAGTACATGCCAGGGTGCAATACACTTCATGTCGCATTTGTCAGTTTGGAGGATGAGAAGTAGTGGAGATTTGTTTGGGGGTGGTTTCCAAAGCACTGCACTTCAGGGCAGGGGAACTGTGTTTTCAGGGCTTTCTCAGAGAACAGACTTACTCCACCCCCACCCCCTTGTCTTTCTCTCCACAAAAACACTCAAGCCAGACCTGATTTTATGCAGCTTGTTAAGACTGGCCTGCCCAGCTCCTAGTCTGTGGATAGGCAGGCACTCTCGTTCAGTGGCTAATTAGAGCAGCTTTGTCAAGTCCATGGCCTTTGTTAAAGGAAACCCCAAACTAAGCTATACAAATTGTGCTAGGTAACTGCAGAGCTAGCTGGCTGTTACTGAATGTGGTGGCATTTATGATTCTTCATCTTTTTTTAAGTGCATTTTTTATTTTGAGCCATGGTCTCCTTATACTATCCAGTCTGCGCACAAGTTTATATTCTCCTGCATCGGCTTCCCAAGTATGGGACTATAGGCATGAATGGGTTGCCATGGCTGGCTGGCTGGCATTTATGATTCCTTTTTAGATAATATTTTGAGACATTGTTTATTGTATGTGTGGGGGTGTTTTGTCTGCATGTACATCTGTGTGCACCATATTTATGCAATGGCTGTTGGGTGCATCAGATCTCCTGGGATTGGAATTATACATAGCTATTAGCCACCACGTGGTCCTGGAAATTGAACTTAACTGCTGAGACATCTCTCTGGCCCCATGATTCTTTTTTTGGTTTGTTTGTTTTCTTCCTGTCTTTTGTTTTGTTTTTGAGACAGGGTCTCATGTATAAATGCTGTCTTTGAGCTCCTAATGCAGCCATCTGTGTTGCCTAAGCGCTGACTTTACAGGAGTGCGTCTGTGTGCATGGCCAGCTCCGTGAAAAGTTTCTTGGAAGCAAGAGCAGCTGTTCTGTACCTCAGAGCTTTGAAGCTGCCTTTAAAACGTCAAACAAGTTTTTTGCAAACTAGAGGAATGAAAACAATGAGAAAGAAAACCTGCTTCTTTGCAAATAGCCAAATTCCCAGCTTCCTTTGATCCCTGGGTTCTGTAAATATGGGTTATTTGTCCAAACATTTGGGCCAGAGATGGCTTCCTACATATATAAAATAAAGGCCCCTAAGGCTGTTTTGGCCAAATGCCTAAAACACCAAACAGAGCATGAGTTTTAAAGCAAAATAATGTTTATTTGAGCCTTATTTCAGGCTGTTACTTTTCCCCTAGACACCAGCTGGCGCCCCCCCCCCCATAATCTACTGTGGATACTCTTTAAGGATAGTCTCTCCCTGATGCCCCACACACCCCCTCCTGGCTTCCTTCTCCTCCACTACCTGGCCTTACCTGCATGTGTCCTGGCCCCAGCACACTGAGAATAAAATCGGACTGATGGGGACGTGTGCTTAGAGCATTTATAGACTGATGCTCAGTAACTGACATGTAGCATGACAAGGAACAGTCAGCTGGACCAAGTCCATGTCAAAGCAAAGGCTTAGAACATGAGGTTCCAATCCATGCTGCTATGGTGGCTTCTGGATGACAGTCACGTGCCTCTCCCACACTTGTGCTGTGGTCAGTCCTGTCCTTTGGTATGATTTCCCCTTTCCTTTAGAGATCGAGCCTCCACTCATGGACTCTCTTTCAAGTTCATGGTGAAGTTCAGCTTTTTCTTTAGAAAGCCTATTTTGACTACCTTGGGGCTACATTGTTGTCTCTTTGCTTTGGACTTTGTAGCACTGTTTTATTCAGTTAAGTATTTGGATGTGAGGTACCTCAGTCATGAACTGTTGGTGTAATCTTGACTTTAAACCCTTTGCTGGTGGTGACTTTTATCCTGGATGACAGCAGGGAACTCAACCACCAGAATAAGAAAAGATTGAATCTGGCAGTTGGAAAACCTGTCATGAATAACGTTTATGTCCCCTGCTGCAAAGAGTGGAATGGCAAACCACACAAAATATTGACCAAGCTCTCAGCAGATTCCCCAGAAGTCTCATCATTATGTCTCAAAGTCAGAGTTAACAAAAGATAAACATTGCCAACACTTGTAACCTAAAGAACAGTTCCTTTTCCTTTTCAGATCGCAGTGGTATGCAGTCAGCTATGCCCTGCTGTAGGATTTGTTATTATGACCCCCCCCCCCCGCCCCTGCTTAAAGAAAAATTATTTTAATGTGGAGGAGACTGACTGATCTCCTTCCTGGAATTTTTCCATTCATTTTTCAATCTTCAGTGATGGTGAACTCTTTTGTTTTTTGTTTTTCTGAGACAGGGTTTCTCTGTGTATCCTTGGCTGTCCTGGAACTCACTTTGTAGACCAGGCTGGCCTCAAACACACAGAGATCTACTGCCTTTGCATCCCGAGTACTGGGATTAAAGGTAATGTGTTCCATCACCGCCAGGCCCGGTGAGCTCTTTTGAATGAGTTTAATTGAGGGCATCTGCTTAGTGTCTTGACCATTCACCTCACCCTTTCAATGGTTGATGACTCTTTTTTCTCTTTGTTGCAGATGATGGGAGGCAAGGGCCTCAAAGAAGCCACAGAAATTGCTATTTTAAATGCCAACTACATGGCCAAGCGATTAGAAAAACACTACAGAGTCCTTTTTAGGGGCTCAAGAGGCAAGTATCAACTCTTTGATTGTCTTTCTCTTTCTTTTCTATTTTATTCTTGTCCCTGTAGGCAACCCATGCTTGATGTAGATATGATTTTGTAAGGTGAGGGAGGCTTCTAGTTCTTAGACTATACAAAGGAAAGTGTAGGACCCTTAGAAATCTAGCCAGTTTACTCATTACTATACACAAGGCTGAGCTTACTGGTTACTATACACAAGGCTGTCCAATCCTAGTCTACACAGCCCTGCTCAGCAAGGGGCCTAAACCACAGACAGAGAGTTCCTGTAGACACCACCAGCTGACCTTTCACAGAGTGCTGTAGAGGTGTCTCGGAGAGTGGGGCCACTTAGACTAGGCAGAGTCAGGGTGGGGCAGTTTGATAAAGGAAGCAGCTATTTAATGTGTGCAAGCATACAGGAGCCAGCCAGGTAAAGAGGAAGGACTTTCTGTAGGGTGTGCTTGATCTGAAGTGGGATAGGAGGAGAGGGGGCCAATGGGATGAACTTGGCTCCTTGAAGGGCTTGCGACAATCTAGACTTAGAACCCCTGACTCAGACCATAGCCATTAAAGGTTTCCCAGCTTGAGGAGTGACGTAATTAGATTGATTAAAAGGCTGAAAATTGTCAAGGCAGTGAGATGAATAGGTTCTTGGGAGTACAATCGGCTGGACCTAGTTACTCATTAGTGCAGTGTGTTAGGTAAACATCTAGGCTTACATTAGAGAATGAAGTCAATCTACATACAGTACTAGGTGGTGGACCTAAGAACCAGGAAGGGGACTAGAGAGATGGCACTTATTGCTCTCCCAGAGAACCCGAGCCGAGCCGTGTTCCCAGCACAACAACCTATAATCCCATTTCCGGGTGAGCCAATGCTCTCTTCTGGCCGCTGAGGCCACCTGTATAGATGTGGCACACACACACACACACACACACACACACACACACACACACACACAGAAAGAAGCAAGAACCAGATAGATGTGTAGAAATGTGGCTGCTCTAGTTGTGAACGGAGAAACAAGGAAAGAACTTGGGAAAGGAAAACAGAGCACCTCTAGCAGACATTGGCATTTAGCATGATGGGTGCTGCCTGCTTGGGCTCTTGGCTCCTCCAGCCCAGACAGGGTGAGCATCTACATTGCTTATAATAAGTATGGGTCCAAAGGGAGGACTTCAGAAGTTGGCAAATGGAAAGAAGTGAATAAGCAGAGGCCCTGGGTACAGAAGCCCAGAGAGTAGAGAAGGGTGTGGAGAATATGCCTCCAAGCAACACAACAAAATGTTTCTGCAGGTACAAATTAGCTCAAATACAGCTCCTGTGCTGCGGGTCAATCCTGACGTGTGTTTGCTTTAATGATTAGCTTAAACATTTATTTTGTCTGGTTATAGAAGTGACATATTGATTGTTCAATTTAGAAGCTCTGGGAAATAAAAAAAAAGCATGAGAAAGAAGATTGAAATACTTGCATCCATCAGCCAGATAAAGCTACCATTTAATGCTAGTCCGTACCCCTTCCTCATTACTCTTACATGTTAGGCTAACATCACAAATATGGTTTGGGGGATTGTTTCATGTCTGTGTGTACAGGAAGGGAGCTAGAGCTTGTCATAGAGATGCCTCCTGCAGTAGCTCTTCCATCATAAATTTTGAGACAGGGTCTCTCAGTGGACCCGGACCTCACCATTTCAGCTATCAGCTGGGTGGGCTGACCAGCAAGCCTCTGGGATCAACCCCGCTTTACACACACACACACACACACACACACACACACACACACACACACACACATGCACGCACACACGCATACATGCACACATACCCACCATCCAATGTCTTTTTACATGGTGGCATGGTCTTCAGACTTGTACACCAAGCATTTTGCACACTGAGACATCTACACAGCCCCCCAAAATATTATCTGTTGTATTATTGTGAGCATTTTCCCAATTGAGTAAATATGCTTTGACCTTGTAGTGTGGACAGCATTGTGTGGATGCCCTGTGAGCCTATAGTTATATTCTCAGTTGTTTGCATTATAACATTGCTACAAGAACAACACTTCTAGTAGGGTTCTTTTGTTTTTAAGAAAAAAAAAATCTGATTATTTCTTTAGATAGCTGATAGAAGAGGGTGTGGATACTTTAAACTCTTTATACACGTGTCCTCAATTCTTTTCCCAGAAACACTGTGCCAATTATTTTATGCCAGTAGCATTGAGAGTGACCATGCCAGGAGTCTATCAAGAATAGACTGAAAAACAACAAACAAAAGTTAAAAAAAAAAAAAAAAAAAAAAACCTTTGCCAATTTTATGAATGAAAGATATTATTGTCTTAATTTACAATACTTACGTTTTACTTTGATGTCTTCCTTTATTAATTATTTATTGGTAGCAGTACTAGGTTTTGAACCTAGGGCTTCACGTCTGCTAGGCATGTACCAATGATCTGTCTCAGCCCTTAATTTTTCTGTTACGTTTTACTTTCGGCGGAATTACTGAGATAGAAATAATACACCTTTCACACTATTGGCTCCTTTAAGCCGCACAGTTCAGCAGTTTTTAATATGTCCCCTGATTGCAAAGTCTAGATCTAAAAGCAGGAAATAATGACTTAAACTGAATGGGGGTGGTTGGCAACCATGAGAGGTGGTCAGATATCACCATGCACTTAGCATTTATGTAGTGGCTTTGGGCACAGAGTCCCATCCCATCCTGTGGGACTTAAGAGTACAGAAAGATAGATGAAATTTCCATTTGTTTTGACAGTTTACCCCCAAATTAAATTGCAAGTAGAATTTCTCATCCAAAACTGAAATGAATCGGTAATTATGGACTAGATTTCTCAATCTCATAGTTTGTCAAACCAAACATTGGCCCATGTCAGTCTGCTAAATACATTTGTTACGTAATTTGAAATTTCATATTTTGGGGCCTGAGAAACCAGCAACATTGTACCTCCTGGGGAGTCAAAATAGCAATGTTTTCAATAATCACATTGTATTCTAACATGTCCAGCGGCACTAGCAGAAGACCGATGCTGGTCTTAATCATATTCACTGTCACTAAGTCAGAATTACAGATGCCTCTGAGGCAGTCATTTTAACAAACTTGCCAGCATCAGCTAGTTCTCTGAGATCTCAGTGCTAGCTAAGAGTCTAGGCTAGTGGCTTTTGAAGCAAAGACATGACAGACAAGATGTAGGTAGAAAAGCCACAGAAGTAGTTATTCTAGGATTATGCTTTGTTGGAGGTGCTGGTCAGTCTCTTTTGTTAGATGTTTTTGTAGGGTTTTTTTGGTTTGTGTGTGGGTTTCTTTTTGTTTGTTTGGTTGGTTGGTTGGTTTTTGGTTTTTCGAGACAGGGTTCTCTGTGTAGCAGCTTTGGAGCCTTGCTCTGAAGGCCAGGCTGGCCTCGAACTCTCAGATATCCACCTGCCTCTGACTCCAGAGTGCTGGCACTCCCTCCTCACTTTTTAAATATAATATTTTCATTAACTCTAAGAGAATTTCATATATGTACATACAATGTATTTTGATCATATTCACTCCTAACTCCTCCTCCCCCATGTTTACCCTCATGTTCCTACCTTCTCCCAACTTTGGGTCCTTCCTGCCACCCCACAACTCAGCAAGTCCAGGTTATGCATAGGTGTGGTTTCACACAATGTTATGTGGTCCACTTACCAGAGACCACACCCTCAGACTCCACCCCCCCCCCCCCAGAGTCTGCGGACTGGGAGTGCCTCCTGAGCTAGGAATGTTAGCCACTGTTCTTCTGCAGGTCTTGTGCAGGCAGTCACAGCTGTTGTGAGTTCACGACCAGCCTATCATGTTCAGGAGACACTGCTGTTCTACAGTGCTCCATGTCCAGTGGCTCTTCTGATCTCTGCATCCCCCACCCCCTTACTGTTTCATGCTCTTCTGACTTGGTTTCTTTCACACTCTTAGCAACTGTCCTGGTTAGGCCTAGAGCAAACAACTGCTAGCTTAGATTGTCCCAACCTACCATATGCCACAGTAGGTCTGTACATCTTTCTCTTGAGTCTGCAAAGAAAGAAGAACTTCTTGGGATCCAGCCCCTGATATCCACCAAGTTGAAATGCTATGTCTTAGAGGGCTCTTAGAGAGAGAGGGATGCTCTTTGGATGAGAGTGTGCATTTAGAAAATAACATCTGAACCTCATTTTTGGAATAGTGCTCTTCCCAAACCAGTTGTCTGTGGGGGTGGCCTGTGGATGGAATCTTGTGTTTAGCAGCGCTGGGCTGGGTTGACTTGGTCAGAGGGACTTTTCAGCTATTGCCACTGACACTCTGCTTGCAAGATTCTCCTCTGGGCCTGCCAGCAAATGACTCCTCTGCTGCTGACGTATGTTCCCAGCCTTGGGCTAGCCACAGGCCCTTCAGAACAGTAAACATCACTAGTTATCTTCCTGCCAGGGTTGCAGTGACCAGGGTAGCAGCCAGAAGAGAAACAGCACAGGCTGACACTGGGTTCTAAGAACCCTGAAATTAGGAGTCTGTAAGATCTCAGGATTTTTGTTATTTTTTTTCTTCCTCAAACTTTCTAATGGTTATTCCGTTAGGCACATTTTTCTAAGTTTACTCACCCATAAATAGACCTTTCTAGTTTTGAGTCTCATTTTTAATCAATTCCTTTCTTATCACTGTTAGAAACAGGTTATTTGGTTTGGTCTGATGTACATGTTTCTGGGCTGTATGTGTTTGCTTTGTGCATGTCAGTGTGTGTAAGCATGCACATGTACAGGGAGGTCACAGCAGGATGTTTGGTACCTTTTTTGGTTGCTCTCTGCCTTATTGCTTTGAGATGCTTAGGCTGACTGGCCTGTGAGTTCTTGGGTACTACGCCACCCCCCCCCCCCCCACACACACATCTGCCACCACCCTTGCTAGAGGATACAGGAATACATTGCTGTGCCCATGGGTGCTGGGGATTTGAACCCGGATCTTCATAGAGTTAAGTGTTCATACACACTGGCCCGTCTTAAGCTGGTGAAACCAAATAAAGAATCTTATCAATGTGGGTTGATGATTAAAGCTGACCCCCCCCCCACTGGTTTGTTCATACAGATATGATTTATGTTATTTTAAATTATGTATATCATGTGTCTCTGGGTGTGCATTTTGCAGAATGCAGTTCCCTCAGAGGCCAGAAAAGGGGAACAGATTATGTGGAGCCTGAGTTTAGATGGCTTTGAGCTGCCTGGCATGGGTGCTGTGAACCAAACTCAGGTCTCCTGGAAGAGCTGGAAACACTCTTGAATGCTTAGCCATCTCTCTAGTTATTCAGTAGCTCCTGATGGGCCTAGGAGAGCAGTCTGTTCATAAACTAGATAGAAGTGAACCGACCCTGGAGAGTTCGGTCTCGCTGACTGTTTGACGGTGTCCCCTCTCCCACTTTCTCTCCTTTCTTTTGGGGGTTGTGTTTTCAGACAAAGTCTTGATCAGCATCCTCAAATGTGTGATCCTCCTACCTCTGCCTAGTGCTAGGATTACAAATGGACACCACCTCATCTGGCTAGCAGCCCTTGTTTCTGATTCTTGGTCTGCAGCCTGAAATCAAACCCTTGACACTCCTTTGAAGAATCGTGTAAAACTGCGCATGTGTTCTGTGAATTTGTATGTATTCGCGTGTCCTTACGAGGAAGTTATTTGACCTTGAAAGCACAAAGCTGCTGGATTCACCCATGAGCCTTGAGCTCTAGAGAGAATTTGTATTAAAGGATCAGGATTGTGTTTAACCGTTGCAAGTAGATTTTAAGTCTTTAGAATAGAAATTCCGGGTATCTCCTGCTGCGTGGTCTAGTAATGCCCCTACCTCCCTTCATCCATTGCCAGGGTCACTGGTGTGTGGTCGGTCACTGGTGTGTTGTTAACTGAAAGCAGATGCATGTGTGCTAGCGTAACAAGTTTTTATTGCCATCTATAACCTTATCAAGTTCTCGCAGAAGCTTGGTCCCCTGGGCCTATGCTAAGAGCTGGATTGCTTAGTTGTTCACTTGAGTGAAATAACAAGCTGATACTCAACTTCAACTGACATCGTGTTCTTGAACAGGGTACGTGGCTCATGAATTTATTTTGGATACAAGACCCTTCAAGAAGTCTGCCAATATTGAGGCTGTGGATGTTGCCAAGAGGCTCCAGGATTATGGTAAGTGGCTTTTGACAGTCACACAATTGTTCTAACAGGCCACGAACCATTTCCAATGGATAAACTAACCCATGGTGTGAGTGGGGAGCTTGGACTTAAGGATGGCTTTTAAAACCGCAACAAAAAACTGACTCCTCCGTGGCTGTACACGTCTTCCTGCCGGTCAAAAGACATCAGTGTGCATCTTGTGGAATGTCAGTCAAGATTTCTTGTTAAAATTTAAATCCCAGCCATGCAGTGCTGGCACACACCTTTAATCCCGGAACTTGGGAGGCAGAGACAGGCGGGTCTCTGTGTTTGAGTCTACTGAGTGAGTTCCAGGAAAGCCAGGGTGATACAGAGAAACCCCATCTCAAAAAAGCCAAAAACAAAACAAAACAAACAAACAAACAAACAAAAAAAACAAACGTAAATCCCAAAGACAATGACTGCAGTTGCTCTTTGTCTGATAACATCTCAGTCTCTCCTCTCGTGGGCCTGGTAGAGTTCATTCGTGGAAAGGTAAGCTGGTAGGCGAGGAGGGGAGTAGAGCGAGAACAAGTCACTGCAGAAGTGGAGAGCCAGGTGACGCTGTATCAGCTTCTTGCATATGTTGTCTCGTCACCCAGGGCACATTCATAGGGAGAGGAGGGGCCAGGAAAAGTGGCCATTTAAGTTACTACCCACGATTTTCTTTTCTTTTTTCAGCGCTCACGTGGAGTTTATTGAGAGAGGGGAGAGAAAGAGGGGGTAGCTGGTGGCCAACCGAAAGCAAGAGAGAGAAAGCAGAGAGAGGGACCAGAGAGAGAGAAGCAGAGAGAAAGAGAGAGAGAGAGAGAGAGAGAGAGAGAGAGAGAGAGAGAGAGAGAGAGAGAGAGAGAGAGAGAGAGAGAGAGAAGCACTTGGCGCGCTTGCTTGCTTTAAAAGAGGCTTGCGCATGCGTAACTGAGTCCTCTGGCTACCAGGTAAAGCTGAGGTAGCGATGACCCATCGTCGGGGCGGGGGGGGGGCGGGGGGGCGGGGGTGTCAGCTGGCTGCTAGTTCCTAACATTCCCACCTCTTATTGTTATTAAAAAGGTGGGGGTTGGGCGTGGCAGGTTAGGGAATAAGGACGTTGAGTTCTGGAGACTGCTTCCTGTTGAATTGGGGGCGTAGTCTTTGACTACCCATGATTTTCAAGTTCTAACATGTCTCTTGTCCTTGACACAATTCTGATGTTTGGTGGAAAGATTTCCACACTTGCCCAAAGCCCAGCCTGTCCTGGTTTCTAGCATATAACATGTATTCCTAAGTGACAGTAAATAGCCATGTACACTAAGATACTGGCAACTGGATTCCCAAGAGAGGCTTAGTCACTTGTACACTTACGAAGTAAGTGTGTAGTAGTCTTCACAGCCTTTGGGGAACCCCGGCTTGGGACCAACATTTCAAAATTATTCCAGTCTGCCAGGAGTTTCTAAGGCTTTGGTTTTACCTTGGGTACCTCCCTTCCTGAGTTAGGGTCCAGTTCCAGGATTCTGTTTTCTAGAATAATAAGTGAATGGTTCCAGGGATGGATGATTCCAGATGTGGGAGCCACTAAAGTAGACTATGAATTAAATTTGCTCACACAAGGAATTGAGGCTGGCTTTTAATGGATAATGAAATCAGTTTATGCTTTAAAGAACAAAACAACACCTTGCTGGTTAGGAGACACACTAAATGGTTTAGTTAAGATCTGCATATTACATTGTAAGGTTTATTACAGAATACACGAGTACTGAATTTGAGTTACTGATGGACATTCTGAACTGCTTGCAAAATGAAGTGTTCTGATAGGTAGAGTGTTCTTTGAACTACATAAAAAATAAGATGGGGCTGGCATTATGGCTCAGTGGGTAAAACTTCATGCTGCTAAGCCTGGTAGTTTAAGTTCTATCCCAGGACCTACTTGGTGAAAGTCGTTCCCAGTGCATGCGCGTATACACACTCACACACACACACTCACACACACACACTCACACACTCACCCACACACTCACGCTAAGCACGCATAAACAAATTTAAAAAATAAGACAGGTATGACAAAGCAGACATCATTGAAGAATCTATGGGGCTGTGTGGGTACCTGTAAACATTGCTTTCAAATTACTAGTGTACTTCAATATTTTTATTAAAATAATGTGAGGAAGCTAGTTGGTTAAGGCATGGCGACATGACAATAGTGTCCCATGGGATGATAGGACCTGCCAAAACTTGAACCTCTGTTTTCTAGAGCAAGATTTGCTAGAAGGTTCATCAACAGGGGAAATTGTGCTTCATTTGATATGGGGTAGGAAATCTACACGAGCATGATCAAGGCCCTGGATGCAATCTCTAGTGTTTTACACCAAAAAAGGGCCCTCAGATATGTCTGTGAAATGAGAGAAAGCTGTACTCTTTGCTTTGGTTCAGAAAAATCTCTCTGTTTCTCACTTCATCTTACAAATGAAAACTTACGCAGGAGCTTCAGGTGTGTTTCCGCTACGTTCAGGAGAAGGCAGAATATACTGACCAAGCCTTCGTTTCTTCACATGACAAGTGGGGACAGTGCAATTTACTTGCCTTCTCATTAAATTTTAATAGGTTGTTTCTCCTCATTGCAACACACCATCATAAAAAGGCTGTTTTTCTTCTGCTTTTGAGGTGCTATGGTTTGAATCTAAGGTCCCCGGTATGCTCAGCACATGCTCTGCAGCCGAATGTCGACTCCAGTCTAGAAAGATTCTAAAACACTGAGTGAAATGAAAATCCCACTCTTTCTCATGATGCCCTATTAACAGCTCGATACTTGTTCTTATAAAATGTGTACTTTGACTTACACACATTCCTTTGCAGGATTTCATGCCCCTACCATGTCCTGGCCTGTGGCAGGGACTCTTATGATCGAGCCCACTGAGTCAGAGGACAAGGCAGAGCTGGACAGATTCTGTGATGCTATGATCAGCATCCGACAAGAAATCGCTGACATAGAGGAGGGCCGCATTGACCCTAGGGTCAACCCCTTGAAGGTACACGGGGTTGTTCAACGCATCCCACAGACCTGAATAGTGTGCTTACCCTTCCCTAACTCTCTGTGAAGATTAGATTCCTACCTAGAATGAGGCAGTTACAAGAAATGCGCTTAGCTGTTTCTATCTTCTTGAACAGCACAGTGGTGGTTATTCGGGTGGACCTTGGTTGTAGGAACTGAGGACTCCACCTGTACCCAACTGACTAAAGGAGGGGGTGGAGGAAGGAGGCTCCCTAGTTGGAGAATTATCAGCGTTTGATATAGTGTAGTCACAGCAGCATTTGCTCACTCCCTTCCTGAGCACTCTATATAGATAGTTTTTGTATTGGCATAGCAACCTGAGAACAAATTAATTAGTGTTTGATTCAGCCTGGGAGTTTTGCAGTGCTTACGGCATGTGGAGGAAAGCTCAACATTTCCCCAACCTCTTCCAAAACACATTATGTTTAGAGTCCCACGTTTCTGGTTCAGTGTAAACATTAATCGGGAGGAGGCAGCTTGAGAACACACTGTGGACAGAAGTGGCATCTTTATGGTTATAAGCTAGAGAATGAGATGCTGAGGCATGTTCAGAACCACCTGGCTGGAGGTGCCTTGTGGAGATGCTAGAAGGCAAGGACCTTGCTTGAAATACTGCACCAAAGGGAGACTACTCCTCATAGGGTGATGCTACATTGTCAGGAGAATCAACTTTATGCTCGGTGTTACTGTGTGCATAGTATAAAAACAATGGGAAAGGTAGTCACCAGATTCAGGATGTGTGGTCATCATGGGTGGAGGTGAGGATGGAGAGGGCAGCATCACCTGTGTCTACTATTTTATGTTAAAAGGTGAAGCAAATGTGATTTTTTAGTGGGGAAAATGTTCATTTGTTCCTACTGGGTGGTAGATATGATCCATAGATTATCCAACTTTTCTATTTGACATATTTCCTCATGAAAATTTTATCAACACCTCCACCCACTCCCCAGTTCAACAAAAACAGGAGCTTCCCTTCTGTGGGCTTCCTTCCATCAGCTTTGTGCTTGGGCGAGGGTGGGGGAGAAGGCTGCACATTGTTCTGACCTGATCTTTTGCCACCATCCCTCTGTCCAGATGTCTCCACACTCACTGACCTGTGTCACATCCTCCCACTGGGATCGACCATATTCTAGAGAGGTAGCAGCATTTCCACTGGTAAGTTCTCTGAACTGGACTCTCTAGCCAGGGTGTTATTGTAGCCCCCTTGCCCCAGAGGATTTCCCTCCTGCAGTCTCATCAAAGGAAGCCTATGTGGGATAGCTGGTGAAACATGGACGGTGATGAGGACAGAGGGGAAGACTTGGCTGATGGGAGATGTCATTCTGTAAATATGTTTCTCTATTGGTTAATGTATAAAGCACTGTTGGCCAATAGGAAAGCAAGATAGGCGGGACTAGGAGACAAGGAGGAGAGAGGAAGTAGTAGGGAGGAGACCCAAGATGGAAGACAAGAGAGAGCAGAACACTGGACCCTCTCTCTCCCCGGTAAAATAAGACCACGTGGAAATACTTAGATTAATAGAAATGGGTTAATAATTAAGACAGAGCTAGCTGATAAGGAACTAGTAACTGGCCAACAGAATTATATCAAATACAGAGTCTCTGTGAGTTATTTGGGGCTGGTGCGGCTCTGGGCCCAGGTCAGCAGGAAAAAACTATATGCAACACTTGGCCTTTGAGAGTTGTCTGAGTTCCCTCTGGGCATCAGTCACAGGCCTAGGAACCCATAGGAGCAGGGGATTAGCACTGAGCAGTAGTCCTGATCAGTGGGTCAGTGTGCTGTTCCCTGCATCCAGCAGGGAGGTGGACTCAAGTGTGATCTTTTCCTGTGTGTGTGTGTGTGTGTGCCCTGTGTGCAGAAGGTGGTGGAGGTAAGAAGAGGGTGTCAGATTCACTGGAACTTAAATTGCATGTGATTGTAAGCTACCATGTGGTACTGGGAATCACACCTAGGCCCTCTTCAAGGGCTGTGTTCTTACCTGTCTTTCCAGCCCCTCCTTTCCTTTTTGGTTATGTGGAAAAGGCATCTTCTAGTCCCAGAGGTGTAGAGACAAGACACCAAAGCTGAAATTGTGAAAAATGTGGTTTTTAGCATTTGCTGGGCCAGCAATGCCTTGGGCTGTGGGAACATCCATTGCTACATCCTACTTGCCCCCAAAGGAAAGCTGAGAACACCCCCATCTTTTCTTTTTTCAGCCCTTCGTGAAACCAGAGAGCAAATTCTGGCCAACAATTGCTCGGATCGATGACATATATGGAGATCAGCACCTGGTTTGCACCTGCCCACCCATGGAGGCCTATGAGTCTCCATTTTCTGAACAGAAAAGGGCCTCTTCTTAGTCTTTCCTCTCTAAGTTCAAAGGACTAGTTTGATGCCTCTTTCTGGAGCATTTGACAAACAAGGACATTTCTTCTCCTGCTCTTGGCTCAAGCAGGAGGTTTATATGTTGTATATTTCTGTAATCTCTCAAGGTAATGTAAACAGTTAGCATGGTGAGTCGTAGCTACCTGCTGTAGGGCAGTTGCTATTCCTGTTGCCTTGATTGGGAGCCATTTAGTTTTATGAATAGAGAATCTGGGGTGCGCTTGCCATTTTAACTTTTTAATCCAACATTTTTGCAGAGGTCAGAGCCTATGCTGGGAATTCAATAGACATTCTTTTTGTTCCAAATAAGTCCTTGAGGACTGTGCCCTCTGGGAAATGCCAGGGCAAATGTTTACATTTTGTATACACTGAAAAATGCTTCCTCACTAATGTGCCTGATCTGTCACAGCATTTCTGAGTGTTTCCCTTTCACTGTGTGGATTTTTTTTTTATTATCTGCTTTATTAGTGTTCTAATAAAACTGAATTTAAATAATGCCTTCCCATTTTATTTTCATACCCATGATGCCCCAGACTCAGAGGGAGCTGAAGGACAGTAAAAGCATCCAGTCCAGCAGCTGCATGGTTACCCTTGCTTTTGACTGGCTAAAGACAGTTTATAATGCCCATTCACCAGAGAAAGCCATGTTTGCCCTCTTCACTATGGGCTTTTGTAACTTCAGTAGCCATTTCTTTGACTCACTTAGCAGTAAGTACAGAGACTGTAAGCCAAGGGTTGGTGGTCCTTTGTGGAGACGGGAGGAAGCCTTGACTGAACATAGGAGAGCCACAATTTGAACCTAGCTCCAGTGCATCAGCCAAACATGAGTCCACGCTGCCATGGCAACTGCAAACCTGAACACTGCCTTTCCCAAGCAAGAAACCATTTTCTGGGCGTAGGCTGGCATCCGGCACAGTGGTCCTTTCTTTAGAAGTAGCAGCATGTGGAAAATAGATGGAGCCAATAGCTGTGTTCTGCTTCGCTGAAATACCCGCAGTTGGTTGCTGAGGCCGTTTCCCCAGCTGGCCCTGTATCACCTGTCTTCAGAGCGTGACACAGGTGACCACTTGTCCTGCCTTCACCCTACCTCTTGTGTTTACCTCACGCTTGCTTTGCCTGTCCTCTCCCACCTCTGGGTCTAGGCCTGCAGGGGAGTTTTCTCCTTGAAGCACTGCCCCCTCAACCTCACCCCCACACTTGGCTTGGCTCCTGTTCCCTTCATCTCAGTACCTTGTAAAGGTTTTCCTTGAATCCCTAAGAAATGGGCCACTTTTCATTTTCTGTCTCTGCAGTTTGTTATCTCCTTTAAAAAAATGTTTTTGTTAATCTTTTTTTTAAAAAACTTTGTACCTCATAGACTAAGTGCCCTGAGAACAGAACCAAACTGTTTATCTCAGTCATCACTGGACTCAGCACCAAGGGTTTCTTATGCTGTATTCAATTAGAACTAGTACCTCGTGACTAGAGGAATGATCCTGAGTCACACTGCATGGAAATCAGCACTTGCAATGTCAGCTGTGAACAGATCCTTTTAAGTGTGCAAAAACACCAAGTCTTGAAGACAGCCTCTGGCTTCTTGTAGAATGTGCCCCTAATTAAAAACAGTTTTTGTTGATTTCTCAAGTTCAGCCCTCCAGCTATTCTTAGCTATACAATAGAGTTGCATTTAGTACACAGCTGTGTGGCTGTGCCTTTGAGTAGTTTAGAGTAGGAGTCTATGAAAGGCCTGTGCCTGTGTCCTATCAACCAGGCATCCCTCTGTCTCACGGTCCTCATCTTACAGGACACAAGAGCCAAGGGGCCCTGGCTCATAATGGAAACAATGGATTCCATACGCTTGGAAACATCCCTGATTTCACTATGTAGCCCAGTGCTCTGCAGACCACCCAAGAAGCTGACATTTCTGTTTCCAAACTACTTTTCTAGGGTGACTTGTGCACCCAGAAAGGGACACTTGCATCCTTTATTTGGCTAAGAAACTCCCTTGCCTGTTTTTTAGGCAAGGGCTCTACTTCTGAGCCTCAGCCCTCTAAGATGAATCTTACTGCTTTAAAAAGAGCCCCCTTTTGGCTTGGCTGATGCTTCCACAGGTGCTCCCAAATGAGGTACTGATACTCACTGTGCACTCTGATCTATGTCCTAGGCTCAATGCTGTCTGAAACAAGCCAAGGAAACACCACCACCATCAGTTTCCCTATCTCCCAAGCAAGTAATGCAATTGGAAGGGCACCATGCAGGAGCCCAAACCTAATGCCACTGCTAGAATGCTGAAGGCAGGGGAGTGAATGTCCCAAGGCCTTAAATTTGAAAGCTAAATCTGGAGAGCAGTGTTAGTGACTGTAGCTCCAGGAATGTCATAGAAACCCCGAGTGGCGAGTGGAGGGGCTAGAGGACCGATTGTTCAATACTAGTTAAGGGTGTAGGATGCTCTGAGGTTTATAATCATGCGGTGTTTTCTTCCTGGTGCCTTTCTTGTTAATGTGATTTCGGTCTGACTTCACTGACTGCTTTGTCTCGTGCTTACTCCTTATGATGGTTAATCTTGATTGGATCTGGACATAACTAAGACACCTGTCCCTGGCAGATGTTAGAGGGCATTTCCAGGAAGGAGCCAGGGCAACATCTTCTACCAACAGCCCAGAGGTGAGGCAGTCCTTCTATGCCTGTCCACCTTTGCTCCTTGCACATGACCCCATCTACTCTGTGGCTGCTGCCACTGCCCTCCAGTACTTATTCAGCCATCCAAAGTGGACTAAGGCCAGTGGTTCTCCAGGAATCCTCAGCCTTCAGCAGCTAGTGAGTTCTCAGCCTCTCCAGTGTGCAGTCATTGTAGAGACTACCCAGCCCCTCCTGTGTAAGCTGGTGTAATAAATCCCCTTTCATAATTGTCTGTCCTATTCCCCCTAAGGACCCTGACACTCTCTTAGTCTCTATTTAAGTGTGTCCCAGCTGTGTGTCATGTATCTTCAGAAGCATGTCCCGTGAAGCCTCACCCACTTCTCAGGGAGGGCAAGAAATCTTTTATTTTAAAATTAGATTTCTCCTCTCTAATGACCCAAACAAAAGTAGATCAGAAAATGTGGCAGGAGACAGGATCTGGTGTCAAGGACTGGCAAAAGCTTTCCATAAAAGCATTGGTTTTTTGTTTTGTTTTAGAGTGTGGTGACTTTGATAGGCAAACCAGTAACCTAACCCTTTCCTCTACACATCATTGTTGCTAAGGGAAATGTTCATATAAATCCATTAAACACTATCTTAATTTACTTCCTGTCAAAAAAGATGCCTTGATTTTTCTGTTAAAAAAAAAAAAAAAAAAAAAAAAAACTTCTAGAATGTGAGCAAGCTGTTGGGCTGGGCATGTAGCTCGGTGCCAGAGAGCCGTTACTCAACATATGATAGCCTGGGTCCAATCTCCAGCACTACAAAACAAAACATAAGTAAGCAAAATGAAATGAACATTGAAAGTAGATGAGCCTTACTGTTACGGATTTGAGGAACAATAAGGAACCAATATTTGTTCATCCAATGGAATCAACACAGCACTAAGGAAGTATTAAAAGTACAGAGGCCAGGCAGTGGTGGCAAATCTTTGATCCCAGCACTTGGGAGGCAGAGGCAGGCAGATCTCTGAGTTCGAGGCCAGCCTAGTCTACAAGAGCTAATTCCTATGTTCCTCTTTTTGTGACTGGGTTACCTTACTCAGGATAGTTTTTTTCAAGTTCCATCTATTTGTCTGCAAATTTCAAGATTCCATTGTTTTTTTTTTCCCCTGGCTGAGTAGTATTCCATTGTGTAAATGGATTTTAGACCTGGAGCAAAGGATCACCAGCCTATAATTCACATCACCAGATGAACTAGGATACAAGGTGTATTCTAAGAGATTCATATAAAGTCCCTCACAGAACCGGGAAGGGACAAGTCCCCCAGAGCTCAGGTGAAGTGGGGGGGGGGGGCAGCGAATGGAGACAGAAGTAGGAGAAAACGAGCGGGAGGAAAGGAAAACATGTGCGACCAGGTTAGGAATAGAAGACAGGAGAGAGAGAGAGAGAGAGAGAGAGAGAGAGAGAGAGAGAGGGAGGGAGGGAGGGAGGGAGGGAGGGAGGGAGGGAGGGAGGGAGGGAGGGAGAGAGAGAACATAAAAGAGGGAGCCAATATTGGTTTGAAGATAAAATTGAACACAAAGAAAGGTCTAAGAGAACTACAAGACTGCTCCCAACTAACAATCTCAGCTTCCGTGGAAAGGCTGTCATAAATGCCCTTCCTGGAGAGTGAGATCAACAACTAACTTTTCCATGGAGCCCTCAACTAATGCCTGTTGAAAACAGGATCAAACACCCATACATAAACACTGAGTCAAACTAGAACCCAGATGCAGATGGAGAGGGCAAGACCATGCAGCAGAAACACATACAGACAGCTGACCTGAACAAGGAGGAGCTAATGGCCACTAGACTGATAGCTGGGAAGCCAGCATGGGACTGACTCAGCCCTCCCTGAATATGGGTCTCAGCCAGAAGGACTGAGCAGTCTAAGAGACCTCAGACAGTGGAGCCAAGATGTATCCCTGGTGCACAAAAGGACTTTGCGAACATATCCCCCATGGAGGGATAACTGCCTTAATCTAGAGACAGGAGAGAAGCCCTAGTCCCTACTTCACATGACCTGTCAGAGCTACATGACCCCAACTGGATGGCATTCCCCTACATATGGAATTGGGGTGGAGGGATGGGAGGGAAGGGTGGTTAGAGTGCATGTGAGAGGGCAGAGAGGGTAAAAGGGAGGGAAGGAGGGAGGGAGGGATGGAGGAAGGGAGGGAGAGAGGGAGGAAGGGGGAACTGGGATTGACATGTAAAATAATAAATTAAATTAAAAAAAAATGCTTTGACTCCAAAATTTAAGTTGAAGGACAAGTTACTGGGGAAAAGGATTTCTATTTTTGTTTCCACAGAAAATGAAAAGATGTGGATTCCTTCCAGACTAATGTGGTTTGATCACACCAGACCGCCTGAAACAGAGTACCAGGTGATTCTACATTCAAAACAGCTGGACAAAACAGCCCTACAGACTACAGCCAGGATATCTGAATCTTCTTCGAATCCCCCATGACAGTGCCCCTTACCAGCAGGAAGTAGTTTGGAAAGAACGACGCCCAAATTCCCAAATATTGTGTATAAATGTTTGTTTTCATTTAATTGGACTTTGTTATATAAAATAAAATAAAATAATAATAATAAAAAACTTCAGTGTTCCTTTGGTCTCCTGCACTGAACTTACATTGCACTAGTAAAAGCATCTGTGTACATCTGAGTATGACCGCTTTAATTTTCTTTGGACGGTACTTTGGATGATTATTGAGAAAAACCAAAAAACTTGGTGAGACCCAAGTATTTTTATGTAACAAATGAAGTCATGAACTCCTAGAGAACAGGGTGGAATGCAGAGGCCTAGGAATGCTCAGTCATCCTGGGGAAAGTGCAGACTCCCCTAGTGGTGCTCCCACTGAGGGTTCTGCCCCACACTGATGCACTTTCTGAGTGGCCACAGGGCCAGGGGCAGGCATAAGTGTGGCATAAAAGACAGGGCAGCGGTATAGTCAACATGTTTCTCAACACAGAAACTATGAGGAATATTAAAACTCCCCAAGACAGAAAAATCTAGATGCTTTAATTGATTAAAAGAGGCTATTTCAAAAGACAATGAGGAACATATTCTCCATAAGAGGCAGATGGACAGGCCAATAGATGGACAGTTTGCCAACAGAAAGGACAACAATCTAGTTTCATCTTGGACGAGGGATCCTCACTTGAGAAAATGGCCCCTCCCCAATGGCCTGATGGCAAGCAAGTGGGGCATCGTCTTGATTGATGACTGAAGTGGAAGGGTACCCAATACTTACTCCTTTCAATTGGAAAATTTAATAGCTAATCATGACACTGTTTCCCAGAACCTTACTTTGAATGTAGTAAAACAAAAACTAAAAATTAGTTTTCCACTTATCTTGAGGTGAGAGCCTACACAGAATGAAAGTATAGGTTACAGACGTGGACGCCAGTTATCACAGTTTACCACACAGGCAAGGGTGGGCTTAATAATACCCACCTCTTAATGGGTAGAAGGACTATGTTAATACACACAAAATATAAGTTCCCAGCATACAGGAGGCAGAGGCAGAGGCAGGCAGATCTCTGTGAGTTCCAGGTTAGACTGATCTACTTAGTGAGTTCCAGGCTGGCAAGGGATACAAAGTGAGACCATCTCAGAAAGAAAAACAAACAAACAAACAAAACCCCAGTGAATAACATGAGCTTTCAATATTCATGCTGAATATTAAAATAAATTGTTGACAACAGATGTGTATAAATCTGTGTGTTTGACCCAGTTTTTGAAATGTTCTCATTTCAGAAATATGAAGTAGCACTCAAAATACTAAAAACATAAGATAAAAGCTGCATATAACAAAGGATGGATGGCTCAGCAGGTCAGAGCACATGCTGCTCAGTTCCCAGCACCCACAGTGGGTGTCTCAAAACCACCTGTTATTCCAGTAACAGGGGATTTGACGCTTCTTTCTGGTCTCTGTGGGCACCTGCACAAATGCACAGAGTATATATACAGACATGCAAGAACACGTACATACCCATAAATAATGATTAATGAAAATCTTCAAAAAGTAGTTGGATATCATACAGCATGTTCTTTTGAAAAACATCCCCATTTACAATTAAGCCACAGGTGAAATGTGTCCTTACTGTGTCAGACTTCATTCTAGCCTTCAAACCAAAATCAGAGTAAAAAGGTTTCAACAAGACACAATGAAAACCAAAAACTGATTTATAAAACTCCACAGAACAAGCCAGAAGAATGTAAACAAGTAAAGCTAAATGTGCCGTTGTCTGATCATAAAATATTTATTAAGGAATACTCTTAGGGAATATAGTGAATATAAAATTTAGGGTCACAATGTGAAGCAGTTTCAATCTTCTCAAAAGTCAGCACAGCTCTCATAATCTGCAGATGGAAAACAACTAGTAAGAACTACTAAAAGCAGCCAGACTACAACAGAAGTGGCTTTTCATGAGCATTTACAACGAGAGCGTCAGACACCTGCCATTGCAGAACCACACCACATTACACTAATGTAGCAACAATGCATTCATATTGTTCTCATTAGTCATTAGTAGTCAATTTGCATGAAACACCAGAAAAAAACCACAATGGAGATCACAAATGAGTTAAAAAGTGAACCTGTTCTTGTAAAACACACACTGTGATGGAAATAGACATTAAAAAAAGTATTGTGCACATTACAGAAGCTGTGTTCATTCTGATAATCTCATCTGTCTTCTTTCCTGGAAAAGCAAATTACACGAAACAGGCACAACTAATATTTGGGAGGCAGTGTGTAGCTAAAATCTCATTTAACTAATTAGTCAATTTTTAAAATCCCCATATATCTTTTCTGTCCTGAGGTAGTTGCAAAATAAATCATAAATTGGGCATCAACTACAGTGGAGGCTTTGACTCTTCACTCATTAAAATGAGTTGTTACTGAGAAGAACTACCTTTTGATATCTAAGACAGTTGAGAATGGGCCTCTTACTACACACACAGGAGGATGGCTGTGGGAAAGAGGAGTAGCTGCTTCCTTCTGGATGAGAGACATGGTCCAGCACTGCTTTAACCCTCCCCACTCAATACAACACAGAAGCAGGCAGATCACCGCCCTTTGCTGTAGCCAGGGAAGAAAAGGTCAAGTAGAGCCTGCAGAGTCTCATTTGGAACCATGACATAATTCTGGCCAAGATCATGCCGACAAGCAGGGCAGGAGAAAACCTGGGCCTTAAAGGAGCGCTGTAAGCAATCCTAAGATAAAAACAAAAGAAAATACACATAAGGGAAGGGGGAAGGAGATGGCAGGAGGCAGACAGGGGTAAGCAAGGAAAGAGGGAGAAAACACTATGATTATATGGAAAAATAATTCAATAGTTATGTTCTTAATAAAAACTAGATACTCCCTGCTCAAGGGAAAGTCTAGATGAACAGTCTGAAGGGCCGAATCTGTGTAGACACCATTCTGTCTACAGTCACAGCTTTAGTAACACATGCTGTGAGATTTCAGGTAAGCTGAAGTAGCTTGTGGTTCAGTTTCCTCACCTAGTGAAGTGAGTGTTAGAGACTAGGCATGCTTCCAGAAAACTTAACCTTCATAGCTGGATTTAATCCTCCAAGAACCCCGAAGAAAAAGGTTCTGTTGCTCAGAGTTAAAATATATTATGAAATCATTAAACATGATAGGTTCTCTCAAGTATGTCTAGTTGTACTAAATCCAGAGCTTACTGACTTAATGTTAGACATGAATATGTATGTACACGATGTTTCCATTCACAAAGAATACTAAAGTTCTGGAGTTAGATCAGTGCACAAAATCACATTAGGTACAGCAAACTTCTAATCCTGCCTTGGCTAAAGCATGACTTTCCTCTTCAAGTGCATTGACAACACAATACTCAATTCACCTGAGCAGCCTGCCAGAAAGGACTTCTTATTAAATACATGTAATCTCTCAGTTTGTAGTATAGTGTGTAAGACACACCCTCACTATTACAGAGAAAAGAATAGGGCACTGTGGTCTCATTCCCCATCTTAACTCTCCTGAGTCCCAAGCACAGTAAAATACCTCTAACTATATGGATGAGAATTACTGCTATTATGAAATTTTAAATTGCATTTATCATCAAAATGTAAATAAAAAAGTTTTCTAACTAGTAAAGAGCTCGTAACTATCATTCATGGAAAAATGGTTGTTCATATGCTAAAACAGGGGCCCCCATTGTGCCTTCAGACTAGAATAGAAAGGGTAAGAGGCACTGCACTCACCTTACAGACATTGTGAAAGCACTCTGTTGTGACAGGCTGATACACCAGTTCCTGGCAGCACACACACATAAAAGACTGTTCCAGTTTCTTCAGAAAGTTCTACAATGGCGCCCGCACCCAACATGAGGAAAGAAGAAAAGATTAACAAACAGCTCAAATATGCTAATGAAAGTCTTTGTCACATTTAACATGCTTTTGACTAAGAAAATCAAGTAGTGACTTCCTAAGATAAAGTAACTTAAATGAAAGAAACGAAGGAAACTTCATCAAAGTCCCTCAGAACTTGCAGTCTAGCGGTAATGACTATTTTATTTGTTCCTGTTTTCTTTTGCGTATTGCACTTAACACAGAGAGAGGGCTTTCCTAACATAGAGCAGGCCGCAAACTATTCTTTGTTTTTGCATACTTGCAGCTTCTGCCTCTTGAGTACCACTATGCTTGGCTTGTTTGTGTCTTAAACTAGAAGAGTGGTTTTCAGTCATAAAGGTGATTATCCATTTGGTTTTTAAAGTAATAACACAAGATATTCTTTAAGATTCTTTTTTTACAAGTAGAAAGTAGAATTTATAAACTCTTCAAATTAAACAAATAAATGACAATTTAAAAGATGTCTTGACACTAAGTGGTATTTTAGACTATTAAAGTCGAGTGAATTACAAACAAACCATTAATGTAATATATTAAAAGAATATGCCACTCACAGTAACCATCAGCTGTCAAGTCATAAACAATTGGATGCAGGCAAGCCAGGTCTTGTTAAAAGCAGGGCATTGATGCCTATACATTCATGTTCACTCAGGTGGCTTTTTCCACAGCAATAATATCTGCTACTCTGTCCCATGCCCATCCCTATCTGGAGCTCACTGAAGTTACCTACCATTAACCAGCCCTATCTTCCCCAACAAATATAACTGTTCACTTAAGTTATGATCAACAACTGATGTACTTCAGTGTGGCCCAAGGAGACCCTCCAAGCTGGATGGGGAGCAGGTACCCTTTACTTTACTCCCTTCAGACACAAGAGACGTTTTAGTTGTTGCAAAGAAGGAAATAAAGGCAACAGTGATAGGAGAAAAAAAAAATCAGAGATGGTAAAATATAATTTAACTAGAGCTCACTCAAGTTACCATCATACTGCTTCAGAGGGAAAGAAGCTACATTACACACAAGAGCTCAGTTAACAAACAAAACAGGAGAAACAATAAATCAAATGCACAAACAGCTCCCATTTGAAGATTTTTAAATTTGGTGAGCTCAGCTTGACATGAAATTACATGTACATTTGTATGTGTATGTGAGGTGGGCTATCTGTGCATGAGTGAGGGCAGGCGCCCATATGGGGTCCAGAAGAGGGCAATGGTCCCCAGAGACAGAATTACAGGTGGCTGTGAGCTGGACGCTAGGAACTGAACTTGGCTGTTCTGCAAGAGCCACCTTTACTTCAAAGCTGAACACACAAGTTTCGAAAATCATACAAACTACTTAAGATACACTATTAGATATCTCTGAACTATAACAAAAATTTTTCTGCTGAGTTTTAAATTAGGCTGAATTTTACAACTGAAAATTCTTCCCCAAAAGAGCACATTAATTAGTTCATGATTAAAAACCAACATTTTAAAAGTTCAAAATAAATTTACTGACTCCTGTGAATTCTAAAAGGAGGAGGAAATGGATCAGAAAACCACCTAAGATACAGTCTGATCCGACGTGAGAAAATCATTGTTTGCATTTTTAATATCAATCATTATTGAAGAAAAACTTTATACCGGTCCTTCTACAAGAGATGCAAGCACTTCATCCCACAATTTCTGGTTCTGACAGTCTTCTCTTATTAGGCGCTGCTGCTGAGGGCTGAGTTGGAAAGCCTCCACTGCTTCTGATGACTCTGATGTCTTCAACACTTTGGAGGCACTTGGACACTCATCTAGAATTATGTATAAACTGTGTCAGCAGACTTTCATAGTTCTGCGTAGAAAATGTAACAAAGGTTCACTGGTACCCGCATTGTTTAGAAAGGTGAGCACACGGAGCAGTGTCCTCAAGTCTACAATACTTTCTCAACTTGTTGCTGACAAAGTTATGACTCTACTAAAGAGACTCATCCTCTTAGAAAACAAACAACCCCACACAAATCCCAATTGTTTGTGAACCCCTCAGTTTAGTCACTCTGTGTGTCTTTATGAAAATGTTGCTATTGGTATGTATGCTCTACATTGCTACTTACCATCTGAAGCTGGCCTCTTGGTGGCTTCATTAGTCTGTTTCTTTGACTGTCCCTTTGTCTTCTTCCCTTCCTTATCTGATGGATAACCTGCTGGATACTGTTGAGGGGAGTAAAAAGACAATGCAATCAGGGAGTCTGTATGGGTCCGAGTAGGTCCTCTGTATATAAGTTATGACTGTGTAGCTTGGTGTCCTTTTGGGACTCCTAACACACTGGGAGTAGGGGGTATCTGACTGTTGCTTGTTCTTGGGACCCATTCCCCCTTTTCTTCCTACTGAGTTGTCCCACACAGCTCTGATATGAGGGTTTTGTGTCTAGCCTTACTGTAATTTGTTATGACATGTTTGGATGATATCCCGAGACTTGCTCTTTTTTCTTTTTGGAAAATGGAGGAATGGATCTGGGGAGAAGAGGGGATGTGGGTGTGTTGGGGAGACTGGGGGGAAGGAGGGAGGGGAAACTGTGGTTGAGATGTAATGTACAAGAATAATTAAGAGAGAGAATAAAAAAAAACTTAAAAAGCAATTGATTTTCACTGACAAGTCCAGCTTTTTCTCAGCATGGTGACATGGTAACAGGATAGCCAGGAAGCCACCGTTTGTCTGGTTTCCTTCTGCATCCTTCTATACTCTTTACCTCTCACAGTCTATTGACCCACTGATATGTGTACAATGTTAAAAGCACAGAGATGGCTGTGCATTTTTATAACACATGAACAGTGCGGACCAAAAGGATCTAACCTGCAATCGCAGACACAGTCTCCTTGACCGTTCTATTCCTTCTGAGGTCCAAGGAGCAGGCTCAACATCATCTCTTCTTAAAAGATAACGCCAAACCAAGAAGCCATGACTGGATGAAATCTCTGGCCAGTATTTCACCACCTATAGCATAATATTTCAGGATTACATTGAAATCTAAAGTTTAGACTAAACACGACACCATTACATTAGTAGTTTAAGTAAATCTGCTATAATTAAATGCAACTTCAGAAGATTTACTTTACTGCAAAAACTGTAAATAAGTCAAAAATATTAACACATTTTATGAGCTTATTTCCTGTTAAATAGTTCCCACATAAGGATAACTATAAATTTAACATAGTAACAAATTAACAGAATTTTTACAAATTAGGCAGAGAAAAACGGTGGTAGCTGATTTGCTTATTCTGTATCTACAAACATGAACACATTTTTAATGCCTTGAAAATGCTATTGTAATTATTAAAATTAAAAGCATTTTAAAGATACATAGTAACCAAGGTCTATAATGGTCAAATTACATGGCTTTATTATAATACTGTATGCTAAATATAGAAATCGTGGGTCTAGAGTGGAGTGCTGGTGATGGGAGATGTCATTCTGTATATGTTTCTCATACTGGTTAATGAATACAGCACTGTTGGCCAATAGGAAAGCAAGATAGGCGGGACTAGGAGACGAGGAGGAAAGAGGAAGTACTAAACTGGGGTCAAGATGGAGAGTCTGGAGAGAACAGAATCGCCATTCCTCCGCTCTCGGTAAGACCACGTGGAAATACATAGAAATGTGTTAATACTTAAGACAGAGCTAGCCGATAAGAAACAAGTAACTGGCCAACAGAATAATATCAAATACAGAGTCTCTGTGCATTAATTGGGGCTGGCACGGCGATGGGACAAGACTAGGCGGTGGGCGAAAGAACCCTACTCCTTACAGTGCTGGCCCAAACAAGCCATGGACTAGAGCCCCTCAGTGCCAAAAAGAAACAGACAAAAAGAAAACCACCTGGGCCCAAATTGTAGCTCTGCCTTAGTAACTGCAAAGCCCTTTTTCAAAATCTTGAAATCAAGAGTACATTCACGCCATGTATCTTTTACATTTCTAGAAGCAGAAATGCCAACTGAACTAGCTTAGCCTTTCTCTAGCCCACCCTGAGTAGTTAGTTCCCTTTGGTAAACATGTCTTAAAAACCCCAGAGTGACTAAGGAGATGTCATGCCAGATAGAGCACCTTATAAATGCCATCATATCTGTTGCCTTCTTCTGGAGCATATTTGCTGATCTTCCTCCCTTTAAAACTGCGTATCACTCTGACTGGCTTACCAGCTCTCCAATTCCGAGATTCTGCTCCAATTTTATCATCCAATGGAGCATCACAGTTTAGGGCCAATGCCCTAAAAAAGATGAAACGACGTCTTTATACCAAGCAGTCTTTCTTCAAATATATAACTGAGTCATTAACTCAATTAGAAGGTAAATTATGCCTTACCTGATGACTAAGATTCTATGATTTTTTCCATATTATTCCAGACAACAGGGTTATGCTTTCCCCCACCAGCAGAGAAGACAAATCAGTTTTGTCATGTCACCCCCCAAGTAATAACATCTGTGCCACTATAATAGAAAACAACTAGAAATACATGGAATTTGTTTAAAATAGTTTGTTGAGAAAAGGGGGAATGGTGGGGAACTAAAGCAAGTTATTGCTTTAATAGTTAATTTGATGAAATGAGGTAAATTTCTGGAATAATGTAGAAAGAACCTAGAAAAATAAATGTGTCAGCAAGGTACAAATGGCTTTTCTAGATTTTTCACATTTTTTGGGAGTCTGAAGTGTAGAACAAGATAAAAGAAATGCAATAAAGTTCTTTTATTATTGTGTATATAACTCCAACAACCATCCTTGAATGGCCCTGACATAAAGAACATCTGGGACACCTTGATGTTCTCTCTTCACTTTCTGAAGCAGAAGAGTTGGGAGGAAATGGGTGTGGCTCAGAAGCAACAACGTGTCAAACATCCTCTTAGTAGAGAAGCAAGAATGAATTGTTAAGTACACTGCTTGGAAAAGAGTATATGTTTGGGGACCAAGCTAAAGGCTTTTCATTTTAGTTTTCATGTTCAGAAGACAATATAATTCTTTAGAAGATTTATAATCAATCAGTTGTCTAAAAATCTTTAACTGGATGTTAAAGTCTATAAGATAAGTCAATTACAAATTGTTTTCAGTCTACTTCATTTTTACAATCCTCTTTTTAGAAGCAATATTTTTATTGTTGCCAATCATTTTAAAGAAGGTTCTAACATTACTTACTGGATTATCCAAAAATTCAAAAGGAATGTACCATGTATACTCCAAGTGTTGGTAATTATAAAAGAAAATTCACCAAAGCAAAATCCTTATCTAACAGAAAAATAGAATTCTTATACTTGCTAACCCAAGCCATTGTTAATTTAAGATGCATGTACACTGACAAAAATGTGTCAGGTTTCTGACTTCTAAGTTTATTTTTCTTACTTTGTAGCTTTTACTACAAGGTATTATACTGCTATCTCAGGAATGAGATTTCACCAGCAAATCCAATGTCTCCTCTGCTAGTTCAGTAAAATAACCCTACTGTCAGAAATAATACACAAGATATGAAAACAAGATTCTATGTAACCTGGTATGTAATAAAATCTTGAATTAATACTGGAATTTTCTTTATTTGACATAATAATAAGAAATTAAAGAGACGCTATTTAAAACTTAGTTCTTTATATTCAAAGTGCAAAAGTAATAATTTTCACTCAATGCCAAAGTACTCTTTATAGGACATAAAGACTCTTAGCTTTTATATAGTTCATAAAATTTTTACTGTGACAAGTGATAAAGCTATCTTTGTTGTCTAGGGTTTTAGTTATTTTGTTAACACCAGCATGCATTTACAGAATAAAATGCTTATAAATTAAAATTTATATCCTGTGGTAGTAAGGATTACATTAATATTAAAAGTCAATGCAATTGGATCTTTTGTAATAAGGGAATTTAGTGTAAAAAGATCACTTTTATAACTAACTTGAGGTCACTTTAACACAAATCCTAAAAGTGCTTGGAGTGCAGCATGATTAAGCTACTTCATATTTCACTTACTATTTTCACAAGCCTATTTCATGTGAGTGAGTCAAGCTTGCACAGAAAGGAGAAATGTGTCGAGGAGAGCATGACTTCAGTTTTTGACTTACAGCATACTAAACATGCCAACTTATCTTCAATTTCAGTAAAATCATATAATTTGCTTTCTTTCAAAGGTATCAACATGTTTCAACATGTATCAAGTAAGGGGAGAATAATGTCACTTAAAATTTAACAGTATAAAAAAGGTGGAATTTTAATTTCATGTAACTCCTACAGCTAAATAGCAGCCTGTACTGACAGGATCTAAGTTTCACGTAACCCTTGGTTATACAGCCTTTAGAGCAGCACCTGTTCATGTTTGTCAGGGTCTGATCAGCCGATGGTGCACCAATTCTTTTATTACCAGCAAGATTTTTACCACCACTTCCAGTGTACGTGAACTCATCACCTCGGTCCTACAGGGAAAGATATTTTTATGGTGAGATGCTTAAACCTGAGTATAATTTCATCAATTCTCATTTTAGAGTCAGAACATTAAGTTAAGATGTTATTGACATGTTTCTCAGAGAATTTACTAAAATAAAGCAAAATACAGCCATGTGTGTCATGTACTTTCAAGTTACATCACTTGATGTAAAGATTTTGCTTCAAAGTTCTAGTTTCCAACATCTTCAGTTATTCTCATGTGTGTATGTATCTAAGTAATCCACACCGTTTTACAAATAAGGGTTTATGGATTAGAAACATTTAATTCAATAGTAACTGAAATATCAACAGTGGCTTGCAGGTTCTTTATGAAGAGTGTCACTTTCAGAAGCCTTCCATGATGGAATTCTTGGCTGTCATTTACAAATATAGAATTGTTCTGATAAATATTCAAAACTTGACAAGGACATTAAATTTTATGAACCAAATTTACACAAATGCTTTGATAGATGTCATTCTGTAAATATGTTTCTCATACTGGTTAATGAATAAAGCACTGTTGGCCAATAGGAAAGGAAGAGAGGAGGGACTAGGAGACAAGGAGGAAATAGGAAGTAGTAGGGAGGAGTTAAGATGGAGAGTCTGGAGAGAGCAGAATGCTGGCAGCTTCTCTCCAGTAAGATGAGACCACGTGGAAATACATAGATTAACAGAGATGGGATAATACTTAAGATAGAGCTAGCCAATAAGAACAAGTAACTGGCCAACAGAATTATATCAAATACAGAGTCTTCTCGGTGTGTTAATTGGGGCTGGTGTGGTGGGACTAAACTGGCAGCAGGGGGTGGGGGGAGGTGGAGAACCTTACTCCTTACAATGCTTCACCTTATATTTCTAATAGCAGAGCAATTTTTTCCATATTCCATATTATGAATTCATCAATGCTACATTGGGGTTTAAAAAATAAGCATTACTACTATTAAGAAGAAACCTGGAAAATAATTTGAAAGTTAAATGTAGTGTTAACCACCTATTAATTTGATAAATATGCCCAAAGGTGATGTTGGAAAAACCAACAACTCAATCATTTCTGTGGCAGCAACAAATTTATATAGGTATAACTAAATCTTAGCTGATTCAAAAACTCAAAATAACTTAAGAAAAGTATCTATTATACTTTACTGTAACAATACTAGCTGGGTAGTTACTTGGCTTTTGAAATTATATTATAATTAATTGAATTGGGAGGTGGGGTATGTACATACCACAGCCCATGTGCAGAGGTCAAGATGTCAGAGGACAACTTAAGAGTCAGTTCTCTCCCTCTACCATGTGAGTCCTGGGAATCAAACTCGGGATGCCAGGTCTGGTGGTTCAGTGCCTCTACCCACCAGCCCAGATCCCTTTCTTTCTTTTCTTCTTCTTTTTTTTTTAAATTATAAAATTAGAATGAACTTAAAGACAATGATTTTTTTTCTACTAAATTAATTCTTTTTTGAAGTTTATTTCCATACTGTTTTTTCCTTGGATTAAAGCCTATCTAAAACCATGCGCTTTTTAAGTGTTTTTAAGAGACAGACATGGTGGTGCATGCTGTAACCCCAGCACTGTGAAGGGTGAAGAAAGAAGACTAGAGTTCACCGTTTTTAAAAAAAGAATAAGGAGTCAAATTTAAACTATAGTGTGTATTCTATTTGAAGAAGCTCTAATAAGCAAATACATCTATGATGGCCCAGGTCTGTCTCTCTCTCTCTCTCTCTCTCTCTCTCTCTCTCTCTCTCTCTCTCTCTCTCTCTCTCTCTCTCTCCCCTTTCTGTCTGTCTGTCTTTTGTTTGTTTTTGAGACAAAGCTCAGGCTGGTTTCAAACTTACTGTGTAGCTGATAATGACTTTGAACTCCTGATCTTCTGCCTCTAACTCCCAAGTGCTGGAATAACAGGCATGTGCTATCATACCCTACTAAAACACTTCCTAAATTGATGAGAAACAATCTTTCACGCTGTCTCTGGAATACAAATTCATAACCACCAAGTCTTTAAGTCATAATGATGAGAGTGGTATAAAGAAAAAGCAGTGAGCACATAACAGAAGAGGCACAACCGACTACAGTGATGGAAACAGAAGAAGAAAAATATTCCGAACATTTTTCCAACAGCAAACAAGGAAATGATGGTTAACTATAACACTAACACATATGCTCAAGGATTTGATGCTGCCACCACCAAGAAACAAAATTTCCCATACTCCCATTCTGATACTAAACCCACGGCCTTGTTTGTTCTAGGCAAGTACTCTACCTACCACGGGGCTACATTCCCATTCCACAATTTTCCAATTTCTATTCTACCTTACAATTTGCTAAAGGATCTACCTAAAAATAAACTGTTGTGCCAATTCCTGCCATCAGCCTAATCATACAGACCATCAACTTCATCTTAGCTTCCCCAACTTATTACTAGTTCAAAGCTATCTAGATATGGCCTTAATTTATTTCATAACACTCTCAAACATAACATTTTTATGATCCAGAAATTATGATCCTTGACACAATTACTGTATACTATTTTTGACTGAAGTATTATTTCTAACAGTCAAAAACTGAAAGTAAACCAGGTACTCTTCAATAGGTAAATGGTTTAAGTGTGACATATTCATAACATGGACTCAGAAATAAAGAAATAAAGAGATACAAACTATTAGTACACACCAGAGAATCATTCTGAGGCACAAAAAAAAAAAAAAATCTATACCCAAAGTTACAAACTACATGGTCCATATATGAAAGTTCTTGAAGTGACAAGACAATACAATGGGAAAGAGATTAGTGGTTATCAGGGGTTCGAGGGCCTGGGGACAACATAATAACAGAAACTGTGAGAACAGAAACATTTGGCATCCTGACTGTTGGAGTCAAGATCATGGCATTGTTAGTGTCTAGTAAACAATTAGCAAAGGACTACTCTTGGGAAAGGATGAATACCATTTCTAATGCTATTAACTATGAAAGTATAATTATTTTAAAATGGATTTATGTTTTTTTAAAAGATATAAGCTCTGCAGAGTATATGCTTTCTTTATATTAATTAGTTACCAACTGTTTAGGCTAAGCCAGCATATGTAAAAAATAAACTGCTAAATCTTATACTTTATATAAGAACCAATCACTTCAACAAAAGCTATGCTAAAAAGGACACCTGCTTTTTATGTATTTTAGACACAACTATTATGAAATGGTCAAGATAGGTTCTAAAGATCATCTCATTACTTACAACTTCATCTGCAAATCCTCCAGCCAGGACAAGAGAATAAGCCCCATCATTGCTGCGACCGTGAATGCCACCAACGTGAGGCCTATGAACACCCGCTTCGCTCACCTATGGGGTAAAAGGGAAACAAGGTCAAAGGACACTATATATGCATGAAACTATGGAAATAAATACAAATAACGACTAAGTTGGCCTTAAAAATGTATTATTAAACTCTAAAGTCCAATCATGTTTCACCTAAAGTTTTCTTTCTCATTTTAGTTTGCCCAAATAAATCCTGGGAGGTCCTGGGTTTTTTCTGGTTCTAGACCCAATCTTGCTTTGGGACCTGCCCACTAACAGATCCTTCTACACTGTCTTATTTTGCTCCTTTCAAATTCAGTCTATCATAAACAGAATGATCCTTTTATAGATTTATTTCTAGACACAGAGTCTTACAAAGTAGCCATGATTGGCATTGAATTCATAATGCATATCAGGCTGGCCTTTAACTTGCAGCATTTTTCTGCTTTTGCCTTCCAAGTGCTGGGATCATCACAGGCATGAGACACCATACGTGACTCAGAATGGTCTTTATATGGGTAATTTTTGGTTGGGATGGGAATATGGCTCAGTGCCACATAAGAAGACCAATGTTTGGGTCTGAAATTCCTGCCTGAGAGGCAGACAGGAAATCCCTGGAGTAAGCAAGACTAGCAGCATAGGCAACTTGTGGGTTTCATTAGGAAAGGTAATTCTTGACAGTATAAAGCTAGTCAAAAGCCTATAGCTGGGGAGGTCAAAGACCATATCAGAGCTGTTGTTGTTATTTTGCTACCAAGATAAGATGTACCCATCACATTGCCTTCTAAATAACTTTATTTATGACCATACATTATTGCTGCTGTCAGCTGTTGTCACAGAAGGTTCTTTTCTGCAATGGCCAGGGATCACTGCAGACTCCCCTAACAGGCAAAGTACTGAGAATAAAGGACTGTTGACTGCCCAGCCATTAGTAGGACATCTATATTACCTATTCTAAGACTCTATGAACACTGTCAAAAAAGGAGGGAAAGAACATAAAAGACAGAATACGTGGGGGAAGGGGAAGATTTTAGTACTGAATTAACTGGCACTAACTGCCTCAAACAGCTTAGTATTTATTCAAGAAAAGTCTCAAAGAAAATGTTTAAAAGGAAGCCTAAAGTTTAATGACATTAAATAAGAATTTATCACATAACTTAAAATTCTTTTAAATATTGATTTTTCTAAAAGAGAAAGCTTGCCAGTACCCATGCAAAGCAGAGCAATGAAGCAAGGTGACAACAAAGATAACTGCTGCCTCTAATGGTTGCTCTTCTGTCTGATCATGTCTGGGGAAAGCACTCATTTTAACAAATGAATGATACGTGCTACTTAGTTGAGACCCACTTGTAATTTAAAACAAATGTTAACATCGCTTCACTTTTAATCATTTGAATTCTAAGCCAATCAGAAGCATACCTGAACTCTGAATCTCCAAGTTGATCCAACAGGAATACCAGGGATAGGTCCATAATGGTTGGAAGGGACAATAGTACATTCTTTTGTACGACCAACACAAGCCATTCCCTGTAAGGCACAAAATAAGCTGTTGGAGAAATCAATTACGTAAATTTTTTTTGAAGATTTCCAATTCTCATAAGATGTGAATTAAATAACTGGATCAATGAAATCATTATTTATTCAACTTAATTAACAGATATTAACAATTCAATTGTTTAATCTCTTATACCACTGCCAATATTGAGACACTATTTACTATGAATTGTCAGTGAGGAAATAAGAAGCTTCATTTTTACCCTGCCCCAGTCTCTCCGGCTTTCTGTACTAGCTGAAGGCATCTTTGCTTTCTTCTTACTCATCTTGAGTCTTTCCCCAGCTTTTACAACCTCACTGGAATCAGTTTTACAGGAAGGACAATACCTTAAAGGAATAAAAGAGAACAAAGAATATTTGGTAACATCATACTAAAACCAGTGACAGAATAATGACCTGCCTACATTAGGAAGTTCTAGAGCATATTGGGTTATACTACAGAGCAGCAATTGTCACTAGAGTTCTAAACTTCTCAAAAATATCTACATAATAAAACTAATAGCAAACAATAAAAATAAAAACTAAAAAGTACATTTCACTTTTAGAGAAAGTCAAAATTTTGTTTTATTCAATTCAAAAGCATGGTGTGCGTGGTGAATGTGGGCGCGCGCGTGCACATGCACACACACGTAGGCATGTGCATGTGTGTCTAAGACTTGAATTCTACCACAACATTTAGTCTTACTTATTAACTCTAAAAAATATTCTTTTGAAATTATTATAAAAATTAAAGGAGAAAGAATTTTAGGCCCACCAGTAAATTGTGCAATGGATATATCTTTCTACCTAACTTGGTTATTAGAATTCAGGGAGTAAAATTGTCTGCCACCAAGCCAGCTAATCTAACCAGTTCAATCCCCCAGGACCCACACAGTAGAAGGAGAGAAATGATTCCTTCAAGCTGATCTCTGAATTCCATACTTGTACTGTGGAACACATACACACACCCCAACACACAATAACTGAAATGCAACATGCGTGTGTATGCATGTCCATATGTATGTGTGTATGGTATAGCTCTTTGACAGAGTTTCAACACCAAAAAGTCTAGTTCGCTGTAGTAAGTGTACAGGACAGCAGCTCTCATTCTCTTTCAGTTTTCTGTGCTCATTTGTCCTCTCTCCTAAGTTGCTTTAATATTTTTCTAAAACTCCTGGTCTATAGACTGAGATAAGGATTCTCTGCTATCAAAAACTAGAAAAGGCTACAGTAGTGTTTCTCAATCTTTCTAATGTTGTGACCCTATAATAGAGTCCCTCATGTTGTGGTGATACCAAACCATAAAATTATTTTTTTAGAGACTGGTCCTATAGCACCATAGCTGCAGGATCTCCATGACTTGGGGCAACAGCAGGATATCTGAGTTTTGGTGTGGGTTCAATGATGATGGTGTACCAGAAGCCAGAGGCCTTAAACCCAGACCAACAACAAATTACACAATGAACATTTGCAAGTAAAGCTATCTGTCTTGTCGACTGTGTCCTTTGCCTTACAGAAGCTCCTCAGTTTCAGTAGATTCCATTTATTAATTGTTGACCTCAGTGTCTGTGCTACTGGTGTTATGTTCAGGAAGTGGTCTCCTGTACCACTTTGTTCAAGGGTACCTCACACTTTCTCTTCTAAGAGGTTCATTGTGGCTGGATTTATGTTGAGGTCTTTGATCCATTTGGACTTGAGTTTTATACATGGAGATAGCTATGGGTCTATCTGCAGTCTTCTACAAGTCAGCATCCAGTTATGCCAGCACCATTTGTTGAAGATGCTTTCTTTTCACTACTGTATAATTTTATCTTCTTTGTCAAAAATCAGGTGTTCATATATGTGTGGATTATTATCAGAGTCTTCAATTCGATTCCATTGGTCTGCCTGTTTTTTTTTTTTTTTTGTTTTTTTTTGTTTTGTTTTTTGTTGTTTGGTTTTTTGGTTTTTTTTTTTGCCTGTATCAAGCTGTTTTCATTACTATAGCTCTATAGTAGAGCTTGAAGTCAGGGACATTAATGCCTCCAGAAGTTCTTTTATTGTACAGGGTTGTTTTGGCTATTCTAGGTTTGTTATTTTTTTCCATATAAAGTTGAGTATTGTTCTTGCAAGGTCTGTGAAGAATTGTGCTGGGATTTTGATAGGGATTACATTGAATCTGTAGATTGCTTTTGGTAAGACTATGTTGATCCTACCTATCCAAGACATGGGCGATCTTTTCATTTTCTGATATCTTCTTTAATTTCTTTCTTTAAATCTTAAAGTTCTTGTCATACAGGTATTTCACTTGTTTGGTTAGTTACCCCAAGATATTTTATGTTGTTTGTGGCTACTGTGAAGGGAGATGTTTCTCTGATTTCTTTCTCGGCCCCTTTATCATCTATATATAGTAGAGCTGCTGATTTTTTTTTTTTTTTTTTTTTTTGAGTAATTTTGTATCCTGCCACTTTGCTGAAGGTGTTTATCAGCTGTAGGAGTTTCCTGGTAGAGCTTTTCCAGTCACTTATGTAAACTATCATATCGTCTGCAATTAGTGAAAGTTTGACTTCTTCTTTTCCAATTTTTATCCCCTTGATCACCTTCAGCTGTCTTATTGCTCTAGCTAGCACTTCAAGTACAATATTGAAGACATATGGACAAAGTGGAAAACCTAGTCCCATTCCTGATTTTAGAGGACTCAGATTGTGTTTCTCTCCATTTAGTTTGATGTTGGCTGTTGGCTTGCTATATATTGTCTTTATTATGCTTAGGTAAGGCCACAGAATGGGAAAACCTTCACCAACCCCACATCTGACAGAAGGCTGATTTCCAAAATATGCAAAGAACTCAAGAAGCTAGTCACTAAAACACCAAATAATCCAATTAAAAAGTGGTTACAGAACTAGAGAATTCTTAATAGAGGAATCTAAAATGACCAAAAGGCACCTTAAAAAATGTTCAACATCCTTAGCCATCAGGGAAATGCAAATCAAAACAACTCTGAGATACCATCTTGCACCTGTCAGAATGGCTAAAATCAAAACCGATGACAGTTTATGCTGGAGAGAATATAGAGAAAGGAAACACTATTCTGATGGGAGATGTCATTCTGTAAATATGTTTCTCGAATTGGTTAATGAATAAAGCACTGTTGGCCAATAGGAAAGCAAGATAGGTGGGACTAGGATACTAGGAGGAGAGGAGATGTAGTTGGAAGGAGAACTAAGATGGAGGACAGGGAGAGAATGCCAGCCCCTCTCTCTGGTAAGATGAGACCACGTGGAAATACTTAGATTAATAGAAATGGGTTAATATTTAAGACAGAGCTAGCTGATAAGAAACTAGTAACTGGCCAACAGAATTATATCATATACAGAGTCTCTGTATTATTTGGGGCTGACATGGCAGTGGGACCAGACCAGCAGGAAAAACCTACTCCTAGCACTACTCCACTGCTGATGGAAGTGCAAACTCATACAGCCACTTTGGAAATCAGTATGGCAGTTTCTTAGGAAAATGGGTATCAGTATACCTCAAGATCCAGCAATTCCACTCTTGGGCATATATCCAAAGGATGCACATTCATACACCACAAGCACATCTGTTCAACTATGTTCATAGCAGCATTACTTGTAATAGCCAGAATCTGGAAGAAACCTAAATGCCCCTCAACTGAAAAATGAGGGGAGAAAACTAACTTTTAAAAGTGTGTGTGTGTGTGTGTGTGTGTGTGTGTGTGTGTGTGTATTCATGGCACACATGGAGAAGAACGTGAGGGAGTTGGTTCTGTCCTTCCACTATATGGGTCCCAAGGCCTGAACTCAGGTCACCCTTGACTTACTGTCTTTCACTACTGAACCATGTCACTGGCCCCGTTCCTCCTTTCTTTTACCCTGTAGTTTCTGTAGTAATACAGCCATCACAATTTCAAAGGCCTAGAAACACTAAAGAAAAGAAGTCTGTTTTCACATTCATACTTGCTAGCCACCTGGGACATTAGTGTGAGTGTGTGAGTGTGTGTGTGTGTGTGTGTGTGTGTGTGTGTGTGTGTGTGTGTGTGTGTATGGATGTATGGATGCATGATTTATTTTACCATTATACCTCTTGCTTAAAACCCTTCCATGGTATAATGATGGGAGAGGAGGCACTACAGAAATGGCTCAGTTGTTAAGAGTACATACTGCTCTGTTAGAAGACCAGAGTTTGCTTCCTAGCACCCTCATGAAGAGGCTCACAACTGCCTCTAACTCCAGCTCCAAGGGTTCCAATGCCCTCTACTGGCTACTGAGGGGCACTGCACATGTTCATGTGCCCACAGGCACAAAAGCATACATAAGTAAAACAAACAAACACATGTAACTTTAAAAGTACTTTTCAGAAGATTCTTTAATGTGATTTCTTACCAGCTTATTATGCCTGGACAGTGGTAGTGCATGCCTTTAATCCCAGCACTTGGGAGACAGAGGCAGGCAGATCTCTGTGAGTTCAAGGCCAGCTTGGTCTACAAAGTGAGTTCCAGGACAGGATTCAAAACTACAGAGAAACCCTGTCTCAAACCACCTCCCCTCTAAAATAATTCTTTAAAAATAGTTTATTATAATTAGGCACCTTTTCCTTAATCTTGTGTAAGTGGTTTGCTTACAACTACCACTGCACATGTAAATTTAGGTTATGGCAAGTATATTTATTTAATATTGGAGCCTTGTTCCATTTAAGAGCTCTGCAAGATTAGATAGATTAGATACAATATCCATATAAAACACTGAGTATATATTAATTATTTCATTATCATGAGTATAACAGGAAACCCAACATACTAGAAGTAGAGAGCCATAAAAGGCTGATTAGACATAAGCAGAAAAGTGAAGGATGATTATTATCTTGAAGCTAAGCACAAGAGAAAAATGCTTCCAAGAAGAAAATGACTCGTATGAACACAGAGGAAAGAATATGACTGAAAGAAATGAAAGAGAGTCAATCTGGCTAGAATGTAGAGTATTTAAGGAAATAAAGGAGAAAAATATTATGGCATACAGATGAAAAAACAAGTAAGTAATAGCATTCCAGGTCCGTTAAAGGCAACCTAAGGCCTCTGAAACAAAGGCCTAACAATCAAATTTGCTCTTCTGAATGACTCCATACCAGAGCATGACCAGATAGATAAAAACCAGAGTGCAGCTCAGAGTTGTTATAGTAAATGCATAAAGGAGGTATCAGTGCTAAGTGATGGCTATCATTTTAAATACTTTAATGTACTATGTATCTTTAGAAATTCATGTTTGGCCAGCCATTGGTAGCACAGTCCTGTAATCACAAGTGCCTGGGAGACATAGGTAGATGGATTTTTCTCAGTTTGGGGCCTGCTTGGTCTACATAACAAGAAACTATCTGAAGAAAAACAATAAGAGGAAGAAGTGGATGGAAGATCCACTTTATTTGTAGAAAAACAGTAATTAAAGAAAGAAAAGACAAAACCCAGTGATGATACCAGTATTCTTCTTCTGGGACTTTATCCAAAGGTGGACTCAGGCAGTAGATATGGTATGCCATATTACACTCGTCACATAGAAGCTGCATGTTGGGGTCTCGTTTCTCTCCACATTTATGACAAGAGCACATGTGACATGTTTTATCTGGATCTCCACCACACAGGTCACATTCTGGGTCATTTTTCCCTATAAAGAACAAAATTTTAGAAATTTTATCTTTTTTTCTATTATTCTCATAAAGAAAAAAAAAAAAAAAAACCACTGAAACAGCACACAACCTTTTCTAATTGAAAAAAAAAAAAAAATGTACTGAAAATAACAACCCAGGATAGGTTTCAAAAGTGCCTCGGGCTAGAGAGATGGTTTAGTAGATAAAGGCACCTGCTACCAAGCTGGGTGACTTGAGTTCAATCTTCATAACACACATGATGTAAAGAGAGAACCAACTCCAAGAGTTCTCTAACCTCTACACTTGTACTGTGGCATACACGCATGAACATATACAGACTCTTCAAAAAAGTGGGATGGATGAACAAATTCACAATGTTTCATTCCAGACTTACTAAACCAGAATTTCATGAGATGGGCCCATTGATATAGGAGAGTGTGTGGGACGGGATGCAATGGCAACAAATGCAGTATTTTGCCATTAACTCACAGGTTTCCCCAACTGTGCACCCGCATTCCCATAGGAAGTACAGAGAACTCACTGAGTGCTATATGATACCTTAGAGCTTGTGGGCCTCTGATGCTAAGGATGATAAGGACACTGAGAAATAGCTGGTAGTGATGCACATAGAGTGCCAGTGAAGTAGCTCAGCAGGCAAAGGCACTTGCCATCAGGCCTGAGTTCAAATCCAAGAATCCATACAGTGGAAAACAAATTTCCTAAAGTAGTTCTCTGACATAAACGTGCATACACATGTAAATAATTTTAAATAAAACACATTTTTAAAAAGAACACACACATGCTGGGCAGTGGTGGTGCACACATTTAATCCCAGCACTCAGGAGACAGAGGCAGGAGGATCTCTGTGAGTTTGAGGCCAGCCTGGTTTACAAGAGCTAGTTCCAGAACAGCTTCCAAAGCCACAGAGAAACCCTGTCTTGAAAAAACAAAACAACAAAAGAACACACATGGGTAAGCATTTGAAAGACGATTTTACAAACATTAACTTACTACAAACTATTCACTTTTCCTTGAAAAGAGGTAAATTTGTATGGTCTATTATTTTATAATTCTTCCAAAAGTATTCATTGGTCAATAAAACTAAATTTCTATCCCACAGCACATTGAGTCTAAGCCTCAAAGAGAAACTCATACTTAAAAACTTTCCATCTGCAAAGGAAATAGGACGGGCTCCAGGCTTCTCAATCTTGAAGATTTCATCTACAAATATCACCCGGCAGTCATTTAATGTTCCTTCAGAATCTCTGTTTAAAAAGAGAAGAAACATTAATTTCTGACAGCAAAATTTAAATTATGTGAAAATAATTTTAAGTCATTGTGGAAATTCATTTTTACAACTTATAAATTGAGCTTATAGCTATTATAATTACTCTGACCTTTTGTTTTTAGTAGCAGTTACTCATCAAAGTTAGATATAACTTCTGAGTAATATCAAAAAAGAAGAAATTCAGAGACTTTGTTACTTAAGATTATCTTGTAATTAGAACCTGTCTTATAAAATAGCACAAAGACTATATAAAATGCTTTCCTGTTAATTAAGATTCAAATATACTTCCAATATCTCTTGGCAAAAATAAGGGGCCCTCTTATTAGATCTTTTTAAGCATTGCATCATCCTTAGTCTACTCACCAAAGCCGTTTTCTACCTCAGGATCATTTAGAGAAATCTTTTTTAAAATAGCAAAATTTTCTTTTCCTTTAAGTTTATTTATCAATATATTTATTACTATGTAGGCCTGGTTGGCCTTGAATTCACAAATCTTCCTACCTATGCCTTTCAATGTTCCAATTTAAAGGTGTACACCACTATGTAGTGAGGTATCCACCCTACCCATACCTGTGGCACTGACCACTCCCATTGGGGCATGGGGACAGGTGTGGCATGACCTGGGGGGACTAAGTCTGGGGTCCTGGACCTCAGCTTTCTCTCTTGCTTCTTGGTCAGAGACAGAGAGCATCTGGAGGCATCCTTGGGACGGGAACCTCCTTGAATAAAACATCCATCAGCCTATATCGTTCCCACAGATTCTTATTTATCCACATTATACCACTATACCCCAGATTATTTTTTTAAAGCTTAATGCTATGATTTTTGTTATCTGTTGTACACACCTTTGTTTTATACTTCCTACAATCCAATATATTATACGGTTCCCTATATAGTAAGGTTACTTTGGTGGTTTCTTCAGATTTGTACATACATCTGAATTTTAAGTTGTTTAGAAATCTGTAATTCTGTTACATCCTTAGTTGAGTAACAAAATCATACTTGTATTTCTGTAGAAAGGTCTGAAATCTGTGCCCTAAAATATGAGCTTTGATTCTAATATTTCAATATGAAAACAATAAAGTTAGAGCTTTCTCAGCCTGCCCTAATTCTCTATCCTTACTTCTGGGTTAGTAACTATTTTCAAGAAAGTTCAGACAGTTTAAGCTGTGCAGTCACGTGATCTCAGTTGCAGCTCCTCAAGCAAAGCTGTTGGTACAAAACCAGTGGAGATAGTAATCCACAGGTTGTGTTCCAGTAAAACCTTATTTACAAGCATAAGCAGCTAGTGGGATTTCTACTAGCAAGCAGCTAGCCTTGCTTTCTACTAATCATAAATGTTTGCTTCTCCGAGATTTGCCACCTTAGCTGTTAATCCAGTTAAATAACACATGAAAAAATATATAAATTTGGCTCTCTTAACAAGCAAAATCTGTTAATATCATGCTAAATTCTCACTGCTTAATACATCAAATCTTGTATATATTCATTATAAAGAAAAGAGGTCATACAGAAGGAATTTATAAGAAAAAATTTAGAAACTCCTTACTACATATTATCTATTTAAAAGGCAACTCATTGATTATTCAGTCAATAAACAAACGAGAAGCAGCTGCTTGGTAGTGGTGCAAGCCTTTGACCCCAGTACTCAGGAAACAGAGTTCAAGTTCAACACCTGCCTGTTGTATAAGAATGAATTCTAGGACAGGCTCCAAAGCTACAGAGAAACCCTGTCTCAAAATACAAAGACCAAGAGAGATAGAGATAGAGAGATAGACAGTCAGAGAGAGAGACAGACAGTCAGAGAGAGACAGACAGTCAGAGAGAGAGGCAGAGAGAGGGGTGGTAGTAATCATTTCTGTTATTAAAGTTCTCAGTGAGATAATACCTACTACTTTAATCACTTGAAAATCCTGCGAAGTTACAAGCTACAAAAGACGTTAAGCTGTCATCTACAGCCACCTTGTTAACATGGTTCCTAAGTGTTTTTGTATATTATTGTTTCATCTATAAGAATTCTAAGATAGGTGGTGGTTCACACCTTTAATCCCAGCACTTGGGAGCCAGGGGCAGATGGATTTCTGTGAATTCAAGACCAGCCTAATCTACAAAATGAGTTCCAGGAAAGCCAGAGTTGTTATATAGAGAAATCTTGTCTCAATAAAACAAACCAACAAAAAAGAATTCTAGATGTGAGGTTGCTAAAATTCCTAGCAATAGTGGAGAGGGTGCCTGAATGGGTCTTCCCCTTTAATCAGATTAGTGACTACCCTAACTGACATCATAGAAGCTTCATCCAGTAACTGATGGAAGCAAATGCAGTGACCCACAGCCAAGCACTGTGCTGAGTTCCTGGAGTTCAGTTGAAGAGAAGGAGAGGGATCTTAAGAACAAGGGAGGTCAGGAGCATGATGGGGAAAACCAGAGCTAGTGGGAGCTCACTGACTCTGGAGACTGACAGCTGGGGAACCTGCATGGGACCCTCTGAATGTGGGTGACAGTTATGTGGTTTGATCTGTTGGGGGGAGGCTCGCAGGGGGACCAGGACCTATCCCTCCCTATGCAGACTTTGTTGACTCCCCAAGGAAGGCCTTGCCCCCTCTGAGAAGTATATGGGGGTGGTGGGAAGGGAAGAGGTGGAAAGGGCAGGAAAATGGGAAGGAGGGGAACTAGGCTTGCTATGTAAAATGGAAAAAAAAAAAAAAGCTTTTAAATAAAAAAAAAAAAAGAAAAAAATTTCTAGGAAGCACAGTGTAGTGGGATATTCACTTTGTCTCCTTCTGTGGCACTGACCACGCCCATTGGGGGTGGAGCCATGGGCGGAAGTGACCTGTGGAAGGAGGTGGGGGGGGCAGGAAAGGCTTCTCTTTCTGGCGTGACTTGGACAGGAGAGGATCGGGTTGAATTTCCTGGTGTTCATCTGTCTAGGTTGTAAGTTATTTCTCCCTGAATAAACATCTATTCGGCCTATTTGTTTATCCTGATCCTTATTTACCGCAATACACAGGCTTCTCTATTAAAACACTTTCATATAAAAGTTTCTCCAACATTATCTTTAATCTTAGAGATGAAGATGTATTCGGTCTTAATAAAAATTCAAGAATTTATAAAAATATTCTCCTACAAAATGGAAATTACTCTTTAATCCCACCTTCTTTAATAGGAATATGTGCTTCACATCTGAGAATTACATTTCTAACTGAATAGCTAAATGGCATTTAGTGACAAGAACCTTACCCCAGGAAAACTTTCACTCGAACCTCCTTTTTGGTCCTTGAGATTGTCTTCAGTGTGGTAATTTCAGCATCATACCAAAATCCTCTTTTGCTTGGATTTTCTACATTGTAATTAACCATTACCACATCCCCAACATTCAGTTCATTCCATTTTAAAGTGGTTCTTGCTCGTGGCCGGAGATCCTTAACATTCATTTCTAGTATACCACTTTCTGGATATCTGAAGGAACAAGAAAAGACAGCTCAGAATTATTTTCACAGGAGGCTGAAATTGTATACAATATACAGAAAGAGATAATTTGCAGAGTTGAGAGGAAAAGTAAAATTTCCAGTGTGGGTGGTGGCACATTTTGGTAGCATATGCTAAGGACATGGAAGCAGGGAAATGAATCTGACTATACCTTAAAATGAATGCACATCTATAAAGTAAACAGGCAGCACCATCTCTTCTTACTGGGTACATTTCTCATATGTACTGTGACATTCACAGGCTGGTATCTATAAGTGTGAAAATAAATGATCTCTTCCCATCTAAGCCTTGGACAGGTACCTTTGTTCATGGCTTCAGTGTTAGGCAACTACACATCCCATGTTCTGTATCCATCATCATACTAAGTTAGGGTTCCTTTCCAGACTCATTTTTCTTTTTTGTGTGCATGCATTTGAGTTTTGACAACTCAAACTGTGCATGCTGGAAGCCAAACTCAAGTTCTTTGGAAAGGCTAAAAGCACTCAACTGCTGAGCCACATCTCCAAACCGTGGGTTTTTATGTAATGAACAGACTCTGCCACTTATTACTGTTATAATATTCTAAATGAGATAGTGTATTTTTCTTGATACTTAAGTGATAAGAAGTAATGATTTTAATTATCACAGAAAATTCCTAAAAACTGAGGAAAATATTAATCACTAAGAGATAGAGTATTTAAAACACAAAGTCTTGTTTCATACTTATGTTTAAGAATGACATCAATGGGGGCTGGAGAAATACCTCATAAGTTAAGGGCATTGGAAGACCTGGGTTCTATTATCAACACCCACAGGGCAGCTCACAACCATCTGTAACTCCAGTCCTATGGGATCCCACACTCTCTTCTGGCAAACACACAGTGCAGGGACATACATGCAGACAACATCCATACACACTAAATAAAGTCAATAAGGGCTGGAGAGACGGTTCAGCACTAAATAAAGTCAATAAGGGCTGGAGAGACGGTTCAGCCACGAAGAGCACTTACTGCTGCAATAGAGCATTTGCTCTTACAGAGAACCAGCATTCAGTTCCCAGCACCCACATAGCTGTTCAAAACCGCAACTCCAGTCCCAAGGGATCCAACACCCTCTTCTGAGCTCATGAGCACCAATCACATACATGGTAGTACAGACATACATACGGGCAAAACGCCCATTCAATAAAAGTAAACCACAAAATTTTAATCATCACCATCATTTTATCAGACCTAGATGCTGGCTTCTCCCTGATCTTAGAGCCAGTTCATCAAGTGTCATCATTTGTTTATTCATGAACCTAGCTAGCATGGCCCAACAGCATCAATTTTCCCAGGAAAATATTTCTGTTAAAATTATTGTTCTTAAATGTAGTAATGCACCCTAGTAATGTTTAAGAGCAAAATAAATAAATAAACAACCCTCCATGAGTTTATATGTAGAGGAAGTAGAAGCATGGAGGGGGAGAGACACCTAGCATAATCCTTGACCTTAATCCCTTAAGATTTATTTTAAGTCCAGCATAGTAGTTCATGTCTTTAATCCCAGCACTTGGGAGGCAAAGAGATCTCTGTGAGTTTGAGGCCAGACTGGCTACATAGCAAGTTCTAGGACAGCCAGGACTACATAGGGAGACCATCTTTAAAGAATTATTTTTTTCTTTTAGGCCAAACTTGTTGACATCATTAAACCAAAGGCAGCAATCAAACAGTACACCTTGGCTTTCCATAAAATTAGGACCTGCTGCGCCTTTGTATATTAGTTACTGCAAAGAAATGAGTAGTACCTGCTTTCACACCCTAAAGTGTCCAGTCAATGGAGATGAGCCACACTGCTATGTGTCGTATACAAACTAGGACATTACCACCTCGCTAAAAAACTCTCTAAACTGCAAACTCTCTAAAAAAACACATTCTCGAGCTACACTTGAGGCCCAAGAAAGGAATTCTGGAAATGAGACTCAACGTTAAACTTTTATAAATCCTTTCAGTCAAGTTAACCACATGTTATAGGAATACAAAAATATTCATTATACCCTTGAGAATCAGCATTACTAAGGCAGAAATTGTTGGGTGGTGGTGGTACATGCCTTTTATTCAGAGGCAGGTGGATTTCTCAGAGTTCAAGGCCAGGCTGGTCTACAAAGTGAATTTCAGGACAGCTAGAGCTATTACATAGAGAAAACTTGTCTAGAAAACAAAGAGAGGGGGAGAAAGAGGGGAGGGAGGGAGAGAGGGGGGGAGGGAGAGAGGGGAGGGAAGGAGTGAGGGGAAGGAGGAAGGGAGGGAGAGGGAGAACAGAAATTAATGAAAGAAAACTGGCCCGGAGCCAAATAAGAATAGCATGTTCAGATACAAACTGATCTGTAGTTGGAAGCTGCTCCAGCAGCTGGTCATGGGTCTTTCAAGTCAAACAAGGGCTATGCAAGCCCATGACTCTTACAACATATCTGATTTGATTACAATGAGGACCAATACTGTACTCTATCTTCAATCACCCAGTTTAATCAAGTCTCTGCATTTCAGTTAATTGAACCAGGGAAAGTCCAGTACTGGTGAGTGGTCCCAGAGACATTCTGGTCCATTTATTCTCAGTGCCATAATTCCCTTTGGCAAAGCTTTGGAATAATTAGCTACTTTTCAGACAACAAATGATGCAAGTAAAGCCTTGTCCTGACACAATTCTGACTCAGGAAAAGAGAAGGTAGTTGATACAGAACCAGAGATAAGCATTTGGAACTTATTCATATCTTAATCCCATGAAGAAATCCAAACTCTCTTCAGAACAAAGCACTTTATAGCCTTAAACTTTCAACTCACATAACAAAATTCTTATTTCTTTACTATCCTTGGGTCTTCATTCAAAATATGTTCCATTTCTACCTTGCCTGGGTTTAGAATTCCAAATTGGGTTTCTTGCTACTGTGTACCTTTGGGAAAGCTATTCGAAATCGCTGTGACTATTCCTCATGTATAAAAACATAAACTTAGTGCCTTACCTGGTGGTTTTAAAAACTAAAGGTCCTTTGAGTGCTAAACACAGTACATACTAAACATAAGTTGCTTTAAAAAAAAAAAAAAAAAAAACCTAAAGGAACCTTCTTTGACAAGTGCCATTATATTCATAGTTCTCTTCTTCTACTTCAATGGTCAAACCTGAATGTATAAATAACCAACATTTTCCTCAATATATAAAACTAAGTTAGATTTGTTTGTTTTTTTAGAGATGGGGGTCTCACTGTAGTCCATCCATACTACTTGGAACTCACAATGGAATTATAGATATGAGCCACCAACCCAGCTAACTAGATGTTGTAATTCTTAAAATGTGAGTTCATTTTCTACCTCATTTTAAGGATAAAAAGTTTCTGTTTCATATGGGATTATTTTCACATTATTTTATTAATGTAAAAATTATACTTTGACACCTAACTTTATCATAAGTCTAAAACTTAAAAAACAACAGCGAAGAGCATGTTTCAACAGCAAAAACCACCCTCCATTTGTTCAAGTTTTTCAAAAAGTACATACTCTGAATGTAAACATTTTGAAAAAAATAGAGCTTGAACAAACTTTTTATCCTTATTTGGATGGTTTTTGTAAATCTGAGATAGGACCTTACTTTGTAGCTCAAACTGTTCAACAATTTGCAATCCTCTAGTCTTGGCCTCCAAGTACTGGGATTACAGTGTACCACCCCATTGGCCTCCTATTTTACATAGATAGGAATGAATTCTGAATACTGACAAATTAAATGCTATTGTGATCATCAGGCTTCATGTAGGATTTATGATTATACATTATGTCTCAGAGTTCTTGAGACCATCCATAGGCAAGTGTCACTCTTGGAGCTCTGAACAGCATGCCCACCAAGGACACTAGGATGCTACTCTGTACTTTTTAGATGCTTACTCTACCTATCCCTCCAATCTACTCTGCTCCTTCATACCTTCTACATAGCACATACCAGGAATTATTCTAGCTACATATTTTTATAACAATCCTATGACAGAAAATGCAGTCATTTTATCTTAATCCTGCAGATAAAGTGCAGAAGTAAAATAACTTATTTAGATGGTAACAAGCAGATACTTCAAGCTTATTTTGTTTTAGAACCCATACTCTTATTAAACAAAAGCTGATAAACTTCCTTGTTCTTGTAAGCACATTATACTATGTGACTTTTAAAGTCAGTGTTTTAAACACAGTGACTTCTTAGTATTCATAGCTAATTATGAAGTATAGCTTAACTTGATTTTTTGTTTTCCTGCTGGTAACTTTTCTTCTTGGTTGCTGCTTAGTGTTGTAGATTCTGTCAGTTATAAAGCTCTTCTGTAATTTTTTAGATTTTCTACTAATTATTCATTTGGGATTTTCAAAATTCCTTTCCCAGAATGTTCTTTCTTTTCCAACATGAATGGCCTATGCCAATTCCAATATTTCATGGTGGTATCTCCTTCCATTTTCTATTGTATTAATGGTTCTTATATACTCTACACCTCTTTCTTGGATTAAACACAGCACAGCAGAAATGGCTAACCTGCCCCCTAACACAAATTAACCAAGTCAATCAACCCAGGCCCCATTCACATGCCTACTTCCAAAGTACTCTGGAAACTTAATGTCGGAGCCTTTCTAATGCTCTCCAACGCTAATTCATTTCTGGTCCATTGATTTCAGTTTTTTCTGGAATATTGCCAGGTCCCAAAATTCATCCTAATTAGTCACCACCTGGGAATACCAGGAAAGAGCACAAACATTGTGAAAGATCTTAGAAATACTATAGTTGGCTGCTATCAGCTAACTCAGTTCTTGAAGCTCATCTGAGTTCTGGAGATACAAGGAGGGTGTCCACCAAGGTCACTTATAAAGCATTCAAACAAATGGTTCTTAGCATTCAAAATTTTGTGCTTTCTCTTTTCCTTCCCTTCACTAGGGGTCATTTACTTATTCTCTTACTGTCTTCTTGGAATTTACAGAAAAGGTAAATAAACCAACCAACCCATGCATCTTACTCTGGATGTTGAATTGGAAATATGTGTTTGTCATGTCATGCTGTAGTCTGGGCTTTCCTGGAATTCATTATGTAACCCAGCCAGACTACAAATTAATGCTCCTTCTGCCCACAGACTCCCAGGTACAATAATACTCATAATTTTTAACATATCTTCTTCTTACCACACACCCTTGGCAATCTACTCTTAAGCTCTTATACGTCAAGATCACAGAAATACACATTCTCTCTAGCTTGTACTCCAATTATAGTTTATCACAGCTCTAACAGAGCAAAATGCCAAGTTTTCACTAAGAAGCAAGCAGGTAACCTGTTGGCAGTTTACGGCACTTGGGATATACCACACTGAAGAATATTTGGGTACATTCAGCTCTTTAAGTATTAAAAAAAGAAAGGAAAAAGAAAACACCTGCTTTAATTAAACTACTTTAAAATTTTTTCATTTCTTGTGTATGTTTTGCCACCATATATGCACATGGACCATGTTCAGGTTAAAAAAAAAAAACAAACAGATGCATGCATCTCTCTCTGGGTGTTTAACCTGAAGTATTTATTTGTCATCCAGACTTCCCTAGTCTCCAGAGGCCGAAAGAAGGCAACCAGGGCTGACATTGGAGTTATGTATGGTTCTGAGTCATCTTATGAGTGCTGGGAATTGAACATTGGTCCTATGCAACAGCACTAACTGTTCTTAACCAGAGCTATTTCTCCAGCTCCAATGTTTCTTAGTCAAGTATTATACACAGTAACCACTATACTTGAAATAGATTTTAATTATGCTATTCCCCTTATTCCTAAGAATCCTTGGTCTAAGTAGTTAGGTGGCAAATTCACTGGTCTGTATGCATCACTGTAACAGCCAAGGTTTCAAAATCTCATAAAGAGGGTTATTCATTTATTTTTTTTAATTATTTTTAGTTTGTGTTCTGGTCATAGTTCAAGATCAGGTGGGTTCCATTGAATTCTCTCTGGTGAAGAACTAACAGCAGATTTGTCACAGTGGTGTAGCACAATGATGACAGCATGTGTGAGAGGAAGTGAGCCCATTTTGAAATATGAAGTCAAAAGACTAGGTCACATAAACATTTCAAGGGCATCCCTCCAATTGAGCTAAAAAGTAGGTTCCAACCTATAAAAGCTTGGTCAAAACAGTTCTCATTCTGTCAACAATCAATATGCTTCAACCGTACAAATCCCTGGGTAACAGACATAAGCTATATCCAAACTATATCTGTGGGGAAAAAAACAGTCTATGCAGTGTTAAGAACAATTTACTTACTTAAACTTTTGTCTTCAGTGTTCTTAAAATATCAATATCTATAAGTAGCTAAAATCTTAATTATACCAGAGCTTGATAAAGTCTATTTAAGTGTAGGCAATTGCTAACATAGCCTTTCCTTTTCCACAAGTGTTGAAGTTATTGCAGATTGGTCCAGGCAGCTATTTCTTCCAGCATTTACACTGAGAAAAACTAATGGTGTAAAATACACCAAATATTCTAGGGAAAATGGAAGCTTAATCAACTTCTAAACAGCTTAAAGTATTCATAAGGAACTGGAGCAATGCATCAAGGGCAACATTCCCTTCTACTGTACCAAGAGAGCAATCTTTACTCTTATGGGAAGAAGAACCTAAGATCCTTTCCCGTTTCTCAGAACCTGGAAGTCAAGGAATTATTCCACAGGTCCAAGTAGGTACATCTTGGATTTTATAGCACTTTCATGAGATTCAGATTCCCAATAACATTAAATAAACCAAAAGCTTAAGTTTTCCCAATAAAATTGCATTGAGTTATCCTTTGAGTTATCCTTTGAGCACTTTCATGAGATTCAGATTCCCAATAACATTAAATAAACCAAAAGCTTAAGTTTTCCCAATAAAATTGCATTGAGTTATCCTTGAGTTATCCTTTGAGTTATCCTTCAGAGTATGTATTTTTAATTATCATTAACTAAATGACATCCTTATTAACTAAAAACAACTCATTTTTGCTAACACCTATTGATGAGTAGAGTCTACAGAATTCCATTTCAGGGGAATGGAAATAAGTTTGCATTTAATACTGAAATTTCATTTTAATAAGTGTCTTTTAAGCTAAAAATTCCAAGACTCAAAACTATTAAACAAGGCAGTTACCAATGAAACCCTATTTCTTCAAAAACTGCTTCCTGGAAGAAATGTTGAAATAAGGACACCATTCATCTGCAGGCATGTTCTAATTTAGAAAATCTTTAATGTCAAACTGCATTCAAAAGAAAACATTTCATATTCTAACAGAAAATATGATGATATCCCATATCTTAAATTTAGAGCGTATAGACAACAGGTTATTTAGAACTACTTGTATTGGGATTTTACAAATTATATGGAAATACATCTCATTTTCAAACACATTAGCAATGATGAATTACTATTTTTATAAAGATAGGAACACAATTTAGTTAAATATATTTAAGCCAAAAATACAATAAATACTTACCAAAATAACCTGAATTTATTCAATAGTTTAAAAAGGCAGAGCATTCCACTGTTATTTTTTCAAAGTTAAAAAAAAGACTTCAACTAGATGTTTACAGAAGAAAATTAAATAAAAATGTTTACTTTTTTAAAAAAAAATATTATTCTATGTAATACACACAGTATTAAACTGCCCTGAGATGTTCTCATGGTACTCACTCCATAGACCAGGCTGGCCTTGAACTCAGAAATCCACCTGTACCCAGGGCCTTGTGCTCACTACCCCTGAGCTACATTACCCCAACCCCTGAGTTCTCATTACTGCCATAAATAAGTGCATCCCTTGTTCCTCACCAGAGAAGAGTATTTTGGCATATGATGGTTAATACAGACTCAACAGATGTTTAATTGGTAGAGAGTAAGACTGTCTTAGTGCCCAGCTCTAAATGGGATGGACCTATCACAATCTTCACCCCAAGGCACAAGAGTTGTAATAGAAGAAAGGATGGAAAGATGATAGTAAGAGCTACAAGTAAGGGATGTTTCTAGAACCACATAAACCAGTGTGGTAGTACACATTTCTTATCCCAATATTCACACTCAAGAGTACAGTTAGATGTTCAAAATAATTCTTGACTTGTTTAAAGTAAACAGGATATATGAGACCATGCCCTAAAACAACAAAAAGTTTTCAGACAGGCTTCATCTTTCCCCAATAATTAGGATTTCATATTGTGGGGAAAGTGATATAAATGCCCTCAGAGGTAAATTGTGTATGCTCACTAAGAGTGTTTTAAAAAAAAAGACCTTAAGGATTCAGCAAAATCTAAATCTCCAGATAATAAATATCCCTCCAAATACCATGTTGGTAAGAGTTCTAATAAACAAGAGGTTAATAGTCAAGTCCGGGGAGCTATAAACAACTACTTTTGTACCAGGCACTTTGTTAACTGCACATACCTTATTTTTAGCTGCAGCAAGATGTCAATCACAGCTAATAGCCTAATCTAGGCTGTAATACTGACAAGCTACACATTTCTTCCTAAGATGTCTTCAGCAATTTAGCCTATGTTCATCAACGAATCTTCAGAAGAGACATTAACATCAGAAAAACACATTAAAATGTTAGTATAATCCTCTCTCTCTCTCTCTCTCTCTCTCTCTCTCTCTCTCTCTCTCTCTCTCTCAGGCCCTCTCCACATAAACCTGGCTGTCCTGGAGCTCACTATATAGACCAAGCTGGACCTGAACTCAGAGATCCGCATGCCTCTGCCTCTGCCTCCTGAGTGCTGGGATTAAAGGTTTATGCCAGCACCTGACTTGTATTTATAATTCTGAGAAAGAAAATATCAATGATTTCAATTTTTCTTGATTTGTTTTAAAAGTCTTTCTACCTAAAAAAATCTTAACTATGAAGCATTTATAATTTTTCATATAGATTAAAAATTGTTAGCTCTGACCAGAGTAGAAAAGAACTGAAAATGCAAGGGAATACCAATTTAACCTTGATCTGATTCAAGTAATTTTGTTCCAATGAGTTTCCTTCTGTAGAGAATTCATTTGGTCTGATAATATATAAGATCTAACTTTTATTATAAAGATAGCTTTTCAAAGGACTGGGGGGTTTACATCAGTAGTAGAGTATTTGCTTAGTTTACTTTTGCCCCCAATTCAATCTCCAACCTCCAATATGGGGAGTGAGGAGTTGTTCAATCCTAGAACTCTGGAAACTGTCTAAAGGATCCAGAAATTTGAGGACTCTGCCTCCAAAGAAATGGTTAATTACAACATTAACTTTAGAGTAAGAGTAATTCAACTTTAAAGTGGCGATCAAACGCTTATATCTAAGAATCCCTTTGTTGAGTTCCCCTCAGTGTTAAAGCAGTTTATGTAAGCTCCTGCACTTGTCCTATCCAATGTAGCGCTCATAAGTCTTTGCTCTCTCTTCTCTCCCTTCCTCTTATTTTCTGCTCCCAGTGTCTCTATTTCCTTTTCCTCTCACTCCCCTTTCTAAATGAACTTCTCACCCCCCCCCAAAAAAGCTTAATGTAGTAAGTTGTAAGTAAAATCACAGTTCACTGCACTTGAGAGGAAGAGGCAATCAGATCTCTTTTAAGTTCAAGGTCAGCCACCCTACAAATAGAGTTCAAGGACTGCCAGAACTATTACACAGACAAACTGTCTTGAAAACCACACACACACACACACACACACACACACACACACACACACACACACACACACAGGATGATTGGTAGCCTATCTGAAATATGAAGAGTTCTGAAAATAAAAATTATAGTGAAGACTAACAACACTTAGTGTAACTACTAACTTTACAAATTCTCTTTCAATCTATATTCTCTGTGCATCCCAGTCTACAGCTGAAGAACAACCATTTTGTTTATTCAGTGGCCATATCTCAAGTTAAACCATTCTTTATTTTCAGAGATGTGAAGTTTGGGTGTTCCTGTAGTGTTGTACAGAACCTCTTTCTAGATGAAGCTTTCGCAATAAAAGTTTATCATGACTCAAGTTCTTCAAGTTGAAGATTTAGTTCTCAATTGTTCTTCATGACAGTTTTACATTCTTACATTTTAAATTTTACTCTGAATATGTGCCTGATTGAATAGGTGCTGTTTTAAACACAGGATCTGGAACACAATATTCCACACAGGGAACAACCAGTCCAGTATAACTGTAACACCCCCTATTTGACAGTCACATTCTCCTGCCTCACACAGCTTCTATAGTGGCATTAGCCTGATCTACTTTGGTAGCTGAAACAAGATGACTGTTTGATACCAAGAGTTTGAGGCTAACCTGAACAACAAAAAAGAGCCCGTCTATTTTGTTTCTTTGGCTACATTCTGGTTTATTTTAAAACTAGTGTCTTACCTAGGCCTGGTGGTGCACACCTTTCAACCCCACACTCGGGAGGCAGAGACAAGATCTCTGAATTCAATGTCAGCCTCATCTACATAATGAGTTCCAGGATAGCCAGGGCTACACAGGGAAGCCTTGTCTTAAAATAAACAACAACAACAACAACAAACCCAAACAAACAAAAACCTGGATTCTTGATTTGTGGCTCTGAGGCCTTAAATCCATGATACTCCTGCATCTGCTTTCCACGTGCTGATGTTCCTCATGAATAACTGATTAAACATAAAAAAATTTTTTTAAAAAAGCTTAAAATCTGTTTATGTGGGGCGGCGGGATGAGAGGTGGGGAGAAAGAACTGTGGTTGGAGTTAGAATAAAATTTGAAAACATAAATTTAAAACTCTGTTATTTGTACTACTAGAGCAATACTTTTAAATGCATTTCCCATCCAGAGATGAACTTGTCTGATGATGTATTAAAATCAACGAGTAGCTCATTCTATTTTAGAATTCATTGTTCTAATGGCCACAAAAGCTTAACAAAATTTACTGCCAGCTCCATGTTATGTCATAATGATCATCTTACATGCTTTTACCAGCCTTTTGTTACCAAGGACTTTGTCACAGGAGCTCAACTGTTTCATACATAATATGCCATATTTTAAACAGTTGTTTTCTCTTTGTAAAAGGTGTGATGACATTTATTTTCCACTAAGTTTCTGATATTTGTTTCTCAAAAGTCCAGCTATATAATTATCTTTAAGTTGCCAGATGAAGCATTTCATTCTACCATTTAGGATTTATTGTAGACTTTCTGTGCATGTTCATTTAGACTCACTTCTAGCATTAATTCTAATCAAGAAAAATTTCAACCTAAAAAAACTTAAGCTAAATAAAGGTTTTTGTGTTTTATGTTCTAAAACCAAACTAAATCACACATCCTATACTATTTTGGGGTGGTGGTATTTCTAAACCATTTTCCAGGGCCTCTAAAATTATAAAATTGAATAAACACTGGTTTACTTTGTATTTAATTGTTTGAGGTCCTATTCCTGTGCCTGCCAAATAATAACATGTGTTAGACAGATTAAAGTCTCAGGTAGCAGTTTTCCAAGCTATTTTTTCAGTTTATCAAAATATAAAACTCCAGGCCAGAGAGACAACTCAGTGATTAAGACTACTGGCTATTTACTCCTCCAGAGGTCTCGGGGTCAATTCTCATCACTTACAATGCAGCTCACAACTAGTTGTCTATTGTTACTGATTTCTTTTATGTTTATTTAACTTAAAACTAAAGAACAGAATATAAGATAAAAACCTGAGGTGGGTTACAAGCTACTACAGAAAAGCTCTACCTCTTGCTGTCCTAATGTCCATCCCTAACAAAAACCCAGCCTTTTGGACCAAATGCTCCTTTCAATTGGCTAGCAGACCTAGCCTGCTATTTCCTGTAATATTTCCCCCATTTTGTCTAATTAAGAAGGATAGGTTCTAACTCTAACACAATAAAGCTACATTCAATAAGAACTATCAAGTATTGTCTAAATAGAAAGGAAATAACCTTAACAAGAAACTACAATCAAGAACAATTATCAAGTAAGAAATGGATTCTCAACCTAGTCTATAGGATTAGCAAATTTACAAATTATTCCATTAGCTGTACTTTCCTAAAGAGTCCAAAGTATGCTTTTAGCCAAGATTTGTGAGAACTGTAACTGCTTAGTCTTCAACCCCACCAAAGACCTAAGAAGGAAATAATATTATCTGAGTAAGTAGGAAGTGCAAGCAAGCAACTTCCAAAAATATGTGAGAAATTACAGAAACTGCTGGCTGCCTAGACAGTCACCTAAGGTTCCTCTGCAACAATGGAGCATCCATCTTTGGCCTACAGGCCTATAATACCTGACAGACTTTTTTTTTTTTTTTTTGAGAAGCAGAAAATTTTGAGGGACTATCCTGCATTTTGGCAGTCACCTTTCTTTGAGTCTTGCTTGTTCAGTTTGGATAACATACTGTCAGCAGTTAAGGCAAGGGCAGTTTCTTGCCCTAATGACTAGCTTTTGCCACAAAGAAAAACAAACTCCATATAGAGTTTCTTCGATGCACATCATCCTCTTTAAAAGTAGACAGGTGTGGCCAAGAACAGATGTGTCTCATGTCGAGAAAGTCTAAGCTATTCAAACATTTTACATGGCACATTCTGTAGGTCTTTGAAGTGTTTGAAGATTACCTACCTGAAATATATGTCTGTACAACTAGAAACCTAACTAACATGACTATAATTTTGATAGTTATGCGTGACTATTAACCTGTATTTCCTTATTACCCTAAACAGCTTTAAGGGCTAAAACTTCAAATTGCATAATTAAACAAGCTGTATAGATACAAGCTATATAGATAATACCTTAAGCAAAAATGGAAACAGATGTACAGTATGAGGATGATAACCTCAAATTTGTAACACTATACAAATAGCTTAAATAGAAGTAGAAATCATACAGTGTAATAAAATAACCTAAATTTATACCAATGTACAAAAGTTCATACTAGTGAACTAGGGCCCCATCATCTTTTTGGAGGTTTCAGAGGTCAGTGATAGAAATCTTATTGTTCATTGTAGAAAACTTAAACATATTAATTTCATACACTGTAAATCTCAGGATCATGATCTATTAAATACTTTGGGGATATCCAGGTTTAATTCCCAAGTATATTTAAATTCAAGACTGAAATCACATACAGGAAGCTACATGAAGCCTAAGTTAGTACTTAATAATATTAATATCAAAACAGAAAGCTTATATTTTGAGATTGTACTTATAATTTAGGTAAAGTTTTAAAGAGTCAATAAATTCAAGAGGTATGAGATTAGTGACAATAGTCCCTAGATTTTGGTTTTCTTCTGTCCCAGACCAGATGACTCTTCTAATATGAAATACAGACTTTGAATTTTCTTTTAACAGACATATTTGGGTCTAAAGAAGGAGAGAGCCACACTCCAACTCCAAAGCCAGTTATAGTGATTGAGTCAGGACTACATAAAAACTACCTGTCTAACATGTCTGTACAGACAAAAAAAAAAAAACAAAAACATCCATTTGACAGGTTTGAGAAAGTTTACCCTGTAAAAAGCATTCTATACCATTAGGCCAGATTACTCTTTTTCTTGGTAATTTTTATTTTTCATATGGTTCTCCCTTTTGATATCTCATTTGTCCAAAGGTCTTTAGATTCCTCAGTTGGATGTTTTTTTTTTTTTTTTTATTTTCCTGGAAAGATAAAAACAAAAATCTTCCCAACCCAAATTTGGTGGGTTTTCCCATTCATCAGGTTGAACCACCTCATCAGTTGGTGAACTGAGAGGTCTCTCCTGTTGGAATCAAATCTTTATCAATTCTGATGATAACCACAGCTTTTCTTTTCATGTACAAACAAAAGCAAACCTCTTCTCCAATGTAATACATCTTTAAAATATTCTGTCTGATTTAGTTCAGTGGCTTTTTTTTTTAATTATTCAATGTCCCTCTGCAGATGCTGTTCCCTTTTCATTAACATTGAAAAAACTTTAGTAAGTAAAGCATTGTACAATCTATCTCTAGTGGTCATTATTACACCTTTTTGTTTATTAAGCATTTTTAAAAAGTGCAACTAGATCTTTCTATAACTGCTTGTCCTGTAAAATTATGTGGTATACCTGTAATATGTTTTATGCTGTAACATGCAAAAAGCTTTCATTTTACTACAGACACATGCTGGAGCATTATCAGTCTTAATTTGTACAAGTATCCCCAAGATGGCCATAACTTCTAATAGATGTGTAATTACAGAATCAGTCTTTTTAGAACTCATAGTTAACCCATTGATATTCTGAATATGTAACTGTGTTATGGTTTACAAATTTTAATTTTCTAAACTACAAAATGAAACCCATCCACTTCCCAAATTCCATTTCTTTGAGAACCCTTTGGGTTATTCCTACAAGCAGTAGAGTTATACAGACAACAAGCAGCCTCATAATTTCCTTGGCCTGTTGCCAAGAATAGAAGACTGCTTTTTTCAAACCCTTGCTATTAAACATGCTGTTTCTTATGGAATTATGAGACTTACAGCACATTTCCTACTATATTTCCTACAGCTGATCAATTTCATCATTACCTTATGCAAAGTGGCGTGGCAGACCCGGATGAGATTTGATATATATGGGATGATTCCTATTCCTGTGAAATTAACTCTGAATCATCAGAAATATAAGTTCAGTGGTTTCAATATGTAAAATAACATTTTTTGTTTTGTTTTGTGTTTGTTTTTTGAGACAGGGTTTCTCTGTGGCTTTGGAGGCTGTCCTGGAACTAACTCTTGTAGACCAGGCTGGTCTTGAACTCACAGAGATCCACCTGCCACCACCACCTGGCATATAATAACTCAGCATGTTCAGAATCAGTTGCTATACCGAGAGGTTCTGAAAGAATCTAAAACCATGAGAACAGCATTAATACTGACTTTTGAACGGAATCATAAGGGCTTTGAGCCACTTTAATTTCCTATTCATAACCTGCCTTTGCCGATTTATTTGCATCAACATAGAGTGTACCGGCTCCAGATATTAGTGTTCCCTATACAATGAGAGGAAGGACCCAATTGGTTCTTTTTATAAATCGAGGACTCTTGCATTTGGGATATTTGTTGTTAATCTTTCCCTCAAACTACTGTAAGTTCTTTACCAGTGTTCATTTTCTACCCATAAAAAGTAAATTTCAGCATTAAAAAAAAGATACTACAATTTCTGTTGGTCCCATCCTGTTAGGTAACAAAGACTAATTTCCCTTTTAAAATCTATTCAGAAACCTTTTCTACACAGGTCTTTAATTTTTGATTTGTTTGTGAGGCAAAAATATCCATTCCAGAATGTTATCTTTTTTCTGGATAAGAATTCCAGAGAATGTGTAGACGATAGAATAACCAGGACACAATCAAACTCTGGATCCAAGAGACCCACATGTGCATCCTGTAATTTTCTCTCTGCCAGAGCCAATTCTCTCTCAACTTCCGCCGGTAATTTTCTTAGACTATTTAAGTCCCTGTCACCTTGTAAAGTTTGAAACAAATAAGTTAGTTCTCTGAGTTGTTAATCCAATTGTGGACCAAAGCCAGTTAGTATTTTGGAAGTCATTAAGAGTCCAAAATCGATCTCTTCTGATTTGTACTTTTTGTGGTTGATTTTTTTTTTTTTTTTGTAAACTTATTTTATATCCTGGGTAAATAAATAATAGCACCTCCTCTTTGCATTTTTTTCAGGAGTAATCTTTTTAATATAATAATTTATTTAAATTAGAAACAAGCTTGTTTTACATATTAATCCCAGTTCCCCCACCTCCTCTGTTCCCCCCAGCAACTCCCATCCCATCCCCTTTTTGCTCTCTAGGAGGAGGGTGAGGCCTTCCACAGGGAGTCTTGAAAATCTGTTATATCATTTGGAGCACGGCCCAGGCCCTCCCCCGTGGGTCTAGGCTGAGAAAGAATGGGCTCTCAAAGTCCATTCATATACTAGGAATAAATACTGATCCACAACCAGAGGCCCCATAGACTGCCCAGTCCTGCCAACTAACTCTGTATTCAGGGAGTCAGGGTTGGTCCTATGCTAGTTTACCAGCTATCAATCTGGAGTCCATGAGCTCCCCCTTGCTCAGGTCAGCTGTTTCTGTGGGTTTCTCCGGCCTGGTCTTGACCCCTTTGCTCATCATTTCTCCCTCTCTACAACTGGATTCCAGGAGTTAGGCTCAGTGTTTAGCAGTGGGTCTCTGCTTCTGTTTTCTTCAGCTACTGGATGAAGGCTCTAGGATGGCATTTAAGGTAGTCATCAATCTTATTATAGGGGAAGGGCATTTAAGGTAGCCTTTCCACTATTGCTTAGATTGTTAGTTGGGGTCATCCGTGTAGATCTCTGGGCATTTCCCTAGTACTAGATTTCTCCTTAGACCTATAATGGCTCCCTCTATTATGTCATCTCTTTTCTTGCTCTCCTCTATTCTTTCCCTGACTTAATCTTCCTACTCTCTCATACTCACCTCTGCCCTTCTCTTTTCCCCCCACTCCATGCTCCCAATTTGCTTAGGAGACCTTGTCCCTTTCCCCTTCTCCAGGGGACCATGTATTTCTCTCAGGAGTAATTTGTAATCCCCAGTAATGCAATATTTTCTTTACTTCCTTAAACATTCCTTCTAAGATACCTATGTTTGAATCAGCTAGTAAGATTATCATCCATATAACAACAAATTATGGGTTAAGGAAACTGAATTATTTATAACTGTTGTAGAACATATTGGTGGCGGTGGGGGGGGGGCTGTTTGGCATCCCTTGTGGGAGAATTTCCCATGATAACTTTTAACAATCTGTAATTATAAGTAGGTATCATGAAGGCAAATTTTTCTCTATTCCATTCTTGTAGAGGTATAGTAAAGAAACAGTCTTTTACATCAATCACTACACTAGACTATCCTTTAGGCAATAGAGAAAGCAGGGTGTAGGAGAAACTTCGGCCAGCCTACCCAAGCAGCAAGCGCCCTGCCTCCAATGCCCAGGCCATCCTGAGTGTATGGCAGACACTTTCTTCCTGAGCCAAGGCTGCCAAGTCTGGCTAAACGCCCAGGAGAGACACCTGACCCAGAGACCAATGAGGAAAGGACAACGTAGCAGAGTCAGCCAACTGAGCCAATGGGATCTTGGGAGGGGAGTATGAAGGCAGCTCTAGCTTCCTTGAGTCTGCAGCACAATCTGATACTCACTGACTCCCAGTGCCTGAGTTGTTGCTGCTGAGTCTTCTCACCCCCTCCCACAAGGGGTGTCTGAACAGGGTATCCCTCAACAGCACAGGAATTCCAGGTTGTAGAAAGCCCATCAGTTGAATAACTTTATGGCTCTCAAATCTGTTAACATTGTCGATTTTCCAGCATCTTTTTGATGACAAATACAGGAGAATTTCAAGGACTGTGGACTCTTCAGTGTTGTTGAGCATTTAGCTGCTCCTACACCAGCTATTCTAAGGCCTGTAATTTTTCTGATGTCAAAGGCTGTTGTTCCACCCAGAAAGATTTAACAGTTAACCATTTTAAAGGAGTTGTTGGCACTTTTGAGAAGTCACCAGCTGTTGGATCTTGTTTATGCACAACTTTAAAACTTTTAATATTTCTCCTTGAAACATTCTCTACTTTATGGTTTGTTTCTGAAACTGGAAGAATGTTTTCTATGTCCTCCACTGCTGTTATAAATCACATCCCTGTAAGTTCATTGCTACATTGGTCATATACGGTTTTAATTTTTCTCTCTGTCCTCCAGGTCCTACGCAGCCAACTCATCTTGCACTTTATTTCACCTGAGATGATAAGTTTCAACCTCTAGAAGCTGAATGTTTACCCCATAGAGGTCAATCTGGATGCCAAGATTTTGTCACAATTATAGTTACATCTGCCCGTGTCTATTAGAACCTCAGTTTTAATGCCATTCATTTGTATTGATAACCGGTTTTTGAGTATTTATAGAAATTTTCCAAGGCATTTGTTTTATGGTTTCTCTTGGAAATTTTATTTTATCTTCTAAAGCTATTCTTTCATTTTTTTTTTTTCCAATAAGCATTAGGAAACTCCTCCATGGAGTTTCTCCCATGATGACACGGAATGACTGAACGAATTTTGACAAGGGGACCTGTGAAAGGACACCCCCCTCCTCCGGTGTTTCACGATGGCAAAGGTATACCTTGCCTGTACTTTTTTAAAGCAGCATTCATTGTTCAATGTTAGCCTTTGCTGCACCTTCTGCATACTCTGCAAGGCTGGGGCCTTCTGTTTCTTCTATTTCTAGAAAACATTGTTTCTAGGAATGGCCTGCCTACAATCCCTTTTTAGATTACTTTGTTTACCACAATTAAAACATGATAGTTTAATTTTTCTTCAAGCATTTGGAAATTACCTCTCCTATCCAACTTTCATCATGGGTATGAGATTTATTATTGACTATAAATGTCAGATCTATTCCTCTATGGATGCTGATCTTACCTTTAAAGGCTACCTCACTGTTTGATGGTCCTAGCTTTATCGCTTTACCAAGTAGTCCACTGTAACTGAGGATCAGATTCCAATACCGCTGCAACTAAATCTTTCCAGTCTTGTAGAATAATTCTGTCCCAAGTGGTCATGAATTTAATACCTGCCTCACAAAAAGGTGAATGCATATCATATCAAACTATTACTTCCTTAATTAAATCTCTTCAAATGTAACATTTCTAAAAGATCCCAGTTAATTTCCTTGGAGAATAGCCTTGGGGATACCTATTATCTGGTGGTCATCCTTGAATGCTATCTGGATAAATTAAAGTTTGTTTTCCAATAACCTTGGGCTACTCCTCTCTAATTTCCACAGTGTACTACTAGTAGGTTGCTTCTCTTCTAAATTCTTCTGTGTGTCTGAATATTTTATTATGTTTTAGTTCATTTTTGTAAGGCTTGTAACTTATTAGCCAAAATGGTATTATATTCGGTAAGTATTTGTAGGGCTTGCATATTATAAGTAGTAACCTTTCCCTTTTTAAAAAAAGATTTATTTATTATGTATACAGTTTTCTGCCTGCATGTATATGATTGCAGAGAAGAAGAGGGCACCAGATCTCGTTATGGATGGTTAGGAGTCACCATGTGGTTGGTGGGAATTGAACTCAGAACCTCCAGTGCTCTTAACCTCTGTGCCATCTTTCCAGCCCCAGTAGTAACGTTTTCTAAGGCTTATATTTACTTGAATTGTGCATTTTTTAAGGTTTGCATAATCAGTCAGATTTTCACTCTCTTTATCAGTAAATATTTATCAGTCAAAACTGTATTATTCTCCTTAGAAATTATTTGCAAGGCTTGCAGATTATCAAAAGTAAGAGGATTAGATTGTGCAGATGTAGTGATGATGTTTGACCAGCAGGTGGAGCAAGTGCAGCATCAGGACAGCAATTGGAGGTTCAGGTAGGGGGAAGCTGCAATGACTCAACACTGGCTGTCCTCAGGCTGGTGCTACCCCTGGTGACAGCATTGGGGAGGTTTTGCCAAGCAGCCAGGCAGCAGGCAGAACTGGCCCCAGAGGTGTGGCTATGCTAAGTACTTTGACTTTCTGCCCACTGCCAGTGACTTGGTAACAACAGCTGCAAAGTTCCAAGTCTCAAGAAGGTCTCCAGTTAAGTGGAGCCCAAGGTGAGCTGAGCTGCCTGAATGTGCATCAGAGAACCCATTTATGCAGGAAAGCAGGCCAAAGGGGCTGGTGGAAGGACGCTCACCCTCCATTACAGACTGGCTCAGCAGTTTGGATGTCTTGCATATTTAGCAGTGGCAAACATTGGGCATCAGATGTTACTGTTCTTTTTGCTTATTTATTATAAAACTATAGAACAAAATATTTTAAGATAAAAACCTGAGGTGGGTCAGGTTTTTTTTCCCCTGGCTTGAAAAGGCCCATGTACCAGTACCCCCTCCCCAGATCACACCCATCCCCAATGAAAACTCCACCTCTTGGACCAAAATGCTCCCCTCAATAGAGTAGCAGTCCAGTGAAAGAATTCCTGTAACTCCATTTCCAGAGAATCCTATGCGTTCTTCCGCACTTTGTGGGCACCAGGCACACATGTGGTACACAGACACACATAAAGTTTTTAATTAAGAAAATACTCTTTTGAGAACTTAAACATTACTTGTTGGCAGTAGACAAGTCTACCACTATAGTAACTTGTCTCCATACCCTATGCTACAGCATTTATTTATCATCACCTCACTTTCTACACTAGCACCAACTCGCCAATACTGCCAGTCCTGGCCAAAGCTACTATCTTTATATGCATTCCCATTGTTGGTCTCCTACCATGGACTAAAATTAAAAGCAGTATGATGACTCATTTGAGATAATTAGTATGGGTAGGTTAGCCAAAACCATAAGTATCAGAAGAGCAAAGATTTTATCTACTTTTGCTTCCAAATATCTTGGAAATTGAGTTTCTGCCAAGTTGTTGCCTTCTTTTTAAAAATTCTATTACTATTCTTAGTATTGTTATCATCATCATCATTATATGTGTATGAGTATTTTTGGGCTACATGTATATCTGTGTACTTCATGCATTCCTGGTTCTCCATAGAGGCCAAAAGAGGTCCTTGGATGCCCTGAAACTATAGTTACAGTTTTTAACATTGAAGCTGGGTCCTCTGGAAGAGCAGTTAGTGCTTCTAACTTCTGGGCATCTTTCCAGCTGCCTCTACTAAGTTTTCTTTTAACCAACTTGTACTAGAAAAACTGCACTCATTCTAAGGTTTGAGTTCATAGCATATGGCAAGAATTTTCTGTGTGCTTAATAATATTTAGTGTATCCAAATAATAACTTTTGCTCCACATTTTTAATAAGAAAATCTGGTGCTAGAATCTGGGCTCTCTAAGCCAAGTTCCAACATAATATTTCAGAATATAACTTTATTTAGACAAGAAGACTGGAGCATGACTGTCAATGCTTATGAGATTTCTTATTTTATGGTTAAGAGTGGTGAAAAATGTCTAAACTATGTGCATAATCCTGTGAATGTATTAATAAAAAAAGCAACAAATTATTCCCTTCAAATGAGTAATCACTGTAAATTATCAAAAAAGCAGTTTCTGTATTTTTTCCTCATTCTGATATCTAATATATACTATAAAATGCTTCCTAAGATATTAAATATAACCAACAGACAAAGAGAAACCTGAAAGTCCTAAAATAAGCCAATAGCAGGATGATAAAAACAAGTCACTTAAAAGCCAGAGATGACTACCAGTTAAAGGGCCCTTACTTGTTAGATAACAATCACTAAGCAAGCAGAAACAAAAAGATTGAACATGACCTCTAAATAACTTCTTCAGAAAGACTATTCAAAATAATCTTGAAATGCAAAGCTTTGCTTCTATACACGAAAACATGAATGAAGTCCTCAATAATATGAGCACTTACTCATCATACTCGATATGATAAATAACGTCTTCATCAGCAGCAACAGAGTCTGAATTAGACGTAGAGGGTACATTGTCCAATTTATTTGTGTTCTCTTTGGAATTATGATTTACATTTCCATTAGTCCTTTTATAAGAATTGCCATTCTTCAGTGGAGTTTTGCCACGTGAATGTCCATCAGAAGCTCTAGTAACACTATGTATATGTGCTTCAAACCAAGCACCAAGGCCGGCATCTCTGGCATCCACCAATTCATTTACCTAAAAAAAGTTTAAAATTAGTTAATGAAGCTTAATTTCATCTATTGCTTCAAAAACTTCAATATAACTCATTATATGGGAGTTATTATTTTACAGTAAACAATATTTATCACTACTCATGTTTGAAATGATTACAAATTAGATCATAGCTATTCTTTTAAATTTTGTTGTATCATCTAATCTTGATATTTACTAATATAAAAGTTGAACCTCTTCCCAATTTCCTCCAGTGAAGATGTTTTAATTCTTTCCTACCCATGTCTACACTCTACTTTTGAAAACAGTGATTATGTATCTAGGAGTCATGTAAGAACACCACCATTACAGAACCAGCACTTTTAGATATTAAGGCATCAATTTGTTCTATTAATTTCTTCATAACCTGTAAAATAACTTACATGATCAGTTCAAAAAGAAGCTAAGTGAAAATAAAACTTGAAAAGGAAAGAATTATTCATAAATAAAAACAGGAAGAGTCTGCTAAAGTAACAAATACAAATTGGGGAAAGTTCTACCTTACTCACTGAGCAAATATGTCCATTTATTACTTCAAAGAACAAAGACAAAGTGTATAGAGAGATGTAAGACAGAAGATGTCCAGTAATGATCCAGATCTAACCAACAACTTATATGTAAATCAGAATTAAGAAACAGAGTTAGGTTAAAAGATTTCTTGTAGTACTTTCTGTTGGATTGGATTTGTAAAAAGGTAATAGCTTAAATTTGATTTTATCATGGAATATCTTGTTTTCTCCTTCTATGGTTACTAAAAGTTTTGCTGGAAGGAAGACTTGTTGGACACAGAAGTGTCAGGAGAACATGGCCCACAGACATCAACCAAGTAGGGCTTGCAAGGGCTGACAGAGACTGAAGCAACAATCACAGAGATTATGTGGGTCTGTGGTAGGTCCTCTGCACATATGTTGTGGCTGTTAGCTTGTGGTTTTGGGGGACTAGTAACAGAGGATGTGTGTGTGTGGGGGGGTGTCTGACTTTCATTTGCTCTTGGGACCCTTTTCCTCCTACTGGGTTGCCTTGCCCAGCCTTAATATGAGGGTGTGTCCCTAGTCTTTCTGTATCTTGTTATGCAGTATTTGGTGGATATCCCTAGGAGGCCTGCTCTTTTCTGAAGGAAACCAGAAGAATGGATCTGGATGAGAGGGGAGGTGGAGGGAGAAACTGGGGGAAGTGGAGGGAGGGGAAAAAGCAGTCAGGATGTTCTGAAAACAAATACACTATTCTAAAAAGGTGGGGACACTGGTAAAAGGCAGAGGTTTTATTTATTTATTTCAGGTAAAAGAGAAATCTCTTGAAACTTTCTTTTTTAAGTCTTTACAAAAAAAAAAATCTGAAATTGCCAACACATGATCATCTCATCAATCTAGCTTTCCCTTCAAGGCAAAAGAAACTGCTTAATATAATTCTAACAGATGGTGATGGCCAGTTTTTATTGTCAACTTGATAAACCTAAAATAACCTGGGAAACGAGAAACTTGAAGCAAGAAATGCTTCAATCAGATTGGCCTGTGGCAATGTCTGAGACATTATCTTGATTGATGAGTGATGGAGGGGGTCGTAGCCCACTGTGGGAGGCTCTATCCCTAGGTCAGCAGGCTTGAGATATAGAAGAAAGCTAGCAGAACAATTCATAGATCCAGACAAGTTAAAACAAAACAAAAACAAAACAAAAAAAAAAAAAAAAAAAAAAAAAAGAGGGCTGGGAGGGGGAGGGCACACAAATCTCAATGGGAAGGGGAAATAGAATAGATATTCAGGTGGACCGAGGGCAGGAACAGGAAGGACCAGGTTGGGGAGGGTAGAGAGAGAGAATACTGAGAGTGATAACTGGAACTGGGATGAATTTCGGGGTGAGATAGAAACCTGGTGCAATGGAAACTCCCAGGAACCTATGAGGATAACCCTAGCAAAGACTCTTAGTAATGGGGGATAAGGAGCATATCATACTCTGTAACCAGGCATGGCTTCCAGTGGAGGGACTGGGACACCAACCTAGCCACAAAACCTTTGACCTACAATTTGTCAGGCCTGCAAGATGTGCTGGAGTAAGAAGGGTGGAGAAGAAATTCTGAGAATGGCCAACCAATGATTACTCAAACTTGAGACCTATGCCACAAGAGGGAGCCCACCCCGATACTGCCTGTATGGCCAGGAACCAGAGGCTGGATAGCCCAGAGTCCTAGGATAAAACTAAACATAACTGGCATAAATAAATAAGCAAACAAATAACTAGGTGTCAATGAAATGATTCCTAATTACATTCTGCTATATACATAGATAAGTGGTAATTCCAATTGTCATCAGAGCAACTTCATCCACTAAGTGATGGGAACACATCCAGAGACCCACAGCCAAACACTAGGTGGAGTTTGGGGAATCCTGGGGAAGCGGAGGAGGAAGGATCATAGGAGCCAGAGGAGTCAAGGACACAGAAAACCTACAGAATCAACTAACCTGAGCTCACAGGGGGTACACAGAGACTCAATCAACAATCAGGAAACCTGCATTTTGATACAGCTTTCTCTTAATTATTAACTATTAACTATTAATTTGTGTATCTTCACATAGCCTTATCTTAACAGAGAATGCCTGGGCGACTAACCTTGCCAGTGACTATATGGTATTTCCCTCTGATTCTCCTCATCTGGTAGCCCTGCCTATATTTCCTGCCTGGGTACTGGTCAATCAGCATTTATTCATCAACCAATAAGAGAAACATACAGAAGGACATTCTCCATCACCTCTGCATATATGTTAAGGTTGTGTAGAGTGGTCTTGTGGTATTCCTAACACTGGGAGCAGGACTGTCTCTGACTCCTTTGTCTGCTTTTTGAACCCTTTTCTTCACACTGGTTTGCCTTGTCCAGCTTTAATGAGGAGAAAGAAGGTACTTAGTCTTATTGCAACTTGTATGCCGTGTTTGGTTTATATCTCTGAGAGGGAAAGGAGGAGGAGCCTGTCTGATGGAGAGAGGTGTTAAGTGCTATTTAAAGAAAATTTCAATTCAAGGCCACATAGCAAAGCAGCAGGTTTGCTCAAGAGACAGAACAAACTAAGAGGAATCATAGCCCAGTGCCTTTACTGTGTCTTCTTTGGGACAACACAGGGCAGCAGGACAAATGATCAAAAATTAGTGAGTGTGAATGGGCTTCAGTGAGTAACAATGGGCTTCAGGCTATTGGGGAGGTCTCTAGTTGTCTGACACCTTGCCACAGATGATCAAAACAGGATACTGTCTTAATGTGTGTGACAGATTAAAGAGGATGGTTGGGATATGGACTCAGAATTACCTACTGTATATGAAAGACATGCTTTCTTTTTTTTTTTTTTTATTTTACATATCAATCCCAGTCCCCTTTCCCTCCCTCCCTCTTTCCCTCTCTTCCATCCAACTACCCTCCTCTCCCTCCCACTCCACATGTAGGGCGATGCCTTCCAGGAGGGTCATCTAAATCTGTCAAGTCATTTGGAGTAGGGTCTAGGTCCTCCCTCCTGACTCTAGGTTAGAGGAGTATCCCTCCATGGGGAATGTGCTCCCAAGGTCTTTTTGTGCACCTGGTTCCACTGTCTGAGGTCCCTTGGACTGCCCAGGCCTTCTAGTTAAGACCCATGTTCAGGGGGTCTGAGTCAGTCCCATGCTGGATTCCCAGCTATCAGTCTGGGGGCTCATTAGGACATGCTTTCTAACAATGTGCCACTTATTTGTAGGAATTCACAAAACAAAAAGAAATTCTCTAGTTCTAGGAAAGACAGTCTCTTCCCTGCCAATAAGGTTACTTTACAGATGCCCAAATAGCAAAACAATGAACAGTATTTTATATAGTTAAAAACTACACAATATATATGAAAGAAATGAACAGTTATTTAGGACTAGAATTTGGGATGGAGTGGAAAAGTCACTCACATGAACCTGTGATGAAGAACTGAACTTAATTCTTATAAACACACACACACACACACACACACACACACACACACACACATCTATAAGCACAAAGTGTGGTAATACACACTTGTAATCCCACAAGGTTTAAACATACATGTCTATTTGTACCTTGAAAGACTGATTCAATCTTGTGTGGATCTGGGTGGCCTTGGACTCAGAGATCCTGTCTACCTCTTAACCCCAAATCCTAGCTAGGATTAAAGGTATGTACCACTACCTCCTAGCTTCTGGCTGCTGGGATTAAAGGTGTGTGCCTGGATTCTATGGCTTGTGGCTGACTCTGCTTTCTGAATCCTCAGTCAAGCTTTAATAAATCATAAATATCACTACATATGTGTTAAAAGGGTCACAAATAAACCTTTCTTTGAAAGATGGTGGTGTGTGCCTATAATACAAGTTCTCTCAATACTGGGGCACACAAAAAATACAAGGTAGCTTGGGCTCTTGTCTTAAAATGCAGAAAACAAGCAAGCATACACATGCTCTACCGTACTATTGAACTACAGAATTATCTAAAACAAACAAATGAGAAAAATTCTCTTCACTGTGTGCTCATGCTCTGAACTTCTAATTCTCTAGCTTCAGTACCTAGCCTGAGTACCTAGGGTTACAGATTTGAACTACCAGGCCTAACTCTTTGTTTTGCTTTCTTTTCATTTTTTCCTTCATCTTTGAGAGTAATGGTGGGGAACATAATCTCACTGTGTTGTCCAGGCTGCCTGAAACTTGTGATGTAAAATTCAGGCTGGCTTTGAATTTGCAATCCTGTCTTAGCCTCCCAAGTAGCTCAGACCATCACATATATTTCTAAGCACTTCCTTTGTTGTGTGGAAAGCACAGATCTGCAGGTAAATCAACATTCACATCTTTCAATGGTACAATTTTTAAAGAGTTTCTCTGTCCCATACTTTTGCAGTTTTAAAATATACCTATCAACGAATTTAAGAACACCCAATCCACTAGGCATGTAATTAATGTGCAGATTGAACAACTGTCTTTTTTCACTAAGAATTAGCATATCCAAATCTGACTCATTAAAACTAAGCAATCTTATTTTCCATCGACTTCTCAGTAAACATTAACAGTTTTTTTATTATATAATTACTTCATTCAATAATTATAATATGAAATCATTCCCATTTTTCTAATAAAGTATAGACATGAAACATATTTGTCCTCAAAAGACACACAGTGAAGAGCTGGCGGAGATGACTCGGTGAGTAAAACACCTTGCAGCATCAGCATGAGGACCTGAACTTGAGTGTCAGGAACTCATACAGAAGCTGGTGACACACAGTAGGACAAGGTGTAATCCCAGTTCTCCTATAGCAAGATGGGAAACAGAGACAAGAGAACTCTCAACAGCCTGGGAACCAGCCAGCTGGTATGCAACAGTGAACAGTAAGAAGACTCTCTCAAACAAGGTAGAAAGGAAAGACCAACACCTGGGGCTATCCTAAAACCTTCACACGTGCCATGGCTCCCACACTTAAGGTACATGAACATATACATGTACATACATCTGGTATAAGATGAAAAACTCATAGCTAAAAAATAAAGTGAAGTGGGAAACATGGGTTTCTCTAATTCTAAACACGACTCTTTCATATTTAATTGGAAATACAAATTTTATAAATGCAATATGCTTCTATTTACATAAAACTCAGAAATAGCCAAATTAGGATAGCATAAACAGGTTATATTAGTAAGTAGTTAAAAATTGTATAAAGACCACAGAAAAGATTACTATAAATGTTTGGGTTAACAGTTGCAAGAAAAGAATATGAAGTTAGGGGCTTCAGAAGGCTCAGCAGATGAGAGAATTCACTGTTCTTCCCAAGGACTGAAGTTATCTACTTCAAACATAGATATACAAATGCATGTATATAGCTTAAAATAAAATGTTCTAAGGATATGAAATTATAATTAGGAAAAGGAAAATAGGGAATTCTTGGGGTATGCTATTCTGTTTGACCATTTGGGTTCTGTTTAGAAATATTTACTATTGTTACTATTAAACTGCACAATTACATTGTACTATAGACAAATGGAGACAACATACTAAAATATCAACACCTTTACATGAATTATTGATCATTTGTCTTTTCTGTATTTCCCAGTGAACCAAATAACATGCAAAAAGTTTACTACACATTCAGGTAAACATAAATGCTTAGCACTTTAAACACATCATTTGAACTGGATGACAACTATTTCAAAGACAGAAACATACCTGAATCATAGAATCTTTCCTCATTCACAAACAAAATTAACCAACTAAGTACCATGTTTTAGAAAACAAATTTATTCATAATCTAGTTTCAGTATCCAATATGTGTACAATGAAAAATGGAAATGGATAATCCTGGCTCCTACCCAAGCTAATGTCTCCATGCTCTTCAAATAGGATTGAGACATAACTAGCTCATAGCAACATGCAGCAAACTGAAAAAGCTGCTCACATTATTACTCAAGGTTAGTAAATATAGCAATATAATAATGATGCTGAATAATTAAAACTTCGTGCCAGCTTTAAAATTAGCTCCTCTTGCTGTTTAAACAATATTTAAGTCAAAAGGAAGGGGGGGATGTTTGTGTAAAACAAGGCAATTTTCATTATAGAGCTGTACATTGAAAAATGGGAAATCTGAGGCTAAGAGGTGTTTAGTTGAGTTGTAGAGCAAGTCCTAAAAGTCCACAAGGTCTTGGGTTATAGTCCCAGCACTGTTCCCCACTCCCCTAAAAAAAAAAAAAAATCATCCTTACAAAAGAAAATGCCACAGAAGCCCCCCCCCCCATACACACATTCAAGATGAAGGGAAGCTCCTGAATTGTTTGTTGATTTATTTATTTTTGAAGACATGGTTTCACTACATAATCCTGGCTAGTCAGAAACTCCTTATGTAGACCAGTTCAACCTTGTTCCACTTACAGAGGTCCATCTGCCTCTATCTCTGAGATTAAAAGTGAAGACCAACATGCCCAGATACTTTCCAGTTTTTAAAAACCAAATTTTTATATACTAACTAATCAAAATTTCATTACTGGAAAGAAATTCAGAAATAATTAAAAATAACAGCTTTCCTCCAAGTTTATTTTTATACATGAGTGGTTTACCTATTTGTCTTTATATGCACTGTGCACATATAGTTCTCACAAAGGTCAGAAGAGTATGTCAGAACACCTTGGAATGGAGTTACCGATGACTATGAGCCACCAAGTGGGAGCTGGGAACCAAACCCAGGTCCCCTGCAAAATTAGCAAATGCTCTTAACTGCTAAGCCACTTTTCTAATCCCAAAGTAGTAGCATTTAAAAGTGTTTTTAGTTTACCTACAAAAATTAACAGTTTAATTCTCAGGAGTCAGAGCAAAATACCATTTGTCTACTTCTCTGTTCCTAATACCTAAACAAATGTGCACTAAATACAGTAATATTCGTACAATAAATGAACTATCCAGAAATAAGTACTTCTATAACAGGAAAAATTTCAAAAATTATTTTTTTCCAAAAATTCTTAATAGTAACTTCATTTTAAACTGAAAAGAGAAACAAATTCATCTTAGTTTCTGCAGCCAAAAAAGCTAATTGTATGTAACTTTAAATTATTATAGTATGGCCAGGTTGTGGTGGTACACATCTTAAATCCCAGCACTCCAGAGGCAGAGGCAGGCAGATCTTTATAAATTTGAGGCCAGCATGGTCTACAGAGTGAGTTCCGGGACAGGCTCCAAAACTACAGAGAAACTCTGTCTTGAAAAACCAAATAAAAAAAATATAGTATGAATACCATAGTAGCATTTTTAGAGAAAAGTACCAAGTATACAATATTGCTAAATGGGGGAAAATGAGTAAATTGCCTTGTAAAAGTTTATACAACTAATGAGCAAATTAACTAGAATTTGAAACCATCTTTGATAGTGAAGTCTCTTTTGCCCCAATTGGCCAGACCATGTAGTAACAAAGATACTTAGCATCTATATTATATATTAACATGAAATATATGAACTATTAAAAAAAGCCAGACAATGGTACAAAGAGCCTGTAACACCAAAAATTGGGTGTGCTAAGGCAAAAGGCTCACAAGTTCAAGGCCAACCTAGAATCTAAATACAGAAGACTTTACTCAAAACCAATAAATTAGTTGGCAATCAAAGCATTAACATGGAAAGTAAAAAGAGAAACCTGCCAAGAAAACTAGTTTCTTATGAAGCTCTTATCGGTTAGTCTAGAAAAAGAGGAACAGAAAGAACTGTTAAGTACATAACTGATTACCATCTCTTCTATGAGAATCAGTTTATCCCTTCACAGCTTTCAAAAGCAGTGGCTTTGACCAAGCATGATGATGTGCACTCCAACACCAGCATTCGGGAGGGAGAGGCAGGAGGGTCTGGATTTTAAGGCCAGCCTCAGCTGTAATTTGGTTTAACACTACAGAAAAACAACTAACATAAAAGCATAACATGGTGTCTCTACCATCCTACCTACCATCCACACCACCTCCCAAAAAAGGTAAAAAGTGAGGCAGAAGAAACGATTCAGTGGTTACTAACACTCCTACGCTTGCAGAAGTTACAGTTTTGGTTTCTAATATACAAACGATGGCATACAATAGTCTGTAACTCCAGTTTCTGGGTTTCTGGTGCTGTCTTGTGGCCTCAGTGGACACTGCATGCACATGGCATATTCTTACATGCAAGAAAATGTTCACATTCATAAAATAGAAATAAAAATATTTTTAAAAAGGTAAAAGGTGATAATAAAGTTTAATACAGACATCACTAGTGGCATATATATTCAGCTATAGTATATGTGAATATATATACACACACAAAATACTATTTTTAAAAATTTCCTTGCTCAGTTCAGGGCCTTTGATAACCCAGGAACAAGAAACAACATACAAAATTTAAAAAATACTTTTAAAACAATTCCTTAATGTGATTAGAACTTTATTATAATGTTGGCTAAGTACCCTTCCCCTAATCTTTTTTTTAAGTGGTTTGTTTCCAACTACCAATACACATGTAAATTTAGGTTATGGCAAGTATATTTAATATTGGAGCACTGTTCTACTTAAGAACTTCATAAGATTAGCTAGACAACAGTGGCAGGCATTGGTAATTCAAGTGCTTGGGCTGGGGTAGATCTGGCATGCTTGCCACCAACCAGCCAGCTTATTCAATCACTTGGGCTCTAAGCTCAGTGACAAACACTGCCTTACAAAATAAGGATGAAAGTAACGAGAAACATATCCAACATTGACTTCTAACCTCAATAAACAAAAGCACATATGTACACTCAAACCCACATAAACCCATATACACTGAGGAAGGAAAAAGAAGAGAAACTAGTACCCCTTGGAGAATAGCCTGTTGCATTACTGTAGCAGGGAATATGCAAGGTAACTCTGAAACATCTTACAGTACCAGAAAACAGAAAGAAACCTAATGATAATAGTATAGTAAGGAGAAATAAGGGACATGTTTTAAAAACAAATAGGTGAGAAAAGACAGACCTCCCATGTTGATTAATTCTTTTTATCTCCTTTATACTCTGTCCTCAAGGAAATGAAATACACAACTTCTGTCTGCAACACAAGCTACACAGTAACACCCTCTCAAAGAATTAAAAAAAAAAAAAAAAAAAAAGGAAAGAGAAACTAAAACTGCTATGTCCTGAACTACATGACCATCATGGTCAATATGAAATAACCCTAAAAGGCCCATGTACTAAATGCTTAGCCAGTCATAAAGTGCTAGCACTACTTCAGGAGGTTCTGTAAACTTTAAGAAGTGGTACCTAGCTGGAGGAAGCAGGTCACTTAGGATGAATCTCTGAATGTTACACCTTGTCTGTTGCAGAATATTTCTTTACACTGTGTGAAGATATGTCACTGTGACTGGTTTATTAAAGAGCTAGGCTGTCTGTCAGGTAGGCTCAGTGCTACCAGGGTACAGAGGTGAAGAGGGGTAGAGCCAGCCACCAGCACAAGGTGCTGAGTGAGGTGATAAGAGAAATGCTTCAGAAATGCAGTCAAAAACCAACCAAACAAACAAACAGAAACAAAAATAAAAAACAGAAAACATGTCCAGGCTGAGAAAACTTCTGAACAGGTTACAGTGTGCTTGGAAACGTACTTACGTGCTGAAAACAAACAAACAAACAAACAATGGCATAGACAGTCATAAATAAATAGTTTAAAAATAATAGTCTTTAAAGAAAGAGTAAACATGCATGCATGTGCACACGCACAGTTCCTACACATACATTTCCCATTCTTATGTGGCTTAAGATATATGGGATCTAGTTGCAAGTTTTTATAATCAGGGAAAAAAAAACTAAGCAAAGTAGATTAAGGATTTCTTTCTGGAAATAAAGAAGGAGGGATATGAGAATGACAGGGTAAAAGACTAGATTACTGAATCTACTTTTGGACTAAAATGTAACTACTAGTCTCAAACATCTTACATTGGCACAGATTCTTGTATACTGACTCAAATTTAAGATTATTTTTGTTATACTATAAAGTTTCTACTCTTTAAGATATTGTAAATGAGATAGCTCATTTAAAAATGTAAAGTTCTAGTCCTTGAGAGCTATTATTGCAAACTGTTTAGGATAATTTAAAAATGCATGTTAATAGTCATCTGTAACAAAATGGTAGTCATTACAAATTACAGAATGTATATCTTGTTTCTCTCATACAAGATAATTTTTGGACTCACTGATGTGACTAAACTCTAAGTCTATGAAACTGGTTTATGGGAGAGATTTGGAAAAGTTTGGAGACACCAACTAGAGAAGCCTTAGAATGCTGTAAGCTCAACTTAATGGGAAATTCTAGAATAAGCTTAGAAGACCAGAAGTGATAACTACTATGCAGACTAGGCTGCCATCTCTCAGATACATGCCCATGACTAAAGACTTGAGGAAAGCTGAACATCTTTAAAATATCTATTTTTATTTTATATGTATGGGTGTTTTGCCTGCCTGTAAGCACACGATGTGCACACCTAGTATTCATGAAGGCCAGAAGAAAGAGCTAGATTCTCTGGAACTGGAGATACACATGCCATAAGCTATCATATAGGTACTAAGAACAGACCAGGTCCTCAACAAGAGCAGCAGCAAATGCTCTCAACCACTGAGCCTTCTCTCCATCCCCTGTGGAAAGCCAAATTTCCAGGGAGACTGACTAGAAAAAAAAAAAGTTTGAAAGAAACTGCAATTTGGTTAGAAAAGCCTGTTTAAAGTTGGGGCTATGGGACAAATTTTCTGAATAGCTAGATTAGTGTTATTAAAAAGGAGCCAAATACTTTGACAATAGGAAAGATGCTTTAAGGGTGGGTTAGGAATTGGTCTTTCTTTCCCAAATGAAAATTCAATGGGTATCACCATTTAAATTCCTTTGAAAATAGAGTACCTCCAGGATAACCTGCTTATACCAAGATGGGCCACTGAGAATTCCCCTACATTCATCAATCCAAGCCATTGCAGCTATGGGCAAAGGAGACTGCTCAGGCTGGTGGCAGACTTTGCTACTGACATTGTTCATGTGATTTTATAGACATACAATGCAAAAGTGGAAGAAGCTGCTAGTAAGATTTCAACACAAGGCCGGGAGAAGTCAATATGTGGGAGAAGTACAATTCAAATAGGCAACCCAAGGGAACAATACATAAAGCTGTAAGGGTAAAACCTAAGCTCCAATGAAGAGTCCAAGGTATTGAAGATACTGAACATGTGCTGAGGAAGCCACAATTACTAAAGTCATCAGAGAGTTGCCATGTGGGCCTTAATTAAATGGCAAAGCCATAGGATGAGGCTGCCTAAGCCCGCTGCAGCTCACCTGTTGACATCACATGTCCCAGATGCTAGAAATGGAACTATAGAACTCAATATCCGCACCTCTGGGTTTTAGTATTGCTTTAGTTTAGCCCTTCCTTTGTTTCTCATTCCTCCTATTGCAGTGGGAATGATTACTCTGCATTAAGTATGCTTTTTCCTGACAGGCATTCACAGTAAAGATTCCACTTGCAGTATCACAGATGACTTTGAATTGAAGACCAATGAATAATTCTGGAACTGTTAAAATAATGGAGAAAGATTAGTAACTATGAGATGGCCATGGATATGAGATGTCTCCATCACATTGGTGGTTGAACTCTTGGTTGAAAGCACTCTTTAGGAAGGTTCCAAAAACTTTACGTGTTGAAATAGATTTGAAATCAGGACACGTAGGGGTGTGCCTTTTAAGGTCATATCAGCTCAATCATTTCCCACCTTACTCTGGCCCCATAAGCAAAGAAAGTCCTCTACCATAATTCCCCACAGCCATGATGTTCTGTCAAGATGCATGGAGCCAAGCTACCATGGACTAAACTTCCTGAAACTATAGGTTAAAATAAATCGTTCTTCCTTTTAAAGTGCTTGTTAGGCACTGGGTCATAGCAATAAAATGTAACTAATACATCCTTTTAAAAAATCCACTTTAAAAGTAAAAATATGGAAAAAAAACTAACTACATGAAAAAATGTAGAGCATTAGTGTTTGGAGTATGATTGCCCCTCTAAAGATGGTATTAAGAGTTCAATCCTCATCAAGGTGAGATATGAAGAATGTAGAAACTCAGTCAGGTATGGCATGTCTATTGTCTAAGCTACTCAGGAATAGGATGAAACAAAAGGATTAATGGAGCCCAGAAGTTCCAGGACAGTTTGGGCAACATAGAAAGACCTACCTCTCATAAATAAATGTGGATGCTTAATTTGTTAAGACCACATATACATATACACATACATACATACATACATACAGTCTTTTTGTCACATGTGGACCACCAGCAAGAAAGGCATCACCAGATGCAGCTCATTAACATTTCACTATAACCAAAAAACAAAATAAGCTTTCCTATACATCACACGTTCTGCATTACTACTTTATTAGCAAGAAAACAAACTAGGATAGATGTCTACAAGATATGAAAAGGTAGTGTAGACAAAATGGCAAGTTGGTTTTTGGTGCTTTAAATACAACAGAAGTAGTAATACACAGAAGTAGTTCTTGTTGAAATCTCCATAAATGAAATAACTCAGTTGTTTGCCAATGTAACTACAGCACCTGGAATAGCAAATTTACATTATGTGCTCTCTAAGAAGTATTTGTTGAAAAGAATACAGGAAAGAAAGGCTTATGGAAGGAAGAGAAGACTGGAGAGAAGAAAATACACAGCACTTATACAGCACTAGTTTTCCCAAATAATACAGAAATCTACCAATATTAAAATATTAGCTTTGGGCATGACTATGTTATTGAGGGCTCATGCTTTAAAACATTTATCTTTTCCAGCTGTCCCAATAAACAGTCACTTTGTTTGGTTTCATGGTGATTTTGTTCACCTGCTATTATCCAGCACTTCCAGAGATGTCAAATAACAGCAACTTTGGTTAGCTGTCTTTTCTGCCTTTCTCTATACTGCCATAAACTGGTCTCATGTAGTCCAGAAAGACCTTGAACCTCCTACATCCACCTACAAAGTGCTGGAACTACAAATGTGCACTACCATACTGACCCATTAACTTGCTTTCTGATTGGCTGTTTCTAGCTTTTTCCCATCACTGAACATGATGTCAAGTGTGGTTTAACATAGTCATCTATTTTAAAATTCCACTTCAAATCATGAATGGACTCAAATTTGCATTTAGATACAGAAAATATTTTATACTGGGTAAATTTTCTTTAGTTGATTACAACATTGAATTTATACTAAAACATTTTGAATAATTAACTATCTCTACTTTCTGACAAACTATATTTTGTCATTATAGTTTGTAGCACATCATCAGGATACTACTTGATTCCACTTGATAAATATAAATTGTATTTCAAACAGTATGAGAATACCAAATTCCTTCTGGTCATGTTTTAGTAATAGTGTTTCATTTCACGTACTATCAGAATCATCTACTCCTTAAATGATAAAAACAATCCACCAGTGCAGCTGCACTTGGCACTACAGCTCTTTACTAATGTTCTTGACTTCTATACTTATGAATGTTTGCACTTTTCACAGATCCTAAATTATTTCTAATTAATTTATTTCACAAACAAATTTTTAATCTTGAAAATCTAAGTCTAGGTACCCATTTAACCCAAAAGAAAAATGAGTTATAAGGACCAGAAGGGATAAAACAAAACTGTCTTTATTAACAGAATTTGAAAAGCTCTGAATATAAAAGTCAATAAATAAGCTAACTGAATTTCTATTTGTAGCAGAAAATAAATGGCCATTTAAATCACATCAAAAACAGTTATCTGAAATAAGTCAAGCATTCATTAAAAGATGTCAAAAAGATAAACTAACAGAGAGATCTCTGTGAATTTAAAAACTCATAAACTTGTTAATTCTATAAGCTATACAGGCAACCCCCAATTAAAATTTCAGTAAGGTCCTTTGTAGTTTTATATAAACTAATTCTAAATTTTTATTACAAGTTTTGCAGACAGCCATAAAGACAAGAAATCCTTGAAGAAGCATTACATTTGGGAAGTGGGAGAAAGAAGTTACCAAAATATTATAGTACTTAGAATAGGATGGGCACAGGGACAGACAAATAAACCAATTAAAACAACATAAAAATCTTGATAGCATACTTTGAGTAAGCCATCAACACCTTTTTTTTTTCAATAGAATTTTTTAAAATTCTAGAACATATGTGATGATATTTTGTTTATGATCTAACAAACAAAGCTTGCCAGAAGATCAGAGTTCAACACTAGGCACACTAGTTATCCATAGAGGCCAGGCAATAATGGTACATATCTTTAATTCCAGCACTTGGGTGACAGAGGCAGAGGGATTTTTGTTAGTTCAATACCACCTTGAACTACACAAAATTGATCCAGTCTAAAAGAGAAACAGAGCTCACACAAGGTGAACCCAGCACTTGGAGTGACATGCCTTTAATACCAGCACTAAGGAAGTAGTGGCAGAAAGGGATATGGCTGAGTGGAGAGAGAAATATAAGAGGGAGATGGGGGCTCAGGATGAAGTCTGAGCAGCAGGCAATTAGCAGTCAGTCTGAGTATGCATTCAGTATGAGGACTCCTGGAGACAGGATTGTCCATTTGGTATGAGGTAGAGATAAGAGCTAATGGCTGGCTGATTTCACCCTGATAGCTGACTCTGAGTTTTTATTATTATGAACAACTAGAATTTGTGCAACAGACACGCATACCAGGGTACTTATAGATTGAATAACATTGTTAAAAACTGAAGCTAGAACACTGCCAAGGCATCTAATAAATACACACTAGACATATGGTAGGTAGCTTGTTGATAAAGTAGAAAGTAATAATATAAATGAATAAAATACAACTATATACATAAGAAACATCAATGTCAAGGAAAAGCAGAACTTCACTATAGAGATTCGGCTATACATAAGAACAACATATTGTTTAGACATGTATATGTAAGTAATGAAGAAAAAAGAAAAAAGAAAATTTGCACTTAAAAGGTCACTGTAAGTAATTCCCCTGGGAGATGAGAGAGGCAAGCAAAGCCCTTTCCAGAGTCCTTTATCATTCCACTTCTTCACCAGGATGGAACTACACAGGTGTGTTTGTTTTTATTATCCTTTGAACATACATATTCAGTTTACACTTTCCATTACAATATCTTTTTCTTCCTGGTAGTGCTGAGGATCAAACCCAGAGTCCCTTATCTGTAAGAAAATCACTCACCAGCTCAGCTGTATCCCCAAACCCATCGTAAATTTTCAAAGACTACTTCTGACAGAGTATCAACAGTTGCTGCAATCGTTACTTAATGGAAATCAATGCTTACTTATTCAATGCATCCTGAAGAGAACAGATAACAAGTCTGAAGATAACATACCTTATACAGTCCAAAGCCAGGATCAATAAGACAAGTGCGAGCTGATGTAGATGGCTGAATGGAAGATCCCCCTCTTGCTGTTTTCTTTACTTTAGGCTGATTATTAGAACAGGGTTTAGTCTGAACATCATTCTGCTTGGATGTGCTAGGAAGACTAGAGTCTGGACGAACTAGCAGCTGAATTATATCATTCAGTCCAACGTCGTAGTCAAATAAAGTATATCCATTCTCCAACTAGAAAAAGAATAGACAACTATACTGAAGTACTTACTGCAAAACTTACATTTCTACATGTTTAGTTTGTCCAAATATCCTAGATATACTATTAAAATTGACAATGCTACAAGTTAATGATCTTGAAATGGCTTCTAATATCAACATCCTCTCTGAACCCTAATAAATCCTTAAGAACCATTTCAAATTAACTACTGGTTAATGCTGCTTGCCATTAAAATAAAATCTGTATTATAGTTGCTTCAATCTCATGCTATAATCCCCCCCACCAAAAAAAAAAAAAGCTTCTCTAAACTGTATTTGACTTGTCATTTTTTGTTCTTGTTTCCTAGTTTATTAAGTCTCTTTATACACCCCAGGTTAGCCTCAAACTTATATGCTACTACAATTACAAGTATACGAAAGCCAGGCTCTCTCAAAAAATTTTAATCAACAATGCCTAAATCCACCCCAAGTATGGGGAAAAAATAAATTTAGAAAGCGAGAAGTTTTGTATTTTCACAACCTAAATAAAGTAATGGTTATCAAGCACTTTATCTTTTTAAAGCACAATTAATAACTTTTTAAGTGAAGCAAGATTTTGAAAAACAAATCAGAAATATATTCCAATTACACTATATTCCATTTCTCTACAGTTCTCTAATTCAATCCATCTGCAAATATTATCAAGTTTTATTGCAAAGTCATTTAGGATAAATAGCACATAAATTATCTTGCAATTCACCCACATTTTCAGAAGGTTATGAACGAATCTGTTCCCACTGCCACTGCCACCCCCAACTCCAAAAATATACAATCAGATATACTGGAAGTTCTACTCCACAGTACCTCCAAGGGCTGAGAGTGTAGTTCAGTGGTAGAGTCCCTACATGACATATATAAGACCCAAGGATTCCATTTCCAGCACCAATTAGGCTTACCTCGGGTCAATTTTTTTTTTTTAGAAATGGGGTCTTTAGATTTAATCCAAGAGTGCACTTGACTAAAGAAATTCAAAGCCTATATGGACTGATTTGAATCTCCTAAACACTTACATGCTAAAGTCCTAATTTATAATGCCTCAGAATGTGATCCAGTTTGGAGATAGGGTCTTTAAAGAGGTAATATGTAAAAATGGGTTCAATAGATGAACCTCTAATCCAGTCTGATTGGTGTCCTTACAAAAACCATGGAGAAAGACAAGGCAAGAGGACAACGGGAAGAGACAGAAGAGAAAGTCGTGTAAATGGAGTGGTAACTTAAAGCTAATAAACTGTTTCCCCAAAACAGAAGCCTAAAGACAGTTCCCCTAGAGCTAGCTATCACTGAGCACGTTCCTATTGATGACACCTTGAAATATTACCTTTACAACTGAGATTCATTTCTACTGTTTTAAGTCATACTGTCACAATTTGAATGTATTTGGTCCCCATAATGTCATAAGGAGTGGCAATATTAGGAAGTGTGGGTTTGCTGGAGTGAATATGGCCTTGTTAGCGGAAATGTGTCACTGTGGGGGCAGGTTTCTTATGCTTCAGGGTACCACTCAGTGTCAACGGACTTCCTGTTGCCTGCAAGATGTAGCAGTGTCAGCTACAGCATCACCTCTGCCTGCCTGCACACTGCCATGCTGCCTGTCATGACAATAATTGACTGAACCTCTGAAACTGCAAGTGAGCCCCTTCAACTAAATGTTTTCTTTAGTTACCTCATGGTCATGGTGTCTTTTCACAGCAATAGTAAACCCAAACTAAAGCACCAATCTTCTGTTTTGTTTTTCAAAAAGTGTATTAACAGTAGTTGACTATTCGACTGGTACATTAACACAGGAAAATTAAAACTCCTTAAAGATCAAAGCTGTAATTTCTTCAGAAATAATCAATTTAAGTACTGCATTCACCATTCTTATATTCAATATCCATCACCACTCATGACTGTGTAATATAATAACATATTTAAGAATTCAACTACAGAGAAAGGGCAGAGTAAAACATCTGTCCTTTAACTCACTAATGTGAGATTTATTTATTAGGTGGCAGCCCAATTCTACAGGTTATAAGTATTCATATTCATTAAATAGAACACGGAATCAAGATTTTACAACTTTCCCAGTAGAGGGATTAAGGAATTAAGCTAGGTACCATCTCAGAGATTAGTTAACATATTTAACCAGAGAGGCTCAAAGAAGCTCATAGACAGTACTCTTCCTGGGTTCAATCCTCCACAAAAACAAGAAGCCAGGCAGTGGTGACACAAGCCTTTAATCCCAGTAGTCAAGAAGGAGGCAGAGGCAGGCAGATCTCTGTGAATTTGAGACCAGCCTGGTCTACAAGAGTTAGTTCCAGGATAGCCTCCAAAGGCACAGAGAAACCCTGTAACAAAAAACAAACAATAAAAACAACACCACACACACACACACACACACACACACACACACACACACACTCAGTACTAAAGGCAGTAAGCAAGTAAGCCTTCATATGAATAGCAATGTTAATATATTTAAAATATAAACACCAAGTCAGCCACAAATCCTTTATCTACAATGGTATACTGCCTGCAAGATATATGCTAGGACAATGGTGATACATAGCTCGTGGGAATAACCAACCAACATCTGTTTTGACCCCATGAGATAGAACCCATACCCAATACTACTTGGTTGAGCAAGAATCTCAGACTAGATAGCCCAGGGACCTAGGGTAAAACCAAATAATACTGGTGTAAAGAAAAGGAAAAAAAAAAAGTGATGATAAAATGACTCCTAATGATATTCTGGTAAGTACATAGACCAATGCCTTGTTCTGTAGTGAGATACTCACTTTTCTTCTGTGGCACTACCACACCCATTGGGGGGTGGAGCCAGGGGAAGTGACCTGTGGAACTAGGTCTCAGGAGGAGCCTAGTAGCGCTCTCTGGCACAGAGAGGAGAGCATCTGGTGGAACCTGCTGGTGTTCATCTGTCTAGGTTGTAAGTTATTTCTCCCTCAATAAATATCTATTCGGTCTATTTGATTATCCTGATCCTTATTAAACCACGATATCTGGTATCAGAAGCAGGATCAGTTATTTTCATGGGACCTGGGTTTCACCCAGGTGGCAGACGCCATTCCCTTTCCCCACCATCCCTAAACAGGCGGTTGCCTTGCCTAACTAGGGAGACACACCACAGCTTGTGGGACATTTGTGTCTGCCCCACAACCCCTTTTATCTCCACCGTGGCCCTGAGACCACTGCTCATCTCCTCCCCATTTCCTCACATTGCATTCGCACAGAGGCCTGAGGCTCCCCTGCCCTGTTAGTGTGCTCCTGTGGCCAGGCGGTGCCAGTTGGGAGGCAGCACCTGTTAGCCCTGCAGTCCCAGCAATTTGCACAAGGTTCCGTTTCACTACTATTTAACAAAATTTCGCTTTGCCTTAGTTTGTTAAGAGCTATTCTACAGGGACCGTAGATCCCTGTAGATCACAAGGATCGTCTGCTGCCGGACACTATTTAAGGGTACACTTCTGGACAGAACCGGGATCAGACAGATCATTTGCTGCCGGATGCTATTTGGTGGTACACTTACAGGCGTAACTACCACAAGTTGACATCTACAACTAAAATCATCAAACTTCCAGGTCAGCAGAATTACACCTAAGGTAACTGTAACATCCTTTGCAATTTAATCTGACATAATATCTGGGATCAACTGTTCCATACTTATGGTGGATAATTTTACAATGCAGGACATTAGGAATTCTTTTACTTCATACATAAAAGGGATTTTATCATAAAAAAATTATGACTGGAACAGTATATACATTTTTTTCATAACAGCAATGGGTTTCATCATTATATGATATTCTTCAAGAGATGGTTTGAGATTACAGCAAACAATAAGGAACTTGTACAAACCATAGGAGACTTAGTAACAAGAATTCAAAACATTGAAAATGACAGAACTCAAAACATAGAATGCTTAGAAAAAAAAGGTTCAGATGGCAATAGTGAGCTGACAGGTAGAATACAAAACGTGGAACATAAAAATGACGGAGTAGAAAACAGAATTTGTTCCATGTCTGATGCCTCAATAACCAAAACAGAAACAATGTAATGCATTAACACACTAGCAGAAGAAACAGCTCGTTCCTGGTGGGATGAAGCTACTAATAAGGTTAAAAAACTAGAACATCAGATGGAAAGACTAGCAGATAGACTCTGTTCCATGTCTGAGGACAATGGCAAGATAGTAGATAGAACATTGTTTCTTGAAGGCAGTTTACATGCCATTCAGATAATATCTAAGGATGAGAAGATTAAAAACATGGAATCATTTGTAGTTGGAGAAAGTAAGAAACTGACTGATGCAATGAAGTTTCTAGAAAGTTATTTGATTCAAGAAGTTCAGACACTCAAAGAAACAATGGTGAATAGATTCCTGACTCAGCATAAGTGGCAAAAAACCGCAAGGCTTTTAAGAAACTCTGCTAGCAATTCATTGGTGTGTATGAGAGCTGGCAATGGCAGGAACCACATCTCCAAGCCGGCAGCATGCAGACCAAGGCAGTGAGCACAGTTCTCATTGCTGGTAGCAAAATAGCCGTCGCCATCTTTGGTAAAACGCGGCAGAAACAACAATGACTTTCATTTTAGCAATGTTGTTGTTTAACAGATAAAGTCTTGTGCCTACAAAAAGATAAAGATTTACAGTAAAAACAGATGCACATTAAGTAAAAGCTAAAGGTTTACAGTGTGTTTTAAAATAAATGTAGACATGGAAAAAAAGAATAAAATGGTTTTAAAAAGACAAAGAAGAACTAGGTGTGGTGGCACACGCCTTTCAGCACTTGAGAGACAGAGGCAAGCAGATCTCCGTGATTTCCAAGTAAACCTGGTATGCAAGTGAGTTCCAGGACAGATAATAGTTACACAGAGGAACCCTGTCTCAAAAAAAATAGAAAAGAAACAGAATAATAAAAAGCCACAGATGGAGAGAATTTATATACTGTATGGTATTATATTGTCTTTGTATTGTTTGACTGCTGAGGAAACAACAACTGTTAAAACAAATGCTGCTGGATCAATTCAATTTATATATTTTAAAAATGTTTTGACTCCAAAATTTAAGTCTAAGGACAAGTTACTGGGGAAAAGGATTTCTATTTTTGTTTCCACAGAAAATGAAAAGCTGTGGATTCCTTCCAGACTAATGTGGTTTGAGCAAGCCAGACCCCCTGAAACGTCCCAGGTGATCCAACATTCAAAACAGTTGGGACAAGCCAGCCTTGCAGACTACAGCCAAGATTGCTGCATCTTCTTAGGATCCCCATGACATCGCCACCTATCAGCAGGAAGTAGTTTGGAAAGAACAACGCCCAAATTCCCAAATATTGTTTATAAATGTTTGTTTTTATTTAAATGGGGTTGGTTATAAATGGTTAATGATCACAACCAATATCTTTTTAAAGGTAAAAAGGGAATTATGGTATAGATATGAATACTTTGTGTTGGAATGGATTTTCATTTATTGATACAATTTAAGGTCAATTTTGTGATGTATATATTTTTCCTTTTGTTTAGGTATTGTGTTTTTATAGCTCATTTAAAAATGTAGTGTATAACTTAGTACAGATTTTAGATAGTTACCTATGATAGTCAAAACTTATAGTTAAGTTAGTTAGGTTTTTCAAGATACACAGAGATGTATTTGAGATAGATAGGAATTCTTCAAACCTTTCAAAGACCTACAGAATATGGCATTTAAAATGGTTTAGGGTTTTTCTTGACAGGGAGACATAACTGCTCCTGGCAATGCCACCTGCGTCAGAAAGGAAGATGGACCTTGAAGAAACGTGTTATGGAGTTTGCTTTCAATATGGCAAGACTAGCCATTTGGACAAGATACTGCTCTTGTCTGGACTGTTTGACTTTATTCTGTATAAACTAGACATGCAGGACCCATAGAAAAGTGACTGCTGATACAAGATGGACATTGCTACAGAGTTCCTGCTTCATGGAAGAGTCTGCCAGACAGTCTGCAGGACACAGAGAAAAGTGACTGACAAACTGCCAATACAAGAAGACAGTTTAAAGTTTCCTACTTTACTGAAGAGTCTGCTAGACACACTATGGCCTATGGGCTGAAGATGGAAAATTACAGAACTTCAGGTGACTGACAAATTAAGATGTCTCTGTCATTTCTAGAGTTTATATATTATCCTTCCGTGTGGTCTTTGATGGAGTTGAAGACAGATAGTTATGGTTATAGTTTTCCTTAGTTAAGCTTAAAGATAAGTTCCATATAGGACTTTAGACTCACAAATATAGGATAGATGATAGAATAGTTTCTTTTAATCTTGCTAAATGTTAATGGACTAAATATTGTTAACTGTGATTCTTACTTGATAACTGTTGTGTTATATATTTTGCTATGTTAAAGTTAAAACCCTTCTTTTTATTTAGACAGAAGAGGAGATGATGGGAGATGCCATTCTGTATGTTTCTCATACTGGTTAATGAATAAAGCACTGTTGGCCAATAGGAAAGCAAGATAGGTGGGACTAGGAGACAAGGAGGATTGGAGGAAGTAGGAAGGAGGGTCAAGATGGAGAGTCTGGAGAAGGTAGAACCGCCAGCCGCCTCTCTCTGGTAAGACCACATGGATATACATAGAAATGGGTTAATAATTAAGACAGAGCTGGCCGATAAGAAACTAATACCTGGCCAATAGCATTATATCAAATACAGAGTCTCTGTGTGTTAATTGGGGCTGGCGCAATGGCGGGACCAGACCAGGCGGCGGGAGAAAAAAACCTTACTCATTACAGATCCTTCCATGCATTGTAAGAAAACCACCTATCTCTGGAGTTTCTACATTCTACACTGATGCAAACAAATCAGGTAAGGTAGGATATAAATCAGGAAAAATAAGTAAAGTGGTTCAAAGCCCTTACAATTCTGTACAAAAGGCAGAAGTGTATGCCATTCTCATGGTACTTATGGATTTTACAGAACCACTCAATATAGTTACTGACTCTCAATACGCAGAGAGAGTCGTCTTACACAGTGAGACTGCAGAATTTATTCCTGGCGATTCAGAATTAACTTCATTGTTTGTATACAGTTACAAGATACTATCAGAAAGAGGCCTCATCATTCATATATATATATAAAAATAACACACATCAGATCCCATACGAGTCTGCCAGGCCCTCTAGCACAAGGCAATAATGAAATTGATCGGTTACTGATAGGAAGTGTGCTAGAAGCCTCAGCGTTTCATAAGAAACACCACGTGAACAGCAAAGGTTTAAAGAAAAGATTTTTCTATCACTTGGCAACAAGCCAAGGAAATAGTAAGGAAATGTCCTACTTGCTCATTCTATAACCAAACTCCTTTACCACCAGGCAGTAACCCTAAAGGTATAAACAGGAATGAAATACTGCAAATGGATGTGTTTCATTTTGCAGAATTTGGAAAATTAAAATACGTACATCACACTATAGATATTTTCAGGGTTTCAATGGGCCACTGCTCTGAAAAGGCTCATTCTGTTATCACACACCTACTAGAGGTAAAGGCCATTAGGGGCATACCTGCACAAATAAAAACTGACAATGCTCCGGCATATGTCTCTAGCAAATTGAAACAGTTTTTTGAGTATTATAACTGGTATACCATACAATCCTACAAGACAAGCAGTAGTTGGGAGATCTAATCGTATTTTAAAAGAGATGCAACATAAACAGGCAGGAGGAACCCAAACACCCAAACATAGATTATATAATGCTTTATTAATATTAAACTTTCTTGATGCTAATGAAAAAGGAAAAACAGCTGCAGAAAGACACTTAACAATAGAAAAAAACTTCTGAACTAAATCAGCCAGCGTACTTCAAGGATGTAGTGACCTCAGAATGGAAACCAGGATATGTGTTATGTTGGGGTAGAGGTTTCACATTTGTATCTACAGAAGAAAAGCTATGGATACCATCTAAGTTAATCAAGACCCAAGTTGAACAAGAGAAACATCTTAATGAAGAGAAATGACAAGTCATCCAACAAATTAGGTCCCATGAGATGTGGAGACCTCTCAAGGTAGGGAAAGTGTTCTGTTTTTGTCCTTACAGGAAAAAAAAAGAGAACACCTATCTTCAAACAGCCAAAAGACACTGAACATGTAGATACCTACAGAAGAGAAGATAGCTCTCCAGAAACAATCACTTAAATGAAGAGGTATCTGATTTATGCAATCTTTGAACTCTCCAGAAAGAAGATAGGGCCCCACTTCGATATTTCCACTTGACTCAACCTGATCTATACTACAAATATCACCCTAACACTGGTTTGAGACTGGTTTGCTCGAGACAATTCCTGACTAGCTAGCTGTAATGGTGCACCTTCTTATTACACCCTGGCCAGAATTTCAGATAGACCTACAGTCAAGAATTCCGCCATACGGAGAGTAGCTATATATGTCACAGCCAGTCCTGTCCAGAAATTTGGTTACTAAAAATTTTCTTCCTACAGGATCCCATGGAGCAATCATTGTCCCATTTCAGCAGGAAGTAATCTTAAGATAGACAATGATGCCCCCCTTCCCCACTCTTGGCATTTAGGGATAATATTCATCCTCGAAGGGTTGTTTTTAGTTACTTAGGGTTAGGTATGAAAGATGATGCTTAGACTTGGGTATCTATTTTAGACAGGGATAGGGAATGGTTGGGAAAGGTATGGTTTAGAGTGGATATAGATAGATTAGCCTATCTTCTTGTGAATTATTTTAGTAATAGTGTGATATTAAGCTTATACAGCTTACAGTTATATATCCTTATTTGTGGCAACCTATGTAAAATTAAGTTTATATTCCCTTCCCAGAAGAATTGTATATTTTGTCATACTTTGTAAAATCTTTCCATTTATGGTGTTTTATGCATATTATCCTTACCATATTCTATGTATGTATACTTTTACTTATGTTCAAGACATTTTGTATATTGATGCAATTTAGGATATTTTTATCATACTGCCCTTTATAGTTCTACCTCTGGTCTAGACATTTCTACTCTACCTCTATTTTAGGGATTTAAATGTATATAATAAGTACATAGTTATATTACTTAGGTATTTGTCCCTGCTTTACTCAGGGAAGTTTCAATCAGTTTTTAGCTAAGTTCCCGAGTAGTACAGATTATCTTCACTCATGTTTCCTTTACTTATGAGATTAGCCAGACATAGATGCTTAATCTTCAATCACTTCATACACATGCAGAACATGGCATTTAAATGTTTTAATATTAGTACTCTGTTGACATGAGACGCTGTTGCTCCTGACAGCACCGTGCACTTTCCTGAAAATATGTTGGACACTGTTGTCACTCCTTCTGGAGTTCAATCTCACCTCAGCTAATGGCCTGCTGGGCAAAGAATTGCCCCCACCTTGACCACTGATTTGGACATGCAGTCCTATGTGCTTGCAGGAGACAAATATAGAAGACTGTTGGACCTTGCCAAGTCAGGGTAAGACAGCCATTCTATCTCCATGCTGTTGTTGTGGTCTGTCCAGTACTCTTGGCCTTAACTAAAACTAGCTGTACCAACATTACTGTGAGACCTTGGGTGACCATCCTGGTAGCTTGCTGTTTCTGTCCTCACTGCACCTTTTGGAAGTTGCCCATCCACACTTTCTGTCTACCTCAGTATTGTTATTTCCTTCTCAGGTCTTGATGAGGTTGAAGATTAAACTATCACAACTATTATTCTCTCTTCCTAGTTAGATATATTAGGTACTAGACTTAAACTTTCCAGCTTAGGACAACTCTATTGTAAATTCTGTTATGCCTTCACCCTAGGACTAGATATGTAGGTCCTTTTTGTTCTCGATTTTCCTTTTCTTAGAACACACTTGCTATTCACTGTTTTGTATATAGTTTTGTATCAAGCCTAAATCTTTTCTTTAGACTAAATGGGAATTGTAATGAGATATTCACTTTATCTGCTTCTGTGGCACTGACCACGCCCATTGGGGATGGAGCCAGGGGTGGAAGTAACCTGTGGAACTAGGTCTCAGGAGTGCTCGCTTGCTGGCAGGATGTAGAGAGCATCCAGTGGAACCTGCTGGTGTTCATCTGTCTAGTTTGTAAGTTATTTCTCCCTGAATAAACATCTATTTGGCCTATTTGTTTATCCTGATCCTTATTAAACCACGATAGTGTTCAGCTATCTTCTGTGATGCTTCCTCCTGCGGCAGATGCAAATACAGAAATCCACAGCCAGACATGATGAAGTGAGGCACCTTGGAATACTCAGCCCTATTGGGATCAAATTCCTCCCCTCAGAGTTCAGTGGGGGGATGAACAAGCAAATCTCTGACTCGTGCCTATTCTTTCCTTTCTGATGGTCTGTTTCATCTGACTGATATAATTTTTATCCTACTTTGTTTTTTATATTTGAAAGAGGGAGGGAGGGTGGAAGGGAGGGAGGGAGGGAGGGAGGGAGGGAGGGAGGGAGGGAGGGAGGGAGGCGGAAGACGCTTGCTGGGAGAGGGAAAATCAGTTTTCTCCAAATCACTCCAGCAAAGTACCTAACCAACATAATGGACTCCAAGGTTTTTTGTGTGCTTTTATTTGATTGCAATTTGGTGTATCTTTTTTTCTTTCTGGATGTAGTTTTACTGGTTTCCTTGGTTTTGGGAGATTTTGTTATATTGAGTTTTTTGGTTTTGGTTATTGATAAAGAACTTAAAGCTGGGAGGGTAGAGAGGGGGACTGGATGTGGAAGGATTTGGGGGAGGGGAAGGATATTATCAAAAATATATTAAAACTTTAACTTGTTTTAAATAAAGGGGGAGGGGCTTTGAGATGGCTTAGAGAGTAAAGGTTTGGCTGCCAAGCCTGAGGACCTGAGTTTGAGCCTCAGGATCCACATGATTGACTGACTCCTGCACGTAGTTCTCTGATCTCTACAAGTGTTACATACAGCACATGCACACAAATAAATAATTAAAACAACAATAAAGAGAAGGCACTCTAGTCCTAAACCTTCCCCAGAAAGGAGGGGAAGCACTCAGAAGAACAAAATGTGGCCTTTCCCTCATCTGCAGACGGTCTTTAGAGGCACTCAGAATAATCCAGTGTTTGACCAACCCTCATAGGCCTTCCTACATACAGCCTCCAACCAAAGTAGGCTGTCTTAAACCCCCAGCAACAGGATTGTTTACCTTTAGACCAAGGAGGTTGGGAAAGCACCTAATTCACATGTGGGGTGCACCCAGGTAGATTTCCAGGGTTCATGCTGTGAGATTAAAAGTCCTTATGAGATTGTTTAAGAGAAAGAAACATGTCAATGTCAGTAGGGCCTACTGTGGTTCCATGTGTGCCAAGTGTTTTCAGACAGGACCAAGGGGGCTTTCCTTATTGAGGAGCAGAAAACTGTTGTGAAAGTGTTAAAGGCACAAGCACAGTCAGAAAGTTAATAAATATGCAGCTTTTTTAAATAAGAAAAGTCAAGGTTTCATCAAAAAACAAAAATAAAATGTGCCTTTATACTTTCATTATGGCATTCTTTAATAGCCAAAAATAAAACACTCTAATTCTGAAATAGTTAAAAATGTACAACTTTGTCTAGACAATGTAATGAAAAAAATTACTTTAAAATTTTAAAAGTAGAAAATCAAAACCCTAAACTAGCATAAACAATCCAAATAAAGACAAGACATTAAAGAAGTACATTAAGATAAATATTGTAACACACATAATCCTTCCACTCTGTAGGGTGAGAGGCAGGAGGATCCCAAGTTTAAGGTCAGCTTACCGGGGAATTAGTGTTAAATAACTATGAAGTGAAGATACTTCCATTACAATTTGTAATGATGTCTGAAGCATAAGAGCCAGAGACCTTAGGAGTAAAATTACCTACAAACCTTAACTATTTTCTACCCAATAACTGCCAAGAATGACTAAGTTGCTATCAGTGGTGCTTTCTGAGCTTACTATGACAGGAAAAGTCACATCTAAAGTTAGAGTGGAACACTAAGCATATCAAGGCAAGAAACTCTAATAATAAAGTCAACTTTCCTCATGAAAGCTAACGTGTGTGTGCGCTCTCTTCTCTCTCTCCCTTCCCCCCTCACTCCTACGTCATAGACATCATTCCAGTCCTTTAAAAGTAACTTTTTCACTGCACAGAGCCAGTTCTATTCAGTAATGCCTCACATTCTGTTGAGTTTTTAAGAATGTTGGAATAATTTACCTAGACTACTGAGAAGTTCTTCCATATTTAATATACAGATCCAAGGTTATTTGTTACACAAATTATGTTCTGGAAGGAGAAAGTGATAGGGTCATCTAGAACCCAGCTTCTTAAAACTGTTTGTCGTGAGTCCATATGGGGTCCCATAACTGAATATTGGGGGAAGGAAATATCACATACACAAACAAAAATGACAATAGTAAATGTTCTTGAATGTGCAATGTCCAAAAACTAATTCAAAATAAAAAGTATTATATCTAAAAATGAGATGTCTCTGGCAGAAGTCCATGCTACACAGCAGTGACTCCAGTGCACTCTTGGTTCTGAAAACACAATGTGCACTCTGTATTGTGTGTGTTGTAGTAAGAGACAGCACCAATGGACATTACCTGGAACACCCTCACACAGAGTCAAAGCCAGGTAGTAGGTCATGAACTTCGAGGTTCTCTGCTTTTGTAGAAGCATAATGGATTAACTGTAGAAAAGTGACTTTCGGTATTTTCCTGCCATCATTCCTCAGCCCGTATCAAATTAGTCTTTATGCTGTTATTTTGTTTAAATGTTTGTATTTTAAAGACTGCTATCTGAAATACTGACCTAATTCATTTTAAAGTGTTGAATTTATGATTAACACAGAATTTCAAATATCTTCTAGAAGTACCCTAAACATATTTGTCATTTTGTGCCACACATTTATGCAAAGCAGCATTCTCATCATTGACAATAAAAAAATCAAAATTATCAAGTGTGCAAAATGTTGAGATGTTCTGTTCTGAAGTATCAGATATCCAATCCAGATTTAATTCTTTATATAAAAATAAGCACATCCACCAAATGCAAATTTGCTTTTGTTTTAACAAATAAGAGTACCAAATAATTTGAAAATTAACTGATTTATTAGCAATGTATTTGACTGGTATACCTACCTATTTTCAATACTTATATAACCAATGTTGCATAAAAATTTCTTGGGACAAAAGGAGTTCCAAGTAAAGTTTTACAAGCCCTGATCTAGAAATTCCAAATACCTATAGGCTCAAAGTATAGAACTGTAGTTCATCATCTTATAGAACAGTTCAGAACTACCTTTTAAGAAATTCAAGGTGCAAGACAAGAAACAGAAATGGTTAAGACTTTGTCAGATACACTACTGAATTTTTACTGTGTTAAAGAAGAAATTCCAGGAAATAGGAAAGGTTGCAAAAACAATTCAAGGGAAACCAAGGGGGGTAGGAGATGAACTGGAAGTGGCCAAAAAAGTAATAGGGAAAGTAATTTCCACAGCACTGAAGAGTACTAGGAAGACGTTGCAACTGTTATTTATCAGTCATAGACTAGAGATAAATACATATACACAGTATGGTTCTTATTCCACATCTACAATATATTTAAGGCTATACCAATAGTGATGACAAGAGAAGGCAGGGAAATTGAATTCTTTTAGAAGTCGAAAGAGCTCTAGATTCTAAGATTTAAAGATCAAAGCTTGGTGTTTGGTGTGTATGGGTAGGATTCACTCAGTGGTTAAGAGCACTAGTTACTCTTCCAGTGGACCAGGGTTGATTCCCAACACCCACATAGTGGCTCAACAACTGTCTCTAATTTCAGTTCCACATCTAATGCCCTAATGTTCTCTTCCAGCCTCTGCAACAACCTGAGGTTGCACATGGTGCAAAGACATATATTCCTGCAAAGCATCTACCATACTGGGGGAAAAAAAAAGTGGAGTTCCATGCACTGCTTTTCAAACTTCATTTGTATACAGAACACCTGGGGACAATGTAAACCACAGTCTGCTTCAGTAGACCATTTTGAGGTATCCATGCAAAACAAATGCTATTGGCCCCAAGAATGCAGAAAGCACACTTTGAATAGAAACGGGTAAGAAGCTAACCCTTTGAAGTTCATTTCAAAGTCTGGTGTACATAAAAATTTCCTGTGAAGTTGGGAGTTGGTGCCATACATCTCTCATCCCAACACTCAGAGGTAGGCAGATCTCTGGGATCTCTCAGCTCAAGGCCAGCCTGATCTACAGATTAAGTTCCATGACACACAGGGGTACAAAGAAAAACCTTTCCTGGGGGAAGAGGAGGTTCCTGTGAAATTTGGTTAAAATCAACTACACTTGAAGATTAAATGCAGTAGAAATAACATGTTGAGACACATTAAAATTGGATACATGGTAATTTTTTTTTTTCAGACCAGGGTCTCACTGTGTTTACCCAGGCTCCTTAAAATCCTGGACTCCAGTGATCTATCTTCAACCCAGGAAGCATTTTCTGGTATTAGTGTAAGTCCATTTGTAAGTCTACCAATGTCTACCTTTACATTAACACATCCAGATGAGCTCACATCAGCATTATTTCAATATTACACTCTTGGGCTGTTGTGAACTAATATATTCTCATCCCTCATGTCTATCCAGTGTTGAACTCAACCAAGTATCCTAGGAATCAACGTACAGTATTATTACTACTTAGAAAATTCAAATATGACTACTTAGCTTTGACTGGTAACCACAAGGAAAAGTTATCAGCCACTTGAGGCACAGTAACACAATGCTACTTAGTATTTAATACAGATACAACTGTTTGAAAGAAAAGCTTTCCAGTAAACTGGCTACAACAGAAGCAGAAGTACTATAGGTTCACCACAAGAGAGGCCCTACAAACACTAAAACAAAATCCTGGCCTTTCCTTTCCCATTGTATAATCTGTCACTTTGAAATTTGAGTTCAGCCTTAGAAGTTATAAACCTATGAAAGGAACAAAAATATTCCTTCCAAACCCTCTGTGGCTTACAGGCTACTTCCACCGAATCAGAGGACTGTGTTTAATTCAAACCCCAGGCCTGGAGCCAAAGTGTGGTCTATGGACTGCAAGATGCCAACATTTTAGTGGACTAAAAGACAACACAAAGACAAAGGCAAGAAAAACAAGATGAGTCTGGGTATCTAAACATAGACGCTGAGACTTTACAGGATAGGAAATATCTTATCCTGATCATGCAGGGCGACACTTAAAATTAACGGAGATGCCCCTTGTGGTCCAAAACTACTTTCTGTCTTTTGAGTCACGGCTAGTTATGCCGAAGGGCTGAGTTTTAAAAGCGGGACACAGGTGAGAGGTAAAGTCTGTCTCTACTCAACAGATTTAAACCCGACTTCCGGCTACAAACATCGTTCCTTAAACCCAGGTCTCTAAGCTCGCACAAAACCAATTCCCAGTCTGAGACTGCCAAGCAGGAAGAGAGAGGGGCCGAGCATTCGGTGACCTTCCGAATCTTCAGCGTGCCCACAGTGAAGGCGCCTCACTTTCCATCTCGCATCTGGGAGGCCGGGGCAGGAGTCAGCGGTGCGGATAAAGCCAGCTCGTCCCTCCTGGCCCCGGCCTGGCTGCCCCGAGCCCCGCTGCCCTTCCTGGCTCCGATCCCCCCAAGAGCGGAAAGAGGCACCCGGGGACATCGCCATCTACGCCTGCGGCCGCTGCCCGGCTCCACACAACGGCCGGGCCTGCCGACCCGCTGGGCGCACCTGTAGTTGGGGCCCCGCAGCCGCAGGCCCGCGCCCCGCACCCCGCGCGCCCCGGGCCGCGCCAGCGACCCAGCCCGACACCCAGCCTCGCCCCGGTGCGCCGTCTGCCCGCACCCGCGCTCCCCGCGGGATGCCTCACCTGCTTGCCCCGGTAGAACAGGCGCTGGCACTCGGGCCGCACGTCGAACAGCGCCCACACCCGCTCGCGCAGCTCCTCGATGGTGGCTTTGCGGGAGACGTCCTCGATGGTGCGCGTCTGGGAGCCATCGATGGTGCGGACCTGGATCCACATCGCGGCCGGGGGACGGGGGTCCGGCCCCGCTTTGTCTGCCCCTGCGCTCGGGCCGCCGCGCCGCGCCCCGCCCGGCCCGGCCCCCGCAGCCTCTCCCGGAAGGCTCGGGTCCTCCGCCGCGGCTCGGCGTACGCGAGTGCGGGCGAGGACGGACGGCCCTGACCGCGCGGCCGCCCACCCCTCCGAGGTGGAAGGAGACCGGAACCCGCCGCAGGGCTCGCTCGCTCGCTCGCTCGCTCGCGCAGCCTCCGCCTCGCAGGCAGGGACAGACCGCGGCGCGGCCGCGCGCAGTGTTTACTTATACCGCTCTAGCTCCCACATGGAGGTCACGGCGCCAACCCGGATCTCGCGAGATCCACGCGGGGCTCCGCCTCACGCACAGCCCCAGGGTACTGATCTGGGAAGGGGCGGGGCTCTCGGAGCCGTTACTCGGTGGGGGGGGAGGCGTGGGGGGGGGCGCTCGCCCTAGGCCCTGCGGCCTCGCGTGCTGCGCTCCTGGGCTGGTAGTCGCGTGCCCACGCTGGAGCCCGAGGCGCTAGCTATGGTGTCAAAACCCACACTAGAAATAACTAGCCCCGATGCGCGCACGACAAACGGGGGGCGGGGGGGCACAGCCTACGTCTCCGAGCCATCGCGCGAGGGTGTGGGAGCCCGCCGCCGGGACAGCGCCCGCCACTCGGCCTAGCGGGGGCCCGCGAAAGGCCCCGGGCTGCATCGGCTTCGTGGACACGCTTCCCGCGCGGCCTTCCCGCGGAAACCCGCTTCCCGGAGGCTCCCGCGGGGACGCCCAGCTCCACGCGGCCCCACACAGGCGCAGGCCGCTTGCTTCGCGCAAGGCCGCGGCGCTCCCACTACCACTTCCCGCCAGGGCAGCAGGGCCTGGAGGTGACCGACTCGGCCTCCTGCGCAAAGGGCGCCTTTGGCCGCAGGGATTCTGGGTTTGCAGAACTATAGGCCTCCCAGCAAAGAATGCGAAGCTCCCAGGGGGAACAGGGCCCCCAACAACACGGGGCCAAAGCAACATGAAAAGCTATTGAGAAAAAGCAAAACAAACATGTATCCTACGTTCACCAACACCGGTAACGTGTATCTTCAGCCCAGGTGCAAATTTGCAACAACCAAGTTAATTACAGCCAAGATGGCCTAACGGGGAAAGACAGAAAATGTATGTACACACTTCGTGTCTCTGCCAGCTTTCTAGGAGAAAGAAAAATAAAATGTATCCACCTGCTTCCCAATTAACTAAAACATCTGGCAGACTAAGCGATAGCTATGTCTGAGCACACCTGATCTTACCCGATCAACTATTTGGTGCCATGAGGCTTTGCAAGCATCTTGGGCAGTTAAAGTGTACATGATGCAGGCTGAGTTTAATGGCGTGGTGCAGTATGAAGCCAGCGCTGAGTGTTGGGCTCCTGGGTTGTAATGCTTTTTCTGCTTAAAATATGATCTTGAACAAATTGCTTGGATTTCCTCCACGTAAAATAGTGCATATAAACACCTAGTGAATGTTAGCTTCCTGCTAATCCCTTAGTGGCACACAATAGGGTAATTCAGAGCATTTGTTATCAAGAGAATTTAGATAAACTGGGAATATTCAAAGAAGACAGGGTGCTTAAGCAAAGACACACATTTCACACATCGAAAAGACTGCATATCAGAGAGCTTGACTAAATAAAGAAGGGCAATGTGTGTACGTTAGCATTCAAAAGCAGACTTTCGTAGGCCTCAGGGGGGAAACCTAGGCTTTTCAAAGGCTGCATTGATGTGTTTAAGTATTTAGAATGACAGCAGAAGAAGTGTAAAAGGGTGCCTTAGGGAGAAAGCAAACCCTGGGAAGGTGAGTGAGTTTGAAATTTAGCCAAGAGGCAGCTGTTACCCATTTTGGGAGAGAGAGAGAGAGAGAGAGAGAGAGAGGGAGGGAGGGAGAGAGAGAGAGAGAGAGAGAGAGAGAGAGAGAGAGAGAGAGAGAGAGAGAGAGAGAATATTCTTGAGTGTTCTAGGAAACTGAGCTCCTGAAATTTGTAGAATTTGTGGATGTGAAGAATGAAGAGAATGGAATGTTGACAGCAATTCTCAGAGACACCTAAGTGGATGGATTGGATAAATGGTGTTCATAACTAGAACAGGAAGCAAGCTGGGGAATGCTTTGGTTTCCCCTTGAGTTGTGCTGCATTTGAAATAGATCCCAAATGTACCTAAGATGAAGCTGTCTGATAGTTGGGAATAACTGTCCAGGAGAGGGAAGGGAAGAAGAGAGGTTGAGAAAAGGACTGGTGTTTTGGTTGTAATGGTGTTTGATGGAGACATATTTTGGGGAATAGAGAAATCAGTGATACTGATATGAGAATATAAGGGGATATTCTGGTTGGTGGTAATGCTATAACCTGTGGAGTGACTGTGACAGGGGTGGGGGGTTTTATGAAAAAAATATGTTGAGCATTGACTGTTTATATGTTGTATTTCATATATTTTTACAATCACATTTATATGAAGATCACCCCCCAGCAACCCCTCTCCCGATTTTATATTGTGTTTTATTAGTGTGTGTGTGTGTGTGTGTGTGTGTGTGTGTGTGTGTGCCACAATGTGTGTATGGAGGACAAAGGACAACTTAGTAGAGCCGGTTCTCTCCTTCCACATTAGTGTAGCTTCTGGTGATCCAATTTTGATCTTCAGTCCTGCATCCTTCCTACTTTTTACCAGCTGAGCTATCTCAGCCAGCCCATCATTGTGCTTCCTGTGCTCTGTAGTGAGCACTTAGAACAAAACTAAGAAACAAGATAGAGGCACTCTTGCTCAATGTCCAGACATCAAAAGCAAGCAGTGGGAATAATCAGCATAACCCTGAGAGCAGATGCCCCTGCACCAACCAGGAACAGGGACCAACAAACAAGTTTGCAAGGACAAGATAAGTCCCTGAAGGGCCATAAATCCCAGGCTCCAGGCAGCTCAGCAGCCGATGATCTCCAATGTCCTTCACACACATTAGCAACAAGGGATTCTTCTGGTGACCATGTCAACCTATTAAGATAACTGTTGAGACAGGGTTTTCTCTATGTAGCCCTGGCTGTCCTGGAACTCGCTCTGTAAACCAGGCTGGTCTCAATTTTATAGAAATCTGCCTGCTTCTACCACCTGAGGACTGGGATTAAAGGCATGTGCCACCAACATCCGCCCCCCCCCATTTTTGTATGTGAACAATAAGCCATTCTTTTTTTTTTTTTTTTTTTTTTTTTTTTTTTTTGGTTTTTCAAAACAAGGTTTCTCTGTGTAGTCCTGACAGTCCTGGAACTAGCTCTGTAGAGTAGGCTGCCCTTGAACTCACAAAGATTCACCTGCCTCTGTCTCCTGAGTGCTGGGATTAAAGGTGTGCCCCATTGTCTGGCTATAAACCATTCTTTTAAAAAAGACATCCACCTGCCTTTCTGTGACAGATTAGTTGTGTTCAAGAGAGCTTCATTCGCAGATCTTGCCATCTTCTAACAGAGACAGCAGTTGTATTGAATTAGGACCCCATCCTAATAACCTTATGTAACCTTAACTGTCTCATCAAAGCCTTTCTTTCCATATGTAGTCATACCAGAAGCTAGGTTTTCAAAACATGAATTTCAACATACTAAGTATGTAAATAGAGGGCACAAATAAGTTCACAGCAGATTTCTAAGAACCTTCCAGGACTGTCTGGTATGACTCTATATTTATTTAATTTATATGTGTTTTAACAGACATGTGGAAGTTAGAGGACAATTCTCCTTGGTGTTGCTTCTTTCTTTCTAACACATAGGTCTGGAGTGTCAGACTCAGGTTATTGAGCTTGGTGGCAAGCAACCTCACACACTGAGCAAGCTCTGACAAGGGCATGCTCTCTGCCACATCACACTCACTCTCTTTGAATTTGCTTTGTATTTTTTGACAAGGAAGATTCAGTCAGCATATTTGCTGGCATTGGATAATATGTGTATAAATTTCAGCCAACTTTATTCCCTTAGTGGTATTTGGGATAGATTCCCAAATAGGCCAGTGCTTTATTGTCAAGCTACATCCCTAGACCCTTGGCCACATTCCCTTTCTAACCCATGATTTTTCTACCACGAATAATTCAGACTAACTGCCACCCTCAAGGAGTATATTTTTGATGTAGCACCCTCTTTTCAAAAGATCAGTGGAGTTTTGTTTTTTAGTGTGTGTAGGTGTGTCTGGAAAGACAACTCGGTGGATAAAGTTTACACAGCTGTAATAGAGATAACATTCTCCTCCCATTTGTTCTAATAGCCACACAAAACCTACTTCTTATGCCCTCATACATGCACTTAGTTCCCTGAATTCCAGGGTTCGTGGATGTTTGGGGCAAGAACTCCAGGGTCCTGTTGACTCACCTAGATCCAGTGGATAAGGAAGTCCAGCGGTACTATCATACATGGGGCACATATGACTACAGAGGGAACTGGCAGGACTTTCCTCTCCGTTTCTCTGACCATGGCTTGAAGACATGGTGGTTCAGGCGGCCACACTGGAGAGGTCTCCGACATGGAGCAGCTGTACATCTTATGCAGCTTAGCGGGCTCCTTGTAATATCCACTCCCTTTCCCCAGTGCACTTTCTTGACATTTTGCCTTCCACCATCACACAGATCACCACAGATGATTTGCCACTCTTTGATGGCAGTAGTGGAGGAAATTGAAGCTAAGAAAATGGGTTCAGGAATTAGCCCTAAAAAGCAAACTTTCAGGATGGGATTTCAGTTAACCTACTTGATTGAAGGCAATAAGCAATTCACTGTTGATGGGAAGCCATTTTTTAACCCCCCACTGATTAGCCTGTGGTTTATTGGGAAGGAGAGTCAAGGCATTAGGAGATCAGTAAACAGGAAATAACAATCCTAAAGTTTATGAGATGGGTGGCTGTTTCTGTAAGTCATATAAAAAGAAAACAGTACACCCAGGAGAGCTAACTGGTAGCTTAAATACCCCTGGATAGCAAGTCTCAATAGCAGTTAAGTCTAGAGGTAGAAGGGGCTGAAAAATTATATCCAAATACTAATTATAAAGATGGTAGAGATGTACAAAATACAGCTGAATCTTGAATGAATAAGCCACACTGAAGCTAACATCTAGATGGTGAGGAAGTCATTTAGATCCGGAGTGAGGACATTTGAATAAACAAAACTAAGGATGCTGAGCTGAAAATGTCCTTGAATGTTTGGAGGGCAATGGATTTTCTCTGCTCCTTCTCATCAGCGGAGAGCAGTTCCCCCTTGCCTTGACACTTTGAACCTCAACTGAGGCAGGCACCCAACTGGTTGATAATTGTACTACTCAAACGCTGCCTCCACTCAATTTGATTTGTTTGTTGGGATTATCTTGGTTGGTTGGTTGCATTCTTTGTTTGTTTGTTTGGTTGATTTGATTTTTCCAGTCAAGGTTTCTTTGCATAGCTCTGGCTGTCCTGTAACTCTGTAGATCAGGCTGGCCTTGAACTCAAGAGATTCATCTGCCTCCGTCTGCCTCTGTCTCCCAAGTACTGGGATTAAACCTGTGCCAACACTGCCTGGCTCCAAATCTGATTCTTTCCAGGCCAATAATAAGAATCAGTACAGTGCAGCCTGAGAGGGAAGGTGCAGACTCCACTTGTGAAAGAACTAGCTTACCTAAAAAACAAATAGCAGAATCTGGCAATTCTGTCTGACAGGAAGCAGAAGCATGTATGGGAGTGGATTTTGAAGACGCCAGATTTGGGGAAGATCACAGCACTGGGAAGGGAGAGTTGGCTGGTAGAGGATAGTCTCCATGACTAAGGGACTCAGTGTTCTAGGATCTAGAGCTTGTTGTGTTGGCTCCTTGACACATTGGCTTAGAGTGTGTGACCCCAAATTACCAGAGATCTTGACATTACACTGAGCACAGGAGACCTGGATCAGAGAAGAAGCAATATCGGAATGGCTTACCTGAAAACTCATTACCATGTTCCCTTGGAAGGAATAGAGGGACATTACTATCCATAAGGCAAGAGAAAATATTCTAGAACTAGGTACATTAGTTTACTTAGGACATCAGGGATATCTGTTTTCTGCAAGCAAAGCTTACAGATGTGGCCATGGAGTTAGGCTGCCTAATATCAGCAGGATGGTAGGGTACCAGAGTGACAGAAACCAGTGTCAGGACTTAATTTTGAGAGGCAAGCTAACTGTAATTATAACAGGCATCAAAACCAGAGTAGCAATTAGAATGCTTTAATCTATACAGATTTGTGGCTGTTTTAGGGGAAAGGCAGACAGAAATCAGACAAGGATAATGCTTGATTTGTAAGATAAAAGAAATCAAAGACATGGAAAGCAGAAGGCTGATATCAGCGTTGCAATGGGGTTGCCACCCAGTTTCCAGAGCCAAACCGAGTCACACACCATCAGAATCTACTGGTGAAGTGAGAGACCCCTGAGAAGAATCTTGATAATGTTGCCAAGTAGTACTCTGAACTTTTCCTAAATAGACTCTGAGCATTTGCAAGAATACACCTGTCCTCAGGTCTATCAGCCTGTACTAGGGAAATTGTGGAACCTTTAGGATATAGGTTCATGATATCAGCGGGGGTGCTAAGCCCTTAAACCACAGTTCAGGATCTTTTCCACGCATACATTCAAAGACAAGGGCCTGTTCCAGTCATCCAAGCAAGAGAAGACAGAAACTACACACCTGTTATAAGGCCAACAAATCTGTCCATGTAGTCTTTTGTTTCATTAGGTGACATCAACTTATTCATGAACACTCAGATTCTTTATATCCCTGCCTTTGGACACCTTCAGTTACTCCTTGCTGTCTAATAAATTGAATCTTACTTTTCCTAATGCCCAACTCAGCTCTGTAATCTCAGATAGACCTAATAGCAGTCTATCTTGACAGATTTCAGATATAATACCTTTTTTTCTAGCAAACTATGACTTAGCTAGACCATCTGACTTCTTGGTGTTTTACATTAGTCCCTGTCCTGAGAAATAAAGTTCAAAGATATAGGAGCCAGTTCCTGTGGTTGAGCTGGAATTAAAAGATCATTCTTCAAAGATACCAGGGAGAGCAGATCTCTGGGAAGCTAAATCTATCCTCATTCACCCATCCAGAAAAATTTAGACACAGTTCAGTAAAAGTCTCTGAAATGACTCATAACAATTCATGACTGTCAGATACTGTGGTTGGGAATGGAAATGAGGATGAGAGCTGGGGGTTACAAACTGATTATGTTTCTAATACTGAAATTGAGGAGCCATGGAAGATAATTGCTCAGATCCTGGAAACTCAATAGCTATTTTCATAGGGGGTGTTTGGGGTACATTCACAGGAACAGTCATCACCCTTTGTGGGGAAGAAAGGGCTTATCTTCTAGAGCCTTATCAGCTGTCCTGGAGGAGTAAGCATATGGTCCGTGACTGAGACCTATCCTGGAGAAGAATGTGTGACAATCTGCATAGGTCAATAAGCTCCAGTCCCGCAACATTAACAAGGTACAGTGGGGTTCGCACAGTCCATCTCTTTCATTACTTTCCTCCTGTATTCCACTCCAAATCCAAACTCTCATGTTTCCATCACCACCTGCCCCCAGTTTGCCCAGGAGCCCTCTCCTATTTCCCCTTCCCAAGGAAATCCATGTGTCCCCTCTTTGGTCCCTTCTTGTTACCTAGCCTCTCTGGGACTGTGGATTGTAGCATTTACTTTACAGCTAATATCCATTTATGAGTGAGTGCATATCGTACTTGTCTTCCTGGGTCTGGGTTACTACACTCAGGATTTTTTTTTTTCTAATTCCTGATGTTTCGTTATTTATTTATTTAAATTTGAAACAAGCTTGTTTTACATGTCAATCCCAGTTCCCACACCCTCCCATCCTCCCCTGTTTCCCCCACAAACCTCCATCCCATCCCCTTTCTGCTCCCCAGGGAGGGTAAGACCTTGCATGGAGAGTCCTCAAAGTCTGTCATATCATTTGGAGCAGGGCCCAGGCCCTTCCCCATGTGTCTAGGCTGAGGGAGTATCCTTCTATGTAGAAAGGGCTCCCAGAGTCCATTCATATACTGGGGATAAATACTGATCCACTACCAGAGGCCCCACAGACTGCCCAGTCCTCCCAAGTAACACCATATTCAGGGAATCTGGGTCAGTCCTATGCTGGTTTCCCAGCTATCAGACTGGAGTCCATGAGCTCCGCCTTGTTCAGGTGAGCAGTTTCTGTGGGTTTCTGCACCCTGATCTTGACCCATTTGCCCATCACTCCTCCATCTCTGCAACTGGATTCCAGAAGTTTGGCTCAGTGTTTAGCTGTGGGTATCTGCTTCTGCTTCCATCAGCTACTGGATGAAGGCTCTAGAATGGCATATAAGGTAGTCATTAATCTCATTATCAGGGAAGGGCATTTAAGGTAGCTTTCCACTAATGCTTAGCATGTTAGTTGTAGGTCTCTGGGCATTTCCCTACTGCCAGATTTCTCTTAAAACCTATGAGTGGCCCCATCTATTATGGTATCTCTTGTCTTGCTTTCCCTTATTCTTTCCCTGACTAAATTTTCCTGCTCCCTCATGCCCACCTCTCCCCTGCTCTTCCTCCTAACTCCCTCTCCCCTCCCTCCATGCTTCCAATTTGCTTGAAAGAGCTTATCCCTTTCCCCTTCTCCAGGGGACCATGTATGTCTCTCTTAGAGTCCCTCTTGTTTCCTAGCTTTTCTGGAGGTGTGGACTGTGGTGATCCTTTGCTCTATGTCTGAAAACCATATATGAGTGAGTACATACCATGTTTGTCCTTTTGTGACTGGGTTACCTCACCCAGGATGGTTTCTTCTAGTTCCATCCATTTGCCTGCGAATTCCAAGACTCCGTTGTTTTTGTTTTTTTTTTTTTTTTTCAGCTGAGTAATATTCCGTTGTGTAAATGTGCCACACCTTCTTTATCCGTTCAGTTAAGGGACATTTAGGTTGCTTCCAGGTTCTGACTACTACAAATAATGCTGCTATGAACATAGACAGATGTCCTTGTTGTATGAATGTGCATCTTTTTGATATATGCCTAAGAGTTGAATTACTGGATCTTGAGGTAGACTGATTCACTTTCCTGAGGAACTGCCATACTGATTTCCAAAGTGGCTGTACAAGTTTGCACTCCCACCAGCAGCGGAGGAGTGTTCCCCTCTCTCCACATCCTCCCCAACATAAACTGTCTTTGATGTTTTTGTTTTTAGCCATTCTGACAGGAGTAAGACGGTATCTCAGAGTTGTTTTAAGCTGCATTTCCCTGATGGCTAAGGATGTTGAACACTTTCTTAAGTGTCCTTCAGCCATTTTATATTCCTCTATTGAGTATTCTCTATTTAGTTCTGTACCTCACTTTTTAATTGGATTATTTGGTGTTTTGGTAACTAGCTTCTTTGTATATTTTGGAGATCAGCCCTCTGTCAGATGTGGGGTTGGTGAAGATGTTTACCCATTCTGTGGGCTGCCGTTTTGTCTTGTTGACTGTGCCCTTTGCTTACCTATCCAAGAGCATAGGAGATCTTTCCATTTTCTAGTATCTTCTTTAATTTCTTTCTTTAAAGACACATTGGAAGTCAGTCTACCTCAAGACCCAGCTATACCAATATTGGGCTTATACCCAAAGGGTGCTCAATAATAAACATTTTCTTTTTTAAATATTTTTTATTTATTTTACATACATTCCCCCTTCCTCCTCTCTTCCGGTTCTCTCCCCAGCTTCCCAGGACTCCTATATACCTCCCTCCCCATTCACTCCTCCTCTGTCTCCATTCTGAAAGGGGCAGGCCTCCCATGGGCTTGAATTAAGCATGACGCATCAAGTGGAGGTAGGACTGAACTCCTTCCCCTGCATCAAGGCTGGGCAAAGTAATCTAGCATGGGGAACAGGTTCTCAAAAACCAGCTAAGCACCAGGTACAAGTCCCGATCTCACTACTAGGGGCCTTACAGACAGACCAAGCTACACAACTGTCACACACATACAGAGGGCCTAGGGCAGCCCCATGCAGGCTCCTTAACTGTTGGTTCAGAATCCATGAGCTCCCACATACTCAGGTCAGCTGTCTCTGTGGTTTTCCCCATCATGACCTTGACCCCCACACACCTCCCTTTATTCAGGAGGACTCCCAGAGCTCAGGCCAGTGCTGGGTTCCCTGCATCTGCTTCCATCAGTTACTGGATGGAGTATCTGATTAGAGTAGATGGCCAGTCCAGGCACCCTCTCCATTATTGCTATGAGTCTTAGCTGGGGTCATCCTTGTGGATTCCTGGGGGTTTCCCTGACCCTGGGAATAAACCTTTTCTTTAACTCCTGAGGAATCAATGGATATCTTGGCCAGTGGCCTCAGAATCTTTTAACAGTTTGCCAAGAGAGTGGGTGGGTACATACTTTTTGATCTTTGGAATGATCAAAGGCAGCATGAGAAAACTCTCAAGCAAAAGGGACATTCAAACCTTCTTTGTTCCACAAACTTAACAGTGAAAAAAAAGTTAAAGTATCTTCCTTTAATTGAGAGTTTCACCATCCAGTTCCATATCAGAATGGCAAGGTTCTAGTAGCTTATTTTCAACCAAATCACCCTGATTCAGTCTCTCTCTCTCTCTCTCTCTCTCTCTCTCTCTCTCTCTCTCTCTCTGTGTGTGTGTGTGTGTGTGTGTGTGTGTGTGTGTGTGTGTGTGTGTGTGTGTTTTCTTTCATGGTTGTTGACATTCATTGTTTTTCCTATCCTGCTAATCAGCCTAATCTATTAAGCCTTTGCCTGGACATATGCAACCACCATCTTGTGTTCCTTCTTATATGCAAGCTTAAAAAAGGTTGCTTACAGACACACTTCCATAGTCTTGTGGGCTTGAGGACCAGTGGGTGCCACTTGAAGAACCCCAGTTTGGGTGATGGACAGGTGGGAAAGGGTTGAGATCAGCAATGGAGTTAGCATAGCAGTGAACAAGCAGCTTGGAGCTTATAAACATACAGACTCAGCCCCCAAATATGCTGCCTGGCTACAGGATTGCCCTGGCTCTGGGCCATGATGGAGGCCCAAGATGATGAGGAATATTTCAGTTTTTGGATTGAACCTCATTGAAGGGCCACCATGGCCCCTGATGTCACCGACAGCCATGTGTGGGTCAGTGGCCCTGATGTGGTGGGGGCTAGGTTCATGTTCAAGGCTAGTGTTACTACCTAGTGCATGTGTATGTCCATGGTCCATGCCATAGATGAAGCCATGTTGATGTCCTTGAGCCATGCTGCTGTCAGGGACCATGTTGATATGTATGGCTTGTACTTCCATTTGAGGCAATGGTAATTTCTGGATCAGAGCTGTCACATAGGGCCATGTCTGGGTCTGAGGCCCTGTCGCAGATGGGGTCTGTGTTAATTACTAACCCATTCTTGTTCATCTAATATTTCCATGTGGTCTCATCTTACCGGAGAGAGAGACTGCCGGTGTTCTGCTCTCTCTGTCTCTCCATGTTGACTCCTCCTTACTACTTCCGCAAATCCTCCTCATTTCCTAGTCCCGCCTGTCTTGCTTTCCTATTGGCCAACAGTGCTTTATTCATTAACCAGTATGAGAAACATATTTACAGAATGACATCTCCCATCATCTCCTCTTTTCTGCCTAAATAAAAAGAACGGTTTTAACCTTAAGCATAGCAAAATATATCCCACAATAGTTATCAAGTAAGAATCACAGTTAACAATATTTAGTCCATTAACATTTAGCAAGATGTAAGAAAATATCCCATCATCTATTCTATCTTTGTGAATCTAAACTCCTATATGTAACTTATCTTTAATCCTAACTAAGGAAAACTATAACCATAACTATAACCATAAGCAAGATAGGCAGGACTAGGAGACAAGGAGGAAAGAGGAAGGAGTAGGGAGGAGTCAACATGGAGAGACTGGGGAGAACAGATGCCAGCCCGACTCTCCAGTAAGATGATGAGATCATGTGGAAATACTTAGATTAATAGAAATGGGTTAATAATTAAGATAGAGCTAGCCGATATGAAACAAGTACCTGGCCAACAGAATTATATCAAATACAGAGTCTCTGTGTGTTAATTGGGACCAGCGGGACCAGACCGGCTACAGGAAAAACCTTACTCCTTACACAGTTTTCTTGACTACATTTTAAAAACAAAAGCTATGCAGCCAGGGATGTAGTTAAGGAGTAGGGAAATTGTATAGCATATATGAAGTGTGGGGTTATGTCACCAGCAGTACACTAAAATAAAGGTTGCAGGTCAAGTGAGTGATGCTTGAAGAAAATGGGAAGAATACATACGAGGTCATTTTACACCTTTTCCCAATCCCAAATATAAACCTCTCTGGCCTTCTAATTGGCGAATATTCCAAAGAGTCTGGTCTGGGATGCCCCTGGAGCCATTACCCTGTCTGTTAAACTTAACCCCAGAAGAGCTAACAGATGTGTTTCATTTACAAACTTGTGTCAACTTGGGCTTCTCTCTCATGTAAGAGCGGCAAATATCTATACGCAAATGGATATTCCTGTTACCAAAACTGGACTGTGACCTCGCCCAGAATTTTAGTAGCTTTACCATTGTTGGTTGATTGCTTGTTTTTGTTTGGCAAGTGGAAGAGGATTTCTCTACTGGTTCGGCAGCCAAACAAGGCTAAAAAAGGGCTTACTCTGGCTTCAAGATGGAAAGCAGTTGATCTCCAAGCTCTGGAACAGCTTCATAGCCCCTCCCTGGAACTGAGTGTGGAGCAGTGACACTCGCTGGTGAAGAAAGAAGGCCACTACCAAGCTCTCTGCCACCTGCAACTCTTGACTTGACCGTCTCCATCATCCCCTCAAGAGATCTGAAGGTGGATGACTTCTTCACGTCTTCAAGCTTTCTGCAAATGCCAGAGCCCACCGAGGTCAAGGCGGGTGAAGTCTTTTCCTTCATGCAGGCGTTGGAGGCCTGGGCATCATGCCAGTTCTTGGACGGATTCTGCCTTAGTCCCACCAAGGCCACGCATCCTAAATTCTTCCTGAGTTCCCCACACTGCTTCTCTTTGGCTGCCAGCATGTTGCGTAATGTTAGGATCTCTTCCTCCAATTTAGTGAGCTTAGATTTGAGCTCCATTTGTTCAGCCTCGGTCAAGTCTGGTTCTGAAGCTGGGTGGGATTCATATGTGGATGCAGAGGGCTCTGCCATGGCATCTAGAACAGAAAGGGAAACGTTTTCATCCAGGGAGTCCAGGTCCAGCACTGGTTTGTGGAGAAGTAGGGCTGGAGGAGTTGTAGTCTAGACCTGCAGGCTCAGAATTCTCACCAGTGAGATAGGAGTCTAGGTGAGACGGGTCCGTATCTTTGGCAGCAAAACTCATGCGCTGGCTAGCGAGTCTGTGTCCTTGCGAGAAGAGTGGATGCTTAGAATGGGGATCCACTTCCCGTTAGTAGGGGTTGGATGTGGGGGAGGAGGAAACCATAGACTTCCGGCCCAAAGGGCTGCCAGTCATCCAGCACCTTTCTCCATCGAGGACTGCTCTGTAGAGGTGTTTCAGGGGATTGTTTCTGCATCACAAGTACCTTGTGAGGTAGACAGAGCCCACATTATTGTTGAGAGAAATCTCTTTTCCTCTAGCAGTAGTGACATAGGCCAGGTGTTCACACCAAAGTGTGTGCTGCCCCTTTTCTACCACACAAGTAATTTTCAAACCCTCAGAGATCAATAAGAGGTTATGCTAACAGGAAACTCAGAGCATAGGTAACTTAAGATGGGGTGTGGAGCTCAAAACTTCCATGCTTGCCCGCCTCCCCATCTTCTGGACCCAGGTTTCCAAAGAAGCCCCGAGAAACTCCGTCAACTCTTAAGGTAGATTTGAAAGAACCACAGAAATTAGTACTGGGTAATACAATCCCAGTGAGGTATCAGCAGTGTCGGAGGGCTGCAAAGCAGTGTTCGGAGAGTAAGTCTGGGCAGCCATGGTTGGCTTAGTTTGAGTGATGAGTGGAAGAGAACAGTAAACCGGGAATAGTGGGTTTTATTTGTTTGTTTGCTTTGGGTTTTGCTTTGTTTTAGATTTAGACTCTTTGAAAGTAAAGACTAATTTTTAATACCGAGGTTGTGTTTTCTTTTCCCTACCTGCATCTATTCATACTTATGAAAGCATGCCTGCCTACATTTAATGGTTGTCAGTTGTGGGAGCTGGTCTACCCAGCAAACCAGAGCCTCAACCTCAGATGGAGTCTGAGAGGGCAACCCACTCCTTGCCTCAGTTCATCCAGAGTTTGTAACTCATAAGCAGAGGGATCAGAACGCTAATTCAAGAAGAACATGTGTCAAGTATCACTTAGCTCCTTGTCTGGTTGCCTATACCCAGGAAATATCATTGATCAAGCCTTAGACCTAGTGATCTTGTTGAATATTCTGCTTATCTTTGCAAGCATGACATTGTGGAACATAATACATCCCTCCACAATTTTATTTATTTATTTAAATTAATTAATTAATTTATTTATTTAATTTTTTATTTTGATTTTTCAAAATAGGGTTTCTCTGTGTAGCGCCGACTGCCCTAGACCAGGCTGGCCTCAAACTCAGAGAGATCCGCTTTCCTCTGCCTCCTGAGTGCTGGGATTAAAGGTGTGTGTCCATAGCTGCATCCAAGCCAACTTTATATTCAGTAACCCTTTCACCCAACCTGGTAGTGCTTTAAAAAGGATATTTATTTTTGTTTTATTGAGTGTATGAAGTCTGGGGGGCGGTAATTGCCTGTGTGTACGAAGTCCTGAAAGTACAGCAACACATCCCTAAACCCTGTTTTGTGTCTGGATAGACTTTTCCTCCTTTGCCTATTTAAACTCTAGTGGTTGCAATACTTCCAGACTCGGACTGCTCTCTGCTCATCCACAACTGATAATTAAAGGTTTTTTAAAGCAAAAATCCCCTGGATTAAGCTAGTTAAGTTAACATGGCCATACATTGGTCATTCAGAATTGACATTTCAAATTACCAGGTCGGAACTGGAACTTCTACCTGATATTTTCCCTCCTTGGATTGCTTTGACCACTAACCTCGCCGTCCATTTTCTTGTGTTTTATGTTTCCCCACTCTTCACTTAAAACCACAATTCTTTGTTAGCTTTGATTCCATTTGATGCAGTAATGATTTTTTTTTTCTCATAGGAAAACTGAGTTGGCTCATTTCTAAGCACTGGTTTCCAGATCCCAGATCAAGACATGGCATCTCAAAGGAGGCTCCTAGTTGGCAGTGTTCTGGCCTCCCAAGCAAACCTAGATAAATAAGAGGAATAGTGGGACAGCCTATTCTGTTAGGCTTATGTTTAACCATATCCAAAATATTTATATTTTGAGAAGGATCTATTAAATGAAGCTTTGTTTAGTTTACAGGATTCCTAATCAGTCATTTTCAAAGCTATCCTTTTAAGGTATAAAAATAGCACACAGTGAAATAAATCTGTGTGACATAAAAAGACATGAAACTCCTCATCAGAAACTGAAAGCTTTTTGAATCTATTTAGTCAACAACAATTCAGGAACAAAGCCGAAGCTGTTAATGACATATATTTAGTAATTTGATAAACCCTTTATCAAAGTCCCTCCAAATGTAAAAAGTAAATGGAAATTTAAAGAAAAAAAAATTTGTATGTGTAGAAACATGTCTATTTTATTAATAAAAATTCTTGAATATAAATTCAAACAGCCCCCCCCCAACTAGAGAGCCTATCCAGACATTTGGCTAAAGTTTCTCTCTTTACATACTGGGAAAGTCCCTTTTAACATATTGGGAAAGGATAGCATTGTGGAAAATAAACCCTACAAAAGAATGTAGATAAAGCTGGCCTGCAAGTCAGGAAATGCTTGGTTCATTACTTAGGGGTAGATACAGGTTGTCTGGCCCTGTCAAAGACAAACTTGGCATATTTCTCTACTTATGATCTAGAAATGCAGAAGATGCTCTAGAAGAGAGCTGGGGCTGGACACAATTCAGATTTCCACTCTGTTCTCATGACCCTCCAGCCTACATTCTGCCTGAGTGGCATGCCTTTCCAGCAGAGGCATAGACCATGCTATACCCTAAGGAGCTAGTGGCATGTTTCTGTATGTATGACTCATTAGTGAAAAGGAAAGTTTGTCTGCAGACTATGCAGATCTTGAGTATCAGGAGACTGGGTTCTGTAAGGGCAGGGTTCAGAGTGGTGGCAGGCATCCTTCTCTGAAGTAGCTGGGTACAGGGTGTTTGTCTGCCTAAAAAAGAGAACTGAGATACCAGAAGTGTTAACCCTGAGCAAAGAGGACTCCCAGAAATAACAGAGAGGAGATTCAGAGTGGTGTGTGTGTGTGTGTGTGTGTGTGTGTGTGTGTGTGTGTGTGTGCGCGCGCGCGTGCATGCATGCATGCATGCATGCATGAACAGCGTTTATATGTGCCTGTATGCTACAGTCCCGAAGCTCAGCATTGAAGGGTTAGAGTCAGCAAATTGGGACCACAGCATTCTGACTCTTGTTTCTAAGGCTGCAGGTGCCTGAAGGCTATCAATAGAACTTCCAGACCTTTTAAAGGTTATGATCACTGTGGTGGCTTTGCTGCAATGCAAAAACAACCCCACCATACCCTGGACTACACTCCATAGCAGCTTCACTCCATAGCAGCTTAGCTATTCTTGTCTTAAAACTGCCATGCCTGCTATGGCAACGGTATGATAATTACTATTTTTCTCAATCCTGGGGCACAATCAGTTATACGGCACATCTTCACTTTACTAAGAGCTTTCTAGAAGGAAAAACCAACAATATTAAATTGCAGGTTGATTTCTAAGATGAAATTCTGATTTTGGAGACGATAAAATGCCCCCAAATAGATATTTTGAAACTGGGGAACTGCAGTAGTGATCAGCAGCTGCAGACATCAGCACCCTTGGTTCTGCTACAGCTGAGGCTGGGCTGGGCTGTCAGTCTTCTTCCCATTCTGAGGGAGGAGACAGGCGAGGAAGTGCTTTTTGTTCATCTCCGCTATAATAATAAATCTAACGGAAGAGGAACAAAGGATATTGATATTTATGTTTGGAAATGCCACAATGAAACCCTTTATTTTACATACCAACTTAAAAATTAAAACAACAGAGGCCAATATGTAAAATAATAAAAATAAATAATAAAAATGAATGAATGAATAAATAAATAAATAAATAAAATGGCAGAGACAGCTAATGTTTACTGACTATGCCTCAGGAATTGTTAATGTTTTCACATTAGTTCGCTCCTTAATATTCTTGGTTCTTTCTTTCTTTCCTCATCTTTCTTTCTTTTCTTTTCTTTCTTTTTTTTTTCTTTTTGAGATAGGGTGTCTCTGTATAGTCCTGGCTGCCCTGGAACTCGCTCTGTAGACTAGGCTGGTTTTGAACTCAGAGATGCCCCTGTCTCTGCCTCCCGAGTGCTTGGATTAAAGGTGTGCACCACCACTGCTTGACTCAACCCCAAATATTCTTGAGATAGCCATATAAAAATACTATTAGGGGCCTGGGCAGATGGCTCCACAAGTAAAGTACTTGCTGAACCAGTGTGAGAACCTGAGTTCAAATCCCCAGACCAGTGTAAAAGCTGGGTTCAGTGTTCTACAGCAAGATGGGAGGTACAGACGGGAGAATGCCCTGAAACTTGTGGGCCATCCAAACTTGGTATATGCAACAATAAACAACAGAGACACCTTACCTCAAGCAAAGTAGAAGGCAAAGACTGACCTTCACATGTGTGCCTTGGCATGCAGATCTATACTCACCTACATAAATGTGTGCATGCACACACACATACATACATCACACATATGCAATGTATATCACACATTTTTACACACATATACATCATATACTTTTCTAGTTTACTTTCTGTTGCTGTGTAAATACCCTGAGCAAAAGTAACCTTATGCAAGAAAGGACATATTTGACATACAGCTCCCAGGTCACAATGTGTTATTAACTTGCACACAAGCCTGCTTGGTGTTCCAACCAGCATTATCTCTGACCAAGAAGTTCACTTTATAACAACAACAACAAAAAAATACAGCAGGAAGCATGAAGGTTCTGCTTGCCGGCTGGCAGGCAAATATGCTCAGCTAGCATTCGTGTACAGTGTAGGACCTGGTGCCTAGGGCGTTGTGTTGCCCACAGTGGGCTGAGATCTCTTATATCAATTAATAATTGAGACTTTCTTCCCAGATAATCCTAGATTACATCAGATTGACCAGTTAAGACTAACCAGGTAGTAGACACACACACACACACACACACACACACACACACACACACACACACCCCACACACACACAGAGTATGAAAAATGCTAGAAGCTGTATCAAAGGCTTTAAAAAATTCTTCCTGAACAGCCAGGTAAAAGTTATTAAATAATCCAGTCTTTTTGCTAAATCATAGTCTGAATCTGCCCTCATGTTGCCAGCCTTCTCAAAGCATCTTTGTGCTTGACTGAAATGAAAGTTCCCAGAACATGAGCATTTCAATAACTTGAAGCCTTTATGTACATGGCTATTTAACCCACCAGTGCCTGCAACAAAACATTTCAAAATCTAAATGCCAATGAAGAGAGCTGAGCTGCCCAGGAAAAGCAGCACAATATGTATCAAGAGAAAGCCCAGGCTCCTCATGATCCCATTTTGTCATCCAACCTGTCAGGTGGACGTCCGGTGGGTCCCAGCCAGTGGAGCTCTGAGCTAGAGGTTCTTGCATTTTTACTATGTGGGGGCCAGGAAGAGGGTGTAGGTAGGAAACACATGCATCCTGAGTCAGAGTGGAGAAAAGGGTCATCAGGCATGCCTCCCTGTAAGTAACTGAGAAAGGCCTCTGTTGCTGGAGCTCCTCTCCTCCCCCCCCCCAACAAAAAAAGAGGCAAGGAAGGCAGATTCAAAAGGTTCCAGCTGGCCAGTGGGACCTGAATCCTTGATAGAGGCTCATGTCTGAGATCACGGTACTTGGCTGTGCTCCAAGTCTGGCGTGGGAGGGCAGATTTTCTCCCCCCATGTATTCTGTAATTGCCTCTGGTCAGGCCTGAGAGATCACACACAGGTTTTGGGGCAGAGGTCAACTTCCTCCCTAAGATTAGAAACGAAATGTTCCTCACTGGGGTACTGACCATGGCAAACCCTTACAATGTTTTATAGCGTCGTAGAGAAACCCGAGTGTGTGGCAGCTTGGTCAGGAACTTCACCCCGGAAGTAGATTGAGATTGAATGATTGAGAGAGTGTACTAGGTATGAGGTGGCAGCAGGCCAAGCAGCATGGGGGTTGTTCCTGTCCCTAGATCTGACCAAGTGCAGGGCAATGGTGATTGAGGCTCCTTAAGGGATGTGTGGTTCAGTGGATGAACATAACTGCTTTCAAGCCACAGCCCAGCAAGGTGCCTGGCTGTAAGTACCCAAAGGGGACACTCCACAAGGAAGACATCTGTCTTCGCCTAATGCTTTTTAATCTGCCTCACCTAACTGAAGCCAGAGGGCCAGGAAACATGTTTGATGTGGTTTGCAAATGAGCGGGGCATAAAAAGTGGAGAAAGAAGAGAAGGTTGAGGTTGCGGAGGCAAACAAACTGTACGGTTCAGCAGTTTTGCTGCATGTTCAATTTCATATCCGTTTAGTGTGTTTGCACATGTACCCTTTGGCCACTATCACGTCATTTAATGAAGTGAATGCATGCCTGTTCTAATTTCTCTAAGGTGGATGGAGAAGAGTGGCTGATAGACCTCCGGAGAGCTAACACTAACTGCGTGTGGACCAGCCTGTCTCCCTGTACCTTCGTTCACTCTAAGTACAATTATTGATCTTTGCCATTTTAATAGAGGGAAATACAGACTTGCTGTATTAACCAGCATGTCTTTGACTAATAGTTTTTCATAAATATATAAGACCAAGTTGCTTTTGGCGTACCACATCACATATGACACTAAAGCTTCCCAGCTGGAAAAAAAAAGCCTCCTGATAACTAATGGTAAAGCCCACAGCAGAGTTTTGCATTAATGTTCTAGATGCTCATTTTGTTTGTTTGTTTGTTTGTTTTGTTTTGAGACAGGGTTTCTCTGTGTTGCTCTGACTGTCCTGGAATTCTCTCTGTAGACCAGGCTGGCCTCAAACTCACAGAGATCCACCTGCCTCTGCCTCTCAAGTGCTAGGACTAAAGGTGTACATCACCACACCTGTATATCTTCACTTTCAAACATGAGCAGGCAAAAAACCAAAACAAAACAAAAAAAGCAATCAAATATTTGAGAAAAGCTGTATAAAGGAAAGATTACAAAAGACACAGAGAGAAAAAATAATTTTGAGGGTTGGAAATAAGCTGAGTGAATAGAGGCTCTTGTCACCAAGTCTAAGGACCTGAGTTTGGTCCTTTGTACCCATATAGTGGAAGGAAGCACTGATCTCCACACATGTGCAATGGCTTATCCTCAAATAAACAAACTAATTAATTAAAGTAATTTGGAGAAGACATATAGTGTGGGGCTGGTGAGATGATAGCTCAGTTGGTAAGTATGCAAGCATGAGGACCTGAGTTTTATCCCCAGCACACCCTTAAAAAGCCAGGAATGATGGGACATTCCTGTAATCCCAGTGTAGACAAGGCAGAGTCAGGTGATGCCTGGAGCCCCCTGGCCACCAAGCTTAGCCTTCCTGGTGAGCCTGAGCTCCCAGTGAAAGACTCTGTCAAAACAAACTACAAAAAAAAAAAAAAAAAAAAAAAAAAAAAAAAAAAAGATGAAAAACAATGTAGATGGCTCTTCAGGAATGATAGCCAAGGTTGACCTCTGGTGTCCACAAGCACACACACACACACACACACACACACACACACACACACACACACGGTAGCCATGTGTGCATCCCACACACATGCAAACCTAGGTACGAGTATCTGTACCATTCCCTCACAAAAGACAATTATAACATTGAATTTTTATCTTTGTGTTAGGATATTGAGTCTTTAAGGCCTATGCCAAGGAGTGGTATAGTTTGGGATGTAATAGAAGACCTATCTACTTCTCCATACTGATTTTCATAGTGGCTGCACCAGTTTGCAACCAAAACAAGAGTGAATGGGGGTTCCTTCTTGGCATCCTTGCCAGCATTTGTTGTCATTTGTCTTCTTGATCCAGCCATTCTGACTGGAATGAGATGCAATCTCAAAGTACTTCTAATTTGTATTGCTCTGATTGCTAAGGATACTAAAGACCCCTTTAAAACAATACTTTAGTTTTATTTTCTGTGCATTGGTGTTTTGCCTGCATGCATGTCTGTGTGAGGGTGTCAGATTCCCTGGAACAGGAGTTACAGACAGTTGTGAGCTGCCATGTGGGTGCCGGGTATGGAGCCCAGTCTTCTGGAAGAGCAGCCAGCTCTTAACCACTGAACTGCCTCCACAGCCTAGATAGTAAACACTCTTACAGGTATTTCTTTCTTCTTTTTTTAATGGGGTATTTATTACTGGCTTTTATTTCTTCTTGCAAGAACTCTGCTCAGATCCACAGACAGTCTGTGTTCCCTCTTCCCTCCACTGATTGTTCCTTTGCTGTAGGAAAGCCTTTTTGTTTTATGAGGTCCCAATGGTCAATTGTTGGCCCAATTCCTCAGCAAATGGAGTTTTATTCAGAAAGCCCTTTCCCGCGCATGTATCTGGTAGAGTCCTGCCTGTGCTTTCTTCTAGCAATTTCAGCACTTCTGATTTCACACTGAGGTTTCTCATTCATTTGGAGTTACATTTTGTGACTAATCTCATTCTCCAACATAGTGGTAAAAATATGCTATTTATTGAAGATGCCATCTTTCTTCCAGTGTGTGTTTCTGGCATTATTGCCAAATATCAGATTTCTGTAATTACATACATTCAGGTTTGGGTCTTTTGTATTTTTCCATCTATGTAAACATTTTGCATTTTATTGTCTATTTGCATGTGCATCAAACATACCAGTCTCTGAGGCCCCAAGGCTTAAGTTGTAGCCTGTGTATTTAGACAATTCCCCAAGTAGACTCCCACTTCCCTTCCACTGACAGGGGTCATGTGCTTGTGTGGTGATATTTTGTTTACAATCTAACAAATAAAACTTGACTGAAGATCAGAGTGCAAAGCTAGCCACACTAGTTAGCCACAGAGGCCAGGCACACACCCTTAATCCTAGCACTCAGAAGATGGAAGCAAATGGATCTCTGTGAGTTCAAGGCTACCTTGGGTTACGCAAAATTGATCGAGTCTAAAAGCAAAACAGAGCTCACACAAAGGTGATCCCAGCACTAAGGAGATGGAGACAGGAAAGGATATGACTGAACAGAGAGACAAATATAAGGAGGGAGGAGACAGCAGTCTATTGCAGTCTAGGCAGTCAGTCTGAGCAGCATGGTTGAACCTGTGATATGAATGTGATATGAATGCCCTGATACTATCTGTGTTGGTGACTCTACAATGGATTCTCCAATCACCAATTAGAAAAGTGCCACTACTTGTCCTAATGTCCTTCTCATGTTTAAGTTGGACCTTTTGTATTTCTCCATGTCTGTTTTACTCAACTTGATTTGCCTATTTCCTTGTATCAAGGACTTTATTCTTAGCTTAAGCTATTTCTCAGATTTTCCACATAAATTTCATATATAGTCACTTCATTTAGTGCAGAACCTATATGATAACTACATAGATTTGTTTTAGTCATTTCTTTTCCCCGTTTCATTGTGTTTCTCTGAGTTTTTCTACCTAGGGCACAGGGGAATTAGAATCCCCATGTTTCAGGGAGAAAGAACAGAGAGAGGTTTGAAGATGGCTGTTCATTGCAATGGCTTAAAGCTGGAACTTCTGAAACAAAGTACCATAGACTGTGACTCTCACAGTTCCAGAAGCTGGAAGATGTAGTATGAAGATGGTGAAAGTTTGCGTCTTGGTGACGACCTCCCTCCTGTCTTGTTGCCTTCTCATATGGCCGGAGTCCCCTGGTGGCTCTTCCCCACTCCCATGACCTCATGTGTAAGTCAGCCTTTTCAACACAGTGACACAAACCTGCAAGAACAATGTAAGAAAAAGAAAGCTTTACTTGGGATCATGGCTTCGGAGGTTTCTAAGGCTGCCCAGATCTTTCCCGTTGGACCTGAGGCAAGGGGGCACACCAGGCCAGTGGGAACATGTGGTAGAGAAGGCTGCCACCTTCTAGAAATCAGGAAGCAGAAAGTAATAGGAAGGGACCAACGTCAAGCTATACACACTTGGAAGGTGTCCCACCAGTAATTCTCTCTCTCTTATACTCACTGTCTCCTAAAGATGCTACCACATCCCACAATAGTGCACCGTCTGGGGACTAAGCCTCAAATACATAATAAACACATTGGGAACCTTACACACACACACATGCACACACACACACACATACACACACCACCACCACTACACACTCCATACATACACCCCTCACATACCACACACACACTCGTATACACACATACATACACTGTACAATACACCCCATCATACACTACACATCACACACCTACACACACACACACACACACATCATACGCACACGCATATACATCATACACACACAGACACATGCACATACATCATACACACACATACATCATACACACACACATACATCACACACACACACACACACACACCACAACCACTACACACTCCATACATACACCCCTCACATACCACACACACTCGTATACACACATACATACACTGTACAATACACCCCATCATACACTACACATCACACACCTACACACACACACACATCATACACACACACATATACATCATACACACACAGACACACGCACATACATCATACACACACACACATCATACACACACACATCATACACACACATCATGCACACACACACATACACACACACATACATCACACACACACACACACATACACACACCACCACCACTACACACTCCATACATATACCCCTCACATACCACACACACACTCGTATACACACATACATACACTGTACAATACACCCCATCATACACTACACATCACACACCTACACACACACACATCATACACACACGCATATACATCATACACACACAGACACACGCACACACATCATACACACACATCATACACACACATCATGCACACACACACATACACACACACATCATGCACACACACACACCACTTTGCCAAAACAGAGGTTTGATCAGAATTCGCAACACCGTCTTTGTTGTTGTTACACTCATATGTTTCACTGTCGGCAAAGGAGCCATGATGCTGGTTCTGTGATTGGTGTGCTGAACTCGCTCCTTCAGAAGCACTAACCTGACATGGCCACGTCAAGCCACCAACGTTCACAAGCTTAGTGTGATAAAAGGACTCTTGTAAGAAAGCTAGCACTCAGATGTTAGACTGTTAATCAATGGTAAGTCCACCATGGCATGACCCTATACCCAAAGGTCACTTTAGAGATCACAGCAGTTCCCTCCTAGGTCAGGGGGATCTGTTTGTATTGACTACATTGCTCACTTGGTTGAAATATTCTGTAGGGCACAAATGTTTTCCCTAAATGAGCCACTAGATGGTAGTGTGAACTCTCCTGACAGTGGACTAGTTATTGAATTTAGCTCAGAGAAATTCAGGTTTGTATTCTGTATTTGTACCCATGTCCTGTAACTTTCCGAACTGGTATTCATTTGTGGGGAAGCTGAGACTTATTCCCACCCTGGAGAAACTGTTATATGATCATTGCTTTTGGCATGGAAAATTTAATAAGATGGTAAGCACAAGTGTAGGAACTTTATACTTAACCTTCAAAGAAATAGTCTGCTGAGTGCAAATAACCCGATTTTAAAAATGGGGTACAGAATTAAACAGGTAGTCTCAAAAGATGAGACACAAATGGCTCAAACACTTAAAGGAGTGGTCAACGTCCTTAGTCATCAGGGAAATGCAAATTAAAAACTATTTTGAGATACCATCTTATAGCAGTCAGATTGACTAAAGACCAATAAAACAAGTGACAGCTCATGCTGGAGAGGATGTAGGGAAAGGAGAACACATATTCATTTCTGGTGGGAGTGCGAACTTGTACAGCCACTATGGAAATCAGCATGCCAGTTCCTTGGGAAACTGGAAATAGATATACCTCAAGATCCAGCTATGCCTCTCTTGGGCCTATACACTAAGAACTCTACGTCCTACTACAGAGACACTTACTTGCTCATCCATGCACCCCTTTTTTGGCTTCTTTATTAATAATAGCCAGAAATTGAAAATAATTTAGATGCCTATCGGCTGATGGATGGATAATGCAAATGTGGTAATTTACACATTGGGCTATTAAAAAATTATGAAATTTGTAGGTAATTAGATGGAGTTAGGAAGAATCATCCTGAGTGAGATTAACCCAGACCTAAAAAGACAATACTACATGGTTTGTCTTACATGTGGATGTTAGCTTTCAATATGCGTGCGACATTCCATATAACCACGTAAGTTAGGTATCTAGTAAGGCAGTGGGGGAAGAGATCTTCTAAGGAAGGATACATATAATATATTGTTATGAAAAGACAGGGTGGGCCCTGGAATGGGAGGAGTAAGTGGGGAAGGGGGAAAGAGGAGATTTAGTGGTTTGAATGGGAATTACCCCATATGTTTAAATGCTTGGTCTCCACTTAGTGGAACTTTTGGAGGAGAATTAGGAGGGGTGGCCTTGTTGGAAGAAGTTGGTCACTGGGGGTGAGCTTTGAGGTTTAAAGTATCTCTTCCCGATGCCTGTGGATCAGGATGTAAAGCTCTTAGCTACTGCTCCAGCACCATGTCTGTCTGTTTTCCTGCCAGGATGATCATGGACTAACCCTCAAAAATTGTAAGCAAGCCCCCAATGAAATGCTTTCCTTTACAAGAGTTGCCTTGGTTACAGTGTCACAGCAATAGAACAGTATAACTAAAATTGGGCAGGGGGAGTAAAGGAGGAACTATAGAGAGGGACAAATAACACAAGGATTGTTTGACGACCATGTGGAAATCTACTACTGTAGACGCTTCCTAAAAATATACATATATGAAAGAAATCTAAGTGAAGCCACCAACAACGGCAGAGAAAATGCCTCAACTAGACATCTAACCCACTAAGTGAAACCTCCACTGCCAGGAATATGTTACATGTAGTTGAATTTCACACCACAAAGGGCATCAAGGAAACCCCCAAACATCTCAGGCCTTTGCAAAGGTTATTGGTTGTGCTCTCCAAACTGATGGTAAAGCCCTATTGCTAAAGACAACACTTACTTATCTCATTGAATACAGAGAAGTTGAGCTGGTACCTAACTAGGTAGGGGCTTTACGCCTGACTATTGTTCTCTGTACTGTCAGGCACTTAGCACACAATTAGAGGAGAAATGTAACCATTAACCCAGCTTCAAACCCTGAGATATACAATAGTGACATGCTTGCAAGCTGTGATGCCTGTGGAATATTGGATTTAAGACTCACACCACAGAGTGAAACTCATCCATGACACTGCTCAGGTGGCTAAGAATGAGACTGGATAGGTCATGGACTTAAGGGGAAACCAAATACTCCTGTCCCACTGAAGGAACAAAGCAACAAGTCGACTCCTCGTGATAGTGTGTTACACCCTTAGGTCAGTGCCTTACTCATCCATTATCAGAGAAGCTTCTTCTTGTGAAAACTTATGCAGAGACCCACAGGATGATATTGCACAGACGGAGATTTTGGAGTACTCTGTCCTAAGTGGGACATTTTCATCAAACCCTCACCTCAAGCACAGGGAACCCTGCTGAAGAGGAGGCAAAAAAGACAAAAAGGAGCCAGATGAATGGCACCAAGGAAACCGTGTTCTCCCCAAACAACTGTTACACAAATTAATTCACAGACTGTGGCAGTATGCACAAAGCCTGAACAGGTTCAAGCCAGATGGGGTCCCAGCACTGAAAGGGGGAGGTGGACAATGGGACAACCAAGAAGCTATTTGAAATTTGATGCCCACTTTCAAAGGAAACAAAATTACATTTCTCCAGTGAAATCTCATTGGGTATATTAACCACATTTCAGGATAGGCCCTGTACCCAGCAGTAGATAGTCAACACAAAATGAATTCTGTCCCATGAAAAATAAAAGACCCAGAGACAGATATTGGGGCTCAAGCTTCAAGCTGGAGATCAGAAAAGCAAAGAAGCCAAGTCATTAGCGCTTACCTCTACTTCAGGCTGAAAGGGCTGATCCTGTCTCAGACTGCCTCTTCTCAATGTGGCTGGAGAATCCAACTCCACATGAGGACCTTTGCTTTGTATAACTCATTAGTGCTGGGATTAAAGGTGTGTGATCCCAAGTGCTGAGATCATCTTTGTGTGAACTTTTTCTCTTTAAGACGAACAATTTTATATAGCTCAGTGTGGCCTTAAACTAACAGAGATCCATCTATCTCTACCTCCCAAGTGGTAGGATTAAACATATGTACCACTACCACCTGGCTTCTAAAGCTAATTAGTATGGCTGGCTTTGCTTTCTGTACCCTCAGTTAAGCTTTAATAAAACATAAATAATATAACACAACAATTCCCTTTTTGTCTAATACAAAAAGACTACAACTAACATAAAGACTATAGATAATAAGTACAATATGTATATACAATATATACAGGCAACAAGTTCACTAACAATGTCTGGTCCATTTGAATTTGACAAATTCAGGGAAAATACTCCATTATCTATTCTAGCTTGGTTAGTCCAAATTCTTGAACCTAATTTATTTTCTATTCTAATTTGCATTATTAAATTATCTTTTCATATCTCTCAAACATTTATACTTTACATATCATTAGTGAGTTTCTTTTCTTAGACTGGTAAACAAAGAAAACTATAACTGTAACCATCTAGTCTTCAACTCCCTCAGAGACCCAAGAAGGAAATAATATTAAGCAGGAAGTGTGAGCAAGCAACTTCCCAAAAAAAAAAAAATGTGAGACATAACAGAAATAGACAGCTAGCTGCCTGGACAGTCACCCAAGGTTCCTTTGCAACGTTGGGGCATCCACCTTTTCTTGTCCAGTGGCTTACCTTTGCCACAAATAAAGTAAACTCTATTTGGAGTTTCTTTGATGCCCACTATCTTCTCTTTAGTTCCTTCAATGCCCATCATCTTCTCTTAAGTAGATTGGTGCTGCCAGGAGCAGACATGTCTCATTGTCATAAAAAAGAACCTATGTTATTAAAATATCTTAAATGATGTATTATGTAGATTTCTGAAGTGTTTGAAGATGACCTGTCTATTTAAAATATATTTGTTTGACTTTGAAAACATACTTAATGTGACTACAAGTTCTATTGTAGTAGGTGACTAATTACGAGTCTGCATTTCCTTATTGTCCTATCTAGTTGGTTATAATGACTTTCAAGGACTAGAAATTTGCATTACATTCATAAATGAGCTGTATAGGTACAATACTTTGAATATGATTAGAAATATATGTACAGTATGTTTTAACAAGTTAGTCTCAAATTTGTATCAATATACAATATTCACATACAATATACTAAAGTCCAATCCAATGTAAAATATTTAAAACTAGTAGTTGCTTTTTAAAAGTAGATTTAATAATCTGCCTTTTATCTTATCATATCTATATCTTCCCTTTTTTCTTTTCAGAGTGGATTCAATAAGCTACCCTTTTCATCCTATCATATCTCTATTCCTTTTCTTTTTTCAAAACAGAAACCTAATCCCCTTTGTTCAACTATCTTGACCATAACCAGCAACATTTTATAACCAATCCCCTTGAACAATGACAAATAACCATAACCCAATGAGTGACCCAAAACCACCAACCCCCACCTCTTGAGAATGCCCATGGGCACCATGTTCTTAAGTGAATTCCTGCTGTCTGGGGGCTGTGGCATCTTTAGGGGATCCTGAAAAGAAAACTTTGTGTTAACTGTCAAGCTGTATCATTTTTTTCCAGTCTCTGCATAATGGTCAAGTGTCACGTTGAGGAGAGGTAGCAGTCTGAGGCTTGGAGGAGAGCTTGTGGAGACAGGAGTGATATGGCTGGGCAGGAAAGAGGAATGTAAAGAGGAGACAGGGACAAAGAGCTTTTACCTCTAAGGATTCTTGAAATTAGGACAGCCCTTTCAGCCTGGCTGCTTTGCTTCTCTGATCTTCAGCTTGAAGATCGAACTCTAATATCTGATTCTGTGTCTTTTATTTTTCATGCTACAGAACTCAATGGCATTTTTGTCGACCTTTTGTCTCATATTGCTTTGTTTGGGAATTTTTCTTTTGTCTTGCTATTCTTCTACTTGTATATTATGGTTTCCATTGTGTGTGTGGGGGGGCGTATGTGAGCTTATTATTTTTTGTTTGTTTGTTTGTTTTTTTAAGACACCAAGACATGGAGTTGGGTGGCTGGGGAGGAGAAAAGTGTGACCAGATATATTGTGTGAAATTTTTTCCAATTAATTTTTTTTAAGAATAAAAAAAGAAATGTTCTGTTTTGTATGATTTTTTTCCTTAGCTGCATTAAGTGTGGAAGCATGACCTATGCATGTTCTACTAGCTAATGATCTCTTTTCTCTCTCTCTTTTTCCTTTCCTCCTTTCTCTATTTCTATCTCTTTTCCTCATCTCTTCCTCTCTTCTATTCCCCCTTCCTTTCTGCTTCTCCATATACTCTCCTGATGCATACAACTAATAAGGGGACAGTTATAATAGCTTACTTTAGAATGACCATTTTAGCATACAAAAAAGAAACTGAGTTAAAGCAAATGGAAAGATAACTAGAAACCACTTACAACTACTGTGGCACCACAGTACAGCTTCCCTGAGGCCTTGTGAAAGGAGATACCCATCTTTGCCTGCACTATTGTGTCTCTAATGGTGGCCACAAGTTTTGCCACATCATAGGCACTTGATAATAGTTTTAGTTGAATGAATGACTGGTTTTGAAATCTTACAAACAGAAGGAAAGATGAGCACTTAGGGTTACAGGGTCAGGAAAAGGTATGACAACCATATGCTCAGCAAAAAGGTCAGTATCCAAGGTCCACACACGAGTTCTACAACCCAGCTTTAAAAAGTTCAATCAAAAGATAAATCTGTGGACAGGACTGGCACAGGAAAGCTAATGAGTTCATTAACCTGTTAAACCTCCTCAATCATCAAAGAAATGCACTTTATTAAAACAGGAAGAGAATGACACCCAACCAATGAGATTGCTAAAAAGTTGGTATTCTAACAACAAAGTGTGCATAAGAACATAAAGCCAAAAAAGAGAATGTATTATATATTATGCATAGTAGTGTAAATTAGATAACCACTTTAGAAAACAATGGTGTTTAAAAATTTCTTCTACCCAGGATTCAAGTACCAGATAGAAGTGACCTAAAGGAGAAAGACTTAATTTTGGCTCACAATTCAAAGGGATACAGTCCATCATGACTAGATGATACAGCAGCAGAAGTAGCCCAGGGTTGAGACAGTAGAAACATGAAGTGACTAGTTACATGGTAGTGGCCAGGAGGCACCGTTGTTCAGTATAAATGTGACCCTATCTTTATGCTCCTGCAGCTAAATCCCACATCCAAAATGTTCCACAGCCTCCAAAACAACACCAGATGAGGACCAAGTATTCAGATCCACAAGCCCATGGAGGATGTTTTCATCCATACCATAACATACTCCTTGAGAAACCCTTGCACATCTGTAGTTGGAAACGTGAGAAAAGTATGGGTATGTTCAGAGCAGTGAGGTTTATAATGGAAAGAAACAGAAACGTGATCAGATACCTATTGGCAGATCTAAGTCTCACTATTGATGAGCAAAGAAAGACGACATGGTGATGCCAGCTTCTGTGTAGTCCCTGAACAATATCTTCCAAACTGTCCAACCAGAAAATGCAGAATAAATGATCTCTCAGTCAAGCAATGTTGTTTATCATATCCTTTCTTTTTCCTTCCACTTTCAAAAATGATTTATAAGCCAGATGTGGTGGCTTTAATCCTTGCTTTAAGTCCCTTTAAAGGCAGACAAAAGTTGGAGTTCCAGGCCACCCTGGTCTACCTAGAGAGGATAATATACTGAGACTCTGTCTACAAACAAACAAGCATCAAACAAACCAAACCAAAAGACTTACTGAAGAAAGTATGGCTGTAAAAGAGAAATAATTTGCCAAGTGGAAACCCTGACTTGAGAGAGTCTAGAGTGTGAGTATTCAAGAAAATACCATTTTAAACAGCTTCATGACCAATTTTGATATTGGCACACTGACTTCGTCTTCATTTTGAAATCACTTACACCCTAATAAAATGAGTTACACAAGCCATGGGGAGGGTGTGGTCAGTTCCTTTTGCAATAGTAATGACCTAATGCTTGAGAGAATTGTCCTTTACTCATAATTGAGGCCACTTCAGCCACTGATGAAAACAGCAGATGTGTCCCTTCCTGTTCAGCTGATATGAATGGCTCTCTCTTTGAAGGAATCAGTGCCAAGGAGTCTGTTTACTCCACTAAGCCCAGTTATGAGAATACCAAATGTGCCCTCAAGAAAAGCAACATCAGAGTTAAGGATTGAATTCCATCTCTCAGGAATAGAAGGAAGAGAAGGAGGAAGGGAAAAAAAAAGCCTTCCTGGGGAAACAGGAGACTGAGTTAATATGGTAGAGGAAAATCGTGTTGCATTCTTAGATTATCTTATTATGTAAAACAATAGGCTCCAAGCAAATAGTGAAAAGATTAGAGGGGGCCACACACATTTGACTCCTACTGCTGGTTATTGCTAACTCGTCAAACTCTGGTGCTAAGTAGTTTCGAGAAAGCTGCCTAACATGTTAGACCTTGGCTCCTTTATTTGTAGCCTAGACAAAATAGAAGAGCCACCTTGAAAAGTTATGAGAATTAAGTAATGCCCACTTCCACTCCATGGAAGGGACACAATGACTTTAAGAGGGTTCCTGGGTTCTGAGTTGAGTGGCCTATTTTATTTACCAAACATTGCTTTAGAAGTCTCTTAAAAGGTCTGTATACTGCCAAGTTCGTGTTTTATATTTAAGCCACAAGCTAACGATGACTATCCGGAAGGCACTATGACAATGTAAACCTGCCACTAAAAGTGGATTAGGTAGCAGCCAACCAACAATGGTGCAGATTTTTATCTCTGTGACACCTGCAAACTCCAGAATCCTACCTAGAAGGATTTGTCTGACATCTGCACATGTCAGGCCCTTCTAACTTAGCTCATCCAAACTGGAGCTCTTCCATCAATGAGTCGATCCTTTCTCCATCTCAGTAAACTATGTTTTTGTATATCCAGATGTTCAAGCCAGAAATCTTAGATTCATCTCCAAGTCACTTCATCCCTTTTAAGAAAAATAATTTTTAAATCTTTGAGAATTTCTAATAATGTATTTTGATGTTCCCCCAACTCCTTCTAGACCCATCCTTGCCCCTATCCACCCAGTTTCTAGTTATCGTCTTTTTCATGTTCTTCTTCTTCTCCTCCTCCTTTATATTTATGGTTGTGAGCCTAGCCTTTAACAACTGAGCCATCCCTCTAGCCCATTACCCAACTACTCTTGGGAGTGGGTCCTGCCTTAGAATGTGATCATCTATCACGGATCATTTAAGAAAACTGACTCTCCTTATCACAGCAGCTATCAAATGCCAATAGTTCCTAAGTTAGCAGTGGGATCTCATGTCCACTCCAGCCCCTCCCATGATAGCACTTTGTGTGGCTTAATCTAAAGTAGTTCTTGTGCATGCTGTCATAATCGCTGAGCTTATATGTGAAACTGCCCTACTGTGTCCAGAAAATAGTTTCCTTGAAGTTACCTATCACCTCTGACTACTGCAATCTTTCCATCCCCTTTTCCTTGAAGATCCTTGAACTTGAGTGGAGGGGTTTGGTATGTAAATCCCATTTATGGTTGAACACTGCAGTGTTCTTATTGTTTGTATGATGACCAGTTGAGAGTCTCAGTCTCAGTGTTAATTGCCTCTATCACAACCAGAAAATTTCCTAAATTCATCCCTTTAAAAATTAGATTTTCCCCATCCGCATCCCACTCCACATCTATTTGGAGTCCCCAGAGTCTGGGATACCAAGCTAAGGCAGGACCAAACCCCTCTCCCCTAAATCAGGCTGGGCAAGGTATCCTACCATACGTTAGAAAGTCAATAGTATATAAACCAGTCCTTGCTAAAGGTATTTAATAATGAAGATAACTATTTCCAGGTGAATTTCTCACCTGGTCTTTGCTTTCTCTTGATTTGTTCTGCGTGTCACTTAATGAGAGTTCTCAATAAGCCCTTCCTCCCCTGTATATGTGTAAGTCATGGCTTCCAGGGTCACTTCTATTCCTGTCTTCACTGGGGTTCGTCTTGTTTCTCTTTGCTTAGCATTCTCAGGACTTCTTTGATGGCCTCTCTACATCATGATAAAGCTGTTCTCCCCTTCTTGCAGGTCCTCTCAACTCTGGACCATATTCATGGCTTCCAATAGTTGATGGCTTTTATAGGAAGAATGGGTCCACTTGTAATTCTCTCCAGAGCTCTCTTAGATTTAGAGATCTGGACTTGGAGCAATGGAGATGTCGTTTAGTAGTAGAACACTTCCCTAGCATGTTCAAGGCCTTGCATTGAGTTGAGCCCTCCATACTAAGAAGGAAGAAGGGAAGAAATGAAAGGGGGTAGATGGATGGATGGATGGAGGGAGGGAGGGGAGAATTTTCCTTTGCTCTATTCCTTACTTCTAGAAAGTTCTTCATAAACATTTCTTTCTTTTGTATTTGCCCTCTTCAGAGTCACTGTTATTTCCTGAACAGTTGTTTTTCTTTCCTTCTTTACTCTTCCTTGTGCATCCTGAAGTTTCCAAAGGGAGAGAGAGGGAGGAAAGAAGATAAGGTTTTTTTTTAAATGAACTTTGTGTGTGTTTAATTCTGCTCTTCTGCAAACTTTTCTTTTTAATACATTTCCCCTTCCCTCCTCTCCCTCCCCTCCATTCTCTCACTCACCTCCCTTCCACCCTCTCTTTCTGCTCCTCTCCTCCCCCGCCCTTCCCACCCCTTCCCTCTGTTCTTTCCAAGTCTATCACATTTCATGAGAAGCTTTGCTTTTGTCTGGTTGTCAGTAACATTAAGAACTCAGCTAGGCTGGTCCTCACCCCGAGTTGCAGTGGTCTCTTGTAATGAGCCTCTTTTTTTACTCATTTCTCTCCACTACACCGTATTCAGTACAAACCCCCTGTTTCTCATCTCCCCAGTCAGATCTGTGTTAGCATGACTACATCTGGGACAGGAATGGGGTGCACATTCCAAACCTGAGCAATTACTCAAATGCCAGTCTCAGACGTTAGTGTCACCTTTGGCATATTTTGGAGGGAGCTCCTTTCTGTCATTCTAATTTGTTTTCTTAGGATTTCTTTCTTTGTGTTATGTTTTAGTTCCCCACAGGGCTTCACACAGGAAATTTAGGGCATTCTTTACTTATTCGTGGTAATCATCGGATGATTTTTGTTCATCAAACTACAGTTGTATCACTGTTTTTTTCATCATACAATATTTTCTGTTCTGCATCTACACCTTTTTGATTCTGACTTTTGGGGAAGATGAAAGTCTGGTTCATAATACATGAGGCTGACTATGGGGTTCCGCATCCTGGGGTCTGAGCTGGAGAGGGGAGTGGTTAGGTCTGTGAGCAACACAACCAAGTCCTGCTGCCCATCAGAACCTCCGGTCCATTGCTTCTTAACCTGGTGTGCTACTGGGGAATTTCCAAGAATTTGGAACACACTTCCCCAGAACTGTGGATAAGGGCCAACCGAATCTCCCATCTCTGTTCATGTATTCTGAAATGAAATCATACTTTTAAATATTTTAATAATGTAAAAAAATTTGTCTCAGCATTCCAAAGCACATTGGTCTTCAGAAGGGTGTTGACAGCTAAAGGGAACTTTACATCTGTCAGTAGATCTTATTTTAAAACCTGAAGTGAGACGGATGGGATCAAGGTGCAAGTGAAATTGGAGGGCTGTCAATAGCAGAAGCGTAACGGAAGAGTTCTTCCTAATGTAACCTTGATAAAAATGCAACGGATTGCTGCAAACCAAGATGAACTTCTGTCCTTTGTGTATTATGTACATATGTAAATAAACACATACACACACCCAACACACACACACACTTGTGTAACACCATTAATAAAAACACAGAGACAAATATTGGGGCTCAAGCTTCAAGCTGAAGATCAGAAAAACAAAGCAGCCAGCCACTAGCTCTTCCCTCTACCTCAGACTGAAAGGGCTGACCCTGTCTCCACCAAGCCTCAGACTGCTGCCTCTCCTCAGTGTGGCCGGAGAGCCATCTCCACATGAGACCCTTCACTTTTATTACTCCCCTAGTTCTAGGATTAGAGGTGTGCAATCCCAAGTGCTGAGATCACCTTTGTTTGAGCTCTATTTCTTTTTAGAACTAGATTGATTTGTGTAGCTCAGTGTGGCCTTGAACTAACAGATATCCATCTACCTCTACCTCCCAAGGGGTGGGATTGAAGGTGTGTGCCACCACTGCCTGACTTCTATAGTTAACTAGTGTGTCTGGCTTTGCTTTTTTGTACCCTTAGGCAAGCTTTAATAAATCATACGTAGTATATCACCACAAACTTTCTCTCATTGTGTGGCCCTGGCTAACCAGACTTGCTATCTAGACTGGGCTGGCCTCAAACTCACAGAGATTAGCCTGCCTCTGTCTCTTGGGTTCTGAGATTTAATGCGTATACCACCATTCCCAGCTTGTATAATACTTTTATTAAGTGTTTCACCTAGTTGGCCAAGTGCCTTTACACACATGATCTTATCTGGGATTTACAAAAGATGTAGTTAGGCTAAAATGAGCTGTCTCCCATTTCACAAAGCAGGTAACATAAGAAAGGTTGAGAGTAGTTAATGATTTGCTATTGGGCAGGACTCACATGACAAACTCTGTTGTCCCCTTTTAACCTTGTACTCTGTGCAAGTAAAGATGAAGCTGACCAAGTAATAACATGCCTTAATGTGGATTTATAAATATTAATGATGAATGCCTGAGATTTATTTGTATCCCGAGGCCAAGAGTTATTGTGAAATAGGAGTTTAGATGCTGTAATGTAATCAAAAATAAATTATGTGGGCTCCTACCTTGGTTATTGTACATACTTCCTTAAACACTTGATAAGAGTGCTTATCTTTTGTATGCTAACAAAATAGTTGGCGCCTCAAAGGGCTCATAGAGAACTTCAGATTGGCCAAAAAGGCGGGGTCATAAGTGGACTATTGGCACTATCTCACTCCGCCTCATACTGTGTGCCTTATCTGCAGGAAAGGGAAACGGGCTGAGGTGGTGTCAATCACCAGTGGCAAATGATTATTTGGTATTGTTGCAAAGGCATCAGCCTGAAAAAAAAAATCTCTGAAAGAGGGACTTCAAAGAGCTTCCTGTTGGGTGAACACAGGAAAAGTAGCATTTCCAGAGAGACCCGGGAACCGCCACACCCCTGCTCATACCTCTTTCTTCTTATCGTTCCTGAGCCGTATCCTTTATAATAAAATGACAGTGGTGAGCAGAATGGTTTTTGAGTTCTGTGGATCACTGTAGCAAATTACCATAAGGTGTTCAGAAACTCCTAGATTTAGTCAGGCAGGAGGACCAAGGATGGGGTTAGGATATAGTTCAGTCGGCAAAGCGCTTGCTTTTATACACAGACCCTGGCTTCCATGTCAAGGACTTGGGGTAGAGGGAGATGAAGCAGGGTGTCAGTGCCACCTGTAGACTATGAGGTAGGGGTGGTTTGTAAAACTGAGCTTCTGTGACAGAACGCAACTGTAGAATACACTCATGGTATCTGGAGAGCTGGAGAAGTGGTTGGTTAGAAAAGTCAGTATCAGCAGTTACAACAAAAGTGTGTCACGGATAGAAACAGTTGGGTATCTGTGCTTGTAGGGCAGAAAGAAAGTCAGTTATTTACATCAGACCTGGAACCTTGTCTTACTGAGACCTCTTTTGCTAGAGCTATCAAACAGTCTTCCTATAAGGTAAAGACTCTCAACAACAATAGGAAGTTATGAAGAAAGTAAACTTGGATACTGAAGTGTTATATGTTGAAAACTGGGACCTAAAAGATGAGTTATGCATCATATTACTTCACTTATGTTTGTTATTGACCATTTTCTTTTCCCTAAGGAAAACACTGATAAATACTTATGTTCTAGTTCTATATTTATAGCCAAATGTGCATATGTGTAAGACTGGTGAAAATCTTTTCCCAGTCTGTGGGCTGCCGTTTGGTCTTGTCCACTGTGTCCTTTGCCTTACAGAAGCTTCTCGGTTTGAGGAGGTCCCATTTATTAATTGTTGACCTCAGTGTCTGTGCTTCTGGAGTTATGTGCAGGAAGCAATCTCCTATACCAATTTGTTCAAGGGTACCTCCTACTTTCTCTTCTAAGAGGTTCAGTGTGGCTGGATTGATGTTGAGGTTTTTGATCCATTTGGACATGAGTTTTGTGCATGGCGGTAGACATAGGTCTATCTGCAGTCTTCTACACACCATCATCCAATTGTGCCAGCACCATTTGTTGAAGAAGCTTTCCTCCCTCCATTATATTCTTTTAGCTGTTTTGTCGAAAATCAGGTGTTCATAGGTGGGTGGGTTAATATCAAGATTTTTGATTTGATTCCATTGGTCTACCTGTCTATTTTTGTGCCAATATCAGGCTGTTTTCAGAACTATAGCTCTGTAGTAGAGCTTAAAGTCAGAGATGGTAATGCTTCCTGAAGTTATTTTATTGTACAGGGTTGTTTTGTCTATCTTGGGTCTTTTGTTTTTCCATATAGAGTTGATTATCCTTTCAAGGTCAGTGAAGAATTGTGGTGGGATTTTAATGGGGATTGCATTGAATCTGTAGATTGCTTTTGGCAAGATTGCCATTTTTACTATATTTATCCTACCTATCCAAGAGCATGGGAGATCTTTCCATTTTCTGGTATCTTCTTTAATTTCTTTCTTTAAAGCCACAAAGTTCATATTATATAGGTTTTTCACTTGTTGGTAAGCATTACCCCAAGATACTTTATGTTGTTTATGTCTATTGTAAAGGGTGATGTTTCTCTGACTTCTTTCTCAGCCTCTTCGTCATCTGAATAAAGTGGGGCTACTGGTTTGTTTTTAGTTTATCTTGTTTCTTGCTAGTTTGCTGAAGGTGTGTATGGACTGTAAGAGTTCCCTGGTAGAGTTTATTGGGTCACTCATATAAACTATCATATCATCTGCAAATAGAGACAGCTTGACTTCTTCCTTTCCAATTTGGATTCCCTTGATCTCCTTTTGTTGTCTTATAGCTTTAGCTAGAACTCTAAGTGCAATACTGAAGAGATATGGAGAGAGATGGCAGCCTTGCCCTGTTTCTGATTTTAGAGGAATTGCCTTAAGCTTCTCTCCATTCAGTTTTATGTTGGCTGTTGGTTTGCTGTATATTACTCTTATTATGTTTAGGTATGTTCCTGTTATCCCTGATCTCTCCAAGACCTTTATCATGAAAGGGTGTTGAATTTTGTCAAAGGCTTTTTCAGCATCTAGGGAGATGATCATATGGTTTTTCTTTTTCAGTTTGTTTATATGGTGGATCACGTTGATAGATTTTCATATGTTAAACCATCGCTGCATTCCAGGGATGAAGCCTACTTGGTCATGGTGGATGATTTCTCTGATGTATTCTTGGATTCGGTTTGCCAGTATTTTATTGAGTATGTTTGCATCGATGTTCATCAGAGATATTGGTCTGTAGTTTTCTTTCTTGGTTGTGTCTTTGTGAGGCTTGGGTACCAAGGTGATTGTGGCCTTGTAGAAAGAGTTGGTATCGAACCTTCTGTTTCTATTGTGTGGAACAATTTGAGTAGTATTGGTATTAGCTCTTCCTTGAATTTCTGGTAGAATTCTGCACTGAAGCCATCTGGCCCTGGGCTTTTTTTTGGTTGGAAAGCTTTCGATGCCTGCTTCTATTTCATTACGGGTTATAGGTCTATTTAAAGTGTTCGTCTGTTTTTGATTTAATTTTGGTAAGTGATAGTTATCCAGAAATTTGTTCATTTCCTTTGAATTTTCAAATTTTGTGGAGTATGGGTTTTGAAAGTATGACCTGAAAGTTGTCTGGATTTCCTCTGTCTTCATTGTTATGTTCCCTTTTCATTTCTGATTTTGTTAATTTGCATGTACTCTCTCTGCTTTTTCATTAGTTTGGATAAAGGTTTGTCTATCTTGTTGATTTTCTCAAAAAACAAACTCTTTGTTGCATTGATTTTTTTGTATTGTTTTCCTTGTTCCTATTTTATTGATTGATTTCAGGCCTCAAATTGATTATTTTCTGGCATCTACTCCTCCGGGGTGAGTTTGCTTCTTTTTGTTCTAAGGCTTTCAGTTGTGCTGTTAATTCTCTAATGTGACTGTCCTCAGTTTTCTTCATCTGGACACTTAGTGCAATGAACTTCCCTCATAACACTGCTTTCAAGGTGTCCCATAAGTTTGGTTATGTTGTGTCCTCACTCTCATTGAATTTTAGGAAGTCTTTAATTTCTTTATTTCTTCTTTGACCCAGGAGTGGTGCAATTGCACATTGTTCAGTTTCCACGAGTTTGTAGGGTTTCTGCGATTTGTGTTGTTGAATTCCAATTTTAAAGCATGGTGATCTGATAAGATACTGGGGACTATGCCAATTCTCTTGTATCTGTTGAGGTTTGTTATGCCACCTAGTATGTGGTCGATTTTAGAGAAGGTTCCATGTGGAGCAGAGAAGAAGGTATATTCTTTAGTGTTTGGATGGAATGTTCTATAGATGTCTGTTAAACCCAGTTGAGATATAACTTCTGTTAGTTCTTTTGTTTCTTTGTTGAGTTTCTGACTTGTGATCCTGTCTAGTGGTGAGAGTGGAGTGTTGAAGTCTCCCACTCTAAGTGTGTGAGGTTTTTTGTGAGGTTTGAGTTTTAGTAGCATTTCTTTTACAAATGTGAGTGCCTTTGCATTTGGAGCATATTGAGCATATTGGAGCAATTGAGACTTTGTTTTGATGGATTTCTCCTGCGATGAATACAAAATGACCATCTTCATCTCTTTTGATTAATTTTGGTTTGAAGTCTAAATTTTTAGATATTAGGATAGCCATACCTGCTTGCTTCTTGGGTCCATTTGATTGGAAGATTTTCCCCAGCCCTTTACCCTGAGATAATGTCTATCTTTGAAGCGTAGATGTGTTTCTTGTATGCAGCAGAGGGATGGATTCTGTCTTCGTATCCCTTCTGTTAGCCTGTCTTTTTATAGGTGAGTTAAGACCATTAATGTTGAGGGCGAGTAAGGACCATTGAATGTTAATGCTTGTTTTAGAATTGTTTTTGGCAGTGGTATTGTCCCGCTTTACCCTTAGTTTCTGGTGAAGTGAGATTACCTGTTGCCTACGTCTTTGTGACATAGGTTGGAGTTTTCCTTCCAAAACTTTCTGTAGGGCTAGATTTGTAGATATGTATTGTGAAAATTTGGATTTGTCATTAAATATCTTGTTTTCTCCATCTATAGTGATTGAGAGTTTTGCTGGGTATAATAGCCTGGGCTGGCATCCGTGGACTCTTAGTACGTGTAGAACATCTATCCAGGACCTTCTGGCCTTGAGGGTTTCCATGGAGAATTCAGGTGTAATTTTGATAGATCTGCCTTTATATGTGTTACCTGTCCTTTTTCCTTCTCTGCTCTTAATATTCTTTCTTTATTCTGTATGTTAGGTGTTTTATTTATTATATGTCGAGGGGTCTTTTTTCTTTGGTCCAGTCTATTTGGTGTTCAGTATGTTTCTTGTTCTTTCATAGGCATGCCCTTCTTCAAATTGGGAAAGTTTTCCTCGACGATTTTGTTGAATATGTTTTTGGCTCCTTTGAACTGGGCTTCCTTACCTTCCTCTATGCCTATTATTCTTAGGTTTGGCCTTTTCATGGTGTCCCACATTTCCTGGATGTTTTGTGTTAAGGATTTGTTGGAGTTATGATTTTCTTTGGTTGATGAATCTATTTCCTCTAGTTTATCTTCCATGCCTGAGATTCTCTCTTCCATCTCTTGAATTCTTTTTGTTATGCTTGCATCTGTAATTCCTGATTGTTTGCCCAGTTCTTCTATTTCCAGCATTCCTTCAGTTTGTGTTTTCTTTATTGTCTCTATTTCAGTTTTCAAGTCTTGAACCGTTTCCTTCACCTGTTTGTTTTTTCTTGGCTTTCTGTACTTTCTTTAAGAAATTTGTTCAGTTCTTCCAATGTTTTGTTTGTTTTTTCTTCCCTTTCTTTAAGGGATTTTGTCACATCTTCTTTGTGGGCCTCTATCATTTTTATGATGATAATTTTTAATTCGTTCTCTTCTCCTTCATCTGCTTTGTTGTGTTCCAGTCTAGTTGGTGTAGATTCCCTAGTTCTGGTGGTGTTATGCTTGTTTTTCTGTTGTTAGGTATTTTCTTGTATTGCCTTCTTCCAGTAGGTGTTGGTGGAGTCTCTCCTTCTCTCTATGGTGCTTCCCCGATGGGCTTAGGTGAGTCAGAGGTTCGATGTCTGTAGCTCTTGGTGGTCCAAGCTATCTAGAAGGTCTCTCCATAGGCAGGCGCCTGGCTATGTGGGTCAAAGATCAGGCTCCAGCAGAAGACTGGTGATGGGAGTCCACGATCTCGAATGCTGGGACTCAGAATGTTCCTTAAGCTGATATGCAGATCTAGCCTAGGCCTGGAACTCTCCAGCTGAGGCCTCTTTGGCAGAGGCCCTGTGATGGGGGTCAAGGATCCAGCCCTCAGGAACTCAGAGTGGTCCCACAGAGATAGGTGGATCTCTGGGAGGGTCTGGAACTCCAGTAGAAGACTGGCAGTGGGGGTCAGAGACCAGGCACGTTGAAATTGTGGGTGGTCCCTCGTGGATAGGCAGGTCTAGTGTGCTCTGTTTAGGGGCTTTTTAAAGGTAAAGAAAGAAAGCAGGAAATGAAGAGTCACTTGTTAAAGTGCCGGTCACACAAGCATGAGGACCTGAGTTTGGATCCCTAGCATTGACATAAAAAGTTAGGCATGATGGTGTAAATTTGTAAATCGAAGGTGGGTGTGGGGAGACAAGCAGACCCATGGAGCTCATTGGCCAGCCAGACTACCCAATCAATGAACTCCCTGTTCAGTAAGATACTCTGTCCCCAAAAATGAGGAGAGTGGTTGAGAAGGACACCTCATGGTGACCTCAGACCAGACCTCTACATGTATGTGCACAATATGTACCTATGAACATGTACACAATAGACACACATGAAGGAGAAGGAGGAGGAGAAGAAAATGAGGAGAAAGAGGAGGAGGAGCAGAAGGAGGAGAAGAATCCAATAGTGACCCAAATGTGAATCAAGGCTCTAAGATATTTTATTCCAGAGTTGGACCACTTTCACACATGTACTTAACCAACCTGTTAATGCTTTCCTTATGTTCTTGGAAAAGATAATGATAATAAATTATAACAGTATGAGAGTACAATTTATCCCTCAGGGAATCTGGTAATTGGCTGTGTATATTCACAGTTGCTAACCTTGAGGGAAACATTTTAAAAAGCATCTTGGTTATGGTTTTGCAATAGATGCTTAAATTAAATTCTTATGTACTGGAAACACTGGTTCCAGGAATTGCTGCTACATACTTGAGGATAGATTTATTTTATTTATATATCACTGTATTTATTAGGCGGATGCATTTGGACTGTCTACTGCATTCTCACATTCTGCCGACTGCTAAGATAAAGTGGTAAATGTGGTGGCCTCAGGGCCAGAGAGAAATGCTGTCTAGTAAGGAAGAGGGAGCACAATGCCTTGCTGATAGAAGGGAGAGGTGCACAACCGAGGTGAGAGAGGAGGTGAGGGTGATCGGATCCTTCTCCCTTTCTTGGAATTTTCCTTAAAGACATGGTACCTTAAAAAAAAAAAAAAAAAAAAGATCAAATGTGATTCTCAAAGTTGACCTTTACTGGTGGCTTGGGCAGAATTTCTTGCCTAATTTCTCCAGAAGTAAAGGAAGTGATTGTATAACAAATTATAGATTCTGCAGAGTCACAGGCAAGCTAAGAAGTATTTAACTTTGTATTAAGGGTTGGGCCAAGTGTACCTTGACAAATATTCAAAGCTTGCCAAATGTGTTCCTTCCAAGTATCACTCATAGGAAAAGGGAGGGCCTACTAGATAGTCTTATGAATGGGGCAGGTTAAAGGTGGGCATTAGTCTTGTTAGATTATTATCTACACATCCACGTATTAAACAGTTGAAAAAAGAGCTTAGTTTAGCAACAGCTACCTAAGACCAAGGGTACATTTCTTAAAAGTTTTAAAATAATAACAACATAGTTTTGTGTCAACACATTATTTTATTAATTAATTTTAGTAAGCGTAACAATTTTTATGACTTTTTTCTAGGGGTGTGTGTGTGTATGCATTTGTGTGTGTGATGGTACATACATGTGTGTATATTGTGCATGGAGGCCAGAGGTCAGCCTCAAGTATTGCTCTTCATAAATCAGACATCATACTTTTGGAGACAAGACCTCTCATTTGTGTGTTTCAACACGAATAACCACAGAGGTTAGGTAGCTCATAAGGGACCAGTGAGGAGAATCTGGTGTTATAAAGAGAGGAAAGTAGGATTAAATAGAGAAGAGGATGAGAGAGCAAGGTAAGGGAGAACATATGAAGATGGACAGCTAACAATAAAGACCTATTGAAAAAGCCATATGGAAACCTACTGTCACTTCCTAAAATATATACATATATGAAGGAAGTTTAAATGGAGTGACAATATAATGATGGAGACAATGTCCTAAGAACTTGTCTTATACCACCATGTAAAGCCTCCACTACCAAGAATGGGTTAAATTTTGCTGAGCTGTTGGCCAAAGGGATGCATAGGCTACTCCCAAATATCAGTAACCATTTATTGCTAAGGCTAATAGTTACTCCCCATATCTAACCTGACAGTATAACCCTATTACAGAGACACAACTTCTTTATGTCATCAAATGTGGAGAAATTGAGTTGGTGCTCAACTGCATGTTTCACCCTACTGACAAGTATTCATGGTTCTGGAAAGTTCTTTGCAGACTGGTGCGAAAAAGAAATTATCAAGTCACCCAGTGATCTACCTGACTGCAAGGTATACTGGTACAACAGTGGTACAGAAGCCATGGGGTAGCCAACCACTTCTTAAAATTTGACTTAAGACCCACTCCATGAGATGGAACCCATACCTGACACTGCTAATGTGGCCAAGAACCTACAACCAGAGAGGCCATAGGCTAGGGGAAAACCTACTATTTTTCTGCTAAAGGAACATAGCAATAAAATGATTCTTAATGACACATTGCTATACCCACAGAGCAGAGTATCACTTAACCCTCATCAGAGACACTTTGACGAGGTCCACAGTTAGACAATGCACCGAGAATGGGAAACTTTGGAGCACTAAGCCTGAGGTGGGAAGTGTTTATCAAACTCCTCCCTTGAAGGGTCAGGGACCTATGTATAAGAGGAGAGAGAAAGATTGTAAAAGCCAGAGGTGGCAGATGACTCCCAGGAAACTGTCTTGCAGACACAACAGTGCTGATGGAGGTATGACCCCACAGAGACTGTGACAGCATGCACGAGACCTGCACAGGTTCAAGCCAGACAAAAATCCCAGCACTTAACGGGGAAGTGGACACACTGTCCTACCTCTAACCAAGAGGGTATTTGTAGTTGATACCTGCTGGGGAAGGGAAAATCAGCACCACCACCACCAGAGTGTCATTGGATATGTCAATCACACTCCAGGACAGGCCTCATGTCAATAGCAGGAGCAACAGCAAACAGACACCATGCTTTTGTGTGTGCTTTTGGGTTTGTTTTGGCATTTTTTATCCTATATATCCTATATCCTATAGTTTGTCGTTTTTTGGTTTTCTTTGTTTGTTTGTTTGTTTTATTGGTCTCATGTTTTCCCTTATTGAAAAAGAGCAATAAAAACAGGAAGTAGGGTATTGGGAGGTGGGGACAAATCTGAGAGAAATTGGGGGAAGGAAAAGAAGAAAGGCAAAATTAAAAAACAACTCCCCCAAATACACAGGAACTTAAAGAACATAAAGTTACATAACTGTAAATTTTGAGATAGCTGTCAGATAAAATTATCATTTCTGCTATAATTGAACGGAAAGAATACTTCCAATAACGTGTATTATCAGCCATCAAAGCAATGCAAGTAAGACAAAATGTCAGTACACGTTTGAATATTTTAATCAAATAACACTGATTGTAATAATGTGGAAAGTGTACATGTGTGTGAGATGTGTGCATATGCACGTGTATAGAGGCCAGATGCCAACATCATTTCTTCCTCTATTGCTCCTCTGAATTTTGAGAGTCTCAGAATCCGGACTTTATCCCTTTGGCTAGGCTGGCTGGCTGGCCAGCTGCCCTCCAGGATGAGCTTGGCTCTACCCATCTCCTAGCGCTGGGGTTTATAGTCGCTCTTGGCTTTTGTGTGGGTGCTTATGTGTGGGACTCCTTTGCTCATGCTTGCTTAACAGTCTCCTCAGCTCTAAAATTATCTTTTAAAACAAAACAAAACAAAACAGAAAATAAGGTAGCTGAGTGAAAGCAAGGGGTTGGAAATTTTAGGTTAATTTCTGATTCAGAAACGCCTGGGTGTGTGTTTGGGTTGGAGCAAAATTTAAAAGTCCTTTTGGAGAGGGGAGGAGGTCTATTACAGTGGACACTGGGAGGATGAAGGCAAAGTAGACACAATCCCTTCTGTGAGAAATTTTAGTTTTAAATACCCTGAGTTTTCAAATTTCCTGCTCCGTTCATTTGTCAATAGTGATGGACTGGGGTGTGTTCATTTTCATTTAAAAACTCAGAACATTGGAGCATTCTGCGATAAAAGTCATGTTCAAATGTGGTTTTGCCAAACAGTTTATTCAAAGTTATAAACAACATCACAGATATATTTGGCTACTTAATTATTATTTAAGTTTATTGTACAAATTCATGTAGTCAACACTGTGGTTTCTAGGGGGATGACATAGATTGTGCTTTTACTTTTGTTTCCATAGTAAAACAGTGAAGATTAATGAGACAGTTACATCATGCTATAATTGTATGGCCTTATAAAGCAATTCCAAGCCTCTTTTATCATACATTCCATCAGCTATTATATACAATAGCTTTTATCAACTGAAAACTAAAAGCTTACACTTTCAGAAATGGTCATATTATATTCCATCAGTTTTCTGTTGTGATCTTTCACATTTGCTTTACATTTTAAGCTAATAAGATATAGTAGAAATTGCTGTTGTCTAAGTAAGCAAAGCTATTCCTTCAGTAGCTCAAACTATTACTATATGGTTAATATAAATTTTAGTAACAGTAAAGCACACACACACACACACACACAAACTTTTAGTGAACAAACTTGAAACCAGTAGATATGTATACATAAAATTCCACAGTGCAAAATAAACCAAGCAGAATAGAAGCTTTGGCATATAGATGTCAGAGAAAACAAAAATGAAGCTTAGGGAATAGGAGATACGTTAAGGATTCGTTGGTTAGAAGAACCAAAGAAAGAGTAAAAGTTAAGCTAATATATCCCACAGTGAACAGTGCTACTGTGAACTCAAATGACAAAAGAATTTTTGTGTAAGTGTAGCAAGCCATCGAGAAATTTCATCCAAGTCGATGCACACATCCAAAGTGACAGCTCTTGGAAATTGGTGAGAAGGACACAGCATGTCACAAACATTGAAAATCTGAAATTAATTCAATGTCTTTCTACGAGGACCTCACTGTGGGATCCTGTTCTACTTGGATACCCTAATATATGCCCTGGTCGGTACTTGCAGAAGAGTTTAAGTTTGTTAAATATGGCCAATGCTATTAATCACAATTATGAATGAAAATGTGTTCCATGTCCTAATGTAAGCTTGGCTTGCTTAAACTTAAACTGATATCTTTAAAAAAAAATCATCAGAATTCTAGAAAGAAAACAAGTAGCTGGGTAGTGGTGGTACACATCTTTAACCCCAGCACTTGGAAGGCAGAGGCAGAGGCAGAGGCAGAGGCAGAGGCAGAGGCAGGTAAATCTCTTTGAGTTTGAGGTCAGTCTGGGCTACAGAAAGAGTTATGAGACAGCCATGACTGTTACACAGAAAAACCCTGTCTCCAACCCCCTACCCCAAGGAAACAACTATAGGTAACATTATTCCATGTCACAAATACTGGCTTTCTTTTTCTTTCTTTCTTTTTTTTTTTCAGTTATCCTACCTTTTCACACATTAATCCTACCTGTTTAGGAATGTAGATATTTGGAATGCTAGATTTCTTGACAGAAAGAGCTGGTCTGAGGGTTGCCTGGGGCATCTACCAATACATTTGGTGCTTTATTCTGAATGAGAAACAGTCAACCTGGTCAGCAACTGGTCCTCTGTTAGCTGCTCTAGTATTTCAACCTTTTGTTTAGAACCAGGGAAAATTGTGTATTTTTTTTAAGGCTTTTTAAAAATGGACCCTTGTCTAGAGCATTGGAGAGATCTGCAAGTGTGAATTCATTCAGGACTCAAAGCAGACAAAAGTAAATGCCAAGGTTGAATATCTTTCAGTTTCCTTACCAAATGCCATATGCCATATATCATGCTCTTATTGCATGTGTAGTGGTACAGAGGAAAAGAAAAGAATTTTTATATATAGTAACATTCCACAGCATCTTAACCATTCTCTTAGATGTCTCTTTCTTTCTCTCGCCCTTTCTTTAGTGGTAACACCCTTCCTTTAGTCGTTCAACCCAGAACCCACAAGTTTCTTGTTCCATTAAACTTTAGAAATTTTAAACATGATATTTTCACTGTCGTTGTTCTTTTCTTGTATTAGAGCAAGCTGGTTATCTTTCACTCCTATGTATGTCCCACGGTGATTCTTACACTCGAATGACACATAGTCGGAGGACTTTTTGTGAAGGACGAAAAAGACCTCTTCTGGTAGAGGAGCTTGGCACTTTTCCAGCTGAGGGAAGAAGAAAAGAAGACAATGTATGAATGGGAAGAAGTCCAGGGCTAACAAATGCGTGAATGGGAAGAAGTCCAGGGCTAACAAATGTATGAATGGGAAGAAGTCCAGGGCTAACAAATGCGTGAATGGGAAAAAGTCCAGGGCTAACAAATGCGTGAATGGGAAGAAGTCCAAGGCTAACAAATGCGTGAATGGGAAAAAGTCCAGGGCTAACAAATGCGTGAATGGGAAGAAGTCCAAGGCTAACAAATGCGTGAATGGAAAGAAGTCCAGGGCTAACAAATGCGTGAATGGGAAGTCCAGGGCTAACAAATGCGTGAATGGAAAGAAGTCCAGGGCTAACAAATGCGTGAATGGGAAGTCCAGGGCTAACAAATGTATGAATGGGAAGAAGTCCAGGGCTAACAAATGTGTGAATGGGAAGTCCAGGGCTAACAAATGTGTGAATGGGAAGAAGTCCAGGGCTAACAAATGTATGAATGGGAAGTCCAGGGCTAACAAATGTATGAATGGGAAGAAGTCCAGGGCTAACAAATGTGTGAATGGGAAGTCCAGGGCTAACAAATGTGTGAATGGGAAGAAGTTCAGGGCTAACAAATGCGTGAATGGGAAGTCCAGGGCTAACAAATGTGTTAATGGGAAGTTCAGGGCTAAAGTAGCCTCCCTGAGCTAGAACCCATGGGGAGAATAATTATTTATAATTTGGTCTCTCTAGCAGGCCTGTTTACTGAGTTGAGGAGGGAGGAGTAAGCGGTGGAGGGAAAAGCAGAGGGCAAAGGATGCGTGGTAGGAGCAGTGATTCACAGGGACATGGTACATTCAGATCAGCTGCGTGGTGGAGACTGAGCAGATCTGTATGAGGTCCTCTGGATTTATGCCCCTCTGTTGTTGTCTATTGCCTCTAATACAAAGAACATGGTGCTTTATTTAGCAAACTTCAACTTTTTTTTACATTTTTTTCATTTTTTGATTTTATTTTTACATCATTCCAAGCACAGTTTTCCCTCCACCCCCCCTCCTCCCACACCTCTTCATCTCCCCCCCTAGCCCACTTCTCATGGGTAAGGACTCCCATGAAGAGTCAACATAGTCTGGCACAATAGGTTGGGGCAGGGCCAGGCCCCTCTCAGACCATGTATTAAGACTGAGCATGGCATCCCACCATAGCGAATGGGCTCTAACTAGCTAGATCATGTACCAGGTTTGTATATAGCCAGCATTCCCTATAGATTTCCAGACATGTTTTTATTTAATTTTAATTAGATTAAATTAATAGCTTCAGTTCTTTAAATTATTACATACAATTTGTGATTATTATTTATGTTATCTTTAGGATTTGTTTTGTTTTTTTTTAATATAGACATATGGGTGTATCTCTGTGTGGGTATGTACACATGAATGTAGACGCCCATGGAGGCCAGAGCCATCTGACCACCTTGCAGCTGGAGTTACAAGTGGTTGTGAGTCACCTGACAATAAATACTGGGGACCCAACTCAGGCCTCAATCGCTAAGGACCTATAAGTGGTTATTTTAATCCACTGAGTTTTGAGATAGTTTGTTGCACAATAGCTGACCAGTATAAACCTCAGGCCTCAATCGCTAAGGACCTATAAGTGGTTATTATTCTAATCCACTGAGTTTTGAGATAGTTTGTTGCACAATAGCTGACCAGTGTAACTAACTATTCCATCATACACTTACATTGAGGGTTAGAGACAAGTCTTGTGAAGCATTAATCAAGGACTTGACATGCCATGGCACTCCATTGTTATTTTTTTATTATATATGCTAGATCTTACATTATACACACTTGAGAATACCCTCCTGACCAGCGTGTGGATCACTAGCTCTTTATGTTGATGTCTTACATGACTGGATCACTTTAAATTTGGTATATTTACAGAAATTGTCTCCTTATGATGCTGTCCTGTTTCCTTCCTAACTTTGTGTTCTGGCTTGTTTGCCCATCAACATGCTCGCAATTTTTTTTTGTCATGGCCAATGTCTACCTGTAAATAAGAATGGATCAGATATAGAATTTTATGCTGCTAATAACTGCTGGTGTATGGACATGCTTGGTGCCCTCTCCTTGACAGACTTGGATCCAGAAGTGAATTACTATATAATCATTATATACTATTTATAATATATAGTCAATATATATGATATGTAATCACCATATAACTTAGTAGCACACAGCCAAATGGAAAGCACGTGATTTTTGTGCTGTTGCTGGGGAGCAAGCTTGCGGTAGCAAAGCCACACCACACTTTCCTCCTTCCCCTACTGCTGAGCAAGTCATTAGAGGCGACTGACTGTATTTTATTTACAATAGCATGCACACAACTGTCTCTTCGAACTTCCCTAACATCTAGATGCACGCACACAGGTAGAATCAATTTGTGGCAGTTACACAGTCGCATTTCAGTTACCTTCACAGAGTGGTTCTTGTCATTGGCATGCAGTCTGATGTCCGTGTCCTTGAGAGGACTCATGTTCACCATCAGCAGCTTACCATCCACACCATCACCTTACAATGAAAACGATAACACGTGAGGTGATGCATTTGCCACTTGGCTACCATTCTACAAGGTAGACAGACGACAGGTACTTCCAAAGCTCCTGTTGTGGGACCAGAGAGATGCTTCTGTGGTTGGTTAAGAACACCTGATGCACTTGCAGAGGACCTGGATTCAGTTCCCAGGACCCATAGGGTGGCTCCCTTGAGGGAGGTCCATTGTTTCCATTGGCTTCCTCAAGCACTGCATGCACATGACACACTTTTATACATGCAGGCAAAATTCATGCACATAAAAATAAAATCTTTTTTAAAAAGTCTCCTATTGTACACAATTGATACAATTTTACCTATCAATTAAAAATAAAAAGAACAGAAGAAATTATAAGGGAAAAAAAGCATAAGCCTTGTAACATCTTAATTTAACTTAAACCAAAGAATCCAAGATGTGAAGGAAAATAGCTCATTGATTCATTTAGAAGTATTTGTACCCAAACAAAACTGAAGAGTTATTATCAGGTAGGTAGAGGGTCTTTATTCCCTTGCCTTCCTTTTCCTTTCTTCCTTCCTTCCTTCCTTCCTTCCTTCCTTCCTTCCTTCCTTCCTTTCTTCCCTTCTTCCTTCTTTCCTGGATGTCCTGGAACTAGTTCAGCAGATTAGGCTGACCTTGAATTTAGAGACTAGCCTGCCTCTGCCTCCAGAGTGCTGAGATTAAAGATGTGTGCCACAAAATCTGACCTAAGAGACTTTGTAAAATCCTCAGAGGAGGAGGTTAGGTTTTTAATTTCTGTTGTTGTTCGGATGTTTTCTAATTGAATTGATTACAGTGGGCACATCTTTGGGCATCAGCTTGCCTGTGTGTATATGAAGCCACCACCGAGTTGTCTTTTAATAGATGATTATAGAATATTTCCCTGCCTGTGTTCTCATGGCCCAGTGTTGCTTTTGGGCTAAGTTCTGACCAACTGAAGGATGAGCAGACACTTGATGTGTAACCCTAGTTGTGTCCTGGAAGGGTAAAAGAATGTACTCACTCGTCTTCCCTCTCTTGTGATTGGGCATGAGACATTGCAGAATGATAATATAGAAGGAACTGTCTCTGAACAACCTTTGAGCAGAATCTTTCTAGCTGTGGCTGAAGACAGGCTATATTATTATAAGTAGCTTATTATTACTATTACTATTATTATTATTATATGTAGCTAAGCCTTTATTATACTAATCCAGAAACAGATGAGGTGGGATAAATGTTCTAAGAAGCTAAGATCTTACAATGAACATGGGGTTGAGGATAACCTTTTGAACCTCTCTCTCTCTCTCTCTCTCTCTCTCTCTCTCTCTCTCTCTCTCTCTCTCTCTCTGTATTGCTTTGGAGCCTGTCCTGGAACTAGCTCTGTAGAGCAGGCTGGACTCGAACTCACAGAGATCCACCTGCCTCTGCCTCTCAAGTGCTGGGATTAAAGGTGTGCGCCACCAGCGGGCCCCGCTCCTCTCTTTCTCTATTAGGGCTATTTTAGATCCATCCCTGAATGGAATCCAAGCACCACCTCCACCCTGCCTCCACATACCTGATTCATTTGAGGAATGGGGAGACTCATAGTAATGCAGCAGCATCTTGTCTGAAAGGCAACATGGTATCACTTGGTGAGAGACAACTGTTTCTAAAGGTTTCTGTTCCATCACACACAGGGCCAGAAAACCTTGCCCTATACCTTGCCATATACCAGTAAAAGCAAAAACTTCAGTGATTCTTACAAAAACTGCAAAATATATTATGCTCTGATGAATTCTCCAACATGGGTGTTATTGCTTATGGCAGAGAATTATTCTTTCACAAAAAAGAAAAAAAAAAGCCTTTATGCTATGGTGACCCTGAAAAAGCCTTTATGCTATGGTGACACTGAAAAGGTTGAGAAAGAGCTAGTGAGTATTCAGCCTTAATAAACACACGTGGTCTCTCCCTCCATATTTCTCAATAGTTATTTCTCAACATCTGCATTCTTCCCTGAAGAAGCTGACTGCATGGAATCCTGCTTAACACAGGGAAGACTGAAATTAGCATAGATGATGAAACCCACTGCTATTGATCATTTAGTAGAGTTTTTCTTTAAACCTCACCAGTCATCATTACTAAGTAAAGACATGAGGAAGTAGGCGAAAATTGCCTACCTTTTTCTTGGTCTTTTCCACAGTCTTCAACATTGATCACGTAGCGTCCATTCTCCAAAACTTTGAAGCTAACAGATTGGTCATTGTATGTGCTCAGGGAAGCACAGGCCTCTGTAAGGAGCAAAATTGCTCTCAGCCAGGAAAAACAACAAACCAACAACCCTGTCAACAATTTTCTTGGCTATTTTTTGAAGCAATTCTTCTGATGAATTTTGTTGTTTGTTTGTATTTTATGTGAGCTATACTTTGTCATTGTAGCACAGGCAAAAGACTTGTACTGTAGTTGGTACCAGGGTGGGATTGCCTCTGCATGGCGGGGCTGGGATTGAGGAAGAGGACAGCCCTATTTTTGCCTTCATACAGTCTAAGGGACTGTGGGAAAGAATGGTCATGTTTTGGAAGACATAGGTGAACATATGCCCCTTTATAAAGTACGGTTACTTAGAGATGCCCAACACTCTAAGGCAGGGGTGCTCAATCTGTGGGTCGCAACCCCTTTTGGGAATTGAACAGCTCTTTCATAGAGGTCAAATACCAGCTATCCTAAGTATCAGATATTTTCATTACAATTCATAACAGTAGCAAAATTACAGTTATGAAGTAGCAACAAAAATAAAATTATGGTTGTGGGGGGTCACCACAACATGAGGAACTTATTAAAGGGTCACAGCATTGGGAATGTTGAGAACCACTGTTCTAGGGGGATGCACATGTAAGCTAGTCCGTGCCTTTGCCTGAGACACATACAGGGCACATGATAATATTTTTAAAGCTTATGTGGGTAAACTGAAGCCGACTTGGGCCCACATGAGTTTCTTCCATTAAAATTTACCGTATCTTCTACGGGCTATTGTATTTTACAAATAAAAATAATATACAAAGTAAGAATTTGTATATGAACATCTAAAGCAAAGAAATTTAAAAACAGTTTATGAGAAATGAATATTGACTAGGAGCTTAATATTATTTGTATTAAATATATACTAAGTACATATACTAAACACTATAGATCATACTAAATTGCTTTACATAATGTCCTACATATAAAAAGTAATATATATGTAAATTACAGCATGTGGTTCTTAATTATTTCCTTAGTGGTGGAATTTTTTCACTTGTTAATTGATTTGGGGCCTTTTGTTTTGTATTTTTTAATTTCATCTTAGTTTATATATCAATCCCAGTTCCCTCTCCCTCCCATCCTTCCATGCCCACCCACCCCACTTCTATCCCATTCCCCCCATCACTCCACAGGGAGGGTGATGCCTTCCAGGAGAGAATCATCAAAATCTGCTAAGTCATTTGGAGTAGGGTCTAGGCCCTCCCTCCTGTCTCTAAGTTAAGGGAGTTTCCTTCCCATGGGGAATGTGCTCCCAAAGTCCTTTCCTGCACCAGGGATACATTTGTTTGTTTTTTGAGACACTGTGTCACCTGCTTCCCAAATGCTGGGATTAAAGGCACATGCCACTATGCTCAGGACTCACTTTTATTTTTCTCCCACGTTGACAGAGATTAAATGCAGAGCCTTGCACATGAGGCCTGTGCTCTACCACTGAGTTACACTCCCTGGACTCTCCTCACATCTTGATTATCAAATTTTATTTGGGACTTTGCACAAATGGTAAGAACTTTATTCTTCAAGCCATATCGTGTTAAAATTGTATTTTAAAAGACAATAGTTATGGTGAAAATTGTGAGATATGGGGATTAATGTAGTTTTTTTCCTCTCAAAGGATAATCCATTTATCAGAACTAGTGTAGACTCCAGCCTACAGCAAGTGTTCCAGAATATCAATGGATTGCTAACTAGAGAACACACAGGCACAGCTACACGGCACCCAGACTCTTGCATCTGCTGTGTGGAATAGCACTTACCTCACACCCCACCCTCACATGGCCCCTGTGACCAATCATACCTCGGATACTTTCTCTGTCAGGTGATTTGACACATTCTTGGAAACTGCCTGCCTCAAACATGGAGCGTTTCGTAGCATCCTGGGGGAAGGCAAGGAAGTTCCTTTCACGCTTTCTACCTGCAAGACAGCAGTAGGAGGCAGAGGAGAGCCATCAATCTCCATTCTGCAAAGATACCATCCCTTTTGGTATGTGGTCTCAGGACAGTGCTCACCCAATGGTCTAATGGAATCAGGACTTCTTTAATGGTGAGGTCATCACACTCCAGCAGAGCTCACCACCAAGAAGAAGGAAACTGCTCACCGCAATTTCAACACTCAAAAGCAGCCACTGGGAGCCAGTTAGTGTACTTCCTCCGTAGTAAAAATTCAATCACCCCGTACTTATGTATGACCAGGTATCATCTGTTTTAGCTCACCATTGTATCCATTTCTTCCATGTAACTAAACACCCCCAACTAAAATGGCCCACACAGTATCATCTTTACTCTTCTCCTCAAGGAGAACTTGGATGAGGGAAAACTGTATATATAAAATGTGGAAAGTAAAAGCAACTGATGCCCATCTGTCTGTCCAGGAATGAACTTACCTGATTTCAGTGAATAACTTTCAGTGGGTTCTTTCTCAAAGTAACAGGTCTCCTTTCTTATGGCGAGGCCAGAACGGAGCCTCATGTAGTAGACATGGCAGATTTCTTTGGTTTTGTGTTGGGATCCTAACAATAGGGAAAAAAAGTTTAGATTTCTGTAGGTCATATCCTAAAAAATATATACAGCTCCTCCAACAGAGACTGGAGTAGCACTACTTGGTTAAAAATTAACTTGACTACTTTTCTAGTAAGCCGTAGGATATGTTACACAAAAGGAACCAAGTCTTCTATTTAGTGACTAAATCGTTGTCAAGAAGCAAACTAAAGGAGAAAAGGACTAGTTTTGCTCATGTTTCAGGTCCTTTATAGAGGGAAGGTGTGGCAGTGGGAGGCTGCCTGCTCAACATCTCAGCAGACCGTGAAAGGGAGAGGATGGAGAGTGAATGGGGGTGTGGAGCTGTCTTATCTGTATCCTTTTTAATTGGCTCTGGATCCAGGCCATGGGATGTTGCCACTGCCCATTTTCATGGTGGGTTGAAATAATCCTGTCTGGAAAATGCTGTCATAGGCATATCCAAAGATATGCCTCAGGAATGCCTCAAGCATGGTTCAGTCAAGTTGACATTTGAAATTAACCATCACAGACTTTGGGATTTAACAGACAGTGGTCTGGGATTGTCATTTGGCTGCAAATGAACTGTTGAAACATTTAGGTCTTTGTTGTTTTTTTCAGAACGTCATTTGAGGAATCATGGTTCTACATTAGGTATGCATCAGCCCAGCCATTGCCTAACCCAGGGAGATATTAACATCCATATGAGATTTGGGCTGTTTTTAATAATTTTTAGAAGGCTGAAAACAATAAAGGTATTGATACTAAAATAACTGGATTAACCAAGTGTCAGCCCTTGGCCAAACACTCTGCTCACTAAATTTCATAGAACTTTTAATTTAGCCACTCATAATAATCCCGTAAAGTGTTATTATCTTAGCTTTACAATGACAACCTGAGGCTTCTAGGAATTACAACACTGTCCAAGGTTACATGGCTCATGAGTTCTCTAAGGAGTGTATTGAATGCTCTCACAGACTCTTGTACTTGGATGCTTGGTCCTAACCTGGTCACACCCTTTGGGAGACTGTGGTGCCTTTAGAGTGCAGGACCTTGCTAATATACACACACCACAGGGGCTAGTCTCAGGATATTATAGCCTGGTCCTTCAGTTCCCTGGTTGGTGCCATAGGAGAAACTTTGCAAGTTTTGGCTGCCATAGGTCAAACTGATCCAGCCGCTATTCATATCATAATGAATTGTACAGTCTGAGCCACAAAGCAAAATGAATTGTCTGTCTTTAAGTCGTTTCTGTAAGGTTTTGGGTATAGAGGTGTAAAAGTAATTAACGACGTATGTTTAATATCAAAGCTATTCATTGGACTCTACCGCCATGGATGAAAATGATCACAGTCCAGATGTGGCCATGTCTCTAATCCCAGCCTTCAAGAGGTTAAAGAAGGATCCTGAATATCCAGATAAGTCTGAGCTACATTGGGGTGGGGTGAAATCTTCCCTGCTAACCAAATGCACATTCAATCAACTGAACTAAAAAAAACAAAAACAGGAAAACCAAAACAACAACAACAAAACACAAAAATAATCAGTTGTTCAGTAATCCTTATTTTACTTAGCCAAAGAAAGAAAGTTCCATTTGTGTCTTAGACATCATAAATAACCTCTCAGGGTCAGGTTGAAATAAAGACTGTAGCATGTGAGTTGTAAGATCTCAACGTTAAACTGAGCTCTGTCATCAGTGTGGGAATTCTGGCATGTCTACGCCATAATATCTAATGGGATTCATTTTCTGAATACTAATACTTTGTCTCCTTTTCATCGTGTTCCACATTCTGAGTTTGTAATTAGATAATTATATTTGGTCCGTTCTTCTTCATTTGGGGCCTGGGTATCTTCCTTTGTGTTTCTCTCCTTTATCAGTAATCAGTAGACTGACAAACTTGGAGGGAAGAGGATCGGTTTAGAGATGTGTCAGTTAATTAGGGAAATGGCAGGATCTGTGAGAATTGTGAAGGGAATGATGTAAAAGACTGTATTTTTCTAAGTTTACACTCATCAAAGGTCTGCATTATCTAAGCCAGCCCTATCCTGTGCTGTTCCCAATAAAAACATGAGCTGCCTCCTTTTTCCTTTCAGTTCGTGTGTTCTTAGATGTTATCTATCCGTAAGTGGCATGTCTGAACATTGAAATAAAAAGTTTTCGATAATACATTTCAAATAACGTGTAACAGAGGAATGCTGACGCTCTTACTTCTTAGCTTGCAAGACTTCACCAGGGCTTTGCCTGTTGCATTGCTCAGCTTGGCTGGGGAAATTTGGGAGGTTGAATATGTCATTTTAGGTCTCATTGTTCAGGTTTCTATGGGAATAAAATACAATATTAGTTCAACCACATGTGCTTGACATCACCAGAAGCAACCTTGGCTAACTCAACGTGAAATCAATAGCCATACAGAAAAGGTATGTGCTAGAATCTAGCCATAGAATAATAATAATCTTTTTAAAAGCACAGAAACGTCTCAAGCTGAGTAGAGTTATTGTTAGTGGCAATGTTCGCATTGAAAACTTAGGATTGTTTTGTTGTATACGTAGCAAAAAATGTAGACATACAGATGTTGCATGATTTTCACTGTAGGGGAAAAGAAATACAAATATGTAACTCAGAAGCTAAGACAAAATCCTTGTAATGGTAAATTTAGTCAGTATTAAACGAATGCGCAGTAGTGTGTGCGCATATCTTATTTTCTAAATACTTTCTCCACATGAAAGGAACCATGACCCCAGATACAGGGCCAGGAAAGTAATAATGAACATGAAACGTGTGTCAGAAAAGCATCAGTTAGTTAAAAACTAATGAAGTTTTCTCAAAGCGTGCCGGAGTCGCCTTGGAGTTTCTGCCTGTCAGAGTTGGCACCCTCTGAATATTCAAAAAGTAATGACGGTGATCAAGAGTAAGCACAATTTCTCAGGAATAAATGAAGGGAGCAGGATTGCCAGTTGGCTCTGCTCACTTTCAAGTAAGACGTTCAGAGTAACACAGGAGAAACTATATTCGAAAGACATGGGGAATCGAGGCGCGTGGAGGTGGGCGGTAGCTAAAATGCAGGACAAACAAAAGATAACGCGGAGAAGTAGGAAACAGTCCAAAAGTCCAGCTGGGCTCCCTGCATGGGGAGAGGATGGAGAGAGGGACTGGGAGGGGTGAGGAGGGAGGGAAGCAGCAATCACGTGGTCAGCCCGGTTTGGGTGGCCATAGGAGAACAAAGGCGCGGTGGTGGTAGCATCGGGAGAAGCCCGTGACTGTCAAGACTGCACAGTTCTCACAAGCGTTAAATCCAGGGCAGGCATTTGATCTGAGGTGAGTCCTCTCTCACTGCTGACTAGCATCACGGAGCCATCTCCTCTCTCTCCGTAACTCGGGGCGTTGTGATCAGGAGCTGTCTTCAAAGGGAGCCTATCGTTTGAGCAACTCTGGAGGTCAGAAAATACAGGCAGGTGACTAATCAGGGTGCCGGGGAACACTCTGCCATAGTGACCGTCCAGGAGAAAACACTGTAAGAACCGGGGATGACAGATCCACCGAGAAATTCCAGGAACCCCGAGCCTGGGCTGTGGAAGACACACTGATCAGAAGTCCTGCCCCCTTGTGGCGAGGACTGTGACCTGACTGAGGCCTGCAAGCCTGCAGCTGCAGGTTTCTGAAGAAGCAAGGCGGCCTGATTGATTGCCCTCCTTAAACTAGGTGAACTTTGGCATCTCGTGGAGGGCAGACTGAGGCTCTCTGTCTGGAGTGAATGGGAACCTACCCGGCCTACAGGATGTAGACAGCAGCTTGGGACGCCAAGGCCCCAGAAACGCAAAGGAAGAAAGCCTCTAGACTTTTATTAAGAGTCTAAAAACACAGCCCTGATGAATGCAGACAATGTGCCTGCCCTCCATGCAGCCTGCTCAGCAGGAGCAAACTCAAACCCACTGCCCTCTCCACAAAGACCTGGAAAAACGCATCTCTCTCCCTTTTGACTTCCCTTCCATTTAAAACTGTTATTTATTATTTTGAATTTTAATGTTTTTATTTCTTTCTAATTTTATACTTCTTTTATAGTTGAGTTTTAAATTTCCTGTTATCTTTCTCACATTGTTTCGATCTTAACATGTTGTCTTTTTTTTCCTCTGTTTAAATTTTTTTTAATTAAAAATATGATTACATCATTACTCAGGCAAATAGAACCATCTAATTCTTGACAGAGGTATCAAAAACATATGTTGAAAAAAACATAGCCTTAAACATTTTTACTGGGTAAACTGGATATCCACATGTAGAAGAATGTTGCAAAAAGAATAAAAAGAAAAAAGAAGCTTAAGATGTTGCCTATTCTCTCCCTCCATTACCATTCTATCTCCCTTTTCTGTTCAGAGGGGTTAAAAATTAACTACCCTATAAGATAAATTTACAATCCTGGATTAAAGGAAATTATTTATTTTGAGCCAGCAATGATGACTGATCCTGGCTCAGGAACATGGATTCAGGTTATCCTAACGATGCATTCCTATGCCAAAGCAGTTACATGGATGTTTTCAGGCAAAGGACAAAGGAAGTCATAAACCAGTACATTCAACTAGTGTATTAGTTAATAACTGCAGGGAGGGGTGGGTCAGAACTTTGAATTTTGTTTTAAATATTCCTCCCTTCCTGTACTCAGTAAACAGGCCCTGCTTCTTTAAAATAGTAATCATAGGTTTCTGAAGATATTGGTGTAAGGCAGAGTTCCCTGAAGAAGCTGTATGTGTGCTGATTATTTCACACACTCTTCTCCTTGGCTGAGTGAAATACCGTGATTTTGTAGAGGTGTAAGATCAAGAGCCAGATTATCTCAAGCTGTCTTAGGCTTTTTGTGTAAGCAGCCATTTCCTTCTAATAAAAGTATCTGATCTGATGCCCTCATAATGTTTTGTTTATGTTCAGTGCAATACTAAGGCACTGTAAGATAACATACACAACCTACAAGAAAGATTTCCTTATTTTTTTGTATCTACTGCTTGTTGAGAATGTTGCTTATGGCTAATGCAGCTGTTGAATGTATTAGCTTATGATGCCTTTGTTCATTGCCTAAAAACTTTCATGTAATTTGAATCCATGTGATCAGTCACTACTGCTGGCTTAGAATAACTTATTTTCTTTAAAGCAGACCTGTAACTTTTACAGAATAGTTAATTTTTAACCTTTATGCATGGGATCATGGGGTTGGGTAAACACGTTAAGAATGGGTTTTCAGTTGAACAAAAAATTGTTTAAATAGTAACCTGTACCAGTCAGAAACGAGGTAGCATGAGCAGAGTGAACATTGCCCCTTCTGGGCTACTTCACCCAAAGGTAAATGTGTCCTAGAAACATTTTTCTAGTTATAAAAATTGCCTTTTAAATAAATCTGTTTGTTGCAGTCTGTAGCCTATGTTCTTGGAGAGTTAGAATTCATGGGCACATAGTAAAGACGCCATAGCCCCTGACTGAAGCGTTGTGCCTGGCTTGCTTTTCTCTATTTTCAGTGATTATCATAACCTTCTCTCCCTCCATTACTCCCATGGACAAGCCTGAGAAAACACGTGTGGAAGAGCTCTAGAGGGCTGTTCACATGCATGGTTGAACAAGATAGAAACTAAGAGGTAAACCATGTTGGAGTTGTCAACGTGGAAAATCAAATTCATTATTACAATTACAAAATCTAAGGTATGTAATCCAGAGCTGTTTTCAAACCCCATTCTAAAAAAAAAAAAAAAAAAAAAAAAAAACCACTTTATTCAATAACAAGTCTTTTATCTTTTTATATTATCAGAATTATTTGAGAGCCTATAAACAGGACTGGTTCCCCCCTGTCCATCCCCTCCGCCCCAGCAACAGAGAGCAAATATTCTTGTAGGTTGGTGTGACACTCACCTCACTAGTGGCAGGAAATGGCTGGTCTTGGACAACGTGCGTTCCTGCAGTCAGCACTAGCTGATAGCCAGCGCAGTCACACTCCAGTTCTATTTATATGGTAGCTCAGATTAAGCAATGTAGGTGTCAATAACTTATGAATGAAGCTATGCAAACAGAGCTATCTGAACGCACTAGAATGTGTGGGTGTGTAGCTTTTTCCTACAGGAAAAATCCCAACAGAGTAGGAATTTCAGAATTATACTCAATTAGTAATTAAAAATATATAATCTTTAAAACAGACACTCAGTGGTGCTTTTTCTGGAATATAGGATATTCAAGGGAACAGGTTGTCTCTTCTGTAGAAAGTTGGTTTTTTTTTTCTAGGTAACATTTTCTTTTCTGACTATAAAAATGATATATGTGCCCTCAGAAAAATATGTAAATATCTAGAAAGTGTTGGTGATACCATTTTCTTCCTCAATGTGGAAGTGTTGCATGTGCATCTATTTTTAATTAGAAGGTGAAAATCATACTGCAAGTATTTTGTGAACCACCTTTTTCCTGCTCTAAAATTAACATTGTATCCTAAGTTTTCTGAAAGGGGGGCGGGGGAGGGTGCATGTGCATGCTTCTTAGAAAACTTTGAAGTTGAGAGGTGCTTGCATTTACTTGGTTATTTATCTGCAGTCATTCCCATCGGACTTCCAAAGGCTTCTGCTGGTTTGTAGTTTGTCCACACTCTGAGTTTCCTTATCCCTGGCCCTGAAGCTGCAATAGTTGTCACCTTTAACACATTTACCTTTCTGAAGACTGGAAATATTTTCTGCTATTGCTCCATGTGTTGGGTCTTGGACTGAATAAGAAGGAGAAAATGAGCTGAACACTAATATTCATTGCTCTCTGCTTCCTGAGTGTGGATGCCATGTGACCAGCTATGCCAGTGTTCATACTGCCGCTGTGTGTTTCCGCCATGATGGGCTGTGCAGACTATGAGCCAAAAATAAACCTTTCCTCTTATGTCCCTTTCGTCAGGGTAGTTTGTCAAAGTAATGAGTTATACTCTGTAAATTAAGAAGTCAAGCCCATCAGTGATGCTTGCTAGAACATTGCCCCTTAGTGCTAAATGACTTTTTAATCCATATGATTTTTAAATATCATGTGGAAATGTTTGATCAGAATTTTTGTTTAAAAGTTCTGTGCTTTGTGTCTTAAGGCATCTTTCTCATCTATGACTAAAAGCAAATTTGCTTGTTATTCCCTAAAATTTTATTATTTAATATTTTATACTTGAATCTTTAATTGACTATTACTATAAGCATAGAAATGTAAGTTGTAGTCAGCCATGGTGACACATACTTTTAATCCAGCACTCTGAGGTCAGACACAAATCTCTCTCTCTCTCTCTCTCTCTCTCTCTCTCTCTCTCTCACATTGTTGTTGCTGCTGCTGGTTTTCAACTGCTTGTCTCAGAAACATTTGCAATCCAGCTTTGGCCTCAGTATTATATACAGGGCTGTGAACAGAGTAAGGAGAACTGATAGCCAGAAACTTCTAAAACATTTATTTCTATTTCTGAAGCAGGATCTCAGTATATAGCCTCAGACAGCCTGGAATTCTCCATGTAGACTAGGCTGGTTTTAAACTCACAGAGATTCATCTACCTCTGCCTCCGAGTACTGAGATTAGAGTGTGTACCACCATGTGTGGCTAATAGCAAAAATCTTTTTAAAATTGAGAAACATTCAGTGTGTTTTGTGAGCATAGTTTTCTGAATATGCAAAATCCCAAAGGAAATGAGAGGAAAACAGATCAGTTTGGTGGCAAATGTCAGGCGAAAAGTGGGACCAATATGAAGTGTATGACGCTGAATGTGGCTATCCACACTCTCCAGAGTCCGGAGTCCTCAGGTGTCAGTATGAGGAAGTCCACAGTTGTAAGTCTCAAAAAAACAAAAAAACAAAAAAACAAAAAAAACAACAAAAAAAAAAAAAAAAAAAAAAAAAAAAAAACCGGAAAAGTGTGAACTGTAATCCTTTCTAAAGTGAAAATGTGCAGAGTGGCCTCTTTGGCTTTTAAAAACATTGAATTCCCATTTTAGGTCAGGGGCTATGAGCATGAGCCCATGGGATACAATGTGAAATTTGCTTTTCGCCTTTGCATTATCAACATTTGGTCAACCAGCAAATCCTTTCCTAAAACCCCTATGCTCTCTTGCCTTTGCACTCAGAGTGTTAGTCTTAATGCCAACCTTTCTGTCCTTAGAATCTTTGAAAACATATTGAATCATCAAGTTCCCATGACCAATATTGCTAAAATGCAAGGTTCTTGAGGAAGTTTTTTGCCAAACATGCATCTGGGTACTACTGAAAAGAGGAAATTCAACCTTTGACACTCAAGAAAGTAATTAAGTGCTTTAGACATCATTGCAAAGGAAACTAACTTCCCCCGAGGTCCTGAGGTCATAGCTGTGATGGGCTTAGGTCTGTTTACAGAGGGCTATCTCATGATAATAACAATAATAAGTCAAATACCTTGTTGCTAGGCTAGGTGGCTGGGCTGCAGTAGTGAACCAAATCAAAGTTCTGATTTCTGAAGTTTACCCCGAATTGGGGAGGTAGCTACTGAGTAATTAATATTCACACAAACACATTCCTGAACACTGACGTCAGGAAGTCAGAGTGGGGTGGACTGAGGAAGTGCAGTCACAACCTAATGTCTAAGGTCCATCCAAAGGGTGCAAAGAGCATGTGGAGGGGAGGGGCAGAACTGCCTTGTAGGCAGAGAACAGTCCAGGACAAGGCAGTCAATTCATGGCAGGCACAATCTGCTTAAAGAACAGGGAGAGACTGGCCAACTACCAGGCAACTACCAGGAGCATAGTACGATGATGGGCTTAGAGACGGTAGAGGGCAGGAGGCGGGAGGCAGGTTTGGTTGGGCTCAAGAAATCAAAAGAAGTAGCTTGTGTTCAATTTAAAATACACAAGGAAACAAAGGAAAATCTCTGGATGCCATTTTCTTCTTTTCATTATTCCATTTCATTATTTTTTTTTCATTTCCTTCCTTCCCTCCTCTTCTAGACAGAGATGTATTCAAGACTGGTATCAAAGCACTGTGTAAAGGGCTTTATAAGGTGACATTTACTCATGCATTGATATGCTGTGACACAATCAGAGGAGAATTTGCTGGAGCCACTATTCTCCCTTCTCTATGTGGTCCCAAGCATCGAACGCTGGTGACCAGGTTAGCAGGAAGCATCCTTATCCACTGTACCATCTTAGTGACCCAGACTTGGATTCTGGTCCTCCCAAGTTTATCTTACAAGTGCTGGAAGTGCAGTCTGCTACGATGCACAGTTGTGGGATGCTGGGACTTGAATCCAGGACTCTGATTGCTAAGCAAGTATTCCACCAACTGAGCTTTGGGTCCTGACCTTTCCTTAAAAACAAGCAAACAAACAAAAACCTATGGCTGCCACACTAGAAATATCTGAAGGACAAGAATTAGAAAAGACTTACTGGTTTTTTAAATTAATGTGTATGTGTCTGTGTGAATTTAAACTCTCTCTGTCTCTCTCATTCTCTCTCGTTCTCTCTCTCTCTCTCTCTCTCTCTCTCTCTCTCTGTGTGTGTGTGTGTGTGTGTGTTTGTGTGTGTCCCCGCAAAGACTAGAAGAGGGAGTCAGATCCCTTGAACCCAGATGCACAGCTGCCAGATGTGGTTACTGGGAGCCAAACTCAGCTAGGTCCTCTGTAGGAACAGTGTGCACTCTTAACTGCTGAACCAGCTGTAGCCCTTGGGCCAGATTCTTACAGGAGTGAGGGCAGTGATGATGATAACAGCTGCAGTGCTTTGGCACTGGATATGAGCCAGAGCCTTTTCACTAGTTGTTTAGATATGACTCTCTCCCTCTTATAGGTGAGTAAGTCGCTTAGAGGGATAGTCAGGCAAAGATTACAGCGGCAATAGTAAGCGAAGCCAGATCTGATATGGAGATCTTTTCCTTAGGGTATGGGGAGCGTTGATAGAATGGGGAGATGCTGAGGTCTGGGGAGGCAAGTCCCGGTTTACTACCAGCCAAGATCTGTGCTCTATCGTGGGAAGACGTTAGGTAAATCTGTGGTAGGATCTCAAAACCCTGTTGCTAGTTCATAGAACAGCATGCCTCAAATAGCCTGCCCTAGTTTTATTTGTATAGCTGTGATAAAACATTCCCACAAAAAGCAACTTGGGGAAATGAGGATTTTTCAACTTCAGCTCACGATTCCAAGTCCATCGTTACGGGGAAGTCAAGGCGGGACCCTCAAACAGCTGCTCACATCCCATCCACAGCCAAGAAAAGAAAAGTGAATGCTGACATGCTTCCTTGCTTGTACTCAGCTCTACCTCTCCATTCCTGTGCGGTTCAGGACCAGGGTCCTGCTAGGGAATTGTGCCGCCTACAGTGGGCTAGATCTATTAACCCAACTACAACAATCCCCCACTGACATCCATTCAGCCTGGCCCACTGTGCCCAATCCCTTGCTTAGGCTCTTGTCTACAACGGTTCTAGGTTGTGTCAAATTGAAACAGTCACATGGTCCAGGCTGATAGAAAGGAGAAGAGAGTGGGAGCTGTTTTCTCACACACTACGACATCATCGTAGGACAGTAATGATGCCAAGTGACCTCTCACATCGGGTCCTCGTGGGTTCAGGGGTTTCACTTCTTTTCTAGTGGAAATGAGAATAGAGGGAGCATAGGAGGGGAAGGCTGAGGTGAACCTCCTCACCGGAGCTAACTGCTTTCTCTTTTCTTCCTCCCACTGCTCTGAAATGTCTCTCTCCCAGGGAAAGGAAATGGTCCATGGAAAAAGCTGACAAATCCGTGAGTCAAGACGGATCACTCAGAGGGAGGACAGGGACGGCAGGTTAAAGATTTCTTTAATGTGAGAGGCACTCAGTATTTTTAAAAAATATCTTTATCTGTACACACACACACACACACGCACGCACGCACGCACGCACGCACGCACACACGTGCACAGACATGTGCTCAGATCACATGTGTCCGGGTACCCAAGGAAGCCAGAAGAGGGCATCAGATCTCCTAGAGCTGGAGTTACAGGTAGCTATGAGCTGCTTCATACAGACCCTGGGAACTGAACTTGGGTCCTCTGGAAGAGCAACAAGTGTTTTTAACCACACAGTGGTCTCTCCAGCCCCAGCATTTTTTTTTTTAACCTGTGAATCTCTGCTATGCTTTTCTGTTCCTTCTTTGCATACAGTGTTCTCTATTCCCTTTCATATCTGCCAGGACGTGTCCCATCAGCCCGTATCACTTCCCTCCCCATCCTCTACCTCGCAGGACACAGACTTGTCTTCCTTGGTACCCACCTGCTCTCACACCTGCACACCTTTGCCCACCTGCTCTTGCCAGTGACGTCTGTTGATGTTTCAGTTTGACCCTTGGAGCATAATTCAGACATTTATCACCTGAACAGCCCACGGCTAAGGCAACTTTATTGCCTCATCTTATACTTGCTTATCACTTCCAGCTCTGTTTCTCTGCCCCTGCTGTTGGACTACTCACTCACCAGGAACTAAGGCCGTGCTGGTGTCATCAGCATTTTCCAGGGAACTATCTGTTGCAGGAACTTAACTTACTCTGCACATACATATTCAGGTACACATTCTATAGTTTGGGTCAGTGCCTGCCTGGAGAATCTCCATGAACTAGTTAAGGCAGGTGTCATTTAATGAGGATATGTAGGATACCACCCAAATCCCAAAGGTCTACAGAGCAGGGCAGATGGAACTCTGAGTTGACCTGTACCAACCTGGCACCACTCTATTATTTTTGACCTATGGGGTGATGACTTTCTACATTGGAACCTAATGGAACTCAGACTTCTTGTTCTGGGGTAACAATTCTTTCTAAAGCATTTAATGTAGCTGACCCATGCACTGTGGTGTTAGATAGACCATTCAAATTATTAATTTCAGGATGTTCCTTTATTTCTCATCCCCCCTTGAATCCCACCTTGTGCTTTATATGTTTTGGATGTCCCCTATGTGGTGGGTGCATTAATTCTGTAGTCACTTTGAATCTCTCTTCCCGCCATGCATCATTTCCCCTTCTCTGCCCTTTCTGTGTTCCTATTAGTTTCCCCATTTTAAAAATGTGTGTGAGCCGGACGGTGGTGGCACTCACCTTTAATCCCAGCAGAGGCAGGCAGATGTCTGAGTTCAAGGCCAGTCTGGTCTACAAACTACACACACACACACACACACACACAAAAAAAAAAAAAAAAAAAAAAAAAAAACCTGACTCAGAAAAATAAAAAAAAATTAAGGCAAAGAGTGGAAAATCTGTTGCCTTCTAAGTCATTATAAGCCAGGTGGTGGCAGCGCACACCTTTAATCCCAGTAATTGGGAGGCAGAGCCAGGTGGATCTCTGTGAGTTCAAGGCCAGCATGGTCTACAAAGCAAGTTTCAGGATAGGCTCCAAAGCTACAGAGAAACCTTGTCTCCAAAAACAAAAACAAAAAACAAAAAATCCAAACCAAACCAACCAAACAAACAAACAAAAAGGGTGTGTGTGCATTGCTTCCTGTCTCCCAGAATCCTCTTTCATACCTGCCCATGCTCCCTGCTCACCCTAAAGATGCCATCCTGGTCCTCTTCCATTCACTGTTAGCTCCTGCACACAGGATGAGGCAGGCGATCCCACAGAGGTGTTTGCTTTGTTTTGTTTTTATGTATTCAAAGAGCTGTTGGTGCTAGAAGAAAGCTGGGTATAATGGCATGAAGGGTGTGTGTAACAAATAGACCTTAGCCTTAGTTTAATTCTGAAGGGCAAAGCCACTTTTTCTTCTACATTTGGGATAGGTTTTAGATAAAACTTAACAAGTAAATACATAAATGACTTTCATAGAAACTCAAAATGAATATGAAATCTCCAATGAATACAGTTCTTGCTTGTTTGCTTCATTCATTTTCTTTCTCTTTCCGTGCCCAACAAGGAACACATTTTGAAATCTATGCAATATAAATATAGTTAACACTTGAATAAGCACCGTGTGACAAGTGTATTTTACATAGTTAAATATATAATCTATATAATTAACACTTGAATAAGTATTGTGTGGCAAGTACTTTGCTAAGTGCTTTACATAGTTAACCTGGTCTTCACAGCAGTCTCTCCAGGGTGGTACTATGGCTTCTCTTATACAAATGAAGAAAATGAAGAGTAGATGTGTAAGTCATTTACCCTAGGTAGAGTGGCTAAAAGCCCAAGCAAACACGTTAAGGAAATGGGTGGAGTGACCCAATCCTGCTACATTCCACATCTCCCTCACCACCCTCACAAACCAGCAAACTTCCTCTTCTGTCGAGGGCTTAAGATTTCCTAGGTAGCATAGGGTTTCGTGCTAAGAAAACCAAAACTAGAAGTTTGGAAATGTGGCATTAGAACAGTGTCATCTGGATTATTTGACCCCAAGAATGAGGGTCATACTCAGGGTTCAGGGCATCATGGGTTCTGGTCTTTGTAGAAAGGAAATCTTACAACATAGTAAAGACACATCTACGTGCTGCCATTAGAAAAGGGAACTCAAAACACTTCGAGGCAGGAAAACCTTTTCTCAAATATTTATTTTGTAGAAACCTAGTAGACAAACAGAAAAGCAAAATCAGTGCTTTATCAAAGAAAGCACGGTTTCTAAGTCTAAATTCGTCTTTAGTGAACAGAAATTCAGTTAGGCAAAAAAAAAAAAAAAATGGTTTCCAGAATAATGTCGATTTAGTTACCATGGAAACCTTCCTGACAAGAATGCTGAAGCTAAAACTTTACTGAAAGGAATAACCAGGCCTGGGGAGATGGCTGGGTGGTTAAGAGTACAGTCTGCCTTTGCAGAGGACCTGGTCAGTTCCTAGTACCCACTTGTAGGCTTACAACTATCAGTGACTCCAGTTCCTAGTCTCCTGAGGCATCGATGAGGCATGTATGTGGTACATATACATGCATGCAAATGCATGTATATGTGAATAAAATGTGAATAAAACATTCACACAGCTAAAATAAAAACAAATCTTTAAATCAAAGAAAGAATTAAAGGCTGCATGTGGTGGCGCACAAGAGTAATCCCAGAACTCAGGGAGATGGAGCCAGAAGATCTCAAATTTGAGGCCGGTCTGGGTGGCTGCAGTGTCCAGAACAAGCCCAGTTTTCTTGTAAAGCCACCTTTTACGTCCCAGAGAAAAGCTAGAAAGTACAGGAAGTGCCAAGGTTGGGGGATAAGACCCAGGGCATGCCTGAGCTGGAGCTTCTAGCAGGAAGTTGGTACGGAGAAGAAGAGTTCTCAAGCTGATGCTACGAGAAGATGCCAGGCTGAAAAAAAGGCGGAACACAAAGGAGACAGCTAGGAAGCCTGCCTCAACCACATCCCTTTGAGAACTCGTCATCTCCTGACAAGTCAGGCCCCACGTGAATGTGTATCCTGATATCATTCTGCCTCTGCAATTCCAAAATACTAACCTAGAGAATTAAATGGAAAGCAGTTTTAACATAGCAATGTCCTAAAATAAATAGAAACAGCCAACACAGAGCTTAAAGACATTAGCCAGACTAAAAACCACCAGCTATTTCACAGGAGTTTCAGGGCAAGTGAATATTGTATAGTCCAAATTTGCAAAGTAAGTAAGAGTTCTGATGATGGCGAGAGTCCTCAGAGAAAAGCCGAGAGCAACCACAAGGCTCCCTTCACTGAAGCAATCTGGAAAGACATGAAATAACTGATTTCAATCTGTTTGTCAAATGTTCTCAAAGAAATAGAAAATGGGAATTGGAAATAGAAACCTTGAGATTAAAAACGGCACGAAAACTAACACTGTGTCAACTAAGAAGCATATTCGACACAGGTGAAGCACGACCGTGTCCTAGGGAACATGTGGAAGCATTTGCTCAGCTACAATCTGGAGACTCGGACAGATGGGAAATGTGAAAGAGCTGGGAGGAAATTTGGAGGATAGATGAGGCTGTCTAATGTGTACCCCACGGAGCAATATTGAAGATAGAATATGAGAACTTGTCAAAGCGTTTTAAAGAAAGCAATCCACAGAACAAAAGACACCAAGGGATCCTGAGCAGGGAAGAAGGGCAAGGAAGCATTCCATACCTTTTGTCATTGTTGTGCTGTGTTGTGTTGTTTTCCCAGACAGGGTTTCTCTGTGTAGCCCTGGCTGTTTGGAACTTGCTCCATAGGCCAGGCCAGCTTTGAACTCACAGAGATCCTTCTGCCTCTACCTCCCGAGTGCAGGGACTAAAGGTATGTGCCACTACTGCCTGGACCATAGCTCGATTTATTACTTGTGAACCCAATGAACATTAAAAGAGGAGATTATAATATCAGTTCTCAAAAACATTTCAATGAAAAAATATTTCAGTGAACAGAAGCAAAGTTTACAGTAGGCTTCTAGGTAGATGATTATGTCTCACATTATCCCAGAACCTTAAAGTTAACATCGGATACATGCAGAAGCACCTCTGCCATCTATTAAACGCTACTGAGACTGCAGGGTTGGCCCCAAACACCATATTTTACTGGTAAGGTACATGACACAGTGAGCTGGACTCTGCTGGATCCAGGACCAGCACTCAGGTCATTCAACTCAACTCAATTCAATTCAACTCAACTCTAAGGGCAGTTGTTGTGAATATTTTGCTCCTATCTTCCTGGTATTTCTTTAGCATGTTAAACAACAGCAAAGAAAAAACAAAATGGGAGGAAAATTACAGTTTAATCTATCAGGGAGGTTTTTTTTTTTTGCTTTTGTGTTTGGTACTATTCTTATTTCATGTATGGGATTTAATAGTCTACTGCATTGCTAGTCTCTAGGAAGACTGCTCTGCTGCTCACCCCCTTCATGGTGGAAGGGAATGGAGCTTTGACTTTTTCCTTTTGGTGTGGAAGAAGGTGTGATGGTAGAAGAGGAAGGGGTAGACATGTGTTTAAAGCTCAGGCACAGAAATTTTGGCACAACATTGGATGGAAGGCAGCAGAGGAGAGGCAGAAGAAATCTCAGTGTATCCAAAGGCTTTGCTGAGAAATAAATATACAAGGAAAGGGGTACAAAACCATAGCATGGCTTTCAAATCCATCAGCTCACTGAACTGAGGTAGGGGAAATCCAATTTGTCTTACTTCCTCTCACTTTAGAGTGCGTGTGGCTTGCTGTCTAAAATGTTTATGCCATAGACACACAAAGGAGACGGTTTACAAGAATAACAAACAGTGACTTCAAAATGTATCACTCTGCTTATTCACAAAGAGAAAGTATCGTATGCACTCATGACCAATTATTTCTAGTTCTTAGCTAACTTACTGCAGAGATATCCCTCCAGGTTTGACACCATTGGAGTTGGCAGCGATACAAACAAAAGAGATTGCGTAACTGAGGATGAGTAGAGGCTTACCAATGTGAGCCAGGAAACAGTACCGGAATTCCGAAGCCTTAGATGGTTTCTACAGCATGCACAGGTCCGGATCCTAGCTACGATAGCTTTTCTGGCAGGGCTCTGACTTCTGTCCCCTGTCTTACTGTTTATTTTTCAAGGGAAGCATGAGATATTCCAGATTTCGACACTTTGGATCTGGAGCTAGCTCAGCCTCAAAGCAGAGTGTACTGTCTCTTTAAATTGATTGTCTCGTAAAGGAGCTGGCTTGCTTGAGTGCAATGCTTTTCTCAGTTACACAAAACATTAAAAAGAAGTTTGTTTTCCTCCAGACACCATGGGCTTATATTTAGAGCCTTCGAAAGCATCCCGAACTCTGTTCGTGGTGCACAGGGTGCTTCTAGAACAGACCATATGCACCAGTAGACATCATTTAAAGGCATCCTTAGAAAACAATAAGAACCAACAGGAGGAGTTTGTGAAAGATGGCATGTGTTTATAGAAATGAAAAAAGAAGATTCTAGATTTTAACATCTCAGACCCAAAAAAAGGAAGCTAAAAGCAGATACAATAGCAAACTCTCCCTGGTGGAACTGTACCAGCTCCATTTAAAAAGTTTTTATATTGCATTTTTATGTTTTCAAGCCAGGTAGGTTAGCTCACATCTATGACCCCAGGACTCAGGAGGCTTAGGCAAGAGGATTTCCACAAGTCAAGGCTAGCATGGGTTACATAGTGAGTTCCAGGCCAGCCCTAGTCACACAGGGCTGCCCTATGTCATAGAGATCCTGCAACCCTGTGACCCTCTTCTTTAACGTATAAATAAATAAATAAATAAATAAATAAATAAATTCTACTACAGCAGGACATTTGAACCAGGGGTTATGACAGGATCTCACTAGGTAGCCCAGGGTGACTTCCAGTCTTCCCCTTTCCACCTCCCAAGTGCTGGATTAAAACCCTATGCCACCACACGCAGCAGTAGAACATTTTTAAGAGGGCTTTTTTGATCGACTGTTTCTCCCTCGGAAACACAAGTGCGATGTGAGAGCTTGCTTCTTTTACCAACGATTCCTTCCCTTATTAACATTGCTCTGCAACTGGAACATGGCAGAAGAGGGCTTTGTCCCAAACTCATTTTTTTTTTTCTCTGAAGTGTGTTTAATGCAAGTCTCGGCTGGGGCAAAACCATGCCTGGCAGAACATGTTTCCAGGCAAAGTATCAGAGTAATTCAAATGGGAAAGATAGAAAACAACACAAGCATTGACAAGTTTGGGGTAGAGCTGGGATTTTTGTGTATGACTGGTAGAAATGCAAATTGCTACTACATCTATGGAAAACAATGTGGCATTTCCCACTAGTGCTCAAGACTTGCACATCTTTGACCCAGAAGTTCCACTGACGGTATGTACTCAATACTGATGCATAAAAATGCTTACCAGGGAATGCTCTGAGTGATCCTGGCCATGCATCTCTAAGTAGGGAATAGCACACGTGTCCATCTGCACCGTAACAGATATGCTGTGCTGTGTTTATTTAGAGGACTTCTAATCAGTTGTGTGAAGTTAACAGCTTCTGTTATTTGACCAACAATAAAATGGCATCTTAGAAACACGAAGATAATGGAAAGGCAGGATACATCTTATGTATCATTCAAAACTGCATATGTAAAACAGTTATGCATTGCTTAACGATGGGGACGTGTTCTGAGAAATACATCATTCTGTAACTATTACAGATGTAGTTACACAAACTGAGATGGCTCATGTGCCACATTGGCACGATAATCTTCTGGGACCTCGGTTGCGGTTTGTCATTGACTGAAGTGTCATTATGCACAGAGGACCATATGTGACACTGAGAAATGTGATAATGGTTACCTTTGACATGGAATATTAGAGAGGTGAGTGAGGAGACTTGGAGCCTTCTTGTAGTCTTCTGATTATTTATATAATTACATAGGTTTGTGTAGCTTATGACAATTCATTAAGTATACAATTTGTTCAATTAAGAGGACTGTCTGAACCAATGTTAGTTGACAGAAAAGACAAAATCATCTCCTGTTAGATGGAAGATGAGTTCTGATATGCTTGATCAAGCACTGTTTTCTGTCCTTAAAGAAGTGAAAGTTAATCATACTAAAGGGAATAGCTGAGGTGTCTATTAGACTATGGCAGAATCCTTGGTGCAACTTTCAAAGGCTTCCGCTGCCCTTCTTAGGTGTAGACATGAAATCTTTAAAAAGTGAGAAGCAAGGCTGGAGAGATGGCTCCGTGGGTGAGAACCGCTGTTGCTCAAAGACCCAACGACCTGAGTTTGAATCTCTGGCAGCCACACAAAAGGCCTGGTGGGGCCACGCGTGCCTGTAACTCCAGCACGTAGTAATTACAGAAGAACAGATAATGACAAAATAACTTTTCAAGACTTTGAGCTGGAGAGGACGAGCCTTGTAGTTCCACCATTTGAGGGGGCTGAGGTAGGAGAATCATGAACCCAAGGTCCAGCCTAGGCTTCATAGCAACAACTTGTCCTCTCCCCAATAAGGACTTTAAAAATCAACAAAGGAAAAGAGGGAGAGAAAGGCTGGGGGTGGCGGAGAGGCTGTTTTCAGACAATTGCATAGAAGGATTTTTTTAAGCATTAAAAATATTTTTTGTTGTTAAAAAATATTTTATTTTTAAATTGTGTGAGTATGTATGTGTGTATGTATGCGTACTTGTGTGTGCATGTGTCTGTGTATGCATGTGTGTGTATGTGCGTGTGCGCGTGTATGTGTATGTATGTGTGTATGTATGTGTGTGTGCATGTGTATGTGTGTATGTGTGTGTTCATGTGTGTGTATGTATGTGTGTATGTATGTGTGTATTGTGTGTGTTCATGTATGTGTATGTATGTGTATGTATGTATGTGTATGTGTGTGCATGTGTCTGTGTATACATGTGTGTATGTGCACGTGTGTGCATGTGTGTGTATGTGTATGTGTGTGTATGTATGTGTATGTGTGTAAGCATGTGTGTGTATGTGTCTATGTATGCATGTGTGTGTATGTGCGTGTGTGTGCATGTGTGTGTAAGCATGTGTGTATACATGTGTGTATGCATGTGTGTGTGCATGTGTGTATGTGTGTATATGTATGTGTATGTGTGTATATGTATGTGTATGTGTGTGTATGTTTGTGTGTATGCATGTGTGTGTGTGTGTGTGTGTGTGTGCCACAGTGTGCATGCAAAGGTCAGAGGGCAACTTTGGGGAGCTCATTTTCTCACCTTGTTTCTGAGGCAGGGTCTTTCTTGTATTTACCACAGCATTGCATAAGCAAACACGCAGTGGCTTTCCTGTCTCTGCCTCCCATCTCACCCTAGAACTGCTAGGATTACAGATTGAAACCACCACAGCTGACTTTCTATGAGGATTCCAGGGGTTGAACTTGGTTGTCAGGCTTGTGTGGCAGGAGCCTTCATCCTTCTAGTCATCTCATTGGTCCCAGTAGCATTCTTTTTTATGCTGAGTGGCAAATACAGTTTACTGGGGTTTTTTTCTTCAGAATTTACATTTATATATAGATTGGTTTTTCATGTATGAACTTTTTCCTAATTTAAAAGCTTCAGTTAAACATTTGGTTGATACACTGAGCTGTTAAACAGACAAGCCATCTCCCCCAGGAGCTATTTCTAAAGTTAAAAGGAAAGCTGTAAATACAACCAACATTAAGGGCAGGAGATGTGACTCAGTGGTTAAAAGCACTGGTTGCTCTTGCAGAGGACCTGGGTTTGACTTCTAGCAGCCACGTGGCATGTCACAACTATCTTTGACACCAGTTCCAAGGAATCCAATGCCCCTCTTCAGGTCTCCAGCACTACACACAGTACACATAGGCAGACACCCACTCAGACCATAAAATAAAACTAAATGCATCAAAAACAAAAACAAAAGCCAACAACTGAGCAGTGGTAGCACACACCTTTATTCCCAGTGCTCAGGAGGCAAAAGCAATCAGATCTCTGTGAGTTTGAGGCCAGTCTGGTCCACAGGACAGCCAAAGCTACCCAAGGAAACCCCTTCTTGAAAATGCAATAATAAAATAAAATTATAAATAAATAAAGTCCAATATCAGCACTTAAAAATTAATCAGGACAACTTGTCCAATTATGACAATTTGACTCAAAACGACAGCTAACTAAAATGACTTAGCCAAAAGAATCATGAAACTGCCAAGTCCACAGTGGCATCCAAAAGGCAAATCAACTACAAGATATTTTCTGATTAAAAAGTTATTTCATATCACCTTTATTCTAAAATTAATTTAAATATATCCATAGGATACAGAAAAAGTTTTCCTTGTACAGAGGCTAGTGTAGTTTTTATGAGTTTCCTCTAGTGTATGTGATGTATTCATTGGACAGAAACAGAAACACTCACATTGTAGAGCAGGCTGTTAAAAGCTATGTAACACTACACGTTTCCCAATACATTCGCTACCACACCTTCCCAAGTCAGCTGCCATAGTCAAAAGCCAAAACTCAAATCCCTCCCAGCATGGGCGTCCAGCTGCCTGGCTTCATAGACTTAATTTTGTAAGGTTGGCTCTTGCTTCTGCTCGTCCCCCTTCTTGGGCATCTCTAGCTACATCCTAGCACTCTGCTTTCAATGTTTTTGCATAGGATTCCTAGTGGGCTCAGTCCTGATTAGTAGAAGTTTGGCTGAAGTGAAAACATTCAAAAGACCTGTTTTACACTGGTCTTCTCAGAGGTGAGGCTAACCAACTGCATCCTGTACTGAATAATATTGGCTGATGATGAGCCATTTGAAAGTTAAAGGTATCTATGCTTTCCAAGCATAGATAATGAGAGAGCTAGGGAACCAAGCATCAGTCCATACCTTGGTTATTTCATCCCACAGTCTAATGGCTATACATTCTATGTCAACAGAAATGCCACTCAGAGGTCTGAAGATGTACCAGCATTGTGTGGCAGACTTTACGTGCTGCAACAGCCATCTGCCATATCCTTGCCTCCATCACTTTAAATGGGCTTAGTCTTCCTGATCTAGTAACTGGATTTGACATGAAAACTAAAGGAAAAAGACAGTTAAGCATCTCTTTTCTCAAAGATAACTCCCACCCCCCGTTGTATCAGAATACTAACAGCTTTCATCCATCTGAATCTGAGACCGCACTCATGGGTCTGACACTGAGAAGGAAGCATTCCACTTGATATAATGAAGAAGATAATAGTCAGATGTCCAGCCTGACATCCTAGGAATGGCACGCTCCAAACAGTTAAGCTGTTTGTATTCACTGAATTAAGAGCATCCAGTTTATTATATTAAGTATCTACTACAAAATGAAAGTTATGATGTTTCACAAAAAGTACTCTTAGGTCAATGAAGAAAAAAAAAATGTGCCTTCTTTAAAAAAAAAAAAAAGAAGAAGAAGAATCTTTATAGCCACTCCAGTAATATGGACTTTTTGTTATGGAAGTCAGAGCAGGAAGCTGAAGACTGTCACTAAGCCAGAACCAACTTCAGCCAAAGTTTCTCTGGCTGAAACTTTCAGAAAATATTTGAAATAATTAGTGTTCATGAAAGCTTAGCACTACTAGTAATAATTTGCCAATATGAAGATGCTATATAGAGATTTGATGAAGTGTGCTTTTGCTTGTGTTTTGAGATAGGCTCTCATTATAGAATTCTGGCTGGCCTGGGATTTACTACGTAGATCTGAGAAAAACTTATAGAGATCTGCCTGTCTCTGCCTCTCCAGTGATTGGATTACAACGGCTGCAAAGTATTTTTGAACATGATTAGTGTGAACATGAGTGCGCCATATATAGTATATGAATAAGAGATAACAGAAAATACAACCCAGGGAATAGAAATCTTGAACTAATAAGTTCAGTTTTGAAGAATTCTGATTGGTTGTGATGAGCTCCAAGTGAGAACAAGTGATGAAAAGCATATGGTCTTTTATGAAAAACAAAACAAAGCATGTGTAGTGGTTCCTGCCTGTAATCCTAGCTCTTGAGAGGCTGAGGCTGGAGGATGGTCATGAGTTCAAAACCAGCCTGGGGGACTCCAAGCTAGCCTGGGCTGCAGTGTGAGACCTTGTCTCAAAAAATCAAAACTTCCTTTAAAAAAGGGTAAGGGATGGGACTGCCCAGAGAGTTCAGCCGGTTAAGGCATTTACGATGCAAGTCCAAGGGCCCGAGTTCAATCCCCAGGACCCACATAAAGATGGGAGGAGAGAAAAGACTATACAGAGCCATCTTCTGATCTACACACACACACACACACTCCACAAATGAAAGTATAACTTGCTTAAATATCATTTTTAAATATCTGTTATTAACAAGTCAGCAAGCTAAAACTGGTTGAGACATAGCAGAGCAGCCATACACAACTGCAAATGTCCAGTCCCTATTAGGATCCCATGGGAATTAACAAGCAAAACAGTCTCCTGGTTATTTTTCTTAAGTGCATTCTCAGATGAACTCAAACTGCTAAGGAATGTTTTTCTGTGGTGACCATTTGATTTGTGAGGTGTTCAAAGTGGAGGGGAATTACATGTAAACAGTAAAGCACCTTGCCAAGTTTGTGGGCAGACCTATCTTATTCATAAGCAAAAGAAATAGAGAAGAGGTGATACTTGGAAACCTTTCCCTCGGGTAACAGTGGGTTCAGCCTTGCCCAAATAGGTAGAAGACTCTAGTGTTTTCTCACTAATATTTTACACTTGAAAACTATGGGAATTTTGAATAGTAAGTGCTCCTCCCCAGAGAGGCTTAGAGATAGCAATGAAGTTGGTTTAGAAGCATGCCTACTTCTTAGTCTTTTTTTTTTTTTCTTTTTTCTCCCCCCCCCCCCCCTTAATGAAACTTAGCCTTGGATTTAAATGTCCAACCTGAAATTTACCAACTTTGCCATTTGGACTAAGCGCGGCCTTTGTAAATCTCACTCTCTTGGTTTCACAAATCAAGATGGTAACGTTTATGCCTCAGAGGTACCGCAAGAACTCGAGGCAATCTCACATTCAGTAGGTGTTCAAGAGATGGACTCACAGCCTCTGACGACCACTTCCCTCTTGCGCAGCCAGTCCAGAACTTCTCTTGAGTGGGGTTTCAGTGATGTTTATTTGATGCTTTTGCTTTGTTTCACATTTCACACCAGACGGGGCAAAACCAGGTAGAGATTTAATGAAAAGTTATATTTGGCAGGACCTGTGGGAACAGAATTTCCACCAGGCCACTGCCTGAGTGACCCAGCTGCTTCCAAAGAAGTCTGCGTGCCACATACAGCGGAGCTGTATTGGCTTCCTCAAACAGCAGCAGTGAAGGAAAAAGAACGTGTGCCGGGTCGTAGGCTGGAGAGGCAGTTCAGTGTGGTCAGGTGTTTACCCAGCATGCCCAAAGCCTTGGGTGTGAGCCAGGGCACCACAAAACAGACAGATGAAAAGAAGCTCCCGTTGCGCCCACACACCAACACCAGAGAAGTGGTAAGGAACAGAAGAGACAAGAGAGTCTACCGTAATTTCCTGAAGCCTGTGAACCAACCATCTTTTTGCGTTGTTCCACAGAATTATTGCTCCTTTCAACTGTTCACATTTGATCTGATAGTATCTAACTGTCCCTTCTGCAAATTGATGCACAAAGGGGAAATTCTGTCCCCTAATTTTGGACTCACAGTGTTTGCAAAAATGGCAACTGTTGCGTAAATGCCATTGATTTTGGCAAAGTTGCACTCAGGTTGTTAAAAACAAAATAAAGTACATATCATTGGACTTCCTCGGTGAAAATATTCCCAGTCATATATTTATCTCCTCACAGCACTGCCCCTTTATACCACTTCCTTTTCATGAGTTGATTTATGGATGGAATGTAACTCTTGACAATTGATACTCCCGTTCCCATAATCTGTTCACAAAGCGCTTTTCCCGTAACCCTTGGCAGACCCTGAAGAAAAGTCCTCATTTCTTACTGTTTTTAATTCGCTTCCAGCCCTGTCTCGACCTGTGCACGAAAGTTAAATTCACCATGGACTCGTTTTCCTGCGTAAATGGGAAGCATATACTGCAAGTTAGCAGGGATGTAAAGAAAAGGCTGAGAGAGTTGCTGAGGAAGTCAGAAGTCACTGCTCTTGTCCTACAGGAGCTCCCAGAGCCACTTAGAGAGGAATGGGGGAAATGTGAAATTCGAGCCCAAGGAGAATGATAGCACAGTCTGCATGGCACGCGTAACTGTTTATGGGAACTCTCTCACGGTGTGACAAGGTTCAGGGGCCCCTGAGTCTGAGACGTTTGGAACGTAGAACTGTGTATTATCTGGGAGGAAACCAGAAGCGGATTATCAAGTATTTGAAAGACAAAAATGAAAAGCAGCTAGCTGTCCAGGGTGGTGTGTCAAGCGCGGGACCACAGCATAAAGCAAGGATGATTCCAGGAAGCAGGCACAGGCTGAAGGCTAGTGCAGCCCCGGCAGGCAGCCACAAGCAGTCTCTGGCTCCTGTGTGGCATCAGTACCGGGGCAGTTCGTGCTGTATACGTGCCTCTACAGCAGTTTCTCAACCTGTGGGTCTCGACCCCCTTGAGGGGAGTTGAATGACCCTTTCACAGAGGTCGGATATCAGACATACTGCCTATCAGATATTTATTTACATTGCAATTCTTAACAGTAGAAACATTATAGTTATGAAGTAGCAACAGAATAACTATGGTTGGGGGTCACCACAACTGTATTAAAGGGTTGCAGCATTAGAAAGTTTGACCACACTGATTTACAGAGAGGTAGAGAAAAGTCAGGAGCATAAAGGACAAGCAGCCTGCAGAAGAGTCTCTTAGGTGAATGCTATCAGATGAGTTTTTAAAATGTATCCGTTTATGTAATTACATCCCCCTTCCCCTGCCCGTCACCCCCCAACACTATTCTCAGTTTTTCTGTGACCTTCCTTTGACTGAGATCCACTTGTAGACAATTGCTAATCATAAAAGTAAGAAGTCGAATTATCATCTTGTTTGGTACAGCTTCACAGTGGAAAGGGATGTCTAATCACACAACTTATTGATGATTTTAAAAATCATCGGAAGGAAAGCAAATGGCTTATGAGTTAATAGCAGCTACTTCTCATCCACTTCTATTAGCCATGATTTTTTTTTCTCAGAAATATGGGAGGGAAGGGGAGCGCTATGGTTCCTAAGAGTTTTTTCTTTGCAAAAGTTTCTCACAATTGTGGTGTCAATCTTACCTTGGTGTTCTTGTCTGGATTTCTCTCTTTAGCAACTGCAGTTTCTCCTCTGTGCAGAGCGCCTCAGCCGCTTTTTATTACCCAGGATTTGGCAGAGAACCAAATAATCTTAGAAGGGAAATGTGGGAGGCAGGATTGGGGCCAGTTTTCTCGCTTCTTTTCAAAAGGCTAATAGCATCATTCTTTTCAGCTGTAGTGTTGCTATTCTGTCACCATCTAATAGTCCCCGATTTCTGCCTCCCCTCCTGCCTTTTCTTTATATGTTGATTGCAGAAGGGGGGCTGAGGGACAAACTCTTGCTATTTTTCCTAGGCTGGACTTTAATTCAGGACCTTCCAGACAGCCTCCAAGACTGGAACGCCACCACACCTACTTTTCTTCTCTGTCTTGATTGTAAATTTTAATTATCAATGATGGATTTTATGCGCCCTCCCCTCTTCCAGACTCATGCCAGAATTATCTCACATGCAACTCTCCTTCCATCTCCATTCTTTCTCTGCCCCCCACCCTTCAAAGTTTGGCGCATGAATTCCAAACTTCTAAGTGAAACTACAAAGTGTTACCTCCAGCACTGTTCTTACTGGCGGTTTTTCATTTTTATATTACACTTTTGCCGCTGGCTGATTTTGAAATCTTAAGATGTCACTTTTTTTCTTCCAAATTCTTTTATAATAAAGTCATTCCCTGTTGCATATCAGAACTATGCAGCTTATCTACAAATACAAGCTCCCATAGCTCCATGTATCTCAACATAGCTGATCTGCCTCCACATTCTAATCACAGAGCAATTAAGTGAGTAATATTAATAATGATGATAATAATAATAATAATACAAAAGAAGGCAAACACCAGTGGTTTGAAGAATCGACACCAGGAAAGAAAAGAAAAATCCTTTAGGCTAGCTAGCTAAGGTGATTATTTCATAGGATGTAAAATTACCATTAAGATAATACAAATCTGTGGTCCCTAACAGACCAAATAAGCTAGCTTAAAGGAAAAAAAAGTAAAGACATGTTACTAGGGTTAAGTAGTGTTTACCTTCCTGCCTGGAAACATCATTGCAAAGAGCCTGATCTGGAGTTGAAGGAGAGCCAACTTCCTTGCCTTCTCAAAGGGACCTGTATACCTTTCCCTCAGCCACTAAGCAGCACCAGGAACAGATCCCTAGTGGCAGCCAGCCTTGGATGGCATCTTGCCAGACTGGATGAACTTGGAGGAACAGGCTCTGTATGTGTGGAGCAGAGGAACATACACTGTATGGGAGCAAGCCGAAGGTGGCATGTTTTAAGAAAGGAACAGGAATGCCAGGTCACAATTCCTTCAGTTCAGTGAGGAGATGTGACTGGATGGAGAGAACAGGAAGAGAGAAGCTAAAAGACAGAATGCCAACCCTGCCCATTCAGGCCTATGGGTGCCTGCTACAGTCAACTCAAAGGTCACTGCATTTTGGCTCTGAGTGAACATGGTTTGCTGCTATTTAGCACTCTTTTCTAAGGGGAATCTCTTAGAAAGATGAGCATGTCTCTGTAGGCAATCTACATGACATGTTTATTATTATTATTATCATTTCTTATTTTACATATCGTTCCTAGTTCCCTCTTCCTCCCCTTCCCTGATGGAAGATGTCATTCTGTAAATATGTTTCTCTTATTGGTTAATGAATAAAGCCCTGTTGGCCAATAGGAAAGCAAGATAGGCGGGACTGGGAGACAAGGAGCATTCGGGATGAGGGAGGAAGAGATTCAACATGTAGGACCAAGAGAGCAGAACTCTGGAACTCTGGTAAGATAAGACACATGGAAACACTTAGGAGGGAATCATGATGAGGGGTTGGGGAGATGCTTCTGTGGTTACAAATGGGCACTGTTCTTGCAGAGGACCTGAGCTGGGTTCCCTGAATCCACATCAGGTGGTTTGCAACAAACTGTACTTCCGCTCTGCTCCGGGGCATCTATTGCCATCTTCTGGCCTCATCCAGTTCCTGATCTCGTGTGGGCTCTCTGTTAAAATTTTTGTTTTTAATGTGTTTGAATGTGTGTGTGTGTGTGCGTGCGTGTGTGTGTGTGTGTGTGTGTGTGTGTGTGTGTACTCATGCATGTGTGTATCTGTTCATGTGTGTGTGCCTGTGTGTGTTGCTGGTGGAGGCCAGAAGAGGGCATTAGAGCCCCTGGAAGTGGAGTTATATATAGTTGGAAGCTGGTGTGTGGGTGCTAGAAATCCAACCAAGGTCCTCCAGAAGAGCCAACCCAGCACTGCCCACCCTCTTAGTTTTTGAAATAAATAAACAAAATCTTTAAAACACATGAAAAAAATACTAACATAAGTTGTGAAACAGGTAAATTGGAGGAGAATTTAATAAAAGTAAATCACTCATCAAAATACCACATTCTAGCTAGGCATAATGGTGCGTGCCTTTAATCTCAGCACTTGGGAGACAGAGGCAGATGAATCTTTGTAGGTTCAAGGCCAGTCTGGTCTACATACTGAGTTCCAGGACAGCCAGAGCTACACAGTGAGGTCCTGTCTTGGGGGGAAAGTTCAAGCCTACCCATCATTGGAAACCTCATGCCTATTCTAGTTACAGTGTAGAAAAAGAATTTAAGGTGAGGCTCCGTGTTTATTTCTTTGCTGCTTCAATAAAACACTAACCAAAACCAACAAGGGAGTAATGACTTACAAGTTATTGTCCATCATGGATGGAAGCCAAGATAGGAACCTGGAGGTGGAGGCCATAAGTAGTGTTGCTGAATGGCTTGCTTCTCATGGCTTGCTCAGCCAGCTGTCTTATACAGCCAGGACCACCTGCTTAGGTAAAATGCAAACAAGAAAATATTATGGAGGTCTTTTCTGAGTAAGGTTCCCTCTTTCTTGGTGATGGTAGCTTGTGTCAATAAAACTGAATGTTTTAGAAAGGACTTCAATTAGGAGGCTATCGAAATAGTCTAGAAGTGATGACAAGGGCCTATCCTATGGTGATATTTTTATTTGGCATGTATTTTGAAGATGAAATCAGCAGATTTCTTTAAAATTGAAAGTTAAGGAAGAAAAGTGGGCTTCATCAAGCCCCTTCATCGTGTGACATGATGTATCCTTTACTGATATTGGGATACATAGGTAGGTTTTGGTGTACAGAAAGAGTCCTTTTGGAGACTTCACTGATTTTAAGTCTCTACTAGATACTTGTAAGTGAAAATGCAAGTGTGGGGCCAGAAAGTGCTGGAGTTTAGCATTTATGTAGCTTTGTCATTGCTCAAGGGAAAACTCACAAGCCTGGTTGAAAATTGAGCAGGGGAGGAGTGAAGGAATTGGGGGAAGCTGGAGAATCCAACAGCTAAGGGGCACGGATGATGTTCTGAAAACTAAGATTGACCTTTCAAAGTTGGGGAAGAATAGAACTAAGTATTAAGAGAAATTTGTAGTTAAAAAGCAATATTTTGTAATTTTTTCTGAGACTTTGAATAGGATGGCTATTGTGCTGAGAGATGCTTTAGTGGAAGGCTGGGAGATTATGAAACAATTTTGCCAAAAAGAATGCTGTCCTGGGGGCTCTTCATGTGTCCTTAGGGAAAGCAGGTTGTCTTGAGAGTGCTGGTCACAATCTGTGGATCTCAGAGCAAATGTGCTGATGCAAGTGGGGTAACAGGTGACACCAGGGGATATGTACTGGTTACTTTTCTCATCATCAGAATTTTCTGAAGATGCCACCTAAAGAGAAGTTTATTTTGGTTAACAGTTTCAGACATACAGTCCTTCGTAGCTGGGGAGGCATGGAAGCTGGAGGACCTCCCACATCTTGTGGATCAAGAAGTAGATCAAGTAGACTAGATGCCAGGGTGTGATCCATCCCCCTAGCCAGGTACCACACAGTCTCCCAAGCAGTGTACCAGCTAAGTACCTTGTGCTCAAACACATAAACCAGTGGGAGCATTTCAGATCCAAACCACAAGATGCAATGCCCATCCATTGTTTTTAAAAATGGAGACAGAGTACATGGCATCATACAACACAGGCTATCAGTTTGGGTATAGTTTCTGTGAAATTCTGTTTGCTACTGCATCGCCTGGAGGACTAATAATGAGGGCGGTAGAGAGGCATTCAATGTTTGTGTAGAACTGAACAGGATTAGAGCTGTATCTTGGTTGGTGCAGTACATGCCTAGTATGTACACAGCCCTGGGTTCAATCTCCAGAAGTATGGAAAACTGGATATTGTGGCACATGCTTGTATTCCCAAGGGAAGTCCAGGAAGAATGGTTAGAAATTCAAGGTTATTCTTGTCTATATAGCAAATTCAGTGTCTGGCTGGTCTGGAAACAAAACAAAACAAAACAAAACAAAAAAAAAAAAAACAGACAAAAAGGAGAAGAGAAGAGAATAGTTTCCTGAATCTTGAAAAGTTGACCAGGACTATATAAGATTCTGGATAAGCCTGAATACCACTTACATTTAGTCATCTTACATTCAAAGTGAGATGCATCAACATACTTTTGCCTTTGAGATGCATTCAGCGGCTCCGGTGCAAGTATTGTGTTCAACTGGATTGACATTAAAGAGATGAGAATAATACAAGGAGATAGAAGCAGGGTGGGGGATTGAAAGTGTCTGCAAAGAGATGAAAATGACTGAGCATGGAAACTCAGCTAGGTCTGAGGGATAACGCAGCAGTTCAAGAAATGTACAGTGCTAACTGGGTTCTTAGATCACAGGGTTAAGGATCCATGCAATAATAAAATATTTCATGTGTATTAAAATAGTTGTGATAACATTGGTGGTGAAGATAAAGTCTTTAAAGCTGGTATTTGAACAAAGATGGTGATACGTGGTTGAAATAAAGGATCCAAGGATGGTAGGCTTCATACTCTAATGAAACAGGTCTCATTTGTGCCAATTACTTCTATTCTCAAGTTTTTCATTTGAAAGCGAGAAAGTCTGTGTTAGTACAGAAATTGCCACTGTTTTCATATTTTAGTTGACCTCTAGATTTCATTTAGCTTTACTATGTCTTTAATATTTTTTGCATGGGGACTTCTGTAATGACTGTCTTCTGTGAAACAGCTGTAAGTAGTGAAAAAAGTTAATGAAATCTCTGAAAATTGTTCTAGGAGCATCCAGAAAATGGTGAAAAGTGTGTTCAAGAAATCTTTTTAAATAATTCAGTTTTAACAGATGCATGAAAATGCATGTAATAGACAATGTGATGCTTTGATATATCTATGTGTTGTGTATATCCAAAACCTGTCTGTCTTCTCAAACATTTGGCATTTCACTGTCATGAGGATTTTTCAACATCCTTTCTTCTAACCTTTTGAACTGTACAGGAAATGGTTGTTATATACAGTTATCATACTAAGCACTAGCATACCCTAACTGCTTTTTCCTATCCAACTATAACGTAATAAAACAGTCACCTTTGCCCCATATTTCCTCCACTGCTCTCTGTGGCCTCTGCTGATCCCGCACATGACTGTGGTCATGACTATGTGGTACTTGTCTTTCTATGGCTAGTTTATTTCACTCAACACAGTGATCTTCAGCTTCACCCACATTGTCCCAAATGCCAAGATTTCATTATTTGGGTGACTGGATAGAATTCTGCTATGTGATAATAATACATTTTTAAAGGACAAATATTGTATGAAGCTGCTCATATATAAAAATGGGGGATAGACAGGAACAGGAGTATCAGACAGGGAGGGAGAAGGAACATCAGGGGAGACAGCTAGAATTGAGGGACATTTGAGGAGTGGGATGGAAACCTAGTGCACTAAATACTTCCTAAAAGGGAATCCTAATGAAGTCTCCAAAGAATTCAAGAGACAGAGTTCCAACTGACCATCTCTTGCTACCAAATGAAACTTCCAGGAAGGGATTGGATTTTATCCAATTGAGTTGTTAGCCAAACGGGTTCCATGGAAATCCCCCCAAAATCAGGCTGCTGCCAAGGCAATAAGTTGCTCTCCACAAACTGACAGCAAGGCCCATTAAAATAAAGAAATAATAGTAATAAAAATATTAAAATATCAGGCAGGCAGTGGTGGCATATACTTTTAATCCCAACACTTGGGAGGCGGAAGCAGGTGAATCTCTGAGTTCAAGGCCCACCTGGTCTACAGAGTGAGATCCAGAACACCCAGGGCTACTTACACAAATAAACCATCTTTTTAATGATTTATTTTATGTGTATGAATTTTTTTGCCTATCTATATGTATATGCATCACATGTGTGCCTGGTGCCTGTCAAGGCCAGAAGAGGGAATCCGATTCTTTGGAACTGGAGTTATAGACATTTATCATCCACCATAGGGTACCGTGTTACGAGCAGTTTTTCCACCTGCCTGGACCCTGAGCCAAGCCAGCCCCAGATAACAGGCTGAGACGCTGTATTAGATATAAAGCTGTTGGCCTGTTACTAGTGTTACTTATTGACTAGCTCTGTCTTTAACCCATTTCTATCAATCTTATCTTACCGGAGAGAGGGCTCAGAGTTCTTCCCTGTTGGTCCTACATGTTGAATCTCCTGCCTACTTCTCCCTCTCTCCTCCTTGTCTCCTAGTCCCACCTATCTTGCTTTCTTATTGGCCAACAGTGCTTTATTCATTAACCAGTAAGAGAAACATATTTACAGAATGACATCTCCCATTTGTATTGTGAACTAAACCTGGGTTCTTTGCAGGAGAAGCAAGTATTCTTACCCACTGAGCCATCTCTCTAGCACATACACCACATTTTAAAACTCATTTATCATCGATGGGCACTTAAGTTTCTTCTGTTGCTATTGTATTGCAATGACCAGTTCCTGTGTGTGTGCCCAGTAGCAGGACTGCTAATTCACATGGAATTTTTTTTCTTTAAATTTATTTATTTATTATATATACAGTGTTGTGTCTTCATGTATGCCTACAGGCCAGAAGAGGGCACCAGATCTCATTACAGATGGTTGTGAGCCATCGTGTGACTGCTGGAAATTGAACCTGGGTCCCCTGGAAGAACAGCCAGTGTTCTTAGCTTCTGATCTCTCTAACCAGAATTCTTTTTCTATCTAGGGATTTATATTTATTTACTGCCTAAACATGGGACCTACGTTATTCTTTAAAATATAACAGGCTAGGAAAACAGATTGTTTAAACTCTGGAATTCCATTTTTCGTCTATTCTAATATCTTCATTATACTAGTTATTCTAAGAGTCTGAAATGAGAAAGCTTACAGACATCCGATGTTTATTTCTTTGACTTGTACATGAAGACAGAATTGTATGTAATAGTGAGGTAATGTTATTTTTTTAATATATCATTTTAAATAATGCTAAAGTAAAATGAAGAAGATATTCAAATTCCTAGACTATGTAGTAGCATTTTTCCCCCATGGAATATGGTATTGACAATCCTGAATTATCCCTTAAACACCAGTGACCTTTCTCCTCGATTCCTTTGTCCACTCCCCAGAAAGATATTCCTTAAACCATTTTTTTCCTTGTAATCACATCTTTCATAGTACTGTATCTTACTAGGTCATACTCAACAAGGACTGTTCCAAAGACCTTCTGAACCTGACATGAAATTATAGTACAGTCTAGTTTCCAAACAACACTACTATTAATCAAATCTCTGTGTTCAGCAAAGCTTTCCATTGAAAAGATTTGTGATGCTTAGAACAGCGGAGGTTGGTTTGCTACTACAGTAAAAATGGGGCACAAGCTGAAGGCCATGTGGATGGATGTCTGTGCCCCATGCTGCAGCAGAGGGCCAAGCTGATGTATGTGGTCTGTACTGCCACCAGAGACCTTGCTGAGGGCTGTTGCTCTGCTTACATTGGAGACCATGTGAATGACTGTGGCCCATGCTGCCAGCAGAAACCATGTAGAGGTCCATGATCCCTCTAAAGGGGAAGGAAGCCATATTTGTGGTGGTATCGATAACTACAGACTCACAGGGACATCAGAAGGCTTCTGCAACAACTCCTACCTTCTACCTCCTTACCAAAAACAAAACAACCTAGTAACAGCCTAGACAGAAACCATCAGAGAAATGATGGGGAGTGGGGATGGGAAAGGACTAAATTTTCTTAAGGGGCTGAGCATTGAGAGTTTGACCATTGCTCCAGTGAGAATATAGGCAACACAAATTGAATATTTTTTTTTCTTTTTCCAGGGTGGGGTAATCACAAGGGTGGGGGCAGACTTGGGAGAACTAGGAAGTGAGTACTATTAGAATGCATGGTGTGGAACTCCTGAATAATCACTAAAATATTGTGGTAGAAAAATAAAATAAGAGGGGACATGAAAAAGAAAGAAATGCACTTGCATCTTACTGCCGAGCCATCTCTCCTACTGCCTATGTGCTTGCATCTTAAGCTCATTGATTGATCATTTCCCTCTGCTTAGCATGTTTTGTCTATGTGAATTGAGCTGAATTTCCAAAGGGAATATCCATTTATCGTTTCATAGCCAGTGCTATTACATCTCGTTCCCACAGCACTTGTTCATCATACCCCAAGTTCAGTGTTCACACTGCAGCTGAAGGAACAGAATATCACATGCTAGGTACCACGTTTGTGAATGAGATACTGATGATACTGGGGACACTGGGAACACTGGCAGCCTTCACTGAATCATCTTACCATTTTTTTTTCCTTTGGCAGAATTGACTCAATTAGCTTCTTCTTTTCCTGGAAGTGCACAGCCTCCCAACCCAGGCCAGCGCCTGATGGGAAGTCTGTGTCATCCCTGTCCCCAACACAGAAGAGCGTTCTTCTGCTCTGCAGCAGTGATTTGTCTCAGATGGACAAAAGGACCACTCTCTTTCCTCATTGACTGCTGGGAGGGGAAAAATAAAGCTCCTCTGAACCATCTACACATTTAAAATTTTTCTTTATTCTCCAACATTTCATACATATTTCATTTAAGATGAGCCCAAATACTCCCATTCCCTCCCTTATCTCTACTCATGTCCCCCACCCCCACCCCATTCCAACTTAAAATCCTTTTTAAAAAGATACAGGTCACTAAGACTATGGTTTACTGCCCATATGAGCCTGGGATGAGGTTGTCCCGGAATTTTAGTTGGCCCCAACTACTATTTTTTTTTATTGGACTGTGAAATAGTTACCTCCTTATAGGCTTTCTTATCACTCTTCCTTTGGGTTAGCCCTCCCTTCTACCTCCTACATCCCTCCCTGCTTGGTCCTCTCTGCCCATACCATTCTACACCTCTACTTTTGCTTTATTTATAACCTACTGCTTCCCTTCCTTAACGTGTACACACACACACACACACACACAGGCTCTGTTCTAGTTTCCTGGCTTTCACATGTGCTCCAACTTAAACACAAAGCAAAAGACTAGAACCAGGATCCTCACATAAGAGGGAACATGCAGAATGTGTCTCTCTGGGCTCATCTTGCCTCGTTTAGTTTCTTTTCTTTCCAGATCCAGCCATTTACCTGCAAATTTCACTATTTCAGTTTTTTTTTTTTTACAGCCAAATGATACGCCATTGTACATGTGTAGCATTGTTTCATATTCATACATGTATTGATAGACATCCTTAGCCATTGGGGACTGTAAATTAAAACTGCTTTAAGATTCCACCTCACCACACCAGGAATGGCCATCAGCAGCAGGATTACAAATCCCAACAAATGGTGTAAAGAACTCACATACTGTTGGTGTAGTGTAAACTAGTCCAGCAACTTTGGGGATCAGTTTGGAGGTTTCTCAAAAAGCTAAACAGAGAACTGCCCTATGACCCAGCTCCACCGCTCCTGGGCTTTTATCCTACTACAGAGACACTTACACATGAGTGTTTATTGCTGCTGTGTCCACAACAGAGAGGAAATGGAGCTGATCCCAATGCCTATCAGCAGATGAAGGGATAAGAAAACAGTGCTAGTATGTACCATGGCATATCATGTAACTGTGAAAAATAACAAAATCGTGAAATTTGCAAGTAAATGGCTGGATCTGGAAAGGAAAGAGACTAAGTGAGCCAAGGCAAGCCCAGAAATCAGTTCAATTTCCTAGCTGTTGTGAACATAGCAACAACAGCAATAAACACTGTGGCATGCAAAAAAAAAAATGTCCACATATAAGAAAAAAAGCAAAAGCAAGTAATAAAAGCTGCCTATGAGAGGTTCTGATGGATTCAACATCAAAGGAATTCCAAGATGCTATTACAAGTATGATCATGTGCCTGCTGTGTGTGCACGCATGTGCTCACACACACACACACACACACACACACACACATAATTAAAAATAAAATAAAGTCTTGAGGATGAAGAGATGGATCATCATTTAAAAGCACTTACTGCTCTTTCAGAGGACCCAGCTGCAATTCCAGCATGCACATGGTGGCTCATAGTCACCTGGAACCCCAGTTTCAGGGAACTTGATGCCTTCTTCTGGCCTTCATAGGTACCACATGCACATGGTACAAGTGTCCACTGAGGCCAGAGGAGAGACCTGGATCTCTGGAATTACTGGGAGTTGTGAACTATCTAGTATAGGTACAGTAACCACACTTAACTGCTAAGCCGTCTCTCTGGCCCCTTGGTCATACGTTTAAAAGCTTCTTGAGTTCTTTTTACGTTGAGTCCATATAGACTTCCCCATAGGCAGCTTTAGTTGCTTGCTCTTTTTCTTGTATGTGGACATTCATTCTTTAAAAAAAAAAATAAATAAATAAATACATACCAGGCTGGAGGTAGCCCATGCCTTTAATTCCAGTATCCAGGAGGTAGAGGTAGGTGGATCTCTGCTAGTTTGAGACTAACCTTGTCTACAAGGTGAGTTCTAAGACAGCCAGAGCTACATAGAGAAATCCTATCTGGCAAAACCAAAACTGGATGGATGGATGATTGGATGGATGGATGGGTGGATGGATGGATGGATGGATGGATGGATGGATGGATGGATATTGTAACAAAATGACGCTTGCAATGTGGGTACTAAAAACCTCCACTTAAAACTTAACAAAAGTTTAAAAAGGGATTTTAGAAACAAAAGAACAGAGACAAGCCAGGCTTCTTGGTTGCAGCCTTTTTCTCGGCTGGACTCTGTTTTGCTAGAGACAAACAAAGACTTGCATGGCTCCTTTAAGGGAGGTTTCCTGACTCAGCATAAGCAGCAAAAAAAAAAAAACAAACAAACAAACAAACAAACAAACAAAAAAAAAACCACAGGGCTTTTAAGAAGTGCTGCTAACAATTCAATGGTGTGTATGAGCAGCTGGAGAGACTAGCTGGGGCATTGGTGGCACACGCCTTTAATTCCAGCACTTGGGAGGCAGAGGCAAGCAGATACCTGTAATTTCAAAGTAAATCTGGTGTACAGAGTGAATTCCTGGACAGCCAAAGTTATACAGGGAAACCCTGTCTCAGAAAATGAAAAAAATAAAAGTAGAAGAAATAAAGTAATTAAAAAAAAAAAAAAAGCTACATGAAGATGGAAAGCACACAGAGTCCGGATACTGTAGGCTATCATATTGTCATTAAATTGCTCAATGAATAAGAAAGAAATAATTGCTACAATACACTTGATTATCAATACTGCTAAATTATTCCAATTTGTATATTTTAAAAATACTTTGACTTCAAAATTTAAGTCTAAGGACAGGTTATTGGGGGAAAGGATTTCCATTTTTGTTTCCACAAAAAATGAAAAGCTGTGGATTCCTTCCAGACTAACATGGTTTGATCAAGCCAGACCCCCTGAAGCAATGTCCCAGGTGATCCAACATTCAAGAGTTGGGTCAAGGCAGACTACAGCCAGGATTTCTGCATCTTCTTAGGCTCCCCATGACAGCGCCACCTACCAGCAGGAAGCAGTATGGAAAGAACAACGCCCAAATTACCAAATACTGTCTATACATGTTTGTTTTCATTTAAATGGGCTTGTTATAAATGGTTAGTGATCACAACCAATCAATTTTTAAAGGTAAAAAGGGGATTATGGTATAGAAATGAATACTTTGTTTTGAAATGGATTTTCACTTATTGATACAAATTTAAGGTCATTTTTGTAATATGTATATTTCTCCTCTTGTTTAGGTATTGTGTTTATATAGCTCATTTAAAAATGTAATGTATAATTTAGTACAGATTATAGATAGTCAAAACTTAGAGTTAAGTTAGTTAGGTTTTCAAGATGTATTTGAGATGTATTTAAGATGGATAGGCATTCTTCAAACCTTTCAAAGACCTACAGAATATGGCATTAAAATGGTTTAGGGTTTTTCTTAGTAGTGAGACATAACTCACTATGCAGATTGCTGTCAATATGGCAAGACTTGTCATTTGGGCAAGATACTGCTCTTGTCTGGACTGTTTGACTTTATGCTCTATAAACTGGGCATACAGGACCCACAGGAAAGTGACTGCTGATACAAGATGGACATTGCTACAGGGTTCCTGCTTCATGGCAGTCTGCCAGACAGTCTACAGGACACAGAGAAAAGTGACTGACAAACTGCCAATACAGGTGGAACATTATGAAAGTTCTTGCTTTGCTGAGATGTCTGCAAGACACACTATAGCCTATAGGCTGAAAATAGAACATTACAGAGAAACTTCAGGTGACTGATCAGGTAGCAAGATGTCTCTGTCATTTCTAGAGTTCATATATTATTTTTCTGTAGTCTTTAAAGGAGTTAAAGACAAATAGTTATGGTTATAGTTTTTCTTAGTTAGGATTAAAGATAAGTTACATATAGGAATTTAGACTCACAAAGTTAGGATAGATAATGAAATAATTTCCTTGAATCTTGATAAATGTTAATGGACTAAATATTGTTAACTGTGGTTCATATTTGATAACTGTTTTGTTATATATTTTGCTATATTAAGGTTAAAAACCTTTTATTTTAAACAGAAAAGAGGAGATGATGGGAGATGTCATTCTGTAAATGTATTTCTCTTATTGGTTAATGAATAAAGCCCTGTTGGTCAATAGGAGTGCAAGATAGGCAGGACTAGGAGACAAGAAAGATTTGGGGATAGATAGAGGAAGAGATTCAAAATGTAGGACCCAGAGAGAAGAACTCTGGACCCTCTCTCTGGTAAGCCAAGACCACGTGGAAATACTTAGATGAACAGAAATGGGTTAATATTTAAGGCAGAGCTAGCCAATAAGAAATACTAGTAACATGCCAACAGCTGTATATCTAATACGGTATCTCTGTATGTTATTTGGGGCTGACACGGCTGTGGGACCAGGCAGGTGGGTGGAAAAACATGCTTGTAACAATCATGATTAAAGAAGTTTTTATTTTTATCTTTAAAAAGATTGAAGGCATTGTCACATGAAACAGAAAATTAAAAAAAAAGATGAAAATCAGAAATTCTAGAGGTGAAAATTATAATACCTAAAGTGGGAAACTGGCTGGAAGGACTTAGTAGATTTGAATGTGCAGAAGAAAAGCAACAGCAAAACGATAAGATTGTTAGAGATTATAAGAAAAAAACAGGAAAAAAATAAAGAAAAATGGCAGATGTCCAGGGAAGTGTAGGGCACCAGTATATTTACAAATATATGCCATAGTGGGAGTAGTCTATAGAGCAAAGGGAAATATTCAAAGAATTATTGGTCAAATATTCCCCAAACATCACAAAAATCTCTATTCAAGTGAGAATTAAATACAAAGATACACACAATGCAACAACAACAACAACAAAAATCTTAAAAGACAAGGCAAAGAAAAACATTGAAAAGTGTAACAGAAAAACCCTGTTTGTATGCAGTGGCCAAACAATGGAAACAGTAGACTCCAGAAGGCAACTGAATAATATTCTGGGGAGAATGAAGAGTAAGCAAATTGTTAAGCAATAAATTTATGTCCAGCAAAATATATTCCATAAAACACAGTTTCCTGAGGCTGAGAAAGTGGCTCAGTGGTAAAAGACCTACTGCACAAGCATATGTTCAGACCTCAATTACCTATGGAAAAATTGGGTATGCTGGATCATACCTGTAATCCCAGGCAGAGACAGGGAATCCCCAGAGCTTGTTGGTCATTCAATGGAGCCCAAATGCTGAGCTACACACACACACACACACACACACACACACACACACACACAGAGAGAGAGAGAGAGAGAGAGAGAGAGAGAGAGACCAGCTTCTGACTTACACACAGATACACATGAACACACACCAGTCTCTGACTTAAACACATAAATACCAGCCTCTGGCTTACACACACACACACACACACACACACACACACACACACACACAAGTTTCTCAAAGAAAACATAGAAATGGTCACTAAATACATGTAAGAATCCAGCATCACTATCTATAAAGAATTGTGAATCAAAATCACAGTGAAATACCACCTAATGAAAACTAGGATGATGATGATGATGATAATAATAATAATATAAAAGAAGCAGCCATAGTAATGGGTGTTAGAGAGGAGGTGGGAAGCTGGAACTTTTAGATACTCTGCAGATGTGGAACTTCTTATGAGCCTCAGCCTCTGGTCTAAACCAGAGTCAGATATGGTTCCTATCTCGGGTCCCCCAGCTTCCACAAAAAAAAAATGGTTTTAGACAGATTCTTATTATGTAACCCTCACTGCCCTAGAATGTGTTGTGTTGCACATGCTGGCCTTGACCTTGCTGTGACCACTGTCTCTGTCTCCTGAGTGCTGGGGTTACAGGCATGTACCACCATTTTTTGGAAGAACCTCCATACTGTTGCCCATGATGATATATTTATCTATAAATCCAGTTTACAAAGATTCACCTCATGGCTGCTGGTGGAAGTGTAAATGGTGTAGCTACTGTGGAAATCATTCTGGGAGTTCACCAAAAGATTAAACAAGTCTCCCATAGAGTGCAGGAATTACATGCCTAAGTGTACAGTGAGGAAAAATAAAGACATGTATTCATGAAAAGAGTGTATATGAGTGGTTGCAACACCATTCACAACAGCAGAAGGGGAGACTGAAAGTCCATTGACTGGAATATTATTTGACAGTATAAAGTAATGAAGTCCTGGTATGTATGGTAAGATGAATAACCCAGAAAACATTATATTAAGTGAAAGCTATGCGTGGTGTGTTGTCTAATTCCACTTATAGAAAAGCCCCAGAATCTCCCAATATTTAGATAGACAGAAATAGATGAGTGGTCATCAAGGTCTGGACTGGGATAAGGGAAAGAATGGGAATGATGGTAGACAGTGTGGAATTTCATTAGAGATCATGAAAATGTAAAATTGATGGTGGGGATGGCTGCCTAACTGTGAGCATGCTTTAAAATATTGACTTGTATGTCTTGTCATGGGCAAATTATGTGCACGTAAATTGTGTTTCAGTGAAGCTGATAGTTTTTCACTAATGACTGGAACAATTGTAGCAACCACTATCAAAGCCCGATTTTTCACATAATATGTCAGTGCTGTGTCTGTGAGCTCATTCTCTTCACTGTCATGCTTATTTTCCAAGTTATCACAAAATAAGCATTTTTATGAAAACATTTGCTTTTAATACTTTTGCTATGCTTGCTGAAGTTTAGAGCATTTATTGCAACTTGTTTTCAAGACAGAACAAAGATTGCTTCTCAGATCTGTATAGAACACTGCATTTTAACACCTTTTATTCCTGCTATTATGTGTTTTGGAGAAAGTGGAAGAATATTGGACATCCAGAGACTTACTTTCAAGTCAGGAGTAGTGACCCCTGCCTGCAGTGTTCAAATGGTGAAGGCAGTAGATTGTCAGTTCAAGTCCAGTTTGAGCTACATAACAATTTCTTATCAGAGAGAGAGGCAGAGAGAGACAAAGACAGAGACAGAAAAAGACACATACACACAGAGAGAAAGAGGTGCAGGGAGAGAATGTGTTTGACTTTCTAGGCCAAGCTCTACCCTTTCCAGGCAGAGAGAACAGCAGATATTCGTAATTTTATGCACATTTGTCAAAAGTGGAGCCTTTCTGATAATTTGAAGTTATGATGACTGAAATTATGATGAAAATTTATTGAAGTAAAGCTGTGAAATCAAGTACCCTTATATTGATTATTACATTGAAAAGTAAGTGGCTTCAATCAAGGGCTCATTGGGGGCTCCCTCACTGGAGTCACCAGTTCACACTGACCAGACTCTTTCCTAGGACTCTTTCTCTTGGAGACAAGAGGAACAGGCCCAGCCCAGTCAGAAGATAGGAGCTCCTGCCTTCTGAGGAGAGCTCCCTCCCAAGCAAAGAAGCCTGGCAGACCCACATGGAACTTAGGAACAGATCTCATGTAGTCTCACTAAATGAAAGATGCTCAGAGGAGAGGGTCCTTAAAGCATCACCCCTAACTGGTACTGTATGGTCTAGGAATCCAGACGCAAAGGCATATGCAGGCCTTTCCCCCATTTCTGTTTATTTCCTCTGGACTCCAAATGTCTCTCTCTCTCTAGTGCCTATGCCCTGAAAGGGTGCAGGAGATGCTGTGACAGATGTGTTTCCTCTCCTGCCATCTGTCACAATTCATAAAAAGTCTTAGGAAACATGAAATTTCTGTACAAATACATTAAAAAAAACCCATCTGGCTCTCCAGTTACAGAAACAGTAAAGAGATGCAGCCAGTTTCTTTCTTCCAAAAATGTATGTATTTTCTGTGCTTACACAGGGTCATAATTTTTCTGAGTGTGACTCCTCACTAACATTTAAGTTAGGTTTTCCCAAAGTGAGGGTGTTCTTGAGGCATCACATTTCTCTTCTGAGAAATAATAGACTTTCTAGAAACTTCATTCTGCATTCCCTGCTAAATACACTACTTAATTTCCCCTCTAGTTGACTTTCTAGTTCTGAAACTTTTCTATTTGAAAATCTATTTCTATCAAGACCTAGTTTGTTGTTGTTTTATTGCACCTTAGTTCTTAGGATAAGATTGACTGACATGAAATCTCAGGAATCTATGTTCACAAATCCAAACCAGGCTCTGGCAAGTACCATATGAGGGAAATATAGAAAACTAAAATGCCTAGGATATCCACTGAATATGAGCACTTCTCATGTGTCATATTACACGCACAACTTTATGTCACTTCATCTCCATAATGGCCCTATGAGGTAAACTGAGGCTAAACTAAGCTTCTCTCCCAAAATAACAGTGTGACTAGATAATGGAGCTGGGTTTCAACATAGGGCTGTCTGGTTGCCTTTCTGTGGCCACTGCTGCCATCAAACAGTGTGGCTGCTGTCTTCTGAGCCCAAACACTGCATGCTTCTGAGAGCTATAAGTTATTGGCATTCCTCTCCATGGATTCTCCAGCCCTGATTCTACTCAGCTCCTCTCTTCTTCCCTTCTAATCTTTCCCCAAGGCCAACCTTTGACAAAAACTAGCTGCAATTACAAAGAAGCTTAGAAAATTAGTTGGCAGATTTTTCAGCACCCTGCCCCCAGGAAGTAGCACCATAGCTTTGACTCTTGTCAACCTCTTGGTTTTACAAACCTCTTTTTGTGCAAACTGTGTGGCAATTCAGTGTTCTGGAGCTGAAAGACTTAGAGATGTCTTCTGACTTCAGGAGAAAGGGGATTTCAGGAGAAAGGGAAAGACACTGGGTGACTCACACGAATACGGGAAGCCTATAAAAAGCAGTTTATGAAACAGCAGCGTCAAGAGAACAAAGACGTGATGGAGTTAAGAGTGTAGAGCATGTCTGTTCGCCGGAAGTCACCATAACCAGTGTTCCTTCTTTAGATTTTGAAAGATTCAAAGTCCAAAGGAAGAGAACTACAGTGCTTAGCCTTGGAGGACAGCCCCTTTGCTAGGAAAGGCAATTTTTCAAACCCAAACCAGTGCAGAAATTCTGCCACTTAAAGATATGAAAACAGCTCCTGGGCAGAAACAAACCAACAACAGCAAGAACAAATAGAAACCAACAAAACAAATAGCCCCTGGGCCCTCTCACCTGTTTGGTTTCCTTTTTCCCTCCACTTGAGTCCATTTTATATTTCTCTAGGGTAAAGGGATCCACTCTCCCTTGATGGGTGCAGGGTCATCCTCCTTTCCTGGCTAGTTGCCTGGAGTTTGGTGAGTCATCCTAGATACACTGCCAAGGACCATTTTCCCTTGAACAACTCTTCTAAGCTTCAGAGCAGGCATCTCTGCTCTGAAGGATGTGAAATGTCCCTGTTGACTCTTGTGTCTGAGTTCTTGCTAACCAACTGGCAGTGCTGTTTTGGGAAGACATGGAACTCTGGGGACTCAGATGGACCCTGGCAAGTGTGAACCACTAAAGGTTGGCCTTGAGGCCTATACCCCAGCACTGCTCTGGGTCCCATTCTCAGCAACTTCTCTGTTAATGGGATATGAGAAACCCCAGCCATCCACCAAACCATAAGCACTGCCATAGTGGACTAAGTCCTTTGTTTTGGGAGCCCAAATAAACTCCTCTTCCCCCAAGGTACCTTTGCCAGATAATATGTCATAGCAGCTTTAAAAAAAAAAAAAAAAAAAAAAAAAAACACCTAATATACCAGGCTTCTATACAAACGTTGAAACATGTGTTGATTTAACTTGGGGAGAGGAGGAATTCAAGTTTCATTTGAATGTGAACAGAGTTTTAATGAACTTTGAACTCTCGAATCTGATGAAGATTTCTTTCTACCTTTTGTGGTCCCTGTGGAGAATGATCTACACCAGTCATGTTTATTGTTATTGTTGTTTTGAATGAAGAATTTGTTAAGCATACAGCAAGCGGGAGTAAAAGACTAAAACAGTAAGCAGCAGAGTTGATCTGCCTCTGTAACAAGACGGCCAGCTGGAGCCCCTGGTCACCAAAGAGAGTCCTGGGCAGAAAGTTTTTTTCCTGGGTGAGTAATTTCAATTAGCCACTAGTAGCCCAGGTGTTTTTCTATCTTGGCCTAAACTGGAGCTGAGCTGTTGTTTGGAGAAGGTGCCTTGGATTTCCCTGTCTAATAACTATGTGTTTTTGAGCTCTCTCTCTCTCTCTCTCTCTCTCTCTCTCTCTCTCTCTCTCTCTCCCTCGGTCTTTCTCCCTCTCTTTCTCTGCCATGGTATTTTTTTACACTTGGGCTGTTTTATTGTTCTCTTGTTCCCTTTAAACCATGCTTTGAGGACCAGCCCATCCCTAAACAAAGGCTCAGGGAGGATACTCTAAGACAAACATGCTTAGATCTAAAGTGTGTGTGTGTGTGTGTGTGTGTGTGTGTGTGTGTGTGTGTGTGTAGTGGTGGTGGTGGGGAGCTCATCTCCAGAGACAGCCTCAAAATAAGCTCCAATAGCACATCCATTGACAGATATAGCATGAGTTACACTCTGCAAATATCAGCATCCCAAGTAACCCAATAAGAACAAAAAAGCCATTTGTTCTGTCTACACCTTTCTCTCAAGGAATGTTTTCTGTCTTATTTTGCCCTCCTGGCTAGTCTAATAATCTCCGTAATAAATAACTATGACAACCATTTATTATGCATGTTTGTTTGGGAAGTTTATACATTTATTTAATTTAATTTGCACCAAAACCCTAATAAAATTCCCACCACAAAGAGATAGCACAAACCAGCTGGGCTGTGGTGACACAGGCCTTTAATCCCAGCTCTCAGGAAGCAGAGGAAGGTGGATCTTTGTGAGTTCAAGGCCAGCCTGGGCTATAGAGTGAGTTCCAGTTCCAGGATATCCAGGGCTACACAGAGAAACCCTGATGGAAGATGTCATTCTGTATATGTTTCTCATACTGGTTAATGAATAAAGCACTGTTGGCCAATAGGAAAGGGAGATAGGAAGGACTAGGAGACAAGGAGGAAAGAGGAAGTAGTAAGGAGGAGTCAAGATGGAGAGTCTGGAGAAAGCAGAACCGCCATTCCTCCGCTGTCGGTAAGACCACGTAGAAATACTAGATTAACAGAAATAGGTTAATAATTAAGACAGAGCTAGCCAATAAGAAACTAGTAACAGGCCAACAGAATTATATCTAATACAGAATCTCTGTGAGTTAATTGGGACTGGCGCGGCGGCGGCACAAGACTAGGCGGCGGGAGGAAAAACCATACTCTTTACAAAACCCTGTCTTGAAAAACTAAAAAAAAGAAAAAAGCAGATAGCCCAGTCCAGCGGCAGCAACGTTACATGGCTGATACAAGGTGATATATCTGGTTATTAACATTCACAGTGGAGTCAGAGTCAGGGAACGGAAGCAAGGTTGTAAAGTCCACCGGTGGTTTTTGAAAGGTCTTTGTTTCAGAGAGCACTTTAGACAAAAGGGATGTGGTGTCATAAACAGAATTAGAGGGGCAGGGATGCTTTAACTTGTGCATTTTTAGGTATTTCGTATTATTTAATACACTTGCAATTTTTAAAAAAAAATGGTTTGAAAGTTAGCTCAAATGACTGCACTTTTTGCTTCCTTCCAGCCTGAATCTTTCCTTCGTTCATTCCTTCCTTTCTTTCTTCCTTCCTTCCTTTTTCCCTTTCTTCCTTTTTTCTTTCTTTTTAACCTTTCCCTTCTTGCATTTGTTTTCAGTCACAGGCTTAGCAGGTAAATTGATTGACCGGCAAGAGGACTGCAGTTCAGATCTGTACAAGTACATCAATGCCACGTGAATATGAGGACTTGCTTGTAATTCCAGCCTCAGAAAGCAAAACGCTGGGGTGAGACAGTCAATAAGATTCGCCATATCCATTTCTGGTTTGAACTGAGAGACTGTCTGAAAGTTCTGGTGGAGCAGCAATTATGGAAGATTCCAGATATCAACCTTAGTCTACACAATGAGGTACATGCACACACACAAACTTCTGCACACATGTATGTGCTAGCATATGTACTGGCACACCACAAACACATGTTAACAGGAAAGATCTGTTTACAGAGCCCTCCTGTATTATACAGAGCCAGCTGTATTATTGAAGGCACCTTATCTTCACAAATTCGAGGAGTCTGTGTCTAAGTGAAAGCAGCTGTGCTCATCTCCCTTGCAAGGGTTACATTCCTGGAATGATAAATTCTTCATGAGGATTTTGATCAACTGTCACAAAGATTATTTCTTTGAGTTCCCAAAGTATTTCTCCTAAAAAGCAATGTGAACTCCCTGGCCTTGAAGTCCAGTAAAGAGGAAGGATCATGCCTCTGGAAGCTAAACAGGAATTTCTTGAAACTTTAAGATCAAGTTATCTGTTTTCTATTGGCAAAGCTCAACTGAGTAGACACTAAATTCCAAAACACCCAGAAACAGGGTAACCATTGTATAAAACCTCATCTTAAAATGCATAGCCTTGTTATTCTGTATCTAAATGAAAGCAGCTGTGCTCATCTCCCTGGCAAGTGTTACATGAGTTCTTTACATGTATTTTGATCACTTGTAACAAAGATTATTTCTTTGAGCTCCCAAAGTATTTCTCCTAAACAACAGTGAAAACTGCCCTGCTGGACTCTCTCATCTCTCTTCTTCCTCTGGGCAGACATCCAAACATGTCTCTTGTTCCTTCATGGTCACCAAGTTTGTTCTCAGATTTATTCAGAGTCCTCAGACCTCATGACCCATTAGGCCAGGTTGAGCCACTCTTCTTCAATAAACCAATTAAGCAAGTAATAGTAAAAAAAAAAAAAAAAAAAAAAAAAAAAAAAAAAACAGGGAAAAAAGTTAGTGTAGCCACATTGAGAAATGGAGCTGGGAGGTAGCTGATCTTTGTCCTTCTTCCCAATGTGGCCACATAGAAAAAGTCTCCTTGTTCAGCTTTTCCCTGTTAACTGCTTGCGTAATTGGCTAATCAAGGATGGGTGGCTCTGATACAGTACTGTTCTCCAAGCCAAACTGCCACCATTGCCATGAGTTCAACTGTGATTGCTTTTTAAGACATCACCACAGCTGGCCTTGTTGACTGTCGATAACCTTACATAATACACTGGTTGACAGCCATAGGATGTGATGTGTACAGGACTATCCTCTGAGCCAAACTCTTTACAAGTTCAGCTGTGTCACTTTCGAAATGTCATCACAGGTGGGTGTGTGGGTTTATTGACTGTTAATAGTCCCCATAGGAAGAGAGGCAGGGGATATCTTGGGACTCCCACACAAGTATCCAGCTACACCTCTCCAACCAGTTAATTGTATGCAGTTTTTTTCCCTAACTGCAAGTAGTCCCAGGAAGGGGCTAGAAGTATATTGCTTGGGAGGGACTAATGGGGGGGGGCTCCATCTTCAGAGCCATAGGGAAGTTATGGTCCATGCAGGGTGCAGACTGTCCCTCACCCTTGCCCCCACCTTCTTACCCATTGCTCTGTAAGTAAGCCTGATGCACTGTTTCCCCAGAGTGAACCATGGTGGAATTGTACCTTGGGTTGTTTGAGACTTTATAAGGAAGGGAGGTAGGTTTTGCCTAGTTTCTCCTCACCACAGAGAAACAACAGTGGCTGAGCCTCATTTATTGAGGCAGGCAGGGCCCAGGCTGGTACTGTTGTAACTGTCATCTTTAAAAGGGGGGCATAGTGTGCCTCGGTTTCCAGCCATCTTTTTTCCTTATGCAGTTTCGTTCCTCAGGACTATTCTTTGTTCACATCTCCAGCTGCATTATCAGCCAATGGCTCTCAAGTCTAAGTCACAACCCAGACTGCCTTTCACGTATGTATCTGTTTTTCGAACTCTGACTGGGACAACTTACTGGCAACTGCAGTGTACTATGTCCTAAATCACTCTGCCCTTTTCCTTGCTCCAGCCAGTGGCATCATCAATTTCCCAAATAAAACTCTGGGTATTTTCTTTGGCCTCTTCTATTCCTTTGGCATTCTCCACTCTCCAAGCCTCCACTTAATGGATACCAAAGTCCTCCTAAATTCTATTTTCCAAGTATCTCTGGAATCCACATTCCTCCCTCTATCACAGACCCTGCTGTGAATGTTCAAATAGCTGGATTAAAGTTTGCCAAAGTAGGAGTAATAGCGGAGCATTTTGTAATCACAGCGATGTTCCAAGGAAGAGGCTGAAGCAGAGGAAGAGCAGTCACACTTGTTTTCTCCTGTGTGAATTTGCAGCTGGAGTCCATTTACCCTTAAAGGAGCTACAAGAGAAAGGGCGGACACCTGGGGCCAGAGATCAATAGGATAAGGGAAGGATACCCGTGGGAAAATACTTAGCATTGAGTCCAAGAGGGAAAAGTGCCTTTAAGGTTCAGAGATAAGGAAAAGCCCTCTGAGTGGAGGTGCTTGGATGAGGAACACATAGCTGACTGAATCCAAGCCTGCAGCTCCGGACTCTTGGGTACCTCCATATCAGCTGCAGAAAACACATGCTCCCTCCCACCCCTCCCAGCCCAAGAGGCCGCCCAGAGTTTGGAAGACCACACAGGATTTTGCCCAGCTCCAGTCCTAATCCCATAAATTCTGTCCAGCTACCCGGGCCCAGGACACAGTCCTCTCCAGCCTCTAGAGTAACAGATCATCCTCACATGGGCCCTGGAGCCAGCCTTTCTCTCTCTCTCAGTTGGGAACCCCCAGTTCCCAAATAATGGCACAGAGACTTAGTATTAATTATGGAAGCTTGGCCTTAACTTAGGCGTTTTCCCTCTAGCTCTTATAACTTAACTCATTTATTCTAATCTGCATTCTGTCTCAGGCCTCCTCACCTCATCTTTTCATACTGCTCATGCTGTTTTCTCCATCTGACTGGCGACCCGCCTTTCTTCTGTCTAAGTCCTCTCTGTGCCTAGAAGTCCCACCTAACCTCTTCTGCCTAGCTATTGGCTATTCATCTCTTTATTAAACCAATCACAGCAACACTTCTGTTCCACAATATTTTCCCTTTTTGTTTAAGTAAGGAGGATAAGTTTCAACTCTAGTGTAATAAAACTATAAACAATAAGAACAATGATCAGGTAAGAATTACATTCACAATGTCCGGTCTATTTGTATTTGGCATATTTGGAAAAAATACTCTATTATCTATCTTATCTTGATGAATTTAAAGCTTTATACCTGAACCATTTTCTATCATAACTTTTATTACCAAGTTAAAACTATCTTTTTAGACCTCAAAACATTTTTTAGATAAATGTAAGCTTTTATGTCTATCAACCTTATACATTTTATACCTCTTTTGTGAGTTTCTTTCTTGAATTTGGTAACAAAGAAAATGTGACTATAACTATTTTGTCTTCAAGTCTACCAGAGACACAAGAAAAATATATTACCTAAGTACACCGGAGTTGCAGTACAAAAAAACTTCCAAAACCATGAAATGACAGAGACATCTAGCCACTGGGACAGTCATCCAGGGTTCCTCTGCAATGTTGGGACATCATTCTTCAGCCTATAGGCCTAGAACATCTGACAAACTTTTCTGTGAAGCAGGAATTTTGCAGGAAAGTCACATCTTGTCTTGACAAAGTTGGGCAATTGCCTTTTTTGTGCCTTGCTTGTCCAATTTGGACGGCACCCTGTCAGCAGTCTAGGCAAGGGCAGTTTCTTGCCTTGTGACTAACTTTGTCACAAATGAAAGCAAACTCCATATGGAGGTTCTTTGATGTCCATCATCCTTTTTTGGAGTAAATTGGTGCTGCAAGGAGCAGATTGTCTTACTGTCAGGAAAAGCCCTATGTTATTAAAACATTAAAATACCATATTCTGTAGGTCTTCGAAGTATTTGAAGACCATCTTTCTACTTAAAATATATATCTGATTAACCATGAAAATATACCTGACTATAAGTTTGATTGTAATAGTATGTATTACTTTATTATCCTAAATAACATTCAAGGACTAGAACTTTACATTACATTTCTAAATGAGCTTCTTAGGTACAATGCCTTAAACAAGAGCAGAAACATATACAGTATAACAAAATTAACCTTAAATTTGCAATCCATCGTAAAATATGAAACTAGTGGTCATCCAAAAGTAGACTCAATGATCCACACTTTCATTCTACCATTTCTACACTATATTGTCTTTTTCCCTTCAGAAAAAGATCCCTGAATCTTGTCTCCTTTGTTTAGTTCATTTCCTGACCATGACCAATAACAACTTCTAACCAGCCCCCCTAAATGATGACAAACATCTGTAATCCACCGAATGACCAAAAACCCCCACCCCACCTCTTGGGAATGTGGGCATTGTGTTCTCTAGATTGCTTCCTGTTGTCTTGGGGTGGTGGTATCTTTATGAGACCCTGAGGGGAAAAAAAAATGAGATAATGGTCAAGTCCTGGGAGAGCTAGCTGTATCATTGGTTGTCTAGTTCCTGTGTACTTGGAAAGTATCTAAAGTCTTAAGTCTTGGCAAGAGTAGCCTGTGAGGCTGGACCATCTCAGCTAATAGCTTTAAAGATGTTCTAGATGCAGAATTATGAGAGGAAACTGCAACAGAGGCACTCTGAGAGGCTGGATCACCTGGGTTACTTGGCTTTATTGGTATCTAGTACAAATATGATTTAATATAAGACCTTATCATGTCCATATCATTAACAACCCCTAAAAGAAATAGGCTATAGCTCAAATGGTTAAAATGAAAAGCTTTGACAATGGGTCTAATTAGAAAGGTGTGGGCAGGATTAAGGAGGTGGAAATCAGTGAGGGGCAAGAGATAGTTATCCAGAGGGAGCTGGAGCTACAGAGGCCCTGTGGTCAAGGCGGGGTAAATCCACAGTGACAGATGAAGCAAGGGGAGCCATGCCATGGGTCCAGTGAGTGAATGGACCCAGCTGGAAGCCAGTAGACAGGACACAGCTGGAAGCCAGTAGGCAGGACACAGCTGGAAGCCAGTAGGCAGGACACATCTGGAAGCCAGTAGGCAGGATACAGCTGGAAGCCAGTAGGCAGGATACAGCTGGAAGCCAGTAGGCAGGGCAAGGGGATCCTAATTCCAGATAGGAGCAGGAATGTATCTGGAACTTGTGAAAACCAAGCCACTCTCCTGCTTGATAACACCACATGTTGGGACACACCCAGGTCCCAGATGTATATGGTTCCCAGGACACACACACACACCCCTTTGGCTGGGCTGGGACTTCCTTACCACTTCACTGTAAGCTTTATCCACTCCTGCTCTCCAGTTCACTACACTCAGCAATGGTTCTCCCATGTCCACAACCTTGTGAGCATTTTCCTTTTTTGTTTGTTTGTTTGTGTGTTTGTTTTAGTTACCTTCTCTTTATTCTTGATATGAGCCACTTACTGTATTTCAATTAAATTATTGCTCTCTGCAGAAATTCTACTGTCATGTGACCCTGACAGGGCTTACCCTACACTCCCGCATCCTATTTCTACTTCGACAAATGTCCAAATTTTGGGAAATTTCAGAAAAATTTTCTTGTAGCTCCAGTCCTACTGGGTGTCGGTGGTTCACACCTTTAATCCTAGCACTCCAGAGGCAGAAGCAGGCAAACTTCTGTACATAGCGAGTTCCAGGTCAACCTCCAGAGCAATACAGAGAAACCCTGTGTCTGTCATGTTCAGACTGTATTCCCAGGATGCATCTGGTACTGGTGAGTACTTAGATACTTATATAATGAACATGTGTTTAGTATATTACAGGAACTTTGCATTGATTTTCCTTTTTCTTGGATTAATAGTGAAGCTGTGAGTCTAATCTGCTTAGTGGGCTTCCAAAACAGAATGAGCCAATCCTTTTTATATATGTGTGTGTAATAAATATATAATATGCATAATTCATAAATATATATGTGTGTATACATGTATATATGTGCTACATATATATCGTTGCTCACATATGTGTAGTACATATATGGTTAATGCTATATGATATTATTTTAGGAAGACAAAAGTGTGATCTAAAACCCATCATTTCACATCATTTACTACATGAGAAATTTAACGAAAATTCACATGATCACATCAGTCCTTGACAAAGTTCAGTAGCTTTGCCTAGTAAAATCTTCGCTTAATGAATTGATAGTTTATGTCATATTATACTTTATAGTCCATCATCTTGGGGAAGCCAGGGCAGGAGTTCAGGATGGGAACTGAAGTAGGGTCCAAGGGAAAAGCTGATCACCGGTTTGCCCACTCTCTTATAGAGCCCAGGCACACCTGCCTCAGGATATTACCACCCACAGTGGGCTGAATCTCCTCTCCTCACACACACACATCTATTAGTGTCAATTAAAAATTAAGAAACTGCCTCATATACATAGCCACAGAACATTCTGATTGGGGCAAATTTCAGTTAAGGTTCCTTTTTCCCAGGTGATACTTCATCTGTGTTAAGTTGAGAAAAAAAACTAACCATTGCATGCTGGGTGGTAGTGGCACCTGCTTTTAACCCAAGCACTGGAGAGACAGAGGCAGGGGGATCTCTGGGAGTTCAAGGCCAGCCTGTTCTACACAGTGAGTTCCAGGACAGGCAGTGCTACATAGGGAAAACCTGTCTGAAAAAACAAAAACAAACAGAAGACCCTAACCATCACAGTTTTACCTGAAGATACAAAAGGGGTGGGTGGGGATTGGTTCCACTCAGGAGTAAGTTCTACCACTCATTCATAGACAAAGACTGAGAATTTACTGACCCCAATGTGACAGAAATACAGGAGTTTCTATAGTCAAATGACATCAAATGACATCCAAGGTGCTATTTGGAGTACAAAGAACATGGGGTTATCCATAGTCTTAAGGTCACAGTTGTACAGTCAGATGCAAAGAGGGGTCTTCTGCACCTAACTTTAGAAAGAACTTATGAGCCCCCACATGTGTCTCCTGGCATACCCCCTTTTTTCTTCCCATTTTGTTTTTGTATGTATGAGTGTTTTGTCCACACGAATGTCTATGAGCCACTTATGGGCCTGGTCCTGCCGAGGCCAGAGGAAGATGTCAGAGCCCTTGGAACCAGAGTTATACATTGTTGTGAGCTGCCATGTGGGTACTTCTCTGGAAGAGCAGCCAGTGCTCTTTACCTCTGAGCCATCTCTCCGGTCCCTCTTCTGATGTACCTTTCAGGTAAACAGTCCCAGGCCCTAGGGTATAGATGTAAGGAGGAAAGCTGTTTACAGAGGATGTTGAAATACCACCGGATCTTCTTCTCTTGATAACTATTTTTTTTTCTCTCTTTGCAGTTCCTCTGGCAGGAAAATTGGGCTTTGAGGCCAAGGACAAGTACCCTAGGAAAGGAAAGGCAGATGCAGCAAGGCACAGATCAGCTCCATGGTTTGGGAAATCATGAAATTGCTTTGGTGTTGACAGATTATCTGATAGGCTTCAACTAGAGGGACCCAGACCCAAGTTAGGTAGAAAATTAACCCTCTACCATTTTGATTCTCAGAACTGCCTACGGCTATAACCACAAGTTGCCTAACTTGTTCCTGGAGACTGTCAATGGCCAGTTGGCTATGAGCCAAAGGGTATTTGCACCTGCCTGCACCCATTACAGTAGGTTTCCACCTTCTTAAATCCTGCCCACCCTTTGTTCAGAACAATCTCGGTATTAAGCAAATCTGTCTACCAAATCACACCCTCTAGAGCCCTCAAATAAAGTCCTTTTGTACTCTCCAGCCTTGACTTGACCAGAGATATTGTTTAGATTAAGTCCAAACTTTTAAAGATCCAAAAGCTACACATTTACATGGTTAAAATAGAAGTTTATGTGGTTGAATATAGAGTAAATTTTAGCTGGGGATGTCCCATCCACAGAAAGGTCACTTGGATACTGTGTTCCTCCCCAGTATCCTTTGATTTTGCTATGCCACCATGTAAGTGTTTTTATAACAGGTTATGGGCTTTTTTTTCCAGCTGCAGTGGGCAGTCCTTGTCGGTAACTTACCTACCTTCTCCCTTCAGCTGTGTCTAGAGCCCTGAATGGTTCTGTCGTGTGGACTGCTGCAGCTGGGGCACAGGAGGAGGAAAGGGAGTGGGCCTCTTCCTCCATCCTCATCTTCATTCTTCCCGTTAGGCATTTGTGAAGTATAGATTTGGACTGTAGTAGACACCTAGACATTACGAATTTAGTATTCAGTTACAAACGTCTGCAAGTACCCACATCATTCTGTAGGTTTGAATGAGAGATGTTGTAAAATTGGAGTTACCAGGGAATGTTGACAGATAACATTGGGCACCTGCATCTTGTCTTGCCTTTGTTAACCTGTCACAGGTGCATGCTACATGGGGGTGGGGGTGGGGTGGACACACATTTTTTTTAATTTAATTATTTTAGTTTATAGGTGTTTTCTGTATATATGTCTGTACACTGTGTGTGGGCAGTGCCCATAGAAACCAGACAAAGGTGTTAGACCCTCTGAGAATGGAGTTACAGACAGTTGTGGCGGCCAAGTATGTGCTGGGAATTGAACTCCTGTCCTCTGGAAGAACACCAAGTGCTATTGACTGTTGAGTCAGCTCTCCAGCTCCTAGACACACATTCTTTCAGATACAAAATTGACAGAAGTGAAAAGAAGTTAGCCTCCAGGACATGAGGATGTGCCTAGAAACCATGAGACCTTCTGTGGGAGCTGAGTTTACGGGAATGCCAAGAGTCCGCCTGGACATTTCTCACAACTTTGAGGATGCATAACCATCTTGGAATGTGTCTGTGGTAAATGTTAGGGTTTGTGCAGGTTAGCTGTTTTCAGTCATGGAACAAACAATTAACTTACTCATAAGCAATATATCATTTCTCACCTCATTCACACGAAAAAGGTGTTTTTAAATTCTGCCTTTGCAATCGGTCTATTTTGACAGGCAAATCACATTCTTGTTCTTCAGAAATGATTGCCTGTGACTTGGGACCTGAACAGAGCCTACAGGAGCCATAAGTCAAACAATGTTCCAGTCACAGCTCTCCAAAATTAACAGAGAGGAGTCCAGCTGGCATGATCCTTCGAGAGACTGACTTCAACCATGCTCCTGTGAGTGTAGAAAGCAGGCAGAAAAGGGAACATGTAACTTTCTTCTTTTCCCTCTTCCCTGCAGGTAGAAAGACCAACCTCCATTATCATAAGTTTGGGGATCCTTTCTTTTAGATGAAGGGAATGTGAAAGATGTTTGGGAAATAAACTGACATGTCATAATAGACTGTGACCCTATCCAGCTATTGTAAAAGGAAGTTGGAAGAGGTTTGTGTTTCTTGAGGCTTTTTAGTGATTTAAGAGCCAATTTTATAATTGTTGCTGTCCCTATGTTCTTGTCTTAGTATTTTTATATTAGCGCGTTATTACTGTGATATCACATTGTAATGTGTTAGCCATATTTTCCCACCATGCATTGGCATGAAGTCATGGGCATTATAGTTTGGGAGGAGGATTGAGAAAGTCCCATATAACTCCAGTTGGCCTCGACCTCTCATGCAGCAGAGACTGACCTTGAATTCCTGATCCTTTTTGCCTTCACCTCCCAAGTGCTGTGATTACAGGCATTTGCTACCCTGCCTGGGAGACACTGAAGTCTTAAATAGTAATCTCTACACCCAGATAGGCTGTATGGAGCACATTTTGGGAAACTAGCCTACAGGCTTCATGAAGATCCCTCCAGCTTTAACATTCTAGCTTGTTGACCCTTGTCACATGGAGAGCTGGTATCAGACAACTAGGTATAGGGGCTTTTCTGTTTCCCTCTGGTTCTAACATTCATTGGCAGTATAAACCAGGCAAATCATTTGAAACCTCTTACCTACATTAGCTTTTCCCACCTCCCTAAGTTGCTATGAGTCAACGAGACAATAAATGCCAAGTGTTTACTAAGTGCTTAGCCCTGCAGCACAGGTTTGAGTCAATCATTATTATCAACCATTATTATCAATGCCAGAATCACAGGTACAACAGTACAAGCAGGACTTTGCTGTAGGGCACCACAGTTCTGGAGATATCACAGTTTTACAGCTGCTGGATACGCACATACTTGACTTACTGGCACTTGTAGTTAATGTTGTCTGGCTTTCTCTGAGCCTAATGCCAGTCCCCTTGACACCAGAACTTCAACAGAGACTCTGGGTTAAAGAGAAAAGCTCCAGGCCCAGTACTTTTGTTTAGAGACACCAAGCTAGTCTTAAACTCACAATCCCCCTGGCTCAACCTCACAGGGGCTGGAATTTCAGATCACCACACCCTCTTTAGGCACCCTTTTAGGTGTGATAGAACCATTTCCTCCCAACAATATGCAAATTACACCACCAATTTAAAGGGAATTTGTTTTTGTTTACTCTTAGAAGAACTAGGACTAGTTCTCACGAAGGGTGGACATGGAAGTTGAGGTGAGTGTGAGCAGAAAATTATTTTCCTGTTGGACTCTTTCTAGAATTCTGGAGAACAGCCCTGCCTTGATCTAAATGACTTTATGAAAAGTGACTGTCTCTGCATACTTGAATTTTTCATGGTTCGTCCTGATAGCATTATCTGAAGTCGGGGCTGTCATTAACCCTCTGTCACAGATGAGAAAATGGAGACCAAAGAAATGAACCAACCCGAAGCTGTGGGACTGTTAAGCGGCCAAGTGGCCACTCCAAACCAGATGTTTTGGCTTAGAAAACATGCTCTTACCATACCAAACCCAATGTCTCAACATTCCCCTTTTTATGATGTAACCTCTTTATCCCCACTTAAAATCAGCCCCTAGTCAGTCTAGCCCCCTACTCAGAGAAATAACACCATGACCAACCTGCTCATCTCAGCCACCTGCACACTGGGTGTATGACTCTGTGAGTTAGTCATCTGTTCCTTTGCTTCCCTTCATATAAAGCAGTCATAATGGCCATTTCATGGGGCTTTTGTGGATATTAAATAATGGGCTTGGGACTCTTAATAAACACATAACTATTGGCTATACCTAGTTTCTCCTTTCACAGGTGAGTATAAATTTGTGATATTTATCCATTTATCACAAAATACTTTAAATTTAGACCTTTCTATGGTTTGTCTAAAGTGTCATGACCTGCAGTTTTGGAGAGGCTCCTTCCTTGGAGCCCCTGGAGCTCCTAACAGGGTGATCTCATGGTTCCTCCCTGGGCTGTGCCTCCTGCCCTCCTGGCAAAGAGTAAACGTGGCTCATATTTTAGGCAATTCTTTCTTGAGTTTTTTTCTACAACCAAGAGCCTTTCTCCTCATTCAAACCTCTGTTTTTCTTTTCATTTCAGAGAGTTTTCTTTCCTTTCTTCCTTTTTTTCTTTTGGTGTTTAGTTTTAAATATATTCTTTCTTCCTCATCAAAAAGTTTGGACAGGTAATTTGCCATGACTCTCTGAACTTCTCCAGTGCCATACACATCATTCTCTTCAGCTGTATTCCTACTGAGACAGAACTTTAAAAGCCCCTGTTTGAGAAATACTGAAATCATAAGGAAGCCTTGAAAATCATTTCTATAAAGATCACAGAAAATATGTCACTCCCAGAACGGAGATATTTCTTTCTTTTTGTAATATGTGAAACAGGAAAATAATAAATAAAATTTTTTGGGGTGGGGGCACAGGGTTTTTGAGACAGGGTTTCTTTGTGTAGCTTTGGCTGTCTTTGATCTAGCAGTCGGGGTCTGTGTTGATATCCACAGCCCATGTTGCTACCAAGGGCCTTATGGACACCTGGAGTCTGGGCTGTCACCTAGGGCCAAGTTAATCTGAGAGCTGTGCTACTGCCGGGACCATACAGATCTGAGTGGCCTGCACTGCCATCCTGGGCCATGATGTTATCTGGACCTGGGCTACTGCCAAGAGCATGTCTGTGCTGATGTCCATGGTTCATATTACCACTGAGGATAATGAGGCTAAGGCTTCAGAGCTGGCCCCACCCTTCGCTGTGTGCAGCTGTGAGGAGCACCCTCACTCGGGAGAGCAGGCCCTGCACCTAGGCTGAGCAGCACAGTAGAGCTGACCCCATTGTCAGGGTGCAGGTGAGCCTCTCAGCAATGTATGAGAGCGGGAAAGCTAGCCCCATTATCTGTCTGTCATGGGGTGATGTGCATGAGGGGGGGACCCCCTTGGCCCTCAATACCTATTGCAGGTGGGAGGGCTTGTCCCAGGGTCACCAGAGTAGGAGGGTCTGCCCTGTTTCTCTGTAGACAGAGTTTCTGTTCCGACTAGTACAACCACCCTTCAGTCCCAACTAAACACACAGAGGCTTCTCTTAATTATAAACTTTTATTTTATTTGAGGGGGGTTGCAAGGGCAGAGGGCACTGTGAAGGGACAGGGAGATGAATGGGAATGGGATGCATGATGTAAAAGACACAATTAGTAAAAATGCCACAAGTATGACGATGCAAGCCTGTAATCTCAGTACTCACTGAGGAGGTAGAAGCAGGAGCATCTGAAGAAATCATGGCTGCCTCAGCTACATAGAGTTCAAGGCGAGCCAGCTACCTGAGACTTGGTCTTAAAAATACGTTGAAATACTCCTTATGTACACTGAGCCGTTTTACATTAATCTGCATAAATTTATTTTACCTTTTTTTTTTTTTTTAAATACAGGGTCTCTCTATACATCCCCATCCCCAGCTCTCCTGGACCAGGCTGCCCTTGAACTCTCAGAGATCAGTCTACCCCTGCTAACTCAGTGCTGGGATTAGAGCACGCACCATAATGCCAAACCCCGTATTTTACCTTAGTTTTAAGATTTGCTTTTTATTTTATGTTTGTGAGCTTTTGCTTGCATGTATCACTTCTGTATCTGGTTCTAGCAAAGGCCAGAAGAAAGTGCCAGATCCCCTGGAACTGGAGTTAAAGATAGTTGTAAGATATCACATGGTGAGCACAAGCAGGACCCTCTTCAAGAGTGGTAAGCATTCTTACTACTGAGCAATCTCTCTAATCCTAGACATTTACTTTTTTTTTTTTTAATATCATACCTTGTTTAAGACTCAGTCCCAAGATCCTTCAGGATTCAGCTATTTTAACTTTAAAAATACTTTAAACGTGTGTGTGTGTGTGTGTGTGTGTGTGTGTGTGTGTGTGTGTGTGTGTGTGTGTGTGTGTCCTGCCTCATATGTAGAGATCAGAGAGCAACTTGCAGGAGTTTGCTTCTGCTCAACAAGGTAGATCCTGGGGCCCAAACTCAGCTTCCCAGGCTTGATAATAAGTGCCTTTACCTGCTAAGCCATCTTGTAGACTCCTGAATAGATATCTTAAAGATTCCTTCAGGGTCTAATCTCAAGGGAGGAAATTTAGTACTATATTCTTGTAATTAGGTTTTTTGTTGTTGTTTTGATTTTTGAAACAGAATTTCTCTGTGTAAGAGCCCTAGCTGTCCTGGAACGTACTTTGTAGTCCAGGCTGGCCTTGAACTCACAGAGATCCACCTGCCTTTGCCTCTGGAGTGCCAAGATTAAAGGTGTACACTATCACCCCTGGTTATAATTAGTTTTTAAAACCAGATAGTGTACTTACATGACTATTACACATAGAAATTGACATTAAATGCCTTCAAGAAATGTTCAAGTTGGGAGTGGAATTCAGCAGTAAGAGCACTTGCTGTTCTTGTAGATGACCTTAGTTCCTAGCACCCAGATCAAGCAACTCACAACTGTCTGTAACTACTGTTCCAAGGGATCCAACACTTTTTTCTGGTCTCCATGGGTATCTACACACACACACACACACACACACACACACACACACACACACACACCCCATAAATTATAAAATAAAGTACATACACAATTTAAAAAATAAATCTTTTTTTTTTTAAGAGTAGGGCTAGAGAAATGACTCAGCAGCTACGAGTACGTGCTACCCTTCCCAAGGAGCCAGGTTCGAGTCCTAGCATTTACACGATGGCTCACAACCATCTGTAACTCTATTCCAGGGGGATCCCATGCCTTCCCTGGCTTCTGCAGGCACCAAGCACATCCATGGTATACACATACATATATGCAAAACACTTATGTATAGAAAATAAAAATAAATAAATGTAAGGAGTACTGTTTTTCCGCCCGCGCCTGGTATTGTCCTGCCGCCGCACCAGCCCCAATTAACACACAGAGACTCTGTATTTGATATTATGCTGTTGGCCAGGTGCTAGTTTCTTATCGGCTAGCTCTATTTTAATTATTAATCCATTTCTATGTACTTCCACGTGGTCTAACCGAGAGCGGAGGAATGGTGGTCCTGTTCTCTCCAGGCTCTCCATCTTGACCCCTCCTCCCTACTTCCTATTTCTTCCTTGTCTCCTAGTCCCTCCTATCTTCCTTTCCTATTGGCCAACAGTGCTTTATTTATTAACCAGTATGAGAAACATATACAGAATGACATCTCCCATCATCTCCTCTTTTCTGTCTAAATAAAAAGAAGGGTTTTAACCTTAACATAGCAAAATATATCACATAACAGTTATCAAATAAGAATCACAGTTAACACTATTTAGTCCATTAACATTTAGCAAGATTTGAAGAAAATATTCCATCATCTATTTTATCTTTGTGAGTTAAAGTCCTATATGTCTTTAAGCTTAACTAAGGAAAACTATAACCATAACTCTGTCTTCAACTCCATCAAAGACCACAGAAGGATAATATATAAACTCTAGAAATGACAGAGGCAACTCATTGCCTGGCCACCCGAAATTTGTAATCTTCCATCTTCAACCCATAGGCCATAGTGTGTCTGGCAGACTCTTCATCAAAGCAGGAAACTTTAAACTGTCTTTTTGTATTGGTAGTTTGTTAGTTACTTTTCTCTATGTTCTGTAGACTGTCTGGCAGACTTCCATGAAGCAGGAACTCTGTAGCAATGTCCATCTTGTATCAGCAGTCATTTTTCTGTGGGTCCTGTATGTCCAGTTTATACAGCATAAAATCAAACAGTCCAGACAAGAGCAGTATCTTGTCCAAATGGCTAGTCTTGCCATATTGAAAGCAAACTTCATAACACATTTCTTCAATGTCCATCTTCCTTTCTGACACAGGTGTTGTTGTCAGGAGCATTTATGTCTCACTGTCAAGAAAAACCCTAAACCATTTTAAATGCCATATTCTGTAGGTCTTTGAAAGGTTTGAAGAATTTTTATCTATCTCAAATACATCTCTATATATCTAGAAAACCTAACTCACCTAGCTATAAGTTTTTACTATTATAGGTAACTATCTAAAATCTGTACTAAATTATACATTACATTTTTAAATGAGCTATATAAACACAATACATAAACAAGAGAAATATACATATCACAAAATTGACCTTAAATTGTATCAATAAATGAAAATCCATTCCAAAACAAAGTATTCATATCTATACCATAATCCCTTTTTAACCTTTAAAAAGAGATTGGTTGTGGTCATTAACCATTTATAACCAACCCCATTTAAATGAAAGCAAACATTTATAAACAATATTTGGGAATTTGGGCGTCGTTCTTTCCAAACTACTTCCTGCTGGAAAAGGGCGCTGTCATGGGGGATTCTAAGAAGATGCAGAAATCCTGGCAGTAGCCTGCAAGGCTACTTTGTTTAAGCTGTTTTGAATGTTGGATCATCATTTGAATGTTGGAACTCTGTTTCAGGGGGTCTGGCTTGATCAAACCACATTAGTCTGGAAGGAATCCACAACCTTTTATTTTCTGTGGAAACAAAAATAGAAATCCTTTTCCCCAGTAACTTGTCCTTAGACTTAAATTTTTGAGTCAAAGCATTTTTAAAATATATAAATTGAATTAATCCAGCATTTCCTTTAACAGTTGCTTCCTCAGCAGTCAAACAATATAAAGACAATATAATACCATACAGTAACCAGATTTTTTTTGAGCTTTTTATCTTTACGTGGCTTTATTATTACTCTGTTTCTTTTACTTTTATTGTTTTATTTTTTGAGGCAGGGTTTCTCTGTGTAACTTGTATCTGTCCTGGAATTTACTCTGTATACCAGGTTTACTTTGAAATCAAAAGAGATCTGCTTGCCTCTGTCTCTCAAGTGCTGGGATTAAAGGCGTGTGCCACTACACTCAGCTCCTTTCTGTGTTTTTAAAACCATTTTTTTTCATGTCTACGTACATTTTAAAACACACTGTAAATGTTTAGCGCTTTTTTTTTTTAAATGTGAATCTGTCTTTACTATAAATCTTTTTATAGCCAGGAGTCTTTTATCAGGTAAACAACAACATTACTAAAATGAAAGTCTTTATTGTTTCTGCCACGGTTTATAAAAGATGGCGGCGGCTATTTTACCGCCAGCATTGAAAGCTGTGCTCACTTCTCCATCTTGACTCCTCCTTACTACTTCTTATTTCTTCCTTGTCTCCTAGTCCCTCCTATCTTCCTTTCCTATTGGCCAACAGTGCTTTATTATTAACCAGTATGAGAAACATATATACATAATGACATCTCCCATCAAATAAACTTCTTTAAAATTATCTTGAAGAAGTGTACATATTTTCATTCTTCATATTTGACATTCTCTTTGACCTGGCAATCCCACCTGAATAAAAATATCCCAAGGAAGAAGTCATATAAAGATATAAAATACTTAACACTAATATACATAAACATTATTGATAACAAATAAAGATTTGAAAAAGGCCGGAAGTATATTAGTAGAGAATTGGATAAACTATAATATGCTTGTAACACAGACTAGAAGGCTCCATTAAAATTTGGTTAGTGTAACTTTAGGTTGAATGACAATGGGAGTTAATATTTAAATTTTTTCTTGACGTGGAGTCTCCTCAGGTAGCTTAGGTGACCTCAGACTCAAATTCACTTTGTAGCCGAAGCAGGTATTGAACTCATGATCCTCCTGCTGTAACTTCTAGGATGACAGATTATAGCTCTATGCCTGGATAAGACATGAACTAATTAATATAAAATGTTGTATGTGTTCATGCCTATGCATACACATAAAGGTGCATCTTGAATGGTGCCCATCTAAAAGGTACCTTTGAGTTCGTTTGGGTTTTTTTTTTAACTTTATTTTTAAAGTCTACATTTTTAAATATAGTTTATTTAAACTATAGTTTAGTCAGCAATTTTTGTTTCAAAAATCTTACTATCAAAAATGAATATATAAAATGTAAGTAGGTATGTAATTATTAAAGACAGGACCAAAACTACAACCACGATTCCTTAACTTCTTACCTAAGCAAAGACTCCCTGGAGTTTGCCAAAAAAGATTTCCTGGGATGCAGTAATAGTGAAACTCTGTCACAATCTGTGTTCCTACATGTCTTTTTTCTCCCTGAGTCATGGCTGCCACCGTCAGCTCTTCGGTTATGAAGTATCCGGGAACCAGCACCCTGACTGCAATTCAGTTATTCAAAAGCTGTCGCACACAGCAGGCTAGATAACACCTGTGCTAAGTAACACTTGTGCTAAGGGTTTTCGATTCTTTTTAAAATTTTTAATTGATTTTTTTTTGTGTTGGTTCTTCTTGACTCTCAACTTGAGAGAACTGAGGTATGCTTAAGAGATTAGTAATGTGCACACCCGGGTGTGCCTGTGAAGATGTTTCCAGAAAATATTGAGTAAGTGAGGAACGATCTACCCTAAGAATGAGCAACTCCATCAAGAAGTGGGGGCCTGGCTGGGAGAAAGGAGTGTGAAGGAGAAGGCACAGTGTGAGGACTCTGTCTCTACATCCTGCCTGACATGGGACCTCTAAAACCCACCATGAGACCTCTAAAACCATGAGCCCAAATACATCTTTCTTCTGAATTGTTTACATCAGGTATAATTTATAGCAGCAACAGAAAGCTAACACGATTTTAACTAATACATAAAAGCATAAAAATTGTACACATTTGTGGGATACCATGTAAAGTTTAGACATTACATGCCTTGCAAATGCTCAAATCCAGTTACATACGTCAATCTGCTCAAATATCTATTATTTCTTTTTTAAAATATTTATTTGTCTATGTGTATGAGTGTGTTATTTACATGAATGTATGTGTCACATGCATACCATGGGGAGGTGCCTGGGGAGGCCAGAGAAGAGCATTGGATCCCTTGAACTAGAGTTATGAATGGCTGTAAGCCTCCATGTAAGTGGTGGGAATTGAACCTGGGCCCTCTGGAAGAGCAACCAGTGCTCTTAATCCACCAACTCATCTCTCCAACCCTAGTACTTCTTTACAGCAAAAGACAAAAACAAACAAACAAACAAACAAGACAAACGCCTTTTAAAATTCTTCCTTCTATCTCTTCAGGGTAGACAGAACATTATTGTTGTCTGTAGTCACCCTAGTGTGCAGAACTTTTTATTCTTAACTGTAACTCTTTTCCCATTCATCAACCATTCTCCATCTTCTCCCCAAATTCTCAGTTATTTTTAGATTAAGAATTCAAGATGCTTTGAGATGAGTTTTTTGTTGTTGTTGTTGTTTTGTTTTGTTTGTTGTTTGTTTGTTTTTCAATGAAAGTGTTTTTCAATTCAAGATGCTTTGAGATGAGTTTGTTGTTGTTGTTGTTGTTGTTTTGTTTGTTGTTTGTTTTTTTTTCAATGAAAGTGTTAGAAACATCTTCAGGACTCAGCTGTACGACTTAGACATTAGTGCCTGGTTACAGTAAGCAGATAACCAGGTGTGCCTCTGAAGTGTATGTTTTCCCTGGCCCCTTCTGGTCTCCATCTCTCTTTCCTGGTTGCCATGCGCATTCTCTATCACATGCTCCTCAGCCATATTCTTCCTCACCTCAGACTCCAAGCAACTCCAAGCAATAGATCCATCTAATCTGAGCTGAAATGGAAAGAACGCATTTCCCATTTAAGCTGTTCCTGTTTCAATAATGAAGAAGCAATATGGAACTCTAAACTTCCAATCCACTCATAGGTGTTACAATGTTTAGTCTTGACTGCTAGTTGGATTGATCGATTCTAAAACATGCTTTGGCGGGTTCCTGAGGGTATTTCCAGCATGGATTCTCCAAGGAGGAAAGTCCAGCCTTGTTATGGAATAATCTTTTGGTGCACTGTGAAAATGTGTCACTAGGATCGGTTTAATTAAAAAGCTAAATGGCCAATAGCTAGGCAGGATTTTAGGCAGAGAGAATGCTGGAAAAAAGAAGGCAGAGTCACCAGATACAGAGAGGCAAAAGCCACAAATCATGTTTAATTAGAGTTATAAGAGCTAGTGGAACAAGCCGAAGCTATAGACCAAGCTCTATTAATTAATAAGAAGCCTCTGTATCATTATTTGGGAGCTGGATGGTGGGACAGAGAAAGACTATCTGTACACCCTGAAAGCAGGTGGCCCTACCAAGTAAACCAGGAGCACAGCCACTCAGGCAGCCGAAAGTAAGTTCTTTGTGACTTGATGGTAGAGAATCAAGGGGGTTACTATGCCTTGGTTGAGCCATCTAAGTAGTGGGCATGATAGTGACTACCTACCCCACTAGATCGTTTCAGGAATCAAATGAACTGATATTTATAAAATACTTTCAGTGATGCGTAGCAATTACTCACTTAGCCTTACTACTCATTCTGAATCATTCAAGCTAGTATCTTAAAGCGCAACACCTTGCAGGCCTCACTCTTAGCTTAGTGTGTGAGTCATGGTATCACATATTCACACCACCGATATGATCAAAGAGCATTAACACCTCAGCTGGCCTTGTAGAAATTTTTTTAAGATTTAATTTTTATTGTTTCTAATTACATGTTTGATTGTGGTTATGTGTGTAAGTACAGCACCTAAGACAAGGCAGCTGATCTCCCTTCTTTCCCTGAGCTAGGATTACATGTGGTTGTGAACTGCCAAGCATGGATGCTAGGAATCAAACTCAGTCCTCTGAAAAAGCAGTGTGTACTTTCAACCACTGAGGCATCTCTCCTTCCACCACACAGGTCCCAGTGACTGACCTCAGGTGTCAGCTTTGGCGCCAAGAGCCTTCACTTGCTGAACCATCTCACCATCATGCCTTTTAAAAAAAAAAAAAAACCTGCCCATGGGCTGGAGGAATAGCTCAGCCACTAAAGACTAGACTCAAAACCAAAACAACAACAACAACAAAAATGCCTGTTCATGGTATCAAGAATTTGTTGTCTTGAAAATGCATAACAAGTTGATCAGGAAGCCGGTTGCCAAGAACTCTAAGGCTGGGATGTGTGGGACTGAATCAAGAAGTTTACCTAACCCGGAGCAAACTTGGCAGGACCTACCCCGACCCTCCTTGGCTCCACCCATTTCCCCGTGTGCTCCCCGCCAACGCCAAGAATTTGTTTCTGGGAGGTTTCCCTTTTTCGAATGGACGCGTGCACTCACCTCCCCTTAGACTAACTTCGGATTGCGGGAAGGGGCCACGCGGACTGGAGAAGTTCAGCTGCGAGTGTCGCGGTGTGTGTGTGGCGGGGGTGGGGGGGAGTGGCTGTAGTGTGGGGCACGGTCCCTTGCCTGGGGTCAGTGCTGGCCACTGTCGCCCAGGTTTGAGTGTGTGCTGGTCCCCTGGCACGCGCTGTGGGCAGGTGGGATGGAATTGGCCCTGTTCTCCAAAGTCTACACCTTGCTGAAGACCAAGCAGAAAGGAAGGGGAGGGACGGTGCTGGATAAGGTGATCTAGGTGTTCTGTGTGCAGAGCTGGCAATTACCTAAGTGGTAAGTGGCCGGTGTCACGTGTCACAAAGGGAACAGCAAGCGTATTCAAAGAGACTCGTTTTGTGCTCAGGATTGGCGAAGGAATAAAGAGAACTTTTTACTGAAAAAAAAAAAAAAAAAAAAAAAAAAAAAAACAAGTTGATCAGAATAAGCATTAGTATTTCAACTGTGGAAACACCTAAGTTTACTTCATATCACAGTCACCCAGAATGCATAGATTCTCTGAAACCTCATTAAATTCTTTGCTGAAGTATTAAGCCCTTCCACTAAGATTCCTTGTAAATGGCTGCCATGTTTTTCTGGTTAGGGTGAGCTGAGATGCTGGTTCAAACACCTTAGTTTGGAAAAGCACTTCCTCTTAGCAACTGTACTTAATAAATTCCCAGGAAAAACAAACAAACAAACAAAAAACAAAGCCACTCAATTCCAAACTCTAGGTGTTGTGGGGGTATCCACCAGAGAAGACGGCTCCAACATGGGTTCAAGCCAAGAGGAAGTCTTTATTAGCCAGCAGGCGACTATGCTGGATTTTCAGGATCCCAGTGTAGTCCTGGTGCTTTCTCAGAGTGAATTTTTATGCATAAAAACCCTGTTTAGAATTTACATACTTCAGTCGACAAGAACAGTTAGCCAGAAGCAGGGTTACAGAAGCCAAAAAGCAAGGTTAGCCATTTAGAGACTTTCCTAGAACTATGAACTTTGAAAGATTGGATCTTTGTTTTCATTTTTGACAGGTGGTGCTGTCTACATGCTGAGTTTTATAGCCTGAGTGGCAAAACATGGAGACAGTTATGCTAAGGTCTAGAGCATTGTAACATTGGAGAACTTGCTTTATCTGTTTGGTTAAACATAGTTATGGAAATCATGTCATAAACTGCTTACTAAGGGAATGGTAAGAAGCACTCTAAGGAAAATCCATAGGCAAGTGATTAGCTTGCCAACTGTGCAGACAATTTAAAGAGCTGGATCCTTTAACAGTTCTTTCCTCATTTGTTCAGAGGTAGACACTCAAATCTCTCCTCAGTTTTAAGGTCCAACTTTATTATATAATGATTTCAACACCCTTCATTACTCTGGGGGTTAATTTTGTGGCACACTCATTAAAGTAGTCATGATGATGTGATAGCTTCAGACTGCCTCAGTGTGGTAGCACATGCCTTTAATCAGGAGGCAGAAGAGGATGGACCTCTGTGAGTTTGAGAACAGCCTGGCCTGTGGTCTGTATAGAAGTTTCCAGGACACCCAGGTCTACATAGTGAGATCCTGTCTCAAATACATAAATAAATATATTAATAAATAAATAAAGTTTTAGCCCAATAGAAAAGTCACTGTAATCTCCTCTATGGAGGTGAGTGACATATATTGGCTAGAAATAGAAGGAATAATTCCAGATGAAACAATTTTTTGATGGTGGTTACTGATAACCAGAATTATGCAGTTTATTATTGCCGCCTACCTACAATTGCTCATTATTTACCATTGTTTATACTGAAACTGGGGAAGCTCTATAGCTTCATTTACTTTCAATTGCTTTTAAATATTACTCATTTAGATGGACAGAGCTGAGCAATATATTATTCATTCCCCTCTAGTTTTGATAGAGATGGTATTTCCATCTGAAGCTCCCGAAAGGATTAAATATTTTCCCTGGCCAAAGGTGTATGTATCATGTACTGTCTAACCCTGATCTGTGTCTTAAATGGCAGGGTTAGACGTTTGTTTCCAAATGAGGCATAAGTCATACAAATTACTCATCTGTGACTTTCCTTTAGATTTTTAGATCCCAGTGCACGAGGTATCTTCAGACATTAGAATGTTGCCGAGGACTTGCTAATCATGTTATGTAATTAAAAGTACAATGATATTTGACTTCCAGGGAAATGATGTAATTACTTTTTAAAAAAAATTCCAAATACTAGCCCAGGAGATGAAAACCATTTATTAATAAAAATGTTCAAAAGGGGCCAGAGAGATAGAGAGCTAGTAGTTAAGAGTGTTTGGGGCTTTGCAGAGGTCTTGAGTTTGGACTCCAGCACCCATGTTGGGCAGCTCACAACTGACTGAACTCCAGCCCCAGAGGATCTGAGGTCCTCCTCTGGACTCCTCTGGAACCTGCACTCATTTGTACATACCCACATACAGACACATAGAGATACACACACACACACACAGACACAGAGACACAGAGACACACACAAACACATACACACATAGACACACAGACAGACAGACACACACACACATAAACACACACATAGACACACACAGAGACATAGACACAGAGACATACACACACACACACACACACACACACACACACAAACATACACACATACCATATATAAGCAAGTCTTTAAAAAAGACTTCTAGGAGAATAAATAAAAATGTTCCAAGAGATGGCTATAAGCCTGGATTTGTGTGACTCAGCCTATAATCTTGTGCTTGTTGCCCCCAGACTCTTTTTCCTGCAACTAAAAGTTCTTTGTATTCATTATTGGGTTCCCAAAGATCAGCTTCTGATGTTAGGGACAATCCTTGAATAAAACTTAGTTTCTGAGCTGGAGAGATAGTTCAGCAGTTAAGATGGGGTACTGATCTTCCAGAGAACCCAAGCTCACTCCCCAGCACCTACATCATGTAGTTCAAAGTCACCTATAACTTCAGACCCAAGGGCATCTGATGCCTCTGGCCTCCACAGACACCTGCACCCACATGCACACTCCACACATAGACACTGGAACATGAATTAAAATAAAATACAAATTTCAAAACTTGACTTCCTTCTTGCTCTCAGTCTGTGGGTATTGGCTTTTCAGTAGTGAACAGCTGGACTCAGGTTCAGTAAGGGTACCAGCTCTTCTCAACAACTACATCTTTTGAACTGGCTCAGGCCAAAGACAATGTTCTCACTAGCCTAGAACAAAATGTGAAAAATGAAAACAATGTCAGATTAATGTAGGAGTGGAAACTGGCAGTAGCTTCCCTCAGGGACAGTATTAACCTTTATTATGATGTGTTCCTTTTACTTGATTGGTGAACAAGAGAGGATTTTGATACTGTGTACAATCTGCTAAACCTAACTACAATAAAACTATATTTATGTTATATCCTGAACAAAGAGAATTATATCAATTATGGAGCAGGTCATTAGCAGTGTGTGTTTATTATTTCAATGGAAACCATTATGAACACTGGAGAAAATCCTAAAGAACTGACGATTTATTCCTTTAACATGGCCCAAAGTATCTACAAGTAGCCTCATCTGTTTCAGAACTCAAGATTCCCTAATGATGAGGAGGGCTCTGCCCTCACATAGAGTTGTCAAGAAAAGAGAATTAGGACCTGGTGATGTACTCATCTTGTAGAGTAGGGTTTTTTTGTAGTATACACAAAGCCTTGGGTTCAACCTCCCACACTGAATTAACAGATGTATGTAGTGGCATACATCTGTCATCCCAGAGGTTAGAAGGTGGAGATAGGAGTTCAAGGTCATCCTCAGTTTCTTAGCAAGCTCATGATCAGCCTGAGATGCAAGAGACCCTGTCTAAATAAAAGGAAGATTGTCTAACAGGTAAAGGCATTCGCCAGCAAAGCTGAGGACATGGGTTCCATATCCTGAACCTTCAAGGTGGAAGGAGAGAACAAACTCCCAAATGCTGCCCTCTGACCCCCATATTTGCCCCCATATTTTAGAAGCGATGTTAAAACTAAAAAGAAAAAGAAAACCAAAGAAATTGATTGATGGGCATTTTCAAAGCAAAATTTTCATGGGAAAAAATGTATAGCTTATAGCTTTCAAATCTGACTTCAGAGAAGCCAAGCTCTACCTTGCTACTCAAGGTTCCCTAGAACCCAACAGTCCCTGATAAAGTAATAGCAATCTTCAGTCTTTCATATCACCCATAGCTGACAATGGTATCCATGTCTATTCCCTTAACATCTGTTCATCCTCCCCACCCCCACCCGGAATATGTCCCTGTGATTCAGTCCTACACTCTGCCATCTGGTAACCAGAATCTCCCTTCTACATCCCTTTTCTGAGATTTATATTTCTCAGTACTCCCTCCCAAATCATTCACTAGTTTATCTAACATACGGTGGATATCTTCCTTGTCCCTACATTTCCCTAAGTTCTGAAGACAAAGACGAATAATTTGGATTCTTTCAAAAGAAAATGCATGTATGAGTGTGTGCACACACATGCTTTGTCATCATGTGGTCAGAGAACAAGTAAGGAGTCAGTTCCCCGCTTGAGGAATCTAGGGGTCAAATTCGGGTTGCCGGGTTTGACTAGCAAGTGATTTTACCCACTGAGTCATCTCACTGGCTCTAGCTTTAGTTCTTGAAGAATGCCTGCCTTGGTGAAATCCAGGAAAAGAGTAGACATACTAACCACTATTACTGCTACACTCTTATTACTTAAGCTAAAGTCCATACTTCTGGTACCCACAGTGCTGTTTCTGCTCAAACTCAACAGTATCATTTTGTCACAGACCAAAGAGAAAAGGGCAGAGATGAGTTAGTCTGGAGGCTTTACAGGAAGGCCAGAAGTGCAATGTTCAGACAGGTTCTTTGAGCCTATGCTCTCCACTGCTCTCACAGAAACAGTCACCAGAGCACTGGCTCTTACAATTCTGTTCTAAAGGAAGTGTTCTTAGCTCTCAGTCAAGTCCCTTGAGGATGTGTACCAGGGTCCCAGTATAGATGGAATTTAGACAGATAAAGCGCAAAACACACAGGACTTTGCAAGACACTAAGAGTGTTTGGAAAGAAAAAAAAAACAGAGCATTTGCTCAGATAAAATATTTTTAAGGATTTAATTAATTAAAATTTTATTTTTTTTCACACAATGTTTTTAGGTTGTTTTCTTACTTCTTTCCCAAATCCTCCCCACCCAACTTCATGCTCAACACCTATGCTTTCTCTGTTTTTCTTTTTCTCTCTAAAACAAAGAGTAAAAATAAATCCACAAAAAGAAAACCAAAGCAAACCAAATCTAAAACCAATGACAAAGAATATCAAAACAAAAATTCATACACAGACACACAAACATAGAGGCTGTTTTGTGTTGCCAATTACTGGGGCCTAACAGAACCTGCTTTAGAGTGTGGTTAATATACTCTGTTTTCTTCATATGGGCACTTAGTGCAATGAACTTCCCTCGTAACACTGCTTTCAAGGTGTCCCATAAGTTTGGGTATGTTGTGTCCTCATTCTCATTGAATTTTAAGAAGTCCTTAATTTCTTTATTTCTTCTTTGACCCAGGAGTGGTGCAATTGCACATTGTTCAGTTTCCATGAGTTTACAGGTTTTCTGCTATTTGTGTTGTTGTTGAATACCAATTTTAAAGCATGGTGGTCTGATAAGATACAGGGGACTATTCCTATTCTCTTATATCTGTTGAGGTTTGTTATGCTACCTAGTATGTGGTCGATTTTAGAGGAGGTTCCATGTGGAGCAGAGAAGAAGGTATATCCTTTTGTCTTTGGATGGAATGCTCTATAGATGTCTGTTAAACCCAGTTGAGACATAACTTCTATTAGTTCTTTTGTTTCTTTATTGAGTTTCTGATTTGTGGTCCTGTCTAGTGTTGAGAGTGGTGTATTGAAGTCTCCCACTCTAAGTGTGTGAGGTTTTATGTGAGCTTTGAGTTTTAGTAGTGTTTCTTTTACGAATGTGGGTGCCTTTGTATTTGGGGCATAGATGTTCAGAACTGAGACTTTATGTTGATGGATTTCTCCTGCAATGAATATGAAATGACTGTCTTCATCTCTTTTGATTAATTTTGGTTTGAAGTCTAACTTGTTAGATATTAGGATAGCCATACCTGCTTGCTTCTTGGGTCCATTTGATTGGAAGATTTTTCCCTGACCTTTACCCTGAGGTAATGTCTATCTTTGAAGCTTAGATGTTTCTTGTATGCAGCAGAGGGATGGATTCTGTCTTCGTATCCATTCTGTTAGCCTGTGTCTTTTTATAGGTGAGTTAAGACCCTTAATGTTGAGGGAGAGTAAGGACCATTGATTGTTGATGCTTGTTTTAGATTTGTTGTTGGCAGTGGTATTGTGAATATATTTGTCCTGCTTTACCCTTGGTTTCTGGTGTAGTGAGATTATCTGTTGCCTACGTCTTTATGGGCATAGTTAACTTCCTTGGGTTGGAGTTTTCCTTCCAAAACTTTCTGTAGGGCTGGATTTGTAGATACGTATTGGGAAAATCTGGCTTTGTCATTAAATATCTTGTTTTCTCCATCTCTAATGATTGAGAGTTTTGCTGGGTATAGTAGCCTGGGCTGGCATCCATGGACTCTTAGTACTTGTAGAACATCTATCCAGGACCTTCTGTCCTTGAGAGTTTCCATGGAGGAGTCAGGTGTAATTTTGATAGGTCTGCCTTTATATGTTACCTGTCCTTTTTCCTTCTCTGCTCTTAATAGTCTTTCTTTATTCTGTATGTTAGGTGTTTTGATTATTATATGCCAAGCGGTCTTTTTCTTTGGTCCAGCCTATTTGATGTTTGGCATGCTTCTTGTACTTTCATGGACATGCCCTTCTTCAGATTTGGAAAGTTTTCCTTGATGATTTTGTTGAATATGGTTTTGGCATCTTTGAGCTGGGCTTCCTCACCTTCCTCTATGCCTATTATTCTTAGGTTTGGCCTTTACATGGCGTCCCAAATTTCCTGGATGTCTTGTGTTAAGGATTTGTTGGATTTACGATTTTCTTTGGTTGATGAATCTATTTCCTCTAGTTTATCTTCCGTGCCTGAGATTCTCTCTTCCATCTCTTGAATTCTGTTCCCGATCATTTGCCCAGTTTTTCTATTTCCAGCATTCCTTTGGTTTGTGTTGTCTTTATTGTCTCTATTTCAGTTTTCAAGTCTTGAACCATTTCCTTCACTTGTTTAATTGTTTTTTTCTTGGCTTTCAGTACTTCCTTTACTTTCCTTATGAAATTTGTTCATTTCTTCCAATTTTTTGTTTGTTTTTTCTTCCATTTCTTTAAGGGATTTTCTCACATCTTCTTTGAGGGCCTCTATCATTTTTATGATGATAATTTTTAAGTCGTTTCCTTCTGCTACATCTGCTTTATTGTGTTCCGTTCTAGTTGGTATAGATTCCCTAGATCCTGGTGGTGTCATGCTTGTCTTTCTGTTGTTAGGTATTTTCTTGTATTGCCATCTTCCCATAGTTTCTTCCAGTTAAGTGTTGGTAGGGTCTCTCCCTCTCTTGATGGTACTTCCCAGGTGGGCTTAGATGAGTCAGAGGTTTGATGTCTGTAGCTCTGGCTGGTCCAAGCTCTCTAGGAGGTCGCTCCACAGGCAGGGGCCTGGTGATGGGGGTCAGCGATCAGGCTCCAGCAGAAGACTGGCCATGGGGGTCAAAGATCCCAAAGGCTGTTCCTTGTGTCTATAGGCAGATCTAGCCTGGGTCTGGCACTCTCCAGCTGAGGCCTCTTTAGCAGAGGCCCTGAGATGGGGGTCAATGATCTCACAGGCAGGAACTCAGAGTGGTCCTGCAGAGATAGGCAGATCTCTGGGAGGGGCCCAGAACTCCAGTAGAGGACCAGGGGTGGGGGTCAGAGACCAGGCAGGTGGAGATTACGGGTAGTCCCACGTGGATAGGCAGGTCTTGAGTGTTCAGAGCCGCTCCCAGAAGTTCCCCAAAATGTCTGGATTGTTGGCTCCACCCTCTGTCCCAGTGCTCAAACAGAGCAGTGGGACAGTGTGCAGGGTAGGGGTGGGGGTGGGTGGGTGTGTATCAGAGCTCCAAGAGTGCTCTCTATCAGGACAGGACACAGGGGCAGGGGGATCTGGGGCCAACCCAGTGAGTTCCCAGGGAAGGGTGTAGGGGAGAGTCCACCCATATTGGTCCCAGACTCAACTCTAGCCAAGGCCTGGCAATGGGGGACAAAGGCTGGGCTGATACTAAGGATGTTTCTGCACTGATAGGCAGATCTAGCTCACCAGGTGAATAGTTTAATATGTTTCTCTATTGCTATAAAAGTAATCAAGCCAAGTGTGGTGGTACATGCTTTTAAAGCCAGCACTTAGGAGGCAGAGGAAGGCTGATCTCTATGAGTCCAAGGAGAGCCTGGTCTATAGAGTGAGTTCCAGAACAGCTAAGGTGTACATAGTGAGACCTTATCTCAAAAAAAGAAAAAGAAAGAAAAGAAGGAAGGTGGGAGAGAGAGGGGGAGGGAGAGAGAGCAACTCAAGATTAGATGATTTTAGATTTTCATTTTATCCAATATACTTTTTGAAAAGGAGCCTCTTACAACCAAATAATTTATGAGGAATAGAGGTTTGTTTGTCTCATAGTTCTGCAGATGGGGAAGTACAAGGTCTTGGAAGCAGCATCTCTGGAGGCCTTTCTTGTTACATCATCTAGTGAGACAGCATTCAAGACAGAGAAAGCTTGCTTGTCATAATCCAGCCATCCATGAGTAAGGAAGTTCATCATATTAATCCCTTTTTTGTTACTATAGTGAAATCCCAGACATAGCAAATTATGAATAACAGGTGTATTTAGCTTGCAGCTTTGGGAGATTCAAGGTCAAGGGATTAACTACATCATCTTAAGTTTTAGCTATGTTAAATGATGGTGAATGCCGTCATGTAAGGACAAGACAGTGGCTGTATCTTGAGCCAGGAGCAGAGAAGAGCATGGGTCAGATTTGCTCCTTTTATGGTGACACTCAAGAACTAGCAAAAGAGGGTCTAATGGGAGCTGTCTAAAAGGGTCCCAGAAGACAGCCCTTACGCTCTTAGTGACCAACCCTTCACACTGAGCCCTCCTTCCCAACACCACCCCCAGGGACCAAGCTTTCCACTATACCAAACCTGACACAAACCATAGCACAATTTAAAAGGGAAAAACCATATTGGGACTGGGGGGCAGTGAGTGGAGAGGGAGCTAGGAGAAGGGAAGGAGAGGAGAGCACGTGGGACTAGGAAGACTGAGTTGGAAGAAAAAGATGAGAGAGAGAGAGACAGACAGACAGAGAGAGAGAGAGAGAGAGAGAGAGAGAGAGAGAGGGAAAGAGCATAAAAGAGAGAGCCATTATAGATTTGAAGAGAAAACTGACTCTAGAGAAATGTTCAGAGACCTACAAGGATGACCCCAACTAACAATCTGAGCAACAGTGGAAAGGCTACCACCTTAAATGCCCTTGCCTGATAATGAGATTGATGACTAACTTATCTACCATCATAGAGCCCTCATCTAGTAGCTGATGGAAACAGAAGCAGACACCCACAGCTAAACATTGAGCTGAACTCCTGGAATCCAGTTGCAGAGAGGCAGGAATGATAAGAAAATGGGGGCAAAACCAGGCCACAGAAACCCACAGAGACAGCTGACCTGAACAAGGGGGATCTAATGGAGCTGGGAAACCAGCATTGAACCAACTCAGACCCCTTGAAAATGGGTCTCAGTTAGAAGGCCTGGGCAGTCTAAGGGACCTCTGACAGTGGAACCAGGATGTATCCCTGGTGCATGAAAGGACTTTGGGAGCATATTCCCCATGGAGGGATACTCCCTTAGCCTAGAAGCAGGAGGGAGGGCCTAGATCCTATTCCAAATGACTTGACAGATTTTGTTGATCCCTCCTAGAAGGCATCATCCTCCCTGTGGAGTGGAGAGAGGGAATGGGAAGGGAGGGAGAATTAGGAGGCATGGAAAGGAGGGAGGGAGAGGGAACTGCGATCCATATGTAAAAATAAGAAAAAATAATAATTGAAATAAATAAATAAATAGAGAGCCAGTCCTAACCTTTAGAAGAATCACGTCCTTGCCTTTCTTTACAGCCTTTTCACTCAGTTGTGAATCTATGCCCTTTGTATTTCCCACATACTAGTAATTGGATCCCAAGGACAATCAGAGTCCATGTTGATTGTTTAGAGTGAAGGCTGCTTTGCAGATTCCGCACTATTCACCTGGAGGCACTCCCTGTGTTTGTTGTTCAGAGTCAAGGAGACTTGAGACTTACATTCTTAATTTATTCAATATTATAAAATGTTGACATTCCAGTGCCATTATTTCTCCCTCATTTATTTGCTGGCACATCTTATCAAGAAAAACTTCTCCTCTGCTGTTAAGTTATCCAGCAGGACTAAGATACACATTGGGCTTTTGCTCTCTTCTTACTAAGTTCCAAAATAAACAATCTCCTGGCATCTTACTGGGGTGCACAATTAGAGTTTCCGCCGACACTGTCATGGACAATGAGTCTGATGTGTTTCGGTCTGCAGCAGCTGTTGCCTTTATTGATGCTGTTTGCCAGTTTTAGGGAGTTATTTTCGTGTATATTCATTGTTTAGCATCAATGGGCTTCATTGTGGTATTTTCATGCACATGTGTCATGAATATCGATGTCATTCACATCCCTTCCCATTACACTGTCCTCGCCATTGCTCTGTATGACCATGCATGTGGATCATGTACATTGATCTCATTCACATCTCTTCCCATTATGCTCTCCTCCCCATCGTGCTAGTGAAACGTACTGGTTGTATCACAGGGTTCACTTAACTACATCTGGGAAAAAGTTCTTGAAAGAATAATCATACTTTTAGAATGTTGAAAAAGTGTGGTCCTCTCTCTACATCAGCAAAACCACCTGTTGCAGGGACACTGCACCTGTTGTTATGATTTGAGTAGCCAGGAAGTAGGGTTCTCTTGGGACCCATTCTTACAGCCCCTCCCTGCCAGACAAGTCCAGAACATCTCTTATCCCCACATGTGAGCAGGAGTTTGAATGAGTCTTGGGTCTTGAGAGGTCTCCTTTCCTTCTCAGATTTCCATTCTCCCCCAGCCCTTTGCTTCCCCCAAAGGACACTGCCCAGTTTACAAATGCGTCAAAGGAGAAAAATGGGAGCATCTCTCAAACACAGAAAGACAAAAACAGAAGCAAAGTCTCCAGAGACCTTTACTGGGATACATGCTTTCCAAAGGAACTAACTTGGCAATACAAGTGCCCCAGATACCACAGTCAAGGCTTCGCCCTGACTCCTGAGACTTAAACACCAAAACCTGATGCAATATCATGCCATAGTTGAATTTCTACATTTCTTTTATATTCCTTTTTGCAAACATGTGTTTCTACAGATCTCTCATGTAAATGCAATTAATTGAATGATAGTTGTCCATTTGTGTGGCATATTCCACTTGCCATAATGTTCTCTAGGTTCATCCGTATCCCAGGATGCATTGATACTGTATTCCTTTCTAAAGCTGGATAATACCTTGTGTGTGTGTGTGTGTGTGTGTGTGTGTGTGTGTGTGTGTGTGTGTGTCCATAATGCATTCTATCTCTCAGCTCATCTGTTGAACATCAGCTTGTTTCTGTCATTTGGTTATTGTGAATGGGGTTCCTGAAAATATTGGGTGTATGGATTCCTGTTTGAGTACTAATTTTTTTCCTTTATTCTTCTCTCATATAATACATCCTAACCAAAGCCTCCCTACACTCCCCTCTTTCCAGCACCCCCCACCTCCCCTGTCCTTAAGTCCACTCCACTGTTTCCCTACAGAAAAGAGGCTTCCCAGTGACATTAACAGAACACAGCATAATAAGATGCAATATGACTAGGTATAAACTCTCATATCAAGGCTGGACAAGGCAACCCAGTAGGAGGCAAAGGGTCCCACAAGCAGGAAAATGAGTCAGAGACACCCCCATTCCCGCTCTTAGGAGTCCAGCAAATACCCTAAGCTAAACAACCACAGCATGTATGCAGAGGGCCTAGCAGAGACTCGTGGTATAGTATTAGGTCGGACTTTAGGTCTTTGAATCACTTTGAGTTCATTTTGTCTGTGCTGTAAAATGTTTCTGTCCTGCCAATCTATAAACAGTGTTCAATGGTGTTAAGTAATTTTCCCGAATCAGCTTCCTAATAAACCCAGAATTCCGCCACTTCCCATCACTTCCGTTGTTCTTGGTAAAGTCACTTCTCCCCAGTGTTACTCCTCTGGTCTCTTTCCCACTCTCTTTGATTCAGATCCAGCCCAGACAGGCTCACATTGGGATAATGCCAAATAGCTTCTTCAATGCCTGCCCTGGATCCATTGTTCTATCAGTAAAAGCCTGGCTTTTTCTCTGACCCTTACAACTCTAACTAACACGATCCAGTTACCTGGCTGTTCTTTTCTTGTCACCCTAATCTCCCCTTTGCTCACAACAAACTTTTTGCTATTTCTCAAGCATGCCTCACACGTTCTTGCCATGTGGTCTTGGCCCAGCTGCCTCCTAAAGCTGGAAGTCTTTCCCCAGCTGCATCCATGACTAACTCTTCACCTGTCAAATCTGAGACCTTGTGTAAAATCACAGCCTATTTCTTCAAGCCTCCGATGCTGCCATTATCCTACTATCTCTAATCTTTGCTGTTGACAGGCTGTGGTCTTACTTCATTATTCCTTTATTACCTTTCCTTTCTTCTGTTCTTTTTTCCCCCACTAGATTTTCAGCCTCCTCCCAACTGGCAAGTTTGTCTGGGTCACCCTTTGCTATACTCTTGAGTTTTTAGTGCTTGGCATACAATGAGTATCTCATACATGTTCCATGAGTGACATATACAATGAAACCCAACCAGGTCAGAGTGACAAAGTCAGTACTCAAGGACTAACTAGTACCCGTTGTGCTAGAGTATTCCTCCAGGTGTTCAGTCAATGTGCCCTCATAAATTACTTCCTGACCTCTCAGTACCCCAGGCCTTTTTCACTGGTCACAGCAACCCAAGATTCCTATCTCTTGTGGTATAAAGGAGTTTTATAGATGCAGGCCTCACATTCCCCTCAGCTTCCTCAGATTTTGGCTCCCCAGGTCAGTCTGTCCTGGAGAAGCACCTTCTTTTGTTTACTCCAACTGGCTGTAAGTTTTCTGTTTTCTTCATCTGTGACCTAGACTGGGCATATTAACTACTAAGGACTGGTGGGATTGAAAACCATGTGCGGATACCAGTAGGGGCAACAGTTGAAGAGTTGATGTCCTAGCTATTGATGGAGCCCATGAAGTGGCTCAGTGTCCAGATGTTGTGGCAGATCCAATTTAATGCAAAGAAATTGAAGAAGCGAAAAGTGAGTGCTTCTGTTTCTGGATGCTAGCCTGCCCTTAGAAGTTATTTCCCAATGCTCCAGTGACCACAACAACAAGTGACAGACTTTCAAAGTGTTTGATGAAATGTGAACAGATAGAAAAGACACTGGAAAGCCCAGGAGTTGGGTAGTAGCAATGGCAATGACAAAGTCTGAAGATTGAGAAGGCTAGAAAAAAATTTTCTCTGGGTAAAACATTGTGATGCTGAAAGAGCTGTTGGACTACCTAAAGATCAGAGTCTAGGAGCTAATTATGTGACGAATCAGTCAACAATACCTAGTGTTTTGGAATAGTAACTAGTTTGTAGAAAGATATTCTGCTCCAGGAGAGGAAAGATGGCTTTGTTGTCTTCTCTTTAAAACAAACTTTATTGCCTGAGGCTCAATCACTAGTTCAGCAGCTGGCAGGAAGGTACTCCGAAGGAAGACTTTTAGTGGACAGTGCTGACGAGGAAAGTGCCCGCTTTGATTAACCTGTTTAGGCAGCATGCATTTTGATCAGTGTGATTGCTTTGATGGGCCATCCTGCTGCCTCTCGGGGTAGAAGACTTACTGATGAGGGCAGCAGCCTAAGTCTGAGGATGTCCAATGGCAACTTGAGGACAGTGTCTCCCTTCTTCCACACCATGTCAAGAGTCTTATCCTAGTCTCTACAGGTCAAGTTGTTATTCAGAATTTAGATGGAATTGGTGTGAGTGTCTAAATATCTGAGCCAACTCTCACCGGGTTTCTGACAGTTTGAACAGTTTTCTTCACTGACATGCAACATACTACTGAACCACTTACATAAAAACAGATGAGCTTTTATAGAAGTCCCAGTGTTGTTTCATTGTTTGTTTATAAACATACATGTCATTTTTGATTGAAAAATGTACTTAGTTTACTAAAAAATCTTTTGACTCTTGAACAAATTAAAAGACAATAAATACCCAGGGAAAAAAAACCATATTTTCCCCTACTTTATTGAAAATAGATTTTTTTCCCTCACATAATATATCATGATTATGGTCTCCTTCCCTGTACTTCTCCCAGGTCCTCCCCATGTCCCCTCATCTAGATACTCTCTCTCTCTCTCTCTCTCTCTCTCTCTCTCTCACTAGAAACCAAGCAAGCTCCTAGGAATAATTAAAATAAAATAAAATATAAGATAAGATAAGATAAAACAAACCTAATCATAATTGGACAAAACAGACAAACAGAAGGAAAAGAGCCCAAGAGAAGGCACAGGAAACAAAGACCCATTCATTTGCACACTTAGAAATTCCATAAAAACACTTAACTGGAATATATGCATGATATTATATATATATATATATATATATGACATGTAAAGTATAAAGAAGAAAAATGTGCATAAATTAAATAAAAATAATAAGATTTTTTAATTAAAGGAAAGTAAAAGCCTTGAAATGACATTATGAGACAAGGAACCTCCAAAGATGCTGTTGAGTTCGTTTTCTGTTGGCCATCTACTGCTGGGCCTGTGCAAACTCAGCCTGTACTAGAGCTCCTATCAGCTCCTTTATACCTTAATGAGCAGGTGCTGAGTGCAGATGATACAAGAAGATTGAGGTACCATTAGGAATTTTTTCTAGGAATATGTCAGCTGGGACCATCTGTTCCAGCATTGCCCCAGGCTGCACCTCTGGCCCTCAGACAGATAGGGAGATGCTAAGAGACAGGGACTCCTGGCCTTGAGTAGAATGCTCTCTATGCACCCTTCTAAATATACTCCCTGCTCTCCTCAGGACTGGTCCATAACCAGAGAGGCTAGTTTTAGAGAATACACAAGAAGTCTTGCTCTTGTACTTTGGTTTGTGAGCTGGGGCGATAAGATTTATCGACTGAAGCTGCATAGCCAACACCTCCTGACAGCTGAGGGCACTTCTGTTGCTCCGTAGCTTGGATCGGTGCATGCTACCATTGTAAGTCTGTTCTATATGTCTATCTTCTCATTGTGGACTCCAGCTAAAGATCAACCAGTCTTGGCAAACACCTGATTAGAGCAAGGTCAGAATTTTATTTCCTGGGCTCTGTATTAGCTGCTTTCCCAAAAGAAGCAAATTAATGGAGGAAGGGTCTACTGTGACTCAAGGCTTCAGAAACAACAGTCCACTGTGGAATAGAAGACATGATGGTAGGAGCATCTCTGCCTGTGCTAGTGGAAGAGGAAGGCAACAGCAACTTATGTGGAGGCTGGACCAGGAAGAAGCACAAGGGATGATGGGAGGGGGCCAGGGATAACATATCTCCAAGACACAACCCCCAGTGAACTACTTCCTTTAGGTATGCTCCACTCCTAAAGATTCCATAATATCACTGTCAGTTGAGGGACCAGGATTCAAGCACACGAGTCTATGGGGAACGAACCATGACAGCTGCCATATTGCTAGGTCTCTGTGGTTGGCCCTTAGCTTCTCCAACTAGTGTTCCTGGATCCACACTGCTCCCTGTGTTTGACCCTCCTGGCTGGTTCCTTTAACCTTACCCAGTTTGTTACAACTGTCTCTTTTGTCAACTCTCCTTATTCTGCCTGTTTGGGCACGCTACAGTTCAAATATTTTCTGTCTGTACCAAAACTCATGTTGAAGCTTTATTCATCCATGTGCAGCATTGGGAGATGGGATCTAATGGAGGCTGGGCCCTAAAGAATGATGAATAAGTTCTCACTCTCAAGAACTGGCTTAGTTAGTGAGAGGGTAAGCTTTATAATGGAAGACTGCCACTTAAGTTTTGTCTCTCCTCCTTGCCCTTCTGCCTCTCCCTTCCTGAGCTTGCCACCTCCTCTTGCTATGAATACACTTGAGGACTAAGCCTGACACACCTGCCTGATCTTGCACTTCCCAGCATCCAAAACCATGAGCCAAGATAAACCTATTTTCTTTGTAAATTACCCGGTGTTGGGTATTCTGTTACAGCCACAGAAAATAGTGCTATGGCTTTCCTGTCGAGACCTGTTTGATTGAGTGTTGTTACCAAAGCTGGAAACCACACCAAAGGGGCTGTTCTCAGTAGACAGAACAGGGCACAGAGGGGTGTGTGTGCCTGAGACAACAGAACCTAAATGCTGAGCCAGAAGAGGCAGCCTTGCCAGCAGCCAATGTGTCCCACAAAGCTCATCTTCCCCATTGTCTTGTTTCTTGCAGCCCTAGTCCTTGCCCTTTGTTGGAATAGGTCTGTCTCCTGTGTGACCTAGACATTCCTGGCATCTCTATCCATTGGTCTTTGCATCCGGTCTTGGGCCTTCAGCTTTGTTTCCTGAAGTGTTTCCTGAAATTGTGTTGTAATTTTGCTCCCCTACTCTTGGTGGATGAGGCCAGGCTTCACAGCCCCCTACCTGTTACGGTGCAGTAAGGGGAGGAGTAGGAGGAGGGTGGACCAGCTGCAGGAAGCTGCCACTTCCCCAACAGTGATTTCTCTAGTTTCTTCATCTCTCTCTTTTCCCTGGGAGCAAAACCAAAAGCTTGGTCCACAACCACATCACTGGCAAAGTTCACAAGCCTTGCTTGAGGACCAGTCAGATAGGTGGCTTTCTGGACCCCTAGGATAAAGGGGTTAGGGCACTAGAGCCCAAGGTGGTCTCACCGTGGAATGTGCTACCTATGAGGAATATGCCGTCGCGGGGCTTAGCGTCTCTGAGGTCACTCCAGGGTTTGTGTGGATGCCTCACATCAGCCCTGTTTGCTCTTCACTCCTCCAGGAATTCTCTTACTTCCTCTTATCCTAACACATCTTAGGCCCCTATTCATCTCCCCTGACCAAGCCCAGCCTCCTAGAACACAGAAACTGCCCCCTATGGCTGGTCTCAAGAAGGTCAGTTAGCACTGCTGAGGATTCTCTAAGGTCTGTGTCCAGTATCACCTCCCCTCTTCTCGTCCTTCTCTGCATCTGTTTTTGAAGTACTGGACCCCTTGCTAGACAAGACTGTCCAAAGTTATTTAGCCATAGATCGGGAAACTGGCAAAAGATTCAGAATTGAGTAGTAGTAATTATAAATTAATTGAGTGGAATTGATTACTGTAGTTTCCTGTGCCATCAACAGAGGGACTGGGTGTCAGTTAAAGGGACAACATTTTCTGTGTAAATCTAAAACTTAAAAAAAAAATTCAGAAGTGTCTTTAAAACAACCACAACCACAGCAGCATCTGGTTGTAGTGACAGCCAAGTGACTTCACCTCAGTCACACTATGCCAAATTTGATAATGAGAAAAGTTGCAAATGTGTGGTAAGGAGAAAAGTTGCAAATGTGTGGTAAGGAGAAAAGTTGCAAATGTGTATCAACACAGTCATAGTTACAAAGGGCAGATTTTCAATCTGTATTTGTGGTGAGTCCTTGTGCTGTATTCTTTCCCATAGGTCCTTGCGCTGTATTCTTTCCCATAGGTCCTTGCGCTGTATTCTTTCCCATAGGTCCTTGTGCTGTATTCTTTCCCATAGGTCCTTGTGCTGTATTCTTTCCCATAGGTCCTTGTGCTGTATTCTTTCCCATAGGTCCTTGCGCTGTATTCTTTCCCATAGCACTGGGTGTTGACTCCAAGCACTTTACTACCTCGCTGTATTCCCCTATTAGCTTTTTAGGCAGAGTCTTGAGCCTTGGACACCGCTAGAAAAAAGAAATCATAGACTCTCCGAAGTAGTTCTGTACCTTATAAAAGCAGAAATTGCCAAGTAAATTATTCTTCTCACATTATGCTATCCTAATCCTGCATTAAAAAAAAAACACTTTAGCTAATTTGTCAATTATTGGAAATTAATTTGCAAATTTTCTATAAAGCATGATCCTGTGCTGGCGTGGCACAGGAGGGGAAGAAAAGAGTATCTTCACGTGTGGGGACAGCCTGAACAGGAAATGCCTTTGCAGAGGAGGATGGGGTGGACAAACTGTCCTGGAGTATAGTACATGTGTTGTGCTTTTGATGAAGTCTCCTAATGTGAGATCCCACAGGACAGATATAGAATGTGTGCCCCAAGCCTCCTGCACAGGCCTATACTGCATCCTCCACTTCATTTCATACTGTGCACGGTCCAGCAGCACTCTAACAAAGAGCCCTTCTTTTCTGTTGCCTGGCAACCTCCACCCATCCTGGCCTGTCTTTGCACAATGTGAATTCTTGGATGTAAATCAGTACAGCGTGTCCTCACAGAGGGGCAGTTTCACAGTCTTGTCTTCAGAGCAGTGGTTCTCAACCAATGGGTCAGGACTCTTTGGGAGTCAAATGACCCTTTTACAGGGTTTTTTATAAGATTCTGATTTGAGATGAAGTTTCTGGTCATGAATGATGTTTGAAAGCTGTTGTGATGGTGTGAAGTGAAGTATCTTTCACAAGCTCGCTTACTTGAACAATTGGTCCCCAGTCCTTTGCGTTATTTTGGAAAGAACCAACAGTGGGTGAGCGAGTCAGTGGAGGCCTGGTCTTGAGGTTTGACAGTGAGCTGCCTCACACTGTTGCTGCCAAGTGTGTATTGTTGTGGAAGGCTGTAACTCCTTGAATTTTAAGCCCAGATGAGCCCTTTCTCCCTTCAGTTGCTTCTGGTGAGACATTTAAATGGACAATTATCAAATAAGTCTTACATTCACAATGTTTAGTTCATTTGTAGTTGGCAAATTGAGACAAAATACTCCATTATCTATCCTCTTTTGGTGAGTTCAAAGCTTTTTTTTTTTTAAGTAGAAAAATGTTGTTTTACATGTCAATCCCAGTTCCCTCTTCCTCCCCACCTCCCCTGCCCTACACTGATCCCATATCTCATCCCCTTTCTGCTCCCCAGAGAGGGTGAGGCCTTCCAAAGGGGATCTTCAAAGTCTGTCATATCATTTGGAGCAGGACCTAGCTAGGCCCTCCCCCATGTGTCCTGGCTGAGAGAGTATCCCTCTATGTGGAATAGGTTCCCATGGTCCATTTGTACACTAGGGATAAATACTGATCCACTACCAGAGGCCCTTTACACTGCCCAGTCCTCCTAACTGACACCTACATTTAGAGGGTCTGGGTTGGTCCTATGTTGGTTTCCCAGCTGTCAGACTGGGGTCTGTGAGCTTGGTCAAATCAGCTGTCTCTGTGGGTTTCTCCAGCCTGGTTTTGACCCCTTTGCTCATCACTTCTCCCTCTCTACAACTGTATTCCAGGAGTTTAGCTGTGGGTGTCTGCTTCTGCTTCCATTAGCTACTGGCTGAAGGCTCTAGGGTGGCATTTAAGGTGTCACCAATCTCATTATAGGGGAAGAGCATTTAAGGTAGCCTCTCCACTATTACTTAGATTGTTAGTTGGGATTATCCTTGTAGATATCTGGGCATTTCCCTAGTGCCAGATTTCTCGTTAGACCTATAATAGCTCACTCTATTTTGGTACTTATTTTTTTCAAACCATAATCCATTTCTTTTATTATAAGTACATTATATTTACATTATTTCATTCAAAGTGATTAAAACTTTTTAAAAATTATCAAAATTTATAAAAGTAGAAAATATGCTATTGCAAAAATAATACTCAACTACAGAAAATATAGATATTATTGGAATGTATTATATCTAAAGCATTGAAGACGTAGTTATGAAATGTTTAACTCTCTACTGTGTTCTTCCATAATTAACACCACGATTATTAATATTTATATAATGGATACTTAATTTTAGATTTTTTCCCCCAGTAATCCACTATGTGTAATCACAGCCAACCTATGACAAATTGACTGGGTGAAATCTCTTTTCTCTATTCATTGCTTTAATCCATGAACATTTTTTGTTCAATTACAGCTTTATTTCCTCCCCCTTTTTTTTAAACATAGTTGTACAATTTTTTTCTTATTTTACATATTGATCCCAGTTCCCTCTCGCTCCCTCCTTCTGATGCCCCCGATGCCTTCCCATCACATTCCCCCAGGTACCTATTTTCTTGCTCTCCTGTATCCCCCCCCAACTCAGTCTTCCTGCTCCCTCATGTTCTCCTCTCCCCTCCTCCCATCTCTATCTCTTAATTCCCTTTCCCCTCCCCTTACACTCCCTTTCACCTTCTCTAGGGGACCATGTATGTCTTTCTTAGAGTCCTCCTTGTTTCCTAGCTTCTCTGGCAGTGTGGATTGTAGGCTGGTAATCCTTTGATCTAGGTCTAATATCCATACATGAGTGAGTACCTACCATGTTTACTCTTTTGTGACTGGGTTACCTCACTCAGGGTGGTTTCTTCTAGTTCCGTCCATTTGCCTGAGAATTTTAAGATTCCATTGTTTTTTTCCACTGAGTAGTACTCCATTGTGTAAATTTATCCCATTTTACTTATCCATTCTTCAGTTAAGAGGCATTTAAGTTGCTTTCAGGTTCTGGCTATTACAAATAATGCTGCTATGAACATAGTTGAACAGATGTCCTTGTTGTATGAATGTGCATCTTTTGGGTGGGTATATGCCTAAGAGTGGATCTTGGGGTAGACTGATTCCCATTTTCCTGAGGAAATGCCATACTGATTTCCAAAGTGGCTGTATAAGTTTGCACTCCCACCAGCAGTGGAGGAGTGTTCTCCCTTCTGCACATCCTCTCCAGCATAAACTCTCTTCGATGTTTTTAATTTTAGCCATTCTGACAGGAGTAAGATGATATCTCAGTGTTGTCTTGATTTGTATTTCCCTTATGGTTAAGGATGTTAAGCACTTTCTCAAGTGTCTTTCAAGCCATTTTAGATTCCTCTATTTTAAATTCTCTATTTAGTTCTGTACCCCACTTTTGAATTGGACTATTTTGGTGAGTAGCTTCTTGAGTTCTTTATATATTTTAGAAATCAACCCTCTGTCAGATGTGGGGTTGGTGAAGATCATTTCTCATTCTGTGGGCTGCTGTTTTGTCTTGTTGACTGGTGACCTTATCCTTTGCCTTACAGAAGCTTCTCAGTTTCAGGAGGTCCCATTTATTAATTGTTCATCTCAGTGTCTGTGATACTGGTGTTATGTTCAGGTACCTCCCACTTTCTCTTCTAAGAGGTTCAGTGTGGCTAGATTTATGTTGAGGTCTTTGAGCCATTTGATCTTAAGTTTTGTGCTAATATACTCACTGGCTGATTAGTGTTTGATAATACCTTTTAATATTTCTCTTAGAAGTATATGTTATTTTGTGGTTTGTTTCTAAGATTGGAAGAATATTAATCTATGTTTTCCATTGCTGTAACAAATCATGACAACCCATAAATTCATGCTATGTTAGCCACATATGGTTTTATTCCCTGACCTGTCCTTCTACCTTATACAATTTACCTATCTTTTACACTATTTTACCTGAGATAAAGTAAAAGATTGGCCTCCTGAAAAGGCCAATCTGGATGCCAAGATTTTGGTGAAATTACTGTTACATCCACACCTGTGTGCAGCAAACCTTCAACTACAATGCCTTTATTCATATCTTTAGCTTTGGTCTTTGATCATTTATAGAAGTTTGCCAAAATACTTCTTGTAAGTGGGCTTTTCTGTTCTGCTAGCCATTCCCCCAAATAACTACACAGAGACTTAATATTAATTATGAATGTCTGGTCAATAGCTTAGGATTTTTATATCTAGCTCTTATAGCTTAAATTAACTCATTTCTATTATTAAATGTGCTTCCCTCAGGCTCATATATCTCATGTATGTATTTCCTATCCTGTTCATTCTGTGTCTCATGGCATTTCCTCCTGACTTGGTCCTTCTTCCCAGCATCTTCCGAGACTGGCTTTCCTGCCCAATCTCATCCCATAGGCCAGTAGCTCTTTTATTAACCAATGAAAGTAATACATATTTATAGTGTACAAAGATTGTTTCATAGTTTTATGGTCTCTCCTGAAATTTTTGTTTTGTTTGCTGAAGCTTTTTTGTCATGCCAGAGCTGCATGTTTTTAAATAGGAATTAGGTCTTTTAATTGCCCTGTAGAGGAGTTTTCACAATGCTGACAGGGAATTACTGAGCCACATTTGACACTAGGGCCTATGAGAGGCCCCCAAGGCATTTCCTGATGGCAAAGGATTACCTTGACTATCTCTTGTTGACCTGTTTTCTTTAGTCCAGTGCCAATCTTTGCCACACCTTCTTCATACTCCAGAAGGCCGGAGCCTTCCATTAGGATTATAAACATTTCTAGGAATGCCTTTCCTGCAATTCCTTTTCAGATGACCTTGTTTTACCATAATAAAAATATCTGACCTCTTGACTTTTCTTAAATTTTCCAGAAATTACTTCTTCTATCAAAGCATCATAAATGTGAATTCCAATATCAGTCCTACTTCTAATCTATTCATCTATTGGTGCTGATCTTGCCTAATCAACCCCCTTTACATTCTGAATTAGCATTTCAAAAGCCAAAGATTCAATTAATAGTCATCTGATTTCTGGATCTGATTTCTGGATTTGTTTTATTTACAGCTGAAATCAATCTGTTTAAAAAAAATTGAGTGAAGTTGTCTTTTGGGCCTTGTATAATTTTAATAAGTGACTCAATCCTCTTTCCTGATTCTTCAACCTTGTCCCAAGCATTTAAAGCTGCAAAATGGCATAGGGTCAAGATGTGATCATCAAATTGTTGTCTTTGCAATTCAGCATATTGGCCATCACCTAGAAGTTAATCTTGGAAAATATTGATACATCTAGCCAGCTTCCAATATTGCTATAACTAAATCTTTCTATTCTTGAGGGATAAGTCTGTTCTTAGTTGCCCATGAATTTAGCATCTGCTTCACATAGGATGAAGGCATACTGTATGAAATGACTGCTTCCTTAAATCTAACATTTCCACATGATTCCAGTAAATTTGTACATACCTTGGGGTGCCTATCGTCTGGTGGCCATTCTTGTATGGTAACTGGATAAACTAAGGTTGGTTTTCTAATAACCTTGGGCCAATACTCTTCAGTTTCATCATACAATGGTACAGTAGGTTCTTGTCTAAATTCCTCTGTGTCTGAGTATTTTTCTTATTTTCATTAGTATGTCTTTCCAATACTTGCATTTTATCAGCAGTCATGGGGGAATGGAAAATTATCAGTATGTTAGTATCTAAGAGAGTAGTAGGAAAGATGGTTGTTAAGATGCTAACTTTGCTCTGGGGTTCCCCACAGGTGTAAACCTGAGAGATCCACAGAGAGACAGAGGAAAAAGATCAGCTGCCCTCTCTCCACCTTTCCAGATCAAAAAATTCTTTCCAAGCCCCATCCTTATTCCTCTCTGCCTATCTTCTCTGGGTCCACCAGAAAACTCTATGGTTTATTATGGCCAGACATTCATGGACTACACACTCTGAATCAAGGTTTGACTCCATTGGCAGTCTCAGAGCAACAATCTAAGCAAATTTCCTGCAATGGAGTTCTGTTGTAGGAGGAACTGAGAATAACTGTTAGCAGCCCTCTGTTCCTGCCTCATCTGTGCTGGTGCTGATCGCTCTGACATTCTGAGAGTCTCAGTGCCCCTCCTCCAATTGAAAGGGCTTACACATGAGCCAGCTCATCAGCCTTGGAAAGATCATTTAGAAATGAGTTAACCACCTGGAAAGTCATATTTGTGACTGTTTCTAGAGTGGACTCAACAGAAAACCCCGGCAAGTGGATGACAGAGAATGGTGGTGTGCGAGCATGCTTATGGAATACACCTTCAGGCCTGAGAAGTGTGCAAACCACTCAACTCCTCACCCCAGAGGCTCGTGATCTCCTTGCACATACCTCCTCTTCTGCCATCCACAAGCTCTAAAGGGAGAACAACTTGCTTTAGTCTATCTTTGTTTGATATCTAAACTCACTGAGTGGAGCCACATCCATGATCAAACTTCCCTTCTGCATTTTTTCCCCAGATAAACTCAGCATATCTCTTACTCAACTTATATGTTGGAAATTTTTGAAACAGTCACATTACTCAACAACTGAAGAATTTGTAAGTAGCATACACTGTAAAATCGTTGGAGCCTGGGAAGATGGCCCAGTAAGTAAAGAAAGTATTTACCTGCTGCAAAAACATAGAAACTGAATTCAGATCCCTGTGTAAAGGCTGGGTTAAAAAGCATGCCTGTAACCCCAAAGCTGGGGGTGGACACAGGTGGGTCTCTGGAGCTTGTTGTCAGGTTAGCCAATTTGGCAAGCTCCAGGTTCAGTGAGGAACCTGATCTCAAAAAATAAGAGGTAAGGAGAGTAAGATACCTGAAATTGACCCCTGCCCTCCACACACAATTACCCTAGAGAGAGCACTTGCAATGCACATATGAACACATACAAACACATACACCATACACCACACACATGATCATCTATCTCACTGGATGCAGAAAAGGCCTTTGACAAAATCCAACACCCCTTCATGATAAAAGTCCTGGAGAGAGTAGAGATACAAGGGACTTACATAAACACAATAAAGGTAATTTGTAGCAAATCTATAGACAACATCAAATTAAATGGAAAAAAAACTCAAAGTAATTCTACTAAAATCAGGAACAAGACAAGGTTGTTCACTCTCTCCAAATCTGTTCAATATAATACTTGAGGTTTTAGCTGGAGCAACAACTGCAGGATATCAAGGGCATACAAAATGGAAAGGTATCAAAGTATCTTTATTTGCAGATAATATATTATACATGCATAAGTGACCCTAAAGATTCCATCAGGGAAGTCCTACAGCTGGTAAATACTTTCAGTGATGTGGCTGGATACAAGATTTACTCAGAAGAATCAGTAGCCCTTCTATGTACAAACGAGGAATTAACTGACAGGAGGTGAGATGACTGGGTAGAGAAAGGACTCACTCTTCTGAGACACTAGGAGGTAAGGTGTGGCTGTGGCTTACTCCTTCTTCTCTCTGATCTCTCAGCGTTTTCCTCTACATCTGGCTCTGGGATTTTATTACTTAGATCAATTAAGAACTCCCTTTTTCAGGGAAGAATCCCCAAGCTGTAATGTGAGGGAAAGAGCTCTTCACACGAGAATCTGCAATGAGGACAGTTGACACATTCAGAAGGCAATATTCCTTATCATCTTGCAAATAAGGTTAAAATATGCATCTCTGATGACAATATTCCTCATCACCTTGTTAAATGAGGTATTTCCTTCAAGAGATAATCAGTATGTGATTAGTTGACCCCTGATGCATATGCTGAACTCTCACTGCAATAATTCTTGGTTTGTAGCACTAGTCTCTTTGGTTTGGGAAGATGCTCTGCATGCAGGCTACCAAAAGAGAGACATGGACACCAATCCAGCCACAAAACCTTTGACCTACAATCTGTCCCATCTGCAAAATAAGCTAGGGCAACAGTGACACAGAGCTTGGGGCAGTAGCCAATCAATGTCTCATTTGACTTAAGGCCCACTCCACAAGAAGTAGCCTGTACCTGACACTTCTTGGGTAGTCAAGAACCAGAGACTAAATAGCCCAGATACCTAGGGTATAAACAAATACTATTGGTCTTAATGATATGCTGCTATAATCATAGATCAGTGCCTTATTCAGCCATCATTGGAGAGGCTTCCTCCATCAGAAGATAGGAACAGATAAAGAGATCTACAACCAGACATTATGCAGAGAGGTAGTCTAAATTGGAGGTCTCCATCAAATCCCTCTCCTCAGAGCTCAGGGAATCTCACAGAAGAGGAGGCCAGAGGGGACGGAGGACAATACCCTCTGAATCAACTACGCAAGGCACTTACGAGCTCACAGAGACTGGTGCAGCAAACACGGGGCCTACACGGGTCTGTACCAGGTCCTCTGCATATGTATTGTAGCTATTAGCCTAGTATTTTTATGGGATACTTGACTATGAGAATGAGTGGGTCTCTGACTCTTGTGCCTGCTCTTAGAACTCCTTTCCCCCTGTTGGGTTACCATGTCAAATTTTGATGTGATAGTTTTTCCTTCATCTTATTATATTTTATTTTGTCTTGTTTGGTTGTTACCTCTTAGAAGCCTGTTCTTTTCTAATGAAAGGCAGAAAGGGGGTGGATCTGGAGGGGAGGGGAGGTAGGAGGAGTCCAGGGAGGGGAAACCATAACCAGGATATATTGTATGAGAAAATGTATTTTCAATAAACAGGGAAAATGAGGACGGGAGTATGGAGTTCGCATCTAGGAGCTGTCCCTGATTCTGATGCTCCTGAGGCTAAGGAGTTGCACTGTGCACTTATCTATAGAGATGGCAGTACTAGAGGGAAGGCCATAGAAGTTCTAATAGTGTTTGCCTCTATGAGAAACAGGAGAGAAATTAGCCTGAGAATGTGAAGGTAAGTGAGGAACTGGAAACTCTTAAAATAATTCTACATAGCTTCTCTAAATAAATGCACTGTGGTCTGGATGTGATTTGAGCATGTCCCCCAAAAGCCTGTGAGCGTGTGGTTAGGTTGCTAGTGCTGCAACCTAGAGGAGGTGAAGCTTTAAGAGGTGCATGTGAGAAGGAGTTAGGCCATTGCAGGGACTGCTCTTGGTAAGGGGTAAAGCTTTTCTTTGTTTGTTTGATTGTTTTAGGGGTATTTTGGTTTTGTTTGTTTTTTTTTTTTTAACTGGGTTTCTCAGTGTAGGCCTAACTGTCCTGGAACTCACTCTGTAGACCAGGCTGGCCTCAAACTCAGACATCCACCTGCCTCTGCCTCCAGAGTACTAAGATTAAATGTGTGTGCCACCACCTCCTAGCTAATAAAGCTTTTGTATTACTCAGGTTGGCTCCTGTGTGAGGGTGGTTAGAGAAGATCTGGCCTGAGACTGCCCTGTATAGCTTACAGCTTCCTGTATCTCCCTCGATAGTGATCTCTCTCTGTCAAAAGTGCCTCCTACTTTGCTGTGATATAACCAAGATGGTACCCACCAGATGGCAGCTGAATTGATGGGGACACCCAATTGTGTCCAAAACTGTGTGTCCAAATAAGTAAAGGTAGGACAAGATGTTACATGTAAATGTTATTTCTGTCTTTCAATGGTGACACCATACAGATTGATGATTTTCCATAGAGTTACAACTTTAGCCTTGGTGGGGGCACTTCTGTTCTTATCGGGATATTTCATGTATCTTCCTTACAGCTAATTTCAACCATGTAGCTAAACTCTCATCAGTCAGGGTTAAGTTAGATGTTTGAGTGGTCAGTGTCCAAAGCTGTCTATGGTACACATTGGTATTTTAAAAATATTTACTGGGGCTGGAGGGATGGCTCAGCAGTTAATAACACTGGTTGTTCTTCCAGAGGTCCTGAATTCAATTCCCAGCAACCACATGGTGGCTCACACACCACCTATAGTGGGATCTGATGCCCTCTTCTGGCAAAAAGTCAACAGGGTACTCAAATACATAAATATATATATGTGTATATACATATATATATATGTAGAGAGAGAGAGAGAGAGAGAGAGAGAGAGAGAGAGAGCTGGTTGGATATAAGATTTCCATGAGTCTCCTGAAAGGCAACAAGATAAACAATGCCTTTATCCTTTCTTCCAACCTGGTTTTGGAATACCAACACAAACTGTGTGTACTGTCTTGAACCATGGGGGTGAAGACTAGGGGCAGAGTAGTGACTGGAAGAAATCCTTATGACTACAAAAAAGAGACAACTCATAATATGACACTGCCTGTCTCTGTCATTTTTTTTTTCCATAATGAAATGACACCAACTTGGTTGAATCTACTGGATTTTTTTTTAACTGATTTCCAGTAAACCCTAATCTTGACAGGAGCAATGATTCATCTTCTAACAACAAAGTAGCAAAGTAGTTTCCAGGAAGACGCAGCACACATGGGAGTGTCTCAATTAGAACTGAACTCAGACAATAGTAACAATTTCAGCCGGGCAGACATTTATATTTCTCCTATTATTGAAACTGCTGTCTAGGAAGTTCAAGGTTTGGTTTGGCTGGCTTTGCTATAGCTCCCCCGAAGTCTGTGAGATGAGACATGTAAAGCTGTGCTTTGGGGACCAGGGTTTCCTACTTGGGTACTGTGAATGGCCAATAACAAGGAAATCTCAGTAAATGGTGTTTACATCTCTCCAACTAGTAAAGAAACATAAAGTGAATACACTCACATGGAAGCACCCAGCTCCTCACCATCCTACACACACACACACTGAGAGAGAGAGAGAGAGAGAGAGAGAGAGAGAGAGAGAGAGAGAGAGAGAGAGAATGCTAGTAATTATCCACAAGCAATGAATGGGATAAAAAATAGCCTCATGTCTGTCTCTATGTCACTCCTGACAAGGAGCCTCTCCCTGCTCAAGCTCAGTCAAGGCTAGGCTTGTGTTTGGCACTGCACTTTGAATGGCTGAAAGGAACAGAGCCGTATCCCTGTCTCCTGGAAATTGCAATTTAACAGATGTAACATAAATGCATAGGGACCATCAACAAAAGGAGAAACAAGACAAGATCCATTTATTTTACCTAGACCTTGTCTACCTACAGCCCTCAGCCAGAGAAACTTCACTTTCCGTTGATTCCCCCAGAGGATGTGAACATTCCTCAGGGTAAAACTCAAGAGGCCTGGGCAGACAGGGGGATCCTGAAACACACTGATGTTTCAAGAACTACCGGGTCAGAGCAAGAGTGACTACACAAAGGTTGGGAGTCCAGCCTTTGCAGCACTCAGGAGGCTGAGGCAGGAAAATCACCACAAGTTTGAGCCTGCTTTGACTAAACAGTAAGTTTGAGGCTAGGCTACACTACAAAGCAATCTCCTATTTCAAAAACTTCATTTATAAAATATATTTTTTCAGTCTAGCAGCAATGCCTGGCTTTATCCATGAGTGCTGGGGATTCAAACTCAGGCTTGAAATAAACTGGGTTGCAAATGGTTATGAAGAATAACAGGGCTGGAACAAGGCTTCCCCGAAATGCAAAGGCAGGAGGGCCTTTCTTCCTGCCCTTGAAGGTTTATGGGCCCGTGACTCATGGCATTTAGAGTCAGCTTCCTTTAAAACCAATCAAAAAAGCAAAGACAGAAGGAAAATTTTCTTTTCTAACTATAAAAGAATGCTTCAAATAGATCTGCCTGATGCAGTGACTAGTTTTGGTTACTTACTTGGCACAATGTAGAATTGCTTGGGGAAAGAGCCTCAGAGAGGACTGTCCATAGTATGTTGGTCTGAGGGATTTTTTAATTGGGTTAATTGAGCTGTGACGACTGTGACCATTTAATGAGATGTCCTCCACAATCTGACAATGTAGGACAGTCAGACTTCTTGATTTTTTTTTTTTTTTTTTTTGATGGGGTTTCTCTGTATAGCCCTGGCTGTCATTGGAACTCCCTCCGTTGACCAGGTTGGCCTCAAATTCACAAAGATCCATCTGCCTCTAACTCCCTAGTGCTGGGACTAAAGGTGTGCACCACTGCAGCCTGGCCAAGAGAATGTCTTAATCATTAGTGAATGACAGTTGATTTGAGGAAGAGAAGTGGATTTGGGTGGTTGTGGTTTTGTGTGTGGCATTTATGTAACTTTTCAATTTCACCGATCCCTTCCTGCTCTTTCTTTTTTTATTTTGTTTTGTTTTGTTTTTCTAGCTTTGGAGCCTGTTCTGGAATTTGCTTTATAGACCAGGCTGGCCTCAAACTCACAACAATCTTCCTTCTTCTGCCTCCTGAGTGCTGGGATTAAAGGGATGAGCCACCACCACCTGGCCCTTCCTGCTCTTTCTAAGATCATCTCTCTGTTTATGTTCTCTTGTCACTGTAACTACCTCTAAGCAAAATTTTCCAATTTTTCATCTATTTATTTGATTTTCTAACATCTAACCAGACTCAGGACTGTAATCACCATGATTTCAGGTACCCTCACTGTTCTGTTCACCATGTCCTCCAAAACCCAGAGCAGGAAAGGTGTTGTGAAAATACAAGTTGGACAAATAAAGAATTAAACGCATTATTTCATCTTGCATATTGAAACAGGAGCCAATGTCATGTTTCCTCAAACCATGGTTCTTCTGTGGCTGTCTGCGATACTTGAGTGAAGTCTACTTGGACTTCTGTTTTCTCATCCATAAAGGAGCAAAGCAAAGCAAAGGCTGGCTCATAGAAGTGGCTCCAAAAATGAGTGCCAGCATCAATAATGGAGACTTCTAAGAAATTTCCGTATAAAGGCATGCGTTCACTGCTCTGTGTTTGTGATGCCATGGATCCCCTCTCTGTCTGTGTTGTGAGTTGTGTTTCCCTCCACCAAGAATGTCAACATTATTAAAGAGGATAAAATATCACATTATTTCTGCTGAACGTGTTATTAGTGAGGGAATCTAGTTCACCTTCTAGACTCTGGGCCAGATGAGCACCCTTGGCTGACAGCCCCTGAAGCAGACAGAGCTGGTGGCCAAGAACATTTACATTTGTCCTCCACCTTCAGCAGTGGTGAGATGATACTGAGCTCCAGCAGTTTGGGCTTTCTCAGTCTATCAAGGGTATTATCTGGAAGTTAGGTGTGGGGATTTGGACGCTTAACGAAAAGATTGTTGGCAAAGGATGTAAATAATGCAAGGTGTACAAAGAAGAGAAACATTATTTCAAGCCAAAGGGGATTTGTTCGTTTTAAGATTACAACTCAAATAATACAAGGGCAGGAAAGAGCATGAATTCCAGTTCTGCTTGAAAGTTGCATAAGTTTAAGCTTGAAAGTTAGCTTTGGCTAGGAATGCAGGATTAAATGATAATCAGTGCAGCCTGGGATCATTCATGTCCTGTGTCTTAAGACTGAACCTATGCAGTGAGTGTGTGGAACAGATTCCAGAGACAGTGTGAGTGGCCAGGCAGCCTCTCCAGATGTTTTTGTCAGAGCATATGGCTTCTGGGCTAAGCTCTGCTACATGGCTGTGACCTGGGGTTCACACCCCCACAAACGTTCACTTTCCTGGACAGATTATGAACATAAAAATGAGACTCACTCGAAAGACCCACAGAGAAGATTAAGTGGAGTCCATAGTGTTCAGCATGACCCTACTTCATAGAAAGCTTTCAATAAGTATTAGTCACTAGTTATACTGAACTGTAAAGTTCATGAAAATATAAGAATACCATATCTTTACTTTTGTCCTTCGGTATTTTTATTTCAACTGGGAATTTTTATAAAACATGAAATAATTCAATTAAGGGCTATTCACTGCTGACTTCTTTTCTTCCTGAGTTTGAGGGCTGGAGGGACATCTCAGCAGCAGAGAGCTTGCTTAGCATGTGCAAGGTTCAATTTCTAGTACTAGAAAAAGAAAGAGGTTTTTGATGAAATCATAGAGATTACTTAACATCCATCATGAGACAAAGTAAAAAGCAATTCTAACTCATCCACCACAACTATAGACAGTTTATTGCCATGCAAAATGCATGGGTCTTGAAGCCACAGGTGTCTTAGAGTTGCTGCCATCTTGGCGAGGAAGGGAGAAAACACGGAGCCACATTTCTTGTTACACTGTGGGAATTTTTCCTAGTCTTGAAGGAGGAGTTGGGGAGATAAGGGAAAGAAAACTATCAACCCCTCAACACAGCTTGTCTTTGAGTGTAGAATTGTTTTTCATTAGAGGGTTTTATGTTCTTGTACCTTGTATCTCAGTCTTCTTCTTTATTCAGTGTCCAAACCCCAGCAGTGCCTGCCGGGCTGGAAGAGGAAGAAAGATGTGTGCTTACCCGGACTTCTGACAGGGCTTCTGTTGGATCTCTGCACGAGGTCCTTCCAGATTGGTGATGTTGTTCCACAATGGCAGCCGATGCCAATCGGCAGTGTTTCCAGTATTTACAAAAACAGCTTCATCATGCTTCCAGCCTCAGATATACTAGGGAGCCAGTATCTATCCTTAAGGGCTTTGGCCTCTGGTTCACAGGGCTCTTTATTCCAACCCAGAGGCAACGACTCAAGCTAAGACACATCCCAGCAGCTCCTCTGTTTACCAAGTTCTGGAGACTGAAGCTTGTACCTTCACATTCTAGGCAAGTACTCTACCACTGAGCCATATTTCCTGCCCAGTTGACAAATCCCTACTGTAAAGTCTTGGGTTTGACCGCTCTGGGCCCCTTCTCTAATTATCTAAGACCTAGGTTTTCAGCAGCTTCCTTCTGCTTCTCCGGATGCTACTACCATGGTGACTGCTTCTGGCAGTAGATCTCCACATGCTATCTTTGCATTCTTTCACTTTTGTTTTTCATCCTTCAGCTTCCTAGTTATTGACCTTTCATAAAATTCTCTCTGTTAAGTGAATGGTGTGGCTTCCATCTCCTGTTACCGAACAAATAAATCCATTTTCAAGAAAGCTTTAGATTTTCAAGTGAATGTTCTCAGCATTTACCTTTAGGCTTGTGAAAACAATCACATCTATGGATTACTCTAAAATATCAAATACAAGAAAGAGTAGCCGTTCTAAATAGCACTCTATCTTGAATGATTCTATTCAGAGTTATTTAAATATTAAAAAGCAAGGAAGTCCAACCTCACCCGTTCTAATCCAGGCAAATGCTGGTAGTTGTTTTCCTCTGGGAAGTGCATCTTAAATTGAATCACATCTTGGTCTGTTGTGGGGGGCTGGCAGTGGGACCAGGACCTATCCCAGGGGCATGAACTGGCTTTTTGGAACCCATTCCTATGGTGGAATACCTAGCTCAGCCTTAATATAGGGTAGGAGGGATTGGTCCTACCTCAACTTAGTATGCCACACTTTGTTGACTCCCCAAGGAAGGCTTTATCCCCTCTGAGGAGTGGATGGGGTGGGAAGGGGGGAGGAAGAGAGAAGGAGAAGGGAGGGAGAGGGAACCAGGGTTGGTATGATATGAAAAAATTTTAAATAAGTAAATAAATTGAACCACATGACTGTGAGCTTGGTGGGGATTGAGGGGTATGCATGCACCTGAGAGTCATCTTAGTCCAGAAAATTTTCTCTGGCCCCACAGTTTCACTTTTCACTGTATCACAGAATATTTCTCTGCTACTTCAATGGGGCAGAGAACTCCAAACTAATCATGATCATACAGAGGGAATGAGGGGTGAAGGGCTGGGGTCAGGAGCCAGTTTCTGTGAAGTATTTTCTTCATTCCTGGCACTGACTCTTGTAGGCCTCCAAACAACCCAGTGTTCATGTTACCCACATACCCATTTCACAGGTGAGTACACCAGGGCTTGGAGGCATTAAATAGCTAATCTGCTCTGAGAATATCCTCAAAGTCAGATTCCAGTTCAGCCCCCCAAGGTTCAAATTGCCTCTTTCCTTTAGAAAACCCTGAAGGGGGCCAGAGAGAGAGCAGGGTAAAGGTATTTACTCCTTAAGCCTAACAAGCTGAGTTCCATTCAGAGAACTAATGTGAACAATCAGGTGTGGTGGTACGCATCTGTCACTCCAGGACAGATGGGAGACAATAAAGAAAATCACTTGGACACTCTGGAGCCAGCTAGCCTGGAGTACACAGTGTGGCAGAAATAAGGGACACCCTTCCCTACAAGAAGAAAGTCAAGGACTGGTTCCTGAAAGTTAGCCTCTGACTTCACATGTATGTGAAGGCATGCACATGCACACACACACACACACACACACACACACACACACACACACACACACACACACACACACGACTGCCTCTCAATTCTAGTGACAAAGCATAGTGATAATGCTGTGAACAGGCATTATTTGTTGACCACGTAAAAAGAAATCTGGTCGTTTTATTCATTCGAGTGGTCCTGCTCTCCCCAGGCTCTTTATAGAGAGTTCACTGCCTTCTTGTGTCAGGAAAGCAAGAGTACAAGCCTCCGGGAACTTCAGAACAACCAAATGCCTGCATGGTAACAACTTTCTATTATTTCTTCAGTGATGTTTGGCATACAAAGAAGCCTTCAGTAAAAACACTCCACTGAGAAAAATAATTATGGATCCAGGAGCAAATGTTGGTGGAGATAAAGATGTCCTGTGCATTTTGAAGAACGAGGAGTCAGCTGGGAAGATGTCAGCACTGGAAACCATCATGATAAAAACAGGGAGATGGAAATTTCAGGGGTGAGATGAGCAAGGATCTGTTAGTCTCCACCCCCACAGAGCTGCCTGGGAGAAGAAACACTTTCTTAATCTCTGCTTATTTCTCATCTTGAGCTTGACCATGTCAGAGATTTTTCAGTAAATGTGGTTTTATGAATAATTTTACATTGATATGTGTGGGACAGATTTGAGAGAAAGGGGAACCAACAAATGCTATGATACAATGCTCTATAATTCCTTATGACAGTTCCCAGAAGTGATTACTTGTTGCCAATGTGATTTCTTTTAAACATAATTTCTGTTTTGGGAAACTAGCCTGAAGCAAAACCTTAGGTATGTTCATGATGTATACATGTGTGAACATATGTGTGCAAGTGTGCTTGCCTGAAAGGGTGCAGATAAAAAGCAGAGGTGAACATCAGATGTCTTCTTCAGTCACTTCTTCACCCTGTGTTTTCTATATATATATAATTTTTTAAATATTTTTTTCTTATTTTACAGATTGATCCCAGTTCCTTCTCATCCTCCCACTCCACTCCCCCACCCACTGTTCCATTCCCCACCCACTCCCCAGGGAGGGTGAGGCCTTCCATGAGAGATCATCAAAATCTGTCAAGTAATTTGGAGTAAAGCCTAGGCCCTGTCTCTAGGTGAAGGGAGTATCCCTCCATGGGGAATGTGCTCCCAAAGTCCTTTTGTGCACCAGGGATACATCCTGGTTCCACTGTCAGAGGTCCCTTAGACTGCCCAGGCCTTCTAACTGAGACTCACATTCAGGGATTCTGGGTCAGTCCTATGCTGGATTCCCAGCTATCAGCTTAGCTGCACATTGGTGGCTCATGCCTTTAATCCCACCACATGGGAGGCTGAGGCAGGTAGATCTCTGTGAGTTCCTTAGAGCCTTCATCCAGTAGCTGATGGAAGCAGAAGCTAAACACTGAGCTGAACGCCTGGAATCCAGTTGCAGAGAGGGAGGAGTGATGAGCAAAGGGATCAAGACCAGGCTGGAGAAACACACAGAAACTGCTGACCTGATCAAGTGGGAGCTCATGGACCCTACGTTTCTGAGACAAGGTTTCTCACTGAAGCTGCAGGTGACTGTCTCAGACTGTCTCAGACTGACTAGCTCCAGGGACCCTCCTGTCTTCACCCTCCACCCTGAATCGTGGGTATCACAGATGTATATGGCCACATTCAGCTCTTATGCCAGAGCTGGAGATCCAAATTCAGCTCCTCATGTTTACACAGCAAGTGTGTTAACCACTGAGCTATCTCCACAGCCTAAGATTCTTTAAATAGCTAGATTCTTGCCTCTGACACTATTTCTTACCATTGCTCTGCTTTTCAGGGAGCCCTTGCTATGTGCTGCCATCACCCTCACCACCCCACCCTCCTATCTTCCACTATGATAACTTGGACATAGCCTTCTGCCTCACACTTAGACTTCTATCCTACCAATTAACACATGCTAAGAGTATAATTTACCTATGAAATCACCAAGAAGGAGTGGCTAAAAGCTTATTGCTAAGTTATGAGAACTTACAATGTTCTGAGCTCCTTTTTTGTCACTTGCATCGCTTTGATGGGTGGTGAACAATGGTCAGTATTATGATATAAATGACACTAGACACCATAAGGAATATCTGCATTACCAGAAATTCAAAATTCATCCCAATGAGAAAATTCCACTGAGAGGTGAATATTGTAATGAATAGAAAGTAATGACAGAGAGATAAACTGGGACCATGATTTATATTTAAAATACCATGGAGAATTATTTGCATATGATAATGTTTATTTACACTTGTTAGTAATTGTTTATTCACGTTAACTGGGCTCCACAAAACAAGGGAAAAGCCTGATACATTGGCAAGATCCACAGGAAGAGAAGCAGAGAAACAGATGGATAAGTAGACAGACAAATGCCACTGGGTATCTTGAGGACCTGAAAAGTGGGGCAATGGTAGACAGAGACTTTGAATTAACTTCAAGAATAAACAATTTTTATTTTCCCACTGCTGTTTATATACTGGTTAGCTAACTACTAGACATAACATTGCAAGCATAGCTTGAGCAAACAGACTCTTTGACACCCTCCTCAAAGTTCTTCATTGTCCTCGTGGCCTTGGTTTGGCCAGAGGACATTCCTCCTAGGCTTGACCTCCTGCCTGAAGTTTCCCATGGTCATGGGGCCCCATCTGGGTCAGGGTTTGTGCTTGAGAAAAGAACTGCAGAGTCTGGACCCCAGATGGATGACCTGCAGTGATGGCAACATCTATGAAATCTTGTCACCTATGCAACTAAAAGTGTGACGATAATTGACCAGGTAAGAAGAGAAAACTAAAGCCATCCTGGCCAGAGATGCTGGAGGACATCCCTGCAACTGCCGAGACTGGAGAAACAAAGGAATGGTTTGAAATAAAATCTTAGATGTTTAGTCTCGTTGAGACAGAAAAAGTACATTAAAAATATATGTGTTTTTAAAGATAGTATAGCCAAGCATAGTGGTAAATGCTTCTGAGGTCAGAGGAGGTCAAAGCCATCCTTATTCACACAGAAAATTAAAAGGCCAGCTTGGGCTCTGAGACCACCACCCTCCCAATATAAGCATGCTTAATACCAAGAAATATTGTAATATAGTCCTATTACTCATGAAAATCCCTGATGATATGCCAAAATGATATTTGTAATTTAAAATGATAGAAATCTACACATGCAGATATAAAATGGAAATTGATGTACCCTCCTCAAATTATACTGAAGCCTGAAGAGGACTGGCAATCAAAATGCAGCATCTGTGGATTTGGAGTCAAATTAATGACTTCAAAAGGATACTTATACTGTATTTGGAAACTCAAAGCATTAGAATAAAATATTTGAGAGGAAATTAGCTGGGTCTCAGCCAGAAGGACTGAGCAGTCTAAGGGACCTCAGACAGTGGAGCCAGGATGTATCCCTGGTGCACAAAAGGACTTTGAGAACACATCCCCCATGGAGGGATACTGCCTTAATCTAGAGACAGGAGAGAAGCCCTAGTCCCTACTTCACATGACCTGTCAGATCTACATGACCCCTACTGGATGACATTCCCCTACATATGGAATTGGGGTGGGGGGATGGGAGGGGAGGGTGATTAGAGTGCATGTGAGAGGGCAGAGAGGGTAAAAGGGAGGGAAGTAAGTAGGGAGGGAGGGAGGGAAGAAGGGAGGGAGGAAGAGTGAACTGGGATCGACATGTAAAATAATAAATTAAAAAAAAAAAAAAAGATGCCGGCTATCAAAGATCCGTGGAGGGAAGGACTGAAAATAGGACGTGCTGGCCAGTGGGTGCAATGATACAGTCAGGAAGAATTAATACTGTGTTCTAGAGCAAAACAAATAGTACATGCTTATACAGTTATATTTTTAACAGGAGACTCATGTTAAATAGTTATCTTGTCTAATAGGTAGCCTCTGAGCACATATGGCTGTTTAAATTTGGATTTGAACCAAAGTTTGAAAATCTTAAAAAATGTCTTTCCTTTGTCACGTCGACTGCATTTCAAACATGCAACAGCCACAGATAGCCAGTGGTTATAACAGAATACTCCGTCACTGCAAAGTTCTATTAGATAACACAAGGATTCCCAGAGAGGTGTCCACTGACGATTTTGTGGATTTGCTGTAGAAATCAACCAATGGAGGGAGAAGTAGCACAGGTAAGGATTTAGACAAAGCAAGGTTGATCCTGGAGGACTGACCTTTGAAGGTGAGTACTGAAGAAGAAGGATTAGATAATCCTGTCTGCTAACCATATATTTACATCTTTCCAGCAGAGAAAGTTAAGATATCTCCAACACTCCTTGCCCCAACCACTTAAGGCATGGGGTACACCTTCCTATGAATAACCATTTTCTTTGGAAACATTACCCCCCCCACAAAAAAATGGTAAAATAGGCCACATGTGTATGTGACATTTCACATATCATTGATAGCATGTATGGTGTTTGGTACTTTGTGATTATTAAATAAAATATCTCAAAAAGCTTTGTATCGAGTGTATGCATTAAGTCTTTTTAAAGGCTACTTGGTTTTACATTGTCTTGAACTAGAGGGATGTGGATCAGTGTAGAGAATGGATTTGGGAGGCTCCTGAAGTTACCTCCCTGAGAGCAAACAAATCTGCCTGAGTAATTGAGTGCAATTGAGAAGCATACACCCACAAACCAATGGTTAATTATGTTTTGACAAAGCTATCAAGAACACACAATGAGAAAGGATAATCTTTTCAGTAGAAAAATCTGTTCAAGAGACGGTGTTTAGGAAATGGAATATTCACACACAGAAGAATGAAAACAGACCCTTCCCTCACTCTTTATGCAAGAATCAGCTAAAAATAAAGACTTAAGTATAACACCCCAAAATTAAGACTACTAAAAGACAATGTATGGGAAAAGCTCTGAAAGACTGAAGAGATTTCTTAGCTATGATCCCAAAGCATCAACACTGTAAGCAACTATAGGCTAAGAGGATTACATCAAATGGAAAGGTTTCTGGTGACAGGGAAAGAACTAATGGTAACACACAGATTTGAAGAGGATATTAGTAAACAGAATTTCAGACTTTTATCACATCTAAAATATGCAAAGAACTCAACAGCAAGAAAATAACCCTCAATCTAGACAAAGGTCCTAAATGACCATGTTGTAAGACAAAGCATACAAATGGACGCAGATATATGAAAAACTACTCCGCATCTCTAATCACCAGAGATATTCAAATTTAAACCACAATGGCTGTCACTGTATACTGGTTATTAGTTTTTTAGAAGGTCATTAAAGAGAATGTGGGAAAGGATGTGGAAAGGGGGATTCATACACTGTTGCTGATTGAATAAATCAGTACCCACATTTTGGAAAACATGAAAGCTCCTCAAAACACTAAACGTAGAATTAGTACATGACTCACCTATCTCTCTACTTAGTGTGTCCCCAAAGTGAGTGGAACAGAAGGAACCTCCAGACTCGAATATTCACAGCAAACTTATTCAGAATAGCTAACATATGGAAAACCTCAAGTACCCATAGATGAATGAATGGATGTTTTAAAAAGACATGCTTTCATGTGAGAGGGCAGAGAGGGTAAAAAGGGAGGGAAGGAGGGAGGGAGGGCTGGGAGGAGGGAGGGAGGGAGAGGGAACTGGGATCGACATGTAAAATAATATATTAAACTAAAAAAAAAAAATGCTTTGACTCCAAAATTTAAGTTGAAGGACAAGTTACTGGGGAAAAGGATTTCTATTTTTGTTTCCACAGAAAATGAAAAGATGTGGATTCCTTCCAGACTAATGTGGTTTGATTACGCCAGACCGCCTGAAACAGAGTACAAGCTGATCCTACATTCAAAACAGCTGGACAAAACAGCCCTACAGACTACAGCCAGGATATCTGAATCTTCTTCGAATCCCCCAAGACAGCGCCCCTTACCAGCAGGAAGTAGTTTGGAAAGAACGATGCCCAAATTCCCAACTATTGTGTATAAATGTTTGTTTTCATTTAATTGGACTGCTATATAAAATTAAATAAAATTAAAAAAAGACATGCTTTCAATATGGAATGGAATACTATTGTCTTTAAAAAAATAAATGAAACAAATAGGACTTTCTGTCACATGTGGCATGGTGGACAAACCTAGATAATGTTATAATGAACTAAGCTAGGCATGGAAAGAAATAATACATGATCTCATTTATATGAAAAATCTTAAAAAGTTCCACACATGTATTAAGTAGAGAGTAAAATGGTGGATACCAAAGGCCAGTGGAGGGAGGAACTAAAAAGGGGTCACATTGGTTAGAGAGGGAGAATTAATGCAAAGCACTATGGCTACAGTTAATAATGCAATAGTATTTCAACTTGCTAAAAGTATATTTAAGTGTTTTCACAAGAAAAGAATAAATGTTTGTGGCGATGGATTGGACAGTTAGCCTGACTTAGCCACTCCATAATGCATACATACATCACAATTCATCTCATAAATGCATACAACTATTTGTCAATTAAAAATAAGATACATTTAAAAAAACTAAACTTAGGTGGTGTGGGGGATGAATGTGACAGGACAACTTTTTAGAGTTGTTCTCTCTTTATACATTTGCCTAGACTCCAGAGATTGAACTCAAGTCATCAGACTTACAGGTCAAGCAATTTTACCCACTGAACCATCTTATTGGCCTAAGACACAACCTTGGAGAAGGGGAGGGGGGAGCAGAAATATATCACCAGTTACAGTGAATGCATTCTGCTATTCTGATCCTTAAGTAAGAAGATTGAGAAGAATGAATGAGAGACAACAGGGGGAGGACTTGTGTCTTTTCAATTTGGACCAATTGCAATGTGGGTCATAATGTGGCTAAAGGGAGTAAACAGCTGACCACGCGCATCTAAAGTCAACAAAGGGGCAGAGGCCCGGAGGCAGAGACACTGGCAATGCATTTTGTGTTAGAGATGAAAAGAATGAGTGATGTGACCTCTGGCTCTTCAGGATCTCTTTCTACCTCCATCTCTCCATCCCCCAGGAATATAGAGTGGGACTGACTCCAAGCCAGCTCCATGGTGTACTGCTGTGTGACATGCCCAGTGCTTACACATGCATCTTTGCGAACACAGAGAGTGACATGGCTTGTGCTGCAGAAAGGTTACTTGGTGGAAGAGGGAAAACCTTGAAGTTCTAATTGTTATTCTAATCAGCTACATCAGCAAAAATGAAGGCCTAACTGGATTCGTGCAAGGGGCATGAAAATGAGAGAACAGACTTGAGGAATACTTATCCTAATTAATTACTCTTACAAGATTCGAGGCACGTAGGCCCACTCCGACTATCTCGGTGATAGACTGTAAAGAGGAGTGAGGGAATTAAAAAATGAAACTAAGTACTTACAACAGAGAAATGGCTCATGGTCAGGATGTTACACAACTCATGTTATTTCAATTTACTTACATTTCTGACTACACATGACTTCAATACCCCATGCCTTTTACTTTTAGATGCCCCCCCACCCCCGCTTCTGCATTCTATAGCAACTGGATGCCTCCCAATATGTCTTACATTTTAATTCCCTAAGAGGAAGTATGTTAGGTTGAATAAGTCATTAGCAAATATTGGGTGGCCTTGTTAAGGAGAAAGCTTTTCTCCTCCCTTGTCGTATTCTTCTGAGTCAAATTCCAATCCTTCTTTAGCTTAGACTGTGTATTATGAGTGAAAATCATCTGTTAAAGTTCAAAATAACATTTGATTTTTTTTCCCACTGTTGCCAGGTGAAACTGCTAGGTGTCTATCTCCTAGAAAATTTCCAGAAAGATAGATTTATCACAATTTCTTCCTTACTCTTGAAGTCTAAAAAAACTGAGTCTTAAAATGTGCAATGACTGACTATATCACTCAAGATGAACCACAAATATATATCCACAGAGTCTAATATATGAAACAGCATGCCAATTTATCAGTTTGCAATGGGGAGTTTTAAGTTAGAAGGATCTAAATAATTGGCATGCAATTGACACCTCTCCACTAAAAAGACTCATCGAATCCACTACAAAAAAAGAAATATACAGTCAACAATCCAAAAATTTAACTAAAAATGTAGAAGATGAATCCATTGCAAAAGAAAAGTAGAGATGGCGATTGTCAGTGAAGGGAAGTCCCAGGATGAGAGTGTACAAAGCTTATAGAGAAACCGGTACACACAGGGTGTGAAACAAGAGTTGACCCATGCATGCAGCAAATGAGTTTGTTTGTGCTAACAGTAGGTATGCAGCTCTGGTAGAACTTGACACCAATTGATGAACAGTACAGAACATTGAGCAGTGAAAACAAAGGCAATTAGAGTTACAGGAGAAAGACATTTTAAGTCATAAAATGCTATAGAAGCATTCTGGAAATGTGTGGAACATACTCTTTTAATATCAAGTCTCCATATAAAAACAACTGATTGCCAGGTGGTGGTGGTGCACACCTTTACTCCCAGCACTCCAGAGGCAGGCGGATCCCTGTGAGTCCGAGGTCAGCCTGGTCTACAGAGCGAGTTCCAGGACAGCCAGAGCTACACAAAAAAACCTTATCTTGAAAAAAAAGCAAACAACAAAAACAAAACAAACAAACAACTAGGACTGACAACTGGGACTGGAAAGACGGCTCAGTGGGTAAAGGTGCTTATGCACAAGTCTGACAATCTGACACAGTGGAAAACGGAGTCCTAAAAGTTGTCCTGAACACACACACACACATGACATGTACATGCCTTCTCTCTCTCACACACAACCATAAAATAGTATTAGTAATAATAGTACAATAATATATAGTATACCAAAAGACATCATATACAACACAATTCAATGATAAATTATTCCCACAGACTATAAAGCATTAATAATTGCAAAACTCCTAGAAGAAAAAGTCTGCAGTCTTTGGTATACACAAAGATTTCTTAGGATATAAAAAATCATGACTCATAAAAGAAAAGTTGATAATATGAATATCACCAAAATTAAAATAATCACATCTCAAAAGACACTATATGACTTTAATCCCAGAACTCGGGAGGCAGGGGCAGGCAGATTTTTGTGAGTTTGAGGCCAGCCTGGGCTACAGAGTGAGTGCCAGGATAGGCTCCAAAGTTACACAGACAAACCCTGTCTCAAAAAACCAAAACAAAAAAGAAAGAAAGAAAAAGACGCTACTAATATTATGAAAAGACGAGGTTGGCACAGTAGCAGACACCTGCAATCCCAACACTGTAGAAGCTGAGACAAGGAGATTGAAAATTTGAGAACAGTCTCAGGGACACAGTGAGTCCTTGTCTCAAAAGTAATAAATAATTATGTAACATAAAAAGGGATACTATATACATGATATTTATATAACAAACATGGGACATATATTACTTAAAGAGCACTAAAAATTCAGTAAAAAGGGAACAACTTGATATTTATTTATTAAATATTTATTTATTTAATGGGAAGTGTTCTGTTTGCCTGTATGCCCACAGTCCAGAAGAGGGCACCAGATCTCATGACAGATGGTTGTGAACCACCAGCTGGTAGCTGAGAATTGAACTCAGGATCTCTGGAAAAATAGCCATTGCTCTTAACCACTGAGCTATCTCTCCAGGCCCAACTTAATTTTTAATTGACAAAATACTTAACAAAATACTTGACAGAAAAGAAAATCAAAAAATCCCTATGCCAGTAAACATATGAAAAAAATACTCAGCATTATTAATTTAAAAAAAATTAACCTCAATAAGGTATGATTCTCCATTCATTAGAATGGCCACAATCCAACAATCTGAAGTGTTACTAGATGAAGCTCATCCCATTTTGGAAAAGCCAATGTCTGAAGATCAATATTGGAGGAAAGAAAGGCTTTATTCAGAGGTCCATGGAGAAAGAACTAGAAGCTTTTGCTGACAAATCACCTTCTTAACTCCAGGGAGTTTGGGGTTACAGAAATAGTGAGAACGATGAGGGAAAGACAGGCCGTGGAGAAGAGGGATAAACATGTCTCTTCATGGATATTCCAGGAACTCAGGGTCACATTTTTATCTTTCTTTCATGCTTTGATATTCCCAGTCATGTAGGCTGGTAGGTGTCTTTTATACTTGAAGGGTAAGGAGAGAGACTAGACAGGTCCAGGTCAAGTTAGCTTTATATCATAGTTCTAGACAAAACATTGCTTAGTGGTCTACATGTCTACACACAGAAGTGACTAGAGTCTGACCCAAACATAAAGGCATCAAAAGAGTCAGACACAGTAAGAACACAGAGTTGCCACGCCTTTGCATCTCATCGTAGTAAGCCCCAAACATCTACAGGCCCAAGGAAAGAGTGGTTTCCTCAAAAGTAGACTTCAAGTCCCTGAAAAGCAACCTACATAATCTTTATCATCATCACCTACAGTGCAAAGGTGTTATATCACAGCAAACTAGTGGGAAACTAATAACATATCACCCTTCAGTGTAACCTTCAAAACTATCGATCATTTAAGTCAGCAAGAGTAAGTAAATCTACAGAGTTCATCTAGGTTTCTCCCTCAGTAATAAAAATGCCAAGTATTGATGAAAGTATAGGTTAGCTGCTTTCTCATGCTCTGGCCAAATGGGAAAAAGAAAATTATTATGGCACACTGCAGCAATCTATTAAAGGTTTGCAATTTACCTACCTTAGGACACAGCCACTCCACTCCACTCCACTCCTAGGAGGAATGTAAACACACATTTGCACAATGACTTGCAGAGAAACATTCAAAATGGTTTTATTTAGTAGTCACACTAAAAATGAAATAGAGTATTGTATACCTATTCAAGAAGGTATAAGTGAGCAATGAAATGGAGCAGACTAATAAGCCAATGTATTTTAGCTTTCAAAGAACAGTGTTATAATCCTTCTCTATGTCTGCCCTTGTAGGGGAGGCTACACTAGAGAAGAGTAAAATTTCTAATTTAATTTTTTCATTTAAGTAAAGAGTAGCATCATTAATAAGCTGGAAGATACAAGAAACTCTTCTGATTAGGAATCTAAGAAGTATAGTATATCTTGTGGGTAAGACTGAGCTGGGTCTGTGTACACTGCTTTTGGAGCAGATATATAAACTATGGCAGCTGAGTTTTCAGCAATTCATGAAAGGAGAATTCAATCAGTGCAAAGAGAACTTAGACCAAGATGGTGACCCTAGAAGATTACCATTCAAGAGGGAGGAATAGGGGTGTTATAAAATGGAAAAGATGAGAAAGAATGATCACAAAGATAGATGGGAATTTAGAAGGATGGTTAATGTAAGTCAACAAAGCAGAGTTCCAATACAGAGAATAGCAAGACAGAGTGTGCTGGGAACCACAATGAGGGAAGGATGGAAGGCGGGACTTAAAATATCCATTGGATGTGGCCATTAAGTGGGTTCAAAAGACATGAGATTCAGATGTGTGAAACGTTTTAACTCATAGACTAAAGTTCCTACAGGCTGCTAAGGAATCCTACTCACAGAGCCCGTTTCCATATTGCCTAGTTGAATTGTTGTGCTACCCATACTTGAATTCTAGAAGCTCAGCTATCAGCCTGCTTTTCCTGGTGTCCCTCATAGTCTGAAACATGAATAGAGTCCACATTCCCTGTTCAGAACAACACACAGATGAGAGGATGTTGGAATGGCAGTTTAGAGTCCACACTAATGCTTAGAAACTCCTAACTGATTATCGGCACGATACAAGAACTCAAAGTTTACATGAAGAAACCTTGTTGTTTAACCCGATCTTCCCACAAACTAGTGTGAACCTATATGTTTTTTTCTATTCTTTTTTTTTAGAAATAGTATATTGATGGGAGATGTCATTCTGTAAATATGTTTCTCTTATTGGTTAATGAATAAAGCACTTTTGGCAAAGGAAGGCAACATAGGCAGGACTAGGAGACAAGGAGGATTCTGGGAGAGTTAGTAAAGAGAAGTCAAGATGTAGGCCGTGAGAGGAATGAGGTCCAAACTCTCCCTCTCTCTGGTAACATAAGACCACGTGGAAACACTTAGATTGATAGAAAGGAGTTAATATTAAGACAGAGCTAGTCAATAAGAACCACCAGCCAACAGTTTAATAAATAGAGTGTCTCTATGTGTTATTTGGGGCTGACATGGCTCTGGGACCAGGCTGGCAGGGAAGTGCTCATAACAAAATGGCGCCTGCAATGTGGGTACTAAGAACTTCTGCTTAAAACTTGACAAAAGCTTAAAAAAACGACAAACAAGGCTTCTTGGTAGAAGCATTTTTTCGGGTGGGCTGTTTTGCAAGAGACAGAGACTAGCGTGGCTCCTTTAAGAGAGGTTTCCTGACTCAGCATACACAGAAAAAAACTGCAGGGCTCTTTAAAGAGGCCCTACTAACAATTGAATGGTGTGTACAAGCAGCTGGCAATGGCAGTGACCCCATCTCCAAACCGGCAGCATGCTGCTTGATGGCAGCAGAGACCAAAGCAATGAGCACAGCTCTCACTACTGGTGGTAAATGTACCCCTGCCATATTGGAAAGCAATGTTGTTGTTTAACAGATAAAAGACTCATGGCCAGAAAAAGACAAAGATTTACAGTAAAGACAGATTAAGATTTAAAAAAAAAAAAAACTTCTAAAGATTTACAGTGTGTTTTAAAATATATGTAGGCTTGGGAAAGAAAAAGAAACAGGATAAATTGGTTTAAAAAAGGAAAATAAACAAACAAAAAGAGTAGTACATGCCTTTACTTCTAGCACTCTGGAGGCAAAGGCAATCATATCTCTGTGAATTCAAGGCCAGACTGGTATACAGAGTGAATTCCAGAGCAGCCAAAGTTACACAGAGAAACCCTGTCTCAAAAAAAGAAGTAAAAGAAATAGAATAATAAAAAAGCCACGAGAAGATGGAAAGCACACAGAGAGTCTAGATACTGTATGCTATTCTGTTGTCTTTAAATTGCTCAATTGCCACACTTGATTATCAATACTGCTAAATTAATCCAATTTATATATTTTAAAAATGCTTTGACCTCAAAATTTAAGTCTGAGGACAGGTTACTGGGGGAAAGGATTTCTATTTTTGTTTCCACAAAAAAATGAAAAGCTGTGGATTCCTTCTAGACTAACATGGTTTGATCAAGCAAGACCCCTGAAACAGTATCCCAGGTGATCCAACATTCAAAAGAGCTGGGACTATGCACCCTTGCAGAGTCAGCAGGATTTCTGCATCTTCTTAGGATTCCCATCGTATTACAGCGTCCCCAGCCAGCAGAAGCAGTTTGGAAAGAATGACGCCCAAATTCCCAAATATTTTCTATAAATGTTTGTTTTCATTTAAATGTGGTTGGTTATAAAAAATTAATGATCACAACCAATCTTTTTTTAAAGGTAAGAGGTGATTATGGTATACAAATGAATATTTTGTATTGAAATGGATTTTCATTTATTGATACAAATGTAAGGTCTATTTTGTGATATGTATATTTCTCCTCTTGTTTAAGTATTGTGTTTATGTAGCTCATTTTAAAATGTAATGTATAATTAAGTACAAATTATAGATAGTTACCTATATTAGTAGGTTTTCTAGATATACAGAGACGTATTTGAGCTGGATAGCTATTTTTCAGACCTTTCAAAGACTTCAGAATATGGCATTTAAAATGGTTTAGGGTTTTTCTTAACAGTGAGACACAACTGCTCCTGGCAACACCTCTTGAATGAATGGACACAGCTCTAGCTGGACTAGATTATCTGCTGTAAGGATGAGTAATTCGAAATGAAGGTGTGCTGGTTAATTTTTGTCAGCTTGACATGAGCCAAGGTAATCTGGGAAGTGGAAACTTAGTTGAAAACAGCCACGCTCCAGGGTTGAGTCGCAGAAAAGTACATGAGTCCCTGCAAAGAAACAAGTCCATTTTAGACTTCATTGTGGCTTTTTAAAGCTGCACAATTATTTCATTTTTATTGAAGAAAAGGCAGACATTAGGATTTCCAGTTGAAAAGAAAAATGTCAGTTTAGAAACCATTGTGGTTCTAAATAATTCTAGAGAATGACTCCGAGGAGGCATCAGGTGTCCCAGAAGACCAATGTTTGGCTTCTTAGTCCCTATAAACTCAGAGTCCAGACCACCAGTGAGTTGTTATAAAGTTGTCAGTTCAAACTTGGATCCTACTATTTGTCATCCTTTCTGCTGGCAAAACCCTACTGCCATACCTTTTGGATTATCTGGCTTTCATACATGTCTGCCAAAAGAATATTTTAAAAGGCAGATTTATGGCTATCCTGCACATAAAAAGTGAGAATGTTCCTTTTTGCCAAGGAACTGATACATCTTTTCACCCTTTCCAATGGAGAACTCAAAGATACATACATGTGCCTAAAGAAACAATAGGAATACTGGAAATAATTGAAAAATGAAGCAAAACTAGATGAGAGTAAGTAAATGGATTGTCCCTCAATGATAAAGAATTCACGTGTACGTCACAAATTAGAATCACATGAGTTGCTATCGGTTTTCAAATTTAAAGCTATAAAATAGTTCATAGGTCATTGAAGGCACAGTCTCATGGAATCCAATAACCTGGGAGGGGATATGCTAAGACTCCTAGATGCTACAGTCTTTCGTAATTTTCCCTCCATGACTTACCCTTGTGTGCAGCTCTGTTCTTATGCCTTGGGTTTTTAAGACCTTTGACATTATTTTTCCAGAATAGGGCCTTCTAATAATTAACCCTTCTGTGAATATGGCTGTCTCTGTTTGCCACATACTCTGCAAGATTGAAAATTTGACTTTTTCCCCCTTTTCTCTTCTCTTTGTGTGTGTTTGCAACATGGTTTTCTCATGTAGCACAAGTGAGTGTGAGCTCTCCGTGTGCTTCCTGCCTCAGGCTCGAGTGCTAGGGTTACCAGTGTTTACCACCATACCCAGCATGGTTTTTTTCTAAAACATTTGCCCTGTATTTTTCTAGCTATAATATGGCTGGTTGTGTTGGCCTGTGGCCTTATAGTACATCTTCTAGACACAAACACTGTTAAAGAGGAAACTGTAGTAGGCCGTGGAATTATGTTGACAATGCATCTATTAGAAATAAGTAGCCAGGCAGTTCAGGAAGAGGGGAAGAACTGGGCCTGGGTGGAGTAAATGGGGATTAAAGACTATTAAATAGGGCTAGCTACTTGGGAAATAAAGATATGGTTGAAAGAGGAATAATGCCCTGGGAAAATAGGTATAGTATGACAGAGTAGTTTGACCCACTATGAAAAGATCAAGGGCTGCTGAGTGCTCAGGGGAGGATATGACCATCCTTAGTCATAGAATTCTACATTCTTTCCTTTGTCCGTAGTCCAAACTAAACACCGAAGGTATGCACTGTGACACTTGGAGCTGCTATAGAACAATGAGTCTTTATAATGCATTACATGGCCTCTTGGCTTCAGGAATACAAAACAAAATACGACTGGTGTATCAAATTCCAATATTGCTTCCTTTAATGCCTCCAACTTTCAGTTACAGCATCTGCTCTGGGATGGATTTCCTCATCACTGCTCTTACTGCCTCGGATTTGGAATGAGCTACAGCTAAATATATAAAGCATCTCTCAGGAATACTGGAGCTAGCACGAGGCATAAGGCCCACCTACAGCCTGTCTCCAGTGTCTGGGGGACCACAGCACGGGTTCTTGAAGTTGTGGAAGGCCTGGAGTCAAGTCAAAACACCTAGCAACCAGACTTGTTGCTATACATTCAAAAGCCATGGACTTTGGTTATAAACAGAGGGAAAGACACTCATTTTACATTAAAGCGTTTTGTTCACTGGAAGAAATTAAGCTCATTTGAAAGAATATATAGAGTAGAGGGAATTTAAAAAAAAAACATCTAAAATTCTACCAATTGCAAAGTTTGCTTCTTGTGACAATTTCTAATTGTATTTCTACCCTTAAAAGTGGTTCTGGGCTGGGCTGGGAAGATAGCTGAAGTGTGTAAAAATTCTACCTAACAAGCTTGATCACCTGAGTTCAAATTCACAAAACTTCCCTATGAAAAAAAATTAGACTGAGTGTCTGCATCACAGCACTGCTCCAGGGGGATGGGAGACAGAGCCCGGAGAGAACGCACACACAATGATTCTGATCTCTCTCTCTCTCTCTCTCTCTCTCTCTCTCTCTCTCTCTCTCTCTCTGTGTGTGTGTGTGCGCGCGCGCACGCGCGCGCACATGAAGCACACAAAGCATCATTTTATTAAAATTACTAAAGTAGGACTGGAATGTAGTTCACTTGGTAGAAAACTTCCCTACAATGAGCAGAGCCCCAGGTTCTCTCCCCTGCAATACATAAATAGGCCTTGGTCACACATGCCTGTGTAATTCCAGCACTTGGGAGCTGTAGGCACGAGGATCAAAAGGTTAAAATCATAGACAGAGGATGGATGGATAGATAGATAGATAGATAGATAGATAGATAGATAGATAGATAGATATAAACTTGCGTCCTAGGTGTAAAATGCAATGTCTTAAAAAGAGAAGTAGCAGAAATGGAAGAAAATATTTATAATTCATAGATGAAAGGATTTGTATATGGAATATGTGAATGATTCCCTATAACATTGGTTCTCATCCTTCCTAATGCTACCACCCTCTAATACAGTTCCTCATGTTGCAGTGACCCCCAACCATAAAGTTATTTCATTGCTATTTCATGACTGTAATTTGCTACTGTTACAAATCATAATGTAAATATCTGACCTGCAACCCTAAAGGAGTCATAACCAACAGGTTTAGAAACTTTGCCCTATGAGCTGTAATATGAAAAGGATAATCTAGTTTCATCACTTGAATTCATTTCAGGTGATTACAGGTAGGTCAGGTGGTTGCAGATAGTCCTTAGATAAGAAGTGGGACCCAACCTGGTCTATGTCACAAACCTCAGGCCAACCAAATGCTACATAGGAAGTCCCTGTCTCAAACAGAATAGGAAAACAAAAACAACAAACACCTGTCTTTTTTTTTTTTTTTTTTTTTTTTATCTCTAATGAAAGTGTTTTTTGGCTTTGAAGAAGAGAAAGAAGAGGGAAGGGTAAGAGGAGGAGAAGATGGTGGATTAGTTCACTGTGAAGCAGGAGCATCCTTGATGGGGGTATCGGGGGATATTTGCAGCCAAGGAAAAGTAAACATAAAAGATAATATCAAGGAAGAGTAAGATACTGGAAAAATCAACTCAGTATACACAAGAGTTGGATTTACTTAGCTCTGGCTAAGGGGTCTCCACAGTGAGACCCTATCTCAAAACAAAACAAGATTGGAAAAAAAAACCACACACAAAACAAGGAAACAAACTACCTGTTTTCAGAGTAGTGGGTTTTGGCTGGAGGTGACAACGTCTCACACAGGACACTAATGATATCTTGAGCCATTTAGGTCTATCACAGTGTATTTGCATGTAATGAGAAATGATTCTAAAATAAATTAAATACAAACAAGAGGTGCTGTGAAACAAGCATCCTACTGTGCTCAGGGATACCGCCCCCCCATACAAACACACACTCACCTTTCCCTTAAAGAATCACTCTGCCTAATGTCAGCTCTGCTGACATTGAGAAAATGGAAGTTTTGAAAACTTGATGTTAGGCAATGATCCAGGGAAAGATTTGGGCCATTCGTTGAATCCTAATAGAGCTTAAATATTCTTATGCAGATTCTTCATTGAAAATTTTCATTAAAAACTTAACACCTAAAATGATAAAAAAAGTGGGAGTTCTAGGCCTATAAAAGGTAAAACTTACATGAACCTGCGTCTCTCAATTCTCTGTAAAAATGTTTAGTTTCTGCTTATTTTCTCACGCCTTGTGTAATGGTTAGTGTTGTCAGCGGAATCTAGAATCATCCTGGAGAAGGGTCTCTGGGCATGCCTGTGGGGAACTATTTTGATTATGTTACCTGGGATGCGAAGGTCCACTAATGTGGATGGCACCCATTCCCAGGGCTAGGATGTATGACATAAGAAAGTGAGCTGAGTGTAGGCATCCATCCCTCTCCACCCCTTTAATCCTGGGTGGATGTGATGAGGCTTCTGCTCTGGTGGCCTTGACTCACCCACCCCCACCATGATGGACTACACTTTGGAGAACTATGAACTAGAATAACCCTTCTCCTCTAAGTGGTTTATGTCAGCGTTATATTTATCACAGACCCAGGAAGAGAAACTTAGACGTTGGTGCTAAGACATGAGGCTGCTGCCGTGATAAATCTGACAATGTGGTTCTGTGGCCATTGACGGTTTTGCAGCTGGAATGTAGAAGAGTTTGAGATCTGGGGCTAGGAAACAGAATGTGGGAAGCCCTCGTTGCTCTCTGTTTGTTTGCTATAGACATAATAGGGCCAGCTTAAGGCCCCTGCTGTCTTACCTGCCTTGCCATTGTAGAGCTGTGGGCAGAAGTAAACCCTTTCTTCCTTAAGTTCCTTTTTTAGGGGTATTTTTAGTACAGCAAGAGGAAAAGAAACTGAGCTAGAAATAGCATTGGGGTGGTTGGTGTTAATTGTTAACCTGGAAGAATCTAGAATTCCCTGGGCACATCTGTGGGTGATTATCTTCATTGTGTTGAGGTGGAAAGACCTGAGGATCCTGAACTGCATGAGATGGAGGAAGTGAGGTGAACACAAGCTACCATCTCTGTTTCCTAATCACAGACTCATGTGACCTTAACCTCCTGATGTCATGACCTCCATCTCAAACTGTGAACCCAAATAAACCCTTCCTCTTGTTGCTTTTGGTCAGTCTACTGTTTTGTTTTGCTTTGTTGTTGTTTTTGTTTTTCAAGACAGGGTTTCTCTGTGTAGCTCTGGCTGTTCTGGAACTTATGCTGTAGAACAGGCTGGCCTGCCACCCTATGTTCCAGAGGTATTGAGGCAACTATAATGCTTAGGAGACAGGGTCAGGAGTTCATTTTTTGCCTGAGTCACACTATTCCTGCCATCTCTGATTCTCTCTTCACTCTGTGTTTAAAGAAATTTGAGTCTCCTGTGAATACATGTAGAATAGCAACAACCAACAATAATGTTTTTAATGAAGCAGAGATGCAGAGGCACCTGGTACCCAGTAGAATGGAAACTAAGTGGAGTCTTGCTCAACTCGGTAACATTATCCACATCCTAAAGGGGACAGAGGAAGGGACAGGATAAACAGATGGCATGCTTGTGTTCTCTTAAAAATTGTCCCATGAGACAAAGGCGTCCACAGGGAAAATCTCAGGTTGCTGGTGTAACTTCAAGCATTTACTGAGTCTGAAATGGTTTGAGCCATCTTGGCCCCATGATAGTGTCTTTGAACTTACTCTTAGAAGGACAGCACCCCCAGGTGTCCATTCATTCTCCCTGAGCCAAACACCAGTTTTTCACCCTTGCTTCTAGTCCCAGCTTTGTGCTGGTGCGTGAACTCCTCATAGTCTTCCGGGGATGTACCATAGTTTTCCATCTTTGGCATCTAACAGTCAAGATCATCTCAGAAGGGGTGAGCAAAGATCCCTGTTATGCGGAGGCTGCCCCCGGTTCATGTGAGAGCGCCACCAAGAGCCCAAATGTGGTATGAGGCAAAGCCTCCCTATTCACTGTCCCTCAAGTCTGTCTTCCCTCTCCATCACAGTTCTTAGTGGCCAGATGGTGACACTCAAACTTCTAGGTCCTGTATATTGTGTCATCTCTATCCCAAACTCTTTATTTCTTGGTGGAACCTTAATGTTAAACGGAATGAGGAAGGGTAAATATTCAGTTTTTCAATAAGATAACTGACTACTGATACAGTTTTGAATAATTATCAGTTTAAAAGAAAATATATTGCTTTACCATTCATAATTTTTTCTTTTAATTAAAAAATAGAGTACTGTACATGTATTACATGCAATTATTGTGATTGTTACTTGGTCTTGTAAAATTAAAAATAGAAACATCTTCTTTAACTTATTCTGAAAAATCTTTTAAAATGGGAGTTTTCACAGAGATGGAGAGATGGCTCAGTGGTTAAGAGCACTGGCTGCTCTTTCAGGGGACCCAGGTCTATAATTCCAATTCTAGGGGATCTACTGTCTCTGTGGATACTTCATGCAAATGGTATACACACATATACGTAGGCAAAACACCTATACATATGACATTTTTTTAATTAGAAAAGGGAAAACAAGGATTTTCTGAATGCTAAGAAGAGTCAGTTGAAAAGCTTTTCACCCCCTTGTAGTTAGAACATGAATGGAAACATTCATATGCTTTGAAGTAATTTTATTGTTGCTTCAAATAATTAAATATATGTAAATAGTTGTTTCTATCCCACCCACCAGTTCCCAAATAACTACTCAGAGGCTTATATTGATTACAAATGCCCAGTCAATAGCTCAGGCTTATTACTTACTAGCTCTCGCATTTTAAGTGAAGCCATAACCTTTATTTATGCTCTGCCACGCGGCGGTACAATTATTAGCACGGCACATTCATCTCCTGTTCCCTCTGCGTCTGGCTGGTGACTCCTCCCTTCTCCTTCCCATCATCCTTAGTTTGGTTGCCCCACCTATTCTTCCTGCCTGGCTACTGGCCAATCAGCATTTTATTAAACCAATTTGAGTAGCAAATCTTTGCAGTGTACGAGAGGATTATTCCACAGCGGTATCTACAGTACTACAGTAGCTATAACCATCTGGGAAAATCTTTCGTCAGCAGACATAAAACAGATTCCTTAAAACAAGCATCTTTAAATGAACCGTTGTTAATAAGAATGCACCAGCCAAGTTGTCTCTGGTTTTTTTTAGCCATGATGAATTTACAATAGTAAAAAGGAACTAAAATCTATAGCTTTTTGTCTTCCCTAACTCCAAATTCTCTGTTGACATTGTCACCCATCTCCTTATCCTAGATCCACCCCCAAACAAAAGGACAGGACAATTGAAACTTCATTAAAACACCAATTTTCCAAGACAATACAGTGTTGAATAGTAGTTTGATCAATGAAAAAATTAATCAAATTGAGGCTTGAGCAACATGACTCAATACTACACAGACATTTGGTTTATTCACTTCCTGTGTCCCACGACTTCCTCTGTGTCAATATTTATCCTTTCCTCCCTACTAACTCTGTGGTTTGGCGTGTATGCTCACACACTCGGGGTTGATCACCAGAAATTCAGCTCTTTGACATTGTTAACTTAAGTATACATCAATTTTATTCTTAATGAAAATTCCAGATATTTACAAAAACGTAGAGTATACAAGAACCCTCTATTTATCACCACGCTTTGACAAGAGTCACTCAGAATTACTACTTATCTGTACCTCTGTCCATTTCCCTACCACAACCTTCTCCCCCATTTTTTTTTTCAATAGAAGTTGGAGTTTGCAATTAGGTGTTGCTTTTGTGAATATACCCTGCTCTATGCTGTGTTGGCTCCTCTGTTTTATATACCAGACCATAACATCTTTGTTAGTGAACTTGCATTTTACATGCTAGAAATTTGTAACTGTCACTTAACAATTTAAGAACATTGTAAACTTTCTGGGGTTAATTCTATCCCATTGTTCCTCGGGACATCTATGAAACCTCGCCTTTTTGCTCAAGCAGCTTGTCTCACTCTTTCCGACTCTTAAAGCAAGGGTGCCACCTGCTGGCAATATTTAAAATTGTTTTTCACACTGATGATTTGAGAATGGCGCCCATAGACTGGAATGAATGAATGCTTGATTCCCAGATGGTGGAAATGTTTCGGGAAAGATTAGAAAGTGTGGTTTGTTGAAAGAGGTGTGTCACTGGGGGGTGAGATTTGAGGTTTCAAGGTCAGGCCATTTCCAGTTAGCTCTCTTTGCCTCCTGCTTGTGGATCAAAGTACAAGCTCTTGGCTATAGCTCCAAGGACTATGCCTGAAGGCTGAGATGCTCTCCCATGAGGGTTATGGACTCATCCTCTGAAACTGTAAGCCTCCAATAAACTCCTTCTTCTGTAAGTGGCTTTGCTCATGGTGTTTTGTCATAGTAATAGAAACTAAGACATTAATTGAACTCAAATTCTTGACCATATTGTTCTAGTTTGCTCTCTGCTATTGTGATAAATACCATGACCAAAAGCAACTTGGGGAGGAAAGTGTTTATTTCATCTTAGTTTTTCAGAGGGATGCTAAGGCAGGGACTCATGGCGGGCCTGGAAGCAGGAACTGCAGCAGAGACCACAAAGAACTTCTGCTTACAAACTCGATTCCCCTGACTTGCTCAGCTACCTTGCTTATGCAACCCAGGTCCACCTGCCCAGGGATGTTACACTCATAGTGGGGTGGGCTCTCCCCGTCAATTAGCAATTGAGAAAATGTCCCACAGATGTGCTGCGATTCCCTCTTCCCAGGTGTGTCAGCTTGACCACTGACACTGACATGTGCCAAATAATCCCCCAGCACACTGATTCCTCAGATTAGTTATACACATGCATGTGTGCATGCACACACACACACATATACATACACACATATATACATATGTATGTATACATATGTATATATATAGAGAGAGAGAGAGAGAGAGAAACAAAATGTATGAAAACGCTGTTGCTGCCAAGAGTTATTAACTGGAGTCCATTGACTCCAGTTAATAAGCCATAACAGACTGCAAAGATGTATTTATGGTTCCTGTACAAGCAACTACTCTCTCTCATTTTGCGATTAAGAATCATTATTCCAGAAAGGGCTTCAGGAATTACATTGCACATTGTCCTCACCATATTTATATGTCTTGTAGATTTTTATAAAAGGTTATTGAAGACATAAATAAGTTTCTGTGCAATAAAAATTATCTACTTGATCCCAACAAGGCGACTCAGTAGGTAAAGGCACTTGCTAACAAAACTCATGGCCTGAGTTCCATCCCTAGGACCTGTGTGGTAGAAGGAGAGAACCAACATCTTTAAGTTGTCCCTAAGTACACCACACACACACACACACACACACACACACACACGAACATAATTAAAATTTTCAGTTGGCAATTTGAAGAAAAATATTGGGTTGTATGTCTAAGTTCAATGAATTCTAGAAACTGTGAGGGTTTTGTCAAGGAGAAAAAGTAGACTCCATAGAGAAGCTGAGAAGGCTGCTCTGCAGTGTCCCTGCCTCCCCTGCATGTCTTTACGAGGCCTACAAAGCAAGGCAGAGTACAGATAAATTCTTTAACTCCTCTAAATAAAGTCTACAACGGAGGTTTCTGATTAAGTCCCCTCCGAGGACTGACGAAGTAGCTCTCATCCCACTAGAGGGCACTGTGAGTACAGGTCAGATTGTGCGGCAGGATAGCCAGCCCTCTTGAATAAGGACTTGAGTCCCTTCCTTATAAATAACCTTCAGGGAAATGGTACACAAATGATCTCAGGAAGTGGAGAAGAGAAAACTAGAGGAGACAGCCACATTGCACAATTTTTTCTTCATTCTTAGCCTCTCTCATTTAGATGCTACAAGTCCTAGTGAAGTAGGTTTTATTTTTCCCCATTTGAAATAAACATAGATTGTATTATTCGCCATTTAAAATAAACAAAGAGGTGTTTACTTTATAGAACTTCCTGAGTTCACTAAGGACTAGCAGTATTCTACCATCCTGAGACCTTGAGTAATTATAAGGAGCAATGTCTGTCTGCTGACCCACATCCTTGTGAAATAAATCTAATGTTAAACCTAAGACATTTGGGGATGTTGTTATTACTCATTACTCCACCATAATGTAACTCATCTACAGACCTGTTTAAATTCATCGAGAGCTAGATGGGGTCATGTGGCAAAGGCATCTGGTCTGAGGTATTTTTTCCAGAATCAGAACTTCCCAGTGTTAGTTCATTTTAGTATTCCACAAAACACTTCTCAGAAACGCCTTGTATCCACCAAGTGCTCAATGTGCTTTTAAATGCAATTTAATTTAAGAAACTAAATATTTGTATACTCAGTCCCCCAAAATGCATTCCTCCCAATCAAAAAAAAAAAAAGATATAATATCACATGCCAGAGTTACAGACAGACAAAAACCCCTGCCTTTGTGAAGCTTACATTCTAGAGGAGAAGACAAATAGTAAATATGCTGTTTGTGTGTGTGTGTGTGTGTGTGTGTGTGTGTTACAATAGAAGATACATGCTAAGGAGATACGCAGAGAGGGCAGGTAAGAGACTCCTTGCATGAAATAAACACATTAAGGTTTGAGAAGTTCTGATATGAATGGAACAATGACACATATAGAATAGAGAGTTGAAGTGCCTGTCAAATGTAAACCAGCTCTTTTGGTAAGCAGGGGGAGATCCCAGGTCAGTTTAGGTGGGGGCTGGTAGAGCCTGACATTAACATACAGGTACAGAACCATCCTAAGCTGGGGTTTTGTTTGTTTTGGATTTTGTTTTTTGAGACAGGGTTTCTCTGTGTAGCGCTGCCTATCCTGGAACTCGCTCTGTAGACCAGGCTGGCCTCAAACTCACAGTGATGCCCCTGCCTTTGCCTCCCAAACAATGGGATTAAAAGAGTGTGCCACTACCTGGCAGCATCCTAAATTATTTTGAAGGTGTTTGTTTTTATTTTAAGACAGATTCTCACTGAGCAACTCTGGCTGTCCTAGAACTTGTTGTATAGACCAGGCTGGCCTAGAACTTACAGAGATCACTCTACTGTCTGCCTCCCAGGTAGTATGATTAAAGGCATATAGCTTCTACACTCAGCCCCAAGATTTTTAACCTTCTATTTTACAAACAAATGTGTATGTATTTGCATGTGAATGCTTATGTATATTAGTGTATAGTCAGAAGTGACCTTGTAATTTTTTTGATAATTTTTTATTTAAATTTGAAACAAGCTTGTTTTACATGTCAATCCCAGTTCCCTCTCCCTCCTCCCCTGCTTCACCTACCAACCCCCCATCCCATCCCCTTTCTGCTCTCCAAGGAGGGTGAGGCCTTCCATGGGGAGTCTTCAAAGTCTGTCATATCATTCGGAGCAGGGCCTAGGTCCTCCTCCATGTGTCTAGGTTGAGGGAGTATCCCTCTATGTGGAATGGACTCCCAAAGTCCATTCCTATACTAGTGATAAATATTGATCCATTACCAGAGGCCCCATAGACTGCCCACCCCTCCTTACACCCATATTCAGGGAGTCTGGGTCAGTCCTGTGCTGTTTTCTGAGCTGTCAGACTGGAGTCCATGAGCTCCCTCTTGTTCAGGTCAGGAGTTTCTGTGAGTTTCTTTAGCCTGGTCTTGACAGCTTGCTCATCACTCCTCCATCTCTGCAACTGGATTCCAGGAGTTCAGCTCAGTGTTTAGCTGTGGGTGTCTGCTTCTGCTTCCATCAGTTCCTAGATGAAGGCTCTAAGATGGCATATAAGGTAGTCATCAATCTCATTATCAGGGAAGGGTATTTAAGGTAGCCTTTCCATTATTGCTTAGATTCTTAGTTGGGTTCATCCTTGTAGATCTCTGGGTATTTCCCAAGTGCCAAATTTCTCTTAAAACCTATAATGGCTCCCTCTATTACGGTATCTCCTTTCTTGTTTCCTCTGACTCAATCTTCCTACTCCCTCGTGTCTACCTCTCCCCTCCTCTTCCTCCTAACTCCCTCTCCCTTCCCCCCATGCTCCCAATTTTCTCAGGAGATCTTGTCCCTTTCCCCTTCTGCAGGAGACTACTCATGTCTCTCTTAGGGACCTCCTGTTTCCTAGCTTTTCTGGTGGTATGGATTGTATGTCTGAAAACCATATATGAGTGAGTATATACCATGTTTGTCTTTTTGTGACTGGGTTACCTCACTCAGGATGGTTTCTTCTAGTTCCATCCATCTGCCTGTGAATTTCAAGGTTCCATTGTTTTTCTGGTTTTTTTTTTGTTTGTTTGTTTGTTTGTTTTCTGCTGAGTAATATTCCATTGTGTAAATGTACCACACTTTCTCCATCCATTCTTCAGTTGAGGGGCATTTAGGCTGCTTCCAGGTTCTGGCTATTACAAATAATGCTGCTATGAACATAGTTGAACAGATGTCCTTATTGTATGACTGTGCATCTTTTGGGTATATGCCTGAGAGTGGAATTGCTGGATCTTGAGGTAGACTGATTCCCATCTTCTTGAGGAGCCACCATACTGATTTCCAAAGTGGCTGTACGATTTTACACTCCCACCATCGACCTTGTAAATTTTTTCTCACCATTTTTTATTTTTCTTATTCTACATATCGATCCCAGTTTCCTTCCCATCTCTTCCTCCTTCCCTCTCTCCCCCTGACCTAGTAATTTTTAAAGTGCTTGCAATGTAAGATATTTTGTTGCTATACCAAAAATAAACCATAGACCACAAAGGATATATCAGAAAGATTACATTCACATTTAACCAAATTAAGCCTGCTTCTATTCCAAAAGTTTATGTATTACTTTTAAAATAAAAATTTTAAGCTCTCTTTGCCTCATATTCCTTAGTCATTATTAAACATGCTTCCTGTGCCAAACACCTGGGCCCTTATTTCATCTCTTCTGAGCCTTGGCTCCGATTCCTGCCATGATTATAGATATTAACGGTCCCTTCAAGGTTCCACACTCTACACTGGTGCCTCATCTCAGGCTAGTGTCTGTAACTCCAGACACCTCCCATTCAGCATAGTTTTCTGTGTTGTTTTGTTTTGAAGTCCCTGGAGGCCTTATCAAGAAAAAAGCAAATTGAGAACTCTCTGCAGGCTTTGGCCACAAGAGCTACCACTGAGATGCTCATTACTCAAAGTCAAGTGGCCCCTGTGGAAGTAGGCAGCTGTCACACCACCTCATTTTGCACATGCTGATATTTGTCATGGCTAGGAGCTTTGCAATTAGCAGCCAGTCCCCACCTTTACACCATAATGTGAGAGCACCCAGCTTTAGGAAGTGTAGTTCCCCATCCTTACAGAACCTCCTTCATCTCCATAAACCTGACAGAAAGATTCTTTCCCTGAAAGGGTACCCAGCATCCCCCCTGTTCCTTCCTCCCTACCTCTTCCCTGACACAATCTCCTTGATGAGTGGAACCTTCTACAGAGCAAATTGTCTTCAGACAACTGCTCCTTCCTTATAAGGAAAAGGTACATAGATAACTTTGGGAAATGGAGAATAGAAAAAATAAACAGTCCCATATCAATTGGTGTTGAACAGTTGTTCTACGTTCACATTTTCTCATACCTAGCTCCTACATTGAAGTAGATTTCATTATTCCCTGCTTAAAATGAACAATGGTGGAGGGGGTATGGGGAGGGGGCAAAGAGGAGGATGGCTCAGTGCTTAAAGCCTTGCTGGGCAAGTGTGAGGACTCGAGTTGAGATCCCCAGAATTCACATAAATCCTGGGCATGCATGGCAGCCCACCTGTAATTCCTGCATCCAAAGGCAGAGACGGGGCCTCAGAGTGAGCCTGCTGGCCAGGCTCGCCATATCTAACCACTCTGGATTTGACTGACAGATCCTGCCTTGCAGAATAAAGTAGAAGTGCAATCAAGGGTGATTTCTCACAACCACCTTGGGCCTCCACAGGCAATGCAGTCCCACACCTACCCCCCTCCCAACATACATACATGGAAAATGGGGGGAAAGCAGATAGATGGCACATAGGGAACAAACTGGGTATCCAGCAAGATGGGTAAATACACTTGCTGCTACAAGCCTGATGACCCGAGTTCAATTCCCAGAACCCACAACGTGAGATCAATTCCTGCAAACGGTCTCCTGACCTCCATAAATGAACTTTGAACACACACACACACACACACACACACACACTCATGGATACTAGTTATCAGTATTGAACTTCATTTTTACTCTTGGTCTTTTGTATTCAGTTTCTGTGTCCTTTCTTAAGAGAATCGTATGTTCCCCGTGTTCTTTCACATTGCAAGCATCTTCTCATTTATCTTCCTCTGCTGTGCTCATCCTTAAAGACTGAACTGAAGAATAATATGACAAGAAATCAATTAGTGAGCTTTAAATGTTATGCTGAGAGCTAGGTATGGTAGTACACTCCTTTAATCCCAACACTTGGGAGGCAGAGGCAGGCCAATCTCTGTTGGCTTTGAGGTCAAACTAGTCTAAATAATGGGTTCCAGATAGTCAGAGCCACATGGTGAGATCCAGTATCAACACTGCCCCCCCCCCGCAAAGATCTATGCTGATGCAAATATACAAATATAAGGAGGAAGTCTGGGTCAGCCATAGAATTTCTGCTCTTACCACTTATCTCAGGTGACAGAATAGGACGTGAAGCCCTCCACCTTAGCTAAGATATTATCTATGGGGAGCTGTCAACATCTAGGCAAATATAATTGTATGAACCTTACAGACCTTTTCTGGTTGCAATGGGTTTTAATGGGCAGAAGTAGGCACTGTGGCTCTTTGACCCTCCTACTCTGACAGCAGCTGACACAAATATCACTGTCTTTTCAGGGCTGGCTCTGTTTTAAACTAAGTGACTTTTGGGACAGTGTCATGCTGGGCTGGAAGGAACAATGCAGGGGATTGACTGCTCTGAAACTCCAAGTTCCCGTAGACAGGTTCTGGATGCTTCTCCTGTGGCAATGAGGACTCACACTCAGGTCAGACACCAACTGTCCTGACTAGACCATCACTTCACATTCGTCATGTTTTACACAAGTGGTGCAAAACCCCATCCCTCGAAAGACTCAGCTGTACAAACGTATGTAGAATAAATAGGAATGTCCTTTTGTTACTGGGGAAATTGGGGCTCTCTTTTCATGGTCCTTAGTTATCAATAAAAGGATTTTAAAAGGGATTGAGAAGAAACCCCTTGCACAGCTTTATTCAAGCTTGAGGGAATAAAAACCAGGCGGGTGAACAGAAACTCTTGGTAGGTGCCTAGAGGGGGGGGGGATGGAGAAGAGGAAAGCCATGCCTTTTGCAAGGTTGGCAAGCAGCTGCATGGCTGAAGGGAAGGTGGACTTTAGAGAGAAAGCCATGTGTATCCAGGAAAGCATGCTTAGACTTTTGGGAAGTGTAAGAAAGAAAAAAGAAGAAAAGAAAAAGATAGGTATTTCTACTTCTCCATCTCTGTAATCTAAAAGCACACACAGCTTGTCTTTTTGGCTCAGGCTGGCTCTACTCCACATCTGCCACTGTCCTCAAAGTTTGTTCAGTGGTCCTGTCATCTCAAATGTCTTGGGGTCTCCTGTAGCACAAATAATAACCCAGAGACAGATATTAGGGATCAAGCTGAAGATCAGAAAAGCAAAGTGGCCAGCCATTAGCTCAGACTGAAGGAGCGATCCTGTCTCCATGAATCTTCAGTGTGGCTGGAGACTGAATGCCTTGAGACTGAATGCCAAAGACTGAATACCTGACTCTGAGCTCCTGTCTTATATACCTTTCTAGTGCTGGAATTAAAGGTGTACACCACTACTGCCTGGCCTCTATATGGCTGTGGCTAGCTTTGCACTCTGATTTTCAGGCAAGCTTTATTAGATCATAAACCAAATATCACCACAGTTCCACTGTAATTGGAGCTTCACGTACATATACATACCTATCCGTACACAGGCACACATCTTAAAACCTCAGGTATATTATGTTGTATAATTTTAACAGTGGCCACAGGTCTTACTATTCATTATTCCACTTAGGATACAGAGTGATGCATAAAGACAGTTTACACAAATATCGGTACACGGAATTTGGAGTAACCTAAACCTGTATTCCAGGCCACAGTTACTCACACTGGGATGTTGAATACACTATTCATTTTTCTCTCAGAGGCGGTGTGTGTGTGTGTGTGTGTGTGTGTGTGTGTGTGTGTGTGTGTGTTTAGGGGCCGCAAGAGGCTGCTGCCTCCAGAAAAAGGGGCCATTGCTGAGGCAACCCAGAGAAAAACAGAAAGAACAAGAAAGGAACAATCCCTTATTTGGCTCTGCCTCTTTTGAAATCATCCAGTCTCTTGAGGTTCTTGTTGGTGGAACCCAACAGAGATCCAGCTCTGAATAGAGACCTTGTTCAAAGCCTAACCATAGCATCAGAGACAAGACAACAGGCAAGCGGCACTCCAGTTTAAACAGAAAATGTAAACAATGGTTTTCAGTGGCTTCAGCCTAAATTCCCTATTTTAAAGGTCCTACTGGTCCAACACTCATTGGCGATTACCTGGATCCGTTGTTCGGTGCTGTGCCAGAACAGTTCTCTGACTGAGGCATTTGTTTTTGCATTGATTAGGTGGAGTCTGCACAGAGAAACATTCCCTCACCAACTATTTGGCCGATTTGAATTACAATTTGTGCAGGAAAAGACAGGAAACTTAATTACTGCTATTATTCAATTTTCAGAGTTGCTGACTTAGGAATTTAAAGATGATTAGTGGCTTAGTAAATTTTGATATTAGAAATTGTCACATTTGTTCATATTTTTGATCCTCTTTTAATATATGGTAGGTATTATTCTCTTTATTTTAGGCCATTTAAAGTGTTAATGGCATTTTGTTTTCTGTATTCTTTTTAGTTGTTTTGGTTTATTCTTAAAACAATGCCATTCATGATCAACTTAATTCTATCCCTTTCATTTGACTCTAAATTTCTAAGTTCTTCAGGGAAATGAGTAACTTATCCTGAACTTTCCCCAACTTGGTAATAAACACCTTAATTGTCTGGTGTTGGGCTACTCTGTGGAAATGATCTTAAGATGCCCTCTCCACCAACTCAACAAAGCTAGAGTTAATTGCAGAATTTAAAATTGTCCAATTCTAACCAAATTGGCAAGCTAATTTGGGGTGTTATATACATGGGGAAAGAGGAAGACATAAAAAAGCAACTACAAGGGAATTATTCATTCTAAAATGAAAGCTAAGGTTTTAAATCATCTTGTGCTTTTCAAAAGCAAGAAGTCATAAATGCTTGCCCTAAAAAGGGTTCAATTTGCTCCTATTGTAGAAATTACAAGTCATTTTATCATGTGAGGAGCAGTGAGAGAACAAAACAGGGACCCCAAGATTCACCTTCTTGGGAAAAGCTTTTTTTCTCCCAAATAGTTAGCAGTGGCGTGTGTGTGTGTGTGTGTGTGTGTGTGTGTGTGTGTGTGTGTGTGTGTGTTTGGTTTTTTACATAAATACTGCTTTTTATTATTTTAGAAATAAATAAATAAACAGCACCTCAAGTCAGATGACCAGGACAACTCTTGGGAAGATGTTTTGGTCTCCTCCTCATATACTATGTGCTAATGATAACTTTCCAGTCTTTGCCATCTTTCCTGCCATCAAATTCAGCTGTTGAAAATTTTGACTTTCTGGTTAACTGAACTAAGTAATTGACTAAAATAATGTCTCTATTCTTTATGCATCAGTTTTCCTGTTCTGGCCAAACAAATTGCTCTAAAACTTGATTTCTAGCACTTGATTAAAATCTTGTCACCTTTAGGGACAGAACCCACATTTCTTAGCATGGAATATGATACCCTTCATCATCTTATCTCTACTACCTCCCTGCCTTCCACCTTGCTGTCCCGGGCCTCTCGGTGCCCACACCTAATGCTCTGACACTGAAACATTGGCAGAGAGCACTCACAGTTTGCTTCAAGGCCTCTGCATTTCAGCAAGCTGTGCTTCTACATAGGACAGTGCTCTTGCTCTCCTCAAATAGTTAATCAGGACTCATTCTTCAGAAGCCAGTTCAGATGTCACCTCCATCTGAGATTCATGTCACCCAATCTGAATATTGACTAAGGGGAGACATCAAGTTTCCCCTGCCTTTTCTTGCACAAACTGTAATTCAGGTCAACCAAATAATTGGTGAGGGAATGTTCTTCTGTGCAGACTCCCAGGTGATTGTTCTATACCCCAGTGTGTTAGGTGGCTCCTTAATTCCATGGACAGAATTATTATCACATTAATTCCTTGAGTATGTGACATTTACTATCTCTCATAAGCATCTTCCTGAAGTTGATCTTTGTGTGTGTGGTGTATGCTTGTGTTTATGTGGGTGTGTGCACATTTGTGCAAGTGGAGGTCAGAGGTCAACTTCTGGTGTCTTCCTAAATCACCTCCTCTTATTGAGAAAGAACCTCTGACCAAACTTTGAGCTCATCAACTTGTGAAAGCTGACCACTGAGCTCTAGAGATCTTTCTTTCTCTTCCTGTTTCTGCCCAGTGCTGGGTTATATATGTGCAATGTGTATTGAGATCCAAACTCAAGTACTCATCATGTTTACATAGTAGGAACTTAATCAGCTGAGCCATTTCACTGGCTCCTCTTGTATTTAATTTTTGCTGTCCAGCAATATGCTTCATATAGCTCCAATGATTAGTTTCTGATGGAATAAATGTATGACTGAACTATCTTAACAGCATTTCAACCGTCTTTCACATTGTAGTAAGTTATATATACTCCCAGGGTAACATCACTGCACCAACCCTGGCATTGTTAGTCATTTACATTCCAGACACAGTAGGGGGTCCGTCATCGCCTCCTGCTGTAGCTTTAATAAGCCCTTAGAATGCTAATGGTTGTAGCATTAGCTACATGTAAGGCAAGCATCTCTCCCACATTCATTAGCATTTTTGCAGCCAAACTTTTCTAGGAGCAGTAAGAAAACCAGTAAGTATGGCACGAAATGAAGAACTACAGGTAAACTCTTAGAATCAAAACGAAACCCATACTTCCCAAATTTGGGTGTTTATATGAAAATCTACTATTCCTGTTCCAATTATACATGCTGGGATTACAGGTTTCAGAATGCTAGTATAGAAGGTTGGAGTCTGATCCTAATATCTGCATTTTAAATAAACATCCTAAATTATCTTCAAATAGTCCACAGAATGAGAAACACTATTCAGAGAATAGTTCCATGTTACAAATTAACTTAAGAGACCACCTATTTGGTCTGTCATCTTGTTAGTGTGAAAACTATCATTTCTCCATTTTGTGTGTATATGCATAAGAATTCCACAAAACTGAAATCCAGACTTCTTGGCAAAGTTTAAGACAGAAAACAATCAATAAAAGTCTTTAATGGTGTTGCAAAAGCAAGAGTAGTTGCGGGGAGTTCTGTGGTGAAAAGGAAAGGTATAATTTAGACTCAGCTGTTATCTTAGGCAAATCCTTCGATCTCCCCGGCTCTCCATTTCTCACCTAAAAGTAGTACTATATCTGTCCTTATCAACCTCATAGAATTATAGAAGACTTAAAATGAGTGTAATAACCAACAACAGTAAGATCTGATCAGTTACACTTTATTAAGGTTTTAAAACGACACACCTGCCTAAATTAAAGGTGCATAGCCTCAGGAATTTGTTCTGAGAGTAACCTTTGCAGCTTCCTATTAAAGAGTAATTAGGATTCTAATAACTGAACTCTGTCATATTACAGTTTAGAAACACATGTAAGAGAAATCTTGAGTGGCAAAGATACAAAGTTAATTTAGATAGAAGACCGGAATTGAAGAAATTCATTATTATGCCAGATCATTTCTATCACACTTACTCTCATCTCTATTATAATCGGCAGGAGAAGGGATTCTAATGTAAGCCCGATTTGAACATCACTGTTTTACCTCGTTGGATGTGGTACTGGGGAGAAAATCGTTATCCTTTAATTGAGCTTATTTTTCGAACAGCTTTATTATGGTATTACTCATATACCTTATTCACCAATTTAAATTGTAGAACTCAGTAGTTCCTAGTATAATGGCACGGCACTGGGGAGCCATCCTCACTATCGATTACAGAACATTTTCATCAATTCTCAGAAAGAAATCCCCGGACAGCAGTTATCCTCCATTCCTCCCCATGAAGTCCATATAGGCGGCATATTTGAGATCTTTTATTAAAAATAAATAAGTAAATAAATAAATAAGGGCATCATACAGTATATAAACTTTCAGGGCGAATCTCTCTCCTCCTCCTCTTTTCCGCCTCTGCACGAGCACACGGATCGGAAACCCCATCACTCACCCCGCTCCCTCATAACGGTAAAGCCTGGGCCCCGCCTCCCAGCGTTGCCCCGGCGCCGGCCTGGGGGGCGCGCCCCGCCCGTCCCCGCCGTCGCCTCATTGACGTCACCGCTCCAGCCGCAGACTCCCTCCCTCCTTCCCGGTCGCGGTAGCTTTGACAGGCGCGATGGCGGCGGCCGGGTCTGCAGGGTTGCCGGCGACCGTGTCGGAAAAGCAGGAGTTTTACCAGCTTCTGAAGAACCTGATCAATCCAAGCTGTATGGTGCGGAGGCAAGCAGAGGAAGTCTATGAGAATATCCCAGGTCTGTGTAAGACTACATTTCTCTTAGACGCTGTCCGAAATAGAAGAGCAGGTTATGAGGTGAGACAAATGGCTGCCGCACTGCTACGACGGCTTTTGTCCTCTGGGTTTGAGGAGGTCTACCCAAATCTGCCTTCTGATGTGCAGAGGGATGTCAAGATTGAGCTGATACTGGCTGTTAAATTAGAAACACATGCTAGCATGAGGAAAAAGCTTTGTGATATTTTTGCGGTGCTGGCCAGGAATTTGATAGATGAGGATGGCACTAACCACTGGCCAGAAGGTCTGAAATTCCTCATTGATTCGATTCACTCTAAAAATGTGGTTCTGTGGGAAGTTGCACTTCACGTTTTCTGGCACTTTCCTGGGATTTTTGGGAACCAAGATCGCCACGATTTGGATATCATCAAGAGGTTGTTGGACCAATGCATTCAAGATCAAGAGCATCCAGCAATCAGGACATTATCTGCTAGAGCTGCAGCTGCATTTGTCCTTGCTAATGAAAACAACATTGCTCTTTTCAAAGACTTTGCAGACTTGCTTCCTGGAATCTTACAGGCTGTGAATGATTCCTGCTACCAGGATGACGATTCGGTGCTAGAATCCCTTGTTGAGATTGCAGATACGGTACCTAAGTATTTGGGTCCCTACTTAGAAGATACTCTGCAGTTGAGCCTGAAGTTATGTGGAGATTCTAGGCTTAGTAATCTGCAACGCCAACTGGCGCTGGAAGTAATAGTGACCTTATCTGAAACTGCAACACCGATGTTGAAAAAACACACGAATATCATTGCAGAGGCTGTGCCTCATATATTGGCGATGATGGTTGATCTCCAAGATGATGAGGACTGGGTAAATGCTGATGAAATGGAAGAAGATGATTTTGACAGCAATGCAGTTGCTGCCGAGAGTGCGCTAGACAGACTGGCTTGTGGACTTGGTGGAAAAGTTGTTTTGCCAATGACCAAGGAGCATATCATGCAAATGCTTCAGAGCCATGACTGGAAGTGTCGACATGCTGGACTAATGGCCTTATCAGCCATCGGAGAAGGTTGCCATCAGCAAATGGAACCAATTCTAGACGAAACAGTTAACTCCGTTTTGCTTTTTCTTCAGGATCCTCATCCAAGGGTGAGGGCTGCTGCCTGCACTACACTTGGACAGATGGCTACAGATTTTGCACCTAGTTTCCAAAAGAAGTTCCATGAAATAGTGATTACAGCTTTGTTGCGAACGATGGAGAATCAAGGTAATCAGCGTGTGCAGTCCCATGCAGCCTCTGCTCTTGTTATCTTTATTGAAGACTGCCCCAAATCATTGCTAATTCTGTATTTGGAAAATATGGTAAAAAGTCTACACTCCATCTTGGTGATTAAACTGCAAGAGCTGATTCGGAGTGGAACTAAGTTGGCCTTGGAACAGCTTGTGACAACCATTGCCTCAGTTGCAGATGCAATAGAAGAAAGCTTTGTTCCATATTATGATATATTTATGCCCTCACTCAAACATGTTGTTGAGCTCGCAGTTCAAAAAGAACTCAAGCTTCTTCGAGGAAAAACTATTGAGTGCATTAGCCATGTTGGTCTTGCCGTTGGGAAGGAGAAATTTATGCAAGATGCATCAAACGTGATGCAGTTACTGTTGAAGACACAATCGGACTTAAATACGATGGAAGATGATGACCCTCAGGCTTCTTACATGGTTTCAGCGTGGGCTAGAATGTGTAAAATTCTTGGAAAAGACTTTCAGGAGTATCTTCCACTGGTTATCGAGCCTCTTATTAAGACTGCCTCGGCTAAACCTGACGTTGCTCTCCTAGACACACAAGATGTGGAGAACATGAGCGACGATGATGGCTGGCAGTTTGTAAATCTTGGAGACCAGCAGAGCTTTGGAATTAAAACTTCAGGACTTGAAGCAAAAGCAACTGCTTGCCAGATGTTGGTTTACTATGCTAAGGAGTTAAGAGAAGGATTTGTGGGCTATACAGAACAAGTTGTGAAGCTGATGGTTCCTTTATTGAAGTTTTATTTCCATGACAATGTCCGAGTGGCAGCTGCAGAAGCCATGCCCTTTCTCTTGGAATGTGCAAAAATTCGTGGCTCAGAGTATCTTTCACAGATGTGGCAGTTTATATGTGATCCCTTAATCAAGGCTATTGGAACTGAACCTGATACAGATGTACTCTCAGAGATAATGAATTCTTTTGCAAAGTCCATTGAGGTGATGGGAGATGGTTGTCTTAATGATGAACACTTGGAAGAACTGGGAGGAATTCTGAAGGCAAAACTTGAAGGGCACTTTAAAAACCAAGAGTTGCGGCAAGTAAAAAGGCAGGAAGAAAATTATGATCAACAGGTAGAAATGTCTCTTCAAGATGAAGATGAATGTGATGTTTATATTCTGACCAAAGTATCAGATATTTTGCACTCATTATTTAGCACTTACAAGGAAAAGATTTTGCCATGGTTTGAACAGCTGCTTCCTTTAATTGTGAATCTAATTTGTTCAAGTAGGCCATGGCCAGACCGACAGTGGGGATTGTGCATATTTGATGATATCATAGAGCACTGCAGCCCTACATCATTCAAATATGTTGAGTATTTTCGGTGGCCAATGCTACTCAATATGCGAGATAACAACCCCGAAGTCAGGCAAGCTGCTGCTTATGGACTGGGTGTTATGGCACAATTTGGTGGAGATGATTATCGTTCTTTATGTTCAGAAGCTGTCCCGTTGTTGGTAAAGGTTATTAAGTGTGCGAATTCCAAAACGAAGAAAAATGTCATTGCTACAGAGAACTGTATCTCGGCAATAGGAAAGATTATGAAGTTCAAGCCCAACTGTGTGAATGTAGACGAAGTTCTCCCGCACTGGCTGTCATGGCTTCCGCTGCATGAAGATAAAGAAGAAGCTATTCAGACTTTGAATTTTCTCTGTGACCTAATTGAAAGTAACCACCCAGTTGTGATTGGTCCCAATAATTCCAATCTTCCAAAAATCATCAGTATAATTGCAGAAGGAAAAATTAACGAGACTATTAGCCATGAAGACCCCTGTGCCAAACGCCTAGCCAATGTTGTTCGGCAGATAAAGACTTCTGAAGAATTATGGTTGCAGTGTGTATCCCAACTTGATGAAGACCAGCAGGAGGCTTTACAGGAATTACTCAGTTTTGCCTGAAGCACTTTACTATCACTTGAATATCAGCTATCATAAAAATAACTACAAAGTGTTGTGAGTGGATCCATTACAAATGAGATACCACTTCTCTCTGCTAAGCAGTTCATATTTCCGTGTTTCTCCGGGACTAGTGTTAAGGTCTTCTGTCTATTTTGCATGTGTCATCTCTTAAAGAAACGGTGGTTGTAACTTGTGCTTCCAGTTGTCTTAGAGTTATTTGTCACCTTCCCCCTATTTAGTGTGAAATGTATAAATCGTTGCTATTTGTCTGAACTGTTGATGCTGGGTAAACAGTGCCAAGATGTCTGTGACTATCATGAGATGTAAAGAGCTCATAAAGAAAGGGAAACTTCCAGGATAGGCATCTTTGGAATTGAGGGTGGAGTGTACTGGCAGACTTACTCTTCCTTGGTAATACTTCTGTTTATTATGGTACTGGAAGGATGCTAGAACTGGAAAAGTTTCAAGGTACTGCAGTGGATGTAGGAGGTTTTTGCTATAGTATAAATGAACCTTTTCATGGGGAACTCCTGTAAAGTGGTTGGAGTGTGACTAAATTCCAGTTTCCAAGGTGTCCAGTTGAGAGGTACAAGAATTTAACCAAATTGGTCTTTAAAAAATATATATTTAGAATTGAAATTGTATGGAAGAGGAGTGCTAATACATCTAACCCTGAAAGCGTGTGATAGACTTTAACAGAGCTTAATAAATAATAGTCAGTGTTTGTGGGAGTCAGTTATTGTTACATGTTTTAGCAGAATATTTGTGTTTATATGTAATACCTCCCCTACCCCCACACCAAACAAGAAAGGAAACCTTTGTTCAGAATGGGGGATAGATTTCTGTTTTGAAGCAGTTCCTAACAGATTCTACAGAAACAGTGAAACAAACTTAATTTCATCTTTAAATATTAAAAAAGAAAATGAGCTCTAATACTAGTCATGTATCAGTGTATTGTTTTACAGAACAACTCTGAATTTAGGATTAATTATATTAATTGAAATGTCTTTACTGTTGAAGGTGTTTTGTAGAGTAGAAGAAAGTTTCTACTTAACAAAACTTCATTCAAAACTTACAAACGAGAATGTCTGTTGTGATTTCCTGAGCCTGTTGTGAGTGCAGTGTATGTAATGGGGCAAATATGTCAGACCCTATGTCAGACCCAGTAAGTGCTCAATAAACTGTCAGTGTTACTACTGTTGGTTGTTCTTCTACTGTGTTCTTTGTCATACTTTAGAATTTGGTTTACATGGCATTTACCCCCTACTAGGTCTATCTAGACTACTGTAAACAGGGATATAAAGTTAGATTTTTATATAGTTCAGAATTTGATATATAATATGGTTACAAGTGTATTTAAATAGGAAAATAGCTGCCTTGAAGTTTAATAGTTTTCTGTGGGTAGTGAGATTAAATGGCAACTTTTCCTCTTGTCTATAAATTAAAATTGCATACAAGCAACATATTTCTCATATAATAAAGTGTTTTTTGTAAAGTTCAAGGACCTGATTTACTATCATCTTGACCTCTTCATGAACAAGAGTTAAGGTTCCTTCTACTTACCTGTAGCTCTTATGTGGCTTAAGAAATCATTCATTAGTGTGTTGTTTGCTGTTCATACAGTCTTGTGAAACTGGCAAATGATTTATAACTGGGTACTTGGAGTTTTGAAGTAAGAGAGCTTTTAAATTTGAATCTTTTCCTAAGTGTTCATTTCCCCACCTGCAAGATGATAGTACACAGCTTATACAATTCTTGTATGAATCAAAGGAGACAATGAATATAAAGTGCTTAGCCACAGAAGGGTCAGTAAATGGAAACTATTGTGTGAGAATTTTGAAATAGGTCTGGTAGCTAAAAGAGAATGGGCATTTGCGTGAATTTGGTAGGCTTTAGATTCTTGTGTTTTGTCAAAGGAAATGAAGGAAGCCCAGCCAGACACTTGCCAATTGCTGAAGCAGAATTGGTCCCTACCTTTTTTCCTCATGAGGTATGTCTGACAGAGAGGAAACCATAAATGCCAGATGAGTACATGCATGTGTTGAGGAGAGTGTGACCACTCGAAAAACTTATATTCCTGTTCTCTATTTTCCTACAACTGGTATTTAACTTTCTGACCCCGCCCCCCAAAGTTTTAAGGCATTACATTTTATCAGTCCTCTAAAAGTCTTTGTTTATGCAGAAGTAAACAATCTTGAAGGTGCGATCTCAACCATTATAAATTTCACTTTCAAACTGCATTTCTATAGTTTTGGTTTTATGTATCATTTCAAGTTTCAAGCAACTAAGTCTGAATGTTATATGCACTAGAAAACAGTAATGCTGATTTTGTGGCTAATTTCCCCCTTTATACAACATGTGAACTAATGTGAATGGTGAGTCCACTTTTTTAATCACTTAAAAATAAAAAAATATGTAGCGAGATAAAGCCACACCGATGACAAGCTGTACAGCTTAGAGTAGAAATATGTGGAAACTTTTGTTTTAATTGAGATTGCAGTCTCTTGTTAGGCGAACTCAAGAATCCAGTTGTTTTTCGGTTTTAAAGTTTCACTACAACACAGGATTCGTTTTTTAAAACTGTTAACTGGGAGCTGGAGTTTCGAGTTCTACAATCCTCCACTCTTCTTTTGTGGCGTCCTTAAACTTTCTAATCTTTTCTAAACGCTAGTTTTATGAAAAAAAAAAAAAAAGACCGGCAGTCACAAGGGAGGAGGGATGCAAAGATGCTATTTTACAACGGAGAGGATTTACTTTTGTGCATGCTCGTCATTTACTTGTCCTTAATGAAGGTGACCTGGCGAACGCTTTGAGAAAACTAATACTAAAATTTCTAGGACCGGTAAGGGTCTCACGAAAGCAGACTCGATCCGCTTGCCGAGAGTGCGCAGCGCGCAGGCGCCCTGCTTCTCCCTCCACCCCACCCCTTACGACGGTCCGCACATTGATGACATCATCGGGCCGCCTCCACGCTCGGCCTCCCGGCCGGTGCTGGAGCCAAGTCCTGGCTTTGGCGTCGCAGGGCGGGGCGAGAGGGGGGCGGGGCCACTCTGTGCCACTACGCACGCGCGCCGGGAATGGCGACGGCGCTTCTTTCTTCGCCTCTCTCCACAGCTCTCCCCAGCCGGGGGGGCTGAGTGCCCTCCCCCTCTCCTCCCCGCCCCTCCCCTCGCCCCCCCTCCCCGCCCAGCGGGGCTTCTAACTGACAGTTGTCGCCGGGCCCGGTCCGTGCGCCGCCTCCTCCTGCCCAGGTCCCCCGCAGGTAGACAGGGGCGGGAGGGGGTGTGAGGGAGAGGAGGAGCCGGAGCGGCGGCGGCCCGGGGCTGCGGCCCAGTCGGGAAGGAGGGGAGCCCTCTCACTCCTCCTCGCCCCCTCCCTGCGCCCCGCCGGCCCGGGAGGGGGTGGGGCGCCGGGGCCCCGCCGGCCGGGCCGGTGAGCGGGCGGGCGGGCGGGCGGGGTGCGGAGGGAGAAGCCGGCGCGGGCCTCGCGCCGCCGGGAGGAGGGGAGGGGAGGGGAGGGGAGGGCACCTAGGCTCTCCTCTCCCCCCTCCCCCGCGCGCCATGTAACCCCGCCCCGCGGGCGCGAGCCTGAGACCCCCGCGCGCGCGGGTCCCGGCCGGCGGCTGGAGAGCGAGGCCCGATGCGGCAGGGGCTGCGCGGCGCCTCGGAGCAGCCCTGAGGAAGCGGCCCGCGCTCACGCGTCTCCCGGCGCCTCGAGCGCTCGCTCGTCTCAGCCCCAGCCTGGGCCTGCCGGGGGACATGAGCGCGCCGGAGACGCCGGGGGAGATGGAGCGGGCCGCGGAGGAGGAGCGGCCGCCACCGACGGCCGGGGACGGGATCGAGGAGGAGGCGGCGGCGGCGGCGGCGGCCCGGGCCTCGGGGCTGGACCGCAGGAGGAGCGTCTCCTCGTTGGACGGCGAGGAGGAAGAGGTGGCGGAGGCGACGGTGGTCGCGGGCGGTGGCTGCAGGGAGCAGGACCTGACCTACGAGCTGCAGCAGGGCTACCGCATCCTGGGCGAGTTCCTGCAGGAGAAGCACCGCGGCCTCACCGCCCCTTTCCTGCAGCCCTTGGGGGGCGTTGCCGCCGGGGAAGAAGAGGTGGCCGAAGGGCGGCGCAACGGGGGCCGGGGCAGTCGCGTCCTCCCGCAGCAACCTGGCCAGGGCATGTGTCTGTTGAAGATGGAGGAGAAGTTCTCCAGCGGCCAGTACGGGGGCATCACCGAGTTTGTGGCGGACTTCAGGTTGATGCTGGAGACGTGCTACCGCCTGCATGGAGTCGACCACTGGATCTCCAAACAGGGCCAGAAACTGGAGATGCTGCTGGAGCAGAAGTTGGCGCTTCTCTCTAGGTAAGCGAGCCGCCGGGTCCCTGGTGGGACTGACAGACAGACACAAACACACCAGCACACGTGTCCGAGGAGGGGCTGGGCCAGGGCCTGGGGGCGGCGCTGATAGGTGCTGAGTTGGTACTGGCACCTCAGGAGGAGGAGGAGCAGCGCTGGGCGTAGGATCGGAGGGGTGTGGTGGGCATGGCTCGGAAGGGTGAGTGCATCCTTGGAGAAGACCAGCCCTAGGAACCCCAAACTCCCGAGACTAGGTAGGTAGGTTCCGGATGTAAGAGCTACATGAGTAGGGAGAGGGAAAGCGTTTTGTAGGATGGAAGTTGAACCCGCCACTTGCATACAGTTTTAGCATAGCATTTAAAACAGCATGTAGGACGAAATACCTTGAGAAAAATAATTTTGGCTCATGTAGAAAGATGGTTAAAATTTTTTATCTTCTATCGGTTTCAACCATTGGAAATTTAGTGTTATTAAATGTTTCTTTTCATCTGAGAAAGTTAATTTTTTTACAGTGACACAAAATGAATGCATGAACACAACGTCTTTCATAAGCTTAGACTTGCATGGATGTGTGTGTCTGTCTGTCCGTGTCTTTTTCTTCTTACAGTGCTAGGTAGAACAGAGGGTGTCAAACATCTCAGACAAGTACTCTACCACCGAGTTAAGTGCCCACCCAGGCTTAGAAGTTTTCTTTATTCTACTAGAAATTATAGGTAATTCAAATTGTGCCATGCTTTTGGTATACACCATCTATATACTCCTCCCCTTTTAGGAGGAGAAAATAAGTTAACATAGGACACTAAAACTAAGGTATTTTATACAGTAGTCACTGTATAGTGGACATGAGCCCGGATAGTTAAAAATTTTCAGTAATAGAAACATCTTTAAGTATTAGGATGTCAGTGAAGGTGGAATTAGTTATTACCAAGGTTTTTTTATTTTGTGTGTGAGAGAACGTGTGTGTGTGTGTGTGTGTATACACTTGAGTATGTGCATTCTTGGGAAGTAGAAGCCAGAAGAAAGTGTCTGCTGTCACTCTCCACCTTATTCTTTGAGGCATGCCGCCCCCACCTCCCCCCCCCCCCCCCCCCCCCCCCCCCCGTGAATGTCTGGCTTGCATTTTCCTATATATTGGAAGCCAGCAAGCCCCAGCCAGCCTCCTGTCTTCATCTCCTTTGGAGGTGGGATTATGGGCTTGTTCCTTGGAAATGGGATCTGAACTTGAGTCCTCTTGATTGGGCATTAAGGGCTACTAACTGCTGAGCCATATCTCCAGCCCATGGGGTGGGTAGGAGTTTGACTATTAGTTAAATGAACTTGACTGACTCACTTTTTTTGGCCTGTTTCCTTGCCTATAAAGTGGAGACAATATCATCTTCAGAAAATTTCTGTGAGAACTAAGTAAGTTTTAAAAAGTGAAGTCAATACTATTGGTCAGGTAACTCAATGTATTAATCACAATAGTGCAATAAAATGAATATTATCTCAATTCTGAACCTGGGCATTATATATATGTAAAATAATGTATCCTTCATTTGTCTTTGGATGCTCATTTACTATTTTCACATCTGTTGCTGACTAACTTCACTAAAAGAGTAATATAGTGAGGGCTTAACTCATTCAGAAGGCACATTTCCCTTCAAACTAGTTTTTGCATTCTTCAATAAAGTAGAATTATTTGGTAATAAGTTAACTATTTACAAATTAGCTTTTAGATTATTTTAATATTTTATTTGGTGATTGATATTTCTATCTGTGTTTGTTACTCATCTTTACAGTGTATTGTGGCAGGTGTAGTACATCTTAAAAAACAGTCCATTCTTATGCCATCATTTTAAAAAGCTTTAAAAAAAAAAAAAAAGAATCTGTTTTTAACATGTGTGGTTGTGTGAGTGCAGTTGCCCTTGGAGGCCAGAAGAGTTTGTCAAATCCGCTGGAGCTCAAGTTACAGGTGGTTTGAGAGCCACCTGAAGTGAGTGCTAGGCATCAAACTCTGGCCCACTGGGAGAGCCATCTCTCTAGTCCCACAGGTCATTATTTTTAAATAGCTAACTATACCCCAAACTAATGTCACAGGATTTTAAACACAGAAGGAACTGTGGAGTTCTTGTAGTCCATCTAGTTTTACCGATGGAGAGATAGGCATATAGAATGAGATAGCTGCTTGGAAGTTCTAGAAAATGGCATATAGATGTAACTAAACTATAGATATTTTCACAAGTATTGTGTACATAACAAATCTTTGTTCTCCAAAAGAACAAGTTATTTTTTCCCCTTTGTATAAAAATGTATAAATGCCGTTATGCCCCCAGAAATACTCCCATACGATCTAATAGAAATTGAACTTAACAATGTTGTAAAGTAATAATACTCTGATTTATTAGCCAAAAGAAATAAAAGTCTTGCATTTTAGTAGCAATAGTAAAATGATAGTCTCAAATAGATAAAAATTTGAGTCTCTCATGTTTTTGTACCAATATTTGATGTATGCAAATTTTTTGGTAAGTGTTAGACTGTATTTGCTGATACTAAAAATTTTATAATATATTAGCTTAAAGTCTGAGTCATAACTGAGTAAATGTTTTGAGTGGGCAGAACTTGGTGAAAGCTATAGCTGATTGAAATATAAGTTAGACATACAAATGTGTTCTAGAACATTATTCTCCAGGCTTTGCATGTGATTATGATTTTCAGGAAATAGATTACTTTGTGAATATCTTAAAGTAATGTGTGCTACGTTAGTAATTAAGCCAGTATCACATAGTACTTGTTTTCCTTGTCTTTTGATGTGTATTTCTCAGACACTTAGGTAACTATTATTTTCAAATGGTAAAAATGACTTTAAAGTTGCTGCATATATGAAGCTGGCAGAAAGGCTCGGTGGATAAAGGCAGCTGCTGCCTGAGAACCTGAGTTTGGTCCCTGGAACTCATGTCGTAGAGGGAGGGAACTGATTCCTGGAAGTTGTCCTCTGACTTTCACTTGTGGGGATACACACCTCCCTCCATGAATACATGTAAAAGGATTTTTCCTTAAGCTGCTGCACATACTGTTGAGCTTTCCAATAAGCAGTTGATGGAGTATAGTAAGTAAAGAGGATGCTATGATATCATTGGAGAGCAGCCTAGTAATACAGGTGCTGTGAACATACTGTAACAAATCTCAGTTTCGTCATCCATACAGTGAAAATGTTAGGCTAGCTCAGTTATGCTACAAATATTTCTCTAGTTAGTGGAGTTAGACATTGTCCTTGAAATGAAAACCTCAAAGCCAAGAGTGGTGGCAAACACTTTTAATCCTAGTACCAGGAGGCAGAGGCAGGTGGATCTCTTGTGAGTTCAAAACCAGACTGGTCCACAAAGCAAGTTATAGAACAGCTAGGACTACACTGAGAAACTCTGTCTCAAAAAGACCAACTGGGGGGAAAAGGCAGAGAAATGAAAACATCAGCTCTTTGTCCCCACGTGGTATGAAGACATTTAAAGTAATAACTGTATATGATTATTATAATATGAACATACAGGCCAGAAATTTAGAGAAAGTTGGCTTACAGTTACAAGAGAAGGGAAAGTAGGGATGACAGGTAAGAGGAGTAAAGGAGAAGGGGAAGAATATGTAAAGCTGCGGGAGGGCTATACATGAACTGATTCTTAAAGGAGTTGAATCATGTTCTTGGATTTTTCAGGAGGGTTATATGAGAATATTCCAGAATGGTGAACTATAGTGAATGCAAAATATGAATAGTTTCTAGAAAATACAAGTAATTCTGTATGCTTTAGTAGGGGTCTAAAATCATATCTATACCACAGGAAGGTTTGTAGTATGACCCATCGAGGAAGGGAGGAAACTATTAGAACCTGAGAAACAATTGTTTTGGCTTGTATATGTTACTAAATTGTTTCAGAAGTAAGATTGAGACTCAAGTCTGTTCTGAATTTCTAATTAAATTGGAATTAATGATTAAATGCTTGCATGCATTCTAAATTGAGCTACAGATGTGTGCTGATTGTCTAAAGTGACACCATTTTTTTGTAGTACAATATTTATAATAGAAACTGGCTGAAAACACTACATGCTAACAGACAATATGATACACAAGTAGGATGGGGACAGACGGGAAAGGGCAGACCACAGGCCTACACCAAGAGCCTTTCAATGGACTGCTGAATGGACTGGATCTGCTGCTTTAGCTGAGAGCCTTCTTTGATGGTAACAGAACAGGCGATGACAGGTCTAGATACCCCACAGGCCCGTCCTAGGGCTTGCTTGGAGCGCACAAATACATAGGGGACATTCTTGTCTTCACATAGTAATGGGAGGTGCAGGATGATCTCCAAGGGCTCAGCGTCTGCTGCCATCACAACTCAGAGATGCCCCTGTTGAGGGTTTTGGTAGCTTCATTGGCTCCTTTCCGAAGCTGCTTGTAGTTACAGGACTGCTGAACAAGGTCCAGCAGCTTCTTGTTGAGGGTGACACCATATTTTTGAAAGGCCCAACATACTTTTTTAAGTAATTAATTTTATACCACTTGTCTTAGTTTTTGTTGCTATGTTGAAACATTTTGGGGAGGAAAGGTTTTATTTCATCTTACAGTTCCATAGTATACTCGATCATCGAGGGAAGTCAGGGCGGGGACTCAAACAAAGCAGGAACTGATAGAGAAGTCAGCCTTCCTTTTTATACCACTCAAGACCATCTGCCCAGGATGGTACCTGCCACAGTGAACTGGACCCTGCAGCATCAAACATCAATCAAAAAAAATGTCCTACAGGCTCCCCTACTGGCCAGGTTATTGGGGGAATTTCCTAAATCCAGGGTCCCATTTCTAAAACGATCCTAGCTTGTGTCAAGTTGACAACCAGGATTCTTCCCATTTTTATAAACTCTTTTCTCTTTAGACAAAGTTGTGTATTCTCAAAAAAAGTTAATAGGAATGTCATTTATCATTTGAGGCAACTGAGAAATACCAGTTATCATTAAAAATAGGGATTAAGCTAAACATGGTAGTGCAGGCCTTTCAATCCCAGCATCCAAGAGCCTGTTTACACACGTACACGCACACGTACACATACACGTACACGTGTGTGTATTGAGATCCATGTAGGCTAGCTGAAGCTATATAGTGAGACAGTCTTTAAAAAAAGGAAAATAGAAATAGGGATAAGGTTATATGAGTGGAAAGGAATAGAATAGATGTGTACTAGGAAATTATATACAAGATTTAGGAAAATGGGCTGAGAATTGGTTGAACAGTTAAGAGCACTTGTTGATCTTCAGAGGGCCTGAGTTCACATCCCAGCACCTATGTGAACTGACTCATAGGTAGTCTAGTGGACTCAGCTTCCACAGGTACATACAAGTGCATGCATACAAATCTTTAAAAGATTTAGAAAATTGACAAATTTTAAGGTTTTCTAAAAAATTGATCAGTGGAAGTATTTTTGGAAGTTTTAAGAATATTTACATGGGGCTGTAGAGATGGTTCAGTGGTTTAACATCACCCAAAGAACCTGGGTTCAATTCCCAGCACCCACATGGCAGCTCACAACTGTCTGTAATTCTAGTTCCAGGGGATCAACATTCTCATATGGACAAACATCAGTGCACATAAAGTAAAAGTAAGTAAGTCACTTTTAAAAAGAACAAAAGATAAAGAATATTTACATGTAGTCCAGGATAGCTTTTCCTAGTTTTAAAAGATTGATGTTATAAATATTCATCATTGATGACACTAATGGAGGTGGATTAAGAATTTTGCTTCTGCACATTTCATATATTTTGATGAAAGTATCATAAATACCCTTATTAAAATTATTCTTTCTCAATTAAATTGCTATTAAAATGGTACATGTATGAGTTAAAATATCTCTTAAAACTGGTTCTCAACCTTCCTAATGCTACAGTCCTTTAATACAGTTTCTAATTTTGTAGTTACCCCAACTATAAAATTATTTTCATTGATACTTAGTAATTGTAATCTTGCTACTGTTAGGAATCATAATCTGTGTTTTTCCATGGTCTTAGATGACCCCTGTGAGAGAGTCATTTGACCCTCAGGGCTCTCAACTTACAGGTTGAGAACACCTGTCTTAAAATGCAGCTGAAGATTAGTTTAGTATTCGATTTTTAATGCGCAAAATGTTTTCCTTAGAAATAGAAATACAAAAGCATCATTATTGTAGACAAAAGCCTCAAATTTTTAAAAATTGAGATGTGTAAGTACAAGTAGTAATTGAATCAAAATAAATTCTGAAGACAGATTTTAATACTCTCCTAAGTTAAATTTGAGGTTTGGTTGTTTTGACTAAGGTCAAAACCCAGAAAAATTTGAGGGGTTTGGGGGGGAAGCTTATTCTGAGTAGTCTAACCCCTCCCACCAAGTTCTTTCTTCCTCTTTTATGAAAAAGTGAAAGGTTTATAGGAGCTCAAGCGAGCCCAAAGTATAGAGCTCTTTTATATATATATATTTAAACATTGGAGGCCTTTGGCCTTTAGTAATAGAATCTGGACTTGCCTCTTGTTCAGAACTATAGAATTTTAAGAGTTTGTTATTGCATATAATTCTAGTTGTAATTGCCATTTGTTTTAGAAAAGTCTCTGAAAATGTTTAAATGTGGGATGAAAATAGAAGGATTCATTAAGACATGTATTGATCCCTTTTTCCAAAAGATTAAAAAACACATACACAGGTTTGCACACATATCTAGACCTTAACTGTTTTTCTACTCCAAATTGAGAGAAGCAATTATTTGATGGATGTTGATTGACAAATCTTGGCTTAGTTTGTAAATAAAATACTTTGTGTGTTCCATGGGAGCATATTTTAGGAATACTGTGTTGAGCTGTGTTCTAAAGTGTTAGGTGTGTAGAATTGGTATAACTACTGGTGTTGGGGCATGGGTGAGGTTTAAAGCTTAGTATATTTTGTTCAGTACATTGTAGTTTTGAGCAAGATGAGATTGATCTCGTTGAATAAGTATTTGAACAATTCTGTACTAGATCGAGATACACTGGTAAATGTTGTCTTGTTTCTTCAGGTAGATAGATGAAGAAAGGTCTTGAGACAGAAGAGTACAGTGTTGGATGAGGGTACCAAAGCAGAACTTCCTATGAGAATTGATTTTCTTTATTAGTCTTTTGGAAGGGACAAAACTTATGGAAGATTGTGATTAAAATGAATATCCATATATTAAAGCTGGACAGCTTGATAGGCAGTAGTGAGGCTAGAAAGAGTATATTATGGCACCAATAAAAGATATTATGTTCAATAGTGTAAACTTTATTGTCTAAAGTTTCTGTTTCACTTGAAAATATTTGAGAATGTTGTAGATTTCATATAATAAAAATGCCTTGGTAGAATACAGTGTGCTTTTCCTTTGTAGCCTGTCAGTGTTAAGTTCCAATACTATGGCCAAATACCTGAGAAAAACAACTTCAAAAAGTTGTTTATTCCATTTTATACTTATAGTTTAGCTTTCAGATTATTTTTAAGCTAGCTTCTTAAAATTATAATTACTCAAATAATATCATTTTCATTGTCCACAACCTTGTGTAATATTACAAGTCCTTAAAATTCTTATTAAATTACCCGAGGTTTGTTTTACTTTCACTGGGAAAGACTAATAAATCTCAGTGGTAGGTAATATTATCTACCCAAACCTTTGGCTGTATCATCCTCCACTTGAGACTTGTAAGTGTTCTAGAATTATTTGTGCTTGTGTCTCAGGATATTGAGTGTATATTTGAAACATGGAAAAATCAACAAAATAATAATTTTGGTTATTGCCAGATAGAAAGTTGCTACCCTCCCCCCTTTCTTTTCCTTTCTACAGAGTCTCTTAGTGTTCTAAGCTGGCCTTGAATTCACTGTGTAGTCCTACAACACATGCAGTGTATGCAGAGCTAGGAATCAGACCCCAGGGCTTTATGTATGCTAGGCTCAACTGAACTACATCCTTAGCTCCTTCTAAAAACTATGTGTATTCCAAGTAAGTATATAACTTTTTATGTCAAAAGATTTTTTATCAAAAAATAGTTATAATTTTGATAAACTATATAGGTAAAAAGTTGGGTTTGAATATGAATAATCAGGGTGGTAATATGGTCTGCTTAGAGTTGGTATTTGTAACTACTTAGTAAGACTGTGGTTGTTTAATTTTTTTTTTGTATGTAGAATGGTGGGGGTCATATCATGAAAGTAAAAGTTGGATTACTAGGCGTGTGAAAGGGTAGAAATGGAGAGTCAAAGGTCATAGGGTGAATATGGTCAAGTAAGCTATATTCATGTTTGAAAATGTCACAACAAAACACCCTTGTACAAACATATTTTTAAGAGGAAAAATTAGGGTGGAGATATGGCTCATTCAATAATACCTTCCCAGAAAGTTTGGATCTCCAATGCTGGATTATGATAGCACTGGGAGAGAGGTGGGGAGATACAGAGACAGGCAGGTCCAGGGCTTTCTGGCAAGCCAGTGTAGCCAGATGATGAGGTCTAGGTTCAGGGAGAGACCCTGCCTCAAAACAGAAGGTAAGAAAGGGTTGGAGAGATGACTTGGTGGTTAAAAGCACTTGTTAAGATGACCCATGTTTGATCCTAAGCACTGACATGGTAGTTCTGTAAGCATCCATAACTCTAGTCCCAGAGATACAGTATTCTCTTATGGCCCTCATGGGCACCAGGTATGCACATTGTGCACATACATACATGCAGGTAAAACACTTGTACACATAAAGTTTAAGTCTTGCCAAAATACTAAGTTGGAGAGTGATGGAGAAAAGACACCCAGCCTTGATGTCTGGGTTGCAGATGCATATCTGCACTGATTTATACATACACACAAACATGCACACATACAGGAGGTTTTTTTAAAAAAAAAGGAAGAAATTAAAATTTACTAGCATAGTATATGAGTTTATGAGTTTTGTGGTAGTATATATTCTTAACCCTTTTGGTTGACATAAAAAAAAAAAAAAACTTTTCCACAAAATATGCACTCAGAATACTATTTTCTGAGGTGCATTTCTTACTATGTTTTTTTTATTTGTATGTTTATGTGTATGTATACGTACACAACAGCAAGCATGTAGAGAGGTCAGGGAAGTCAGCACTCTTTCCATCATGTGTGTCCTAGGAATCGAACTTAGGCTGTCTGGACTTACCTGCTAAGCACTCTTACTGGCTCATGTTTTTGTTTTTAAATTGCTTTTCAGACTGAAAACTCAGCCTGATTACTCAAGCCGAAAATTTCAGCACCTGGGGGTCAAGATAGAATTAGCCTTTCCAGGCCTGCTAGGCTCTATGAGGTCCTTCCCTGAAAAACAAACAAACTGAAACAAGCTATTCTACCATTCTTGGTGGAGCATGCATTAGACCCTAGTGCTCCATTGTGGAGGCAGGTAAAAATCCAAAGAACTAGAAAACAGCAAATATTCAAATATTTTCTTTTACTATGTAAATAATTCCTAGAGAGACAGTTCAGAATATTTTCTTGGATTTGTCCTAAAAAGGACGAGTCCACTTCATTTCACACAGACTGCAACAGGCTATTTAATACTTTCTCCTGCAGTTACAAAAACATTTTTGATGTATCTGAATATTTTAAAATTGAAGATGAAAATATTAGAAAATAACAAACTGAAGACATGTTTAATATTTGCTTTGAATATTTGTGCTTTTATTTAGGAATATATTATAAATATATTTATTCCTGACTCCCCCCCCCCTTTTTTTTCCTTGATGCTACCTTATCTACAATCTTAAATAATTTTCCTCTTTTGGTCATTATCACCTGAAATGCACTTTGTTCTTAAAGATAGGTTTCTTTTTTTCTTTTCTTTCTTTCTTTCTTTCTTTTTTTTTTTTTTTTTTTTTTTGCAACCTAACACATGATGTCATTCAGTTTATGTTATATATATTATATTTCTCTTCTCTCAGACTATGAACTATGAGCACAGAGACTTTTTCTGCTTGGTTTGCTATATAACTTTTGTGAATATTCACTTGAAATTAAGACGTGGGTGGCTCTTTACGAACAAAAAAAATTCTGTAATTTACTTGTTGGGTTGTAAAGAAGCTCCATACTCTTCACCTTCAAGGAATGGATACAGTTTCAGAAGCCTTATAAACTTCAGATTTGAAGTTAGGTCAGCCTGGGCAATTGAGTGAGACCCTGTCTGCCTGGGGTGGGTGGGGTGGCAAGTGATACTGAACTTGCTTTTTTGAGACAGCTGGTGGGCTCAGCTGTCCATACTAGAGAGAGGGAGAGAAGAAATACCAGACAGATATACAGAGACAAGTGCATGTATGATAAAAAGTAGTATGGACTTGGTATTTGCTTTTGATACCAACACTTGAGAGGTAGAAGCAGGGGGCTCTCAAGTTTGATACCAGTGAGACCCAATCTTAAGGAGGGGGGATGGTGGTTAATGTGGGCTAAAGTCTAGACTGAATAAAAAGAGAGTGAGCTGAAGCAGCATTCATTTCTTTTCCTCTGCTTCTTGACTGTGGATCCAGTGTGAGTAGTTAGTTGTCTCATGTTCCTGCTGACATACTTTGCCTGCCATGATGGACTATACTCAAACTGTGAGCCAAATATCTGCATTTCCTTAAGTTGCTTTTATCAGGGGTTTCTTCACATAAATAAGAAAAGTAACTAATAGAGCTGCTAAGAAAGAAAACCATTTGACTAGATCAGCCTGACTCATTAAAAACTAAGTAGATGCTAGCAACAATGCCATGATGATTTGTAAAGAATTATAAGTAAAATTATACCTTGAAAATATATTTTTGATATTCCATGTCATACAAAGTTAGCTGGTTTTCTGGTATTTTCATTACTTCATTCTAGTAAAGTACTCTCATGGTTAGTTTATCATTCTAGAGCAGTGGTTCTCAACCTTCCTAATGCTGTGACCCTTTAATACAATTCCATGTGTCTGGTGACCCCGACCATAAAATTATTTTTATTGCTACTACATAGCTGTAATTTTGCTACTGTTATGAATTGTAATGTAAATATCCAATATGTAGGATAACTGATAGCAGGATATTAACCCTTGTGAAAGAGTCATTAGATTCCCAAAAGGGTCTTATCCCACAAGTTGAGCACCACTGGTCTAGAGCAAGGAATAGAAAAAGCCTATCTTGGTTGCCTTTAATATTCAAAATCCTAGTAAAAATTTGAAGTTACATTTTGACATATTTTAGCACTTCTTAACATTTATTGTCACTGCTACCTTGTTTGAAGAGGTTTACATACATTGATTCCTGTAGCTCTTAAGATAATTATCGAAAGGCCAGAGGTGACTCGGATTAAAAGCTCTAGCTGCTTTTGTAGAGGATCCCAGTTCAGTCCTCAGCACTCACATCAGGTGGCTCAATACCATCTGGAACTCCAGTTCTGGAGACCCAATACTACCCCTTGCCTTCTTTGGGCACTGGTGTGGTATACATGTGTCCAGGCAGGCACTCACACTTACACAAAATCTTTTAAAAGGGTGAGCTGTTTTACAAATGAAAAGATAAAAAATGGGGCACTAAAAGATTAGTTTACCAAACTAATTAGTGCCCTGGATATGACTGCAGGTGGTTTGATTTAAAAGCTAGTGTTTTACCACTGCGCTGTGTTGTCCAAAGAGGTAGTGATTGAGAAAAGGCACCTGAGAGACGGACTGGGGAAGAGAAGATTATAAGGAATTTCAAGGAACAGGGGCCAGTTTGTGACCTAGAGTTGTAATTGGCAGTATTTGCAATGTTCTTAAACAAAACAAAACAAAAACCAAAAAAAAAAAAAAAAAAAAAAAAAACCCAGCATGGGCAAGGCATGGTGGCATGTGCTTTTAATCCTAGCTCTACGAGGCCAAGGGAGATGATTTCAGAGTTCGAGAGCAGCCTTGTCTACATAGTGAGTACCAGGCTAGCTAGAGCTATGCAAATGAGACAGACCCTCTTTCAAAAAAACAAAACCAACAGCAAAACACGTGAAATAACTATTAAGGAAATCTAAAGAAAGTGGTATAAATGTATCTCATGTATGTTGCGTAATTAGCAATCCAGTGATTAATGTTTGCATTGTTGTTTATTAATTTAAGAAATGGTGTGTACATCTGCTAGCAAAAGCTAAATGATGTAAGAACAAAGTAAAATTTTTCAAAGGGGTCTCCTTGACTGGGGAATTGACTTAGAGGGTAAAGTGCTTACTGTATGATAAGAACCTCAGCACCAGCATAAAAACTGGGTGTGATTTGTATTCCTCTAATCCCAGTACTGGGAAGCAGAGAAGAGAGGATACAGAAGAGTGCAGCAGACCAACCAGTCTAGCCAGTTAGAGAGCTGCAGGTTCAGTGAGAGTCCTGTCTTAAAAAATAAGGTGGAGGCAATAAGAAAACCACACCAGATGTCAACTTCTGCCCTTCATATTCCTACACACAGGCATGGCACTTGCACATGTATATGTATTGCACACACATATAACTTAAGTAAATAAATAGTATCTCTTTTCACCAGTCATAGGGTCTCTTACTGTTTTGAGGCCACACTTGTTTTCTTATATCTAATTGGTATCTAATAACCATTTCAGACATGTTCAAACCTGTACTTGTGGCTTGTTTTGTTATGGTAGTGGTTATAGTTTTGCTAAGCCTATTGTAGCTTTGGCAAAAAAACAAGCAAAACAAAACAAAAAAAAATACTTGTGTTTTTCAAGTTTCTTTCGCTTAATTTATTTCCCTTATTAAAAATATCAATTCTGAGCTTGTGTGTTTGTAATGTTGTTGCTTAAGTTGAAGCCATTGTCATTTCTAACCTAATTTCCTAATTTCTGTTCTTTCCTTTGAGTTCATTTTCTGTCCATCAGCCACTTAACTCAGTAAGTACTCTTACAGATAAGTGTTTTACTGGCATTTGGAGCATATTAAAGAGTTTAACTCTGTTCTTCCTATGTACCTGCCAGACCACCTACACACCAATCCACCAACCATCCCTTCCATTATTTGGTGTTTGGGTGACTTTGCTGTGGCTCTAGAGTGGAGGTCAGGGGACAAGCTGAGGAAGTCGGTTCTTTCTTTCTTTCTACCACATGAGTTCTGGGGGGGATCAAACTTGGGTCATTAGGCTTGACAGCAAGCACTTTACATGCTGAGCCTCTCACCACCCCCTAAAACATTTCACACCTCACGGGCATTGTAGTTGGCCTTTTATTTTGAACATATATTCCTAAGGTTTTTGTTTGTTTGTTTTTGTTTTTGCTATGTTGATTTGGTTTTTGCGTGGTTGGCTTTCCTGTCACTTCCTCAGAGAAATTTTCTTGACTGAACTAAGGGTATATAACTTAGAACTTACATATATGTTTGTTTACTTTGATTGTATATGTCTTTACTATAGCATTTATACCAGTACCTAGCCACACTACCTATTAGCATCTAACTAATGCTGAATGAACGCATAAACAATGAAATAAAAACAAATCAATCTAAGATTTATTAGTCAAGAAATGAAGTTGAATTCCAGCTGTTTTGTTATTCTTATGTTCAGCCAATTGTTACATCACTTTTCTCCATTGATTTGAAATACTCTCTTTGTAACATCTGTAGTGTCTTTTGAACTCTTGGATCTGTTGCTGATCTTTCTTCATTTGTTGATATATTTATTTTTGTGACTTTAATTTTGTGTATGAGAGAATATACATACATGTACACTCTGCTCACGTGTGTGGAGGCCAGAGGACAACTTGGGTGTCATCCTCAGGAACACTGCCTACCTCTCTTGAGACAGGCCTAGAGTAGCTGATCAGCAAGCCCCAGGCATCCTCTTGTCTCCACAGTATTGGAATTATGGGTATATATCGCCCCATCCAGATTTTCTTACCTGGGTTTTCACATGGTCAAACGTAGGCCCTCATGTTTGCAAAGCAAGTGCTTTTTACTCATTGAGCCACTTCTTTGGCCCCTAAAATTTATAATATCTGGTAAAATGTGTCTCCTGCCAAGACAAGTTGTTCCCCCACCACCTAGTTGCTTTCCTTCTATTTTTCTATAACAAGTGTATCTTTTAGTGGAGTCAACATTTGTAAAAACCCATATTTTGGTTCATTGGGACAAGAAATATATGAGAAAACCACACAAACTACTGGTTTGTAGAGAATAGATGGAAATGGTATTGTTCCCGTTTGTGAAATCAAAGAAGAAAAGAACAGTTGAAGCATTAAGTGTTTTTGAAGATATCACAATATGCAATAGCCCTTTAGTTTGAAAGCAAAAATATTGGGAAGAATGGTTCAGTGGAGTATGTGCAGGCATTTGCCATGTTATAGTAGATTGATGTACAAACAAAAGGACTAGCAGTTTAGGTGTGAATATTTTCCAGGGATGTGGCTGTTTTTAGTCAAACCTGAACATGATTTTTTGCTAAAGGAATATACAGAAGAACTCATGAAATACAAATATTGAAAATCTGTACCACGACTGGTTTTAGACCAGAGACATTTTTACTGAAACATGACATGCCTAAATTCAGATCACCTTGGGTTTTCAAAAGCAGAGGTTAGTGCATATCTTAAGAACTACCAATCTGGGCAGTTGGTGGAGCACACCTTTAATCACAGCACTTGGGAGGGAGAGGCAGGCAGATCTTTGTGAGTTCCAGGCCAGCCTGGGCTAGAGTGAGTGCTAGGATAGGCTCCAAAGCTACCTAGAGAAACAAACAAAACAAAACAAAGAGCTACCTTACTAAGGTCTAGTGGGTGATTGGGTGAAACTTTTACATAATAACATCATTAGAAATGGCTGTTGTGGAAACAAAAGAGAGTGTTAACTACCTTCAAAAAGTAGTCTTAGTATAGGTTGAACCCAGTTGTTTATAGCTAGAAAATAAAACGCAAGGTTTTGTTTTGTTATTAACAGTAGTGCTTTGGTAGTAGAAGTATATGGGCAGAGGGACTTTAGGATAAGACTTAGAGATGCTAAGTGAAAGGGATAGAAAGGTCTTTGGCCAAGGGTATTTTGAGTTCCAGCTTTTTTTCATGACAAGTGAATAGAAGCTGAATTGTGTCAGAGCAAATGAAAGTTGAGACAAGATAACTACTTTTCTGGGTGAGCTGAAAATTTCAAGGGGAGTAAGAATAAATACTGAGGAAACAAAAGGTAAAGAAAATAAGTAATAGTTTGTGGTTAGTGTTTTCTTGCAGATGATTTTTTTCTGAGAAAAAAAAAACAAAACAAAAACTTGGATATCAAGTAGTTTAAAGATGAAATCTGTGGTCTCCAAAGTTGTTTTTAAAAATTTTTTAGCATATATTATTTATATAAAATGATTGGTTTCACCAAGATAGTTTCAGGTCTCTAAAGTTTTATAAGTTGACATGGAGGAGGGGAAAAAAAATGAGTGTGTATACTATAGTATGTTTATATTTCTTTATAAATGGCATGTAAGAATTTCTCTTAAGCATTAATAGTAAAAAAATTATTTTCATGAGAGCATTGTGATTTGTTTGTCAAGGTTTGGTTTAATACTTGGCTGTTGATATTTGAAAAACATCTTTTATGCTAGGTTTATTTGGATACTGGATTTTAATGATTGGTGCAGTTCAGAGCTCATAAAGATACATTTAGAGTACACTGCCAGCTGCAATGACTACATTGCTTATCTATCAAATGTGCCTAAGTTTTTGTTGAAGTCCCTAGTAAATCCTGTCTTTTCTAATTTCATTCAGTTGTTCTAGAAAACTAATACTCAGGTTGTGCTATGCTGTTAGTCATCATATGCTTCTCCAAATGCATTCTCCACCCTTGTATACTCTGCTCTGTGCCCCAGGAGGCTGATTTCTAAGGACTGCATCAACTGGTCTGCCTTGTCCCCTGACTTCTGATTGGGTTCAGCCAATGGAAGGCACTGACAGGAGGACCGAGAGGTAGGAGTATTTACTTTCACATCTTCCTCTTTCCTGGTCTTCAGGTTGTCAGTAACTATGCTCAGTCGTTGTGGGGCTCTCTTCTTTAGTTACAGCTCTCTTGGTCTAGTAACTATTCCCTGTCCCCTTCTCTTCCTCTTTTAGGCTTAGAGTGGGAATAACTCCTTGTTGTGGCTGATCCAGGAATACTTCATCATCTCTTCCTAGCTTTCTCTTAGTCTTGCCTGCACATTTGTAAATAGTCTCTACGTTAATTGTCACTCACTGTCTTTTTACATGTCCTTTCTTGCTAGGACCTTGGGGCTTAGTTTTAGTTGAATTTTTAATGTTTTTTTAAAAAATGAACTGAGTTAACAAAGTGAAACTTTTCTCTTAGAATATGAAACATTAGATAACTTTATTTCTAGGTTATAATTGCAGAGAAAGAGAGACAGAGAGAGAGAGAATGTGTGTGTGGGTGTGTGTGATGGGGGGGTTGATGGGTGTGTGAGTGTGTGTTGAGGAGTAAACCCAGGGCCTGTGCATGCTGAATATATTCTCTACTTTTGAGCTGTACTTCCATAGAAATAGTTGTAGTATTAATGACAATTCACAATGCTTTTAATAATAACAACCAAAAAACTCACATAATAATGGAAACATTCCTAAATATCTGTTTTTAAGAGGAGGCAGTACCTGTGTTATTAGTATCAATTATATTAGTTTTAGTATCAATTATTTATATTAGTTTTAAGTATCAATTATTTAACATCAATTTTCTTGTTAATACTTGTTTCAGTAATTGTAAATAGAATTTAAATTTAGTCTCTGAATTCTGAGATTCAGAATGTATTAGCATAAACATTTTATGCTTTAAGGGAAGAAAACAATAGAAATGATGACAGAAACTTAATGAGTCACCTATAATTGTTGCCAAGTCTTTGTGTATAGTTGGCAGTATATTGTTTCCAAACTACTGACTGATTTCATGAAATAATTTTTCTTATATGAAGAAAAGAGCTTGGGTTTTTGTTGTTTTATCCGTTTTTTAAGGGAAGACTGTGTTTATATAGCTCTTGATTATATGACACTTGCTGTTTTGAGGTGAGTTTTTTTAATATTACTTTATGGCATTTTATTCTCTAATGAATAAAAGCCAGATAACATGTTTAATCAGGACTCTTACCATGGACAAATATATTGATTAGAGTTTTAAATTTTAAATATATTTGTAACTGAAAAATGTAAAACAGCATTGCTTATATCCTTTTGAAGATATTTAAACATGCATGTACACACATATTACATACTATAATTGGGGATCAGAAAGTACAGTCAATATGGGGAGAAAAGTCCCTTATATTCCTAGACTTTTCCTTCTGGTTGGGGATAGTTATTTTTTTAATTGAAAAAAGTTTCATACAATATATTTTGATCATGTTTATCCCCTTTTAGATCCCCACAAACCCAACTTTATGTTCTTTTTCCTTCCTTTCTTTAAAAAAAAAAAACAAACAAACAAAAACCAAAAAATAGACACACATAAAATCCATACAAAAACAGAAACCATATTATACAAGCAAAAGGCCATAATACAAAAAAAAAAAAAAAAAAAAAGCAAAGCAAAATGAGACAAAAAGTCTACAAAAAAATTATTGACCAACTTCTCTTGGTCATGGGGCCTACCCTGAAGCACTAGCAGATATCAATTGCAGATAGCTTCTTTGTTGGGGGTGGGAACCTGTGCTTCAGTTTTCTCCTCAGTCTTGGGACCCTGTCTGAGTTGAGCCTGTACAGGTTTTGTGTGTGCTTCCACAGTCTCTGAGTTTGTGTATGCTTCAGTCTTGTTGAGTCTCAAAGACACTGTTTGCTTTGGAGTCATCATCCATCACCTCCGGCTCTTATAGTCTTTTTGCCTCCTATTTTGCACAGATCCCTAAGCTTTTTGAGTGGGTCAGATGGGAGGGGATAGACAATTATTAACTAAATGTTCATTAACACTGTGTAGTGGTGAGTAAAATAAAGAAAAATAAACCAATTTAAGAGCATAGAGCTTTTATTGAACATCACAATCAGAGAAAACCTCAGATTTGGTAGCCTTTGAAACATGGTTGAAATGACAGGACCAGCACACTGATATCTGTGGAAGAGTATATTTTTATGGGAGAAGAATGGAGCACAAAGATTCTAGGGAAGTATATGTGTTGGTGTGACTTGAGAATAGATGGGAGTCTAGCTGGAATGCAGAGAGCAAAGACTTAGAAACACTGAAAGGATAGAGGGCCTTAAGGAGGTAAGGATCATATCACACCTAGGTCTTAGAGGTTATAAGAATGCCAAATGTGTTCTAAGTATGACTGGAAGATAGTAAAAGTATTGCACAGGTTTTTGTGTTCATAGAGCAGAATGAAAGGAAAAAGCCTTGTCATGAGTATTTGTAGTAATCTAGGTTAAGAGTTTGGACTCATGTATACACAAGTACATATATTTCTAGATGCTGTTTATATTTGTGATGTTTGTAGGTTAAATAATCTTATTTGAAAACGTTTTTATACTTAATTATGATGATGTCTTTTTCAATGAATGCATATACACGTACCTGGTCTTATTAGATGAATGGTTTATAGTCTCTAGTACATTAGTTAATGTAATCTGGTCCTTGGAGGTGAGTCAGCAGCTAAAGGTGCTTATTACCAAGTCTAATAACTAGAGTTTGTTCCTTGGAACCCCTGTTGGGGGGGAGGAAAGAACCAACTTTCCAAAGTTGTCCTCTGACCTTCACATATACCTGCCTGTGTACGCAGGCAAATAAATAAATAAATAAATAAATGTGAAATTTTGTTTAAAGGTAGAAAGAATGTGCTGACACTTGAAAGCAATCCTCTAATCTCTACAGGCATAATATGGCATGTGTTCCTTTCCCCAGCACACAAAAATAAATGTAAATTTTTAATAAAAAAATTAATTTTTTGAAAAGGATAAGAGTAGCTTGACATAGCACACCAGATGAGCCCAAATTCTTCATTATTAGAAAACTAATGTTCTTATCCTATGAGAGGCTTAATCAGTTAGTGCCATCTCCTTGTAATAGAAAACAAAACAGTAGTACAGTAATTTAGTAGACTCTATTCATGGTATCCAGATGCAAGTGAAGGTAAGAGTTATAAGTTATCCTCATTTTTAATCGTAAGTTGATGTGCACACAGTTTAAGAAGGGAAGGGGTTTGTTTCTCATAGTAAAAAGATTTATGTTTCAGTGAACTTTTTGACAGTTTGTAGGGAATCAGGGAACTATATCCATATATCCGCAGTCAACATTTAATTTATATAAATTTTTTTTTTTTTTTTTTTTTTTTTGGCATGTGGTTTGTTTAGATAGTTAAGAAGAGAGCATCCAGAGCATCCAGAAGTGGGAAGGGCTCCAAGGGAGGAAAATCCTCACATAAATTATTATGGAGTATTTTGAGTGATTGCTTTTAGAACTGACTTGAGTTTACCATTGTAGTAATTATGAATGAAATATTCAGAGGATTTGGCATATTTTACAAAGGTAGAAGAATATATGTTTTCCATGTTTTTTGTTTGTTTGTTTATATAATAGATACAGATCTAGAAATCAATAGTTAAACTATCTTTTAAAACTTTGCATGGTCAGTGTAATGCTTCCTTTCCTAGTGTAAATATGTTTTTATTGACTTTTTTTGTCGTACTGTAGGTCATTATTGGGTCGTATGCCTGCTGCCTTTGCGCTACATCCCAAGGTCTATTATAAATTTTTTAGTCAATTCAAATTCATTAAGGTGATTTGTGCCGGGATACTATTTTTAACCAGTATCTGAATGAATTAATAAAAATATGAAGGACACATTTGCATTGAGATTGAAAAGGAATTCTAGAGTTCTAAATTTTGAATCTCTTCACTCAAAAGACAGATTTCATTACAGTGTTCATTCATTGTTATTAATATATTCTCTTTCATTAGTATTGATAAGTAGTTAATAGTACATAGGTAGATCACTTTCTAAAACACATGTAAATGAGCCTCTACTTCATCTATTCAGGGTTTTCCTTGGGCCTTGTAATTTCTTATTCTCAGGACACATGCAATATAATTGTTATATATTATAATGCTGCACTTGTTTATAATTTCCCCAATGTGTTTCTTACCAAAGTCTTCCTTAAAAAATGTTTTTATATCACTGTACATTTTCTCATCCATCAGTAAACAGTATGATACCTTGCAAACAAAACTTTCTATTGATGTTTTCAATAGAATTAGTGTTTTAGTCCTTAATTTGAATGCTTCATGCTGATACTTTTGAAATGTAGAGGAGGGACTGTTCCTCAATGAAATTTATGTGGAAGAGGTTAGAATCCTGTGTGGAACAGATAAAACTCTGGAATGTGGCAAAGAAAAGTTTAACTAAATATTCTGTAGTAGTCAGCAAAAGATACTCTACTTAAGGTGCTGGTGAAAGGGTGCGTTTCTTATCCGGAAGATTTGACCTTGTAAATTGACTTGTTCTTCTCCAAGGCACTTGAGAGAAAAGACAACGATAGCAGTTACATCTAGAGGCTATTATGGATTGGAGGAGGAGAAGGGAACTGCATGTCCTTCAACAAGGCGCCGGTCAACACCTCGAAGTTTGGCAGGTTTGACAAATGGAGTTTTTGAGTCTATAATGGTTCAAGTTTTGAGACAGGAAGAACAGCTGAGAGCAAAAGAAGAAAAAAGGTAAATGTTAAAATGTTAACTGTTGAGATTTCCAAGAATACTTTTAGAGGATAGTTGCATTTATACTCCATTATCATAGTTTTGGTCCCATTTTAGTAGTAGTCCATATTTATAGTAAAGTTAGTAGTAATGCACTGTCAACAAAATATTAATTGTTAATGAGTCACAGTGAATTTTGTTTTAAAGTGTAGTTTTAAATTTTAAAACAAATTATTTTGGCAGTATACAAAAATAATTTTATAAAAGATATTCAAGTTTTCTCAAAATATTCTCAAGGGAACTTCAGTTTATAGCGATTTTCATATACACTTGTAGTTTTAGAATAGAATTACACACCATCCAATTATTACCAACTCCAGAAATAATGATGTTCAAGAATGACATATGGGCTGGAAGCACTTGCTGCTTCCATAGAAGACCCAGCTTGTATTCCCAGTACCCACATGGTAGCTCACAACTGTCTAGCTCTAGTTCCAGGAGATCCAGTGCCCACCTCTGGCCTCTGAGGGTATCAGGCATGCTCATGATGTACAGACAGACATACATGGAGCATACATACAGAACATACATGGAACACTAGTGGAAGGCAACTTAAAACATTTTGTAGCACTTATATTAAAAATGTAACTTTGATAATTGTAGGGCTAAAACTCAGCCATGATACTTTCAGCAATCATTCTTTTTATAGCAATGGTTAATTTTGGAAACAGCTATGAAACACATTTCTCCCCTTGTTCAGCGCCCCAAAGTTTTTCTGCTGTAGGAAATGGGAATTTTTTGAAAGAATTAAAATTAACCTGATAATAGTACATAAGTGATTAGAATAGGAGGAACCAAAAAATTGGAAGGCTGATGGAAGAAAATGCCTCCATTACTGGTCACCAGAAGGAGGGAGGGAGAGAGAGAGAGAGAGAGAGAGAGAGAGAGAGAGAGAGAGAGATTGTTCTGAGAAGAGTTAACAGAACTTATTCTCAGAACTTAATGCCTTCCTTGATGCAAGTAGAGCAAAGGAAGAGTAAAAACTGAACCACAGCTGGGTGTAGTGGTACTTGCCTTTAATTCCTCCAGAGTTCAGGAGGTGAGGCACGTGGCTCTGTGAGGTTTGAGACCAGCTATACAGTAGTAATGACACTATGGTGACAAGGAAGAAAACTTAAGTGTAGTATTTATTTACTGAGACAGACTTAGCTCTTAACATGTGTAGTCAACTTGTCACAGAGAAATAAAGTTGTTTGCCCAAAGTCACACAGTTTTGGAGTGGCCCTTGGGCCTGTGCTACTAAACAGTAAACTACCTTGTGATTTGCAAAACAGCTGAAATAGCAAAGAAATTGTTAAGTTTTAAAATTTGAGCTGAAAGGGAAGGAACAGTGAACTTGTCTAAAAATAAAGGGAATAAGATGATGATAAATGTTGGCGCATCCAAGTGTGAATGCATAGTGGGAGCTAGGATAGTCCCAAGTGTGAATAGACAGTGGGAGCTAGGACAGTCCCAAGTGTGATGGATAGTGGGAGCTAGGATAGTCCCAAATCATAAATATGTTTTTTCCTGTCAGCTTTACATGTATTTATGTTAGCCTTGCCACAAATAAACATAGGAGAATAAGCCATGGCAGAACATTGTCCATTAAATGCCTCAGTGCACCACCACACCCAACTCCTATATGTTTTCTTATTTAAATATGACTTGCGGAAAAATTGTGTCCTTCCGGGCAGTGGTGGCACACACATTTAAACCCAGAACTCGGGAGGCAGAGGGTGATGGATCTCTGTGAGTTTGAGGCTAGCCTGGTCTACAAAGTGAGTTCCAGAACAGCCAGTTAGTTCTATTTGTTACACAGAAACTGCTTCTTGGAAAAAAAAAAAAAAAAAAAAAAAACTGTGTCCTATCTTTGTGTTTTCAGTGTTTTTCAAGAAGAAAATTTTACTTTTGACAGTTGATTGAGTAAAAAAAAAAAAAAAGAACAAAAATTACGGTTTTGGTGACCTGTATAAGAAACTGTACCATAATTAGCGTTATGAATTTTTTTTTCCTTCAGCATTTCTAAGTTTCCTTTTTTATTTCAATATCTAATTGTAACTTTTGGGTGTAGTGTGAGAAAAGGATAAAACTAGTTTTCCCATTACTGGTAGTCATTTATGCTAATACCACTTGTTGTGGAAAACCAAAAAACAACCTATCCTTTTTTTCACTAAATTCTTTATGCATCTTTATTGAAGTTAATTGAACATATATTTGTGAATCATTCTGAACTCACTTATGTATAGATACATATGTACTACTTTAATTTGATGGCTGTTTTATTTGATACTGTTATTGAGGAGTACTATTTATTTAAGGCTTTATATAGTAAACTTTGAAATTAATGTGAGTCTTCCATCTGTATTTTTCTTATTTTCAAATTTGTCTGTACTATGACCTTTTCTTTTCCAGGGAATTTTAGATCACTGTAAATTTCTTTGCAATAAATAGATAAATAAATAATTAAGTCAGGGAATTTTGATTAATATTGTATGGGTATTACTGATTAATTTCTGGGTAATTGTTTAATTTCTCTCAGCAATATTTTGTATTATAAATCATTGTAACTTGTAATTATGTATAAATGTGTAATCTTGTAGTATAGACCTTTTGTCTGTTTAATTCTGTCAGATGAGCTTCTTGTAATTTTTAAATTATAAAATCAACTCATTATGGTACAAATTGCTGAGCATGGTGGTGCACACATCTCAGCACTTAGAAGATCAGGAGTTGGCTATGTAGGGAATTTGAGGGTCAACATAGTTTATATCAGATCCTGTCTCATAAAACCAAATTTAGACTGGAGGAAAGGCTTAGTGGGTAAAGTACTTGCTGGGCAAGCATATGGACCTACATTTGATCCCTACTGCCTACATAAATAGCTGAGTGTGGTAGCATACCTCCAGTATCCCGAGGCGGAGATAGTAGGATCCCAAGGCTGTGCCATTCAGCCATTCTAACCAGTCAGTGAGCTCTAATCTCAGTGGGAGACCCTGCTTCAAAAATAAGTTGGAAAGCTATAGAGGAAGACACAAAACATCAATCTCTAGCCTCTCCATGCACATGCATACAGGCATGGCACACACTTACACTCACACATGTATACAGGGCTTCTCTGTGTAGCTTTAGAGCCTGTCCTGGAACTCATTTTGTAGACGAGGCAGGCCTTGAACTCAAAAAGATTTGCTTGCCTTTGCCTCCTGAATGCTAGGACCAAAGGTGTGCACCACTACTGCCAGCTTTAATTTTTAAAAGAAAAAAGAGAGAGATAATAACTATCATACTTTATTGACTTAAGTAATAGTGTTCTGTCAGCTGTTGATAGAAAAACAAAAATTCTCCCACAAAATGTGTATTTAGGTAGACTATTATTTCCTCACTAGCATTTTATGTTTTCCCTCAGTAAGAGATGCTTTCTCCACAAAGTAAGATAAAGTGCCTGGTGAGATAGCATGTGTCTTTAGTTGCAGTGCTTGGAAAACAGAGGCAGGTGAATTTTTGAGTTCCATCCCACCCTGGTCCACATAGAGTTGCAGGACAGCAGTGCTGCAGAGTGAGAGACCATAGATCAAACATACGAAGCAAACAAAACCAAAACAAAATGGGGAGGAGCATAATAGAATACTTCTTGCCTCTATAATGCCACAGGCATATACCACACACACTTAAAATAATAAAAGTACATTGTACATACTCAGTTTTGTTTTTGAGTATTTTATTGAATACTGTTACATGTGTGTCCATCAAGAATGTTGCCTTTTGTTTTCTTTTTGTTGTTGTGCATTTATCAGTTTTGATATCAGAGTAAGACTGGCTTTGTGAAAATGAATTTGGAAGCATTTCTTCACTGCTATTTTGTGGACTGGTTTGAGAGTAGTTTTTGATACTTAGGAGGGAGTTATGAAAAGGTTGTTTTGAAAGTATTCAATATCCTATTGAAGGGTTTAATTCAAGGATGGAGCCAAAATAAAATAAATACATTCTTATTAGTTCCCAGAGGTCTCCATTGATGAACTCAAGGGAACCTAGAGGATCAGGTTGCCTGTTGATAATCTGTACTGCAAAGGGTGGGGTAAGTGTAGGGGCTATCAAAAGATATTTGGTATAGCATCTTTAAATTGTTCATATCTAAAATTAATTATGAATGTATGGACCTATTTCTTAAGACTCAGCAGTACTGCTGAGTGTTGAATGGTATTATCATCTATTAAATTTTGCAGGTTAGAAATCTGGGGTTCATCCTGGAAATGTCCCTGTATCTTACATACATTTCAAATACACCCCAAGATTCTGACAGTTTACTTCCCAAGTATCTTTACATCTATGTGTCTCTTGTTTCTGACTTCAGCTAGTTCTTTTATCTCTTACTTAAACTAATGAGATTGTTTCTTAATTACTTTAACAGTATCCAGGCTCTCCTCATTCTAGTGTGTTTTGCACATTAAACTGTATTGTGGGCTGGGGATTTAGCTGAGCTGATAGGTTTATGGTCAGCTATCTTTAGGAAAATCTGACAGGACAGCAGGAAGTCTGGACTAGCTGGTTCACTGAGGGCCTTTTGATTTAGGAATCATCAACACTATTAGAGACTTAGAAAATTGAGATAGATCTAGTTAATTTATGGTTGCTAAAATAATCTTGACACTGTCCCAACCACTTTATTTTATTCCTAATGGTGACTTTGAACCATTTAGGGAAAGAATATATTTTGTAGACCTCATTTATTGAACAAAAAAAAAGTATATAACACTTTCAAAAAATAAAATTTGTTTAAAAAGACATATTGGCTCTCCTTACATATTCTGTTAGTCTGGATTTTTATTATTTTTGTGTGCTTATTTGTTTTAGTATCTTTGTCTTATGGGATACAGGTTGAGATCCCAGGCATGTACCATCTTACTCGACAATGAACATGACATTATCAGATGGTAGTTTGTTACCTTAATTGCATTAAAAATATTCTCACAATTACTTTTTGTAAAATTTAATGTTGGGATTACCAGAAACTATATCCTTTAATATTGTTTCCTATACCTTTATAAACTAACTCATCTTTTGATTTAAAAATCATAACTAAAACAGTAAATAGTTTCTACATTTTTTTTAAAATAAAAATTCTGACTTTATAATTTATTTTCAGATTCTCTAACAAAAAAATAGCAGTGCAGTTTAGTCACCCTGTATTTTTTGTTGTTATTGTTGTTATGGCTTTCCAGACTTTTTCTAATTTCCCATAAAATCTTGATGTTCCAGGGCAAATGCCAAAAATTCTCATACCCATTCAGATCTAAGGTGAGGGTATGTGATCATTTATATGGTTCTTACATGGGACTTTATAGGCAGGCACAACATGGAGCAGCAGTCTGAGATAGGAGAGTATATCTTGGCAAAAGTGGTAGTAGCAGTTTCTGATTACCCTGGGTTCTTGTTTTCATAAGTGTGAAATATATTGGAAGTCTTAATTCTCTTGGAGAAGTATATAATTGATATAATTGAGGTTACTTTGTGACACTTTTAGATTTACATCTCTGACCCTACACAGGGCTTCTGTAATTTATCTATTAAATTTTAAATTCCTTTTTAACTGTGAGACTCTGTTAGCAGACAAGTTTTAAAAAGACCTGGCTAATAAATTTGATATGAGTGACTAGTATTCCTGATATACAATATATATTTCTCATTTTAAAATGCAAATGTTTTACCTTTCCTTTGTCATGCTGTCAGTTTGTTTACATTGTAGTGTTCCCTTGAATAATATTTAATTAAAACTTCTATGTTTTTTCTCTATTGCAAACTCATGAGAAAGGGGGTCGATATTTTTTTCTTTCTTCATTTATAGAAAGTGTTCACTAAAAGTTTGTAAAACTAGTGAGGATACTTTCAAATGTGATTGTTTTTTTGGTGGGGGTGTAAGGGTGGGTAAGGCCATTCATCTTTAGCAATGCATTTTCTAAGTCATGAGTGCATGATTAAAATAACACTAGCTAGCATTTCTGTTAGTATTCCATACAGTAGCAGGTAAATGTTCTCCAGGCCTATAAGGAACAACAACAAAAAGCTTATCTAGAAAGAAGAAATAAGGGCCAGTTTTTTGTTATTTGAATTTTAATGAATGGTTGTCTTTTACTTAGTCTTTTACTATTTCCCCAAACAGAAGGCCTAGTATCTTGAGTTAACATTCTAAAACCATGTACTGCTTTCTTTTATTTATTTATATATGAGTGCTCTTGTCTGCATGTATGCCTACATGCCAGAAGAGGGCATAAGATCCCATTACAGATGGTCATGAGTTTTAGAAATTACCGTGTCACTCACCTAATAACCAAAGGTTGCTTAACCCTGCTTTAGGCAAAAACAAGTCCATACTTATTTTTTAGTCTGCTTAAATTTCTTTTCATTCTGCTCCTAAGCACTGGTTGCTTTTCTTTGCATCTCTTTAGAAACGTGTAATTTTTTCTATCAGAACAAAGAGAAATTAATTGATATTAGTCATTTATGTATTGCCTCCAGGATCCCATGATTCATTCTTGTTCTTTTTCTCTACTGGTTATCATTGTTATTGTTATTATTTTATTGTCTTATCCTCTATTCCAGTATTTAATGTTTCTTCATTGGAGTTGAGCACACTGGATTTATATTAAAAAGTTTTAATGTTCCAGAATCTGATGCTTTTAAGTTCTGATGACAGCACAAATGGAAAAGTCCACACCTGATGAAATTTATACTCAAATTTTCAAAGTTTGTATGGGTCACATTCAGTGCACAGGTTCATTAAAATGCTGTATATCCATAATGCTACCTTCAGTCAATATGTATATGTGCAATATAAATTAATTTCATGTTTAAAGTTGAATTCCATCTTCAAAATGCTTCATTTTATATATTTACAAATACTATGAAATCCAGAACTTTTTGTCCCCATCATTTTCAGATTCTCTTAGAAAAAAACAAAGTACTACATATTTTGATTTTTTTAAATCATGTTTTTCTTTTATTTTTATTTTATGTATATGATGTACATATGCCTTGTACCTGTGCAGACCAGAAGAGGGTGTCTAGTCCCTTGGAACCAAAGTTACAAACAACTGTAAATTGCCATGTGGGTGTTGAACCTGGGCTATCTGCAAGATCAGCAAATGGTCTTAACTGCTGAGCCACTTCTCCAGCCTTGAATTATAATTTTTTAATGTGTGTGATATATGTGCGTGGGGAGGAGCGTGTGTTCCTCAATATAGAAGTGTAAATAAGAGGACAATTTTACCTACTGAGCCATGTCCCCAGTCCTTAACATTTTGATTTTAAAAACAAGTCTACCATAAATTGTCATAAAATTTTGCTTGTATACAAGTATATAGAGATGATCTGTAGGCTTACTATCTGAGAGATTTTTCTAACCACTAAATGATTTTACAATAAGTTCATAATCAAAGGTTATAATGAAAACTTTGAGCAAAAACAGTAACATAGTAAATAAACCATCATTTTTGATGTTCAATATTCTAACAAGTACATAATCTTACAACAGACTTTTAAGTTCTTAAATTTTTATGGGAAATGACTCAAAACCTTTTGTATAGTTAACAGCAAAATTTTGAAGAGGAAATTCTGCTTATGTTAGTTTATAAGTCTATAGAGATTCTGTTATTGGTTAAAAAAAGAATCTATAATTCAAATTACAGGATATTCAAATAATGTGATTCGTCTTTAGTTTTAAATTTTTGATTTAGGAGTTTTTATTTGTTTGTTTATTTTTCAAGACAGGATTTCTCTGTACAGTTTTGGCTGTCCTGAAATGTATTCTGTAGACCAGGGTGGCCTCGAACTCACAGAGATCCACTTGCCTATGCCTCCCAAGTGCTGGGATTAAAGGTGTGTACCACTTACCACTACTGTCCAACTAAGATTTTTGTTTTTGTTTCTCCGTTGTAGACTATATGACTTAAAGTCTGTTTAGTACTGTTAAGGCTTCTCATAAAAGAGAGCAGTCTTATTACATCTCATCTTCACATCCCAGATTCAAAATCTCCCACATTTATCTCTTAGCTCTTTCTTATAATTATGTTCACATTTCCAAGTAAATTCTTACATAGCTGTTTCTTGACTTTAAAAAAATTGGTTTTGTTTGTTTGTTTGTTTGTTTGTTTTTATATAGCACTATATATTGACAGATAGTATGGAAAAGTTTTAGTTCCATTGAAACTATATCCACAAATAGAAATGTTTCATGTTCTACTTCTGTCTTGATTTTTACTTCTTATGCTTCATGTTTTGTTTTGTTTTGGTTTTTTGAGACAGGATTTCACTGTGTAACCCTGGTTGTCCTGGAATGCACTCTGTAGACCAGACAAACCTGGAACTCACAGAGATTCACCTGCCTCTGCCTCCCTCGTGCCATGATTAAAGTCATGTACCATCGCACCTGGCCTATACTGTTTTTATTATTATTATTATTATTATTATTATTATTATTATTATTATTATTAATTCAGCCACCTCATTTTACCATTATGGTAATAGCTTGCTTGTGCAAATAAAGCCTGTTTGAAAGTCAGAGAATTGAGCTTGCTAGTAGCTAACCATAGAGGTCTGGAGGACTGAACAGACAGACAGGAAGTGAGTTAGCTTGGCGGAAACATATAACAAGGGAGAAACGGGAACTCGCTCTCTTGTTTGTGGAGATGCTAAGGAGGTAATGTGTGATGATGGTTTGCTCCTTCTCTCTGATCTTTCAGCATTTTCTTCTATATCTAACTCCAGGTTTTTATTACTTAGACAAATTAAGAACTCTATTTACGTACCACCAAACTAAACATTACTTTTTATTAATATATACCTATATGGCTAACAGTTTATTCCTAATCACTCTTGTTTTTTATTTCTTTCTATGATTATTTTTCTTAATTAAATATATTTCATGAAAGTGCATTTATATTCACTGGTCTTTTTTTCTCTGCTAGTTTTAATTGCAATTAATCCCATTTAGTGTATTTTTTATCTCAAACATTTTAATTTTCCTATAAAAATTCAATTTGGGTTTTTTTGGGGGGGTCAAGACAGGGTGTCTCTGTGTAGCTATAGCTGTCTTGGAACTCACTTTACATAGGCAAGGCTAGGCTCAAACTCAGAGATCAGCCTGCCTACCCAGTGCTGGGATTAAAGGTGTTCACCATCACCACCCAGCATTGGTTTGGGATGGTTTGGTTTTTAAATATATTTCAAGTTAAGTGAATTTTGTTGTTTTTGTTGTTTGGCTTTGCTTTGCTAATTTGAGGCCAGGTCTTACTATGTAGCCTTAGCTAGCATTGAATTCAGTATCTAGACTGAATTTGAATTTGAAGCAGTTCACCTGTCCCCGCCCCCAAATGCTAGCATTACAATCTTGTCTCACACACATACACACACACACACACACACACACACACACACACACACACACACACCTAGTTTAAGTGAACTTCTTGACCATTCAAAATATAGTTTCAATAACTGTCATAGTGTTTGCTAATTCTAATATCACTGTCATTTCTGGATCATTTTTATTGATTTTTAAAAATACATTTGTTCTTTGAGAATTTCATGTAATGTAGTCTGATTATACTTTTCCCCAATCCTCCCTCTAACTCTCCCAAATTTATCTCTATTGCCTTCTCTCTCATGTTCATGTCCTCTTGCTCTTTTCAAACTAACCTATTGAATCCAGTTTGTGCTGCCCATATACTACTTAGTGTATCAACAGCCAGTGGAGCCTGAGCCAACCTACAGGGACCATACTCTTAAAGAAAACTGAGGAGCCGTCCCTGTCTATAGCTCAGTGGTTAAGTTTAGGACCTGTGAAGTAAATCCTTTGCTCTCCATTCTAGCATGTTGACTGGGTTAATCTTATGTGGGTCCTATGTCAGCAGCTACAGCTGCTATGAGTTCATAAATGCAGCATTCCTGACATGGCCAGAAGACATGGTTTTTGCTCCTGTCCTTCCCTGACCCTTGCCTCTTCCACAATGGTCTCTGAATATTGGGGTAGGGTGTGATATAGTTGTCCTAATTATGGCTGAACATTCCATGGACACATACTCTGCATTTTGACAAGTTATGAGTTCCTCTGTTTGCCATCATCCTCTGTACTTCTCTAATGATAGCTGTACTAATCTGTGTGCAGAGATGGATTTAGAAGGTAGTTTGATACTCTGTCCATTTAGCAGAATAATTGTTGGCTCATTCCTGGGGTCTGTGAGGTCCCCCAATCATGGGTACTAATTACCAAGTGTGTGGTATTTAGGGTTTCTATTACTGTGAAGAGACACCATGATCATGATGTCTTAAAAGGCAGCTCTTATAAAGGAAAACATTTCATTAAGTCTGGCTTACAGTTTTCAGAGGTTTAGTCCATTATCATCATGATAGGACATGGCAGCATGCAGGCCAACATGGTTCTGGAGAAGAAGCTGGGAATTTTACATCTTGATCTGCAGGAAGCATAAGCAACTGTGTTTCACACTGAGTGTAGCTTGAGCAAAGGAGACCTCAAAGTCTACCCCTACAGTGACACACTTCCTCCAACAACTCCATCTCACTCCCTATAGGGGGCATTTTCTCTCAAACCACCACACTGAGCCTTCATTTTCTCCTATGGAGCAGGTGGACCAGGCTTTAATATTAAACAAATCAGAAAGTGTTTGGTTATCCCCTTAACATTTGGACTGCCATTGCACCCATGAGCATATCTTGCCTTGGTGGTTATTATTGTAGCTCACAGTGTTCCCACCAGGTGAGACTCTTGACTTTTACTTAGCAGCTTATATCACCTTCTAACACTATGAAAACCAGCGGGGAAAGAGCTTTCTGCTCAGTTCCAACTTGATTCACCATGTCCTATGACCTATATATGTGGTGTCTTTAGCAATAGGGTCTTTCCACTAAGTTCTATAGGCCACCAAGAGCAATGGCAATAGTCTGTATTGCTTTGAGAGTCTCTGGGATACCTCTGACCAACTACTCAAGGGAAGGTGACTCATACCTGGCACTGGGCTTTTTATTTGGCAGTGTATGGCTTTGGGGAGAAGCAAAATTCCCTGTGTAGGATAACTAATTAAATGCTTATAAAATGGGTTTCCATGTGACTTTTAAAAATACCCTTAATGTTAGTGTAGAGAGTGTATCCCACTTGATGATCTATTCCTGACTTTAATTTAGCTTCATTCATTCTCTTGGTCAAAAGTTTAACATATTCTGTAACCTTATTTTTCTGAGTGTGTTGCTTCTTCAAGACAATACATAAACATTTATGTTGCAGGAAATGTGGAATAACTAGACACTAAATCATGGGTGCTTTGGTCCTGGACTTTTGACCTTTGTTAAGGACTTTCTGACAACATCTAAAAGTTTATGGATTCTCCCATCCCTTTTGGGCCTGAACTGCTAAGGCATAGCTTTATCTGTCAGTCTAGGAATACGTTCTTTTGTTCTGTCTTTCTTTCTTTCTTTTTTATAATCAAATTGAAACCTCTCAGGTTGGTATTCTTATAAAAGGAAGAAGCCAAATTCTAACAACATATTATTGCTACTCCCATGTAGTAAAAATTAAATTCTTCAAAATTATAAACATATTTTAGAGGGAGCAGCTTTTTGTTTGTTCTGTTTTGTCTTTTGAGACATAGTGTCATGAAATTTTAAAAAATTTTTAAATATATTTGTATTTGTTCCTTATCTGCATATAGCATGTATTTGGAACTCAGAGGACAACATGTGAGAGCTGATTGTTTCCATCCTGTAGGTTAAATTCAGGTCATCAGACTTGGCAACAAGTGGCTTTGCCTCTGAGCCATCTTGCTAGCCCTCAACAGCTGAATTTTGTTGATAATATTTAACAGTGTTTGGATGGTCAAATGCACACACATACTAAAATCATTAACAGAGGTATCTGTACTTTACATTTCTAATATAAGTGAGATGACAGTGTGAGCTCCTAACAGAAACCATAAATAGGATTAATCTGTAAAAGGAAAAAGCTGATATTTTTCAATATAGTTGTCTTACCGTTTATATATCTTAAAAGATTATAGTTGCTGAAACTCAGAATTCTTCTCGTCTGTGTTTTGGTATTTTCTGACTGCTTCATTCTACGATCTCCTTTTTTCTGGTCTCTTGAGAACATTATTTCACTTGGTTCTTCCATGAGATTGATTTTGCAGTTTGTACAAATGAGAGAAAACTTGTAACCATTTTCTTTCTGTATCTGGTTTGTTTCTCTTATGTAATGATTTCCAGTTCTGTTCACATTGCTAATAACAAAAATTAATTCCTTTAATGGCTAAGTAATATGTCATTGTGTGTACATCACCATATTTTCTTTATCCATTTATCTGTGATGAGTATCTTGGCTTATTTTATATATTGGCTAATAATACAATTTTTTGTGTTTGTTGTGTGTGTGTCTATGTTGTGTGTTTATGTATATGCGGGTGCCTGTATGTATAGAGACCTGAACTCAAATGTCTTCCTTTGTCACTCTCCACCTGTTTTTTTTTTTTTTTTTTTTTTTTAGACAGGGTCTCTCACTAAACCTATACCTCACTACTTGGCAGGACTGTGTAGTCAATGAGTTTCTGGGATCCAACTGTCTTTACCGCTTTGCACCCCCCCCCAACACACACACACACACACACACACACACACACACACACACACACACACACACGTGTACTGGGCTTACGGCTACACACCGCTGTGCCAAGCTTTTGCATGAGTGCTGGGATCTGAACTCACAACCTCATGCTTAAGCAGCAGGCAGGCACTTTACCAGTGGAGCCATCTCTGTATCCCCACAGTTTCTTTATAGTTCTAGTTTTTCTGTTTAATAACACTAACAAGCACATAACTTTTTTACTTGAGTTGTTATTATTTACTATTCATTATAGTCCTTTCTCTCTTTTTGAGTCAGTGTTTCTCGTATTCCAGGTTGGTCTCCTACTCACAGTATAGCTAAGAATGGCCGTGAACACCCAGTTTTTACGCAGTGCTAGGTATCAAACCTGGAATTTCTTACATGCTAGACAGACATTCTGCCCCCAGCCTCTGTTACTGTAATTTTGTAGAAATGAAATCATGTGGTTAAAATATAAACATTTTTATAGTATAGAAATAACTACAGTCAAAATTCGCTGTTTTATTAAGCTAAAGTAGATATATAAGTTAAAGTGTTCCACCCTGGAGAATACAGGGGAATATGTATTTCCGTATGGGATTGAGGCGCAGCATACTTTTAAGGGGACACTTAGTATTTACATGGAAAACAAAAACAGTTGTCTTAATTACTGAAGATAAATATAACTTTAAATTTCAGTGTTTTATGCTACTGTCTTTAAGTAATAGTAGTATAATTTAAATTTTGTTTAGGCTTCGGGAGCAAGAAAAAAAAGAAGCAGAAGAAGCTTGCCAAAAGGAAGTAGAAGAGTGGGAAAGAAAACTCCTTGCTCAAGCAGCTCCAGCCTGTATGGAGAACATGTGGGAAATTCCAGCCATTGGGCATTTCCTTTGTTTAGCCCAGCAGATTCTAAACTTGCCAGAAATTGTCTTTTATGAACTGGAACGCTGTCTTCTGATGCCTCAGTGTAATGCCTTTCTGTCTAAAATAATGACTTCTTTGCTAAGTCCTCCCCACCGCAGGCCGACCTTACATCGAAGACCTACTTTGCCTTACAGGACTTGGGAGGCAGCATTGAGACAGAAAGTACAGCAGTGGTACACTGCTGTAGGGCAGACGGAAAATCCTGATAACTGCGCTGAAAAACTTGGCTTGTGTCCTCAGTTCTTTAAGGTTCTTGGAGAAGTTAACCCATTGGAAGAAAAACCTTTTCATGAGCTACCTTTCTACCAAAAGGTGTGGTTACTTAAAGGGCTCTGTGACTTTGTGTATGAAACACAGAAAGAAGTTCAGGATGCTGTGCTTGGGCAGCCCATCCATGAGTGTAGGGAAGTCATCCTTGGCTATGACTACCTGGAGAACGCTTATGTGCACTTTCCGCAGTTCTGCGGTGCAGATGTACGGATTTATAAACAAAGGCCCTTTCAGGCCCCAGAATTTCCAGTTCCACCCATTAAAGTAAAAAGAGTACCTCGAATTAAACTGGAGAAATTAAAGTGTGACTATTTGAGTACAAGTAATGGAGATCACAGATGTAATAGAGAAAGTCTGACCTTGGCCTTAAAGAAAGAGCAGGAAATTGATTTTGGTCCAGCCCGTTGTCCTGCTAAAATGAACTTTGATAATCATGACATCTCTGTTGAAATGGAAGTAAAATCTAACTGTGACATTAAAGTACACAGGCCCTGTGAAATTGAAAAAACTGATTGTTGTAAAGAAAATTTGGAGAAGCCCAGAAGTCCAGGAGAAGTTACTGGCTTTGGAGAGCCACTCAGTCCAGGTGAAATAAGGTTTATAGAAAATCAGGAAAAATATGGTGAAGCTTCCAGAATAAAGACAGATCCCAGTCCACTAAAAGAAAATGCTCTGAAATCTTGCCAGATCCATATAAATGGGAGTCACGTTGATCATCAAGATATTAACTGCCACAAAGTTGTAAGAGATCTATTATTAGAGCACTCCTTGCAGAGCCACAAAAAACTAAAACTAACAAAAATGAGGGCAAAAAAGAAGAAAAAGAAAAAAAAGAAACTGAAAGATGTTTTGAATGAAAATTTACAAAGAAAGCGTGAAGGTCTTCATTCTCTTGCCTTCAAGTCTTACAAACCTGAGATCCAAAATAAGTTATTGATCATTAAAAAGAAAGGAAAACACAAGAAGCACAAATCTGGTAAGCTGACCTAATGATAGAATGAAATGCATGTGTGTATTTATGTGTATGTGTGGGGGGGGTCAAGTTTTATTTCACATGATTAAAAACTCAGGGCAGGAACGATTTTTATATACTAACAAAAAATAACTGGTATAATACATTTGAATGAATCACAATTTGACATATTTGGAGATATATGTGGATACACACACACATATACCTATACATATATGAATACTATATATAAATTTTTTGTTTGGTTTTTTTGAGACAGGGTTTCTCTGTGTAGCTTTATAGACCAGGCTGGCCTCAAACTCACAGAGATCCACCTGCCTCTGCCTCCCAAGTGCTGGGATGAAAGTCATACACCACTGTTGCCTGGCCACTTTTGGATATTATATTTTATATTTTTCCCTGTAAATAATGTGTCTCTATCATTTAGATTAAGTGATTTTTTTTTTTCTTCCAAGCTAAGGACAACACAAGTATAACCGCTCGTTTCTTTATCTGGAATAATCATATTATTTACTGGTTCTTAACTTATTCCCCTTAGCACTTTATTTTCAGTATGTATTCTCATATGTAGAAAAAAAACTGAATCTAGGAATTATGTCAATTAATAAAACACCAAGATTAAAGCATATACTTATAAAAGTAAGCAGATCAGTGGTAGTGCACACCCTTAATCCCAACACTGGGATGGCAGAGGCAGGCAGATCTCTGATTTCTAGGTAAGCTTGTTCTACAAAGCAAGTCCCAAGAACATCAGAGATGATACATAGAGAACTCCTGTTTCAGAAAGAGAGAGAGAGAGAGAGACCAGGAATTTCTAAGTGTGTCTTTGCCCAATTTAAATACCTTATATATTTGCCAGCAGCCTGTGTGAACAACAGAAGTTTATTCTGGTTGATTGATCATTTTTTGCTTTTGCTTTTTTAGGGATTCTGTTGCTTTTGTGTTTCCTATGATCTGTCTTAATCAGTTTATCTCATTTACCACAGGATAGGTGAGACAAAAACATATGGTCACTTATATAACCTTTATAAAAAGAATTGCTTATTGGAAGAAAAAGTAAGAATTGCTTACCAAAATGAGTTGTGGTTCTAGTCCTCATTGTTGGTTCCATTTTCATTGCTTCCCATGGCAGTATAGTTTATTAACTTGGTAAAAATTTGCTACTGAGTTGACAAAAGGAGTGAGGTTTTACTTACTTAAATCATCACATAGAACTCGGTATGTTCTAAAATGTGTGCAATGAGTCATGATAAAGTATAGGGCCAGAGAGATGATTGAGCAGGTAAAAGCTCTTGCCACCAAATTTGACCTGATTTCTAACAAACACACACAGTGGGGGCCAGAAGCTAGGTACACACAATAAATTAATGTGTTTTTAAAGTAGTAGTGTAATGTTACCACAAAAACCAGGCCTACCTTGCTTTTCAATTGGCCCATATTAACCTAACTTTTTGATTTTTCGAGACAGGGTTTCTCTGTGGCTTTGGAGCCTGTCCTGGAACTTGTTCTATAAAGCTCACAGAGATCCGCCTGCCTCTGCCACCCAAGTGCTGGGATTGAAGGTGTGCACCACCACCACCTACCTTGACATAATATTTTAAAGTAACTTTCAGAAATAAGCCTTTGGAATGAAAACTTGCAAAGACCATGTGAAGGCCTTCATTCTCTTGCTTTCAAGTCTTACTAGTCTGAGAAGTAATGGTATTCCATCCAATGTTATAAAGGTAAACATTGGTTTTACATCATTTCAGACCACTTGTCTTGTAAATTTTTATCAGGTTTTGAGGCAGCATGACATTTTTGGGCTGGGTTTCCATCATGTTTGAGTCCAGTGCTTCCTTTTTTATACTTTGTAGAAAGTGAGCTAGCTCCATGATCATAGGTTTGACTGTGCTTAGTATAAGTTCACTGTGCGCTCTGGGAAACTCCTACCACTTTTTTTTTTAATTTATGTACTTATTTTTATTACATATACAATGTTCTACCTGCATATCTTCCTGCATGCCAGAAAAGTGCGCCAGATCTCATGATAGATGGCTGTGAGCCACCATGTGTTGCTGGGAATTGAACTCCTCAAGACCTCTGGAAGAGCAGTCAGTGCTCTTAACCTCTGAGCTGTCTCTCCAGCCCCACATTCGTTTTGAAATTTAGAAATCTTGAGATTTTAAAGGAATATTATGATATATCTAGTAGTTATTAAATGTGGGTGGTTAGAGTAGATGAAATGAAATTGTTCTTAAAATCTTACAACAGTTCAGGGCTGCATTTGTTAAGCATATAAATTGGTTTTAAATTTTTAGTTTTCAGAGCCATTTTAGACTTAAAATTTTAGGTAAATGATTCAGGGCCCGTGTATTAAGAATTCTAGAAGACTTCAAAGGAAAAAGAAACTTTCTTTTGATTGCTATAATATTCTCTTCAAGTTTATTTTCACACAAAGCTTTTCCAAGTAATAGTTAGCTTGCGTGCCTTATAGAACTGCTTTGGGTTAAGCTGTGTCATCCATGTCTGGTTTATGAACTTAGACTTAGAGCAAACTAAATTTTACATATGGTTGGTTATCTGGTCCACAATATGTTACAGACTACAGACTGTAAATTTTTAGGTATTCCTGAGTTTTAGTTTAACTTATGGTTGTGATAAGAAATGATTTTTTTTAAAATAGAAGGTACAAAGGCAAATCACTTTGAATAATTTGATAATTTTAGTACACTGTGATCCACTTTTGTAATTTTTAAGCATTTTATCTGCTTTTCAGACTTGGATTTTTATTTCTGCTTTCTAGATTGTGGTTTCACTTTTTAGCCATTTATGCCTTTTACCTGTCATTTAAGGTGAGCAAGTGAGATTAACTGGGAAAGACTAGAAATGATTCTTTATCATATTATTTTTGAGAATTTAATATGATCATGTATAAAATATGTGCATCATTTCCACTCTACACTTTCTCAGCTACAACTCTTCCCATGTCCCCAAGTTCCTTTCAATCTTACAATATTTTCTTCAATTATTGTTTTATATACATACATACACACACACACACACACACATACACACACATGCACATGCACGCATGAGTACAGACACATAAAAATACAACCTGCTAAGACCATTAAGTATCTCCCAAGGCCCCACCACTAGATGAAAGAGTTGCAAGCAAATAATTGCTGCTAAGAGGGAGAATCAGTCTTTTCCAGAGAAGAGCCCTACCTCTATCCCTGCTGATTATGATTATCCAATCATAAATGGTCATCTGTAAACACGTATACATATAAGTTACACTACATAGAAACAACTTTTCAGAGGAAAAATACCATGTTTAGAAAAAACATTGCAAGTTCTCTTTAAATTTACTGTTGCTATTGGTTGAAAAGCAAAAGCAGTGCATTTTTCTTCTGCTCTTAAGCAAAACAATTTTTTTATAAAGGTCCTTTCCTCATTTCCTCATTACCTCATTCTTTTATCACGTAAAGAAACTTCCCCATTGTTTTTCTAAGTAAATTTTTCTCTTTTGTATGTAATTAGAGCATTAGGCACTTCTTTAAAATACTTAACTAATAGTGGCATTTATTTCTGGTATAGTTTGATGAGTGTCTCCCTTCTACTCTAACATTCTTGAGGACTGAAGGACTATTTCTGGTTTTGTATCCCTAGCAATTACTGCCATGTTTAATTAAGAATCTGTTAAATAAATGAATATATAAAGTATGGTTTCTCCGGATATATCTATGATTAGCCTCTTCCTGTGTATCTTTTTCTGGTTTTCTGAGACAGGGTTTCTCTGTGAAACAATCCTGGCTGTCCTGGAACTTGCTGGTCTCAAACTCACAGAGATTCACCTGCCTCTGCCTCCCGAGTGCTGGGATTAAAGGCATGTGCCATCACCACCTGGCTTTACTATGTATCTTTAATGTCATTTTAAGACATATGTTTTAATAGGATCATATTGTACATACTTTTTTAAATATATACTTTGTAGTATTCTCACCTTTCAGAATACATGAACAACTCTGAAATATAAATAGGTCTTTGCTGCATCATTTTAAGTGGCTGAATAGAATTCTGTATTTTGTAGTTTATTGAATCACCCTCCTTAGTGGATGTTTAGGTTGTCTTAGACCGTTTGAAGCAAATAGTTCAAATTAATTTAAAATATAAATATGCATTTGTAGTAATAAAAGACATCTTAAGTTACCCGTTTTAAGCTAGTTTTAGTGTAAAGGAATTTTCTTCTCTCAGCAATCTTTCTTTTCAACCAGATCATTGTGATACTTATGATTGATCTGAATGGATAAGGCAAACAGTCTTATTTTCTTAGAGGTTAAGAGACTGGTCAGTACAATGGCCCAGTTGAGTGAAGAAAGGCTCTTGCTACCAAGCCTGATGATCTGAGAGGCGCGTGTGTGCGTGCGTGCGTGCGTGCGTGCGATTTATTTATTACTTATTTATTTATGTATTTATTTATTTTTTGCATTTGAAGTAGGGTCTTACTGTGTAGCTCTGGCTAGCCTGCTACTCTGAATAGACCAGGCAAGACTCGAAGTTGAAAAGACCTATTTCTGCCTACCAAGTACTGGAATTAAAGGCATGTTTGACTAATTAAAAAAAAAAGAAAGAAGAGAAAATTAAGTTCAAAACTGGTAAATATGGGTCTGTGGAGGTGGCTCAGCTATTAAGATTGCTGCTTTTGCAGAGGACTTGAGTTCAGTTCCTAGCATCCACAAGGATGTTCACAGCCCTTTGCATGCAACTCTACTTCCAGGGGATCTGACACTCTACTAGCCTCTGCTGGCTCCAGGCACATATGTGGTGCACATACATACATGCAGACAAACACTAATAAGAATATATAAATCTTTAAAAGAAAATCCTAATAAATAGCCTTCTCAATTAAATAATCAAGACCATACAATAAAAAGAGCAAATGGAAAACTCAGTGTATACCATGGGAAGATTTCACAAAGGAATGAAGGACTTTGAAGATTAGGCTTGATTAGATAAAACATGATTAATATCATCATCAAATCATACTTAAATTAATCAAGTTGTTAAAAAAAAAATAGCACAATAAGCCAGGCTTTGGTGGCACGCACCTTTAGTCCCAGCACTTGGTAGGCAGAGCCAGGTGGATCTCTGTGAGTTCTAGGCCAGCCTAGTCTAAGAGCTACTTCCAGGATAGGTGCCAAAACAATACAGAGAAACCTGTCTCAAAAAAAAAAAAAAAAAAAAAAAAAGTAGCACAAAACAAATCTTTGAAGAGAAAGTTGAGGTGTTAGAATCTATTTCAGAGTATGCCATATGATGCTAGCTTAAATAATTGAATCAAGATTCCAAGAGCAAATGAGTGAGCTTTATTTTATATGAGATGTGTCAGATATATAAAAAGCAATTTATAGAAAATAACAAAAATAATGTAATACATTATTTGGTTACTTCCAAGGCCAAATTTGTGAAAACTTGGTAGAATTTTATATTGCTAGCACCTAGAACCTAATTGTTGGTGTCTTTGTGATAATGAAAGAATTCACTGTACATCTTGTCAGTTTATTTTCATTTTAGTATCTTGCAGTGCTAGGAATGAAGCCCAGGTCTTTATGCATGCCAGGCATATGTTCAACCACTACATTATGCCCTCAACTCCATGTCTTTTATTTTTTTCAGTCCCTTCTGTTTTTCCCTCAGGAGAATTAATATTCATGTAACACTATTGTGTACATTTGTACATATTATTTCATTTAATCATAAAAACTCTAAAAATAACTACTATTAGCCTCATATTTATTTGTTAAATTTTTTTGAGGACATATTTTTATTTTCTGTATGTAAGTGTTTTGCCTTCATTTGTATATGTACATCACTTGAGTGCCTGTGCTGGATGAGGCCAGAAGAGCTATTAGAGCTACTGGAACTGGAGTTAGAGATGGTTGTGAGCTAATATGTGGGTTCTGGGAACTGAACCCTGGTTTTCTACAGCAACAACAAATGTTCTTAACTGCTGGGTCATCTCTCCAGCCCCAAGATTTTGTAGATAGTCTTTAAAATGAGGAACAAGAAGATCTATTTACTCGTCCAATGTTACACAGCTAATAAATGGTGGGATTTGAAGAAAAGTTATCTTAAAAGATAATTTGTGTACCATTAAGTAGCTGTGAGAAGAAGCTGGTAGAGTTTAAGTGGCAAGAACTGGAAGGTGACTGAAGAGAGTGTTAATCACAGACGAGACTGCTGTGTGACTTTCTAGTATATTGGCAGAAAAAAAAATACCGTCTGTTAAGAGATGTGTACATAAAGTAGATGAACATGGCACCTGATTTTTATTTTTTGGTTCAGGAGTTACCATATTGTGTGATTAGATAAAAGAGTTACCATTATGACAAGAACATTCCTCATAAGCAAGGAGAGCAATATGAAAATCAATTGTTTAATTAAGATCAAAATATTGTTTACTAACAAATTGTTTCTGAACAGAAACTTCTATAGACTAAATATTAGCTTAAGACATGCAGATGTAATAAATATGACACAAGTTAAACTTTATACCTGTGGCTTGACATCCCAAGCACTTCCCAGATCCACTATTTAATATCATACAATGTCCTTGGATTTCTTACTTTAACAGTAACTTATGCCTTTTACCCATTCACTTGATAATATTCCTAAACTAAAAAAAATTGAGATAATAAATGTGTTGGGAGAATTTTACACCATGAAAAGGTTAGATGCAGAAAAGAATTGTTTTGTGGCTGAGGAATGAAAACAGACACGGGAAGACAGGTGAAGTATGGAAATAGGGATAAGGAACAGAATGAAGGAAAGGAGAATTAGATTATTCCAGATTATATAGGATGAGAGGGCATTTATGCATCGGGTAGAGGATAATATATGTTTTAGTTATTATTTCCTCTTAGGTGGAGTATGAGTTTCTTAAGCTGTTCTGAGCATGGTGTTTTAGAAACCTTCATTAGGTATGCTATTGTAACATTCATTGCAAAGCTTTGTTATTAGGACTATTAAGATATTTGTATACATTTTTGAAGCACAGTTTAACTGTATGTAACAATGTTTAAAACTTAATGGTGAGACATTAAAACAACACTTTATATCCTGCTTGTATTTTAAACTGACTTTTTATTCAGACAATCTTGGGTCTTGATTATGATTGGTTTTATGGGGGCAGATGATTTTGGAGTTCTAAGAGTAAAAACCTTGAGTATGCTTAGGCCATGAGAATATTCTTCTGGCAGCAGCTCGTATATGTCTTGTCCTGAAACAGACAAAGTGCCAAATAACTGGAATATGAAGGTGATCTGGCTGTGGCATCTTTCACTCCATTAATTAGCCAGAGTTGATTTGGCTTACCTGGCCAGGCAGACTGGTGGCCCGTTCTCCCTCACAACGGTTATGTGTTCCTTGCAAAGCTGCCTGCTCAGTGAATGAGGACAGCTTTTGCCTGAGGGAGGGGGAAAAAAAAGAGGTTGTTCTTCAGTTGTGGCTGTAGATGTCTGTACTTCACTGTTAGCTTCTCCAAATAACCCCAAATAATAGCTGTGTGGTTTTTATATTAACCTACACGTCATATAAAGAAAAATAATGCCTGGATTTTGGAAAATAAATATCCAGGTTATCTTTGAGGTTGCACAAAGTGTTAAGTAACGGTGAATGTGCAAATCTTTTAATCCTGACAAAAAGGATTAGTCTGAAATCAATCAAAAGCATATCTCTCCCTGTGTAAGTCTGAAAGGGAGCTATGTTATGTCATCAAACAGCACAGTTTTGAAGTGAGGGAAATGTAGCTGATAATATCTGCCCCAGTATATAGCAGCTAAAAAGCCTCCACTGATTTCTGTTTATAGTCTGTTCGTTAATATAAATGAGCTAATATAGTCTCTAGCTTGCTAATTTGCTGGCAGAATAAATCAGAATAGCAAATTCATAAAACCTGTCATGCTTGTCTCTTGGCTCGTAGTAAGAATCAACAAACGGTAACTGACTTTTGTGAAATAGAATTACCTAGTGGAAGGAACTTGGACTTTGGAGTTAGAATTCCTGGGTGTGGTGCTTACTTACTGGCACTTGAGTAAGTTAACTAATCCTTTTGATCTTTATTTATCAGTAGTAAAATACTGCTTTCAACAGTTTTGAGAACTAAATAAGGTAATTTATATAAAATCATTTTAGTAAGTATATGGCATATAGTATATGGCAATATCCCAATAAATATTTATCCTTCTGTTACCACTGTAAACATTAGTCCTCCTACATCTATGGTAAATAGTATAAGTTAAACCAGGAATGATCGTGCCCATCTATAATCTCAGGTGCTACAGAGGATGAGGCCAAAGGGTCTCAAGTTCAAGGACAACCTATGCACTTACAAAGACACTATCTCAAAACAAAGAAGAATTGGGGATATAGCTCAGTGGCAGAGTATTGTCCAAGAAAGCATGATGCTCTTGGGTTCAATTCTCAGTCCCAAAAAAGTCTTAATTATTTAAATTAATTACATTGTGATCTTCAATACAAAATGGACTCAAGTGAATGCATAGAATAGTTAAGATATAACTTGCCTGTCTTTTTCCCTACCACTACACTGTCAAAAATCTCTGATGAGAAGTGGGATTCTAGTATTTAAGGATCACTTCTTAGAAGCTGTGCATGTGTATTAAAAATAATACAATTTCTATCATCAGTAACTTAAATCATAGTGGAGAAAAAACATTTAGTTATGATTCCCTTGTGGGTGTTACATTAGTAACTTAATGTAAAAATAATAATAGCAGGGAACATGGACATAAGAATAAAAGCTTGAAGAAGAAGAAGCAAAAGAAAAAAGATTAAAAAGTAAGATTTGCAGGGCCTAGGGAGATGACTCATCACAGTAGTTAAAGATACTTGCTGCCAAGCCTGATAACCTGAGTTCAATCCCCAGAATCCTTATTGTGGATGGAGAGAACCAATTTCCACAAGCTGTTTACTGACCTACATACTAAGGTCATGTTCCTAGTAAGAGGCCACTTATCTTGGTTCCAGAACCTAATCTTAAAGCCTCCTACATGACTGCTGATGCAGCATTAAGTCCAGGAACTTAATAGCATGTAATCAGCCTAACAACAGAAGAACATAACCACATAAATTTCCTAAATCTGTTCACATAGTCTGGCTGCTAGAATTTATTGAGAATTTACTCCCTGACTTGAAAAGTCTATGAGACAATGTATAAAATGCATTTGACTGTTAAAAGTGTCTGTATTTACAGAGTCAAAGAATGGTTTTTAGCTAATTGGAGGAACTGGGGATGTGACTCAGTTGGTAAAATGTTTGCTCAGCATTCATGTAGCGCATGCATGATCCCCAGCACGGTACAAATGGCATTGTAGTATATGTACATAATCCTAACAGTAAGGAAACTGAGGTAGTAGAATTGACATGAGTTTGAGCACAGTTAGGACTATGTGGGGGAAAAAAACTCACAAAGAAGTGGTATTGGGACCTGCCAGATGGCTTAACAGGTGTAGTAACCTGCTGCCAAGCCAGACAGCATGAGTGTGACCCCTCAACCACATGGTGGAAGGAGAGAACGCACCCTCACTAGTTGCCCTCTGGCCTCCACAAGTGTGCCATGACACATGACTACTCCCACACATGCACACTAAAAAATTATCTTTAAAATAATGGAACATGCTTATTACTTGGTAGTTGGAGGCATGATCAGAAATTCAAGGTCATCTTCAACTCTTAAGATCCAGGCTAGCCTGGGATAAAAAAAAAAAAAAAGAAAAAGAAAACAGTATCTAAATGAATAAAACAAGCCTGTTAGAGCAATAAAAGAGAAAGGAATGAGGGAGTGTTTCCTTTTGTTCAAACTGTGTTTTAAAAGCCTCCCACAAAATGTAAGGCAAATTTTACTCAGCAAATCTTTTCCCATGAACTTTCTTTAAAAAAAAAAAAAGCTAGTTGTGAGATGGCCCATTAGTTAAAAACACTTGTTCTCCAGAGGATCTGAGACCTAGACCTACATGTGATTCAGTGTTCTGGAACTCTAGTTCCAGGGGATTCAGTAGCCTCTTCTGATCTCCTTGGGTACCAGGCATGCATGCAGTACACACATATACATGCAGCCGAACCACTCATACACGTAAGAATATACCTAAAAACTTTAAATTGAAATAGAAAAGGCATCCTGGCATTCGGATTTCTAAGGTTCCTTGAGCTAACTATTTTTTTATAAACACTAAGAATTTAGTCATTTCTGCTTCAGTATTGCTCATTTTAGCAGCTCACTCACTCTGATTTCCTAGATTTAGTACTGTCATAGGTAACAGTGTAAGCACAGAACAGATAATGATGATGAGAAAGGAACTATATGTTGGGTAATTATATAATCATTTAATTAAAGCAAGAGTCAAATTACAGCATTGATACTTATTTAAACCAAACTTAACCACTTCAAAATTCACATAATTCACTCATTGTATACACACATTTTGAGTCAAATGTTAGGAATTATCCAAGTTATAATCTTGTGATTTCATTGGAAGGGAATACAGAAATAACAATTGTATTGTAATTGGAAATTATTTTACTTGAGCTTAGTAAAATATTATAACAAAATTATCATCTTTCATGTGAGAACTTATCAATTTAGAAAATGTTTAGAGAGGGATATCAGGATTATGTAACTGTATTTATTTCTCTGTTGGAAAGGTAAATATTAAGTTGACTGTAACCTAGAAATAATTGTGAATCAGGATCAAAAGAGAAGGACTGTGAATGTAGCTCTGAGGTGGCACACTTCCCTAACACGCACAAGGCTATGGACTTAATCTCCAGCACTCACCAGAGAACTTAACAGAAATATTCATGCTCTTAAAAATCGTAAACTCCTAGGAGACAAGATCTCTATTTAATAATTCCTTATTGTCCTCATAAACTAGTGCTCTACATGTAACATTTGTTGAACAATTAAGTAAGTGTATTTTTCATTTTTTATTTTGTGTGTGCATGTTTTTGCCTGTATGCTTGTCTGTACACCATGTGTATTGCACAGCCTGTGAAGGCCAGAAGAAAATCACAACAAACTTTAGAGTTGTAAGCCACCATCTGTGGTTGCTGGGAATGGGATCCTGATCCCCTGGAAGAGCAACCAGTGCTTTTAAAACCCCTGAGCCTTTCCTCCAGCCCACAATTAAATAAGTTTATTATTTGATAATTACACATAAGGGGAAGATGTGGTAGTTCACACATGTAATACCAGCTCTTGAGGGCCTGAGGCAAGAGAATTTTTGTGACCTTCAACCCAGCCAGCCTTGGTTACATTGTGAGATCTTCAGCATTAAAACAAAGTAAGGAAAAAATTTTAGCATGTTTCTTGCCAAAAGTGCTTGTTTTATTTTGTGACATTAAATGCAAAGAAATAGATATATACTTCAGATGTGTTCTTGAAATTGGGTTCTTTCAGGATGAGGTTTATTTTTCATCATCATTTCTGAGTGCACAAAAGTACTAATTGCACATTAAAGGCATATGTTAATTACATTTTTAAAAGTTTGGATATCAAATACTGCCAAAAGCAGTCCATTAAACAAATGCAGCACTAAAGGAAGGCATCCTTGTGTTACTAAGGGGTTTCCATTTTGGTTGAGGGTCCATAATCTTCATTCAGATGACATGCTTACTCAGGCTCCTGAATGCAGAGCTCATTTTAAGGTAAGGCTTATTTCAGGTTATTTTGAGTTGTGAATGTAGATTTTAACTGAGCAATAGTTTTTTTGTGTGGCATTTTGCCTACTTTTAATAAACGGCCACTGGTTTTGTTTTTGTATCACCTTGAAGAGTGTAATAGTTTTGGCTCTTAATAAGCAGCGTTGTTTATGTGTCTGTCACGGGTAGTTACAGTTTAATATTTGCTTTCCCTGAGGCTTGTTTGATTCACTATTTTCACTTGACTTACTAGCAACCATCTGTTAGTTACAGTTTAACTTTCAAGGCTCTATGTAATTGGGTTTCTGTTAATGAGGTGCTGTAAACAGCATTATGAAGTTTTTCTCTTTTAATCTTGAAAGGAAAAAAATCCATATCTAAAAAAGCAATCACAAAGAAGAGGAAAACTGTCACAAAGTCACCTGCTGTGCCGGAGTTTCAGGTAAATGTTTCAACATTGTCACCAAGTTCTTCTTTTTTTTAAGTTTTTGTTTCACTGTCACTCCTTGAGGGAATGGCTGAATTTCAAGAAACTACAAGGAGTATACTTTAATGATTGTTTTCCACAGTGTGCTTCCCTTTAAAGTTACAGATGTAGGCAAAAAAAAAAAAAAAAAGAAAGAAAGAAAGAAAAAGAAAAAATGTAATTTTTTAAATCTCTGTCTCTGACAAACCTTGGTATTTTTAGTTTCCAGCCTGTACAAACTTTTGTAGATGTAGTTTTAATGGAAATGTATGTGTATATTTATCTCTTCTTTATATTTGTCAGTATATGTAAACAAATACATAAATGAAAGTCATCTAAGGAAAAAAAAGTCACAATTTATACACAGTATGTTATTCTGGTAAGCCTAATGTTACTCTGGTATGTTACTCTGGTAAGCCACTTTTACATATTTAACCAATATAGAAGTGGTGGACTGATTAACTTGAAAAACGGGTATTTTAATTCTTAGCTATAAATAAACATAAGAGAGAATATTTAGTAAAGGCTAAATATAAGTCTTTAAACATTTTTGCAAAAAACTTTGCTGCCATATGTGAAGTGTTAATACTGAAAGTAAGCAACCTTGTTATAAAGAAGTATGCTTTTATTTTCTACTTAATTCAGTGTTTTCTTCAACAAATGACACTTTCTTTAAAAAATTGTTTTTGTATTATTGTGGCCAGTCTGTCTCCAAAAAGTTTATAAGCTCATAAAATAAAAGTGTGATATATTTGAATTTGTAGGTCTTAGGTAGTTATGAAAATAAAGGGGCAAGAAAAATACTATGTAACAGTGTCATAAATCTGTTTTCAGTAAAAATCCTATTTGGGGGAAGTAGAAAATTAATAAAAACCAAGTATCTTTAAATAGTCAAAGGAAAAATATATATATACATATATGTATATGTATATATACACATATAATAGTTAACTACTTTAATGACATTATTATGATAAATAATATTCTTTAGAAATTCTTTATATAACCTTTTTACAGAATCTCCAATAAAATATAATTTACTATTTGGTTGGAAGCCATCCTGCCATTTATTGCTTATAACATATAATGGTATAGTATTACATTTTTATGCTTCCACTGCTAATCATGCTAGCTTTTGTTATTTATCCCATTCATTTTTTCCCCTCAATTTCTTAATACAGAATTCTATAGATCTTAAGACAAAATGGTCCACTTTTAATATTTTCCTTTTTTCTTTATTAATGAATAGATTTTTGTATATAATAGTAACAGACTGCATAAATAGTGCTTGGTAAAGTTTCAGATAGTATTAGTGATATATGAAATCCATGTGTTTCTTTTTTAAGTTATCAATATTAAAAAATAATTTATCAGTATATCAGTTTATCACAATGTCATGAATATGTATAATTGAATATATTGTTTTATGAAGCTGATGTTGCCTCTGTATATGTGTGTTGACATGCTTACATGTGTCAACATGTGAAATGTATTTTTCACTCTGGCTCATGGGGAAAAGTTGGAAAACTTTGTTGTGATACTTCTAGTCAGTTATTGACCATTTGCTTATCACTCAGAAATTTAAGGTCAAAAGTACATGTTTTGTTAGATTGAACTGTTCAAAATAAATAAAGTCCCTTTCCTAGTTCTTAAGGCCTGGAGGTAAAGGAGTGCGCTCTCTCTCCCTCTCTCTCTCTCTCTCTCCCTCTCCCTCTCCCCACCTCTGTGTATGTGTGTGTGTGTGTGTTGGGGAGTTGTAGCTGTCTTGTTTGTGAGTCTATATTAGACTAAGGTAGCTCTTGTTTCTAGTTTGCAGTGTGAATACTTTGTTGTGATTCATGAAGAGAACTCGAAACAGTCTTCTGAAATAGAGATTAAAGGGGCTGGAGAGGTAGCTCACTTGTGAGGACTTTTGCTGTACTTTTGTTCCTAGCATCTACATAGTGACTCATAACCATCTGTAACTCTACTTCCTGGGGATCCAACACCCTCTTATAGCCTCCAAGGGCAGTAGGCATATTTGTGGTATACATACATACATGTAAGCAAACACTCATACACATAAAATGAGAATAGGTGAATCTTAAAATGCCAATTATTATCTAATAAAGAAGTGAATTTTTTGTCTTCCCCAAAGTACTGGTAGTATATGTAGCACCTCATTTATTCGTATTGAACATAAAAACACTTTGTAGAAATAGTTTAGTAAGATTTTAATAGTAGCTATTCTATACTAAAATATCCATTTTTATTACTGCAAATAAAACTTTGATATATAAATATTAAATTGCATTCATAAAACCTGTCCTATTTACCAAAAAGCTGATCTTTGATAGAAAATATGCTTAGAGAGAAACAGTTTAAAAAGATTAAATGTTGTCTTAATGAGCTAAGAAAAGGTGAAGCCTTTTTGACCTCAATTTCTTTGACAGTGTTTTTGTTGACTTGTTAAACGCTATAAGTTAAATTTGCCTCCTTTAGCTGCTTTCATGAGAATCTGTGTTTATATGTACACTATAAAATTCCATTCCAGAAAATATCTTCCCATTCATATTTAGATTATGCACTAGGGACTCTGAAGTGATGGCTTTGGTTTCATTTTGTGTGTATATTGTAAAGAAACTAAGAGTATTTATGTCCTTGATTCTTAAAGTTTATAAAGTACTAAGATAATCAAATGCCTTTATTTAAAGCAAAAATTCCTAGGTTTCATCCTCTCCATAGACCTTCAGTGAGTAGTTGGTATCAGTGCTGTACATAGTAGTTAAAACATGTGGATTCTAGATCTCGACTACTTGAGTTTGAATGCCAAACCTGCCACCTGACTATTGTGTCACCATAGGTAAATTAGTCAAACTCTGTGAGTCCAGTTCTTCATCTGTACAGAGGGGAGATAATAGCCAGTACATTTTTAGAGTCATTGTGAGGGTTAATTCCATAGCTTACTGTTCCAAATAGGCATAGACTTCTGTTGGAAAGTACTGCATTTTAATTGGGACAATTAATTAGGAGTTTACTTAAGAGCATCCAGTGTGCTCTTAAGTACTTAATGGAAACTATAGGAATCTTAAAGTGAAAAACCAAATAATAACATCGGATCACAGAGTGAAACTCAGTCTTTCTTACTCTAGTGTCCTGATTAGTATACAGTGACACAGCAACAAAATTGTTGAATTTATTTATTAGCAGTTGACTGCAAAAATAAAAAAAGAAAAGAATGTTTTTATTTTAAATGGTAGAATAGTGATGGTTTTAAGTTTTATATAAAATTTAACCTTTATGATTTTATTTAATGTTTTCTTTGTTTTGTAACATAAAGACTCTTGGACTCAAAAGTAAATGTCATTTTTCCTATTAAAGTTCATTTTTGCTCCTCTGAAAGCCTTTCTTTTTTTCAGTATTTAAAACTGTAGTAGTATATAAATTCTCTGTGCTAAATTAAATTAGAAAGCGTTTTTAAAACTTGATGTGTCTAGTCCCAGTAAGCTCCATTTGTAAAGTGAAGGCACTGGAAAGCTAGTTAATTGGTTAAGAGGACTCAGTGCTCTTTCAGGGATCTAAGTTCAGTTCCCAGCTCTCACACCAGGCAGCTCACAAACTGCCTCCCTGTAACGTTAGCTCTAGAGGATCCAATGCTTCTGGCCTCTGTAGGCACCTGTACTCACATGCACACACACACACAGACATACAATCAAAAATAATTAAGATAATTTCTTAAAGTTATAGTAAGTAAGGGCTGAAGAAATGGCTCAGCAGTTAAGAGTACTTGCTGGCCTTTGAGAGGATACAAGTTCTGTTCCCAGCACCCATGTCATGTGGCTCACAAGTGCTTGTAACTCCTGCTGAAGGGATCTCGTGCCATCTTTTGGCTTCCTCGGGCAGTCACACACTTAACTTAACAGACATACATAATCAAGAACAAATAAAATCTAAAAATACAAGAATAATTTTAAGTGCGCTTAGTTGCCATGTTTCTGCTTTTCATTGGTAATCCCACCACACACACACACACACACACACACACACACACAGTTTAATGACTGTACTTGGCATCTGTTCTAAACATATTATTCTACAGGTTAATTTACAAAGGAAATCCACAATCTATATGTTAAGACCTACGCAGTATTGTTTACAAACATAAACTTTTAACTAATATCCCTGAAAAAAAGAAGTATATTTCTCCACCTAACCAAATAAGGAATAAGAAAATAAGTACTATCTTCATATAAAAACTAGAGACTACAACTGAAATCAGAATTTTTAACTTCCCTATGTTATAAGGAACCATAGATTAAATAATATTTTAATTGCTACCTGTTAAATTACATATTTTCAACTTTACCTCTTTAAAACCATTCAACTTTCTTTAAGGCATTGAAAAACATTTCTAATTACATGGTATTTAAAAATACTTTGTTAAATTGTTTGTCAAAATTATTTTTCTTTCATGTCTCTGTAATTTATTGTCCTTGCTGTTGTAGCATGGTGATCATAAGAAAATGAGATTTTCAGCCAGATATTGGTGGTGCATGCCTTCGATCGCAGCACTCAGAAGGCAGAGGCAGGTGGATCTGTGTGAATTTGAGGCCAGCCTGATCTACAGAGCGAGTTCCAGGACAGGCTCCAAAGCAATACAGAGAAACCCTGTCTCAAAAAACAAAAAAAAAAAAAAAAAAAAAGAAAAGAAAAGAAATAAGATTTTCTTGTCAGCATAGTTCTAAAAACTATTAATATATTTTTTGTTTAAATACTATATGGATTTTTAATTTGGATCATATATTTAGTGTTTTACTTAAATTTTAAATCAAGAATCTTTTTATTAGAATGGTAGTGAAAATAATCCATTTGTTTGAACATAATTATTACTTTTCAATGTGGTTTGCCCTTGTCTTATTTAATATAACATACATTTTTTAATTTTGTATAATACTTTTATTTGGAAAAAATCTTTCAAACCTAGTGGCATGATTTTGGTGATTGAATTGATAAAGTAAGGAAATTTTTAGTGTGTAATTTTTCTGAGATATTGCCATGAAATTCTTTTATCTATATAGTACTTCCTTACGCTAATATATATGTACATTCATTTCTAATTTTTTAATTGAAGAGATGGTCTTTTAATACTGCCAGCCAATGAAAATAATGTTATGAATAGTTTTGTATCCTAAAGCTATGTGTTCTATTCTTGCTACTTTTAAATTTTTTTCTGTTTTGTTTAAAAAGACCCCTTGTATGATGTGATATAGTAGATGGAGTTTAAAGTTCTGTTGTTTGCTCTCCCAGTGCATCATCTTAGGGCCTTTCACATCTGTTGCTTTTAATTCTTGTGGATCAATTAGAGATGCACCTCTTTAGCCTACTCTAAGCCTTGAACCAAGTTACAGAATTTTAGGCCATTTCATCTGTAAGTTGGTTGAGTGTGGCTCAGCCTGGATATAGTCAAGTAAAAAGCTTCCTTTAACATGAGTGTGCCACTGTGTTCTCCCTGCAGGGAAGCCTCTGAAAGTGTGTGGTAATCCCAGCAGCTCAGCTGTCTTTTCACCCAGAAGACCCTGTGTCTTGCAAGCACTTTCTAAATTAATACTAATGAGAAAGGGATTTAATGAGATGCTTTTCTTTGTTCTTACTAAATGCATCTATCGGTCCTCTTAATAAAGTGAATTTTTACTGTGTTGATTCTAGTTTTCATAAAATTACCATCTGAAATTGAAGACTTTCCTTTTTTAAGAAGTAGGAATTGAATTGTATGTGACATAAAGTTGGCATAAATTAAACTATGTTTCTACTCCAGAATTTTGTAATATTTTAGTATGATTTAACATACTATATATATTAGGTATATAGAAATATAAAGAATATATTTGAGTATTAAGAGTATAAGCCAGGCCTGGTTGTGATAGCACGTATCTGTGACCCCAGCACAGATAGGCTACATAAGTTTGAGGACATCTTGCTCTATGTAATGAAATAAATTCTATCTCCACAACAGCAGCAAAAGTTGTAAATGATTATGTAGATATTAAGTTATTTTAATATATCTTCAAGATAAATATCATTAAAAATATTCTGAACCTCAAACTTAGAAAATTTACACTTAGCACTTTGATAAGGTCATTTATTTTAAGATCATCTTAAAAATACCCTACCCTCCTAAATTCAGAAATTAGTTATTTTGAATTTTCATATACATTAGCTACATAGCATCAGAATATTTTAATGTATCAGTAGCTGTGCTGGCTTGTAATTCACAGTCATTAAGTACATGACTACTCAAAAGTGTGATCCACTGACTCTACCTATAAACTCGTCAGGTGTGAGGCATACTAAATTCAAAACTATCAAGGTTCCCCTCCAATTCTTATGTGTGTGGTTTAACACATCTTAGTATCTAGGTAAGCCATTTAGAAGTGTTACTTCATATAGCTTTTAACGCTTTGGCCTCAGCTATGTTCCAGCAAATGAAATATAATTATTCATTAATGTCATGACTAACTGATAATTAAAAGAGCTTTAAAAATTCTAAGATGTGTTTAGTTTGTTGTGTGTATGCCTTCATTTTTCCTGTAAATTTCTATATTCTGCACATAAAGCTTCCTCTTGCTATCTTAGGTGATCTACCTAAAATATAAGGAAAATTTCTCTGAGCCTTGCCATATAGATAAGTGAAAAAATCTATGCAGTGATATTACACCAAGTACACCAAATTCAGTGAAAAAGGACAAATCTGACATAGTAATAATAACTACAGACTGCAGTGAGTACTCACTAAAACTTAACTGGAAAGCTGATGTTGCCCTGTAGATTCATAGGTACAATAGAAGCTGAAGATTACCTAGTTGTAGAACTACTTCCCTAGTTGGCCAGTCTACTGCTCGACCATCATCATTTCTTTCATAACCAGATTTAGGAAATTGGAATGTTTGATTTCCAGTAATTATCATTTACACTCTCCTACTACAATATTGTGTAGTGTTTTTACTCTGAAATTGCTTTTATTTTTGTATTTTGCAAGTACTCTGCCACTGAGCACATCCCCAGTCCTGAAATTGTTTAATTTGGATTACTTAGGTGTATACTTCCCCTGTTTATCAGTGTATTTGAAATTTTATAGATATTTCTAGAAGGTAATTACTAATACTAATTATGGTATAGTATCTGTGATAAATTTTCTTAATCACTTAGGTTGAACCATATTGTCATTTTTGTAGATAAATGTATCTAAGAATTTCTTATAGTTTTAGCCAAATTTAAAGCATTTCCTGACTCCTGTTTTAATCAGTCCATAACAACTAGCATGTATCTTGTGTGACCCACTTTTGCTTGTTATTTTATCCGATTTTCTAATAAAAGAAAGTATACATTTTAAGAAACCAGTAACTTTACATTAATGAATGTAATGAGCACAGTGATGAATGTTAGTGATAATTTATAAATATATAACATATTTTAAGTTATATGGTATAAACATCAAGATTTTCTTGGGTCTGAAACTTGTCTGTGTGGATGCAGTTTTGTTTCTGGATTTTCTGTTACTTTGGATGTTCTTTGGTTGCTTGAATTATTTTAGGAAAAGGGTTAAATATATTAAACTCATTGGAAAAATTCAATATAATTTTACAGGAACTAAATGGAATAGTAAATATTTTTCTTAGTATTTCTGATGCTTCGGTTTATAAAACTATAGTAACCCAGGCTAGGTCAGTTAATAACTAAGAATTCATCATTTTGCTCATTAACCAGAATTAACGAAGTAAAATAAAATGAGCCACACAATTACAGACATACTCTTTATAAACAGGTTTTTAATTTATAAACAGGTTTAGAGATGGCTAAGCCATTAAAGGCTAGGCTCACAACCAAAAACCTATTAAGCTCAGTTGGGCAAGGTGGCACATGTCTAAATAGCACTAGATGGCTGAGCAGGAACATACATAGTAAGACCTTTCTCAAAACAGCAACAGTTAAAAACTATTAAACTCATGAAAAGATTGTGTACTTAATTTTGTTCATATCTTTAAATATGTTACATGTAGTTCTGGTCCTTTAGTACCACTGCCAGCAGCAATAACTCAGTTTGTTGAATTATATAGTTAGCAAACCAAAGCAAAGGGATAATGGCTACTGTCACAGGACTGTAGTTCACCTGCTCAGAATGCCTGGTGCAAGGATTTCTTGCAGGTGATTCAGTAACCTATAAATTCTAATGAGTTTCCAGATCTTTGTCATTCTGGGATGAAAGCTAATAATACTAAAAAAGTAATGGGATTATAATGCCAACTTTGAGATGTAAGATAAGACTACCAATGTTGTAATTTAAGTTTATTTTATATGAAGCCTGAAATTCATACATCATAACAAGTAAATTTCTTAGATAGTATGTGCACCTTTCCTTGCTTTTATTATTGCAGAAAAGTAATCTTAATTTCAGTATATGTTAAACAATTTATGTTACCACATTTTTGGTGTTTTATATTATGTGTTATCAAGCTGTGTTTTTGTGTTTTGTTTTAGCTTATTTGCACTAATCTTGATGAACTCAGGGAATTAATCTCAAAAATCGAGAATGAACTCAAAGATCTGGAAAACAGTAGAAAAAAATCGGTAGGTGTTTATCAAAAAGTTCTATCTATTATTGTCAGCATTAAAATTTATTCCTGCTTTTTTTCCAAAGTTTTTAAAAATCTTGTTCTCCTAATTACATGAAAATTTACAACTAAAGATAGAAGCATTGTGTCTTTCATTTCTCCCATGTGATCTAATTTTCATTTTTAAATCAAAAAGATGGTATCTCTGTCTGCTTGGTTTATAACAAGTATAGTCTTAGATATTACTCAGTATGCTAATTGTTTTCTAACTAGTAGCTTTTTGGATTTTGCATATTCTTTGCATATCTTTAATGGAAGCCTATTGCTTAGTAACAAGCTTTTCTAATTATGTGTAATATAAAACATATACCAGGCCCCAAATTCTTACCAAATGACTCCTAAGTTCTTAAGATCAAGTTTTACTATATATTTGACAACTAATTTCCTGAATTTTTCATTGTTAAGAAGACGATACAGTATGAGAGTGTTATATATGAGATACATACATATATACATACATACATACATTACATACATACATACATGTGCTCTCACTTGGTAAAGTTCTCCATGTTGTTTTTTATTAAATAGATCATCACCTACTTAAATGGCATTTATAGTTGGATTATAGCATAATGGAAACAGTTATATACCAATAGATAAATGTGGAAAATATCAAATATTTAAGAAAATTAATCATTATAAAAACTTTGTTTTATCATGAAACCTCTTGCTTTGTACCTAAAACTGTTAATATAAATGTGTCTAAATATGATGACTGATTCAGCAGGTTTACAGTAGCCATTTTACATGCTGTTAGGAATGATATGTTAGAAGTACTTTGAAGGGAGCAGACTGAAGTGTCAGAAAACTTTAGACTCTGAAGTTGTTTAATGCAGTATTTCAGTAGTCTGTCACATGATACCTCTGAGAAGATCACTGTAACCTACAAGGTGAAACAATGTTCTGAATAGTCCTCAGCCACATGTGGTTCACATCTTTAGTACCAGCACTCAGTGGAGGCAATGCCTAAAGGATCTCTGAGTTCAAAGCCAGCCTGGTCTGTATGGTGAGTTCCAACTCTGCCATAGAGCTAGCCAACACTACTTAGTGAGACCTTGTCTCAAAACAAAAGAAAAACAATCTTAACAGTCATTAGTTAACAATAAAGACCTTATCTTATTAAAGGGTGGGGAAACTTCCATTTAAAAACAGTTGAGACGTTTTTTGATTTTCATATGTACTTTAGCTATCTGGGAAGTCTCTTGATGTGGAAGGCTGATTTATTAAAATTTCCTACAGTAATGTGTTATACAAAAAATTTCATGTGAAAATATTTTCAGACAAAAGTTGTTTTATCTTATTTAAATTTTTTGTTTAAAAAGGCTGATTCTTTAGTAAGAAATGATATTTTCTTTAAAATCAGGGGTATAACTTATGCAGAAGCTGTTGCTTTTAGTTATTATATCAGAAAGCTGTTTTCATATTTCACAACTGAGCAGAAGTCTGTAAATTGCTAAACCTTTATGTACTTCACTTACACTTAACTTTATTCTGTTTGTATAAAAAGTTTTGTTCCTATGGCATAGTTTTAAGCATGATTTAATACTCACAGCACATATTACAGGTGCTAGGGTTCTCTGCAAAGCCGTCCTCCTTATTTTCTTAGTGAGTGGACGTCAGTGTAAGCATATAGGATCAAGTAGAAGAAAAAGTGAAGAAAGCAAACTGAAGGTGCTTGACAACATAGGCTTTGAGAATGTTTGTTAGAAGCTTCAGGTTATATAGCATTTGATGGGTTACCTTTTGTGTGTCCAAACGACATCCTTTGGTATTTGCAAGTTCTTGGAACTGTACTTTACCAGGAATAATTTTACTGAATTACCAACATAGGGTTTAAACTATTTCCCCTTGACTGAAATTGCCTAAAAGATTATTACATAGATGATTGTCTGGGCCATTGAAAATGACAGAGCATAAAACAAATAGGAAAGTTCTCATTTTAGAATTCTCCCTCTCCCCCTGCCCCAACATAACCTTTTTCCTTTACAAAATCTGTGAGGAATGTGATCTCTGTAAATTGCAGAAAGTAACAAATTGGGTATTTGTTACTGTTTAATGCCAGCTTGTATTTGTTTGCTATCATTAAAAAGTAATATGCTTTCCTTAACAGAATTTTTACATGAACTAGAACTCTTATTAAACATTAGTAAGCATAAATTATATCAAAATCCTTACCTTACTCTGAACTTTTTTTTTTTGCATCTTACCATCTGTGTACAATTTAAGCCTTTGTAATTGACTGCAGGATCACTGTTGTGAATTATCAGCTGTCTTATTATTGTAAAAATCTGTTGCTATCACTTGTTCTTATTAAAGATTCATCCATATATTTTGAAGAATTATTTTGTTTTGGTGTGTTTGCTTCATGTCTTTTTTTTTTTTTTTTTTCATTGCCAGGCTTTCTGCCAGTTATCATTTCTTAATTGTGTTTGTTTATCTGCCCTAGTTGGAATATTGTGATTAAAAAGCCATACTTACTAGAATTGGGCTTAGAGTAAAGACTATTTATTGCATGAAGACTTTTTCTTACTAATAAAATGTATGAACTTCATGATAGAGATAGCTGTCTTGACTTATTCCTTATCTTGTGATAAATTAAAAATTAATATTTATCCCCTGAGGATTAATGTCAAGACTAAAATAGTATTTAGAATCAAAACAAGTTTTCAGTTAATAATGACTTTTATTATTTCAATAACAATGAATAACAAAGAAGATGTAAATTTTCATTCCCCATAAGTGTCACTACTAAAGTTAGAGATTGCACATGGGATGTTGATTTAGTAATAATTCATATAATAAGTGTTTAGCTGTTTCTTCTCTCTGAGGTCTGTCCTGATAGTATTATCTACCAAACAACAAGCAAAGCCAGGCACCCTATGCATCCCTGTAATACCTTCTTATCCAGTAAACATTGCATTGAAAAGGTTATTTTGTTTTCTAATTTAACAGACTTTATGCTGTAGTGCACTTTATAGTTAGAGGCTTTTCTAAATACCTCGGGTTGTGCTGTTGAACTGTTTGTTGCAATGGAAGATTATAGTTTCTTAAAAGTCTCGGTGGTTTCCTTTGGGTTCTATAAAGCTTTACCTCATTACTGCCTCAGCTTTGTCTATAGTGAGATCTGGTTAAGATGAAATTTGACAAAACCTTTTCATTTTTCTTATCATAATTTAGGTCACAGGAGTTTTTAGTATTTTCAAGGAGGAATCCCTTTTTTTACTCCTTGAGTTCATGTGGCTTTAGTTAAAATAATATTTCCATTCTGCTGAATTATTTGGAAGACATTCTTTGTACTCTAATTTTTTTTTAAGTTTTCCTGAAAGTTAAGAGTATGGAATGTTTTAATACATTTACTCAGTCTCACTATATTTGAGGTTTGTTACACATACTGTATTCTAGGTAGTAAAAAAAAATGAAAGATTTTTGGTACCCTTTTTTAAAAAATTTTCATGTGAGCCTGTTTTTTAAAAATCATATTTACTCCAGTTGTGCTTTATCATAGCTTGTTCAAAGAGGCATCTGCCTTCCAGCAAAGATTTGCATAAAGATTAAGCATTAAAAAAAAAAAATAAGAAATGTGAGCTGCCTCACTAGGAATGTGATCTCTGTATTTCTCTGTACAAAGCAGTGATGTTATCACAGTGGTGATTGTGTGTTTTTCTACTTGATTTTAATGCTAATTTAGAAGGATAATGAAATGTGATATATACTGTTCAATGTGAGACTTAGATGAAAATTGGTGAGAGTATCAAGAGAAAATTTTACTCTGGCATTGTTAAAACACTGTTTCAACTTTTTCCATAGTAATGTACAGTCGTTTCACTGTAATATCAAAACTAGTATTTTTCAAAAGGCACTCTGACAGTGAGATTAAGGTGCTATTTTATCTTCTCAAATGAATATGCAGGACCATGGAAATTTGGAGGTAGTTTCTCTAGGTAAGAAATTATGAAAGCAGAAAATACTTAATGAATGCAGAATTAATTTTTCACTTAGACTATAAAACATATCATACAGCTTATTAAAATAGTTTGTGTTTTGGGGGGGTTGGTTTTTTTTTTGTTTGTTTGTTTGTTTTAAGACAGAATTTCTCTGTGTAGCCCTGGTTGTCTTGGAACTCAGATCTACCTTCCTCTGCCTCTCCAGTGCTGGGATTAAAGGAGTGCACCACTATACTTGGCTAAAATGATTCAATTTTGTTTGTGCTATTTTCATTTCATAGGAGTTTGCATTCTTTACAAGCCACCTTTGGATTGGATTTGGTTTTGAATTAACCACCATTGATCATCAGGGGTCACTGACACTTTGACCATTTAATTTTTCTTGAAAATTACAATACAACCATATTAATAAGTTGGCAGTCCTTTTCCAACATAGGATTTCTGTTTGTAGGAAGAATCAGGCCTATAAGTACTTTGCTTTGTGATGGATGTTTCTTTCTATGCACTAGTGTTTGTAAGCAGAAGCATTTTAAAAAGTAGCATTTAAAAAGAAATTCTTGCCTATATAAGACTTTACTTTGTTAATACATGGTTCCTAGTAACCTTTTGTGATTATATACATTACAAGAAAATCTGCATATGAAATTGGATGGTTTGTAAAAGTGAGTTTGCCATACAAAACATCTGAATTTATTAATATGTAAACATATCCATAACAATGAGATACTTAAGTCTAGAATTTGTTTTCCTTTTCTTCCCTTAGGTTTCCAATGTCCCCAGCATTAGTAGATTGCCAACTCCCTCTTTACAGCACCCTAGCCAGTGTTAAGCTGGCATTGTCAAACCCATCCCAGATTACTGCAGCAGATGGAGTTGTTCTTTAGTTATAAGGTAAGTTCCCCCATGCTCATTTCACACTCGTTGAGATGCAGTTTTTCATTTTACAATATTGTATAGTTTTGTAAGTTTTTCTTTCCTCATGTGATTCCCTAGGTTATTGGTGCATTATACTCAAAAACTTAGAAAACTATATAATATAATAAAGGACTTACCTTGTGGCCATAGATAGCTTCTTTTAATAATAATCCCTAGAGGGTCCTTTAAAAACTCCATGGTTTCGTAGTTGAGCATCTAATACAAAGGGAGCTGGCAATCTGCAGATGCTGTGGACATTGGATGAGAAGCAATACAAGGTAAGCTGCAAATTTAAACTATTTCCTGTTGCATGCTTGAAATTCATTGTTCATGTTGAAGTTTATAATCTGTTAATTTTAAAATATATATATATTACTCTTTGGGCTGGCAAGATGGCTCAGTGGTTAAGAGCAGTTGTTTTTGCAGAGGACCAGGTTCAATTCCCAGCATCCCCATGGTACTTCACAGTCACCATAACTAGTTCCATGGGTCTGACACCCCTCTTCTGGCCTTCCTTGTTAAGAAATACATACATGGTGCAGGCAAAACACACATAAAATAAATCCTTTTTAGAACTACTCTATTTTCATTAAAGTGAACTTTGATGTTCATAATACTAAATGTATATAATGCGTTTAAGTTTTATTTTAAAATGTTTTTATTCCTGAAAATGATCAGAATCGTGATGATAAAAAAGGTTAAAATTTCCCTGTATTCACTTAACTTGTTTTAAAATAACCAGAGTATATGCATAATTTATATTAAATATTAAACCAAGTAGTTTTATTAATGCTGTAGCACATTGTAGCACCTAACTAGTTGCCCCAAATACCAATCTGCCAGTTTGATTTTTAGCTCTGTAATCAGTACACATTCTTAAAAATCAGTGAATTTTATATTAGTAAAACAAGCGAATGTACTGGTTTTTTAGCTCTTATTTTCCTTGGAAATACACTCTGTAGCCCAGGCTCACCTCAAACTTGCAGCAATCCTCTTACCCCTAAATCTAGAGTGCTGGGAATACAGGCTTGTGCCACCATGCCAATTGTTGTTTTCCTTTGTTTTAAAATATGTCACTATTTTAATTACTATTCTACTTTAAATTAACACAATTGTTAGTTATGTAACTTTTAACATTACAAGGGTGTCTGCACAATATAACCTATTAGTACTTACTTAGGAATAAGTAGTTGCACAATATAATTTATTTATAATTGTTAAGGAATTGGCTTTTTTTGAGGACCAAGAGAGACAACATGGTGTTTGAGGAGAGTAAATTTAAACATGCATGAGATCCAGAAGTTTAGTCTGAAGTCAGTTCCATTTTACAAGAAATTCCTGAGGAGATTTTAAGACACCTTTCTTCTAGAAAATTATGGCTTTTTAAATTTTAATAAATCCATCTTGGAAGAAATATAAAAATTGTTTTTCCTCATATCTGTATTATAATCAATAAAGTTGATCAGTTAGAAAAGCTATTTCTGGCTTGGGGTTGCTTAGTTTAAACATCAATAAATATTTGTTGATTTGAAGTAAATTTTTATATTGGACCAAAGGTAAAGCAGATTGTTACTAACTCTTAATTGCTTATTAAAAATTGATAACTTTTATGGTTCTTGTAATAGCTCCTCTGTGAAAATGAGGTCACTACTCAACAGAAAGCAACAAGTGTTAGTTAAGGAGTTAGTTTGGTGATAGAGTGCAGGGATCAGGATTCAGTCCTTTGCACCAGTGGTGTGGGGCACAAGATGTCATTATGTTAATTGCATCTGGATTGTAAGCTTCATGTTTTATCCAGATGACACAAGAAGCTATGAGTTCCCTTCCAGTCTGAGTAGTTGAGTGAAAAGCCTTGCTTTAAACACCAATACAAGCAATGATTCTGCCCTCTTAATCACCTCAAGACTATAGATTCGCATCCCGTGGCAGTGTATAAGGTTCCTGGAGTCATTGTATTTTTTATACTTTTATATATTTTATTAATCTTCTATGATAGACAACCATAGATTTCAACAGGTTAATGGGAAAGGCAGTTGTATGAAAGTTATAATCTGTTCTCTGATTAAACATTTGAGTTCCCTTGTATATAGTCTTTTGGTTCAGTCGCATAATTTGTAGATGTTAATTAATCAAAAGTTAATCAGAATTAAATGTAAAATCTTCTTATTTTAAAAATCTTATGCAAAAATTAATGTTGTAATTTAAGTGAGATATCTGTAACACTAACTCTAATTGTTATTAGTAATCAAAACTCAGAGACAGATACTGGGGTTCAAGCTGAAGATCAGAGAAGAGCAGCCAGTCACCAGCTCTTATCTCTGCCTCAGATTCCACTGCTCCTCCAAACCCCAGAGGACTTGTCTCCTCCCACCTTAAATTCCTCTCTAGAGCTGGGATTAAAGGCTTGGGATCCCAAGTGCTGAGATCAGCTTTGTGAGCTCTGTTTCTCTTTTAGACTGATTCAATTTTGTATAGTTCAGGGTAGCCTTGAACTAACAGGGATCCATCTGCCTCTATCTCCGGAGTGCTGGGATTAAAGGTGTGTGCCACCACTGCCTGGCCTCTATGGCTTTGCACTCTGATCTTCAGGCTAGCTTTATTAGATCATAAACAAAAGTATCACCACAGATACCAGTACAGCAATGTTCTGATATAAAGATTTCCAGGTGTACCGTATATCCTTCCTGTTCCTCATCTACAGAGACCTAACTGGCATCATTTGCATTCCCCATCCTATTATAGCTATACTAATCCATTCAGCAACTATGCAAGCAAGGTTAGTTCTACAGGTGTCACATTTCTCCTTTGGTCCCCACTAGTTCTCTCAAGAATAATCCTTTTTCTAGTGAATTCTACCACATAGAGAATATTCTTTCATCTTTCTTCCTTCGCATAAGGAAGTTTAAGTAAAATTGGGTTCTGCTTTCTCACAATTTCATTTTTCCACCAAGTAGTTGCTGAGTGTGTGATTGGCACTTGTAATCTCAACACATGGGAGACTGAAGCAGGAAGCTCAAAAGTTCTAGACTAGCCTGAACTGCGTAACAAGTCAAAGGTTACATGGTGAGATCCTCTCTGAAAACCAAGAGAAGTATGGTTGCCCTGGATAAATACTATTTCTTATTTATTTCATTTAATAGTTTTCTTTCATGGATTAGAATAATCACTTCATACTGATTCATCAATTCTTTTGAAAAAAGTTTAAATTTTGAGATACAGCTCACTGCTTACTTTGGTCTGACTTGTGCTTTTCCTAGAAGTCATTTAAAAAGAAATAAGACTCTTTAATATGTTATAGCAGTTTCTCGATCTGTGTCATGACACCTTAGGGGTCAAACAGTCCTTAGGGGTCACCCAAGACCATCTGCACATCAAACATTTACACTATGAGTAATGAAAATAATTTTATGGCTGGGGGTCACCACACATGAGGAACTAACTTTTAGAACTACTATGTGGTAGGAAATAAAAATTTTCTTAAGCTGGGTGGTAGTGGTGCTCAGGAGGCAGAGGCAGGTGAATCTTAGAGTTCAAGGCCAACCTTGTCTAAAGAGAGTCCCAGGACAGCCAGGGCTATACAAAAAAACTCTGCCTTGGGGGAGAAAGGGAGTTTTTCTTAAAACTTTCCTTAATACCATGATCTGACATTCTATTAAGATGCAAGTTAAGGATGGAGAAATGACCACAGTTGTTAATATGTGCTGTTCTTGCAGAAGACCTGGATTCAGTTACCAGCACCCACATGGACGTGTGCAATTCAGAGGGTTCAGCTCCCTCTTCAGTCTTTGTGTGCATTACACACATGTGGTACACTTACATACATGTAGGCAAACACTCAAACACATAAAAATAATCTTTTTTAAGACATGAATTAGCATAGGGTTCATATTTGGTGTGTTCATAGCATATAATCCTACGTTTCTTACTCTTCTAATAAACAGTTCCTCTTTAAGATTCAGAAACCTCAGAAGAAATATGGCTCTTTGTGTTTGTGCAAATATACACTCTGTGGTTGCTGAGTACTCTTTTTGTCAAGCATGCCATTAAGACTTTGGTGCTGGACAATGGTGGTGCACACATTTAATCCCAGCACTCTGGAGGCAGAGGCAGGAGGATCTCTTGTGAGTTCGAGGCCAGCCTGGTCTACAAAGCTACATAGAGAAACCCTGTCCACAAAAAAAAAGAAAACCCAGCAGAAAAAAAAAAGAGACTGGATTACAGAATTGTCATTTAAAATAGCAAAAAGTTTTATGTGTGTGCATGTGTATGTGTGAGTATATAAAAAATTGGCAACTCCATGTACAACTCTAGAATATATTTTGCTGTAGATAGTGGCCTTATTATTCTACATACGGGCAGACTAACTCAACAGTTGTTTATAGGATGAAGTCTGATTTTATGGCTGTTAAATGTGATCTAATAATATATAATTCTATCTTTCATTAGAAATAATACATATGGATTATATGATACAAGATATTTCCTCGTTTTATAACTATTTAGTTGCTTCTCTGTGCTAGAAATTGCTAACACGTCATTTCTAGATAGACAGACAGTCAGTACCTGTAATACCAGCAAATGGGAGGGACACCAGTAATAATTAATGTTAGTGTAGTGAGTAGGTTTTAAAAAGCAGTTGGTTGGGCTTGGGAAGGTAGCTCAGTGTTACAGATGTTTCCTTGCTATAGAAGCAGGAGGACTGGTGTCCTAATGTCCTCTGGTCTCTACATCCTTGTGCACATGCGCATACACACAACACCACACAGAAAATAAAACAACATTAACTGTTTTAGTTGCTTTTCTATGCCAGAAACTGCTAAAATGATTGTAACAACTCCTAAGGAAGTTTGTTAAGAATTCTTATTTTTCCTCTCTTAGAAGTTACAGAAAACTTTTCTTCATGAACTATGCTTATGTATTTGGTGAATGTATTTAAATATTTGTACCTTTACATGATTATGTTTGTTTGTTCATGGGGTCCCCCGCCTTGGCACTGGACATCAAATCCAAGACTACATACATTTGGTAAATGATTTATTAAGATATTTACAACTGACATAACTAGACTATTTTTAATATGTATTTCCTACTTAAATGATAAGCATTTTGGGATTTCTTCTGTAGAATTGAGATCACTAAACATACTAAAAGATATTTCCTCTTGTAAACTCCTGTGGAAGAAATATTTTTGATGATATTGGCATTTTGTTACTTTTTAATTAGATGCTGAAACTTGGTTGATACTGATTTTAGGTTAAGTCTTAGAAATTTATTTTTTAAAACTTATGTTTCTAGGGCAAATGGTACCATCGGAGGCAAGCTGTAAAAGAATTGCATAGTACACTGATACGCCTTTTAAATGAATTGCTGCCATGGGAACCAAAGTTAATGAAGGCTTTTCAGAGAAACAGGTAATAAGCTTTATGGTGTATTTAGCTTATTCTGAGACCCTTCTTTTATGATTTGGGGCTTTTCCATTCATTTTGAGTACAGTAAATACAAAACAACATTCTCAGTGAATGCCCGCTCAAATGTGGTAACTGCTAGTGGGAGGGCCCTGGCGGAGGGATGTGAAATTCTTGTTTGGGACTGTGGAGGCTACTCACAAAGGAAATGAGGCGCATGCTAGAGGGGAAACGAAATGGAAGGGCACACTTAAAAAAGTGTATACGTGTATTTGGCATTTAGAGGAAGCACTGAGTGAGAATCAGTTATAATCAAAGAAAAATCATTGATGTAGATTGAGGTAGGACATAAAAGTCAGAAGTCAAGGTAGCCAGGTCAGGTAGGACTTAATCTTTTAAGAATTTACATGGACCAAGTTGAAAAGTTTTTGAAAGGTTTTTAAAGAGACAGAATGTTTTCTGTGCTTCTGTTGCTTGCTTGCTTGCTTGCCCGCCTGCCCCCTTGCTTGCCTGCCTGCTTGCTTGCAATGCTGAGACTTCAATCCAACACCAGCCTAGTCTACAGAGAGTTACAAGACAGCCAGGGCTACTTAGAGAAACCCTGTCTTGGGGGGGGAATTTTTTAATGGCTTTTTTTTTTTTTAAGCCAAGCATGTATATGACATGAAGATTCCTGGGTCTTGCTGGCCAGTCTACTTAGTGAGTGACTCAACTCATTTTTCAATTCAAATAGAAAACTTTAGTTATTTATTGCTTTTCTTAATAATTCTAACTAACGACAACCCTCAGAAAGACAAATAGGTGGTATATTCAATTCTTATTCACAATTTTTTTTTTTTTCTGAGACAGGTTTCTCAGTGCAGCCTTGGCTATCCTGGAACTTGATTTGCACACCAGGCCGGCCTCGAACTCACAGAAATCCACCTGCCTCTGCCTCCCAAGTGCTGGGATTAAAGGCAGCACCCAGCTTTAAGATATAACCTTTAATTTCTTAAGCATATATCATAAGTTTTGTCTTCTTGGGCAATTAATAATTGGCAAGACTAAAAGGCATCTTAGATACACTTTAAACATAATTTAATGATAATTGAAAATATTTCAAGATTCAATTTAATATGCTAATTAATTTAGCTTCCAAAAGTTCCACATTACAATGATTATTTCAGGAGCCGCCTGAAGAAAGACTATGATGATTTCCGAAGACAACCTGATTATGGTCAGTTCACTAGAGAACTGTGGACTTCTGAAGAATGTGAAGGGAACCCTGAGAGAGATCCTCCTACAGCAGAAATCAGTAAGTCTGTAGATGCAGCAGAACCTCTAGACAACCTGGAGAAAGAACACGTGGATTCTGGTAGGCATTCAAACTTTTAAAATATAAGCACAAAGAGAACTTTCTGTTTGTTGTGAAGGCAAAAGGTAATCGGGTTAGTGAATGTTGCTTGAGAAAATTCAATAATTTGCAGAAATACTGTCCATATTCTTATAAGCAATTTCTTGACAGTCATTATTAAATTTCTAAGAGTTTTGAAGCCAGTGCTTAACCCTAAGTTATATATGTGCTATTGCCTGTTGCAGACCATATATTACTAATCAGTTACCCATTTGGAATTCACTGATTATCTTTTTATTGTTACTACTATTAAAGTTCTGTTGGTAAAATTTGTTGTAAATGAATTTGAGAAATCATTAAGATTGTGAAAGGTTTTTAAAATGAGGTGTGACCAAGGTTGATGGCTGACTGGGAGCTAAGTAAACATATCACTCTAGTAAATTATGGGTAACTAGACCAAGTTATATGTGAGTCATTTCAGCTCATCAATGGCGTTCTTCAGTTACATAAGAAGTTAATCTGAAAACTTGTAGTTAGTGATATGTTAACATAGTTCCTATCTCATAAGAATTGTAAGAGTGAACTTCTTTTGACCAGATGTGACCACAGTTGTTTAAGGATTAAGAAAAGAAAGGCTAAACATTGGTGTTCATTTTCAGTCTCTGAAGACTAAAATATAGAATAGTAACCGTTCCTCTATGGCGTAAAGGGTTCCCTAGCTAAAGAAAGAAAACTCGCCAGATTAAACTCAGTATCTTTTTAGAAACTGGGTTTTTCCTTAACACTCACACCTTAGCAGCAGTCTTAATCTGGGACTGATCTCAGCAATGGGTTGCTCTTAAGCTGAGATGTGGGAAGTCAGCATGTCAGAGGCCACTGCTACCTTCGTCAGCATTGCTGAAGCTTTGGGAAGAGGAAGACTGTACAGTATTCTTTTTTAAATTGCCTGTTTAGAGATTGACTTTAATTTTTATAATTGGTGTTACTCAAAAACTGTGTTCTGTAAACAAAATGCTTGTTTTTATCATTTTCAGATGATATGAAATTATCAGAAATAGGCTATCCTTTGGCCAGAAACAAGTTGTTGAAAAAAGAATTGTCTTCTAAAGATGTAGTGAAGACACTGCCTAAAGCCCTTAAACGACAGTCCAAACAAAGCAGTTATCTGGATGATAGCACAAAGGAGCTTTCCCCAAGGAAGAAAGCAAAGCTAAGCACAACATCAGTTGAGAACTTGGAAGATGATATGCAGATTGACTGTTTGAGTGAGTCAAAGCATACAGAACTGCCATTTTCAGAGTCATTTGCCTCAAAGGATTCAGTACCAGTGTCTACTCTCCAGAAAGGGACCAAACCTATTCAGGCCTTGCTTGCAAAGAATATTGGGAACAAAGTGACCTTAACAAATCAACTGCCCCCTTTCACAGGTAGAAGTGTTCCTGCTGTGGAAAAGCCAGCTCAGTCTCCTGCAGAAACAAGCCCTATAAAGCCAGCATCGAGCTGCCTCACCAGTACAAAAGGACCTTTACAGATGGTTTACAAAATGCCCTGTGGTCAGTGGCTGCCAGTAGACCTTCATAGTAGTTCTGTCAAGATTCAGATGCAGCCTGTGGTGGATTCTAAAACAGGAGAAAAGATCATGCAGCAAGTCCTTATTCTGCCTAAGAATTTTGTGATTCAGCACAAAGAGGGAAAAGCAGTTGCAAAAGAGCTAGCAGCACCTCAGCAGAAGGGTGCAGAGCAGTGTTCCTTAGTGTCTGTTCCTGTCACCTCAGGAGGGACAGTTTCTACCCAACTGCTTAATACAGTTTTCAGTAAGACAATTGCTCCTTCATCAAATGTGAGTGCTAGATCACAGCCCCTGTCACCTGTAACCTCTGTAAGTAATACATTATCATCACCCATTAAGACTAGCCATTGCGAAGCAGGGAAAGGCAAGAGTGCAGTTTCACCAGCCACATTCCCCCAGCCTATTACTTCACCCACCATTTCCTCAACAGTTCAGCCTCTGTTACCAGCAACAACACTAAGTGAATGCACAGATCCTGGCAGTTCCCTCACCTGTTTCTCCCAGCAAACTGTTGATTCCTCTGAGGCAAAGCAAGAACTCAAAACCGTATGTATCAGAGATTCGCAGTCAATTCTTGTTAGGACTCGAGGTGGGAACACTGGAGTTGTCAAAGTACAAACTAATCCAGAACAAAATTCACCCAGCAGTTTATCTTCAAGTTCCCCTTTCACCTTCGCACCTCAACTTCAGGCATTTCTGGTGCCAAAATCGACACCGTCCCCTGCTTTTTCACAAGGAGCTGGAATGACTGCTACATCTACTCCCCCATCTTTCAGCCAAACGCCTACTTGTGTTTCTATTTCATGTGGCTTTCATCCATCCATGGGGAAAAATCTCAAACCCGTGTTAGGCCAACCCTCCAGCAGTGGCTGTGTGGACCCCGTGACAGAAAACACCTCACACAAGCCCTCTTCACCCTTGAAACCCTCCATTTCTCCCAGCTCGCTGCTACCATCAACAACAAATAGTTCAGTTAGTGTGATTAGCATATCACCAGGGAATTTCGGGCAAACCAATACAAATGTCATTCACACAAAAGCGCAACAAGTAGATTATTTCACAAAAAGTTACCAAGTTACAAGATCGGAAGCAATAAATGGAGATGTTCTCAGTGAGACTCCTGTTCAGAAACTCATGCTAGTGTCAAGTCCGTCGGCTCTTCCTTCCAGCACTGCGTCTTCAGTTAATATGGCACCAGCACCAACATCTACGAGTGTTTCCACCCAAAAAGTCATTTTTATTAATGCTCCAGTTCCTAGTGGCACTTCAGCCTCAGCTATTGTTGCAGAATCATTAAAACAGACACTTCCTTCTCCCTTGAATAAAACTTACGTTAAGACTCCAGAGCAACCCCAAATAGTACTAATTCCGTCTACATTAGGAACACCAATAAAAATCAATTCTTCACCAACCGTGTCTCAGATTAAAGATGTGAAAATTGGGTTAAACATAGGACAAGCAATTATTAACCCTCCAGGAAATCTGCCAGCTATATCATCAGTTAATATATTGCAAAGTATAATGCCAAAAGGAGAAGACAAAAGTAGTAAGGGCTATGTTTCACCCTTGTCAACAAGTGGTAACTCAGTCCTAGCAAGCTCAAGTATTGTGAGTCCGAATCTTCCTCCTGTTAATGAGTCAGTGGTTTCTGCAGCAAGAGCTACAAACATGTTTTCAGGAACAGGAGCAAATGTACCTTTGAGTTCCCTTTCAGTGACCTCATCCTCTGCTTCAGCTGGGACTCGACCTCCTGTTTTAGTCAGTGGAACTGATACCTCTTCAAGAATTATGCCTGTTTTGTCAAATAGACTTTGCACATCAAATCTTGGAAACACAGTAGCTATATCAACTGTGAAAACAGGACACCTTGCATCATCTGTTCTCATTTCAACTACACAACCCACTGTGTCTCCTAAATGTTTGACATCAGCTTTGCAAATCCCTGTTACTGTCACCCTACCTGCACCTGTGACTACATCTCCAAAAATAATCAACACGGTTCCACCTTCAGCAACAGTACCAGGAGCCACACGCCCTGTATCTCTTTCCAAAAGACAGTTTCAGTCCCCAGGGACTTCAACTACAGTGCCAACAAATTCAAACACAAATAAACCTCAAGCTGAATTACCATCTCTCTCACCAAGTCCAAGTAAAATAATTACTACTTCCAACATTGCTTCTATGCCAAACCAGCTTATGTCCCCTTCGTTAGTAAAAACAGCTTCTGGTAATTCTGCTGCAGGTGGCTCTACCATTCACACTTGTACACCACCATTAAATATAACTAGTCTGGCAGGTGCCTCCTTTAGTGAACCTTGTATTCAGCAAAAAATAGTTATCAATACCAGTACACCTTTGGCACCAGGTACTCAAATCATGATGAATGGAGCCCGGTTTATTGTTCCACCACAGGGTCTTGGAGCAGGGAGCCATGTCCTCCTTATCTCTACTAATCCAAAATATGGGCCTCCCTTAGTTCTTAACAATCCCCAAGGTATACCGACGACACCAGTAGATAATCCTGTCCAGAAGATCATACAGACATCAAATCATTCTCTAAGTGGCCCGCCTTTAAAGCATTCTGTGAGAAACTCTACAAAGATTGTAAACTGTCTTGGAAATCCAAGTTCTTTCCCTGCAGTACATTCAACACCACAGATGGTAAACACACCTGCTAAAGTTTATGTCCCACCTGCACCAACGGTGCCATTGACTTCAGTGATTAGGTCCTCTCCAGCTACTCTTTTGGCAAAGACATCTTTGGTTTCTGCCATTTCCTCCAATAATCCTCCACTGCCAAGTAGCACATCGGTATTTCATTTGGATACCTCTGTCAAAAAGTTACTGGTTAGCCCAGAAGGAGCCATTTTAAATACCATAAATACTCCAGCATCTAAAGTATCTTCAATGTCTTCATCTCTTCCTCAAGTTGTTGTATCTGCTAGTCAAAATCCTGCCTCTGTCTTCCCTGCTTTTCAGTCATCTGGTTCAGAGAAACCTGACAAAGCTGCATCTTGAATTTAGACTAAATGAGCCAGTTTTTAAATAATGGGGCATTGTTTTAACTCCCATAAAAATTTAACTGTTTATTATTCTGTTGAAAACATGCTGTTCATACGTGTGTGTGTGTGTGTGTGTGTGTGTGTGTGTGTGTGTGTGTGTGTGTGTATCTTCATTAGTATGTGTGGTGTGTGAGTGGGTGTATATGTATCTTCAATAGTATGTGTGGTGTGGAGTGTGTGTATATGTCTTCATTAGGATGTGTGCTGTGTGTGTGTGTGTGTGTGTGTGTGTTATGTATCTTCATTAGTATGTGGTATATGTGTGAGTATGTGTATGTATCTTCATTAACTTGCACAAGACTTTGTTTTCTTGGTGGGGGGGATGTCTACCATTTTACTCATTGGTGTGAAGATGTTTTCCAAGGTTCTTTGTTCAAAAATATGTCATCAAGATTTACCTGTCTATATAACATAAATTGAACAAACTCAAGTTTGACTAGTTTAAGTAAGCTAGCCTTTTCATAATTATATTGATGTTTTTTCTTAAATTTGGACTGTTGTGGTGTATCTACAGTATAGTATTCTGTGTCATTGGTGACATCTCATTTTTGTTTCTGTAAAAAAGAATATATATATATATACATATATATATTTATGCATTAAGAAACTGCAGTCCATGTTGTAAAATTGTACATACTCCTTAAATTCCTAATAATCTGTACTAAATATATGTACAAAGAACAATGCTGTCTTATTTATGTTTTGTTTACATAATGTATAGTTTTTTAAGTATTTTAGTAATTTTGGACCAGTGAACTGTTAGCAACAATGCAGAAGAATCTGCATATAATAAACTGAGTTGCTGTATTTCTGTGTTTGAATACCGTTTTTAAAATGTGTTCTTGTCCATTGAAAGAGTACATGATATAAATGAAAACAGTCCTTTAAAAATGTGTTAAAATTGGGAAGTTTATAGAAATAATAGCACTTGCACACTCTTTATACTTGATGAAGCTTCCTTTCATGTATCTTATTTTATTTCCACAGTAATCTTGGGAGCTGAGTGACATGTCCAAATTTACCTGGTTCGTGGAGAGTGGAGCAAGGGCATGAATCTGATGCTTCACGCACGCTCTCCCAGTAGTTGTACTTGACTTTTGTTTTGAAGTTTTCATTCAAGATTTTATGGTTCCAGACATTTAAAAAAAAAAAATAGAGGAAAAAAAAACACAAAAATTTGTATTGACCAGAACGTGTGTTGTTTTCAGATAAGAATATTTGGTTTATGTCTCCACATCCAAAACATGTTCCTTAAAACTTCTTTATTTTTTAGGTTTCTCTATGCCCCTAAATAGGCCTGGAACTTTCCATATAACCCAGAATGGCCTTGCCTCAGCTTCCTGAGTGTACCAGGATTAGAGACAAGTACCGCCATGCCTCTGGAGACTTAATTTGTTATAATCTGGGTTCATAACAGGTTGCAAAAGTAATCCAAAGTGGTGGTGTTACCCTTCACCTTTCTTCACATTTCTGTTTAAACTGAGGTCTTGGTTCATTGTTAATGATTTTCCAAAACTATGTTTAAGTACATGAATTTCTTTGTCATTTGAAATGAAAAGTGAGCAAAATGATTAATGCTCTTTCTCCTTTCACTCAGATTATAGAGCAACTGCTCAAATTGTAATACTGAAGCCAATTCTGTTGCTCAGTTAATTTGACTCAGGGCTTGACTTTGTAGAGCTTGAGAATGTGCCTCGTTGTAAATAAAAGGTAGCTTTGTACTTACTGGAGCTTCGTTACCTTATTAAGATACCAATATATACATTCAACTTAAAATATTAAGCCTCATCACAACATTCTGCTCTAAAATTTGAAATAGTAGAAAGAGTAGGCTTAGGCCTCAGTGGGTAAGGGTGTTTGCCACCAAACCAGAAGACCTTAGTTCAATTCCTGTGTCCCACATGATCAAAGGAAAGAACAGGCTTGAGCAAGTTGCTCACTGAGCTCTACACACACATACACAAAATAAATACTATCTTAAGATAAATTTTTATTATTAAAAAAAAGGGGGAGCTAGAGAGTGGCTCTCCTGTGGGGGGGGGGGGCTAGTATTGATGGTGTAGCAGGAAGCAGAGGCCTCAGACCAGACCAATGACTTTTTGTAATGAACACTGACAAGTAAAGATATATGGATAAAAGGTTTACTGCTCGACTCACTGTGTCATGCTACAGCTTCTATGATGAGACTTTTTGGGGGGGAGGTTGACTTTTTAATTTTACATATCGATCCAAGTTCCCTCTCCCTCCCTCTTACCCTCTCTCCCCGCTCACATGTACCCTGACCACCCTCCCCTCCCACCCCCCACCCCAATTCCACATGTAGGGCAATGCCATCCAGGTGGGGTCATGTAAATCTGTCAAGTCATTTGAAAATAAAATAAATTTTATCTTATTGGGGAAGGGGCTTGCAAGGGCAAAGGGCAGATACAAGGGGTGGGGAAATGAATGGGATTGAGATGCGTGATGTGAAAGACACAGAATAAATAAAAAGTTTAAAATAATCTTCTCACAAAGAAATCAAATGCTCCCAGATCATCCATGTGAGTTTACCCCTCGACGATGATGGTTTAAGAGCATTACTTCCAAGACAGATAACATGCATTGAAGTATTTATTGAAGCATTTGCAAGGTTTCTATTTCTCACCAGCTTTCTATTTCTCAGTGTTCCTCTAACAAGAATTCAGCACTGCCTGTTAGTAGAGGTGCACATTATGTAGCATTCTAAAGAAAAACATGGGTGTCTACCAGCCTTAAAGCAAGAGTGGGAGGGGAATCATCAGTTGCTGGCTGGCTGGCGCTCAGGGTGAGTACAGTGGTGGCGGTGGTGGCGACTGGTCCGAAGAGAGCTTCTCATAAGCAGGTGGAGCATTGGGAACCTGTGAGGATGAGGCAGGTAGAGTGAGCTTGTCAGCAGTGTGTATGTTGTGGGGAGGGATGGGGTATAGGGCAGCGCAGTTTGCAAAACCTTCATACATATTTCTTGTCTAATGGAGTGATTGTTAAATTTCACAAAAGCATATTTTGAAATGTTGGTGGGAAGGGAAAATAAGAGATGAGAGGCTTCCAAAAATCTGAAAGTGGATTTATGTCTAGATTATTCATGTCAGAATTTCTAAGACCTAACCAAAGAATTCTTTTTTTCATTTGTTTAACTTTACTTATTTACATACTTTGCTCATGGGGGCAGCACCTGTGCCACGGCATGCATGTGAATGTTAGAGAATAATTATAATTTGGGGGATTGGTTCCCAGATGGGTCCCAGGGATCAAAGTTGTCAGGTTTGACAGCAGGTACCCACTGAAGCAACTCACTTGCCCATATAGGACTCTCATTATTGGCTGTAAAATCTAAATATAAAAAGATGCAACTTAACAAAACCTATTTCCCATTTTGTTTGCTTTTATTATAAAACATACAAAACAACAATTGTTATTTTGGCCTTTGTGGGGGGAGGGGCAGTCATGTGGGTTCAATCTAGACCCTCGTGCATGCAAAGCAAGTGCTCTTCACTGAGGAGTGGTCCCAGCCCTAATTGTGACCATTATTGGCCAATGAAGAGTTTAGTGACATTAAGTATATTTACATTGTTTTTTCAATGAAAATCACATCATTCACTGGAGATGAAAGCAGCTGATGTTTCCACCTACCACGGGCTGATGGCTTTTCTCCTCATGAGCAAGACTGTCACATGAGCATTGCTCACCAGGGCTTCTTCCCTTTGGGGTATTCTGAGTACCAGCATGAAGCCTTTTGTCCTGAAGTGTAGTCATTGAAAACGTAAACCAATGAGAAATGAGTCCATTAGAGAAAAGAGAAAGCAAAGGACACTAACTGCCTTCTGTCACTTGCTGTGTTTCCTAGGGCCAGTCCCTTTACATCTGTGAATCCTCCTTGCTAGATCTGTAGTAGCAAGATGGTTAAACCCACTTCTCAGAGTTGTTGGGACTAACTAAAGACAGTGCCAAGGCAGTGCCTGGTACCAACTGTCCCTCACTGGGAGGTTTTGAAGAGAAGGGGAAGACAATCTACAAAATGAACAATTTGGGGGTGGGGATGAGATGGGGCTAGAGAGATGGCTCAGGAGTTAGAAACATTTGCTTCTCTTGCAAAGGACTGGGTTCTGTTCCCAGCACTGGCTTCGTGGCTCACTATCACCTATCACTCCAGTTTCGGGGAATCGCAACGCCCCCTTTTGGCCTCTGTGGGTACTGTGTGCATGTGATGTTCTTTCATCCATGTAGGCAAACACTCGTAGTAGAGAGTGGGGGTGGCCAGAGAGATGCCTGCCATTAGAAGCATTTACTACCGTAAAGGGCCTACATTCAATTCCCTATACCTGCATTTGGTGGCCCGTAACCCCAGGGACAACTGCTCCCTGGCCTCTATGGACACGGGCACTCTCTAAATCATAACCACACATAGACACAAACGTACATACGATTTAAGATAAGAATAAATACAAAAGATGAAGACGTGCTAAGTAAAAATCAATAAACATTGTCTTCTGTCATTCTTTGTCATGACTAGGTGTAGAGACAATAAAGTTTGGAAAAGTTAATATCTAAGGTCACTAAGCAAGTCAGTGTTGGACAATAAAGCCAAATCATGATGCCCTACAACCAAGTGACTCTTATGTGACTGTTAAATGAGAGAACCAAACAGTAAAGAACCAATTGAGGTCTCATCACTCCATGCCAGAGGTGTACGGGTGGAGTAGGGTGGTGGAAGGCGGGATCTCTCCCCTCAGCCTGGACAGTGGCAGTATCCTGTGGGCAGGAATTCTAGACTTAGGCCAATCTTGGGTTTTCCTGCAGTTTGTTTGTAGTCTTCTTGTCCATACTTGAGTGTGAATTCACCAGAAGACTCTGGTGAAGTGTGGGTCCCAATGTGCCTTGCCTGTTTGGTTTACATTCTGGACCCTTGGCCAAAAAAGGGCAATTAGGGAAAGAGAGACACAGATGGCACCCGGTTTCCTAGAAAAAACAGAACATTCGGTTGGGAGACGAGTGTGGCTGGGCTGTGGTGGCGCACATGGTTAGTCCCAGCACACAGGAGGCAGAGGCAGGCGTATCTCTGAGTTCAAGGCCAGCCTGGTCTACAAGGTGAGTTCTAGGACATCCAAGGCTGATACATAGAGAAGCCATGTAGAAAGAAGAAGGAAAGGAGGAGAAAAGGAATGTGAGTAGAGTCCAAACCTGGGGACTTGAGGCGTGGACATGCCAGGGAAGCATCCTAGGCTCAGGGCTGGAACTTGGAGCTCAAATGTCTTCTAGGGAGCTCTAGCTGTGGCTGGTACTGGTGGAGTTTTGTTAGGGTCTCCCTTCTTCCAGAGAGAACAGAGAGAAGCTTTTCTGCAGCCATAAGAAGTGTGGATCAGAATCGCAGAGGGTTCCCACCTGTGTTCGGTGCTTTGTTTTTTAGTATACTTTTGCCATTTCTATGACAACGTAGTCTGATGATTCTATGACAATTGAATTTTGAAGTGATGTGTTTGGGAGGGGGTGCTTTATTATCTTGTGGTGACCTGAACTCTGCCCTTCTGCCTCAGCCTTCCTTAGTGTATAAATTACATACAGGCGCCACCATCCCTAGATAGTGGTTTTAATTTCTATTTTATTTATGTACTTTTATGTTTATGTGTGTCTTGCCAAAATGTATGTCTGTCTCCACCGTGTGAATGCTGGGAACTGAACCTGGGTCCTCGGGAAGAGCAGCCAGTACGCTTAACCACTGAGCCATCCCTCCCATCCAGTGGCTTTCGCTTTTAAAGATACGTTTTTACTATTTAGCAATTGGTTTTCCTTTGAGATCACATGTTTTTCTACCTTGCTGTACCTTGCTAGCCCCAAAACGCCCAAACTTCATTTGGAACCTACACACATGTTCAGGTTTTTAAGGCCACCCTCTAATGTTAGAATTATGACAGGTTTGCACATACATGCTCTTTACAAGATCAATAGACAATGGATAAATAGCTGACGGAAGCATATGCTCCTTAAGGACCTATAGACAGATGAACAAATGGCCAAAGGAATAATATTCAGTGGTACACCCTGATGCTGCGGGAAGGTGGCTTTCTCATGCTGATGTGATCATCATCAGGGAGACCTTGGATGTCATGGTACGACAGAGTTAGTGTGACAGTTAGAAGAACTTGGAATTCAGCAGGGATATGGCACAGCAGAGAAGAAAAAAATGTTTGCTACCCAGGCTAACAAGCTGCGTTTGCTCCCAAGCCCCATATGGTGGAAGGAGAAAAAACAACTCCAAAAAAGGTGTCTTCTAGCCTCCACACCCATACCATGGGACGTGCATATAATGCATGCTCATCGCCAGAGGTTCGGAGGAAGAATGGGACCCTGCGGGGACCATTACCCTCAAGGTTCGGTATCCACTTCGTCTTCTACAGTACCAGCAGCCAAAGAGCAGCGCAATTCCCAGGACCACAATCAGAATGCCAATCCCCAGAGCCCTGGACCAAGAGATAAACATGTCCAACACAGCTCAGAAGCATCATTCCAGATGGCAACGAAACAACCAACAACTTTTCCCTTTTCATGGTTCAGAAAACCATCTTCCGGTCTCCAAATGGTTTGCCCTTTTCTACACAGGGTGCCCAATGAGACTCCCAGCTCCAGTATCTAAGGACAGGTCCTAGTTTGGGAACCTTTATGTATGGAGCACCTAAGTCCCAAGCATAAAGGGTGCCCTGGCACCTGAGCCTAAAAGGGACAGTTTATTTCCTGAAGTAGAATCGCCTTTTCTTCACAACACAGCTCTTTCAAAGCAATTTTCCAACTTGATCCAGAAAAGGGAAGTAGAAATGAACACAGACTATGAGCAGCTGTCATGACCCCACAGCAAGGAAGCCATCATCATGTCCACTTCACTGAGGAAGAAAGAAATTGAGAGGACCAGTGACTTGCCATCCAGAGCTATCACAAGGCAGAGTTGGAGTCTGAGTCTGAGGCCATCCCTGCCCCGCACTCCTCTCTGGTACCCTGTAGGCCCGGGGGGAGAGTCTGAGCTGAACCTAGTGCAGTGAGCCACCATCACTTATCTGTGTATCTGGTCCTGGGCATCAGCGTGCTGTTCCGGGGCTCTGGGCCAGCCTCTGTGACCTGTGCCCAGAGTTCCCTGTGAAGCATTACAGTTGCTGCAAAGGCCCCTGGAACAGAGGCGTGTGTTTCTGCCCGCCACTGCCAGTCAGCTGACATCTGCCTGATACTCAGCGTGAGCCACACTGAGGAATAGACACAGTCTGAGACTGAACTTGCTAAGAAATGCCGAGCTGGGGGGATGTGTATTACACTGAGTGGCTGCAGGGTGCAAGTGTGAGAAGGAGGGAATTGTGTCATTACCACCTACCTTCATCTTAAGGCTGCCAGGGCATCAAGCTTTATCTGTCCAACTCTAGATGGGATGGAGAGACCCGGGAGGTGTCTCTCCTAGGGAAGCTCTGCCCTAGTCGTGTAGGCCAACCTACATGTAGAGCTATCAACTGCATGACCCAAACACCCAGGTCCTGGGCACTGGAACATCCTCTACACCATTCTGTGCCCGGCATTGTGCTGTCCAACCCCGTGTTTCATTTTATCTTCACAGCCATCCTCTGACCTAGACATAGTGCATTTTACAACCAACATTAGGCTGCCAAAATGCTCAAGGCTGTACAGCCAACACATGGCAGAACTAGCAGAGTAAGTAGTACTAGACAGCCATCAGGGAAGCTCTAGGATTCAGGCCAGAGACCCAGGTCCACTGTCCAGCACTTTACTGGGAGTAGAAAAATTCCATCTCTAAGATGACGCTGACTCAAGGAGGTTTCGATGGCTCTTATGATTGAAGGCAGCTGACACAACCCCCAGCAGGCTGTGCTCTGAAGTTCCCCTCTGCTCGCTCTTTGAGTGTCTTGGCACAGACAGAGCTCTGTTCCAGCTCTTTGTGCACAGTCACATTGTGCTTAGAATACACACGAGTGACTGAAAGTATAAAACATCAAAGAATGCCAGATAAGCCAGAGGAAGCCACTGAGGACACAGGGTCCCTCAGTCACCTGAGGTGTAATTAAAGTAGAGATCCTGGGGCCCCATGTCTGGCCTAAACTGAGTCTTTGTAGAGGCAGCACCTAGGAATCTGCATTTAAGCTAGCTCCCTGGATGGCTTATCCCCACTCAAGTGTACTGAACCCTTGTCTACTGAGGCTTCAGACAGAGCTGTCAGCAGGTGGATAGCCCTTTTTGACTGGTTATGGGAATTCCTTCATAACTTTCTTCCTCATTATACCCCTGGCAAATTTCCAAGGAGGAAAAATATCCTCTTGCGAATCTCAGAGATGAATTACTTCAATGCAGACGCCTCTGCTTCCCATGAGTCCCACCCTCTAGTTTGAATAGGCAGCCAGATGAGTGAGGTCCTGATGCTGCTGGCCTTGAGCGGTGATTTTCTTGTGCTCTTCATTGGTCTTACTGCCCTGCACACAATCACGTACCATGGTGTTTCAGGTACCCGATGATTGCTTCCTTCAAGGACTGAGGTGAAAAGTGTCATTGCACTGTGCTGGGCCCTCTGGTGATGTCAATGGGCATGATGGCACCCACACATGAAGATGGAGTGGCTGTTTTTCTTCTGTACTGGAACCCAGGACCTTTCCGTGCTCCCCTGACCTTGCATAAGCACTTTACTCAGGATGTAAGAGAGAATGAGCCTTCAGTGAAGAGGTTGCTTAACGTGAGGCTAATAAGTCAGAGGTGCCCTTTTTGTACACTGTTGCCCCCAACTCCAAACCCACCCGTCTATACTCTCCCTGCTCTGGGGTGCTGCCACTGAACCCTGCAAACCTTACTTCTGCTTTGCCCGCAGGCCCCTGCAGAATGTCCCAGAAGAGCCCCATTTACATTTGCTCTGTTCAGCATCACCCATAGTCCCTCATCACACTGCTAGTCAGCTCAGTTGCCAGCTCTCTCCTGGCCGCTCCCAGAGCCTGCCTCTCCATGCTGCTACCAGCTGATCCCCCTGGCCAGAGGCCTGAGCACACAGGAACCAGCCGACAGAAATCCCCCCTTCAGTCATGTGGGCCCCATTCTGTGGGGTCTCCCTCCATTTTAGACTCTGATGACCCCTGCTTTTCCATGTTCTCGTCCAGCTCGTGAGCAGCATCCTGCAGTTTTGCTCTCCCCCCCCCCCCGTGTTACTTCTGTGCCTTTGTCTCTTCAAGAGCCCTGCCTGTTTACCCAGTTCCTCATACTGAAGGTGAAATGACTTATTGGTGTCCATCTTCCTTCCTACACCCAGGGAGTAACTTTGCATTGGCTGTGGGGCTGCTATTCGCTTCCCAGGCTGGGAATGATGGCTGCACACCACAATGGTGTCAGCCTACTGAGCTGACAAGGCCTGCCTCCAGTTTCCAGCTTGGCAGTTCAGTTCGATGATCTCTGGCCCCTCCTCTCTTTGAATGGGACTATGCAAACATTTGCCTTTGTTAGCTCACCAGCTTAGTGCTTCATGGGCAAACAGAGCTGCACTTAAATCCCAACATCACCTCTGAGCCTTTTACCATATACAGCAACACAGCAGGCAGACACGGGGGTCATGATGTGGAGCATAGAGACAGCCTTCCCTTGGGTTCTCAGTTTCCGTTGAGGAAACCCAAAGATGAGGGCATCCATCTTCACTTAGGTTGGCTATGCTGTGATATGAAAAATCCCCTGGGAAATGCCCCCTCCCCCAGCTTTACTCCATGGATGGAATCTGTACCTTGTTTGCTGTTTGACACTATGTAAGATTTTTCCAGAAGCTCTTTCTACAAGGGAAGCAGGTCTGCATGGGTTCTGAACAGATGGCCTTAAAGATGGTCTAAATCGACCCCAGGTCTAAAGACCCTTTCATGGCAATCGAATGTCAGATATTCTGCAAATCAGATATTTATTTTATGATTCATAAGAGTAGCAAAACTACAGTTATGAATTAGAAGGGAAATAAATTTATGATTGGGGATCACCACAACATGAGGAACTGTATTAAAGTGTATTAGGAAGGTTGAGAACTACAGGTCTAAATCAAAGCCAGGTTGGACTCCATGCTCGGGTTCCCTCCTACCACACCCTTCGCATTCCTAGAGTTACTTCCTGCCTAACTCTCCCAGTGGACTCTGGACCTTTTCAGAGATACCGAACAGTATCTCTAAACCATGTACTTAGTTCTTAGAAGTAATAATCGCATAAATGCTTATCGTTAATTAACTCAGAAGCCCAAACATCTTTCTGTAGGATGGCACTGTGGTGCAAAAGTCATGGCCTCCGTCTTCAGCCTGGAGTCTGCATGTAGGCTGAGACCCACATCCATGCCCCTCATCCACGCTCACTCTTTCGCAATTTAACACTTTTCTGTCTACAACATTCCTGCAGGAGTCCTGAGAGGAGCTGATGGGCTAGCTTGAGGAAGGAAGTGTCTAGGTCCCGGATAGAGGTTTCCCAGCTCGAAAACCAACAACCAAGGCCCGAGAATGCAGACAAAAATAGCAATATCTAACTTTTCTCACTTCTGCCTCCTGACAGTTTGGGTCCAGAGAAGTGTGAGTGAGACCATTATAATGCCAGCAGCTCTCCTGGTGGCAGTGGTTGGCATGTGTGGGTGGGAGTCAGCAGGCTTCATCTGCAAATGGCAAACTGGAAACCCCGGAAGGTCTGTTTTTTAACTTACTCTTCGGTGGTGACATAAGAGTGGCTGTGGTCCTTCCTGGGGTAACCAAAGTGGGCCTCTTCTCGTGGCATTGTGTGGACTCAGAGCACAGGACACCTAAAGGAAGGAAACGTGGGCATTGTTTAGTGTGTCCAAAACATCCTCACACATCTCACAGGGACACAGGGAGACTGTACCCAGGATGGGTGTCAGCTAGCATACCCTCTGGGTCCTCTCTGTGGAGGTCCACACCTCCTGCCATTAATTCCAAGAGCTTTAGAAATAGCTTAGGTTTCTGACACCTTCTAATTACTGGAAATTTAAGTTCCAAGAAGAAAATAGAAACGAAACAAAGCACTTTAAAACCGAGCCATCATCCAGGAGTGTGCCTCCCAGGCCTTCAGTCTGACTCTAGGATAAAATCAGGGAGGATTTTATTTGTTCTTTCTCTAGCTTTACTGGTCTACGGGCAGCAGTTAATAGAACAAGAGGTGGGGCTGAAGGGGAGAGTCAGTGTGGAAAGATGTTTGCTACACAAACTGGCAAAGAATTGACCCCCAGAACTTCAGGTAAAGGTGGAAGATGACTCGTTGGCATTCATTGCCTTCTGAGCCCCACACGTCCACTGTGACACACATTCACACACACACACCCCTACACATTTTATAGTATACATTTTACAAGAAATAAAAGGAGTTAGGTAATGGTGTACACTCTCAATCCTGGTACTCAGGAAAATGAGGCAGGAGGATCTCTGTGAGTCTGAGGCCGAGGTCGGCCTGGTTTACAGAGCTAGTTCCAGGATAACCATGGCTACATAGAGAAACTCTGTTTCAAAGAACAAAAATGAAGATGCATTGCATTTCTCCAAAATCACCACTGCCGTCTGTCTCTGGCCAGGCGGAAGGTTACAGTGCTCAGTGAGATGTTCCCAGGTGTGTGCACCAGTGACAGTGTGTCTTCCAAACCCGTCTTTCAACAAGGGAACCTGGCCTTTTTGGCTAAGTACACATCACCCAAGACAAACCTAAAAAGGCCAGGGCCTCATTTCGTCTAATAATTTGTTTTTCCTCCCATTCAACATGTAATTCAATTTCTATCTATCCAAGTCTAATGGCTAGGAATTAAATTTTTTTTTTTTTTTTTTTTAGACAGAGTCTTGCTATACTACCCTGGCTGTTGTAGAACTTAATATGTAGACTAGACTGACCTTGAACTCATAAAGATGTATTGTATGAGCCTCTGCTTTCCAAGTGCTGGTGTGCTGCCACCACACCCAACACGCGCGCGCGCGCACACACACACACACACACACACACACACACAGAGAGAGAGAGAGAGAGAGGCGAAGCCTAAAACCAACAAAAATCTTATGGACTACAGTGGTCATAACTAAAGTGAGCTTATTGAAAAGCAATGATGGAGTTTTACTCCTCGCTATATTTGTGGGGTTCTTACAGTGTTCATCCCCATGGAACATTAATTAGCTCCATTTTGAAGAACAGAGAGAATGGGAGAGCATTATACCGTGGGGCTTCTTTCCACAGGGGACATTTTGTGTGTATTTGCCCTTCCCTGGTGTGAAAATAAATTACAGTTGATCTCACGGATCATTTCGGGTAAGTAGGTGTGAAGCCCATGTTGACAAACAAGAGACTGGGTTAATTCTGTATTAATTCTTTCATTGTATTTATCTCCCTCAAGCTCAGAGCCTTGGAAAACAGTTACAAGACAAGGATACCCCACCCCACTCAAGCCAGCAGAAGTCCTTTTGGCTGACAGACTATATCTAGTGTAAAGGGGTTCCTGTCACTAGCAACAACCCTCCCCACCCCCAAATTGCTATTCTTGGCAACCTTGGATGACTGAGAGAGAATTTAAGGGACTGAGCTCCAGAAGTGAGACAATTACACTTGTTTACATGAAATGCGAGTTTCACAGGGAGGATCTCTGCTGACACTTGAGATCCAAGAAAGCCCTGAGGAGGGACAGAGAAGTCCCCCAAACCCTGTTCTGAAATCCTGTGCTCTTACCTTCCCGAGGAGACAGCCTCTGCGTGCTGACTGGCTGTGTGTGTGAAGACGGCTTCTCTGGCTATTAATCTAATTTTTTTTTTTTTTTCATTCTTGATCTTGAGTCTCATGATAGTCATGGGTCTGGATTCCTAACGGGTTGTCTGTGATTGCTTATTTGGCATGAAAGAAACTAACTTCATTCTACCCTCTAGGGAAAACACACACACACACACACACAAACACACACACACACACACACATACACACGGGGTGGGGGGGGTGAGGGAGAGAAAGAGAGAGAGAAAGAAAGAGAGCTCTTAGTGGCCTTTGTCTCCACTTCCAACACTTTACCCCAGGGAAGCCACGCATTTTTAAATTGCCCAGTAAACTACAGGGTGTCTAGGTAAACTTGCATTTCACATAAACAAGTATTTTTGTCATATGTCTAATGTAATTTTTTTTAACTATAAAAATGCCTCGGCCTTGGAGTGCTCACCCTAAATGTGACTTGCATGTCACACTCCTGCATGCAAGGCTCTGGGATCTTTGAGGATGAGAGGGCAGAAAGATTGTAAGAGTCAGAGGTGGTGGCTGACTTCAAGGAGACTTCTCCAGACACACAGGGCAGTTGCACCCAGGAGCTCACAGAAATTCTGATGGCATGCACAAGGCCTGCTCAAATCAGACAAAGCCCACGACTAGCTGAGGAATATTTGGTAGCTTTGGGGAAGAGAGTGTGGGTTTTTGTTAACCGGGTTGACCTCTGACAGTTGACCGCACTCTAGGGCAGAATCTCCTCCCAGGAGTAGTTGGGCAACACAAACTGTACTCCATAGGTGAGGAGGAGCAAGAGGAGAAGTCAAAGTTGGGTGGGTAGGGAGGTGAGAGTGGAGTGGGTGTGTCTAGGAGGAGGTGGGAAAGGAAGATGATCAAAACACATTGTAGGAAATTCTGAAATGTTTAATAATGTTATTTTAAAAACATATATCAAAAAATTTAAATGTCTCATATATTATTGGGATAAATTCTATTTTTTGAGCAGAGCATGACAGCTAATGCCTACAATGCCAGCACTTGGGAAGCTGAGGCAAGAAGATCACAAGTTCAAGGCCAGCTTGACCTGCTTCCAAATAACTTCATAGTTTATCTGAAGTCCAAGCTTAACTGGGTGCCCTTGGACCCCAGAGGATTGAAGAGTTTGCAGTCTGGCATCTGGAAAGCGAGTCCCAACAGTCCGTGTCCTCGTTGTTTGTGGAGGCCCTAGGGTTAACTGTCCACTAAGGATTGTGAATTTCCATGCACTTGCAAGAGACAGATGAAATTTTCCTTTTCAAGGTGGACCTGCTTGGACTCTCACTAAACCAGGAATAATTCTACTTACCATCAAAATTGTAGATGTAGTAATGGGACAGTGGTCACTCTTGCTAACCAACCCTCCCTAACCATCACAGACAGGTCCATGTCAGATTAAGAAGTTCAAGTCTTCATCAACTAGGACTTGGGTGATCTCCCCACAAAGAGACATTCTCCTCACATCTGAGGGCCATATCCTGTCACAGCCTATGATTCTAGTTTCTGTGCTGGGCAAAAACAAGAGCATGCTTTATGTGTGGATAATATGAGCCTACTGAAAACTTAGTGACTATCACGAGAATTAGCAAGAGACACACAAAACGGAGAAAGAAGAGAGTTGATCCTAGAAGAAGCCTGTCTGCTGTGGATCAATCTTTGTACACTGTGAATATGTATTACTCTCATTGGTTAATAATGATCTGACTGGCCTATAGCTGGGCAGGAGAGCCAGACTAGGAGGGTGCTGGGAAGAAGAAGGGTGGAGTCTGAGGAAACACCATGGGATGCAGAGCTGGATGGGAAGTACATACATGAGGTAAATGAGCCTTAGGGCAGCATGTAGATGAATAGAAATGGGTTATAAGAGCTAGCTAAAAACAAGCTTAAGCTATCGGCCAAGCAATTGTAATTAATATTAAGTCTCTGTGTTGTTATTAGGGAGCGACTGCTGAGACAGAAAAGTCTGCCTACACCTTTCTGCAAAGGACATTTTAAACTAAGAATTAAATGGCAGAGAGAAGGCCATGCTTTTCATTAGGGCAATAGGGGTGTGGCTCTGTGGCAGAACAATTGTGAGGCCCTGGGTTCAATCCCTGGCCATGTTAACAAAGAAAGAAAAGGAAAGGAAAAAGAAGAGGAAGAGAAACATCTCAGGTAGAACAACCATGCAAAGTCATGGAAACAGAACCAGAGGGTGGGCTGGGCCCCAGAACTGGGGCTGGGTCAGCAGATTTTTAAAAACCTACAGTCTGCCCTGCCTGCCAGATGTCCTAGGGCGACAGTGGCACAGAACTTGTGGGAGCAACCAACCACTGTCTGATTTGACTTAAGTCCCACTCAACGAGACAAAACCCATACCCAACATTGTGTGGGTGACTAAGATCCAGATACTAGAGAACTCAGAGACCTAGGGTAAAACAAAGCACTACTGGTCTGAAAAAAAGAAGAAGAAGAAAGCCATTAAGATGACTCCTAATAATATTCTGCTATACTCAGATCAGTGCTTTATCTAGTCATCATCAGAGGCTTCTCTGGCAGCAGATAGGAGCAGATGCAGAGACCCAAGGCCAAACACTACGTAGAAAGAGATTCTAATAGGTCTCCACCAAATTCCTCTCCTCAAAGCTCAGGGGACCCCAAGAAGAGGAGGCAGGAAGAGTATAAGAGGCAGAGAGGCTGGAGGACACCAGGAGAACAAGGCCTCTGAATTAACTAAGCAGGGCATGTATGAGCTCACAGAGACAGATGCTGGAAACACGGGGCCAGCATGGGTTTGTACCAAGCCCGCTGCATATATATTATAACTATTTGCTTAGTGTTCTTACGGGGCTCCTGAGTGTGAAAACAGCTGGGTCCCTGATTCTTGTACTTGCTCTTATGACTCTTCCTTCTCTTGGGTCTCTTTTCCTTCTCTTGGCTCGCCTTGTCCAACTTTGATGTGATGGCTTTTCCTTCATCATATTAAATTCTTCCACCATGTTTTGTTGTTATCTCTCAGAAACCTGTTCTTTTCTAATGAGAGATAGAAACAGAGAGGATCTGGAGGGGAGGGGAGATGGGGAGGAGCTGGGAGGAGTAGAGAGATGGGAAACTCCAATCAGTATGTATTGCATGGAAAAATCCATTTTCAGAAGAAAAAATGAGGAAAAGGGATATAAAGTTGGTAAAGGGAAGTGGAGGGAATCTAGATGAAGTAGGGGGTATAGGAAGTGAATATGATAGAAATACATTGTAAATTTTCAAAACAATCAGACATAATATATTAAAATTAAAAATATATTAAAAACTAAATATTAAAAATTAATTTATTTTTTAAATCTCAATTTACAAGTATAGGTGTTTTGTCTGGGTGAATGTGGGTGAGCCACAGGTGTACCTGGTACCCAAGGAGGCCAGAAGAGAGTGTTGCATCCCCTGGAACTGATGGGTGTGAGCCGTTGTGTGGGTGTTAGGAATGGAATCCCGGTGCTCTGGTAGGATGCTCAGTGCTCTTCACTGCTGAGCTCTCTCTCCAGCCCTATCCTCCCCCCCCCCTTATTTTTTGAGACAGGGTCTCACATAGTTCAAGTTGGCCTTGAATTCACTAGGTATATAAAATGACAAACGCCTGATCCTCTTGCTCACTGCCAAGGGAGGCAACTGCAAACAGGTGTACCCTGGCCAGTTTGTGTCAGGAGATTCTGTATGAAAGTTGGGAGGGATGCAAGTCTCCGGTATCTTCACATCTGAAGCAGCAACTTCAGTCTAAACCTCCGGGTTATGTCTAGTGGTCTAAATAGTGGTGATTGACGATCTACAAAGAGAGCCGCAGTTCTGAACTTAGGGGCCTGACATTTGCACCTAGGGGCACTCTACAAACAAGAGGGGTTACTGGGTGATCGGGGGAGAGAGGAAGCAGGAGAAAGTGTAGTTCCCAGGTTTCAGTCGCATCCTCTGGTGGCCTGAGCCGATTCAGATAATTCTTCCAGGATGGGGACATCTAGGAAACTATCATCAACTCCTCCTACAAAGGGTCTCTATGGACAGGTGCAGCATGCTGATGGCGTTACCACTCTCCAGCTCGTTTGTTTTGTGAAACCCATCACCAGATCTTCTACAGGCGTGTCTTTGGGGGCTGTGGTGCTTTGCAGCCTCTGGGGTGTCCAGTCTTTAGAGTTATAGTACCCAAATGATCTGTGTGTGGATGCTCCGGGAACCTCAGCCTGAAGGAAAAAAAAAAAAATCCTACCACATCCTGTTTCTTGGACTCACACAACCTCCGGGAAGTCCTCTCTGATTAGGTCTTAGTCATTGTCCTCGGACTGGCCTCAAACATACTGGAGTCAGCCCAAGCCAGGCCCAACCACCACTAGATTTGTTACTTCCAAGGCTCTGATTGTCTTTTCTTTCCCCAAGGAACAGCTAGGGCTGCAATTCAAACGGCCTGGTCCTCCTCTCTTCAGTCTGAGCTCCCACCGCCTCAGTTCACTCATCTGAAAAAGCCGAGGCTAAAGGCATCCGCTGCACAGGTTGGTCGTGAGAGTTAATGAGGCAGAGCTCTTGAGTGCTAGCACAGAAGGTGCTTGGCCACGAAACTGCCCTCACCCAGCTCGGACTCCAGCCCTGCCTTTGTCCCAGGTGAGAACCTGCTTCCTGGGCCTCCCAGGCCTCTGACTGGTTCTCTGCTGCCACCTGTTGGACACTCCCTAGCGCCCCAGGCCCGCTTCATGAAGGGACTCCTAACGTTTGACCCTCCGCTCTGGTGGGGACAGGGTAGGTGCGGAAAGAAGCATTCCCTAATGCGAATGGTCCTGAATCCCAGTTGTCACCATTTATTATTTGCACCATCTCACTAAGTGATCTCCCGCTCTGAGCTTCAGCGTCCTCATCTGTAAAATTAGAAGAAAGGAACACACACACACACACACACCAAAAAAAAAAAAAAAAAAAAAAAAACCACGGAATTGTTAACTCAGCCTGGCTGAAGCTGGAGGAAGGCTGTTGCCTCTGAATTTCCTGTGAATCCCCAAATACTTAAAGGAAGAAGCCAGATATGCCTGGCTTCGCAGCGTCACAGCTAAGTGTCATTTTAGTTAAAAGTCACTGCCTAGGTTCTGGTGGTATTGTGATATTGTGTGAGGTAGGTGATGCAAGCTGTCCAGGCAGTACCTAACTGGAAGCCCTCCAAGCCTGTTTTCCCTCCCAGCCCATCGCAAACAGCTTGCTCACCGGTGAGATACAGCTCTGCTCCCAAGGTGAGCAGAGAGAAAAAGCGTGAAATCCCGTGGTCATAGCGAACCATGCCCATGGTTGTCAGATGACAACCCCAGGTTCTTGTCTAGACAGCAGTAGGAGTATTGATTCTCTGTGGGGCAGGAGGGGTGGAAAGGGCCAAGAGAAAATGGGCTTCTCTGGAGCCTGGAAAGGTAAAGTAGGGGTTTACCAGGCTCGAAAGCGGCGACCCGGGCCGAAGAGGTGGGGTGATGGTGGGAATGGGCAGACGCGGGGAGGACTGGTGGAGGGCGAACTCTGTGACTAGAGATCCCCGTATGAAAAAGTGACAAAGGAACCTGAGGTCAGGTTTTGGTCTTCAGTGCTCCTGGATTGCCACGAGGCTTGTGTGGTTTGAAAGAAAATGACCTTTAAAGGGTGTGGCACCATTGGGAGGTGAGGCTTTGTTGGAGTACGTTTGGCCTTATCGGAGGAAGTGTGTCATTGTGAGGATGGGCTTTGAGGTCCCCTATGCTCAAGCTCCCCTCAGTGTGACACTGAGGCCGTTTCCTGTTGCCTGCAAGACGTAGAGCTCTCAGCCACTTCTCTCATTCCTGGCCGCCACCCCCATGATGACAGTGGACCGAACCTCTGAAACTGTGAGCGAGCCACCCGAATTAAATATTTCTCTTATAAGAGTTGCCATGGTCATAGTGTCTCTTCGCGGCAATAAAAGCCGTAACTGAGACAAGGCTGTTAGACTGAGTGCTATATTGAGTAACGGAGTTCTAAGGTTGAGAGTCAGTCTACTTTCTGAGTCACCAGGACACCCGCCACTAGGGGGCGCGAGGGCTGCCTGTGTGTGTGAAAAGGAAGCTGCTTGTCCTGCGCAGGCTGGACACTGGATTGGAGATGTGAAGGGCAGATAGGAGACCTCTGGGGCTCTGAATTCTGAGCTAAATGCTTGTTCCAGCCAGCGTTGATTTGTTCTGCATCTTTGGGCATGGGAGAGATTTCCTCTGGGAATGGGGACGCTGACCCTCGGGAAGGCTGGTAGGTAGATGGGATCAGTGAGCATCAAATAAACTCTTTTAACTGATGGTTTTGAGCGGCAGAAACTTGAACCTAGTTGCTGAGGGAAATGGAATTCCCATCACCACAGAACTGAAGATACTTAGTAACTAGAACTTAGGAGTGGCCTAGTCGTGTGCATGTGAGATACCAGCACCTGAGAGAGAGAGAACCAAGAAGGCAGCGCATTCAAGGCCAGGCTGGACCACGTAGCAAGACCATTCAACCCACGGCCATCCCGGTGAAACCAGCTTTAGGGCCTTCATCTTTGTGTATAATACTCCATTTCTGTGGGAATCTTGACTAACTCCCGTCTCAGGGTCAGTCCTGCGCTGTATGAAGTGACTTGGGGTGGGAGAGAGAGTTATCAGCTGCCAAGGGTGATGATGGGAAAGGAGTAATTCTTTAGATGTTTAGATTACTTCTGCATCAGACCATGGCCCCTAATTATACCGGGTTTATCAAGCCGGGACTTGCCCCTGACCAGCTTTGGCTAGTTCTTAGAAAGCCCTGCAGAAGGAACTGAATCGTATATATATGGACATCATGCGGGAGCATAGGGACGGCTGCCAGTAGCTCTCTGCTCATACTCACAGCCTGGCCCTCACTGTCTGCTCACGTTAGCAGTCTACTACAGTTATTCTATACACGGCGTTATAAATCTCTGTACCTCCGTGACCCCGCACACTGTAATGAGGTAGAGACTAGCAGGCCAAAGTGTTGCTCAACTCTCATCTCGAGGGGCTTTTAAAATAATCTGCACCATCAAGGAAAATGGCGCGGTCATTCAATAGAAAGGGCAACAGCCCTCTGCTTCTGTTTGCTTTTTCTGGATTTGATTTAAAAAGAAAACAACCCCCCCCCCACACACACACACGGTCTACCCCACCACGGTCATTAATTGTATAGTAACTTTCTTGAGCATACAGCCTTAAATAGCTCCTCCCAGCATAGGATTTGCAGAAGAGGCTGGAGTCTTCCGAGTGCAGCCATGCAGATGGCCTTGCCCTTGGCACCCCTGGGGATAGATGTGTTCTTCATACTTACCTCTTTACCTTTGGTATCAAAGAAAAAAAGGGTTAATAAGACATTTGCAAGAATCAAGCGTTTTAAGTATGAGGCAATTCACCTTCCCTGTCTCACTGGGAGCCCTTTTCTTGGCTCTCCGTCCAGTTATAAACTCAGGCATTTTGAGGTTTGTGGATTTTTTTTTTTTTTTTTTTTTTTTTTTTTTAGAATTTAGGGATAGGCTACTTAACAGAAGACTTTGACTGTCACAGCAAGAGGGACATTTCAACCTGCCCCAAACCTTTCTAAGTTCCTGTTCATGGTTAAAGCATCTAGAGAAACAGCCCCTGACAGTGAATAGATCAAAACATCCAGAAAAAGGAAGAGTTACCATGTATGGAGAGAACAACCCAAGCGTCCTGTCCCTACCCTGGAGGGGTTAAGACAAGATTTCCTCTTAGGCTGAGATCTTATGATTTCAAGCCTACTATTAGGGAAAGAAAGGGAAAGTTGAAATTGCCCAAAGTCAGTTATGCTTTATAAATTTTAAAAACTTTTTATTATTTATTTATGTGTATGTAACATGCGTTTGTATATGTTTGCAAGGAGGTAAAAAGGGGGTCAGCTCCATGAAGCTGGAGTTCCAGGCAGTTGGAAGCTGCTTGATGAGGGTGCTGGGAATTAAACGTGGGTGTTCTATGAACCGAGCATCTCTCTAGCCCAAGCCTCATATTTTGTAGGATGATTTGACTTCTTTTCCTGTTTGTATCCTCTGTCTCCCACTTTCTTGTTCCAACTAGTGCTTCAGCACACGGTATTGAAAAGGAGTGGGGATAGTGGACATCCAACTCATCTCTAGACTTAATAGGATTGCTTCAAGTTTTTCTCCGTTCAGGATGATGCTGTCTGTGGGCTTGTTGCACATAACCTTTACTATGTTGAGGTATATTTCTCTCTGGGGCTTTTATCACAAAAGTATATTGGATTTTGTGAAGGGCCTTCCTTTTGCATCCATTGTCTAATTTCATGTGTTTTTATATATATAATATAAATAAATAATATATTTATTGACTTATGTATGTTGAATCATCCATGCATCTCTAGGATAAAGCCAAGGAGATCATGGTGGAAGATTTTTTATTATTTATTTATTTATTGCTATATGCCTGTGTTCAGCTTACAAGTATTTTATTGAGATTTTTGAATATATGTTAATCAAGGACATTGGCCTGTGGTTTTCTTTTTTTGTTGTTTGTTCACCTAGTGTCCTAGTTTGTTTTTTATTGCTATGGTAAGCACCATACCCCTCACCCAAAAATGGAGAGGAAAACATTTATTTGGCTTACACTTCCAAATCATAGTTCATCATTGATGGAAGCCAGAACTGAAGCTCAAACAAGGAGGAACCTGGAGACAGGAGCTGATACAGAGGCCATGGAGGGATGCTTCTTACTGGCTTGTTCTCCATGACTTGCTCAGCCTGCTTTCTCATAGAATCCAGGACCACCTGCCAAGGGTAGCACTGTCCATTGTGGGGTAGGCTCTGATTTTGCCTATTTCTTTTATATTTTCCAACTTAATTACAAGCTTTTAAAGTATTCCTTTGTAATAGTTTAGATTTCTTTGGCTTTTCTTGTAGAGTTTTTTTCTCTGCTCATTTCTAGCTGTGTTCATTTGGGTCCTTGCTCACTTTCTTTTTCTTTTTTGTTTGGTTGGGCCAAAGTATGTCAATCTTGTTTATTTTCTCAAAGAACTAACCTTTAGATCACTGACTTGTAGTGTTTCCTTCATTTCTATTTCACTAATTTCTGATCTATTTTTTAAAAATTGTTCCTTGCTGTCTACTATATATGGGTTTGTTTTGTTTTTGTCTTTCTGAAATATTGAGTTGCAAGTAATTTGTTTGGCTCATTCTAGGTTTTTAGCATAGGCACAAAGAGCTATAAATTTCCCTCGTAGGACTGCTTTTAATGTGTCCCAAAGATCGTGTATTGTGTTTTCATTTCCATTTGGTTACAGGATTTTTAAAAATTTCTCCTCTGGCCCATTCATCATTCAGTAACGATTCGTTTACTATCCATGTGTTTGGGGTTCCTAGGGATTTGCTTTAAGTTCCCTGCATTATGGTAAGGTTATTTCCACTTCTGAATTTGTTAAGATTTATTTTGTGTTCAAGGATGTGTCCTATTTTAGAGATGTTTCCATGATCTTCTGACTAGAATGTATATTCTCAAGCATTTGGTATAATGATTATTTATTAAGTCCATTTGATATATGATGCCATTAAATTCTGAAGTATTTCTATTTATCTGTCCAAACAACTTGTCTTCTAGAGAAAGTGGAGTATTGAAATCACCTATTTGTCATGGGTTGCTGTTAATCTATTATGTTAATTAAAGTAATATGCTTTTTATGAAATTGGATGTGCCAGATAATGTCTTCTTGCTTAATTGGTACTGACTTATATGCCTATCATGAGTCCTCATGAATCCTGGGATTAAAGGTGTGAGCTATAATTCTCTTTTAGACTGATTCACTCTTGTGTAGATCTGGGTGGCCTTGAACTCTGCCTCTTAATCCTGAGTCCTGGGACTAAAGGTGTGTACCACCACCTCCTAGCTTCTGGCTGCTGGGATTAAAGGTGTGTGCCTAGCTTCTATGACTTGTGGCTAACTTTGCTTTCTGAATCCTTAGGCTAAGCTTTAATAAGTCATAAATAATATATCACTACAGATTATTGTTTACATTTCTCTTTTGATAGTTGCAGAGTACCTTCCTGCAACTGAGACACTGGAACAAATGTATGAAGGCTCCATGTAAGCACCAGCTCAGCATCCCCATGTTCAGTGATGGTGTAGGTGCTATCTTCTGCAGTGGGAGCTTCCTTTCACTTTGAGGACAACAACCTATTGCCTTGGCAACAATCTTTATTGTTTGGGAATTTCCATGAGGCCCCTTTATCCAATAACTCATTCAGATACTAGAAGCTTCGTTTGGTGACAAGACATGGCCAGTTGGGTCTCTGCCTCCTCCATTATTTGATGATTTTGTTTGCTAATTGATATATGTATATGTTTTGGAAGGCTTCTACTGCTTTAGGGTTCTGTACCACCCCCAAATATTCTTAGTTGTAGCTCCCACTACATCTTCTCTGCATCCCTTCCCTACCTGATCCTCTCATTCCAGACCCCACCCCCATCCATCCATAACTATCTACTATATTTCTCTTTCCTAATGAGAACTCTTGGTTCCCTCTGTTGCCTTACTCTATACCTAAACACTGTGATTCTTTGGATTATAGCTGGTTATCATAGGCTTAATAGCTAATATTCACACATAAGTGAATACATACTATATTTGTCTTGTTGGGTCTTAGATACCTCACTGAGGATAATTTTTTTTCTAGTTTGAAGTATTTTCCTGCAAATTTCATGGCGTCCTTCATTTTTAATAGTTGAATAATACTCTGTTGTATAAATGTACCACATTTCTTTATGCGTGTTTTTGTAGAGGAGCATCTAGGTTACTTTATATCTCTGGCTATTATGAAGAGAACAGCAATGAACATGGTTGGATAAGTGATAGAATAACTCATTTTTCAGGCATATGCCCAAGAGTGGAATATCTGGTTATTGACATAAATTGATTCCCATCATCTTGAGGAACCACCACACTGGTTTCTATAGTGGGTGTTCACGTTTTCACTCCCCACCCCCCAACAACATATGAGTGTTCCCCTTACTTCACATCCTAACCAGCAGGAGAAGTAACTTGTTTACTGATCTTAGCCATTCTTCCGTGTATAAGATAAAACTCTTGAAGCAGACTTGATTTGCATTCCCCCATGAGGGCTAAGGAATATTTCTTTAAATGTTTCTCAGCCATTTGAGTTTACTATATTGAAAATTTTCTGTTTATATCCATAGTTCATTTTTTATTTTGATTATTTTTCTTGATATCTAATTTCATGAATTCTTTATATATTTTGGAAATTAGCCCTCTCTCAGATGTGTAGTTGGCAAAAATCTTTCCAGTCTTGGTGTTATCTGTTATCTAAAGTTCTAGCTGGAGTAGTTTATGGGGCTGGACCATCCTAGCTAACTGCTTTGAAGCTGTCCTGGGTAGTTTGCAGTCTAAAGCCGATCTTTGGGTGGTGTTTGTCAGCTTAGCAGCCTTACCACAGTCCAGGTACATTCATTGTTATGGGGCCCCAATATCCTTCTGGAAACTTCAAAGGTCACTGTTAGGGATAGTCATGGTTCAGTGCAGGAAATGTAAATGTGCTAAATGTCATTTGCATTTAGATCTTAAAGGGGTTAAAGGATCAATATTTGTTATATACATCCAGAGTACAAAAGCTTAATTCATAGTTACCTGATAAATACTCAAACCTGAAATCATGTACAGGAAGCTAGATGAAGCCCTTTTTAGAGTCACTTAATACCCTATATGACTGTTAATATCACAATAGCACAATAGAAGGTTTAAATATATATGTTATTTTATTTTTCTTTTTTTTTTTTTTTTTTTTTTTTGTTGTTGTTGTTTTTGTTTGTTTGCTTTTCGAGACAGGGTTTCTCTGTATTGTTTTGGAACCTGTCCTGGAAATAGCTCTGTAGACAAGGCTGACCTCAAACTCACAGAGATCCACCTACCTCTGCCTCCCAAGAGCTGTGATTAAAGGCATGTGCTACCAACGCCCGGCCAAATATATATGTATTAATCATACATTTTGAGATAATATTTATACCATAAGAAAAGTTTTAAATAGTCAAAGTAAAACCAAGGATTATTAGATGAGTGACAACAGAATAGTCCCTTAATTTTGGTTTTCTTCTGTCCCATACCAGGTGGCTCTTCTGACATGAGACAAAGATTTTGGATTTTCCTTTAAAAGCATGATTGGGCTTAGAGAAGGAGAGAGCCACAATCCAACTCCAAAGCCAGCTTTAATTTTTAATTGAATTGGGAATACAAAAAGACCATTTACCTTATGTGTCTGTAAAGTGCAGTAGAGAAAAATATTTGGGAAGATTTATGATATTTAATTCTATTGGAAGTGTGATATACCCATTAGGGCAATTTGTTCTTTTTCTTGTGGCATTTTCTCTGGATGATTCCTCCTCCTTCTTCAGATGTCTCATGTGTCCAGTGGTCTTCAGATTCATTTGGGGTGGGGGATGCTTTTTTTTCCTGGAAAACCAAAACAAAACTCTGCTCCAACCTTAACTTTAGCAAGTTTCTCTTTTTGGCAGGTTGAATGGTCATGTTGTTTGATGAATATTGCCTCTTCTAATCAAGAGTAAGCTCCTGTTTGAATCTAATCTTTATACCAATCTTGATGGCATCCATAGCTTTTCTTCTCCTGTGGAAAAAAAGCAAAACCTCTTCCCTAACATAACACATATCTTGGTTTCTATTCTGAGGTCAACACATCTTTAAAGTATCCAGGCTGATATAATTCAGCAATTTTTTTCCATTATTGAATTTCTCTCCATGGCTATTGTCCCTGTCTCCTTGGCATTTAAAAATGGTGGGAATGCAAACTTGTACAGTCATTTTGGAGATCAGTATGGCAGTTACTCAAGAAAATGGGAATCAGTCTACCACAGGACCCAGCAATTCCACTCTTAGACATAGACCCAAATGATCCACATCCATGCAACAAGGACATCTGTTCAACTATTTTCACAGCAGCATTATTTGTAATAGCAAGAACCTGGAAGCAACCTAGATGCCCCTCAACTGAAGAATGGATAAAGAAAATGCGATACATTTACACAATGGAATACTACTCAGTATAAAACAACAACAACAACAACAACAACAAAAAACAATGGAATATTGAATTCACAGGCAAATGGATGGAACTTGAAGAAGCCATCCTCAGTGAGGTAACCCAGTCACAAAAAGAGTAACATGGTATGTAATCACTCCTATATGGATTTTAGACATAGAGCAAAGGATCACCAGCCTATAATTCATACCATCAGAAAAACTAGAATACAAGGAGGAACCTAAGAGATTCATACAAAGTCCCTCACAGAAGGGGGAAGGGAACAAGATTTCCAGAGCATATTGGGGAGGGGGGTCAGTGAGTGTAGAGGGTGTTAGGAGAAAGAGAAGGGGGAGGAGAGGAGAACATGAGGGACCAGGAAGATTGAGTCAGGGGACAAATAGATGAGAGTGGAAAAAAGGAACTACCATAATAGAGAGAGTCATTATAGGTTTGAAGAGAAAACTGACTCTAGAGAAATGTCCAGAGACCTATAAGGATGACCCCAACTAACAATCTGAGCAACAGTGGAAAGGCTACCTTAAATGCCTTTCCCTGATAATGAGATTGATAACTAACTTACATGCCATCATAGAGCCCTCATCTAGTAGCTGATGGAAACAGAAGCAGACACCCACAGCTAAACACTGAGCTGAACTCCTGGAATCCAGTTGCAGAGAGGGAGGAGTGATTAGAAAAGGGATCAAGACCAGGCTGCAGAAACCCACAGAGACAGCTGACCTGAACAAGGGGGGAGCTCATGGACCCCCAGACTGATAGCTAGGAAACCAGCATTGGACTGACTCAGACCTCCTGAATGTGAGTCTCAGTTAGAAGGCCTGGGTAATTTAATGAACCTCTCTGACAGTGGAACCAGGATGTATCCCTGGTACACAAAAGGACTTTGGGAGCACATTCCCCATGGAGGGATAGTCCCTTAGCCTGGAGACAGGATGGAGGCCCTAGTCCCTACTCCAAATGATTTTGATGACCCCTCCTGGAAGGCATCACCCTCCTTATGGAGTGGGGGTAGGGGGATGGGAGGGAGGGAGGGAAGGAGAGGGAACTGGGATCCATATGTAAAATGAGACAAAATAATAAATATATGTACATATATATATTTAAAGTTAATAAAACATAGAGATATGGCTCAGCATATCTAGTCATTTCTGAGTATCACGTTTATCTTGTAATTCCCACTGGTGTTTTCTAAATATTTTATTGTTGTCTGCATTGGATTGTTCTTCGAGTTCAGATGGTTTATCTTCTCTTTGATCCATTCTATTGGCAAGATTTCCCACAGAGTGAGACCCTGCCAAAAAATTAAAATCAAAATGTAGCAATTGTGATTTTGAAAACCCAACCATGTTTTTTTTTTTTTTTAAAAAAAAATGATTAGAAATCAGCTATACTGTTTTCCTAAGTGTTGTTCTTTTTAAATTTTCATTCAAATTCAGCACAGCAAATGTCAATAATGGCATCCTAGCTGTGAGAATAGGGAGATAGAAACTGCTAAGCAGTTTAGGGTAGAGGACCCCAAAAGTGAAAGATTCCCCCCACCTCCTGAATAAACACCTAAAATGTCCGTGTCCCCGTTGACAACTCCATCCTTGGAGGCCAGAGATGCTGAAAGTGAAAGCCAAAAACATCTTTAGCTCTACCCTAGAGGCTGAGGGTACCAGAAAGGGTGTGGGATCTGTTTTATTGCCCTTCTCCTTAAATGAATACCTCTTTCCTGGAAACCACACGTAAGGATCAAAACTGAAACGTACCCGGACACCTTGTAACTGGGAAGGACACTAACCAGTTTAGACTCCCTCTGCACCTCATCAAGTAAAGCCTTACTGACTCAAAACCAGTGGCACCCCCATTCCCAGGGACCTGCTCCGATGGCACAGGGGTGTCACCCATTTTCTCTCTCTCTCTTAAACTCCCACATAGGAATCTATAATAAATATCTTTCTAAAATTCAGCCTCATGAATTTCATTCTTCAAATTTGTGGGGTGAGACCCTAAAAATCACTGGCTCATTGGGCTTAGTTCATCAAGAGCCAAGAAATGGTCTGTCACTCTCAAGGACACCCCCAAAATTTCCTGTATCATTGAGATAACCTTTGACGTAGTGATTTTTTTTTTTAATATCCAGTATTTTTTTTTCAAGAGTCTCTCTGTTTCTGTCCCTGTCTTTGCCCTTCTTTCTCTCTGTGTCTGTCTATCTTTCTCTGTTTCTCTGTCTCTGTCTGTCTGTCTCTCATTCACACACACACAAACACACACACACACACATACATGCACGCATGCACACACATGCATATACACATCTATACACATAAATATGTGCATATACCCACATACATACACACATCACACACACACATACTTTCACACACACGAAACATTCCCTAGGCTATTGTGTGCTCATTGCTCCTCAGGAAAATGAGAACACTCTGGCCCAGTGCACAGCTGCTGACAATCCTGCTTCAGCCATCTATGCCTCTAGAACAGAGCCCCACAGACTGGGAGTTGGCGAATGAGCAGAATGTGTTGGCTCACAGTTCAGAAGGCTGAGGAGCGCAACATTAAGGGGCTGGCATCTGCCAGTGGTAGACAATTCTAGTCTGGAACTGCCTGAACAACTGTCAAGATGGAGGGTGTCAAACTCACTCCCGTGACTAACTCACAGATTTCCCTCCTAGTCTAATTATTTCTTAAAAGTCTATTTTAATGATGTCACAATGCTTGCATTTCAACATGAGGTTTGTGTGTTTTTTATCGGACCTCCCTGTGTAGTCCTGCCTGGCTTTCAGCTCCTGTTTTCAGGCGATCTTTCCACCTTAGCTTCCCGAGTAGCTTTGCATACAGGCAGGTACCATCATGTCAGGGCTTCTGTGGGAGTGAAGGGTTCATTCAAACCATAGCAACCAAACCTCCCCTTTAATACCAAAGATTTCCCTAACCTAAAATAGGGTGAGGACATTGAGGCTGTGTGGATGTAGTCCAGGCAGCCAACCCTTCCAACGACTTCCCTAAAGCAGGAGAAAGCAGGTAATGGGCATGCTGGGAACAGATGTAACCCCAGCTGACTGCGCCAGAAGTCAAGAACTGACACCTATAGCAGCACTTGCCAGAGGCAAAGCAGCAGGGCCTGCATTGAGCGTCTGTGTCCTGAGATTTGTTCCCAGCACTCCAAGGAAACCAGCTTGAAATAGGAGTGAACTGCAAAACTTCTCACATTCGTGCTTGACAAGTCCCTGAACCACGCTGCCTGTCCTCCTGCCAGAGCTCATCTGAAGGTCCCAGGCAGCCCGAGGAAAGCACAGTGGTCCTCTGATCATCTCACTTGATAGCTTGGCTATAACACCATAAATAAAAGTCTCAGAGACTAATGTTGGGGTCCAGGCTTCAAGCTGAAGTTCAGAAAAGCAAAGTAGCCGGCCAGTAGCTCTTACCTCTACCTCAGACCAAAGGGGCGATCCTCAGGCTGCTCCTGATTTCACTGCCCCTCAGATTCACTCAAACTGCTATGTTCTCCTCAATGTGGCTAGAGACTCATCCTCAGACTAATTCTTGGGAGGCAGAGGCACTCAGATCTTTGTGAGTTTGAGGCCAGCCTGGTCTACACAGTGAGTTCTAGGCCAGTCAGGGCCACAAAGTCAGATCTTTTCTCTCTCAAAAAAAAAAAAAAAAAAAAAAAAACTGTGGACCAAAGGTATTTAAACTGCTCATGTTTAAGATATCTACTATGGCATTACCATAATAATCTAATCAGTTAATAAACAGTGACTGAGGACTAAACAAAAGAAGTAGTTTCTTTTTCTTCTTTCAGGGACTCAGACATCCATGGTAGGCTTTCCTACAATACATACAGCCTCTAACCAAAGTAGGCTGTCTTGGACCCCCTAGGATTGTTTACCTTTACACTAAGAAGGTTGAGAAAGCACCTAATCCACATGTGGTATGCAGCCAGGCAGACTTCCGGCATTTGTGTCCCTATGAGATTGTCTAAAGCAAAGAAGCAGTCACCAGGACCTACTGTGACCACATGCACACTACAGGTACCAGTTACAGGATAGGGTGTGCCTCCTTGTTGAGGGGCAGAAAATCGTTGTGAAAGTGTTGAAGGCACAGACACGGAATCAGAAAGATATCTAAAAAATTTTGCTAGGATTTTTAAAATCCTGTTATCAAGACCCATGTACAAAGGAGGTGTGTTTTCCCAACATGTACCTAAGGCCATGCTTAAATTTTCTTGAGTCTGAAAGCTTGTTGAGCGGCAAGTTGAATGACTGCAAATGTAGCTATATAGCCTGGCCCAATGCCTGCTGGATAATAGCTGCACAATAAATTCTAGTAGCTCTCTGTATGGAGCATCAGCCCTGAGCCAGGCCATACTCATGGGAAAATTGTTATAGTTCTTAAAGAAATTCTCTAAGGCTTTGGAAAAGTTATGGTAAGCTGGGGCAGGAAGCACCAAGCACACAGTACTCCATTTATCTTTCCTGACTCATGGCAGGCATTGCTAGCTGATCACCGGCCTTTGCCACAGAACCTGACTTCAGCCATAGAATCTTTTCAGTAAAAGATGTAACTGTTTGCTACTTCCAGGCCAGAAGAAAGAGGCCAGTGTAGAGAAATTCTTTCTTATTTTGTTTCGAGGTAAGATTGCATAGTTTTCAGGTGTCATTAAATTCCTCTGATCCTGTGTTAACCCATGACTGAAGCAGACTGTCATTTCATGTAACCATCCCATACAGTTAGGAATGAGAAAGAGTTTGCAAGATTGAGCAGGACAGGGTACTCCTGGGGGAGCAGCGAGAGCTCCCATCATTCACCAAAAAACCAAAGGCCCACCTCTGCCTGCAGGACAGTCCCACCAAGGCGTATTTAAGGCAGAGAGGATCTGGGCTGAATTTGGGGGTTTTGTTTGTTTGGTTTGGTTTGGTTTGGTTTCTTTGTTTGGGGTTTGAACTGAGTCTCGCTTGTGGACCATGCTGGCCTCTGCCTCCGGCTAGGATCTGGTCTCAAAATGGCTTTTCTTGAGCCAGTGAGAAGGCTCAACAGGTAAAGGTGCTTACTAGGCAAACCGGAGGCCCTGAGTTCAGTCCCCAGAGCTTAGTGGTTGGAATGCCAGGGCTATGAAGTACATCCCCCGCTTACATTAAAGTAAATAGAAAGTGAAGTAACATTTTAAAAAGGTTTTCTTTCTGCAGAGGAGGAAGAGGAAAAGAGAAAGCAGTGAGAGAGAAGGACACAGCCTGGAGGCAGAGGTGCCAGGTAAGGCTCCATCCCAGTTAGGCCTTTTGCCAGACATGGAGTTTGCGGTGGTTTCTGTAGGCCCCACAGTTTCAGTCACAGGACAGTGTCAGCACCTACCCGTCAGGGTTGTTGGAACTATAAAATGAGGTCATGGCTATAAGAAGGACCAGTGTGAGCTGGGTACATAAGGAGGATGTAGAGAACTCAGCAACATGACCCTGTCCCCCCTCCATCCCGCACCGATGCCACCCAGCCTCACGGCAGTAGGAACTGAATTTCTCAGCATCTATCTGTCCTTCCAGCTTCCACCGAACAGCCTCACTTTATGCTGAGTGGGAGACGGTACGTGTTGATACTGAACACATCTTTGGCCTTAGGACCATAAGGAGGGCAAAGACAGCCGTTTTGCACAATGTGAATGGGGCCCTTCACAGCATTTGACGCCTCCGCACAGTTTTACCCCGTTCAGCTTTCAAGGACACCTTTCCCTACAAGTCGGACTCATGCCCCAGAAGAGCAGGTGGGCCTCCCTGACATACAGTGGGTGTGGGCTCGCAGAAGGAGCACTAGGAGAAGTCCCCGGCACTGTGCGGCCTGCACTGAGGCTGGGGAGGGATGACAGGAGCCCCAGCATTTGTAGGGAATTAGCTCGAAAGCCAACCGCTCTATCTGGACTAGCTCTTCTCCAGCCCCTAGAGCCCTTGTTAGGGCCAGCTCCATGTGGTCCCACTCTACTGTGAACCCCAAGAGTGCTCACTCACCCTGTCTCCATACTGGAACATGAAATATAATCATCCCTATGCATTGGCTTCATCCCTCACCATCCCTGGTTGCCCTGAACTGGGCTCCAGGTGCTGGCTAAGAGCCCTTCATTCCACAGTCTTCTGCCTCCAGGACGTTTCTCACTGATCTTAGCTCACTCAGTTTTCATGCTGGCATCAGAGACCTTCAAACCTGCTTTTACTTTAGGAACAATGGCCCAGTGTTGAGTAATTCAGTGCTTCAACAACTTTGTAACTTCTTTGAGTAGTGAGAATTGACTGTGTTTAATTCCCATCAGACTCCTAGCAGATGCACAAATCCCAGGATTTATATGGAGGCAGCCCAACACACAACTGAAAACTCACTCCAAATATTGTGAGGTGGGTGTTTTTTGCTTTGCAATTTTTATATTTAAAAAAAAACCACTTATTTAGAAAGGGAGGGCATGAATGAGTCCTGGCACACTTATATAAGTCAGTTCTCTCCTTTAACATGTGGTGTCTGAGGATCGAACCAAGGTTGTCAGACTGGGTATTTCATTATCCACTAAGCCATCTAGCCAGCCCCTATGGGACTTTAAAATAATAACTCAATTGTACAGTTCCTTAGTGTGAACTACAGAGATGACAGCACCATGTCACAATGTCAAAAGGTTGGGCACCACCTCCCATCTGCCATTTGGTGGAGTGATCTTAGGAGAGATGCCCTCCCACATCCTCACCCCTCACTGCCTATGGTAGATGGGAAAGCTGGTCCTTCCTTCCTTCCTCCCCCCCTCCCCTTCCTTCCTTTCTTCCTTCTTCATGTGTTAATCAGTTGGTTTTGGTTTCTGTTTTATTTTGGTTTCTTTTATTTTGAGGGGAAGGCTGCAAGGACACAGGGTGGATATGAAGAGTTGGGGAGATAAATGAAATTGAGAAGCATGATGTGAAACCCACAAAGAATCAATTTTTAAAAAATTAACAAAAAAGGGTGGGCGCACCTGCTTACTCAGCCTATCCCCCCAAAAGATGCTCGCTCCTATTGGCACAGCTTTAACTATCATCCTCCTCTGTCTGTCCATCTGCTATCTATCTATCTATCTATCTATCTATCTATCTATCTATCTATATCTATCTATCTATCTATCTATCTATCTATCGATCTCTATCGATCTATCTATCTATCTATCTATCTATCTATCTATCTATCTATCATCTATCATGTCATGCTTCTGTGCGATCCCTAGCAGGCCTTGTATATGCTAGGCAGTGCTTTTGTCTATACCGCACTCTGTCCTTGTCCCTGTAGGCAGAGGGGTGGTGATTGATTCCCACTGTTGCTAGCCTCCACTGCTTGATGCCTCACCATCATCCCAGCCCACGCCTTTGTAAACAGTGCCTTTCATGTCTTTTTAAAGTGCACCATCTATTTCCAGCCAGAATCCCGGCTAATGCTGACTGTGTATGGAAAAGATGGGCCATTTTCTTTCTAGTGTGTACTTAAACAGACATAAGCATAGGCTGTCTCTTCCCACCTGTCTCCAGTGACACGTTACCCTCCTCCCACAACAGAGTCACTCCTTGGGGGCTCATTAGGAGTGCACATTGCTGGGCATCTGACTTCTGCCATCTCTCTGGGGACAAGGCTCTGGGATCTGTTAAAACAGATCTTCCAGGTGATTCTCAGGTGCACTCAAATTTGAAGACAACTTCCTGGAGAATGGGTATGCAGCAGAAGAAGGAGATGCATTCAGCAGGTGCTCAGAACCTTTACCAGGACCCCCTTAGCACCTACTGCCCAGCCTTTGTTTCTCTAGGCTGAGTCACAGGGGCACATGTGAGATTTGCCCTGTGCCTAAATGTGGCTGCTTCCTAGTCAGGGAGCACGGTGCCTGTCGGGACAAGTGTGGCTATTGTAGTAGCTTGGCACGGAATTGTCAGGTCTCTCTGAATTCAGGCACAGGGCAAGAATAACATGAAGCAGATAGGGACATACCACCCCAGGACATGCAACTTTGGCATACTGATGATATTGAGATGGAAGTACTTAAGAAAAGAAAAAACAGTGGGAGCACTCTCTGCCGTCTTCCCTTCCCCCTAGAGCAGGATATAAATGTCCCTCCATCTGTGCCCAGATAATTGCCCAAGACCCAGGGCTGAAGAGCTGGTCTTCAGATAAGTTTGCATAAACAACCTAAAACAATTCTTGCCCCTGTGCATTTCTTGCCGTGTTCCTGCAATGTACCATCTTTAGAGGCCCAAATGCCCTTTTCTTTGTGTAGTTTCTTCTCCACAATCACTTGCCTTTGTTGAAAATGTTTGTACCACTTTTCACTTTTCTGGGAAGCCCCATGTGGATAAAAGCCTTAACACACATAAAGTGGATGCCTTTCCTCCTGTTGTATAACTTTTGTCTGTTTAACTTTGAGCTCTCAGCCACTAAACCAACAGGATGAGGAAAAGAGTCTCCCTACAGTCAGAAAGATGGACGGATTAATTCTGTTTGAATTACAAAACTCCACCTCGGGGTGGTGAACATAATCCCTCTGTGGCTCTTCCAAAATCTTTTTTGGCTTTCATGTTTCAAAACGAAGATCTGAGATAGCTTAACAAGGCACACATAATATGAGGTTAAAAAAAAATAAGCAGGGGCTGGTGAGATGCCTAAGTAGTTAAAGGTGCTTGCTCCAGCAAGCCTGGGTTCTATTCCTGGGGCCCACAAGAAGGTGGGGAGAACTTACTTTGCAGACCTGTTGTCTGACCGCCACACACTTGCTGGCTGCACCCCTACATTGCAGGCACTAAATATAGAACTATGAAAAACAAATCCCTAAAATTTGCAAGCTACTTTTCTTTGATTAGCTGCTTTCTTACTCCAGTGTTGGAGCATAAGAAAACCTGCTGCTTACCCAGGCTTAAGAATTTAGTGTTCTTTAATCCCAGCACTCGGGAAGCAAGGGTAGGTGGGTCCCTGTGAATTGAAGGCCAGCCTGGTCTACAAAGCAAGTCCCAGGACAGCCAGGGCCATTACACAGAGAAATACTGTCTCGGGAAAAAAAAAAAAAAAAAAAACTAAATAAACAAGTAAATAAATAAATAAATCCAAAAGAAAACAAACAAAAAATACACCTTAATGTTATTAGGTTATTTTAGAAATCTGTAAAGTGTGTGTGTGTGTGTGTTATACAATGTTATTGAGACAGGGTCTCTCTATGTAGCTCTGGCTAACCTTGAACTCACTGCTTTACAGAACAGGCTGATCTGGAAATCACTGAGATCCACTTCCTTCTGCTTCCCCAGTGCTGGGGTTAAAGGTGTGTGTCACTTTTGGCCCGAGAGGGGTGGGGGGAGAACATTACAAATGTGTGAGTGTTCTCAGAGGCCAGAAGAGAAAACTGGACCCTCTGGAGCTGAAAATGCAAGCAGCTCTGAGTCTTCTGAAATGGGTGCTGGGAACCAAACTCAGACCTTCTAGAAAAACAGGAAGCTCTCTTAACCACTAAGACATCTCTGCAGCCCTTATAATGTTCTTTGTATTTAAAATTAGTATATTTGCCACAGAAATGTAGTTAATGTGTAACTTCTTATAGTTGGACATTGCTTAGTTGAGTATTGCTTAGACAAAGGCAACAAACAGTTATATGCCTCCAAATTTAGTTTTTACTTTGAAATAGGGGCTTTTTCATTTATAAGATTACAAAAAAAAAAAAAAAAAAATGTTTCTGGGGGCTGGGATTGGGGTCTAGTTGGCAGGGTCCTTGCCCATCATGAGGGAAGATTTATGTTTGGTCCTCACCACATAAAATCCTGTATTGTGGTGTCTACTCATAATCCAAGCAAAAATTCTCAAAATGAATAGAGAAGAGAAACCTAAAGGCTGGGGGGTATACCTTAGTGGTAGCACACTTGCCTAGCACTTGTGAGGCCTTGAGTTCATCAGTAACACACACACACACACACACACACACACACACACACACACACACACGCCTACCTTTTCCTCACATAAATCCACACCAAAATTTACTTTAAAGAAACATAAGGCTAATCAGTGGTGGTGGTGTACGCCTTTAATCCCAGCACTTGGGAGGCAGAGGCCGAGGCCGGTGGATCTCTGTGAGTTTTAAGCCAGCGTGGTCTACAGAGAGAGTTCCAGAACAGCCAAAGCTACATAGAGAAAGAAAAACAAAACGAAAAAAGGAAGGAAGAAAGAAGTGAGATGAATTTACAACATTTGATCTAAGCTTACTCACAAAGCAACATTAACAATTAGGGGATGTTTTTATTTCCTAGTTAGTCGGCAGCTCTGCCCTGTTGTTAAAGACATATCACTTTCTTTCTTTCTTTCTTTCTTTCTTTCTTTCTTTCTTTCTTTCTTTCTTTCTTTTTAATTGGGGTGGGACTGGCCTCAAACTTGCTATGTAGCCAGAATCGAGTGAATTTGTCTTTGTGCCTCCTGCATGCTAGTAACTGACTCAGTCAGCTGCCAGGCCTCGGCTATAAAAGGGGTTTCTTTCAAATATGTGTGAGACGACTAGCTGAGACCTGGAGCCTTCTGCTTGTATAGATAGTTATTGGGCGTGTGCTTTCTCTCAGTCAGTCTTCCCTCTCTTCCTTGTCAAGCATATGGATATGTCTTTAGATAATTTAATCTGTTAACTTATAACAGGTCAGAATAGACTGATAAATATTTGGCTGGGGGAGAAAAAAAGCAGGCTAATTGAAACGAAGAAGGAAGAAGGGAAAGGTGAGTCGGGAGTAAGATCATCAGCACAGATCGTCAAGTGCTATGTAACTGCTAATGTCATGCTCAGACTCGACCTTGAAGCTTCGCAACAGAAGGAACAAGGAAAGGAACAAACCAATTATAAGATTCATCCTGTGCACAAATTAGAAACACCCCAGAGACTTTGCTTGACATCCGCACTTCAGGTAGATGTCTGACACATATCCCAAGGGACCGGCAAGAGGGGACAGGTTAGCCGAGGTCTCCCCAATCTGGCTTTGGTACTTTATCCTCACCAATGTATGGGATGTACTTGACATTCTGTAGCTCTGGGATTTTCAGGGGCCCAAGCCCTAACTTCCTCCCAGAGACCACAGCAAGGGCAAAGGGTGAGATCACCCTGCCTCAAAGCTGTAGGGCTGTCTTCTAAAGCACTGTTCACAAGGGCATGTGTTTCCGATTATGATGGCTCTTTAGATAACTTCAGAAACATTACAGAAGTATGATTACCTATGTGCCACTCAGATTAACAGAGTGAAGGCCATTGGGACTCAGCTCCATTTAGTTTTAGGTTACAGTGGGAATAGAAAAGTGGGTCCCTGGGAGGATAACACTTGACCTTGCGTCAGTCACTCGGTCGTACGGCACTCACCCTCCCAAGCATCTTGGGCTCGGAGATTCTGTTTTATAAGCGAGAGCTCAGAGTCTTCACGCAGTGGGTTTCTAGACACAGCAATCCACTGAGTTTACAGAAGGAAGGTCTGGGGTCCAATCTGCCCTGGCCCTGGGCAGCCTGTGGCACCATTCCAGGCTCCTACTTGAGCACTGAGCACTGCTGTTTGCTGTCTTCACTGGTGAAATGGTTAGAGAAATGATCAGGATGTCACATGGATTTTCAGTTGAGTCACAAATAGAAAGAGCTCCACAGGCCAGGGATGGACCGCGAAGCCATTCATTTTCGCATTTCCAGCACACCGATCAGTGTTACACATCGTGGGCACTCAAGTAGACAGAAAATGACTCATATTTGGGAAAGCAGACTAAAAAGGAGTAAGCACATTGTGGCCACTAAGCATGGAGTTTTACTAGGGTGGTGGGGCAGGATTGAAGATACCCTGAAATTCTGGGTCCGTTGTTTTCCCAGTGAAGCTTGTCATCTTAGGGCTTGGGAGAGGTGTGTTCTTTGGCCTGTTTTCTGCTGTTGTGTGTCAGAATCTGGATGGGTTTATGCATGCTTTGGCTAGAAGATATTTAAACTATTGCCAGCATAAGAACTTCTGTACAAAGCCTAGATGTTGAAGGTCAGCAGACTGACCTAATTTTTTTTATAACATACACAGTTCTCAAGTAAACCTGTTGTAACACCATGGGCTTAAGTTTTTAATATGATTCTTTAATTTATTCTTTGAGAGTTTCACATATACATACAATGTATTTCAGTCATACTCACCCCCTTCTCCCTTCTAACTCCTCCCAGATTCTGCCCCGAGATGCCCCTCCCTACTTGACCTCTTATTCTAATTTTAAAAAAAATTTATAGCTCAATGAGTGCAACTAGTACTGCCCATGTGTGTGGGATGTGTGTGTGTGTGGGGGGGGGCATCCATTTAAGGATGGGCCACCTACCAGGGACACACCTCTACAGGAAACCAACTTTCTCCCAGCAGCCAATAGCTCCTCAGCTCCAGCTGGGAGCTTGTATGCCCCTCCTCCATCCAAAAGCATGGGTTTTATTAACCAAGAACTGTAAGGAGTAGGTTTTTTTTTCCCTCGGCCGCTGGTCTTGTACCGCCCCAATTAACACACAGAGACTCTGTATTTGATATAATGCTGTTGGCCAGGTACTTGTTTCTTATCGGCTAGCTCTGTCTTAATTATTAACCCATTTCTATTAATCTAAGTATTTCCACGTGGTCTCATCTTACCGGGGAGTAGGGCTGGCGTCTGGTCTCCCCAGTCTCTACATGTTGACTCCTCCTTACTACTTCCTCTTTCCTCCTTGTCTCCAAGTCCCATCTGTCTTGCTTTCCTATTGGCCAACAGTGCTTTATTCATTAACCAGTATGAGAAACATATTTACAGAATGACATCTCCCATCAAAGAACAGCAGTTTATTGAAACCTGGGGATCGAGGCCTGATGTAGCTCAGGCTGACCACAAACTCAAGGCTGAGGGTGACCTTGAACTTTTGATCCTCCTGCTTTTACCTCCCAAGTGCTGGAATCACAGGCATGCACCATCACTAGCTGGAAGTATCACCTTTCAAATGGTAACCAAACCATGACCTTGTTTATAGAAAATGTTTGTGTTTAGTGCACACAAAACCATACTGAGATAGGCGAAGTGGGCAGAGTGAGGGCTGAGTCAAGGGCTGGGCTGTGGCTTGGCTTTATTGCTGGCCTGGAACTCCTTGTGTTCCCCGGCCAGATCAGTTCCTCTCCCCAGACCCTGCTTTTGGTCTATAAAGTGGGGCCATATGACTATCTGTAATGCCCATTCACTCATAGGTTTGGAGTCTGACCACAAACTACCTGGTAGAACTCAGCTACCAACAACTTCCAAACACTAACAGGCACTTGGGGGGGGGGGGGTGGAGGTAGAAAGGGATCATTTAGCTCAGTAGTTAAGAGTTCAGCTCTAAACATAAAAACAAAACAACTTACAGTTCTCCGTATCTATATGGAAATCGGAAACATGAACAGCAACAAATAAATGAATCACTGACAAAAGCCATTGACGACCCTTTCTTTTTACTATTCCGTATGTCACAGTGTGTGGGTTTCCTGCAATGACTCTAACATGACCACAAACTTGATGGCTTAAGATACAAATGTGTATGCACTGCTATGCACTCTGGACGTCCAGAGGAGGAGAGAGAGTCTGTGTCCTTTGCAGCTCCAGGAGGCTGGCTATGTGTCCCGTGGCCCTGAGTCACCTGGCCTCTGCTTCTGTCCCTACTCCCCTGCCTCCTGATTTTCTTGTAAGAAATCTCCTGCCCCTGCCCTGGGGAATCCAATACAATCTGCACAACAAGGTCCTAGGTAGCTAGTTAGAAATCTGCAGGAAATGGACCCCTCCCCTCATAATCAGCAGGTGTAAAACTTAAAGGTTGGCACTGCATGACCAATTACCGGTCTAAGGACTTGAGTCATCTTTGGCCACAAGAGGACACATGCAGTCTTGAACTCATACCCAGAATAATTCCTGGAACCTGGCAACTAGCACTAGCATTAGGAGCCTAAGCTGGGAGTATTATAGGGTTGGAGGCTTTCTGATAAATAATAGAGATGTCCCATTGCCCTCTTGTGTAAGAGTCTAACCAAGCAGGCCTGGCAGTGATTCACACAGGACAAAGACCCTTGGGAAAAGCTGCTTGCTCCAGAGCCTTTAGATACAGTGTCTAGGCTGACCTAGAATGTGCTACCTAATGGTCCGTTTAACAGAGGTCCACTCTTACCCTTGAGAATGCTGACTTCATCCTGTAATCACCTCTCTCCCACACTATGCTCTGTGTGTTTCATCTAGATTATTTTGACAGAGATGGCAAGACCCATGAGCCAAAGTTACTTCAGAGAGACCTGGGAGAAGGGGTGGGATAGATCCTGGTGGCATCTGCTTTTTCTTCCTGGTTTCAATTGGATTTCCTTGTGGCAAAGGATGGCTTTCTGTTCCTTGAACTGAGAGCATGCAATTCCCTGCTCCTTCGTACTCACGGCTCCCCTCGTGGAGTGCATTTCTGCACGCCTGTTGGATGTCCCTTGCTTTCCTATTTTAGATACTATATGCCTCAGGTCCCCTGCTCTTGCTATCCATGCTAACCTGTCCTTTTCTAAAGTGGGCAGGAGTGACTTATGCTCATGAACTATTTCCTGGGTGTCCACATCGCCATGTGATAAGGTCAATGCATTGGATTAAATTGGTCAGTATTGGATTAAAGGGTATTAGCAGACTTTCAATGGTGGGTCCTTTAGTTTTTGAGGCACTTATTGAGTGTCTGTGTGAAGCTTGGTTTCTGCCAGCCAGCCAAAGAAAATCTGGAGTTAGGTAAGTCATGTTACACTTGATTTCCTGCAGGAAGGCTCCTGCGTGAAGGGTTAGAGATGGCCCAGTCATTCACCGGCATTTTGACAAGGCTCAAATGGAAGAGTGTGTTCTCCTTGAGCACCTTGTATTCTTTCTCTACAAGATGAGCAACTCCCCTTCAATCCATGTTTCTTCATCCTAGAATACATCCATCATAATTTTGACCTTAAAAACTGAAAGTTAACTATGACCCAGAATTTGAGTTTTGTTTACCTCTTCTGTAAATGGTTGGGCAAATGCTCTAGAGTAAAAGGTCCGGATATGTACAATGAATGAAACTTGTCAGTTTAAGTTAGATGTTAGATCCATATGACCAATAATGGGCCATTTAAGCTTTAATGGCATCTTCTAGCTAGATCTGTCTTGTAAAATACAGAAAGTGGTCAGGTGTGTTCATTTGGGGAGGGGGAAAGAATCCAAACGATATCAAGAATTTTTATAAAGGAAAGTAAGCAAGAAAGGAACTAGCAAGTATAAGGAAGAGAGCCTGGAGTGTAGAAACACATTTCTAGTTAAACAGAAAATGCTTTGGGTTTAAAAAAGAAAATACAGTTTGTTCTACAAGAAAAATATTGTTCCAAAATAGAAATAGAGATGAGGACAACACTTGAGGACACAAGATGACATGATGAAGTTAGCTATAACTAAAGGTTACTAAAAATTCCTGCGGTCATTGGCTGGGGAGACAGCTCATGGGGAAGTGTTTGCCATACAAGCCCAAGGACCTGAGTTCAGATCCCCAGAGCTCATGTAATAACCAGACCCTGTAGTGCACACCTGTAATCCCAGTATACCTACAGCCAGATGGGAGGTAGACAAGGCAGAATCCCTGATCTCCACACTATCCAGCTTGGTGAGCTTTAGTGAAAATAAAGTCAGCCTAGGGCCAGAGCCAGTCACCTACATCCCAGTGTCAATGCACTCAGGGCTCACACTCGGGATAGCTCAGCTTACAAAATCCTACTTCTCAGGATGTGTCAGGTCTTCAAAAGACAGTTCATTGTTAAGGGTTTGTGAGTGGCTTTAGTTCTAAGAACAGGTAAAACAGGTTGGTGTAGTTCTGCTGAGGAGCCCTTTCTCATCTAGCACCTGCAAAGCCCTGGGCTGGGTCCTAGCACCTCATGGACACTCAGAGTCCATGACAAAGGAAAAAGTAGTGCTTCTTAGCTGTAAGAGGGGAGCCCGCCTTCCAGAGAACTTTCTGCCCATTCTGGGCTTCTAGGTAACTGAGAGTTTGCTAGACGGGTACGTACTGAGTGGGGGCAGAGGGAATATACTGACTTTGTGGGGAAGCACTGAGAGCCAGGCCCCTGCTTCAAGGGGAATGTGTCCTTATAGTGCATCTCTGCCCTTGTCTGCTTGGAGCTCCCTGCATAACCAGCCTCCAGCACCATGCCAAACAGGAATAACCAGTATTCTGCTCAAGAGTAGGTGAAATGTGAGACCTCTGAAAATAGAAGAGTTTCCATCAACACAAACAAGTCCTTTCTCCTTCCAGAGAGGGACAAACAGCCTATCAAGCAAGTGTAGTGATTGGTACTGAAGGTTAACAGAATAGAGCTCTCCTGCCACACCCATCATCCATAGGAGCAGGGGCTCACCCAGTCCCTGGGAAATGCAATTCCATGAGGTTCTTACTCACCTGGGGGTAGATTTTGCAATGCCACACAGAAGAGTCAATGCCCCATGACTGACAGTTACATTTGAAAGTGCCTTGGCAGCTTCATACACGGTTCAGTTAATCTTCAGATGAATCCTTTGCGGCTGACAAGATTTAAACCCAGATCCGTGCTACTGAGGAGTCCTGATTTGCTGAGACTGTCTACCTATCCTGACCGGTGACAGTTATTTGCTTGTTGGTCCCTTGTCTGGCCTTTCAATTGCTCTACTCTAGTGCATTGTTTTACACAAGTATGGCAAAGTAGAAGCACAGATGTCCCCAGGGAGGCAAAGGAGGGTGGGATTGAGAGTTTGAGGTCAGACTGGGCTATTTTGTAAGTTCCAGGATAGCCTGGGCTATGTTATAACAGTCCATGTTAAAACAAACAAAAAGATCATCTTCCTGCATCTTTCTTACTTACCTTCAGCCTTATAGGAACACTGTGTCTGTGAGGACCAAGAAGCCTATCTTAGCTACATTTTCCCACTTAGGCAGCTTCATAGTACACCATGACTCCTTCTGTTTTTCCTCCACAAACACTGTGATGGCCTGAGCAACAGAATCCTACCCATTCCCTCCCTCCTTCTGCAATGTCGTCCAATGTACCAGTGGACCTATGGCTTCAGAGGAACTCCTTAGACCCAATGAGTTGAGATGGCTTGGTGGGTAAAGGCTCTTGCTGCCAACCTTGACAATCTGAGTTTGATTCCCTGAACCACAAGGTGAGAATCAACTCCCACAAGTTGTTCCTCTGACCTCCACTCCTGTGTTGTGGCCCACACACAACCACATCCCTCATGCACACAAGAAGTAGCTACATCTTTTAAAAAGGTCTGACCTCTTTTAAAGAGGTCAGAACAGACCCCGTTGCTTGCTCTAATAGGAAATCAAAGAGAGTCAGGCCGAGTTTTGTCTCCCTCCATTAAGAGAGTCTGTGGCAAAAATAGACCCTACTTGGAACCAGCGCACCCTCTTAGCCAAGACAGGAAAGAGCTGAGGGAAGTCAAGAGGGGCCCCTGGTTCCGATGAGATCAACCAACCAGTTGGTCAGCCACGGATTAGTTGCGTGAGAGAGAAGACAGAAATGGCTGAAATCAGATATTATCTCATTTTCTTGTTTGCTTCTATCCTTCCTCCTTTCCTGTCAAGTTTAAAAAAAAAAAAAAATTCTTTTTGAAGAACACAAATAAATTGTTGAATTCTCTCAGGGCCACTTATAGGGCAGGGACATGAAAAGTATAAAAATAAACAATGATTTTTAAAGATAGTTTTAAGATCACACACACACACACACAAAAAAAAAAAAAAAAAAAAAAAAAAAACGAAAGAACCCCGAACATTGCTTGATGAGAAGAGAAATGCCAAGTTTCAGGTTACAGGTCAAGTCTAAATGTCAAAGGCCCTGCCCTGCCTCAAGGGAGGGACAAGATTGGAGAGGACATCCCTTGTTCCTGCTGGCAGCAACGCCAGCAGGGCCAGGACACATCTCCCGCTCTGGAGAAAATCACAAGGCTGGTTGGTATTGTCCACACGGGCCCTTATTTATGGGAGGTCATGGGGAAGAATGTGGTACTGTTGATGGTTGACTCTGTAGCAGATGGTATCTCTAGAAGAGCTGGGTTGCCACTAGAAATGTATTGATGTGTATGCTACGGTTTCCTGAAAGGAAGATAAAGTTGAAAAGTACACCTGTAAGTGAACACAAATGGGGGGAAGGGCTGCTGCTGTTTGCCCAAGCCTCTTCCAGCAGTGAGCTTTCCAAGCTGACTGTGAGCTGTGACCTCTCCGCGGGTCTCTCCAGGTGGCCAGTGCACATTTCTCAGAAAGACTGAATTTGTTCTCCCATGCTGGGAAGCCTGGGACCACTGGTATCATCTAAATCCTAGCTGGAGACCACAGGAGGGGAGCTTGGGACTTAGGCTGCCAGTGTTTTCTAAGATGGGGCATCCGACTTTATAGTGTTTCTCCTCGATTCGGGAGCAGATCTGCTGCCTTGGTGGTTGTTTGCCTCTCAGCGATTGCTTACATTTTACCCTTCCTATTAAAGCCAGTGGCTGCAGGATTAGCCCCTGATGGTGAAGGCCCTTAGCTTCCACAGCTGCCCCTTAGGTCTCAGGAAGTGTGTATGTTCAGAAAAGACAGTCTTGGCCCACCCAAACTAGACTGTAGGCGGATTTCTGGCCGTTAGATAAAAATGCCATCAGTCCTCAGGAACTTGTGAAATAGGTTCCCATCTGCCAAAACGACTCATTTCCTTATCTGAGGCAGAAGGGACACATGGCTCTCCGTTGACATACCTGTGCTTGCCTATCAAAGCCCGTGCCGGCTTCCAGGTCTCCCGGCTTCAGAGCCCCCCACTCCAGCATCCTGGCTCTCCTGCCTCCCCCCTCCCCCACTCGTCCTCCACTGTGCTAGCCCCCACGCTGTTCCAGACCCCCCCATACAGCAAGGGTGTGTGTGGCGCTCCCCCCCCCCCCCCCATACTCTCACTATTCTCTCTCCTGAGACTTTACTGTTCTCTTTCCTGCTGTTTGCTGCTATTCCCTCTCAGCTCTGGCCCTGTCCACTCTGCTTCTTTTTCTCTCTGGCCTCTTCCAGATGCTTCTGGGTGCGCTCGCTCTCTCTCTCTCTCTCTCTCTCTCTCTCTCTCTCTCTCTCTCTCTCTCACACACACACACACACACACACACATCAATCTCTCTCTTTTGTGTGTGTGTGTGTGTGCCAGTTACCTTGTTTCCCCCCCCCCCCGGCCCCCCCGAGGACCGGAACCTGGGCCCGCGCAGCTTGCGCAGCTGGCAAGCGCTCTACCACTGAGCTAAATCCCCAACCCCTCAATCTCTCTCTTTCATCAACAATAAAAATCTTGTCCCTAATCACAGAATAGCCACCCTGGCAGTTTCTTTACTGCCCCATCGCTTATACCCACTTTATTCTAGGCCCCTGCACTTCTGTCTTCCCTTCCTTCCTCCCAAGATGCACAGGAGGAGAGTAAATACATCTAATCATCTACTTATCCCAGGCCTGGCCTAACGTGCCTCTGTGTGTGCCTGTGTGTGTGTGTGTGCGCGTGTGTGCGCGCCTCTGTGTGTGTGCCTGTGTGTGTGTGTGTGAGCCTGTGTGTGCCTGTGTGTGTGTGTGTGTGTGTGTGTGTGCGCGCCTCTGTGTGTGCCTGTGTGTGTGTGTGTGTGTGTGTGCGCGCCTCTGTGTGTGTGCCTGTGTGTGTGTGTGTGTGCCTGTGTGTGCCTGTGTGTGTGTGTGTGTGCGCCTCTGTGTGTGTGTGTGTGTGAGCCTGTGTGTGTGTGTGTGTGTGTGAGAGAGCCTGTGTGTGTGTGCCTGTGTGTGTGTGCGCCTCTGTGTGTGTGCCTGTGTGTGAGTGCATGCCTGTGTGTGTGTGGGGGGGTGCCTCTGTGTGTGTGTGCCTGTGTGTGTGTGTGAGCACTATAACTCACAAGGGGCCCCAGAGTGTTCCCTGTATGTATAACCAGATGGGTGAGGGAAGAAGCCATATCAGAGCATTTGTTGCTGCTAGAAATCCAGAGCTCTGCACACAAATGCCAGGCTCATCCCACTCACTCACACTTTGTGTAAAATAAACAGAGTAATCCTAGAGACCAGAGGGAAGGAAGCCTTTGACAAGATTATGCCCGAACCTGCGCAGGAATATGAGGGAGAATAGCTATCTGATCAATACTAGAACTGTTCACTTTCTCCCAAATCTTGAGATAAGAATCCTGCCTATAACCTGATTCTCATGCAGAGAAATATTTTATCTTTGCTGAGTATATCCTTCAGGGTTAAAGGTGAGGGCTGCAAACTGGCAGCCTGTGAGTGGGATCCAGTTTGTAACCCTGCTGTGTTTGGCACATATGGTGATCTCTTTATAAATGAGTCACCAACATTAATAGAGGAAAACTTTCACAGACATATCTCAAGTGAGCCATTTATTGGGAAACCTCAAGATTCAGATCCTCTAAGTTCACATTCCACAGAACAATAATCAGCTATTGCTGATTTAGGTGAGTCTTGGGGTTGACTCCTTGACTCCCTGGCCCCCACCCAGAAACTTGAAGTTGCCTTGTTTAGTTATTTTACCTCAAAAATCCAAGTCAGGAAACGGTTTGTACATGCTTGTAAGAGAAGTACAGCAAAGAAACCACCCAAATGGCTGCTCCATGATTAGGGGGAAGGTTTTATTGTCGGAGAGAGAGGGGGAGAGAAAGAAGGAGGGGGGGAAAGAGAGGAGGGGAAGAGAGAAAGGGAGGGAGAGGAGGAGGGAGGGAGAGAGAGAGGGAGAAAGAGAGGGAAGGAGGGAGAGAGGGAGGGAGGAAGAGAAGGAAGAAGGGAGGGAGGGAAGGAAGGAGGGGAGAGAGGGAGAGAGAGAGGGAGGGAGGGAAGGAGGGAGACAGGCAGAGAGGGAGGGAGGAATCTAGAGGCATTTGGAAGGGTCCAGAGGGGAGTGACATGGCCGTGGCTAAGGAAGTGGGAGAATGGACAAATCTTGCACTTACAGTTAGGAGGAGGATGAGTGGCTGGGAAGAAGGATGCCCATGAAATGGAGCAGCCTGGGAGTTTAGGGTAGCGGGGGGGAGGTGAGAGGGGCCAGGAGGCCAGCATGGGCTTTGGGGTATCTAACAAGCATGGGTGAATAGAGGCTGAAGGAGTCTGGAGGCCAGCATGGACTTTGCTAGGTGCCCCAGGTATGCCAAAGGAGAGACATAAGTCCCTTCTGCCTCCGGTTCCTGAGGACGCTGGCTTTTATCTAACCACCAGAAGTCCTTCTATAGTCCAGCTTGAACTGAGCCTAGACTCAGTTTTGTATCTAGTCAGTGGAGGAAGCAGGATACACTTTGGAACCGATAATCCTCTGTTCTACTTCCTAAATCAGCCACAGATTCTCTGCTGATGAGATTGCACTTTGCGATGGTAATACAAATAGAAGTCTATCTGTCACTCAGGCTTTTGCTTCTGAGTCTCTGAACTTGGGGTCCCAGTCTCACAGTAGTCCCTCAACAATGAACCTGACACCTAGCTAAGGTATTCCTGGGATCTGGGAAGACAATGGCTCTAAAAACTCTAGGCTGTGCTGGGTGTGTTCCAATTTGCCAATAATTCCTGCCCTGTCTGGGGCAGGATGATGTTCAAGGCCAAGCCAGGCTACACAGAGAGACCCTGCCTCCAGATGAAACACAATCAGCCCTTTAGCTTATGAAGTGAGCCATTCCCTTTGCTTTCCCTACACAGTCAGTGGGGTTGCAAAGAAGACCCAGTGGTTATTAGTACTGCTGCTTTTCCCAGGATGCACATGCAGCTGTTTGTAATTCCAGTTCTGGGATCCAATGCTGTCTTCTGGCCTCCTCAGGCAGGAAGCACACACATGGCACACAGACATACGTGCATTCAAGACACGCATTCGTATACAGTGAAATAATAGGGTCAACCCCTCTGCAAAAGATCTGTTTGTTTTCCTTAAAAAGTGGAGGTCCCATATTGTAGTGTAGCATTTGGAGCTGTTTGGGAGTAAGATTTGGCTAGTGAAGCCCAAGGCACTTGTTAGCCTCAGCCTGTAGCAGAAGCAGCATATGGACAGTAGCTATACTGAGAGGAACTTGGCCAAGTGTCTGCCTCTGGACTAAGAAATCTTTTAAAAATTCTATTTATCCCAGTCATTTGTGAATCACATTTATCAAATACATTTTGTTTGTTTGGACGTCCTACTGGATGGAGGCCTTGAACTCACTGGGAAGCTAAGGGTGACTTTCTTACCCCCCCCAGCCTCTTGCTCCTGAGTGCTGGGGTCATAGGTGAGCACCTGTGTTAGATTTACACAGTTCTGGGGCCCAAGTTTTTGGATTTGTACCTGATAGGCAAATATACTACTATATTTCCATATCTTTTTTTTTTTTTCCACATTTGATGAAGTAAAGAGAGGGGTATGTATCACAGCACACATATAGCAACCAGAAGCCACCTTGTGGAAGTTGGTTCTGTCCTACCTTGGGGTACCAGGGATCTAAATCAGGCCATCATGCTGGTGGCAGGTACATTTTACTCCCTAAGACATCACATTAAGACCTAGATTTCCCATATTTCTTTTCTTTCTTTCTTCTTTTTGAAGGTGAAAGCTACATCACATAAAATTAACCATATTAAAAGTGACCCATTTGGAACATTCCCATGTTCCTCAAGCCTGGCACAGCTGCCTGGTTCCAAGACGTCTTCTCCACTTCTGAATAATTGTTCATAAATGTTAAGCAGTCAGTGCAGTCCTGTCCTCCCCACCTGCGCCTGTACCCAACTGTGCTGTGTCCCTTCTCACTGTGGGTGCTTCATGAGAATGAAGACAATGGGCTTTGTTTGCTCTCACTAGCATCATGATTTCATGACTCATGGCCACAATAGCACGTCGTCTCAATACTCCGGTCCTCCTAGTGGATGAAATATAGTGTGAATAAGGTTCTAAGGTTTTTATTTATTTATTTATTTTTGTTTTTTGTTTCTTTGTTTTTCAAGACGGGGTTTCCCTGTGTAACCCTGGCTGTCCTGTAGACAGTCTAGCCTCTATAGACCAGTCTTGAACTCAGAGGTCTACCTGCCTGTGCCTCCTGAGTGCTGGTTTTTAAATGTATGTACCACCACACCTGGCCGTGAATAAGTATTTTTAATTGAAGAAACTGAGAATTTATTCTCAGAATTTCTGGATTCTTGCTTATCAGTTCCCAATGTAGCGGAAGGAGCAGCCCGAGAGGAGAGAAGAAAACAAGCTTTTATCTTTATAAGGCTTATTGTCAAGAAGATAGAAATAAAGAGGTGAGTGCCTGTAGGGCTACCAATATGTTTATGGGATTAAACAAGGTTGTTAGAAGCATTTAACAAGTAAAGCTACACTTTTTGTCACAAGTTGCCTTTCAAGCTTTGTGCCCTTCCTTTTTAAATAATTTTTTTTATGTGTACGGATGTTCTGCTTTTGTGTATGTTTGTGTATATCCACGCCGGGTGCAGGCAGAGACCAAAGCAGGATGTCTTTGGGTCTGGGGTGAGCTGCCCAATGTGGGGGCTAAGAACAGAACTTGGATCCTCTGGAAGAGCAACAAGTGCTCTTAACCCCTGGGCCCTCTCTCCAGACTTCACTTTCTGTTTCTTTTCATCCACCTAGCCAATGGCTAAGGGATCCTCTTTCCATTTCCATAAGGCCCACCCCTTCCCCCAGAAGAATAGCAATAGGCATAATGAACTTTTACCATGAGTGTGGTCAAGGGTCTTAGAAAATCCTATTAGCCTAAATTTGCAGATGGGGAAATGGCAGCACAGGCAGGCAGGCAATTAATTCTCAGTAGTTCTATATCTCAGTGTGAGAGCAAGCCATGAAAACAGTTTAAGTGACGCTGTTTTGTACAGCATGTGTGGCAAGGTGCTCCAAGTTCTACAGGCTTGGAGGGTGAGCAGGAAGGAAGTCAGCATGGTAGGCCTGGCGTTCATGGAGTGCAAGGAGGGCTATCTGGCCTGGGTTCTAGCACAGTTGGCTCCTATACACTGCTGGACATGTGGCCCAGTCCTGGAAGACCCTTAGAGACACCATGGCTGACCATTTTGGTGTAAGTAGGCATCACAGTCAGAAGGAATCATACCACCCGTAGAATCTGAAGCACAAGCTGGCTGAGGCACAGGAAGCTACCAGGTAAGTCTCTGGTTGCTGCTTCTGTTGTCTCATTCAGAGAGACTGGTCATACTTTCATGTGAGATCCACTGTGGTCTCCTTCCTCTGGGGAGCATCTAGGGCATGCAGCAGCTGTAGAAGCTATTTTGGGCCAGCAAGGACCCAGACAAGGTCACTGCTCACAGGCCAAGTGAGATTATGGGGAGGGCTGGCGTTTGGGCAAGGCTGTGTAGATGTACTGAGCTCTGGCAAGTACACACTTCATGAATATTTGAGTAGATTTGAACGGCCCATTTTCAACATGGAACAAATTCAGTTAAGTCAGCGTTCCCAAGCCTCCAAACTGCTGAGTCACATGCTCTTGGTACCAAGTCATTTGTCTCCCCTAAGCCCAGTGGAAAAATACAAATAAGTACTGATGTGTGACCCTCAAGTAAGTGCCCAAAGACATCTAGTTTGCTGGGGCCTTTTCCAATAGGCTACAAAGGATGAAAGAGAAAACCTAGAAGCCAGAGGCATTTAAAAGTACCCATCCTCTCAGGCCAAAGGCAGAATTTAAAGAAGTGAAAATTCCCTCATATTATTTTATTGGCTCAGCAATTAATTATTAAAGTTTCAGACTTTGAAGTTTGAAAATGTGCCTGGGCCTCAAGATGCATCTTAGTTGTGGAGCACTTACTTGACGTGTGGGATCTTGGGTTTGATCCCTAACACTAACAGAGAATACAAGAAAACAACAGAAAGAGAGAAAGAAGGCTGGATGAGGCATTGCCCATCTGTAATTCCAGCAACAGGAGCCAGAGACAGGAAGATTGCTGTGAAGCCTGGGTTACATGCCAAGATCCTATCTTACAACCATAGAAGAAGAAAGCAAACTTGAAGAAGGAAAGAATGAATAAATGAAAGAAAGAAGAGAAAGAGGAAGGAAGAAAGGAAGGAAGGAAGGACAGAAGTGAAGATTAGCAGCCAAAGTTAGCTTTTTGATTATTTTATTCCCTTATTAGATCACATCCATGCATTAATTAATTATAAATTTTGTCTTCCTGAAAATTGAGATGACAGTTCTCCACACACAAGCTTCTGAACACTGAACTCGAGACACAAAAGGTGGAAAATAGAGAAGGAAAAATCACCGAAGATACACTGTTTATTGCAAGTGTGTGTGTGTGTGTGTGTGTGTGTGTGTGTGTGTGCTTGCACACATGGCTTTTCTGACGTCTACTCTTTCTGTCTTGGTGTTTGTAATGTGAGTATCCTGTCACAACATGAGGCTGATTCAGCAATACTGTTTTAAATCTACGTGTTCCAAACCTTGAACATAGGATGATTTATTTGACATTTCTTCTCTCTTATATATATGCTAAAATCACCTTTCTATTTAAAATGTTTTGCAGTACTGGGCTTGCTCCTGCTCTCTCTCTCTCTCTCTCTCTTACTCTCTCCCTCCCTCCTTTCTTCCTTCCTTCCTCCCTCCCTTCCTCCTTCCCTTTCTTTCTTGGAGACAAGGCTTCACTCTGTAGTCCAGGCTGGCCTGAAACTCATAAGAAGGAACATGGTAATCCTCCTTTACTGAGATTATAGACATAAACCACATGCATAATTCATGTCTTTTTAAAAAGCACATTTTTGACAGATGTTTATGTGTGAAACTACTACAAGAAACTGTGAGATGTTTTAAGGCCCTGGTGTACCTAAAATAATTGCTTTACAGGAGAGTTATTCAAAATATATCCTACCAGCATTGTACAAGTTTTATTAATGAAACTTGTAAGAAGTGCCTGTCATTTAAAAAGTAACCTTCTCAATATAAGTTACAAGACTACATCTACTCCTTTGATACTAAGAATGAACAATACATACATATTAACATTAAGGTTTTTCTTACTGATCTGCAAACACACAATACAAATAAGATGAATGACCCTTACTTTGGGTTTCATACTTGTAAATTCTGTTCCAGTGTTGGGTCACTTGTAGCATGAGTTCTAATTGGTATTAATAATAAAAACCCAGAGATAGATATTGGGGTTCAAGCTGAAGATCAGAGAAGCAAAGAAGCCAACCACTAGAGAGTTCTCACCTCTACCAATCCTCAGACCAAATGGTCGATCCTGTCCTCAGACTGCATGCCCAGACTGCATAGGTCTCCACCAACCCTCAGACTGCACTGTGCTCCTGTCTCCTCCTGCCTTACATTCCTCTCTAGTGCTGGGATCACCTTTGTGTGAGCTCTGATTCTCTTTTAGACTGGATCACTTTCATGTAGCTCAGGGAAACCTTGAACTAACAGATATCTGTCTGCCCATGTTTCCTGAGCAATGGGATTCAAGGTGTACACTACCACTACCTGGCCTCTATGGCTAAGAGTATGTGTGTCACCCCTGCCTTGTAGTGGCATCTTGCCTTGCCAGTGAACTTGTAGCAGTGGCCATACCCTGACTGCTTTAAGGTAGAAGTGTGTGTGTGTGTGTGTGTGTGTGTGTGTGTGTGTGTGTGTGTGTGATACTCTCTCTTGGGTCGTGGAGATCATTGGAAGAGCAGAGACTACATTATCTGGAGCAGGAAGGCCACGGTGGCTATTTACTCTTATCTATGTAAGTTCTTCTCTAAGAAAACACCCATTTATCTTTTATCTTGGGTTTGGTGAACTCATTTAAACCCTGACTTCACTGAGTGGCCTATACGACTGGCTGATTGGCTAGCTTTGCACTCTGATCTTCAGGCAAGCTTTATTAGTTAGATCATAAACAAAATATTACTACATTTTCCCTTTTTTGTCTAAAATTTAAAAGGTTATAATTAATATAAGAAAACTATATGCAATAAGTACAATAACTATACATAATATATATAGGCATTAAATACATCAACAATGTCTAGTTCATTTACATTTGACAAATTCAGAGAAAATACTCCATATCTATCCTATCTTGGTGAATCCAAAGTGTTGTACCTAATTTATTTTCTATCCTAACTTGCATTAGCATCCAAAACTACCTCCTGATATCTCTCAACCTTACACACTGGCAAATAAGGAAGACTATGACTATCTAGTCTTTTATTTTCTCTTTTCTTCCTTGTTTGCATGTGTCTGTTTCATTTGTGTGTACTCATGAGTGTGTGCCTTTCTTTTTCAGTGTCTCAATGCATTAAGAACTCACTGAAGGCTCAGCTAGTTAGTGCCAGCAAGCCCCAGTGAGCCCCCTTTCTCCATCTTCTCCACCACAGGGCTTATAGGCCACTCTGTGCCTGCCTTTTGGTGGGTTCTATAGGGTGAAGTAAAGGTCTCAGCCATCTCCCCAGACTCTCTATTATCATATGTGAGTGTGTGACCGTTTTTGATGTATACAAATCCTTAATTTTGTGAAATCAATATGCAATGTTTCTGCTGTCTGACATTTCTGTTTTGATTGGAATCTGTCCATTTTGAGTTTAATCATTGCACTTACATTCACTTATTTTTGTTATCACTTGACCTTCATCCTTTCTTATCTATCTAAAGTCATTTCCACATAACTCTGTCTCATTTATAAAATTGCTGGGCTGCGGCTGAGACTCAGTTGGTAGAATGTCTACATAAAAGGCATGCAGCCTCAGGTTTGATCCCCAGTGTTACATAAAACAGGCATGATGGCACAGGCACAATCCTTTGGGGATGCAGAGATAGGGGAGTCAGAGTCCAAGGCGTTGTTAGCTAGTTTGAGACCAGCCTGGGATGCATGCAACAAAGCAAAGAAACAAATGCACGACACAGTTGACAGTAAGCACACCAGACCAACTTCAGTCACCCCCCCCTGCAGCTGACAGCCAGGCTCTTGTTTGCTTTTGGGATTCCTAGCTTGGCTTTCGCATCTTTTTCTTTTCACTCACACAGTGTCCTAGCTTTGACATCTGTTTCTGTCTTTTGAAACTGGTTTGGACCGTCTTTTGCACCTCTTGGCTTGATACCTCACTTGCTTGCAATGACCATGGAACACAAGGTAACAAGTGTTCTTTTGCCAGCTTTCAGCTCCTGGAACCAGATTTGGTGAGCAGGCCCTCCTTACTGGAAGGAGGTCCGTAAGCTGTGATGGCTCAGGATGTCAGCCATGCAGCAGCCTGTGTGTTGGCAGTGCACAGGTCTGCCCTCTTAGGGTTGGCCAAGTTACTGGGAAATAGGAGAAAGGGAGCAAGAAGAAGGGCTTTGGGGTATCTTTATGCTTGTTGCTCAGCCTAAGTCTGTGTCTCATAAGGACTTGGAAGAAAAGCCTGGGCCTTCCTACGTCACCATCCAAGAAAATGAAACACAGACTTTCCCAGAGGCTAATCTGACGAGGGCATTTTCTCAATTGAGGCTTCCTCTTCTAAGGGAACTCCACCTGTTTCAAGTTGACGTAAAAAGCTCTATGGCCTCCAATCACAAGAAGATAGGAGAACCATCCATATCTTGATATATTGAAATATATTGATATATCTTCATATATATTGTAGCAGGTATAGCTGTTGATGTTTGGAACTCTCTTTCCAAAGAGAATAGGGGGTCTAGACTTTTGAGGAAGTAAACAGGAAAAAGCATCTGATTCTTATAGAAGGTGATATACATTTTCATTCTCCCATTCAATGAATACATAGTGAGTGATGACCAGAGACTGGCAGAAGCTAAGCACTATGGGTAAGGTGATGAAGTAATGACATAGACATTGATTTTGGTTTCATAGAGCTTACAGACTTGAAAGGGCTAAGAATTTACTTCCCCTCCTGCTGCCCTCAGGGCAGGCAGCTGTAACCGCTGGAAAACAGGAGACATGTTTTCTAATGCAAAATGCTAATGCTCCTTTGGCTTCTGCAACACTGAAAGCACCCTAACTTGTGCTTGGAACCTGAGACGACTAACTGCCTTCTCTGCTTCCCCCTCCTCCATGTAGTGCTGGGGTATATAAGCTACCCCACCCCACCATGGAGTAAAAGGAAAATAATAAAGAGCCTTCTTAATATCAAGCAAGAGTCCTGTGTTATTAACCTCGACACCCTCCGCAGTTTCTCGGGCTTCAACAGCAGCGCAGGTGCCACAAAAGGGTCTTACAGAACTAAAGCTCTATGCTTCTAAAGATGCTGTGTTTTCCGCCCATTCAAGATATTTTGGCAGTATAGTACTTGTCACTCCGTGTCTTAGGAGAAGTGAGTAACGTGAGTAAAACTACACAAGATTCTTGCCTTTATGGGGCTAGCAGCCTGGTGAGGGAAACATGAAATAATCCCAGCAGTATTGGTGCTGTAAGAGCTGACACGGAAGTGGGTGTACTGGACTAAGAGAGTCTTGTTTGAGATAGTACCAGTTGAGCTCTGAAGTTTGGTAATGAAGGGAAGGAACAAGCATTGTGGGTAATCTACATAGTATATGAGGAGATATCGTAAAGAAAAGGTGGCAACCTGGAAGTCTGAGAGAGGCCAGTGTGGCTGTGTCTCATGGTTTGAGAGGTAGGCAGGGCTTCAGGGCTTTTGTGTATGATATCTGACACAGAAGTTCAGCCAAAATTCTGCATCGTGTTTTCTCAGTGGGTATCTAGGTTAATGACTTAGAACACTTAAGCCATTATGTGCTTGGGCCACAGAATCTTGAATCAAAGAGGCAAGCAGTTGCTAGCTTGGCCACTAAAACCAATGACCAGCCTCTTGCCATTTAATGGTGATACTAAAGGGAGACTAACTTTTCATTTATTACTGATTTATTTTTTATGACATTTAAACATTTTTATTTTATTATTGTGTGTCTTAGGGCTACTATTGTTATGATAAAACACCATAACCAAACTTGGGGAGGAAAAGGTTTATTTGGTTGATACTTCTATATCACAGCTTTTCACCAAAGGAAGTCAGGACAGGAAGTCAAGCAGGGCAGGATCCTGGAGGCAGGAGCCGATGCACAGGCCATGGAGGGTTGATGCATACTGGCTTGCTCCTCATGGCTCATTCAGCCTGCTTTCTTACAGAACCCAGGACCACCAGCCCATAGATGGCTCCACCCATAAAGGGCTGTACCCTCCCCTATCAATCACTAATTAAGAAAATGCTAACTAAGACATTTTCTCAATTGTGGGTTCCTCCTTTCATATATCTCGTTTGTGTGGCAAATGGACATGAGACTAGACAACACAATAGTGTTTATATGGTGTGTGTGTGTGTGTGTGTGTGTGTGTGTGTGTGTGTGTAGGTCAGTAGACAGCTAGTGGAAGTTGGTTCTCTCCTTCTACCACAGCACCCAGTATGGACTTCTGGTTGTCAGGCTTTGGGGCAAGACTGGGACAAGCACATTTACCTTCTGATCCATCTTGGTGGCCCAAGAATATCTTTTCTAGGCCTTTGTTTGCACAGTGCCCTGTGCAGCAGTGGAACAGAATGCTGTCTTGGGAACCCATCCATTTTTCATTTGCTACCTTTATGTTCTTCAGCTATTCAATAGGAATAGAAATAATTTCTTTTCAAAGTCTGTACTTAGCACACCGCCTGACTCAGCAACTATTCATTAAATATAACTATTATTTTATCTGTTAAATGGAGACAGCAGTAGCTGTCTTCCGTGTTTCCCCTCCTCCCTTCCCTTCTTCCTCCTTCTCCCTCTCACCTTCTATAGCCCTGGTTGGCCTGGAACTCTCTCTATGTAGACCAGGGCTCCAATTTGTATAAAGTGTAAATCCTCCCTTTCATAACTCCCTGAGTGCTGGGATTAGATATGCAATTTACTTTCCTTCCTTCCTTCTTTCCTTTCCTCCTTCCCTCCCTTTTCTTCTCCCCCCCCCCTTCTCTTCTCTTAAGGAAAGGTCTTCCTTATGTATCCCTCTCTAGACTCGAAATAGAGATCCCCCAATGGCCAAGCTTCCCAGTTCCCTAGTGCCAGGATTACTGGCCTATTGGTCCATTGCTGGTTGTAAAATCTTACTTTTTGTTTTTGTAGACAGGATCCTACCTTTTCAGAGGCATCTGCCCAGGGCAGGATAAATGCCTGGTGCATTCTGTTAAAAGTGGCCTTGCACTTTCCTCTTGCTTGGGGCTACTCATTTTTCGATTTATGGGTGTTTTTCCGTTTGGCAATCTGCAGACACCAGGCTGGGAAGCAAGCACAACTACCATGCCCCGCCCCGGCCGGCCACCGAAGATCAGTTAGACTGAAGCGCCGGGGCGCAGCAGAGCAGATCAGCCAATCAGAAGAAGTTTGGCCCTCTGCAGTTTCCGTCCGCTCACTAGGAGGCGCTGCGGCGGCCGCGGCGGCCCGGGCTGTCGCGGGCCGGGGCGGTTGGGGCTAGTGGCTGCGGCCATGGAATGGAGTTCCGAGTCGGCGGCCGTGAGGCGGCACCGCGGCGCGGCGGAGCGTCGGGAGGGCCCGGCGGCCGCGCCGCACCGGGAGAGAGAGGCCTCAGCGCAGGCGGACGCGAGCGGCGGCGGGAGGACGCGGGAAGGGGAGCTCGGGGAGCGGAGGCGCGAGCCGGGGCGCGGGGACCGCGCTGTCCGAGGCGCGCACGGTGCTGGCGCTCGCACTCTACCTGCTCGCACTGCGGGCGCTCGTGCAGCTCTCGCTGCAGCGGCTGGTGCTGAGCCGGACCTCCGGGCTCCAGGGCGAGTTCGACGCTCGCCAAGCCAGGTACGGTCGACCGGCCCGGCCGCACGTCCGCTGCTGCCCCAGGCGGGAGAGCCCGGGGTGGGGAGCTCCGGGTCGGTGACTCTAGTCTGGCTGCGCGGTGTTGGGTTCGGGGGGGGGGGTCCCTGGGCGCACGTGGGTGGGAAGCGGGGTGGTCCCGCGCGTCCCTCTGGGTCTGAATGGCGGGTATCCGGGGCTTGCAGGCTCCCCTTTCGCTTTCTCAGGGTGGCCAGGTGGATCGAATCTGCTTCCCCGTGCACTCTGCCCCGCCCGCAGATGATTGGTTGTTAGCACGCCCCTGTGCGTGGGGTGTTTGGGCCAAGACTGCGTTCATTAAAAAGCCCTTTGGGGATGGTGTTGGGAAGGGGGTAAGGTAGTGTGCTGCCTTCCCAAGCAACGCAGCCCCCAAATCCGAAAGCTGTGGACACTAATCCAAGAGGCCACTCATTCAGAGTTCTGCCTACACTTTCTCAAGTTCGCCTTTGGTCAGTGGCCCTAATGTGATAACGGATTGTATAGGGCTCAAGCTTTTTAAACGACCCCAGGTGTACTTGGGAAGGTGAACTCTTTGATATTGTAACTTGCGTCTTAAACCAGATGAATCCTAAGCTAGCAGAAAGTTTTTAACTGCGGTTGTTTTAAAAGCTGCTTCTTTGGATGTAGCGCGTTGAAAACATTTTCTTAAGGGTTTTTCTCACCATCGGTTTCTGCCATTTAGACCCAGTAAGGAACAATCTGTAACTAGCCTGTGAAGTTGTGTTTTCCTACCTAGCCTTCAGCAGCCACACATACTGAATATAAGCCCTAGTCTTGGTACTGATTTGATGTGGAGTCAAAGGAGGAAAATTTGAAAGCATTAGTTCCTGGGATGTAATATAAAGTGATGAAACCTCCAGGTAATTTTCTTGGGGTGTCTGATTTTTTTTTTTTAGTTTATTTGTTTACTTATTTTTTTTTTTAAAGTGCCTTTAGAGGCAGAGGCAGGTGGATCTTTCTGATTTCGAGGCCAGTTTGGTCTATGTAGTGAGTTCCAGGATAACTAGTGACCATGACTTAGACATGGGGGAGGGGCAGTGTTTTTGCATTTGGTTTTTCTTTATGTGAGAATTCAAAAGAACTAAACTTTCTGAGGTAGGAGGCAAGCTCTAAGATATGATCATTTTAAGTTTATCATCATCATTCCTTTTGATTGCTTTCAGGGATTATCTGGAACACATAACAGCCATTGGTCCCAGGACTACAGGAAGTACAGAAAATGAAATTCTGACAGTGCAGTACCTATTGGAGCAGATCAAACTGATTGAAAGACAAAGCAGCAGCATTCACAGAATTTCAGTGGACATACAAAGGCCTACAGGTTCCTTCAGCATTGACTTCTTGGGAGGTTTTACAAGCTACTATGACAACATTACTAATGTTGTGGTAAAGCTGGAACCCGGAAGTGGAGCCCAGCATGCTGTACTGGCTAACTGTCACTTTGACTCGGTGGCAAACTCACCAGGTATGTACTTGTCATAATTACTAAACAGTGGCCCACAAGCCCCATGACAATCATGAGATGTTTTTGGTAGGCTGAAGTAGCCTTATTATTAGTTTACCATGTGTCTGTCCACTTGTAAGTGCTTACACAGCCAGGCGTTGCACTAGGCTTTGGGAAAAAGATCCCTGCATTTCAGGAATACATGGTTTGGAGGACATTACTTCTAGCAGTTTCTGTTCACTTCAAAAGTTAGAATTACTGTCCACTGAGGGTATGATATATTGCTAGAATACTTAGCCTAGCGCTCTGAACAGACATTGGCAAGATAGAAAACTTGATGTTTAAGACAATGACTGATTTAATACATATTTGTCAAATCAGTATGAATCCCCTAAATTGAACTTGCTTATTTTTTTTTAATTTAACTTTTTATTGATTCTTTGTGGATTTCACATCATGCATTCCAAGCCCACTCATCTCCCTGTTCCGCCACTTCCGCCCTCTGCCCTTGCAGCTCCCCCCAAAACAAAATTTAAAAGTAAAACCAAAAATAACAAAACAAAAAACATAAAAAAAAAAAAAAAAAGTTTCGGTGTGGAAGCTGTCGTGTGGCTCAGTGAGTCACACAGATTATCCTTTAGTCCACACATCTTTTCCTGTTAAGTGTTCATTGCAATGAGTCATTGGGAACTTTTTTTAAATATAAGATTTTTCAACCAGGTGGTGGTTGCATTAGAAAGGCAGAGACAGGTGGATCTCTGTGTGGTCTAGGCTAACCTAATTTATAGAATGAGTTCCAGGAAAAGGCTCCAAAGCTACAGAGAAACCCTGTCTCGGGGGGGGGGGGGGGGGGGGGGAAGAAAACCCAGAAACAAAAAAGAAAAAAAGAAGGTAACTCAGAAACAAGTTTTCAGTAGTTTAAGTGGTTTCTTCATGTGTCCCGAGGCCAAACTCTGGGTCTCTTTCTCCCTGCAGTAGCACCAGAGAGTGCAAGGTATGTTGGCAAGAGCAATGGTAAGAAAGCATTTAAAACTCTTCAGCTGTTTGATGGGTATTGGTTGAAATGAATGTAGCCAAAACTTAAACCAGAAGAGGCATTATGTATGCTTCCCCCAGAAATGTCGAGGAAAAGCATTACAATCAACAGGAGTAGCTTGGAAGTAGAGAGATGCAGTTAGCTTGAAAGTTCTCCTAGGATGTAGAGGTATTGATATAGCTGTGGGCCACAGGGATTCTGTTTGCTTTTTTTTTTTTTTCATATGTATTTATGAAGTATTTTGAGAGAGAGTGAGAGTATGTATGTATGTATGTACATACGTATGTACTTGCGGGCCAAGAGAGGGTGTCAGATTCCTTGGAGTTGGAACTTAGACATCTGTGAGCAGTTGTGGATTGTGGTGTCTGAACTTGTCCTCATGATTGCGAGGCAAACTGTCTTAACTGTTGAGTTTTAAGGATTTACTACTATTTTGATTTTTTGAGACAGGGTTTCTCTGTGTCGTCCTGGCTGTCCTGGAACTCAGAGTTCCTCCTGCCTCTGCTGGAATTAAAGATGTGTGCCATTACCACTGCCCAGCTCCAAGGATTAATTTTTTTATTTAGAGATGGTGATGTTTTGGGAAAGTATTAGAGGGAAACAAAACCTACCATTGAAATGCTATTATATGAAACCTTCTTATTGTAATTAAGTCCTAAAATCTTTTATCATGTAAGTAAATTTCCTTGACTCTCTTACAATGGCCTCATGTCTTAAACCAATGACATGCATTATCTCTAAAATTTCTTCTCTATATACTCATGTAAACAAATAAGACATGCAAAACAAAAACAAAAAACAGCTAATAATATAGGAAGGTAAGAATGGAAAGTAGTGTTTCCTGAGATTTTAGACATAAGAAGACCCCTTTTCTGATTATCACGTCTGATCCCACACAGCTGGGGTAGGTGCTTGACCTCCTGGCCAGGAAGAGGGTATCTGAGTATCATTAGGCCTTCTTGGGCCTATTGCCTAATTCATTTTTTAACTTCCTGTTAAATGGAAAAATAATGGCTAATTTCCTGATAGTATAGCTCAAAGGATTAAGTGTAAGTAAAACATTAGGACAGCATCTTTTAAGGAAATCTTCCCTTGTTGTTGGTACTATTGTTGACAATATTTCTGGTTGCCTTCGTGTATAGCAGGCTCAATATAACTATCTGGAGTCACATAAGACATAAACTAGCCTTAACTTGAAATGATTTTGTGACTGGATATTTCACATTTAGAATATGCTTTTCTTATTCAGAAATTAGTATACACATGTTCATTTTTTTTTTTAACGGCAGAAGTGTTTTACCTTATGCTTGAGACACTAGACAAGGCCATCCTGTGTTCATTATTAAGATGCTTAAATTGGAAAGGGACACATAATGCTCTGGGTTTTTTTTTTTTTTTTTTTTGGAGCATTGCATTAGAAAGACTGGATATATAGGTATCAAACAAATGTAGAAACCCTGAATTTTTCTTTATCTTTCGTAATCCTTATGTGGGATGGATCCTTGTAAGAAAAGATAAAAAAGAAAAAGCAGACAAGGCTATTTCCCTGTGCAGATGTACCTGGGTGATACAGAAGAACACTATTTCAAAGAGGTGGTTCAGCTCTCTGGCTTAGCTATTCTTGTCATCAAGAACAAAACTGTTTTTGAAAAGTGAGAAGACAAAGGGAAAGAACCAGGTGGGGTGTAGCTTAGTGGGAGAGTGATTGCCCCAAGTCCCATCCTTAGTGCCACAGAAAAACCAAAACCAAACCAAAGGAGAAAGGACCTAGAATCAGTGGGCAGCAAATGCTGGAGATGACATGTATGGCAAGTAAAGTCTAGTTGGCTAAGTTTGCTGTCTGTAGGCTCTTCAGGGGCTAAGGTTGTCTTTGGAGGTTAACCTTTGTCCTTCCGGGTAGAGGGGGAGGTGGAACACCTGCATAGATTTGTGTTCTGCTTATAGGCAAGTGGGGGGAGGGCAGGGAGTTTTTTCCTGTTTCCTTCTGGATTTCTGTTAGTACCAAATAGTGTTTGCATTGTCTGCTGCTCTTCACACAATGCCAAGTGTATGGCTCCCATGTGGAGTCCACTAATGAAAAGATTCTTTGGACAGCCATTAGAATGCCCACCCCATTTCTTTCATACAGGGTCTCATGTAGCCCAGGCTAGCCTTGAACTGGTTTCACACTTGGCTATGTAGCTGAGGATGACTTTGCTGAGTGTGCCACTGTGCGTGGTTTAAATGACTAAAGAGATTTTTTTTTTCCAGATTGAATCTATGGTTTTCTGCATGCTAAGTAATACTCTATTTCTAGTTTAGAATCACTTTTATCTAAAATTTTATAATACTCATACTGATAGTGTGAAGGAAATATCTACCAATAATAAGGTAGGAGTAGTTTTTCAACCACTCTTCAAATAGGTGTCTATCTCCCAAATCCTTTCAGTGGATGAACTCACTGAAGCAAGAGTATTTGTGTGCTGGGGATGGAACCAGCACCCGTACTTGCCGGGCAGATGCTCTACCACTGAGCTATACTACACCTTCAGGAATATTATTGAGACATCCTCAACAGTGTAGTCTAGGCTGGCCTGAGCTTTACCAGCAATTCTGCTTTAGCCACCAAAGGACTGGGGTCGCAGGCCTCGCAGACCTGCTCAGCTGTGTTTAATTTCCTGTGAGCATCATTTTTAAGTTCTCAGCAGCATATGTGGACCCAGGAATTGATACCCACTAGAAGTAATGTTACCCACAGAAGGGCCTCATTTATCGGCTCAGCTCCTCTGCGTGGTGCCAGGTCATCAGTGAAAGAGACATTTGAGTTATTTTGGGGTGACTTCAATTTCAGGGTTGATTCTAAGTGGAAAGGTATGCAACTTAACCACTTGGCCTTTTTACTGTTCACGTTCTTAAAAGAATTTTGACCCCTTTCTGGGCCTCTCCTAAGACACTAGAACCATTAAAGTAGGGGAAAGTGAATGGGAAGTTTAATTTATCAATCAGCCATATGAGGATAAACGTTTTAAACCTTACTTAGAATAAAGAAAAGTGTTACTGTTTGCTTTTTATTTTAAAAGAACAGTTTCAATTCAAAATGGAAGTGTTTATCTGTTTTCTGGAAAGTGGCACACATAAGCTTCATCAGCTTATACTCCCTGCTCTAATTAATACTAATCAGGTAGCCATTATTTTGTTTCACTGTGACTAGTGACTAAAATACAGTCCAATATTCACCAAGAGAGGTGTCATTAGTATTGTTTCTTTTTGAGCAAGAGTGAGTTTTAGAATTTAACAGAGCCCCAGAGCAAGTATTTTATTTTACCCGGTTACAGAGCCTTCCCTAAGTTTTCAAAGAGAAGAAAACTAAGGTGGGGTGTTTCCCAGGAGCCAGGCAATGGGTGCTGTCCCGTTTAATCTGTGCATAGCTTGAACCATCAGTCCGCTTTCGAGACCCGGAAATGGTAAATGACATCCTGCTCCCCAGTGCCTGTGGAATGCTATAGCACCCTGCCGCTCTTGTGTGCACATCCAGAGGTGCTACTGCCTGAGTTAGAATAGTGTTTCTCACTCTAACTGCCCTTTAAGCTCCCTATTAGGAGAAAAATGAGATCTAGAAAACAGGGCTGCTCATTGACCTCCAGTGTGCCTCAAAGTCATGCAGCCCAGTCCTGCTGCTCTCTGCAGCCCAGTCCTGCTGCTCTCCTGCAGCCCCCTGCAGCCCAGTCCGGCTGCTCTCCTGCAGCCCAGTCCTGCTGCTCTCCTGCAGCCCAGTCCTGCTGCTCTCCTGCAGCCTTCCTGCAGCTCTCCTGCAGCCCAGTCCTGCTGCCTCCTGCAGCCCAGTCCTGCTGCTCTCCTGCAGCCTTCCTGCAGCTCTCCTGCAGCCCAGTCCTGCTGCCTCCTGCAGCCCAGTCCTGCTGCTCTCCTGCAGCCTTCCTGCAGCTCTCCTGCAGCCCAGTCCTGCTGCCTCCTGCAGCCCAGTCCTGCTGCTCTCCTGCAGCCTTCCTGCAGCCCCCCTGCAGCCCAGTCCTGCTGCCTCCTGCAGCCCAGTCCTGCTGCTCTCCTGCAGCCCAGTCCTGCTGCTGTCCTGCAGCCCTCCTCTTCTTGGTTGTTTTGAGATTGCTTTTTGCTGCATTGGTTTCTCTATTTTAGTCTATATTGGTGAAGGATGGGGACCCCTTTGAGCATGTCAATAATATCATGAGCTAGCTCACTTAGAAAATCCAGTTATAACTTTTCAGTGTCATCAAATAGCCAGTCAGTTCCTTCAACTATCTCCCACAGAACTTTCAAAGTCAGCATATAGGGCCCAGCAAGATGGCTCTGTGCTTAAAGGCACCTGCCACGCCCAGCTGCCTGAGTCTGGACCCACATAGTGGAAGCAAAGAATGGCCTCTCAAAGATTGTCCCTCAACTTGCGTATGTGCACTGTGACAAGTGTGCCTCCCAGCCTGCACACAGAGTCAGTGCAAATGTTAAAATAGTGGATTTTATTATTATTATTTTTTAAATCAGAGCACTAGAGTTCTTTTTATCATCTTTAATATTATTTCCTGATGTACTTGACTGCATGCTATACCTTTCCAGTGCTGCCATTAGTTTGTTCTTCTTACCATTCAGGCGCCTCCTTTGTGCTCTTTCATTACTCTGTCCATTCAGAAAATCTTTAAAAAGTGTTACCTCATCCAATGTGAACATCCATTGCAGAGTGTTGCTCCGTCTGTAAATGTGAAGTGCTACAGCTTTTATGGTTTTGAAGGTCAAGGAAATGATAGAGTGGAGGAGGCCATAAGTACCAGAAGTAAAGAATTCTCCAGGGGGTGATGGGAGAGGATGAATCCCAGTTGGCCTTAGGTCCTATCTGGTTAATTTTTCAACACAGCTATTGAGTGTGTACTATAAGGGTGGTTCCAGGCACCGATTATGTCATTGAGCAGACCAGACAAGGATCTTAATGGGTGTGTCTTTGTTGGGCATAGTTGTCATCCTATGATGACAGTCATGCTTCCCGGTCATGCCGCTGTTATGACGCTTCTCTGAGGGGAAAACTGCATTCCACAGGCAATGAGAAGTACTGAGACTCTGAGAAGTGACTCTGTTTTCTACTCCTAGGTGCCAGTGATGACGCAGTTAGCTGTGCAGTAATGCTCGAGGTTCTCCGTGGCATGTCAGTGTCATCAGAACCCTTGCAGCATGCTGTGGTGTTTCTCTTCAACGGTGCTGAGGAAAATGTCTTGCAAGTAAGGTTTTATTGTTTTAAATATTTGAGCCGACAAATGGCTGATTACTGTTACATTTCATTTGTGTGTTTTCTGGAAAGGGTGAAGCAATGAGGCAGAAAATCCAGTAGATATCAAGTGTTGGCACAAAGGGTTTTTATAAATAATAGGAACTTTGTGTTGTTCATACTTGCAATGTGTATGTTTTGTTTAAACTCAGAGTTATACACCAAAAGAATGAATTTTAATGTGTGAATTTTTTAAAATAAAAGTAATTTTAATGAAAAAATAAATATTTGAGTTGAGTAATAATGAGAGCAATAATGATTGGTTAGTAACATTTATTGTGTTTTATTAGCAATATGAGTAATGTCATAAAATAACATGCAAAACAAATACTGTACTTAGTAGTACTTTAAAAATACCCATGATGCAGACATGCTCAATATGTTAGAAACCCAACTCATCTTGTTAGTATGTGATTCTTTTATTTTCACTATCTTCCCACCCCCCAAAGGACAGTGTTTCTTTGGTAGCATTGTCTGTCCTAGAACTGGCTCTGTAGATCAGGCTGACCTCAGATGCATAGAGATCTGCCTGTTTCTGCCTCCTGAGTGCTGGGATTAAAGGTGTGCACCACCACTGCCTGGCTGTTTTCACTTTTAGCTTTTGAAACAGGGACTTGCTGTGTCTCCCAGGATACCTGGCACTTGTGATCCTCTTGCTCAGTTTTCTGAGTGCTGGGATTACAGGCATGTGCTACCATGCCCAGAAAAGTGTTTGATTCAAGGGCTTTTGAATGTTATAATTACTCTCTGAGTTTCAGAGAGATGATTTGAGGAAGGTACACAGTACGAATGCCCAACCATATGGATTATCTCTCCTGCATTTTCTTAACTTTTGCATATCCTCACAGTGACTTTCCTCTTGGCTAACTGAACACCATTATATACAGGAAGATGCCTTTAGAGTCTGTCTGCCTTTAAAAAATGTTTATTTTGTTCCCGTAGTCCCCACCTTTTCAAGATAGCCATTCTGTCATGCAAATAAACAATATAAAAACATATTTTAACATACATTTGTTTCTCCCTCATTAAGGCCAGTCATGGTTTTATTACTCAACATCCCTGGGCCAGTTTGATTCGAGCATTTATTAACCTGGAGGCAGCAGGTGTAGGAGGGAAAGAACTTGTGTTCCAAACAGGTATGTGAGGTTGCGCACTGAGCATTTCAGTGCAGTTCTGGTCTTATGACAGTGGAAAGTTTTTCAGTGTCACGAATCTCTTAATGAGCAATCTATTGAATGAGATTTATTTTTAAGATGTGAGGTAATTTTAACTTTGTGAAAAATTTTGGTGTGTACATGTGTGGTATATGCACGTGTGTGTGTGTGTGTGTGTGTGTGTGTGTGTGTGTGTGTACATGCTTATGGTTTTGGTGTGTACATGTGTGGTATATGCACGTGTGTGTGTGTGTGTGTGTGTGTGTGTACATGCTTATGGTTTTGGTGTGTACATGTGTGGTATTTGCACGTGTGTGTGTGTGTGTGTACATGCTTATGGTAGCCCAGATGTGTTAGCATCCAGTGACTTCTTCAGTTACATCCTACCTTATAGAGACAGGAACTTACACATTCAGCTAGGCTGGCTGATCATTTTTTTAAACAAAACAATGTGATCAGCATGTGGTTCCTCAGTAGTACATATTATATGCAAATGTTATTTGGAACATGCGCTGCTGTACATTGAGTTATTTAGTTCGCAAAGCAACTTGAGGAATACATGCTGCTATACTTGTACTTTGTAGATGAAGAACAGAGGTGGGCGAGTTTAACTTGCAAGGTTTTATAGTTGGTATGGCATGATTTGAACCTGAGTGATTGAGGCTCAGAGTTGGTTCAGAGCCAGTAATGGGATTATAGTATGTGCTGGTTTTCTGTTTTTTTTTTTTTTTGGCAATATGACTCAAAGTAGAGTTAATTGGAAAGACAGATTCTCAATTGAGGAACTGCCTCCATCAGACTGGCCTGTAGGTATGTCTGGGGGGGCATATCTGTGGACATTTTCTTGATTAATGATTGATGTGGAAAGGCCCAGCTTCCTGTAGGTGGTATCACTCCTACACAGGTAGCCCTGAGTTTCACATGAAGCAGGCTGAGCAAACCGTAAAAAGCACGCCAATAAGCAGCCATTCTTCCTCTGTGGCCTCTGCTGTAGATTTGCTTCCAGGTTCCCAGCTGAAGTTTGTACCTTGGCTTCTGTTGTGATGGACTCTATACTCTGAAGGCTAAATGAACCCATTTCTCCCTGCAAGTTCCTTTTGGTCAGTGTTTTACCACAGAGCTGAGAAGCAAAAGAGGACATCATATAAAATGCAATAAAAATACACAAAAAATGTAATTAAAAATCATATTCATGGGGGGAGGGGTGGCGGTGCATGCCTTTAATTCCAGCACTCGGGAGGCAGAGGCAGGGGAATCTCTGAGTTTGAGGTTAGCCTGCTCTAAACAGCAAGTTCCAGGTCTACACAGAGAAATCCTGTTTCAAATAACCATTAAAAAAAAAAAATCACTATTATAATGGTGAATATTATTTTTAATTATGGATGATTATAAAGGTTTTTAAGTGATAATTTATGAGTTAGAATGAGAAAATTTACCCACAGTTGAAGGAAATTAATTCCATCACTGAGTTAATTTGAAAAAGTCAAAAATGGACAGCAACCATTTTATTTAGTGGCTCTCTGGCTATTATACTTACTATATTTATATAATATATAACATAATACATATTATACTTAATAGCCAGAGAGTTTAAATTTTAGGCAGAGACTTTCCTGAAGATAACAGGATACAATTAATAAATACCATGTACTAGTCATCCTAGCAGAAGTTAAAGCTCACAGATTTGCTCAGCCAAGGCCTGTTGAGACCCAACACTGGAAAGTCCATTTCTTGTCCTCTCCTTCTACAAATTTGGGCAAAGTAACAATGCATTTTAGCCACACACATAGCTTCTGCCAGAAGCTGTTTTTGTTGTTGTTTGAGTCAAGATGGTCTTACTTCGTATCCCTGGCTGCTCTTGAACTCCTGATCCTTCTGCCTCTTCCTTCAGAGTGCTGGGATTATAGGCATGTCATATCATGCCTGATTTGCCAGGAGTCTTAATGGCAAGTAGTGTTTTGGGTGAGGTGGGCTAGAGGAAATGACTTTGTAGCATCTTTAAAAGACATGGTATTGTTTAAGTTTTGAAATTACACCAAGTACTAAGTGTTTTTTGTAACCTAAATAGTATCATATTTCAATACTCTCAAACTAACTTTACACTCTTTCAAAATGGAACCAGGTCTAAATAGGGAATACCAGGTCAGCCAAGGCTACATAGGCTTGACTCAAAACAGACACTCACTTACACACACACACACACACACACACACACACACACACACACACGATCACAAGGTGAGATACAGCAAGATTTTGTTTTAGCTCTCAGATTTTTCTGTTTTCTCTTGAATCAGTGTGAAGCAGCTGAAGTCTAACATCTATAGGGATAGGCAGCTGTCTCCACCTCCAGCTTCTTGGATATCATCCATAATAGGAGGAACACTTTAACAGCTACTAAATCAAAAAGGAGCAGCAGAGAACTCTAAGCAAAGACAACAGTGAGTTCTCACCTGCTGTGAAAATCCCAGGCTCTGCTAGAGCAACAGCCCATGTTACATATTTCCCCGCCAGAAGTGCACTGTAAACTAAGTACCTTCATTGTTCTATGCTCTTATTCAGAGATAGTGCCACTCACTGCCTATAGACAGCCAGCTTCCCTGTGGCGCTGCTGTTTTCTAGAAAGCCCGCTATTGTTTGTGCATTTGACTATGAGAACAGGCACTCCTGGGCCAGCAGGTATGGGTTGTGTTTCAGAATGTGTGCCAGATCGCCATCCTCAGTGTTTTTCTGTGTGGTGAAACTTGTCCTATCTTGGCTTTTCAGATCAAACAGTTTGTACTCTCCAGAGTACCATTGTAACTTCAGAGGGAAATGCTCATTTGGGGAGCTTTTGGTGGCTGGAATAATCATTCTTAATGTCAGAAGCAGTGGCCCACCAAGTCAGCACCATAGTGAGTCAGGATGCTTGCCGGCATCATGTTTGCAGATGTTAATAAAATACAACCTTGTAAAATTTAAACAGATTAAACCATTAATATATGTTCCATTTTGAAAAACCCAGGCTCCACCAGCTGAGTAGAAGAAACCCTGTAAGCCAGACACTCATGGCACTCACAATGCCCTGAGCAAACCGGTGCTACAATTGTTTCTTTCAGGGAATTTTAAATAATGTCTATTTATGCACAAAAACACATATACACATTGTTTCCTTAAAATGTGGTATTTTGCAACTGTAGACTTCTTTATAATATATATATAAATACAAATGTTTATAAAAATAAATCATGGCTTATTATATCAAGATAAATGCCCTATAAGTTCACCAACTTAAATGGTAAAATTTAGTGGTTTTTTGTTTGTTTGTTTTTGTTTTGTTTTTAGCTATTTCCATAGTCATACATAATTCTAGAACATTTTTAAAAAGTTTATGTGTATGTGCTCATTATCTTTGAATATGTGTGTGTCTGTGCAGGTGCACCCAAAAAGGTTTGAAGAGATCATAGGATCTCTTGGAGCTGGAGTTAAAGGTGTTTGTGAGCTCCTTTACATAGGTGTTGGGAACCAAACTCTTGTCCTCATGACTGAGTGGTAAAAATTCTAACCACTGAGCAATCTCTCCAGTTCCTAGAACATCCTGGTACTCATCAGTTAGCTGTTGCTTATATTTCCTCAGTACAGCCAACCATGTGTGGGTATGTTGAACAAAGCTATCTGGTTAACCTTGTATTGTCTTGTTTCATTTCAGGCCCTGAAAATCCTTGGCTGGTCCAGGCTTATGTCTCAGCAGCTAAACACCCGTTTGCTTCTGTGGTGGCTCAGGAGGTTTTTCAGAGTGGAATCATTCCTTCTGATACTGACTTCCGGATCTACAGAGACTTTGGAAACATTCCAGGTACTCTGTCAGTGGCCATAGGCTATTAGGTCAGAAGCAAACTCTACTTCTTGAGGACACTGTATATAAGAGCTTTGTCTTCTGACTCACCAAAGCAAAGTTCTTGATCCTCTCCTTTAAACCCATAGTAACTGAGATGCTGCCTGCTGTAGGGTGCTGTTGTAGACCACAGTGTGGGAGTTGGAGAGAACCGTTTAGCACTTCACCCCCAAAGATGCCAGGGTCCTCAGCGACTTTGGCTCCCATGCTTGTTGTCTCGATTTCCAACTCCTTTAGTGACTTGTATAGCCCAAATTCTATCCCTCAAACTTTCTTCCCTAATGTGTGATTTAAAATGCTTTAATTATTATGCTTCAAATTTATGGACCATAGTTACAGATTTTGTAAGAACAAAAAAGGGTTTATGACATTTCATGAATATGACAGACATCAGGCAACCTCATGTTTTGCCATTTTGTCTTTTAGAATTTATTATGTTAAACAAACAGGCCTAACCCTAGTCTGATCTTTAAAGTAAGATGGCGTTTTCATTTTCTGTTTTAGGAATAGATTTAGCTTTTATTGAAAATGGATACATATATCACACCAAGTATGACACAGCAGACAGAATTCTCATAGATTCCATTCAGAGAGCAGGTTGGTATTAACAGGTTTGGCTTTTGGCATACAATGATGAAATATCTAGAAAGTGCGTTCTGTATGTACCCTGTGTGGTTGAATGAGTTAGATTTGAAGTTGGAAAGAAGAAGGCTTGCATTTTTGTCTTTACTGTCTGACTTAGCAGTTGTCACTGTGGTTACTTAGAAAGGAGTGGCTCAGGGCTATGGTGGGGGATGCTGATTTACTGTGAAGATTTGGAAGGGCGGCCCCAGGCTTATAGGGTTGTTGAATAGTAAAGAATGTAGCTAAAGTGAGAGCTGTGAATCGGAGGTCGCATCAGGACGTGGGTTTGTGTTTGTGGCACTGGCTTTGAGTAGAGAATGATAATGTGGGCCCGTGGTAGGGTGGTGAGGACAGATGAGGCCCTGACCTAGCACAGAGCATTGTGGTGCTTTCCAGGGAGGCAAACCTGAGCCTCAAAGATTTGATAGGGATTTGGGCTGTGGAGAGGAGATGACTTTTTAAGTCAGAGCACAGCACAGGGGAGGAGGAAATGGGGATAGGGCATGGGAGTATGGAAGGCTTCAGACTAGATTGACATATTTTTGGAAGAAGGTTGAAGCATATGGGGGAAATTGTAGATGACTTCAAAAACCATTAAGATTTGGTGTTAGGGTACCACTTACCATGTGCAAGGCCCTGGATTCCAACCCTAGCATTAAAAAACAAGTGGCTGATGGGACAGCTCAGCAGATAAAGGTACTTGCTGCCAAACCTGACGGCCTGGGTTGATCCTGGAACTCACACAGTGGAAGGTGAGAACTGACTCTGGAAAGTTGTCCTCTGACCTCTAGCTATGTGCAGTGGCGTGCACTAAGTTTATAAGTGAACTTACTAAAGTGATTTTAAGTGTCACCTGTTGGCAATGCAGTACGGGGTGGAGGGTGAGGGTTAGCCTCTGACTGTCATTTATGTGGGATAAGGTGCCTTGACTGGTGCTGACAAAACATAGGAGTGCTGGGGAAGCAGGAGCGTGCATTTTATTTGGATTGTCTTTATGAGAGAGAGAGGGGAGAGAGGGGAAGAGAGAGAGGACAATTTGGATTGTCTTTATGAGAGAGAGAGAAAGGGGAGAGGGGGAGAGAGAGAGAGAACACGAACCTTCCCCTCAACATGGACATGGTTCTGTCAGTCTGGACAGTCTTAATTTTTTAGCTATGTTCTACCATTATTACTTACTATGTAGGCCCAACTGCTAAGTACTTGGCATCCTCTGGCCTCTGCTTCGAGATGTTAGAATTACAGGCATACATTACCACACATGGCTCACCTTTTAAGTTTTTTAATTTTTTAAAATGTTTTGTTTTGATGAGGCAGGATTTCTCTGTGTACCCAGAGAAGGCCTTCTGCCCTCTGACTAAATGTGGTTTTTATTGTAATTTGTTTTGGTTTGTCATCCTTGGGTATGGGAGACCAAACCCAGGCCTCGCGTATGCATTCCATTCAAGCTCTGTATCACTGGTCCCTGAGCCACCTCTCCAGTTCTTTTAGAAAACGTTTTTGTTTAAGAGAAGGTCTTGCTGTATGTATAGCTCAGGCTAACTTTGAACTTGCTGTGTAACCTAGTGTGGCCTTGAATTCACAATTCTCCTGCCTTTGCCTCCCCTTCCTAATACTGCTTAACATTTGTAACAACTTTCTCTGTTCTGATCAACTTCCTGAGAAGTTTTGTCTGTTTCACCACTGAATTTCTGGTCTTTAGAGCAGGGTTTCACATAGTTATAGTATATTCCACAAGGAAGGCCTATAACGGAGCTTTGGGATTGTCCAGTTGATCTTAGGGGAGAGCTGTAGGAGAGGGCCAAGGTTGAGCTTCCAAGTGGACAGGAAGAAAAGCAAGAGAGGGACTTTACCTGGGACATTTGGTAAGAAAGGGGGAGAGCTCCCAGTCACTTCTGTTTCAGATAGTGCCTGATCTGTTTCTGCTTTACATGGTATGTGTAAATCACGACCCAATCGATCATCTTATCTGTCTTATTAAAAGGTGACAACATTTTAGCAGTTCTTAAACACCTAGCTACATCTGACATGCTGGCCTCTTCGTCTGAGTATCAACATGGAAATGTGGTCTTCTTTGATGTGTTCGGCCTGCTTGTCATTGCATACCCTTCTCGTGTTGGCTCAATAATAAACTGCATGGCGGTCATGGCTGTTGTTCTGTTCCTGGGGAAAAAACTGCTGCAGCCCAAACATAGGAGTAAGTATTCCCCTAAGGTATGGGTACTGGGATGGGGTGTGATGTCTGAGAGATTTTACCCATTTAGGAGTAAGTATTCCCCTAAGGTATGGGTACTGGGATGGGGTGTGATGTCTGAGAGATTTTACCCATTTAGGAGTAAGTATTCCCCTAAGGTATGGGTACTGGGATGGGGTGTGATGTCTGAGAGATTTTACCCATTTAGGAGTAAGTATTCCCCTAAGGTATGGGTACTGGGATGGGGTGTGATGTCTGAGAGATTTTACCCATTTAGGAGTAAGTATTCCCCTAAGGTATGGGTACTGGGATGGGGTGTGATGTCTGAGAGATTTTACCCATTTAGGAGTAAGTATTCCCCTAAGGTATGGGTACTGGGATGGGGTGTGATGTCTGAGAGATTTTACCCATTTAGGAGTAAGTATTCCCCTAAGGTATGGGTACTGGGATGGGGTGTGATGTCTGAGAGATTTTACCCATTTAGGAGTAAGTATTCCCCTAAGGTATGGGTACTGGGATGGGGTGTGATGTCTGAGAGATTTTACCTATTGTTTTTGTTTCTTCCTAGGAAGTATAGCATCTTAGGAGAACATTACTTGATTTATATTTTTAGAATTCCTAGATAAGTACTGAATTGGTATGCTCATTATACGTTCAGGTTGGTGAAGTCAACAGTTTTTGCACTCACCCTGAAATTGGTAAAGTTAGCCGACTTGTCTGCTGTAATCAAACTAATGGAAGGCAGAGCCTCATAATGCCAAAGAGCTGTTGTGCAGTGCAATGCCCTGTGCCCTGCGGGGATCTGTGGGAAGCTGCGCTGTGTGCTCCTGGAGCTGCCTGCTGTCTGAAATAGACCCTTAGTATTGTAAACGATGTAAAGAGAGGTGCTTTCATGTGTACTTCTTCAAAAGAAAAGAAACTGTTAGGTTTCCCTACTTTTTAATAGCAAATTTTAATATGTCTTGAAATTCAGTAATATTCAACTTTATAACTTGCGTTAAAAGTTAACTTTATATACAACCAAAAAGAAAAACAAAAGGTTTATAGAAGTTGACTTTTTATGTTTTAAAAATATTTGTATTTTTTTTTTTTTTGTGTGTGTGTGGAAGTCAAGAGGACAGCTTGTGGGAGTATCCTTCCACCATGTGGTCCTGGGTGGCCTGCTGAGCTGCCTGCTGGCCCTGTGGATTACTGTTAGTGACAAGCTCCATTAAGTCTTCTTCACTATAGGCCATCAGCACAGTGCAGAAGATGGATGCAGTGCTTCTGGTTAAATTGTTCCCTTCTACCCAGGTCATTTCTGCTTGAAATGTTTCAGAAGCTAAATTGTTATATGTTATTCAAGATAAGTATTTAGCAGCAATTTAAATAATTCTTTACCACCAGTTATTTTCCCTGTCATTGTTTTCCAATGTTAACATCTTTTAAAACATTTTTACACTTATTTATTCATTTATTCTTGTGTGTGTGCGCGTGCGTGTGCGTGCGCGTATGTGTGGGGCTGGTAATACTACCATGCACCATATGCCATGGTGCATATCTGTGAAGTCAGTAGACAACTTGTGGGCTTCAGTTCTGTGGGGCCTGGGGATTGAACTCAGGCTGTTAAGCTTCTGTAACATGAGTTCTAACAGGTCTTAATAATAAAAACCCAGAGTTGGGTATATGCTGAAAGATCAGAGAAGTAGAGGAGCCAGACACAAGAGAGACCTCTAGTCTCTACTGAATCCTCAAACCAAATGGGTGACCCTGTTTCTAGGAAGTCTAAGATCGAATGCCATGAGCTCCTCTTTCCTCCCAGCCATATCACTCTGGTCTTCAACTCCCTAGTGCTGGGATTAAAACATGTGACTCCCAAGTACTGAGATTAAAGGTGTGAGCCACCACTGTTGGCTGTTTTTTTTAGACTGGATCAATCCTGTATAACTCAGGGTGATCTTGAACTCACAGAGATCCGTATGCCTGTGCTTCCCGAGTGCTGAGATTACTGCCTAGGGTCTATGGCTAACTAGTATAGCTAATTCTACACTTTGATCTTCAGATCACAAACAAAATAACACTACAGGCTTGTATGGTAAGTGTACTTTCCTGTGGAACCATCTTACCAGCTCTCTTCTATTGCCTTTTAGCAAGAGTTTATATGGAACTTTGGTTTTTAAAAATCCTTGCTAATGCTTAAACAAAGCATCCCAAAAATGATGACGATTACTGCCACTTTGCCTAGTAAGGAGTGTATCTGAATTGTTCCTGTGAGACATCTCTTAAGAGCTTTTACTATTATGGGAATTTCACTGTGTTCCTTGAATATCATCCTTTATTCTTATCCCATTCAGTTCTCTACACTATACTGCAATTATAGTAGTGATTTTTTTTTTTTTTTTTTTTTTTTTTTTGTTTTAAAATTTGCCTCTTTAGCTTTACTGGTGTTATAGTTGATTTGATGAAGATGGTGACATTAACTTTTTGTATTCTTCTCTATTAGATGTTGACTACACAAGAGACTTCTTATGCGGACTTGCCATCACTTTCATTAGCTGGTTCACGAGCCTTGTTACAGTTCTTATTATAGCAGTGTTCGTCTCTCTCATTGGACAGTCTCTCTCATGGTACAACCACTTTTATGTTGCTGTTTGCCTGTATGGGACTGCAACAGTGGCTAAAATAATACTCATACATACCCTTGCAAAAAGATTTTATTATGTGGTAAGTGGCTGAGGTGTTTTGTTATTTTCTTTTTGCTGCTTTCAAGAATTGAAGACAAACAAGTGAAATTTATTATGTATGGTCTTTCAGAGGCATTAGACATTGTTGGCATGGCTATAGAAAATGCTGTCATAGTGTTAATTTCGTGGAGTTAGCTTATTCTGGGAATGTGTGACTGTCACTGTGCTCTTCTGGACTGTAAGACTGATGATGGTGGCATTGCTGGACTCTCAGGCAATGTCTGACACAACTTGTCTTCTTTCCTAAAAGAATATTGCATTTAAAATGTTCTCATTGGTTTTCCCATCACTCTTTCTTTTGTTTTTAAGATTGTGTCATTTCCCTCTTTCTCTTTCACCTTCTAATCCCTCCCAAATACCCCTTCCTGCTCTCTTTCAAAATCATGGCCTCTATTTTCAGTAGTTGTTATATACATGTATGTATAAATATATGTATATGTTCACAAATATAACCTCTTTAAGTCTATATACTGTTAATCGTGTATGTTTTTAGAGTTGGCCATTTGGTATTGGATAACCAATCCCTAAAAGATTATTTTTCTTCCACTCAGCATTCCTTAGTTGCCTGTCTTTCTTTGTGTAGGGCCGAGGCCTTGTGCAGCTCATTTAGACAGTCATGTTGGTGAGACTATGGATGTAGCTTCTGATATTACTAGGGGACAAAGTCTCATAGCAAACTCCCTGATCTTCTGGCTCTTGCAATCTTTGTACTTCCACTTCTGCAGTGTTCCCCGAGCCTAAGGTTCTAGAGTTGTTTGTAGATGTAGTCACTGGGACCGGGCTCCACAATTCTGCATTTTGATTGGCTGTGGTTTTCTGTAATGCTCTCTATCTGTTGCAGAGTTTCCTTAATGCAGGGTGAGGACCACACTTATCTGTGGGTCTGAGGGCATGTAGAATATGGTTAGGGATTAAAAAGTCCTGGGTATTTGGCCAGGTTTCTAGTACCAGGTTTTCAGTACCAGGCATGATTTCCCTCCGAGTAGGTCTTAAGTCCAACCACCAAGATAATGTGTGTCAGTCACTATTGCACCCATAGGGTTTTCTTGCCATGCTGGTCATTATGGTTTATAGGCTTCACAGCTGGGTAGGTTGCTTCCCTCCTGTGGAAGCTTGCATGTTGTCAGTTCTAGCTTATAGGCCTCCTGTGTCTGCACACGGTATCTGAGCAATAAGGACTCACCTCCACCTGTTAGGGGCAACCAAGGACAATAACAATAGCCTGTAATGTTTTGGGACTCTCTTGGGCAACTCTGACCAAAAACTTAAAAGAGGGCTTCTTAAGCCTGGTGTTAGGGTTTTGTTAGATGGCCTTTTGGCTCTTGGAGGGAGCATTACCAGCCCATATGAGAAAATTTCACTTAAACTATATATGTATATTTATACACATCATAGTATGAGTCTGTAATACTTTTTCAGACATCTTTAGTTGTTTTAGCCCCTCCCACCTCCTTCTGTGTTTATCTCCCTCCCCATCCCTAACTAGAGTACCCCCTTTCCCTGATCAGATTACTTGTGCCCTGATATTCCCCCTTCTGTTGTTCCTCCACCCTCACCCCACACATCCTAGCAATGGTCCCTTTTTACTTTGCTGGTTTCTGCAGTTAAAGGATTCATACTCACATTTGAATATCCTTGTATACTAAGCACTTTTCTTATCTCCCTCTTTTTTGCTTTTACTTGAGACAGGGTCTCACTAAATTTCCTCAGGCTGGCCCTGAACTCTCACTGTATCTACATAGCAAGTTTCAGTGTTCCTTACTGAGCTCTTTGAGTGCATTTAGTTTCAGACTGAATTACTGCTGCTATTATTATTTTGAGTATTTTGAGGCAGAGCCTCACTGTGTCCCAGATTGGGTAAGAATCTTGTTCTGTAGCCCAGCCCAGCTTCAAACTGCAGGGTGTCTGACTCAGCCTCAGGAGTGCTGGGACCACCGGTGTGCATCACCCATCTAGCCTTCAGGTTGAAGTCGGAGAATTATTTTCTTTTAAGACCACGCCTCTTAACACTAGGTTGGGCATCTAAATATTTAACTACCCCAAACTGTTTGCCAGTGAACTTTAAAGTGTGGTCCCTTAACAGAAATGAGAATGAGAGAAAGAAGCTTAAAGCCCAGCCATTCTCTCTTTGGTATCTATCCATTGTGATTATAATTTGAGGTTTGCACTTTTGGAATCACTTGGGCACATGTTATATTTGAAGTTCCGTAGGCAGCTTTCTTCCCAAATAGTATACGATGCCCTTGGACTCCATGTCTTTCTTTAAAAGGAACTTCAAAGTATAAGAAAGTATCAAGAGAAGAAAAAGGTGTCCAAGTGGCAAAGATGATGGATGATGTAGCATAGGAGAGACAGGAAAATGAAGTCACACATCCACCATGAGCATCGCTGTGAAGGGTGGGTGCTCTGATACGTGCTTTGTGATGCTGTAGCAGCTGGTAATGTCCTTCATGAACCACTAGATTGCTTGTAACAGTGTTTGGAAGCTACAGAAACAGAAAAGGAATATGGGGTGGATGTTTTTAGGAATCTTTCTATTACGTTTCCAATCCTTATGATAGAAACAACAGTGTTGCTCCTGCCTTCTCTGTTTTGTCCTGTGTAGCAGCTGCAGTCAGGAGTAGCCATGTGAGTCTTTCCTTCATCTGTTTGAAGGGTTGCCCATGCTGGAAATATGCATTTGGCCTTGAAGAAATTGTAATTAAAAACGTTGTAAATGACTATGAACAAGACTACATTTCTTTCTTTCAGAATGTCAGCAACCAGTACCTGGGAGAGGTGTTTTTTGACACGGCGTTGTTTGTGCATTGTGGCTTTCTTGTTGTTCTCACTTACCAAGGATTTTGCTCTGCATTCATAAGTGCTATCTGGGTAGCATTTCCGTTACTCACAAAGCTTTGCGTGTACAACGACTTCAAGAAGCATGGTAGGGTCATTTTTGTTTTTTTATAAAAATGGAAACTGTATTAAAAATGCAAGTCTCCTAGGGATTATTTGTGTATTTAATCAATTGGCTTTCTAAAATATTTTATTCTTTATGTCATACAAATATTTATCTTATACTTTATGCCCCATCCCATTCTCATGTTTCTGAACATATGCCTCTATATTACTTTAATATTATTTTATCATCCCTGATGAAAATGCCTAATTGCACTAGATCACATGTACCAAAGGGACTCGAGTGACATCTGACTCAGTTTCTGCCAGGTGCTAGAGCAGGCCAGCACTGTGAAAAGGAGCCCTGCAGCTTGTCATGGTCTCTTACAGGCTTGTTTCTTCCTTTTTCCCTAGGTGCCCAAGGAAGGTTTACTGCTCTTTACCTTTTGGGGATGTCTATCCCATATCTTTATGGACTGTATCTCATCTGGGCTGTATTTGAAATGTTTACTCCTATCCTTGGAAGAAGTGGTTCCGAAATCCCTCCTGATGTTGTGCTAGCCTCCATTTTGGCTGTCTGTGTGATGATTCTCTCCTCCTATTTTGTAAGAAAAAAATGGGTTTTGTTTGCTTTTATTTTTTTATATATGTGATGACTTTAGCTGTACTGGATTCTGTGGATTTATGTTGCTTATACTTTATTAAGAAAAAATTAAACAAAAGATAGGGTTAGTGTGTGGACACTGTGGGTTCAGTGTGCCAAGAAGACAGAGAACACGGTGATGCACACTTTAGTCATCACTCAAGGAGAAATGAGAGGGTCATGAGCCCCAGCCAGGGCTGCATGGTGAGGTTATTGTTACTGTTTTAATGATTGATATATATATATAATCAATCTCACATATATATATATATGTGAGAAAGAGTAAGCGGGCAAGCTCGAGAGCCCCTTCCATATATACGCTAATAGATATGGATGCGTGGGATATATACCAAGTGTGGATTGTGAGATGTTCTGTTCTAGGGAACCAAGTGGAGACAGGGACTGCAGTTCATGACTGCTTAGTTGTTCATGGACGATGGTGAGTTTTTTGTACCTGCAGTGAAGGGAGTTCCCTGTAAATTAGGTTCTGAAGACCTCACGAGGCAAGGGGCTGCCACAGTCATAGTCAACACCATCTGCGGAATTTCCCCAGCTACCAGGAAAGCTCTGCATTTATTAGAGTCATTCTTATGCACACTGCTTGCTATTAGCTATACTAGTACTAAAAGAAACCTGACCTCTTAACTGCTTGCCTTTGAGATACAGATGAAAGGCTGAGGCAGTAGCTCACTGATGAGTGCCTGCCTCATGCATGAGGTCCTGGGTTCAGTTCCCCAACACAGAAAATGACCCCTCCTCCCAACAAACAACACAACCTACAGGGTAATGATTAACTCTTACTGGCATTTACAGAGGTGGATGGAATCCTAACATTTGTTGTTTACTTCTAGTTTTATTATTAACCCTTTAACCCTGTATTTCTGTATTTGTTAAGTGTTCTTGCTTTTCTTATCAGTGTGGAAAATACCTGGTAAAAATAACTTAAGAAAGGAAAAAATTATTCTGGCTCATGGTTCCTAAAGGCACTGTTCATGGTGAGGAAGGCAGAGGTCCCCTGGTGGTAGAAACCTGTGGGAGGTCTAGATGAGATTGTGACAAGAAGCCAGAGGCAACAGACCAGAGACCTGTTTTCTCCACTTAGACCTTGCCTGTTTAATTGTTTCCCCAAATAGCATCTCCCAGCTAGGGGCTAAGTGTTCACATAAACTTGAAGGAAACATTTCCCATTCAAACCGTAGATCTTCTGTTGTGAGGATTACAGAAGCTAGAGGCCTGGGCATGGAGACACATAATGGTAGTCCCAGCACTTGGGAGGCTGAGGCATGAAGATGATGATTTTGAAGCCAACCTTGACTACATATTGAGATCCTGTCCTAAAAAACAAAATGCAACCATAAAGGAGAAAGTAGAGTTCTGTCCTTTGTAAATGGGAATCTGGTCTAAAGGGTAGCTATGAATTATGAATCAGGTTTTCATTGTACTTACACTATAGAGCAGCAGTTCTCAGCCTTCCTAATGCTGTGACCCTTTAATACAGTTCCTCATAACCATAAAGTTATTTTCGTTGCTGCTTCACAACTGTAATTTTGCTACTGTTATGAATCATAATACAAATACCTGTGTTTTCTGATGGTCTAAGGTGACCCTTGTGAACAGGTTGTTCAACCCTCAGGTTGAGAACCACTGTCCTAGATGGTTGAAACTTCTGGTGCCTACAAAGGTGATTCAGGTGTAGGACATTTGAATCCTATCTCATGATCATAAGGAACCTGTGAAACGAGATTAGGAAAGTCCCCCAGTCATGGCTTTCTTGGAAGCCAGAGGAATGAGATTAAAGGGTTACCAGGATTACCAAAAAGTATTATTAGGAAGGCTTTGTTATTTGTTTTTAAGAAAATACCTCTTGGAATATTTAAAAAAAAAAAATTACAAGTGAGCATGTTGGAATGAATGTACCTGAGTCCAAGGCCAGGCTGGTCTACATCTGAGTTACAGGTTAGGTTAGGATAAGTCTATGTAGTAAGAACCTGTCTTAAAACCACCATTCTTCCCCTAAAACAAAAACCTTATTTCCTTTCATTACTATGTGAGAATGCTGCTGTTACTTTTAGTTGTTGTAAGTCATCTTTCTCTTTGTTTTGTTATTTATGTGTCACAGTGTTGAAGACAGTGGCTTCCTGATTGAATGAGGTTGCTCCTTGGGTAGCAGAGCACTGAACCATAATTTTTACTTCAGGGAAGCTTCTTAGTCATTGTCATTGAGGCTTTTAAAAATACATGTTTTGGAAAACAATTACATTTTTGTTAAGTAATAAGTTACCATATTTCCTAGAGTTATTGTTTGTTGGGTACCATGGTTGTATCGATTGTCTGAGAGCTGAAATAGATTTGATGATAAACATGGGGTCAGAGCCCTGTCATAGTTCATACAGGTTACACTGGGGTCCTTTAGATGTGCCTTTTTTTTTTTTCTTTCATGTATGTTGTATACACATATGTGGGTAAATGGCATTTTGAGGGCACAGAATGGCATCAGGTACCTTCCCCTACCAGGCCCTGCCTTATGTCCTAAAGGGAATAACTCACTGAACTGGAAGCTTGCTTTTCGGCGAGGCTGGCCAACCTGTGAGTTCCCAGGATCTGCCTGTCTCTGCTCCCCCAAGTGCTGAGGCATGGGTAGTCATGCCTGACTTTTTACATGGGTGCAGGGGATTAAAACTTAAGTCCTTATGTATGCATAGTGAGTGCTTTTACCTACTGAGCTATCTTCCCAGATCCACTACTCATTAATTCTGGTGTTTTGACACAAGGTCTCATGCCCCAGGCTAGCCTTAAACTTTCTGAAGATGACCTTGAACTCATGGTCCTTCTGCCTTCACTTACCAAGTGCTGGGATTACAGGACTGTGCTACCACACTTAGCTTCATTTGATTCTGTATTCCCTTAAGAATTTAAAAGTGACATAAGGTACAACATTTAAGGCAATACAACTGTAAAGGTGCTCAACTGTGGAATCCAAGCATACTGTCTCTTTATGGCCGCTCCTTCATTATCTTCATTCTTTGAGCCCATTCATTTATAACCTTCTAGAAGATGAGTCTTACAATTTGGAGAAGACAGAACTTCAATAGGAAGTGGTAGCTTCAAGTCGGATTTTAGGGTAGCTTTGGCAGTAGCATTAAAAAAATAAAATACATATATAGATGTAACTAAAATATATTAATTTCTCTCCAATTCCATTCCTTCATCCAACTTGATCTGAACAGTATCTGTATGTTCAAATTTACCAGGCTTCCAGTAGAGGGGAAGCTCATTACTTGGGACATTTGAAGCATGTTGGGCATTCTGACTGTGTGGTAGAGGAACAAATAGGTTACAGTTGTTTTGTTGTCTGGAGTGATTATTTCCTAACGTATTAAACAAGAGTAAGGCCTCCCACCCAAGAATAGCACTGTTTGGTTGAAATTGCCCCAAAAAGGACATGGGAATACTTGGTATGTGGAGCCTTTAACTTTGCATAACTTCAATATTTATATTTTTTGTTCTCCTCAATGGAAATATCTTTGTATTCATGTTCTTCGTGAGTTTAAGGTGTAGGCGGGAAGATAAAGAAACAAAAGGAGCTAGTTTTAGATAGTTTCTCAGACCTGAGGGGACTGAAATATATTTTGTGTGCACCCTTCTTTCAATTTGCTGATTTGGCTACGATAAAAAGCTAAGTATATCTTTTGGATGCCAACCTTGCAACTGAGGGATTCATGTTTACTGTCCCAAGTTCAGATTCATTGTTTAGTAGTCATAATGGTTAACTTAAAAGCACAGTACTGTTTCATAGTTAGTTTTTCTTCAAATGGAACTTTTAGAAGATCCATCTAAAAACTAGTAAGTATGACTCCAACTCTTATTAGCATGTAATAAACACTAAAGGTAGAATCTAACTTTTATTGAAACACATTTAGTCATAAAAACTTACCTTTTGACAGTTTGGCAGCTTTGATGCCATGTTTGGGTTCAGTTCAGTGGTAGTCTGCTGTGCAGGGTTGGCCATTATTAGCCAGTGAGTCACAGAAGGCAGTGGCTTGACTTGACTGCAAATGGATTCTGGCCCTTTTTCTTTTGATGCTTGAGCACAGGGTCATTGAGTCTTGTTTCCATCCTCCCTGTTGGTTTCCCGCCCACTGTCCCAAAGTTCTGTCCTGGCCAGCTGAAGGCACCTGTCATTTTCTAGGCTCTGACGGATACCTGAGGAATTACTGCTTTGTTTACTGTGTCACAGTACATTACCCAGGCTTCTAGTGACAATACCCACTAAAAAACATCATTTAAAATACCTGTCTACCAGAGGTATGGATTAATAATTTTTCTGTGTTTGTGTTTAGATTATATTCATCTACCTTGTGAAAAGCACAAAGAAAACCATGCTGACCCTAACCCTGGTGTGTGTGGCCACACTGCTTCTCGTCTGCTGTGGAGCCTTTTTCCCATATAGCTCCAACCCTGTGAGTCCAAAGCCAAAGAGAGTGTTCCTTCAGGTAAGGGCAGTTCTTCATAAGCAGTGAGAGTCAGAGGATGACATCACTGTGTGTACTTTGAGCTCTACTGGTGAACAGGAAAACTGACTTTTCAGCTGTTGACATAATTAGTTGGTCTATATTTCTTTGTGTATAAAACAACAAGGGACACTGACCATCAGTGCACATTCTTATTAGCTAGACACACTTTCCATGATGTATATATGTGTGTGTGTGTATAATAGATGCACATATATAATCATGGAAATCATGAACAGTTGAAAATACAAATTGCATAAATATCTGTAGGCTGACCAAAAGTCTTAAACTATTACTAACAATATAAAATATAAATTAAAAATTGCTAGTAAAATTGAGCCTTAGTAACATTCAAAGTAATATGTGATGAATATAACCTATAAAAGGGTTATTAAAATGAAGTTTAGGACTTTCTTTGGATTTCAGGTCTTTTTATAAAACCTCTTAGAAGTGGTACCAAATAGCCAGAGGCTCATTTTCAGTTTTGTTAAAGGTTTTAGCATGGTCACACAGTGCCAACTGAGTCATGATTTAGATAATTATTCAAGGACGGAAAAAATTCTATAATCTGAGAGATTTCGAAAAGGAAGCCAAGTAGTCCTTGGTGGTAGTCTTTAGGACAGGGGTCTGTTTTGTAGGAAACCTTTGGTGAAGAACAGTTTTTAAGGCAGTCCATCATGGTCTTCAGTGGAGTGGCAATTGTTCCAACTCTGGCAGTAGGATTTAGGAAAAGTTATATTTTTAGTTTTAAAAGGACTGTGACTTGTTTTGAGTTCTTTTCGCCCCTGATGGGCAAAATAATAACTATTTTAGGCCCTGCCAGATGTGCAAGTTTCTATTACTGATAATCTGCTTTTATAGAGGAAAGCAGCTGTATTCTACCCAAAAAGCTAATAGCCCTGAGTTCCAACATGTGCTCCCTCTGCCATGACCCATGCCATGACAACCCTGTCTGTGCTGTTCCCTGCCTCCGGGCTGTTCTCTGCTGCTGAGTGCTATTAAATACACTGTAAGCCCTTTGGGCATTAAGACCGACGTGTTGTCTGCTGCCATACCTGTCTTTCTCTGTGGATGGATTAACTGCATGTGATGCACTGAGAAGGAAATGAGTGTGGTCATACACATGTGCTTTCCATTATAAATCTTCTGAAAGAAATTATAACTTAAATTTGAGTAGAATTTCTTTCTTTCTTTTTCTTTTTCTTTTTTTTGGTCATTTGGGTTTTTAAGAAAGACATTTTAAAGTTATGTATATACATGTGTCTGTGTGGGTATGTGTATCTGAGTGTAGGTGCCCTCGGAAGCCAGAGGTGTCGATCCTGGAGCTGGAGTTACAGGTTTTTATGAGCCACCTGATGTGGGTGCTCAGAATTCGACCAGGGTCCTCTGGAAGAGCAGTACATGCTTTAACCACTAAGCTATCTCACCAGCCCATTTTGTTTTCTGAGACAGACTCTTACAGTATTACCTAGACTTCCTTCAATTCCTGGGCTCAGAAGACCCTCCACTTCAGCCTTCTGAGCAATTGAGACTACTGCATATACAATGTCCCTGATCAATTTAATATGTATTCCCCCTACCCCCAACACACACAGAGATTCTCTGTGTAACAGCTCTGGCTTTTCTGGAACTCGCTTTGTAGATAAGGCTGGCTTTGAACTCAGAGATCCACCTGCCCTCTGCCTCCCAAGTCCTGGGATTAAATGTGTATACTACCAGTGCCCAGCTAAGTTTTATGTATAATTTAAATATACTTCAGCTATATTTGTAATTTGCAATAAAACAGTCATTTACGTATCTGTCATCTAGTTTAAAAAGAAAAATCCCACTAACAGTAACTTAGTAATTATTAAGTTTCCTTTTTGTTTCCTGTTTCTAATCAGTTCTGAACTGGGGTACAAATGTGTGTATAGTAGCTGAAGAAGTTTCCTTACTTACTAGTCTGTTCTTTTCAGCATATGAGTAGAACTTTCCATAACTTGGAAGGAAACGTAGTAAAAAGAGACTCTGGAATATGGATCAATGGGTTTGATTACACTGGAATGTCTCACATAACACCTCACATTCCTGAGATCAATGACACAATCCGAGCTCACTGTGAGGAGAATGCCCCACTCTGTGGCTTCCCTTGGTATCTTCCAGTACACTTTCTGATCAGGTTGGTCATTACTTTTTGCTTAAGTTGGGGGTTATTCTTATTAATTGAAACTTATCCTTAACTTGGTCAAATGTTGTTTATAATACTTTACAAATGCTTGTTTATAATATGACTACAAAATGTCCACTTCTTTAGATAACAAACTCAGGAGAATAGTTTTAAGAAGTCTCTCTTCAAGAAACCTGAGTAGTAATTAGAAAGGGCTACCTTCCTAACATAATACAAGCAATAGTTACAGCTTCATACCAGCTTGAGATGCTCTTAGAGTTGGCATCTCAGAATTGCATCTGAGGAAATAGGATTGGAATTGCCTAGGTAATTCCTGTTCTTTTAAAAGGATACACTTTATATGTATGTATGCTTTCCCTGCATTTATGTGCATAGTGTGTGCACCTTATACCTTTGAAGAGAGTGTTGAATCTCTGACTCTGGAGTTACAGGTTGTTGTCAGCTGTCATGTGGGTGCTGGGAACTGAACCTGGGTGCTCTGTAAAAGCAGCCCAGCTTTTGACTGTTTAGCCATCTCTCCAGCCCTTAATTCCTTTGATCTTAAAGTTAAGGAGGATTTGTTACACAGCGTGGGCATCAGAGGAGCTGGCATCATTTACCATATTAGATGTTTTCATACTCTGTGTATTCTGAACTCTTCTGTGAGTTACATTTTACTTATTGTCAGTTAAGAAGGCATCCTAAATATTAACACTATCTTTACAATAGGAAAAATTGGTATCTTCCGGCCCCAGAAATTTCTCCAAGAAATCCTGCTCATTTCAGACTTATCTCCAAAGACAAGACACCATGGGGTTCTATAAAGTTGACCTTTGAAGCAACAGGTGAGCCAGTTTTCTTCCCATCTCATTTGCTTAGTTTTTCAGTAAGTTGCAATATATATGTCTTCCCATCCACTATATATCAGAGCAACATCCATCCATCCATCCATCCATCTTCTGAGACTCATGTAGAGATCATGATCTTCCTGCCTTAGCCTCTTGAGTGCTGGAAACATGTACTATCACAACTTGTACCTTATAGTATTTCTAATAGTAGCTGAAACTTCTACAAGAAAATCTAATATGCTTTATTGCTTAGAATAGTTTTAGGATTAAAAAAATGAGTAAAACTACACTTTAAAGTTTATCAATTTTCTTGTCTAGACTACTTTTCTACTACTTTTTTTTATTTAATTCACTCTTCTTTTTCTTGTCTAAGGTGGAAGCTTAACTTATGTTCTTTAGATTGTTATCCCTACTATATGCATTCAGTGCTATAAATTTTCTTTTCAATATTGCTTATGCCCTACGGTGAGGTTTCTTAAAATTTTTATACCTGCCAACTTTTTACACCTGAGAAATTTTTATTTGGCTCTGGGGCTACAAAGTAGATATACAAAGCAATCATTTACTGCTAATAAATTAGAGAAATTTATTTTCAAAGTTCTTTGGTGTACATATAATTTTACCAGTAACTAACAACAAAAACAAATGTGCACACTAAGGAGATGGATGACTTCATTTAATTTTTACATGAAGAGTTACATCTAGAGTACTTGCTGTTGTAAGATTTAGAGCATCTTCTGTACTTCCAAAAGTTGATCAGTATTTTGACTTTATAATCGTCAGTGCTGAGAGTGCCACTCCAATAAGTATGCAGTACAAATGGCAGAAGTGGTTAGGGCCATTGCAGAAATTGTAAAATTTTGTACTAATCCCAATACAAAATTCATTTAACAAGTCTTTATGAAAGTTGTCAGGAACTCAAACAGCAAGTCTAAAAATTAAAGTCTTATCACATTCCAGTCCAAAGACAGTCAGATTTGATATTTATATGCTTATAGAGGTTAAATATTATAAATGTATGACTATATGACCATTACATTTATGCAAGAGAAGAAAATCTTGTACAGACAGTATAAACACTAACTCATAACCTAATGAATATCAAATCTGAGCTAGTGTTTCAGGCAGCATTTGGTGGCATTGCATACACAGTACAAAGTATTCATGTCGTGTGTTCAGATCCAAGGCTGTGTGTAAGTCATGGAGTGCATCATTGGATTCATTATATGTTTGTCTTAATTACTTTTCTGTTGCTGTTTCTAAGACAGGCTGTAAAATGAAACATTTAGTTTGGGGCTCACAGTTCTAGAGGGTCAGAGTCCATGGCCATCATGATGTGGAACAAGGTGGCAGGCATGGTGCCGGAGTAGTAGCTGAGAGCTTATATTTTGGTCTATGAGCAAAAGCAGAGAGAGTGGTAAGTAGGGATGGTGTGGGGTTCTGAAACCTCAGAGCCTGCCCCCAGTGACACACTTCCTAGTTCTTGCCAAACAGTTGTACCAACTGGGGACCAAGCATTCAACTATACAAGCCCATGGGGGGGCATTCTCAGTCAGATTACCAGTGTTTTCTCTCTCAGACTATCACAGTGTTTGATTGTTGTGGTTGCTGTATATTCAGAAACCTTTTACTATTGCTAATTCTCCACCCCCACATTGAGTTATACAGCCTGTAAGGTGCTGTGGACCATAGTTTATGAAATTGGCTCTAGACCCCACAGATTTTAAGTTGTTGTAATTTAGTGTTTAGTTCAAAAAACTAAAACACAACCCTTTCTCTTGACACTTACTTCTTGAGTCTTTTGTATTGACCCATTTGTTATCAGAAATGCACTCTTTAGTTTCCAAATAATCTAGCCTCTTTTCTGACATCAACTTCTTGTTTAATTTCATTTTGAGCCAAGAAATCATTGTTTGATTTATATTCCAAATATGTGATGGTATAGTGCATGCTGAGGATGCAGTGGCTTGGGTAATGCTCCTTGTGAGTTGCTAATGTTGGAGGGACATTCTTTGACTGCCCTGTGGGTCCAGATTCAGTGATGAGTTTTTGTGTTACTTGTATTCAGGCTTTGCTGTTAGGTGAATGCATTTTAAGTACTGTTTTATCTTCTTATACACTACTTTTTGACCTTATATAATTGCCTTTTCACCAGTGAACATTTCCCTTGCATGAGTCAACTGTGTAGCTTTCCAAAGCTTTCTTTTGATTATTGCTAATTAAAAATTGTGTATTTTTCTGCTGTATACATATTAGGTAAATGTTCCATCACCAAGCTACATCTCTAGCACCTTCCATTTACTTTTCATCTATGTGTATTTATCTTAAGAATTTCGTATAGATAGTACTTTGTTGGGTCTTGTTTTATGACCCAGTTTAAATGGGTTAATAGTTTTGCCTTTGTGTCTTTTTATCTCCCATCCTTTTTAATGCCTCAATGTAGTTTTCACTGAGGTATTAACTACTTCATTTTATAGGTTTTGTTTTGTTTTTGTTTTGAAATTTTGTGCTGGGCAGTGGTGGTACATGCTGTTAATCCCAGCACCCAGGAAGCAGGCAGATCTCTGTGAATTCAAGGTCTACATAGTGAGTTCTTGGAAAGCTACACAGAGAAATCCTGTTTTTTATTTTTAGTGATTGCCCTAGAGTTTGAAATGCATATCTACAGCTAATCCAGTGTCACTTTCAAACAACACTGTACTGCTTTGTGGGTATGCCTTTGGTTTGCTTGAGACAGGGTCTTGCTCTGTAGCTCAAGTCTTGCCTCAGCTTATGATTCTCCTGCGTCTGATTTACCAGTGCTGGGGTTACAGGTGTATCACCACACTTGACCAACTATTTCGCTAAAACTTTTAACCCTTTTTCTCTCAGTGTCATTATTCAAATAGTCAAAGGCCAATTAAAATCAGGCTGGGCGTAAGCAGATCTCTTTGTGTTCAAGGCCAACTTGGTCTATATATGGAACTCCAGGCTAGCCAGGTAGCATAGTGAGCAGCAAATGCTCTTAACAGCTGAACATCTATCTCTCCAGCCCCAAATCAAACTTATTTTAATGGTTGCTGAAGGCACAGTAAGTTTACTCCCTTGGAGCACATGACATTGGCCTCAAAAACAACAGTTAGGTCCTAGGACACTGCTGCTTCGCTTAGGGTGATTAGAGCTTATCTCCTTAGGCTCATTTATTTACTTTTCGGACAAGCCATCTTCAAATTCAAACTCATGGTCTCCTTGCCTCGGCATCTTGAGGGACTGCTGGAGTGTGCCACTTGGTGATTTTGAGTTTTGCAGGTTTTTTTTTTTTTTTTTTTTTTTTGGTGAGGGGGGAGACAGGGTTTCTTATGTGTAACCTTGGCTCTGTACAGGCTAGCCGCCAAACTCAGAGATCTGCCTGCCTCCAGAGTGCTGGACTAAAGGTGTGTACTGCTATTGCCCAGCCTGGTTATGACTTAAGAAGCCTTACTGAAAATGTAGTATTGGTCATTGTCAAACAGATACACACTGAGCCTTGACTCTTCCTTTTTCCATGTTTAGCCTTCTAGGATTTCCCTCACAGTGCCACCAGCTGATCTACATTTGATTGTCACTTTCCTCCTTAAGTAGTTCTGCTGCTTGCAGAATGACTCTAGACTTCTTGGCATAACATTTTAGGTCTTTGGTATAAAGCCTCAGAGGCATCCCAAGTTATTCTTCAATAAGCAAATCAGGATTATTTCCATTTATGATGAATTGTCCTTTGTGGAAATGTGATTAACTTTGTGTACCTTGGGATTTGGCTAAATTATCCCAGACTTTTCTGATACCATGTAAATAGTGGATTTGAGTCAGGTTGATCAGTTACCCTAGTCCAAACACTGAGAGCCTTAAGGAACTAGCCACAGGCAGATTACTTTACAACTCTTCCTGCAATCTCGGGGTGGGGGATTAGGTAAATTCCATTAGCAGTTACTTTTCTCATTTACATTCTCTGCCTTTTCTGTTCTCTTATCCTTACTGCTAGATATTAAATATCCAAGGTGGTAACCCTCCTGCCTGTGGAGAGCCTACCTATAGTCACAACACAGATGAACCAGGACAGTATGGTTTGGTTTGGGCATTAACTGTATTGCTTGTCACTCCTGACTGATGGAAATGTTCCTCTTCCAGGACCAAGCCACATGTCTTTCTATGTTCGAACCCACAAAGGATCAACACTTTCTCAGTGGTCTCTTGGCAATGGCATTCCAGTCACAAGCAGAGGAGGGGACTACTTTGTGTTTTATTCTCATGGACTCCAGGCCTCTGCATGGCAGTTCTGGATAGAAGTACAGGTGGGAATTTCCCAGGCTCCCAGATAGTACTTGGAGTTCAGTGTTCTGGCTTCAGAGATCTAACTGGTTTTCTCTAGCAGGTGTCAGAAGAACAGCCAGAAGGAATGGTCACGGTGGCCATTGCTGCACACTATCTATCAGGGGAAGACAAGAGATCTCCTGAGCTTGATACTCTGAAAGAGAAGTTCCCGGATTGGACATTTCCCTCTGCGTGGGTTTGCACTTACAGTCTCTTTGTGTTTTAATTGTGTGGATGGGCTTGGGGGCATGTAAATGCCCTTGGACATTCCATGGGACAGTTTCTCTCCCATGTCATATGGATATTTGTAACACAAGTCAATGAGTTTTAGTGAGCATATGTTCAAAGAGCTTTTGGATTAATATTCTTCAGGGTCAAGTACCATATGGGTTAAACTTTGGGATAGTGATGCCTGGCCTTTTTGTCACTTGAAAATTCCAGTTTTCAGGCACGTAAGCACATGTGGATACTGCCATTTATACATGTCAGTTGTATGACTGTAAGGATTCAGCAACATACCACTTCAGTAGCTTTCCTTTGAGGATCAAGAAAGATGTACAGTTAGACTACTGTTAATGAAGTAGGTTATCAGTGGATGGTGGGTAAAATACCATTCAGAGGGATAGTGGCTCTTCTCACCTGTAATTGCAGTATTGCAAAGTGACTGCCATGAAGAAGGAAGTCCCAAGAGCTGTTTCTTTAGGCAGCCATTAGGGGGTTTTAGTGTCTTTTGTGAGCCCTGGGTCTGACTCCCAGCCCTGGAAGCCACTTCTGGACCGCTATTCTGAGGTAGCATTCTTTGTCTGCTCCCCCTTCAAAATGCTCCAATCATTTGGGAAGAGAACTTTTCACCTGCATCCCCTTCTCATAGTTCATGAGTTGCTTTATTTGTGCAATGTAAGACTTAAACTTCTTCCCAGAGCACCGAGTTGCTAGCATGGCTCTTCTGAGATAATAATTTTATTGCTGCATTTGATTTTCTGTTTTGTAGCAAGTGAATAAGTTCTTAGAACTTGCTGTGCTGACACTAAGGTTGTGGCTTACACAGGAATGAGATAACTACACCCATATCTGTTAGTGTTCAGATCCTGGGTATAAGCAGCATATGGTTTAATGGTGCTTTTCATTTGGAAGTAGGAATGCAGCTTGTGCCTCTTGTGGCTTCCCTAGGTCCCAGCGGTGACAGAGATGATGAGATGAACAGTAAAATATGTCAGTTTCTTTTTTTTACATTAACAAATGTAAAAAGGCAAAACTTGAGTTAGTCAACAAATATGACCCAAAATATAGTTGAAAGAAAAGCTATACATAGTAAAGCAAAAACAAAGTAAAATATACTTGGGCGGTAGGAACAGAAACGCTTTTTCTCAGAGTGGCCCTCAGAGCCATCTGAATTTCAGTACGAGTAGAGTTAAGTGCGGACTGCAGGAGAAAACTGCTTGTTTGGTATGTCAGTTTCCAATCATGTTCCTTGTGTTGCCTGCTTCATCTCTAACTCCTGGAAAACTGCCTGGGTCTGTGCAGACAGAAGGGCTGCAGCTAGAGCTGGATGGTAATGTGCTGACTGTTAACATGTGTTGACACTGGTTTTGCGGGACTTACAGAAATTGTATCTAACAGTGCTTCAAGTGTCTGGCTCTGCTGTATGTATATTATCTGTCAGGTGGTACTTAACAGCTGCAGCCTGTATAGAACCACAGCTGATGAAAAGAGGTAACAGTGCTAATAGCTAAATGAACTTCAAAATATAGGTGTATGTTCTGTTCCTGGTTTAATCTGAAATTGATTACTAGAAATTACAGGAGGAGGGGAAGCAAAACATCATGCTTAGGAAGCATATAAAAACAAGATGTTCTCTGATTTCTTTCCTTTTGGCAAGGTGCCATTGTTCTTTTTGGCATAATCATGTTTTTCCTTTTGACTTTTGGGTTATTTCTCTGTGCAAACAGTTTTGATTTTAACATTATGAAACTTTGATATTATGCACCCAGTAACAAGATGCTCAGTTTTAGGACATGCTTAAAGGCCAAAAATGGTCAAGTAATTACAAACAGTATTCATGCTTTTAATAATTATATCCCATAGTTATCAGTACCCCCCTCTTTTAAAGATTATAGGACCACTTGAGTAACTTCTAAAAGTATATTTTCAAGGTATAAGTAATGCACTCCCCCCAAATGAATGTAAATATAAGCAGCACAATAGGGAAAGAGTATAAAGTAATATTTAATTGGTTCTTCTACAAAGTATTTTCAGTTAGCAGCTGTAATTAAATGTCTAAGATTCCCCAAGGTTTTACCACGAAGGAGGTTGGACCACAAGCAGTCTATGTGATTCAGGAAGCTGCTGGAAGAATGTGTCTGGCCCATCTCTTTTTTCCACTGTTCTGCTGACTTGTTGAGGGTTAACTGTTGCCTTACAATGTTACTGAAATAAACTTTTTTAACATACTGGTTGGAAAAAAAATGGATCTTTACAATTATTTTATTCTGTTTCCATATTTAAGGCTATTTTATGGCCCTAGTTTTTTATATTAAAAAAAAATCTTTAAAAAGATCTACATGGCTTGAGCATGACTGCTATTTTAATAAGTGGTGTAAGCAAAGAATTCAAGATGGGAATGCTCACTTCACTTGGACTCTTTTACCTGGAATGAAATGATACATCTGAATTCCATAGAAACAAAAATAACCCTGCTTAGCAAATGGTAAAATCACAGGTGTATTTGGGCTTAAATCCTCTCCATGGTGAGGGGAAATCACAAAAGGATTATTTTTTTTTTTTTTTTTTTTTTTTTTTTTTTTTTTTTAAAACGGGCTAGGGATAAGAGCAATGAAAGAAGTTACCTTGTAGCCTGTGACCCACAATAATTCTCATCACCCAAGGAAAGGCTGGTGACATTTCTCAAAGCGCTTAGTTTTTGAGAGGATTCCTTCCCAGCAGTTCCATACAAAAGGAAACAACCATTTCTGGTCTTCTCCTTTTAGGGCCAATAAAGACATAATACACCTATGTATGCTTCATTATGTTGAACTTTTACTTGATTGCAAAAATTATTGAGAATTTATTTAATCCAGTTATTCTGAGCAAGAAGGATTAGTGAAATGGACCACACTAACAGAATACTAAGGATGTTCTGTTCTACCATCTCAGAAGAGGGATTCCCCTCCACCTGGTAAAGGTTGTCATACCACAGTGTCATACTTAATGAGACAAGATATCCATCATTGCTACTCCTACTTTGAAAGTCATTCTGGTTCTAGCCAGGGCAAGCTGGCAAGAAGAGACAAAACATTCAGATCCTTAATGCAGACTCTGGTTGCAAATGACATGACTGTCTATATAGAAAGTTTAAAAAAAAATTCCAAAGATGACGTTAAACTACAAAATACTGCTAAAAGAAATCAAAGGCCTAGGATGAAAGATAGCATTCATGCCCAGGGGGATACATGGTACTAAAAAGGACTGCATTCTTCAGATTTGTTTACACATTGCATAAAATTCCTATGCAAGTCCCACTTTAGGACCATTTTTTCCAGTGTGCATACACCCAAATTCCTATGGAACCAGAAGAGTCCTGGAATAGTCCAAATAGCCTTGAATGTATAAGCAAATGTAGCGCTTGTACTTCCAAAATTTCCTGTGTAAAACAGGAATTATCCAGCGTGCTGCTACCACAAACAGATACTTGTAATAGATGCCTATCGTTACAACTGAGTCTGGAAAAAAGCCTGCATTTATAGCTGTGGAAAAGACTTTCCCCCCAGTGAACTGTGAAAAACAAACAGTACTCAGACAACTTAGTAATCATATGCAAAAGAATAAAGTTAGAGTTCTTCATATATACAAAAATTAATTCAAAATGGATCTAAATGTTTGAGCTACAACTTATAAAGCATAGGCATAAATATAACCTTGGGTTAAATCGTAATTTTCCAGCTTTGACACAAAAGCACAAGCAACAAGAAAAGAATAAATTAGACTCCTATCAACAAGAAAAGCTCTTCCAAAAGATAGTATCAAGGAAGGGAAATCATAACGAATGAGAAAATACTAATCATAAACTTGGCTAAGGCCTTGTATCCAAAAATACATAAAAATCACTGGCAAGCCAAAGATAAAAATGACCTTTCAGTTTCAAAGGTGTCCAAGTGTCTGATGGCGAATCATTTCCATGCAGATCTTGGAAGACTGATGAAGATGGTAAGTTTAGGTAGCAGAAGCTGGAGCCTTCATTCACAGCTAATGGGAACTTCAGGCACCCTGGCATAGAGAACTTGGTATTTGCTCAAGGACATGGTCACTGCATCATCCAGCAAGTCCACTTCTATAGAATTCAAAACACATCCATACAGAAAAGCCTGGTTCCCCCAATCTTCCTTACCTATGGGGATGTGGTCCAAGATCCTCATTGGGTTCCTGAAACCAGATACATCAGTTTTCCCTATATGTATATCCATGATAAAAGATAAGAGGTACAACAGTATGCTGTAATAAAAACTATTTAAAATTTAGAAACTTTATGACTGTATTTTTTATATTTAGTACTCTTTGGATTTCAGTTGGAGGCAAAGCAGAGTAAGGGAGAATTACTAAACAAATGTTTAGAGTGTTACAATCTAAAGTCAAAAACTGTAACCTTTAAATGGATAGTAAACGTATCCACACAACAGCTTTTAAAAAAATAAAATAGATACAATACATGAAGAATTTTGAAAACATAATACCAAGGTAATAAACACATACTAGGTGTTTCTGTTCATGAAAGGTCTGGAATAAGGAAATCCATAAAATATTTAAGGGACATGGTTCCCATGCTAATCAATCATTTTCAATTTACATACTGGCATCATTTCTTAACTATTTGAACACATATGCCCATGTTACGAAGGGTTCAATATTCTGTCATCAGGCCCTTGGGATGTTCCCATTCTGTATCTGTTATGATAATGCATATGGGAACCTTGGATTCCAAGGCAGGGGAGCGTCACCAAAGGTGGGGGTGGGGATCCTGCCTGACAAACAGCTTAGTGAGCAATTTTAATAGAAAGGGGAGAGGGAAGGAAAGAGGTAAAGAGACAGAGAGGACAGAGAAGAGGGAGACAGGAAAAGTCCTGTCTGCCCCAGGGGAACAGCGGGAAAGAGAGAGGGAAAGTGTAAGTGGGTGGTGGTGGTGAGGTGTCTTCCTTTTAAGGGGGTCCTTTGCACCTGAGCTGACCAGAGTGCATTCTGCTAGGTGATGGGGACAGGCTAGCACACTGCCCGAATCCTTACAGTAGCTACATATATTTTAAATATACTTGTCTGAACTTCTAGTAATTTCATTTAGGAGAACTTAAGTGGTGGGGGCTGTAAAGTGAAAATTACTTTTTGTGGCATTTAATACATAACCTGAGATAAGTAAACAAAAGCTCATATAATAGTTTTATTACCCTTTACCAGGAGGTGGGGAAATACATATTACAGAAGCAGCAACAACTCTTAATTACAAGCAAAGGTTTTTAGCCCCAAATAATTTGGTGTCAGCAAGAAATATAAGCATATATGTTAACTTTCAAATAGTTACGCTGAATATTTAAGTTCATTAAAGATATGGCTTACACAGTTGATGTTCTGAACCAAACAATACAGCAAAACAAAAATTTTAAAAAAGTATATAAACACCAGAGGATAATTTTCTTAAGCTCACCACATTTCTTGCCCTGTTTCCTAGTTCTACTAGTGAGACACTGTATATTTTATTGGAGTCATTTCCAGCCTGAATCTCAGAAGGAACACCGACAAATGCAGACCCTGCTTTACCACTGTGCAGTGGAGACGGGATGACTCCAGGGTAGCAGTCAGGAGAGCCCGGCACCTGGAGCAGCTGCAAAGTTAGAGGTGGTGTACAGCTTGGGCCAGGATCTGCCTCAAATATGGAAAGGGGGGGGGGTGTGGTGGGGGCTGGGATATGACTCACAGGGGAGCACTTGGTTAGGGGCCTTAGGCTCATCTTAAATCTGGCCTCCCATCACCACAAAGTGAGATTAACTCAGCAGCAGCCTTTAAGACATGAAAAGACCACTGCTGCTTATGACGGCAAGTTGATTTTATTAACTAGATAGTCACACTAGAAATTGACTTAATAAAAAAAGAAAGGCTGGCTCTTCTCCCTAATGGAATGAATGGACAGAAGAAATGTTAGCTTAATTATTTTCTTTTCTGTACTGCATATACTTATATAGGAAACTTTATTCTGTATTTTAAAATTCAGAACAAGGTGGTGGTTTGAGACGACTTAAATAAAGTAGCACCAGGAGGACCAGGTAACAATAGTCACATATTTCACCCATTCAGGAGTTTTATTATGTAAAATTATTGCACTTCTAATGTAGAAAGTAAATAACAGTAAATTACCAAATTTAATAATTTTAAATAGTTGGTGAAATCTGAAGTAATTTCAAAATAATTTTGAGATTCCTTCAACAACGTTGCCTAAGAGGACTAAACCTATCTCTTTAAAAAGTAGAATAGAGGGCTGAATTTTATTTCTAAGCTATATCTGCACTATAAGAGAGGCTGTTTTACATAGTGGTACGAATTTGGTCCACATCAAATACATTGTGTTATAAAAATAAACAAGATTTCATAAAAAATAACATTGCATTCCTTGTTCAAATTGCACAGTACAAATAAGCTATCTAAATTAATACTGTTATTAATAATTAGAATTACATATGGTGGGTATGTGTTTAGCCTGAAGCAACTGAATATGTAGTTCTGCTTTCATAATATATGAAAACTAAAATTTAAGTCATATCTAGAAATACATAAAATATTTTTAAACTTTACAATGAAGAATTTACAAACTAATTTTTAGTAGCTGATAATACAGGATCCCAGTCTATTTACATAAAAAGCCCATTTTTATTTGATTTACAAAAGCAATAAATAAGAAACTACATTAATTTGCACAAAACCTCTTCCACTTCATGATCAGTGGGACTACTACTACTACTACTTTACAGCTGAGCCAATAACCTGTCTCTATGAAGACCTCTCATTTTGGAAAGAAGAACAAGTCTTTATTCCAAGAGTGAGTATAGTCATGCAGAATCCAGCATAAAACCTTACAGAGTATAATACATGCCTTAAAAATATGGACAGTGCCTTTGTATATATTTACACAAGAGTATTCACAAAAAGATACAGTTCTTTGATACAAAAATTTAGTGGTGTCAGCATAATTGACAAGAACCCTTCACCCTCTGTCCGCACTGATCTAGTAGGAATTCAGCTTGCTCAAACAGGCACATTAACTCACAGGTATCGCTTCCATTAGTCAGGTCTGCTAGAGAATGGAGTCCACTGACCCATACTGTGCAAGGGCAGCATCTATTCAGAGGACCAACTGGAGTCTAGCTGACTCTATACAAGGAAGCAAACAAGTAGTTCAGGTACCTGAAGAGCTACAGCAAGCACCTTAGCATTTATTTAAAAGAAAGTTAAAAAAACAACCGACCCCACAAAAACAAAAACAGCCTAGACATACACTGAACTGAAAATATATAAGCTATAAGTAGTGGAAAAGCTCCCGGGGCAAAGTAATCCCTACACATTAACAACTGTCAATCCGTTGTGAGTAAAACCAAAATACTCTATGTCTATATTATGCTTGTTACTTTCTAGTGGAGCTTAAATTTTCTTATGAATATGTTCTGATACCACATTTTTTTTATGGAGTCAAAGAGATTTAGAGGAAGAGTTATAACATATAATAATACTTTATGAAAGAGTTTTGACCCTTGTTCTATTTCCTGTTAAATCACTCAGCCAGGTCACCACTATGCACTCAGTTGCTTGTTGCTGTGATTAATACTGCCTACTGTGATGTGTCTCACTGTTGTCAGGACACAGAACAGTCATAAGCCCCATCCTGGAATGGCTCCTCATCATCAGCTTGTGTTGTGTCCTCTTCATTCCGGCTGACCACATTGTTATTCCCAGTCTCACTTTGAGAGATGCTTGCACGGCTGGAGGAGCCCCTGCTCTCCTCTGCTCTGGGGCTGCTCTGTTCAGGCGTCTTACCCACTGTTACTGGCTGGAAGGTGTCAGGCTGGACCTGCTCTTCTGTTATTTCACTGAGCTTCTGCAGTTGTGGCTTAATGATGTTTAAAAATGGCTTATATCCAGGGCTGAGTAAAGGGGGAAAAATTAGTTGTCATCTGCTGTAATTCAAAAGACTTGCTAGAGGGGGCTGGGGAGATAGCTCAGTCAATAAAGTGCTTGTGCAGGCATGAGGTCTTGAGTTCAATCCCCAGCACCCACATAAAAAGTTGTGGTGGTGCTGAGGAGGCACAGATAGGGTTTCTAGAGGCATGCTGGACAGCCAGCCTAGACGAATCAGTGAGCCCCACATCCCAGTGAGGGACCCTGTCTCAAAAAACAAGGTGACTAGCTCCTGTGGAATGGCACCAGAAGCTGACCTCTGTCTTCTGCACGTGTACACAAATACAATGCACGCACGTGCGCACACGAGTGCGCGCGCACACACACACACCTTGGTTAAGTGTTGAGATAAACTCCTAGCAGACATCAGTACAGTAAAACAAGTGATGGAGAGAAGATTCTCAAGCACCCTTCTCAGAAAAAGGCACATGACTCAAGGCTGAGTCTTAAATTTCTCAGTAGTAAGGGCAAGGACTGTTACTTCCAAATTAGTATTACAATAACAAATAAGGAACAACAGATTCTAGACTCAAAAAGATCATCTGGAAAGTATCTAAAATACATCTGGTAAGTAAGGAAAACCTAAGTAAATGAAGTAAACAGCTTCAAATCTATTCATGACTGCTGAAAAGGACATGCCCTCTCAATTATTACCCACTACTTCTAATTAGTGACACTACTAATTGTCATGGAGTGTTGAAATTTATAGACTACATAACCTGTCTTTTCATGTAGACTTTATACTATTTTAACTACAGAATTACCAATCTAAGTTCCAATCTCATTTTTAGATCACTTACATGGCATCTTAAGCCAGCATATGCTTCCACATTATACATTATAAACCAACGCTATGAACTATTCAATAGGTAGTACCCATTCAAGTGTCTGAGTACACAATGGTTAAAGAAAATGACTTTAAAACATAAATATGAAAGCACTTTTAGTTCCGCACACTTACAGACCTCCAAAATGAATGAGTTATAAGTTGTTAGGTTTTTTGGTGGTGGGTGGGTTGGAGGAGATAGGTTATCATGTACCTCTGGCTGACCTGAAACTTGCTATGTAGACCAGGCTTACTTCAAATCCAGAGATCTGCTTGCTTCTGCCTCCCAAGTGCTAGGATCTACACATGTGCTACTACACCTTACAATCATAACAATCATAGTGTGAAAGTCATTATTCATCTAAGAATTACCAAGTTTCTAGAAACTAGGACTTACCAGTCTGTAGAGGCCCATCGGTCCACTGCATGTAGCCCCGTTTTTATGTTCTGTAACATTTCTCCATCCATCTCTGAAGACTGGGCAATACTGAGAATCTGACTGACTACTGAGGATTCTCTGAGAATCAGGCTGATGACAACACACCAATCCAGACAACCCGCCTCCATGAAAATGTGCAGCAAGTAACTATATATAAAGCAACAATAGAATGATTTGTATGAAAGAGATCTGATACACAAGGGACAGTGCGCTCTAAGAAAATAGCTCCAATTCCCACCAGCACACAGAAATCTGGCTAGGCCTTTTGTGTTTTCAACAATCTGAGAAACTCACCGAAGTTGAACTTGAGATTTATGAGGTCCTTTACTCGCCAACTCCATGGAGATGTGCTCCAACTCAGACTGAGTCAAACTGAGTGTAGAGAAATTTTCATCCACCACTGTCCAGTCTCCATCCACCATGGAGCTGCTTTCAGTCAAGTCAGTGGCTGAACCAATGCTGCATTCATCACCTGATGAAGAAATTTCAGAAGTTATAAATGAGCTTTTCATTTCAGAATTAAGTATTTCCCTTTCATTATAGGTTAGTTATTTCCAAAAAATGCTGACTTCTCAAGATTTCAAAATGAAATCAATCTATTGCTAAAACAGCCAATATATGAACAACATATATTTTAAATAAATAAAAAATTATACGCCTTCAAGTGGGAAAGCATTCTAATTTTATAATTAAAAGTAATAGTAGTTACAAGCTTTTACCCATCACAGATGCATCACTAACTGTGATGACAAAATGGTAGCCCAATACTGGGTAAACACCTGAACATTAAGAAAACAGGACACACTGGGCAGTGGTGGCAGTTGCCTTTAATCCCAGCACGTAGGAGGAGAGACAGATGGATTTCTGTGAGTTTGAGGCCAGCCTGGTCTACAGATTGAGTTCCAGGACAAGCTCCAAAGCTACAGAGAAACCTGTCTCAAAAAACAAAAACAAAGAAGAGGAAAAAAAATTTAATCTGGCCTGTGCTACTTGGGTGGCTGAGACAGGAGGATCTAAAGAAAAGGGCAGCATGGAGTGAAACCCAGTTCTCAAGATTTAAAATATAATAAAAAACAAAACCAAAGAATAGAGAGGAGGGCTTAAGGAAGAGTTCAGTAATACATGCTTGCTCAGCATGCAGGGGGTCCTAGGTTCAATCCCAAGTATTGGCTATCCCCTACTCCACACACACACACACACACACACGCACGCACGCACGCACGCACGCACACACACACACAAAGCACAATTACTATTGAAGCTTTTATATTTTATAACCCCATAGAAACACAAATTGATTTAAAACTTCTTCTGTTTGTAGTTTAACCACTACTGTACAGCAGAAATTGGTATGTTTTGTAAAATGGTCACATAATAAATATTTCAGGCTTTGAAAGCTAAGAGGTAAAATAAAAATTATATATAACAAACCAAAAAAGGATTTTTCATAAACTTTATAAAAGAAATAAAAATTAGTGATTAAAGTACATTTTTATGACAAAAATCTACTTATTCTAAACAAAAGAATTCCTTATGTGATGATGACATTTTATTACCTGGAATTCAAATATAGTTATTATCAAAATTAGTAGCAAAACCTCAGCAAGGTGGCTCAGAGAGTAAAGGTACTTGCCACCCGATGACATAATCCTGACAGACAACCTGAGTTTGATCTCAGAAACCCACAAAAAGATGGAAAGAGAGAATTACACCAAGTTGTCCTCTGACTTCCACATGTGTATTCTCCCACACACATCACAATAAATATAAATTTAAAAACTTGATTGTAAAGATTTACTTATATATTTCATATATCTAAAATAAATATGGTAAAGCCAATTTGTCCCTATTTACCTCTGTAGGCAGATGTTTAATGGCTAATTCTTCAGGATATTCAAAGAAGTATGATGCTGTAACTTGGAAAGGCTATGGTACATGATCTTTCCCCAAACAAAACTCAAGAAGGGCTACAACTTGTTCCTTTATTAGATATATACCTTTATTAGATAATGGTGACAGGAAAGCATCTTGCATTTGTGGTCCAGGGGATGAGGCTATGTCTGTGTCACGATGGGTGGGGCCAATGTTGCTGAGCCAGCTCTGACTCCGTTGGATGTTAGTGATGCCAGCATCCATCTCAGAGGTTAGGAAAGGGTCAGATGATTGAGATTTTAACAGCTGCTCTCCCACTGTATCCAGAAGCAAAAGAGGTGTAGTGTCATTCCCAACACAATCAGTTCATAGCCAATCACCATCATATGCAGTATCATTTCTTCAAAGGCAGGGATGTGAAATTATGAGCCATCTTATGTTTCTTACTGTACCTAGGCCATACTTTACTCTCTAAAGTGATTTAAATGACTTGCCTTGGTTCTAAAGATAACCCAAAGTTTCCAAACACCATGATAAAAAGGTTTTGTTTAAGTAATTGGAAATTATCTGAATTTACAAACTTTTTTCTTTTACTCAAACATGGTTTTACTTTTTCTTCTCCAAGTTCAGGAAATGGCACAAGTGTCAAAGACAACTGATCACCGGGGTGAGTTCTGTCGCAAATCACAGCCAAGTTTATTTGAGGTTCATGACTAACTCATTCTAGACTCTTTGCTGCAATAAGGTAAATATAGGAGCTTTTACATTCAGTTTTAAACCTGTTCATAATTTAATAATGGTTAGATTTGTGGGTTAAGCTTCAAGCCCAAAAGACTTAAGAGGCAACAGTTTCTACTTGATCTATCTATCTATCTATCTATCTATCTATCTATCTATCTATCTATCTATCCTTGGCCAAATGGAGGCTAATGTACAAAAAAATTGGCCTTTATTTGCTTAAATATGGAATGAAAAGAGTTCCTTGAAAGAAAGTCCAACATGTCTAAATATATAAAATAAAATACAAGTTTTGTAAAACTGTTAGAAGTCCACATTACCTGTTCGGCACTTCCCATTTTTGAAAGGGGAATTAACAGAAGAGGCTGGGATAATGGGAAGTGGCCACAGGAAATCCTTGTGAAGTCTCTTCAGGGCTACTACGAAGTTGTCTACACGGGCAGCTCGAGTACGTTCTTTACAAAGCCAGCTGATTAGTTCAAAGCCTAGCTGGGCTGCAAAGCAGCCAAGGTCCTTTAACCGCACATCTTCTAAGAGGCGCCGAGCGTGTCTCCACAGCATCATGTCAATGTACATGTTCTCAGCGCAGTCACTGTCTTTGCATCTGTAAGAGACAGAAGCAGCTAAAGAACAACTCACTGAACAACTAACTCCATGCACTTTCAGGTAGCATTGATAAAGTTGAAAGGTAAGCAAGAGATCCAATATCTAATTATGCCTGAATAGGAAGAAAACCTTCAGGGCTTCTCTCCATGTTATACCATAAGAACTTAAGGCACAAAGTTACCTTTTTTAAAAATTTTGAGACAAGATCTTTCTATGAAGTTCTGGAATTTACTATACAGTCCAGGCTGCCCTTGAATGATGGGAGATGCCATTATGTATATATGTTTCTCATACTGGTTAATGAATAAAGCACTGTTGGCCAATAGGAAAGCAAGATAGGTGGGACTAGGAGACAAGGAGGAAAGAGGAAGGAGTAAGGAGGAGTCAAGATGGAGAGTCTGGAGAAGGAAGAACCGCCAGCTGCCTCTCCCTGGTAAGAAGAACACGTGGAAATATTAGATTAACAGAAATGGGTTAATACTTAAGACAGAGCTAGCCGATAAGAAACTAGCACCTGGCCAACAGAATTATATCAAATACAGAGCCTCTGTGTGTTATTTGGGGCTGGCGCGGCGGCAGGACCAGAGCGGCAGCGGGAGGAAAAACCTTACTCCCTACACTTGAATCACAGATATCATCCTGGCTCTGCCTCCCAAGTGCTAGGACTAAAGGTGTAGTCTACCATGCCAGGCACAAAGTTACCTCTTAAGACCAATTTGTGGAATTGAATATATATGGAATAATAATAAACAGGAGACAAAGAAGTCAGACCAGGAAGAGGAGATATGTAGTTGAAGGGAGGTGGGGGAGAGCAAAGAGATAATGCATTTGGAAATACTATTAAAAAAAGGGAAAAACATAAAAGAAAACCTTTCTACTTGAGCTATACAGACACATGAAAACAAAACTTACAAAAATTAATGAAAAACAAACACAGCCTTTCATCTCTCACAGACATGAGCACCTTGTTGCGGGTCTGGTAACGCAGTGGTGGGCGTGAAGTGAGAAACAGGGCTATGGTGATGTCTGTCTGTGATTAACAAATAACGCTGCCTGAGGGTCAGAAAGCAGAGCCAGCCACTTTAGTCAGCCACACAGGCCAGGCGGTGGCGGCGTGCACCTTTAATCCCAGCACTCAGGAGGCAGAGACAGACAGATCTCTGTGAGTTCAAGGCCACCATGGGCTACACAACAGCACTTTAATCCTAGCACTAAGGAGGTGGAAACAGAAGTGACATGGCCAGGCAGAGAAAGGAATAAGGTGGGATGAGAGAGGAGAGAGATGCGTCTGATGATTCACAGTGATGGCCGCAGTCTAGGAAGTCAGTCTGAGGGTGCAGTCGGAGGGCAGGCTCTCCCCTTTGGTCTGAGCATTGGTAGAGGTAAGAGCTCTAGTGGCTGCTGCTTTTGCCCTTTGATCCTTCAGCTTTCATCCTGATAGCTGACTCTAACACCAATTAGAATTCATGCTAGAAGGTATGAGCAGTAGAAAGCCTGGCACCAGAAGCAGGACTTCTCAGATTTAGAGTTCACTCTGCTTTCCCTTAGTCACGTGAACATAATCAAGTAGTTTTTTGAGCATCTGTTTTTTCACCTGCACAAAGAGGAACAACCCCTCAGAGTTTTAAGGATTAAGACCTAAACATGCAAATGCTTAGAACAGTGCCTGGCATCTGAGCTTTTGGTAAGTACTCAATATTTAACCAATATTTAAATCCAGAGTGTGGCTGGCAATTGTTGACACACCTCCATGGCTTTATTTTATAGTATGTTTGTATGGGGGGAGGAGTATTAATGACCAGTGACAGGATAAAAAGTAAAATATCATAATACAACATGTTAACTCTTGATATGTGCCCAGGATTGTAGTAAAAATATAAATAAAAGAAACACCTAGAGAAGAGAAAATGTAAGAGCCAAGAAGCAATGCAAGGACTTCAGAAGCCAGAAGAAATCCCAACCATCACCACTGCTGTGAGTCTATAGCCACAGTGCCAGAGACCATTTTCCACCAGGAAAGACATAGTCTTTGGTCCTCAGAATGTACCAGTCCTTTAGCTCTCCCAATATCTAACCTTTTGTTTTGCTCCTCTGTCATCAGAAGTAATCTGTTAATTACATTTAGAACAAGTGCATCTAGATCTACTTTAGCATAAAACTTACACAGAACAGGAGTGAACTTAACAGGAAAGAGAAAGAAAAAGGGAAGTCTTCTCTAAGGCTTTTGTAAATGAAAAAAAAAATTGCAATTGAATTAAATATCCTTTTAAGACTCAATTATACAAATGCCTTGAAATGCAATGTGACAGATGCTCTGAAAACAGTAACTGTTCTTTATTCTTTTACCTTTTTCCAGAAGGACCAGATGGCATACTTAGTGTTTTCTGTAAGCTGAATTTACCAGGAGGAACATTTTCAGCTGACTGGGATAAACTGATGCTCCGATTCCTGAAGAACTCAAATCCACCACTTGAACTGGGTTCCTATGGTTATACACAGCATGCAATAGTTTTAGCCAAAGATGCTCTGTGGTGGTATGCCCTAGAGAAGCTGTACAATTCTGCAACTAACCTGAGCTGTAGGTGTGGACGGAGGTGTCTCAGATTCTCCAGAACCAATGGCTTTAAGAAACCGAATCATGTGTCGACACAGGTCCCATTTGCCTTGTTCCAGAGCTGTGTTGAATAGAAGGGTGGCATGCTGCCTACTTACTGCAGGAACTTCCATATTCTATAAAAATAACCAAGGAAGACAACAATCGATATATGTGTTACAATTTTGGAAGATAGTGTAAGTCTTTTCTTGACACTTCCTCATCCCAAGGAATTAGCTGGCTGGGGGCAATTTAACAATAAGATTAAAAGGAGCTTTAAAAGTACCATATGGGGGAAAGAGAAGCAGTCACTATGCTAGTATAGTTCATATTATGATTCATTGCACTGTTACATGTCAGATAATATATACCTTACATTCATCACACCTTTCTGTAAAAAGTTACATCATTCCTCCCCATTTTAGGAGATGAGGAAACAAAGTTATCTAAATTGTTTAATGTCAATAGAGAAGCAAGCTAAATGTAGTATTGCCTGTCTGTCTCCTGTAGTGGTTTTTGAAGAGCTGACTAAAATTTTTGCTTTAAGCAGGGCCAGGCAGCACTGGTACACACTGGGTGTTTCCAGCACTTTCTTCACAAACTAGCACCCTGCCTGCTTTCATGGAAAGCTGCCCAACAGGCTGAGCTAGAGCCTCTTTCCCCCAATCCCAGCAACCTAGGCAGTCTGAGGGAGGAAAGTCCCAACTCCACAGCTGGGGATTTTTTTTTTTTTTTTTTAAATTAAGGGGAAAAAAAAAGGGATTTTAAAAGGGAAAGGGGAGAGGGGGAGAACTGGCCTTCAGGGACAAGAGCAGTAGGAGAGAAAAGGGGGACAGAGAAAGAGAGAAGGATGGGAGGTGGGCAGGGCCCTTTAAAAGGGAACATAGTGAATGCACACAGGTGGTGCTCTCAGTGGCAGCAGCTGAGGGCGTATCCTGTCAGAACCCCAAGGGCAGGCCGGTACAGATGCCCGAATACTAACGATTAGGGCTAACTAGCCAAATGAATACCAGAAGCTTCAGGCCACTAGCCTCTGCCTGGCTGTTTCCTCTGGCTTCAGTTACTTGTCATGAAGCAAATATGTCAAGAAATTTGCTTCAGTCTGAGAATCTAACTGGGCTTATGGTTAGCTTTTTGTATAAATGAAAGAACTTCAGTGTAGCCTTTGAAATTCATATCACACAATGGCAACAAACTTTCTAGCCCTTTTATCAAGTACATAATAAAACAAATATTCTGGGATCTCATTATTTTAGAAAAAATGTGTTATGCAGGTTATTATTGTGGCAGCCCTGGGTCTTCCCAGCTGTCCACAGAAAGGCTGAGATTGGATGCCCCTACAGATGCTGCATTAAAATTATTCAGAATCCTGTCAGCAACTCCATACTGTAAGGAAAAATTTCTATTACTGTAATGAAAGCACTCATGTCCAAAGTACCATTTTTTCACTGTTAATGTTTCTTACATTTTATTAGTCTAATGTAGTATTTTTAATGGAACATGTATATCATATATATATTTCATATAATAAGAACATTTCATCTGAGGAAATGGCTCAGTTACTTTGCAAGCTTGATGACATGAATTCAAAATCCATGTTAAAAATAAAAAAGCCTGGCACGGTCTGACACAGAAGCACATCCATCTGTAGTCTGGAGGAGATGGAGACAGAGTCCACAGGAGCACAAAACCCAGTTCTCCCGGCTGGACAGACACCATCTCAGACAAGGTTGAAGGCAAGGGTCAATACTATTGACTCTTACATGCACATGTTTACCTGAATGGATGCACATATGTACACACACACACACACACACACACACACATCCCTTCAGTCTTATTTAAAATTATATTCTGAAATCATTAATCTGTTTTAGGCCTATTGAGGCGTAAACAGCCGAAATACTTTTATAATGTCCCTTTTTTAACATTCAAGGAAATCTAGTCATTTGGCAAGCTTCAGCTCTTCAAAATGGAAGATATACACAATAGAGAAATATGACCATTAATTCCATAAACATTATTATCACAGGACATACCTTCCTCTCTAAGATTAAGATCAATAATTCTTATCCTTTTATAAAGAGAACTGTTACCTGTAAGATAATAAGGTAAGAGGCAGCTGTGTCCAAATCCTGAGCCATCAAACATTCCTCAAATAAGTCCTTGGGGTTTCCAACAGCTGCAAAAAGGTAATTCCACAGAGCATATTCAGTCTTCCTGGCACAGTGCACGACTGTCTGAAGGAAAAGTGGGAACTCGGTGATAAACTTGGCCACAGTGGGAAGCAGGGGATCGGGAATGGGCTCCCGTGAGGTAGCTTCTTCTTCCAGAACTTCATGCAGCATGAGCTCCAGCACATGAGGGAAGTAAGGTAACGCAGCACAGGACTGGGCCAGGAGCAGGGCTTGCTCTCCAAGGTTCCTGACCAGAAGCTGACGGAGGATATGGTGGAGGTAGATCTGAGAGGTTCTCTCCACAACACAGAAGGGGAAGAGCACCTCTAGCTGCTCCCTAGCACTGTTCCGCGTATACAAAGAGTCATAGAGTAGAGTGTCATTGACAGCACCAAGGACCAATGCGTCTTCAAACAGCACGGCCAGGGGGTAGATGTTGATGTGGAAAGGCAGCATGATCCTCTGGGACAAGAAGGAGTGGGGCTTGCGGTGATCCCTAGGAAAGAGGGGGAGCCACACTTTCATCCCTGCACCACCACAGCTCAGCCAGAGGGCCTCCAGAAGGTGACGTTTTTGCTTATTTGCTCGACAGGTAGTCCAGACATTTTCCACCGACTGGGCTAGTACAACCGGAGGACAAAACGGCAGCTGAAGGAGGAGACACAAGAATTGCTGTTCTGGTTTGCCTATTAAACACGTAGGCTCAAGCTTATAGGTACTAGCTTTGTAGACTTTCAGAATTAGTATTTTGTTGTTGTTTTTAAAGTAGGGACATTTATTTAGAATCAGAGATAACAGCAGTGATGTTTCAAAGGATATGCACTGAAATCTAAGAAATTGAAATTTACTATGCAGTAACATCTGGAAAATGAGACACTTTAGTATTTTGGGACTTGCCCTTCACTCTTCTTAACTGAGTTGTAAGATGAATTTTATTTATTCCCTTAGTTTCTAATCACAACACACTGCTCTCCATTTAAATCCCTTTACTCACAAAGCCTAACCTCATAACTTCTCAGGGCTTGCAATGCCTTATACTTTTACTCACGAGTTTCCTTTGGTTAGGGTTACTGTCTTTTTCCCGGATTTGAGGGCCTGACCTGTCCCTCTGCATCATGATGAGCTGTCCAGCAAGGTTGAGCATTATGCTCTCTGCATCGCGAGCCTGAAATGTCAGGAAGAGAAACGAATCGATACTGATGAATAGACATGTTCTTGACATTCCCTCTCCACCTAGTAAAATTTAAAGGTTAAACAACCAACAACAGTTCCTGGGATTGCACCATGTATAGCCACTTTGCTAGACTCTGAGGATAAAGTGTCCTGGTTATGATGGAACAAAGCATACCACTGTGCAGTTAGTGACTATGAGTGCAGAACAGAGTTATTCTGCAAGAACTAAGAGAACTCCAGAAGTCCACAAAAAAAAAAAAAAATCAGAGGTCATTTCAATGACCTAGCTAGAGAAGGCTTAAAAGGGTCTAGAGAGACTTGGAAGGTCAGGAAGTTTCAGGTAGTATGGAAAGGGCTAGTATTCTAAGTTAAGCATGAAATGTAAATGAAAAAACAGAGCTAGAACAGGACAGTTCCATTGGAAAAAGGGAGAATGATCAAGATGGATGACAACAGATTTTCAAGGAAAGCTTGGAAAGTCGGTCAATGGGGTAGCAGGACACAAACTACCACACGTGCCTCTCAAACAAAAGAATCATTCAAATAAAATAAAATAAAATAAAAGCCTAGTTAGGACTAATTACTATATTGACTTCAGGAATGAGGAATTACTCTGCCATTTTACTATGGACATTTCAATCAAATGCCAGCATAAAGAGACTACAATTACTACTGTAAATTCTACCACCCTGCCTCAATAAGCACACAGGAGAGCTTGAGAAACTCTGCTTTAAACCAACTAGCAGACAGATCAAGTATTTTCACATGTAAAGAGGAACAGAATTTAGTGCTGACTTAGGCATGAAAAAAAAAAAAATTAGAAAAAGCATGTCTGAACCAGAGATGGCTTCAAGGTACTGGAGGGATTGAGGTTGGTGTTGGAGCGATGGCTAAAGTGGTTAAGAGTATTTCCTCATCACAGGGGACCCACGTTCTGTTCCTAGCACCCACGCTGACTGCTCACAATGGCCTTTAACTCCAGCTCCAGGATTCCTCCAGCACCTGCACACACACATGCACATACCCACAGATAGATACACACACACACACACACACACACACACAAAACACATAATTACAAATAATAAATCTTTCTTTAAAAGTTGAGGACATCAGCAAGGAGGAACAATCAGGGAAGGGCAAATGAGTATGTTTCCCCCACTCACCCACATTAAACTGGAAAGAAATTTGAGATTTTCAAATAGAAATGTGTGTGGCAACTGAGCAGAGATGGATATGCTAACATAAGTACTATGCTAAGGCTGAAAAGCTAACACAGAAGGAAAGAGCCTGGGATGTCACCTAAGCCTTTCCAGAACAAACATAGGGAAGCCTATGGCTGCATAAGCTAAAGGAGACTCGAGAAGAGAGGGGCTATCTGCTGCTTTCTGTGTCTCAGATTTTGATACCCGCTTAATTGATAGGTTTAAGCTTTCGGTATCATTTAGGGCTCAGTCAGAGGAAGTAAAAATCAGTTGCCTTATGTAATCCAGCTTTATAATACTTAATATTCTTGCTTATATATGAACTGGCAAACTGTAGATGTAGCCCAGTGGCACAACACTTGTCAAGAATGTGCAGGAAGGGGGAGGGGACAACATTAAACTTGGAATGCCTGTCATAAAATGAGGATCTTCTAATCAAATGTAGGAATGAGATTGAAAACAGAATTTAAAAGATATCTGGGAACCATCAGAGTCAGGCACTCAGACAATAGATAAATGTAGCTGAGTGGCAGGAAAAGGAAAACAAATACACACACGTGAATTAAGACACTGGCAATCTTGGCATTCACATGTAGACAAATTCCACAAACATTTTCAAAGGCCTTGAAAGGACTTAAAAATTTACTATACTATGACTAATTTTCATAGTGAGCCATATGCATGCCAGGTCAATGTTCTACCACTAAGCTGTATATCCAGACCTTCATTTTAAGATGGTAGATTTCACCACTATATTTTACATATTTCTTTAGAAGAATATATATATATATATATATATATATATATATATATATATATATATATATATATATATATATGTCTTTTCTTCAAAAAGCGGCTATTGGTATAGTGGTCAGCTGTTGGTGGTGCAGGGGCAGGCAGATTTCTGTGAGTTCAAGGCCAGCCTGGTCTACAGAGTGAGTTCCAGGACAGGTTCCAAAACAATACAGAGAAACCCTGTCTCGAAAAACCAAAAAAAAAAAGCCTATTATTAAACAATCTTAGTATTTGACATTGTTACAGGTGATTATAATACTACTCTGGGACAACTTCATGAGTTTTCAGAAAAATAAGAGTTACTGCATGCTCAAAATTCTGAGTTTCCTTACAAGCTCCCTGGCAGACGATCCTGAACCGAGTCTGGAATTTAACAGGGAGCTCACACTCTGTCCTGAGAGGCCTGATTGTTAATCAGCCTCATTGTTTCTAAAGGGTGATGATAATTGAAGCAAAACTTGCCTTGTAGTGCTGTGGCCTCAGGCTAACTCTTTTTTATATTCCAACTTTTTAATTTGATCTTCACTAAGTTAAATATCTCTATGAAGCCCTTTCTATAAGCTGATGATTATACAGGCTGTTATCAGGTTTCTAGTATATGCCCTCAGAGAAGTTTATATATGTGTAATTACTGTTTAATGCTGACCAGAAACTAGTCTGCTTGGTTTGCCATTAACACTCAGCATCTTCATGCAAGGTACAACATAGACACTTGGTTTGAATTTGCTGAACAAATTAACAGGTCCTAATATTGACATAAAGACGGAAATGTAAACTCCTAAGAGCTTTGAAAATGTATTAGTACCTGCTGTGGCATTTTCAAGGTGATTCCATTCTCTGTACTCACTGATGTCAGTGTGACAGACACTACCAGGAAAGGGTGAGGAATATACCGTGACATGGAGACTTCCTGAAGAACTTGAACATTAGCCGTAGTATTCGAACTGTAAAGACAAAAAAAGCTCATAGCTCAACAATGTTGTTTTTCTCCATATTACAGCACATTTTATGTCTACAGCTGACCCAAATATCTTCTTCCTATTGTCCTCGCCTCCCTAAATACCCTTCTGACAGGACTACTAATGTTAAGGGGTCCAAGGAACATATACAGGAATAAGACAAGAAAGGCAGCAAAATGCTGGAAAGCAGGAAAAAAAAAAAAAAACACAACACAACTACACCACCGAAAACCAGTAGTATGGAAGCAGCTATATGAATAGAACCACCTGGGAATTGGGGTGGTGGTGGGCAGAGACAACTGTTTGGTTGTGAAATGACAAAAGTTTAATTAATGAAGTAGGAATGTCTTAACTTTTTATCTTTGTATTATTAACACATCACAGTATTTCAGCAAATATATGTCATGTCCTAATTAAACAAACATACTTCTAAGAACAAAGGAAAACCCAAGTAGTATGGCCTACACACTGTATGCTGACTAAATGTCAACAATACAGGGCTACATGTAATGAATGCAGTAGGACTTGGGCTTCTGTGCTGCAGACTACATCATCCACTGCAGCAGAGACTAAGTGAGCTTTCTAAGGATACTTCCTCCACTTTTTCCAAGTGTTCAGAAAGCAGGACAGCTGTTAGCCACCTACTTGTAAATTGTGAAAAAAGTATCTAAGATTTATCTCAGCTAAAATTATTATCCCCTCCCCACCCACCACCACCACTAACACAGGAAGACAAGTTCAAGCAGTTAGCACAGGTTCTTCTCTTTTCTACATAGCTGCTACATAAACATCACCAAAACTCCTTATAATGAAAACTATGAGGATGGAGAAAGGTTTTTAGAGAATATAATAGAGGACACACAAACAGGAACAAAAGTCACTCACCCATGATAAACTTACCCATCAAATTTTCTTTCTATACTATAAAGGCATATTGAACAGTCTGCTCTAAACACTACCACCATGTCCCGGAAGACACTCAACAGTAATGTTTCTGCTGGTGCTTTGGTGACATGAGCAAAGGCATTGTCCAGATTTGATGTTCGTAGGTAGATTCTGAGCTAAAGGGGAAAAAAAAAACAAAACAAAAAGCAATTTATAAAAACAAAAGATGGTTACCAAGAATGTTTGGTATCAGTCATATTTTTATCTATATACCACCCACTACCTCCAATTCACTTTAAAGTAGTAGGAGTTAAAAAAATTACCAATGATTTAGCAAAAAGTGAGAGTATTTTTATTTTGGCTATCTAGTACTTCTTATAAATAACTAAAGGTAATGTGATCAAGAGTAATGTATTATTATGAGACCATGTTTCAGATTTTGTGTACTCAAATCTTACTACCGAGACTACCAAAACTTCAAGACCACTATACAAATCAATAAATTAATAAACCTATCCTTAAAAACAGTCATTCTTATCTATTTTTTGCTTTTAATGTTTTATTACCAATCTTTATATATTATCTACTAGCTAAAAAGGATAGCCTTTTTAAGTTCATTTACTTTTTGAGACAGGTTTAATATTTAGCTCAGAATGGACCTGAACTCATAATCCTTCTGTCTCAGCTTTTTAGGTGCTATGATATAAAAGGTTATCTACAAATTTAAATTGTCACCTTAAAAAGAACATAAATAACCAAGAACACTAATTCTATTGTAACATGATAAATTATTAAATTAAAATGTTGTTCAGTTTTTAATGGATTGCTGTATACCTAAAATTAAATCCTGCTTAGTTTGAAAATTAAAAATCTATTATTTCTTAGGGGGAAAAAGTTACCTCTTCTTGACGGTCACTTAAGTTATAACACGCAAGGACCATAAAGTCATTCCACCAGGCTAATCCACCAGTCACAATCATATTTTGCTCCTTAAAAGAAAATATTAAGATGTATTTACCTTAATTATGTTACCCAAAATTTCAATAAAGTAACAAAATACTCTTAGGAAGCTCAAATTATTTCTGATTCATTCTCTCTTGCCTATTTCTCCAGGGCCTTTATTAATAATGTACCATATCTTACCTTAAAAAAAAAAAAAAAAAAAAAAAAAAGATACTCTTAACTCCTATAAAGAAATACCTATGTTGTTCAAAATACCTCAATACCAGATGGCATCATTAATCCTACATCTAAAACAACTTGATTTAAATTCTGGTTTTATTCTTCATCAGATGAGTGCCTGAATCCTAACTTTTAGTAAATGGTAGTATTAGTGTCCTAACTGGGTTTATAATAACATAAAAAAACATTTTAAAGTACTTGATACACAAAAGACACCTACTTTAATTTTCCTTCTTTCTTCCTGGTTGATTCTCATAATATCTAATTAATTCTCCCTCTGACCCTCCATCCCGACTCTGCTATACAAATACACATATCACATACAGAATGATCTCTACATTTCTAGACATTTAGTCTCACCACATCTGATACCTCAATTTTAAAGATTACATTAAACCCTAAGCTATACAATTATTGTTACAAATCTTTTTTCCTTCTTTTCACATCTATGTACTTGTGTGAGTGAGTGTGTATGTTTTGTGTACATATGGACCAGGGTTTGATATCTGGAATACTCTTTGATGACTCTTCTATCTTATTCTTTGAGGTAATGTCTCTCAATCAAAGCCAGAGCTGGCTGATATGGCTAGTTTCTCCAGGCTGCTTGTTCCAGGGATCCCCCATCTCTACCTCCCCATGATGGCATTACAGGTGACTTGCCATTTCCACCAAGCATCTAAATGGCCTCTAGGAATTTGAACTGATGAGTTCCCTTAGTTGTATAGAAACCACAAATGGTAGTCATCTTCCAGCACTTGTCAATGATCTTAACCAAAAATGAAAACCCAACTATCTCAACTCAAGATCTTTTATCAAATTATCAAGTATTTCATCAAAAGTGGCAATTATCCAACACCAAATCTGTCTCCCCACTTCTCCGTCCCTGCCAAGCCCAGTGAATATGGGAAGTGTTTTATAGTTGAGCTACATCTCTAGCCTCACTATCAGTTCCTTTTTCATCTTTATGCTTTGTATCTTGAAATGTATTTTTAGTTAAAAAAAAAAAAAAAAGACTAACCTGAGTAATGTTCCCAAAAAGTTTCCATTTTTTGGTGAGTAAAGAATAATGTGCAAACCCAAACTTGCCAGCCACAGCGATATTCTGTCCAAGTTCATCAATAGCTGAAAACTGTTTAAAAGGAAAAATTAAAAGCTCTTTCCTACAAATATATACACTTTACTAGAAACAAAGTACTTAATAAAATATAAGGTGAAGAGACTACAAATAAATGTCTGCTAAGTGATTTAAATATAAAATGCTAAATTAAAACTCAAATATTGATAGCTAAAAAGTGGCAAAAGTGTAGAGACATCAAAGATTAAAATTGCACTCTTACAAATCTATAAGGGTTCAACTCCTAGAATGATTACCACAAAAACCAACAAAATAACAACTCACCCGTATAGGCCAATTGCTTTCTAGATAGGTGCTGGAAATCTATAGAAAATAACATATCAGTTTGGTGAGACTTATGAAATACATTTCAATTTATAGCAATAACAGCACAGCATGAGATTCAGCTTCTTGCATGTTTAAGGTGCCAAGCAGTGGCTTTAGTAGCAGAACCCTTGGAACTGAGCATTTGTTTATGAGCTTAAGCTACTATTTTTCTATTAGGCTGTTCAATGACACTGATCAACAAGAACCCTTATACAGGATGCTAATCTCCTGAAGCACCAAAGGTATCCACAGCCTCCCATGATATCTAGCTTACACCTTTGTTCACGGTGTCATTTTATCAGTGCTATCAAACTTTCAAACGTATAGAAAATTCTGTGAGTTTCTAATGTGGAGTAAGTTTTAGCTTCACAGACTCTTATGTCTCTCTTGGTCTACTAATTAGCTTTCATGAGCAGCTGGAGGAAGAGGAGTGAGAATTAACAGAAAACAGAATGATGGAAGAGTCTTCTGTTCCTGGATTAAGAAAAGCTTCAATTTATTCAGATTAATTTTAATTTGACTCAAGAAAAATGAATCCAAATCAGAAAGCCATGTAAAGTATAATAAAACCCAATAAAATTGTGTAAAGGTAGAAGAGGATCAAGTAAAAGCAATATACCCAAAGCACTTGTATTGCTCTAAATACAGTTAGCCCATAAAGGGTTAGAATAGTCAACTTAACTTAATTAACAGCTTTCAATTACTCAAAAAAGAATGTAACAGGTGGACCAGAGTAAGTGGCACAGTACCAATGACACTGGGTAAAAAAAAAAAAAAAAAAATTAAAGAACCCTACACTTCCCAAACATTGATGTTTCACTAATTCCTGTGAAAAGTGATATGTGAGCTAGCATGTCACTGCAAAAGTGATTCCAACATAAAGAGTCAGTAAAAGCTTATCAAATTATCACACTCTAATGTATATCCCTACAGAAAACAAAAAAAAAAAAAAAAAAAAAAAAAAAAAATCTATTCTTTTTAGGCTTCAAAAGTCTATGACATACTACAAATTATAAATGATCTATCTTTAAAACCCAAATACAAGTTAAAATCAATTTCTTAAAATTTTCATCTGAATAGTTTATGACTAGACAAAGTACACATATTTTTCCTAGTGTCACCCTTTTTGATCTATGTGTCATCTGAACTTTGTCCTATATACTTAATGCTGTGTACAGAAATAGTGGAACAAAAAGAGCAGCTAACAAGTAATAATTTTGAGTCATAAAGTCGGCACAGGAGTCATGCCACACGCATAATCTTGAGTCATACAGTCGGCACAGGAGCCATGCTACACGCATCACTGGGAGACGGTGCTAAGGTACAGAGCAGACCCTCACCACTCTTACCAAAGGGGTTTCCAGTCTCTCTGGAATGGAAATGAACTGCTTTCCTTCTTTTTTCCTGCTAAACTGTCTCAGCCTAGGCTTGTTTTATCTAGCCAGTGTGACTAAAAGATTACATTAGATCTTTGCAAAATAGCATAATCTTCCACACCTGATAAAACTAGGGGGATGTGAGCAAAATAGCCTTTAAAATTCACTACTGACCTCCCCAATGAAGTGTCTGATATTTACATCCCACATTTTGTGACAAATAATTTTTTAAAGTAGTTAGAGCCAGGTTAATTATAAAACCAATTATCTTTAGAACACTAAGTAATAAAGACCTTTTAGAAACCAATGTTTATCGTATACAAAACATTGAACATTAGAAGAAACATAGCCACAAACTAAAAGGGTTTTGTGTTTTAATTTCACATTGTGTTCCAGTACTTTGTAAATTTGTAACTAAGAAAACTAAATAAAAAAAAAAAAAAAAAAAAAACAACTTTGAAAAAGGCACTGTTTATACTGCCAGTTACTAACTTTGCTTCTAACAAGTGCTGTATGCAAAAGCTTCTAATCTGGAAGTTAAGTTGCATAAAACAGAGAAGGCTTGACCACACAAACAGGAAAATAGTTCAGTATCCCAGACGATGAGCAGACAGCACAGAATTAGCTGGAGCTTATTAGATGAACTCTAAATTATACAGTAAGCACACAAATAGAAATCACACAAACAAATCAACTCTCATGGAGGATGTGGTCCTAACCTACGAGAGGGTAAGTGAGAAGGGAAATGAGATCATGCCCCTAGTTTCTCCAAGGAGTCCACATGACTGGCTAAGAAGGTTAGCCAGCAAAGCTTTAGCACTATATAAACACTACCCAGAAAGATCACTGTTACTCTGCATGCAATTGGTAGGCTCCAGTGTAAGCAAGCAAGCAAAGAGCAGGGCAACTCTAAATTAAAAAAAAAAAAAAGGGGGGGGGTGGGCTGGGTGACGCACACCTTTAATCCCACCACTTGGGAGGTAGAGGCAGGCGGATCTCTGTGAGTTCAAGGCCAGCTAGTTCCAGGACAGGCTCCAAAGTTACACAGAGAAACCCTGTCTCAGAAAAGAAAAAAACAAAACAAAACAAAAGCCCACAAAGGAAATTACAAGTTTCAGTACTTCTATGAGTCAACATTCAATACCTAGACTTTTAAAGTACACTGAACTTTTTTCTTTAATGTAGACTAGGCTGGCCAGTGCATCTTTGTGTATGCTGGATGAGTTGTGTTAACCTCCTGAGTTTCAGTTTTCTCATGCACAAATCTAGGTGGGCTGTATGATTTCCAAGGCCCTTCCAGCTCTAAACATTCTATGGAATTTGAAATAAAAATTCTACTACAATTTAAATGTCTTAGGAGCACAACTGTGGCATTTTTATTAGCATTTATTATTGTTCCTTTCTCATTAGGGTTTACCAGGTCTCCAAAGCAGAGAAATGTTCTGAGAACCACTTGTTTACCCTTACGGTAAATAACCATTTAACAGATACTTTATCAGTTATTTTATCACTATGTAAGACTAAAAGGACAGAGATGGGTAAGGGGATAAAAAGACCTAGGTGAACCCACACTTCGAGCTCATCTGCAGACATGAACACAGTGAACTGTCAGATGACCAAACCCTGCTGCTACCTGCAGCCCTCACGTCGGAACTATGTGCGTCTCTAGATGCTACCTGCAGCCCTCACGTCGGAACTATCTGCGTGTCTAGATGCTACCTGCAGCCCTCACGTCGGAACTATCTGCGTGTCTAGATGCTACCTGCAGACCTCACGTCAGAAATATCTGTGTGTCTACAGGGTGCTTCATGGACGGCTAAGAATCACTGAATTTTTGAGCTGGAATAAAATTCAATATTGTTATTGCCTGATGGACTTTTTAGTTCCAAACCTACCTTCTTTGATCCTCTGCTCTACTTGGCCCTCTGGTAACACAGACCTGGCTAGGGCAGAACTGGCATTGATGCCAGTGTAGAATGAATAGTTCAAAGTATGGGGAAATGAAAATAGCAGAGAAATGGCTACAGGAGAGAAGGGAGCAGTGGAAAATTTTAGTCAAGGAAGTAGCTAATGCAATTTTATATTTCAAAAAATGTTACTAATTATAAAATGGTATGCACATTTTTTTATTCCATGAATTTATGTATGTTAAACACATTTTGTTTTAGTGCATACTATATTTCAATGTAGGAGTCATTCCTCCTTTAACCCTTGACAGAATCACCATTATCCTGTCTTTCATTATCTTCATTAAAAAACAACTGAAAATAACACAAACGCTGAAGTAAACCAGTGAGATATAAGCAGAAGGCAAAGAATCATGGAACTAGGAACTGATTAAAAGACGCTAGTGTGGTAGTGTACGTGTATAGTCCCAGCAGTCGGGAGGCTGGGACAAGAGACTGTGAATTCCAGACCAACTATACAGCAAGATCCTATCTCAAAAGGAAAGAAAGTAAAAAAGAAACTGACAAAAAGAAACTAACCCAAGAACAGGCTCTGCTACATTTCAGCATCAAAAGGAGAAAGAAAATATTCAGGACTTTGAAACTATACATACAAATTTAATTTCTTTCAAGAAATTTCAGTTTACTCACTGTACCAAATTTATTTTAATTGGCATAAAATTTCAGAATTAATCTATATCAAATGTCAATCCGTCACAATTGCTAAAAGAACCTGCTAATTTAAATGTGGTACCAGCATGAATCCACAATTTGGAAAATCCAAATAATAATAAAATTATAAACAATAAGTTTCTCAAATGTTGAGAAATTTGAAATTTGGGTGCATTGTTAAGTGATAATTACTGAAACTATAAAGTCAGCTGTACCAGGTACTAGTCAAATCATTGCTTTCCATGCTATGCAAATCCACAGAGCTAGATTAAGCAAAACAGAGGCTCAAAGTGAAATAAAAGTATCTTCATAGAGGGGAAAAGAAATAAACTTCTAGTTCTTGACACTATTAATGGTGAGCATATACTCTGAATCAAATAGAAAGAAAAAGCATTAAAAGAGATACAGCAATGAAAATAATTAAAAATTGGTTCCAAGTGACACCTTACCAATGAATGAGTCCCTTGTAGTAAGTAAACGAACACTGACCTGTACAACATGCCAATGCCGATGTCCAAGTAAAGTGCTTAACCCCTGAGACTCCAGACCTCCATCTGCAAATGGGCTCTTCTCCCGAGTGGGTATATGACCAGTGCGTGCAGAACTCTTGGGATTCTGGGTTTGCGAGGCTTCTCCACAGTTTAAGTACAAGCGATCTTCTCCCTGAAGCAACACCTGTTCTTGGTTACTCTAGACAGGCAAAAGGGGAAAAAATACTCAGTATTAGGTAGGGACAATTAAGTAACATGCTGTTTCAATTTTATTTTTGAACATGTACTATATATCTCAGTAGATTTTCTTCAGATGACCAAATCTACATAATATATATATATATAACACATATGTATATATGATACATATATGTGTATGTATTATATATATATGTATATATGAAACAATATTTTAGTGGTTTTCATTGTAAATAAGGTTTTGTACAGCGTGTTTTTGCCAATGCTTTGCCAAACTTTTGCAGGTTTACAAACATTTGAACAGTACCTTTCGTTAGCACCCCTAAATGGTGATACTCTGAGAACTACACCTGAAGAAGTATATGTAAGTATAAATTTTTACAGCTGACTGTGCAAGTTTCTATGGATATTCAGACAAATGCAACAGCTTCTGCTTTTAGTTAATTATGCCCTGGGTTTTAGAGGGCCAATATTCTCAAGGAGGGAAGATTTCTAATATTCAAATAAGACAGTGGTATCCTATCCCTTCCCATTTAGTCCAAAATATCAACAAGCGTGCTTTATTTCTTTCGTGTGTGTATGGTGTACACATATGTATGTATGCATGTGTGTTTGCGTGTGTATGCACATGTGCTCTAAGACTGACTTCAGGTCTCTTCCTCAGTAGCCGTTCTTCATCTCACAGACTGAAGCATGGTCTCTTGGTGAACCTGGAGAATGATAGCCTGGCTAGGTAGACTAGCCTGCTTGCTCTGGAATCACCACCACCACCACCTTCCTGCTGGGACCACAGACAGGCTGCAATGCCCACCTGCCAGAGCTCATTTACCCACTCACTGAGCCATCTCTCCATCCCAGAGGGGTGCTTTAAAGTGATCTGGAATGGGGAGGAGCAGGAAATATACTCTATTTTTATTTTTCTGGGAATCCTTAATTTTCCTTTTTTTTTTCTTTTATTCTTTATTTATAACTGTTTTACTACTAGTGGGGATGCTAATTTTCATTATTAAAAATCTATTTTCACATGAAAATTTCATGTGAAAATAGATTTTAGGTAATTAGCAACATGGTATTTTTTTTTTTTTTTTTAATTTTTAACTTCAACCACTTACATTGTAGCCCTAGCCTCATAAAGACAAATAGTATCAAACTCTGAGATCTGGGTTATTTTCACATTAATTTTTAATGTGTTATAAGTTTTAAATAACTTGCTACAGCAAATATCTTCAAAAAGCTATTGATAATAGGTACTGAGATATATACTCACAGCATATAACAGTAGCACATTAAAGTATATGATCATATAATACATATTAATCAGAGAAATAAAATGGGAAGTGATGGGAGATGTCATTCTGTATGTTTCTCATACTGGTTAATAATAAAGCACTGTTGGCCAATAGGAAAGGAAGATAGGAGGGACTAGGAGACAAGGAGGAAATAGGAAGTAGGAAGAAAGGAGTCAAGATGGAGAGTCTGGAGAGAGCTGGACGCCAGCCGCCTCCCCGGTAAGAGAAGGCCCTGTGAAAATACATAGATCAGCAGAAATGGGTTAATAATTAAGGCAGAGCTAGCCGATAAGAAACAAGTAACCAGGCCAACAGTATTGTACCAAATACAGAGTCTCTGTGTATTATTTGGGGCTGGTGTGGCGGCGGGACAAGACCAGCGGCAGCGGGCAGAAAAACCTGTACTCGTTACAGGGAAGTTTATATTGTACTTTGTAATACTACAAGTAAGAAAATAAATTGTAATTTGGGGCAATGCTTCCCAAAGCAGGCTCTTAGACATATGTTCTTCAAAGAGTTCCTTAAAATTTACAACTTAATGAGTAAGCTTTTTGTATCATAACTACATTTTTTGTGCCAGATATGATCACAACTAGAGTTCTGGAGTCCTAATCAACTCTTTATTTTAAAGCCTTTATTTCATGTAAGAAAACAGGATGTAGGTCATAGAAAAGGGTCTAAAATTTTGCTAAGAGGCACTACAACGAAATGAAACCACAAAACAAAACAAAATGAAAGTGCCCACAGCTTTAATTACTTACCATGCAAGGGTTTACAGTGAGCACACTCTTGATAAACTGAAACAGCAAAATGCTGGGCTGTTTTACTATACTCCTGAGGTCAGACTCAATTTCAGTGTACTGAGGACCAAATCCGCTGATCACCCACAAGTGATAGCCTTCTGCACCCCAGCTCTTGAAGAGAAAAAATGTCAAAGCAGCAAAAAGTTATTTTTATCTCCTTTGTAACTTGGGTTAAATATTGAAAACAGTGAATGAAATAACCAATGACACCACTGTTGTCTTTGGAATGCTGGAGAAACCATGACAAATAACAGAGACTCTAAGAGTCACACCCAGGGCTCAGAAAGGTGGCTCAGCAAGGTGTGGAAGTATGAGAACCTGAGTTTGATCCCCCAGCATCCGCGTAATGGTGGAGAGAAGAACACCATAAAGTTGTCCTCTGACATCCACACAGTAGCATGCCCACATAGACACATTAAAAAAAAAAAAAAAATCACAACCAATGATTCTTAGCCATATAGTACACCTTATCTGTTTCCAGAGGAAACACTACTTAGAATGGTAAAACACTGAACACTGAATAATGTTCTCAGGTTCAACTTCAGGGTTCCAATTCTAAAAATGCTTCTGTAACATCTCAAGTACAAAGAGATTTTACAAACGACAACTCTGAGTAGGCGACTAGAAGCTCAGTGAAGAAGCGTCTACAACAGATGCAGCTTTGTATATAGCAAAGAACACCAGAGTCTTTGTTTCAGCTTGATCTTTCTGTTGCACTGTCTTGGCCTCTAGAGAGAGGTTTCTTCAGTTGTGAAGTATAAAGTGAAAAGATTTAAATGTACTTCTCCAAGCCCAATTAGAATTAATATTGTGTAACTAGATTCCATCATAGTATTTTTCAAGACAGTTATTTCTAATCTGTAATCCAAGAAAATGATGAGTGAGGTACATAACACGGTTAAATTAGGATCAGGATAAACAAATAGGCCGAATAGATGTTTATTCAGGGAGAAATAACTTACAACCTATCTCACTACAGGTACAGACTGCTGCAAATTGTTAAAAGCTTAACATTGTTTATTTCATGTGTGCATATGTGTATCTGTGCTCCTGACTTCACTGCTCCTCAGATTCACTCAGACTGCTATACTCTCCTCAACGTGGCTAGAGACTAAACTCTCAGACTGGATGCCAGCCCTGAGACCCTGCTCCTGTCTTAAAAACCTCTCATGAGTCCTGGGATTAAAGGTGTGTATTCCCAAGTGCTGAGATCATCTTTGTGTGAGCTGTTTCTCTTTAGGACTGGATATATTTCCTAACAGAGATTGTCTACCTCTACCTCCCAAGTGGTTGGATTAAAGGTGTGTATCACCACTGCCTGGTCTCTATAGCTTGGGGCTGGCTTTGCTTTCTGAATCCTCGGGCAAGCTTTAAGAAATCATAAATAATGTGTCACCACAGCCAGTAGTTTCAGAACTATTATACTGAAAACTTACACTTTTGTGTCTATATATGAGGTATATGTGTGTGTATAAACCGGATGATGTCATTTGTCAGAATCATCTACCTTATTTCTCAAGACAAAGTCACTCCAAAGGCAGGGCAAGAGGACTATTAGGTCAAGGCTAGCCTGGCCTATATAGTTTGAGGCTAAATGTTGGTTACACAGCAAGGAACCCCATCTGTTTTCTTGTTGTTTTTTTTTTTTTTTTTTTTTTTTTTAAAGGCAAGGTTTCTTTGTGTAGTCATGGCTGTTCTAGAACTAGCTCTATAGACCAGGCTGGCCTCAAATCCACCTGCCTTATATTCCTAAGTGCTGAGGTTAAAGGTGTGTACCACTATCACCTGGCAAAGCCCATCTTAAACAGGAAAATAAACTTCACCAAAAATGAACTATATAGGAAAAAAAATCTGCTGAGATAAAAATGCTTTCTTATTTTATGTTTTATGTAGAAAGTACTTACCATAGAATTGATCTTAAGGGGATCTTTTTTGGTACCATCAGACCTATAACTAAAACAGAATAGAAACTTAACTCGATTGTCTTCTAATTACACAGTATACACAAACCACTCCTTAGAAACAGAGATACATAATAGTGCATGAAAATGAAATACTCATGCATTATTATGTATTTCTACTTTAAAGAACAGTCACTTTCACTTTTGGTTTGGTTTTTTATAGCATTAGTTTTGAGACTATGTAGCCCAGGATGGCATCAAAATCACAGAGAACCCCCGATTCTGCATCCTGAATGCTGGGATTAGAGGTGTGTGCTACACAGTTCAGCAGTCACCCTTAAATCTTAGCATGAGCTCATATACACAACTGGGCTCCAAAAAAAAAAAAAGTGTATTTTCCCTAGTATTTGGAATCAGTAAGTAATTATCTAATCAACTGTCAGTTTTAGGAAGGTGAATGTTTGTGAAGAATCATCATATTCTCAACAAATTAAATCTGAATTTCACAAAATGTTTTGCTATAAGAATAAAACAGGAATGGATAGACTTAGAGAAATATAGCCAACTCAGAAAGACAGATTATCCATTTTTCCTCATAAGCAGAATCTACACAGGACACGACAGTGAGAGAGAACTATGATGAGGGTAGAGTAGTGGTCCTAGAAGACAGACGAGATGGGGAAACGAGAGAGGGCAGTGGCAGCTGGGGAAATACAGATAAAATACTGCATGCTTTTATCATGAGTACTGTCAGTCTAGATTTAAAAACAAATACACATATAGCATGGCATGAAGAAGAGGCAGCTATCTGGTGAAAAGGAAGGGAAATACGGGCAAAGTACACTAATGTGTACATGTGAAAATGTACTCATCAAGGAATAAGGGCAAAGGGCATTGATGTGTACATGTGAAAATGTACTCACTAAGCTCTACTGTTTTGTATGTTACAAAAAAAAAAAAAATTAAGAGTGATTTTTTTTTTTTAAAGGTAGCTCCATGAGTTGCATTTCTGAATATATGAGCTGTCAGGGAAATACCAGGTTATTTATCTAAAGTTTCTCTTTATTCACTCACGCAAAGTCTCCTCCAAGTGTACAAATCAGCTGGGCTCCAAACACACTCCATAAAGAAAGACCTCCATGTTCCCAGGTTACTATTACAGCACTATTATCAGGAGACCATTTAATCATTTTAACAGCTCCTGTTTTGTTCCAAATGTCTGTGAAAAGATAGTGAGAAAGGTTAATAAGACTGCTCAGAGATATTTAGTACTTTTTACATACTGCATGTTCAAAACTGAATAAGCAGAATGGCACAGGCTACTTGAATTCTAAGATGAGTCCTGTTCATGAAGAGTACTGAAAGCAAAGTTATCAGCCTTTGCCTGATCTCAAAATTCAGGCAAACTGTAGGAAGTAAAGGCTGGTTTTGCCTTGGCTAGCTCTAATAACTCTCAGTGTGTAATAATCTTCAAAGCTCTCAGACCAGCTCCCATAAAAATGGGACAAGGTTGGAAAAACAGTCTCTTTAGGGAAAAATACACAAGTCTTTTCCAGAGTGAGCATGATAAAAATGAATACTAGGAACAAATAAATATCTGTTTCTGCAATATAGCAAATACTATCCTACATGATTCTTCACGCTGAAGTAACTAAGATGTTGAACGTTTCAAAATATTGGGGCAAAGTACTTTCCCTCTGAATTCATCTGTCAAACTCTGAGAATCTATCATTGCTGGTGAGTCACACAGCATGTAAGGGTCAGGAGATAAAGTTTAGAGCTTGTCCACAACAGGAAATCTAGTAAAGATACCCAGTAATGTCGAGATTATAAAGGCTGCATCCAGAGTACAAAGCAGAATAAAAAAACCTGCCATGTAGATGAGGCAGGGAATTGTTCGATATTTCATCCATTACATAGAACTGGAACAAAAGTCCCATGGTAGTCCTTAGTCACATATCAACTCAGTCCTCACTCTGATTTAATTTGGGTAATTAATGTGGTTGAAAAAACAAAACACTTATACAGAGAATACAATGCAAAGGGTTCCAGAACAGTGTGGTAACCCCCAAGTGATCTCTGAAAGAAATGCAACATAATCCAGGCCCTAAAGCATCCACAAACAACTCTAAAGAAACATCAGCTTTCAGTAAAAAGTGCTAAGATACATAAACAAATCCTAAGAAATAAGATATAGTAGAGGTAGATTCAAAGTCTTTGGAAACTAGGATTAATGGAGACTGACTATAAAACCTTTTTGTTTTTTGTCTTTGTTCAAGACAGGATTTCTCTGTGTTGCCTTAGCTGTCCTGGAATTCACTCTATAGATCAGGCTGGCCTTGAATTCAGAGATCTGCCTGCCTCAGCTTCCCAGGTGCTGCCTGGCTCATAACCATTATTTTTATAGGTAAAAAAATAAAGGAAGGCCAGTGAGACATGTTGGTGGCAAAAAGTCCTTGTCATGCCAAGTTCATGGACCTGACCTCGACCCTTATAACCCATGGTGGTGGAGAAAATCAACTCTAAAGTTGCCCTCTGATCTGGACATACATGCTGTGACACGTGTCTCTCCCACCTTTTTTCTGTAATAAATGAAATCAGAGAAGGAAACTGGAGATTGTTCAGTAGTTAAAATGCTTGCTGTGTAAGCACTGAGACCTATATTTGGTTCACAGCACCTACATAAATGGCAGACATGGTGCGTGTACCCGCCACCCCAGCAGCAGGGAAGCAGAGACAGGGAGATCTCTGGGGTTTGCTGCTCTGCCAGACAGCTGACCTGGGCAACCTCGGCTGGGGGAACCCTCCTCACAGATTGGCAGCCGCAAAAAAAAAAAAAAAAAAAAAAAAAGGAGGAACCCTTCCTCACAGACTAAGAGTGACTGAGGAAGACACTTGATGCCAGCCTCTGACCCACACACACACACACACACACACACACACACACACACACACACACACACACACACACACACACACACACAGAGACACTCACACCATATCCGAGAAGACTTTGATGAGGATCAGAACACACACAGGCCAGATAAACTAAACAGACCTTTTAAAAATAAAAACACAGTAACTAAATGTAAAACTCAATGGGCAAGCTAAGCAGAATTATTTGACAGTAGAGAAATTTAAAAAATTTGAAGCCAGGGCAAAAAAATGTAGGAAAAAAATGCAGCAAGTATCTAATTAGAGTCCCAAAAAACAAGACTGAGAAAGATGATACTCAGAGGTGATGACTGAGAATTTTCCACAATTGTTGAAAGATTTGAATCCCCACCAGTCTCATTTTCAAGCACTACTGAAAAACAGAAAAGCCATGACAGGCAAGCAGTCTATCAACTGAGCAACATCCTCAACCAGTGGAAATAAATTTAAAACCAGCAATGTGCATAGTTATTTCCCATTCAGTAAGTGTACCCATTCCATTAGCATAAAAATGCTTTAAAATCAGAAAACATTTTCTATTTGTGGGCACTTCTTATAAAATGACAATAATTTGCTATGACAAAAATACTCATTAAATAGGTTACATCCAATTACTCAATAAACACAAATCTAGGCACAGCCTGCATAAACCCTGCAGAGATACTAAAAATGGAGTAAACTAAGAAAGCACGATAGGGGGGCTTAGCAGGTCTTAAAATGCCACATATGCTGAGATAGGATCAATGCCTAATGCCATCCTTGTCCCTTGCCCATTTCTGCTGATAAGTTTAGGAAAAAAACCACTTCAAATTTTTTTTCAAGCCTAACACAAGGCATATTTATGGCCAATCAAGAAAGCAGAAGCTGGAGCAGACAGGTCATCCCACTTACAAGAAAAACATCATTATACACCATTTGCTTTCTTCTTGATGCAGATGCAGAAGTAAGCTGGAACTCGGAAGCTATTTTATGACCATGAGGTAAATGTCAAATAAAGGTCATTAATAGCTTACCTTTGGATTTCTTGCTATCTAAGTTTCAGTCAAAAGAGTGCATGTAATCTGGTGACTAGTACAGATTCATAGGGTTCACAAAGAATGTTCAGTTTCACCCACCGTTGTGCTCCCAGCCTTTAGAATACTGTCTAACACGCAGTTGTTACTCACTGAGTAGAGAGAATATATTGAAACCAGGTAGAGATTACAGAAAAGTTTAGAGAAGAAAACAGATGCTAGGCTGGTTAAGAGCACAGGCTGCTCTTCCGGAGGACCTAGGTTCAATTCCCAGCTACCACATGACAGCACACAACTGTTTGTAACTCTAGTTCCAGGGGATCTGACACCTTTACACCAATAAACACAAAATAAAAAATAAATTATAAAAAAATAGAAGCTGAAAGTAAGTGAGAGGCAGAAAGAGATGAGGGAATAAAATGAAGCTCCAGGAACCTCTTTCATGACACAGAAATTCTTGGGTCAGATTTTTTTTTCCTGTCTTAACAATATTTACTCAGAACATGTGTTATTTAAAGTTTGTTTTTATATTTTGTGTGTATGTGTGTGTGTGTGTGTGTGTGTGTGTGTGTGTGTGTGTGTGTAAATGACAGGGAGAGTGAGCTGCTATATTTGCCAATGGAAAAGAGGCTGCCAAGATTCTTACAGAGTTGAAAAACCTGAGCTAAGAGAAAGGGATATCAGCTATAAAGTCTTCTGGAATAAGATATGAAATGTAATCACAGATTAACTCATACTGTGCTGCTTTAGGGCTTACTGTTAATGTCAGGTGCAGTAGACATAGGCAAGAACCCACATACTCCAAACAATTAAAAAAAAAAGTTTGAGAGAAAGCACACACTTAGTTACAATTGTTCTATTATCACTTATTTGTAAGATTTTGTTATTTTAACTGTGTTGTTTATAGAACACGCTGGGACAGTTCAATACATGCATACACTGTGTGATGACCAAATTAAAGGGGTCCATCCTCATCCTTAGACTTATCTAGTCAGCTTTCTAGACTTAGACTCACTGGGGAGCACACCTCTGGGTATATGTGAGGGTGTTTCCAGAAAGGACCCCTTGAGGAGAATGAGCAGCACCATCCTATCAGCTGGAGGCCTGAACTGAAAAAAACGCGGCACTAAGTTGAACACCAGAACTCATCTCTTTCTACTTCCTGACAACACACTGTAACCACAAGCTGCCTCATATGCTGTCAGCATGCTCCCCCTCTCAAATGAGGCTATATCCCTTAAACTATAAGCCAAAATAAACACTTCCTTTCTTGTTCAAAAATATTTTATGTGCACGGGTGTTTTGCCTATATGCAGTGGACCACTTTCATGTGTGATGCCTGTAGAAGCCAGAAGAGAGCACCCTTCTTCTGGAACTGAAATGAAAGATGGTTGTGAATCACCATGTGGGTGCTGGGAATCAAACCTAGTTCTCGGGAAGAGCTGCCAGTATTCTTAACTGGTGAGCCATCTCTCCAGCCCCCAAATTTTCCTTTCATAAGTTGCTTTTGTAAGACATTTTGTCAAAGCAATGAGAAAAGTCACTAATACACAGGGTATCTATCTTATGCCTAATTTATAAGCAAAACTTTACTACATGTGTAAGGGAGGCACATTACACAGAGTTCAGCATTTCCTACGGTTGCCACTGGAAGCGTGGCAATGCTGGAACTGAACCTCACAGGCCAAGAGAAACATCACACTCACCAGGGTACTGTTTGGCTGTCAGCTCTAACTTGTGGGACAGCAGCATGGCTCCAGTGGTGTTATCTATCGTATAAACTTGCACAGAACCACTGTGAAAACAATACTTTCAGTGAAAAATGACAACAATAAAGAGAAAAGGCATTATCATGGGAATCTACACTTTAGTGAAAGGTGTACAAAGTAGAAAACCATTTTGTAAGTAATTAGAAGTAACCTCATTGATCTGAAAAATGCATAGGCTACAGTCTATCCATTCCCTTTCTAAACACTGTAGGAATTCCTGACATTTTCCAAGAAACGCATACATTGTATGCGTATATAATTCCAAAACAATGGTAACAACCTTAACACATGGCAACATGAGGAAGAAAAAATGAACTGGTATAGTCATACAGTACCACTGTCATTCAGTAACACTCAAAGAATGAACTTCAACAATATGCATTAACACAGGCAGCAAATAAAGGTTTATATTCCACACAGACACCCTCTTTTCCAACTTGCTTTATGAAACAAACAAAATTTTGCATACCCATAAAGGGGGAAACAAGGGCAAAATGTACTCATGATCACACTTTTTAAAATTCTAAATAAAATATGACAAACTAAAACTCACAAAAATAATATTTCCCCTCTTTTTACCACCACCCCCCCATTTTAAAGGAATTTACTAAGACTGTTGTGGACCTTGCTATATAGCCCAAGCTATAACCAATAGCTTCAAATTCCTGAACCTCTAGTCTGGGCCTTCTGAATGTGAGGGTTATAAACATGTGTCATAGTGCTCAGGTTTCAATTTTATTTTAAAACTCTACATTATATGAATTACAGCAAAAAAACTGATTTTATATGTGAGCTTTAAGAGTAGTCACTAAATAAAATTACATACTCATGTAAAAACATCATAAACACTGATATCTTAAAGGATTAACAATTAAGACCCTAAATTTTAATTTATTCATTCTTTTTTTACTTGTATTTCAACTTTCTACAGTTTGAAGCATCTCACTTTTACAAATTAAAATGTTTGGCCTCTAAAATCTGTTCTTTATCTTTGTTTCAAAGTAATAAAACAACTTTACATTTTATATTAAGATTACTGACATTTATGGCACGCATAATCAAGTCTCTAAGTATGTTGAGATATCTTAAGTTTAACTTAGAGTCAAAGTCTCTATCTTACCTTGCACAACCAAATGCCATCAGTCGGTACTTGTTATTTACTGCTACACATGTCCCATCAATAACATCTTGTGGCCAAACACCATGAAGTTGCTACAATAAGAGAGTTAAAAGTTTAAAAAATGTTAAAAAATGTAACATAATTGTTAGTTCAAATAATTCTTATTCAATAAAGACTCAGTTTAACAAAGTATCATTTGGTTTCACTTGCATAAGAAAATTCTCACAATCATCTAAGTTGTTTCTTTCAAGAAGCATAAAGTAGTGAAGACAAAGAAAAAAATGGAAGGCATTAGCAAATTTTAGAAGTTGAAAAGCACACAAATGTAAAGAATGCTTAGAAATTAGTAGCGTACTTTACACTACTGGGTATACAAAAGGTCTGGGAATTTGGTGTCTCTAAAAAAATTGTAGAGTTGGCTCAAAGTCTAGTTAAGAAGACTTGGGTCCTTCCTCTTAGAGCACATCCCCAGTGTGAGTAGCCAACAAAACCCCTACTCCCACTCCCACAGAAAGCTGAACATTTCTCCTTTGAGAAGAACAGTGAACATCAAAGGAAGTCCAAGTTTATACCTTGAACCTGCTAGCTTTTAACTCTTCCAAAATTCAAACATCAGAATATTGAGGTGGTCAGGTATACATATCCTTTGGAAGGGACTTAAGGACTCTTTTATAAGGAACACTAGAGACACAAAGAGGAGAGGGAACAAAGGGAGCAGAATAAAAGGGGGGGGGACTTAAAGATGGGGTGGACCCTATAAAGAAATAAACCTAGTCAACAAACCCCATGGTGAAGATCATATAACAAAATCTACCAAATCAAAGAATAATTTAATTTTATTTTGGGTCTTGAACAGCAGCAAAAGCTATACATTTAACTATCTAAAAATCAATAGCTATAAAAGGATATATAATTAAAAGAAGAGACCCCTTGAGATGATGATGATGAAGATGAAAAACCAGAAAATACACCTTTGTTAAAGGTACATAGTCAGCAAGCAGTCTGGAGAAGACATCCAGGCTGGAGTAGTCCAGAAAGCTCTAACAGAAATTTCTTAAAGAAGAAAAGTAAGCAAACACCTAATGACTTAAAGAACGGAGACGATACTAATGCACTGACAGTGGGTTTGGGATTAAGTGATAAGTATTTAAAGAATAAGCTAATGGAGGGCTAGGTGACAACTCAGTAAAGTGTTTTCTGTGCAGGCATGAGGACCTGAGTCTCATCCCCAAAATCCATGTAAAAAGCCAGGTTTGGTTGTTATGTACTCGTAATCCCAGTGCTGTAGATGAAGACAGGTGGGTCTCTAAGACTTGATAGCCAGCTAGTTTAATCTACTTGGTAAGCTCTAGACCAATAAGAGACCCTGTTTCAAAAAGCAAGATTGACAGTGGCTGAGAATACCAGTCTAGGTTGTCCTCTGGTCTCAACAAGCACACACAACCTGCACATATACAAACATGCATGTGTGCATAAACAAAGGCATACACATACCACACAGAATTAAACATAAAGAACAAAAGAATTATTAACTCTCAGTGAAAATACAAATCTGCAGAAAAGGAAAACCTAATCATTAACATATTTTACAGTTTGGTATCAACAGAACTTATAAAGTAACATAAACAATGGCTAATAACTTCATCAAAACAATAACTTTATTGTAAAGATAAAATTATGAGTGTGTTGGGGTTGGAGAAGATTGAAACAAATAGTAATTTTCCACAGCATTAAGTCAATAACTCCATAACTGTCTTATAGTTTGAATAAAAAAGTATGCAAACTAAAAGAGCATAAGATTTGATAAGAAAAATTAATATATGCAAAATAAAATAATTCAAAAGACACAACCCATACCTCTGCAGTGAATCTACTGGACACTGGTGTAATAAATCCAACTTTACCATCATTAAACACAACTGCAAACCCATCAAGTGTTGCACAGTACTCCATATCTTTAATGTGCACATCTGCAAAGCCGAGGAATGAACCTACTGATGAAAAATACAGAAAAGGAGTAGGGTTATAATAAACTTTTACTTCACATCTAGGGTAGTATGACCATATGCCATATATCAAGCTGGTTCTCCCTCATGTAGAAAGTATAATTACCTCTAGATGACTGAAGATCTACTGAAAATGGTACTGTAGAAAGATTGATGGCTTTTCTTCCATTTGTCATTCCTTCCCAATGAATTAGATGAAGAAGACCATCAGACGTTGCCACAAGGAGATCTTCCAGCACAGACTGCAAACTGGGGGAAGCAAGTACCTTAAGTCAAATAACTTTTAAGGCAGCACACTGGGAAAGCAACGAGGGTAAATATAACTGCTTTCAAAAAGCTTTCTGCAAGCCAGGTATGGTGGCATACACCTTTAATTCCAGCACTCAGGAGGCCAAGGCAGGTGGATGTCTGGGTTCAAGGCCAGCCTGGTCCACAAAGTGAGTTCCAAGCCAGCCAGGCCAGAAACAGGCTGTAAGTAAGACCCTGTTTCAGAAAGAAAGAAGAAAGATAGGAAAGGGGGAGGGGGAAGGAAGAAAGGAGAAAAGGAGAAAGGAAGGAGGGAGGAAGGAAGGAAAAGACACACGGACAGTGACTGAGCTTCTGCAAGCAAGGCCAAAAACTTAAAAGTCTTAAGTTTGAAGTCAGCCTGGTCTATACTGTTTTATTTACAGGATAGACAGGAATTACACAGTTGAGACCATCACCTAAAACAAAATAAAAAAAAATTTTAGCTTTAGCTAAATGCTTTAGCAAAGCATACCATTAAATCCTTATAAAACACTATCTGTAATTTTAATCTATATTTAGAAACTGAAATATTGAGGTAAAAAATTAACGAATAAGGAGTCAATACGGTATAACTGATGACACTTAAGAGGAAAAATAAACGTAACTAACTAAAGGATGGCAAATTGAAACTATAGAATGCACATGTAACAAGCAATCCTCTAGCACTGTCTAATAGTTTTCAAAAATAGAAATTCTTTACCTGTACAATCTGCTAACAGTAGCCACATGTAATGACAATACACCTGTTCTACATTATAATAAACAAAGCTGCAACAACAACTGACCAGATATACAGATAGGAAGACGTCAACCAGAGGAAAAAGTAAAGCTCATCAATAGACATAGGCTATAAATCCCAATGTTGGACTAGCAGATAATGACTTAAAAGTAACTGTGATATAAATGACAAAGAACCTATGTGAGGGCTGAGAAGATAGCCCAGTTGGTAATGCTTGCCTCCTTCGGGCAAGCCTGGGTAAAGTCAAGATCATGCAGCTGTCTGTCTGTTCCTCACTCTCTGCAACACTCTCTCCCTGGGAAGGCCAGATTCTGTTCTTTGACATAAGCATAAGGATCTGATGTCCAGGTGTGGCAGCATACACCTGTAGTCCTAGTTCTGGGTATGTCAGGAGCAGACATATGTAGATCTCTGAAGTCTGCTGACTAGCAGTCTAAGCAAATGGTTGAGGGCCAGGTCAGTGAGTGACCCATCTCAAAACAATATGATGGAGAACAACTCTGTCTGTCTGTCTGTCTGTCTGTCTGTCTGTCTCTCTCTCTCTCTCTCTCTCTCTCTCTCTCTCTCTCTCTCTCCCCTACATGAAATGATACACCATTCATCTTATTCAATTAAAAGCAAACAAGCTTTGTAAACAACAGCCAATGTTAGTTGATTAAAGTAGTGAATATTTCTCCAAAAAAGTTGAAAACTGGGCCTTGTCTCAAACCACTCAATTGCCACTAACAATTTTTAGTACAATGTCAAACCCAACAAACTAGGTCTTTTCACACTGAACTGGTTCTTACACTACTCTGAATCTCAACCTTAGTTGTAAGTACATATAAAGGACACACAAATACACTGTAGCTGTGTTTTAAGTTACTCTACTGCACCGTTGCCTCTATAGATTATTCACTTTTCAATTTAGGATTCTGAGTCCATTTTTTGTTTGTTTGTTTTTTCGAGACAGAGTTTCTCTGTGGCTTTGGAGCCTGTCTTGGAACTCACTCTGTAGACCAGGCTGGTGTCGAACTCACAGAGCTCTGCCTGCCTCTGCCTCCTGAGTGTTGTGATAAAAGGCATGAGCCACCATTGTCTGGCCTAAGTGTCTGAGTTCTAAATAATTTTATTAATATGATTAGTAAGGAATATGATCCATGCAATCACATGCTATCACTTATAACTTGAAGTAGAATAGTGGTTCTGATTAACAAATTGTTAAAACTTATAATTACAAGTTTTTTCTTTTATACATTCTCTGTTTTCAAGTAATAACAAAAGATGGATGTTTAATATTAATCTTTATTTTTATTTAATCAAAAATAAAAGGTAACAGTACTTTTGTTTCGATAAGCAACATTATAATTACTATCCCCAATTTTAATTGATTACATTGGTTGTGATTAACAGAAAAAAATCTGATTATATGTCTTTCAGTGTCTTCTCTCTTCACAAAAGTATAGGGAATTTTCAAGAAGTTTATATTAGACCACTAATAGTTTTGTTTGAAATGTAATTCTCTCTTTGGAAGTTTAAGAAAAAATCTGAGATTACCAACCACCTAAATTTGAAGAACCTACTCTTAAACAGGCGAAAATTCATTGTCTTAGTTAAAGTTTCTAATGTGAAATGCTATGATCAAAAAGCAATTTGTTGAGGAAAAGTATTATTTGGCTTATACTTCCTTATCATAGTTCATCAATGGAAGTCACGACAGGAACTCAAACAGAGCAGGAACCTGGAGGCAGGAGCTGATGCAGAGGCCATGGAGGGGTGCTACTTACTGGCTTGTCCCCACAGCTTGCTTAGACTGCTTTCTTACAGAACCCAGGACCACCAGCCCAGGGATGGCACCACCTACAAAGACTGAGTCCTCCCCCATCAATCACTAATTAAGAAAATACCACATAGGCTTGTCTACAATCCAATCTTATGAAGGCATTTTCTTTAGTTTGTGTCAAGTAGACATAAAATTATCCAGCACAGCTACACAGTGGGAAGCAAGTCCTCCCTTCCCTTTCGTGGTGCTAGAACTTGAACCCTGGGCCTTGAGCATGGTAAAACAGGCTCTACTACTGAGCTACATGTTCAGTCCCAGAAATTCCTTTTGCAAAGTCTCTTTTTCTATCCTATTTCATGTGTTACATGGCTTTACCACCAGGTGGAGGCATAAAACCAATTTGGATTGTTCTATCTTTTTTGGTACCCACATACATTCAAAATTCCATTGGCATCAAGTAACAGTTTATTAAAATTTTACTTTTTTGGTGTGTGTGTGTGTGTGTCTATCCATGTATACACATATGGAGGCCAGGTTGTATACTGTTCTATCACACTCCACCTTAATTCCTGGAGAAAGGGTCTTTCACTGAACTGCAGCGAGGCTGCCAGGCAGCAATCTGTCTGCCTACCACAGCACTGTGTGTAACTACACTCATATGTTTATATGGGTGCTGAATATTTTAACTTAGGCCTCATGTTTATGCAGCAATCGTTCTGACCCACTGAGCCATCTCAAGCTATATTCTTGAAAAGGCTTCCATCCTGTGCAAATAAAATCTGAAGTGGTCAGTAATCTTACGTTATGTTATTTAAGCAAATAACAAAGACATTCTTTTCCATGAGGGGATTAAAGAATAAGAAGATAGACTAAACAGGGCAAGGACAACAGCTTACCACTTGCATGCCTGTCTTGCATAGTTTGTTCTAGTGTTTATTTTAACAAAAGAACAATGCAAGAAGCCCTTTGTTAGAACTATAAATCAGAAATGTCTTTTAGATTCATTTTATAGTTATATGTTCAGTCTTTGTATTTTTCAAGTTGTTTCACATTTATTATTCATTGATGGGGCAGGGGAATGCTTGTACATGCCATGGTGCATGTGTGGAGGCCAGAGGACTCTTCACCTTTTGAGTACTGGGAAGGTAATTCAGGACATTAGCCTTGAAAGCAAGCACTTTTACCTACAGAGACATCTTACTGACCCATGGCTCAATATTTTTTAAAGATACTTAGTTTAAAAAAAAAAAAAAACTCTTCCCCAAATCTGTTCATTAGCTTCTTATGTATTCTTTTAGAACAACCAATCTGTAATACCTTTTAAAGGCAGATATTCTTATTACTATACATACCTTGCTCTTACTCAACAGTTTATCTGGGGAAATGAGCCTTACTGTTTTCACAGCTGTATACTATTTATATAAATCATATGCAAAGGAAACAATATGCAATTGGATTAAGTAACAACTAAAAGGTTAATCATGAACAATTAGGAAAATAAAGTTAAACTGTAGAAATCACTTGAAAAAGAAATCAATGGGTACTAAGAGATTTTCGGTATTTTAGTATTTTTCACTGCTTGTCATACAATCTTTACAATCTTTACTCATACTGGAATCAGAAAGCTTAATGTTCTTTCAAGTCTACTCGTACTTCCAAAAAATGGAAGGAAGCTATAGAAAGAGATAGCTCCTCTTTTTCTCAACATATATGATTCTATTAGAATCTTGTTTAGTATGCTAACATGCATACAATCAAACAATAATATATAAAATTTCGACACACACAAACAAAACCAATTTTCTTGTTGGTCATGTAATTAACCAACTACGTGTGTGGTCTTTTGTGGTTAAAAAAAAAAAAAAAAAAAAAAGTTAAATTTAACCACCATACTGTACCTCATGATGGGTGCTTGTAAATCCAGTATTTTCTTCATTTCTAAATTTAGTGCTGGGGCACAATGTTCTTCCTTAAAATGAGGTATTCCCTTCATTTGCGGACTTCCTCTAAGAGAAAAAGCAAAAGATAAAACATATTAAATTTGCGCCTACTCTGTACTTAGTATATACTCAATTAAACAAACATAACCAAACTTAGAAACCAGGTACTCATCCTATAGATTCACAAATAAAAATCAAATTTGAATTCTATCCCAGTACTTATGTTTGTTGGGGGACTGAGAGGAAAAGAGCAGAGGAAAAGAGGGATGGAGGGAAGGCAAGGGGAAATTGAGGTGATTTTTTCAAGAGAAACAACATTCTGTTTAAAATGCCTAAGAGAGCTTCCCTAGCTAGGAAACTACAGATGCAATATATCATTCCACATGTAGTAGTGCATGATCCAAACTGTTCGTTCATTTCACTATATTCCACACCCTATCTTTGATACCTATTCTCTGGGTATTTATCAGAGTTAATGTAAGATTCAGGGATTCAATTAGATATTTCATAAATAACAATTTTACACACACACACACACACACACACACACACACACACCCATGGTGACTAACAGCTGCATAAGGATATTGCTAGATGAATGCCAAGAAACCTGAGCACACAGCTCTTAAAGAGTACAAAACTGTCTTGACTTTATCTCCACATGGCACTATGTTAATTAATACCAGCCTATTCTTCCTCAATTCTTGTGCTGGGATTTAATAATTATGTACCTATCTGTCTTTGGGTTTCTACTGCTGTGATAAAAACCATGACCAAAGGCAACTTGGGGAAGAAAGGGTTTATTTTGCTTACATTTCCATAGCACAGTCCACCACTGAAGAAAGCAAGGGAAGGAACTCAAGGCAGGAACTAAAGCAGAGGCCATGGAGGAACACTACCTGTTGGCTTACTCATGTCTGGCTCAGTCTTCCTTATATACCACACACAATGGGCTGCATAAGAAACCCTCCCACATAAAAGAACTCTTCTACATCAATCATAAGAAAATGTTCTACATAGGCTAGACTCATAGAAGCATTTTCTCAACTGAGTTTCCCTTCTGAAATGACTCTATCGTATGTCAAGTTGATATAAAACTAACCAACACAGTGGCAGCTATCAATCTTGTTAACAACTGGCCTGCTAATATCACTTCTCTTTTCAATCATCTATAACCCTGCAACTCAATTTGTTAATACTACTACAGTTATATGCAAAAAGTTCAATGAGCCCAATAGCTTTTGAGGTTTCTGGTTTTTGAAAAAATTACTTCACTGCTCAGAAACCCACTTTGCTTACTTTTTGATTGTGGATTTTTAATATTTTTTTTTACATATAAGCTTGATGGTAGCTTACTGTCATCCTGCTATTGCAGAGGCTCGGAATATTTGATTCTTTCTATGTCTAACAAGCTAAGCTAGTTCAGGTTTGGGTACAGCTAGTATGCTTGGCTAATGTGACAGTCTCTAAAAAGAAAATGAGTAATTAATTTCCCAGGTGGTCATCATGCATTCTGAGGTCACTTTCCTAGGACATTCTCCACGTCTAAGTGACTTTAAAGCTAATTTTATTTTTCAAAGTAATGTTTAAACTTCAATAGTGTTGTAAGACTTATGAAAAAGAATGAAAGCAGTCTCTGAGGACTGCTAAGAACAAGCCAATCTTGAAGAAAGCCAGCCCTAAGTTAAATTCTGTTACACATGCTCAAAGCAATATACTTCCCACCATACCTTAAGGCTTTGCGCCTCCCCTACAGTGTGTGTGTGTGTGTATGTGTGTGTGTGTGTGTGTGTGTGTGTGTGTATGCACGTGTTAGGTGTCTCACTATATATCCCTGGCCAGCTTCAAATCTGTGATTCTGCCTCCATCTCTCAAAACGGTATTACATCATATGCTACTGTGTCTTAGTACATTCTTTGTCTTTGACAACACTAAAATCTGGCCATTTTCACCCATTATCCCTTTGCATACCACTTCTTATGGTGATGCAATATTCTGAAAATATATTTTACATTCTAAGACACTGGAACTTTTGTTGGACCTCATAGCTAAAGTTAATCAGTATTATCTTGAAGTCATATAAGACTTAAGACTTCTAGCCTATTGTTTACCCAGCGTATTTGTTTAACCTGCCTTGAAGAGAACAACTGAACAATCAAACTTACTTGTTCTGGATTTCCCACGGAGCCAACTTTCATAACCTAAGATATTGCATAGCCACAATCTTATGTACTGTCCCATGCCCTTGACCCCGACAATGCAGGTATATCTTTGCTGAAAGCAGCAGATACTGAAGTTGAAAGCACCTTCCTAAAACTTACCATAAAGGTTGAAAGCAACCATTTATGGTTACTGGTTGATAGACAATGATGTTTGTTATCTGGTTTGTACGGATCAGCTGGAGCCATCGACTTAATGCCTTGTAAAACTCTGTTAAAGATTTCTGTAAAGTATCCCATTCCTTCTCCATGTTGATGTTTTCTATGCTGTTCAATAAACACAGAGCAAAGCCCCTTATTAGGGACAGTCATACCACTCACAGACAGACACCACACATTCATACACACAGCTCACACAACAGACAGACACACATTGGGACAGCTACACACAGACATAGGGACATAGAGGTTCAAAACAGCTTCACAAGACAGCCCTCAGGCAGGCACAGACTGAGACTCCTATAACAGACAGGGAATACAGAGTGGAGGATTCAAGTCTGGACTGGATCTTAAACAAGTCCAAGGGAAAGTGCCTTTTATTTCTTCCCTTAATGCAACGCTGATGCATTGTTAGTAACTTGGATTTAATCACTAGGGCATTATAGTTTGCACACCTTCTCTTCCACTGAAAACCCACTCCAAGTTTTGTTATGTTGCCTGAATGAGTTGGAGGGTTTTTTATTGGAATACATAAATTTATCAATGGCTACACCATTGAAGAAAATATAATTCCTTTTCCTGGATGCTATGTTCTTTAAATATGCGCACGTGTGTGTGTTTTTAAAAATGTGGGTTTGAAATAGTGTGTGGAACCTTGTGCATGCTAGGTAAATGTTCTAACAGTGAGTAAAATACCTCTCAATCTCAGTAGCACTTTTATTTGCAGATTTTTATTTGTCTCTCCCACATCAATATCAGACCTTAAAAAAAAAAAAAACTAGGTTCTAAACTTTCAAAATAATAGACTTAATAGACTTTCCATAAACATGTGAACCTACATCACTGTACTGAGCACCTGACCTGTTCAATCTTTGTGATCACACTTTGTTCCCTTAATATGTTAATGGGGTTTATGATATTCCGTGCTCTTTTTATTGAACTCCTGTTAGGTTAGACAATGAATTTCATACTAATCTATTTTCTGTTTTTCACTCTTATTTGTGTCTTTTGTTCCATAACTATATACACAGTTCTCCAACTATTGCAGTTTCAAAGTTTTTAAGGAATTTCTTCCTCCTCTTCTTTTTTAAAGAAAGAGTTTCTGTGAGTAGTCCTGGCTGGCCTCAAACTCAAGAGATCCACCTGCCTCTTCCTCCTGAGTCCTGGGATTAAAGGGCCACCACTGCCCCACTAGAATTTAATTCTGAACATCTCTTTCCGAAACTTTCTCTAGGCAATTATCTATCTGAAGTGGTCAACTATCATTTCTTAAAATGTTTTTACTTCCTGAATGTCTTCTTCTTTTAAGTCACCCACACACACCCTTTTCTATTGTCAGGTCTCCTACACTGGGAACTTTCCTAAAATAGCCAATAATCCTTGGTTTTTTATATTTAACAAGTTACCACTAAAAACCAACAAGAAATCCATATGTAGTTGGGCTCCAGTGCCGCTCCTGCATCATGGCTGTCCCTTACATACCGTTTCTGTCTGGAGGGGTGGGGTGGGCCTGGCTGTACTGTCACTGCCTCTGCTGTGGCATGTTACCCCTAGGGGCTGCTTAAAGTTCAAAGCCACCTAACTGCGGGAGTTCCAGGCCTGTGTGGGCTACAGAGAACCTCCCTAAACACAAGGGAATAATACTCACGAAAAAGTGAGAGATTTACAATGTGTAAACTTAAATGACACACTTTAACCGAACAATAGGTTAAGGGAAAAAATTTAAAGAGAAACTAGAAAATATTCCAAAAATTACTGAAAATAAAAACATACAAGGATACTTGTGTGAAACAATGAAGTTTTGTTTTTGTTGCTGGTTGGTGTGCTGGTTGGTTTTATTTTGAGATAGGGTCTACTAATATACTCCAACTTAGGCCTTGTGGGATCTATTGTGGATTCATGCTACAAGGCCTCTCAATACTGATCCTCCTAACTCAACCCACTGGATATGGAGATTATAGGCATGGGGCAACACATCTGCAGTTGTTTCTTACTGCTAAGATGCCTATATTTAAAAATAAAAAAGTAAGTAAACGATCAAATTTTACCTCTTAAAGGACCAGAAAAAGAGCTGGGCATGGTGACTTATGCCCATAATTTCAATATTCAGGAAACTGAGAGAAGAGACTTGCCATGAATTCAAGATCAGCCTGGGTACCACAGTGAGTTCCAGGTCAGGCTGGGTTAGAGTAAAGCCCTATCTCAAAAGTCATCAACAAAAACACACATACAAGGGGCTGGACAGATGGCTCAGAGGTTAACACCACTGGCTGCTCTTCCAGAGGTCTTGAGTTCAATTCCCAGCAACCACATGGTGTCTCACAACCATCTGTAATGAGATCTGGTGCCCTCTTGTGGCCTGCAGGGTTACATGCAGACAGAACACTGTATACATTACATCACACTCACACACACACACACACACACACACACACACACACACACACACACACACACACGCACCAAAAACAACTAGAAAAAGATCAAATTAAGTTCAAAGCAGAATACAATACATATTATTTGGGGGGTTGTTGAGAAGCCTCAGAGCATAAACTCCCTGCTGAACTTAGAGTTCATACTCCAGCAGCCACGTAAAAAGCTAGGCATGGCATGTGGCTGAACTCTAGCATTGATCCAGCCTGGCCAGCCCAATCAATTAGCCTTGGGTTTAGTGACAGACCCTGACTCAAATCCTTCCCATTTCAGGGATTGTAAAACAGATGGTAAGAACCAAAGGGGATAAATGACCAAGAAAACCGTGTCTTCCAGACACAAATAGGACTGATGCACATAGGAACTCACAGAGACCATGGCAACATGCACAGCTTCAACCTAGACAGGGTACCAAAGCTGAGTGGATGAAATGGACACAAGCTATCCAGAAGCTATTTCCAACTGGTATCTGATAACAAATAAAAAATTCGTTATGTCCAATACAGTCTCACAGTATATTAGTGATTCTTAAGGGCAGTCCCATGCCCAGCAGTAGATGGTCAACATAAAATGAGCAAGGGTATTTTTGTAGACTTTTTGCCTCATATTGGTTTGTATTGGCCTTTTGCTTGCTTGTATAACGTGGCTTCAATTTGTGTTTTTACGGGTTTTGTTTCTTTTGTTTTTATTTTGGTTATGTGCATGCTTTTACTTTTTATTTTAATTTTATTATGGTTGGTTTATTTTTATTTGCTTGTTTTCTAAAGAGAGAAAGAAAGGGTGTGGAGTTGGATGGGTGGGGACATAGGGAGGATCTGGGAGAAGTTTGAGGGAAGAGAAACTGTGACCAGGATATAGTGTATGGAAAATTTTTTCAAAAAAAAAAAAAAAAAAAAAAAAAAAAGGTGGAGCGTGTTGGTGGAAAGACATCTTCTGGCCTCCAAATTCACTTTCACACAACCAGAGTAACAAGTACATAATGTGTTATACACATACCTCTCCTCTCTCTCCCAACAAAACAAAATATCATAAAAACAAAAAGAAAAACAAAACCAAACTAGGGTACCAGAGATATGGCTCAGTTGTTCTTTCAGAGGACCTGGGTTTGATTCCCAGGAACCACACTGTGACTCAAAACTGTATCTCCAGTCCCAGTGGATCTGATGCCCTCTTCTAGGCTCTGTAGTACTGTATATTACATGCAAGCAAAACACCCACACACATAAATTTTTTAAAACGTTGTTTTTTGCTTTTTTTCCCCCTTTCTTTCCGAGACAGGGTTTCTCTGTGTAGCCCTGGTTATCCAAGAACTCACGCTGTAGACAAGGCTGACCTCAAACTCAAGAGATCTACCTGCTTTTGTCTCCTGAGTGCTGGCATTAAAGGCAATGCACCACTACTGACCAGCTTTAAAAACTATTTTTAATAAAACAACAACAACAAAAAAACTATTTGAGAAGATGTATACAAAATAATAGAATACAACTATACTGAAAAATCAACTAAAAGCACCAGCTGACATTTTTTTTTTTTTAAACTCAAAATTGAAAAACACAGGGGTTAAAAAAGATTCTAATTCTCTCCCTTACCATAGGGATACCAGGAATTGAACTCAGATCTCAGGCTTGGTAGTGCCTTTACTTGAGGAGCCACTGTCAGCCCAAGATACTAATTTCTAAACTCAGAAATCAAAGTGTTGTCATTACTATGAATTGCACTGAAATAAAATTAATTACAGAATGCTATGAAAGCCTGTGCACCAACAAGTTAGATAGGCAATCTTTACGAAATTACTAGAAACATAAAATTTTTGAACTGATTCAAAAACAAACAAAACAAAACAAAAAAGCTATGCCAAGTGATGAAACGGAACCAGTGATCGAGAACCACCTAGAGCCGGCTGTGGTGGCACACTCTATCATCCCAGCAACTGCAAGAGGAGGCAGGAAGACTCTCACAACCCACAAAAAATTTAAAAGATTTCAATTAAAGCCAGGGAAGAAAACTTGGACAGAAATTTATCTAGAGAAGATATATAAATAACCAGTTAAATGAAATGTGATCAGTGATGCCATCAGGAAAATGCAAATCAACGTCATATAACTGGAATGGCCATCATACATACATACATACATGCACTCACACACGAGCTAGCTCTCTAAGGTCTGTCTGTTAAAATCTATCTTGAAGGCTCCCTCCTTATCAGTCTTCTTCTTTCCAGGGACGCATTTCAGGTGCTGCTTTTTACACGTGATTTCCTCAGGAACACTCTGAAAATTCGGTCCTTCCTAGGCTCCCACCCAAAGCTCTGCTATCAGTAGCTCATTTGTAGTACCCACCTGCTTTACAGTGTACTTGACATTATTTTAATTCAGTTCCTCCCCTTAAATAATGAGGTTCATACTGGTAAAATTTAAATGTAGTTCTTACTGTTTGTGTCACATATACTTAACACTCAATACATGTCTTAAGTGAGCACAGGATAAAAAGCAACTAGTCAACAGTACTGGTTAACTTCTTTAGCTACTCAGCATCCCCTTTGCAGTCTTATTTCTCAAATTTTGCTTATTCTAGGTGATTAAGACGCAACACTGGATACATGTGATCTTTGCAAGATAGATATGTATGTGTATTGACAGTTTCAGTTTATTAATGTCAATATGAGTTTTGCATTTTATTAGTATTACACCTCAGAAATGAAGCATCTTTGGTTAGTTAAGGAACCTTGGTTTTGCCACTAGAAGTGCATGTGATAGCTACCACATCCATAAACGTTAGACAAAATTCTGTAGAGCTAAGAATTACTGAAACTCTAGAAGAGAAAAAACTAACCTTTCACATGAAAATCTATCATTAAGCCACACTTTGCATCTAAAGTAAACGAATACAAAGGGATTAAATGTAGATACACATGCAAAAGACAAGTATCTCTGCCAGGAATGCTGTGTACCCATCTGGAAACAGAAGAAAATTGTTCAAAATTGTCCTATAGGTCTCAGAAATAGGGGAGGTGAGGAGGAGGGGGAGGGAGGAGGGGGAGGAAAACAAACAATTTAAAAAAATTCCCAGAATTAAATCTCCACTCTCAGGAGAGAAAGGCGGAAGAATCACCATGAGTCCAAGGCCAGCTTTAGCCTCACCTTGTTTACAGAGTTTACTTAGTAAATTGCCAGCTTCAATGTACAAAATCCAATCATAAATCTAGATTAAGAAACAAACTGCAAAAATACCAGAAATGGATAAAAGTCTCAAGTAAAAATTCAAGATAGAAAAAGTTCAATAATTTCAGTTTAAAATGTAATTTACATGAGATTTATTAAAACCTAGTTAACTAAACAGAACATTCGTAGAGACATTAAGTTATCCATTACCATTTGATTATAGAATGTTTCCCTAAGGAAATCTTAAAAAAATGTTACATTTAATATAGTTACATTTTCTACATAACCAAACTTGAATGCTATTGTTAACCATATTTAAAAGTATCAATATAGCACGCGCCTTTAATCCCAGAACTCAAGAGGCACAGATAGGTGGTTCTCTGGGAGTTCATGGCCAGCCTGGCCTACTGAGCGAGTTCTAGGACAGCCTCCAAAGCTACAAAAAAACCGCTGTCTCAAAAACAAAAAACAACAACAAAAATGTCATCAATATAATAAATAAGCTATGATAATATAAACACATAGCCAACTTTAGAAATATTTTTAAATTTTCAGGTATCACATATATTAAATATTTTCACCAAAGTTCTCAAAAACAAGATTGCCACTACTTATATTTGCTAAGTGACCCAATCTGAGACATGTTTTAGAAGGACATATATGTACTTTTAGATAGCTTAAGATTTATTATTCTTCAAAGTGGAGTTCACTTTAACTTTCATATTTAATTAACAAGAATTCCCTTCTATTCTGACTACATATGAGCAGTCTTAAGTATCCAGTGGGGGCAGTTTAACAATTTTAAAGGCAACCTAGGCAACAATGCCAGATGCAATTTAGTAAGAGTTTAACTGCTATTTTTTTCTCATTTTATACACATAAAATAACTGAAGACAGAAAGTAAATGCCTTTTTCCTGTCAGAGAAGAACTAAAACCCACATTTCTAAGGGGTTGTTTGAGTCAAGGGCAAAACACAGGTAAGGAAGGCAAAGAATGAAGCTAACCTGTGCTTTTCTATTCTAATAAGATATTGCATATTCATGCCAATAAAGAGCAATGAGAAAATTAAATGTTTCAGTGGGGAAGGGTAGGTCAATTACTGCTCAAATTTGTAATGGCCTTTAGGAATGACTAAGTTCCCAATGAACTTATAATAACCAAGCTAATAATAATTCAAAATTATAGTATTCTCAAATGTATCATAAAATATGTAGAAATTTTAAATGAAAAATTAAGATCATCATTAAAGTCAATCAAAAATACTCTGTAGGGTTACACCAGTGACACACTTAACTGCTGTGACACACTTAACTGCTGTGACACAAATTCAACAGGCTTTTGTTTGAACAAATTCTCAGGTGCAGAGATCTCAAATACTACTAAGCACCACTTAGAAAATGTTAATAGGGCACACAGCATAATGGAATTGGTGTATGGGACAAAAACTTCAAGAGTTCAGTTAATTAGAGTCAGATGTGGTGGCTCAAGTCTATGATTACAGTACTCAGGTGGGACCATAAACAGAGTGCAGGGGTAGTCTGGGCTACACAGTGAGATTCTGTCACAAAACAAAGCAAAATAAAACAGAATACGGTACAGTGCAATTATTTTTAATGTTTTCTTTCACAGAGCTTATGTCAGACCTGTCTTTTTCCAAGCAAATAACTCAAATGTTTGTATCTACAAAATTTTCTTCTTTCTCCTAAGTATTTCCCCTCAAATACTAGTTGGACTTTTCAAGACATTCATTTACTTTTGTTCATTTATTTATTTTTAAATTTCTTTCTTGTGGTGCTAAAAAAATCCCAAGGCCTTGTGCACGCATGTATGCATGCATGCAAGTGTTCTACCACTGACCCCCCCCCAGCCCCTGACATTAACTTTACTGATTTATTACTATCTTAGATCTCTCAGATACCAGTTTATAACAAATGTCTTATAAATTATAGTGGGCATATAAAAAATAGTCAATTATGGTAATGAGCATGAATTCCCAAATGTAAGATGAGTCTGAAATGTGCTAGTCTTTTATCTTGGGAGTTCTGGTTGTCTTAACCAAGTCAAGACTGAAAGGCTTTGGCTCTCACCCAGCTCTGAAGTTCAGAATGGTTTCTTTCTCTACATCCCACATTTCATCAGTGGAAGATAATCTGATATGGTTCCTTTCTATGGGGAAAGATTTGTTGGGGGTTGAATGCAGGGCCTCACACATGCTAAGTCATACTCCACCACTAAGCTATACTAATGTAATTATTTACTAGTATGTCCTTAATTAATGAAAGCATTTCTGGATGAAACAGAATAATCTTAAATGTGCTTAAGAAAATATTGTTCAGGTGAAAATTGTTCAAACTGACTGATGAGCTTTTAGGTAGTCAGTCATTCTAATTATTATTATTATAACAGTAAATGGTCCCAAACTATCCATCCAGAAAACAAACAAAACAGAACTAGGCAAACACACACACACACACACACACACACACACACACACACACACACACACACACACCAAACAAACAAATCAAACAAAAAACTACAGCTACCCAACAGCAAGCTACCCAAGGCCAGCTAAGGCTACAAAGTGAGAACTTGTCACAAACAGAAAAAAACAAACAAAATAAAACAAATGTTTTCTAGCAAAAGTCACTTTCCAGACTACCATATGCAGTGGGAGAATCCAAGCATAGCACAGAAGTCTCACTAAGTTAAAGAAAAAAAGATTAATGTTCATGGAAACAGATTGGTGGAGCAGAGCAACACAAAGGTTAGAGTTACACAGAAAAAGAGCTCCAGAAATCTCCGTTCCCTTTACAAGACTGGACACTAAGCCATTCTGATGAAATACCACATAGACAAACAATAACTAGTAAGGTTGGGATTCCCTGGAGGAGGTCTCTAGTTCTGACAGGAACTAGAGTGGAGATCATGGAAGACAAGCCTAAAGAAAGGCAGAATCCATCCTCACGAAGCATGTAAACAACCCTCAAACTGGTCAGCAAGTTTTCCAAGTCACCTGTCACCCATAACAAACTTCATAATTATTTAAAGAAAAACCACAAAACTCTTCAAATGGAAAACACAAAGATCAGGTAATCAACAATGTAGTATGATGCCATTATCCAAACTACAATAACTAGACATGTGATACGATCCAGTAATTCTATTCACAGGTATTTATTTACCCAAGAAATGTAGGACAAATGGAGAGTGGGATGGGATTATAATCTAAAAAAGCAAAATTCACATTTTAAACTCTTTAAACTTCTCATTGTCTAGTTTTTAAAATAGAATATTGATTTCTAGTATAAAATGTTAAGGAGTGCTATGGAAGGTATATGGAGGACTAGTGACTTCGTGAGTGCAAAGGAGAGCAAGAGAGTTGGGAAGAAATCTTACAGAACAAAACAGAGCTCAACAGCCAGGCCAGAGCACTTGCTTACATAGAGACGGTGGGGAAGCCACCACCCAGAGCAAACGACAAAGAAACAGATGTGACCTCCACCACACCACATGAGACGTGTAGGCTCCAAATCCCACGCCAGGTAACTTGAACTTTTATTTTGTGGCAACTAGAGAGCAATGAATGTTTTTAAGAATTACATTTTTAGGTTTCTGTTTTTGAAAAACAATGCAAAGGATAGATCTCACTAGAAGAAAAACTAGTGACCAGATGATTCTAGAAGCACTAGAGAAGTATAATTAGTCAATGGAACTTGATTACTGAACAAATACAGGAAGTAAAGAGAAACAAAGAATCCCAATTTCCCACTTCATAGGGTTACATAAAGGATTATAGCAACGGCAGTCATGTTTGGTAAAGCAATTACCAGATTTGGTCTGGCACATGGCAATAGGTACGGTTTAAACATCATGAATTTGAGGCTGCTAGTGAACCACTTAAATTGATTTCATCATAGAATGGTAACTGGGCATTCAAGAAATGATCAGATGCATACCTCCCCTACTAACATACAGCACAGTTAAAGACAAAGAAAACAAAGGGGGGGGACCCCTTGAATACACTAAAGCACTGCTCAAGTATTATAACTGAGAGTGTTGATTTAAACCCCCTGACAAATTCATGGAATAGATGGCAAGAGTCCCACTTACAAGTAAAATGGAGCTTAAATAAATAAATAAACAAAACCAAAAGCACGCACGTGCGCACACGCGCACACACACACACACACACACACACACACACACACTCACAGAGCAACATAATTAATCCTAAAACCTAAGGAAAACATGAGAAATTTTATATAGGGAAAGGGAAAATAAATTATAAGTTTAGATAGTTTTGAGGTAAATTTGTCCCAAACTAAAGACGTCTTGTTGGGAATTAGGAGGCAATGAAAGGTACACGGGAAATAAATATACATTGGTGGGCTGAAATGGACTTTAGACTGGCTACGGTGTGAATGATAGGGAGAGTGAGTCAATTCAAGTACATGGTGGTTCTCTGTACAGAAGGGACTGGCTCTATATTTTTCTAGGATTAATTTACTTTAAAAAGTCACAATGTAGTATTTCATTTTTATAGTTACTACATAAAAACATCCCTTGTTACTAATTATTTTCTCACTTCCCCCAAAATGTCGGTAAGAAGTTTCACATGTCTGATGAAACTGTTAGGAAGAGGTAAAGGAGAATAAGGTTAGAGCTTTAATAGTGATTGTTTTGGGAATTTTTTTTTTTCCAGTAGAGAACTGAGTACCTAAAGAACTGAGTCTTTAATATCAGTTAATTAAACATCCCAAATTTTAGCTCTGGTAGTAAAATTTTGCAGAACTAGTTATCAATTCCAAGGCCTTGTACATGCTAGGCAAGCAGATTAAAGCACTACACCATTCCTGTAGTCCCAGTTAATATCAGACTCAATAAAACTAGTTAAAAAAAAAAAAAAAGGTTAAATTGTGCATGGTGGCATAAGTTTGTATTCTTAGCTACTTCAGAGGCTGAGGTGGGAGGATCATCTGAGCCCATAAGTTCAAGGGCAAGCCTGGGCAATACAATGAAGCCCTACCTCCAAAACAAACAAACGAAAGGCAATAATAGTGAGGGAAAGATGATTGCAGGTGGAGAGCTCTGCTTTTAAGAGTACATGAATGTGGTGGTGCCTGCCTTTAATCCCAGCACTCAGGAGGCAGACAGGCAGATATTTTTGACTTTGAGGCTAGCCTGGTGTACATATCGAATTCAGGACAGCCAGAGCTGTTACACAGAAAAACTCTGTCTTAGGAAGTAAAAACAAACAACAACAAAGAGTGCTAGCAGGTTCAATGTAGCATTGACTGTCTAGAACCCAAGATGTAGAACCAGCTACCGCAAACCAACCAACCAACCAACCAACCAACCAACCAACCAACCAACCAACCAACCAACCAACAAAAGCCAAAATCAACCAAACATATAACTACAAAAGAACCCCATAAAAAGAGTACATGAGAATTAATTTGTTGAAATCACTTTCATTATGAAGAAATAAGCAATTTCAAAATCTCCTAAACTCATATTTAAAAATAATTAAGTAAACCAATTTCAAAGCTAAACATAATTATTTCTAATTTATCCACAACAAAATGTCCATCACAAATTTCACTGCCAATCTTAAAATAAAATAAAAACATTAAAGCCTTCAGCCAGTCTACACATTGGTAAAGATAAAGAGATACTGTAATATAGGGTGGAATTTATAAAGATACAAAAGATAGAATGCCAAAGAATAAATGACAGTTGAAATGAAAGGAGTTATTTAATAGTACCACCATCCTTGTTGAAGACTCCCTGCATTTACAAGAACGCCGGAGACATTCGGTGGAAACTACTAAAGACCATCGAGGCATCTGAGCCGTGTGCTCAGTTGGAGTGTAATGGAAAATGAAGTGCAGTCTGAGGTTAAGATGCTGTCATGTAATACAGGAAAGCTGAGATGCTCTAGAAATAAAGTTTAAGTGATGAACTCCTAAGATGCAGAGAGAAGAAACAGGAGACAGTGGTACTTCTGTAATTGAAGAAGAGACAACTTCCAGCCTTCATTATGCCACCTCTAACATCAGTACTATTACAGATCTTTCTCATTCTTCCTTTTTTTTTTTATTCTTTATTCCCCCAAGTCTTAAGAAGTAGGAGATTGCTGGATGAGGTACAAACAGGCTGAAGTATGGAGTGTCAGAAGCTAAGAAGTATGGGCTGTGTGGAACTGTAACACCATGTCTGAATCCTGGCTCCGGTCTATGACTGCATCAGCATGTGATGATGGACGGCTTTTCTGTACAGTAGCTTGTACAACATGTATCTTAAGTTATATGAGCATTTACAATGACACATGTGGTAACGCTGCAGAAATCACTTTTTTCACTTCCCTCTAACCATTATATGATCACAACTTTTCAGGGTTAAAAAAAAGTACTTTTCCTACCTCTTTTTTTTTTTTCTTCTTTTTTTGATTATTAAACAACTGGTTTCAGAAAACTTACTGAAATAATTCTAGAAAGTACTGGAGCACAAAAATACATAGGAGACTGTCTTTAGTCAACAGAACTGTATTTCTACCAATAATTCAGAGTAGTTACTGTAAAGTTATATTCTGTGAAAGATTATATGCATATTTTATCTTCTATTTTTTTCTTAGCTTACTTTAAAAACACTCTTTGAGACATTCATATATGAGGACTATGTCTACATCACTCCTGCAACTTTCTTCCCCCTTCCAGCTCCTTCCATGTCCCATTCCCTACCAAATTTACAACCTCTTAGCTTGTTACTGTTACATATATAAACACACACACACGGTGTGTGTCTATTTAGCATTCCTTGTATGTACGTGTATCCAGGTCTGACACTATGCTGGAACTTGTCCTTGGAGGAAACTGATTTCCTCCTTCCCAGCAGCCACTGACCAGGGTAGTTATTCATTTAGGAGTAGATATTATAGAATTTCCTCCATCTACTTTGGCATGTCAACTGGTATTGTCATTACTGTTGAGAGTTCATGAGTGCAATGCCCCTGTCATGTCTAGGGGACCCAATCTAGCAGCAGGTATTGTGGTTGTCCATGAGATGGTTGTTTTCTGAGTTTTACACACATTTTATGATAATCATTAATTACTTTTTACATGTAGCAAGTGTGTTTTACCTATGTGAAAATACTGATTATAAAAGGACGATATACCACACGAAGTGCTATGCTGGCTAGACAGAAAGAGACATTTGGGAAGAGGGGTCTCTGTAAGAAAATCCCCGTAACAACCCGGCATGTAGGCAAGTCTGTGCAGCATTTTCATGGTTGATGATTGCCATGGGAGGGTGCAATCTATTGTGGGTGTGCAACCTATATGGAGGTGGTCCTGGATGGTATTAAAAAAATAAACAGTCAAGTCATGAGGAGCAAGGCAGTAAGTAGCATTCTTTTATAGGCTCTGCTTCAGTCCATGCCCTGAATTCCCTTCATGATGGATGTAACTGGGACATGAAATGGAAATAAACCCTTTTCCCCCCAATCTGCTTTTGATTATGGTGTTTTATCACACCAATAAAAACCCTAAAGATCATATTTCATTAATTCTATTAAATAAACTTTTCTTAAGTTATTAAAGTTCTTACTTATAATGAGAACTCTGAAACAATTTCAGTGACATTAGATGGCAGAAATCCATTCATAGAGATGAAGAAAAAAGCCCGGCGTTGGTGGCGCATACCTTTAATCCCAGCACTTGGGAAGCAGAGGCAGACAGATCTCTGTGAGATCAAGGCTAGCATGGTCTACAGAGCAAGTTCCAGGACAGCTTCCAAAGCAATACAGAGAAATCCTGTACACACACGTACACACACACACACACACACACACACACACACACACGAAAAAAATAAAAAACCAAAATGTCATCGTCTTTTGTCTATCAAAAGTATAGGTCAGAAGCTCCAAGTAGCCTAAGCTGGCTACCCAGCAAGTTCTGCCTGTTTCCATCTCCCCAGTCCTGGGATGACAAGCACATGCCACCATGCCTGGCACTTTTATGTGGGTTCTGGGGACTGACTTTGGGTCTTTACCAACCAGCCTAAAAACGCTATATCTGCTCACACTAAAAGAAAATTATCTATAGATTTGAAATAATGTGCAAACTAAATGTGAAATCAGGACATTATGCTAATTGGTTTGCTGTGGCATTTGCCTAATATAAACAATTATAAGCAGCTCAGTGCAATTAGTATTTGGGACAATCCTTATAGTGTCACAGTGTCAGGCATATTTCACTTCTCTTCATCCCACTAGTTTTCTTAGCATAGCTGGACCTAGTGTTCTTCAGTAAGGTATATGTATATGTAATTTTAATGGATATTAAATCTATGTTCAATACACAAATATACTATACAATTATTTATTATTTTTAGCAATTATTCTGTTATTCTATTATTAAATATTAAAAATAATCATGCTGATAAACCTTAATATATAAATGGTATATTTATACTTTAGGATATATTTTAATATAGTTTTTATATATATAATTTACATAATTGTTATATATTATTTGTGTATAATAATAGCATACAAATAATTTATTTTTTTATGGCTTTTTTAATCTCAGGAGTTCCCTTTTGGTCATACTGGCAACAGTTTCTCATGTGACATCAAGCAAACTTTTGACAAAGAAACAAAGATGTTGTACTTTAAAAGTACATTTTTTTTTTTAATTAAAAATGAAGCGTGCTGTGGAGAAAGTGTGCAAAATATAATAACACAGTTTAAAAATTTAAAGAGCAAAAGTCCATGTCCCCCCAAAGTTTAGGAGGTTAACTACTATCTGTGTGGGGTTTTTTTTTTTTCATGTACATATATACAAACACAGTCAGAGGAGCCTGTAACTGACTAAGAGTTCACCTCTTCATATTACCTCTCAGATCTCCATTTCAATTAAAACTCGGATATCTGACTTGGGAGTATATTTGTAGTAATTATGAATGTCTATGAAAGGATATAACACAATCATCAGTATTCCTTGACTCATTTAATTACACATTTTAGTTTAAAAAAATGACATTTCAAAGACTGACAAGTTATGAAGCATCATTTTAAAAATGTAACTTAATCTCTTACTGACATTAGACAACCCCAAATGACATTCTTTTAAAAATAAAATTTGCAACCCTTGAATTAGAAGAATGAAAGCCAATAAACTTACTTGGGATATACTGGTTCATACAGGTATTTGTCCCCTCTTGAAGAAGTAATATGAAAAAACAAGATGTAGCCATTTGCTGTCTGAAAGAGAAATTTTATTGACCATGAATAAGAATGTTGTAACTGTTATTCTAGGTTACGTACCAGGACTATGAAATCTCAGTCAACCCTCCTTTAAAGAATTATAGTTTCTTTATATATGCAAAATAACTTTTAATATACTCTATCATAAAAGGTTTAATACATTTTAAAAATATAAACTATAACTGAAATCAAGTTTGTAGAATATTATGGACATGTACATTCTAAAGCAATTTATCAACTCAATAGATGAGTACTGTGGAAAATACCCAGAACTTTCTGAACTCAACAAAAGTAGGACAAATAACAATTCTAAGCTTACAAAGCAATACTACCAAACAGTAAAAGTATAAAATGCCTTATTGTATGCAAATTAATATTATCATTTCTTTCATAAACAGCATAATTTATATAGTTATATAGTTAAAAAATAAAAAATTTAAATTTCTTATAAAATATATATTGTGAGTCACTAGGAAAAAGAGGAAATCTTGAAACTTCAAAATATAAACATCAACTAACTAAAGTTAATCTCTAAATTCCAAAATATGAACATCTGAAGTTCAACTCTGAACACCTAAATTTCCAAAGTAACTAAATATTATAAAAACAGAAATTGTATTTAAAAACAACGTTGCATCTGGATGACTGAAACAGGCTCCTAGCCACCTTGAGCTACCCTAAGAGGCTCAAAGACAAAACTAACTCAACAACAAAAATACAAACAAAACAAAAACACTGTTATATGACCACAGTATACAACCGTGACTTACAAAGCTCAAACAACCACAGTATATTTATATAAATATGCTTAATACTACATACAATTGCTCCTTTAAGATGTTTTCATTGTAAAATCAAGCAACAGAGTGAAGTGGCAGTTTTTTACCCAAACTTCTTTACCCTAACACTCTATCATCTCAGAGGTAAATGAGGCTGAATCCAAAGTAGAAACAATCAAAACCAAAGAAATCATCCAGGGTTTCCTATTTTTTCCCAGTACTAGCTTTCTGTTTTCCAGTTAAAGGAATGACAGAGGAAACATTTCCCAGAGCAGCCAGGGTTTAGCTTTAACTATAAACTTACCCTTCTGTAATATATTTTCAAACACTGCAGTCTAGCTTATTGGATATTTAAAAAGTTATTGGGAAAAAATTACCAGAAAAGGAATAATCTGACCTAATTTGATCTCTGATGTTTCCAAAAGGAAGATGGAACCCCACAACAATTATACCAGGATTATGGTAACATTACTAAGCTGAAAAACACCAACTACCACCTAAAGATTGGCTCTGAATTACAAACTGCTCAAGAAAAATTCAAGGTGGATAGCTGAGATGATCCAGCCTCACAGTCTACTCTAGCCAGGACTTGAGACAAGCCCTGTACTTGCCCCATCACACAGAGAATGGACAATAAATGATACAGCTATCTCTCCCAGGACTTGACAATTACACAATTTTTTCCCCTCAGGATCCCCTTAAAGATACCATTGCCTCCTAACAGCAGGAAGAGATGGGGTGGATGGTTTTTGTTCATTCAATAGGTTATGGATATTTGTCATTGTTTAGGGGAACTGGCTACAAATTGTTATTGGGTATGGTGAGGAAGAAAGTTGAACAAAGGGAATTAGGTTCAGAGTTCTTGTTTTGAAAAGAAAAAGGGGGATACAGATATGATAGGATATAAGGGCATATTACTGAGTCTACTCTGAAAAGAAAGAAGGAAGGATATACATAAGATAACAAAGTAGATTACTGAATCTACCTTTAAAAAGTAACTACTAGCTTTAAATACTTTATATTGGACTGGATTTTTGTATATTGTATATAAATTTTGTATATTCATACAAATTTGAGATTAATTTGGTTAAAACATACTGTATCTATGTTTCTAACCTTGTTCAATGTATTGTACCTATACAGCCCATTTAACAATATAATGCACATTTCTAGTCCTTCAAAGTTACTATTACCAATTATATAGGATAATAAGGAAATGCAGGTTAGTAATTAGTCACTTATAATTGAATTTGTAGTCATATTAGGTATGTTTACAAGGTCAAACAGATACATTTAGACAGATGATCATCTTCAAACACTTCGAGATCTACAGAATATGGCATTTAACATGTTTTAATAACATAGCTTCTTTCTCTTTTTTTTTTTTTTTTTTTTTTTAAATGACAATGAGACATTCCTGTTCCTGGCAGCACCAATCTACCACAGAGAAGAAACTCCACATGGAATTTACATTCTTTGTGGCAAAAGTAAGCCACTGGGCAAGAAGTGCCCTTGCCTTGACTGCTGACACTATGCTATCCAAACTGGACAAGCAGGACACAAAAGAGAGTGACTGTTAAACCTTGCTTCATAGAAAAGTCTGTAAAATATTATTAGGCCTTTATGCCAAAGATGGACGCCTCAATGTTGCAGAGGAACCTTGGGTGACTGTCCAGGCCGTCAGCTGTTTTTATCAATTCTCACATTTTTTGGAAGTCGCCTGCTTGCACTTCCTGCTTACTCAGTTAATATTATTTCCTTCTAATACAATAGTGAAAACACAAATAAAACCTTGACTTACTACTTGATATTTGATATCAATCATTTAAAATAAATATTTCAGACTTCTGTGTGTACCAAACATATACTTCTAAATCTCAATGACATATACAACTGATACCTCATAAATAGTTCTGCCTTAGAACAATTTTTAAAGTCTTGGTAATAAATGATGTCCCTTTAGTAGTTACCAAATCTATTATAATGACCGTTCTCTTCATGACCCCCAAATAATATAAAGAAAGCACATAATTACTGCTTCAACTTTTCAGGCAACAATCTTAATTCTCTCTGATAACAGACATACAACCATCCAAAATTCACTGAACTACTTTCTCTTGAAATAACAATGAAATAGCGGACTGCAATATCCAAATTTCTCACACCAATCTATAAATTGCATTTTAATTTTCATATTCTTTATTATATATGTTTAAAATAAGAAAAAATATAAACCACCTCAAATTATTCTCCCAAGATAATAATGTAACTATTGGACACACAGTCAAGAATATACATAAATGGAAAATGGTAAGATAAACATGCTAAAATGAAGGTGAAAAGTATCCTTTGATTTGTGCATTCATCAATATTTTTTTCCTAGCTAGGCATGGTGACACACAGCTTGAATCCCAGCACTGGGAAGACAGAATTAGGCAGATCTGTGTGTGTGCTGAGGCCAGCCTGGTCTACACAGAAGGTTCTGATCCCCTCCCTCAATGAATGAATGAATCCTAAGCAGCAAGATGACCCAGTGAGTAAAGGAACTTGCTGCCAAATCTAATAACCTGAATTTGATTCCGGGAACCATCAGAGTGGATGGAGAGCAGACTCCTATGAGTTGTCCTCTGGCCTCTATTCGTGCTATAGACATGCACATTCCCATTCACAATTTTAAATAAAATATCTTCCTAATACTATCACATTTATTTATACTGTGGCTCTAATTCCTGTTTTTTTTTTTTTTTTTTAAAAAGGGGAGGGGAAGGGAGAAGGGAAGCCAGGTTTCAGCTTCCAACAAAACTATATTAAAATTGAAGTAGATTTATACTTCAATCTGAAACAACTTTAACTTAAGTAATTATCAATGCCCTTGAAAACACTCCCCTGGAATGAACATTTTTACCTAAGCAGAATGGGATACACATTACAGAGTTAAGTAAATTTATATCATTTCTTGTAATGATTGGGTGTTCAAACCTATAACTGTGCCCTGTACTGCTGAACTATTAATATGCTTCCAGTATTCTTTTACTTTTTGAGACAAGGTATCACTAAGTTGCCCAGGCTACCCTTGAAATTACTATGTAACTTGGTCAGTCCTTTAATTTACAGTCCTCCTTCCTCAGGCCTCCCAAGTCCTTGGGATTAAAGGCCTGAATCACTAGGTCTGACATAAATTTAATCTTGTGCCTTGGGATTTACATTTTTTTTTTTTAACTGCTTAACAAGTTAACAGGGGTCTAGTGTCAAACCTGAGTATCTATATCTAGCAAAAACACCTTTCAAAAAATGAAAGCAAAATAAAGACATCAATGAAAACAGAAGTAAAAAAATAAGCAAACGAAACCTTCATCAACAAAAAGCTGGGGACAGTGAGATGCTCTTGTAATCCTACCAACTGGAAACTAGAATAGAAGGTTGAGGAGTTTACCCAGGCTAACCTCAGTTATATAGTTTGAGGCCAGTCTGGGCAACACGAGCATGAGAGTTTCTCAAGAAGGGAAGAAGAGGAGGGGGAAGAAACCACACTCCATGGTTCAAGGTAATCTTCTCACAGGTTATATCTTCATTCTGCCTGGAATATATGGGGACTTCATAAATGTTGAACAAGAGATTGAATCTATCATGATTTCTCCTATGTCCAAAAAACTTGTAATAAGTTAAATAATGTAATAGTAACACTTTAATATAATCTAAATTATAAGTTTCCCTTATATAAAATACTGATTTTAGGATGTGTGTGACCTTTGGTCATCTACTTACAAATTTTTGTTTAACAGATCAATGTTTTGACATTATTACTACTTTAATTCAATGTTATCCAACCTACAAGCTATATAATTTTAAAGCCCAGAGATAAACTAGGGAGAAAAAAGTTGATTCTGATTTTATTTGAATTAAAGTATGTAATTTCTCCACAATCTACTCTTTCTGTTCCATACACGAGGCATGCATCCACATTACTACAAACCTCCCAGCTAACAGTGCAGACAGCCAGCAGCAAACATAAGCCAACACCTCAGGACACTTTAGCTTTGTTGCCCCCATTCCAGAAGGAAACTGAGCAGGCATGTTTTTATTTCTAAAATAAAGTCACAACTGCCACTGAATACAGAAATTTGAATTTTTAAATTTTAAATTCAAAAAAATAAGAAGGAAAAATAAATGAAATCCAACTAAACACTGGTTAAAATTTCCATGAAACCACTCTAGGAAAACATTCCCATTCATTTATAAAATTGATACCACCATTTCTGTCAGGAACTGCACATAATCTACCTTATATGTATTCTACAGAGCATTTTACTCCTGCAAATTCCTACTCATAAATTTCAACACCAAAACTTTGTAAGACTAGAGCAGTGGTTCTCAACCAGTGTCACAATGTCTTTGGAGGTTGTATATCAGATATCCTGTGATTCACAACAGTAGCAAAATTACAGTTATGAAATAGCAATGAAATAATTTTATAGTTGGAGGTCACCACAACATGAGGACCTGTATTAGAGTCAATGTATTTGGAAGGTTGAGGACAGCTGTCCTAGAGGGTTACATCATGAAAGCTTGTACAGGAAATTCTAAAAATCCATTTACCTATCAAAACAACTGAACTTGACTGCTATAGGGTCTGCTTGGAGCCAACACAACTCACACACCAAGTCAATGCAGATGATAGATATTTATTGTAAGTAAGCAAGCAGCTACTGACCAATCAGAACCACAGAACAGTCTTGGGAGCTGAACTGTGACCCAAGCAGAATCTTACAGTGCTTTTAAGTCTGAAAACCACAAACATCCGTGCCAAATTAGTTACACTTTTCACCAATCAGGATTCAGGGATTAAGGACTTTCCTGGGAACATTTTCCTATGTATCACACTTGCCATGTTTCCATTGGTCGATTTACTCAAGTATGGTGGGGCAGCTTGCCCACTGTTTATGTCTCACCTTGTGAACCCAGATGTTAGTGATGCCAGGGAGGTCTGGGGAGATCTTGGGAACTTTATTTGACTCTTAATCAAAATGAAAGTTTTATTCAAAATGGCATCAGTTTGGTTTCTTCTGACAATAATATTGAACTCAATTATATCAAATTCTCAATCTAAGAGGAACATGTGTAACACCCAGAAAAGAGCTTGATGGAGCTGGTCAATTTTACCAATTTAGCTATCCATATTTGGTCAAGTCTATTGAGTGTGTCTGGCGGGAGTAAGGTGGACAGTATTTGTCCCCATCACTGGACTGTAGGTGTTGACTGTCACTTCTGCTCATGAAGGAGGAGGGGCATTTTAAAGTCCTGAAGTGGTTTCTGGGTCAAGAGGGTTCTTTTTGGAGACTGAACCTACTCCCTCGTACCTCTCCTTTCAAAACTTAAAGTTTAGGTAACTGGCTGCCAAGAGAAGAGAAACTACAGTGAATGAAGATAGAAGAAATATTTCACATAAATAGCTGGGGAAAAATTTAGCAAATAAGCAAAACCCAACTTCTGAAAGCTAGAAGAATTTGTTTTTTAGAATTACCATAATATGCCACGTAGTGGTGTCACATGCCTTTAAACCCAGCACTCAGGAGGCAGAGGCCAACAGATTCCCCTATGAGTTCAAGGACAGCCTGGTCTACAGACCAAGTTCTAGAACACACAGAAACCCTGTCTTGAAAAAAAACAACCCCCCCCACACAAAAAAAAAAAAAAAAAAACCCACAGAGTTATCATGATACAAAAGTCACTAAAATTTAAAACCATGATGCACAGACACAGGAAATAAAGAATATGTCGAAAATTAACACTGAGCAAACCCAAATGTTCAAATTCTTAATCAAAAACATTAAATTAACAGGCTTAGGTATGTTCAGTGATCTAAAAGAAACCTGTTGTTATTCAGGTGTGGAAGGATCAACAGGTCAGGAGACAACTGGCACAGAACAGATAATCTGTCATTTGCAGTTTGTGGAGGAAGGCCTACAAACATGCAGGAAACAAGAAGCAAACCTGGGTTTGCATAGTATCCTGGCTAGTTTTACATCAACTTGACACAAGTTAGTCACCTGGGAAGAGGGACTGTCAACTGAAAAGACATCCCACTAGGACTAGGCTTCAGGCAAGTCCACAGCACATTTTCTTAATTAGTGACGGAGTGGGAAGGTGATGGTGGTTGCTATAAGGAAGCAGGCTGAGCAAGCCATAAGGACCAGCAAGATGCACTCTGCCATGGCTTCTGTTTCAGGTTCTGCCTCCAGGTTCCTGCCCTGACTTCCCTCAGTGATGGAGAGTGACCTGAGGGTAGTAGCTGAAACAAACCCTTTCCTTTCCAATTTGCTTCTGGTCCTGGTGTTTTATCACAGCAACAGAAACCCTGTCACACATGAGAAAAAAATGGGCAATGCATGTGTGTTGCCTTGGTTTTAATCCCAGCACACACAAGCAGCTGTTTTACAAAGCTGTTCATTGCAGAAAGTGATTCTTTAAATTCAGAAAAATGTTAATTTAGACCAAAAGCTAAAAGGGTTTGGTGGAAAAAAACCCTTACCACATAAAGTAAAAAAAAAAGAAAAACACTTGTCACTCAATACAAGTCAAGACATTCTGCTTTTATCTCTGATGAAAATTTAAAACAATCATGGGCTTTAAAAGTCTGATATGTTTGATATGTTCATAAGCTTTGGAATTTGTCCAACTATGTCCTTTTCTGTTTTATATGTTATTTTTACTTTCAATTAATACTCAGTTTGTACTGAAATAGTTTTTTTTTTCTCTCTCTCTCTCTCTTTTTAGTATTTTATGAATCTGGAGTTATTCTATATAGGTTATGCAGAGTAATTCTCAGCTTTTTCACACTCAACACTGACCCTACAACAGAGCAGTACTAAAACCATGGGATAATTCACCAAGAATTGAGCAATCAGGGCTGGAGAGATGGCTCAGCAGTTAAGGGCACTTGTTGCTCTTGCAGGAAGCCAAGATCCATTCCCAGCACGACGCCATGGCTCACAACCATTTATAACTCCAGTTCTGAAGGAGCCAGTGTCTATTTCTGACCTCCATAGGCACCAGGCACATACATGGCACACAGACAAAATACTATATATATATATACTTTATATATATATATAACAAATAAAACTAAAATTTTTTTAAAGAACTGAGCAATTTTACTTTGCATACACTTTCAAATTCTGATACAATAAATAGTATTTTAAATTTTCTATTTTTTTTTTCTATTACTTCCAATGAATTAGAACTAAAATGCTGAGTATTTAGCCTGGTAATAATACTTATACTGTATTATTTAGGAATTTACTCTATAATGCACATTTGTCACTTAATTCAACAAGAAAAAAAAAAAAAAATCCAGACTTGAATGCTTTAAAAGCATGACAATTTTCTCATCTGTTCTTTTTGTTTGTTTTTAAGGCAGGGTGTCTTTGTGTAACAGCTTTCGCTATACTGGAACTTGCTCTTTAGACCAGGCTGGCTTTGAACTCACAGAGATCCACCTGCCTCTGCCTCCCAAGTAATGGGAGTAAAGGTGTGGGTCACTGCCCCGCACTTCTGTTCTTTTGATGTAAGTATGTGCTAGTAATAAAAACAATATAAAATGCTTGGGTATGTGTAACACTTGGTATGCAATGTAATTACAACTGTTATAATAATTTACAGTGTGCTGAAAAAAGGAGAAAGCATTGAAAACATCACATACGGTTGCTGTCAGCACTACTCAATTCAAATCTGCTGTTGCAGCTTCAAGGAGCAAGACATAAATATGTGAGCATTTTGTTATTTACATTGCTCATTTGAATCTACAAAATCTATGTGTAGTTTATGGGCTATATGTAACAAGCAGAATTTGTGAAGTCTATCAGCTCTGCTATAAGAAGTACCACACTACTAGGTACTTTGGCTATCTGGAACATTTTCAGATGAGCAGTCCAGTAAACATGAAATACCACAGACTAGAAAGAGAATGGAAACAGGCAGGTAAGCTAATGAACTAGTTAAGAAAGCACTAAGAAGACAGTGATATAATTCAGTGCGTGAACACTTGGCCTAGCACACACAAGATTCCAGTTTGCTCTCCATTACAGAGGGGAGGGTACAGTAAATATAATCTAAGTGCCTTAAACTTATTTTCTTATTTCTTTAACATATATTATTTGTAGGCTGGGGACGTTATGGCTCAGACGAGTACAAAGAAAGGGACACAAGTATTGTTCAGGGATGGCAGAATGTAGTAAAGTCAACAAAGAAGACACAGTGAATGCAGAAAAGACACTAGGATATCATAGACCCATAGAAATTAGTACAGCTTTCCTATCACACACACACAAAACGAAACATTAGAAAATCTCATTTAAATGCAGCCTTATGACTTCTTAAGTAATACTAAGTTTGAAAGATCTACTTACTGACACTGCTATCATGGTACTATCTGGTCTCCATTCAGCTTGTTTGTAAGATCCAAACTGAGTAGATGATTTAGCTGATTCTTTGTATGTTACAATTAACACACTGGGCTGGAAGAAAACAGGCATATTTTGTCTTAGTAGTATATCACAGAAACAAATACAAACAAAATTTAAACATTACTTATAGACTACACTGGAAATATTTTTAAACTATAGCATAATCTAATATCAAATTATCCACCTTCAGTATTCCATGAAAAAAGTAAAACAATTTGTTAGTCATACATACATCTACTGAATAAGCTAAACTGAGTCAATAATTAATAACTTTCCAAAATATAACTATGGCCACAATTATTCATAGGTCAATTAAATCAAATGTTTGAATAAATTATATCAGTTCTCTACAACCTTCCCTAAGACACAGTAGATAGGGGATCCTTTTAATTTTGTGGATACAACATTACTCTACTGAAAACAAATGAAAACCAAAACCAACAGACCAAAATCACTCATTGAATTTGTATGCAAAAACTTTCAACAAGATATTAGCAAATTAAATACAACAAAGAATCATATTTCCGGCATGCAAGGCTGGCTCAACATTCAAAAGCCAACTAAATAAGCTAAAAAAGAAAAATAAAAGTATCAATAAAGGGGGGAAGAAGCATTTTAACATGTATGGCATCTATTCAGAGAACTCCAGCTTGCAAATGAACAGCTACAAAAATCTTATAACTATCATTACATTTAGTAATGAGAAACTCCAAGTTTTCTTACCTGAGGAAAAAAGGCAAGGAGACATTCATTACTATCCAACATAGTAGCATAATTCCTAACAAATGCTGTTGTAGGAAAATCTTTACACATCATGAAGATGTATCTCTGCCAAGGCACTTTCTGATCGATTTAATAAAGAGCTGAATGTCCAATAACTAGGTAGTAGAGGATGAAGTGGGACTTCTGGACAGAGAAAGGAACTCTGGGTAGAACAGAGGTGAAATTCACCAGCAAGACATAGATCTGGACATACAGTATGGGAGAGAGGTAACAAGCCACATGATAGAAGACAGATTAATATAAACAGGTCAACTTAAGTTTTAAGAGCTAGTTAGGAACAAGCCTAACCTAAGATCAATCCTTCAAACTTAATAAGTGTCCTTGTCTTTGGGAGCTGTCGGTACGAAGAAAGTCTGACTATAGAATGTAAAAAAAAAGGATATCAGGAAGGAAGATATTAAAGTATATGCAAGGATAACAGTGACATACACAGAATTTGAAAGAATCAACAGTATACTCTGAAATAAATAAGCAAGGCTTCAAGACACAAAATTAATACACATGAGTTGATCACTTTCACAGATCCCAGTAATAAAAAAGTATGATTTATAATAAAAAGCATGTATCCATTTATACTGTTAGCCAAAATGAAACATTCAGTTTCATAAATCTAATAAAATTATGTATATAAGGAATATTATACAAAATACTAAGGAAATATATCCAAGAATAGATGAAACTATTCTATATTAATGGCTAGGAAGGGTCAATACTGTTGAGATACCAATTCTCCACAGTTTGATCTACAGATTCAAAGCAGACCTAGCCCAAATCCCAGCTGTTGTCTTCATTTTTATTGCTGTTAAGAGACACCATGACCACAGCAACTCTTATAGAATTCGCTTACAGTTTCACAGGTTCAGTCCAGTATCATCAGGATGGGGAGCACAACACGCAGGCACACCTGGTGGTGGCTCAGAGTCCTACATCTTGCAGGCAGCAGGAAGTCAACTGAGACACTTGACAGCATTCTGAGCACAGAAAACCTCAAGGCCCACTTCTATAGTGACACACTTCCTCCAACAAGTCCATACACACACACCCCATCAAAGCCACAACTCCTAATAGTGCCACTCCCTATGAGATTATAGGGGCCAATTACATTCAAACTACCACAAATATCAACACATCAACTCAAGTGAGTTTGAAGACAGAGTGATAAGAGTGCTAACACTATTTATCATTATAAAGCTATAGTAAACATGATGAAAGATTTAAAAAATTGATCAAGGAAACATAAGAGAACCCAGAAAGACTCACACAGTCAACTGATCTTTGACGAAGGAGCAAAAGCAATGTAGTGCTAGAATAAATGGAACTTGATTCACAAAAGTTCATCTTCATCATAAGATGAAGAAACTGATCTATGAGAAACAATATCAAGAGAATGAGGGCAGAGGGCATAGAGTGAGGAAAATGTTTGCAAATATCTGATAAGGAACTGCCATAAAAAATACACAAACTTAAAATTCAATAAGAAATAAAATAACCCAATCAGCAAAGACCTCAACAAGCGTGAAACAAATACACATGCAATCTTTCCACAAGATATTCAACATCCTCTGTCTTTAGAGAGAAGTAAATTCAAAAGATTGATACTAAGTGCTAGCAAAGATATAAAACAGGAATTCACATTTTTTGCTGTTGAAAATGCAAAATGATACATTCACTTTACACACCTGGCTCTTTCTTATAAAAATCAAACTCACTAACCCTATAAGGTAGTATTTACTCATTACTTATCCACACACACAAAAAAAACTATTTAAAAAGCTGAGTGTGGTAGCTCCCTGCACTTAGGAGACTAAGACAAAAGGATCATGAATTTAAGGCCAGCCTAGGTTAATGAGTTTGAGACTAGCTTGGGCTACACAGTAAGAAAGAGCCTGTTTAAAATAGCAACAATGACAAAAGTAGAATACAAACATTATAGTAGTTTCATAATATTGCCAAACTTGGAAGTAATATGATATCCCTTCTTCAGTAACTGATCAACTACAGCAGATCCAGACACCAAGACATGAAAAGACACGGAGAAGCCTTCCATGAATTATTACTGAAAATGATGCACATTATACAGTTCCAATTACATGACACTTGGAAAAGGACAGGCAGAAGGTTTTTTGTTTTTGTTTGTGGGTTTTTGTTTATTCGTTTTTCAATAGGGACTGTCAGGGCTGGGAGCAGGAAATGGGTAGGTAGACCATTGAGAATTACTTACTTCAGCAAATACTCTGTATGTTTTAATATGAGTCATAACTGTCCCCCAAGATCCCGTGTGTTTTAGGCTTGGTTCCAAGAGTGTGGTGCTATTAGGAGGTAGGAGAACCTTTAGAAAGTAAGGCCCCACAAAATGAAATTAGGCACTGGGGGGCACACCCCTGAAAAAGATACTGGGACACTGGGCCCCCCTCTCTGCCCCTTCTTTTGCTTCTGGGCTGCCATGAGGGGATTATCTTCCTCTGCCATGTATTCTCAGCATCATAAACCTAAAGTCCGTGACTCAAAACAAACCTTTCCCTCTTTTAAGCTCATTATCTCAGGTATCTTGGAACAGAAACAAAAGTTAGCTAACACATACTGTATTATACATTGTGTGTGTGTGTGCGCGCGCGCGCGCACGCGCACGTGCACTGACTGTAACAAATACACCACTCAAGTAAGAGATGTTGAGATGAGGGGTAGTTATTGCGGGAGGAGCAGGCAATATGTGAGAATTCTCTGTTCCTGCTCCTCAATTTCATTGAGAACCCAAATCTGCTTTTAAAAAATAAGTTTAAGTTTATTGTAAAAATAGAACTACAAAGATTTCAGTCAATACCTATTAAATGTTAATAAGATATAATAAATACTAGATGAAAATTCTAACTTTATAAAAAGTGTACGTAAGCAGGAATCCATGAAGCCAGAGCAGCACATAACCACATTCTACAGAATGTGATGATAATCTGTCTGGGCAGCTCTTCAGCGTCTCAAACATTTTCATATTCATAACACTGTTTGATAGTATGAAGGCTTTAAGTAATAAAATAATGGGAAACACAGCCAAGACAGACATCAATGGAACATTTTACTCAATTATTCAATTTGGGTAAGTAGTATAGTTCAAGCCGAAGAAGTAACACTAACAAAAGCTCAAATGGTACCCAAGACTATAGAAAAATGGCCTGACTAACCATAGGGAACTTTTTACAAAGGTAATGTTTAAGCAAAAGGCAATATAAAAAGGAATTATTACCAGAGGATCTCAAAGGAGACAATGAACACTATAAATAACAAAGTGTAGTTTCCAAATATTTTCCAGTCATGTAAGATTCATAAAACAGACCAAATAATAGTAAATTGTAATGATAGTCATAAATAAAATTGGTGTTTAGGTAACAGCCTACACTATTAAAAATGGAAAAGTAAAAATATATTAAGAATTCTTTTCCATGAAATGATTTCAGGTAATGGCAAAAGAATTAGACTGACCCTCCTGTAGACAACAAGAAAAATCTAAGAAAGTAGTTTTTCTTGAAAAGCAGGGCCATGAACTTGTAGTCCTGCCTTAACCTCCAGCATTACAGGCCTGTACTGTGTGCAGTGCACCACAGCTATTATAAAATGAAATAGTTCTGTTGTCTAAAAGGCTTTAAATTTAGTTTTAAAAATAAAGCCTAAGTGCAAAACTTATAATACAAAGCAGAAGTTCAAGGAAGAAGTACAACTTTCTCCAGAATACAGAAAACCCAAAAGATTCCATAAATACAAAAAAAGTTAAAATAAGTAACCAAATTCAGTCATGTTCTAAGATACAAAATCTATTCATAAAACCTATTATATTTCTATACAGTAAAAGCAAACTGAAAAAGAACTTAAGAAATCAATCCTATTTACAAACAGCATTTAAAAATAAAATAGTACATAAATTTAACCACATGAAAACTATAAGACACTGACCATAACACAAATGGAAAGATATTCCATGTTCATGGATGGTGAATTGATACCATTTAATTGTATACACTACCAATACAATCCCTATCAATGTTCCATTAATTTTTTCATAGGAATTTACAAAACATCTTAACATTCACACAGAACTCAAAAGGTCAAATAACCAAAGCAATCAAAAACAAAAATTCATTCATACTGCCTGGTTTCAAAGTATAGTATATAGATACAGTAATCAAGACAGCACAGTACTTAGATAAAAACTAAGCACAGAGACCAATGGAAGAGAAGAAAAGTCCTAAGGAGAAACCATACACCCTGCCCCTCCCTCACCCCACACATGGTCACCTAACCTTTGACAAAGACTCTTAAAACTGAACAAAAGGGAAACCAGCCTTTACAACAAATGGTGCTAGGAAAACTAGACATCCAAATGGAAAAGAATAAAACATCCATAAACAAGATCAACTCAGGGCAAAGTAGAGACATAAACACAGGGTCAGAAACAATCAATTTCCAGATGAAAATGGAGGAAGACCTTGACACTGGTCCTGGTAAAGAGTTCTGGATAGCACCAAAAGCAAAGACATAAAGCAAAAATGAACAGTTGGGACTACAGAAATCTAAAAAGCCCCAACCAGCAAGGGAAACACTCAATACAATGAAAAGACAATTTGTGCAAAAGGAGAAAATACAAACCTAGCACATATACAAGACACTTAAGCAAGTCATAAAGGTAACAACAAAAAGAAAAGCAATTTCAATCAGCAACAGACCTGAACTGACATTTTTACCCCCACAAAAGACATTAAAAACAGCCAGCAAGCCAGCAGGTACTCAGTATTGCTAATTAGCAGGGAAATGCATATCAAAACCATACCATAGATAGTGTTCTGTACCTATTAGGATGGTTTTCATCAAGAAATCAAGTGATAAAATATGAGTGAGGATATGGAAAAGGGATATTCTGGAAACTGTTGGTAGGACTGTAATTGGTATAGCTATTATGGTATCTACCTACCTACCTGAGTGTGCACTTGCGTTCCCCAAAAATGGTATTACTACAAGTATGTACAAAAAAAGGATTTGAAATGAATATTGTAAAAGTTATCTGCATGTCTACAATCACTACAGCATTATTCAAAATCACCATAATGTGGAAACAACATAAGTGATTGTCAACAGATGAACTGATAAAGGGAATGTGGTATATATACAATGGGATATTATTCAGCCATTAAAAGAAAAAAAAAAAAAAAAGAAGGAAATCCTGACAGTACAACTACAACATGGATGAACTTTTAATGAAATAAACTACAGAATAGCATATATACTACATAAGCTACTATATATGTAAAATCTCAAGAAGTAAATTCATAGAAACCAAGAGTAGAACAGAGATTGCCAGAGTTGGGAGTAGAGGAGATAGGGTGATTTGGGTCAAATACAAATACACAGTTATAAGACTAGTCAATTTTTGTGATTTAACTCAGTTCAGTAACTTCAGATAATATTATATACTTGAAATTTGCTCAGAACAGATTTTTTAATTTATTATTATAATACAATAGTAATGTGTGTGTGTTGTGGTGATGAGAGAGTATGCATGTGCCACAATGTGTGTGTGTAGAGGAAAGTGTTTACATAATTACTTTTATCAATAAAAATCAGGAGTCGAGTGTGGGGTAAGAACCTGAATGATCAGAGAATCAATGGAAAAGGCACCAGTGACCTCTCTCTTCTGTTCCTCAATCCAAAAGGGCTGAGATCCTTTCTCAGCCCTGCCTTACTACTTTCTGTCTCCTATCTGTCCTCAAGTTCTTCAAGTCCTCTATGGTTAATTTAGATCAGCTAATGGTCAGCTCTGCTCTGACTCAAACTTTATTGCGAGAATTTGATCAAAATATCACACAATAGTGGAGGTCAGAGGACAACTGCCAAAAGATTTTGTGTGTATGAGTGTTTGTCTGAATACATGTATATACACCTTGTAACCAGAGGCCAGAAAAGAGCATTGGATTCTAAAAATCGGAGTTACACCAAGTTGTTGGCCAGCATGTGAACTGAACTTGGCTCCTCACCAAGAGCAGTAAGTGTTCTTAACCACTGAGCTATCTGTACAGCGTGAGAATAGATCTTAAGTGTTTTCATAGAGGAACTATGTGAGGTATGCACATGCTTATTAGCTTGATTATATGTTGTGGGATAATGCTATTGTACACTGCAAAGATTTGTTACTCTTATTAGTTTAACAGGGAGTATAGGCGGGGCTACCAGGCTAGAATTCTGGGAAGAGGAGGCGGAGACACAGTCACCAGCCAGACACAAAGGAAGCAGGATGAGAATGCCTTACTGAGTAAAGGAACCAAGCCACATGGCTAAACATAGAAAAGAATCATGGGTTGATTTAAGTTGTAATAGATAGTAATAAGCCTGAGCATGAGGCCAAACAATTTATAATTAATATAAGCCTCTGTGTGTTTATTTGGGACTGAACAGCTATGGGACTAGGCTGGATAGAAACTTCCATCTACAATTATATCTATCACTATACATGTATATAAAAACATTTTGCCATACATCATAAGTATTACAATTTTGCCATATATAGTTTAATAAAACTAGAAGGAAAAAATCCAAAATAGTAGTTCATCAGCAAATGAACGCTTTCAGTTATGGTAGGCAAACAATGACTCATGGAGAAAGAAGGATTGCAATAGAAACTAAAGGATAGGTAATATAATAATAAGCAGAGGTGAGGCAAGAGAGCATTCCAGGATAAGAGTGTCTCTGATATCAAACCAAGGAGTTTGTACTTTACTCTTTAACAAAAAGTGAACCCTAGAAGACTTTCAGACATGTAAGTTTAAAAAGAAGGTCTCTAGAGGTAGTAATAGAATAGATTTGGAACTGTGAAATGGGAACATTAGGAAAAAGGAGATACATGTCCAACAGCTTTCCTGAGGATATGTAGCTAATTATACCCTTACAGCTTGGTTCTTAAGACATCTACCTCACTGTGTTTTTTCCAACATGCACATTAACAAGGACTTTTCACTATCAGGACACATCAACAGGAATGTAAGTTTCTGCTCAGAGTTCCTCATTACATTATTTATAACAGTAGTGATTTGCCAATTTCAGCTTTCTATTTGCAACCCACAGTGATAACTCAAAAGACTTTCATTCTCTGGGTGTGATGGTGAGATCCAGGTCAGCCAATAATAAAGTAAGACCCAGTGTCAAACAAACACCAACAAAGCTGGCTTTCATGCATCATACTAACACTGGCATTGAGCAGAATGTTTTCTATATATAATAAGCCTCTCCGTGACTTCCATGCTCTGTCTATTTATGTTATCCTTTACAATTAGTATTCAAAAACACTTCTCTGAAAACAATTTAAATATATGAAATCAGTGACCTGAAAATTGAGATAAGTATGTCCTAATAGTGCAAGGTTAACATCCATAGACTTTCATAGCTACATAAGGAGTCTATTAGGAATATCCACAGCTGCTATTAGACTACAAGATGCAATTCATCTCACATAATATTCATCAATCATAAACCATATTTTATAGAGCAGCTCCATCAGCCAAGCTGAACTCTTCTACAATACTCCTGCCGGAAATACTCATCCCATGGATACTACCTTTACCACCTTATCCTAACATACATACTAAGTCTTTCTTTTTTCTTTTCTTTCTCCTTCCTTCCAGCCTTCCCTCCCTCCCTTTCCTTGACAAGGTCTTACTCTAGTTCAGGCTGATCTAGAACTCACGAGGCAGCACAGGCTGGCCTCAAATTCATAGCAATATTCCTGCCTCATCCTATCCAATCTCAAGTGCTGGGATTGCAGAAGTGAGTCACAAGCTATGTTCTAAATCCTTTTAAAACATCTGTTTAGGGCTTCAAAAACTGTGCACAATACCATTACAGACTTGAGAAGGTATTTATATAATGGGGATGTGTGGATATGGAAATGCACATGCTATGGCACAAGCATGAAGGCAAGAATGGCCTGCAGGACTCAGTTCTCCCTTTTACTATGTGGGTCTTCAGGGCTGGCAGCACTCCCCCACTCCAAGCCATGTATTTAGACCTTGCTGGCCCCTGGACTAGTTTTTAGAATTCAGAATTGCAAACACAATGTCAAAAACAGCAAACCTCTACTAATACATCACAACGAAGACCGAAGTAATAAACACAATTTATTGATGAAATATTCTATTTTAAAATCTTTATCAAAAAGTGAAATGAGTACTGAAACATTTGTTCATAAACAAGTTCAAGCAACACTAACATGTATTTTTTCAAATTTGGCTAGAAAATTAGTCTGAACAGATAGAACTCTAAAATGCTGGAATTCCAAATAGCAACTTAGTACCTAACAAGGGGAAATATAAGAGGTCCATAAAAGTTTACTAGAAGACCCATAAAATGTACTTAGTTTTAGAGATTTAGTTTAATGTTCCCATAGTTTCATGGGTAACCAACATTTCACATACAGCAACTTTTTTGAACATTCAAACAACCAACTGAAACTAAACACACATTTCTTCCATAAAGCTAATATTCTCTTTCAAAACTACATTTTCCCTATGCAGGCTTACTTTACTGAGTTCTAACAAAATTTCAAAAAGCAAAATCTATTTATTCTCTGTTCTCTTTTGATTCTCTGTCGCTGCCTTCAAATATCCTAAAGTAGTTTCTGAACACTTCAACTCTGCAGAACCCAGATGTTCTATAACTTTCCAAAAATTAAATAAATAAAATCAATATCCACATTCATATGCTCAGTGAAGGCAAAGACATTTTAAACCAATTCATTCCAAACTAGGAGTGTAAGAGATACCTTTACCATTTTGTAACGTAAACTTATTTTAACACACACTGTTTTACAAAGTTTAGGAATGAGAAAATTAAAATTAACACCTCACAGGATATAAGAAGAGCTACACACGTACATCCCAAGAGGAGAAAACTTGGCAGGTGGAGCCTGCCTCTTGTTCCCACTCACCTGGCCATATAATCACAGACCTCAGAATTGTCACATTTAAACCCCTTTTCTAAGCCAAAGCTTAAAGCTTATGCTCACAGTTCCATGTAAACCCTGAGTGCCATGCAGCCTCCCTAAGGTAGTCCAGAAATTTATCTCACTCCATGCCTCTGAATTGGTATATTCCCCCAAATCTAACCTTTGAAAAATTTATTTCCCTGTGCATGATGTACTATTTTGTGTCTGTGCAAAATTCTAAGTTTTACACAATAGAGATCATTAGTAACCAATGTACTTCTGTGAAGCACAGCTGTGTGTAGAATGAGGGTTGAAGTAAAGGAGTAGAAGATGTTTAAATGACATAATCTGCATCTAACCCCAAATCCGAACAAATTATATCAATATTCATAATGTCCCTAAAATGTCACTGGAACACATTTTAACGTTCTTTTTGTGTGTGGGGAATAAGGTGACTTACAGGCTTCTGCTCTATCATGCTACTTACATAAATCAAAGTTTTATCTTTAGAGGAAAAAAAAAACAGTAAAATGTTAGGTTTTACAATGTGTTACATTCAAATAAAACTACTAAATTTAGAAAACAACGTAAAACTTAAGTTTTAATTATGCTTTTCCACATAAACTATTAACTTTAAATAGTTACACACCCCTAAGTAAAATTTGTTCACCTACCACATATGCTGAAAACGAATCTAACGAGTGTGTTTGAAAAGCCAATTAAGCACAGAACAGAGTATCACATTGCTGATACTGTAATGATTTAGTAGTTTGCTGTGTTGATACCTTTCTGAAAACTAGGTCAGTCAAAACCAAGTGACAAATAGTCTGATTTACAGCCTAACTACGTAATAGTTAAAAGAGAAACCAAAATTACCTAAATTCTAGCACCAGTTTTACCACAGCTGTGTGTGAGGACAATCAAGGGCATTAGCAGCATTCCAATGATAAAAAGCAGAAATTCTAAGGATTTAACCAAACCAAAACCAGTGTTTCACGAATCTAGCAAGAGCAAGGTCAGCCAACCTTCAATCTCTTCCAATGAGAACACCACTCTGAAATCGATTAGAACTGTCCCTTTGAATGGGGGGGGGGGGCAACTTTAAGCTTAAGAATTCTGTGGGTTTTTTTTTTTTTTTTTTTTTTAACAGATGGATCTCCAACAAGCGGCAATGTCCGAACAGAAGCTATCTCACTCACCATCTACTTTTCAAGTTATGTCTCCTATCAACTCGGAACTCAAGACACAAGGAGGAAAAAGCCAGGACTCAAAACAAAGAATTCCGCCCCCCGCGCTCTCTCCAAGCGTTATTATTTCCAGGTGCGGCGCAGACAGATGTGAATTCCTCGACTCCAAACCCCATCCCCCCAGCAGTTCTCCGGAGTCCAGGAGCAGCAAAGAAAAGGAGAAAAAGTCCAGTCCGTGATGTTTGGAGGAGACCGGGAGCTAAGTTATAGCAGGCCTCTAGAAACGAACAACTCTTTTAAGTTTTTAGAAGTCAGTTACAACAGTCTGACACTGGGTAAAGACCAACAGGCTTTCCGGAACTCCAAAACAACGACCTTTAAAGCGAGGGGGAGCTGGGCCGCCACAGCTGCCCGAGTGCCAGGGGGGACGTCCCAACAGACTGGCTCCTCGGCAGCCAGGGCAGAGGCAGGCAAGTCCGGACTCAGCCAGAGAGCTTCGGGCCCGGCGCGCGGCTGCGGGCGCCACGCGGGGACTGGGGGCTGTGGAGACTGCCCGCGCGTGGCGCCCACCCGAGGGCGAGAGGGACCGAGGGAAGAGGGAGTCGCTCCGGGACCCAGGTCCCTCGGTCGTCCAGACAGGGCCTGAGTCGCTCAGGGGAAGTCGGGACGGGGCCGGGGTCGCTCGGAAGGAGTCGGGACGGGGCCGGGGTCGCTCGGAAGGAGTCGGGACGGGGCCGGGGTCACTCGGAAGGAGTCGGGGCGGGGCCGAGATCGCTCGGAAGGAGTCGGGACGGGGCCGGGGTCGCTCGGGGGAAGTCGGGACGGGGCCGGGGTCGCTCGGGGGAAGTCGGGACTGGGACGGAGTCGTTCAGAGGGGGTCAGGACCGGGCCGGCGTCGTTCGGAGGAGGTCCTGTCTGAGCCAGTGTCGTTCGGGGGAGTTCGGGACGGGGCCGGGGTCGTTCGGGGAGGTCGGGATTAGATCCAGGCCTCTCGGGGGAGAAGTCGGGACGGGACAGGGGCCGCTCGGTGGAAGTCGGGACGGCAGCGACTACTTACTCGGCTGTACCAGATGCTGAGGCGGGCCGGGGCCAGCACGGCAAAGAACGCTCTCCGAGGGTCGGACTGGACGTGGAGCGGCGCCTCGGCCGGGCTCCGCGGCGCGCAGAGCAGCCTCTTGGGCCAGCCGCTCAGGAAATACATGGTCCGCGCGCGGCCCCGACAGCCCCCGGCGGCCCCGGCCGCGTCTGTCACGCTCGGCGGCCCCGGGCCAGGTGCCCACCTCCCACACCGCCACCGGCCGAGTCGGCGGCAGCGACGGCGGCAACTCGGGGCATCTGCCCGGGGGCCGGGCCGGGCCGGGCCGACGCGGTGCTGCGCGACGCAGGCTCGGGCGCTGACGGGCCGAGGGTGGGGGAGGCGGGAGGCCAGTGGGCCCGCGGCGGGAGGAGCCCCGGCCGGCCCGCCCCGCTCGCCGCTCGCGTCAGCACGCCGCACGGCGCGGGGAGGCTGCTGAGGCTCCGCCCGGTGCTCTCAGGCCGCCGCGCGTCAGCACGCAGGTCGCGGGGCTGGACGCCGGCTGACGACCCGGAGCGTGGGGCTGGGGACCGGGAAGAGGCGGCGGAGCCCAGTCGGTGACAGCCTGGGCGGCCAGGCCCACTTGGACTTCCTTCCTTCCCCTCCACGGGCACGAGCTCCGGGGGTGGCGGGAGGGGGGAGGCGGAGCGAGCGTCACGTGACACCCAGGCTGGCATTGGCCCCGGGTCTCTGCGGTTCCAAGGCTGGTGGCGGGGCGTCTGTACCGAGAGATCTTTTGTGTGCTGCGGTTTTGACGCTAGAGCTGGTGATGTCCCTGCCCTTACGGGGCTTGCATTCTAGGCACTATCTTTGTACTCAGTCACTAAACTGCGTGGCCCAAATGTCCTGTCTTCGGGTCTTCAGGCGTTCCAAGTCAGGCATAGTATAGTTGCAATTCACTTGGCATCCTTCTGCCCCCTCTGCCAGCTATAGTGCTAGACGAAGCCCAGACGGTGTCTTTTGCACCCCCTCCCCCAGTAAACTGTGTTCTAGAAAAGAAATGAACTTAAATTTTCTGAGTTGGGCCAGACTGGAGATAACTGTATCGAGGCATTCATCTTTTGGGGGGTGGTTAACTTTGGAACCCAGAGCCTTAAACATAGCAACAGCTTTGATCAGATTGACCCGTTAACCCCCTGACTGAGTGAAGGGAAAGGCAGGAAGTGGAGTTAGGGGAAGGGGTCTGTTCTCTTTCACTTTTCATCTTTCTGCGTTACTTTTCTCAAGCAGGTGTCAACCAAAGTTTAAAAGTAGCAGCATCAGCAGCAAACAGGAAAACAAAGTAACCGTCCGGATTTTATAACAAGCAGTGTAACTTTCCCTAATTGTTTTAACACTTGCTGCTTTTCATAGACTTTGACCAAAGAAATCCCGGCTGCTCACCAGCCTTTTGTGCCGGTAGTCTCCCTAAGGTCTCCTTCCTAGTGTGTCCCACCCCCAACACAGCATGCCTGGAATGTCTTTGGCATAGCAAACCTGGAAATTACATTTCATATGAAAGTGTGGGTAAAACCTTGATCTTCTGAAGTTACACCGTTGGACAAATAGGTCCAGAGAGGTCTGCCTTGTCAACATAAAATTGTAGAACTTCGTTGTCTAGAACTTTTTAGAACACATGGCAGGTAGAGAGAAAATAAGAAATGTGTGGGAATTCCACTCAGAATATTTGCTCCACCTCTGTTTCAGACAGTGTGTTCATGTGCCTCACCCATGTGGCTGTCTCCTGCAATCATGGGTAATTTAAATATTTCTAAGTAATTTTTAATTGTTCTTAGTTTTGACCTTACTTGCCAGCTTCAGGATTGGAGCCCCTTGCTGTGATTTTTGTAGTGACTAAGGTTTATAAAGTAATTTAAGGGGGTGATTTAATTCCACAGAACAGCTTCAAAGCCCATCATGTTGGTGTATCATTGCTATTCTTTTCTCTTTTATTTTTGGGGTTTTTTTTTTTATTTGTTTTGTTTTGTTTTTCGAGACAGAGTTTCTCTGTATTGTTTTGGAGCCTGTCCTGAACTCAATCTGTAGACCAGGCTGTCCTCGAACTCACAGAGATCCGTCTGTCCCTGCCTCCCTAGTGCTGGAACTAAAGGCTTTTGCCACCAAAGCCAGGCTATTCTTTTCTTAAGGAGGCATGGCACCAAAGTGGTGGGTGTGTCCTAAGTCACATGGACTGTTCTTCTTTCCAAGGACCCAGTGGTCTTTAGGTCAGATAGAGGTGAACTATGATAGTGGCCTGAACATGGACAAGAGGAGGAGACCCTTTAGGCTTTTCTCCCTTGGGAGTAATAGGGTAAAACATCTCATTCTAAAACTCCGTAAGTTTTACTCATTGTGACAGAACTAACTTTCAAACATCATATTTTAACATTGTAAAGTATACTAACAATTCCAGTGATCATTTATGTTCCCATTTCTTTATCCTACCATCACCACTCTAGTCAAACTCTGAACCACCCTGAGCCAGGAGTAAACTGATAAAAGTTAGTGGGTACATGTTTGAATCTATCAAATTTAACAAATTTTGTATTATGAGGAATACTTTTGATAAGGGTACTTGGAAACAAGTACCTTCATAAACTGTTGGAGGATAATTTGGAACAATGTCTATACAGACCATTATATGGTGTGTGCATGGAGAAAGAGACAGACACATAGACCCTGTTGTTTCTTTCCAGTAATTATTTCCTAAGGAAGCATATGAAGTGGTAGCCTTAAAATATACCCCATAAGGCAGGCATTGTAGATGCCTACAGTGATGACTATTCTTGGTTCTCAGCTTGACTACATCTGGAATTAACTAAAATGCTGAGTGGCTGGGTGCACATTGAGGGATTTTTTTTTCTTGATTAAATCATTGAAAATAGGAAAATCCACTTCTAATCTGCATCTTCCAGGTAGCTCTGTCTACACATCTTCGGCTGGCAACCTATATAAAGGACACGGAAGAAAGCAGTTCTTGTTGTAGCTTGCAAAGTCCATTCCTTCACTGGATTAGAGCCTCCTCCTTCAGGACTCTGGTGTATTCTGGAGACAGCTGAGACATCCAGCCTTGTGTACAGAACAACTACTGGAACTAATGGAATCCTCTCCATTGATAGCCATTGTTGGACTAGCTGCACCACAGCCTATAAGCCATTGTAATAAATCCCAGATAGATAGATAGATAGATAGATAGATAGATAGATAGATAGATAGGTATTCATTCTATATTCTGTTCCTCTAAAGAACCCTGACTAATATACCTGTAATCCCAGCACTTCAGAGGTGGAGACAAGAATTGTGAGTTCCAAGCCAACCTGACTTACATAAGGCCCTACCTTAAATAAATTACACACACATACTCACTCATACACTTGAATACAATTGTCTAGACTTATAAGGGAATATTTTGTAAAAACAAATACGTTAGAGGACATTTGTTATAAAAATACGTTAACCATGTATTATGAAGTAATGAAAATGGTTTACACATATAAACTATACTATGTTTATGAAGAAATATATGTTTAACAAAAGGAAAGAAAATACCAAAATGTTGATGTTTAAAAAGCTCTTTTAAGTACAGGTACTTTATGTTTTGTTTGAACTTTTTTTTTTTTTTATAAATTATGTTTAAGGAATCCATCTTACTTTTGTAACAAGACTATTTATAAAACAGTAATGTTGTTAATGGTTAAAATGTCCCAGTTGTCCTGCCCTGCTTCAAGTAGGGCTATGCACCACTTGCAAATCGAAGACAGTAATATGGTAATGTAGAGTTTCAGGCATGGTCTCAAGAGTAGTGAGAGGATTAGGGAAAATAATCACCAGGCTAAAAGTAGGTTCTGTCTATTTGCATATAGTCACAGGGTTCTGAGAAAAAGTCACAGCTGGATTTCGGTTCTGAGTATACCACTTCTAATGGGGACCCCTATAAGAGCCTGTGATGATGACCATGATGATGTTTCAGTTCGTAACTCTTCAGTATGCTTTTAGCATCTACTTTATTACACTTGTATCATGTGCATTTGCTTCTGGGATGGAGTCCTGGTTATTTATACTTTCTGCAAAGTGATAATAACTGAGCTGTGTTTTGCTTTAAAATAATACCAAAGTAATCAGGGTATATGAAAAGAATACACACAAACACACACACTGAAGTAATCAGGGTATATGAAAAGAATACACACACGCATGCATGCACGCACACAGATTGGCCATTGGTTGATAAACTTTTTGGCTGAAGGTGGAATTCTTGGGAATTCATTATGTTATTCCTTCCACTTTAGCTTTCAAATTTTCCAGAGATTTAACTGAAAATATTACAGCACAGTAGAAAGACTCAGACTCAACCTGGAGCTTTGAAATTAACTTTAGCTTCAGGCTGAGTAGTGACTTGTCTGAACAGACTGTCAAAAGCCAAAAGCTTCCCTGTTTACTGCTCTAGTTGACAGTGTGAACCTGGGAGAGTAGGGCTGAAAATGAGGTGGACTCAAGTCTCACATGATAGTCAACTTTATTCAGAGCATCAGGCAATTTATCCCCAGGGTTAGGAAGATTCGTGTAAGTATTCAATCACATAAGCTACACATGGCTAAAACATGTTTTTCCATAGAGGCATAGGAATAACAGCTGAAGTAAACTTGTTAAATCCACTACACCTGGGGGAGCACAAAAACACATTCCACGAACAATTCTGTGTTGAAGAAACTGAAGTCAGAAGACTTGTTTTCTTGGAGTTTTCTCACAGAAGATCAAAATTCTCACAGGACTCAATTCTTGAACTGTGTTCTGACATGTCCACCTTTTTATTTTTTAATAGCATATTGTGATTAATCTAATTGTCATTTGATACATGAGTATCCTATAAGCAATCAAATTATAATCTGAGAACAGTGAAAGCATTGTCTAATATTCCAACACAAGAACAGAGATCGAAACTTTGTCCAGTACTATTAGTTGCTATTATTGTATTGATCAGAAAAATATAGAGAATAGCTTAAAAAGAGACCATATGATTGGTAGTTTTAGTGTCTTGTAGAACATAAGCCCACATTTGCCTTTAATAGGAATACAAATGTTATTGTGTTTTATGCAAATGAAGTTATTTAAATCCCATAGAAAATTAAATGCAGTCCCTTCATCAGATGGATGAATGAGTCTATTATGGTCCCAAGGTACATTCATAAACGGAGTCAATTAACTTCTCTCTTGGCGCATAGGGCCTTAAATTGGCCCCTGGCAAGGAACTTGACTTCTAATGATATGGTCAATATCTGGAGGTCTGATATATTTCTGCTGACTTCCATTGTTTCCTTACTCTCCACTATAGTCCTTGATGGCCTGGGCCCAGAGGAGTCAAAGAGGAACCAATAATATTTCAGTAGGATCCATCTGCAATGACAGATACATAGACCTTCCCAATTTTCTTCTGAAAAAGTAAAGCTAGAGTAGGTTAATACATCAACTTATTTCCTTCTGCATAAAACTGGGATATGCACAAGTATGAGTATATTTCTATTGCTGGAAATAATCTTACAACATAAGCAGAATCTGAAATGATATGTAAGGATTCATGAATGAACCATAATAGATGAACCAAAACAGCCAGTTCCACCTGTTGGGCTGAAGAAGTATTAATAGTTCCATGAACAACTGGACCATGAATCCTTATACCATTAGATGAGCCATAAATAAAATAAGTATCTGCCTGTAGAATGGGGGAAGGCTGGACAATTTTTGTGATCACAAATTCAGTTAAGAGAAAATCCCATAGTTTGCCAGCTGGAATGATTTTGTATCCTTCATAGTGATTTACAAATACAATTAGAAAATCCATGGAGTTCTATAATGCTCTTAAAAATTGATTGTTAGGGATAATACAACACAACAAGGACCAACCCTATATAATTGTTGACATCTGATCCTCCCCTGATGAGTAAAGTATGTGTTACTATATTATGGCCCTTACAGTGTTAATGGATCTGTAGCTCAATAAATAAAAGACCCAGAGACAGATATTGGGGTTTTCGCGTCAAGCTGAAGATCATAAAAGCAAAGCAACTGGCCTCTAGCTCTTACCTCTATGTAAGACCAAAGGGGCAATCCTCAGACTGTCCCTGACTTCACAGCTCCTCAGATTCACTCAGACTTCTGTGTTCACCTCAATGTGGCTAGAGACTCATCCTGAGACTAGTTCTCAGACTGAATGCCTCTGCCTTTTTATACCTCTCAAACCCTGGAATTAAAGGTATGAGCTCTGATTCACTCTCCAGTAGCCCAGGGTGGCCTTGGACTCAGAGATTCATTTGCCTTTTTCCTGAGTCTTGGGATAAAAGGTATGTACCATCACTGTGTTGTTTCTGTAGCTAACTAGTGTAGCTGGCTTTGCAAACTGATCTCCAGTGCCTTTATTAGATCATAAACAAAATATCAACAATAGATCCATTTCAAAAGTTTATCCTCTTGTACTGTAATACTTGTGGGAGACACTTTAGTAGGGAAAATAAGTTTAAAAGCAGGAAGGGTCCACTCAATACACAAATGCTTCTTTTAGTCTGAATTCAAAAGCGTAGTTCTTTTCTTGCCTCTCAAGATGATATGCAAGGACTGCCTAACACTGTCCTTCTAGAGTTTTAAGGTTAGTGCATATAAACATTTTGATTTTGCTGAAATTGCACTGGAAATACCAGTCCCAGTGGTACCTCATGAGGCCAGGGGTGGGGAAAGGGGAGGACTTGCTAAAATAAATTTCACAATTTCATTTCCCTGTCGTGCTTGCCTAGGTTGTGAAGTTAGCTTTTTCATAGACTCTCCTAAGATCTCATTAAAAAAAAAAAAAAAAAAGTGGAGAGAATTCAGTGTTAGATTGATTATCAAATCTTTGTCTCATGCATCAGGATCATTTTCAAATAATAGAGGATACATATTTAAAGGAGGTCCCAGCAAGGGAGCTAGCATGGGTGGCACCATTACTACGTTTGACATGCCTGCATAGGGAAACCCTCCTTGGCCTTCTTACCAGTTTTAAGGTTTGATCATTCAGTTTATATTCAAAGAATTAGCCATTTCTTCCTCATGATTGGTATTCTCCATGTCCTCAATGCCCACATCGAATCAACGTCCAGGTGATCCAAACTGAACAGGGACCATTCCCCTTTGTTATTGCTGCCTCTTCGATATCCTTTCAGACTCTATCCATGCCTCTTCATGTAACATTCATTCTGGAAGCAAGCGCTTATACTTACACTCCTCCTTTCTTTAAAAGTGATGCACAAGCTTGGTATACGGTAAAGCCTTCCCTGGTTTCTGCCCCATATCCTCACCTCCTTGGGCAAGGGTCACTACTCTTACAGCCTATTTCAGGTCCTTGATTCATGGAGCCACTTGTTTACCACCCTAGAGGAGGTGGGACATGGGAGGCACCCGGAACATAACTGCTCCTCCTACAATTTATCAGGGCTAGTGATAGCGCTCAACCCGTCTCAATCTGCTTCATTAGATACACACAGCACAATCTTGCCCTCTCATAAAGCATCTTGCTGGGCACAGCGGTAATTTCTTCACATGCACAGTGTTCAGGAGGAAGTCATGCCCAGGTGCCCATCATGTTGCAGTGATCCCCTGGGCTCCTCCAGGATGCAAATATAGGGGATATTGGCAGAGTGGTGGTAAAAGTGAAAATATCCACAGGAAACAATATACATGTAACTGGCATGCTTCTAACAAATCTATCTTGTCCTCATTTCTCACTAATCACAGTTAAATATTACTTGGAACCACTAGGTACCATAAAGGCAGGGCAACTCATTATTAATAAGCCTTAATGGGTGCAAATGAGATTTCTGGGTTGGGACATCATCACCAAGTGGAAAATAAAGAGATATTGTTTCTCCTAGCCAAGTGAAGGAACAGTTTTACACACACACACACACACACACACACACACCATCATTTATTTGTGATAGGGTCTTGCTATGTAGCCTGAGCTATCCTCAAACTCACTCTATTCCTGTGTCCAGCTTCCATGGACTACAGGATTCAGCCACCACACCCTGGTTTTTGTTTGTTTTTGTTTTGTTTTTTGAAAGAAAAACTGTCATTAACAACAATTACTCTGTTTGCCCATGTCTCAACCAGTTCTCAAGTCTAGCAAAATGTCAGACTTGAATATTATGTATATTCTTTATTTTTAAAAAAGGAAGGACACGTTGTTAACGCTTTTCTTTGTCACTGTTCTATTGCCATGCAGAGACACCCTGACCAAGGCAATTATGAAATAAAGCATTTAATTTACAGTTCCAGAGGTTGAGTCCATGATCATCATGGCGGGGAGCATGGCAGCAGGCAGCACACAGAGGGCAGGCGTGGTGCTGGTTGACAAGTACATGCATGTTGAGACCACAACCACAGTCATTAGGCAGAGAGAGCAAACTGAAGTGGTGTGAACTTTTGAAGCCTAAGAGCCCACCCTAGTGATGCACCTCCTCCAACAAAGCCACACCTTCTAACCCTCCCCGCATAGTCTGACTAACTAGGGACCAAGCAGTCAATAGTGAGCCTGTGGGGGCCATTCTTATTCAAACTACCCCATCCCATAACAGGAAAGTTCACCAGGATTCCGATTCCATCAGACACCACTCTCAGTCTCCTCTCTGCCTATTTATTCAGCCAAAAATTTTGTATTCACTGTGTTATGCCTGTATCACCTTAGGGTAAACATGATATCGACTTATGTCAAGCCATTCTTTAATGTTAGGGGTCCTGCTCTTATCAGTCGTGTTTATGCTTTCTAAGAGTGAAATGGGAGGAAAAAGGCCTTTGAGAATCACAGACATTCTTGTCTCTGGTGTGCTTAGTTCAGGAACTAGGATGCCAGGCTTTTATGGTCACCAAGCTTCCATGAGTCAGTGATGTGGTGTTTTGTCTGGAGAACACAAAGACTGAATTTCACAGGGTAAATTTTGGAAAAGGGGAGACACTGTAGCGAGAGAGCGTAAAGGAGGAGGACAATTGTAGAGAGGAAGTGGGCAGAACCCCTGGGCGCGGAAGGGGTCTCAAGAGAAGACTGTTGCTAACAGGCTTTGTGGAGAGGCCAATATGGCTTCTCATGGAGGAAGTAAATTGGCTTTCGAAATGACTGGGCTGAGATGGGGGAGGTGAGCTGGTTAGTCAGATTGTCTAATCACAGATCCCCATGAAGTGTCTATGTGCCTCTCCATCCCAGTAACTGGGCTGGGGTTCTTGTGAACACCTCCAAGGACCAGTGAAGTACCTGATAGTGCAGAGCTTCCAAGCAGCTCATTAGCTCACTGTGCTAAAGAAGAACAAAGAAGAACGGCAAAGATCCAAGGACATAGACCAGTGTGTGTGGCTTCTGGCCGGGACAACAGAACCAAGGATGCTCCTGACTGCAGCAGGATGGCTTGTTTGCAAGGCCTCTTCCTCTTAACTACCCATCAAGTTTCTTTCTCACTTATTTTTCATCACTGGGTTTAAATATGGTTATTCAGGAATTGTAAATCGCAAGAAGTACAATTCAGGGAATAGATAATTCTCATGAAAAATTATAATAGACCAACTCATAACATTAATGTGTGTCATGTTTTATAACATCCAAGATGTGAAGTGACCACTATGTTCTTTTTATCATTATCACTTTTAGTTACTTACAGTTTTATTGTAAATAGAATAAAAAATATACTTAAGAGGGTAGATGTACTGTTACATACTTGTAATTGAGCACTTTAGAGTCTGAGGCAAGAAGATAAGAAATTCCAGGCCAAGTTTGCTATGTAGCAAGATCCAGTCTCCAAAATAATGATAGTAATAAATAAATTTACCTTGCATTTTAAGTGTACAGCTCAGTAGTGCAAATGTGTTTATACCTTTTCATCTTACAAAACCAAAAACCATACCCACTAAACAAAAATCTCATTTTCCTCCTTCCAAAGACCTTGGCAACTACCATTCTGTTTTTTATTTCTATGAATTTGTCTACTTACTTGATATAAATAGAAATTTATAATATTTGCCTTTTTGTAACTAGCTTATTTCACTTACCATAATGTCTCAGTCATGTAGCCTGTGACAAGTTATCTTTTGCTTTTTAAAACCTAGTAACATTCCATCCCGTGTTAATGACACATTTTATTAACACATCCATCCATCCCTGGATGTTTGAATTCCTTCCACCTCTAGTTACTGTGAGGAATGCCATCAAATATGCAAATATCTCTGAGATTCTGATTTCCTGTCCTTTGAACATATACTCAGACCATATTGATAGTAGATAGTTCTACCTTTATTTGTTTCTTTTAAAGGAACAACCATTCTGTTTTTCATAACATTGTGTTGTCTTTACAATCCCATCAGCGGTGCTGGGGGAAGGGATATTGAAATTTTCCACATTCTCATCAGCAGATTTTGCTTTTAGCTCTCTCTCTATTTCTCTCTTGCACATGTGTGCACATACAGAAAGAGGAGAGAGAGTCCATGCTCTATTGCTCCTATTTTCAGGGTCAGGACCAGGGTCTCTCACTGAACTTGGAGCTTCCTGTACTCAGTTTTTATGTGGATGGTGGGGACCTGAGTCAGGTCCTCACACTGCTCAGCAGGCACTTTGCCCACTGAGCCATCTTGCTAGCCCCAGATTTATTTTTAATAGTGGCCATCCTTGTGGTTTTTATTTGTGACTCTCTGATGGCTACTGGTATTGGACACTGATTCATGTGTTTGTATGCCACTTTAGAAAAATGTTATTAGAGTTCAGCATAAATAATGGTTTATTAAAAAAAAAAAATAAGCCACAACAGTGGTCCTCCAGGTGGAGCTGAGGAGTTCCTGTCACATAGTGGCATGGTAATCATTGTGTACAGTGTTTACTTGTGTGCCTGTGATGTTGGTGTTAAACAAATTTGTGTTCATGGTTGCTTATAAAAGTATAGCACATATATTATGTATCAAGTATGATCTTGGTAATTATAGCAACAATGTTCCTTGTTTGTTACCTACTGTCTTAGTTAGGGTTTCTATTGCTGGGAAGAGACACTATGATCATGGCAGCTCTCACAAAGGAAAATGTTTAATTGAGGAGGTGGCTTACCTCCTCAGTTTAGAGGTTGGTCCATTATCATCATGGTGGGGAGCATGGTGGCATGCAGGTAGACATGGTGCTGGCCACATCTTGATCAGAAGGCAACAGGAAGTGGGCTGAGTGTCACACACCCCCCAACAAGGCATACCTACCCCACAAGGCCACACCTCCTAATAGTGCCACTTTCTTTGTGGGCCATTTCCTTTCAAACCACCACACGTACTATATACTTTCTTATTTGATTAGAGTATATCCCCTCTGCCTATTAAAATTTTTTCTTACAAAACATTATGCCAAGTTTAGCATGTATTTTGATTTTATCAAAGGACACATGAACAGAGTGATTTGTACCATCTACGTTTATTTAGGCACACTCCACAATGTTCCCACACAATGTGAACCATGACTATTATCTCTGATAGCCTGTGACATCAGAAAACTAACATAAAATGTCACAGGGCATGATATAACCTGAGTTTACATTCTAGAGGATATAACTTTAGATTTTTCATCAAGTTTGAAGATAGTATAAGTTATTTGATATTTTATAATGATAATCTTACAGTTACCATCTTCTATTGCTTTTCACCTTATTTTCTGAGACAAGGTCTCTCTATGTAGTCCTGACTAGCTCAGAGCCTGCTATCTAGACCAAACTGGCTTCAACTCACAGAGACCTGCCTGTCTGCCTTTGCAGCACCAGAAATAAAAGTGTTTGCCAAAGATAGTTGTTCTTTATAGTCAAAGAGCTGGATGAATCTTACAAATGTGACTTTTTAGAATAGATGTTGAATATTAGAGTCAATTTACATTCACTTCAGACATAAAAGAACCATTTATAAAAACCCAAAGAATTGACCTGAGTTGAATATATCTCTAAAACCGAATACCCAGTTTATTTAATTATAAGTACTTAAAAGGAAATGTGGACAAATAGTTGAAGGTATCCCCAAAGACATAGTTATTGTCCTCACTGGCATTAGTTTTAAAATATTAAAGAGACAGCTATCAATATTTATAATCATATTTCTAGGGAGTATTAACTTTGACTTTTAATTTTATATTTGGCGCCATCTATGTTTTGAAGTCAGAAGGAAAGTGAATATTATTGAGAGATGCCTTCTGTTTTCAGTTGAAGAGGTCACATTCAAGAAGTGGTCATACAATCACCTGCTTCTACATTGCCTGCAGATTCGCGGTGTCTAAATCCCATACTACATATCTTGGTAATATCGGAGAATTGGGATGATTCTTCTATAACAAAGAAAGAATTGCTAAGGGTGGCAAGACTCCTTCCATGGTTTTATCTTGACCAGGGAGGGGGAAACACATGGGTTCAGACCAGCCACATGTAAAGTAGAAAAGGAAATTGGCCGTCGCGTATATAAACTTGTCATTAAATCCATGTCTCCCAGTGATCAAGAACATGAAACCCTTTGATGGCTGTTTCAAAAATAGTAAATGGTTATTCAGTTTTCTCTCAAGTGAAAACACTGATTGCATAAAACCTGCTAAACACACTGGGAACTGCCTAGACTCCAGGAATGGGGCTTAGGCAATAAGCTACTCAGAGGACTAGTTCAAACTAACCTATTATTTCTCACACAGTTCCCTCTTGTGGCTAATAGATGTAGAAAAAAAAAAAAAAAAAAAAAAAAAAAAAACCTGGCTAACTGAGGCTCAGAGGCTCAGTCACTCCAGGCAGCTCTGGGCTCTGGGTACCAGTGGAGAACGTATTAGAATATCAGTACACCAAGTGATCCTAGGCATTGGTTAGGGGGTTGCTTTGGGGAGGCTTTATATCTTCACATGCATGCCCACAGCTGGAGCTCTGTTTAACACAGAAAGCCGTAGGGCTAGAAAGGCCCAAGCAGGCATGGGTATTCACCAACAATGTCTAGTACACTGGTATCTGACATCAAGTACACTGAGACCCATTATCAAAAGCCAGGGCTCATGACTTCGAGAATATCAAAGGCTCCAGGGACATAGTCTAGGTTCTTGGACCTATGGCTGAGTGGAAGAGCAGTTGTCTAGCCTGTGGAAGGCCCTGAGTTTGATCCTCAGCCTACTAAACAAAAATCAAAAGCAACAAAAAATCTAGATTCTTAATCTAAGGCCCAACATTCCATACAGGATTTTTATAGGGATTAAGCAATGCAATTTATGTATAAATATCTGGAATTGTGAGTGACACCATTACAAATCCCTCCGAATGCTAGCACTCATATTATTGTAATATGTCACAACATAGAGACCATGTTCATGCTTGGCCACACTGCTTCCTCGTCCCTTCCCCCTCCCTCCCCGCCGGATCAGAAATAGACCCCTGCTGCTGGCACAGTATTTACAGTGGCATCAATGAGCAGAACTTATGCCATCCCTGGATCTTGGTCCAAGAAAGTTATTTTGAATAAGTTGCTAGAAGCCCTTGAATTTTAACCAGCAGAGCAGACAGTGGCCCCAAGTTTCATGAGGCTTTACAGATGCCCAGATCTTCCAGGGATGGAGTAGCTTCTGGGTAGCTCCGTTTGCTGAGCCAGCTTACCTCTCCACTCAGTTTTAAAGTTTGTTTTATGTTTGTGACAGAAAGAAAAGGGAAGAAGGAAGTTGTATTTCATCTTCTGCAACACAGCCAGCACAAACATAACCACCTTTCCATAAGTTAGAATTTAGAATTCCTCAACTGAAATCTAATTATACAGTTAGAATACTCAAGGCATGCTTTCCCCCTAACTGCTCAGTCATTGAAGACCAGATTCCTGGAAAACTCAAGCCACAATATGAAAGCTGGGTAGCTTTGCTTAGGGTTTGGTCTGCTGTTAAACATCTCTACTTATCTGACCATTGGAATAGATTTGGAAGAAGGTTATAAAAAGCATTAAAAAGTGCTCATGATGCCACGTAAAACTTCAACAAAACTTAGTGAGGGAAAATTATTTTTGAAAAGGAGAAAGGAGTAACTTCTCAATTTTCTAGGACTGAAGGGACCCAAATACTTCAAGGTGCTCTACTCTGGATCCCCATGAGGCACAGACCATACCCAAACACCAGTTTCCAAACACAAACCAAACACAAACAGATCCTTTATTAAGCAAGGCAAAGAGACAAGGTGGCTGGATCTGATTGGGACAGAAACAGCGGCAAATAGCTTTGCAAGGGCTCATTCATTTTAAGAGAAAGAAAGGAGAGGTCTGTGTTAGAATGAGCTAGCTAGGACATGTTGGTAAATTCTGATGGGTATTTTAATTATGTTAGTCAAAATAAGGAATTTTGATTGCTGGACCTTGGGGCTTTGATAGTTGGACCTTAATGATCAGTCTCAGGAAGGAATCAGTGGCCAAATAGACTAGACCTTGGAATCTAGGAATGCAGTGTGAGGGAAGAAGGGGTAAAAGGCAAAACCTGTTTGTGCCATGTTTGCCATGCGTGGGCCTGCTGAAGCCCTTCAAAGACAAGGTCTGAATACATTGAGTAATATATGTCGGTGCAGTGTGGTGTTTTTATACCCCCATCACTATCGTGAGGATTCTAATTGCAGTTTTGCTTTCTTGTTTGGTTTTGGGTCTCTTGTGGCCAAGGTGACCTGATTATCATACTTCTCCCTCTTAAGCACTGGGATGCCAAGCTTACATGACCACTACTGGAAAACTGTTGCCTTTCTTAATAAAAGTAAAGTCTTTTCCAAAGTTGGCACTAGAAAGACAATCTAGGGCATGGCTTCCTAAGCACCGTCAGCAGACTGATCTGAGTGCGCCCACGTTAAACGGCACTGTCTGAGAGCCGATCTGTGGATGCTCAAAGCTCATGTACACAGATCTTGACGAGTAAATCCACAGGTCTCAGCTCCAAAGACTAAATGCAAGAAGTGAAAGCAAGTCCTATGGGACGATGCTGATGTTCCTTTGCAGGGCAAGTTTGTGTCTCTGTTGAGGTCTGTGCTAAATAGCAGTATAAGAGTATAACCCACTAAGTCCTGTATCCATAAAAAATAGGATTGGACCGGGTGTTGGTGGCACACGCCTTCAATCCCAGCACTCGAGAGGCAGAGGCAGGCAGATCTCTGTGAGTTCGAGGCCAGCCTGGTCTACAGAGCTAGTTCCAGGACAGGCTCCAAAGCAATACAGAGAAACCCTGTCTCCAAAAACCAAAAATAGATAAATCAGTAAATGAATAAAAATAGGACTGTGAAGTCATTTTATTGTAAGTTACCTTAAAAATTGAGTCAAAATCAAAAAGTGGCGAAATTCTTAAAAATGAAAAAATAATAAACTATTTCTGTGAACACAGAGAAGGGTCAGACAGAAAGGCAGAGAAGGTGGAGGCGCAAGCACTCAGAGGCCTCCCTACTAAGAACACCTACTGCTTCTACAGAGAACTGAGTTCGGTTTCCAGAACCCTTATGCGGCAGCTCTCAATGGCCTGGAGCTCCAGCTCCGGTGGATGTGACACCCTCTTGTAGCTTCTGTAGGCAACTGTACTCCTCACACATCCCCCACAGAGCCACAAAAATGGAATGAATCTTAAAAAGAAACTACATTCTTAAAAAGCTGACCACAATTTATATTAAATTATTAAACTGTTAAGGCAGTAGTGGAGTTAATCATTTAATGATTTTTGTGGCAAATCATTTTTTGCTGTGAAAACATTGCAAATTTAAACAATAGTTTTCTAATTTGTTATTTTATGTAGTTAGATTTTTTTTTCACTGACATGATTTAGGATAAAGCATTTATCACTGAATATTGATGCCACAGAAAAGTATATAATTTGAAATTTCATTTGAATCTTATGTTTTTAGTTAGTGTAGTCACCTCAAGCTACATATTATGGCATCCTTTTTTAAATATTATTTTTTATTTATTCTTTCAAACTTTCATGACTGTATAAAATGTATTTTGATCATACCCACCTTACTACCTCCTTCCCTCCAGTAAATATGGGGACCATATTTACCTCCAAACTTCATGCTCTTTTCCTTTTTTAATTTAATAACCCACTGAGTACAGTTAGTGCTGCCTGAACACTCATGGGTGTAGGGTCATCAACTGGGGCATGGGCAACCAACAACTGATCACATTCCCATAGAAAAGTAGCTTTCCCTCCCTCATCATCCATCAGCTACCAGTAATTCTCCCAATTGGGTTGTGGTCTCAGGAGCCCCCCCCCCCCCGAGTTTGGACTGGCTTGATCTCATGTGGGTCTTGTGCAGGTCATCACATCCGCTGTAAGTTTATGAGTGCCAAAGCCAGTTATCCTCATCCTTCAGCTCTCGCAGTCTTTCCGCTCCCCCTTCCTTGATGGTCCCTAAGCCTCGGATGGGGGAGGTTGATGTCAATGTCCCTTCTGTGGCTGACCCCTCAGAGTCACTTATTCTCAGCTCTTCGACCAGTCTTGATTTTCTTCATTCACCACTGCCACTGCAAAGAGAAGCTTTTCTGACCGAGGTTTAGAGTAGCACAGATCTATGAGTATAAACATAAATATTACACGACAGTCTGACAACATGACTATTTAGAAAACTACAGGTCGGTTCGCTTCTAGGGCCATGAGTCCCCAGACATGGGCTTTTCTCAGGTCCACAGGACCAGGCATAAAATCCCTCTTGTGAAGCAGGCCTCGAATCCATTTAGAAAGTCATTGGTTACCCCCTGTATCAGTTGCTTTTCTTTGCTATGATAAAACACATGACCAAGGCAACTTATAGAAGAGTTGTTTGGGCTTATAGTTCCAGAGGCATCAGAGTCCATCATGGTGGGGGGGGGCACGGCAGCAGGCAGGCAGGGCATCCTAAGTAGGAAGCTGAGAGATCACATCTTTTACAAAGAGCAGGAAGAGGATGGGTGGAGATGAGGTGGGGTGGGGCCTGGGAGTGGAATGACATTACAAACTCTCAAAGCCTGCCCCAAGTGATACACTTCCTCCAGCAAAGCCATACCTCGCAAACCTCCTAATTGCACCACCAAACTGGGGATCAAGTATTCCTATGCCCAAGTCTATATAATACATTTCTTATCCAAACCACCACGTTCCCATAAAAGTCAGGTCACTATTGTGTACGTGGCCTCGTTACAAGTTCACTGATAAGATGCCTACCCTATTGCACCAGTGGGCATGTCTTATCTGGAAGGTTGGTATTGCAGCATGCAGGATCCAGTGTTGGGTAAGACCATTGATTGCTACCTTTTCTCCCCTAGCAGCCTACACAGCATTTAGTGTCCTGGTCAGCACAAGATTAACTTCTCTATGTCCTGCAAGTGTGTAGTGTCTTCAGCAATATGATCTAGCCAGCCATCTGGTTCTTGTGGGCAACCAAGAACAATGGCGATGATAGCTTGTGTTGTTTTGGGGGCCTCCCAGACCAATAACTTCTAGGGTAATATTCTATGCTTGGCACCAAGGTTTTTTTATTTAACAACCCATGTCTTTTGGGGACAGCTTCATCCACGGATGCAGAGTACCTCTGTCCAGACTGTTTCTTTTTAAAAAGTGAAGTTTAAATTAGCTTACATACTTGTGGTTTTCCATAAATCCCTTTCAAAAGTCCTCAGTTTTGGTTAACTCGCATCTACCCACTCCCTCTTTCCGACCCCCTTGCCTTCATCCACACATAAATAAGGCTTTAACCCCCAGGATTCCCTCTTGTTCTTTTATGTGACATGTCTTCTCCTAGTCCCTCTAATTATATATATTTTTAACTGAGACTTGAAGATCATAGGTTTCCATACAGCTTTTTCCTCACAGCCTTCATTTTGGTTAACCCTTCCCTTGCTTATTCATTTCCTCATAGTCCCACCCCATCCTGCATAACTTTTCAGCCTCCATTATTCTCCATCTCCACTTTTAATCACATTTTATTATCTCCCCTCCCTCAATGCCCACCCTTAGTGGCCATTTCTAGTTTTCTCTTTTGATCTACTTGTCCTCCAAGTTAAACATGCAAGACAAAAGATTTGAACCTAGGGTCCTCATACGAGAGAGAACATGCAGAATTTGTCTTTCTGGGCCTGAGTGACCTCCTGCTCCAATTTTTTCCTTTATGGCTGAAAACTATCTCCTAGTATAAATACACCATGCTTTTCTTATCCATCTGTCAGTTGGTGGACATCTAGGTTGATCCTATGTCTTTATTATTATGAACAGATCATCAATGAACATGCATGTACAAGTGTTTCTGAAACAGAATATAAAGTCCTTTGGATATATGACCAGAAGGGGCATGACTGGGTCATGTGGTGTTTCTACTTCTAGTCTTTAGAGTAAACCCCATACTGATTTCTACAGTAGCCACATGGGCTTACCCTCCACCAACAGCACACAAGTCTTCACAACTACACCAGCATCTGCTGCCATGTGTTCTCCTGATCATAGTCACGACTGTGGTAAGGTAGAATTTTAAGGTGCTTTAAATCTTCATTTCCCTGACAGTGAGGGATGTTGAACACTTTTTCAAATGGTCAGTAGCCACTTGTATTTCTTTTTGAGAACTTTCTGTTCAGCTCCATAGCCCATTTAAAAAAACTGAGTTGTTTAGTTGTTTGTCTTTTGTTCAGTTTTTGTTTTGTTTTGTTTTTGAGTTCTTTGTGTGCTCTAGTGCCCCAGCCCGCGGGGTCAGTCGACGGGGACCCTGAGGGAGGGAGTGAGAATGAGGGGACAAGAGACTCGAGAGATGGAGACAAGACAGTGTTCCGGTCAAGTCTCATTTAATGATTACAACCACAGGGTTTAAGTGGTGGAGAAATGAGGGAATGGGCCAGAGGGAGGATGTGAGGGAGGCAGAATGTCCTTCCAAGCAGGATGCAGGTGTTCTGCTATAAGAGAAGTTGCTATACCATAAGCCTGCAGCTGGGACTCTTTCAGGGTCAGGCTGTGTCATATGTGTAACAAGAGAACAGTCATAGGGAAATGGAAAATTACCAGTATGTTAGTATCCAAGACAGTAGTAGGAAAGATGGCTGTTAAGATGCTAACTTTGCTCTGGGTTCCCCACACTCTAGATATGAATTCTCTTTTGGATGTATAGCTGTCAACACCTGTCTCCCCTTCTGTGGGCTTTCTGTTCACTTGGTTGATTATTTCCTTTGATGTACTGAAGCTTTTTAGTTTTTTGAGGTTCTCTTTGTCAGTTCCTGGCCTTAAGTTCTGAGCAAATAGTGTTGCGTTCAGAAAGTCATTTCCTATACCTGTAGCCTGCAGGACACTGTTTTCTTTGAGCCATTGCCAAATTTCAGCTTTCACATTAAGATCTCTGATCCATTTAGAGTTGATTTTTGTACAGGTTTATAAATATGAGTCTAACTTCATTCTTTAACATGTGGATACCCAACTCTCCCTGCACCATTTGGTGAAGATGCTGTCTTTTCTCCAGTGTGTATTTTTGGCATCCATGTCAAATAAGAGGTGGCTTTAATTACATGCACTTGCATTTGGATCTCGTTTTCATTGGTCTACATGTCTGTTTTTGTGTCAGTACCATATTGCTTTTATTTCTATATTCCTATAATATAGCTTGCTTTGAAATGTTTTATAAAATATCATGTTTAAAATATTTATTGGCTATTTTTCATAAACTGCCTGTTCATGAAAACGAATTGCCTGTTATTGATTGGCAATTAGTGTTATGGGGTATTTAATTCTTGCTGTTCTTTATGTAATCTAGATAATAACCCTTTACCACATGAATAGCTGGTAAAGATTTTCCCTCACTTTGCAGGCTGTCTCCTCATTTTGGTCACATCCCCTATTTTGAAGAGGGTTTAATTTATACCTCACAGAAATACCATATTTTTGACTGCTCAAAATTGGTAAGAGGAACAAATAGTCTATGCTGGGTATGATGTTCTGTAATCCCAGAACTCATGGAATCTGAGGCAAGAATATAGAGAGTTTCAGGCTAGCCTGGGGCACAGAGTGAGACCTTATGCCAAAACAAAACAAAAACTATCATTTATTTTTCTATTATGAAAAAGAATCACAGAAGTTGTTTTTAAAGTTGTCAGAGTTGCTAACGTTGGGATTGAGGAGGGAGCAAGTCTTAAGAGAAGGGAGCCCTGAGGCCGGCCCCAGAATAATGGTACACGTGTGACAGCTGAAGGGCAGGCAGGGGCCTAGGATGCCCAAGAGCTTGGGGCTAGAACACCCTTTTACAGGGGCCTCCCAGTCTGGGAGCAAGCGCCACCTAGCTGCAGGGCGGGGTGGGAGGTGGTGGTGGTGGGTATGCCTACCCGTAGGCCACTTAGCACAAGCAAGGCTCCTAGCCCGTTAAAGCTACCTTTTAGCTTTAAACAGCCCCTCCGCAAACCAGTGAGAATGAAATCTTCGGCTGGAGCTTGTCCATGTGAGTATTTTGCAGCTAGGATTGAGAACCGCAGTATTAAGAGCAAGTTGATGGGGAAGGGCAAACTCAGGCTCACAGACAGGATGGTCCCTGGTGGGCCACAGCACTTCAAACCTTAGAAGCAGTTTGAATCATGTCCCGTCCCCCTCCCCCCCCCCCCCCCGAGAGATCATAATGAATCAGTCCCAAATAATTTTCCACTATTGTTCTTAAAAGAAAATCAACTTTTAAGTATTTTAAATTTCAAAATATTTTCCCGGTTTAGGGAAGAACATCATTCCCAGTTGGGTCTAACTGGCATTGAAAACTGCTTGCCTGCCAAGAGGCTTGGAGGCAGGCAGAGTGGAACCGAGCGTGTGAAGCTTCTCCTGGACGCTAGGTGGCGCCGTGGACTGAGATTTGGCCTAATGTGTGTCAAATAGACTGGGAGAAAGGTCTTGAAAACTCAAATTCTTCATTCGCGGGTTTTAAAGTATTACTATTGTTTATTATTGTTGTTGTTAATTTTGTGTGTGGATAGAAGCTGGCTGCTTTTCATGTTTCGCATCCGTGAACAGAGAAAGCGATGGAGGCTGTTCCCCGTTGTGTGTTGTCCTGCAGCTGCCCGAGGTTCCACCGAAAGGAGGCTGAGACAACCGGGGCTGAGCCCGCGACATTAATGGTTTGCCCACTAGGCGGCACTAGCAAGAGATCCACGAGCAGGGGAGGGTGGAGTGGGTCTCTCTCCCGGCTCCTCCTGTGCTGGACTTTGGGTTTGGGTTCACTATTACTTCTCTCTTCCGCCTGTCTTTCGAGGCCTCTCAGCAGTTATTCTCTTCTGAAACTTGCTCACTGTGCTCCTGCCTTGTCTTGTTAGCCCCGACCACACCTTTGAAAAGGGTCCAGTGGCTTTTGCTTCTGTGCCTCCTGCCAGGATGCTCCCTGGTTCCTTCCGCACAGCCACCCGGCTCTCTCTAAGAAACCAGTTCTTTTGCTTTCCTATACTCATCACCATACAACCATATAGATAAACACGCGTTCCTTGAGCGCTGTACCATGATTTCATTTCCATATAAGATACGTTAAAGATCTCTCTACAGAAACACACAAAAAGCTTCCTAATACTAATTTATGGCTGGATTATATTCTACTTTTTAGGAGTACAATGACTTTTTAACCAACTCCATCTCAGTAGAGATGTGGGTTTTTTTCCAGGCAGCTGTTATAAATGTTGTCACAAGAAACAACACCGTTTAGAGGCCACTGTCCTCTAACATTTGTATGTCTGAGGAAATGTGTGAGATTGGGTAAATTGCCTCAGGTTAATTCTTGGCAGAGCCCTTGTCATAGTAGTCAGAAGTAGGAAGTTAACAACTGTGATGTAAATTTTGCAGGATATTCCCCTCCCCCATGTGCTGTCTGTTTCCATTTCCCCCACCTCTTCTCTCCCCCCCCCCCCCCCCCCGTTCCCCCAGATGTCTTTTTCTTTTAAAAATAGGGTTTGGCTGTGTTGCCCAGGTTGGTCTTGAACTTGTGATCTTCCTACCTCAGCCTTTTGAGCAGCTGAGACTCCATGTGTATGCCACTGCATCTGGCCCCAAATTCCATCCTTGTAAAACTTCTACCCTTCCACATTTATTCCCAGCTTAGTGGTTATGGACACAGAGCCATGGTGTTGAAGTACACTTTCTGCTGCATTGGTAATTATCTGTGTGACCCTGGGCAAGCCATGGCTTCTTGGTGCCTCAGTTTTTCCATATATAAGATGATTCCTTTCTCGTAGCTTGATGAAGCTTGATGAGAACGCTTAGTGCTTGCAGTAGTGTCTGGCACCAGTAAGAGCCACAGAAGCCCTGTCACGTTCCCGCAGCCTGAGCCAGCGCTGTCCACCTGTGGGCATTCACACAGAGAACCAGAGCTGTTCACTGCTGTCTCAGTAGTGGCTTGCCTTTCATATATATGATACTATTAGATCAATTCTTGAAAGCAAAATATGGCCAAAAATTAGGGAACTGGGTACTTGAAATAGGTTCTGGGAGGAAGAGACTCTCTGGAGATACCTTTTGTATGTTATAATTTTGTTTTGATTTTCCTATTCATGTGTACTTAAGACAGTGAGACCCATGATTCACCCTCCTGCTTAGCTAGCTGGGCATTCTTTCAAGAGACTATCCTTCTTATCATTTTCAAGCTAGACTGGTGGTCCATAAGGCTATCCATACACCAACAAACCAGGAACATCTTGCTTCAGTAGTCCACACCACACCCAGCCGAATTAAACCATCTCAGCATCATCCTTTACTGATCTCTTTTACAGATTTCATATTGCACTTGTTCTTAAATCCTATGGATTGACCAAATATCATGCTGAATCCCCACTGAAAGCCATTTTGTGTTCCAGGGCTCTTAGCAATAGGCTGGGAAAATTTGCACTGAGGCAGCAGCTGTGGTCAGCACAGTTTCATCTTCTTCTCTGAGATGCTGCCCTTGACCAAAACTGACCTAAGCGGTCTCCAAGTTCAAAGCATTCAGCAAGTGGGGGCAAGGCAGAGCCACCAGAAACGGACACCTGGTTTCCATGACAGACATGAATGCTACATTAGCACGTGGAGGCCTCTACTGTGTTTCTGCATGGACACAGACAGACAGCAACATAGAGTGGAATACAATGGAACCTGGCTCCTGTTGGCAGTCACCTCAAAGGAATGGAAAGATCAATAGTCATGCCAGTTGGTACAATAACCAAGGAATTGTTTCAAAACCAACATACGTGATGCCAAGTCAAAGAAAAATCAAGTACCTTTGAAAGCTTAAAAATTTCTATGAAATTTTTAGTAGCTATAAGCTTCAACCTTGCCCTTTCTGCCTCCTCTAATTGCCTTACATCCAGATTTTGGTTTCTAGGGACCATTGTAGAGCCACCTGGGGAGTAGGAATCAAAGTTGGAGAATGCCTCCATCAAAAGGGCTGTGGTGATTGTCTTGGCTGGTGAGTGATGTAAGAGGGCCTTGCCCACTGTGGGCGGCACCATCCCTAGGCAGATGGGCCCGGGCTGTATAACAATATAGAGGACTAAGCTAGATAAAGTATGCCAGTAAACTGTTCCTTTGTGCTTTCTGTTTCAGTCCCCAAGTTTCTGCCCTAACTTCCCTCATGATGGACCTCGAGGTACAAGTCAAACCCTTTCCTCCCCGTATTGCTTTGGTTACATTGTTTTTTATCATACCAACAGAAAAGCACGCTAGGACAGAAGTGTTGAGAACTGGGTCTTTGGGAGGGAAGAGGAGAAAGTAGTGGCCTGTCCCTGAGATGGGGGAGAATAGGTGACTGTGGTGTGGGGAGCAAGGCAGGGAAGGGAAGACAGCTTTGAGACAGATGCTGGGAGCTGCGAAACTGGTTTCACTCGTCACAGTTCCACAATCAGGCAGGAAGAGCCCAGATGGAGCCCACGGGGGGGGGGGCACCCCTGAGTGCTGTGATTGATGGAGCCCATGGGGGGCGGCCGGGGGGGTGGGTGGGCCCAGGGGGCGGCCTGAGTGCTGTGATTGATGGAGCCCTTGGGGGCGCGGCCTGAGTGCTGTGATTGATGGAGACCTTGGGATCACGGCCTGAGTGCTGTGATTGATGGAGCCCATGGGGGCACGGCCTGAGTGCTGTGATTGATGGAGACCTTGGGATCACGGCCTGAGTGCTGTGAACCAAACCACAGCGGCAAGGTTCCTTGTGTCGGACCTGTGAGCAAAGACAGGAATTTCATGAGAGTATCTCAGAAGCCTGCCAAGATAAAAGGTCCAATCAGACACTAATCAACAAGCTGCGCCATAGCAGCTAAGAGACCAAAGACCAAAGACCAGACCCACCTCCATTTTCAAGTCACTGTGTGAGCCTATTGCCCTAGAATTATGGGTGGGTGAGTCATTAAAGTTTTCTCTGTCCAAGTTAATGAAAATGTTCACTCTAAGCCAGGAGTCTTAGTCCAGGATATATTTCTACCAAACAGGTTACTTAGTCTCTAGTCTCTCTCTCTCTCTCTCTCTCTCTCTCTCTCTCTCTCTCTCTCTCTCTCTCCCTCCCTCCTCCTTCTCCTCCTCCTCCTCTTCTTCCTTGTTCTTCCAGAAATATGACAAATTAGTTGTGTCATCATGAGTATGCCATGACAAGATGGTTTTCTTGCCTGTGTGACACAGAGGTAGGTTTGAATTTCTGCCCCAGCTCTACCACCCCAAGGTTTAATATCATCTAATTCACAGAACAAGATTGTCAATACAGTGACCAGAAGGCTGGTTTCTTTTCCTTTATTTTTATACTACTGGTCACACTCCCAGCAAAAGAAATGAACACTGATAAGCTTTCTCTGCATCCGCAAGTACATGAGTTCTTATAATTTATGGTCAGTTGTTTCCTTAACTACCTATCGGTGAAAATGTGATTAGCAGCAAGACTGGGACCAAGTCTTCTTGCGCCAGAAGCATGTGACCTATTTCTGAGGCATATCATGTGAAACTGATATTAAGATCTCCTCGCTTGAGTCTGGCTGCAGTGGAGGTTGGGGGAAGGGAAGGCCACAACCTAAAGACGCTTCATGCTAAGTGAACAGAAAGGTTGTTCCCTGCTAATATACAAGGGTTAGTCTCCACCAGGCCCCTTCAGGTCAGGAGTACACAAGGTTTCATGGGCTCATAGCCAGCTCCTGTCATGGACCTTGGAAAGGGAGCTGTGTGAGAGCACACTATTGAATTTAACTTTCTACTACTCAAGCAGATATACTGGAGGAGGATATTCAGAGGGAAGAAACAGTATGATTTCTAACAGGTGAAATCATGGTGTTCCAGGCATACTAATCAGCTGTAACTTTGAACACATAATTCTCTGTGCCTCATCTATAAAATGGAAACAGTGGACACGGCTGAAGAGATGGCTCGGCAGTTAAGTGTACCTTCTCTTCTTGCACTGATCCAGAATAGTTCCCAATACCTCTGCTGATCAGCTTGTAACTCACAACTGAGTCTAACTCTAGTTCAGAGAGTCTTCTGGCCTCCAGGGGCAACTATGCTCTCCTCTCCCCCATATACACGTGATTATATGCCTAAGAGTGGTGTTGCTTTGTTTTCTTTAAAGATTATTTGTTTATTTATTATGTATATAGTATTCTGCCTGCAAGTATGATAACTAACCAGAAGAGGGCACCAGATCTCATTCTAGATGATTGGGAGCCACCAAGTGGTTGCTGGGAATTGAAATCAGAACTTCTGGAAGAGCAGCCAGTGCTCTTAACCTCTGAGACATCCTTCCAGCCCCGAAGTCCATTGTTTTGTATGCTAACTTAAAAAGCAAATGAAAATATCATTCTAGATGATGACATTTTTCCCCAAATAGATTTTGGTGTGTGTGTGTGTGTACATTAGTATTTAAAGGGGATACTTTTTGTTTCTTCCAAGGTATAGAGCAATAACTAAACATTTCTAACCTACTTGGAAATATAGGTGAAGTGACACATCATAAAATTTGAACTTCCATTGAGGGTAATTGTGAACAATCATGTTTTCTTTTTACTTTTTGGTTTTTAGAGATAGGATTTCTCTGTGTGGCTTTGGAATCTTCCTGGACCTCGATCTGTAGACCAGGCTGGCCTGGAACTCACCGAGATCGGCCTGCCTCTGCCTCCTGAGCACTGAGATTCAAGGCGTGCTCCACCACCGCCCGGCATCAGCCATGTTTCCTTAAATTCCACTTTGACATAAAGGTTCTGCATCATTTCCCCTACAGCATCCCACTGATCCCCAATGGGTGAGAGGAGGGACTCCTTAGAGAGCCCTGAGCACAGTATTGGTTTTCTCTGTAACTTCAAAAGCCACAACAAGACGTTGGTAAGTTTGGCCTAGTGGATGATATTTGAAGGGATTTTTAAAGAAATATGTACTATATGCTTCTTTAAATTTCTAAAATGAGCAAAGAAATTTTTAAGAATTGAAACCTCAGTACTGGAAAGATGCCTCAGAGGTTAAGGGCATACACGAGTTTGGTTCTTAGTACTCACATCAGCCAGCTCACAACTGCCTGTGACTCCATCCAGCTCCAGGGATCTGATGCCCCTGACTTCAGTGGACACCTGAACCCACAAGCCCCGCCCCCCATAATTTTTAAAATATCTTTAAAAAAATTAAAGCTCTTTAAAGATTAATATTCGCTATTCTACTTATTTTCTTTTTTTTTATAAAAAATGGTATTTGTTTTCTCATTTATGTAGCGGGGCACATACATGTGAGTGTTGGCGCCCACAGAGGTCAGAAGAAGGTATTGTAACCGTTGGGGGTGGACTTGCAGGCACTTGTGCACTGCCTGGCATTGGGCACTAGGGACTGAATTGCAGTTCTCTACAAGAGCTGTATGTGTTCTCAACTGCTGAGCCATCCCTTCATGTATTTTCATAAGGCAAAAGAAATTAACTAGTTCATTGCCTTCTAGAAATAGCCCAGAGAATGAAACAAAGGAGGTCAGCATGTTTTATTGCCTTTTTTAAAAAGAGGAAACTGTAATTCCCCAGCTTTTGACTTTGGCGTAGGTCGGCCCTTGGAGGTCATCGTATTGAGATGTGTGACACCTTGGAGACCTCATGCCCATTCTTCTCAATAACTCTATATCACCACTATTGCACATCTAGCTCTGGAAAAGTAGACGTAAGCCCCTGGGATACAAATCTATAAGAGATATACAGGGATCTAAGAGATACCACAGGGAACAGAAGGCTGCCACATACCTTCTCCACTGGTTCTAAAATTATGGAGATCCTGGATATGGGTATCTTTGAAGAGGGGGAGGTAATTCTTATATTTTACCCCAATTTCTTCTCTCTGTGTGCGATTGTGTTTAATTAAGGACATTTTCTCCTGGGCTCACGTGATAAGATAGATAACATTCAACATTCTCAGTTCCTCTTACTGCAAACCACAATCATAGCTTCAGAAGCAGGCCTGAAGGAGGATGAGATGCTGGAAGAAAGCAAAGCCCGGCCTGGGGTTTTGTAAGATGTCAGTTCATTTATCAGAGGAATCTCTTTTACAGCCCCAGAGTAAACTTCTGGATATTTTTTTGGCGGAGGGGGGTATTAGCCTTTTGTACTTCCTTATTTTGTATCAGTGCCATTGACAGCTGTAAACTCCCTGCAAATCCAGTACCTTCTGCAAGTCCCAGGTACACACACAGTGCCTAAATCTTGGTCCAAACTTGCAAGAGCTTTTCGTCTTGTCAGAGAAACCTGTCTGGACAAAGAGGAAAATGTCAAAGCAGATCTTATAAACCCTTTGAAGACTATTAAGCCAGTCATGTGGGGACATCAGGAATCCTAGAAAGCCGAGGCAGTGGGATTATGAACTACAAGCCAGTCTCGGCTACATGAGAGATCCTCCTTCTCTTTCAAAAAGAAACAAAGATTCTATTAAAGTCTGTCTATCTGGTCTGTACCTCTCTTGAAACATCCAAGGACCTTAGCAGTTAGGTCAACTTCACTAATTATAGTTCAATACATTCTTTATGTTGCTTCCAAATTTAACCTAAAATAAAAGCTGTATTGCTCCTCTGACATGTCCAACACGGGTTATGTGGCTTTCTCCCATCAGCCACCACCTGAGCAACTCTACCTTAAAATGCAGGTCATGCCTGACATCGATGGGATCTGGCACCCACACAGGACTTCACCTCACTTCAGCTGCCTCCAGCATTCTGGATCAACCTCAGGCAACAAATAGGGACTCCTGCAGTCCTGCCCCTAAGGGTCAGTAACATGTTCCAGTGGCTTACAGACCTGAGGGAGATGGTTCAGTTCTTCTGCTGGCTTAGTTTATGGGGTGTGATAAAGGCTATAGATAAGCCAAAAGAACAAATTCTTCAAGAATACTGAATATAGAGTCTTATGCTCTGTGGAACAAAACTGCACCACCCTTTGGGCTTGTGGATGTGTTTGTCACCCAGAGATATCCAAACTCCACAGTCTAGGATATGATTGATTTATAACTATATCCCTTTCCCATCTTCCCTTTTCGGAAATTGGAGTTCCACTGGAAGTTCCAAGCTTCTAGTCATGGCTAGACCAGCTCCCATTGTGAAATATCCAGGTGACCAGCAGGAGGTCCTCATGTTAGGGCTGGAGAAATGTCTCAACAATTAAGAGCACTCTCTGCTCTTCCAGAAGACTCAGGTTTGATTCCTAGCATCCATGTGGCAGCTCACAGGGTGTTAGGGCATCTGAATCAGGGACTGAGAGCAGAAACCAACCGTCTTCTGCTACGCAGCCTTCTAAGTGAAGGAAAACTGCATACCCTCTTTAATGAAGAAATTAAGAGCTCTCATCTGCAACACGTTTCTACTGTAGAAATTGCTCTCAGTGGACTCTCACAACCAAACTAGAATCCCAAGTCTCCCTCATCTTCTCTTAGATCCAAAGAGATGCAGAAAATTTGTGGTTGAAATTGGGTAGCTGGTTTCTATGTTAGTTTTGAGTCCACCTAACAATCCCTTTTCTTTCTTTCCATTGGTCCCCCAGGATAGTACTTTTTAGCACAATAAGGCTTTGGTGATCTTGCCTTCTCAGTAGTAAGTTAATAAATCCCTAAGTCTGGCTTACCACCCAGCTGGTTTACCTTTAGGATTAAATGAAATTGTTCCCTGCACCCTCTCAGTACCTCTCCATTTCTTTCTCTCATTGTTCATTCATTCATTCAGTGAACATTTCATTTCGATGAAACTTCATTGTGACAGGCACTGTTTTAAGAAATGGAAAGGTGAGTCTTGATCTTCCCTCAAAGACTCCACATCTGGTAGAAAAATATAGACAACCAGTACACATGCATGTCTGTGTGTATTAGAAAGCACCCTCCATCCAGATGGACAGATCTCAGAAGGATTTAGGCTTGGCAAGTGAGAGTAGAGAGGGATCCAGCCCCTTCTTGCCTCTTCCCCTGGGAGACTTTGTGTAGGGCACAAAGTGAGCAACTCTGTGTTGCAGCCCCAGGTACGCAGACATCATAGACTCTCAGTGGTGAACATAGAGGAAAGAGCCCACCCGGGAAGACAGAGAGCCAGAGGGGAGTTAGTGGCAGAGGGTACACATGAGCTGACACGTGAAGGAGCCTGCCAACTAAAGAGAATGAGAGTGAAGAGCAGAGGGGAGATGCACAAAGCCACCCAGCTGTAAAGCAATGCGGTGTCCTCTATGGTGTCTTAGGGCTCTTCATTGACAAGGGCCAGATGCCGTGTGCAGAGCGGAAGGATGAAAGTGAGAGAGACGTGGCAGGGAGTGGTGTGAGAAGACACCGTGATCAAGGACCAGACTGTAGGTTCTTGCTGGTTCAAGTGTGGTCTTCACATGCAGCTTATTTTACCTGCAGAATCCCGAGCTCACCCAAGATCCAATGAATTACCCTATACATTTTTAAGAGACTCAGCAGTTCACATGCACATTAAACACTGGGTAGCACTGGCTTAGGGGAGAGCCAATGAGAACTCAAGGTTTGCTTCTTGGCTTGTTCTTTAGATACTGGAAGCTCTGTATTTTCTTTATGTTTCTGCAGGCCTCCAGTGAGTGGATTTATCCTCAGGGCACCTCAGTGACATTAACCAAAGTCCCCAGTTGGGGAAAAATAAACATATGAATAGTTTAACTTGCCTTTAGCGACCAGCAAACTAAAACAGAAGGGAGGAAACAAGAACTTTTTCTTCTCTGCTATCTTTGTTCTTAGTACTCAGGCTTGTTCAGCCTGGCTCTCCACGTGGGCAGTTCCTGGATCTCCTGTACTCTTATTCTAGCAACTGCTAAAGTCAGAAGGAGAAGGAATGATTGATAACTATTCAGCCTGAAGGTGACATTTGAGCATCAGGGTTGGGGGTGGAGGTACCAAAAAAAAAAAAAAAAAAAAAAAAAAAAAAAACCAAAAAAACAAAAAACAAAACAAAACAAAACAAAAACCAGAAAAAAGCAGAAACAACTCTGAAGTACATGCTAGGAAGAAAAGTGAAAGTCTGTTCCTCCCGGCCTAACTTCATTGGCATCCAGCTACTTAACTATTCACACAGTCTCTCTCTCTGTCTCTCTCTGTCTCTCTTTGTGTGCATGCGCATGTGTGCGCTCACACATACATGTATATTCCATTTGTCTGGCTCAGACCTGTTTCTTTTGAGTGACTACAGGACCCTTGAGACCTTTTCAGAGACCCTGGCCTTCCCTTAGCCCCTCCCTGCCATTGAAGCTTGGCCTTCCTTCTTGGCCCCCGGTAGCTCAGAAAACTCAAACCAATTGAAGCTAGTAGGCTTTACCTTCTGCAAGTAGATGCCACTCCTGATTTTTCTCTGTAGGAGGTACTAGAAGACAAAATATCTAGTTCCAGAGAGGGCTTTAACATATGTGTAATACCATGGTTGGAGCTGACTAAGGGGTTAGGTCTGAGTTGATGGGTCGCTGAAGTCAAAGCTCAATGCATGCCCTACAAACCAACAAAGGAAGACCTCTGGGGAAGGAGGCTCAAAAGAAAAATAATATGACTACCTCCAACAGTTTCTGGGAAATCAGCAAAGAAAACCCACAAGGTTACAAATGCATCATTGATTGATCGCTGAATCATGTTAGCACAAAAGAGGTATGGCAACAGAAAGGGGCAGGGCTATGTGGTCGTGCCTATTTAGGTTTTAAAATAAAATTCCACAAGGAAACTATGCAAAGCACAATTTGGGTGCTCACCACAAGTTGACAGCTTTGCACGTACATTCTATCACGTCGCCTTAGCTATCCTGTACATCTGAAAGTGTGGCTGCAGGTCCAGAGAGAGGGAAAATTAGAGAAGAAACTCAAAAATACCTATTTTTGACTCTGCTTTATCCTCAGGCTGTCGGGGGATATACAGTAACACTGTGAACCCTGAATTTGCATTTGCGTTAATGAAATAAAATTGACCTTGGGTCAGGAGACTGCATTAGCAACTAGTCAACAGGAATAACCATAGAGCAGCAGAGGGCATTCAGGAGAGACAGAGAGACACAGGAAGTAGCAGAGAGGGAGGGATGGATTTGGAGTGGTGAGCCTTTTCTAGTTTGGCAAAGCAAAAGCATGGGTCTTTTGGAGATGCCAGTAAGGACGAGAGGGTCAGCTGGTTTTTACTCAGCCTCTCTGAGCTAACAGGTTTTCACCCCAGCCTTTGAATGTCAGGTCTTATTTATAAATAGGATGACAGAGATTTAGCCAAAGCTACCATTAGAAGCAGCAACAGAGCTGGTGACTGTGGGAACAGAATTCCTGCCAGGCTGTGGCCAGAGGAGCAAAGTGCAACTGTTGTCTGAATCACAGCAGATTTCGGTGCAGCCACTGTGCTGAAGTGAAAGCAACATCAGAAAAATTTAATTATCTTTATGATGACAAAACTGACAGTTTTACTTACATGTTAATTATCAATAATGTAGTCTCTCCAAATAATGTAGTCTCTCCAAACCCCTGTTGTTTACAGAATTATCAGTGAGTAAAGACTGATTTGAACAGGGCTGGGTACTGCTGAGCTATATTTAAAAAGTAAAAACTAAATAGAAAAAGAAAGAGAAAAAGTCTTCTGTAGTGGATCGGTAGATGGAGACTTCACAGGGCCAAGTGGTTAAGAGTTTCCTAGCAGAAGTGCTGCTAAGGATTAAGTGGAAGATTCTTGACATCTGCAAGTGTGGCCCCTACATCTTCAACAGGCATCATTTACTGTTCTACAGAGGTCTGAGGTCAGACACAGAGAGCTCAGGAACCCTGAGACAAACATGATACAGTAAAGAAATTGCATTTCTTTTTTAATTTTGATTGTGCTTTATAAAACTCTTGGTATACGACTGGGCCTGGTGGTACAGGCCTACTCTCTCACCACACAGGACACAAAGCATGGGGATCATGAATTCCATGGAGCTTTAAACCAGGTAGTGGGACCCTGCCTCAAATTAGATTACAAGTTCTCCACTTTAGTCTGTTAGCGGCATGAGCAGTTGCTTTCTGGACTTAACAAAGCATGCCGTCTTGTGCCCAGGAGCCTTGACTCCATATCACGTCCCTTGTGTCCTATCTATGGACCACACATGCACTATTGTCTCTAGATAGGATTTTAAATGGACAAGGGATATTTACAGGCATAAACTCTCGGACCCCAGATATGTAAAACAGCTTGTGTTGGAAATCTCACATTTGTATTAACCTTCTAAGGAAATACCACCCCCCCAATATATATCATTTGTCTGTGCACATCATTCAAAAAGGTTTATTTGGCTTTGTCATAATCTGGCTGAAACTGCCTTACTCCACTTCTTGTACCTTGTGGAAATTTCCTAAGTGGAGAGGGAACATTTAGACTTGTGTGTCTTCATCACAGTTGTGTTGTGAAACATTATTTTAAGGTGTGTCACATTTGTTTATGTTGTGAAACATTTGTTTTAATGATGCAAAGATGCGTTGAGTTCTTTTATGATGCATTTGTTTAACTCTGTGAAGCTGTGCCTATTTAAAACACCTGATTGGTCTAATAAAGAGCTGAATGGCCAATAGCAAGGCAGGAGAAAGAAAAGGTAGGACTGTCTGGCAGAGAGAATAAATAGGAAGAGTAAATAAGAGGAGAGATCTTGGAGAAAAAGATCTAGGAGCAAGGAAAGAAGAAGGATGCTAGGGCCCAGCCACCCAGTCACACAGCCTGACACAGAATAAGGAGGAATGAAAAGGTATACAAAACTAGAGAAAGATAAAAGCTCAGAGGCAAAAGGTAGATAGGATAATTTAAGGATTAAAAAAAAAAAAACTGGCTAGAAACAAGCCAATCTAAGGCTGGGTATTTAGATAAGATTAAGCCTCTGTGTGTGATTTATTTGGGAGCTGGGAGGCCCCCAAAAGAGAGAAAAGAGGCAACAAGTAAAGAGTAAAAAACAACAGCACAGATGAAGGTTAGTGTCTGTGGACAGGCAGCAATCTCCCTTAGAAACAGTAAGCATTTCTCCAAATACACTTTTCTTCTTAGTTATGTTTTGCTTAGGTGAACCCTAAAATCCTTTTTGTGACTGTGTGGAGAGCTCTGGAGTTTGATAAACCTGTGTTTATCTGGACTGTTAGCTACCTATTGGTTGGGTTACATAATCTCCTCAGCACCCAATTCTCATTACCTATTGGTTGTGTAATATAGCCCTCCTCAGTAGCCATTTCTCACTAGTAAAATAAGAGTAATTTCACCGTTGTGTTTTGTTGGAACACAGGATAAAATGGGATAATTCATGAAGAACATCTAATCAGTGTTCATACTTGATAGCATCCTCACTGTTGGGTGATGAGGTACAAAGACAGTGTAGGAGAGATCTGCAGAATGCTGGGGAGATGGCAAGTGGCTAAGCGTGTCAACTAAACTTGCAGAGGGCACACGTTTGATCCCCAGTACCCACATCAGGCAGCTTACAACTGCCTGTAACGCCAGCACCAGGGGATCTGGTACACTCATCTAGATTCTGCAAGTACCTTCACTCACATGTGTATTTACCAACATATAGACATGCACACATGCCCATGTAATTTCTATTTTTTTTTCAAGAAGAAAAAAAAAAAAGAGCAATGAGGTATGAAAGGCTATCACCTTGGACTTTCAAATCCATGTGTTCAGGATGTTGCCCCCCAGCTAATGAAATCATTTGGATTTTTAACGCCCAGTGACCCCGAGGTCATGGGAGTGTGCCCTACTGCTTTGTGAGGATTGCTCAAGTCACCCCCCCCCCCAGAGACCTGTGTGACAGCTGTCAGAGTTCACTAGTTTTCAAGTGGTCACTGTGCTAGTTAGTGTTCAAATAACCTTGAGCTCCACCTCTGTGTGTAACTGTGATAAGGCCCCTCTGACTTCTCCTCAAGGATTTCAGGGCATTTCCAAGGAATGCTTGCTTATTGGCAGTCAACACCAAGCATTGTTACCACACGGGGCAGTTTCCCCTGAACACAGAACACACTGTAATATTTAACAAAAGTTTATTGAAGGAGATGTGGGTGTAATAAAAATAAAAAAAAAAAAAAACAGCGGAGAAAAAATTTCACCTGAGCCAACCTTTGGGGCCAGTCAGCCCCATCCCACTTCTGTGTGGTAGGGACCTACCCTGTCACAAACATCCGGTTTGGGGACTGTGTCTCCCTATCTCAGATGCCAGAGAAAGAGTTCCAAGGGCCCAAACTTGACCGTAGAGACACCCTTTTCACATAAACACCGCTTTATGAATACAGCAGATGGGAATATCTGTTAAATGAATGTGTGACATCTCCACCTTCCTGTTCCAGATTAGGATCTCAGCTTGATATTTATGTAATTAGGATGTTTATTTAAAGTTTCCCCCTTAATCAATCTCCAGTGTAAAATTTTTAAAATTCCCCTTCTGTTGCAGATAAAAAATGTCGAGACTTTAAAAAAGTTAAGGTAATTTTAGATAATTTCAGTAATCTGACACCTTGGAAATATTGGCCTTTCTCACACCCTCACACTCAACTTTCTCAGCTTTAGAAATTAAATTTTCCGGAGCTGTTTGGCCTCAGGCTGCACTGGTTCACCTCATTGCACAGGTCATTTTCTACTAGAAGCACGTTTCTGAAAATTCCAGGTTTTCACTTTTGCATCGAGGCTGACGGAACAAGTTCTGCTTTCCCACAGTTGATTTTTTAGCAAAAAATAATTATGATACTAGTTTCTAGAAGCTCCATTGAGTTGCTATACACTAACTCCAGTCTCTGGGCAGGTGGTAAAGGGTCACATAGATTCAGTTAGCAAGATCCATGAAGTCGATCTCCAGGCCCCACCTCCAGGCCCTTCTGGAATGGACTGTAGTGGTGACAAGTCTTTGTGAACATCAACTGTTGTTACTGATGGAAGAATTCTCCTACAGTGCACTGAGGTACTAAGTGTTGGAAGACTATTACAACATTTCTCTCATATCTTTCTCCTGCAAAGCCTTAAAAAAAAAAAAAAAAAAAAGTCCTCAGAAAACACAGCTCATTGTCAGTGTTGCCCCAGTGCCCAGTGGCACCTATTAATTTTGCAAATGACCTCCAGAAAATACAGAGCTTCAGAAAGAATGTGCAACCTGATGTCCATCTAGCCCCTGCTGGTGTTCTGCCACAGCCTGGGTTCAGGTCCTGAGACAGGGAAAGGGAATGGGCAGAAGGAAAATTGTCCAACCACAAGATGAGTTTCACACATGTGGCTGGTCCCAGATAGCTCTAGGGGTCTTTATTTATACTTCAAAACAAGCATGCTTTTCCTACCCTCTGATGTTAACCTCCATCAAAAACAAGTATGTTTTTTCCTCCCAACTTTTACATCAAAACAACTCTTAACCCAAAAACAACACATCATTTTGCTACCTTGGCTAAATGTTGAGCCAGGCACATCCTGTCCTTACAAAGTTAAAGGGTGAACAGGGTATCCAAGGGTTTCCAAGAGGAGTTGCAGTGAGAGCCCATTATCAGTGGCTAGCAGAAGCCACAGGCCTTGAGCCAGACCGATGATGTGTGGCAAGAAACACTTGGAAGTGAAGGTGAGGGAACTCTAGGACAAGATTCTCTCTCTCTCTCTCTCTCTCTCTCTCTCTCTCTCTCTCTCTCTCTCTCTCTCGCTCTCTCGCTCTCTCGCTCTCGTTCTCGCTCTCTCTCTCTCTCTCCTTGTTTTGTTTCTTGGTTTTATTTGTTTTTTTTTCTTTTAAATTTGGTTTGGTTTTGTGGGGAAGATTACTAGGGCAGAGGGTGGATGCAAGGGGGTAGGGAGATAAGTGGGGTCAGAGTGCATGATGTGCAATCCATAAAGGACCAGTGAAAGTTAAACAAACAAAGGTGACAGACATAGGCACACGGTCTCAAAAACAGCAATATCATCCAAAACTTCACAAAGCGTATTTACAGAAGCAGGGGTGGTTTTCTATAAGCTGCTTGCATACAGTTAGCTTATATTTTCTCCAACTGTTCCCTTGTCCTACAAAAGAGTCTAAGCCTCTTTATAACGGGCAAACTTTCAGTCACTCTTCCATTTTGCCTCACTGTTCTTAATGTTCTTTCCCAGAATTGAGAGACACAGCTAATGTCCCCTGTGTTGCTTACTTACCTGTGCCCATTAACCTTATCAGTCCCACGCATGGCTGACAAACCTCCAAGAGAATCATCAGTATTTTGAGAGGGAAGGGAGTGTGCAAGCCACTTAGTCTCAGCAACACTCTATGCTGTCCCAAGGGCTACCAGTTCTAGCTAGTGAGAGACTGTCTCCTACTGGCTCTGCCTCATGGAGACCCATTGGACAAGCACTCATATGCTGGCGAAACTAGGCCACACAGCTCCCAACAAACTTCTGGAGCACCACTTGCATCTGTGGGATTTTGGTGCTTTGGTAGCTATTTCTGGCCACTTTTCTTGGTGACCAAAGCATTTACTCAGGGTCAGAGCATGTGGAAAAGGAACACAGAATAGGTTCATCTTGCTGGCACATCTAGAAGCTGTGTGTTGAAGTGAACCTCTCTTTCTCTGTCTCTGCTTGTGAGAATACTCATCAGTGGACCTAAGCCCCTCATGACAGAGATGCTGTGAACTGTCTCTGGATCCATGCTGTTTACTACTTTGTTTAGCATCCAACAAATGGTTTGGTAAAAGAAAAAGGACACCAGACTGATTTTCCCATGCTTATTTCCTAGAATAGTTCTGGTGTCTGCCTCAGTAAAAACATGGCCCCTTCCCCAAGGACTCACATAACACGGCTCTAGTAGAGATAAGGAATAGAACTAAAGAATGTCTTAAAACCTGAAACAGGCTGGGCATTGGTGTCGCACACCTTTAGTCCCAGCACTCAGGAGGCTGAGTCAGGCGGATCTCTGTGAGTTCGAGGCCAGCCTGGTCTAAAGAGTTAGTTCCAGGACAGGTTCCAAAGAAACCTTGTCTCACAAAAACAAAAACAAAAACAAAACCAAGCAAAGAAACCTAAAACAGTTTTGAAAGCTTAAAAGAAACAATCCCCAAGTGCATGGTGAGGCAGAAAGACAGGAATAGGGAAGTGTGCAGAGGGAAAGCTGGGGCATATGTACACACTTCCTGACACACTCACACAGCTTCTCCCTTTTCTGGGCTGTCTGAGTCTGCTCAGAGGTGTGCTTGTTTGAAGCAGTTATCCGTCTCCCTGTCCCAGCCCCTAGTTAGTGCCTCAAAACCAAGCTCAGAATTTCACCATGGTCCTTCCCTAACCCTGACATGATCAGATAAATGTCAGGGCACTCAGTTCCCTAGAAGCTGGGACTAAAATGAAAGAAGAAAGTAAATGCCACCCCCTACACACACACACACACACACACACACACACACACACACACACCAAACTCTCTCTTCTGCACCTTCATCTGCTTTTGTCCCAAAATGGACAAACAGATGGACAGTTATACCAACACATGGGAAGAGAGGCAGGTCAAATAAAATACAATGTGTAATGTAAAGGCAAGTGCTCAGGGCTGAGTTCCATCAGGGCTGAGTTCCATCAAGTACCCAGGGCTGTGGCTACACCATTGTAACAGACAGAACTGGATTAAATGTCCACTTTCCCACACACCCTGAGTGGTCCCTGCTTCCCTGACCATTGCTCTGGGACTTGTCTCTCCTCTGGGTTCCTCAGAGACCTTCACAATCAACAACAAGAGTAACTCTTGCCTCAGCAAGGCATTTCTGAGATGCTTCTCTGGCACTTCTGCCTGTGACCACCCGGAATGGCCAGGGATGCGGCTGGGTGAGTTTTTGGAGTACCAATCCGGCTCTCGATACTTGCTCTGCACACATCCCCGAAAGCCTCCAGGCTCAGCACATTTCTCATTTCCTCCCTGCTTCTTGTGTTACTGACTCCCATGAGGAGCTCCCCCATCTGTTTTGAATTCCTTGGAGTCTATTTCCATTCACCAGACATGCAACTGCATGCAACCTTGGTTTTTATATAACTTTCTCAGTGTGTGATGCAATTCTCTAGTTTGTTTTGAAGTCCTCAGTGTGAGACATCCCTAATGCAGTGCTTTGTATTCTTCAGAACACATAGCTGAAGAGGATTCAAACCACAAGATAGACGGTAATAGGCCCTGGGGACTCGGTGTACCCCATATACCTCGAAAGGGTAGAGCGCTGCCAAGATGCCCATTGTCACACTGATGATCAGTTGAAAATAAAAGCTCTGTTGACCTGGCTTTGACCTGTCCCTCTCAGCCTGCATCCCACCCCCTGACAGCCCTTAAACATCACCCCCACTATATAGCAGTCACCCGTGGACGTCGTCTTTCTGTTCTCTTCATTCAAAACCACACAACAAAAGTCTCTGTGTCTTTGGAAAGGCCCCTTTTACTCCCCAGGCATGAATCTGCCATGGGATGGGTCTTGACGACAACTTCCCCAAGCGTTACTTGGAACCGATGCATACAACTGCTCCTGTCACATGTGCCTCATGTGCTCAGCCACAGCTCAGTCATGCGTATGTGCTCTGGCCCTTGTGACATCTCCCGAGGCTGGCAGGATGCTGCTGGCAAGCCCGGTGCCTGCTCAGACTTTCACTTGGCCAGCTTGCCTTTTAGTTTCTCTTTAGATTTTCATAAAAACATAGGTGAAAGTTTGCACCTGACATAAGGGAAACACATGTTGAACATATAAAAATTTTGCCAAAACTCCAGTGTATCTATGGCCTTCTGAGTTTTTAATAGGTAGGCAAGGAAATTCTAAATTTTAACATATTTTTAAAATAATGCTTAAGTTTAAAATGTTAAAATTTTAATATATATTTAAAGGGTCCATTTTTTTTAACCTCTCAGGTATGGGAAGTATGTAGTAAAATAAATATAGCTCATAGTCTCCTGGCATGGGCAAAGCTATGCAGTGTTACTATTCTTTTGACACAGCTGAGACAGCAAAGGGAAGGAAGGAAAGAAAAATGAATGGGATATGAGATTTTTAGTACCCCCTCCAATCTTTACAGAAGGATTTTATGGAGGAATTGCCATCATTGTAAAGAAATGACAGAGAAATATCTTACCAATAATAACGTTGCAGAGGTGATTTTGTTGTCTTTGAATACCACAGCATTTCAGTGGCCAGGCCTCTTTAGAGAACATATTCTAGAGAAATGAGAGTTTGCATAAAGGCCAACGTCTGCATTATAAGGGATTATGTGCATCTGCTTCTCTAGGAGGACATATACAGCCTTACATGTGAACAGAACCCTCTTGGTAGTCAGTGTACCCCTTTCCAGCCCTTTTCTTTTCTTCCTTCCTTCCTTTCTTTGTTTTTTGTTTTTGTTGTTTTCTTTCTTTCTTTTTTTTTTCAAGATAGGGTTTCTCTACGTAGCTTTGGAGCCTGTCCTGGAACTAGCTCTGTAGACCAGGCTGGACTTGAACTCACAGAGAGCCTCCTGCCTCTTCCTGCCGAGTGCTGGGACTAAAGGCAAGTGCCACCAATGCCCAGCTACAGCCTTTTTCTTATGTTAGTTATTGGGCTTGGCATTGAACCCAAAATAGTGCTAAGGTGTAGTTAGTTGTAAGACCACTGAACCATTGCTCCATCCATCCCCCGACCCTTCTTTCATACACACCCCTCCTGCACACACAGCACTTTTGTCTTTTATCTGAACTTTTTGCTCTCCTAAGTGTGAAAACTTGGGAAAGTTACTTGGCAGCTTAGTCTCCATTTTTTTCATCTGCGTAAGGCTTGAACCCTCTTCTCCCGTAGGGCCCTATAAGATGAAGAAATACATGCATATTGTGTGCTGACTTCACAATAAGTGTTCAATACACAAAGACTTAAAATGACATCCAACAATTACTGCATATTTCTATGTAGTTTTAGTGCCTGACATTTCCACGTTTCCATGGTAAGACAGTGACCTGTAATGCAAGCACAACTCACTATGACTAAACTATTTCCATTGTGCTTGACAGGTAATTTCCAGTCTGGGGTCAAATACTGTAATGAAAGCATGTTATAACTAAAGCATGTTCTTCCCCCTCTGTTCTACTTCTTTTCTTTAGAAGAATTCCTGCAATAGTATTTCTAAGTAGAACCATTAACCTTGAGTAATCTAAGTAAAAGTTTTTTATTTTGCCCATTTCATTCAATGTAACAAAGCTCGCGTGTGCACTTGCTCACGCACACACACACACACACACACACACACACATACACGAGAGAGAGAGAGAGAGACAGAGAGAGAGAGAGGAGAGACAGAGAGAAAGAGAGAGAGAGGACCTCTCTGTGCCTTCGCTTCTTCAATACTTTGTATTATTTCCTTAGAAAGGTTCCAAGCAGTAGAATTACTTGAGCAAACTGTAGGACAAATGGTCTGGCCTCCACACTATAAGTACTATGAATGCTGCATTGTGAGAATTTATTCCACCATTAACAATTTATGATACTACCAGTTTTGAATGTGGTCTAGTATATTAACATATTTAGTGTATATATTTATTGTGTGTTATAATTTAGAAACGTCTTAGCCAGTGTAAGAAGGGAAACAACTCCTTTTTAAATTTGGTCTTAACAACTTTGTATTGTTTAAATTTTAAATTACTTTGTAAGTTAGTCATTTCAGTTTGGGATTTTGGAATGAGGGGAACTGAATATTAAAGTGCTTCCTGACTTGACAAACAATGTTATTGTTTTCCCTGTCTGTCTCTGCAGATAAACCATTCTGGACCTGGTTGCTTCCTCTCTACTTCCTGCAGCTATTGTAACCCAGAGGTCAGTTTTCCAGGGCAAACAGAACTGAGCAGGAAGCATCCTGCCATCTTGTCCCAAAGGTCAACAGAAGATATTCTGTTAGTGTATTAATTAGCCTTCTCTGTGACAAGATATCTGACAAAACACTTAAGAAAGGAGAGATTTATTCTGCCTCACTGTTTGAGATTGTCAGTCATCCTGGCAAGAAGGGTGTGGTATGGCAGAGAGGGCACAGACATCCAACAAGGAGGGAAGGAAGCAGAATGGGGGTGGGCATGAGTTTGAGGATGAGTCCATTCTTCAGGTCTCTCCCCATCCCACGTTTACAAGGCCCCTCAGTATATAGGATGGTGTGGTGCTGTCCACATCCAGCACAGGTCTTCCCCACTTATAGAATTCTCTCTGGATGTGACCTTACAGATACATACATGAGTAAACTTTACTAGTGTCCCAGTTTCAAACATTTCAGTATAATCAAGTTGATAAGCTTAGCCATCAGGGACTGTGGAGATGGCTTGGTGGGTAAAGTGCTTGTCCCAAAGAGTAAGCAACAGAATTCAGAACCTCAAAACCAATGTAAAAACCAGGTGGGTACGGTAGCCATCCTGCAATCCCAGCAAGCTGGAGGGGCAGTAGGTGCATGCTGGCTAGCTAGATTAGCCAACACAACAAGCTCAGGAGTCAGCAAGGGGCCCTGCCTCAGTACATAAGTGAACAGTCAAGGAACACACTTAACGTCAATCTCAGGCCTCTACACATATGTGTACATGCACCCACACACCTACATAATGCACACACCACACACACACACACACACACACACACACACTCAACAAAGAAAAGAAAAACGGTTAGTCATAGTCAACTGGAAATTAGGTTACCTGTCTGGATTATGAAAATAAAACTCCTCAGTACTACTCTGCATCAGGAGAGGGTGAAAGGCAGTGGAGATGGCTGGACTGATGGCCATGGCTGGCTCCATTAAGCTGTGTGAACCTGATAACATTCCTCCGCCACTGGAGGGGTGGATCTGACAGGAGTGTGTGGATCCAGGGTTGTGCCTGAGATTCACTGACACATTTTTCCTTCTTCCCTTCTTTTCTCTAGACCCCATGCATACTATTTTTAAAGTATTTTGTAAATGTCAATCCTTGTTTTTGGTTCTGTGATTATGAAAATGAGCTTAAAAAATCAATTCTTGCTTCTAGTTACCGCACAGGTAGTTATAGATAATCCGTCAGAGATGTAATCACAAAATGCCATTATTATGAGGGCTCTTTGTGATACATCTAGGATGTCTAGGCCTCTTCTTATCATAGTTGGCTGAAGAATCTTAAGACATAAAAGGCTATGTCATTTGCTAGCTGGGTAACAGAAACAATTTAATTAAACTTTAATTAAACATAATTTGCTTATGTACAAAATAAGGACCTTAAGAGTCCGTATGTCTCTAAATTGTGAGGTCAGAGTCATCAAACACCTGTGAGGTTATTAGGTCAATGACTAAGTGTGGTAATGCAGGTCTGTCACCCTAGCACGTGGCAGGAGGAAGAAAGAGAATCAGGAGGAGATCAAGGCCAGTCTGGGCTACATGAGGCCTACTTTCATAAAACCAACTAACAATAGACACTGGAATGGATGACAGCTATAATGATTAATTTGATCAACTTTTGTGCTAGATACTGGGTGCATGGCATGGACAATCTAATGTTTCACGCCCAGCCATGGAAAAGTCCAAACCCTTCCTGCACATGAACACATGCGTATCCTGTGAAAGGAAAGAGACACACTGTCAGGAAAGGCACACCCACCCCTGAGCCTATGATCATTTGTCTGAAGCAGAAATACTGCTACCCAGGGGTTTAGGATGATAGTGGTAGTTTTTCCTCCTTTGGTGGTTAATATTGATTGACAATCTGGCAGGATTTAGACTCATCAAAGAGACAAGCCTCTGAACACATGAGTGAGGAAGCGTCTAGGTTAAGGTAACTGAGGTGGGAAGACCCATTTTAAATGTGGGCAGCACTTCTCCATGGGCTGGGGTTTCAGACTGCATACATCAAAAAACGAGAGCACTGACCCCTCTGGTCATGGCTGGGAGAGCTATGCTGAGGAGGAGGTACAAAGACTGCAAGAACCAGTGGAGATGGGGGCCACCAAGGAAAAGTGTCTTCCAGATACAACAGGGTTATTGCACATATGAACGTGTGGACACCGCGGCAGCATGCACAGGGCCTGCCTGCACAGGTCCAAGCCTGGTATGGCCCCGGGCACTGAGAAGTGGATATGATCTCCCATCCTAACATAGAAGCGATCTCCAACTCACAGCCTCTGGCAGTGGAGTATTAGTTTTCTCTAATGGCGTCTCCTTGGGCATATAAACCAACTTCAGGGCAGGCCAGATGCCCAGCCATAGAGGGCCAGTAGGAAACAAACTCAGTGGTGTGTTCTGTCTCTTTAATGCTTTTACTTGTCTTTTGCTTTTCTGTTTTCTGATTGCATGTTCTTAGGAATTGTATATGTGTGAGTGTGTATGTGTGTATCTATGTTTCTGATGCTCTTTTTTCTCTTTCCCGCCTCTGCCCTTTTACTTTGCTTTATTCTGTTTTTTTTTGTTTTGTTTTGTTTTAATTCGACCGTGTGTTTTCTAAAGAGAGAGAAAAGGAAGTCATGGGATTGGGTGGGTGGGGAGGTGGGGAGGATCTAGGAGGAGATGAGGGAGGAGAAACCGTGATCAGAGTACTTCAGGAAAATTATTTGCAATAGAAAAGGAGAAAGCTATCTGGGTATGAGCACTAGTCTCTTTTTGCTCCCTGACAACTGATGCAATGCAACCAGTTCCTGCAGATCCCTGTCACCATGTCATGGTGGATTGTCCCCTTGAACTATGAGTCAGGATAGACAATTCCTTCTTTCTGTGGCTTTTGCTACAGCAGCGCAGAAACTATCAGAACTCCCGACAGCTTTCCCTACACATTTTTGCAAATGTCCACAGATGCACTTGGAACGTCCAACATATCAGCTTAAAGGCTTCTCTGATTGTTGAGCATCTCTGTCTTAACAGCCAGTGGACCACAGGGCTACATTTACCTGTGACCCCAGAGAAGTACTAGTTACTTTTCTATTGCCGAGATAAAAATAAACACAAAAAAGCAACTCAGGGAAAAAGGGTTTATTTTGACCTCTGGTTCCAGAGGGAGAGAGCCCGTGGGTTTGAACATAGAGGGTTCTATTAACTACAGACAATCATCTTGTGATCATAGAGGACACACTGAACTGGGTGGTGGTGGTGCACGCCTTCAATCCCAGTACTTGGGAGGCAGAGGCAGGCGGATCTCTGTGAGTTCAAGGTCAGCCTGGTGTACAGAGCACGTTCCAGGACAGCTGGAGTTACACAGAAAAATTCTGTTTCTAAGAACAAAACAAAACAACACAACAACAGCAACAGTGCAGAAGCAGAATGAATAGACGGTAGCCGGCCAGAGCTTGACTCCCGAGGGCATTTGTTAGGATCCATTGCACCTCTAGGTTATTCATTTGCATAAATGCATAATTCATCTTTTGTATATGAGCTGTTTTTGTTTTGCGATTGGCTTTCAAATCGTAGCTCAGAAAAGCTTCCAACTCAAGGGGTTCATGCGCCTTGGCTTCCTAAGTGCTGGGATTGCAGACACATGCCACCATGCCAGCTCCAGCCTTACCTTTTTAAAATTGTTGAAAATAGTTTTTTTTTCTTTCATTCAATATATTCTGATCACAGTTTCCCCTCCCTCATGTCCTCCCAGATCTTCCCCACCTCCCCACCCATCCAACTCCACACTGCCTTTCTCTTTAAAAAACAACCAAGCCAATAAACAAGGCAGCAATCCAAAATAAAACAAAGGAAAGAAACAGGAAAGAGAAAAAAACACGAGAAACACATGCTCGCACACACGCGCGCGCGCACACACACACACACACACACAGGCACGCACACACACACACACACACACACACACACACACACACACACTACAAAACCATAAAAACACAAAATTGGAAAACATAATAGAAAAGCAAAAAGGTGTTTTTTGTTTTGTTTTTTGTTTTTTTTTTGTTTTGTTTTGTTTATTTAAAAAAAAGCCCAAAGTATTATGAGCCAAAATATCAACAATACCGTAGAGTTCCTGAGACCTGAGAGGAGGGATCTGATGGAGAAGTAGGATTTTGGACTGAGTAGCTGTTATATTTGAGCATTATTCTAGTAAACATGGCGATAAGGGATGAGAGGAGAGGTGGCTGCTTAAGCTCACAGGTTTCCCCTAAAACCACAGGCACAGCACCAGTCGGGGTTCTAAGTTGGCTCTAAAAATATCTCCCACTCCTTCTGGTTGCAGGAATAACTAAATATGGCTGACAACTCAGAAGCAAACTAAGCATTCAGGGACTGACAAGTCAGTGGAGAACAGGGTCATGGAGCAGGACCCAGGCTAGGAATGGGGACATTTGATGGGGCTCGTCCCTGAACTCCTTTTCATAATGAAAGAAGTCCCACTTTCCTGTCTGCTGACACTAACTTTCCCTTGCTTAAAACCCTGTATAACCACATATGATCAATGACCTCCCAGGGGGTGTCCCCATTCCCCATAAGCCCCAGTGCAATGTACCGCCTCATTTGGAGGAACAGGAGTTGAGTCTAGGTGGAAGGAAAAGACTCATATTCCAAGAGAATCACATTTTTTAAAATTTATATTGGAATAAACAGAATATTACATGTGGAGTGGATTCTAAAGGTATTTGATTAAGACTACAGATACTAGCATTGGATGGAGCCCTGACTGTCACTTCCTGGATTCTTTGGATTCAACATTTTAGACTGTTGCAGTATTCCTACGGAATATCATGGTTCATATCATCTCTTTACACTGAAATCTGGCATGCCTGTGTGCTTTCTTTGACCAAAGAGACATTAGGAAATGTGGTGTGGCTGGGTTTGGAGTGATGGCTCAGTGGTTGAAAGCACTGGCTGCTCTTCCAGAGGACCCAGGTTCTATCCCCAGAGGACCCAGGTACTATCCCCAGCACTACAAATTGGCTCACAACCATTTAAAATTCCAGTTCCAGGGGAATCCAGCACCCTCTCCAAGGACACTGCATCTCCAAGGACACTGCATACATGTGGTGCACAGACATTCAGGCAAAACACCCATACATAGAAAATAATTAAAAATAGCATAAAAATCCAGGCAGTGTGGTACATGCCTTTAATCCCAGAAATGGGGAGGCAGAGGCAGAGGCAGGCAGATCCTTGTGAGTTCAAAGCCACCTTAGTCTACTAGAGATAGTTCCAGGATAGCCAGGGCTACCCAGAGAAACACTGTCTTGGAAAAAAAAAATTACAAAAAGGAAAATAAAATACATCATACAGTCCAAATTGTTAACCCAGAAAATCATAAAATATCACTAATTGCTTTAGGTCCCTAAGTTTGGGGCAGCTTGTAACACAGCAAAAGCTGTGAAACAAATATATCAGCTTGTGCATCTGGGAAAGGTTTTAGTTTCTTGGTTGGAAGATGGACTAACAGTAAGCTACATGCAGTGACATTAACTCACCACATGGTCTATGGGAGGATTTTACAGATTCAGGGAGAGAAGACTAATGGAAAATTGATCATGTATAATTATATATCTTGCCTCACCCCCTGAGTCCTGCAGGGACTAGAGAGTAATGCCTTCTCTGAAGCCCTGAGAACCACATTTGTGAGGTGAGTCTCGGCAAACTATAACACTTCCAAGCATAGTCTGGCAGGTGGGAAGCATCACCTCGGAGTTGGATTTCCTCATCACAGTGTAGATGAGGAGGAGAAGAGAAGATACCAGACTAGCGCTCAGAATTTTCTTACCCACAAGAATCTCTGATGGGGCATGCCTCTAAGAACCAAGAGCTATGTCATCTATAAAGCCTACCTTGAATTACAGACTAGAAACCAGATGTGTCTTACCACAACTGAGAACCTTGCTTCTTCCTCTATCCCAACATTGGTATGAGTCAGAGGATATTTTAGTGAGATATATCACAACTAATAAAAATAATTTAAAATATAATTGTTCAAAGATTTTGGTCTAAAACAGTTAAGAATCTAGAGCCATATAATACAAAAGCAAATCAGATACAACTGAACTGTCTAGATCCGAAAACTACTACTTTATGAGGTAAGTTTTAGCGTAAATGTCATAGAAAACTGACACAAAATGTTGTTCAAAATTTACATAATTTATTCATTCTCAATTCATATTTGTTAAAGAAAGGGATACACATTTCTCAGAAAGTTTTTTAAAAAAAATCAGTTATACATAATTTTCATCTGACAGTCCAGTGAGAGGGGTGTTATTCTTATGATGTCCATATATAGGTGAAGACGTTATAGCTTAAGAGCTAAACAAGATATAGAAATGATTCAGTTATAGAGTATATAAAACACTGAGCAAGAGATTGAGCAGGGAAGGGAAGAGGCTATTAGATGCAGATTCTAATGGTGGCCACAGGAAGAATGGTTGTTTAGGAGCAAGGCCAAGGGTGACCAAAACAGGAAAACCTAAAGGTATCATTGCTTTAGCCTGTTATATTGGCAAAGTGAAGCTTTAAGCATACCAGCAGTGGGAAAGTATGAGTAGCAATGCAAATAGAAAGCAGTTCACCTTCTCTACAAATCCCTGCTGAGGTCACCACCTCCAGGAAAGCGATAGCACAGAACCTCACAATTCAAGCAGAAATTGAATGTGTAAGAATAGAACTTAGGGAATGCTCTAGAATTTCCAAGGAAAATACTTGGTTCACAGTCACTTTAAACGTAATAAAAGACATGCAGAGGGACAGTGACTTTTAATATGAAGATTTGCTCTGTGCTCTGTCATGCAGTTTGGGAGTGTCTGCTTCAACCTCATTCCGTGTGTGTGTGTGTGTGTGTGTGTGTGTGTGTGTGTGTGTGTGTGCGCGCGCGCGCGTGAAAAACACATGCCATGGCCCAGATATGGAGGTCATATATATACAAGCATATCCATATTTCTGCACACATAAAGGCAATTAGAAAATCTTTAAGGTTTAAATTTTTACACGTATAAAAAATTTAAACCTTAAAGAAAATTTTAATTTCTTTTATATATGCAGAGATATACTGATCACGGGTGCCCAGGCCTAATGGATACACACATATACAATAGAACTCTTACATGTAAAGCTCAAGGAATGTCCTGAAAGAGGCAATAGTAGGGTGGCAAGACCAGGAAGTCTGCTATGCAGTTGTGTCTCCCAGCAATGACTGGGAAGCTACATCCAGGATACTTCAACAATATGGCTGCCTTAGCAAGACCTGAACAATGGCATCACCAATTAGACTTGCTAACATGGAAGGGGGAAGTCTCATAGGTCACTAGTCCTAGAAAAAGAACTACAGACAACTACTAACTTCTGAGAGGAGAGGTTGCATCTTCCAGTGATGAGCCCCTAACTGAGTATCCAATACCGAGTGGTCAACTTTGAATGCATAAAAACACAACACTTAAGAGACCCAGGAAGTTGGCATGTATATATTTATGTGTATACATATATTTATAAATATTATATATTTATGTGTGTACATAAGTAACAATAACATTCAAAGAAGTCATTGATTTGAGAACGAGTGTAGGGGTTGGAGGGAAGAAACGGAAGGGCAGGAATGACATAGTTATATTTTAATTACTTGGAAATTGTCATTATTTACTTTTTAACAAATCACATTAAAGTCATAAAAAGTTAGACTAATGAGTATAATTCTATCCTCAGTATATAAAGATGCAAAGAGTCAATCCTGTACGAAATACCTATATCCTACAAGGTACTATGGGAGTGGGAAGGGTCTATACTTTCTCTGCCTTCCAGGAGTCCAAGCTGGGAGAGATAAAATGTGTGCTCTAGTCCTCTTAATTCAAAACTAAAACCATGCACATGCTTCTTGAGTGGGAGAGAGAGAGAGAGAGAGAGAGAGAGAGAGAGAGAGAGAGAGAGAGAGAGAGAGAGATTTGTGCCTTAAGGAAAGACGTATCACAATCAGTTGGAGGAAAATTACAAAGAATATATCTCCTAGGACAGGTAATCATGGACTTTTTCCAGGAAAATTTGAGGTGTCAGAAATGAGGTATTGTGGGTGGAGGAGACCATGTAAGACACACAAGGACCAGTAGGCACTTTGAACGTTGAGGCCTGTGTTGCAGTTCTTCGGACTGGAAAGCCCATGCAACATGTTTAGGCTGGAAGTTTCTTTAGGAGTGGGACTAGGAGAAATCTGCTTCTGATAAATCTGCTCATAATGCCTGACTGCTGTACTGTTGATAAGTCAGCTGGTAATGCCTGAATGCTGTGCTGATGATAAATCAGCTGATAAAGCCTGAATGCTGCTGCTGATAAGCCAGCTGGTAATGCCTGAATGCTGTGCTGCTGATAAGCCAGCTGGTAATGCCTGAATGGGGGATTCACACTGACACATGTTTACCAAGTATTCATCACACACCACACATAATAGTGCCTGGTAAAGGAATCAATAAGCACCATTTGTTTACTACTCAATTTTTAGATAGGAAAATTAATGCTTAAGGAGGTCAGCTGATGGGTCTAAAGACTTAAATTGTTAAGCCTGGGGCCCCCAAACCTGGACTTCCCCTACACATATCTCTTGCATCTCCCCAGGAAGAGTTGGCATGAAATTAATCCTTCATCAGTCAAAATGCCACTGGGCATATGCAAGCGTCAAAAGTCCACCTTGAGTCCCATCCAGGGAAACCCGGGCACATTAAAGGCTACAATAAATATGGGCTTGATGCCCTTGCTCACTTTCTTCTCAACAAAGCAGTTAGTTCTGGCCAGACTGTCTAACCTCTCTGGACTCTGGGATCCTTGCCCAGGAGTGACATCGTTAATAGTTCCCTTTTCAGAGGATCTTGAGAGAAGTCACTTCAATGGTGAGTGTAAAATGCTTCCTAGTATCAGGCACCCAGTAAGTATTTGGTAAATCTTAGGGATTGATGTGAGAGGTCACAGTGTAAAACAGTTTACACACTGCACACACTATCTTGTGGCCTTTTGGGATTTTAGGATATTGGTTCTAGATGACCTTTCTCTATTTGATATGCTAGAAAACAGCCCCAGCAAGGGCCAAAGATGGCAATATTTTTGTCAAAATCCATTATATCGCTGATTCCTAATAAAGCAAACAAACCACTTACCGCTGATTGCCAATCAGGATTCAGCCTGCCTGCCAATCACATAAGTGGGTCTGTATAACCAGAAAGGGTTTTTTGTTTTGTTTTGTTTTTGTCTGCCCTTCTCTCTGGTACTGGGAGGGTCTGCTTCCCCAACAGGAATCTTAGGCTTTGGCATGGAAGCAGTGAGAGACCCACTTTGCTGCAAAAGGCATCTAAATACACCACAGAGATTTGTCCTTCTCAGGCATTCTCTGTTCTGTGCAGGCAGAGGATGATAGAGAAAGATGCAGGTTGTGGAATGTTACTTTAACTATGTAAAGACGTGTTACATTTGTTTATGTTGTGGGCTGTTACATAACGAAGTGTTGCTGTTTCATCTACGGCATCTGGTTAGTCTAGTAAAAAGTCGGAACAGGCAATAGAGGGAATGGTGGGGCTGGCAGGCAGAGAACATAAGTAGAAGGAATCTAGGCTGGAGACAGGGAAACAGGAGAAAGGAAAAGGACATGCCAGGGTCCAGCCAGGCATCAGCCATCCAGACAGACATGGAGGAAGCAGGAAAGTAGGACATGCAGAATGAAAGAAAGGAAAAAAAGCCTCGAGGTAAAAGACAGATGAAAAGAAACGGGTTAATTTACATTTTTTGTTTGTTTGTTTTTGTAAAGCTAGCCAGAAACAAGCCTAAACTAAGGCTGAGACTTAACTAATATTAAGTCTCCATGACATGATTTGGGGGTTGGTAGTCTGAGAAACCCTGCTACAGATGCATAATCTAAATAGCACCTTTAAATTTTTTTATCCCATTAACTGCAAATTCAGTCTAAACACTGGGTAAAGAACTTGCTTCAGGCTCACTGACCTACAGTTGTCACAGTCGCTCATGTGTACATTTGGATAAATTTGCTGGTTAGTAAATTCACTGAGCTTCATGGTCCTAGCATACAGACCAATTGTAGCACCTGTGTGTAATTTGAGCAAAAGGAGATCTAAAAGGCCTTCCAGAATGCCCATCATCAAATGTCCTAGCTAATGACATCACCACATCACAGCTGTGGAAAGAGCTACTAGAAGGTTCACTGTAAAATTACACAGAATGCTAGGGTAATTGGCTTAGCTTGGGGAACAGGGCATGACAGTTACACATCTGAAATCCCTGAAGGCACAACACTTTGGCATGCTGTTTTCCCTTAGAGTGATACCACTGAAAAACAACAACAGCAAAACTCTGTAGCACTTTGTTTTAAGGAAAGATGTAGTTGAAAGATAAAACACTAGCAAACATTGTGACATTACAGGTTAAAACAAATGCCTTGTGACTCAGACCTTTTAGAAAAGAGAAGTCTAAACAAAGTCTTATTTCGTGGTTGTGTACTTAAAAATCTTCATAACTGTTTCCTCCTGTTAATTAGGATTTCAGAGGCTGCCAGGATTCTAGGAAGCTTCAAACCCACCAGTTTTGATTTTTTTTTTTTTTTTTTACACAAAACTGTCTGGAGTTTCCAGCCCCCAGAGGAAATGATGGATATACATAACTTTATGACAATCTGTTTTAGTAACTGGAAATTTCCATGTCTTCCCATGGAAAGCCAGGGGAAAACAATTCTTTGTGCTCTCGGGCTGGTGGCCAGGAGGGCTCAGTCCCTCTCTGCATCCAGGATCCTAGGACTGATGTTTCAAAGTGCGGTTGTGCTGGTTTGGATGGAGTCTTGGGACCACAGAGGCCGTCAGTCTGTCTGGCAGGCTCCTCATGGAAGTGCAAATGGCAGGTTCTGTAGGCCAAGGGAATCCTCACCCAGTGTCCAGAGCCTCTTGTGAGTGTCCCATCAGATGATCCCAACTCCCAAGGCCACAGGTCCAGATCTGGGAAGAAGAGACCACAAACAGGAAAATAAAGAAAGCACTGTTCTGATTGGAGCATACATAACCTCTCAGGATAGACTGGAGGGAGAAACAACTTTTTAAAAAATCTAGATAACTAACCCATCATGACTCAAAGCCATTCACTCCACTCTCTCTACCATTGATTGTCCCAGTCCAAAATTCTTCCCAGCACTATTGCAAGAGCTCCCCCACCCCACCCCACCATTGTATGGATCACAGACAGCTGCACGCTGATGAAACATTTCATAGTGTGTCAGATGCCCTGGAGCTGGAATTACAGGCAGTTATGAGTTGCTCAACATAAATGCTGGGAACCAAACTTAGATTCTCTGCAAGGATGTCTTAACCATGGAACCATTCCCACATCCTTTACTTCTGTTTTTAAAGACTCTGGCAGTTCCAACCAGCTGACTTACTCCATGCACTTGACCAAGTGCATGGTCAAGACTGTTTCCTCATCTCTTGGTTTAATTTGTTCTATCAACTTGGATAGGCTACACCAACCCATTGTCTTATCCAGTGACAGTCTAGATGTTGCCATGCACTTCATGGATGTAATTAACATGTAGTGTCAGGTAAATTTTAAGCAGATTATGTTCTGAAGTGTAGGTTCCTTCCAATCAAGTGAGGGCTTAAGAACAAACCCAGTTCCCAGAGATGAAGACACTCTGCCCGGAGATTGTAATGTGAAAAGTCGTCTGCTGGCCTATTCTACCAAGCCCAGTCTCACTGTCCCCACCATCATGGGTGCCAAAGCTTTAACATGACTCTCCCTATGTTTGCCTCTCACTCTCCCCTCCTCCACCCCAGGGAGACCCTGGACCCCAACAGCAGGGACCAGCTTCCCCGGTTATCTCTTCTCTTTTCCTAGTTGCTTTATTTTGCATGACAGAAAGGAAGGATTGAGGCTTTTCCGGTTATGTGGATAAATATTCGTTACAAAATCCTCACGATACTGTTGACTCAACAAAGACATTCTAAGACTGCAGAGCATGTGGGCATGCAAGAGGGCAAGGCATTCAGGAGACTGAACAAGTCTTTATATGTATGTCCTTTGAGTTCGCAGATACTTGCGTCTGCCTCAATGACCCACATTTTAAGGCTGGCTGTTGGTATTTCACCACTAGCCCAGAAGCTGCAAATGGGTCCCGTCTGGGTGTATCTGATTTGGCTAATTTGGCAGTTAAAATTCTTTTCACCTACTTTTTACTAACTAGCAGACATTACATAAACATCTGCGTTCCCATCTTGTCAGTGACAAGTTCGAGCTGAGTAGCAGGCTACTCTCCAGTTGGCCACCGTCCTCACTCCTATCTAGTTACCACCCTCCTTCCATTTCACCACCGGCTGCCTGGAAATCGGAGTTTCTCACCTCTGCTCTCAGGCCTATCCCATTTCTTCTGTCCCGAGGAAGTGAAGGAGTCACTTATAGAAAGACACTGAGCTGGGTTGGAAGGATAGCTCAACCCTTAAAGGCTAGGCTCACAAAAGACACTGAGCCTGTAGGACCTACACAAGCAGGTGCTTCTGGGTCAAGAATCCATTTATAGGAATTGGGATTCCCATGTCTGAAGAAACAGATATTTAATCAGGCTTTCCAAGGCTGGCGGGAAACTGTTGAGTCAAGCAAATCTAATTGCTGACTCGAGCTGAGTAATCAAGCCTATGCTGCCCTATGCTGCATTTATTGCCTGGCTCTGCGCCCTGGGTGTGGGCCCTCAGTAATGGCTTTCAGGCCAGTTGTGGGTAGGCCTGGGGAAAGGGCTGAGGGCCCGCGATAACTCTTTTCCATCACATGTGTGCTGACGATTGCCATATCTTGCGGTTGAGCCAAAGGTTTCACAACCCGTGGCTTTGGAATTGTGATGCTTGCCACACTAGACTTCTAAACCAAGTAGCATGAATATCCCGAGTTTCTGACACAAAGGTATTTTGAAGTTTGATTCTCCTCTATCATTTTGTTCAACTCAAGTGTCACACTATATCATGTCTAGCCCACAAAAGAAGTGGCTTTTTACTGAAGCAAACTAGACATCCTATTGTCTCACATGACCCAGGTCTACCAGAAGCTGCTTCCCAAACCCTACACCCTCCATTCCACCAGCCTGCAGGAATCTGTTACCCCCCCTTCTGATGTCCACAATGCATCCCTTCCCAGTCACCGATTCCAGCTGTGAGCCTGCCACCCTCTTCGAGAGGCCTCATTAGCCCGGCAATACTCCAAGCTCAGCACCACAACATATTTGCACTGTTGGCCATAAACCCTCAGTCACTTGTACCTCAGCCGAGTTACTGTCTCACTAGCAAATTTTGACTGTGTTTCTAACTTGACCATTACAGACTTCCCACTCGGTATATCATCTATGAGAATTTAAGGATACAGACAGAGCAAAGAATGGCAGGATTGCTCCAGGCTTGAAATGGATGCTATCTTTGCTCTCCATCAAAGACATGGAGCGAAGTACAATTGCAAGAGCAAGCTTAGTAGAACTGCTACCAGTTAGAAAGCTTCTGTGTACACGGATCCTATTCGACTTTCACGAATGAATTAGCACAACCATGGATACTGTTGTCCCTCCGTATCTCTGTGTTCCACATCCCCTGAGGCTCCTGTGTTTGAATACATGGTCCCCGGCTGGTGATGCAGTTCTGGAAGATGTAGACCTTTAATGAAGTGGGAGTTAGCATGGGGAAGTAGGTTACTAGGGTTTGGCCTTGAGGTAAATAGCTGGTTCCTATCCTACATCCCGTTCCACAGTCACTTCCTATGGAACTGAGGTGCAAGCTCTCACTGCCGTGAAGATGACTGCTGCCATGCCTTCCCTTCCATGATGGACTATATAGCCTCTCAAACCATGGTCCAAAATAGACCTTTCCCTTAAGTTGCTTCTTGTCTGGCAATTGGTTGCTACACTGAGAAAAGTAAACAATACACCCTTTTGTTCAGTAAATAATACAACATAACTACTATCTACAAAGCATTTGCCCTGTAATAGGTATTTTAAGTAATCAAAATGTTTTCAACATGCACAGTTTTGGATTTATGGCACGCTTGTCCTCCCCCCCCCCGGGTATCTCATAATGTCCCACGCTGGACCAAACTGGCTCCTAACCATTGCCCGGCCTCTGTACCTATAGGCTGTTGGCACTGAAGCAGGTCACACAGTGAAAAAAATGATTTCAAGCCTATGTGCAGGTGCATATAGTATATCTGCAAATATTGGGCCATTTTACCAAAGGGATACAAGGATTCACTAATTTAAGTGAGGCTAGAACCAGTTCCCATGGATATCAGGGGATACTTGAATTTTCTAACTCAAACTGAGATAGAGAAATAGGTGAGAAAGAAAAGCAAAACCATGTTTACTCATCATTCTGTTCACTTCTGTACTGTGGTGGTAGAATTCATTGTCTGCAAAGCAAAAATCCCAGAAATGTCTAGTTTCTGTATTACTCCTCCTTTTTCACTTTAAAAATAGGTTTATTAGTTCTTTGTGGATTTCATAAATGCCTAGGACGGATTTTGATTGTATTAATCTCCCCATACTCTCCAGTATTCACCCATATCCCCACAAATCCTTCCAACTCTGTGTCTTCATGTGTGCTGCCCATTGACTCAGGACATGGAACCATCTACTGGAGCACGGTCAACTTACCAGGAGCTACATTCTTAAAGAAAATGGATTTTCCCTCCCCGAGAAGACATCAACTGTCAACAACTCAGATAGGTGTGGGGGCTCATGAGACCCTCTTTGCTCCATGCTGGAATGTTAAGGATGCTCCAGCTTTTGCAGGTAGCCATAGCTGTCCCATCAATGTCCAGAAGAAACTGTTTTGTGCCTGTCCTTCCCAACCTCTGGCTCTTACAATCTGTTTCTTCCTCCTTGATGGGCTCTCTACTAGATGGTTTTATGTCAACCTGACAAACTAGAGTTACCTGGAAGGAGGGAATCTTAATTGGGAAAATGTTTCCATAAGATCAGCTATAACACATTTTCTTACTTAGTGATCAATGGGGGAGGTCTCAGTCCATTTTGAGTGGTGCCATCTCTGGGCTGGTAGTCCTGGGTTCTATATGAAAGCAAACTCAGCAAGCCATAGGGAGCAGGCTAGTGAGCAGCTCCACTCCATGGTGTCTGCATCAACTCATGCCTCTAGGTTCCTACCATGTTTGAGTTCCTTTCTGTCCTAGTTAGGGTTTCTATTGCTGCAATGAAACAGAATTACCAAAAAGCCAGTCGGGGAGGAGAGGGTTTGTTTGGCTTACACTTCAGCATTGCTGTTCATCAACGAAGGAAGTCAAAACAGGAAGTCAAACAGGGCAGGACTGTGGAGACAGGAGCTGATGCAGAGGTCATACATGGGTGCTACTTCTTAACTTGCTTCCCACAGCTTGTTCAAACAACCTTATAAAACCCAGGACCAAAAGCCCAGGGATAGCACCACCCTACTGCCAGAGGTCATGCTACTGTTCTCCATGGGCCTGAGGCAACCAGAAACCAAAATCATTGGCTTTTGGTTTAGATTCTTAAAAAGTTCTGACTCGGTCCTCTAGGACCACCCAAGATCTGGTCCTTGGGCTGGTGTTAGCTGGACAACTGCTAGTTAATAGTTTTGAGTCTAAAACTTAGAAACTTTTATAAACATCATTTCTGTTATGGAAATGTGTTATATTTGTTTTACTAATAAAAATGGGGGGGGGGTGTAAGAAGACAACATAGGGAAACAATTGATGCCCAAGCATGACAACTTAAGCTTGATCCGCAGCATCTGTGTAAAAAGCCGAGTGTGGTAGCATATACTTGAAAGACAAAGTATCCCTGGGGCTCAGTGGCCAGCTGTACATTGTGTGGAGAAAACAAGGTATATGGCTCACAAGGAATGGTACCCAAGATTGATAATCTGTATACTACACTCAGACATACATATGTGCCCTTGTCATGCATGTACATGTATGTACATACACACAGCACACACACACACACACACATACACACACTCACATACACATGGATAAAATAAAATACAAATACAAGTTGGAACTACGTCGTTGTGTTTTTTCCATTACATATAAACCACAAACTTACTATGTAGCCCCAGCTGATCTCAAGCTAGAAATTCTCCTTCCTTAGCTTCCCGAGCATGGGATTAAAGGCATGCATCAATCACTATACTTGGCTTTCCATTACAGTTTTTAAGAATCCAATTTACATAGTATATTATGAAAGTATCAACAACACTTTGAAAATTGAACACACACATGTGACATACACACACAAACCTGTTGTTGCCCAGAGTTTGGGAAACATACTTTTTAAAATCTGAAGACTTGTTCCAAACTTTTTACATCTTTAACCTCCTTTCCACAAAGCAATTTGTATGCATGTATGCAATTATCTCTGTGTGTGTGTGTGGGGGGGGCTGATAACTACAGAAATCTTGCATTTATTGACAATCGATAATAAACTTATTTAAAAGCAATTCTTTGTGCATATGTAATTTTACCATTCATTAAAGATGAAAGAAAATTTGTATACTAATGACTCGGTTGTGTTTATAATTATCAATGTGCAGAACACCAACACATAAATATACAGCACAAGTTAGCAGAAGTATATCTAGGACTATTTCAGAAATTGCTGGAAATTCTGTCCTAATAGCAAACCAAAATTCATTTATTAAGTTTTGAATGAAATGCTAGCCAACAATGAAGTTTTAAGAAACAAAATATTAAATGCAACTAAATGTAAAGTTACATAAGTTTGATATCTGCTGAGGATAGATGGTAGAAAAATATTAAAAGTGGTTTGTGTGGCATGTAGTGGTACACACTTCCAATTCCAGCAAAGGCAGGCAGATCTCAGTGAGATCCAAGGTAGCTAGGCCTACACAGTGAGTTCCAGGACAGCTAGAGCTAAATAATGAGACTGTCTTGAAAAATGAAATAAAGTGACATTTTTGTAACCAAAGCATTATATTTTAGTAAAATAATAAAGCTCTGTATGTACAATAAGTCATAACACTGCAAATCATAACACACGGTACTCTCAAATCAGATGAAAGGTGTTTCTACAGTATTCCTTGGTGTGGCATTGTATGACATCATGCACAGTGCAGCGGGATTTTGCTGCATGTTCAGAACCATGTTGTCATGAAATTATGTGATATAGCATTGGTAAATACTGACAAACACCTCAGATTCACTATACATTTACTTTTGAATTGACTATTGGTCCTTTCATGTTCAGACACCATTTGCCAAGGTTTCCTTTTGGAATCCCCATTCATTTAAACTACCCATGATTTAATAAATTCTATAAATCTAAACTCTGTAGCAGGTAATTGATATGGGACTCTGACTTTATGATGGGCCCAACATATGAATGACAACCCATTCAATTCTTTAGATTAAGACTTGTTCTTCCTTCCTATGGATAATACCACCCAGAATGATAATCTTTTATTAAACTGTTTTATTATGAAAATGTCACAAGTTTTAGAGTCTGACAGGCCTATGGGACTGCATTTGAGTCTACGTTGTGTGATTTCGAGAGATCACATGGCTTTTCTGAGTCTCAGTTCCTTCATGGGGAAAATAAGGGCACCGTTCCCTGCCTTGGGCAAAACTCATAATTAAAAGAAAAGTTTAGATTTGTCACAGAACCATGAATAAGAATAGGATTTCCTGCAGTGGTGGTAATATTGGGTATCTGCAGTGTCCCATATTGTAGCCTCTAGCTACCATGTGTGATTTCTTTAAATATGGCTACTAAGCCCTAAACTCAAATGGCCACAGCTGGCTATTACACCAGTCAGAGCAGGTCTGGCATGCTTACCAACAAATAGACTCAGTGTCTATATGCACTTCAGAATCGCATAACTGGCCGAAGTCCAAAAGTAAGCAATGATGGAACATTCTGCCTTAAATGGTGAGATATATATATATTAGAGAACATTATGGAGAGGGGGGAGGAAAGGATGTAAGGGACAGAAGGTGGGGAGATACTCAACACAAAGACTGACACAGCCACTGTACTCATGAACCCACTATAATATGTTTATCCATCCACTCAAGACCTGCACAAGACTGGTCCTGTCAAATCTCATCATGGGTAAGAGAGGAATCTGCGATGCCCACATCCTTCTGAGGGGCTGTTGGCAGTTAATGGTTGTTGTGGTGTAGTTACTTATATATTGACCTTTCTTTAAACAACTTCCACCGTGCTCCTGCAAACAAAACAAAACAAACAAACAAACAAACAAACAAAAAAACCAACACAACTCCACTTAAACCCAGTGAGCCACACCCAGAAAGAAGAAATGAAAGTAGAGGAGGGGCTTGCTGGGAAGAAAGCCAGGAGGGAAGGAAGGGGAGTAAGAGTGGGGAATGGGGACGAAATGCCTACAATTCATTATACATACATATGCACGTATGGATAGAAATAGAGTCAAAATATAAAAACTCACACTTTTATTGAGCATCCTCTGACACACACCAGACAATGTTTGAGATATTGCAAATATACCTATCGATGAGAGAAACCCAATTTCCAAGAAACGTAGGCCGAGCTAATACAGCAGAACTTGCTATCTTTATAGGGGAATTTGCCAGTGTCTTCTCTGGAATGCCTCATGGCACTCTTTGCTCTTCTGATCCCTTCTGCCCGCATCTCTGTGTCTTTCTCTAATTTCTCTCCTGCCTCTCTCCCTCCCTCCCTCCCTCCCTCCCTCCCTCCCTCCCTCCCTCCCTCCCTCCCTTCCCTTTCCTCTCCCCACTGCTTTTACCTGTTCCCCCTCTCCCTTTCTTCCTTTCTCCCCCTTCCTCCTTATAGTTTCTTTTTTCTCCCAAGGCTAGGTTTCACTGAGCAGCCCAGGCTGCTACTCCAGTCTCCACCTCCCCCCGAATGCTAAGCTCTCATTTTCCTCTGACAACAGTTCTTGAACTCCACAGTTAGAGGTCTTGTGGTCAGCCCTGATAATTCATGCAAAGGGCAGTGGACAACACACAAAGTACTTCAACAGATGAGGACACAGTGTAGGATGACAGCTGCCCAAACTTCTCCTCCTTGCTGGTGCTGCCCACTTCAAACAAATTAGTCAAAGATGCCATTTCCTTTTTGACAGACAAAGACAGTGTGGAAAGAAGATTACTGGGTACTGCCTCTGTCCCAGTAAGGAAAGCACCAGACAGATTTACATAATTCTGGGGTTTTTATGTACTGGCTCCTTCCAGGAAGCGAGGGACAGACAGACTGCAGATAGACACCAGAGCAGCTCTGTTTAGGTTAGGACTTGAAGCTGCAGGCATGGCCCAGCCCTGGCTGGTCCAATCGAATAGGTCCAGGCTGAGCTGATGCTCACAAAACCCTCCCCAAACTGAGAAGGCTCCTAAGTCTCTCTCTATTCCTCACCCAGACAGAAGGGGTGGATCCCTAGGAGACCAGGAAGGTTTAACACAGCTCATGCCCAGAACCAGAAAAAGAATGATGGAAACCGCCGCTGGCAACCTCTCACAGCAAATGCTGCCTGTATTACCCAAAGGACAGCACTCTGGAGGCTCAGAGTGCAATGCAAACCTTTTCAGTCCAGAAACAAGCATCCGCTTAAGGAAAGTCTGTGTGTGGGTTCAGCTCACTGAAGACTGAACCTTTTTCTTCACTGGGTAAAAATTTCCCGGGGCCGTCTCAAAGCCCTCCTGCCCTTGACGTGTTTCAGTGGAGACTGGCAGGTCGCAGGCTACTGTGAGTCAAGCAGAGGGCTCCCACTGCTTGTAAGTCACTCACCTACGTCTAGAATACAGCTTTCCACAGAGCTTCTTTCTCAGGGCTATCACTGCAGCTATGAAGATTAAAGCAATGATGCAAGACGGGAGGAACACATGAAGTGGTGATGTTCTGGGGACCCTGGGTTCAGTCCAACCTGGGTGAAGGAAAGAATCAAAATCCCATCACAGGGCAGCTCACAGCCAGGCTGGTGTGGCTTTCTGAGCCCTCCCCCCCACCCCCACCCACAGGGTTCAGCCTTCACTCCTTGCCTCTCCTCATTTCCTTTCCCAGCCACCCAATTAGTCTCTAGTTTGATCTCCATTTTCACTGGTTAAAAAAAAAAAAAAAAAAGTGAAGCTATGAAATTTCCCCAAAGTTAGACTGCAAGGGGCTTAGCTGAGATACACCCCAGACTGGGGCCAGATCCTGTGCCTGTTGCCACTTTGTCGTTCCATCCATCCATCCATCCACTCACCCACCCACTTACCCATCCATCACCACCACCCCCATCTCTGTCTCTGTCTCCATTTCCATTCTCCTCATTAACCTGCCTTTCTCATTCAAGCAGGAAAAACAAAACAAAACCTCAGTTCGAAAATTGAATTTCTCCCTCACTGATGAGAACTCAAGGGCTTAAAAGTACCACTAGTTATTTGATTTTAAAGACTAGCAAGGTCCGTTGGAAAAAGCAGAACATCCCAGGCAGTGGTGACATATTAAATCTAGCCATTCAGGTCATGGGGTGAATGATTACAAGGGATCCTTAGCTTGTCTGGACCAACCAGGGTGCTGGTGCTGAGGACAGCATCCATTTAGAGGTGATGAGAAGACTAATTCAGAGGCCGGGGGACAGCCTTATAGAGCTCTGGGTATCTTCAGGTCGGCCAGGTGTGAAGAAGAAAGGATTACCGGAGTGTTCACAATTTGGTAATGAATGGGCTCACAGGTTGTGTCTGTTTCTGAGATTGGAACGTTGCCTCATGGTGTGATGGACAGAGACTAAAAGGAAAACTGTACAGAACTATTCAGGAAGGAGGGCTTGAACCAATGGCTGCTCTGCTCCTGACTCTCCCTCAAAAGGTTGAGAACCATGGAATAGTTTAACTGAGAAAGTGCTAGACACCACTTAGTCCTGAGCCACTGTAGCACCTCAGGGATGCTAAATAATCTATCTATGGTCACTGCTTCCAAGGAAATGGCACAGCCAGGGTTACAGACCCAGATCTGCTCAGGCTCCATAGGAATCATCTTCACCCAAGAAGAACAAAAAGGTCAGAGTCTGCTTGTCTAAGCCATGTCACAAAACCCTGGGTGACCGCACTGCCTCTTCACTACTAAGTGCATGCTAATCAGGCCCCTGCCTCAGTGCCTTTGGGAACCTCTGTTCTGGCCAAGTTTCTTCACAGATCTTCTATGTGTCGAGTTTCTGCTCATTCTTGAACACTCTAGCCTCCCTAGACTGTATCTGGAGGACAGATGTGGCACCTAAGTCATCCCTCAGTCCTGTATGAAGCCTAGCATCACTGCGTGAGAGGTGTCAGTCGGTTTCTGGGCTGAACAGACTAGTCCACCTAGCTGATACTTTGTATCACCTAGTAGTTACCTTGTGGCAACCTGCTGGTTCTTCTCATCCACTCCCTCCCCTCCCAGCGCTAGGCTACTAGCTAGGCATGGTTCTCAAAAGACTGCGTTTCTAACACATGGGCCAGAATTTAGGTGTACCCAGTAGCAAAAACTAAGTTCAGATCAAAAGTGGGTCTTCTGGATCTTGACTGTAAAACATCAAAGTATCTTTTACCACTTTTCTCTCTCCAAAGGTAGAAATATGGATTTGGCAGTGACCCTGCTTTGGCAGTGCAACAGTGACAATAACCAGAAGAATGGCAGAGAAACAAGATGGGAATAACCTGGGTCACTACATGACTTATGGGATGTAGTCATTTAGCTGCTTAGAGCACTTTCTATATTTGAGTGTTATGTAATGGGAAAACACATGGCTGCTTTGATTCATTGTATGCTTGTCTCTTCATTGTGGCGGCTTAGTCTACATATTCTTCAATATTATTTTATTATAACTGCATTCTCTTTAACAATGATAAGCAATGGGAAAAAACAACTGTCCTGTTCTTACCACAGACTACTGCTGTTCAGAAAGAAGCCAAGAATCTTACTGGTGGTAACTTAGTTTTTCACTTCACCCTTTAGTCTTGTGTTTCATGTAATTACCACAGTAACTTTTTAGCATTGAAATCTGTGTGGTTACAGAGCCCACATTCTTTTCTGCTGCCTGGATCCCCCCCCTCAGATGTGCCAGGTGGGTTTCACTTTTCTGCCAACCCCACCAGGCATTCTATAATCACTCCCACAGTCTAGCCCAGTTATATTTCCCAATGACAATATATAGCAGCTGGCTGAGGACAGCCCTGTTTCTAAAGAAAAATGACCTGATAACTCCCTAACTTCTGACCAAAATTCAGTATGTTCAGCTTTCTGTCTGTAGTGGCAGACACCCTCCCACACCCAGTTTCTCGTTTCTGCATCTGTTTTGTTCATTGACTTCTGGAGAAGCCTGACGTGGTTCGTAGAGGTCAGCAGTGAGTGAGTAGCTTGGTTTAGGAGAGTGAGTAGAAACAGGATAGTTTTAAGTCAGCCAGGCAACACCTTGGGAGGATGTGTGACTGTGGTTATCTCTGCTGCTGCTGCTTTGTGTCACACATGAGGGCATCGTCTCTGAGCTGACTGCCCACACAGACTAGGAGCTGAGGTGAGGGAGCTGGGGTCTTCAAGATGGTATCTCCCACCCAACACTGCAGCATTTACCAAGCGCTGCTTTCACTCCAGTCTGGATATAAAGAATGCCCGTATGAACTGTGAAAACACATGGACAATACACATAAAAACCCGAGAAAACATAATACACAGCCACAGGAAGATAAGCAAGTGGTGTTGGTAAAAGGTCTTAATGAAGAGATGTGGGCAAAAGACCTTAATGAGCAAGACGAGAACCTGAGTCTGAAGCTGCATGAGTGGTCTGAGGGACAGGGCTGGGGGCGGGGGCTGCAAATAGTGTCGTTTTATGGGGAAGGAACTTAGTGCACAAAGGTGTGGAAGTGGCCCCTAGATCTTAACATAACTGACTCCATGATGGAAGTACCATTTGGACCATAAAACTCAGCACATAGACAGAACCACCTGCCACAATGAAAACAAAGACCTGACCCATCAACGTCCATAGTCCTGGGAAAGTCTCTAAAGTACTAACCTTGCTTTTTGGCTTCTATAGTTATGTTTATGGCTAAATGTTCTTGTTAACTGAAATGTGTCAACCCAGAATATAGTTTCTGTTCTTAAAAGCTCACCCGGAGAAATACTTGGGCCTACACTGGGATCTAGTGGCCAGAGGGCTAATAAAGACTTTCTATTGACTGAAACCCATGTCTGAGCAGTCTTCTCAGGTGGATACCCCACATTTCTAGAGGTCCCACAGAGACCAGACCTCAAGACACAGGGCAGGGGTGTCTCTGAGATCCTTGGAGTGAGGAAGAGTGAAGTCCTAAGGGGACTCCTGGGGCTACAAAACCTGAACTATGGGGCTCTCATTGATCAATTGATGCCCAATGCTTTGGAAGAGTCTGACTTCTCCACCTCACAAGGAGACAAATTAGAAAGTTGCCTGGTTTGTCACCTCTAAAGGTAAGACTGGTGAAGGCACCTCCTGTTTGGACACAAAGGAGACGTTGGACTGACGCTGACTCAGTGTCTGAAATCCACGTGAGCTGTCACTGAATTCTCCCTCTGTTCAGGCTCATCAAAGTGCAGTGGGCACCTTGGGTTGTCTTTACTGTGCTATGTGTGTGTGTGCCTGTGTGCGTGTGCATGAGCGTGTGCATGTGCGTGTGCATGTGTGTGTGTGTGTGTGTGTTTCTATGTGTTTCTGTCAGTTCTGTTTCCTGTACTGACCAAGAGGTTTCGCTGAAGTCAGAACCCCCTAGCTTAAGACCAGTACCCCCTCCTGTTGGGGACCTGAATCCTTTTGGATATGCCAGGTTGTCTAGAGACGACCCCCCCCCAAAGAAACCCCTCCACCTTCTCTCTTCCAGGATCAGGAACACTGGCTTATTTCCTGTTCAGTCAGGGTTGGCTCCATGGGGAGGTGGAGAAAGTATAAGCCTCTCACCTAGCAGCCCCCCACAATCATCTAAGCAGAAGGCACACATGGAGGGGAGACTCCCTCTGCTCCTTCCCCTCTGCCTGCTTTAAGTAACCCCAGGGAAAGAGGATTTTAACTCCATCTTTCATGATTGTTTCCTTTCAACCAATTATCCATTTAACGAAAAAAACTGAAAACTAGCATTCTCTGACCAAAGTAGAAAAACCATCTGAGGCCCTGGATTTTCCCTTCTGTCCAGCACTGACCAATGGGGCGTTTTTCACTGGGTCCTTTCAGAGCTGTAAGCAAGTAGGATCAGTATTATTTCACTGCGTGTGGTGCTAGTTAACTGGTTCTGGTGACACTTCCAAGAAAACGGGTGTCTTATTAAAGTATTAGAGCTTGACTGGCCATCCTAGCTAGTTCTGAAAGCGGATCTCAGCCTTTGGATTCCTGTACCCCCAAAATCTGAACCTATTTGGACACATAGGTGGGAGCGTCTAATGAAGCCCAAGGTTCAAGAGAAAGAGAGTGAAAGGGTCTGATCAAAGGGCAGAGGGCTGGGTGACCCGACTATTGTCTTTGAAGATGCAGGAAGTAGTCACAAGTCAAGCAATATAGATGATAGTTTGGAAAAGGCAAGAAAATGGATTATCTCCTAGGGCCTCTATAACCCTCACTTACCTCCAGAAGTATGAAATAATAGAGCTTTGTTGTTTTGAACCATTCCATTTGTGGCAATTTGATACAGGAGCAATAAGAACTACATACAAGGTGAAAAAAAAAATCCTGTCTCTTAAAAAAATTATTGTTTTTCTAATGGATAGATTTTAGTTTTCAAACAAATGTCTATACCTGGCACAAAAAAAGGTACTGGTTTGTCCAAACAGTATCAAATTTTGCTGGTGCAAAAATTCAAACTGATGAAATCCGCTTCTAAAACTAGCCAGTCAGACTGAGTGATTTTTTTTTTTTTTTTTTTTTTTTGGTTAGAGATCAGTTTCTCAGGGATGCCACATAACCAAATGGCCAGCAGTAGAGCCAGCCAAACACCAGCAATGCGATGCTATTCACTCGTTGCTCTACAGTGTAATGCTATGCTCTGAGATCTGGATGTTGACCTTTCTGGAAGAAGCCTGTGGATATATCTTTGGGTTCAGCCAATGGGAGACACCAGCCCGATACTGGAGGACCTGAAGTGTGGGGTTGGGTTATCTGTCATTCCCACACTTCCTTCCTTGAAGCTGCTCAGATGAGGTACTCCAAGGGGTGTCTGTCCCCACAGCTGCCTTTTTCCTGGTGGCAGTTCCAACAGTGGGGAACTCTTGCTCAATAGAGATCTTTGTCCTGTTCTATCCTTGTAATTCGTCTAGATTCTGCCTTAACTTCACAAAGAGCCCCTTGATAACACCTTCCTTGAATGACTTGTGTGAGCACACCATCTGTTTCTCACTTGAACCCTGATCAGTAGAACTGGGAAATGGGGGCTGTACTTACCCAGAGGGCCAACAATGGCTGATGTAAGCTCTTTCGTGTGAGCATTCCAGAACATGCAACTGAAGTTTCTGCCAGGCTGGGGCTTTAGTTGGAGAACACTGGTGACCTGGTAGAGGCCTTCAGGGGTCCTGATGTAGCTGGTGTTGGCAGGAATACTGACATTTTGCCAGGACACTTCTGCCAGGGGGTAACCTCTAGCCTGGCAGGTGAGCTGCATCTCCCCTGTTCCTGGGACCTCTAGGATCCTAGTGTCTATCTTCTTGTAAGAAGCTGGACAACAGAAGAAAAAGAAGTTTTATTTTGATTGCTGTAGATTCTACTTCAATGCAGGAGAAAATAAAATGATCACTATTGATCTTAGGTAATACTTTTTCATTTTAAAAATATTTTCTATGTCTCAGGTACATTACTTTGCATAGACTGAATAGTTTAATTAGTACAATACAACAAAAATGCTATGTTGATGTTTTCAACTAATTGAGGACAGGTATATTGAAAATGGTGTTCAAAGTCAGAAGAATAAAGACTGGTAGACCCAATGTTTAAAACTAAGAAGGCTACAAACTTGTATCTTAGCACTATGCCATATTCTGTGGCCTCTTGTATTGTAGTCTAAACTGTCTCATAATCAGTGGGTGGAGAGAAGTAAGAGGATGAATACAGGATTAGCACTAAATAACCCCCACAGATCACTTTTTCAGTGGAAAGTTTACCCATAATTTCCGTTTCCCTTTGTTATCTTTAAGATTATTAATTAAGAGTTGGGTGTATTTATTATGACTTCTCAATACAGACATGTCCTTTGTTATTTTTAAGATTAGTTGTAAGTAATTAAGAGTTGGGTGTATTTATTATTACTTCTCAATACAGACATGTTCTGCTCTGTATATGCTGAATGAATTATTCATGTGTGATTCCCTACTTCCTAGAACATAGATATCTAAAACTGAAATGAGATAATTGGAGGGTCAGGAAGACACAAAGACTACCCAACAGTCCTAGGTCATACCTAAAAATTAACAAATATTAACACCACATGTGTAGAGCTAGAAGTGTTGACAGTAAACTGTGGACTTTTTGGTGATGGAGCAAGTTCCAGCTTTTATTAAGTGGGAATTATTGACTTAAATTGATGTTTAGTACAATCATGGAAGGAAAAGTAATTTTGAAGTGAAAATACAGTTGTTGAGATGCTTAATCTTGTCAACTTAATTGGATGAGAAGCTCCTAGGATATTAGCAAAATGGGTGTGTCTGTGAGGACTTCTCCAGAGAGAATTAATTAGGGGATGTGAAGGTCTGCCTTGAACATGGGCAGCACCAACCACCCCATGGGCTGGAGACTCCAATGAACTAAAGAGAAAACAAACCATGATGGGAGTTCTGTTGTGTGTACCCTCCTGTGTACAATGCACTGAAGCCTCTGAAAACATGAGCTAAAATAAATCCTCCCTACTTGAGTTGTTTGTTACAATGGTGAACAGTGACTGCTAGCAGCTGGGTTACAACAGGTTCTTAAACTAATCATGTGGTGGAAAATTAATAACTAAGAGGTATAAATTAGGGCTTATGGCAAGAAGGGAAAACTAGAGTGAAGATAACTCCCTGACTGCAGAGTACGGGACCAGAGCCCAGGAGATAAAGAGTAAGCTGGAACCCACCACCAGCATCCTCGCTGCCCTATTATCTTGAGAACAAGGCCACTGAGCCTGCCAACCTTGTAAAGAAACTTTGTACTCTGTGAAATCTGTAACCTTGAAAACCTTGTGACTGAGACTAGTGGTCTGGTCTCAAGCTTCTCTTTCCATTTTCCCTTTTGAAAATGCTTCACGATTGTGCCTTACTCTTCCGGTAGAGTGAGGTTCCAACCTGTTTTGTTCTTAGCAATAAAAATCTTTTGCTTTTGCAGTCGGGAGTCACTTTCTTGGAGGTTGAGGAAACCAGGTAGGCACAACAAATAGAATATGTACAAGCATGAAAATTTTCTTTTTTGTTTTTTAAGACAGGGTTTTTCACTTTGTAGACCAGGCTAGCCTCGAATTCACAGAGATCCACCTGCCTCTGCATCCCAAACTATTTTATACTAAAGTACTAAAGTACTAAAAACCATATTTTTTTTTTTAGATTTTATTTTTGAGACAGGGTATCTCAATGTAGCCCAGGCTAGCCTTGAACTCACTATGCATCCCAGGTTGAACTTGAATTTGCTGCCTTCTGGTTTCTGCACCCTAATAGGTACTGGGATTATAGGCCTGAATCACCATGGTCAGGTTGGTAACGGCTTTATAAAGACCCTTAAATACATTCAATTGACTTAATCTTAACTATAAGTTTTGTGGCATGCTCTTTTTATATAATGTAAATCAGAAAGAAGAAGGAATGGTCAGGTCCTTTTCTTTGTGTTTTGCCTCTCCATCGTCCTCTTTTGTGTCTTTACTTACTAATTTGACTACTTATCCAGACACCCTTTGAATCAGGGCTTTCCCAGAGAGCTGTACTGTGATCATAACCAGTGGACCTTTGGGCCCATTCTTTACATTTGTGTCTCTATGTAGTGAGCATACCCACCCGGACCGGAAAGTTTGCCTCAAAAGTTCTGACATTTTTCTAGTTTGCCTATATCTGGGGGCATGGAGCAAGGTCCCCACCCACCCCCATCTCTAGGGATTAATCCTAGGGTTGTACATATTAGGCCAGTATTTTTCCACTGTGCTTTATCCCCAGCCACGATGCAGATGTTCTTACATTTTATGAGTAGGGTCTTCGATGGTTACCTTTAGTTGCCAACTTGATGCAACCTATAGTCATCTGGTGAGGAGGACCATCTCAATGAGGGGTGGTCCACACTGAGGTGGTCTGTGGGAAGCTCTATTGGGTATTATCTTGGTTAAGTTAATTGATATGGAAAGACCCAACTCACTCTGCGTGGCGCAGTTTCCTAGGCAGGTGGGACTGAACTACCTAAAAGTAGAGAATTAAACAGCACAAGCAAGCAGGTGTACATGCATTTATTTTTCTCTGTTTCTCACCCTGGATGTAATATTAGTAGCTACCTTGAGTTCCTGCCTTGATTTTCCCTCAATGACAGACTATAACTTGGAACTGTAATACCCAGAGCTCACAGATAATGAAGAGAATTGGGTTCTGATAGTCTACTGAATGATTTGGTCTAGTTTTACCAATCACCTTGGAACCAAGTTTTCGGCTGTCTGGGGCAACCAAACACTGTCTAAAGCAACCTTTGGGAGTAGCCACTTTATCTCTAATTTAGCCACACTTTACACTGCATCTTATTTCTATCTTTTATGGATTGGGGGTAGAAAAAAACAAAAACAAACAAAAAACAAAACAAAGCAGCCTAGATTTATTGGAGTAGTGTGCTATAGGTGAACTCCAGCCAGCTCCTGCAGGAAAGCTTCAAACAGAAAGAAACTGGTCTGTGCTGAACAGAGATATGATTCTGAAGATGGAGGACAGGACCAGGGATCAGGGCTGGCTAAAACTCTGCCTTGTGATGTTCAGATGAAGTGACACATGGGAAAGGGATAGATACTCAGCTAAAAGAACCAGCAGGGTTTGGGGAACAATTACAGTATCAAAAATGCTTCCGTAGCTCCTTTTCATTTGGGAAGTGGCTAGAGAGGCATCACCCCCAAAAAGGCATAATGGGGAAGCTAGACTTTTCTTGAGAAAAGATGAGTAAAATTTAGAGATTCAGTGGTAAAAATAGTTTTTAAAATCCAAGAGTTCCAACTTCCTGCTCACTGAGAAGTATCTTCTCTAGCAACTTTGCTAGATAGCTACCTTGGTTAGTGTTGGACATAAGCCTAGAAACAACAGGTAATCTGAGGTTGGCCAGGACGGCTAAGTAGTCTTCTGCTTCCTATTTGCCCTACCTGTTACAGCAGAGATGAATCAAATACAGATGAGTCAAATGCAGAGATGAACCACAAACTCACATATACACTCATTTGTCATTGTCTTCTTCATCTTGTGTAGTGAGATATTCACTTAGTTCCCTCAGGTAACATCTGCCCCTGTCCCCACTCCCAATGGGTGTGGTCTGTGCCACAGGTGCGGACAAAGTGAAGATATATTGTTAGATGCATGTACATTTAGAAAAGTCACTTCTCCCTATGGAGCTTATTCTTATCATTATGGAATGTGGCTTTTAAAAGATCCTACCATTCTTTTTATGGCATACAAGAACTGTATAAAATATGGATTATATTGACATTTCCATAATGCATTACTGTACTCGAATGACAGTCACTCCTCCATTATCCTCAGTTATATTCCCTCCCACTTCCATCCTTTCCTTTGATGGCATCCCTTTCCCCCTTAGATTCCACAGATGAGACCAAACACATACCTTCTTCCCAAGTCTCCATTATGTCTCTCTACGCAATGATTTCCACCTCTATCCATGTTCCTATAAATGACCTGATTTTGTTCTTTGTTATAGGCAAATATTCCATTAACCACATATAGATTTTCTTTGTGCATTGAGGGCAACTAGACTATGACTTGGCTATTATGAGTAGTGCTACAATAAACATGGTAGGTATTTTTAGGCTGTGCTGACTTAGAGTCCTTTGAATACATACTCGGGACTACTATAGCTGGATCAAACACAGTACTATTTTTAGTCTTCTGAGGAACCTCTATTCTGATTTCCACTGTGGCTAGACCAACTAAAAACACTGCCTTTTATCTTTAGTAACCTCTATTTTTCTCATAATGGCAATCAGTTAGCTACCTAACTTGTAGTTATATCTATAAATAGAAGTCCCTACTTCCCCCAGAGGCTGTATTTGCTATGAACACAACAAGTAACTGAGCTCATTTTTATGTCATCAGTTTCATCCCACAGACACGTGTTTGGCTGAGTAAAACACACAGAATAAGCTCAGTGGCTAAGAACCTGCTCTCGCAAATCTGAAAGGTGTTAGCCAATGGCTGGTGACATGATCTTTCAAACTCTCAGCTTTCTCATTAATCAAAGGCCATCTCCCTCCATCTCTGCTCTGATGGTTTCTATAGCAGCAGAATCATTTCATTCCTGGTACCAGCTCTCACCGATGAGTCTGTGAAGTGATCATCCGGGGGTCTATCGGCCCGGCTTTCCCCTTTACCTCTTCCTTGGCACCATGGATGATGTGACTTCGTCCCTTGGTCCCTGTTGACTTTCAGTCTCTAAAAGAATGATAACTCTCTACTTTTGATTTCTACAAATTTCATGGTTTCTATTTCTCTGGTATGTGTGGGTTGGGGGGAGTATGTGTTGTATGTTTCTTTGTGACATGTGTGCAGGTGGGCATGTTCACATTGGAGGTATGTGGTATATACGGTACATGTTTCTGTGAGCACGTGTGTGTGTGTGTGTGCGTGTGTGTATGCAGGTGGGCATGCCCATGTGAAGATCAGAAGAAACTCCTGCATGTTTTTCTTATTCTCCACTGTATTCCCTTGAAACAGGATATCTCACTGAACTTGAAGTTTACTGTTTTTGGTTAGGATACCATGACCAGTGAGTTCCAGAACCTGCTGTACCTAACCTACAACACTGAGGATACAGACATGGTTTCTTCTTAATGTGAGTGCTATGAATTCGAACTCAGATCCTTATACTTGCCCAGTAAGTGCTCTTACCCATCTCTTAGTCTCCTTATCACTTCTAAGATTAGAACAAACTGTACCTAAAGTATTATTATCTTAATCATCATAGTGACTGCAAATAAAGTGGGAAACCTAGTTCTTAGGTGTCTTTGTCTTACAGGATCCAGGCAAAGTACAAATAATCATTGAAACAACTTTGAGGATTGCTTTCAGTCTGTCATTAAACAGCCTGCACAATAATATAGGGTCAGATTCCAGATGCTTGACCCTCTTGGAAAGTCAGGACAGTATGTTCTTGACTCTAATAGCCTTATTCCCTTGTTCCCTGAGGGGAAAGGAGCTGAGGAAAGAGGTATGGCTCCCTCAGTAAGTCAATACAGCCTATGCTTTCCTTAGGCCCAGAGTTTCAGATGTCAGTTACCTTTCCACCCAAGGCTTCTTTTCCAGCTTCCTTTGCTATGCCCTTTGTCATCATTTCTGGTGGATTCCCTGCAATGGGAGGCATGTTGCCTCCTTCCTCAGCCTTTTGAAGTTGTATTCATATCTTCCTGTTGGGTTAAAGTACTTCATTCCCCACAGTGGCTCATCTGTTTCTATGCTTAGCTCCAGCTTGACTGTGGCCTGCTGCTCCGTTGCTCTGAGCCTGCCTGGAGGCCTCTTTGCACATCACTCGTCCACCTGGCAGCTTTGTGAGGCCCTGGCCTCTCTCAGTGCCTCTGTACTCTTCAGCCACTCTCCTGCCTGATGGCTTTTAGTCACGTGGCTACAGCAGGGTTTTTTGGAAGCCACCATCTCGTCTGGATCTTTTCCTCTTTCTGCCTCATCATTTTTCTATCCTTTTGAAGTCCACTTTCCCCCCCTATATTTAATGAGTCACTGTGTGGAGAGAGGTGTTACATACCCTATTGAACAGATTTATTCCCTAGATTTGAAGGTCAAACTAACCCTCTGTTCATACTCCATTTGTAGGATGTTTCCCTAGGCCCCAGATCTGAAGCTCAGCATCTCCATAAGTTACTCTTACTTGTTAGTCTTTAACACTGCTCTCTGTTTACACTCCTCTGATGAAAATTAGACACAATGTTCCCTCTTGTGTGTCACTGTGATTCTTAGACTTTTCTATAAGCTTTTATATTGAAAAATACATATTTAGAATTTTATAAATATTTCCAACAAATAATTGCTTCATTCTTACAAATACACATGCATATATGTTTGTTCTCTGATTTATCATTTGTAACCTTCTTATACTTAATAACAAAATAGGTACAGCTATTGAAATTAAATCTTTCCTTATTATTGTGGGATTTCAGCTGCCCAAAGTTAGAAAACACCCACAACTATTTGATGATCAGATTATTTGACTATATGACTGAGTGAAAGCTATATTGAATATAATTCGATCCGATCTTCTGCAGTGATTCAGAAATGGCTTCCAGATCTTTCCATACCTTCCTCTAAGGGTGCCCCGTCAACACTGATGGATACAGCACACACTTTCCCACCCACACACTACTGCCCTTCCTATTTCTGCTATGTTAAAGGCTTATTCAGATTAACCAGGCTTTTAAAATGCAAGCAAATGGGTCACTCTGAGTAGGCAGAAACCCAGTAACACACTAGTAAAAGAGAGGCTAGGCACAAAAGCAAGAACTTTTTAAATTTAAGTTCTCTGCTGGCACTGCTCATCTTCCTGGGAGCTCCCTGCCTTCGTAGAGTAAGAAATATTCATCCCCAAAGAATACAAGTCTACTTAGAAAACATGTAGGGGGATTGAAATCAAATTAAAGAGGGGTAAATTTCCCTCTAAATAATTCAACTCCCTTAGCCTGTGGTTCTGCCTCCATATGAAACTACCTTGCATATCTCTGGTGAGATGTGTCTTATATCCTGGGAAACACTGCAAATAGATACTGCAGCTTTTCAGGCCAAATACCAATGGACCCGGAATTGTAAGCATATTAACTGTATTCTTGGAGCCAAATGTCTTTGAACAAAATCATAAGATCCTAATGACGACACATGTTTCAGGTCAAGATAACAGTATTAAAGAATATAGTTATAAAATACCTTCTGTGAAGGTCTGAGCAGTCTAAGAGACCTCAGACAGTGGAGCCAGGATGTATCCCTGGTGCACAAAAGGACTTTGCAAACATATCCCCCATGGAGGGATAACTGCCTTATTCTAGAGATAGGAGAGAAGCCCTAGTTCCTACTTCACAGGACCTGTCAGATCTACATGACCCCAACTGGATGGCATTCCCCTACATATTGTATTGTGGTGGGGGGTTGGGAGGGGAGGGTGTTTAGAGTGCATGGGAGAGGGTAGAGAGGGCAAAAGGGAGGGAAGGAGGGAGGGAGGGCTTGGGGGGAGGGAGGGAGGGAGGGAGAGGGAACTGGGATCGACATGTAAAATAATAATTAAAAAAAAAAAAAAAAAAAAAAAAAAAAAACGCTTTGACTCCAAAATTTAAGTTGAAGAACAAGTTACTGGGGAAAAGTATTTCTATTTTTGTTTCCACAGAAAATGAAAAGATGTGGATTCCTTCCAGACTAATGTGGTTTGATCACACCAGACCGCCTGAAACAGAGTACAAGCTGATCCTACATTCCAAACAGCTGGACAAAACAGCCCTACAGACTACAGCTAGGATATCTGAATCTTCTTCGAATCCCCCCAAGACAGCGCCCCTTACCAGCAGGAAGTAGTTTGGAAAGAACGACGCCCAAATTCCCAAATATTGTGTATAAATGTTTGTTTTCATTTAATTGGACTTTGTTATATAAAATTAAATAAAAAATACTCTATATGCATAAAAAAAAATAAAAAATAAAATACCTTCTGTGAAACTTGGCCTGTAGTAGTTAAACATCGTTCCCTATCTTTTTCCTTTGACTTTATTGATCCAAAATAGTGAACATCCATGGTGGATTCACATGACCTGGTGGTCACCGGTGAAAGACAGAGAAATACAGCACAGGTCTTAGCTGTGCACTCTTAGTTAAGTAGATTAACCTTTCTGTGCCTCATCCCATTTTCAAAAGGGAGGTAGCAATGCCACCTGTCTCACTGGCTTCCAGGGGGACTAAATGAGGTGCTGTTATGTCTAAGTGCATCTAAGAGCTCTGTATGAGGTGGGTGTCATTACCAACACTGGTTAGAGATGGTGCTATTTAAGACATGTGATTCAACTGCCATTATCAACACATATTACCAAAATGTAAAATATCATGGATATTGACAATTCTTAAGTGTGAAAAATGAAGGAAAAATAAAACATTCATTGTATTTTTCATTTTTTTGTAGCTAAAATGGCTAATGAATCTTGCTTTTTGAATTAGGTAGGAACTGGAAGCAAGCTGAAAGGCATAGTTTATCAGGCAAAGCTTGCTAATTTAGATTGCCAGCTGTTATCTCTAGGCGAGGATCCTCTAGGTGAGCATCTGGCAGCTGCTGTCCAGGTAGAAGAGGCAGCAGCTACACTGCTCTGTGAGGCATGGGGTTTCTCTTCACTCTTGTGTGGCTCTGTGGAGGTTTTAAACCTTGGGGCAATGGATTATATCTGTGAAGGGAGGCAGGCCTTTCGTGAGGAGAGAGAAAGGGTAGCCCTAAATGCCTTGCCTGGTGGTTCATTCTCAGGTTCATCCATTTGGGAAAGAGATTGAGAACAATGAAGATGTAGACCCCAAGCCTGTGTTTCCCTCACAGAGTCTGTGGGAACCAAAAGGTTCCCTCTGTGACAACCATTGCTTTAAGGAAGAAATCTCCCTGCACAGGGGGTCCTGAGTCCAGCAGAGGAAAAGGCAGGATGTCTCCTCATTCTGACTTCCTTTAGCCAGTTTACCTTTAGTTATACCAGATGTCAAAATATATTTCTTTTCAGATGCCCCTTTGTCCCCTTTGAAGTAGCTGCCCCTCTTGTGGAACATTACTGTAAGATGGGTTACATTTGTTTATGCTGTGGAACATTTGTTTTAATGATGCAAAGATGTGTTGCATTCTTTTACGTTGCATTTGTTTAACTCTGTAAAGCTTGATTGGCCTAATTAAGAGCTGAATGGCCAATAGCAAGGCAGGAGAAAGGATGTGGGGCTGCCTGGCAGAGAGAATTAATAGAAGGAGAGAAGGGAAGAGAGAGAGCAGAGCAAAGGAGGAGGAGGACATCAGGGGCCAGCCACCCAGCTACACAGGACGCCAAGGAGTAAGAAATAAGGAAAGGAATATAGAATAAAGATAAAAGCCCAGAGGCAAAAGGTAGGTGGGCTAAGTTAAGAAAAGCTGGCTAGAAATGAGTCAAGCTAAGACTGAGCATTCATAAGTAAGAATAAGCCTCTGCTTGTGTGATTTCATTTGGGAGGTGGGTGGTGCCCCCCCCCCAACAGAGAAAGAGCCGAAAGAGTAAAAACCAACCAATATAGCCTCTTTCAACCAGGTTTTCAGCTTTCACTCGAGCTACTGAAAGTAGAGTGCTATGGTGCGCAGCTGTTACAACCTACCATCAGCGACGACTTGCAAACACTCACCTTTGACCTTCACCGTCAGGTACTTATAGTCCCAGGCAGCCCCGCAGATGACCAGACAGCGGTATTGCCCCGCATCGCTCACTTGGACACTGGGGATGTGGAACAAGGCCTTCCCCAGTGGCAGCGCCTCCTCCAGTAGGGTGGCTCTCTCACTGGGCGATGAGGTATCGTTTTCTACCTTCTGCAAGCTGGCTCTTACTTCTTCAAGCTCCGCGCATCCACTGAGGTCAAAGTCACACTCCAGGCTCACGTTGCTGCTGAACTCTACTGTGTACACTTCCTTAGGGACTGTCACTGTGAATAAAGCTGAAAGGCAAAGACAGCTTGCTGTTGTCTAATTCTGTCACATTTCAGTTCTTGTAGAATGGGAGCTGGGCTCCACCCCTCCGGCATCTTCCAGGAGACCCCTGTCATTCTCTGGGCTGTCCTCATGGCTCTCCTTGCTTCCCTTCCCGTCCCATACAGAAACAGTGGAGTTCTTGTTTCAGCATGCAGAGGTGGTTTCCTTCTCTGAACATTCCCACCCGCCCAGCTGATCCCCACTCCTGCTTCTCCTGAACAGCCCAGTAGGAGCTTCTGATGGACAGGCCTCCTTGCTCCCAACAATATCCCACCTCAGAGCCCTGCAGTTAGCCCAGAGCATGCTACTCCTGAGACCATAGGCTGCCCTACCATCGAGGGCTACCTCCATTTTATTTATTGTTGTTCTATCTTATCATCTGGGATGATTTCCTTTAGTTTTTAACCTCTCTTTGCCAAATAGCACCATCTCTAACCAGTGTTGGTAATGACACCCACCTCATACAGAGCTCTTAGATATACTTAGACACAACAGCACCTCATTTAGTCCTCCTGGAAGCCAGTGAGACAGGTGGTATTGCTACCTCCCTTTTGAAAACGGGATGAGGCACAGAAAGGTTAATCTACTTAACTAAGAGTGCACAGCTAAGACCTGTGCTGTATTTCTATCTTTCACCGGTGACCACCAGGTCATGTGAATCCACCATGGATGTTCACTATTTTGGATCAATAAAGTCAAAGGAAAAAGATAGGGAACGATGTTTAACTACTACAGGCCAAGTTTCACAGAAGGTATTTTATAACTATATTCTTTAATACTGTTACCTTGACCTGAAACATGTGTCGTCATTAGGATCTTATGATTTTGTTCAAAGACATTTGGCTCCAAGAATACAGTTAATATGCTTACAATTCCGGGTCCATTGGTATTTGGCCTGAAAAGCTGCAGTATCTATTTGCAGTGTTTCCCAGGATATAAGACACATCTCACCAGAGATATGCAAGGTAGTTTCATATGGAGGCAGAACCACAGGCTAGGGGAGTTGAATTATTTAGAGGGAAATTTACCCCTCTTTAATTTGATTTCAATCCCCCTACATGTTTTCTAAGTAGACTTGTATTCTTTGGGGATGAATATTTCTTACTCTACGAAGGCAGGGAGCTCCCAGGAAGATGAGCAGTGCCAGCAGAGAACTTAAATTTAAAAAGTTCTTGCTTTTGTGCCTAGCCTCTCTTTTACTAGTGTGTTACTGGGTTTCTGCCTACTCAGAGTGACCCATTTGCTTGCATTTTAAAAGCCTGGTTAATCTGAATAAGCCTTTAACATAGCAGAAATAGGAAGGGCAGTAGTGTGTGGGTGGGAAAGTGTGTGCTGTATCCATCAGTGTTGACGGGGCACCCTTAGAGGAAGGTATGGAAAGATCTGGAAGCCATTTCTGAATCACTGCAGAAGATCAGATCGAATTATATTCAATATAGCTTTCACTCAGTCATACAGTCAAATAATCTGATCATCAAATAGTTGTGGGTGTTTTCTAAGTATTTTCATCTAGTGAGAGGTGAGCTTGGATTCAGATCCCAGTAGTAGCCTGATCAGTTAGGAGCCTCTGAGTGCGGACCTGTCATTCAACTTCCGTGAGCCTGTCCATTTTCTTTTAAGGAGGCTAGGATCTATCTCTTGGTTCTGTGGGAAAATGTGGGCAAGGTGGAACACATGTACCACCCACATCTGTCAGAAAACATTCTTCCAGGGGATGGTTTAGTTCTTGGGACAGTAGTAGTCCATATGGAACAGGTAGTCATTCTTTATTAGCTAGGATGTTCTGCCCGTCCCTCCCTCTCTCTCTCCCTCTCTTTCTTTCTTTCCTCCCTTCTCTCTTCCTCTCTCCTTCCCTCTTTTCTTTCTTTCACTGACTGGGTCTCACTATGTAGCCAGGCTGGCTGTTAACTTTTACTCCTGCCTCAGCGGTCTAGGCCCTCAGATTCTAGTTGCACACCACAATTGTGGTGAACTAGGATATTAATTAACCAGAATGCTTGTCTATTCCCCGACCCAACTCCAAAGTGTGAGTAAGTTTGTGTTTCCTGCTGGTTGATGACTCACACTGAAATTCTCTTTTAGATTGTTTTTGTTTGTGAGGCAGGGCAGTGCTAGGTAGTCCCATATGGTCTTGGACTCAAGTCCTTCCTGCCTCAGCCTCCGGGGTACTGGAGGTGGCCAGGGTGTTGTACCATACTCAGCTTGCAAGTCTCCTCTGATTCAAATTTTTCCTTCTTTATCCTAAGATATCCTAAGAAGTTAAAGATAAGAGTAAGTTTGCTTTGGTGTTTTTTCTACTATCTAGCATATTGGTCTCAGCTATGGGGAATCAGCACTTGTTTGTGCAGCAGAGTCAGGAAAAAGACTCTAAGGTGTGTGCTCCTTTGCAAAACATTGCTAATCATGCATGCCCTTGCTGAGAAGACCCTAGGCTCATACAAGTGAAGAAGGATGCCGGAGTTCAAGAATTCCTGTACGATTCCATTTTGGACACTCTACTGAATGCTAAAATCACAAGTTCTTACATACCTTACACGTAGTTTCCATAGCAGGACCCTCTCAGTGTTAAGATCTGTTTTTATGAGAACTGTAATAATTAGTTTGGTTTTTTTTTCCTTCAATTTGATGGGATTTAGAAACGCCTAGGATCTAAACCCCTGGGCATGTCTGTGAGAGGGTCCAGAGAGACTTAATCGAGCAAGGAAGATCCACCTTGAATGTGAGTGGCACCATGCTCGGACTAGGGTCCTGGGCTAAATAACTGTGAGAAAGTGAACTGAGCACCAGTGTCCCTCTCTCTCAGCTTCCTGACTGCAGATGCATTGTGACAGCTGCCTCACACGCCTACCACCATGCCTTCCCCTACCACCTCTCAAACTGAAATAAAATAAACCTTTCTTCCCTTAAGTTGCTTTCATTGGGTACTTTGTCACAGCCAGGGAAGTAAAATGGCTACAAAAGAAATCATCTCTAAATCCTTCACTGCCTTATAACTATGAGATACCTTGTACCAAATCCACTCTGTCCTGGGAGGAGTCATGATTACTAATCACCCATCAAAAAATACACTAGCTACTTTCTGAGCACTTAGTGTAGCAATTTACTACTGTTAAATCACATCCCCCCTTTAAAATTACAGACATCCAAACAGAAAGCAGGGAGAGAGGAGGGGGCATGGGAGACGGGTGTACAAGGAGTGTTAGTTGTGTGTCTGAGTGACAGGGCTGCATGGACGTGGAGATGTGCTGACTGACTTAGCTCATCTGTTTACCACTCTACACTTTTTTCTCATGAGAGGCGCGGGTACTTCCTCTGGAACTCCCCATTATGACAGAACTTCCCCAATCACTGCCCAGCCTTATACAAACCTATGCGTGGCTTCTCTTTTCTTTTCAACTGCCCCCCCATCTACTTTGTGGAGAAGACGCCCCAGCTTTAGAAATAAAATGCTTTACTTTTTCAGACAGGTGGCATTGGGGGGGCTGAAGTTTCCTGAGTGGAGAGAGCAATTAGCCAACATAAGCCATGCACCAGAGTACCTCAGAATGACCGAGGGTTGTTTTCTCCACGAGTTTTGACTCCGTTTTTAGCCTCCAAGATGTGAAAAGTCTTGAGCTTGTTTGCTCATTATAAAATGGGTCGTTTGAGAGTTGCAACATACTTTTGAAATACTATAACTTTGGGTTTTTGGTGTCATTTCATTTCACAGAGGAAATGAAAATACAATCAAGTCTGTGAAGAGCTGTTCCTCAAGGCTGTGTGCACAGTAGAGCAACCAAGCAGAAGGCCTCAGCCTGCCTGACTCGGGAATCCTTTGGAACACTGCCTGCACCCATTCTGTGTTGTTCGAACAAAACACCAAAGGCGGTGAGCTTTATTTTGAATGAGCCTCAAGATTCTGGTAATGGAGGGTCCAAGAGGCGAGGTGCCACCATCCAGGTCTATCCGTGTCACAACAGGGTGCAGAAGCAGAAAGGGATGGCCATATACTTGAGGTGGCTTCCCATTATAACTACCCACTCTTCAAAGACAGATATCATCCATTTGGTAGTGTGGACACTCAGGATTTAATTACCATCCACTAAACCCCACCTTTGAAAGCTTCCGCCAAGATAATGCCACTGTGCTGGAGGCTAAGCGCCCCTACCAGAACCTTCGAGAAGCTCATAACCAAACCATAGCAAAGGCTTTTTGAAATATGAATGTCCAAAGTTGGCTTCTTTAGATGAAATTATCATCATCATCATCATCATTGATTTTTTGAGACAGGGTTTCTCTATGTAACCTTGGCTGTCCTGGAACTCTGTAGACCAGGCTGGCCTCAAACTCAGACTCAGGGGCCTCTGCCTCCCAGTACTGGGACTAAAGGCATGCACCACCACCACCTGACTGATGCTCACTATCTTACATGGATTGCTTTAATAGCTCTTCTTTAACTCATTCTGTTGCAAAAAAAAAAAAAAAAAAAAAAAAAAAAAAAAGTGCTTATAGGCGTAGAGCAGACAGCCATTTTGCAACTCTCCTGGGAGCTTCTAATGTGCAAACCGTACTGAACAACTCCAGTCAAGCAAATCAAACATCTGCAATTGTAAATACTTTCACCATCTTGCCAAAGCATTGCCTTCAGCTTCACCTGAGTTCTAATTAGGATGTAGATGCTCAGGCTTGCCCCAAACCCAGAGAGTCAGGATCTGCGAGGCAGACTATGGCTTTGATGCATTTGGACTATAACTGGGAAAAGCTGATAATTGACTTTTCTAAATGATCCCTGAACTAAAGGAACCCTTATATCCCCCTCTTATTGGCTCTCCCATCAACCCTCCAAAGTGGGAGGAATAATCCATGTTTAACAGGTGAGGAATCCAAGGCTTTACAAAGGACACAGTTTGCTTAAGGCCAATAATGAAGGCCATGGAGCTGGAATTCAAATTCTTCTCTATGTATAACTCACTTTCATCTGCTGCTCACCATGGCTCATGGCTGTGCTTCTATCAGCCACTACCAGGTTCTACCACCAGCCACTACCAGATTCTACCAGCTACTACCAGATTCTACCAGCTACTACCAAATTCTGCCAGCTACTATTGGCATGAAGAGACAATGTCTGTGGTTGAAATAGGTAAACTTTTGGCTGTACGTTAAAGTAAACGTGTTTTGTTTATATTTCATGTGCCATCAGCAACTAAATTAAGCTTCCATCTAGAACTGAACGTTTGAGGTGATCAGACAAAGGATATCCAACTAGATACTTCTAGAGTCTTTTTTGAAGATTTTGAGGTCAATTTAGCATTTTATTTGCAAACAGGCCTTGATGACAGCTAGCACCTGTCACATCTCCAGGAAATACAAAACAAATCATTTGCATGATCTCCCAAGATAGTTTCTTCCTTAGGCTAATTTTGAACTTTTTCCATTAAACAACAGAAGTTTACTTTTCTGGCCTTCCTATATAGTGTTCTTGAAATGTGAGAAGGGGCTAGAAGGCTTTATACAGCCACTGTTCTTCGGAAAACTCTGTTGTGTGCACGAGGCTCATGCTCTGATCTGTGTGTGAGCATTGCAGGGGACACCCTTCATTGGAGACATTGTCCTGGCCAGATTCCATTCCTTGATCATATTATTTAACTTACTCTTCACATTGCTGTGACAGAACGGCTGACAAGAAGCAATGTGAGAAAGAAAGGGCCTGCATTGGCTACAATCTGGGGGAGTGCATCCATCACGGCAGGGAGGCAGAGAGGCAGAGAGGCAAGGATCGAATCTGCAGTCTGGAAGAAGAGAGAAGTGGGTGCTGGTGTTTAGTCCACCTTCTCCTCTTTGATGGGTGCTGGTACTCAGTTCACAATCTCCTCTTTGATGGGTGCTGGTGCTCAGTTTACTTTTTCTTTTTTATTTAGTGCAAGCTTGCAGCCCATGGCGTGGTGCTGCCCACATCCAGGCTGAGTATTTCTTGCCCAGTTTACTTCCTGTAAACATGTCCACAGACACACTTAAAGGTGTGTGTCTGTGGTGTTTCTAAAGCTCCTCGGGTTGACAATCAAGATCAGATCAGCCATTACACTGTTTATATCAACAGTCATTGGAGATTGAAAATGAGAATGACTAGGGTGTTCTCTGTCCCAGGGTCCTTCACGCATCATCACAGTCTAAGTCTCCCTGCCTACCCCACCCTATCATCTTCATCCACACCTGGAAGATGGAGGAAGATGAAAGAGGCAAACATCAATGATAGAAAAAATTGTTATTTTGTTTCTGTGTAAGACATAAGTTTAAGAGAAAAGAGCTGGACCATGTTGGCGTACACCTTTAATGCCAGCATTCGGGAGGCAGAGGCAGGTGATCTCTGTGAGTTTGAGACCAGCCTGGTCTACAAGAGCTAGTTCCAGGACAACCTCCAAAGCCACAGAGAAACCTGTCTTGAAAAAACCAAAAAACCAAACAAAACAAAAAAACAAAACAAAACAAAACAAAAAGGAAAACAAATAAGAAATACTATTTCTTAAGTATATCGGGGTTTCAAGATAGTTTTAGATTTTGCAATAAAAGATGAAAAAAATTAAATCACCTGTACAAATTTATAATAATCAAGAAAAGATACTTACAAAAGAGATACTGACAAAAGGCTAGACACAAAGATCAATGGACCACACAAATATGAACTCTTGGTTTGTGGCAAAAACTCAATGGTGTGTCCATATAAAGAAAGGGAAGTCCTAAAAGGGAATGAGTGGGCACTGGAATGTAAAGGTTAAATGAGCCTCAACTTTTACCCCACACTCTGCACAAACTCTAACTCAAAGTGGATTACAAATCTAAATGAAAAACGTACAGCTACTAAATGTTCAGAAAGAAAAATCATTTCTAGTTGAGCTGCTGAGAGATCCTAGATATGGAGTCAGAAGTATGAGATATGCCAACACCCATACATTAGACAGGAGGCATCTTTGCAAAGACACCGTTTAAAACCAATGGAAAAGCAGACTGAGAGATGATATTTACAAACCATATACCCGATAATGATCTTATATCTGAAGTAAATAAAGAACAATCAACACTTCATCAGGAAACAATTAAAAACCATCAGGTGACTTGCATGCACAGTTTACCAACAAAGATAAATGGCTACCCAATAAGCACATTAAGATGGCTAGCCAATAAGCACACTAAAATGTGTTTAATATCACTGGTCCCTGGACCACTGCAAACTGAAACCACATCAAGGTATTTCTATACATCTTTTGAGATAACATACAATAACAGAACAATACCAGGAGTAAATGAAACTCTCAGACACTGCTGATGGCAACGTTAAGTAGGCACAATTGCCATGGAAAGCTCTGGAAGTTTTCTATACATTTATTTGGCCATAGGGTCTTGAAGTTCAATGTAGTTAACCAGAAAAATCAAAACATATGTCAAACCAGAAACCTACTTGCATGCACTTGCCCCAACTTGATTTAAACTCGACACAAATGAGAAACAGCCCAAATGCACTTCAACTGTGTGAAATGGGTCATCAAAATGCAGCACATGCCTACAAAAGGACACTACTCAGTAACAGAAGGAAATCAACTATTGATACAGACAGCAATTTGGCTGAGCCTCTAATGCACTGCACTGAGAGAAAGAAGCCAGAAAACAAAGAGTATCTACAGTTTATACACAGTATCTACAGTATATGTTATACACAGTGAATTCCATAAGCAATATAATGAACATATAGTAATAATAAAAGAATATGTAATTACATAAAGATCATCTAATCACATTTTGATTGTATTTTTCAAAATACACAGACTTTTTTAGCGACAGAGAAAATTTTACTCTAAGAAGACTTGAATACTTTTAATATGAAAATGTATCTCTAGTCATCCCATTGAACTTTTATAGATGGTATATATCAACAGAACATACATAAGGAAAGAGTTAATAATCAATGGCTCATAGAATCAGAATGAGTCAGGTTTCTCTACAGTCTCGAAGATATACACTTAACCCAGAAATTGAAATCACTACAGTACCCATGAATGGGAGGGGGGACAAAATAATAAACTATAGCATGTCCAGCAAAATATATAGTCACTTAAAAATTAGGGCTACTGTGCTGGGAGTTGGTGTGCATAACTGTAATTCCAGCATCTGGGAGGCAGAGGCAGGCAGATCTCTATGAGTTCAAAGCCAGCCTGGTCTACAGAGCAAGTTCCGGGACAGGCTCCAAAGCAATACAGCGAAACCCTGTCTTGAACAACCGAAACAAAAAAACAACAAATAAACAAAACAATCAACCAACCAAACAAACAAACAAATAAACAACAACAACAACAACAAAAAACCAAACTAGGGCTACTTCCATTTGCTGGCTTGGCATTTACAAAGAGTTCATGCTGTTTGAATGCTTAAAAAGATTTATTTTACTAATCTGTAGCCATTTATTTTTATGAAGCTCAGTGCAGAAAGAATAAACATGAATAGTGTTTTGAAGAGGAATATTTAGGCTGGGGTGTTTCCAAAAGTGTTCAGTTGTGTCAGCTTTGAATTTGCTCCATTCAGTGTCATTGGTATATTTTGCAGCAGAGTGAGTTAAAGAAGAGCTATTAAAGCAATTCATGTAAGTAAGTGAGCATCAGCCAGACGTGGTAGCACATGCTTTTAATCCCCACACTTGGGAGGCAGAGGCAGGTGGATCTCTGTTGAGTTCAAGGCCAGCCTGGTCTCCAGAGTGAGTTCCAGGACAGCCACACAGAGAAACCCTGTCTTGAAACAGCAACAACAAAAGCAAACATCTGAGAAGCCACCTCTTATCCAAGAACTTGAACATGACACATGACATGTATACTGCCTCGAAGCAACTGATACTGAATTGTGTCTCAATCTCCTGCTTATTTCAGCTTGACCTTATAAATTTAAGGGTCCTTGAGCAACAGGCTTATGAAAAAGATGCTGTGCTGTATATCATCTTTCAGGGCTTGGCTTTTTACTCGGTGTTACACTGCTAAATTCACAGATGAAGCAACATGTTTGTGATTTACTTTCATGTGGTGATGATATCTTGCTTATACAAGTAAAGTCTGTCTGAAGGCCAGAGAATGAAGCTTGAAACTAGCTAACCATAGAGATCTGGAAGTCTGTACCGACAAACAGGAGGGAGACGCCATATAGCTACCAGGAAGATAGGACACCAGGCAGTCTTCGGTCAGCCAAGATCATGGGGAAATACTTAGATTAATAGAAATGGGTTAATAATTAAGTGAGAGCTAGCCAATAAGAAGCCTGAGCCACTTGCCGAACAGTTTATAATTAATATAAGCCTCTGTGTGTTTATTTGGGACTGAAGGGAAGCAGGACCAGGTCTACACTTCCACACTCTATAATACTCTAACTATAGCAGAGAATTAAGGATGTCACTACTCATCTCTAATGACTACATGTTGCAGTAAGCATTAGTTTTAGAATCTAAAGTTAGAAATGTATCCATGGGGCAATGAGGAATCAGACTGATGTAACTCGAGTATGGGGACTCCTTTTTCAGTGAAGAATTCAGACCTAGTTTTGCACACCAAACAACTGAGGAAATGGGATCTTCATTTTGAACATTATGACAGCCAGGGCATTCTCTCAGACAATGAATGTTATAAGGCAACTGCCCTCAGGATCCTCTTTTCCATATATTCTTAAAATTGAATTTCTTATTAAACAAATAATACCCAAATGCACAGTTCCTAGAAAGAAAAGCCTAAACAAAGAAATAAACACGGATACTGAAGCTTCCCTTTTTATCCCTATCTCAGACCTTTTCCTTTGCTCATCGATCAGCATCCCTCAGCTTTGTTTTCTAGGAACTCCCACCAACAGCTTTGTTTGCAATCAAAATGCTTTAATTAGAAAGACACACAATGATAAAGTTAAAAAGAAACACAAGAAGAAGGAGGCATTCTGATTTAATACTCATTTGTATTGAAATTATCACAAAGAGCAGAAAAAAAAAAGAATTCCAAGTTTATGGAGACAGCAAAATGTGCTGGTTTGGTGTTCTTTTTATTAATTCATCAGATAACTTGTTATATATTTGTTTTAGTTTGTGAAATGCTCAGAATAAGCATTAAACAGGTTTCCCATTTTCAAACTTATTTAAAGTGCCATCCCCAATTAATCGATTTACAGATTGTCTACCATTACATCATACTGTTAGCACCAAGCTAACAGGGCAGAAAGGACATCAGGGTATACAAATCTTTCATATGCCACTAGTAACTCATGCAGGGCACACACACACACACACACACACACACACACACACACACACACACACACACACACAAGTTCCTGAGTCTCAGTTTCTCTACCTGCCAAACCGCTGTTGTAAAGATTGAATTAGATACGCACATTGCCCTATTCAACATTCAGCACCTATAAGCCCTCTTGTGAATGTAAACATACCTGTTCCCCTACATCCTTCCTTCTCCCTTAATATCTAACTCAGAGCTCATAATGACTGTAATTGCCCTGTGATGCTTTTCTTAAAGATAACAGTCCTTCTTCTAGGGGAAGAGCCAGTGAGAGTTGAAGGTAAATGGATGGAACCAGAAACAAATCATCCTGTGTGAGGTAACCTAGACCCAGAAAGACAAGCATGGCATGTACTTACTCATAAGTGGATATTAACTGTAAAGTAAATTATAACCAGGTTGTAATCCTCAGACCCAGAGAGGCTAGGTAACAAGGAGGGCCCAAGGGGAAATGCATGGGTTTCCCTGGGAAGGGGAATAGAGGAGACCTTGTGGGTGGATTGGGAGCAGGTGGGGATGGGAACTGGGGGGGGGGCTGAATGGAGCAGGAGAGTACTGAGAGGTGACTGGAAATGGGGTACATTTCAGAGTCAGGTAGAAACCTGATACAAGGGAAACTCCATGAATCTACAAGAATGACTTCAGCTAAGACTCCTAGCAATAGTGGATATGTAGACTGAACTGGCCATCTCCTGTGACCCCTGGTCACTACCCCGACTGTCATCAGAGAGTCATCCAGTAACTGATGGAAACAGATGCAGAAACGCACAGCCACACATTAAGCCAAACTCAGGGAATTCTGCTGAAGAGAGGAAGGAAGGATTATAGGAGCCTGAGGGATCAAGGACATCACAAGAAAACCCACAGAAACAACTAACCTGGCTCATAGGAACTCCCAGCATCTGAACCAACAACCAGGGAGCCTGCATGGGACTGGCCTAGGCCCTCTACATTTATGTGACAGTTGTGTAGCCTGGCCTACTTGTGGGACTCCTAACAATTGGAGTAAGAGCTGCCTCCAACCCTTTGACTGGCTCTTGAGATCCTATTCCTCATACTGGATCACCTTTCCCAGCCTAAATACAAAGGAAGGAGCTTAGTCTTTCTGCAACTTGATATGCCATGCTTTGTTGATACCCATGAGAAGCCTGCCCTTTTATGAGAAACAGAGGAGTGGATTGAGGGGGAGTGAGGGTGGGCAGAAGGGATGTTCAGGGAGGGAATGGGAGGAGAGGAGGGAGGGGAAACTTCGTTTGGGATGTAAAATAAATAATTTTTTTTAAAACGGGGGAAAAAGAAATGGAAAAAAAACAAACAGCAAAAACAAACAAACAAACAAAAAAACCAAATAACAACAAAACCTTGCCACCCTTCATTCCTGTTTCCCTAGCCCCTTTCTTTCCTGGAGAAAACACAGAAGAAAACCAGCAATTCACCAGCACTGGTGGTTTTATAGTTACTAATCTATAGAGGCTGCACACTCCCGAAGTTTCTTCTGAATGCAGAATGCTGTTAGGGCAGGGGAACTCCAGCTTCAGACCCTGCTTTTGCCTACTGGTCCCTTTATGGGAACAAAAGCTCTAGTCCAATTAGGGCACACTCATTACAAGCTCCTTTAGCTAGCACTGGGGTGGGGGGGCAATAAGGAGGAAAAACACTAGGGTCTTTTAAAGGAAGAGTGTATCAGTATGTGTCCTAGTGACAGATCAGATTCAGAGGCCCACAGGGAAGGAAGATTATGGCTGGAAGAGAAGTGTGGTACCGAACCTGGACAGGATGAGATGAGGAGACCACTCCTCCAAAGGTTATCCAGTGCCAAAGGACCACTTTGGCCATGATTCCTCTCAAGGGTTCCATTGTGGAACATCCGGTCCATTAGCCCCCTGCCGGGTCTCCTTTCTTAGCTCCCAGTATTCTCTTGAAAGTGTACTGTCGCCCTGATGGCACACTCCAGTGATCTGAAATGCCTTCCCCAGGGAAACAATTCTGAAACTGCTTTCTCCCTGCTCAACCACATCCTCCACTAGATGTCCTATCTTCAAGTTCAAAGGCAGAGGTTTCAGATTCGGTTTCCATCAGGGCTTTACGGAGACTTCGAGTTTTCAATCCAGTCCACATCAAGACATTAAATGACAAGTGGCTGCTGCCATTGCTTGCTAAAAGAATTCACATACATTATGAAGAGCTTTATGTTTGCCCTGGTCCCTGTCCCTGATAGAGGGGAAGCAGCTGCTTAGCACCCTCCCTTAAACGGAACTGAAGCACCTCTCTGTGACATCCTTTCAGACGAGTGTGTTCTGACTAGTCCAGCCTCATTGCAAGCATTAGATGATGGGGGCAGATGGAGTAATATTAAAGATGGGGCCAGCCACCCTGGGAACCATCTTCTCTGCTAATTGAACCACACTCCCTCTCAAAGAAAGCGTACAGATGGAGGAACACATTCATTTCCGGCTTTGGCTAGGGGCCATCACCTGCTTGCCGCTCCCAGATCCCTCCCACTGTCCTTCCTTACCTGCTATAAGATGAAGGTGCAAGCCCAGGCTCAACATCAGCGGCAGGAGGAGCATGGTCTGTGCCGATCTGAAATGGACAATCGAGAGTCTCAGGGCTTGGTGAACTTTCTCAGTCTCTGCTGGTTTAACTACTCCCAAGAGCATGGTAATGACCCAGATACAAATCTTGTGGGAGACAGAGGTGCCAGCAAAGGCAAGAGGAGAAGCAGTAGGTGCCTTTTCTGCAGAAGAGGCCATGCACAGTGAGGAGGAGGAAGGCACTCTTTCTGAATTCAAATGAGATGCTCTTTTTTCTTCTCGTGCAGCCTTTTCTGGAGAAGAGGCTGAACCTCATCAGTCACCCACATCATCTGTACTTTTTCATGCCTCCCATCTCACTTCTAAAGTTGAATATCAAAATCTTGAACACCAGCCTTGTTTACAAATTAAATCAGGTGCACCATCTTCTCTAGCTGGACTAGCACTTGGAAAGGGGACCCTGGAGAACAGGAGATCAGCTTGAGAGATCAGAGCTGCCATCTCAATCTTCCTAGTTGGTTGAGCAGGAAGACGTTTTCCTGCTCTTGAGTGCTGTGACCCATGTGCTATTGTGTAACTTGCCTCTTTTGTTTCGTTTTGTTTGTTTGTTTTTTATATCCCATTTCCCTCTCCCTCCCTCCTTCCATTCTTCCCACCTTCTCCCCACCCTTCTCTCCCTACTCCTCAGAGAGGGTGAGGATTCCCATGGGGAGAACCAAGGCCACCCCCCCAACCCCATATCTAGGGTGAACAAGGCATTCTTCCATAGGCTCCAAAAAGCCAGTTCATGCACTAGGGATCAATATCAGTTCTATTCCCAGGAGGCTCCCCAACTGACACCCACATTCAGGGGTCTAGTTTTGTCTTGTGCAGGTTCCCCAGCTGTCAGTCTGGAGTCTGTGAGCTCCCACATGCTCAAGTCAGCTGTTTCTGTGGGTTTCTCCAGCCTAGTCTTGACCCCTTTGCTCATCTCACCTCCCTCTCTACAACTGGATTCCAGGAGTTCAGCTCAGTGCTTAGCTGTGACTCTCTGCCCAAAAGCAATCCCAACACAATTCTTCACAGACCCTGAAAGAACAATACTAATTCATATGGAAAAACAAAACACCCAAGATAGCCAAAATAATCCTGTACAATAAAAGAACTTCCGGAGGCATCACCACCCCTGACTTCAAATCTACTATAGAGCTATAGTAATGAAAACAGCTTGGTATTAGCACAAAAACAGACAAGTGGACCAATGGAATAGAATTGAAGACCCTGATATTAATCCACACACCTGTAAACACATGATTTTTGACAAAGAAGCAAAAATTATACAATGGAAGGAGGAAAGCATCTTCAACAAATGATTCTGGCACAACTGGATGCTAGTGTATAGAAGACTACATGTCTACTGCCATGCACAAAACTTAAGGCCAAATGGATCAAAGACCTCAACATAAATCCAGCCTCACTGAACCTCTTAGAAGAGAAAGTAGGAGGTACCCTTGAATGAATTGGTATAGGGGAGGCCACTTCCTGAACATAACACCAATAGCACAGACACTGAGAGCAACAATCAATAAATGGGACCTCCTGAAACTGAGAAGCTTCTGTAAGGCAAAGGATACAGTCAACAAGACAAAATGGCAGTCCACAGAATGGGAAAAGACATTCACCAACCCGACATCTGACAGACGGCAGATCTCCAAAATATACAAAGAACTCAAGAAAGACGCCAAAACACCAATTAATCCAATTAAAAAATGAGGTGCAACTCTAAATAGGGAATTCTCAACAGAGAGATATCAAATGGCTAAAAGGCACTTAAGGAATTGCTCAATATCCTTAGCCATCAGGGAAATGTAACTTGCCTCTTAATGAGTTTTCTAATTATTATTTTTAAATTATTTTTTGGAACAGGGTCTCCTGTTGTTCAGGCTGACTCTACCAATGTAGCAGAGCCTGGCTTTGAACTCCTGGTTCTCCGGCTTCTACCCACTGAGTACGCAACGGCCACTGTGCCTGCTCTGCTTTTTATTTCTTTGAACACATTAAATGGAGATGATTTATTATTTATTTTAAGTTATACCTCAAAGAAGCTGATTACGATTTATATGCTGAAAATACAATCATGTTGTAAAAACTTTATTAACTACTAATTGTCTAAAACAAGGGATTCCATTGTGACTTTTCCTACATGTACTTTGATTATGTTTACTCCCATTACCCTATATGTCCCACCTTGTTATGGCCCCTTCCTCATCAGTAGTTCTCCTACTTTCACATATTTGTTTTCAACAAATGGCTGAATTATTCTTTATGGCTGAATAATGTTCTATTGTATAAATGTGCAACATATTTTTTTATCCATCCATCAGTGGGCACCTGGACCAATGCCATAACTTGGCTGCTATGAATGGTACAGCAATAAGTGTGGATACACAAGTATTTTGGTGGATGACTTAGACCCCACTGGGTTCCCAATGGGGTGGAATGGCTGGACCATAGGATGGTATCCGCTTTAGTTTTTTGAGGAATATCCATGCTAATTTCCATGTGGCTGTACTAATTTTCATTCCCATTAGCAGTGTGCAAAAGTTCATTTTCCCTGAATGTTTTCTAGCATCTGCTGTGTTTTGCTGTTTCCTTGATGATAGCCAATCTTCCAGGGGGCAGGGAGGAAACTCAATGTTTTCTGAGAGTTCTAGACAAAGAGGGTAGTGCTCTAGGGTCTAGTGGGAATGGGAGGTGTGATGGGTCCTGTTCCAACTCAGCCTGGTCCCACCTCCTGTCTTACTTCTGATCTCAGGGTTTCTGCATCCACAGAATACTCATGTTTGAACACAGATGGGAAGGCATGCTCCTGTCAGTTCTTCTCTCCTAAAAGGACCTTTAGGCTTTAGTAGCTGAGGACCCACTTCTCCAGGGAAAGCTGTACATGTAAGTCCTGGGGAAGCAGAGCTGTTCAGAGAGTACAGTAAGCTGGCAGAGGGATTCTCTCTGAGCCTGGGGAACGTTTTTGCAGTTTTAGAAGAGGATGTTGCTTTGGTTAGAGAATTGCCTGCTATCAGAAGGATGAGTTAACTGGCAATAAGACTAAGGAGGGCAGTGTGATAACTTGCACTGGGGTGCTGGGGCTGGAAGAGAGAAGTGTTCTGTTGAGGGTTTTATTTTCTATGTGTTCCTTAAATTTGATATTTTTAAATGTTCAATAGCTTTATTAAAATTATTAAAGTTAACACACAAAGAAAGCTGTATAAATTTAATACAGATTCTAAAAAGTAGAATATTAATATTAATTCAGTGGGTTGTTTTATAATTACGTAGAGTTGGGTAACCAGCACCCCTATTTAATTTTGCCACATTTTAATTACCACTGAAAGGAACCATACCCAGTTAGAGAATTTCCCATTTCCCCTTCATTTCCCCAGAATCCCTAGCAGTTACCAATCTGCTTTCTGTCTTGGTCAACTACTTGTGCTGAACATGTCACATAAATGACATCAAGTGGCTTTTGACCTTTTGTGGCTATCCTCTTACAATAAACATAATGTCAAGATTCATCTGCTGTGCATCAAATCAATACCTTATCCCTTTGTAATGGGAAACTATTCCATTGTATAATAAACCACACTTTATCACTTGCTAATGTTTTCTTGTGAGAACAAACTATGTTCTGCTCATATCTGGGTCTCTATCCTGTTTTGAATGAATTTTTGGTGGATAAATAAGGTTTTTTTTGCACATGTTCCAATAAAATCTATTTTAAAAAACTAAATCATCCTTTCTCTGTAGAATGGTCACGGCATCCTGGATGATAGATGTGGGGACATATTGCTGGACTTTTCGTCTTTTTTGCTCACCTCTATGTCTGTTCCATGTCCCTGGCACACAGTGCTAATTACTGTAGCTTTGGGGTAGGTTTGCAATCAGGAAGTGAGATTGTCAACTTTGTTCCTTCTCACGTCCTCTCTCTCCCTCCTGCAGCCCTTCCCACAACTTTCCTCCTCTCCCTTGAACTACTGTGTGAATTTTGGTATAGATTTGTCTATTCTGCACAAAAGGAATGAACTTTGTGCTTTGGTAAGAATTGCATTGACTTCGCAGCTTCATCCAAGGAGCATGTGATCATCTCAACATTAAGTCTTCCAAGCCCTGAAAGAAGCCTGTCTGTCTGGCTCCTTTTCCCTTTTTTTCTTTAAAAATATTATTATTATTATTATTATTATTATTATTATTATTATTATTATTGCTATTATATTATTATTGGTGATATGAGCAGGTGTGGGTACATGTGCTCTGATTTCACATGGAAGCCAACTTTATGAACTTGGTTCTCTCCTTCTACCTTTCTGTGAGGTTTGGGAATGATACTTATGTCTCCAAGCTTACTTAACAAGCACCTGTACTCACTGAGTGATCTCACCATCCCAAGCTTTTAAAACTTTTTACTTGCACATTTCAATGTTACACATTCTAATAATTACAATAATTTGAACAAAAAAAATATCACTCTGATTAAACTGCATGTTGCAGCCTCCAGGACACCATGGACTATCTCAGATTTTATTCTAGATCTCACCACCTCTCACCCAGCTTCTTAGCTCCCCAGCAGGAAGTTCTTTCCCTTTCCCTTTCCTGCTGGCCAGATCTCCTGATGGGAGAGGCAAGCAGAGGATTTTGTTACCAGTTGTTATGGATTCTGTGATGTGAAAAGGAGAGCCCAGTCATTTAAACTTGGTACAATCTCTTCACATTACAAAGTTAAACAGTGTAAAGAAGCAAAATCGGGAGGCCATATTCATGGGATACGCAGTGCATGTTGCTAGTGCCTGTGATCTTCCCACTCCTGTCTGTCTGCTTCTTTCTCTCGAAGGAAGAGATTCCCCTGTACATTTCTGGGTTCTTCAGTGTCCACTTACTGACTTTCAGGAAGTCAGCCACATCTGGTCTTTCACACAAGTGTGAGGAGACAATGGAGTAAGGGTGTGAGCGATCACAATCTGAGCTGTGTGGTCACTGACTTAGATCCCTTTTCTTAGATCTATATTTTGAAAGGAAACCTGTAGGGAATTGCTGATTGTGTAGATAAGTAGTTACAAAAATACAGCAAAAACTCTTGGCTTGGGGATGGAGTCATTAGGGTAGCAGATAGCCAGCAACAGCTAGCCACCAGATCAGAGGAGCCTGCCAGAGTTCCAAGTAAAGCTGCTCCAGAGGTGGGAGGGCAGACTGTCCAAAGTTGGAGGTTATGAGAAGACCTGTGTAACAGTGAAAGAGGCCACAGCCTGCATGACATCAGCCATGAGAGTTGGGAAAGACAAAGTATGAAGCAACAGACCTGGGGTATTTCAACACCCTTGTGAGGACAGGTACCAGCAGAGACGAGGCAGGCGAAGGGCAGAAGCCCCCATGGCAGCATTTGCTAACGATGGATATTCTGGGTATTCTGATCTTTGGTAAATTCAAAGCTTACTGATGCTGAACAGACCACCGTCCCCAAGTCAGCCAGTTCTAAGAGGTGGCATGGTGGCATCGATGGAGCAGGAACTCTTGTTTAAATGTAAACCAGGCAACTCAAGAGTCTTTGTGATCTCTGCCCTGCCTTATTGGGGACCTTGACGTTTGTGTTCACTTTCTGTCTCACTCCTCACAGCCAAACCTATGAAACAAGTCCTTGCTGAAAGCAAGCAGAGTTGTGCTAATTCTTCCTGCTTTTTCTGTCTCACTTCTTTCTCCTGGTGAAACAGTAACACAGACAGACACCAACCTACATTTCTCTCTTCAGCCTCCTGGATAACCCCGATGTTTCCCCATGTGGGACCCTGTGGCCCAAGGCTTTAATTCCTTTGAGATTTATAACCATATCAGACTATCTTCTCAAAGACAAAATGAACTAATGCTTGACACACCAGGTATCCATTCTTTAAATAGCAAAGTACCTAGGTTGTTTTCAGGCCATGTCTGCAGAATCCACTTGAGGTGTGTGTGTGTGTGGGGGGGGGATGGTGAAACTGGTGTTTCTAGAATGGACAGTCTTAGAAGAAGCCAGAATATCTGGCCAAGACATTGTATCAATAAAAGTTCCGAAAGGCCCGTTGTACCCTGCAGAGAGGGGTGGGAGGTGATGTGGGGAGTACGAGCTGGATGGAGAATGTGAGCATGGGAGAGCTGCCCCTCCCACCCCCAAGGCCTGTGGCAGGTGGGAGATCTGGCCCTGGGGTCATGAGAGTGGGAGGGCAGGCCCTGTACGTTGCCTGGGCAGCACAGTGGAGCTGGTCTCAGGGACAGGAAAGCAGGAGGGCTGGCCCTGCCCTGCACCAGCTGCAGCACTCTGGAGAGAGGGCCCCACACCCTGTCTGGGGAACCCAGTAGAGCTGACTCTGGAGGTGGTGGAGGGGGGTGGGGTAAGCTGCCCACAAGGTGTGAAAGCAGGGGAACAGGCCCCGCCTCTTGCTTCCTGCTGTGTTGGGTGAGCCAGTAAGAGCTCTCCCTGGTGGTGAGGAAGAGGGAGCGCTGGCGGGCTGCCCAACCCAAATACCACTCAGGCCCAGAACCCAGAACTGCGAGAGCATGTGAAAGTGCCAGTACTATAGATCCAAAGCTACAGGGTCTCCATGACACAGGGCAACAACAGGACAGCCAAGAGGAGCCCCAGTGAGAGCCCAGTATCATGGTGTAGCAGAGACCAGAGGCCTCGAGCCAGACCAATGACTCATTGCAATGAACACTTGCAAGAAAAGATGTATGAGTCCACAGTCATTGTGTCCTTGCCTTTATTTCAGGAAGGGCCACATCACACAGGTAATACTCAGGGCATACCACTTGCCGTGTACCTTAGTTGAACCAGACAATGGCCTTCCTCTTAACAAGATGCAGGCATAACTTAAAAGTTACTGTCTTCATGCATGGCAGCAGGCCTGTCACTTGCCAGCATTCATTTTTAAAACATGAAAGGATGACACACAGCAGTGTTCTAGCGACATAAAGCCCTCCAGGGTCACTCACCACTGGCCCAGCTTCCCTTTCTTCAGTAGCCATCCAATGGAACTTTTCTGGGACATTGCCTCCTTGGAAAGCGGAGGAACAGGCTGTTCTAAAGGCACTTTCCTGCCTGCAAACGCCTGCCCAATTATTTTTGATTCTAGGGAAAATGTAACCTGTGTCACTCGTAAGGACAGACTCTAAAAATAGACACACAGGCAATAAAATTACTAGTTATTAGCCTTTAACACTTTGGACAACTTATAAAAGCTTTGCACTTTCCTATAATCGTAATAATAACCATCTCATGCCAGAATCTTAGGCGTTATCTCATCCTCTGCTCTAACCATCTTACTTCTACATCCGCCACACATCTTAGATGATCCCTCTCCTCTCTGCTACCCACTGGTACCCCGTAGGGCACTTTCATCCCTCCCCCTGCTGCCTCAGTGCAGCCTCCTCACTGCTGGTTTCCTCCTTGTGTCACGGCTTCCTCTCTACCAGCCGTGGTGACATAGAGGACATCAGTCTTGGACTCATTCTTCACTCTTTCCGTCTCCCTTTTGACTTTTGATTCATCAACTCATCCTATAAGCTCTCTCTCTTCACATACACTCAGAACCTAGTCATTTATCACCACCCCCAGAGATTCCATATCAGTGGGGCCATTATCATCCCTTGTTTGATGATTTCTGCAACTTTTTGATAATAAAACATTAAGATCCTTATCCCACCCACCCTTAGTTCAGCAGCCAGAGTGATTCTTTTAAAACATACATGTTACTGTTTATGGGGTCAAGTTTTCGTTGGGACAGTCTTTAGTTCCTTTCCTGCCCTGGCCCCCTCTGCCTCCTTAGTCACAAAATAATAACCCATGCCCTTTCCATGAACAAGAACGTTCAGGATGGTTATGAAAATTCTAATCTCATTTTACTTTATATTTTGTTTTATTCTACCTTCATTTATGAGTTTTCAATGGTTGACATGGCATCATACATGTCTTGTTAAAATGCCTTATATCATACCACATTCGACACAAACTTTTCCTAACTGCCTTATGCCGTTCCCTGTATCTTGAGTATATTCTAATGCTAGTATGTAGCTCATTACTGGCATGTCAAGTGATTATACCATAGTCTTCCCTGCTAAAATGGAAGCTTTTTGTATTTATTTAGGGGTCTCAGAATGTTGTTGAATAGACAATAAATTGCTACTCATAAGCATGATCATTTCCTCAGGATTCTGGCTCCTAGATGGATTCTTTTAGATAAACAGAAACTTTAGGAAGGATTTTCTATCAGTTAAGGCCACAATGGGATGAGCTAGTAATGGGTAAACAATCATCTTCCTAGGACTTGATTAAGACAAAGGCCCATGTTAAAGCAAGAGTTTCCATTGGTAGAAAGGACTTGCAAGGTTGTCAGCCCAGGCATCTTAAGACCTTGCTTTATCGACTTGTCTCAAGACTATTCACTGCAATTAAGACCTTTGTCTTCTGAGTTCTGTGTGACAACCATATTTTCTGAATGAATAGGTCCTTAGAGCCTTTATAGTTAGGAAAGCAAAAGTCAAGTACAATGAAGTGAAGGAAGCATGAATTCTTTTGTAGCCAGGCAAGCAGGGTCTGGAGGGTTTAGAGGATGCATGGAATGAATGGAGAGTTTAGAGGATGCATGGAGTGAATACACAGACAAAATTAATGAAGTCATCATTTACAGGCCATCCACTCCTTTAGCTGCATGAACACAGTGGTAACACGGATAAATGAAATGTGCAGGTGACCATCTTTCCAGTCTCCTTTCTGAAATGCACTTGTTTTATAAGTCAGTACCCCACCATCTATCTAGTCTTGTTGTCTGTCCTTTTTTTTTTTTTTTTTTTAAAAAAAATTGTACTGTGATGGATTCTAGACACCATCAGGTTCACTAACACTTGGTCAAACCTCAGGAAATGAACAGAGATTCTTGTGGGTATTTGAGTGATATGTTGTAAATAATAAATCACTCTTTGAATTTATGGCTATTATCCCTTCTAAGTGACAGGCAATCTTAGGCTTAGAAGTTGCATGACTTTACATCTGCCCATTTATTTCATCAGCCCACTTAGGGTTCCTCTAGAAGTCCCATTAGGGTCCCTATAGTTTACAAAACTTACAGGGCTACCTACTTTGAGGAACCTCCCCTAGGCTTTCTAAGCACATGTTTGTAAGGTAGTTACACCTCAAGTGTATTCTTTATCTATCTTGTTTTCAGTAGTTTGTATTCAACTTTCTTCTGAGTATAGTTACTAATAATATCATCATCACTACCCAGTTTTCTTCAGGTGGAGTTTTATGTAGCCCAGTGTAAGGAGTACGGTTTTTCCTCCCGCCACTGGTCTGGTCCCACCACAGCGCCAGCCCCAATTAACACACCGAGACTCTGTATTAGATATAATTCTGTTGGCCAGTTACTTGTTTCTTATCAGCTAGCCCTGTCTTAAGTATTAACCCATTTCTATGTATTTCCACATGGTCTTACATGGTCTTCTTACCGGGGAAAGGGGACAGTGTCTCGTCTCCCCAGTCTCTCCATCTTGACTCTCCTTCCTACTTCCTCTTTCCTCCTTGTCTCCTAGTCCCTCCTATCTTCCTTCCTATTGGCCAACAGTGCTTTATTCATTGACCAGTATGAGAAACATATATACATAATGGCATCTCCCATCAGCCCAGACTGGCCTTGAACATCTGATCTTCCTTCTTTACTAGTGGAATGCTGGGATTATAGGCATGAGCCAATAATAGACCTGGCTCCCTAGTAGAATTTTAGTTCCCTTTCTCGTTATTTTTACATAAGAAGTACTTAGATTAGTTTATTCAATTGTATTATGAAGTCATATTTTTTTTTCCAGAGAAATCAAGAAAAACGTATGAGACTCAAAAATCATAGTGGGACCAGTAGTTTCATTTCTGGGTTGTTGCAGGTTTAGTTTCTTGACATTTCTGTCATCTGACCAAATTAACAAATGAAAGAAATTAAGTTTGTGGTGTTATAAAAATGCAGAAAAGCTTTCATTTGTTATTTTATTCAGAATCTTTACTGAGTGCCAAGCTCTTATTACAGAATATAAGACACAGCCAACAAGTTTGAGAAAGTCTCCTCAATCTTTGAACAACCCAGGCTCAGACTGGCAACATCTGAAGAATCCTAGATTGTTCCTTGCTGTAATAATGATCAGCATAACAGATCCTGGATGTCTTGGTCTTAGCCAAAAGGCCAAGAGACAATCAGATCATTTCGGTGTATAACCTCATTATTACTAAACATTGCCAGTTTTGTCTGGCTTTGTTTCTTACATCCTCTAAGTGTCTGGCACAGCCTAGCATCCCCACACCAACCTAGATTAAAGAGACATCTAGACTAGATTAACATGTCTGAATTAGCTACTGATTGTGAAATCAAGTATCTAAGACTGAAACTGGAGTCATATTTTTGAAATATGTTTGAAAATAATTTCAGCAAAAGAATGCAGAATTGGCGCTGGAATTATGTCACCCCCTATTGTGTCATATTTACCTGGACTCAAGTATTTTGGTTAACAGTTAGTTTACATAGATAATAGGGGATCTTAGAGCCAGTGCCCTGTTATCATGGGGAGATGAGCAATTGTGTCATATTTAAGTCACCTGTGGCATCACAGACAACTTATAGTCTTAAACTGTTATTCATCTCCATTAGTGGGATACATAACTTCAAGCTGCATCTCAAATTTTCATTCAATAAATACTGAGTGCCCCCAATATCCACATTGGCTTTTGGCGGTCTTTATAGGCGTCTGTGGAGAAAAGACCCTTGCAAGTTAAAGACATTATGACCTTGTCAGAAAGCTAAGAGTCACACTTCAGTAGGAGCTGGTGTAAAAGAAATGTAAACTGACTACAGAGATGAGACTTTCTAGGGTTAGGGGCCTTGAAGTGGCTTTTAAAGCTCTGGGAAATTTAGCCTGAAAGTTCTTTGCGTAGGCACCTGGGAAGTACAGAAACAAAACCTCAGAAATGCAAATGCATGGGGAAGCTGAGGGAACACAAAAGACTAAAGTGGTTTCTGAAATTCAAACTGAATAATTAGATGCTCAGTGCCAGGGCGAGGTGACAATGAGGTTGTAGTGCCCACCATCCAAATGTGTGTGTGTGTGTGTGTGTGTGTGTGTGTGTGTGTGTGTGTGTACATATGCACACAACTGAGGGAGGGTTGGAGAGTCATTGTCCCCCTCTATATGTTTGCTCAGAAAGTTTTTGTTTAGAGTCAGAAAAGGGAAGCAAGAGAAAGGAGAAACTGTAAGACCATTGACAGAACTGTTGACAAAACAATTGGCAACTGATCAACCATGCAGGCGAGAAAAAGAGAAGCAACGAGGATGACCAGAGTCCCAAGGCCAGAACATTTTAGGGCTAGACAAAGAGTTATTTCCAACATGGAAATGTCAGCAAATACGGGGGACTGAAGAAACCGCCTTGTAGGCCTGATCAACTGTGAAACATAGTGCCCTAGTGCATGGATCTCAGCACTGTCTGGAGAAACCCCACCCTCTCTCTCCATGCACAAATCTACATCACACTCTCTTCTTTGGTATGTGAATAAATAGCAATTACTGCAGTTTTAACTTTCCTAGCTCTCCTCTGATTACCTTATATGTAAAATTAAGCTACTCAGTAGGCTGCAATCCTATTTTTTAAACTAAATAGTGGTTAATGCAGACTCGTGGAGACCATTTCCAAAGGACACTTCTACAAAACATTCTGCACTAAGGTTCAGGGACCACTGCAGAAGAGGGGGCAGAAATTCGAGTGTAAAAGTCAGAGGGTGGGGGAGTTTACTGTGAGAATGTGTCCTCTAGAAATGTTGGAAACTATGCCCATAAAGGTTCAGCAACACGACTGCCTAAACAGGAGGGAATAAGGACAACAATAGACATGCCAAAGGAGAAAGCCTATAAGGCCTCAACCCCACACAATGGACTCCAAGCAACTAAGGAATGCTGAGATGGAAGGAATAGTCTTCCCCAGGGAGGGGAAGGGCCCATCAATTGATTATCCAATACCAAATGGTCAGCTCTGAAAATACACATATGAGTAAAATTATAGAGACTGAGCAGGCTGTACTTAGGAGAACACGTGCACGTGCGTGCACACACACACAACACACACACGCATCCATGTAACAATAACTAATGAGAAAAGAGGCCTTGGCTTTGAAAGAAAGGAGTCGTACATGAAGGATTTAGAGAAAGGAAAAAGAAGGGGGAATGATTAATATATATAATATATGTATATATATTACAATTTCACATTTAAAAATAATTAAAGAAAAAAGTTTAGATTCATGGAGTACAACCATTTACATTTACATTTTTTTTCTCTCTCTCCCTAATATCATACTGATAGAGCCTTGTTTGGTAAACACAGGCCAGCTGGGGATAGTGACTGCTGTCCAAAAGGGCAATCACCCACAGGTGTAGTTGTAGAAAACCAGATTCTGAAAAACTTTAAACTGCTAACCCTTCAAAACCTCTGAGGGAGGCAGTCTCAAGAATGGCTGCTAAGAGGGCTTGGTGGTAAAGGTGCTTGCTTTCCAAGCCTGAGCTCCATCCCTATGACATAAAGGTAGGAAGCAGAACTGTTGCTACAAGCCGATCTCTGACCTTAACACATCTACTGCGACACTCCTCAACCACGGCACAGTATTAATAAATAATCTAAACCCAAACAAGAAGAGTTTAATCCACAGTGAAACTTTTTTTTTTTTTTTAAATGCAGAAAGATCTTTACCACGTAAAGAGTTTCAACTAGAATAACAAACCCTGGGAGAAGTGAGAGAAACCCTGATGTTCTGGAGGCAGAAAGAAATTTCCCTGTAAGCACAATTTCTCAGACGGAATGTGGCATAAAGAAAAGATGTACTCTCTGTGTTCCCCACCTTGGCGGACTCACCTCCACGGAACAGGGTAGTAAGAGATGCTCTCAGTGCACCGCCCTCTGCACTCACAGCAGCCCAGGCACAGCCCTGCCCGCAGAGCCAGGAAAAGCAGCTCCCACAGGCCTTCGCATCAGATTCCCATGAAGCCAGTGACACCCACAACCAAAACTGTCCACCAAGGGCACAGCAAGTGGATTCTCCCTAGTTGTAAGACAGGAGGATGCAATAAAAATATGCCCATATTTGAGATTACGATATATTCAGCAAGGGAAGAAAAGATGTGGTCATGATCCTTGAAGTTCTGTTTTCCTGTTAAAAAGAAAAAAAAAGTGGGGGTGGGGGCTGTAATTCACCCAGAATGGTTTCTGAGGAACTGGATGCAAGCGAGTTTTGCTTTTGCTTTCAGCACAGTTGCTCTGTCTGTAGGTGCTCTCAACTCACATCTTTGTCAGTCACCCTGGAGCTATTGCCCTTGTCAGCTGTCCGTGCTCCTGGCCCATATGTAATGGGGATCCCCACAGCAAGCTGGCTTCAAGACTGTCACAAGCTCTGGGTTTGAAAGAAAGACCCTGCCTCGTCGAATAAGGTGGGAGAGTCCTTGACAATGATCCCCGACATCAACCTCAGGCTTCCACATTCATAAACACAAGGACATGTACATCCACACAAAAGTGTGCCCACACACATGCACACATGTGCCCCCACACACATGCACACATGAACATACATACACATGCACACATGTGCTCACACAAAATTGAAAAACAAATAAATGAGAACACTTCCCAGCTTCTTCGTCACTTTTCAACAGGCAGCCAATCAGCAATCCTGAGCATCCTTTGCCATGTGGAGCATCACCCTCTATCTTCATGCAGCCTTTGTTCCTTGTGTATCCCTGTGTGATTCCTGTTTTTATAAAGGCATCAGCCATTGGACTAGTGTCCGCCCTGATCCATTATAACTTTATCTGTAAATTCCCAATTTCCAAGTAAATCCTGAAGTTCTAGGTCTAGGGTGTGACCAGAGGCGGTGGTTGGGAGGGTGCTAACTCACTACAGCATATAGGTGGGTGTGATGGGGGCACTAACTCACTAAAGCACTTCTAACAGAGCTAAGCAGGGCAAGATTCAAACCCAGTGATGAGAAGGAAAGCTGGAGTAAGTGCTGATGAGGGGGGCAGTTTTCTTCTTCCTGCACTTGGGCCAGGGTTATGGCTGTCGGAGATTTAGGTCTGCAGGCTCAGGCAGGTCATGCATGGGTTTTCGTGCTCTCTGCTCCTGCCCCCTGACCTCTGACCTCTGGTTTTCCTTCTGAAAAGGCAGGCTCCTTTCACACTTGTCTACATGCTTTTTAAATGTTTAAAAACATATTCATTTTACTCTCTCCCTTGGGTAAGAAGGAATGACTACAAAAAGGGGTGGTTGCCTCAACTACAAAACACAAAGCGGGTAACCATAATAACGGGACCTCAGTTTGAGAAGCAGCCCTCAGTCCCTCCTTCTCAGGACTGCCTTCCACTCCCAACTCTAAGATGCACACCCTGAGTGGCTCTGGGAGTTTAGCCCTGTGGAATCCTCAGCCCACCCCCAGGAGTGAAGCATGTGAAATCCACTCTTCCCACCTTCTGAGCTTGCTCCAGACACCACTCACCCCTCAGTCTCTTCTGGGGGGATCTAGAGCAAGGGAGAGCCCAGGTCTCTTCATAGTCAACTCAAGCTGGCGTCTCGTCATGCTGGCCTGCTCTGTCAGAACAATATCAGAGGGAGCAGACACTGAAGCCTCCACAGAGCATGGTCGGGGGACATGGAGGTGGCGTTGCAGTTTGCAGTTGCTCTTTTCCCTGTTACATTGTATTTTCTGCCTTTTATGAGCATGAATTATTCTTTTAAGCACATAGAAATAACTTAAAACAAAAGAATAATGGAGAGTACTGTTAGATTGCTGAACAAAACCAAGGGAACATTTTAAGAACTTAGCAAGCATCTATGGTTTTAATTATTCCACACACAACTGTGGAAGCTTTTAAGTTAGAAATGCCTGTAAGCTCTTTGCTTTGTACCCAAAGGTCTCTGACAGGCAGAGAGGGAGGGAGGGAGAGAGGGATGAAGGGAGAAAGCGAGAGAGGGAAAGAGAGAGGAGATAGATTGGAATGGATATTTGGTAAAGGAAAAATGATAAATACGGTCAGAAAACATGCCACTATAATACATTATAATATGCATGACAATGTTCTCATCAGTATACAAAACCTAGCAGTCTTCCACCTGTACAGAGAAAAGCTGAAGAATGAGAGGTTATATTGTTTATCAGGCTAGTACAGGACAAGGAGAGGATATGTCACACCCATTTTACCCTTCCCTAAGACTTTTATTCTAAATGCACTGTCATGAAAATGCTGTTCAATGTATGGAACTTGATGCCACCTAACAAACATGCCAGTGTGAAATGTTTATGTCAGCCAGCCAGAATAGTGTCTGTCAGGGGCTCAGTCAGCTCAGCCATAGCCCTGCGGATCTGAAATAATTTATCCCATCCTGTCCACTCTGATTGTCTAAGGGAGAAAGCTCACAGTATGAGGATGAGGGAAAAATGGTTTTGAAGGAATAACCAAAGGGCAAGAGCTGGGGAAGCCATGAGACCTGTGAGGAGCCAGACCTACTCTAGAATTGTCTTCCTGACTCTCCCAAGTCCATAGCCAAGATTCAGATGTGGGTTTTACCTGGAACATAATAATAGTAGGGAGAAAGGCTAACCTTTGGAGAATGGGGTAGAAGGACAGTCATAAACAGCTGGGGACAGGGAGAAGATTGATGCTCACACCTGGAAATCTGCCTGAAAACTCTTTTATTACAGCCCTGGAACTGGATATACACTGGCTTAGGATTCTGGCAGATCTGTGCTGAGGGAGGCCTGATCCTGAGGTGAGGCAGAGAGAGGCGCGTAGATTAAACGTCTGTCCAAGACAGCTGAGATGTTCATTTCATGACCAGAGTCTACCTCGGGCTCATTCACTGACACGGGCTCCGAAAGTCGGGCTGGTGCCAGGCTCTAGTGAACGGCCTTCCCGCTCCAATTTCACCACACCTGCACAGCGCCTGGGGAATAACTAAGGCGATGGCTCCCGAACTCCTAACTGTCAAATTTAAGTCAGACCACTTCCTCCAAGAAGGTGTCTCAGGAGCAGGGGTCAGAGGCCAAGCAGGAAGTAAGGGAGAAGAGATGGAACCTTTGTCATGGCCTTCAGCAATAAAAAATAGAGGAGAGGGACTTGTGTGGCAGACGTTTCTAGGAGCCTAGAAAGGACTTGTGCTTTCCTCTGGTATATGACCGTGTACTCACTACAAAGGCTTGCTGCCTGAAATCTCTGAAGGAGATGGGAACACCTTTGCTCCTAGGCCTGGACCACAGGAGCTACAAAACCCCAATACCCGCTACAACAATGCAGAACGGAGGGACACCTGTGGCATCAGAAGGCAGGGCTCTAAGGCCACTAACAGTGGATGCAATCAGGCTAAGGTGGCCTTGTCCAGTTCCGCTCCAAGGCAGGGAAGCTAGAAGCTTAGCTTGCTTTGGGAGTAAGGGTGAGTTGAGAAGATATGGGATTGGAACTTTAAATGGGACTGACTCTGCCAGTTCCTCAAACCATAACACAGAGTTCCCGTATGACCTAGTTAGTATTCTACTCATTAGCGATGTATATACACGGCTAGAGAAGTGAAAATATATATTTACACACAGTCTACGTCAATATTCATTGCAGCATTATTCATCATAGACAAAGTGGAAACAACCTAAATGCCCAGAAAGAGTGCAAGAACAGAGTGCTCCATACAATGGAATGCAAGTCAGTCCTTGGAATAAATGACATGGAGATATGTGATGATGATATGATACAGTATGTATGATATAGATACAATATGATATACCTTTAAGGCGCACAATGACAAAGAAACTGGGCACTAACGACAAGACCACGTGTTATGTAATGCCATAGCTATGAAGCATCCAGAGTAGACAAATTGACAGAGACAGAGAACACTGAATGACTGCTTAATAGAGGAAAGTATCAGCGGGGACTGCTAAAGGGTGCATGGTTTCATTTTGGGATGAAAATGTTTGCAATCTGATTGCAGTATTGTAACACAAAAAATATTGGGGTTCAATCTGAAGATCAGGGAAGTAAAGCCGCCAAGCTATCAGAGAGCTCTTAACCTCTAACAGGGCTGGGTCATTCCTGTTCTCATCGTGGCTGGAGAATGAATGGCTCATACCTGCTGAAGCCCCTGCTCCTGTCTTTTATACCCTCCAGTGCTGGGATTAAAGGCATGTGATCCCAGGTGCTGAGGTCATCTTTTTGTGTGAGCTGTTTCTCTTTAGGATTGGATCAATCTTGTGTAGATGTGGGTGGCCTTGGACTCACACAGATCCAGCGACCTCTTAATCCTGAGTCCTAGGACTAAAGGTGTGTAGGGCCACTTCTAGCTTCTGGTTGCTGGGATTAAAGGTGTGTGCCTGGCTTCTATTGCTTATGGCTGACTTTACTTTCTGAATCCTCAGGCAAGCTTATTTTTTTAAATGATATTTTTAATTTAAATTAGAAACAATCTTGTTTTACATGTCAACCCCAGTTTCTTCTCCCTCCCATCCTCTTCTGCCCTCCCCCCACAGATACCCTATCTTCTTTCTGCTCCCTAGGGAGGGCGAGGCCTTCCATGGGGATTCTTTAAAGTCTGTCACATTATTTGGAGTAGAGCCTAGGTCCTCTCACATGTGTCTAGGCTGAGGGAGTATCCTTCTATGTGGAATGAGCTCCCAAAGTCCGTTTGTACATAAGGAATAAATACTGATCCACTACCAGAGGCCCCATAGACTGCCCAGTCCTCCTAACTGACAACCACATTCAGGGGATCTGGGTCGGTCCTGTTCTGGTTTCCCAGCTATCAGTCTGGGATCCATGAGCTCCCCCTTATTCAGATCAGCTGTTTCTGTGAGTTTCTCTAGCCAGTTCTTGACCCCTTTGCTCATCACTCCTCCCTCTCTGCAATTGGATACCAGGAGTTCGACTCAGTGTTTAGCTGTGGGTGTCTGCTTCTGCTTCCATCAACTACTGGATAAAGGCTCTAGGATGACATATAAGGTAGTCATCAATTTCATTATAGGAGAAGGGCATTTAAAGTAATCTCTCTCCACTGTTGCCTAGATTGTTAGTTGAGGTCATCCTTGTAAATCTGTGGACATTTCCCTAGTGCCAGATTTCTCTTTAGACCTATGACTCCCTCTATTATGGTATCTCTTTTCTTGCTTTCTTTATTTTTCCCCAACTCAATCTTCCTGCTCCCTTATGTCCTCCTCTTCAACCCTTCTCTTTCTCCTAACTCCCTGTCTCCTGCCCCCATACTCCCAATTTGCTCAGGAGCTCTTGTCCCTTTTGCCTTCTGTGGGGGACCATGTATGTCTCTCTTAGAGTCCTCCTTGCTTCCTAGCTTCTCTGGTGGTGTGGATTGTAGGCTGGTAATCCTTTTCTCTGTGTCTAATATCCATATATGATTGAATACATACCATGTTTATCCTTTTGTGACTGAGTTACCTCACTCAGGATGATTTCTTTTAGTTCCATTCATATGCCTTCGAATTCCAAGATTCCATTGTTTTTTCTCCATTGTGTAAATGTACCACGTTTTCTTTATCTATTCTTCAGTTGAAGGGCATCTAGGTTGCTTCCAGGTTCTGGCCATTAAAAATAATGCTGCTATGAGCATAGTTGAACAGATGTCCTTGTTCTATGAGTGTGCATCCTTTGGATATATGCCTAAGAGTGGAATTGCTGGGTCTTGAGGTATACAGATTTCCATTTTCCTGGGGAATCACTCAGGCAAGCTTTAATAAATCATAAATAATATACACCACACAGTATAGGTCACACTAGTCTGTGCATAACAATAAAACCATTTAGATGGGTGAACTGTGTTGTATGTGAGCCATATCCTGACAGCTGATTAAAAAAAGAGAGAGAGACTGAAACACTAACAGCTTGTCCTTGTCCAAATAATCCCTTCTATAGTCCAAGTTCGCAGTACCTGTGTGTACTTAGGCATTTTTATTCAAGTAGATCAGAGAGACACGGAAAAGCCCCCAACCTCCTGTACCACAACTGAGCCAGGCCTGAGCTGTTTGTATGGCTTAGAGGAGGAAGAGAAAGACTTGAGGACTCGGAAAAAATCTGGGGACTGAAGGACTCTCAGAGCCAGCCAATATCCCCAGAGCTTCCCTCCCCAGAACTAGCCAGGGCTATGACATGTTCCAGGAACCAAACAGAGACGGGAATATAGTTCCTGCTACCTGGGTCCATATCCCTTAGCCTTTAGATCTGGAAGTGGATAAAGGGTTGGAGGTTAAGCAGAGAAGGCATTTAGACTTATACTCAGGTGAATAGAATCAGCTTCTCACAGTGACTCTCAGGTTTCAGTTCAGCAAAAAAAGAAGACAGAAGTGAAGACGATTTATTTACCTCTTCAAATGCAGTCAAAGGTGGCAGAAGGGGCAGCTGACTCATATGTTAAGTGTTAAGTCAGTGGTGGTTCCTTAAGTGGTTCACTTCAGTGGCGCACCAGAATCCCCTTGGGGAACTTGGAATGCGCAGAGGTGCCCGGGTACCACCCAGCCACCCTGCCAGAGACTCAGGAGTCTGCATTTCTGGAAAGTTCTCCAGTGTTTCTGGAGCAGCTTGATTTGGTGCATCAGATTTAGGGAATTCATGGGATTGAAGTCCACTGACAGCAATCATTGAGTCAGAGGAAGAAATGGAAGGCGAGGCTACAAGATTTCAAGAAGCAGCTTAAGTCTGCCTACACTCTATGACAAACTCAGGTAGCAGGCTACTAACTCAGCCGTGGAGGAGGGGGGGATGATACTTAAATGGAAATTGCTCTCTCCTAATGTAGGAGGCAAAGTTAATGGCAGGCCTGTTTTCCAAAGCTATGCAACTGTAGATGAGGCAGCAGTGTGGAAATTAGAGCAGATAGCTCTTAACAGAAGCTCTCCCGGCTGCATTGGTCTGACTGCTCAGAGCCCTAGCCCATGACATAGGGCTTTGTGGATTGTAGCTTATAATGTATACAGAATTTCTCCACTTGAGTGTCTAGTATAAAGTAGGACCTACTGGTCCCTCTTGTTGAAGTGACATGTTAAAAATCAGCAGCTTCTTGGTGTCAGAACTCTGAGCCAGGTATTTGGAAAACAAAGTTTAAAAAACCGACAAGCTCATTCACAAATGCTGTGATACATGCTCTCCCACAGATCAAGGCTCCTTGGGGGTCACTTCCAATTATTTACTCAACAGAGAACGCTCATTGTTCTTTTCCAAAGACTGGAACTGTGTCAGCCTCGGGGGCATGTGCCCAAGTGAATAGAATCATCACTGGTGATGAGGGACACAGAATGCTTATCTCCCAGCCGGCTCTGACTACTTGCCTACCTGGAGATCCTGGAGTCCGTGTCCCTCAGTGTGGAGTCCTTTGGCTTAGGCCCCAGAGCCCTGGCTAGAGGCAGCAAGGGAATGGAGAAAGTACAAATACATCATGCACACAGTGAAGCTGCCATCTGGTGGGGTTCTCTACCACTAAGGCCACAAGTGAACCTCAGCATGTTTATGAGGTACAGCACAGGGGGAGGGGCTGGCTAGTCTGGTAGGAGGTCTCTGTAGGCGGCAGTCTGAGGATGTAAACATCAGGAGGAGGAAGCCGTCTTTGCACACACTGGTGGTCTATTGTCCATAAACATTCATACTAGAAGTCCTGGGGAAAGCCTTGCCCATTCCTCATGGGCCAGTTGGTTTTGGAGTCCTTGACAGGTGTGCCCATGTTAAAATACATTCACTTAGGACTTCACAGGGCTTCCTCTACTCCCTACATCGTGGTTCGTGGCCTGAAACTTGGTGTTAGTGGTGACAGTAGGGGAGTGAAGTGGCCTGGCATAAGGTAGCCATAGCAACTAATCAATTCTAAATGGAGTGGCTAAGAAGATGCCCTCAGCTAACCAGAGGAAACAAAACTGGGAGAAGCTGAGGAAACAGGTGGCCAGCTGGACCCCAAGAATCCCCAGGGTTAGCAGTTTGAACCCACAGCCTCCAATGTCTATCTTCTCCCCACCCCACACCCCTAGCTTCTGCTCAGCGCTCTGTCCCTTCCATGCCCCACAGAGCAGAGCAGGGTAAATTGATGCTGCCAGCCAAAGACACGGAGCTGTGGCCTCAGACCAGATGGGTCCCTATTTCACCCCAGCCAGAGGTATAAGTTAAGTGACTTCTCTAAATGCCCATTTCACCATCAGTCAAATGAGGACCGTAAAAGACTTGCTTCCTGGGGCTGTTGTACAGATAACATGAGTTGACCCTGGAAGTTGCTCAGGACAGGTTTGGCTGGCAATGGTAAGTACTCTATAAATGTTTTCGTGTTAGGGAGCAACCAAGCCAGATCCCATCTCTCAAATATGAGCGTTTTAGTTCATTTACTTAACTCAAATTTCAAAATTTAGAGTTTAGTTTTTTTTCTGGGCACAAAATGACACAATGTAAAATAATATTTTAAGATGCAGAAGTAAATTATAAAGAAGATAGTAAATATTGCCTAATGAGTAAACGTCTAGATAATTGTTCTCTGTTTTTTTTCTTTGTTTTTTTTTTTTTTTTTGTATGTTTGGATTTTTTGTTTGTTTGTTTGTTATGATTGTTTTGTTTTTTTTATGAGCATGGTTCACGGCGCCTCTCTGGACACATCCATAGAAATGTACTACTTCTAAATAAGTACCATTGAGTCAAAACTCACGTTAATGAACTAATAACAAATGTGTTAAGGACATCTTTCCCTTTCAGTTAATATAGACCCTACAAGTATTTGTAGAGACTGACAGCACTTTCTTTGTCTGAGAACACCATAATTTATTTAAGTTACTTCAAGTCATATGATCATTTGGCTTGCCTTTGACATGGTGCCTGAGAAAACAATTGTATTTCAAAACCCTGCACAACTGGCTCTGAATCCTTGTCTGCTTTATCTGGACAAACACCTGTGGGAAACAGCTTTTGTGATGCCACTGATAAGTCTGTGTTTGTTGCAGCAGCTCAGGATGCAGCTGTGGGAAAGCGTCTACATTGATGGCCAGTTTGTGGGAGGGCAAATGTTTAGAGACTGTTCCTGCCTATGGGTTTTGAATGTGTCCTTAATATGGTGGACTTTTTTTTTTTTAATTTTTTTAAGGCTGAGAGGGGAGAACCAATTTATCTTGTCAGCCTCCAGTGCCCTATATTTTTCTTCCTTCTGACTTTCTGCCTTTTTTTTTTTAGGAAGGCAGGTTAGGGAATTTTAATTGGCTGAAAAATGTCATATAACTTTTGAGAAACCTTTTAAAGTTTCAGTGTCTGGAGTATTTTATTCCAACTAAGTTTGGGATGAATTTCTCCATCATCTCAAACCCTCCTTACTCCCTGTGGGGTGACTCTGGGCATCTTTAGCAAATGAGGCCAGGATATTAGGTTACAAACAGGAGTGGTGAATGGAAGCTGCATTGGCCTCTGTGGGCTGAAGAGCAGAAACAGATAAGAGCAACAAGGAGATACCTGGCTGTGGGATGACTTAGCAAGGCCTGGTCAGGTTGGCCTGGCTCTTTTTGCCAGTGGAGGAAGGAGATTAAATGCCTGGACCTTCAAACCAAAGTCAGTCTCCCCTCCTCCCAGAAACCAAAGGCCAGCTTGTCCACACCCACTTCCGCCTGCCACCCACCTCTTTTTCCAACCACCACCACAGAGAACCAGGCAGGCCCATCCTATCACCAGAGGCCACTTGCAGTCCTGACTAAGGAGAGATGCCAAGGTGTAACCACTGGCAGACAGTCCCAACGACTTTGAACATATCTGCCATTTTACTCTCACCACCCAAAGAGAGAGGCACCATGAGTCCCGTTGTGTAAGTAGGGAAACTGATGCCCCATGAACAGACTGTTGAAGGTCGCACCAGGAATGAGAGAGCATCATCTAGGTCTGGGTATTTTTCACTCATCATTGCTTCCCTTCATCGTTAGGATGGGGCTGGTCATAAAGAGACCTGTGATACTCTCTTCACCCAGTACTCCTAGAAAAACAAAACAGTCCCAGTGACCCTAGAAGAGCTGATCTTGAACTCAAAGTAAAACCTCAAGAGTGATGAAAAACTTCCCAGCATAGTAGTAGTATGTGGTAATCCCAGCCCTCAGGAGGCAAAACAAAACAAAAAATAAGAGCAAACAACAAAAGCATCCACCATCCTCAAAAGAGGCTCAAAAGGGGCCTTGAGTGGAGCCCACCAGGCCTGGGAGAGAAATGCGGGATGTGGTGTTACTTGACATACTGGTGCTTTGTGCCAGAAATGGAACTGTAAGGACATCTTTGCTTTTGCTCTTGTCTACCTCCTTTCCTTTCTGCTTCTTATTGCTGCACCCTTCTCTTCACAGGTGAGCACCTTGACAGCCAACAGACGCACACACTAATTTCTTCTGAAGTGAATATTCTTTGTATCACATACACACAATTTGTCTGCACAATTATCTACGCATTTTAAAACACACATCCAGGTTCATGTTATGACCCCAGTACTCAAGAAAACACCTGGGTCAAATGAGGTAGGTTAGAGTCAGGGTTCTTTAAGATGCTCCTTGGTGTGACGTGGTAAGAATGAAGAGAAGTTATGGCTTCTCTTATGTTATGATGGCTCGTGTTTGCAATCTCAGTATTTGGGAGACCGAGACTGGAGGACTGTTGATAATTCAAGGCCAGCCTACAATATGCAGGAAGTTTGGGGCCAGCCTCAGCTATTATGTAAGATCTTGTCTTAAAAACAGAAACAACATATCATCTTACATGTGTTTACTTGTACAAGACCTACACCCGTCAAAATGCTACACTTGGTGGACTGGCAATTCATGGCTGCTAAGGTCACATGGCTGTAGGTAGAGTGTTCACACCTAAACAGATGATGGCTTCACACTGGGTCTATATAGGCAGCACTAAATGGACTCAGGATTAATAACAACAACAACAACAAAGTGGGAGATGAGACAGAGTGGGGCGTATAGGGGAGTTGAAGAGATGTAGTGGTGGATAGATATGATCAAAATACATGTATAGATGTATAGAACTATTAAAGAAACCAAACAAAGAGACAGAAAGAAAGTTGAGCAAAGGATAAAGTCAGAAAATCATCATGCGATGGGCAGGGAGAAGACTGACATAATTTGAGAAAGGGAGAAGAAGATGCCTACTTCTAGAAAGGGGGTATAGTACCTTCTCTTTTGAACTCAATGGATTCATTCCAAGGCCATGCCCACAGTGGTAGCCAACAGCCCCTTTCTCTCTGCAAAAGATTTTTATTGGTAAGACATGGTGTTTTAACAAAAAAAGATGTTTGCTATCTCTTTTTTTGTGTGTGTGTGTGTGTGGGGGGGGTTGGAGATAGTGTTTCTTTGTGTCTTTGTGTAACAGCCCTGGCTGTACTGGAACTCACTGTGTAGACCAGGATGGCCTCAGACTCACAGAGATCCACCTACCTCTGACTCCCAAGTGCTGAGATTAAAGGTGTGCACCACCACTACCTCTTTCTGAGAGGTGTGCATGTTGCATGCACACGCATGTGCATGTAATTTCCATTTCCAGTAACCTTCAGTTCAAACCAGAGCATTCTCAGAATGGTCTTGACTTTTGGGGAAGTAGCCTCCTGCATCTTACCTCTCTCCACACTCACCCCATGTTGATGATGTCATAATCAAACTTGAATTTTCCCAATCCTCTCCACAGAATTTCCCAGCAGCTCCCTTTCACGAAGTCTAGGTAAATATCAGGTAACCTTTTCTTTTTTTCTTGGCTCCATGATACACATTCATTCATAATTTGTGGCAATTTAGGTTTTATAGAACCATTTTCTTTACAGTTCCCCTAGTCTTTACAGCTTAAATCTTTGGATCCACCCACCCAGAAACATGACTATGTCTTTCCAGGCTGTATTGTGAAATTATTACTTTTGGACAAATAAAGAGTCCTTATTCTAGGATTCAGAAAGGATGTAAACCATTACAAGGGTCTCTATCATCTGAAGAGGAACACAGACCAGAAGCAGGACTGGAGAGGAGAGAGAAGGAAATACAGAGGTGGAAGCAAACTTCTCTCTGGGGACATAGCAGAAGGACCGAACTCAGTGCCAGGATCTATGGGCTCCTCAGCATTCCCTCCCTATTTCGAGCTTTTCTCAAGCTATGACTCCCAACACCAGCTGTTCCCTGCTTTCATACTCCACCCCGCAAATGTTGCTTCTGTAGCAGAATCAATCTCACAGCTCTGTTGATAATGCACCTACATAAAAACCATTAAATGTGCCCTTCGCATTTAGAGCAGAATCAAACTGTACTATGCCTTGGGGACCTGCATGGTGAGCTTTAGACTCCATGGTGAGCTTTAGACTCCTACTGTGTCCTTCACGCCCTTGCCGGCCACTATCTAGCTTCCTTGAGTTTGATAAACTCAAGTCCACTTTATTACTGCTTTGGTGAACATTGTACTTCCGGGGCTTCATTTGGTTATGAATAGGGAGTTCATATAAATGTGCCATTTACAAGAAGTCCCTGGCCTGCCCATCCTATTTAAAGTTGGCTCCCAGCTCTGCTACCTAGCTCTGCTAGCTCTGGTTAGTATTTTGCACTGGAGTGGCTGCTCGTTTTGATTTGTTTTGTTTTTTGTTTTTGTTTTGTTGTTTTTGTTTTTTCTGTTATTTGTCTGCTTGTTCATGTCTCACTTAGAATGTGAGTTCCTGGAGAGCATGAGCCTTGTTCTCTGATCCCCCTGGGTCTCCCTTCTTCATATTACAAGCCTGACATCTAGTAAATGTTCCATAAATGTTACTTGGCTGAAATAATGAAGCTTCTTCTGGTCTTTCTAAGCCAATCCCAACAAATTTCCAAGATTTGGGGCCAAAGTAAAACAATTTCTTGAAGGAAACACTGGTGTTTTGGTTTTAAAACCCCCAAAAGAAAAATTTTCCTGGTCAATCCTAAAAATAATACATTTTTTAAAATGAAGGATTCTTCATTAGTAGTTCTAGACTATAGGGAATAAAATAGTGTCAAAAAATGTTTTGAGGCTGGAGAGATGACTTAGCAGTCAAGAACACTGACTTCCCTTCCAAGGGACTCAGGTTCAATTCCCAGCACCCACAATGTTGCTCACAACCTAATGTAACTCCAGTCCCAGTGGATCCAATAGGCATTACACACACAAACTACACATAAATACATTCTGGAAATACTCATAAATTAATAAAGTGTCAAGAAATGTTTAAAAACTTTTGTTAAACAACTCAAAAGAAAAGGACTCAGTAGAGCCTACATTTTATAAATATCACAACTTACTGTAGGCTTTGCATAGATCCCAAGCCATAGTCTGTTCAGATAGCCCACCTTACCCTTGCTTTACATGCATACACCACCTACCCCTGGGCAATTAGACTGTTTTTCAGCTTTAGTTGTTATCAGGCTCTGCCAGGTGTGCTAAAATTCCTTTGCAAGGAGACATAAACACCTGTTCTTCTTTCTCAGTTCCTAGCGAGAGAGATGTGATGGCACTAGTTCACTCTTACTGAATGATGAGTGAGCAGTTAAGAGCCTGGAAGTGGACTGCCCTAAAACAGCCACGGTGGAACTTCTGAATTCAGTGCGGGTGACTACCCCATGACCAGAATATGGAGTTGTCCCCACTCCCCTTACCCAGCCCCTGCCCTCTAGTTTTTTCCTGAGGCCATGAGCAATTAGGGCAGAGTTGTACACAGTTGGGTGGGAGGTGTGGCTACAGACTGCCATGACCCTCCCTCCCTCCCCCTCCTTCTATGAGAAATGCCAATAGTCAACAAACCCAGCTGCAGTGATCTTGTGCAAGTGGGCACAGCTGGACTCATGAAGATGATGGCAGTTTGTCAAGCAATGCAGTGTGAGGAAATTCTGTGTGCCCTTGTAAAAATCTTCTGCGGAGACTTTCTATGTGTTTAGTCCAAACATGTATATGGGGCACTCCAAAACCCTGTGTTAAAGGGACTTAGTCATTGCTCACCTATGTCCTGGAAATGACTACACTGCCTGCCTAGGTGGGTGTATTGACTCTGTTTGCTGATGTGAATTTTATTTCATGTCTGAGACTGAGCATATGTATGCTTTTACTCTCTATATATACACTTTAAACAATGCTATTATGTTTACTAACTCAGGCAATTGCCCTAGTAAGTCCTCTAGTCAGATGCTATCACTGGCTCCAATACACATATGAGGAGATCAAGGCATGGGCTAAATAGCATATCCAAGTTTAGATAGATAAGTAGAAGCTTAGCTGTGATTCAAACCAGATATAACTCTGGTTCATGATCATTCCACTATTATGTTTTTGTTTACATCCTTTGATGATATAGATTATTTAATTATCTAAATAAATAAATAAGACTTCAGTCTTTCTGACAGGTTTGTGTTTCCAAGGGCCTTGAGGAATACTTTGACATTTGGCATGGAGGGTTTATGGCCTCTAATGCATTGCTCCTCAAGAAGCAGTTGGTGTCTATAGGTCTATCTATACTCTTAATTGAATTGCTACCTTGTTCATTTGGTGTCACTTTTTAGAAGTGAGAGGTTCGGAGATAAGATTTCATGAGTGGGGTGGCCACCTGGGGGCAAGGGTGAAGAACCCAGATTAGTGATTTTCATGATTAGCATGGGGAAGAAATAAGCCTTTTGTCTTAGCAGTACCATAGCCTAGAAATGTTAACTCTCATATATGAATCAGTTGATTGATCTAATTGATAACTTTACAAGGAATAACTTGTCCTATGAACTACAATATCTATCATAGTAGGAACACAATAAGGATGCAGTAGTGGCATATACTTTGGTGGTAACCAACAACTCTCTAATTAGATGTAAGACCTATTCAACAAGAGGGAAATTCTCTCTAGTCCCCAAAGGCTTGTGTGTTGAAAGCTTTGTCTCTACATGCTGGTCTATTAATTAAAACACAGAAAGTGGAGGCCCATTTAGAGAAAGTAGGTAATTGGAGCTATTCTTTCAAAGGGCATATATTATCCTTCCTTATTTTCTTTCAGCTACAATGTTCTTTCTCACCACAGGCCCAGAAACAATGAGTCAATTACTCATGGACCAAAGTCACTGACACTGTGAAACAAAGTAAATAGTTCCTTTTTTTTTTTTTTTTTTTTTTTTTTTGACAGGATTTCTGTGTGTAATCCTGACTGTCCTGGAATTTATTTTGTAAGCTAGGTCTCTTCGAACTCACAAAGATCTGTCTGCCTCTGCTCAAGTGCTAGAATTAAAGGTGTGCACTACTAGCCCTCTGTTATTTTGACTTTTCTCTCTCAGATATTCTGTTACAGTGACCCAAAGCTGACTGATACAATATACACATCAGGTTTGCACTACTGGGAGTTGGGGTGAGGAAGGAGGGTATTGGACAATCATGACAGAGACCATAAGACCCTCAAGACTGAATATTTCCTGTCCAGCCCACAACAGAAAAATATCTGCCACCCATGTTATAACAAAGGACAAGCTGGGCAGTGGTGGTTTGCACCTTTAATCCCAGCACTTAGGGGGCAGAGGCAGACAGATCTCTGAGTTCAAGGCTAGCCTGGTCTACAAAGCGAGTTCCAGGACAGCCAGGACTACAAAAAAAAATCAGAGAAACTGAAAAGAAAAAAGGAAGTAAAAAATGAAAGAAAGAAAGATAGGTAGAAAGGAAGGAAAGAAGAAGGAAGAAAGGAAGAACAGAGAAAAGGAGAAAGAAAGGAAGGAAGAAGGAAGGGCAGGCTGGAGTCTGAAGGAGAGGGTCTTGAATAGGAGGACTACAGTATTCAGGCTCTGTCAATCAGACAACAAAACCACCAAGGTTCCCTAACCAAGAAGGTACTGTGATGATAGAAGTGTGTCTAAGGATGCTGCTGACTTTCCTACAAGCACTGAGAACTAACACCAGGAAGCAGAAATTAGTTAGCAGTTGGCTACAATTGGTTTATACAAGGATGTTAAGATCTGGGGCATTGCTATATACAACATTCAAACCCCATTGCCCATGCTGACAAAACCATGACTTCATTCACGTATCCTTCTCCATGTAGCTCGATGGAAGATGGTCTCATTCTGGTTACAGGGTAAATCCTTACTTATGCATACTGTTATATCAAAGCTGATGCTGGCCACCAGGCTCTCCTGCATGCCTCAGTCCCTACCTGCTGCAGGGTCCTCCTAGCTAGCATACCCCACCCCCTACCCTAAATGTCTCCAGCCCAGGAACTGACCATTTTGGCTACACAGGTCCATTTTTGGTCTCTTGGTTCCTGCTTTCCTGGCCTCCTAGCTCCTGTCATATCTGGGTTCAGTTCATGTTCACTGGTCATGTTCACTCTTAGCTGGCTTGGGATATGGTTTTTATTTTTTCCTTACTGAGTCAAGAATTTTTACACTTTAACTTAAAGGGAAGCATTGTTTTGTTTTGTTTTGTTTTGTTTTTGGAGACAGGGTTTCTCTGTATTGCTTTGGAGCCTGTCCTGGAACTCGCTCTGTAGACCAGGCTGGCTTCGAATTCATAGAGATGGGCTTGCCTCTGCCTCCTGAGTGCTGGGATTATAGGCGTGTGCCATTAGCGCCTGGCTTAAAGGGAGGCATGTTATGAATTCTTGTTGGTATATGTCAGTTTCCATCACCAGCACTAATAATAACTTTAGGGCCATTATTAAGTGAAGTAAGGGTCAGTTGGACATAGGCATTGCAATCTCGTGACAGGTGATTTGATGGAGCAGGCTATTTCTGAGTGACAAGAGGGCAGATAGCTATGCCTCAGGAAACTCAGGAAGCTAATGGCCCAGTCATGACAGAGAGGGACAAGTGATTGTGGCTTCCATGGTTTATTTTTGGCAGTTTTCTGTCTTTTGTGCTATTCAGCTTTTGGAAGAGGAGGGACTATATCCATAAACCTGAGAGTATATTTCAGCTTTCATTTTCTTGAAGGTGGATGTCTAAATCATTTATGATTTCCCCAAAATGCCAAGTGGGCAGAGTAGGCATCTAGTGAGTAGCAATAGAAAAGTAAATTATCATTTATTATGTGTAGACCCCAATCCAGTCAGAAACCTGATGGGTCATTGTTGTGTTCTGTTTGTTTTCAGATTGACTCAGAAAGACTGATGCATTTAACTTGAGGGCTGAAAAGAGGGATAACTTCCCGCTAAAAAGCAAAGAATGAAGATTCTTTCCTGAAAGCAAAATAAAACATGGTTTACCAAAAATCAACATTTATTGAATTAACCTAAATATGTTATCCAGTCTAATTTTAGCTTTGCAATAATTTCACACTAACTGACACAAAAGGCCCAGACATCTCTAAAGAAATTGATGCCAGAAATTTGAAAGCACAAATTGAAAATAAATTTCAGTTAATTTTGACATTATCCAAAATCACTGTGTATCAATTTAGCCCTTCAGGTGCCACAACTTCAATTAGTTTGTGTACTAATTAAAGACAAGTATAAAAGTTAAACACATTGGGGGATGGGTGGAGAGATGACTCACTGGTTAAAAGCAGCCATTGCTCTTGCAGAAGACCTGGGTTCTGTTTCCAGCACCCACGTGGTCGCTCACAACTATCCATGAGTCCAGTTCTAGGAGATCTGATGCCCTTTACTGACTACTGTGGGTACCAGGGATGCATGTGGGGAATTTGCATGCATACAGGCAAAACATTCCTACCCATAACATAAATTAAATAAATATAAAAATTTTTTAAATTAAACTTAAAACATATTTTTAAACTTAATAAAATGTTAGCTACCTTTAAGTACGTTGTAGGAGCAATAATCTGGATGCATATAGAGCTCTTGGATCTTAAAATAATTTGGTAAGCCATTTCCAGAAATCAACAATACTAATATATGGGTTTCCTGCTTCCTACCAATGTCAAGCAGTCTAATAAACACTTAGATACTAAGTGGTTAGTCCTGGCTCCATTTACCATAAGAAAACAGGTTCAGGGAAACCTACGGCCATGAGTGGCTTGGGTTTTTAAGGCACTCTCCTGTTCTTCCCAAGTACATGTAGATTTCTCCATACAGACATGTTTTTCTTTCACTATTAGTAGTCAGAGTCGTGGCTTGCACAAAAAGGGTTTTGTTTTGTTTTGGTTTGGTTTAGTTTTGGTTTTTTGTTTGTTTGTACTTCTTTTCCCCAGGCTTTCCCCCCCCAGATGCCTGGATTATTCAAATCTTTTTGAAGTCTTCAACACCTTCAGTGTCTTAGAAAGAGATCATTTTATTGGGTTTTATATACATTCACATTCATAACTTAGCTCAAGCTTACTAAGCCATCTGTATCCTGGGGGTTCCTGTGATCTAGATCTCTCCATTTTTTCATCCACAGGAGTAAACATTGGGCTGATGTGGTGCATTTGTTCTTTGGTAATGCCCCAGATCCAACCCTACAGCTACATAGTCAAATTCACTAAATAAACGACCTGTTGTGTGTCCACAGGTCAGACCCTATGCCCAGAAGGAAAACTGTCAAAAGAAAATTATAAAAGAAAATGAATCAATTCAGTTGAGTTCTGGTCCACACTGAAATTCAAGGGGCAGTGAATTAAGCTTTTAAATTCTCTAACTGCTGATTTTTCTATTATCCTTATATACTGACAGAGTTAACAGGGTCTTAAAGTGAAGGAAAGAAAACCCTTAGAAGGCAACTAATTGAGTCTGACCTTTAGTTATAACTTAGGTATATGAAATAATAATATGCTAACATGCTTACAACATTCAAAAGCAGCTGGGGGGTGGTGGTCCTTGCCTTTGATCTCAGCACTCAGGAGGCAGAGACAGACAAATCTCTGTTGAGTTTGAGGACAGTCTAGAATACAGAGTTCCAGGACAGCCAGGGATACACAGTGATACCCTGTCTTGAAAATAAAAATTAAGAGAATACAAGAGGCAGTTTGGTGAAATTTGCCGACTAGGGTCCCAATTTACCACATAAGGCATTTTCTACCAATTTCTCATTCATCCTTCTAAACATGTATTTTTTTTGCAAATACAAGCAAAATGCAATTTTTTTCTTTTCCCAAAGTTCAAAATTTGTATTTGCTGTACAGACACATAGAGCCCATAATGTAAAAATTAAGAATATAGATTATCCATACTTAGCACCTAGAATGCAAATGAATATTCATAGGCTGAATATTACATATACAATTAATATAACACCCCAAGTGTAGTATAATTTATCTTTTTTATTCTATGTTTTTCTAACAATAGATATATCTTAGAAATTGTTCCCACATCAGTCCCAAAAGGATTCCTTACTTGATTTTGTAGTTTTCTACTAAAGTAGTCTATTGTTGAGATAAACCCACATTTATTTATTTGATCAGTTCAGTTCCCTGTTAACAGACATTTGGGTTTTGTTTTGTTGTGTTTTTTTAATGTTTGGTCATTCTGAATAAAGGTACAGTGGATAAGCTTATATGTGCGACAATTTGCACACATGGGAAACTTCAGAAGGGGAAATGCTAGGTCATGTGTAATCTGATAGAAATTGCGAGCTCATCAACCACAGAGGCAGTGCTAGACATCTCCACTGTCCATGTAAAGAAGCACAAAAGCTCTTTGTTACATTTATACAGTCTGGAAGAAGTCACTTTCTGTGCTATCAAGGGCTGGCATCTGCTCCATGCTGCAGTGGCCATGGTGAGAGTCTGCTGACTCTCTGAGAAGGACTCCTAGGCCTTAGGAGTAATTTTTAATTTAAATTTGAGTAGCATCATGCACAGGAACACACGTGAGTGTGGTGAGCAGTGTGTAGAAGGCTTCACAGAGGGAGCCAGTGAAGGAAACTGAGATCTCACTACAACAACCACAACATGAATTAATCCCATCCAAATCATCCAAGAGAGAGGTTAGCTTCCCACAGTAACCATACAGCCTGACTCACTTCCCACAGAAAACCATCAGGTCCTCTTCAGGACTAGTCATCAGCTCCTAAAGGTTCCATCTCATCCACACCACCGCTTTGGAAACCAAGCTTCCAGTTTATGCCTATCTGAGGGACAGACCACATCCAAGTCAAGACTCGTCTGTTCAGAATTCACCATCTTATCTTCTCAAAGTCCCCAGGCATCATCCTAAACTCTTATATTCTAACACATGAGTTAATGGTCATTAATATTTTAAATGAATGTTTACATAGTCTCTTCATCGAGACCGCACGCTCCATGGAGGCATGGAGTATTTCTTTGATGCCTTCATAATTCCCAGTACCATGTAAATGCGAGTCACTGGGATGTTTGCAGTGGAAGTGGGAGATCAACTTCTGAGGCTAAATGGCACTTTGTATATCTCAGCTTTGGTGTAGGCTGGGAGAGGAAGATTGACTCTTAGACTACAAAGACACATGCGCATGCACGTGTGTGTGTGTGTGTGTGTGTGTGTGTGTGTGTAGGTGGAAGAAACCATTCAGAGAAAAGACATTAATTAACAAGTTAGCACATGATCCGATCCTGCTATGGGACCTGGTAAAGCCATTGGTTGTCTAAGGACTGCCATAGATGACAGTGTGTCATTGTTACTATAAAGATACCCATCTTCCTTTGAAAACATCCCGAGACGTACGTTATTAGGAACAGCCACCATGCTTTGAGGGTATCTGATGTCAAGAAATTATCCAAAGATCAAAAGCTTCTTCCAGCTGAACTGCTGAGGAAGTGATCAAGAGAGACAGCACATTCAAAGATCGACACCTTAGCCAATGGTAAGCGTGATGACATTGGTTTTTTTTTTTTTTTTAAACGACAGATTTCCCTATGGTTCCAGAGAAGCCTTGGGTTCTGAACTTGACTTAGTTCTAGGTTTCTCACTTCCTTTTCAGAGCCTGATGACTGAAGCCCATGCAGCTTCCCAGTGTATTGCTAGCTCACCTCCACGTTCACAGACCCGAGTGTGCTCTTGGAGCACAGCCCTTCAGGTCCCTGGCTCTGTGTGTCTCACTGTTTCTCCTCCCGCCCCAACCCCAGATCTCCAACTTGGATGGAAGACTTGTGAATGTTTACTTCCCATTTTCCTAAACCTATAAAGCAAAAGAGACTGAATATGCTTAATAGATTTTGTTTTGTTTTAGAGACAGGGTTTCTCTGTGTAGCCCTGGCTGTCCTGGAACTCACTCTGTAGATCAGGCTGCCCTCAAACTCACAGAGATCCACCTGCCTTTGCCTGTCCAGCTTAATAGAGTTTTAAGATTTATTTTGTGGATTTGAATGTTTTGCCTGCATGTGTATATCTGCACCATGTACGTTCAGTAGCCAGGGTCCGGAAGAAGGCACTGGCTTGATTGAGTCCCTGGAAGGTGGTTGTGACTGATCATGTGAGTGCTATGAACTGAACCTGTGTCATCTGCAAGACCAAAAAGAGCTCTTAACCTCAAAGCTCTCTCCACAGCCTAACATATTATTTTTCATGAATCATTTTGATGGTTTTCAGCAATCATATTCAATAACATGCTGTGTAAGTGTGGAGAATAAAGACAGGAATGAATGTATTCTAAGTGACTTTTTTTTTCTACTGGAGACTAAACAAAATGGTCTAAGAAACAGAGATGTGTAATAAATAAACATATTTTATTAAATTAATGCGATACAATGACAATTAGATGCAAAATAAAATTTCCAGTTATGGTGATACACAACACAAAAGTATAAAGTGCCTTTACAATCCAACACCATGATATGATGTTAAGATTTCAAGTAAAGTGAAAAAATGGAGTGTCTCACTCAACTGTGTTCTTAAACTTCATACAAGCATGACATTGCCATGAGAATCATCCTGTAAACAAACATGTGTTAATAGGTAACAGAAGGGTTCCTTTGGGGGTTCAGATTCACCAGGCTGGCTTGGAACTCTATATAGCCTAGGATGGCCTCAGCTCCCAGAGATCTGCCAGCCTCTGCTTCCTAAGCACTGGGATTAGAGACATGCACCCCCATACCTGGCCCACTTCTTCAGTCTTGACATGTGATAAAACAAAGAAGATTGAAAGAAAGCTCTTGGCTCCTCCTCCCCTCCTCCCCCAAGAAGAACTGATTCTCAAATCCACTGGAAAATGTTATCTCAGAGGCCCCCAGGCTGATGAGAGCCTGCAAGGGCTCACACAAGCTAATGGACTTTTCCTGGTGCAGATCCAGGCTGGCCAGCAGTCCAGGAGCAATGCTGGAATTTCCAGGAGAACCTCTAATTAGCAAGCTGAACATCTGAGTTTGGGAAAAGAAGTAGAGGAGAGACAACCCTGACAACACAGTTCCAGATCTGCGTCCGTCACGGAGTCTCAAATAAGGCTACCCTTTGGTATTGGGTGACTCAGTAGACCCTGGGGACTCATGGTCTCCCTTTGAGCACACACAAAATGCGAGAAACACAAACTCAGTCAGTAAATGTTCTCCAAATGGTATTTTACAGGTACAGACAGCAGACACAGCCTGGCCTAGACAGTGTGGAAATTTACCTGGAGGGATGGGAAGGATCCTTCGTGGATCTTAAAATGGGTTCTAGCAGCTGCATGAGGATTGATATGTTAAATAAAAAGGGCAAAGTGTACAGCAAATGCACAGTGAGCTACCATTTAGGAGTTAAAAAATATAGTTACTTTGACATATATTTCTATATATTAATTGTCTTTAGGGAAATATATGTGCAAAAGCCATTGATTATCACTTGCTTCTAGGAAGGGAGTAGCATGGGAGATGGAATAGAGTTTTGTTTTGTTTGTCTTTGGGACCATTCTGAGTCAGCTCTCTGTTGACATGTATTTGGATAGCATGTGCGTTCATGTGCACGAGGGTGCATGTAGGTATGTGAGTGTGTGGTGTGTAGAGGCATCATTTCTAGGGCTCTATCTACATCATTTTTTGAGACAGCAGCTCTCTTAGGTCCGAAGCTTACCAAGCAGGCTAGGCCAGCTAGCCAATGAGAGCTAGGAATCTGCCTGCCTCTGCCTCCCTGGTGCTGAGATCAAAAACATGCAAGCATATCCAACTGTTTTTTTATGTAGGTTCTGGGGAACAAACTCAGAGTTCCATACTTGTGAGGAAAGTACTTTATAGCTGAGCTATATCTCCATCCCTCAGTATTATCTACATAGAAAAATAAAAAGAGAACTTTTAAACAATACTAGATATTATATGGAGGACATAATATTATATGGCAAAGATAACAAATCAGGGATACATATAGTGCTAGACAAGGAACTCAAGAGTTACTTTCCAGGGTCTTTTAAATATCTATTCCTTGTTAATGAGCATTGTTTGAGTATTGAACATGCATAAGCATATCTACCCAGTACTCTAGCCTACATCTCTATGCTAAGGGCCAGCACAGTACAAAAGGCATGGGTGTGACACACAATGCTACTTAATAAGCTGTTTTTAGAATTCGTTTCTTAGCTACAAATTGTATCCCAAGAGCACAGTGGTTGAAAGGTAGATACCTGATAGCTGTTGTTCCCTGGGCAAGTTACTTAACTGCTCATCTTCTTGGGCTATGAAATGAGTATAATAGAGGTTACCATGAGGGTTGCTATGGAGATGAAATGAAGTTATTGAGTGTAGTACCATATATTTGTGAAGCTGACACTTAAATGGAACTACTGTGGACTACTGCCATAGGGCCTCGAGGACTGAGAATAAAGACTATTCAAGTCAAGCAACAAGAGCCCTATCTACCAATCGCGGGTCCCTCCATGTGTCCTGCTTGTACTAGTAGTTAGAGAAGACACCAAGCACCTCTCAGATGCTTGTGCTTCCCAGGCTATGGACAATGTGATAAGCAGCAATTGAGTTTGCTGACTACATTTTAACATCTATTATGGCTTTAGAATGCATCAGTCACAACTACACTCCCACGACCAGCACACACAGACTCAGAATAAATAGAAAACACTCACACTTCAACACTTGTGACTCTCTGTCTCTCATCCAGGCACTGAGTGGAGGAAAAGGGCACTTCTGCAAGGACCAGATATTAAGATGGGGATTCTCAACCCTCTTTCCCAAGATGACTGATGGACAACTTGCTTATCGGTGTCTCCTGAAGAAATGTCCTTTGTGCCAGGCTTCCCTTCCAACACTTTCTCTCTGATCTCTTCTCTTCCCAGGTTCCATTTTGAGTCCTTGGCCCCATGTCCCAAGGACCCCTTCTTTCACAGACCACAGACTGGCAATCCCACCTTGGCAATCAGAGTCTTCAGCTCTGCTTACGTCTCCTCGAACTGTGTTTCTGGAGAGGGATGATAATATAATGATTTCACGGGGGCAGGGAGTGTGTGGGGAAATGCACAAACATATGCAAGAAAAACAAATTGGGTATTTGCTAGATCACCTAATAATGTTGCAGTAAAACAGAGACAAATTCTATGTCACCTGATGGAAGATGACTAACATGCTTGTTTGTCTGGGACTGCCCTTGCTTTAACATGGAAAGGCTGAGCAAGTTAGGCTGGTCCCTGGGGGTGATTCAACAGCATAAATAGCAATGCACACCAGGGAACCACCTGGGTGTGCACAAGGTCATTAGACCATTTTCATCATCGATTTGGGTTCTAACAATATTAAAATGAATTAGAAAATGTAATATAGCTTATTTAAAATGTAGAGTGTAAGGGGTACTGGTTTTCCGCCTGCCGCCGCCGGTCTGGTCTCACTGCCACGCCGCCAGCCCCAAATAATACACAGAGATTCTGTATTTGATATTATACTGTTGGCCAGGTACTAGTTTCTTATCGGCTAGCTCTGCCTTTAATTATTAACCCATTTCTGCTGATCTATGTATTTCTCTTACTGGGGAGCCGGCAGCATACTGCTTTCTTCAGACTCTCCATCTTGACTCCTCCTTACTACTTCCTATTTCCTCCTTGTCTCCTAGTCCCTCCTATCTTCCTTTCCTATTGGCCAACAGTGCTTTATTATTAACCAGTATGAGAAACATACAGAATGACCTCTCCCATCAGTAGAGCAGTGGGGGGTTTTGTACTCTTATAAATATAGACATTGGTAGCAGAATGAATTGAAGCACATAGGGTAAGAGCAAAAGTCCATGGTAAAGCTGTGTGTTCTCACCCACCTTGTTTTATCTTCTCAGCTTTGCTTTCTCTACTATAAAATGGAAGTGATTCTCATATTTATATGAGCACTTGGGGACAGGGTAAAGAAATGAAATACCATATACCGCACAGGAAACAGATAACAGCCAACCACACTGCAGAATCATTTGTATAGTTACACTTCCATCTAACTCAGCACTGTCCCGGTCGCAGGACTACTGTGCATATAATAGTTGCAGCAGCTGTAACTGCAGCAGCAGCCTAGACAGATGTGCCCACCCCTTCTTGATTCTCCTTGCACAAAGCTGCTGGCCAAGGCCTTTCCTCTGCAGGGCCATCCCAGAATTTCCTCAGCTGAGGGAGTTGTGAGGCCGAGGCTGAGGAGTCAGCAGTGCCCACAAACAGCCTCCTTTGGAACTAGGGGAGGTCATGACTAGTAGATTTCTCTTGTTATAATAGCCTTGTTTTTGTTGTTGTTGTTGTTGTTGTTTGTTTGTTTGTTTGTTTTTCTTGTTTGGTTTTGCTATTTGGTTCAGCCAGCTTGCAACTCATCATCCTCCTGCCTCAGCCTACAGAGCTCTGGAATTGTGGCCCTGCAGCACCAAGCTTGGCTGCTTCGTTCTTCACTTGCCTTCAGTTTGCCCCTCCCTTCTATTAGCTACACTCACCATTTTGGTTTTTTGAGTTTGTATCTTCGGTGCCACATTTTTCCACATCTAGGGTTCTCACTGAAGGAGAAGAAATTGGTCTTTAGTTAAATAGAGCACAACACTACAACCCACAGTCACTCAAGTTTCAATTCAAGGTTTTTATGAGACACTGCTTAATCGCCAGGCTTTTAGTCCACGAACTTCCTTATTCCAGGTCTCAAACCCCAAACAATTTGGGCATGTTCTCTCTCTCTCTCTCTCTCTCTCTCTCTCTCTCTCTCTCTCTCTCTCTCTCTGTCTCTCTCTCCCTTCCTCCCTCCCTCCCCCATTCCTGCCCCTTCCTCCCTCTCTCCCCTCCCTCTCCCCCTCTCGGATTATCTGCTTTGTTGTCCATCTTTCCCTCAGAGATGGCTGACACCCTGAGATACTTTATTTCTACTGAATCTCTGCCATTCTCATTCTCAACCAGTCCTTCCAGATTCTATTTGGCAACATCTACTTCTTGTGCAAGTCTAAGTCTACTCTTAGTCTACATGTGTCACTGAAACTTAATGTTCTGTCCTGGTCACCCTCTCAGTTCTGGTCAGAGCCTGTTCTTTGGAAGCAGCTGACTGCCACCCCGTCAGTTACGTCACTTTATCTATACACTTATCCTCCGGAGGGATGGGTGGGGGGGATTCCTCTCCGAAGATTGGAGTTCCCTTCCATGTTCTACTTCCCTGTTTCACACAAGTCCATCCATCACTGGCTCTCTTGGTATACATCTCAAAGCATTGGGGGAAGTGTTTATTCTAAGTCATCTTACAACAGGAAGACATTATTTGAATGTACTCATTTTCCTAGACTTAAACATTCTTATGGGTAAACACTGAAATAAATATATGAAAATCGTTTGAGACAACATGTCATATTGCCTCCAGAAATATTGCAAAAAAAAATCTTTGTGGTAAAGATACTGGTTTTAGATAGAAATGTTTTCCAACTTAGGGTACCCAGAATCTAGTTCCGCAGGATGTTTCACGGAATGCCTTGAATTCAACTGAAACCAACAGGCACCAAGGCTTCTCTTCAAAGTCTGTGGCCATTTGCATGTAAAAAAAGAAACCTTAGGGCGATCTTCCTCAGCCTCCACTGCTGCCCATCCTACACCTCACCTCTGCACTACACACAGCAATGCTGCCCAGCCTTACTGGGAACTACTCAACATTGGACTCCTCAGTGCTATCTTGAGATCTAAGTCTTTCAGCTTCTCTAAGCCCTTGCCCAACTCATACCTTCCAAAATGCAACCTGGCTCAATGCCACAGTCCCAGATAGAAGATGCTACAAAATAGCAACACGAGCAGGACTGAAGGAAGACTTAGCACACTGGCTCACCTGAGTCACAGCTCACACTTAATTTCAATAACTGAAAGTGAGCAAGCCCTAAAAGTAAAAGGCAACACCCTCAAGGTCAAGTGTTTCCCAGTGATGCTCTGCTAGCCTTTTGGGTCAGGCAGTTCCCTGTGATGTGGGGCTGCCCTTATCAAGTCAGGGTGGGTACCATCTCTGGAACTGCTCATTATCATAGCCAGAAGACATTCATGTACTTCTCCACAGGCAACACAGAAAGTACTGCAATGAAGGAAATACCTTGTTTTCTTATGCAGAAGACGACTATGGATGCTACAAGAAACAACAGTAGTGATCCCAGAAGTACCCAATGAGTCCTCTTATTTGGGAGAAATTCTGCAGGTGGTTCTGAAAAACAAAAGAAAGAGATGCTGACTAAAGATCAAGTTATGATGGGAAATAGGAGAATGATCATTCTTGAAATCTACTTTGGCTTTAGGATAATCTTAATTACTAAAAGTTAATGGCCAGTTAAGGTCTAGAAGGTCTCCAGCCCTGCACACATGAAGGAGACTGAATTATACTGCCGTGGATTGGCTTTGACACCTCTGAAGTCCTTTATCCAGCCTATAAAATAGAAATGCTAGGAATTTCTTGTGAGGCTGTCTGTGACATCCTAAGCATAGTGCCACAGAAAGTGACTGCGATATTAAATGGTGACCTTGATGAAGTAAATTCCTTGTACACTCTTTAATATTAATGATAACAGCTAACATAGCATGGAAGGCCCACTCTAGAAGATGGGGGACTACCAGGCACTGTTAAACATCTTTGGCTCTTTGGCCCCCCACATCTGTCATCATGATCAGGGACCAATGCCTGTTTTTCTTCTCCCGTGTTTGAAACTCTCTGGACATTCTAGTTAGTCATTGGCTTCTCCTGCCAGTTTCTCTGTCTGAAATCTTGTGAAAGATGGGTCCCATGGCATGAGGATGCTTTGGGATTGCCAACTCCCATCTCTTGTCATAAGTCAGTTCCTATTTGGCCCCACTATGAATCAACTGAGATATACAATACTGAACTACACAGTTTATAAAACCTGCTCATATATATTTTATTTGAGTTTCAAAGTATCTTATGTTAGACCTACTAAGTATTTCTTAGAAAACAAACACAAGTTACAGACAAGAAGACAGAGTGCCTAAGTTACTCTAGGATGCCCCACAAATAAGCAGCTTTTTGTTGTTATATTATGGTGATGTTTGTTTGTTTGTTTTCTTTTTGAGGCAGAATCTCTTGTAATTCATGTTGACCTTGAACTTGCCATGCAGCTGAGGATGACCTCGAACTTCTGATCCTCTTGATTCCGCCACCCAAGTGTTTGGATTACAGGTGAGCCCTACATCACCAGGCTTATCTGGTGCTGGGTACCAGCTCTTTCTGAATGTTAGGCAAGTACTCTCCCAACTGAGCTACATCTCCAACCTTGTGAAGCAGCATATAATGGCAGGGTCCTAGTAATGCAGGTTTTATGAGAGTCCAATTCCAGTTACAATGTCTTCCTTGATTTCTAAACCTGTCTGCTCTCTCTGGTTCCAGTCCACTCTGGGCTGAATTTTCATACTAGTTGACTTTTCTCTGTAGCTTTATTTATTTTCTCTAAAATTCTTAGAGCACTACTATCAATGTACATTGGGGGATAAATGGGGGAAGAAGTAACTCTCCTCAGAATACCTCTGGATTTATGTCCTCATAATGCTCTGAGCCTGACTGTCCCTATCCCACCTATTTCTGTAAGCTAACAAATTTACAAAACAGCTGAACGTATACAGTCAAAGATCTCAAATAATTTGCACACACTACAGCTCATTTGATCCCTACAGTAGTCTTGCCTGTAGGGAAAGTGAACTACACAGAAACCTAATAGGTTGCTAAGAGACATGAGCCTCATCTTCTATACCCAAGGCAGTTCTAGGAGTTGAAACATCAGAGAATGCCTCAAAGAGGGATTCGGGGGCAATAGATCTTTCATATTGAGAATAAGAAAAAAGGACAATGCATCTGTCCCCTACTGGGAGAAGACAGCAGCTTCTATGTGATAATGGTTTCAATTCCTGAAGCATCAGATGAGTTCTTCTCTACGGTGCCCTGGCTAAAAGACTGTTTCCTACATCGCAACTATCCCCTGTTGTGTTGGAGCACAGTGACTGTCCTATTCATCTATGAATACTCAATGCTTCACATACAGTTTGTCATGGTTGAATACTCAGTAAATACTTGTTGAATGTTTATTAAGTAGCATTATGGCTTGCATGCAAGAAAATAGCATACATTTAGTAAACATAAGTATTGTTTATTCACGTACTCAGCCAGCTACCACTGAAAGACTATGATGGAGAGCTGTCATGCTAGGGGACAAGGGACAGAGTTAGTCAGTTTACCTGGGATGATCAACTCAGCTGTGTGGTTTTCCCCCGAATGTAATCTCCAAAAAGTACAGTAGAAAACATCATTAGCTGTCGCATTGATCCTCAGAGTGCTGGTCACATTGAAAAGCTTCTCCTTTGTTTGGGAAGTGGTGACAGTAGTATTGCCACTCAGGGATTGTTTGCCACTGTTTGTCCAGATGACTTTAGCTTCTGGGTAGCCCTCAGCCTGACACGTTAGTTCATGCTCTGATGTGGTTGGATCCATGGAAATTCTGTGGTTGATTTTTCGGTACGGGGCTAGGTCATAATAAGCAAAAAGAGGTCAGGACCCTCTCTCATCGCAGGTGTTACAAAGAGTATCAACTTGGGCCAGTTCTTGGAGAACTATGTCTCCAGCTCAGGTATTCTGGTAGCAGGGGATGCATGCTAGTCTTCTGCTTAAATCTAGGCCAAGTTTGGGCTTAAGGAACAAACACATTGCTGTAATAACCACATTGATGTGTTTATTGGGCTCAAACTAAATGTGTCAACTAAATAAAGTAAATTATCATCTTGAAACCAAAGGTCTTTCTAAATATAAACTGTATCTATCTAGTCAATAATCATTGGCCTACTCACAATGTTTAGCGACCTACTTACAGCCTAGAAGAGAGATTTTGTTCCCTACTCCATAGCTAAAGATATAAGAGCTTCACATAATATGATATTTTCACAAAAATTTGTCACAGAGCAACTAGGATAAAGCAAAGCTGAAATAATGACATGGAGTTTTGTTGCTCTTGAATCGAGAAAATGACCATCCATATATTAGATATAATTATGATTTCAAAACACAAAAGTAATGGGCTTTTATGAGCACTTGAGCCCTCGGTCTTGTATACATCATATTTAAGGACAATTAAAAATGAAACCACCTATTATGCCTTATTGAATAGGCATAATGACTCATGAAATAACGTCACCACAATAGGGTCTATCCCACATTACACATGACTTAGTTTTTCTGGGAAATTAAAGGTTTAAATTTAAAATCCCTGTCAATGGTAAAACGTTTGGAATGAAATATTTGCATGCTATTATCATTTCTCCTGGGAGTTAACTGAAGGAGAACAGCACTTCATTTAGAAGAATGTGGTGAAGTAATGGGCAGATTCATCCATAAATGATTCAACTTCACAACTTTCGACTCTGAGATGGGCACATGTGTGAAGACGCTGCAAGAAAACATGAAAACTTCTACTTACAAGCTTGCTATGGTACCTGTTAAATTATTTATGCCTCACAAATGTTGACGGCAGTCACTGTACCTTACTGTCTGCCACAGGAAGAGGGGAGGGTTTTGATTTATATTTAGGTTACTGTCGATTTTTCAAATTCTCCTGTCTATTTTTTTTTTTTTTTTTTTTGAGAAAGAGTTTCATGCAGACCAGGCTAGCCTTGAACTTGCTATGTAGCCAAAGATGATGTGCCTCTACCTCCTGAGTGCTGGAATTACAGGCAAGTATGTGCTACCACACACTGGTTTCAACCCAAAACTTCACGAATGGCAGGCAAGCACCCTATCAGCTTAGCTACAGACCCATCCCCCTTGTCTACTTTTAACTGAACTAACTTATTTTTTTTTTAAATGAGCTCATTCAAAAGTCTCTTTGCAGAAACAAATGCTTGAAGATAAGGCTAACATTTCAACACAAAGCAAAACAACCACTTTCTGAAGTTAAAAACAAACACTGAGTTAGATAGGATAAAGTACTGACTGAAATAAGATTATTGAGACCATCTACATTTGTTAATGAGGAGTTTCGTCATAACATAACCTGATGCCACAATTGGCAAGACACTACAAATATTGTTTATTCCATTTATTTCACCTTTTGGATGTCTATTTGTGTCCATTTCAAGAATGCATCCTGTATTTAGGTTGAACCAACTGTATGAAATCAGTAACAGTTATCTTCTTTAGACCTTCAAAATGACAATTGCTTACCATATAAGCTATGCAAGTTTATTCTTTATAATCACATACAAGCTTATATAATGCTTTACTGAAAGGGTAAACAAGCAAATTTTGTTTTGAAACCTCTGGTTTAAATCTAGAACACTCTGCTATCTAGTTAGGTAATCAAAGCAACTATAAGTTCAAGTTAGTTTTGAAGCTGTTACAAGCTTGATGCACACACCCCACCCCAAGTACAAAGATGGGCAACAAAACACAGTAAGGGCATAGATTTTAGAAACAGGTTAGTTAAGTTTAGAACCTGGCCTTATCATTTTGTCTGGGTAGACTTTGGACAAACTGCATTATTTCTTTGGATCTCAACTTTTAAAACCTTAAAATGGGAAGAATAATGCTACATAACATTGAGTCTAAGATGCCAAGATACCATCTATTGAAAGATACATTCCAATTTGAAAGATAGTAAGTAGGAAAACATAGCATGGCCAGGATCAAGTGCTTCCCCGACAGAGGCATGTTAAAGATGAAATGAATTCATATAAGCAAAGAGCCCAGTGCATGGCCTAACACGGATCAGGAGTTGCGTAAGTGTCAACTATAACAATGCTCCTGCTGTCACCCATCAGATTAGGAGAGACCATGAGCATGGCTGTTTCTCCCCTTCTCATCACTACTTCAGTGGGTCTTAATAAAGTTCTCATAACTTATGACAGTCTGGGAAATAAATTTTCCCACATTCAAACCTGCTCATATAGCAAATATTTTAAGTTAATCGTTTTTGAAACAACCATTCCTCCCTTTAACAAATATTTTCTTTTCTTATTGCACTGAAACATCATTAAATGCCAAGGCTTAGGGTTACAACAATGAATAAAACAGACCCAAAGCTCTGACCCTGTAGTTTGTGTTCAAGAAGGAACAAGAAAATAAACATTCTGAGGCATATTACGTAGGAATGGATGACACAGGAAAGATTTAAGCAGGGCCTGAGGATCTGCTGAGCCATGACAATCCTTAATCATTGATCCATATGATTAAGGTGTTTCCTACAGTGGCTTAATGTCATTTAAGGTCCCAGAAATATTAAATGGACATTTCAATTTTTTTCCCTGACATTCAGTTCAATCATTAAAGCTAAAGATTTCAATTGAAAGCCAGATGCCTGAGGGTCTTCTGAAGGTTTTTGAAAGTATAATAGCACCCAAAGAGATAATGATAATTGAGTTAATACAAAACTACACCCTTCTAGATTTCAGTTTTGAAATGCTTCACCTTTAAAATCCCATGGTGGGTTAACTCCCTCCTGGGAAGCTGTATTACCACACACTTACAGATGGGAAGAGAAGAGGGCAGCATTACTGTGAAATGATTTGCATAGGAGATGACTCAGGAGCTCTACTTCCTTTGCATGCAAAGTTCCTACGTGCCAGCCACCAACATGCTAGGGATCAGACCCACGGTCTTACACATGGGCAAGTATTCTACCACTGAGCTATGTCCTCAGTCTGGTTCCCTTATTTATTTATTTACTTATTCATGTAGAGAAAGGCTCTTGCTAAGTTGCCCAGGCTGCCCTTGCCCTTGAACGTACTCTATACATATAGAGCCCAGACAAGACCCAAATCTGTGATTCTTCTGTCTCAGCCTCCCAAATAGTGGGGATTACAGATTTGAGCCACAACACATGTCAAAACCAAGGTTCGAATTCTTGGTCTAGCTCAGCTAAGCTCCAAAAGCACTGACTGCAGGCAAATGACAAGGTAAATAGGAAGTAGAACGCCAATGTCTAAAAGAAAATGCAATAGTCAAACAAGACCTTCAAGTTCTCAGCTTTGCCCCATTAGACCCTCCATGGAGAGGCCACAGCTCCAGAAGCATGCCTTTTGCATCAGAAATATTATTGAGCAGGTAATCTAGAATACATGCTTCCTCACCACAAAATCAGCTACTCACAACAAGCCAGGAGAGACCTCTGGACACAGACTTAAACTCTATGCTTTCTTCTTCATGACTGCTGGGGCTGTTCTTTCCCCCTACCCCAGGTTCAGCAACCTTGACTGTTCATGGCCTTCAGGCTTCATGATTCCTTTAAATGTCTTAGAACAAAATAGATACCTCATATTTGATGATGTACTAACACATGCTCAAGATATGGACAACCACATCCCTTCTTTCATGAATGTCACAAATGAAAAATTGTAAGTAAGAGACAATGACTAAAAGACAAGTGATATTTTCATAAAAATGGTAGCTTTAAGTGATCCATCATCAGAGACCCACTAATATTCCATCAAATGGACACAGTTTTCCTATCTCTACGTAATTTTTAGGTAATCGTTATCTTGATCCCTTAATGAGAAATGTGAAGTTTCCTTACTTATATTGATCTCCACACTAGCTTAGGAATAAAAAGATCAAAGGAGACCATCTAATTCTGGTCAAATATTTAAAAACTTATTATGAAAACGAAAAGAAGCAGGCAGATCCTCTCAAATTTAAGCCTGGAGAAGACAGAACTCAACTCACTATCAATCAGGGAGAAGTTTCAGCGGGTCACAGGAGGGAGTTCCAAATTGGAGGGATGACACTTTGGGAAGTATATGAAGCAAGGAGCCGTGGGGGATTTCTGGTCCTAGTGGGCATTTGGATTGTCTGTGTGCATGCCTAGGATGGGCGCTGCTCTCAATTCTATGAAACCCAACAGTGAAAGCAGAGGTGGTTAGTAAGGTATTTCCCTTCCCTTCTCTTAGCTAGTTCCAGCCCCAAACCTTGAACTCAAGTGACCCGATGACATTTTATTTTTATTTATTTATTTATTTATTTTATTTTTTTTTGTGGTCATTATCCAGGAACTTACACTAGTAGTTCCTCCTCAGCACTCCCAAGTAACACTAATACAAGCCCTGGAGACAAATGTGTAGCTTGTACCATTTCTGAGAAAGAATGGCTTCTTCTATGCTTAACAACATCATTTCTCATCCTTTATAGACCAACCTTGTCTTTTTGAATGTGAACCTTACAGTAGGCTGTATATATGGGGTACGTATTTATGTATGTATGCACATATGCACATATGTATGGAGATACTCAGAGAAAGGAAAATGCACTAAGTAAGCCTGATAGAGTTTAAGAAATATCCAATAAAGGTTCTGGAGGGTTATGCAAATAGTACATGCATGCCATGGATGATAGTGCTGAAGAGAGGAGGTGCATTTTCATGATTCCTTTCCGTGATATCTGAATCATATGTGTAAACATATATATTACATTTATGATAATAAGAAGCAAACAACTGACATCTAATCTTTGAAATATTACAGAACTGGAGAGCATGGTTGTGCTGGTACTAGATCTCAAATTACTGTCAAACACAGGTGCTAGGATTATTCACTGGTGGAATGTATGAATGAATGAATGAATTAACGAACGAACGAATAGGCTGTTGTTTTTCTGTGAAAAGTAGGTGTGGAATTCCAACAATGAAAAGCTCTCAACCCTACAGAGATGTCTTAAATACAGGTCAAGGCTTCCTTATCGGGAGGAATTCTTACCGTTGACTTTCAGTGTGATTCGCTTGTAGTCTGCACCTCCATAGCCGATCATGCAACAGTAAACACCCGCGTCCTGCAGTTTCACGTTTGTGATCTGAAGCCCAGCATTTCCCTTTAAAAGCTGTTCCTTTGGCAACCAGGCTCTCCCCCTGAAGCTACTGTGTTGATGTGTCAGGTCTGCCTTTCCATCTACAAACTGAATAACTTGGTTGTCGTTCTTTTCCCAGTAGACAACTAACGAAAGCAGGTCCAGCTGGCCTTCTACTGGGAATCTGCATTCAATCGTGACATTACTGCCATACTCTACCTCATACAGGTCCTTGGGAGCCGTGATGGTAAATGCTGAAAAGAAAGAAGACCAGCCTTCAGAAAATGGAGAAGTCCTCCAAGCACATTTGAAAAATGGGTAAAAGGTTACAATCACTTTATCTGGTGAATCACATGAACACTAAAATTCTTCTTAAAAATATCTTCATTGGGAAGATATACAAGCAACTTAGCTTAGTCCCAGTCTTGTTTAAAAGAAGCCAATAAAGAAAAGTATAACAGTGGGCCATTGCTCCAGGAATTTCTGGTAGTTATTCATGGGAAATGGATAATATTTTTGTTTTGTATTACCTGTATTTTTAGGCTCACCCCATCCCTGTCTTTTGTTTTGTTTTGTTTTGTTTGCTTTTGTTTGTTTCTAGTGCTGGGATATTGAGCCCAGAGCTTTGCTCATGCCAGGCAAATGTTCCAATACTAAATTATCCCTATAGCTTCTGTATTTTCCTTCATCTTTTACAATGGTACAAGTAACTTGTTTATGAAGAAGGAAAGCTAAAGTGTGCTTTTAACAAACAAAGCACACTTCTTCAAATTATTGCAGGGGCTTGGGTGATTGCCCAGTAAGTAAACTACTTGCTGTGTGATGGGAGAACCCAAGTTCAAATCCCAGAACTATGTAAAAACCAGCTACAGTAGCATGTGCCTGAGATCTCAATCTCAGTTCTCCTACAGTGGGATGGGGGGAAGTGACAGCAGAATCTCCAGAAAGTGTGGGGCCAGCTGCCTGCCGTACTCAACAATGAAAACAAGAGAACTTAGTTCAAACAATCTAGAAGGTGAGGACCAGCACTCAAGGTTGTTCTTTGATCTCCACATGTGTGCTTACTAAATGCATGGGTTGAGTGCCCATGAGCACACACGTGCACACACACACACTTCATATGCATACACACATATTACTTCAATTTTTAACTCATGGTAAAATATTGAAAACACAGATCCCGCTGACTTACCATTTAGCAAGTGACAGCAGACTGTGAAGATGATAACAATGGCAAACATTGCCATTTTTTTTTTCAGTTATCTAGTAATGAGAAACACAAAAAGAGAGCTGCTTGATTCAAATAGCCGAACAATTTGATCCCAGTAGAAGATTTGTCCTCTTATATAAATAACTCCTAAGAGCCAGTAAGGAATGCACAGACAAGCAACTGTGGCGGTTCTGATTTGTAAGTGTGGAAATACACCTGCAAAGTTGAAAGGTCAATACTTTCATTTTGTAACCCAAGGTTATACAGAACCAAGTGAAAAGAAATTAGTATGGTGAGATGAACATCTTTATATTGAATTATAAGCCCTCCCCGGTCGATAATGGACATTCAAAATAAGCCAAGGTAAAAATACCTTCCCAACTCCTTCAGCTGCACCATACGCTTTTCAACATCAACAACTATCTGTAAAACCTGCCTTAGACAAAGCTTCACAGTAAAGAAAATCTGATTTTCACTTTCATTTTTCAATGCTTCCTCCCCCTTAAAATCTCCCCTCTGCCTCTCTAGCACTCCAAATTATAATTCTTTTCCCCAATAAAGAGAGTAAGTACACTAATAACCAAAGTGGGAAGAGAGAAGAATTTGATTTGGCCCATTTACTAAGGTCTGGGTACCTGAGGACCACTCTCTGAGATGTAGCTGTCTAGTTTTCATTCTGCTGACATTTTCACAACTCAGTAAACACTGAATATCTCTCCTTGAGTCTGACACTGTCTGGGGTACTGAGGAGCAGTGAGCAGGAAACAGAAGCCATTCTGCTTTGGAACTGATGTCCAAAGAGGTTGGTACTACACCCCAGCCAGTCCATTAACATTTCCCCTCTCCTATGTTATTCACATTTACAAGCTTCATAGGAAATTCAGTTTTCCCTGCTAGCATCTCCCTGACTGTACACAATCCATATGACAGGCATATAAAGCAGGAGACTAGGGCTGTTGGCATTCACTCTTTAAGACTCAGTAAGTCTTAAAGGCTAAGAGGAAAATGAACAAGAGTCCCACATAGTTCAGAGAATAATAAATACAAATGTAGGAAAGGATGCTCTTTCTAAGAATGTATATTGAAGGCTTATGATAACGTTTTTGACCTTTTGCTCTACCAAAAGCATAGCTTTCTCATAGTTAATGAAATACAGGCAGACAGTATTTCTTGACTTTCATTGGTAAGAATGTGAAATTGTATAGCTTTTAAAAGATCAACTTGGTAACTCTGTTAAAACTTTAGCTGTGCTCTTTACTCCAGACTTAGAAATTCACCATAGGGGGGAAAATAAACACAAATATAACAGGGATGACATGGCCAACAACAGCCCCAGATTTGAAACACCCAATGTAGACTAATGGCAAAATAAAACTGTATATATTCAAAATACCACGAGGGGACAGAACTTAGTACATGCATAGGGAATGAGTTTGCGAAGATATAAGAAGGAACTTGGAAGGCAGTGTAGTGTACAAATATACAACCCTGACCATGATTATCTGTGGTGAAATGGGACTTTTGCAGGAACCACAGGGAACTTCTCACCCGTTTATACTTTTTCAAAGGAAGAAAAAAGATAGAAGAGGAGAGGTGGAATCATGAATGGTTTCTTCCTTTTTCATGTGTGCACCCAATTTTTAAATGAGTGAATAAACAAACGTTTTGCCTTTATTATTGCTCTCACCTATTAAACTTCTGAGTATTTGGCAGATGAAGTGATTTCATGGGAAGGCCTCTAGAAGTGGAGTCTAGACATCTTCGCTGAGGTTGAATGACCACATTACTTTATTTTTATGTTTTGTTGATATATATATATATCCTAATGTAAGTGCATAACATACACTTTCCTTCAGGAAGCATTCGGTAATATTGGCTAACATATTTGGTTGCCAAAGTTTGCTTGGTTAGGAGGAGAGCTGCTACTGATTTGATAAAAACAGAGGCTCGAATGCTGCCAAGGCCTCTCCCAAGGCATAGGACAGCACCTGATGGCAGAGACAAAGACGGTCCACAGTGCCACTCATGTTAAGATGGAGAGACGGTGGCCACTCTGATCATGTCTGTAAATAGTTTCCTTTCAACCTTTTTCCTATAAAGAGACAGTTTTCCTCTTCGTGTTTAAGTTTTATTTCATGTGTAAGAGTGTTTTGCCTGCTTGTACGTATGTGTGCCACTTGTGTGCCTGGTGGCACAGAGGCCAAGAAAGGACACCAGATTCCCTGAAGTGGAAGTCACAGATGGCTGCGGGTCCTCCCGTTAAAGCAGAAAATACTTTAAACCCCCGAGTCATCTCTCTAGCCCAATTTCTTCAATATGTTTAATATCCACTTTTAAAGCTTATGATTATGACATAATGTCCATAAGTCTTGTACCTAATGGGCCTTTTAATATTTAACTCCTTTATTGCTAGGTTTTAGGGGTAAGTTTTGCCCTTTTTTTCAAAATCATAAGTATTTGTGTATTTAGCCATTGTTTGGTGATTATCTAATGTGTGCCAGGTCCAAGGTTAGGCCTGGAAGATAGAATTTCATAAAGCGAATTGCTGATCAAGGAAGAAAAAGTATTTTACCAATTTGTGACATGTTGTGAAAATTGGTACCATTGCATTTTCAGCCAGTGCTGACATTTTAAAACTTTTTTCTAATTCAATTCTTGAAAAATGCAATTTGAATTTTTTTGAGGAAACATTTAGTTCTTGATAATTATCTAAGTAAGTTATTTTGCTGTTGAGGTCATGGGCTTCTTATTGACTATAATGAACTCTTGATATTAGAAAAGGGCAGATCTAACAGCATCTGAGAGGCTGCGGTAGGAGGATCTCGAGTTTGAAGTCAGCCTGGGCTACACAGTGAGACACTATCTTTAAAAAAACAAAACAAAACAAAACACACATTAATCAAAAGAGCCAAGGAAAATGGCTCATTATCCTCTTGCTAATATTAGACACATATTTAAAATCTTGCTTTCCAGTCATCTGCCCAAGGAGATGGATGAGATGTGATGACATCCAGGCCCGTTAGGATGTGAGGGCATGGGAGTTGTGGCATTGAGGTTGTAGGAGAAATGGCCATGCCAAGTACTGGAGAGTCACACCAAGCTACCTATCTGATGTCCGTTGAAGGACCACAGAGCTATGCCTGCTTTTGTCAGTATCGACGGTAGACTCGGTTGGAACACTTATCCAATATTTATGAGTCTGCTTTAAAAGCTTAGTATGAGGGGCTGGAGAGATGGCTCATCAGTTAAGAGCATTGGTTGCTCTTCCTGAGTTCAATTCCCAGCAACCATATGGTGGCTCACAACCACCTGTAGGGAGATCTGGTGCCCTCTTCTGGCCTGCAAGCATACAGCAGATGGAACACTATACATGATAAATAAACTAAAAAAATAAAACAAACCAAAAACCAAAAACCAAAAAACCCTTAGTATGATAAAGCCTTACTGAAAGGCTATGGACTAGGTCTGATATTCACCTTATTCAGGATTGTACCCTCTCCTCCCTGGCCCTCAGAGTGCAGCTCTCCTGTGAGTGTGAAAGAGAGGAAGTCCAGGGGCTGTGTCTGTGACCGCTGCACCTGCTCGGCTTAGTGGCTCTAACAGCACAGGATCGTCTTCCTCTGACAGGAACTGTAACTTTTTATGAATTTCCAGCCCAGAGAGAGCAACAGAGTACAACTGGGGAGAAGTGACAGCTCCTTCAAGATGGGGAAATAGGTTTGTCCCCTGGGGAAGTCCAGAAGAACATCATGGAACACCATTTCTCTATCTCCCCACGAGGGCAGGCGGGGAGCAGATGCAAGCTTCCTTTCTCAAAAGTAAGAGGGAGGATTTACCACATTTTCAAATCCTATTAAATGACCCTAAAACTTGGGTCCAAATCCCTCCCTTCTTGGTCCCACCTTAAAGCCTGTAACTATCTACGCTGTCCAGTGGGAAAAGGCTAATAATATTTTGAAAGTAGAAAGTTCTCCTTAAATATTGCCTGTCTCAGTCATTGTCAGCTGCATACACTTTCTGGAATGAATCTTCAGGGGTTTTTGTTTTGTTTTTCATACAAAGGTCTTTCAGATACCCAGACATAACTATGTAGCTATAAGAGTTATCTGAAGGAAATGCCCAAGCCATGCTCCAGGCAGTTGCATATGGTATAATCAGCGAACGACTGAGCTAGTAACCTGCTAAAAATAACCTGTGCACCCATCAGTGGGAGAGTGATGCCCTTTAATTATCCAGCACAAGAGCATACAGCAATAAAAAATAAAATAAAATAATAATAATAATAATAGTTATAAACTCTGGCTACCTAATTCTTAGGAAAACATAGCAATTATTTATTCAGAATAAAAATAAGTAAGATTGAATACCGTACTTTACTTTCTTAGGACAACCCCAAGCTAAACTGACATAGCCAAGGTCAATGTGTCTAAGAAATGTCTTGGCATTATGTTGAATTCTTCCTGATTGTCTTCCAGGACTCCTTTAGGTCCTCAGGACAGAGTAAAAAAAAAAAAAAAATCTCAGGCTATAGCACAGCGCCCTGTATCTTGGCAAAGGAAGGGACCTCAGGAGATGCTTCAAGTGAGACAACTTACCCAGTCATCGCTAGTTAATAAAGTCGCACTAGGACTCATTCTTCTGACCCAGCTGCCTACCCCAAGCCCGTATTCATAAACACACAGTCGCACACACAAGTGACATTAACGCTAACAGTGCCTTATCTGCCGATTCTGAGGTCTTAACTGTGCCCGGCAGCCGGCTCTGCTGCCTATTAACCCATCCTATTTCCTTGTTGCCTTTTCCTCTCTCCATCCTCAAGGGTCTCTGACTCCGGCTCTAACTTGCCCTGCAAGCCGCCGGCCCAGGAACTCCGCGAGAAGACGCTCCCTACCTGTAGGCGGGGAGACTGGCGGCGACACGAAGGTGCAGCCTGGCTTGTGGCAGGAGGCCAGCCAGTCCCCGAGCTTTATAGCCGAGGACCGCCCTCTTGTGTGGAAACCCTGCCCACCTCCGCTCTAAAACCAAATGGGAATTGCCAGTCCCATCGGATTTTGTGCTCAAAGTTGGGCTATTATACTGAATTTATAGGAGAACAAATCTGGGGGTCCGGCGTGGTGACGCACCCCTTTAATCCCAAGACTCCGGAGACGGAGGCAGGTGTATCTATGCATTGGAGGTCAGCCTGATCTTCATAGTGAGCTCCAGAACAACCAGGGCTACATACAGTAGCGAGACCTTGTGGTGAAAAAGAAAAGCAAACAACACACTATTTTTTTTTTTCAAATACGAAACTAAAAGTAAAAGTGAAACTTGAATTAGCTTTCTTGTAAATCAGGTTTTTAAAAAGAACCAGAGCTGTCATTTGGGTGGAGTGGGGGGGTGGGGTGGGAGGAGGGTGTCTGTGAAGGTCAGAGGTCCACATCGATTGTCTTCCCACCTTGTTTTTTGAGAGAGGGTCTCTGACCCAACTTCGAGTTTGCAGCTGGCTAGACAAACCCTCAAGTGTGTTCCACTGGCCCGGCCCGCCCTCAGTCCTCGCCCTTCCTCCTCCTTCCCCTCCCCTAGCCCCTTTCAGTCTCAGATAGGGACTTTCACTGCTTTTTTCATGGGTACTGGGAACCCAAATTTAAATCTTCCGTTTTTGAGCAGTAAATGCTTTAAAAACCAAACATCTCGAGTCATAAGATCTCAGACTTCAATTTTCTCTTCAGAATCCAGACACCTTAATAAAATACTGTCCGATCCCTCACCTCTTTCAAGCCCTTTCTGGATGCGTGATCCTCTTGATGTAACTTTACAATATAGAGTTATACAACATAAAGAGTTAACAACAGACAAACGACTTGAGTTTTAATTCTAGAAAGTAGGTGTGTCTCTATAATAGGAAACATAGTTTTAAGCCGTGGATTTGGTCACTTCCTCAAAGTTCCTCGACATAATGAAACTTCAGTTGCCTTGCCATTCAAAAACTTCCCGTCTCAAACCATGCCCTTTCTGAATGCCCTTTCTGAATGCTGTGCACCTACTACACTCACTCTCAGGATCCAGGTGGGGGAAGTCTATTCTAGATGAACTTGAGAAAGCCCTTCTGGGAATTGGAAATGTGGGCTTTTTCCAAGATGAAGCCAAGGGAACTCCATAGAGCACTGTGATGTCATTTAAGCATCTCAGTGTTAGACCTCAAGGACCTTCTTCATTCTTTGCTTTTCCATTTATTCACCACACTACAATTCTAAAGTAGTGTACTGAGTGAATACTGGGGCTCCCGCTGGCTTGGATGTAACAGAATTTTCATATTCTCAGAGCATCTCTATTCTTTGAAGACCTTGGAGATGATACTGCATTAAGGAGCTATAGAGAATGTGGGACTCTCAATAGCATCAATAAAATTGGAATAGACTTTGAAGCCTCGGCTGAACTGTCCCCTCTTCCAAATGCCTTTTGAACCCTATTTCCCAACTTTAGTGGATGACTGAAAATAAAACATAAATATTATATGTAGGCATCTAATTTAAACATATGTGTGTGTGTGTGTAAGCATACACAGACAAACACATTTCTAGTTAATAGTTCTTTTCTCTAAAAACAATAGCTAAGTCCCAGGAAATATTTATGATATGTTAGTGTGGTCATATAAAAATTCACATCTATAAAAATTCAGTCTAGAGACTCACTGTTTAGCTGAGTTCTCTTGGTTAAATAACAATGTGAGCAGTGCGGATTAAATCATAGTCCCTTAGTAGTTCCTATGATGTGAATTATTTTTAGAACTAGAAGGGGCAGGTGCTTTGTTTTACAAAAGTAATGCTTAAAGTCTACATGAAGGCCAACAGCGAAGGTAACTAACTGAAACCGGTCCTCCCAGAAGCTGTCCCTGGGGAATGAAGGCCTGCTCTCAGTCTGCTGCTTGAACTGATTTGCATATGAGTAATCTCCACCTGTTCCTACACCTCAGACTTCTATTTTCCCATGAAGGCAATCATGCTCCTTAATGAATTCGGTGCCCTCCAGAAGTAGAAGGATGTGACTTTATTTATTTATTTTTTAATATCAACTCAGAATATGCTGCGTAGCCAAAGTAGCCCAAGTAAGGAAAAAATAGCCCTGAAAATGGTTTGAGTTTTGTGATTTGGACAATGAATAGAGAAACATTCAGACAAGGGTAAAACAGTGGCTTGCCAAGGCTGAATGGTGGCACACATTGGCCATCTCTAACTCTAACACCACCATTTCCTGTTCATATCCTGTTCATTTCGGGGATATTAGTTGATGGTGAAGACTAACCATCTCCATGGTAAGGAAATACACAAAGTGAATTCTGGAGAGAACCACGGATGATCTGCTGGAGGTCAACAGAGGGCAGAACCGGTGTGAACTGTGAAGGTGTTCTCTTGGAGAGAACACCATTGTAGCTGGAGTCCATAGTGAAAGGCTGTCTCTCCTCATTTCATGAAGGGCCTTCAGGGTTAAGGAGAAAGGTTGGATTTTAATTGTAATGCACATCCATTGGCTGGCTTTGGGCAGAGGAACCATCTGATAGTGTTCTACAGAGAGCACTCAAGCCAGCTGAAGAAGGCAGGTTGAGGAGCCTGTGTTCAAGGAAGCCCAGACCTTCTTGAGGAGATGCTGTTCTAGGTCAGTTCAATTCCAGCACTACTGGTGGAGAAGTAAAGTCACATCCCACAAGTCAAGGGTGAAGCCCCACAGGATGGATCTCATGGCAGACGCCAATCTTAAATCTAGGCCTCTAGAACTTCTGAGGGACTGTCGACAGATTAGGATTCCCATGACTCCCTCTGGTTTGTTAGAGTAACCCACAAACTGGGAGAAACGGTTTACCTATGTGAACCAGTTTGTTGAAAGGACATTACAACAGATGAAAGTATACACAGGGTAAAGTATGGTCTGGTGGGGGCAAGGGGGAGTTCTGTGCTTCTCTTTGGGTTCACTACCCTCCAGGGCCCTCCAGATGTACTGCAGCCCAGCTGCTTGAACCTCTGGCTCAGAAAATTGTCATAGAGATTGCATCAACAATCAGTTCACTGTATCGTGAATTCTCTTTAGTCTTAAAAATAAAAACCTGGAGTTACTTATCAGGAGGTGAAAGCCGAAGGATCAGAGAAGCAGAGTGGTTAGCCACTAGAGGGTCTACTAATGCTCAGACCAAAGGGTCCATCCTTTCCTACAAATCCTCAGACTGCCCTCTCAGACTGAATCCTCAGACTGCACTGAGCTCCTTTCTCCTCCAGCCTTATATTCCTCTCTCCCTGCCCCAGCCATATCACTCTGTCTCCACCTCCCAAGTGCTGGGATCACCTTTGTGTGTGAGCTCTGTTTCTCTTTTAGACTGGATCAATCTCATGTATTCCTGGGTGGCTTGGAACTCACAGAGATCCATCTGCCTCTGTCTCCCGAGTGCTGGGATTAAAGGTATGGCCACCACTGCCTGGTCTCTATGGCTAACTAGTGGCTTAGCTCTGTACTCTGATCTTTAGGCAAGCTTTATTTGTTAGATCATAAACAAAATATCACCACAGTTAGCTTTCGGCCCTTCTCCCCTCTGTGGAGGACAGGGATCGGGGGGGGGGGTGGTGAAAGTGCCATGCTCTGACCATAGTTTGTCATTCTGATGACATGCTCAAATCCAGGAACTCACAAGAGTCACTTCCCTACAGCAGAGGACACTTCCATTTCTCAGGAAATTCCAAAGAATTAGTAGCTATGTGGGTCATATCCCAGAACAAAAGATTACCAAACAATCTTATTAATCACACAATTATAACAGGTTTCTAGGAATTTTATGCCAGAAAATGGAATGGAAACCAAAAGTATATACATACTTATATGTGTGTGTATAATACAGACACAGAGACAGATATATATATATATATATATATATATATATATATGTGTGTGTGTGTGTGTGTGTGTGTGTGTGTGTGTGTATCAGGATAACACATATAATAGGGCAGACCATTTAATTTAATTTTGTAAATTTTGTTTATTTTATATGCATGGGTGTTTTGTCTGCATGGATGTCTGTGCCACAAAACAGTGTCAGGCCTTCTGGAACTGGATGGAGTTACAGATAGTTGTAAGCTGCCATACGGGAACTAGGAATCAAACCCTGGTTCTTTAGAAGAGAACCAGTGTCGTTAACTGGATAAGCAATCCCTCCTGTCCTAGTTTTAGAGTTTAGGATCTATTTTCTGGGGGGGGGGAGGAGATCAGGCTGCAGTTCTGGGGACAGGAGGCTGAGATTAACAGGTTTAGAACAAGGTCATGTGAATTGCACGGGTTCCAGGAGAAGGAAGTTAGCAGGGGTTCAGTCAAGTGGTGCAGTGATGTCACAGCCGAGTCCCTGCCCATCTGCTGTGTGAGCATTCACATACAGCTGAGGCAGACTAGAGCTCACACCTTCATCATCCTTCCCCAGCCAAGGCTATGATCCTTGGGCTGCTATGAAACGCTTCGCCTGAAGCACATGAAGCCTCATCTGGTTCAGGTTTACACTCTGAAGTATAGCTGCCCCTGCTCACAACAGCTGTCCTAGACTCTGCCTTTTTCCATTACTGTCATCTTCAGTTACTGCATTTCAGTGACAAACCTTGACAAGCTATAGCATCATTAAAACAAGACAACTATGTGATTAATAAGATGAAATGCAGCAATCACAATGATTTAAAGTATCAGTTATGGTAAACCATGTAGCATTTAAAAATGTCAGACTTTGTCGTCTACATATTAGACTACCCAACCCGTAGAACAGTCTTGCAAGTTTTATTTCCTGAACTTTAGAGGTGTTGAAGTTAACTTGTAACTTGTTAAGGCTTACGTGACAGGAAATGCTACAAGTGGTGTTCAAACCCAGAACTCTGGCTCCGACGGTGCCTGCTACACAATGAATACGCAGGTGTACAATGAAATGAGAGTCCTTGTCTACTGCCATCCATTGCATGTTTCTTCAGCCCACTCAGTTAACCCGTGACTTATTGCATGCCCCAGCAATTCTACCCCTGCAGATATGCCCAAGAAAACTGCAAATGTGTTCATAAAACTAACAATGCTATTTATAACAGGCCAAAATAGAACCATCCAAATGGCCATCAATTCTGAATGAACACACAAAATTGTGCTATATCTGTATTCTGGGATACATTTTAGCCCCAACAAGAAATGGAGCAAAGATCCATGCTACAATTTATTCTGCTTAATCTTTATTTCAAATTGTGTGTGTGTGTGTGTGTGTGTGTGTGTGTGTGTGTGTGTACAAGTGCACATTCATGCATGGAACACTTATGGATGTCAAAGGACAATTTGCAATAATGGATTCTTCCCTTCCACCATGTGGATCCCAGGGTGGTAAGCCTGTTAACCCACTAACTCATCTCACCAGCCCCTCTGCTATAACTTAGATGTATGTGGAAAATAGTGTCAAAGTAAAAGAAGTCATTTCATTTATTTCAACTGTCCAGAATAAGCAAGTCTTTGAAAAGGTAGAAAATAAATTACAAAGAGTTCTATAGATAGACTGCACGTAACATTGTCCATAAAGATAGGTTCTATAGATTGACTGAGCAAAACAAGCTCATGATAAGGGTCTGGGGGAGGACCCTGTGTGGTTTCAGCCACACAGATAATGAAAAGATCACTAGGCTATTAACCATCACTGCTCCAAGCCTCTGCGCAGAAAACAGGTTAGACATCTCTCCCTTTGAAGATACAACACTGCTTGTGTAACGTTGCTGGTTTCCCTAGTGCTCATGCCTGGGCACAAGGGTTTCTGTGCCTCCTAAGGTTGCCTTTCTCACCTTCTCTGCCCAAAGGTGGGCACGGCTTCCTCTGCTGAATATTCCGTTGAACATCCTCCCAAAGTGCCAGCTGTCACCTGGCTTTAGTATCCACCTGCTCTCCCTGGTCCTTTCAAGACTATAGGTAGCAGACATTTCCACTGTTGCCACTTAAGATCTACTGAATGCCATATGCAGGCAGAAAACCTTGTATGCATCTAAATATATCATTTCAGTCAGTCCTCAAAGCACCATAATCAGATGACTTCAGTTCTACTGCAGACGGAAGTGACAAAGTGAGAGGGTGCTGGTGATAGGCTGGGAAGGGAATCAAGGCATGGTTTGTCTGCACACTATTCAGGGATCTGTGGCTCAGCTCCCTTCAAAGGCTTTTTTTATTCTTGGTAACACACCCGCTCCCACCAACAGGAATAAGATATTGTTGCAATTTTCCCATCCGGCATTGAACAAATAATGTTTGAAATGAAGAATCTAAAAGCCAGAAAGAATACCGAGGACTGAAGCTGAGAACAACCACACAAGCCTGCGAGATCTGTGCCAGGCTAGAGATGCCTTCTCTATGGTGTCTGTGGTGTGAGCCAAGGTTAAGGCAGGGAGCTCTTCCTAAAGAAAATAGCGTGAAGCACACGCTATTTTCCTGAACCGTTGAGTAGCTAATGGGTTCTTGGGTGTTTCCTCAGAGGCTGGGGAGCCTTGGTCTAGACAGACATTGCCGGTATCGGAGTACGTAATATAGGAAGGGCGTAAGGTAACATGGGCATTCTGGTAACTGTTTTGCTTTTGTTTCCTGTTTACCTTTCAGCCATATGATGGTGGCATTTTTATAGGCTCGGGACTCCGGGGACTTGAAATGACATTTCCATGCTGCCGCTTCTGCCTTTCCTCAGAATCATCAGCTAGACTACATCCTGCAGGTTGCAATTTGCGGCTCTGACTGCCCCACCCAACCTCCCTGCTCCAGACGCCGGCACCGGAAGGACACCCCAGGACGCGAGAACAGGAGCCCTTAAAAGATCCAAAGGGCACGCTGATTGGCTGAAGAGCGTCCAATCCCTAGGCTCTGCCAAGCAAAGCAAGGTCCTGCCCTGATCCATCTGGAGCTCTGCCTAGAGGCCTCGGTAGTGGTCACCATCCAAACACTGTCGCGTGAGTGCGTCCGGCTGCAGGGAGGGAGGGTCGGCTCGGCTACTCAACCCTACAGGGCTGCAGCTCTGTCTGGGCCGGGAGGCGTGGGCCCTGGGTTCTGCTAATGCCCCCGTGGCTGACAGGTATTGCCAACCCGGTTTTGTGACTGAGCGTGATCTCTCAGCATTTCCCAAGTTGGGAAAAGTCTGCAGAGTGCAATGGAGAGGGAAATGGGGTAACTGTAAGGGAAATACCTAAATGACAGTAAACTGGCTCTACAGAGTCAAAGTGGAAACAATGACAGAACACCCCCCCCCCCCCGAGGCTATGTGCTTCCGTTTAACTTTGCTAGGAAATATAATTTGGAAGATTGATTGAGGATGATTGCGGTGATGTGACCAGCCACAAATTCAGGTAATAAAACAGGGCAGAGATCTGGATGACAGAAGGCACATATTCTTTCTCTTTTCAATAAAAATCTTGTTTCCCAGGGCGATCAGAGAAAGTCTTGTCTGGGATTTGCACCATCGACATTCCCTCACCTTCCACAGTAATTAGAATCATGGCTGTGCAGAGCTGGAATATCAACCCTCCCCCCAAAAAAAAAAAGAACACCCCAAACAAGCAATCAAGCAAGCAAAAAACAGGAGCAACCTGGACCCGTGTCAATATTTTCTGTCCTCACAACACGCTTGTTTCCTGTGTCATCTGTAATAAAGATGATTCGAGGCCACGCTTATTTAACTGTTGATAACGTTGTGTCTCTGGGAGAGAGAAAACTGAGGGTATTTGGAACACCCTAAGAAAAGGCTCTTAATGGCTTTGTTAGGTATAGGGGAGAAGAAGTTGATAATACTGTTCAAGGGTGAAGTTACAAGGTGTGGCATACTCGTTTGCAGGTGTGGTCTCTCAGAGGGACACTGTTCCTGATTTCCCTCTGTCTTTAACCTGTCTACCTGTGAATTACTTCTGACATATCCAAAGTCCAAGTCCAAGAGTACAAGGCCCAGAAAGAGGTAAGCCTGAACCCTAGCTTTCCACGTGTTTCTTTTCTCTAGATGATTGACATGGGGCTTGTCCCACCACTGTAAGAGAGAGAGAGATCCTCCCTCATAAATAGGAGTGTGCCAAGGGACTCAGTTTTCTCTCTCTCTCTCTCTCTCTCTCTCTCTCTCTCTCTCTCTCTCTGTGTGTGTGTGTGTGTGTGTGTGTGTGTGTGTAAAGTAGAGAACTCTTGATTTCTTTGAAAATGTTTGAGGCAGGTGTAAAAATTCAACCTTTCATTCCTACATGCAGAAGACAAATAAGCAATGGTGAGTAAAAGTTTTTCTTGTGTGGAATCATTCCATTTTGTGCAAGGAGGAGCCACAGAGATTATCAAGATGGATGGCAGTGTTTCTCCTGCAAGCTCAGTTGAAAATGACTCAATTGGGATGTCAATATTTAGATAACAGAGTAAACTGCTAGGTCCCACTCCCCGATGAGTGTCCTTTTTCCCTGCTCTTAGGTGCAATGGGACAATGACAGACAGGAAGGAATTGTCATAAGGCATCCTTAGGGAACTGTTCTTTCTTCTTAGCAAGTCCTGCAGCCTCTATCCTGTTCTGCAGCTGATTGGTTCAAGTGCCATGTAATTTCAGGGTTTGTTCTTTGTTGGAATATAAGGAAGTCACTGAAGCCTGGCTCTCGGCTCCTGCTCTACCTCTGGGACACATCCCCGTTCCCACTCACCCTACCCCTGGGACACATCCCCGTTCCCACTCACCCTGCTAACAGGATGACCACTCCAACCATGCTTCTGCCTCTTCCCCTGCTCATTTCCCTAGTTTCCCGAGTTCCTCTAAATCCAGGATTCCCTGATGATGACAGGTGTGGAAATAACTGTTGTCTGGGGTCCAAATAGACATAGCCCTGCTGTAAAGCATCAAGACTGGTTACTGTGGTGTGAAGGTACTCAGTAGCCTACAAAAATGACATTGAAGAAAGTAGAGAAGTTGTGACATTCTCCTGAGCCTTGTAGTTTTCTGAGAGAAACATCAATAACTAAGGAAGACGTTTTCTGTGCGCACTCACTTGGATTTAGAATGAAATTAGAGGAGTTCTGGCCCACCTACAGTTTACAACCCTTAGGTAGCTGTGAGGTAAGATAAGATGAAAGCAGAAGTGCTGTCTGATGTGGGTGTGTCTGTGTGGCCTGAGTCACAGTTGCAACATACATTCATAAGAAAACAAACTTCAAATTGTGAGTTTTAATCCTTTCCAGGCCATTAAAAGAGAACAACCATTCTGTATTCTTTTTTTAGCTTTACCATAATGCTCAATAAATTATATTGAGCACATTATTATAAAAAAAGAGGCCTGTACTTAACTGTAGGCTAATGTGTTCTAAGTACATTTAAGGTAGGCTAAGGTAAATCTTGATGTTCAGTATATTTTGTGTAGTAAGTGCATTTTTCTCAATGGTATTTCCAATTTACAATGTGTTTATTGGGCTATAACTTCCAATGGAAGGAGAGAAGAAACTCTACAATGTAGTCCTTTAAAAAAAAAATGCATTTCCGGGCAGAGGAGATGGCTTAGTGCATAATGTGCTTGCCATATAATCATGAAGACCTGTGTCGGATGCCTCCAAACCAATGAAAATCTGAGCATGGTGCACACATCTGCAGTCCCAGTGGCGAGACAGGAGAGTCCCTGGGTCACTCCCGGGCAGCTGGTCTGGTGTACACAGCTGAAAGCAGCAAGTGAAATAGGCTGTCTCAAAAAAGGTGGGAAGTAAAGACCAATTCCTGGGTTGTCCTCTGACCTGCACTCATGCAGTGATGCACCCACACACATGAATGGATATATACACTCACACATGGGGATGTATGTATGTATGTATGTGTGTATATATGTATGTATGTATGTATGATTTAACAGTGTGTTAGCAAGGGCAGGTAAGCATCCTCATATTTCCCTCCCCTTGAGGACCATGGTAACTTGGAGAGAATGGAGGTGAGGCTGGAGGAGGATAGCTAGGGGATATCAGCTGCAAGAGGATGGGGATGAGATGTACGTCAAAGAGGGGTGGGAACATAAGACTTTGGGAAGAACATTGATATACTGACTGTGAGATGCCTGATTTTTTTTTTTTAATTCTTTCAAGACAGGGTTTCTCTGTGTAGCTCTGTAGACCAGGCTGGTCTTGAACTCACAGAGATCCTCCTGCCTTTGCCTCCCAAGTGCTGGGATTAAAGGTGTGTTCCACCACCACTCAGCTGAGACACCTGATTCTTAAAACACAAGTTCAAGAAGGACGGACAAAAGTTCTTCTGAACACACATCCTCAAATGCAAGGCCTTAATGTCTATTGATCTGACCATAAGAAGATGGATAGCCTTAGATTTACAGTGGGGAAAATCATGAGGGAATATGGCACTGTGTATTTACAGAGCAGGGGGAGATGGGAAATCATTTTGATCAGCTGGTCTTGACTAAGTAAATGATGCCTGGCTGGGTAAGTATGCCTGTGGTTAAACAGATAACATTTACACTACTGCCTAGGTCAATTTCTCTCTTTTGACATTGTTGATAGTTGATAGTACAGAGTCTGTAATTTAAAGTTGCCTTGCATTTTCATGCTTTAGGTCAAGATGGGGTTTATATTCTCAAAATCTATGAATGAAAACATGAAAAGCCAACAAGAGTTCATGGTTATGCATGCTCGACTTCAGGTACGTGTTAGTTAAGATGTTACGTTCTTAATCACATACAATTTCTAGACTGGTGCTCTGGAGGTGTGTTCTCTTTGACTACCCTTGACATCTACTTAAAATGCCCTTGGACCCCACCCCCAAGAGATGAAGTGGATGACTCCCTAGTTGGTGAATGGCCCTCGCCTTCAAAATTTCCACACTACACATAATTGCTGAGAATATATTATGAGCAGAATATACCCTTGCCCCCAAGGTATCCCAGATTCCTGGAACCTGTGCATGTATTAGGAATATGATATTTTATATAGAAAGGAACTTCTCGATATTGAACTCGAGTTGGAAGAGGCGAGTCCTGTCTCAAAATTGAGGGCCATGATCCAAAGGATCCAGAACAGTTGAGGAGGCTGTTTATTGGTGGTCTGAGTTTTGAAACCACAGATGACAGCTTAAGAGAACACTTACAGACTGTGTGGTAATGAGAGACCCCCAAACAAACGTTCCAGGGGCTTTGGTTTTGTGACCTACTCTTGTGTTGAAGAGGTGGATGCTGCAATGTGTGCTCGACCACACAAGGTTGATGGGCGTGTGGTGGAACCAAAGAGAGCTGTTTCTAGAGAGGATTCTGTAAAGCCTGGTGCCCATCTAACAGTAAAGAAAATTTTTGTTGGTGGTATTAAAGAAGATACAGAAGAATATAATCTGAGAGACTACTTTGAAAAGTATGGCAAGATTGAAACCATAGAAGTGATGGAAGACAGGCAGAGTGAAAAAAAAGAGAGGATTTGCTTTTGTAACTTTTGATGATCATGACACCATTGATAAAATTGTTGTTCAGAAATACCACACTATTAATGGGCATAATTGTGAAGTGAAAAAGGCCCTTTCTAGACAAGAGATGCAGTCTGCTGGATCACAGAGAGGTCGTGGAAGTGGATCTGGCAACTTTATGGGTCATGGAGGAAACTTTGGAGGTGGTGGAGGTAATTTTGGTCGTGGTGGAAACTTTGGTGGAAGAGGAGGCTATGGTGGTGGAGGTGGTGGCAGCAGAGGTAGTTATGGAGGTGGTGATGGTGGATATAATGGATTTGGAGGTGATGGTGGCAACTATGGTGGTGGTCCTGGTTACAGTAGTAGAGGAGGCTATGGTTGTGGTGGACCAGGATATGGAAACCAAGGTGGTGGATATGGTGGTGGAGGAGGATATGATGGTTACAATGAAGGAGGACATTTTGGTGGAGGTAACTATGGTGGTGGAAACTATAATGACTTTGGAAATTATAGTGGACAACAGCAGTCAAATTATGGACCCATGAAAGGGGGCAGTTTTGGTGGAAGAAGCTCAGACAGTCCCTATGGTGGTGGCTATGGCTCTGGTGGTGGAAGTGGTGGATATGGTAGCAGAAGGTTTTAAAAAAATACAGCAGAAAAGGGCTACAGTTCTTAGCAGGAGAGAGAGCAAGGAGTTGTCAGGAAAGCTGCAGGTTACTTTGAGACAGTCATCTTAAATGCATTAGAGGAACTGTAAAAATCTGCCACAGGAGGAACGATGATCCATAGTCAGAAAAGTTACTGCAGCGTAAACAGGAAACCCTTCTTGCTCAGGACTGTCATAGCCAGTTTGCAAAAAGTGCAGCTATGTAGTGTCAATTAGATGTGCATTCCTGAGGTCTTTTATCTGTTGTAGCTTTGTCTTTTTCTTTTTCTTTTCATTACATCAGGTATATTGCCCTGTAAATTGTGGTAGTGGTACCAGGAATAAAAAATTAAGGAATTTTTAACTTTTCAAAAAAAAAAAGGGGGGGGACTTCTCTGTGTGTTCATATAAAGAAAAAAGAAAGGACTTCTCTGTGTGTTCATATAAAGAGGTATTAGCCTGGATTATCCATTGGGTCCACTGTAATTCCCAGGGCTCTTATAAGGAGACTCTGTGTGTGTGTGTGTGTGTGTGTGTGTGTGTGTGTAAGAGAGAGACAGAGACAGAGAGACAGAGACAGAGAGGGAATTCAAAGATGTCATACTGCTGATATACACACAGAAATAGAGAAAGACTTTAAAGGTGTCATACTTCTGCTACACATAGACATCTTAAACACAAACCCAAGCTGAGCTTTGAAGATGGAGTGAGTCAGGTCCGTGGCCAACAAAGGCAGGCAGCCTCAATAAGTTGGAAAAGCCAAAGAAGCAGATTTTCTCCTGCTCCCTCCACAGAGACAGGGCTGTGCCAGCCCATTTTTGTCCTTTAGCCTCAGATAATTTGTTAACATGACATTAGGAAACTGCTATAGACTGTACACTTGACCTTGGATTATACAGTAGATGTTTAGAAAATAAAATCAAAGAGATGGCTGAATTGCCCAATATGAGTTGTCAAATTATTTTTAAATGTTATAAAACACTGCTGAAAGTTAAAAAATTCAGCCCAAATTGTTTTGCTAAGATTTTAGACGAAGATCATGAGGTCCCTGTGGTCTGTTATGTCTCTCTACTCTTGGGCAGTACAAATGAGAGAAAGGTAAACCAGACTGCCTGGATGAATCCATATTAACCTGATAGCATATCCAATCTGTCCTTGGTCTCCTGGTCTGAACCCTTCAGAGATGCTCTAAAGAGGAAGCAGTGTGTACATCATGTAGAATATATAACATATAGAATGTGTAGTAAATGCCTGTTGCTTATATTAGGAGTTGCTGTCATTGATATTCAAATCTTTTTAAATGTTAGGGTTTCATGTAGCCCAGGCTGGTTTCAAGCTGGGTGTGTAGTCTAAGGTGGCCTTGAACTCTTGATTCTCCTACCCTTCTTTCCTCAGTGCTAGGGTTATGGGTATGGGCCACTATACCCAGCTGCTATTAAAGACTTATTTGAGTTCCTGGGCAGTATAATGATTCCTTTGGTGGAAATAGAGAAATTGAAAGAATGGGCAAGTTTTCTTCTTCTTCTTCTTCTTCTTCTTCTTCTTCTTCTTCTTCTTCTTCTTCTTCTTCTTCTTCTTCCTTCTTCTTCTTCCTTCTTCTTCCTTCTTCTTCCTTCTTCTTCCTTCTTCTTCTTCTTCTTCTTCTTCTTCTTCTTCTTCTTCTTCTTCTTCTTCTTCTTCTTCTTCTTCCTTCTTCCTCCTCCTCCTCCTTCTTCTTCCTGTTATGGGGTGGTGACCAGAGGTGTCGGATGACAGTAAAGGTATAAGCCCAGTATCTCAGAAACTTGGAGCCACCTGTGCATGGGAAGTACAGAAGTTTCCTTCTAAATCAGTCCACGTGACCTCAGGGTCTGTGAAGATTTGGGGAGTTTATTCCCCTTGGAAGTTACAGGAAAACAGAGAGTTCTACGTCAGAGGACTTCATAGTGCACCAAAGCAGCATGGGTGTAATGTTGGTGTTACTTCCTCATGCTACTCCAAGCTCATGGAGGTGACAAGGATGGGCATGCGTGTAAGTGGGCGCTCTGCACTATGTGGGTTTAGGCCATGTATGGGGAATACTGAGTGTAAGGCAATCTGCTGCTTTTACAATGAACCATGAGCAAGAGGGACATGGAGGCCTTAGCTTTGTTTCAGTCCTTCGAGTTGTTCCCTGACACAAGCAAAGGATGGCTCCAGTAACTAGGTTTTTTTTTTTTTTTTTTTTTTTTTTTTTTTGATGTGCAGGGATATTCATGGTCCCTGGTAGTCACCTGACTGACCAGAGACAAGAGAGCAGCTTTAAATCCTTCCCTGTCAATCTCAATGGGTAGGTTTTCCAGGTGTGGCACTGAGGCCATCAATTTTCAGCTTATCTAAACCAAAGGTGAACCCAACCTAGGAACCCAGCCCCCCCTTGAGCCGGCAGCTTTCTCTCATCTGGAAGAAGACAGGGTAAAATTTTCCCTAGAAAACCTGCATAGAACCGAGAAAAGGCTAGGTAGGGCCTGACACACTGCACCTTCAAACATGCCATGTTCACTTGAGGGACTGACAGGCCCCTTCCTTGTACTTGTCCTGTTTTCGATGACAATGGAGATGTCATACCTGAGGATCACAAGGCTTCCACAGAGCAAAATTTATCTTACAGTAATGCTCAACAAGAAAGCAATGCTTGCCTTGCCTCTCTGACCCTTGGATTATTAGCCGAAGAATTGAGTCCCCTCAAAATTTGTATGTTGGAATCCTAACCCCAATATGACTTCATTGGAGATAGAGTCTTCATAGAGGTAATCAAGTTAAAAGAAATCCTTGGGGTGGGTCTTAATCTGACAGTGACTTTTAAGAGGAAAGTTGATTCTGTACCCCAAATATGGACACAGTCATTTACAAGTCAGAGCCAGAAGTCTTCTTATAGCTTGTCAAGGAATTGGATACATTGATTTGGGATTTCTAGATTCCAGAACCAAGACAAAAAGTATTTTCTATTTCATAAACCAGCCAGATTGTGGCCCTCTTGGGGTAGGGGCAGCTTTAGCAATCTAAAGTAGGGAGTACTTGGAAGCTGTGTCCAGAAATGGGTGCTGGTATATTGGGCAAGAGGCTCAACTATAATTTTCTACCTTTCTTCCCAACTGCCTATTTCTATAAGCCTTTCTGGGAGGAGAGTCAGAGCTCACTAATGGGGGAGATTTAGTCACCATGAGTTTTCCATACAAATAGTTTCACTATACACTTGTGTGTGTGCACGTACATACCTGACAGTGTCTTGAGTTGAGTCAACTGCTATTCCTTAGTGTAAACCTTGTTCACACTACATCAGTTGAATCCACCCTTTCATTCAAAGTATTGCAGGGTTCCTGCATAGTTTCAGGAGATTATACAGTTATACAGATGTCTGGTGACTGATATGAAGACTTTTTCTTTTTAAAAAAAATAGTTTTTGAGCATTTCATACAATGTATTAGGGGTGGGAGCTATGGCTCAGTAGTAGAGGGTTTGCCTAGCATGCATGAGGTCCTAGGTTCAGTACCCACTACAGCAACTAAAAAGACATGGGGAGGGGTGAAGGGGAGGAGGAGGAGAGAGGAAAGAGAAGTTAGTTTTCCTGGTAGGGAGAGAAACTGCCTCTTCCACCCTCTTACTCAAGATGAGCTATACAGTTAAAAATGAACATTTTTCCACAGAGCCACTAGATGGCACACCTAAACAACTTTAAAGTGCCCACATGTCTGGAAAACTTGATGTTTATGATGTTACTGAGGTAGAATGGAAAGCAGAACCTTAACGTTGAAATAAAATACAGATGCTCCAGCCTGTGCTATGCAGTGCGGCTGTAGGCAAAGCAGCATGGTCGTACAAAGATCAGCGGGCAGTAAATGTTTATTTGTTGTTTGCTGTGTTCAGGCAACAGCACCAGAGGAAACAAAAGCCAACCAAACATGAGAGCCAGCCCTTGACCTGTTTTTGTGTAGTTTCTCCTAGTTTTTAAAGAAATTGGATTTCGCAGATGGAAGATGCAATGTTTCTGCTCTTTAATTGTCATTGTCCATTTGCTACAGCCTGGAGTCACCTGAGAAGAGGGACTCTCAGTTTGATTAGACTGGCCTGTATGTCTATGAGAGATTGTCTTGACTGATGGTCAGTATGGGAGAGCCCAGCCCACTGTGGGCGCTATCAGTCCTAGGCAGGTAGGTCTGAGCTGTATAAGAAAGCTAACTGGACAGGAGCCCCCTGCTAGAAAACAGTGTTCCCTCATGGTTCCCACCCACCCCCCAGGTTCCTGCCTTGAGTTCCAGACCTGACTTCCCTAAATGATGGCTTATGACCTGGAAAGTGAAATAAGCCCCGTCTTTTGCTTTTGCTCATGCACTTAGCACAGTCACGTAATCAAAATGAACAGTTCCAAACGTGGTAATAAAAAGAAACACTTCCAGGCACTCCGAGGGATTTTTCTTAGCCATCACCACGGTCAGACATGTATATAAAGTGTGATGTGTCTATTAAGTGTCACATGAATTAGGAGCTAAAATACCTTGGTAAACTGTGATTTCTTCTCTCAAGGGGTCATACATTCTTGACAGGGTAGAGATGGCAGCCAGTGAGTTCAACATGGTGTTAAGAGCGAAGAATGCTGCTATACATTAATGCATCTGTTGAAGACATGATGGTAGAGGCTTTTCCAAAGGTCACATATGTAGTCAGTGTTTGCTCAGTTCTGACAGTGTGCAGACCCTGGCTAGTTAAGGAGGGTATAAAAATAAAAAGGCAAGATTGGGAGCTTTGCTCTCTGTCCTGACATGGTTCAAATATTTCATGTAGGACTTTTCTTAGAGGAAAAAAATGTTCGGATCATGTTTAATAAGCACACTGTGAATCTATTAGGAAAATTAATGTTAGTTTGAGGTTCATTGTTAGGTTTTTGCTTAGACGACTGAATCTAGCTATTGGTTTAAGGGGTTATCTATTATGATAATTATGCTGTTGGATAACCAAATTTATTATATATGGGTGTATTTTTTCAATTATTACACATTGTTTATATGCCAAATACTATTAAGGCATAGTTATTTTTAGTTTTATTTTCCCCAAAGGAAAAACATTAACTTTTAAGTTTTATTTGTTTTAAGTTTTTTGAACTAGACATCAGAGTTTTTAAAACTATGTTGGTATGCGAGATCATATCATTATCTACCTTCCTCCTCCTCCCTCCTTTCCCTTCCTCCTTCCTTCTCTCCCTCCCTCTCTCCCTCCCTCCCTTCCACCTGAACCATGATGAGTTCTCTCTGATGTCCCCTTACTAAGACACCCACCCACTGTGTCTCTTTTGTTGCAATAAGTCACTTGACAACAGATTTCAACTATAAGTATATAGTGTCTTTTAGCTAGAGAACATTGACAATACTATGTTACCACATAAGTACACAATGTGATGTGTCACTTACAATGTGCCAAGCACTGTTGTAAATTAAGGTGTGTGTGTGTGTGTGTGTGTGTGTGTGTGTGTGTGTGTGTGTGTGTGTCGGTGGTGGTGGTGGTGTTCCTTGAGACAGGGTGGCAGCAGCCCAAGTGGGCCTCAAATTCACCGTTCTTTCTGTGTTCCCTCTCAAGTTCTGGGATTACAGGCATACACTACCAAGCCTGATGCAGAGTTGTTAACCTGTACTCTGTGGCAGAGAATCTTACAACTAGAGTCCAGTGTTTGAGAACAGTCCTTTTGATTTTTGACAGTACCATTTCTGCATAGTTAGACAATCCCCTCCCCTTCCTTACATCATGCATTTGTCATGTGGTCACAGGATCTCGGATTGCATTGTCCCATGTTGGGCATCCTCTAAGTTCTTGACTGATACATTGGGTTCACTCTTTATCATAAAGGTAATGCATGTGACAAGGACAGGGTGTTCTGCATTCGCTGCTGCATTGTACTATTTAGTCCCACAATCTTTATAAAGCTCTCTGCTCACTCCCTTTGACAGTTCCAACCATCAGTTTCAGGCTGATATCCATTTGATGTTTACTGGGGGAAAAAATCTTTCCTTCGATAGCCTCTTTAGATGGTAGTTCTCAATCCCAGCTGCACACCAGAGCCACCTAGACCACCTGCAAAATAAATAAAGTAAACTTGAACTAAACTTATGCTGATTTACCTCCAGTTAACATAGGGAATAACAGCTCTGGGCTGTTGGGGTGGATACTGGGACATTGAAGAACTCCACGGATGTTTAGTTGAGGAACTCCACAGATGTTTACATTGAAGAAATCCACAGATGTTTACAGCTGAAGATACTGATGTTGGGCTTCTCTGTGTCTTTTTGTTTTAGATGCCTTTTTATATGAATACAGATTATTAATTGCTATATTTATATCATTTTTTGAGATATATATGCATTTTTATATGAGTTTGGGAAATAAGTGATCTACAAGGATAGGTTTTACACATTCAATATTCATGCATACAAAAGCATACTATTTATCTTTAATGGAACTCAAAGTGAACGTCAACTTCTACTGACAAAGGCAAGGACCAGTGGCTTAATTACCTCGTGCTCGCTCTTCTCCGTTCACTTTTCCCTGGAACAATCTTGGCTTGGCCTAGGTGACCTCAGGTGTTACAGGCATTAGAGGAGGCATCTCTGGTTGAGGGAAATGTCTGCTGTTGTTTACAACCACCTAGGAAACATGAGATGATTTGTTCTGAGAGCATTGATCATGCACCGAGTGAGTTTGGCCATGACCTACACTTTTCCATGCCACGGACCCTTGAGATACAAATGCCTTCTCCAGTCGCCTCTGGCTTATTAGTCTCTACCCACGTGTCCACTATGAGTTCTCCAGCCACTATGGTTTAGTGGCTGCCGGGCATGCCACCTGCTTCTAATTTTTAGCTACATCTTGGGAACTTTTCTAGGTGACATGGGAGCCACACAGGCACCTGGGTAGCTGTTGTCTCTCTACTTTGGTTTCCCCCTCCCAGAATCCTCTTTGTTTATAGGATCCCCGGGCACACCTGGGGTTTGCTTGACATTCTCCTGTGCTATTACTCCCCGGGAGTGAGGAGGCCAAGCCTTTCACCATTCTCCTCAGTTGCTGCCATGCTAGAAAGCAGACATGACCGGAAACGGAGTCACATTCTTTTTCTTTCATCATGAACTCTAGTTTTCTGAGCTTTGCTGGTGATACGTATGTGCGTCGAGGTTTTAGAATTAAGCGGCCAAGAATAAAGCAAGTTTCTTTCGAAGAACCGGACACTTTAAATCATCCTTGGGCTTTCATTTTGTCACTGCTGCTGCTCCTCTGTATTTCTTTAAAAACCCAGTCCGGTATTGTGTCCCGTGTTTTGTGCTGTTCAAAGCCAAGAAAGGCACTGGCTAAAGTGGCACAAGACACAGAAGGTGACAAGCAAAAATGTCTTTTGACACCTCAAAGCAACACCCCTTCATCGCTGTATGATGAGGACCTGGCATTTCAATTTGTAGTTGGCAAAACGATTTCCAAGCAAGAACAAACAACAAAGTCAGGCAAGGTGGGCATGTTTAGTGACCCACAGATCTTTCCTCACACGAAACAGAAAGGGCTGGAAACATATTGAGGCTTGGATCCACAAAAAAAGCAGTCAAGACCTCAGTGAGCAGAATCAGTGTCTGCTTTGTATACATTTGGAAGGAATCGTCACTGCCAAAGCCATAGTTGCACAGAGCTTTTCAGAGCAACTTAGTCAATGTCTATTGTGATTTAAACAAGATAAAAATGCATCAGAACAAAAGGAAGGAAAAGCAGATTGTTAGCAGTGTTCCAAGACAAAAGGTGAGTAACCCGCTTTGTCTTTTGTGCTTAGCTGGAAAGGCAGCTGACCATGCAGAACGAGATGAGGGAAAGACAAATGGCTATGCAGATCGCCTGGTCTCGGGAATTCCTCAAATATTTTGGAACTTTTTTTGGCATTGCCACCATCTCTTTAGCAGCTGGGTATGTTTATGATTTACTTAATTTTTTTTTTTGTGAAATATTACAGTATTTGCCATGATCATAGCACTGTTGACTGAGGTAGGACTTTGAATCCAAGAATATTCATGTAAACAAAGAAAACTCCTTTAGCTTAACTCCTCTGTAGAGCAGGGTAGTAACAGTTCATTCTTCTTGTCTTCCTTCGATTCCTTCTGCCTTTGTCTCTAGTTTACAAGTTAAAGAGGACTCACTTGACACCAAGATGGAGGTCCTGAATGGTAGTCCTGTGTCCTTGTGTGCTTTAAATGGGAGTAAGCAAGCCTTGAAGTTTAAGAAAGATTGGCAAGTCATAGTGCCCCCCATCCCCAGCCAAAGAATCTGGTGAGGTATGCGAGGCAAGGAAATTCAATTTCTATAGAAGACTCAGATGAATTAAATAACTTGTGAGATGGAATACATCCTCCCAGAAAGCAAAGTGATTTTTCTTACAAGGACAAGAAGTACATTTGCTAGTTATTGTTGACATTCATCTTTCTATTTCTGAAACAGAGCAATAAAGCAAAAGAAGCCAGCCTTTCTCTTTCCTATAGTTCCACTTAGCTTTATCTTCACCTACCAGTATGACCTGGGCTATGGAACACTTCTACAAAGAATGAAAAGTAAGTCTCCTTAAACTTGTTTGTTTCCTAATTAATATTCTGATTCAAGATCTCCATTCAGGCTGGGAGATGGCTCAGTCAGTAAGGTACTTGCTTTGCAAGCATGAAGGTCCAAGTTCAAACCCTAGTACCCATGTAAAAAAGCCGGGTGTGGTGGTACATGTTTGTAATCTCAGTACCAGGGAGGCAGAGACAGGCAGGTCTCTTTGGCTCCCTGGCTAGCCAGCCTAGCCTACTTGGCACACTCCAGACTAGTATGAAATATTGTCTCAAAAATAAAAACAAAAAGTAGATAATGTCTGAGGACGCTGGAGGTTAACCTCTGCCCTCTACATGCATGTGTACACACACAAACACACACACACACACATATCCCCTCCTTATAAATCTTTGACTTATTTGACTTACATTGATTCTTGTAGAATCACTTTCCTAAGATTCCAATGACCAACATCTCTGCTCCCTCCAACACAGTGGCAAGGAGTTAGCTCTTAATGGCTCATGAGAGCTGATTTGATAAATGTTTAGAAGCTGTGTATGGTGGATGTAAGGCAGCACAGTTGTTTATTGAAATTAATTAAATAGGAGTATTCAGACTTAGAGTTGAATTTTAATAAATACTAAATTTATTGTATTTAAATAAAAGGTATTTAAAACAAAGGCATTAAACACTCAGAATTCATCTATTTCTATTCTATATAACTATAGATTACTTGTATCAATGGTATCTGCATGTATGTAGAAGCAGCATACAGATGCAGCAAAGTGCAGCCACAACTTCAGCCTCAGCAGCATTCCATTGGTGGCTTGAGGTCGGTCATGATGGGAGCATCTACATCATGGAAACTGGCAAACACCAAATCAAGGCTTTACCTTATATTTTGTCAATCATCTAGACCAGGGATTGGAAATGCTGAATCTTAAACCTTTGGGAAAGAATTGTAATAATTTCTATAAGTATTCTTTTCACAGACAGCTTACTTATTTTTAGTGCAAATTTGTGATTATTTGTATGTGTGCGTTGTATATTGGTCAAATCCAGGTAGTTATATCTATCTCCATGCATTTATCATTTTTTTTGTTGTTGTTGTTATGGTTCTGAGACACATTCTCCCTGTGGAGCTCAGGCTGGCCTTGAACTAATGCTCCTCTTGTCCTTCTGCCTGAGTGCTAAATTATAGGCATGTATCACCACATCCAGCTGCAGCTGGGTTTCCAGAATCCACCATTGTGTTTTCCCAAGTGGTGCATTCCTTCTCCCGAGGGAAATGGGCGAAATGCTTACCTCTGAGATGTAAGGCCACTGACACAGAGTGTGACACCGTGTGTTACCGGAACAGCAATCAAGCCATCTCACGAAATGCTGATGACCCCTCCGTGGCCTTACACACTTCTTCATTTTGTTTAAGGTGAAGCTGAAGACATATTAGAAACAGAAAAGACTAAGTTGGAGCTGCCAAAAGGAATGATCACCTTTGAGAGCCTTGAAAAAGTCCGAAGGGAGCAGAGTAAATTCTTCACAGACAAATGAAGTCACGTGTATGCTCAAAGCACATGGTCCGACTCAAAACACAGAATGGTTGGCTTGAATCACAGTGTTTACAGTTTTTTAAACAATCAAAATTTTGATACAATGCATTTTTTAATTTTAAAATATTAAATTTCAAAATGAATTTGTTGGACTATTTTAAAATAAAATTTCTACCATTCAACTAAATCATGGAAGTATTCTAAATAGTATTCAGATTTCCTTCATGTGTGTTTTGCAACTATCTAAGTGCAAAATTAAATAAATTATATTGTTCTGAAGTTGACACCAATGTCATGTTGCTTTAGATTTTATCATTCAGACTTTCCACTTGCTCTCAGCTCTCACAGGCATCTGTTAGCATGCCCTGCCCCACACAAAAGAACATAGGTGGCCAATGGTAACCAATGCACAATGAATTACAATGTTCAGTGTTCAGAGGAGGAGGAAGATATGATGAAGTTGAGAGGTATAAATGGGACTCTGTAGAGAGTGTGAGGAGAGAAATGGGTTGATATGATCTTATTTCATTTATACATAGATAACAATCTCATTTATATATAGATAAATGAACAAATAAATACATAGAAAGAAATTATAGAAGAAAGAGAATGGAGATCTCATCCGATGGATCCATGCATGATGGAATACTACCATAATATCAACTACTCTGGAGGCTGAGGCTGGTGGTTCTTAACTTTGAGGCCAGGCTGAGCAGCGTAGCAAGACTCTGTCACACACACACACACACACACACACACACACACACACACACACACACACCTGCATAATAGTGGTGTGTTATGGGTGCCCAAAATGGTTTGTCAAGAGTTTTAAATTTAGAATTAGATTTTCTATACAAGCTTTGCTGATGTCACTGTTCATCAGATGTAGTTTAAGGCCCCTTCACGGTGGTGTTAAAACCTTACAAAGGGTTTAGCTGTTGGGCAATCTAGCCAGGCCCTTGATCCTCTTTGACTATGAGACCCTTCCTTTGAGCTCCTTGTCTTGATGTAGACACCGAGTTCACCAGGCCCTTGATCCTCTTTGACTATGAGACCCTTCCTTTGAGCTCCTTGTCTTGATGTAGACACCGAGTTCATTGATAACCCACATTCACACATCTACTTCTACAATAGTCTTTCCCAAGTACATGGAGAGGCAAAACCCAAAGACGATCTACTGAACACAGTAGATCCTAAGCACAGCTATATTAAAGCCTAGTTCAATTGACCTCAGAACCGCTGATTATTCAAAATCTCTCCTCTTCCTATTACATCATCTTTTCACTGAATTGACAAACACTTCATCTGTCACTCTTATAGTACTTAGTCATTTACATTAATTAAATATTTAGTACATCTTAATTATAGCTTCTATTAAATTTCCAAGTACTGAAAAAGCTGTGGTCTCTCCTCAGCTTATTACAGAGACTTTTGGTGTGGCTGCAAGAAGAATGAGGAAAGAAAACGTTTTACTGAGGGAAGAAACAGAAATCTCTTAAAGAAACAAAGATTTAGAGATTTATAATAACCTCGATCAATGTCTTTGTCAACAGTCAGAGACAGAGTTGTGAGAACTCTCTCCTCCTCCACCTCCATCTCCTCCTTGGTTTTTTTTTTGAGGCAGGGTTTATCCATGTAGCTCTGGCTATCTTGGAACTCATTCTTATATTTTTGGTTGTGAGCCTAGACTTTAATGGCTGAGTCATCTCTCTAGCCCCCTGGAACTCATTCTGTAGACCAGGCTGGCCTCAAACTCACAAAGATCCACCTTCCTCTGCCTCCTGAGTGCTGGGATTAAAGGTGTGCACCACCACTGCCCAATGGTAGAAGAATGCTTACCACTTGGCTTTCCCCTTCCCAAGACATGCTGGCAAAGCAAAGCTACGTATACGTAATAAGTCTCCTTCCGGGTTGGAGGGCATCCGTGAGTATCCAGTAGTCTCCTGCCGCAAAAAGACTTTGAATAACTTCATGATAATTAAAACGGTTTGTGATATTTTAATATTTAAGCATTATTTTTAAAGGATGATTTATTTTTATCTTATGTGAATGGGTATTTTTGCTTGTCCATATATCTGCACACTACATGTGTGCAATCCCTCAGAGGCCAGAAGAGGGCATCAGATTCCCTGGAACAGGAACTACAAAGGGTTTGTTAGCAGCCCTGTGGATGTTAGGTACCCTTAAACCCTCCTCAAGTACTCTGAATGTTTTCAAGTCATGTTGCAGGGAAAGACTGTGCTTTTCTACACCTTTCAGAAATTCTATGTCGAAAAAGAATAGGTTCTACTAAACACTGGTGTCCAGAATCCATGGCAGGGTCCTTTTTAATACAGCATGTTGGCTGTTATCTGAAAGGCATCCAAGTCATTTTTTAAAACCAAAGTCCCTACCTAATGTGTATGAGCCCTGAGCCCTATCCTTAGAACCACAAATGAAACCCCACATGTCAGAAATAATATACTGTTAAACCAGTCACCTTGGCTATGCCTTATAGTCATAGAAATTGTATGAAAATGGGTCAAAAGTGCATGGGTTAGCCCATTACCCATGCTGAGTTCACGATCAGACTGGGCTACATGAGACCCTACTTCAGAGAACAACAAAAGGTACATGGATTAAAAGGGAATGTGGAACGGACAGATTCAGACTGTGAAAATTGGGTGGGGCATGAAGTTCAGTGGTAGAGTGCTTGGCTAGCATGTATGAAGTCCAGGGCCCAATTCCTAGATAAAAGATAAAGACATAAACACATACATACACACAGAGAGCTAGAGAGAACAGAGAGAAACAATGACAGAGACAGAGAGACAGAAACAGAGAGAGACACAGTCAGGCATATATGTGTGTATGCACACAAATGTCAAATCTCAAAAACTGCAACCCATGTGCTCTAAATATGTCATCTGAAATTGAGGTGTTATATAGATTTCAACAATTCCAACATATGAATATCCAAATGTGATATTCTGCAGACATTAGACACTAGCCAGAACCTAGATTTTTTTTTCCTGTCCTGCCATTCTGAGAAAGAAATAGGCTCCTGCTGAGAAATCATTATCAATACAGCCTGTTGTTATTCAAACACTGTGGTATTTCTTGCCCTTGGTGTGTCTATTCTGTGAGAGGATTGGATACGTTCCCTTGGGTTTGGCCTTGTGGGCATCCTTGGGAAACTTCGGGAAGACAGTGCATGCCCCCAAGTGGCAGAAAGGACTTCTGGCATTTTTTCAAAGTGAACTGTTCAGTATCTCCACTGAATTTTTAATGACTACTTTGATCAATCTCGTGACTTATGAAGACTGGAGCAGTACTTTGATTATGTGCAGGCAGAACACAAGATCCAGAAAGGGGTGAGCAGGTATATCCAGAGAATCTGAAAGTTCTAGAACTCAAGAAGGGGGCCAAAGGAGAGCAGTCTTTGTGAGGTGAGGGGGCTGACTTGAACGCAGCCACCAGTAGACAGGTCATACATGACTGACAGGGTTAAGTTACTGCAAAGATCTGTATCAGTAGAGGGATCTTCTCACAGGCCAGTTCATTTTTATACAGTCAATGAAGAGTGGAGTTTTTTTCTGATCAAAGTATACATGCATTCCCACTGCTATGACTCTGTTGTTCTAAGCGTAGAACCCACCATAACAGTAGAACTGTACTTCAGAAAATGTGAAGGTTTTTATATTTCCCATAAGTATAAGTTATCATCTAAGGTTAAAAAAGAACTTCAAAAGGGAATTCTATCATACATTTTTTTTCTGCTGAATTCTGGTACTGAAATTGAACGTTGAATGCTGTCAAAGTCTTAGCTACAAACTCAGTGCTGTCTGAGTCACACATTCACTCCTTTTCTATTTGGTAGCATAGGGCAGGGATAACTTCAGTTAGATCAGCTTTTTCTAAGCTCATTTGGTCCACATTACTTGAATTACTATTCACTACCTAATTTTCATTCCTCTCTGTCATTTTTTTTTTTTTTTTGGTTCTCTTTCCTTAATGAGAGACCCACCTGGCAAATTCTCCTTTAAATTAACTGGCCCGTGCATTATAATTCCACTTATGAAACCTGAGGCAGCACTAACCTCAGTTGATCATAACAGTATTTTCCTGGAAAGTTGAGGATTGAGTACAAAGGGTTCTGAGGGAAAAACAGAACTGGCTGTGTCATTGTAAAGATATGGCATATGCCACCATTCCCATTTTCCAAAACTGTATGCCTAATATTTGTGCATTTCAAGGTATATTGTCTAAAATTATAATAACTCTTGCCTTAATTTTTATTGTCATAATTGAATGAGTAGGGGACTACATAAAGAAATAATGTCTGTGTATGTGTGTGTATGTATGAGTGCATATATATATATATATATATATATATATATATAATATATATATGTATCCACAGAGAGAGAATTGTAGATACAAGTGAAATAGGAATGGTATAACAATAGTCATTGAAATCTGTAAGTGGGTATTCTATATATGTCACATGTATTCCATATGATACATATTCCCATCTTTAAAAACTAAGGTATTTCCTAAATCTGTCAGTTGAGAAAACTTGATTTTTCTGGACCTTTGAAACTACATGCATTAGAAAACATAAATAACAAAAGGAAAATATGGACTGGAAAAAAAAACCCCTAATATTCAGAAGAATTCATTCAAAGTGGTAGAAAATTCCTGAAACACAACCTGGGTCAAAGAGATGACATTACCAAGAGGATGAAGTAGGAGGTAGAAGCCTTCATCCTCCAACAACAACAAAACAAAATAAAACAAACAAATAAAAAAAACCTCAGTTATTTAAAGAAACAAAATAACCCTGAGCAGGCCCAGGAAAAATCTGCAACAGAGTGGAGCAGAGTTAGATGGAGCATCTATGTAGACAGCCTGTGGATGCAAGTCTGAGGCATCGGTATGGCAGGTAACAAAAGGACAGGCTGGAGGCCCTGTAGTATCTGTGTATGGTACTGTGGATTGATAGCATTCCCAAGAGGCTTTGCTCCTCAAAGGATGCCAGTATCTTTTGCCACAGAGTAGTCAACAGCCATTCCTTCCTGGAAACCATAGAGAGGGAGACCTGACTGCATATTCCCCACTACCTCTCCCAGCCTTTAGAGATCCCAACACACATCACTCCAGAAATGCCCACATTCTAGACCTATGCTCCTTGGCTGCATTGCCTTGTTCACATCTCAGACACCAGACTCATTACTATACAGAACTAACTTGTGCTTGGACACTGAAGTTTCTCTGGGCCTACCTTTGCCCTGGGTACCAGCCTTTCTACACTGACCCTGCAGCCACTGAGCTGTGGCTTTTCACCCATGCTTTCAATCTTGGCTCTTTGGCGAGCTCACCAGTACCATTATTGACAGTCCCAGACCCCAGAGCTATCGTCCTGTTGTGGCTCTATAGATATTCCATGATGCCACTGTCACTAGCAAATGGAGTGCAAGCCAGACACAGTGCCAAGAGGGATGCATTCAGCCATAACTTCTTCAGTGGAAGATAAATTGGGAGGATGTTGGGGACAGTGCCACTGAAAACTCCAACAGCTGCCACCACGACTATGGACATCCTCAGCCTAGGCTACTGAGGATCTCAGCAAGGTGGCCAACACTGAACTTATCATCTGTCATGTGACAGAAAACCTACATAAAGAGCAAGAAGCTGAATTACATTTTAGAACAAACAGACCTCTATTCCTCCCTCAGCTGTAGAAAACACATTCCTAACAACTGTTCAAGGAATGTTCTGCATGATGGATCATATGTTGTCAAAAAACACATCTTAATTTTTTTCCAGAAAATTAAATCCATATCAAGCACTTTTTCTGACCATCATAGTTTGAAACTAGAAAATAATAAAATGAATCATGTAAAATTAACAAACATGTAGAAATTAAACAATATGCTCCCAATTGACAATTGTATCTGAAAAGAACTTTTTTAAAATGTGAAAAAATTAAAATAGACATACATGGTTTAGATTTATGGATGTTACAAAAGTATTTATAAGAGAGATGTTTATTGCAATAGATGTTCCTCAGAGGACCACAGTTCAGTTTCTAACAACCGTGTAACGTGGCCTAAACTCCAGTTCCAGGGTATTAGATGGCTTCTTCTGACTTACCTATACACCTGCACTCATGTGCACATACCTCCCTCCAGAAATATGTACACATAGCTAAAAATAAAATAAATGTTATAAAAAGAGAGAAACTACTATGAATAATTAACACTGACAAACTGTATAACCTTGAAAGAACAGGTAGATTCCTAAGTACCTACAACCTGTAAACACTTAATCATGAAGAAACAAAAACCATGAACTGGCCAGTGATGAGTAAGGGAATCAAATTAGCACACCATCATTTCAATAGATACAGGAACAGCATTCGATGAAATTCAATGTCCCTCTGTAATGAAAATTCTTAACAAATCAAGCATAGAAGAAATGTACCTCGGAACATTGAAGTCCATATACAACAATCCCATAGCTAACTAACATAGCTATTCCAGCTACTTATCACTGTGACCATATACCTGACAAGAAGAAACATAAGCAAGGAAGGTTATGTTGGCTCTTGGTCTGATAAGGAACAGTTCATCATGATGCAGAAGGCCCAACAGCTATGACAACGGTGGGATTATGTAGCTGGGCACCTCAATCTTGAGGTTTCAATGGAAAGCGTAATCTGGAAGGGGAGCCAGTCTGTAACTTGTAAAGTCTGCCTTTATTGTCTTACATCTGCCAGCAGAGCTCCCTGTCCAAAGGTCTACAGCCAATAGGGGAGATACCGAGTGTGAAGCTTGCCAGCCTGGTGTAGGGCTCCCTGGTGGGTGGAAAACTCAAGCCCCAGCAACAAAAGGTGAATTTCAGTAGAGCAACCACAAGAGAAACATAATCCCTGATGCAGGGGGCTCCAGATTTTGATGGCCAGAGCAGAGTGCAAACAAGATGGAAATTGCAGTTGGAAACTTCGGGTATCATTCTAAGAACCAGAAGTACTGGCTACAAATCAAACCCCCAATGCAATGTTTTAGTTAGAAAGCTCTAGTCTGGGGCTGGAGAGATGATGGCTCAGTAGTTAAGAGTATTGACCTCTCTTCCTGGTTCAATCCCAGCACCCACATGGCAGCTCATGACTATCTGTAACTCCAGTTCTGGAGACCTGACACCCATGTCAAAAGACCAATGCACACAAAATAAAAGTAAATAAAAATTTAAAAACCCACAATTTAAAAAAAGAGAAAGACTCCAGCCAAAAGAAAGAAGAAAAGTGGAGTACAGCAGCAGGAACCCTAGTCCCCAGCAGGAGGGATGCAGCTGATTTGGAACACATGTGGGCAGTTTTCTCTTGGGGAGGGATATGCTGCAGGAATCTTAGAATAAGTGTAGAAGTCTAAAGTGAGACCTGTAGTTTTGTCTTAGTTAGGGTTTCTATTGCTGTGATGAGATACCATGACCACAGCAACTCTTAGGGAAACATTTAATTGAGGTAGTGTTATAGTTTCAGAGGTTTAGTCCATTATCTCATGGTGGGGCAAGACAGTGTGCAAGCAGACATGGTGCTGGAGCTGAGAGTCCTACATCTTGATAGGCAGCAACAGGAAGTGAACTGAGACACTAGGCATGGCTTGAGCATATATAAGAGAGAGACCTCAAGCCTGCCTCCACAGTGAGACACTTCCTCCAACAAGACCACACTTCCAAATAGTGCCACTCCCTTTGGGGCCATTTTCTTTCAAACTATCTCAGCTCCATAGGAAAAACAAAAGGAGATGGGCAGGTTGTAAGAGTAGGCAGTTTGAATCATCTTCTAACCAACTTTGCTGGAGAGGGAGGGCTTCTCCTCTTAGGGTTATGCAGTTGACCAAACACATTACCAGTAGTGGACAGATGAGAGAAATAGCAGATATAAAGCATACAGTTACATGACTGGAACATGGGCCTTGTATGCTGTAGTAGGTCACACAGGGGTAGCAAGTGTGAAAAGACTGAATAAACAAAGGCTGTCTTGTGAGGCAGGCTTTTGTAGTGTCAAGAGGATGAAGTGGCTTCCATAAGAGTATGTTATTGCCTTATTTGAATAAGGCAAGCTGGCAGAGAATTGAAACTCACTACTCTGGGACAAGCAAGAATGGTTCTGAAGTCTCCCCACAAGGAGAGGTGTTTAGCTGAGAAACTTCACATGTGGTAGTAGAGAGGGAGAAAAGCTTATAGGCAGGCCATCTGAGGCCCTTCCAGATTAATCTGGTATCAAGGCAGCACATGGTATTGCTGGCCTTTCATTTAAAGCCTTAGGCCTCAGTTGACCCCTTAATGACTTGAGATCAATTTAAACTTTGATAATGACTGATAATCTCCGAAAAAAATAAAATAAAACAAACAAAAACCCAACTGCCTTACCAGGAAGCTAAATAGCATTTGATACAAGGAAAGACAGGACCACGATTGTTATAATAAATATATCTGGGGTTTACAGACTTGTGGACAGCAACTGACTCCATTTGTTCAGGGACAGCCATGAGAAAACATCTGTGGTTTCCAGGATTCTGGGTAAAAAATATGTTTTTATTTAAGTGAAGTGATGTTGCCCTTCTCCAATATTGTTGACCCATGCACGATATTGTTTATTTCTTTGGAAATAAAACACATCCACTTCTGGGGCTAATCAATTACCCAATGTGTAGCATTGAGGCTAACACTCATGAGGTATATGGTTGGCAAGTTTTGTGTATATGGTTCTCAGTCAGTAGTACTTGGTACTGCATCATTGGTTCTCAATATGATCCCTGAGAGTTTTACTGGGTGAAATTTGAGTAGAATTGTGGAAATAATGTGATCAGAACTATAGTATATTGTTTGGCATCCTATTTCCAGGCACTTGCCACATTTCTTTTCCATTTTTTTTTCTTTTTGGTTTTTCAAGATAGGGTTTCTGGCTGTTGCAGAACTCACTCTCACTTTGTAGACCAGGCTGTCCTTGAACTCAAAGATTCTCCTGCCTCTGCCTACTGAGCACTGGTATTAAAGGTGTGCGCCACCACCAGGTTCTCTTGCCATTTTTCTATGGGCCTATTTAATCACCATCAATGGAATTTCATGAAATTAAGTAAGTACGAGTTCCAGGTTCTGTGACAGGGCAGGGAGTGGACTGGGGCTTTTGATATTACAAGAATGTTTGTGGAAATGGCTAAATTGTATAGCCAGAAATCAAACTGTACCACAGTGTCAATACCCAGTGTAACATTAAATTCAGCAACCCCCATAAAAACATACTTTAGTATTCAACTGCTTTTTTTAAAAAAAGGGGGGGGTGCTATATAGTCAGCTCAGTGTATGAGAATACTCATCCTTGCAGAGGTCGCTCATTCCATTCCCAGCACCCACACTGCAGCTAACAGCCATTCTTAACTCTACTTTTAGAAGATTCAAACCATCTTCTCATCTGAGAAGGCACCAGGCATGTGAACATACATTTGAACAAAATATCCATACATATAAAACAAAATAACTAAACTAAAAAAAAAAACAAACAACCCCAAAATCTACTTAGAGTGTGCACAGTGAGTATTGGAGCCATAGTTGTGGCTGGGGACAGCCAGACGTCCCTAGCACAGGGACTATTATTTGATTTGAACAATAAGTGATGGGGAAAAAGATAGCTCTTTTAACCAAAACGTTTCCAATAATTTTCCAGCAAGAAAACTTTGGAGATGAGTTTCCTGTTAGTTTTCATTCTGCATAAGGCAGCACTTAGTCAAAGCACACCTGTTAAATGGCTGCACCCACACCTGAAAACTGGGGGGGGGGTTAGAGTGGGTTTTACTAAGAATGCTTGGAGAATTAGAGCTAGCTAGACATGGGAAATGCATGTCTTCCCTTTATTCCTTGCCACCAGGTCCCAACAAAACAATAGAATATTAGGCAACAAACAGAAGTGCAGCATGGCACAGATCATCACTGGGATCAAGTATGCACCACTGACGGCAGACTGGAGAGAACAGTAAGAACTGACTAGAAAATGCAAAGCCCTGGAACGTTATTAGCAGTCAGCTCATCTTTCCCTGTTGCCTTAGAGCTACTGGCCAAGCCTGAGGCTTCTGACAGGATGTCATGGAGGTCAGGAGCTGGTTCAGGAAGAAGGCCTTGAGTAGGGGAACTCTATTATCAGTTTTGATAAGTAAGAGGCTCTAGGTCACCTGACATTGAGACCTGTGCCCTATGAAATGGTGATGTCAGAAGAGCCAGGACAATGGGACAAAGATGACTTTCAGTTACAGAAGCAACCCTGAAGACTCATCCCTATACATTCCCACCTTCCCTTTGTCAGAAACAGATTAGTTTATGCTCAATTCAAAGCTTTTTATTAAAACATGTATTTAGAGCAAGACAAAATGGTTGACTAAAGACACCTACTACTTGGCTCCTGGTGCAATAGGAAGAACCAGAATAACAATGAATACCTGTGTTTTAAAGTGAGTGGTGCTGGACACAGGAAAAGAGAAACAGGAATCCTGAGAGACACAAATATTAGAGAGTAGAATAGAGTGCAGGAAACTGTATGTCATTTGTCCTGGTCTGGGGGAAAGCACACAATGGTAGAAAGGGTGAGTGGGGGAGTCCAGTAGACAGAGACTTCTGACACAGCCTGTATTGCCACTGGGCCTGACAGCATATAGTTCCTCATGTTAACACAATAATTGGCTTATGGTACACGGTTAACATGAGCCACCTCCAAATCTGGTGTCATGCACAGCCCCTACTCAACTGAGCTGCCCTAGTTAGTGTGGCTATGCTACACACTTTCAGTGCCAACACTCTCAATGCCAGAGGGATTCCCACATAAATACCTCACACCACAGTTGTAGGCACCACACCCACTGAGCCAGTGGTTATCTCTTAACTCATCTGGCACTGGAGACAGAAAAGGTCTCCAACTCTTCTAACCAACCACACACACCATACATATCCATAGCCATCAATCACAGATGAAACTATAGAGCACCTATATCACAGGGCTCAACACGAACAAAAGGCAACATAAAGGATGCTACAAAAGCCACATCAGTGTGTAACTATCAGCTCAGGGTGGCAAGGCATAGGAAAACCCATAATGCTTCTAAAGGAACACACAAAAAAGAAGCCTCCACACAAAGTGTTCTGCCAATATTCCTGATAAAGAATCCAAAATCAACGAGTGAGTACAAGAAACTGAACAGCACTAAAGACAACACTGGGAGGACTGAGTTGGGAAAACAAATTATGATGAATGAACAATTCAGGTAGTGCCTGATGTTTCTCTGATGTCTTTATCATTCCATTTCTTGACTATATAGAGTAGGGGTACTGATCTTTTTGAGTTAATATTGTATCTTGACACTTTGCTGAAGGTGTTTCTCAGCTGTAGGAGTTCCTTGGTAGAGTTTTACAGGTCACCTATGTAAACTATCCTATCATCTGCAAATAGTGAAAGTTTGACTTCTTCCTTTCCAATTTATATACCCTTGATATCCTTGCTCTAGCTAGAAACTCAAGTACAATATTGAGAAGATATGGGGAGAGAGTGGAAAATATTTTCTAGTTCTTGATTTTAGAGGAATCACATAGAATTTCTCTCCATTTAGGTTGATGTTAACTGTTGGTTTGCTGTATATTGTTTTTTTTTTTTTATCATGTTTAGGTATTTTCTTGTTATCCCTGATTACTCTAAGACCTTTGTCATGAGGGGCTTTTTATCACCACTTACAATAGCCACAAACATTATAAAATATCTTGGGGTAACTCTAATCAAACAAATGGAAGACCTGTATGACAAAAACTTTGAGGCTTTAAAGAAAGAAATTAAAGGAGATACAAGAAAATGAAAGATCTCCCATGCTCTTCAATAGGTAGGATCAACATAGTAAAAATGGCAGTCTTTCCAAAAATAATCACAAATTCAGTGCAATCCCCATCAAATCCCCAGGATGTTATGAGTATTTTTTCTTTGCCGATCTTGTCCCTCTACCACGCCAGCCCCAAATAACACACTGAAACACTGTATTAGATATAAAGCTGTTAGCCTGTTACTAGCATTTCTTATTGGCTAGCTCTGTCTTAAATATTAACCCATTTCTATTAATATAAATTTGTCCACATGGTCTTATCTTACCGGAGAGAGGGCTCGGTGTTTAACTTTCTCCATCCTCCATCTTTAATCCTATTGGCCAACAGTGCTTTATTCATTAACAAATACAAGAAACATATATTCACAATGACATCTCCCACAGTTCAATTCTTCACAGACCTTGGAAGAACAATACTCAACTTTATATTGGAAAACAAACGACCCAGGACTGCCAAAACAACTCTGTGCAATAAAGCAACTTCTGGAACTATCACCATCCCTGACTTCAAGCTCTACTGTAGAGCAATAGTCCTGAAAACAGCTTGGTATTAAAACAAAAATAGACAGGTAGACCAATGGAACTGTATAAAAAAACCCTGACATTAATCCATATACCCATGAACACCTGATTTTTGACAAAGAAGCTAAAATTATGCAGTGGGAAAAAATAATTTTTAACAAATGGTGCTGGCACAACTGTGTGATGGTGTGTAGAAAACTGCAGATAGACCCATGTCTATCGCCATGCACAAAACTTAAGTCCAAATTGATCAAAGACCTCTAGACAAATCCAGCCACACTGAACCTGTTAGAAGAGAAAGTGGGAGGTACCCTTGAACAAATTGGTACAGGAGACCACTTCTTGAACATAACTCCAGTAGCACAGACACTGAGATGGACAATTAATAAATGGGACTTCCTCAAACTTAGAAGCTTCTGTAAGGCAAAGGACACAGTCCAGAAGACCAAATGGAAGCCCAGAGACTGGGAAAAGATCTTCACCAACCCTCATCTGACAGAGAGCATATCTCCAAAATATACAAAGAAATCAAGAAACTAATCAACAAAACACCAAATAACCCTATTAAAAATGGGGGTACAGAACAAAATAGAGAATTCTCAACAGAGGAATCTAAAACAGCTGAAAGACACTTAACAAAGTGCTCAACATTCTTAGCCATCAGGGAAATGAAAATCAAAACAACTCTGACATACAATGTTATTCCTGTCAGAATGGGTAAAATTAGAAACACTAATGGCAGCTTATATTGTAGAGGATATGGAGAAAGGGGCACACACCTCCATTGCTGATGGGAGTGCAAACTTGTACAGCCATTTTTGAGATGAGAATGGCATTTGGTCAGGAAAATGGGAATCAGTCTACCACAGGACCTGGAAATCCCATTCTTAGGCATATACCCAAATAATCACATCCACCCAACAAACACATCTGTTCAACTATGTTCACATCAGCATTATTTATACTAGCAAGAACCTTAAAGCAACCTAAATGGTCGTCAACTGAAGAATGGATAAAGAAGATGTGGCACATTTACACAATGGAATACTACTCAGTGGGGGAAAAGTAGAATATTGAAATTCACTGGGAAATGGACGACAAAATTGAAGAAACCATCCTGAATGAGGTAGCACAGTCAAAAAAGAGGAACATGGTATGTACTCACTCATATATACATTTTAGACATAGAGCAAAGGATCACCAGTCTATAATTCACACCAGCAGAGAAACTAGGGTACAAGAAGGAACCTAAGACATTCATACAAGGTCCCTCACATAATGGGAAAGAAACAAGATCTCCTGAGCATATTGGGAGGGGGGTGCAGTAAGTGGAGAGGTAGTTAGGAGAAGAGAAGGTGAGGAGAGGAGAACAGGAAGATCGACACAGGAGACAAATAGACAAGAGGAAATAAAAGAGAGAGAGAGCTACTATAATAGAGGGAGCCATTATACATTTGAAGAGAAAACTGACTCTAGAGAAATGTCCAGAAACTACAATAATGATCCCAACTAACACTCTGAGCAACAGTGGAGAGGCTACTTTAAATGCCCTTCCATGATAATCAGACTTATGACTAACTTATATGCCATCATACAGCCCTCATCTAGTAGCTGATGGAAACAGAAATACTGAACCGAACTGGAATCCAGATGCAGAGAGAGAGGAGTGACAAGAAAAGGGGTCAAGACCAGGGTACAGAAACCCACAAAGACAGCTGACGTGAACAAGGGAAAGCTCAATAACCCCCTGACTGATAGCTGGGAAACCAGTATTGGACTGACTCAGACCCCCTGCACCTGGGTCTCAGTTAAAAAGCCTAAGCAGTAACAGTGGAAACAGGATGTATCTCTGGTGGTACAAAGCACGTTGGGCACATATTCCCTATAGAGGAATACTCCATTAGCCTATGGGCAGGAGAAAGGGCCTAGACCCTATTCCAATGACTTGACAGATTTTGATGATCCCTTGTGGAAGGCATCACCCGCCCAGTGGAGTGGGGAGGGGTGATGGGATGGGAGTGGGTTCAGGGGGGAAGGGGAGGGAGGGAAGGATAGGGAACTGGGAAAAATTGTAAAATGGTATAATATATATATATATATATATATATATATATATATATATATATTTAAAGAACACAAAACTTGCTATGATACTGGAAATAATGAAGGAGGCAAATGGAACATACAGCAATGCCAACTAGTTTTTAACAGATTAACCACTGTTTGGGGTTCGCACTTGGCAAAGCATGGGGTTATTGTCTGTAATTGACTTCTATTTTCTGTCTGTAACTTACTTGGTTGTCACTCTATGCCTCCCAAATGAGAAGAGCTGTTGGGTCTTTGCCACAGCCCTTTGGTGGTGTGTTTTACAATTCTTTGGCATACAAATAGCTGTGGATGGTCAAGAAGATGATTTTGCATTATAATTTTAATAAATAGAAATAATGCTAAGATATTTTACATCACTCATACTGACATAAGATTCTCAGTTACAAAAACAGCCTTTTACACAGAAGGCTAATTTTTGACTACAGAACAAATTCAAAGCAGTTTGGTTGACCCTGGGGACAAATATCTGGTTGCCTGTAGGGACACATATATGAGGTAATTTTTTCAGGTGCTGTTTTGATGAATGAAGATCAGAGCTTAACAAACATAGCTTCACTTTCTGCATGTACTCCATACTACTAAAGGTGCAGCCAAGTGTTCACTGTCTGGAAACCCTCACTAACTTAGAGCTGCATGCTTGTTCATGTGTTAATTACTGGCTGATCACAGTAACATCCCTAGTCTAAGACAAACAACAGGACATATTAGCCTAAGAGAAACTATGAGACATTCCTACCCTAAGTTTGACATCCCTAGTCAAAGACAAACAGGCCATGCCTATCCTAAGAGAAACTATGAGATATCCCTACCCTAAGTTTGACATCCCTACTCAAAGACAAACTACATGACATATTAGCCTAAGAGAAACTATGAGACATCCCTACCCTAAGTTTGACATCCCTAGACAAAGACAAACAACAGGCCATGCCTATCCTAAGAGAAACTATGTGACATCCATAGCCTAAGAAAAACTATGTGACCCATAATGGGTCATTTGGTCTGGCCATAAAAATGTAACTTGCAGTTGTCCAGAGTTTGAGTATGGAGAAGAAATGAGCGAATGAATTTAGCAGTCTTTGAGAAATGGCTGTGTAGAGATAGCTAGGAATATATGAAAACTTATGTAGCTGTGTGGTGACAGTGAGATTTCCAGAGAGCATATTTATGATGAAGTAAAAGACAAAGTTACCATAAGGGTAGTATGTCCTTGTAAAAGTGTTTCTCTCATAACAAAAAGTTTCTAGTCATTTTCTAGAAATGTGCAGATCCATTTTGTGTCATAATCATTTTGGATAATGTAGCATGTACCTGAAGGGAGCACAACCGTTGAATGGCTGCTCCCACACATGGGATGTGGGGGGGGGAGTAGAGCTGTGCTTTACCAAGAATGCTTGGAGAGGTTGCCATGGGCTTTACACAGAATGCAGGGAAATGCTTGTCTTCACTTAGTGCTTGCACACTGGTCTCAATGAAACAAAAGAACAGTAGACAACAAGCAGAGGTGCCATGTAGCTGGAATCATCACTAGTATCAGGTGCAGACTGTCTGATGGTGGATGGTTGGAGAGAATAGTAAGAACTAACCAGAAAATTCAAAGCCCTGAGAAGTTATTAGAAGCTAGCTTTGAAAGAGCAGGTAGCTCATCTTGAAAAAACTGAGTTTCTCTTTTCCCTTGGAGTTGCTGGCCAAGCCTGAGGCTCCTGACAGGTTATCATGGAGGTCAGGAGCTGGTTCAGGAAGAAGGCCTCGAGTAGGGGAACTCTATTATCAGTTGTGGTAACTCAGAGGCTCTAGGCCAGCTGACATAGAGACCTATGCTCTATGAAACGATGTGTCAGAAGAGCCTGGACAATGGGACAGAGATGACATTCAGAAATTGAAGCAGATGTGCAGACTCATCCCTGCCCATTTCCTCCTTCCCTTTCCAAAGAAAGCCCTCAGTCTCTGAATAGGCGTGCACTTATTACATGACCAACTTTATGTGCTGTCAAGAAAAGCCATGGTGAACCATTTGGGGTAAGCTGCCAAACAATCACATTGAACTTCAGTATATAACAATAGCTCATGTTTGTATTGCCAAAGTGTGCCTAAACCCTTTGTGAGAAACATATTAGTGTATTCTCAGTTTAATGCTTCTAATAAAACATGTATTTGGGGCAAGAGAAAGATGGTTGACTAAAGGTGCCTAGTACTTGGCTCCTGGTCCAATAGGAAGAACCAGAATAACAATGATTAGATGTGTTTTAAAGTGAGTGGTGCTGGATACAGGAAAAGAGAAACAGGAATCCTGGGAGACACAAATATTAGAGAGTAGAATTGAGTGTGGAAAACTGTATGCCAGTAGTCCTGGTCTGGGGGAAAGCACACAACGGTAGAAAGGGTGAGTGGGGGAGTCCAGTAGACAGAGACTTCTGACACAGCCTGTATTGCCACTGGGCCTGATGGCATATGGTTGTTCTTGTTAACACCATTTTTGGCTCAAGCTACAGGGTTAACCTGACCCACCTCTAGACCCAGACATGGTTCTATGCTTCTCACCTCCAAATCTGCTGCCATGCACAGCTCCTAGTCACCTGAACTGTGCTAGTTAGCGTGGCTATGCTACACACTTTCAGTGCCAACACTCCCACTACAGAGGGACTCCCACATAAATGCTTTACCCCCACATGTGTAGGAACACACTCACTGGGTATCTCTCGACTCATCTGTCCCTGGAGACAGAAAGGGTCTGCACCTCTTCCATCCAGCCACACATATAATACATATTTATAACCATCATTCACAGCTAAAATTATAGAGCACCTACAGCACAGGGATCAACAGGAACAAAAGGCAACGTGTCTTACCAAACTGATGCCACACAAAAGGTGCTACAAAAGCCACATATGTTCCATCAGTGTGTAACACATGGGCCTTCTAAAGGAACACACAAACAACAGGCCTCCATACAAAGTGTACTGCATGCATACCTGAAAAAGAATCCAAAATCAAAGAGTGAGTACAAGGGAAATGAACAGCACTAAAGACAACAAGAGGACTGAGTTGGGAAAACAAACTATGTCATGGATGAGCAGTTAAGAGAGTGCTTCATGCTTTCAAAAAAAAACAAAGCAGAAAACTAAGAAATGAAGAACTTGAGAAGTCACCAGTAAACAGGGCTCAAACTTACAGGGTAGCACAAACATAAAAGAATTCTGAGCCTGAAAGCGTTTCTTAAAATATCTCAGGCAGAAAAGAAAGTGTTTAAGAGCTCTGGCTGTTGTCCCCAAGCACTCAAGTGCAATTCCTACCTCACAACTGTCTGTAACTCCAGTTCCAGGGGATCAGACACCCTCACAGAAACAGAGATGCAGACAAGCACCAATGCTAGAAAAATAACAATAAATACAAAATTTAAAAAAGAAATGGAAGGAAATGAAAATAGTGCCTCTGAGATACTATTAAAGAATAAATACATTTGGGCACCAAAGATAATGAGAAAATAGTAAAAAGAAAGAAGCAAAATCTAGTAAATGATAGGTAGCAAATAGAAAATGCCCGAATCTCAAAGATAGACATGCAGATATAGATGCCACATGGATCCCCAAGTAGAATGGTTAGAATTCACCTTCTGTGGCATGTTTAGTCTCCTGTGAAAAATATAAGGTAATTCCAACTCTAGGCAACCCAATATGATCTTCTGAGCTTTTCAGGGACCTATATTCGTACACACACACACACACACACACACACAGAGAGAGAGAAAGAGAGAGAGAGAGAGAGAGAGAGAGAGAGAGAGAGAGAGGTCACCCACACACAGAGCACACACCCTTATGCCAACAGGCCCTTTAAAAATGACTCTCAATCTTTAAATAGAGAGAACTTTAAAACATGAAAGAGGAAAGTAAAAAGTCCCATTCTCAGCTCCCATGGGTTCACCAGTTGCTTTACAAAATGTAACCTTCAGCATGGGAAGTTAAGGGAATGATTGATTCCAAGTTCTGAAAGAAAACACTTGACAACCAGGAAAGTTGTTCTCGACAAAATAAATGAGAAAAGAAATGAGGACCCTGAGGGAGCAAAATCAGGGAATTAGACACTTAGCTGAGTCTTCAACTGCAAAGAAAAGAATGAAAGCTTGCACCAGAGTACACTGTAAGAGTAAGACTGAATTGTAACTCAAAAGACAAGTTGGAAAAATCCACTATACACAATCAAAGCAATAAAATACAAGATATCAATCAAGAAAATAAGCAAAATAACAGGAGTGTTTAGCTACTAATAAAATTAAAATAAATATAAATGGACTAGATACCCAAGATAAAAAATACTGACTTCGTTAAGGAGAAAGAAAAGATTGCACTTCTTTTTCTGTGCCTGGGTTATTTCACTTAACACAATGTCTTTCAGTTTTGGGAAAAAACATCCTGATGGGAGTTAGCTCTATCCTTCCTCCCTAAATATCCATGTAACAAGACTTAGAAATCAGTGGCATTTTTGTATACCATCATATTTTTTATTCATTTTATTTGCTTCCAATCGCTTTCTGAGCAGGCAATGTATAAGATTGTAAAAATTTAAACTATATGTGTATGTCGTAAATGAGATTGGGAATGTAGGTAGGGTGGACAAAGGAAGGCTAGATTTGACTAATACATGCTGTACACATCTGCCTGTGATGTCATACTGAGGCACATTAATATGTACCATTAATGTGTTATCAAAATAAAAAGGAAAAATTATTTGTTTAATTGCTAAGAAGAATGCTGGGCATTGGTGGCTCACACCTTTAATCCCAGCATTCAGAATGCAGAGGCAGGTGGATCTCTGGGAGTTCTAGGACAACTTCCAAAGCAATACAGAGACACCTTGTCTAGAAAAGAAAACAACAACAACAACAAAAAACCCCCACAAAGTTAATAAGATGTAGCTTGAATGGGTTTTAAAAAATGACGATCCAATGATCTTAAATATAAATAACTCAGTAAGGCACCCAATCTAACAGTAAGTTGCCCACAGGAAATTCTCTGAACCAGTATAGACACTCTGAGTAGATAGAAAAACACATTCCATACTAATGAAAACCAGTAGCAGAGAGGGGTACCTACTCTTCCATCAGAGAAGTACAGTTTGATATAAACTATAAAAAGGGACAAAGACATCAATTCACCAAGAAGACATAACAATTATAGATGTAAATCCCCCATGCTGAAGCATGTGGTCCATAAAACACTAACAGGGGAATCATCTCCACTACAGTGAGAATGGGGAACTTCAACTTCCTGCTTTCAACACTGGAAAGACATCTAGATACAAAGAAACACCAGCGTTAACTCACACAGAAAAATAATAGTGGAATCTTTTAACCAACAGCTGCCAAACACTCACTCATTCCATCAGCATGTGAGCATTCTATGCATCTGGCAAAACAAAATAAGAGATTTTTAAAAATCAAAATCATGTCATGTACTTTTTCTATTCATAATACAATATAGCTAGAAATCAAGAATAAAAGATACTAGCCGGAAGCTGGGCATTGGTGGTGGCCAGCACTCAGGAGGAAGAGGAAGGCAGATCTCTGTGAATGCCAGCCCAGCCTGGTCTACAAAGCTGCAAAGAGAGAACCTATCTGGAAAAAGAAAGGAAGAAAGAAAGAAAAGAAGGAAGGAAGGAAGAAATGAGGGAACAAAGTAAGGAAGGAAGGAAGGAAGAAAGAAAGGAAGGAAGAAAGCAAGGAAGGAAGGAAGGAAGGAAAAGAAAGAAAGAAAGTCAGGAAGGAAGGAAGGAAGGAAGGAAGGAAGGAAGGAAGGAAGGAAGGAAGGAAGAAAGAAAGAAAGAAACCAAGAAACTACCTGGGCAGTGGTGGTGCAGACATTTGGTCTCAGTACTCAGGAGGTAGAGGCAGAACTGTGAGTTCAAGGCCAGCCTGGTCTACACACATACACACACAAACACACACACACACACATAGAGAGAGAGAGAGACAGAGAGAGAGAGAGACAGAGTGATAGAAAGACATAGGGAAAGAGAAAAGGAGAGAAAGAGAGAGATCTCCAGGACAAAGAGTGTAGTATCATATAAAAAACCCTGTCCTGAAAAAAATTAGGATAAAAGAAACTTCATAAATTATATACATACTGAACATATGATATTGAGTAAATACTGAGTAATTAAAGAAATGAAAAAGTAAATTAATATTTTTGCAACCATGTATATATATTCCTATTACAAAATACAAGGAAAAAATTATATTCTGTTATATTGGTTTGATAACATCTCAAAAAGCCATATTTTATTTCTCTTTTGTTGTACGTCCTTAAACAATGTAATGGAAAATTACAAATTTTAGCTTAAAGGAAAAAAATTCTTAAAATTCATAAAGACAGAATTAACATACCAAATGATATGGAACTTAAAAAATCAATAACAAGAGTGACATAACTCAATAAATGCTTCAAAATAAAAAGTATACGATTTCAAATAACAGCCTAATTGTGTATTTCAAAGACCAGGAAAAGCAAAGGCAGGGAAAATCGAAAATAACAAAGACCAAAGGCTACATACAGAGTAAATCACTTGAAAAGATAAATAGTGAAGAGTTGGTGTTTGAAGATAGACACACTTGAGAAACTTTTAGTTAGAATAACTTAGTCAGAGAATAAAGGACATGCAGCTAATTAAAGTTACAAACAAAGAAGGAGGCATTAAACCAGTATGCGATGACCGCCAAGGATCCTTATTGACCTGTGAACACCCATGCACCAACAACCTCAAAACCTCAGAACATGGCTCCAGGGGCAGCTGTCCATCTGTCTGCTGCCCGGGAGCATGCCTGTCAGGATCCAGCAACAATGCTGCCTGTTCTCACACAGCTGAGACAGGGTATAGTCTATTGCTGGATTTTAGAATCAAGTTAATTGTGTACTCTTTTTTAAAAATGCAAAGTCTCATTGCTGTGAAAATAGAACTCTCTGTGGGATTTAGAATAATGCAGGTGGCCATAGAAATACACAGCAATGCCAACTAGTGTCTATCAGATCAACCCACCGGACAAACGGTTCCCTGCTTGGGGTCCACACTTGGCAAAGCCATGGGGTTACTGACTGTCATGGACTGGTTGTTTTCCATCTGTAACTTTCTTGTGTGTCACTCTATGCCTCCCAAATAAGAAGAGCTGTTGGGTCTTTGCCACAGCCCTTTGGTGGTGTGTTTTACATTCTTGGGCACACAAATAGCTGTGGATGGTCAGGAAGATGATTTGTGCTGTACAACTTTAATAAATAGAAACAATACTAAGTTATTTTCCATTACTCAGACTGACATAGAATTCTCAGTTGCAAAAACAGCCTTTTATATAGACAGCTAATTTTTGACTGCGGAACGAACTCTAATCAGTCTGCTTGCCCCTAGAGACAAATAGACAGTGTAATTTTCCCAGGTGTTTTTGTTTGTTTGTTTGTTGGCATTTGTTGTTGTTGTTTTGTTTTTTGATGAAGCAATTTTGTATGGAGTAAGATTTTTCTGCCAGCCCGTCTGGTCCCACTGCTATGCCAGCCCCAATTAACACACAGAGATGCTGTATTTGATATAATGCTGTTGGCCAGATATTTGTTTCTTATCGGCTAGCTCTGTCTTAATTATTAACCCATTTCTATTCTTCTAAATATTTCCACGTGGTCTCATCTTGCCAGGGAGAGGGGCCGGCATCTGGTCTCCCCAATCTCTCCATGCTGACTCCTCCTTACTACTTCCTGGAATCCTCCTTGTCAACTAGTGCAAGCTATCTTGCTTTCCTATTTTCCAACAGTGCTTTATTCATTAACCAGTATGAGAAACATATTTACATACTGACATCTCCCACAACTTATTAAACATAACTTCACTTACTGCTTGCACTCCATACTACTCAATGTGCAGCCAATTGTTTACTGTCTGGGAACCCTCACAAACTTAGAGCTACATGCTTGCCCAGGTGTTACTCAGTGGCCTGTCAGTGTGACATTCCTAGCCTAAGAGAAACTATGTGACATCCCTAGCCTAAGAGCAGCTATGGGACATCCCCAGCCTAAGACACACTACATGACTTGCCTAGCCTAAGAGAAAGTATGTGACATCCCTAACCTAAGAAAAACTAAGTGACATTCCCAGCCTAAGAGAAGCTATGGGACATCCCCAGCCTAAGGCAAACTACATGACTTCCTTTGTGTTAGAATAACAGGTCATGGGTTGGGCCCTAAAAATGTAACTTGAAATTCTCTAGAGTTTGGCTATGGAGAAGAACTGAGAGTAGGAACTTGGTAGAGCTGTGAGAAGAGTTTGTGTAGAAATAACTAGGAATCTAAGAAAAGATACGTAGCAGTGTGGAGACAGTGAGATTTTCAGAGAAATTTTATGATGAAGGAAAAGAGACATTTACCATCAGGAAATCATGTACTTGCTTATTTTTTTCTTAGGTGACCAGCAACCCTAAGATAAGAATTTTTCCCAAGCCCTCACTACTCTGAGGTTTTCACTTGCTACCCTGGCTAGCCTCCCATGCACCATATGACTTGGTGCTATATGAAAATAAAACTTGCTGTGGAGTTTGGAATGATGCTGTCAGAAGCTAGGTTTTCTTGTACCAGTATTTTCATATGCTAAACATTCCTCACATGAGTTTAATACAAAAAATAGTTTGAACTTTCTGAGAAAAACCAAAACATACTAATGCCTTTTGAAGGCATTAGTCTGGCTACATGCCACGAGCAAAAGAACTATATAAAGTGTTACAAATTTTTATTACTATTTATTATTATTATTATCGATTTTTAGGGGTCTTAACTAAAATGACCTCTAGTTGGAGTCAGGAATGTTCACCTAATTTCCAGGCTTGTTTGGTAAAAACGTGGTAGATTTGGGGTCTTTATTCTCATAGACCCCCAGGCTGAGGCACCACAAACTGAGGTTATTATTTTATTTCAATTACATGTCTGTTACAAAATATTATAGTTGCATGACTGAGAACAATGTAAAAAATATGAAAAAGCCTTATATGCTAAGTATAATGTCTAATAAATCAATTTCATTTAAAAACAAATGAAAGGGTACAAGAAAATGGACACGTTTCAAGAAAATGGATCATTTCTAGACATAGATCACTTACCAAAATTGAACTGTTAGGACATAGAAAACCAGATTAGACTAACAGGAGTAATAAGACTGTGTAATCAAGAAGTCACCCAACAGAGAAATAGCTTGCTCCACATGGCTCTGCATTGGTATCCTACCAAATTTGTGAGAGAAGCATCACTTCTTCTCAACCTATTCTAAAGGTGAAATTCATTCTGCCAGGTCAGCATTGCCCTTTGCCAAAAAGGAGACAAGACCCAAGAAATAGAACTACAGACCAATGTCATTGATGAACAGAGATACAACAACACTCAACAAAATATCAAAACAACAGAAAGATTGTTCATTGTCTCCAAGGTGACCAAGGTGGATGCATCTTAGAGACAGATGTAAGGATTGTTCACCATATGCAAATCAACAAATGCAATACAAAAATTATCTCAACAGAAGCAGCAGAAACACCGAATAAAATTCACCATTGCTTCATGATTTAATACTTATAGGAGGTTCATCCCTAACATAATCAAGTGTATATACCAAGCTCCAGCCTGCATCCTATTGGATACAGAGAAGCTGAAAGCATTTCCTCTGATCTTTAAAACAAGACAAGGACATCGACTTTCACCGTTCTGGTTCAATATAGTCCTAAAGAGTTTAGGATGAAGGATAAGTCAATAAAGTGCAGAGAAGACTAAGAGGGAAGGAAGAGGTCAAATGTCAAATATCAAATGATGCAGATTTGGTATATGTCCACTCTAGTGTCTAAAACCAACATACAAAACAAACAAACAAGCAAACAAAAACTGAACAGCATTTTGAAACAGCAAAAAAGGAATTTGGTGGAAATAAATCATGAAATCAACCCTGTTCACATCAGCAAAACAAAACAAAACAAGTTCCAATGTTTTCTACCATGTTTCAGGTAAAAAAAAAAAAAAAAAAAAAAAAAGTCATTAGTTTCTCTCTCGTCAACAGTTTAACTTGCTCCTGCCATATTTTCTCCAGACTGACATACCAGACACCGGGGTTGGAAGGTAGCAGCGCCCATGGTCGCGCTGGCAAACCTTTGTTTATGAGAAGGTGGTCTTGACTTTACTGCTGATGTGAGTTAGTGCAGTGGGCATGACTTATTCTGTAATCAAGAAATGGCTTAAATCCAGAGTAATTTTGGCATACAAAGTAATTTGAGGGCAAGAGCAGAGGGAGAAAAATGCTGTGAAAGGGACAAGGTCAGGAGGGTGATGTGCTGAAGGAAAAGTGGGAAAGGTGATCAAGATCCAAGAAGTAGATACCTGTGGGTGGGCGGGAAGGGGGTGGAGCTGGAAGATTACATCCAGGCTCCAAGAGAGCCCAAGGGATATAAAAGCCAGGGTTTGAGCACTAGGAAAGCAGCCTAACACAGTCCCTCCAAGGCTGAGCCTCCCAGAAGCTGCCCCACTAAGATGTCCTGCAGATTCGTGCTCCAGCTCCTGGGGTTCTGGCTGCTGCTAAGCCAGCCTTGCAGGGCGCGGGTCTCCAAGGAGTGGTTGGACCAAGTCATCAAGGTGTGCGGTCGTGAATATGTCCGTGCGATTTTCGAAATCTGTGCAGCCTCGGTGGGGCTGGAAGAGTCAGCTCCTCGACATAAGCGAATGACAGGTGAGCGCCCTCTGCCCTCTTCCCTACCTTCTAGGGCTTCCCACCCTCTGCCCACAGATTGGAAAATCACAAACCAGTCCTCTGTGGTTTGTGATCCCCAGCCTCAGGTTGGGTCTTTGTAACTTGCTTGGGTTTCAGAGTTCCAGTGAGAACCCATCAGAGGCAGAAGGGCGGGCAGCCCAGCCCCTGCCAGCAACTTTGTGCAAGGGTGGTGCTTGATCCTGTCAGGAACCAAAATCTGGACTGTGGAGCATGCCTGGGAAAACTCCAGCTCCCCGTTTTTGACACATGTCGCTAAGCAAGCCTTGTCCTGCATCTTTTCGAATTGGGTCTTGCAGTTCAATTCAACGGGCAGGGAAGTGCAGGAGAAACTCTGGAGAAAAGTGAAGAGGACCTGCAAGAAGGAGGCTTTCAGACTATCATGGCCGTAAACTCACTGGTTAAACTCGGAGATGAAAAAGCGTGTACCTGTGTGAATTCTGGTAGATTAAAATGGATGGGCCAACATAATTTTAAATAATGAATATCATTAACCTATCGGCACATAAGCCTGTAAGTTAACTCTGACCCAAACTATAACTGGCCTTTGCTTGCTTACTCTAACATATAGAGAGGTGTCATCAGATTTGCTTGGCCTCCAAGAAACTTATCTGAACAAATTTCAGAGCAAGGAGGGATCAATAAAGTAAGTTAAAGTCAGAGCGTCTCTCTGCAAAAAAAGAAGAAAGCTTCTGATATACATATACAGAATGTCACCTGCCATACCTGGTTTAGACAGGGAATGAATCAGGCGCAGAGAGAAGAGAAAGAGGGGGCAGTCCTATTGCTTTCCCTCTGCCAAATTCCAGATGCTGAAGTATATGGTTGAGTGAATGAACAACAGGTTTCTCAGCAAGAAGTTTTGTCCCAGGGCATCTTTGTATAGGTGAAGGGTTTGGCTTTGTCTACAGGGTAAGCCTCCACAGCTAACCAGGCATCTCCCCTCCACATTCAATTGTACTTTTAGATTGTTTGGTTTTATTATTTCAATAGGAATGACTTACTCCTAAGCTGAAGAGCAGCAGCAAGAACAGAGCCATTGTATTAAAACTTAAGCGTATCCAACATTTCCAGATTCTTGGTTTGCTAAAACTCAGAGAGAGTTTCGAGACAGCAATGGGCAAATAGGGCACTTAATGCTGTGACACACCATGGGAGACACTGATCTCTTTGGAAAGCATGTAGATGAGTGGGGTTTTGTTTCGTTCTCTTTTGCTTTGTTTTGAGACAAGGTCTCTCTCCATAGTCCTGGCTGTCTTGAAACTCACTCCATAGACCTTCCTGGCCTTGACTTGCTTCTACTGAGATCTACCTGCCTCTCCCCCTACCCCCAAGTTCTGGGATTGGAAGTGTGTGGCACCATACTTGACTTGAAAACTAGTGTCTTCAATGGCCAACATAAATTCAGAAAAATATGAGTTCAATATCAAAAGGTGAAATTTGCTGTGATAAAAAGCAAGGGGGAAGTGTTTAAGAAAGATGTATGAAGGCTATTTGGAAGAAGCAGAACCTTGGTAAGATCGGAACACTCTGAACCGTCCTACAAGCAAAACCATTTAGATATTAAATACTTGCTGATTCTGTTTCAGGGTTTGATTGTATCCTGGCAAAACAAAATTTTTTCTATTCAAACATCTTTAGTTTTGGGAATGTTGCTTGACATGGCCATTGTCTCTCCCCACCCTCTTTCTATTGACAGACACCGTACCCTCCCTCATCAAGGAAGATGCAGAACCTTTTGACATGATGCCTAAACGCCTTCCAGATTTGACACCGGAGCCCAAGGCAGCAGTGTCTGATGGGCATCCATCTTTACCAGAGCAGCAAGAATATGTGCCTGTAGTGAGCGATTCAGTTGGTACCCAAGGGGAAGATAGCAATCCACCAGAACTTGAATCCTTGCACTTGGACACTCATTCATGGAAAAAGCGGTATGCCGGTGTACACATGAGCCATCAGTGCTGCTACCGCGGTTGTTCAAGAAGATCTCTTATTCCGTACTGCTGATATGGAGCTAACGGCGTTCACAGGCGTCCTTTCCACCTGCTTGATGCCTCTGCCTGTTTCCTTTGATCATTTATAAGAATCTGAGAAGTGGTTGTTCACATTTGGATTTGTCATTTGATGTGAAATAAACTTTCTTTGCATTATTGTAGTTCTGTTAATAATACTTTTATGCCAAAGTCACTTTGCCTTTTTGAATAATGTTCATTTAAAATGGCTACAAAATCTTACCACTTAACCATACATAATAGTTCAGCTTAATACAATACCGTCTTAGGAAATCTTACGCCCCCTTCTGGCCTCTGCAGGCACCACACTACATGGAGGCACAATAGCCATACACATAAAATTAAAAAGTAATAGTAAAATAAAATGCATTTAAATATGCATTTATTTAACATAATTTAATAAACCCATTCAACTATGCTAATGATCAATAGTTCTTAAATATGTTTTTACACAACAGATACTCCTTATGTCCAATTTAGGAGGCACAAGGTAATAGATAGGAACAAAAGATGACTCCATTCACGGATGAGCTTTTTAAAAAGGATTTTAAACTCTAAACAGTATAATAATAAACCAAAATGATGTCAGAATCAGGGAAGCAGTACAAAATAACTTATACATTCTCATTTATTCACTTATTCATTAATTTATCAAATACTATGAACATACTAGTACTAATTCATCGTTCGTTGATAATACTATTAGTTGTATCTATTACACTAAAGCCTTGTTAAGAACCTACTGTATTCCACACACTGTTCAAGGCAAGGAAGATGTCACAGTGAACAAATTAGATGAAGAAGCATGCTTCTATGCTTCTCACCTCCAAATCAGCTGCCATGCACAGCCCCTACTCAACTGTGCTGCCCTAGTTAGTGTGGCTATGCTACACACTTTCAGTGTCAACACTCCCACTACAGAGGGTGTCCCATATAAATACCTCACCCCAGAGCTGTAGGCATCACACCCACTGGGGCATTGGGTATCTCTTAACTCATCTGGTGCTGGATACAGAAAGCGTCTCCAACTCTTCTAACCAAGCACACATCACCCATATCCATAACCGTCAACCACATATGAAACTATAGAGCACCTACAGCACAGGGCTCAACAGGATCAAAAGGCAACATGTCTTAGGAAACTGATACCATACAAACTGTGCTACAAATGCCACATGTGGTCCATCAGTGTGTAACTATCAGCTCAGGGTGGCAAAAATATGAAAACACATGATGCTTCTAAAGGAGCACACAAACAACAGGCCTCAATACGAATGGTCATGCTAATATACCTGATAAAGAATCCAAAGTTAAAGACTGAGTACAAGGACACTGAACAGCACTAAAGGCAACACCGGGAGGACAGAATTGGGAAAACAAATTATGTGATGAATGAATAATTCAGGGAGTACTTGAATGTTCTCCAATGTCTTTTTCAGTCCATTCATTGTCTCTATAGAGTAGGGTTACTGATTTCTTGGAGTTAGTCTTCTTTCTTGATACTTTGCTGAAGGTGTTTCTCAGCTGTAGGAGTTCCTTGGTAGAGTTTTACTCGTCACTTATGTAAACTGTCATATCATCTACAAATAGTGAAAGTTTGACTTCTTCCTTTCCTATTTATATACACTTGATCTCCTTGCTCTATCTAGAAATTCAAGTACAATATTAAGAATTTATGGAAAGAGTAGACAACATTTTCTTGTCCCTGATTTTAGAGGAATCACATTGAGTTTATCTCAATTTAGTTTGATGTTGGCTGTTGGTTTGCTGTATATTACTTTTTATCGTTTTTAGGTATCTTCTTGCTATTCCTAATCACACTAAGGCCTTTGTCATGAAGGGCTGTTGGATTTGTGGAAGGCTTTTTATCACCCTTTACAATAGCCACAAACAATATAACATATCTTGAGTTAACTCTGACCAAACAAGTGAAAGAATTGTATGACAAAAACTTTGATGCTTTAAAGAAAGAAATTAAAGGAGATGCCAGAAAATGGAAATATCTCCCATACTCCTCAATAGGTAGGATCAACAAATAAAACTGACAATCTTGCCAAAAGTAATATACAGATTCAATGTAATCCCCATCAAAATCCCAGGATGTTATATGTATGTTTTCCTTGCCAATCTTGTCCCTCTACCCCATCAGCCCCAAATAACACACCGAGACACTGTATTAGATATAAAGCTGTTAACCTGTTACTAGCATTTCTTATTGGCTAGCTCTGTCTTAAATATTAACCCATTTCTATTAATCTAAATTTGTCCATGTGGTCTTATCTTACCAGAGAGAGGGCCTGGTGATCTACTCTCTCTGTCCTCATCTTTAATCATATTGGCCAACAGTGCTTTATTCTTTAACCAATACCAGAAACATATGTACACACTGACATCTCCCACCACCAGCACAATATGTCACAGACCTTGAAAGAAGAATACTCAACTTTATATGGAAACACAAACGACCGAGGATAACCGAACCAACTCGTATAATAAAGCAACTTCTGGAGCTATCACCATCCCTGACTTCAAGCTCTACTATAGAGCTATAGTCCTGAAAACAGCTTGGTATTGAAACAAAAATAGACAGACCAATCAATTTGAATCGAAAATCCTGATATTAATCCATACACCTATGAACATCTGATTTGGGAAAATGAAGCCATGGTTATATAATGCAGAAAAAAAGAGCATCTTCAACAAATGGTGTGGTGCTAGCACAACTGGATAATTGTATGTAGAAGACTGCAGATAGACCCATGTCTATCGCCGTGCACAAAACTTAAGTCCAAATGGATCTAAGATCTTAAGATAAATCCAGCCACTATGACCCTCTTAGAAAAGAAAGTGAGATGCACCCTTAAACAAAATGGTATGAGAGACTGCTTCCTGAACGTAACACCAGTAGCACAGACACTGAGATGGACAATTGATAATGGGACCTACTGAAACTGTGAAGCTTCTGTAAGGCAAAAACACAGTTGACAAGACCAAACAGCAGCTCACAGACTGGGAAAAGGTCTTCACCAACACCATATCTGACAGAGGGCTGATTTCCAAAATATACAAAGAACTCAAGAAACTAGTCACCAAAACACCAAATAACCCTATTAAAATCTGGGGTACAGAACTAAACAGAGAATTCTCAATAGAGAAATCTAAAATGGCTGAAAGACTTTTAAGAAAGTGTTCAACATTCTTAGCCATCAGGGAAATGCAAATCAAAACAACTCTGAGATACAATAATATTCCTGTCAGAATAGCTAAAATTAGAAACACTAATGGCATCTTATCCTCGAGAGGATATAGAGAAAGGGGCACACTCCCCCAATGCTGGTGGGAGTACAAACTTGTAAAGACAATTGGGAGATCAGTATGGAATTCCTCAGGGAAATGGGAAACAAGACTACACAGGATGCAGCAATTCCACTCAGGCATATACCCAAATGACAACATCCATGCAAAAAGACATCTGTTCAACTATGTTCACATCAGCATTATTTATAGTAGCAAGAACCTTGACGCAACCTAGATGCCCCTCATCTGAAGGATGGATAAAGAAGATATGGCACATTTACACAATGGAATACTACTCAGTGGGGGAAAAAACAATGGAATCTTGAAATTAGCTGGGAAATGGATGAAAATTGAAGAAACCATCCTGAATGAGGTAAGACAGTCAAAAAAGAGGAACATGGTATGCACTCACTCATATATACATTTTAGGCATAGATCAAAGGTCCACCAGCCTAAAATTCACACAGCCAGAGACACTAGGGTACAAGGAGGAACCTAAGGTATTCATACAAGGTCCATCACAGAAGGGGAAAGAAACAAGATCTCCTGAGCATATTGGGAGGGGGGGTGCAGTGAGTGGAGAGGGAGTTAGGAGAAGAGAAGGCAAGGAGAGGAGAACAGGAAGATTAAAACAGGGGAAGAATAGACAAGAGCAAAAAAAAAAAAAAAAAAAAAAAAGTGATACCATAATAGGGGAAGCCATTATAGGTTTGAATAGAAAACTGACTCTAGAGAAATGATGTCCAGAAACCTACAGTAATGACCCCAACTAACATCTGACCAACAGTGAAAAAGCTACCTTAAATGCCCTTCCATGATAATGAGATTAATAACTAACTTATATGCCATCATACAGCCCTCATCCAGTAGCTGATGGAAACAGAAGGAGACACCCACAGCCAAACACTGAGCCAAACTCCTGGAATCCAATTGCAGAGAGGGAGGAGTGATAAGAAAAGGGGTCAAGTCCAGGGTACAGAAACCCATAGAGACAGCTGACCTGAACAAGGGCGAGTTCATGAACCCCCTGACTGATAGCTGGGAAACCAGCATTGGACCAACTCAGACCCCCTGATCATGGGTCTCAGTTAGAAGGCCTAGGAAGTCTAAGGGATGTGTGAAAGTGGAACCAGGATGCATCTCTGGTCGGGGAAAGGACTTTGGGTGCATATTCCCTATGGAGGAATACTCCCTTAGCCTATGGGCAGGAGAAAGGGCCTAGAGCCTGACTTGACAGATTTTGATGACCCCTCCTGGAAGGCATCACCCTACCTGAGGATTATGGGGAAAATGGATGTGAATGGGTTCAAGAGGCATGGGAGGGAGGGAAGGAAAGTGAACTAAGATCAATATATAAAACAAGAATATATATATACATATATATATATTCCATAACAAAATTTGGTGTGGAATTTGGAATAATAAAAGGGGCCATTAGGATATACAGCAATGCCAAGTAGTATTTGTCAGTTCAATTCCTGCATGTGGTCCCCACTTGGCAAAGCCATGGGGTTATTGTCTGTAATTGACTGGTATTTTTTGTCTGTAACTTCCTTGTGTGTCACTGCTAAGCCTCCCATATGAGAAGAGCTGTTGGGTCTTTGCCACAGCCCTTTGGTGGTGTTTTTTACACTTCTTGGGCACACAAATGTAATTTTAATGAATCAAAATAATGCTAGGACATTTAACATTCCTCAGACTGACATAGAATTCTCAGTTACAAAAACAGCCTTTTACACAGACAGCTGATTTTTGACTGCAGAACAAATTCAAAGCAGCCTGGTTGACCCTGGGGACAAATATCTGGTTGCCTGTAGGGACACATATATGAGGTAATTTTTTCAGGTGCTGTTTTGATGAATGAAGATCAGAGCTTAAAGCATCTTAACAAACATAGCTTCACTTTCTGCATGCACACCATACTACTCAAGGTGCAGCCAATTGTTTACTGTCTGGAAATCCTCACTAACTTAGAGCTGCATGCTTGTTCATGTGTTAATTACTGGCTGATCACAGTGACATCCCTAGTCTAAGACAAACAACAGGACATATTAGCCTAAGAGGAAATATGTGACACCCCTAGCCTAAGAGAAACTATGTGACATCCCTAACCTAAGTATGACATCCCTAGCTTAAGACAAACTACATGACATCCCTAGCCTAAGAGAAACTATGTGACATCCATAGCCTAAGAGAAACTATGTGGCTTGTCTTGTGTTATGATAATGGGTCATTTGGTCTGGCAATAATAATGTAACTTGCAATTGTCCAGAGTTTGAGTATGTAGAAGAACTAAGTGAATGAATTTAGCAGAGCTTGAGAAATGACTGTATGGAGATAGGAATGTATGAAAACTTATGTAGCTGTGTGGTGACAGTGAGATTTCCAGAGAGCATATTTATGATGAAATAAAAGACAAAGTTACCATAAGGGTAGTATGTCCTTGTAAAAGTGTTTCTCTCATAACAAAAAGTTTCTAGTCATTTTCTAGAAATGTGCAGATCCATTTTGTGTCATAATCATTTTGGATAATGTAGCATGTACCTGAAGGGAGCACAACCGTTGAATGGCTGCTCCCACACATGGGATGGGGGGGGGTAGAGCTGTGCTTTACCAAGAATGCTTGGAGAGGTTGCCATGGGCTTTACACAGAATGCAGGGAAATGCTTGTCTTCACTTAGTGCTTGCACACTGGTCTCAATGAAACAAAAGAACAGTAGACAACAAGCAGAGGTGCCATGTGGCTGGGATCATCACTAGTATCAGGTGCAGACTGTCTGATGGTGGATGGTTGGAGAGAATAGTAAGAACTAACCAGAAAATTCAAAGCCCTGAGAAGTTATTAGAAGCTAGCTTTGAAAGAGCAGGTAGCTCATCTTGAAAAAACTGAGTTTCTCTTTTCCCTTGGAGTTGCTGGCCAAGCCTGAGGCTCCTGACAGGTTATCATGAAGGTCAGGAGCTGGTTCAGGAAGAAGGCCTCGAGTAGGGAAACTCTATTATCAGTTGTGGTAACTCAGAGGCTCGAGGCCAGCTGACATAGAGACCTATGCTCTATGAAACGATGTGTCAGAAGAGCCTGGACAATGGGACAGAGATGACATTCAGAAATTGAAGCAGATGTGCAGACTCATCCCTGCCCATTTCCTCCTTCCCTTTCCAAAGAAAGCCCTCAGTCTCTGAATAGGCGTGCACTTATTACATGACCAACTTTATGTGCTGTCAAGAAAAGCCATGGTGAACCATTTGGAATAAGCCGCCAAACAATCACATTGAACTTCAGTATATAACCATAGCTCATGTTTGTATTGCCAAAGTGTGCCTAAACCCTTTGTCAGAAACATATTAGTGTATTCTCAGTTTAATGCTTCTAATAAAACATGTATTTGGGGCAAGAGAAAGATGGTTGACTAAAGGTGCCTAGTACTTGGCTCCTGGTCCAATAGGAAGAACCAGAATAACAATGATTAGATGTGTTTTAAAGTGAGTGGTGCTGGATACAGGAAAAGAGAAACAGGAATCCTGGGAAACACAAATATTAGAGAGTAGAATTGAGTGTGGAAAACTGTATGCCAGTAGTCCTGGTCTGGGGGAAAGCACACAACTGTAGAAAGGGTGAGTGGGGGAGTCCAGTAGACAGAGACTTCTGACACAGCCTGTATTACCACTGGGCCTGATGGCATATGGTTGTTCTTGTTAACACCATTTTTGGCTCAAGCTACAGGGTTAACCTGAGACACCTCTAGACCCAGACATGGTTCTATGCTTCTCACCTCCAAATCTGCTGCCATGCACAGCTCCTAGTCACCTGAACTGTGCTAGTTAGCATAGTCATGCTACACACTTTCAGTGCCAACACTCCCACTACAGAGGGACTCCCACATAAATGCTTTACCCCCACATGTGTAGGAACACACTCACTGGGTATCTCTCGACTCATCTGTCCTGGGAGACAGAAAGGGTCTGCACCTCTTCCATCCAGCCACACATATAATACATATTTATAACCATCATTCACAGCTAAAATTATAGAGCACCTACAGCACAGGGATCAACAGGAACAAAAGGCAACGTGTCTTACCAAACTGATGCCACACAAAAGGTGCTACAAAAGCCACATGTGTTCCATCAGTGTGTAACACATGGGCCTTCTAAAGGAACACACAAACAACAGGCCTCCATACAAAGTGTACTGCATGCATACCTGAAAAAGAATCCAAAATCAAAGAGTGAGTACAAGGGAAATGAACAGCACTAAAGACAACAAGAGGACTGAGTTGGGAAAACAAACTATGTCATGGATGAGCAGTTAAGAGAGTGCTTCATGCTTTCAAAAAAACCAAAGCAGAAAACTAAGAAATGAAGAACTTGAGAAGTCACCTGTAAACAGGGCTCAAACTTACAGGGTAGCTCAAACATAAAAGAATTCTGAGCCTGAAAGCATTTCTTAAAATATCTCAGGCAGAAAACAAAGTGTTTAAGAGCTCTGGTTCTTGTCCCTGAGCACTCAAGTTCTATTTGTACCTCACAACTGTCTGTAACTCCAGTTCCAGGGGATCAGACACCCTCACAGAAACAGAGATGCAGACAAGCACCAATGCTAGAAAAATAACAATAAATACAAAATTTAAAAAAGAAATGGAAGGAAATGAAAATAGTGCCTCTGAGATACTATTAAAGAATAAATACATTTGGGCACCAAAGATAATGAGAAAATAGTAAAAAGAAAGAAGCAAAATCTAGTAAATGATAGGTAGCAAATAGAAAATGCCCCAATCTCAAAGATAGACATGCAGATATAGATGCCACATGGATCCCCAAGTAGAAAGGTTAGAATTCACCTCCTGTGGCATGTTTAGTCTCGCTGTGAAAAATATAAGGTAATTCCGACTCTAGGCAATCCAATATGATCTTCTGAGCTTTTCAGGGACCTGTATTCATACACACACACACACACACACACACACACACACACACACACACACACACAAACACACACACACACACAGAGAGAGAGAGACGCAGAGAGAGAGAGGGAGAGAGAGAGAGAGAGGTCACCCACACACAGAGCACACACCCTTATGCCAACAGGCCCTTTAAAAATGACTCTCAATCTTTAAATAGAGAGAACTTTAAAACATGAGAGAGGAAAGTAAAAAGTCCCATTCCCAGCTCCCATGGGTCCACCAGTTGCTTTACAAAATGTAACCTTCAGCATGGGAAGTTAAGGGAATGATTGATTCCAAGTTCTGAAAGAAAACACTTGACAACCAGGAAAGTTGTTCTCGACAAAATAAATCAGAAAAGAAATGAGGACCCTGAAGGAGAAAAATCAGGGAATTAGACACTTAGCTGAGTCTTCAACTGCAAAGAAAAGAATGAAAGCTTGCACCAGAGTACACTGTAAGAGTAAGACTGAATTGTAACTCAAAAGACAAGTTGGAAAAATCCACTATACACAATCAAAGCAATAAAGTACAAGATATCAATCAAGAAAATAAGCAAAATAACAGGAGTGTTTAGCTACTAATAAAATTAAAATAAATATAAATGGACTAGATACCCAGGATAAAAAATACTGACTTCGTTAAGGAGAAAGAAAAGATTGCACTTCTTTTTCTGTGCCTGGGTTATTTCACTTAACACAATGTCTTTCAGTTTTGGGAAAAAACATCCTGATGGGAGTTAGCTCTATCCTTCCTCCCTAAATATCCATGTAACAAGACTTAGAAATCAGTGGCATTTTTGTATACCATCATATTTGTAGTCATTTTATTTGCTTCCAATCGCTTTCTGAGCAGGCAATGTATAAGATTGTAAAAATTTAAACTATATGTGTATGTCATAAATGAGATTGGGAATGTAGGTAGGGTGGACAAAGGAAGGCTAGATTTGACTAATACATGCTGTACACATCTGCCTGTGATGTCATACTGAGGCACATTAATATGTACCATTAATGTGTTATCAAAATAAAAAGGGAAAATTATTTGTTTAATTGCTAAGAAGAATGCTGGGCATTGGTGGCTCACACCTTTAATCCCAGCATTCAGAATGCAGAGGCAGGTGGATCTCTGGGAGTTCTAGGACAACTTCCAAAGCAATACAGAGACACCTTGTCTAGAAAAGAAAACAACAACAACAACAAAAAACCCCCACAAAGTTAATAAGATGTAGCTTGAATGGGTTTTAAAAAATGACGATCCAATGATCTTAAATATAAATAACTCAGTAAGGCACCCAATCTAACAGTAAGTAGCCCACAGGAAATTCTCTTAACCAGTATAGATACACTGAGTAGATAGAAAAACACATTCCATACTAATGAAAACCAGTAGCAGAGAGGGGTACCTACTCTTCCATCAGAGAAGTACAGTTTGATATAAACTATAAAAAGGGACAAAGACATCAATTCACCAAGAAGACATAACAATTATAGATGTAAATCCCCCATGCTGAAGCATGTGGTCCATAAAACACTAACAGGGGAATCATCTCCACTACAGTGAGAATGGGGAACTTCAACTTCCTGCTTTCAACACTGGACAGACTTCTAGATACAAAGAAACACCAGCGTTAACTCACACAGAAAAATAATAGTGGAATCTTTTAACCAACAGCTGCCAAACACTCACTCATTCCATCAGCATGTGAGCATTCTATGCATCTGGCAAAACAAAATAAGAGATTTTTAAAAATCAAAATCATGTCATGTACTTTTTCTATTCATAATACAATATAGCTAGAAATCAAGAATAAAAGATACTAGCCGGAAGCTGGGCATTGGTGGTGGCCAGCACTCAGGAGGAAGAGGAAGGCAGATCTCTGTGAATGCCAGCCCAGCCTGGTCTACAAACCTGCAAAGAGAGAACCTATCTGGAAAAAGAAAGGAAGAAAGAAAGAAAAGAAGGAAGGAAGGAAGGAAAGAAGGAAGAAATGAGGGAACAAAGTAAGGAAGGAAGGAAGAAAGGAAGAAAGAAAGCAAAAGGAAGGAAGGAAAGAAGGAAGGAAGAAGGAAAGAAAGAAAGAAAGAAAGAAAGAAAGAAAGAAAGAAAGAAAGAAAGAAACCAAGAAACTACCTGGGCAGTGGTGGTGCAGGCATTTGGTCTCAGTACTCAGGAGGTAGAGGCAGAACTGTGAGTTCAAGGCCAGCCTGGTCTACACACACACACACACACAAACACACACACACATAGAGAGAGAGAGAGAGAGACAGAGAGACAGAGTGATAGAAAGACATAGGGAAAGAGACAAAGAGAGAAAGAGAGAGATCTCCAGGACGAAGAGTGTAGTTTCATAGAAAAACGCTGTCCTGAAAAAAATTAGGATAAAAGAAACTTCATAAATTATATACAGACTGAACATATGATATTGAGTAAATATTGAGTAATTAAAGAAATGAAAAAGTAAAATAATATTTTTGCAACCATGTATATATACTCCTATTACAAAATACAAGGAAAAAATTATATTCTGTTATATTGGTTTGATAACATCTCAAAAAGCCATATTTTATTTCTCTTTTGTTGTACGTCCTTAAACAATGTAATGCAAATTACAAATTTTAGCTTAAAGGAAAAAAATTCTTAAAATTCATAAAGACAGAATTAACATACCAAATGATATGGAACTTAAAAAATCAATAACAAGAGTGACATAACTCAATAAATGCTTCAAAAAAAAGTATACGATTTCAAATAACAGCCTAATTGTGTATTTCAAAGACCAGGAAAAGCAAAGGCAGGGAAAATCGAAAATAACAAAGACCAAAGGCTACATACAGAGTAAATCACTTGAAAAGGTAAATAGTGAAGAGTTGGTGTTTGAAGATAGACACACTTGAGAAACTTTTAGTTAGAATAACTTAGACAGAGAATAAAGGACATGCAGCTAATTAAAGTTACAAACAAAGAAGGAGGCATTAAACCAGTATGCGATGACCGCCAAGGATCCTTATCGACCTGTGAACACCCATGCACCAACCACCTCAAAACCTCAGAACATGGCTCCAGGGGCAGCTGTCCATCTGTCTGCTGCCCGGGAGCATGCCTGTCAGACTCCAGCAACAATGCTGCCTGTTCTCACACAGCTGAGACAGGGTATAGTCTATTGCTGGATTTTAGAATCAAGTTAATTGTGTACTCTTTTTTAAAAATGCAAAGTCTCATTGCTGTGAAAATAGAACTCTCTGTGGGATTTAGAATAATGCAGGTGGCCATAGAAATACACAGCAATGCCAACTAGTGTCTATCAGATCAACCCACCGGACAAACGGTTCCCTGCTTGGGGTCCACACTTGGCAAAGCCATGGGGTTACTGACTGTCATGGACTGGTTGTTTTCCATCTGTAACTTTCTTGTGTGTCACTCTATGCCTCCCAAATAAGAAGAGCTGTTGGGTCTTTGCCACAGCCCTTTGGTGGTGTGTTTTACATTCTTGGGCACACAAATAGCTGTGGATGGTCAGGAAGATGATTTGTGATGTACAACTTTAATGAATAGAAACAATACTAAGATATTTTCCATTACACAGACTGACATAGAATTCTCAGTTGCAAAAACAGCCTTTTATATAGACAGCTAATTTTTTTACTGCGGAACGAACTCTAATCAGTCTGCTTGCCCCTAGAGACAAATAGACAATGTAATTTTCCCAGGTGTTTTTGTTTGTTTGTTTGTTGGCATTTGTTGTTGTTGTTTTGTTTTTTGATGAAGCAATTTTGTATGGAGTAAGATTTTTCTGCCAGCCCTTCTGGTCCCACTGCTATGCCAGCCCCAATTAACACACAGAGATGCTGTATTTGATATAATGCTGTTGGCCAGATATTTGTTTCTTATCGGCTAGCTCTGTCTTAATTATTAACCCATTTCTATTCTTCTAAATATTTCCACGTGGTCTCATCTTGCCAGGGAGAGGGGCCGGCATCTGGTCTCCCCAGTCTCTCCATGCTGACTCCTCCTTACTACTTCCTGGAATCCTCCTTGTCAACTAGTGCAACCTATCTTGCTTTCCTATTTTCCAACAGTGCTTTATTCATTAACCAGTATGAGAAACATATTTACAGACTGACATCTCCCACAACTTATTAAACATAACTTCACTTACTGCTTGCACTCCATACTACTCAATGTGCAGCCAATTGTTTACTGTCTGGGAGCCCTCACAAACTTAGAGCTACATGCTTGCCCAGGTGTTACTCAGTGGCCTGTCAGTGTGACATTCCTAGCCTAAGAGAAACTATGTGACATTCCTAGCCTAAGAGAAACTATGTGACATCCCTAGCCTAAGAGCAGCTATGGGACATCCCCAGCCTAAGACACACTACATGACTTGCCTAGCCTAAGAGAAAGTATGTGACATCCCTAACCTAAGAAAAACTAAGTGACATTCCCAGCCTAAGAGAAGCTATGGGACATCCCCAGCCTAAGGCAAACTACATGACTTCCTTTGTGTTAGAATAACGGGTCATGGGTTGGGCCCTAAAAATTCTCTAGAGTTTGGCTATGGAGAAGAACTGAGAGTAGGAACTTGGTAGAGCTGTGAGAAGAGTTTGTGTAGAAATAACTAGGAATCTAAGAAAAGATATGTAGCAGTGTGGAGACAGTGAGATTTTCAGAGAAATTTTATGATGAAGGAAAAGAGACATTTACCATCAGGAAATCATGTACTTGCTTGTTTTTTCTTAGGTGACCAGCAACCCTAAGATAAGAATTTTTCCCAAGCCCTCAAACTACCTCACTACACTCACTACTCTGAGGTTTTCACTTGCTACCCTGGCTAGCCTCCCATGCACCGTATGACTTGGTGGTATATGAAAATAAAACTTACTGTGGAGTTTGGAATGATGCTGTCAGAAGCTAGGTTTTCTTGTACCAGTATTTTCATATGCTAAACATTCCTCACACGAGTTTAATACAAAAAATAGTTTGAACTTTCTGAGAAAAACCAAAACATACTAATGCCTTTTGAAGGCATTAGTCTGGCTACATGCCACGAGCAAATGAACTATATAAAGTGTTACAAATTTTTATTACTATTTATTATTATTATTATTGATTTTTAGGCGTCTTCACTAAAATGACCTCTAGTTGGAGTCAGGAATGTTCACTTAATTTCCAGGCTTGTTTGGTAAAAATGTGGCAGATTTGGGATCTTTATTCTCATAGACCCCCAGGCTGAGGCACCACAAACTGAGGTTATTATTTTATTTCAATTACATGTCTGTTACAAAATATTATAGTTGCATGACTGAGAACAATGTAAAAAATATGAAAAAGCCTTATATGCTAAGTATAATGTCTAATAAATCAATTTCATTTAAAAACAAATGAAAGGGTACAAGAAAATGGACACGTTTCAAGAAAATGGATCATTTCTAGACATAGATCACTTACCAAAATTGAACTGTTAGGACATAGAAAACCAGATTAGACTAACAGGAGTAATAAGACTGTGTAATCAAGAAGTCACCCAACAGAGAAATAGCTTGCTCCACATGGCTCTGCATTGGTATCCTACCAAATTTGTGAGAGAAGCATCACTTCTTCTCAACCTATTCTAAAGGTGAAATTCATTCTGCCAGGTCAGCATTGCCCTTTGCCAAAAAGGAGACAAAGACCCAAGAAACAGAACTGCAGACCAATGTCATTGATGAACATAGACACAACAACACTCAACAAAATATCAAAACAACAGAAAGGTTGTTCATTGTCTCCAAGGTGACCAAGGTGGATGCATCCTAGAGACAGATATAAGGATTGTTCACCATATGCAAATCAACAAATGCAATACAAAAATTATCTCAACAGAAGCAGCAGAAACACCGAATAAAATTCACCATTGCTTCATGATTTAATACTTATAGGAGGTTCATCCCTAACATAATCAAGTGTATATACCAAGCCCCAGCCTGTATCCTATTGGATACAGAGAAGCTGAAAGCATTTCCTCTGATGTTTAAAACAAGACAAGGACATCGACTTTCACCGTTCTGGTTCAATATAGTCCTAAAGAGTTTAGGATGAAGGATAAGTCAATAAAGTGCAGAGAAGACTAAGAGGGAAGGAAGAGGTCAAATGTCAAATATCAAGTGATGCAGTTTTGGTATATGTCCACTCTAGTGTCTAAAACCAACATACAAAACAAACAAGCAAACAAAAACTCAACAGCATTTTGAAACAGCAAAAAAGGAATTTGGTGGAAAGAAATCATGAAATCAACCCCGTTCACATCAGCAAAACAAAACAAAACAAGTTCCAATGTTTTCTACCATGTTTCAGGTAAAAAAAAAAAAAAAGTCATTAGTTTCTCTCTCGTCAACAGTTTAACTTGCTCCTGCCATATTTTCTCCAGACTGACATACCAGCCACCGGGATTGGAAGGTAGCAGCGCCCATGGTCGCGCTGGCAAGCCTTTGTTTGTGAGAAGGTGGTCTTGACTTTACTGCTGATGTGAGTTAGTGCAGTGGGCATGACTTATTCTGTAATGAAGAAATGGCTTAAATCCAGAGTAATTTTGGCATACAAAGTAATTTGAGGGCAAGAGCAGAGGGAGAAAAATGCTGTGAAAGGGACAAGGTCAGGAGGGTGACGTGATGAAGGAAAAGTGGGAAAGGTGATCAAGATCCAAGAAGGAGATACCTGTGGGTGGGCGGGAAGGGGGTGGAGCTGGAAGATTACATCCAGGCTCCAAGAGAGCCCAAGGGATATAAAAGCCAGGGTTTGAGCACTAGGAAAGCAGCCTAACACAGTCTCTCCAAGGCTGAGCCTCCCAGAAGCTGCCCCACTAAGATGTCCTGCAGATTCGTGCTCCAGCTCCTGGGGTTCTGGCTGCTGCTAAGCCAGCCTTGCAGGGCGCGGGTCTCCAAGGAGTGGTTGGACCAAGTCATCAAGGTGTGCGGTCGTGAATATGTCCGTGCGATTTTCGAAATCTGTGCAGCCTCGGTGGGGCTGGAAGAGTCAGCTCCTCGACATAAGCGAATGACAGGTGAGCGCCCTCTGCCCTCTTCCCTACCTTCTAGGGCTTCCCACCCTCTGCCCACAGATTGGAAAATCACAAACCAGTCCTCTGTGGTTTGTGATCCCCAGCCTCAGGTTGGGTCTTTGTAACTTGCTTGGGTTTCAGAGTTCCAGTGAGAACCCATCAGAGGCAGAAGGGCGGGCAGCCCAGCCCCTGCCAGCAACTTTGTGCAAGGGTGGTGCTTGATCCTGTCAGGAACCAAAATCTGGACTGTGGAGCATGCCTGGGAAAACTCCAGCTCCCCGTTTTTGACACATGTCGCTAAGCAAGCCTTGTCCTGCATCTTTTCGAATTGGGTCTTGCAGTTCAATTCAACGGGCAGGCAAGTGCAGGAGAAACTCTGGAGAAAAGTGAAGGGGACCTGCAAGAAGGAGGCTTGCAGACTCTCATGGCCGTAAACTCACTGGTTAAACTCGGAGATGAAAAAGCGTGTACCTGTGTGAATTCTGGTAGATTAAAATGGATGGGCCAACATAATTTTAAATAATGAATATCATTAACCTATCGGCACATAAGCCTGTAAGTTAACTCTGACCCAAACTATAACTGGCCTTTGCTTGCTTACTCTAACATATAGAGAGGTGTCATCAGATTTGCTTGGCCTCCAAGGAACTTATTTGAACAAATTTCAGAGCAAGGAGGGATCAATAAAGTACGTTAAATTCAGAGAGTCTCTCTGCAAAAAAAGAAGAAAGCTTCTGATATACATATACAGAATGTCACCTGCCATACCTGGTTTAGACAGGGAATGAATCAGGCGCAGAGAGAAGAGAAAGAGGGGGCAGTCCTATTGCTTTCCCTCTGCCAAATTCCAGATGCTGAAGTATATGATTGAGTGAATGAGCAACAGGCTTCTCAGCAAGAAGCTTTGTCCCAGGGCATCTTTTATAGGTGAAGGGTTTGGCTTTGTCTACAGGGTAAGCCTCCACAGCTAACCAGGCATCTCCCCTCCACATTCAATTGTACTTTTAGATTGTTTGGTTTTATTATTTCAATAGGAATGACTTACTCCTAAGCTGAAGAGCAGCAGCAAGAACAGAGCCATTGTATTAAAACTTAAACGTATCCAACATTTCCAGTTTCTTGGTTTGCTAAAACTCAGAGAGAGTTTCGAGACAGCAATGGGCAAACAGGGCACTTAACTTAATGCTGTGACACACCATGGGAGACACTGATCTCTTTGGAAAGCATGTAGATGAGTGGGGTTTTGTTTTGTTCTCTTTTGCTTTGTTTTGAGACAAGGTCTCTCTCCATAGTCCTGGCTGTCTTGAAACTCACTCCATAGACCTTCCTGGCCTTGACTTGCTTCTACTGAGATCTACCTGCCTCTCCCCCCACCCCCAAGTTCTGGGATTGGAAGTGTGTGGCACCATACTTGACTAGAAAACTTGAAAACTAGTGTCTTCAATGGCCAACATAAATTCAGAAAAATATGAGTTCAATATCAAAAGGTGAAATTTGCTGTGATAAAAAGCAAGGGGGAAGTGTTTAAGAAAGATGTAGGAAGGCCATTTGGAAGGAACAGAACCTTGGTAAGATTGGGACACTCTGAACTGTCCTACGATCAAAACCATTTAGATATTAAATACTTGCTGATTCTGTTTCAGGGTTTGATTGTATCCTGGCAAAACAAAATTTTTTCTATTCAAACATCTTTAGTTTTGGGAATGTTGCTTGACATGGCCATTGTCTCTCCCCACCCTCTTTCTATTGACAGACACTGTACCCTCCCTCATCAAGGAAGATGCAGAGCCTTTTGACATGATGCCTAAACGCCTTCCAGATTTGACACCGGAGCCCAAGGCAGCAGTGTCTGATGGGCACCCATCTTTACCAGAGCAGCAAGAATATGTGCCTGGAGTGAGCGATTCAGTTGGTACCCAAGGGGAAGATAGCAATCCACCAGAACTTGAATCCTTACACTTGGACACTCATTCACGGAAAAAGCGGTATGCCGGTGTACACATGAGCCATCAGTGCTGCTACCGCGGTTGTTCAAGAAGATCTCTTATTCCGTACTGCTGATATGGAGCTAACGGCGTTCACAGGCGTCCTTTCCACCTGCTTGATGCCTCTGCCTGTTTCCTTTGATCATTTATAAGAATCTGAGAAGTGGTTGTTCACATTTGGATTTGTCATTTGATGTGAAATAAACTTTCTTTGCATTATTGTAGTTCTGTTAATAATACTTTTATGCCAAACTCACTTTGCCTTTTTAATAATGTTCATTTAAAATGGCTACAAAATCTTACCACTTAACCATACATAATAGTTCAGCTTAATACAATACCGTCTTAGGAAATCTTACGCCCCCTTCTGGCCTCTGCAGGCACCACACTACATGGAGGCACAATTGCCATACACATAAAATTAAAAGGTAATAGTAAAATAAAATGCATTTAAATATGCATTTATTTAACATAATTTAATAAACCCATTCAACTATGCTAATGATCAATAGTACTTAAATATGTTTTTACACAACAGATACTCCTTATGTCCAATTTAGGAGGCACAAGGTAATAGATAGGAACAAAAGATGACTCCATTCACGGATGAGCTTTTTAAAAAGGATTTTAAACTAAACAGTATAATAATAAACCAAAATGATGTCAGAATCAGGGAAGCAGTACAAAATAACTCATACATTCTCATTTATTCACTTATTCATTAATTTATCAAATACTATGAACATACTAGTACTAATTCATCGTTCGTTGATAATACTATTAGTTGTATCTATTACACTAAAGCATTGTTAAGAACCTACTGTATACCTGACACTGTTCAAGTCAAGGAAGATGTCACAGTGAAGAAATTAGATGAAGATTCTTACCTGCATGGAGAAGACGTTCTGGTACGATGGGAGTAACAGATGAGGAAGTTAGATCTACCACGTGTCAGTGTGTAAGAGGTGACATGTGAAAATATAGAGCAAGACAACAGGGTCACTGTTGCTATGCTGGAACACCATGACCAAAGGAACTTGGGGGAAAGGGGATTTATTAGGCTTATGTTTACACATCACTGTTCATCACTGAAGGAAGTAGGGACGATCCTTAAAGAGGGCAGGAACTTGGAGGCAGGAGAGGCCAGGCCATGGAGGAAAGTTGCTTACTGGCTTGCTCCTCATGGCTTGATCAGCATGCTTTCTTAGAACCCATGACCAACAGCACAGAGGTGGCACCACCCATAGTGGGCTGGTCCCTCCCCCATCAATCAGGGATTAAGAAAATGCCCAACAGTTCTGCCCACACTGCAGTCCTATGGAAGCATTTCCTCAACTGAGGATCCCCCTCTCCAATGACTCTAGATTGTGTTACCTCAACACAGAACTAGCCAGAACTGGTAAAGAAAGCATAGAACATCATGTAAACCAGATTGTCTGGTACATGTAGTTTGAGCCTTTAAGTCTCCCCCTATAGACGATGGGCATGCCCTTGTCTCACAGCATTCCCCTAAAAAGTTCTGAGTAGAACAAGTGGCCCAATGTATTTTGGGTGTCGGTTATTTCTCAAGGATAGTGATGAGATTGTCTTAGTCTTTAATACTTCATTGTTAAAACCCCCGACTGAGAGTTGATTTAACAGTATTCATGGATGCCACTAGAACTCAGGAAACAAACAATCAAACAAAAAATCCAGGAGTACAGAAAATTGTGAAAAGAGAGTCAGCAGACAGATAGGAATCAGTTACATGCCTCTCTGTGACTTTCATTCTGAAGTTGATGAAATTACTTCCATATAATGAAATTTCATTGGAAATGATGAAAAAGGCAGTTTTTAATGCAGGGACTCATAATGACTCATTGTAGAGAGAAGAAGTGAGTATCTAGTGCTTAGTTCTAACCTGGACATCTGTGTCACCTCCATCAAGGCCCATGGGACAGCTGGGAAGAGTGGAGTGGCAAAACATGTAATGCTCTACACAATGGGGCTGAGTGCTCTGAAATGCTGCCTCCCTGTCTTCTGGACATGGGACCTGCACAAAATTGGGCCTTTCAGCATTCCATCATGGATCGGGGAATGGGATGGGGGTGCTTGTGAGGTCTTACCCCTCCCTGAGAGGTGTCAGTTTCTGCAGGGGTGTAGTTGCCCATGACACAGGAAGTAACTTACCCATGCTCATTCAAGCCATTCAGTGAGTCAAAAGAAGGGCTCGGTTCAACATATTCAAGCAAATATGTATTATTCAACACATAAACGGCTCTAAGTACAGAAATCACAAGATCATCTCAGTTGACATAGAAAAAGCATTCTACAAAGTTCAGCATCCCTTTCATGATAAATGCCCTGGAGATGCTAGGAATAAAATGAAGTGTCTCAACCTAACACATCTATGGGCAATATTATGCTACAAGGGGGAAAAAAAATTGAGAGAGTGTACTGAAAATTATGAAACAAAACAACGTTGTTCTCTATTGATTTGAATATGGTGCTAAAATTCCTAGGGCAACAAGAAAAAGACATGCAAGAGATACACCTATATAAGCCTGCAGTTCAAGTATCCCCACTTGCTGATGACACCATCTTATACCTGGCAGATACTAAAGACTGTGCCATTTCTCCATCCATTTTGAAAGATAGCTTTGCTAGCCACCACAATCTTGGTCAGGAGCTATTTTTGAACTGTATCCCTCTCATGCTTTCCTCCTTAAGATTCTTGCTTACAAGAAACCTTATGCTACTCTGTTTCTGCCAACCAATCAAAAAACAAAACAATACAAACTTAAAACAGATTCATGGACCAATGGAATAATACAGCAGACCCCCTAATGAGCTACACATTTACAGTCACTTAATTTTTGGCAACAGTATCAGAAACATATTTTGGAGAAAAGATAACCTCTTTAACAATGGTGCTCAGAAAAGCTGGATTTCCTCATAAAAAAATGAAATTAGATTCTTCCACGCGGTATTTTTTTCATTCAAAATTCTCAAAGACTTTGAAACTTGAAACTGTGAAAATGCAAGAGGATAACATAGGGTAAACACTTCAAAATACATTATAGCCAGAGATTTTCTGAGGACTCCCGAGAGCACAGGACGTAATCCCAATATTAAAAACTGTGATCATGTGATATTAAAAAGTTCTGTACAACAATAAATAAAAATAAATAAATAAATAAATAATTAAGCCAGCCACCACAGTAAAGAGGTAGCCTACAGTATGGGGGGAAATTATTACTAATTATTTACTAATTACACATTAGACAAGGCAACAATATCCACTATGTATGAAGAACTGCAAATTATATTTTTGGTTGTGAGCCTAGCCTTTTAATGGCTGAACCATCATTGCAGCCCATGGAACTGCAAATTTTAAACACCAGAAAAGCTAGTCTTCTAATCAATAAATGGGCTAATGAATTGAGCTTTCAAAAGCAAAAATGAAAATGGCTAAAAAGTACTTGAACATTCTTTACCCACCAGGGAAATACAAAATATAACTGCATTGATAAAATACACGTTATAACTGCTTTGGTAAAATACAAATTATAACTGTTTTTGAGAGTCCATCTTGCTCTAGTCAGAATATTACCAATAAACAAAGCACTTGGCAGCAAATTCTGGCAAAAATGTGAGGGAAAAGGAAAATTTGTTCACAGCATGTTGCCATATGAAGATTCCTCAAGAAACTGAAGATAGAACTATATAGAATTCAGCACTATGGTGCTTGGGAATCTATCACAGGGGCTCTGAATCAACCTATCACAGAGATGCTCACTTGTTCATTGCTGCACTACTTACAATAGCTAGGAAATGGGCATCCTAGATGTCCTTCAGCTGATCCAACTGGTACAGGGCTCAGTGGTTAAGAGCACTTGCTGCTCTTTCAGGGGACCTGAGTTTGGTTCCCATCACCGTGTCAGGCAGCTCCTAACATTTGTACCTCCAGCTCTAGGTGACCCTACACCCTCTTTTGATCTCAGTGGGTACCCACACACATACTTGAATTTAAAAACTAAAAAACAATGGCAAATATATACAATGGAATTTTTATAGGTTCAAAAAGAAAACATGAAATTATTAGCTTTGTAGAAAAAATGGATACAATTGTGAATCATGTTGAAGTATGTTTGACTCAGAAAGATAAATAGTTTACTTTTCTAAGATAAATGTTTTATGGCAATGTTCTAGAATAAAGTCAATGGAACAAAATAAATCAGTCTGAAATTAATTTTATAATATTAGAACTTGTTCACTCTAAGTCATCTATATAATAAAGTTTTCAGTTAAACAAATCCATTCAGTTGTTATATGGTAATAATAATGTGTAGCAGTTAAGTGAGTTAGCAAGTTAAAGCACTTGCCACCAAGCCTGACAAAGGGACCGATCCCTGGGACCCATGTGGTTCATGGAGAGAACTGGTTCCAACCTCCACACACACACATGCACACACATATATATACACATGCACACACTGTAGCACATGCACACACACACACACAGTGGCACACACACACATATGTATCTAATATACACATACACACACTGTGACACACACACACACACCAATAAATAAGTATAATAAAACAGTAGAGATGTATTATAAGAAGAATGTGTTCATACAAATAAACTAAGGTAAACTTTACCAGGATACTAAATGTGTGTGTGTGTGTGTGTGTGTGTGTGTGTGTGTGTGTATGCTTGAATATGTGTGCTTGTAGCTCATGGAGCTACAAAGGGAAACCCAAGAGGGATGAGTACCTAAAGAAGATAGGAGGAAATCAAATAATAGGATACAGGAACAAAAAAGCAGGAAGGGACTTACTGAAGAAGAAACTGAACTTGTGGGAGGTATGGGAGAGGGCAGTAAGGGAAAGGACTGAGTGAGAACAAACTACAATGCCATAGATGTGAGAAGATGCCATGATGAATTCAGCCCAGCACTTTGTGTGCTAACCTAAAAAAAAGTAATAATTCTAAAAGGTTTATTTTACTTGATGTGTATTAGTGTTTGCCTGCATGTCTGTATATGCATCATGTGTGTGCCTGGTACAGATGGAGGCCAGAACTGGGGTGACAGACTATTATGAGCTGACATATGGGTACTGGGAAAGGAACCCAGTTCCTCTGCAAGAGCAGCAAAGGCTCCTCCTAACTGAGGAGTCATCTCTCCAGCTCCAGTAAATAAATAAATAAATAAGTTACAAGATATAACCCATGAAGGAGATGAGAGGTCTCCGAAGGGACGAGATGTCTCATGTAACCACTAGGTAAAAAGGAGTTCACATTCCAGGTATAGTTTGCAGCATCTTCCATTATTGTATTTTTGGTTACTCAGCGTCCTCCTGTGTTCTCATATTTTAATGGCAGTCTCTTGGTGAGGACGACAAGGAAAATTAATAAAAGTCAGGGAACGGAGATATTTCACTTCTGAGGGAACAAGAGCTTATTTTCTTCAACATCCTGCAAGCCTGGAACACCCCACACTGAATCTCAGTGTTCTGGAGAAGATTGGCGGATCCCGAGGACTGCATGAGAGGGGCGTGGCCAGGGGCGTGGTATGTTGGGAAGGAGGCGGGGAGGGGCGGGGAGGGGGCGGGGCGACGGCCGTTGCAGCGCGCCAGGCCCTGCCGCGGAGCCCAGGGATGAAGCAGCTGTGCTGTCTGTTGTGTCTTGGACTCCTACAGGCTACTTTCTCCCTGGAGCAAGAGGAAAGCAAACCCAGGAAGCTGTGTGGCAGGCACCTGCTGACAGAAATTATAAAGCTCTGTGGCCAAACTGATTGGAGGCATTTCCACTTGGACATGGACCAGGGAGCTGCTTTAACACATCTCTCTGATCAGTCCTCACAGCTGGTCAAAACCTTCAGCCCCCACCAAATCCCGTCTTCGGCCTGGGGAAGATTCACAAACCCAGGTAAACATCTGAAGGGGTGGTGTGTGTTTGCTCACCACTGTGCATTTCTTAGACTAGACTTTGCTCCACCGGTGAGTTTCTACGGGAAAGAGAAATTTGTGCCTAGAATATATGTACCTACAATTTTAAAACATACAAACTAATATGAAGTGTACTTTAGATATAAAGTAGTGTGGTCAGAGTCGGCCTTATTAAAAAGATAACATTTGACAAAAGACGTTGCTGTGGTGGGGTTTAGGAAACGGGAACTAAATGTCCTTGAAATGGAGTCAGGCCTCATCACAGACTTAGATTATCCTGAATGAATTTGTTGGAAAATCAACCTCAGCCTCCTCACTTTCTTGATCTCACACTTGTCCTACACTTTCACTGTGGAATGATGCTACAGGAAGGTCCCTGGACACCGTCCCATCTACAAAGCAAGAATTAAGTACATCTTTGTTCATTTAAAATTAGCCACTGCCGGGCACCGTGTCACAACGGTAGGCAATGGATAGAGGTAGTGGGAGGATAGCCACGCAGAGATGAGCAGCAGGGGAAAGACACCTATATCTGAATTATACCGGGAGCAACAAGGTCAGGGTGGCCAGAACAGGAAGTGGAAGAATCAGTTCAGGTAAGGTTCATTCAGAGTGCCTGATAGAATAAGAAAGCAAAAACAAAAGAGCGATTCACATGCAGTGAAAACCGATAAGGGACATAAGGAAGGACCGAGGACAGAAGTCCTGGCATGGATAGTTCATCTATGCAAACAGTCAGAAAGGAGACTATATGGGAATGGATGTTAAGAAATGAGCTCAAAATGATGAAATTCCCTGGTGATTGCAGCATCCGCTGGCTGAACTCGAATTAACATGATGAGCTGCATTTTGTGACCTTGACCCACACTTACCGTTCTGGTATAAGCCTTTCTCCTATGTTTGTAAAGTATATTTGAGTTTTACTTAACTGATTTCATAGGTTTTTTTTTTTTTTTTCAAACTACGGTTGTAAGTGAAATCACTTACAAGAACTTAAATAAGAATTTGGTGTTCTTACCTGGTTTGGAAATAGGGATTATACCTGACATAAAATGACATGGAACTGTTTGTAAACTACTGTTCTTTAAAAATAGGTGGAATCCATCTCTAAAACCATTTATGTGTGCACTTTCTAGGAGATGACTAGTTATACTTTTGATTTCTTAGTCATTGAAGTACTTAAGTTTTGTATGTCTGTGTGTGTTAAGGTTTTCATAGGAATTCCAGACGTTTAAGAATTCATAACCATTTATTTAGAAACTTGGTTCTATCTAACCATTTCTTTCTAACTTTATTTGGTTTGCTTTTTTCTTTGTTTTCTTGTTTAGTTTAGTTATAATTCTGTTTTATTCATCATAATTGTAGCAGAAAGGGGTAGCATGTAGTCCTGTAGCTTCAGGGACTGAGCATCCCTGGCAAGAAGCAGGGGGCAATCAGAAGACCCAGTAATGAATTCAGAAGGCCCAGCTCCGTACTTCTCTATCTCCTCCGTACCCCTTTCCTCCTCCTCGTCCCTCTTTCTCTGTTTGCTCATTGGTATGCATGTTCCCTTATTCCATGACAAGCCTCATAAAATCTCCTCAGTCTAGAACCTCATGAACTCTTCTTTTCCAATACTTCTAATTTCAAAACACTGGGATCTGACTGAGCCGACTAATTTCCCATAAGCCATGACTCATCAGCCACCATGATAGGTTTCTCTCTTTGAGCCTCCAATGGAGTTGTGTAACTCAGAGCAAGGCTCACAGAGCTGGAGCTGAGATTAAGACCTCAGAAGAAATAAAAATGTCCCCTTAGGAAGTACTGAATATGGCCACAGCAGACATCCAGGAGTTATTTTAGTTTTCTATCATTCAGTGTCCAATGTTGATTGAATTCAGAACAGTATAACAATGAATCTGTCCCTCGAGCACATCTCCATTTCTCACGTCCTTAGGTTTTATTAAAGAAAAATGTGCTTCTATTGACTTCTTAGTTATAACTTACACATACAAAGACAGCCTGATTGGAAGTGAACAAGGGCAACACATGAACAAATAAGGATGAGCATGGGACTTAACAGGTACTCCTCCAAAGATGATATACCAGAAGCCCGTGGGAAGATGTTCAGGATTACCATAGGATCCAGCAGCTCCACTCCTAGGTTTATTTCCAAAATGACTGAAAACACGGACACATCAATGAGGGTGTGCACAGCTAAGCACTGAGCTGAACTCCTGGAATCCAGTACTAGAGAGGGAGGAGTGATGAGCAAAGGGGTCAAGATGGTGCTGGAGGAACCCACAGAAACAGCTGACCTGAGCAAGTGAGAGCTCACAGACCCCAGCTGTAAAGCTGGGGAACCAGCATCGAACTGAACCAAGTCCTCTGAATGTGGGTGTCAGTTAGGAGGCCTGGGCAGTCTATGGGGCCTCTGGTAATAGATCAGTATAGATCCCTAGTGAACAAATGGACATTGGGAGCCCATTCCCCATAGAGGGATACTCTCTCAGCCCAGATACAGGGAGGAGAGCCTAGGCCCTCCCCCAAATGATGTGACAGAGTTTGATGATCCTTCATGGAAGGTCTCACCCTCCCTGGGGAGTAGATGGGGGGGGGCTCGGAGTGGGGAATGGGAGGATGGGAGGGAGAGGGAACTGGGATTGATAAGTAAAATAAGATTGATTCTAAATTAAATAAATAAATTAAACAAAGGTGGGTGTGAATATCCATGGCAGTGTTACTCATAATAGTTAAAAAAAAAATGAAGACAACTAAAATATCCAAGACCTGATAGATGGATGAGTGAACTGTAATTCAGTAATCCACACAATGGGAAGTTGTTTAGCCATGAAAGGAATAAAGGGGGATAAACAGATGACATCCTGGATAAACATGGAGAATGTTATGCTAATTGAAAGGCAAAAATAACCACACACCAGAAGCTACTTTGTGTGAACTGTACAGAATAGAGAAATTCATAGAAAGGGAAATTGAGGGAGAGGGCGTGGCAGGGAAGGTGAGTGGTGACTGCTGGCTTTTATGCTGTCATTTTGCTTCTTATTGCTTTTGAGAGGTGAGAGAGCTGCTGTGGAATTAATGTTGGCAGGAGTTTGTAGAAAAACTAGGAGCCACTGATTTCACTGGTTAAAATGCTGAATTCTACAGCATGGGAGGAGTATTGTAATAAAAATTATTATTGCAAAGTATTTAAAGGTGGCTAAGCCTTCTCATAGGAAAACACTGTATCTATTTTAGTTAAAACTATGCAGCCTCCAAATAATTATACTTCCCAACCTTTATTTAAAAACGATTTTTAATAATTAGCTGATTTTAGTATTCTAATGTTAAATTCACATCTAATAGAAGATTTGGATGAATAGGATTTCTTCTCATTCTCTCTCAACAGTCCTTGCATCTCCCTCTCAGGAGAAAGCAGTAAACACTTGGGAGGCCCAGCCACTGCCTGAATATCAGTTTGAGAAGGTCAACTTGTTTCCTGAGAACCCAAGAGATTTTTCATCCCGTGATGCCAATCCCTATGATGAGGGTGTAAAACTTCAGAAGAAAAGTACAAGCAAAGTCAATAGCTTATTTTGGGGGAACCATCCCCAGAGGGAACGCAGAGGTTTCTCAGATAAATGCTGCCTTAAGGGATGTACAAAGGAAGAGCTGGCTGTTGCGTGTCTTCCGTATATTGATTTTTAAAGCTTAACGATAAAACAAATGTTGCTGGTGACTGAGATGTACAAAGAAAGCATCGTAGAAACTATGCTAGCTTAATAAATACTATGTCTAATTTACCACTTATTTACTCTTGAAGTGATATTTGTAGGTTATGGTAGATTGTGAACTACACTGGCGAATATTCATAAGCAGTGGACAGTGCCTTATGGTGGTGACAGGCTCCTTGGTATTTAGTGACTCCTATTTGTCATATATATTTTAAAGATGATGTTCCTATAAGTGCCACAATCCATGCAGACATTTGGAAATTACCTATTTGGGGATTGTCATTATGGCTGAAAATTCTTAAGCTGCATTTAAATGGAATATATTTCTTTCTATATAATACACATATCCATGTCCATAACTTCTATGCTCATTTCCATAAGCAAACTAGTTTGTCTCAGCAATTTGAAGCAACTAATATTACCTCTCAGAGAAGCAATTATACGGTAATAGTGGCTACATTTTTAGGGCCCGGAGTTTTACTCATGCTCCTTTTCCTGCTGAACCATCTTGCCAGCCCTATGTGAAATAACTGTAATGATACAAAGTTGAGCAAAACTTAATTTGAAGTTCCCAGAATAGAATTCTTACCCACTAATTGATGGGTAAGTGTAGCACAAATAATAAAAACCCAGAGACAGATATTGGGGTCCGGGCTGAAGATCAGAAAGCGAAGCAGCCAAGCCACTAAAGAGTTCTTATCTTTACCAGGGCTCAGACCAAAGGGGGTGATCCTGTCCTTAGGATAACCACACTGCTCTCCACCAAAACCTCAGACTGCCCGGAGACTGCGCTGAGCCTGCCTTATATTCCTCTCTAGTGCTGGGATTAAAGGCATGCCATCCCAAGTGATGGGATTAAAGGTGTGAACTCTGTTTCTTTTTTAGACTCCTGTAGCCCAGGATGGCCTTGAAGTCATAGAGATCCTTCTGCCTCTGTCTCCTGAGTGCTGGGATTAAAGATGTGGGTGCCACTGCTTGTCCTCTGTGGTTAACTAGTGGTTTAGCTCTGCACTCTGATCTTCAGGCAAGCTTTAATGTGTTAGATTACAAACAAAAATCACTACAGGTAAGCATCCCCCAAAAGCTTTCTTAGTTTTCTTCCCAAGTGTGCAGTATGATATTCTGCTCAGTGGAATATTTCTATTCCTCTTTGGCCGCCTATGTCTTAGAACAAAACCTCTTTTCCACACAAATCTACATTTCCCATGCATTTGTACAATGTTTTGGTTTTCTACTCCTTTCAGAGTATAGCCTGCATTTAGTTACTTTTGTGAATAGAGAGAACTATCAATTTTGATACACATTTATGTTATTATGTCATGACTGAATAGGTCCATAAAGATTTAGATGAAAATTTACCTTAGGGAGATGGACAAAACTTTAGATTTGTTAAGGAAATGGAAGTCTAACATCAGATCTGGGCATTACAGTAGAGAGGGACAGAGTGGCCCCTAGCAATGCTATAAGCAAAAGAGGAAAGAAAAAGGCTCACCAAACTGCAGTGGTTCACAGTCTGCCACTGGCTAAACGTTAAAGAAGGGAGGTCTTTGGCTCACATAGCAGATACTGGAGAAGGCCCCAGCACTTCCCTGCCTGCTCACTGGTGCTGGGTGGAGAATCATTTGAAAATGTTAGGTGGAGGAAGCATAAGTTCTTGCAGTTTTTCAAAAAAATATTTTTTATTTTTAAAAGTAGCATTCAAAGTATATGGTCATGGTTCTATAGAGGAACAGAAACAACAGTGTATATATATATACATATACATATATGTATATATATATTCTATATATATTCTAGATATACATTCTATATATACATTCTCTCTCTCTATATATATATATACACATACACACACACCCCTATACATACAGACATATACATACATACATACAGACAGGCAGACAGACAGACAGATATATATATATATATATATATATATATATATATATATATATATGAAAGGGATTCCTTAAACCTTAGACCGACTTCCATAGTTCAGTTGAGGAAGTCAAACAATGGCTGTCTTTACACTGGAGTGGCCGAGACCATAAAGCTGGGCGTTTCAGCAGTCCCAACCTGTACTGAAGGCCTGGAAGATTCCTAGAGAGACACAGGTCTTCAGTCCAAATTACTCTACCTTGGAAGCTTGAAGAAGATGGGCTCTGTTACCAGCAAAGGCATTTAGTGGCAGCGGCGGGGGCAGCAGCAGCATAGATGAACTTACGAACAAGGCAGGAAAACATTCAGGCAGAGGCAAATAGGCAAAAACTAAAGCCTTTCCTGTAGACTCCTTTGTATCTGGGTTGATACCAGGGGGTGTGACCCACATCAGGTAGATCTTCCGATGTGAGAAAAATCCCTCACAGTTGTACCTAGATGTTTGTCTCTTAGTTGAATCCAGACCCAGTTAAATTGGCAACTTCATTTCTCCTCTTGAGACCTGTCTACTCAGTTCATTAGCATGTTTATTGATTCAAAGATTCGTGGGTTTGTGACGTTTTAGAAACCTTCCTCTTACAACTTCTTGCCTATACCTGAGAGGTTTTGGTGGATTGTGCTATGATTTGTATCCGAATCGAAGAATTTAACATTCTCCTCTACTAGTCATATGAAACTGTACTATTTGATCTTCAAGTATTTGTGTGATTTCTGTGTTTCCTTTTGCTATTAATATCTAGTTTTTATCCTACCACTATGTTAAGATACAAGGAATTATTTTTAATTGCTTCGCGTTTGTTAAAGCTGGCTTCATGGCCCGTCATGACTGACTTTAGAGAAGGTTCTATTAGTACTGAGAACATACAGTCCCTATTTGTTATATGAAATATTCTGTAAATCTCTGTTAAATCAAATTGATTTGTGATATAGTTTAAATCTTTGCAAGATTTTAGTTTAGAAGACCTATCCAAAGGTGAGAATGGCAACCAAAATATTCTATTGTGTCTGGACATACCTGATTTTTTTTTTATACCTTTTAGTTTGTTTTATGAAACTAGAAACCCCAAGATTTGGTACATAAATACAAATTCTTATATTTTTTGATAACTTGTTCCTTTCTTCAAAATATATATTGTTCTTCCCTCTTCTAATTAGTTTTAGTTCAAAATCTACTTCATCAGACATGAGACTTGTTATATTAGCTTGCTTATGATTTGCTTGTTTTGTAGACTGTTTTCCAAACTCTCAATGTTTGCTTATCTTTGACAGTGAGGTGTATTTGAGACAACAAATAGTTGGATCTTGTGTTTTAATGTGGGGTGGTATGTCTTCATCTTTCAGTAGGTAAATTGAAGCCATTTGACTTTACTGTTACTTTTAGAAGGGTTTGCTATTTCCTATGGTTTTGTTGGCTGTTGTTCTGGTTGGTTAGGTTATGATAATTTTTCCCTTCCTATCCTATTAATATTGACATTTCACTGTTTTGTATGTTGGAAATGATGAGCCCCTCCTAGCTCTCTTCTGATCGTCTATTCCTCTCGTGAAATGTATTCTTTCTTGCATTTTCTAGATGAAACTTTGTCTTTCTTTTTGTATAGTATTCATTTCTTAAATGTTTTCTGTAGTGCTGGCATGGTTGTCATGAACTGCCTTAATCTATTATCTTCAAATTTTTTTATTTTTACATCAATTGAAGAAGTAAATTTGATAGGTATAAAAATCTTGGTCGACATTTACTCTGAGGGATCAAAATACATCATTCTACGCTTTCCTGTTGGAGAGAGGTTCCTCTCTGTTCATGCCTACTTGGTATTGATAATGCCTCCTGTGCTATGCATGGTGGCACAGGCCTTTAATTCTAGCTCTATAGAAGTAGAGGCAGGCAGACTACAGTGCATCCGAGAACAGCCTGGTTTACACAGCGAGTTCAGGCCAGCCAGGCCTAAAGAGTGAGATCCTGTCTCAAAAAACAAAAATAACAAAATGCTTCTCATATTTGGATGTCTTTTTTCTCTATTTTTAGGGAATTTACTGGTGTGATTTCATTGAATAAAGTGCCTGTGCTTTAAAAGCTCCTTGAACTATCAGGTTTACTTTCTTGGATGTACCCCAGAATTCTTGAAAATGTTGGTCATGTTCACCAGTTTTCTTTCCTATATGTGCCTATTAGTATTTAGTCAAGTCTATCGCTACAGCTTGTTTTTCTGCGTGGTCTTGTCTCTTGATAGATTCCACTGCATTTTCATTAATTTCTTCATTTACACAAATCCTGTTTGGTTCTTTTTTAGAGTCTATTTCCTCAATTAAATTTTCTTCCATGTTTTCCAATTTCTGCTTCAAAGTATAGCCCATTTTCCCACTTTGGTTAGATTATGATTTCCCTACCTCTTTCATTAGTCTGTGTATGGTCACTGATCGTTTTTTTTTTTTTTTTTTTTTTTTTTTTTTAAAGAAAAAATAGGACTCTGAAATCTTGTTCTGGTATCACAGCTGTTCTGTGAGCTATGATTTTCATTGTTGAGGCGCCGTGAGCTTAAGAAAGTGTTGGGTCTTGTGTGCGTACTTTTTGTTGTTTCTGTCTTACACATTGTTAGGATGGATGTTTCTTCTAGTTTTTATTTTTCTCTTTTTCTACTGCTTTTGTTGTTTTATTTTACATGAGCTTTCCTGTGATTTGTCTTCAGTTATAATAATACTTCCTACTGCTCTTTAGCAACAATGGTGACTGTAGTAAAAAAAATGCAGTGGATAACAGGAGTCCTGTTCTTTTCAGTAGAAGACACTTTGTGCCTTTCACCTCTTTCCTTAGTAAGTTTCAAAAACAGTGGGGTACTGCTGTGGAAAACGACGACACAGCTCTATCTATATTACAAGTATACTGAAATGTACTGAAGTATATTAACATATGTGTATACACTTTGTAAGTATATATTTAAGGGTACCAATATTTAATTGATAAAATGAAGAAATGAGAAAAGGGAGAAAGAAGGGGTAAAATGTGAATTAGGTAGTAAGAAAACTATTCCAATCATAGAAAAAGAGTCATAAAAGTATTTCCCAGTTAGTTACAAGTTAAAATTTAAAATCTGGGCTGAGGAGATGACTCAGTTGTCCCAGCACCCAGAACCCACCTAAATGTTGCACGGATGTGGCAGCCTACCTGTTCATTCTAGCCTCAGATGGTGAGGACAAGGATTACCTGAGCAAGCTTGCTAGCCAGATTAGCTGTACCTCAGTAATACAGTGGAAAGGCAATTGAGAAATATTCCCAACACCAACCTCAGGCATCCACACATATGCATGGCAGGGGGGGGGGACTAAAATGTAAGATGATAAATAATAAAAAATAAAGCAATAACAGGAACTATGAGGTATATCATCCTCACCATGAAGACATGGCTTTTCTCACCTCTTGGGTGGTCATTTGTATCAGTCTTCACTAGGTCTGCAGATATCAGTGAATCAGACAAGTCACTGTGGTGACTGAGGTTTACTCTGCCACAATGCTGTGGACTCAAACTTCCCACCAAATCACAACTCGAGTCTGCGCTGTTTTTGGGTCAGATCTTTCCACGCGTAGTGCTTTCTGTAATGGAGTTGTCAAAGCCTGGCCCATCTGAGTACTTGCACCTCCAGAGTGCTCAACTAGGTTCTTCAGCATTCTTCCTGTGACCCTGAATTCAACCAATGCCAGGGGTATAAGGAGGGTTTTTCTCTGGGAGCTTTCTCTAAGTTTAAATTCCAGGATCTCAAGCTGCCATCAGTCCTTATTTCAGTGCCCACCTTGCTGCAATCTACTCTGTGCATGTCAGTCTGGTCTCCGTGCTTTCCTCCTCAGCACAGATCACCTTGCTAGCTCTTCCATGGTGTGCAAACACTCTGCTGGCAGCTGTAACTGATGCTGTTCCGCAGTTCTGCCTCTGTGTGTTGTACTTCCTCAGGCTGTGACTCACCCTTGGACACACAGTCAGACTGCTCTTTTCTACATTAAACCCACAAAGGATTCCCTTCCCACGAAAGAACCAGTGTGTGCCCAGGAAAATGGCAGTTAACCTTTTTACTTGGTATGTCCTAGGGACACAGGACTGTCAAAAGGTAGGAAGTGTGAGTTTCATTAAAGAAGATCGCAAAGGGTATGCCCATTGAGAACTGTAGACTCGCCTAAACTAATACCAATGTTCTCCAAACTACTTCACAAGCAGAAAGGGAAGGATTAGAGGGTTGGTGAGTTGGCTGTATGGGAGAGGGTACTTGCTGTTAAGCCTGTTTACCTGAGTTTGATCCCTGGGGCCCATATGGTGGCCGGTGAGAACTTAATCCTACAAATTGTCCTCTGAACTCAACAAAACACATAAGTATGATTGCACAGGACTTTAATCCCAGCACTTGGTAGGCAAAGGCAGGTGAGGTGGATCTCTGTGAGTTGGAGGCCAGCTTGGTCTATACAGCAAGCTCTAGGCCAGCTAGGATTACACAAGTAAGTATCTTATAAACCAGGAACATAGGAAACCTTTCAAATGCACTCTAAGACACACACACACACACACACACACACACACAATCTTAAAGGGCAGGCTAGAGGAAGGAATATGCAAAAAGAAAACAAATACTAAAAGCCTGTTGAAAAAGCTATATGAAAACCTACTGTAGAAGCTTCTTAAATACATACATATAAAAAGTTTTAATGAAGCTATACAATGTCAATACCCCAAACCAGACACCACATACCAGCAAACGAACAAACAAACAACGAAAAACAGTACCAGGAGTAGGTTACTTCTTTGTAAGCCACTGACAAATGGGATCCCTTAGACACTCTTCCCTTCAACAGTACAGACTATTGCCAATACTCCTGGTAACCCGCCAGAACTTGACAGTAAGACCCTATTGCTGAAGACTCCACATGCTGGATTGACAGAACACTGAGAAATCAAGCAGGTGCTCACCTGGAAAATTTATCCCTACTAAGATTCATAGTTCTGGAAGGTGATATCCATGCTACCAGAAGAAAAAAAAATATCAGTTTCACTCTGCTGTGAATCCTACAAACTATAAAAAACACCTTGCCTGACAAGATAAGCCCACTGGTACACTAACAGCACAAAGGTTATGGGAACAGCCACTTTCTGGTTGGATCTAAGGTCCATCCCTGGGATAGAATTCATTAATGGCACCGTTAATGGGGCCAAGAACATGTGGCTAGACAGGTCTTAGGCCCCTGTGGGGAACCTACTACTGTTATTCTGCTAAAAACAACTCCCAATAACTTATTGCTACATGCACAGAACAGTATATCTCTCAGACCTTTTCAGAAAAGTTTCTTCTTACTATAGACAACAGTAACATAGAAGCCATCAGCTGATCAATATGCAGGGAATAAGAGAATGTTGAGTGCTCAACACTAAATGGGATATCTGTATCACTCCCTCACCATCAAGGCTCAGGGAACTATGCAGTAGAGGGAGTGGAGAGATTTTAAGAGCCAGAGATGGAAGGTGATTTTAAGAAAAGTGTTCTCCCAAACACACAGTGGCACATATGAACTCACAGCAAGTTTACAACTTGCACAAGCTCAGGCCTGACAAAATCCTAGCAGAGGTGGGGATGACATCCTCACTACTAGATGAGGAGCTGTGGCATTTGGTAACTACGGAGAGAGGAAAAGTCAATTTTCTTTAGTGATGTGGCCGCTGGTAGGCCTAGCATACTCCATGTCAGGCCCTACTCACAAATGTATTTGGGCAACAAGAACTGGACTTGATGGAGGAGAGGAGGGGCCGGGAGGTGAAGAGGATAGAGGGAGGCTTGGAGTGAATATGATCAAAATACACTGTATAAAATTCTCAATTAATAAATTATTTTTTAAAATAACAACATTGGGTCTGGAGAGATTGCTCAGTGGTTAACACCATTTGCTGCCCTTACAGAGAATCCAGGTTCAGTTCCCAGTTCCCACACACAACTGTCTATAACCCCAGTTCTGGGGGACATGACACCCTCTTCCCACCCCTGGGGGCACCATGGACATGTAGGCACCACATAAAAATAATCATTAAGAAAACAGTAGGTGGAGGGAAAAGCCCTTGACAAAATTCAACATCTTTTCATGGTAAAAGTCCCAAACAAACCAACCAGAAACAGAGCTATCATGCCTTAATATGAAAGGCAATATATTTATAGTTTATACTTAACAAGAAAAAACTGACAGCACTTCCTCTAAAATCAGAAGAAAGACAAGGATATCAGTCCCCACTCTTAGAGTATAGCTTATAATACCCAAGTGCTTAGCCAGAGCAATAAAGAGAAATAACACGGTAGCAAGAGGAACAGAAATAAAAGTTTCCCTATGTGCAGAGTATATGATCCCTTACTCCAAAGACTTCATCAAGAACCTCATGTCTAATAAACAATTCAGCAAGACACAAAATTAACACATACAAGTCAGCAGTTTTTTTCATACTCAAGTAAGAAATTTTCATAAAAATAATTCAGCAACCAATCTCCTTGTAATACCCTTAAAAACTAAACTAAGCCAACCTGGCCAAAGATAAAGTCCTCTACAATTAAAACTATAAGCATTGTAGAAATTAAGAAAATAGTAGAGTGTTCCATGTTCATGGAGCTTAAGAATTATTGTGAAAACTGACAAATTACCAAATGTGATCTACAGAGTCAATGCAATCTTCCTTTACCAAATACTAGACATGTTACAATACCTAATTCCAAATTATAACCAGAGACAGTAACAACACTCTGATCTTTAAGTTACCAAAAGTATACTCTGGGGGAAAGACTCTTCAACTCCGGTGCTGATAAAACTAGATACCTAGGAGTAAAACTATGAAAACCAATTCCTTTTTCTAAATTGCACAAGTCGATTAAAAATAAATCAGGGACAGTCTACAGAGTAGGAGAAAATCTTTGTCAGCTATTTGATCAGATTTGATCCAAACAACTAAAAAAATAAATACCAGAAAACAAATTATCCAGTCAATAATTACCCATGTAGATTAACCAGATAGACAGTTCTCAAAATATAAAGTAAAAATGGCTAATGCATACACTGGAAAAACATTCAACACCTTAAGTCACAAGGGCACTCAAATTCAAAGCTATAGGGCTTCATCACTGAGATATACCACTCCCGATAAAAAGTTAAAAAGGATTGTGGGAAAAAGGCTTCTTCCTTTCCTCTGGCGGCAGCCATCAGGTGAGCCAAGATGGGTGCATACAAGGACATCCAGGAATTATGTAGGAAGCAGCAGTCCGACGTGATGGCAATACTGCCAGCTCTCTGTGCTGCACAGAGCTCCCCGCCCCACCCGGTCCGATAAAGTGCGAAGGCTGGGGTACAAGGCCAAGCAAGGTTATGTCATATACAGGATTAGCATCTGCCATGGTGGCCGCAAACGCCCATTTCCTAAGGGTGCAACTTACAGCAAGCCCGTCCATCGTGGTGTTAACCAGCTAAAGTTTGCCTTCAGTCTGTTGCTGAGGAGAGAGCTGGCCGTCATTATGGAGCTTTGAGAGTCCTCAATTCTTACTGGGTTGGTGAAGATTATACGTATACATTTTTTTTTTTTGAGGTTATCCTCATTGATCCATTCCATAAAGCTATCAGAAGGAACCCTGACACCCAGTGGACCACCAAACCAGTCCACAAGCACAGAGAGATGCGTAGGCTGACATCTGTTGGCCACAAGAGCCGTGGCCTTGGAAGTGGCCACAAGTTCCACCACACTATCGGCGGCTCCTGTAGTTCAGCCTGGAGAAGGCACAACACTCTGCAGCGCCACCGTTACCGCTAATATACGCGATGTTTGTAAAATTTCATACCAAATAAACAAGTTAGGACCGTCAAAAAAAAAAAAAAAAAGTTAAATAAAAATACCATTCATTTAACTCTTTGGTGAAAAACATTTTCATCTATATGTACAACTGTGGTCAGTTGGGTGACTACACAAAGGAAAATAATTTATAATACTATAACAATCTCCCAACTTTGTGGGAACATGTTAATAGTCCAAGGAAGTAATTAATATTCTAATACGTGGAGCATATGACAAACCCCAGGGAGGATGGCTCCCCAGATAGAGAAATCTAGGTATTTCCTCACCTCTATTACTTAATAAAGTTTTTTTAGGTAAAACTTAAATAAAGTTTAGATAATGTTTTGTTTGTGCCTTAACACATAAAGCTTGGCTAAAGATCAGAGTGCAGAGCCAAGTCACTAGTTAGCCATAGAGGCCAGGCAGTGGTAGCCACACCTTTAATCCCAGCACTGGCGAGGCAGAGGTAGGTGGATCTCTGTGAGCTCAAGGCCACCCTGGGCTACATGAGATTAATCCAGTCTAAAAGAGAAGCAGAGCCAGGCAAGTGGTGGCTCACACCTTTATTTGGGAACCACACATCTTTCCTTTAATCCCAGCATTAGGGAGGTGGAGCCAGGAATGATATGGCTGGGCAGAGAGAGGAATATAAAGCAGGAGGAGACAGGAGCTCATGCATTCAGTCTAAGGATTCCTAGAGACAGGGTTGTGCATTCAGTCTGAGGATGTGTAGGGACAGGATCGCCCCTTTGGTCAGAGGACTCACTAGAAGTAAAAAGTCTCTCTTGTGGCTGGCTCCTTCACTTCTCTGATCTTTCAGCATTTACCACAATATCTAACTCTGGGTTTTTATTATTAAGCCCCATTAGAATCTGTGTTATTATGCTTAAATATCAGAAGTTACAGCTGTAAAAAATTTCACTTAACTTTAAGGCTGAAAACCTGGGCTGTAAGAAGGGTACTCCTCCAATGTAAATTTTGTGCCACTGGCAACATATACAAATAGTATGGAAACATAAATATTTTCTAAAGCAAGTACCCATGATAATATGGAATTATTTACTTAATGATTATAGAACAGCACCACCAAATATTTACACAACTATAGAAACCTGAGAAAACTGTTTCTTGATTTCTAATAGTAACTTGAAGAAACATTTTACTTTAACTGCTATTTCTTCCTCACGAGGAACCAAGTAGCTATGAATGGGAGTAATTTTTTTATATGCATTGTTCAAATCAAAATTTTAAAGATTTACAGTAAGATTGTCATCACATTCTACAATGTTAATATATATGTGGGATTTTTTAAAAGTCAAAATTCAAATACTTTAAAAAGCTTAACAAAATGTAGTTTATATTACTATTTTTAAAAATAAGCAAAATATAGACCTTTCTGAAAAATCTGTTAAGTTTTAGTATAAGAATTCTAAATCAATCATATCATATGATATACTACTTCCATCTGAAATGCTATAGAATTGATACACTGTATTACATATGTGTTCTTGAGAAGTCCTTAGAAATTACATGAAATCTATGTAACTCCCATTAAAATATTAGAATTTTTTAAAAAACAAACCCCACCAGTCTCACTACCATAGATGGTCTCTGTATGTGGTATCTACTACGATGCCTAAAGAATGTGAGGACCATTTCTTGCTATCCTTCTTCAGCAAAACAAACAAGTACACACCACTGGGAATAGAGAATTTTTAAAATAAATTACAAATATTTAAAATCTTGTATAAATAACACACAAAAGTCTTTATTTTTGACATGACATTGTCTAACATGGAGCAGCACTAAAGGAGAAAACAGTTACTCATACTTTGAAAATGTATATGCTCTCTCCTCTTCTAAAGATGTGCTTACAAATCTTCTGGCATTCCTGAACAGAATGAACAACCATCTGCTCCACAACTTCTCACTTCCTATCCAGGTGGGAGACTCTGACGAAGGGACATTTCTCCTACCACTGAAATAGCAAGTGCAGAAACCCCTCACACAGTCTTTGGCCATATTCTAACCCATTATACATCGTAAAGAGCTTGTACACTTTACAAATTATTTATGGCTTATACTTCAATTTAATATATAATGACAGCTCTCGGGGATTGCAATTTCTTGTTGGCAGTTAACAGTTTAAGGGAGGATAGTATTTTTGGCATTTTTAATCTCAAAAAATATAAAAGAATACTATTCACTATAGTCATAGAAAAAGTTGGAGACAGTTCTATGTAAAAACATATTTACCATAAACAGACACAAGGAAAACAAATAAGAAAATAGATTGTGCTATGTTTTGTAAGATTGTTCCATTTCAAAATTCTTTAGAATTAAGGAAATTTCCTATACAAATAAAACTAGACTTTTGTTCCTTTTGCTTTGAAAAATATTTACAGTGATATGGAACTATAAGCCCTGACAGCAGCATAGAAGAACAAGAAAGAAAAAGTATTTATTCAATTTTATGAGCATTTTAATTTGCATCATGAAGTTATTGTAGATTAACTATGGAAAAATTAGAAAACATTAATAAACACCAGCCCTCGTGAAAATCACACAAGATGCCAAAGTATTGTACACTCCACATGGTAAAAACTGTACATGTATATTCTGTGTATCTCTAACACTGCAAAATTTACATTATAATTGTTTCATTTTTCAAAATGCTGAGTTGAAAATGTCTGTTTTCTTCTTTTGCCACACATGAGCTCCATGCAGCTCTTCACAGCGGCTTGCAAGGTTTTTAGCACTATCTTTTACAGATGGTGCACGAAAAAGAGTTCACAACATTTCCAAAGTTCTGAGCAGACAGCCTAGCTTTGTAAGGACGTGTGAATAAGGGTCCACGGCAACATGGATACAGAGCTTTGCTCCGATTCTGGAAGTCTACTTGGTCTCTGAGTAAAGGCCATCTCATTCATGCGACCAAACTGTCCCGGATTTGATCCACCCGAAGTGCTAGGTCCCTGAAAGAGGGACGCTGACTGACATTGTTGTTCCAGCATTCTGTCATGATCACGTAAATCTATAAAGTGAAAAGGTTAAATTAGAATGAAACAAAGTATCATGTTAATTAGAGGATGATACGAATCTGTAAATCTCGGTGGATGTGCCTAAGCCAGTAGTAATAATGCTACGGTTATGCTTTAAAACACATCAGCTGTATATGTTTTCAATAAAACAAAAAAAAGAAAAGGGATAATTACTGCCAATTAAAAAAAAAGTTGTTGCACCAGTGAGATGGCTCAGTGATAAAAAGAAGCAAACACAGAAGCCTGATAACAAAGAGTCAATTCCTGAGAACCACAAAGCCACACACAACAACACTCGCTTTTAATTCCAGCACTCCTTCAACAGAACCGAGGCAGAGACAAGAAAATCACCAGGGACATAGTGAGGACCAAGCAGCCTGAGTGCACAGTGCAGTGTGGGAAACAACACAGACTCACTCAGCAAGGAGGAAGGCAAGGCCAACCGGGAACACTTCCTCACAAACAATGGGCACTGTGGTACATGAGCCTGCATAAACACACATGCACATGCACACACGTGCGCGCACACACGCACATGCACTCACCATGCACACACACACCATGCACACACGTGCGCGCACACACGCAATGCACTCACCATACACACGCATGCACACACACACACCATGCACACACGTGCGTGCACACACGCACATGTACTCACCATACACACACATGCACACACACACCATACACACACGTGCGCGCACACACGCACACACCACACACACACACCTATACACACACCACAAATACACCACACCCATAAACAGAAACACACACACACCATACACACGTGCGCGCACACACGCACACACCATACACACATACATGCGCACACACATGCACATACCACACACACACACACACACCATACCTATACACACACCACACACATACACCATACCTATACACATACCACACACATACACTTATACCACACCTACACACACACACCTCTTTCTGACACATATACACAGAGACACACAGACACACACTCACACAAATACATAGCATACATACATACACACAAAAATTATTAATTAATTAATTAAAATCATTACCTCATCTGGGCACCCCTCTGGTCTCGGTAATCTCCCATTATTCTTCAGAAGCTCTATCAAGTGGAACACAATCATTTGTCCTTGTTTATCATTGCCAATCATTCGCATAAATTCCTGAAATATAAACCCATTTTAAATGCCTTCATAAATAAACATATTATACTAACAACAGAAATGCAAATTAAGATAAAATAGATATAACCATTTTCATATTAAGTTGGTAAAATTTCATTGAAAATATGATGGTGAATACAGCAAACTATTTCATGCCTATCACTGCTGTGAAGATATAACCTGAGACAACTTTTCTTCTGAAACAATCAAAAGCAATTTGCTAACTTATAATGTTTGACAACTACACTTTTATTCTATCATGATAGCCAGAAGTAAAACTACACATGATGCAAAAAAAACTGTAGATGCTATTACAGAAATACAACTGTATGACAGAATGCCTTTGGGCACTTAAAATCACATTTGTAGTAATTATTGGTAAAGTGAAATAAGTAATGTAATAATTAACAGAATAACAAACTATACAGGAAGCTTATAAAACTCAACTTTAGAAAACAAAGGTATTTCTTTGTAAATATATAGTACAGCTGAAAGAAAATGTCAGTATCACATGGTTATCTCATTAAAATTATTTTTTATTTTTCATACCTCCATATATTAAAAGAAATCTACAAGGAACAGAAGTTACTTCCAAAGGTTTGTTTTAGGTTGTGTGATGCTGCTGGAGTACATGTGCACACTCAGTGTACTTTAAAGCCATTGGAGGCGTCCTGGAGGCTTGGTCCTGGGACGGTGGGCTCTTTAAGAGATGAATTCTAGTTTCCCTGAGTGTTTTAGCTCCTGTGAGAGCAAGCTGCTTCACAGGAAGAGGAATGCCTACCTCTTGGCTCTCGGACTCCAGCTTTAACATGTATCTTTTCTGCTTATTTGCCATGTTTTGATGAACCCAAAGGATCATTGCTTGATACTGGCCTTTCAAAAAACTGTGAGCTAAATAAGCCATCCCTTTTCTTTATGAAGTACTCAGTGTCATATATTTTGTTACAGTCACAGAGACATGGCCAAGAGAATACACTGAATTTAGTAAGTTTGTGGTTATTTTGTTGGGTATTGTTGAATAATAAGGGATTCTAAAATAGGCCCTAGGCTTGTTATTCTCCTTTGCATAATGCCTTCTTGTGCTTAAAACAAAAGTTGAGCAATAGAAAGAGCGTGGGGGGGCAGTTAAGCAATTAAAAAGCACACTGACCACTGGTGGACTTTTACTCTTCTCAATGTATGTGAAAAGCTCATACAGAACCACGCCAAAGCTCCACACATCTGAGGCCACGGAAAACTTACTCTCTGTCAGGGATTCTGGAGCATACCTGCAATATATGGAAATAATTTAAAAGATGAGTTATTTGATGTAACAACTCATCATACTGAAGGAGAAAAACAAATGATAAACTCTCCCAGGGGACACAGAAAGACATGGGCACACACAGCAGGCCTGAGGCTAACCTCAGAAGGGCTCCTTTGCAATGCTAACTCTTGGATGGCACTGGGAACTTAAATTTCAGGAGGGGGTATGGCTTACCATGCTATTTACACAAGCAATGTTCTTATTTGGGTAAGTGCTTATCTTCTTGGAGTTTGGGAACTTTTATATACTAGGCAGACAGCGCCCATGAAACTAGTCACCACACAACCACTGAGCCCTGGTTCCACCACACCTCCCTCCCTGATAAACATTGTATGTGCATTGCTGTCTTCCTTGCTGTGGGGATAGGGCCTTTGCAAGTTTGTGATTTGCTCCACAGACCTTTCTAGTTGCTGCTTTTGCTATGCTGCTCTTCTCTGTGATGAGTATGATAAATGTTGAGTGGTGGGTACTCCTAACAAATCAGAAAACCTGGTCCTAAGACCCTCTGACATAGATAAAAATCTAAGCACATTTATTTTTGTTTCTGTTGACAGCACTGGGTGTTAACTGAACATTTTTTCTAAGGATTGAAAAGTGAGCTGTTCTTTTAGGTAAATCCAGATTAAAAATAGGGAGGAATATTGTTAGTTTCTAGCTGGGAATGTAACTTGAAGCTGTTAAGAATCAAGAAGGTGGTAATTATAAAAGAACACCGAAAATACAAAGCCACAGGAAAATGGTGTTACAAGCCTGTCTTTACTATAGAGATAGGTACAGAGACCTGTTTGACTGACTAGACTGAATATATGAAAATATATTTAATCTTTAATTTCTTCTTCAAAATCCAATTCAAGTATTACTTGGACAAGTCCTTTCCTAACTACCCTGTCTCAATGACCCCTGCTTCTTGTATGTCTAGACTTAGTCTGTACTATACAAACACGAAATAGGAATGTAATCTATATATTTAGCTTAAAATTTTTACTTTTTATTATTTTTAAATTTCAGTTTTAGTCTGTCAGCATGATGTCACTTCCTTCAGACAGTGCTATTCTCTTAACTCTCAAATACAGTTCCCCCTCTTGTGTTTTGTGTTTTGCTGGTTTTGTTTTTTAACTGGACAGGTCTTTCTGTGTAGCCCAGCTTGAGCTCAAATTCATGATCCTCCAGCCTCAGCCTCCCAAGTACTGGGATTACAACTATGCTGGTTTTATGGGTTTATTTGTTTAGCAAAGCACTCTTTGCAATTAATTCCTTTATTACAAATTGCCAACCCCTGGCTAGGTGGCTAGATTTATTCTACAATGCCCTTTACTTATGCAAAGGTAGGCCAAATCAGGAAAGACTTCTCTCTGTGGGTCTCACTAGGAAGATTCTTCCCCCTCTTTTTCCGTGGAGATTTATGGAACTTGTATTTTTTCTGTCCCTTTGAAACGTTCTTGCTTAAAAGCCAATGTCAGCTTTATGATCTACAAATGTGTACCTAGGAACTACCTTTTGGTAATGCCCCTTTCTCCTGATTTCTCAGGGCTGGGAGGAACCTAAGCTGGCCAGAACCTCTTTCCAAGAAAAAAAAAAAAAACAAAAAAACAAAGTTAGCCAGTGTCACAGCAGGATAGAGGCTATTAGCCAAAACAGGTAATTATACAGTGTCCAAGGGAATTTAGGATGAACAATGTATGACAAATGGTGGTTAAGTCCTTTCACCTGAGAACTAATGTCCATTCCAGAACACTTGTATGCAATGTGCTGTTTCTGCCTGGCTACAAAGAGATGTACAGTTTCTTTTCATCTAGAGATCTCTTAGGGGTGTGTTTATGACAATGACACACCTATGCATAAGGCTTATTCATCAATCGAACCTTTCTATCTCCTGCTTCTATAGAAGGTTTTTGGGTTCAGAGAATACTTTGTTTTAATTATATTTCTGCTAACACTTCTTTTCCCAAAGTTCTATCACTTAATCCTTTCCTCTCCTGCTAAAAGGTTTTTAGATAGTTTTACCTACCTTTATGTGTAAGTCTCCTAAATTCATAGTCTGCTTTGACTTCTCTAGATGGAAACACCATTTCCACAGTAAATACCATCTCCATCTTCCTACATCCTGCTGATCATTTTACATTGATTATGAAATAAATGGCATCATTATCTATCTAACTGCTCAGGAAGGGACTTTTAGGAATTATTCTTTTAAAATATTTTACAATTTATGTACTTATGCACACATGTGTTTGTTTATTTGTATGTGTGTGAAGGTCAGAGACAACCCATGGTTTTAAGTTTTCTCCTTCTACCATTCGGGTACTAGAGAACCAAACTCAGGCCTACTTTTGAGCCTTTTGGCTGGCCCAGAAATTTTTTAACTCTCTTATTGCCACGTGTAATGAGCCACCACGTCTTTTCAAAATAGTTCCCTAGCAACTCTCTCCTTCATTACAGTCTTAAGTCAGAGCCCATGACTAGTGCAGAGTAGCCCAGGATGCAGACTGTCCAGATGAGGAACAGTGAGAAAAACACAAGTCTTCTCGAAGTTTTTTAAAAAATATTGAAGTAGAAGCATTTTCCTTCTAGCTCTTCTTAGTACCAACTCCTAAAACATCTTGGAACATGCCAAGAGATTAAAGCAAAACAGCATTTTGATAATTAAAGTGTTAGGGAGGACAGATTTCTTTTAAATAAAATCAAGCTTTGTTTTAAAAATTATGGCTAACTCCTATGGGTAGAATTGCATGTGATTTCTCTCAGATCTACATTTTGCTTGCTAGGGTTTGACTGGGTCCTCTCCAAACTTCAGGTGTTAAAACTTAATGGCCAATGAGCTATCAGTAAGAGCAGTGAGGCCATGGGGGACCCTTCCTGGAGAATGAGATTAAGATACTACGGAAAAGGCTTCGTGACTCTCCCGCCCTTCCACCTTCCTCCCTGTAGGAACAGTTAGTGATATGTAATGATGAATAATGTATCTTATTTTTATAGAACATTAGTTATATCATCTTGACTGCCCTCATTATCTCTCCATGTACTAAGGAAAACAGTTTGCAAAGGCTGTATTGTTTGGTGACTTTTACTGTGATCGAAAGAAAACTAAGGCATGAAAGTGAGTGTTTAAAACTCAGGAGAAAGACATCACAGAAGGAAGGGCTTTGCAGCATGTCTCACTGGCTTCATAATGGCTATAGAAGCCCATGTTTGGTCATTTAGTTCTGTGCTCTGTTATGGATCAAATAGAGGTATGCATACGATACCAATACTTTTTAACCTATTACTGTGTAGGTATGCATGATGGGATGAGGACATGTGCCATACTATGGCATGCCTATAAAGGTCAGAAAACAACTCTGAAGACTCATTTCTCTCCTAGTTTTTAGATGGATTTAGAGGACTGAATTCAAAGCATCAGGTATGACAGGCACTTTTATCAGCTGAGCTGTCTCACTGGCTCACTACTACTAGTTTTTAAAAAATAGTATTTTTCAACATTAATGTACTTCTTGGGGTTTCAGGTGTGGCCTGATGAATAAACTAGTTACTATGAAAGGCATGAAGACCTGAGTTCAGATCCCCAGCATTCATGTAAAAACATCAGGAACAACAGCCTACAACCCAAGTGTTGAGGGGCAAAGACAAAAGATCTGGGGACTTACTGACCAAACTGACAAGTTTAAATATTTGCAGGTTTCTTTAATGGCTGGTTAGATAGAACAATGCTTTATACCCTTGGAAAATTCTGTTAGAGCCTCATAAAATGAGAGCTAACAGGCAAATAATCGTGGCATCACTATGAAACATTTTGCCTTCAAAAGAAGACAGCAGGGACCCCACACAGAGCTTCTTTTCTAGATCAGAAGCAGAAGTACTGTCTACTGAACACAGCACGGTGCATGGAGTTCTCGGTTCACATTCACTATCAGGACACCAGAGCTCTGGGTATTTTATAGGAAGGTGCAATCATAGCCCAGTCTTTTTTTTGGGGGGGGGGAACTGTAGAAGAACCCAGGGCTGATCTACCACTGAGCTAAGTCCCAATACTAATCATTTTTTCCCCTCAAAACAGAGTTTCTCTGTGTAGCAGCTCTGGCTCTCCTGGAACTAGCTCTGTAGAGCAGGCTGGCCTCAAGCTCAAAGACATCCGCCTGCCTCTGCCTCCCGAGTGCTGCCTAATCATTTCTTAAATGCCCCCCCCTCACGGAAAGAATGCATTCAAGTCTAGGAGTGCCCTGTCTTTCCAGCTCCACTACTCCACCTAGTCTGTGACCCTTTAGTCCCTTCTTGGGTGGGGGGAGGTTGTTTGTTCTGTGATCCTGTCAGTCCCTTGATAAAGGGGTTGCTTGTTTTCTTGGTGTTTAGTGTGTTAGTCTTATGTATATTCTGGACATGTACACCTGGCAAAGATTTTCTTCTATTCTGTAGGCTGCCTTTTACTTGATTATTTCCTTGCCCATACAGAAGCTTCTTAATTTCAAGTCTCACTTGCCAATTATTGGCATTGTTTCCTGAGTAACCAGAGACTTATTTAGAAAGCCCTCAACTTTATGCCTGTGTCTTGTAGTGAAATGAATCCCTGACATGACTGTGTTTTAATCATAACTATTGAAGAATACATTGCCATTATCTTTAATATATAGGAAAAACTCTTCCCTGAAAACTTACTCATTATGGGACACAATGAAAGCAATGCTGAGAGAAAAGTTCATAGCACTAAATGCCTAATAAAGAAGCTGGAAAAATCCAACACTAGTGAATTAACTGAACAACTGAAAGTGCTAGAACAAAAAGAAGCAAACTCACCCAGAAGGAGTAGATGGTAAGAAAGAGTCAAATTTAGGGCTGAAATCAATAAAATGGAAACAAAGAAAACAATGCAAGGAATCAATGAGACAAAAGAGTTGGTTCTTTGAGAAATTCAACAAAATCAAGAAACCTTTATCCAAACTAACCGAAAAACAGAGAGAGAATATCCAAATTAACACAATCAGAAATGAAAAGAAGGACATAACAACAGACACTGAGGAAATCCAGAGAATCCTCAGGTCATACTTCAAAAATCTGTACTCCACAAAATCAGAAAGCTTTAAGGAAGTGGACAATATTCTAGCTAAGTACCACACACCAACATTATATCAAGAACAGATAAACAACTTAAATACACTAAACCCCAATGAAAATAGAAACACTAATCAATAGTCTCCCAATCAAAAAAAAAAAAAAAAAAAAAAAAAAAAAAAAAGCCCAGGCCCAGATGGATTCAGAGCAGAATTCTACCAGATGTTCAAAGAAGATGTAATACCAATATTCCTCAAATTAATCCACACAGCAGAAACAAAAGGAACATTGCCAAACTTTTTTTTATGAGGTTACAGTTACCCTGATACCCAAATCACACAAAGACACAACTAAGAAAGAGAACTACAGACAATTTTCCTCATGAACATAGATGCAAAAATACTCAATAAAATATTGGCAAACCGAATTCAAGAACACACCAGAAAAATCATCCACCATGACCAAGTTGGATTCATCCCAGAGATGCAGGAACAGTTCAATATATGAAAATCCATCAATGTAATCCACCATATAAACAAACTGAAAGAAAGAAACCACATGATCATCTCACTAGATGCTGAAAAAGCCTTCAATAAAATTTAACACCCCTTCATGATGAAGGTCTTAGAGAGAACAGAAATACAAGAAATATATCTAAACATAATAAAGGCAATATACAGTAATCTAACAGCCAACATCAAACTAAATGGAGAGAAACTCAAAGCAATCCCACTGAAATCAGGAACAAGAAAATGCTGCTCACTCTTTCCATATCTATTCAACATAGTACTTAAGGTTCTAGCTAGAGCAATAAGACAACAAAAGGAGGTCACAGGGATACAAATTCAAAAAGAAGAAATCAAATTCACTATTTGCTGATGATATGATAGTTTATACAAGTACCCTAAAAACTCTATCAGGGAACTCCTACAGCTGATAAACACCTTCAGCAAAGTGGAAGGATACAAGATTAACTAAAAAAAAAAAAAAAAAAAAAAAAAATCAGTACTGCCCCACTATGTACAGATGACAAATGGGCTGAGAAGGAAATCAGAGAACATCACCTTTTATAATAGTCACAATTAACATAAAATATCCTGGGGTAACTCTAACCAAACAAATGAAAGACCTGTATGACAAGAACTTCAAGTCTTTAAAGAAAGAAATTAAAGAAGATATCAGAAAATGGAAAGATCTCTCATGCTCTAGAATAAACAAATTAAAAATGGCAATCCTACCAAAAGTAATCCACAGATTCAATGCAATCCCCATCAAAAGCCCAGCACAATTCTTCACAGAACTCAAAAGAACAATACCCAACTTTATATGGAAAAACAAACAAACAAACAAAAACAGATAGCCAAAACAATTCTGTACAATAATAAAGGATCATCTGGGGCATCACCACCCCTGACTTCAAGCTCGACTATAGAACTATAGTAATGAAAATAGCTTGATATTGGCATAAAAACAGAGAGGTGTGCCAATGGAATCGAATCAAAGACCTCGGTATCAACCCGCACATCTATGAACACCTAATTTTTGACAAAGAAGCTAAAAATATAGAATGGAAAAGAGAAAGCATATTCAACCAATGGTACTGGTATAGCTGGCTGCCAACATGCAGAAGAATGCAAATAAACCCATATCTATCACCTTGCACAAAACTCAAGTCCAAATGGATCAACAACTTCAATATAAATCCATCCACGCTGAACCTTAAAGAAGAGAAAGTGGTAAATACATTTGTGTGCATAGGCACAGGAGACCACTTCCTAAATACAACACCAGTAGCACAGACACTGAGAGCAGCAATTAATAAATAGGACCTCCTGAAACTGAGAAGCTTCTGTAAAGCAAAGAACACAGTCAACAAGACAAAACAGATCCCTACAGAATGGGCAAAGATCTTCACCAACCTTGCATGTGACAGAGGGAAGATCTCCAAAATATACAACGAACTCAAGAAACAAGACTTCAAACTACCAAATAATCCAATTTAAATGAGGCACAATTCTAAACAGAGAATTCTCAACAGAATAATCTCAAATTGTGGAAAGATGCTAAAGGAAATGCTCAACATACTTAGTCATCAGGGAAATGCAAATCAAAACTACTCTGAGATTCCATCTTATACTGATCAGAATGGCTAAGATCAAAAACACCAATGACAACTTATGCTGGAGAGGATGTGGAGAAAGGGGAACACTCCTTACTGGTGGGTGTGCAGACTTGTACAGCTGCTGTGGAAATCAGTATGGCAATTTTTCAGAAAATTAGGGATCAGCCTATCTCAAGGCCCTGCAAAACCACTGTTGGGCCTATACCCAAAGGAGGCACATTCACACCAGAAGGACATTTGCTCAACTACGTTCATAACAACATTATTGGTAATAGCCAGATCTTGGAAACAACCTAGTTGTCCCTCAACTGAAGAATAGATATAGAAAATGTGGTATATTTATACAATGGAATACTACTCAGTGCTAAGAAACAATGAGATCCTAAAATTTGCAGGCAAATGGACAGAACTAGAACAAACCATACTGGGTGAGGTAACCCAAAACCAGAAAGACAAATATAGTATGTAGTCATTCATAAGTGGATACCAGATATAAAGCAAAAGATACCCAGCCTACAGTCCACAACCCAAGAGAAGCTAGAACCCTCTTCCAGAAACAGATGGAAACAGATGCAGAAATCCACAACTAACTAATGGGCCAAGCTTCTGGAGTACAACTGAAGTGAGGGATGAGCGATAATATGAACACAGGCATCAAGACCATGATGGGGAAACCCACAGAATCAGCTGACCTGAGCTGGTGAGAGATCACTGATTCTGGTCTGACAAATGGGGAACCTGTGTAAGACCAAACTAGACTCCCTTAATATAGGGAACAATGGTATGTCTGGGACAATATATGAGGCCCACTGGCAGTGGGTCCAAGATCTAACACTAACGTACAAACTAACTTAGTGGAGGCCATTCTATATGGAGAGATACCTTGCTTAGCCTAGACATAGGGGTGTGGAGAGATGCCTTGGTCCTAGGGGAGGCCTTACCCTCTCTGAGGAACAGATTCAAGGTGGGGAGGGGAGTGAGGGAGCAGCAGGAAAGAAGGGAGGGAGAACTAGTATTGCAATGTAAAAAATTAATTTAAAAAAATTAAAAAACATACTCATAATACCATTATAACTTACTCTAATGTGAAATAATGTATTTCAAAAATTTTAAACTATGGTTCTCTCTGAACTAACAGTAACTGGAATGAGTAGTTAATTTAAAGCATTAAATAAACAAACCAGGACATATGGATGATCTATGAATTGAGCAGTAGCAAATTGATCTATGTATTTTAAATAACTTAGAAAATACTTATACATTGACAGTTATAGTGTTTATATTACTCTTTCTAAATTCTAGGTCAGACATCAAATTATATTTAATACAAATTTTAAACACCATCCTTTAGTATTTGACTCAAACAACATTATTTTTTATTTAAATTAGAAAGTCTTATTTTATACATCAATCCCAGTTTCTTCTCCTTCCCATCCTCCCATGCTCCCCACCAACCCCCATCCCTCTTCTGCTCCATAGAAAGTGTTAGGCCTTCCATGGGAGATCATCAAAGACTGTCACATCATTTGGGGCAGGGCTTAGGCCCTCCCCACCTTGTGTCTAGGATGAGAGAGTATCCCTCTATGGAGACTGGGCTCCCAATGTCCATTCATACTAGGGATAAATGCTGTTCCATTACCAGAGGCCCATAAACTTCCCAGGTCTCCTTACTGAAGCACACATTCAGAGGGCCTGGTTCTGTCCTATGCTGGTTTCTGAGCTGTCAGTCTGGGGTCCATAAGCTCCCCCTTGTTCAGGTCAGCTGTTTCTGTGGGTTTCCCCAGCCTAGTCTTGACCGCTTTGCTCATCACTCCTCCCTTTCTACAACTGGATTCCAGGAATTCAGCTCAGTGCTTTGATGTGGGTGTCTGCTTATGCTTCTATCAGCTACTGGATGAAGGCTCTAGGATGGCATGTAAGGTAGTCATCAATCTCATTACAGGGGAAGGACATTTAAGGTAGCCTCTCCACTATTGCTTAGATTCTTAGTTGGGGTCATCCTTGTATATCTCTGGACATTTCTTTAGTGTCACATTTCTCTTTATACCTATAATGGCTCCCTCTATTAAGGAATCATCGGGGGAAGAATAGAGGAGAACAACAAACAACATTATTTTAATAGTATCACTTCAGCAGAGGAATAAACCAGAAAGTTTATTGGAAACATATAAAACTAAAACAAGCTCACCATGGCTTCCTAGAACACAAAACACATCCTAAATGAACACATTGAAACTGCATGAAACTGCATCAGCCAGGGTGGTGGCACACACTTTTAATCCCCAAACTCCAGAGGTAGAGTTTGAAACCAGTGAGTGCAGTTTACGTATCAAGTTCTAGGCCAGCCAAAGATACACAGTGAGACCCAGTCTCAAAAACAACTCCTCTCCTAGAAAAAAGAAAACCTAACCAAATTAACCAAACAAATCAAAACTACAAAACTTTATACCAAAGTACATTTCAATGGAACCAATGATGTCTATCTAACACATAAAAAATAAGGTATGCAGAACAGCATGTTAAGATCTTACACCTGATGCCACACTCAGTGGTCACAGAACGTAGAGAAATCAAGCGAGAACTGTACTGCTGGCTAGTCCTCATAAGTGCTGTAAAGTGTTATGCAGATTGCTGTGGGAGAATTGTCATACTCTGTGTGCAATACTGATCAGCCAGACAAAGTATGTTTACTAGTGCTACAGTGGCGGCTCCATATGGGTACAATTAACTGTTCTCTTGAACTCATAGCAGCCATGACTATCTGCACAAAACTGGGCCTGCCAACATTCTATCATTAGAGTAGAGGGCAGCTTAGAGGGCCACGTGCTCCATGATATTTACATTCAGTTAATAATTCCAAATATCTGAAAGAGACAAGGTTTTCTTAAGTGGTGTAGCTGTGGGAAAGCATGAGCGCTTGCCTGTGCTCCCATAAGTGAAGCCTATTTCAATTCCCTGGGTCACCACAAAGAAGCAGCAGCTGATCCCAGAATGGCAGCTATCTGGGAACATGAAGGAGATCGGTGGGGATGAGAGTAAAGGTGATTTAAAATATTCCATGAATGTATGAAAAATGTTATGAAATCTATTGTTGTTATAATTATATATGTTAATAAAATATTCACATAAGTAAAATGAGTTATGAATGTTCCTGACAATTTTAATTAAAAATCAAAAATTACTTCTAACTCCAAATCTATAAGTCCAGTATTTAATTAATGCCAGATTATAACATTATCATGGCTTAGAAAGTTTAAAAGTACAAAATCAAGGGTCAAACTGAATTTGAATCCCAATGCTATAATGCTATAATTTATTAGTAAAGACACCTTGGGCAAGTTATTTAACTTACATTTATAGTTAAGTCCCCTCTTGCTTAGAATGGAACTACAGGCAAAACAGACCTTATAAGAAATGTTTGAGAATAGAAGTGCTTCTGATTTTAGAGCTTTTCAGATTGGGGCACATTTGCTTACATAAATGTCCATCAGTTAAGCTTCCCTACTCCAACCCTGAAACTCTGAATATCATTCAGTGCCTAAGATGTTGCAGGCTTCAGTGTGTTTGATTTGGGGTTTTCGGGCGAGGACTGTTGGACCTGTAATCATCATAACAATATATATTCTCTATGGGTTGTAATAAGGGTTCCTGAGAGGTTGGAGAGATGGCTAAGCAGCTGAGAGCACATGGCACTCTCCCTGATGACCCACGTTCAATTCCCAGCACCCACACCAGGCAGCTCACAACCACCTGCTTTTTTTTTTTTTTTTTTTTTTTTTTTTTAGAAAACATTATTTGAAATAATACATGAAATAAGTTTAGCTCAACACAAAGCATATGATAAGTATTGCTGTTATAGGAAGTAGTGCTAAGCTGAATGTTATTAGATATTATACATTAAATAATAATAAAAATAAAGCTTGAAGCAAGTTCTCTAAAATTTCACTTTATTATACTGAAAAATGCCTACTCACCAGAATATGGGACTTTCACCTGGTTCTTTTACTTTGTAGTATTCTTTGTCCTGTGGCAAGACTTTGGTTAATCCAAAATCTCCTATTTTAACTCTGTTCTCATTTTCCACCAGTATATTTCTTGTTGCCAGATCCCTGTGGATATACCTTTTTGTACCAAGATATTCCATGCCCTATGGATAAAATACATTTTTCTTTCAGTAGTTCTATGAACATAATTTACATGGCTGTATCCTACAAGTTCTCTGTATTAGTTAAGGACAAGTCTGTATGACTTTTGAGTTAGTTCACCATAATTATTGCTCCCCTAACAGACATTTAGGATGCTAGGTACCTTGCATATCTGAGATGTGTACTGCAGAAGTTTTTTGTGATCTATCCGTTCCTTATGTTTTTGGAGATAGTCTCGTAAACTTCCATATGGCAAATATTCCATAATTAACCTTAGGTTGCGCCGACCTTTTAATATACAAAAGGAACACAATGTTTTATCATGCTGTATCTTACTGATTAAATATTAGGAAAAATATATATGTAAATGATTTAAGTATATACAAAATCTGGGTCCATGATGATAAAACTTTACTACAAATTAAAGGTGATATGGTATTTAAGAATACAGGCTTTTTAATACAAAAGTTTTTTTGAAAGAAGCATTAGAAATATTTATTATTTAGCCTCTTTTAATTAATTTGTGAAAATCAAAATAAGTTGATAATAATTTTTTCAATTGTAACAAGTATCTAATTCAAAAACATTTTAATAGACTACATTAGGAAATTAATTTTGTATTTAAAAAAGTTAACACATTTTTAAGAAGTGGTGAGAAGGATGATTAGCCAACCAGTCAGAACACTGAAGTAGTTATATATAGTCCCACACACTTTCAAGCATCTCTCTCTGCGCACTGACAAATCTTTGACAACTGTCTGTTTCTACTACCCAGGATGTCAAAGACATACTGTGAAGTTAGGACAGGTTTCCATGCGCAACATACCAGCACTGTAGCATACTCCCTTGTACTTCACAATGTTGTCATGCTGCAAGGACTTCAGGATTTCAATTTCCCTTTCAAAGTCTCTGAGATGCTCTTCGGTGCTGTGTTGGAGCTTTTTAACAGCCACCACTTCCCCAGTGTTGTCCTGTAGAGGGTCATATCGGCACATCTCCACACTCCCAAAATTACCCTAAACAACATGTGACGTTAGCATGGAAGCCAAAAGTCTTCAAAACAACTTACTATTGACTTCTAAAGATACAGGAAGTACATGGCATATAGAATTAGTAGGAAGACTTCTCAGTTTATGTTAGAGAACTTTTAAAGAAAGAAATGGAAGTGTTATTTTTAAAAACTGGGCAGTATACCTACAAACAACTTCTTTGGGATGAATTCTAGACTGAAAAAGTATAGACTGAATTATAGACTATTCCTCTATCTCCGTGCATCTTCATATTGTTCTCAGTGAATAGGAATTGCTATGGATTGAATATGTGTGACCCCCAAATTTACACAAGGAGGCCTAATCCCTAATATGATTGCATTTGAAGTGTCCTTATACAGAGTGTTAAGATTAAATGATCACAAGGGTAGTACCCTCATAAGAACAAGAATAACTCCAGAAGTTTCCCTTTCAAAAGCTTCTATCTGAAGCCAGGCGGCAAGCACTTACTAGACACCAAAACCTGCCAGAACTCTGACCCTCGACTTTTTTAGCCCTTAGGTCTGTGGAGAATTAATGCCTGTTATTCTCATCCAGTCAGAACACAGTATTTCATTATACAAACACAAACTAATAAAGAGTCTGCTTGACTTAAGAATGGAGAGATGACCCTGTAGTTAAGAGCACTGGCTTCTTTGTGTAGCGCCAAGAGAATACCGCAGAAACCACAACTAGTCATAAATCAGACAACTCGCTGTGGGCGCCCTTCCCTGACTGACACATCTACAACCCTAGGCCCAGAGAATGTGGGGGGTGGAGGTGGGGGGTCTGAGAGCCAGATGACCAGGAAGTTGGCTCTGAGATTGTGACTCCCAGCTATGACAGGGAAGCTGAAATCTTAACCAGATGGCCGCCTAAACAAGGTCTGAACAATCTCAACACCAGCTGACATCCCAAAAATAATTAAATGGGCCACAAACATAGATACAATTTTGACATCTGTTCCAATTTGTGTCCTGTAAAAGGTCTTAAGGTACTACAGTCACTGAAGGGACATACGCTCATCACCCTTCTTTGTGATTCTCAGTTTGCTGAGCAGTGCTTTTCACTGTTCCCAGTGGCCAGTGAAGCATGTGGCCATCAAGAGGAGCGCTAGTATTTGTGTAATATCAAAACCACATGATTTCAGAAAAACTCAAAATCTGAATGTAATTAAGACCCTTCCTGATTCCTAACATGCCTGCTAAATTTTCTTCTACAGGCTTAAAAGAGTGTGACCCTAATAGCTAACAATGGTTTTACATTTACACTTTCAATTTTCAAAGTTGAAACACTGAGTTTCTACCTAGAAAATGGAAATAAGTTTTTCTTCCCTTTTCAGGTTATTATAGTGTAATTATTAAAATATGCATTCATGGTATACAAAGTGATGGTTAAGCATATATATATATACATATATATATATATATACACACACACACATATACATACACACACACACACACACACACACACAGAGTTATAAAATGTTCACTACAGTCAAGCTAATCGACACAAAATACCTTAATCACATAAATGCTCACACATCCACACTTAGATGGAAGCTTCATAAACTTAGAAGAGATGGAAGCATAAAAGGAAATCAAGTCCAATGAGGAGCTGCAAGCCTTTGATCACAGATTCTTAGAATGTTGAAATCAGGTTCAAGACTAGCACAGACAACTAAGCAGGTCCTTGTCTCAAAATAATAAGGAGTTTAGGGTATAACTTAGTGATAGACTAGTTGCCTAGCACATGTGAGACCCTGAGTTTAATCCCCAGGATAGTAAAGTATAGGAAGGGAGGATGGAGGGAAGGAGGGAGGAAGGGGAAGTGAGGAAGGATGGATATTAGCTGAAGACGGCATTAGCAACTGAAGCTAATAAAAATTTACTAGATTTCTTTAACTTCAAATAAAATGGATCCCCCACCCCCCAAAGTGTTACATATTACCAAGAGAATTCTTTAAAGGGGATTATAATATACATTGAAAACTGTATCTAAGGACTTGAAAAATCAGTTTGTTCAGATCTTTTAAAGTTTCCGTTATTCTGTTCCCACTAATTATATTCAATAATTCTATGACCAGTCATTATGTTCATAAAAAATGTTTGTATATAACAAACAACAAAAAAATAAAAAATAAAAAAACAAACAACAAATTGAGATGGATTCTACAGAAATGTAGGAATGAGTCATATTAACTTTTCCCTTTTTCATAAATGGGTCTTTGCTATGTGACCACAATCTCTGGGAATAAAAGGCACGTGATTTGAAAGCAAAGATTACAGACGACGATGTAGCTGAAGTGCGTTCACACAAAAGCAAACAAGCGTGCATAGCAGCAGGAGCATGGAGCCCGGCTCTTATCTCACGACTGCCTCTATCTTGCTTTGTGACTACAGCAAGGCGTTTAAATTTCCTATATTTCATTTTTTCCTTGTAAAATGAAGAAATTACTTTTATATTTAAAATATAATTTCCTAAATTTTGCAAAAAAATACTTTCTTTGATATGTCAGAAGGCAACAAAGGAAGAGAGACTGAAAAGACTTCCATGGTCTAAGAAATTTTGGACATACACTGCAATATTACCAAGAAATGATCAATACTGCAAGAATAATGAGATACTATATGGGATTATATTATAAAAAAAAACATGGCCTCCACCTCGGGTGTATGCCCTCAGCTACCACTTTGCAATTCAGCCCTGTAGAAAGGTCCATGTACCTTGGAAGGAGGCCTGCAACAGCCATGTTAATGAGCTATGGAAGAGATCTAATGAAGCCTTCGGAGGAATTTTAAGGCCTAGCTGATACCTTAACCCAAAGCAACCCATATAAACTGTCCCCAGATTCAAACTCAAAGAAACTGGCAGGTTTTAAGGTAATTTGCTATATAGCAATAGATAATGAATATTCCCACCACCTAAACACTTTTTCCTCAATTGCTATATCCCTTCAAATATTCCTGAGTATGTTACATAAAAAATGAACAATAGTTATTAATATAGTTAGACTAATTTTAATATAACCATCAATGTTTAGTTTTAAGAAAGCTCAACTACAACTTCTAATATAGCTCCAAATCTCAATAAGGTCTTCATGTTGTATCTGTGCTAAAATCCAATTCATAATGAGATATGGTATAGATCCCTGTAAACAAATAAGGGAGAGACCTTGCCACTACAATTGGGCCTGCTAAGTAAGCACTGAGTCTTTTTTCATTTTTGTTTGTTATATAGGCTATGTGTGAGTGTGAAACTTTTTAATGGAACCTCTGTAATGAACATGGTAATTCAAGGACCTAGGCTGTAAGCAATCAGACTATTTCTCCCAAGACAATGTCAGAAAGGCAGACAGAACACTTTGTGTTCCCTTCTCTATTACACTAACTTACTATAATGCACAAACTACCCCTTCAAAGCAAGAGACCCAGAATCAGTTTTGGAAATACTCCTTAGTTTATCTCCCATCTTCTTAAAAGATGTTGGCTGCATTACACGTTAAAGGACCTGAGGTATTCTTCAGTAAAGTGCTTGTTTAACAGAATTCTCTAATATCCAACAATTAAGCTCATTTTTCTACAAATACCTCTTAAAATTTTGTGGAAAGTGGATTGAGCAGCTCTAGTCCAAAGTCTTCTTGTTCCCAAATAAAGTGATATATGAATATATTGTATTTGAAAATGTATGACAGTTTACCTTGCCAAGTTGCTGTAGAAATTTCAAGTGTCTCTCTTCAAACTGTGTAGGGTCTCTGTCTTCAAAAGCACCAGAAAATCCTAGGGCACCTATTCTCATGTTTGGCAGCATGTCATTTTCTGTTAGTAGTTCATAGTCTGTAGAAATAAAGAACAACATTATACTAAGTTGGCAAATACATTCCCTGGGTAAAACTGACAGATATTCAAGCTAAGAAGCATAATGAGCTTGGAATACTAAATTACACAGGTAAACTCAAAATTATTTGCATTATATTATTAGGAACTTTTCATTATTACTCAGACTTTCCAGATAGAGTTTCAAGGGGCAAATTACTCCAAAATAGGTAGTTTCAGTATTTTTAAAGTGAGATTCCAATTCCTGAGGTTAGAAAAGTGTGGTGCTAACTAACTATGAGACAAGCATGCATTTACCTCAGCATTCTAAAGGAGGAAGGTGAAGACAAAAAAAATAAACCTATTTCATGTTTTTAAAAATGTCAACTATAAAATAGATGGGAACTAGAAAAACCAGAAGTGGTATTGTTAAAAACTATATGCAGTCAAATAACAAATGTGATCAAATAAATATGCTTCTCATTAACTGACAAACTAAATATCATTGGATTCTAAAACTCTGTGACATTCCCAGACAATAATTTGTGGTTAAGTTTTCTTGTTCAAACAAATAAACAAGTAAATAAATTTAGGCTATGGAAGGAGAAAATATCTTTTTAAAAATTAAGGACTGCCCAGTCAAGCAGAATGTATACAGCACAGGGACTCACACAAATGTAAGACACAAAAGGCCTGAAAGACATCAAAGACTTTCTTAGATGGGACTGCAAAATTAAAAACTATCCAATGAAAACAACAGAGATAGAAGGGCAATAATCAACAAAATGGCCCCATGGGTACTAACCTGGAGTAAACAGGCTGTTAAGGTCACGGATGATGGCTCTAAAGGCAGGCCTGAAATCTGGTTCATAATCCATGCAATTGTTTATAAGGTTTGCTAATTCTGTCCACTTAGGTGCAGGAAGCTGATGCTTATCTTCATAAAACTGCAGCTTCTGTAATTAAAGAACCAAATGCTAAGAATAATTCTAGAGTGCTGTTATTTATCTTCTTTTCAATTAGATGGTCTACGAAACATCACACCATGTGAAAGAAGGCTGAAGGATCAGACTGTACCTCCAGTTTAAATGAACTTACTCTTTGAGAGTCCAGAGCACTCAAGGGCTTGTCTCCACCACTGCAGATTTCCCACAGAGTGGTGCCAAAACTCCACTTGTCTGTTGCCAGATTTAGATTTTTAGGATTTTCAATGCATTCAGGTGGTACCCATGGTATTCTCTCTTGAAGAACTTTTAAACAACAGGAACAAACTATAGTTAAATAAAGTCTACAAGCTATTGTTTTATATGTGAATAGATTTTAAACTTATTTGAATAATTAAGTGTTTGGTGGTTGTAGAGGAATATCAGGCTCATGTTTACTAAGTCTAAGAGCTGGATGATCTTTGAAATCCTACTTCAGGAACTAGCTTTAACAACTAAGATCCACAAAGACTTAACAATTTTCCCATGGTTACAAAATTTTTAACAGTGTTGTTGGAATTAGTATCCTGTGTAATGAATTTATGATCAACTCAATTTCTTTCCATTAAACCGAAATGTCTTACCTGGCATACCTCTTTCATTACCTTCCCATTAGTCCCATTTCTCTTTCACAGAAAGAAATATACAAAATTTGCCTTAAAACTGGCTCTCAATATTTAAAAAATATTTATAGCACATAAGTAATACAAGTAATGTTACATCACTGATGGGTGTTTTAACAGGTTAGGAGCAGAGGCCACTGTGACAAGGCCCAATAGGCATTATTACAGCAGACAAATGATTGAATTATACCAAGATAGACATAGCATGGAACTGACAGGCTGGTGAATGTTCATGGAGCTCCACAAGTGAAGACTCTGTTGTCCTGGATTCCATGACAAAGATCATATCTGAGGAAGGGCAGTGGGATAACTCTCCCTTCTGGGATTCGGACACAGAGTATAGAACTTACTGTCCTTTGGTAGAACTGTGATGCTAATGCCAGGATCACTAAGTTTGATGAAAGGTGGATTCCCTGTTTTCCTGTCTTCTTCTCTGATGAGCAGGATATTTTTGGCACACACATTCCCATGAACAAGGGATTTTTCTTCCTATTAAAGTTAAATGCACATATATTCAAATATCAATATATAAGTAAACGTGCATATAATATGCCCAAAGGTACAACATAGATTTAAAGAAGACAAAAGACAGCATAATAAATACTAATTTGAAGGCATACTTTGAGACAATAAAAGGAAGTCTTTGTTTCTTACTAATGTAATGATCTATACCCACACTGAACTGAATGTACTTTTCAAAGGAGAGATTCCAAATGATAAGCACCTCTAGGTGGTAACTAGCATTAGGAAAAACCATCTCTAGTTCAATATACCTATGGTAATGACTGGTGGGCTCTCTGGTATTCTGCACCTCTGTCAACACTGATTTCTCACTAAACACCTGTTCAATTGCCTATAAACACCACAAGGTATCTTCTGCAATCGTAGCAGCAAGATAAGCTCCTATAAATTCTTGGTCAAATTTCCTAAACCCAGGTGTGTTGTAGGATAGATATTATTTTAACTGTGTAAAGGTGTGTTACATTTGTTTCTGCAGAGTTAAAGATGCGAAGATTTATCACATTTGTTTAATTAAACAAAATTAACCTGGGGTCAGGAGGCTGAGTCAGCAACTAGTTGACAGAAGTGGTAGTGAGGGACTAAGTGTAGTAAGGATTTTTAAGTGGGGGCTGAGCAGAAGGATGCCTGCTTTTTCAGGAGTCACAACCAAGGACAGAAGGTAAGCTTCTTGCTCTTTAGCCTCTCTGAGGAAACAGAATTTCACTTCAACCTTTGAAACTCGGGTTCTATAAAGGGACAGAGATCTGGATAAGGTTCCCTTTAGTGACTATGATAGAGCCAGTGCCTGAGGGAACAGAATTCCTACCTTGCCAGTTGGGAAACAGTTGCTTAGCGTGCAGCCACTGTATTGAACACACAACAGTACAGGTGTCTACAGTAGTTCCAAGAGACTGGCAGGGTAACAGCACTGTCTCTCAGAGCTGATTTACTATCTACCTGTGTAGTAATACCTTTCAATGCATAGCATCACTTTCAAGGACCTAGCTTTCATTCTAATACTTACTTCTGGTTGCCAGTTTAAAATAATTATATTACTTTCATGAAATAAAACAGCAAGTTTTAGTTTTTTAAAAAAAGAATATAGCAATTACTTACTAGAAAATGCATGGCCCATGCCAACTGTTTAGCCACTCCAAGTTTCCATAATATATTTATGGAATTTTTGTTTTTTTTTAGATATGTATCCAGTGATCCAAATTTTACAAACTCTTGAACCAGAATGTCTGCATTAAAATATAGGTAATAATAAAGCTTAAGTATACATCCAATTAAAAACCACGTATAATTCACAACTTCAAAATACTTGTGTTATTTGTGGATACAATATGTAAATTAAATAAACTGCACTAATTTAAAGGAAATTTAGTGGATACACATCATCACTGTTTTGTTTTTAGCTTACTCACAACAGCAAGAGGCAGGACTCGAAACAGTTCATAGCTAACACATAACTGTATATATAACAGTATATTTTATACATACTCCAGCATAACAGAACCTACCTCATGCCAATATTCACTCACTTCAATCTGTTTCATTAATAATTCAGTCTATCATTCATATGCTTTGTTTTCATAAATATGAATAAGCTTGTACTGAAAGAGCCAGTTACTCCAGTGTTACATGAGTTACCCATAATCTGTAGTGTTATGTGCACACAAAGCTATTTCTTTATCGAGACAGGGTTTCTCTGTATTGCTCTGGGGACTGTCTTGGAACTTGCTCTGTAAATCAGGCTGGCCTTGAACTCACAGAGATCCATCTGCCTCTGCCTCCCAAGTGCTGGGATTAAAGGCGTGCACTACCAACACCCGGCTCAAAGCTTGTATTTCTTTACTGTAATACTCCATCCATCATTATATGTCACTATTATAAGACATATTAACTCTATTGCGCATTTCAGCTTTAAATACCAGCTTCCCTTTTCACAAGATATAACTGAATGGGTGTCACAATGCTTTCAAGTTCAACGTTATTTGTAATTCCACTGTTGTACTGGTACCTACCGCAGTTAGTTCTAAATAATAAGAAGTCTCTGAGAATTAACAAAGGAAAGCCATTGGTTTTACTTACTCTCCTCTCCACAGACACATACTCCATAATTCAAAACCAAGTGCTTATGAGAAAGCTGGCTCATCATGCTTGCCGCCTCAAAGAAAGACTAAGGGAGAAAGGAAAACAAGCAATGTGAAGGATTTCTGTTCATTGATGTCCGTAGCTATGCATAATTCAGAAAGATACCGACTTAAGAAAATATTCTTTGTCTTACTCTTAGTTGGACATTATAATTTTTTAGTACAGTGTCTTTCAAAGTTATTCTTTTTAAATACTGACTGACTTACTGACTGACTGAGTGATTGATTGATTGACTGATTGATTGACTGATTGGTTGACTGATTACTGTCTAAAACAGGATTTCTGTGTAGCCCTGGAACTCGCTTTGTAGACCGGGCTGGCTTTGAACTCACGGAAATCCCCTGCCTCTGCCTCCCAAGTGCTGGGATTAAAGCCACCATACTCAGCTTCAAACACATTCTTAAGTAGGTAAAATTATGGAGGAATCTATAAAGCTCTTGAGTATTCCTGTTTAAAGGGAGCAGCCTCCATATATGTAAAGATTTAGTAATCTCTATAACACAACACTGAAAATAATTATTGCATTAGTAAGTTATTTTCAAATTATATTCACTTTAGGTTGGGATGATGGCCCCATGGTTAAAAGTACTGGCTGTTCTTCCAGAGGACCTGGATTTACTCCTGGTACCCACATGCCCACTAACAACCATCTGTAATTCCATTTTCAAAGGATCCTATGCCCTCTTCTGACCTGGTTCACAGACATGCATGCAGGCAAAACACCCATTCACATAAAGTAAAAATTAATTAATCAAAACAAACAAATAAATAAACCCTAAGGATAAAGTTCACAGAAAAAATTAAAACTAAACTCCTAGCATCTTCTATAGTATCACCATCATGCAGCCATAGACATTCCTTTAAAAAAAAAAATCACATTTCAATAGAACTCAAGGAACTGGGAACACTAGAGAGTCTAGAAGGCATGCAACATGAGGCTAGTTGGTTTTGATATTACATATCTCCCCAGCTCTTCCCCAGCTCTTTCTACATCTAATCATTTTTGTTTAAAACCCAATGTCATTTAGCAGGCTAGCTTATCCCTGCTCTGCACTGATTTTTTTTTCCCTTACTCTTACTTTTTCTTTCAGAACGCAATCTGCTTTGGTTTGGAGATCTCTGTACCTCAGCCTCCTGGGGACAGACAGGACCTTCTACATTATCATTTTACCACTCTTTGCCATCTGCCTTTTTGCCAAAATGCCCTTACCCCTCCTTTTCTACTTCTATTCCCATTTCAATCTCCTCCTCTTCTTCCTCTCCCAGTACCATACACTAGTCTCCAAGCAGTTTATCTTTTCTTTTTCTTTCCACTCATGCCCATAATAACTAAATTTCATAATACAGTACTATCAATGCCCCGGTATTTCCTAAAACGACTGACTAGTGCGTAAGGGAGACTAATATGGTCTGACTATCACTCGATGTTCATAGTGGGTCTATTCTTGGATAGTGCCTATTGCTGAGGACAACATTCTATATACAGGAGAACATTCTATATACAGTAGTTGGCACCAGTCTAGCCAACTACATTATACATGAATGAAATTGTAAAAGTATAAATACATTCTAAAACAAGTAAGGTAGAGAGCAATAAAGACACCCAATGCTGATCTCTGACCTCCAAACACATACACACACACACACACACACACACACACACACACACACACATATCCTTACATACATGCATACATATGCCCCCACACATAGCTCCTAAAATTAGAACTTCCATATGACCCAGCTATACTGTTTCTAAGAATAAATTCAAATAACTCTATATCCTACTAGTGATACTGACACATCCATACATATTGTTGCTATACAATAACAAGGAAGTGGAAACAGCCTAGATGACTATCAACTGATGAATGGATAATGAAAATGTAATACATATACACACTGAAATATTTAGTCATAAAGAAAAATGAAATTAATTTTGAAGGAAAAATGAATGGAACTGGAAAAAACAGTATTAAGTATAGTAACTAACTGGGGCTCAAAAGACAAGTATCACATCTCTTCCATATGTGACTCCTATCTTCTACTTTTCATACATGTGAATTTACATGGGAGTACAGGGTCCAAGATACTAGCAAAGAGCTCATGAGAGGGGAAGAAGGTTCTTTAAGGGAAAGGGAAATAACAGAATGCATATAGATACAGACACAAACATAGAAGGGGAAATGCTGGAGGTAAAAGATCGAAGGACTAAAGAGGAGAGTAGAGATATGGGGGGGGGGGGAGTCAATAAAAACTAACCATGTATGAAAAGCCATAATTAAAGCCGATAATCTGTAAGCTAATAAAAGAAAAGTAAAATAAAACCCCCAGGAGTTTGAACAGAGAGATCTTGTATGTGCAGATAAAGCTGTTCCCAGAAGCCATGGGTTGTTAAGCAAATATCCCAGGGCCAGGGGGTGAGCTACCTTCCTACACATGGCTGGTCAAAATAATACAGGCTGCCCACAGATTAGTGTTGCTAGCAGCTTTGGTCCAAGAAGCTTCTTTTTGTAGTGGGCAGCAGTGACCACAGCTACTGGTAATTGGTCAAAATATTGAGAATAAGTGACTCTCAAGCTCTCAGCCATAAATAAGATGTCTGTATCACGCCACACCCTCTGTGATTGTTTGGATAAAATAACATTCAAAAATAAATAAATAAATAAATAAATAAATAAATAAATAAATAAATAAAAATAAAAAAGGAGGGAGAGGGCTTCCTTACTGGTGGAGCCACCAGCAAGGTGACTATACTCCAGTGAACAAACCCTCACCCATGCTCCTGTAAGGAGCCCTAATGAAACTCAGCAGATCCCATACACACAGTCAGAAATATAAAAGTAGAACAGGCGTTACCATGGGAAGACAAAGAGGATCACTGGGAGGGGACGTAAGAGGTAATAGGACTGAATATCTGAAATACATTTTGTAAGTGTATAAATATTCCATACAGAACCTATTTGTATTATACATAGTTAACTTACACATTAATAAAGCATAGAATTTTATAATTTGAAGTCTCACACATGCATTTAGTGTGCTTGTGAATGCACTTCTTTTTACAGGATAAGAAGATACACGAAGGGCCCAACAAACATACACACCTCCGAATAATTTCTATGTGCTTTATCCAGAACTTTCAAGAGAACTTCTGTTTCATGCAGCTGGCCATAGTCTCCAACTTCTCTTCTTACACCTTTAAAAATTTTTGTAAAAGTGCCTTGGCCAAGACTTTCATTCTTTAAAAGAAGAAAAGGTAAGGGGGAAGCGAATAAAGACAGATGAAGTAAAGAATTAGAAAATACATTCAATTAACAAACTTTTTAAATTATTAAACATATCCTTTATAAACTGAACCAAAATTTGAGGTTCAAAATTAATTCTCTATTCTTCCTTAAGTGGTAATTAAAAACAGAAAACAAGAATTAATAAATAAAATACGTTTTGACTCTATCTTATTTTCACATCTCCTGTAAAGGCTACAACTACACTTTGAAAGAGCCAGTGTTTTTCTAAACTTGTTTACAAATAATCTTTTTCTTTAGCTTTCCTCCTAGTCCAGTACAAAGGTTCAACAGTGTGGTGTGTGGGCCACAATATCCAGGCCTTTCTCACCACCTGCCAGCTGTTTGGCCTTCTGGAGGTTTGTAATCCCTTTGTGCTTCTGTTGTCTTGGGTGTTCTCCCCAACCCCTCCCACGCCTTCTCTCTTTTCCTGTCACTATGTAGCCCAGGCTAGCCTTGAGCTCAGAATGCCTTGGGTTCTTCATATAATAAGTATAATACATTTTCCTGTAAAATTGCTTTGAATAACAAGTGAATAAATACATGAAAGCACCAAAGCATGAAGTAGACTAGATATACATCAAACTATAGCTACCACCACTATCCCCAGGTCTAACATTTACTATTATCTTTCCAGAAGATATGCACTCTGAGGGAAAGCTGCCTGTGGTCAAATACAAGCTTTAATACTTAGCACTTTACAACAGTCAGTGCTTTCTGTCCTTTACATTCTGGAATTCCTCTATCTCTCTCTCCTTCTACTCCCTCTGTCCCTCTCCCTCTACCTGCCTCCCACCCCCCTATCCAGTGTCTCACTGTTTCTGAGGATGAGGCTCGCCTGGAATTCACTATTGCACACAAGCTGGCTTCAAACTTAACAATCTTCCTACCTCAGTATGGGAGTAACAGACATAAGCCAAGATACATACATTTAAAAATCTAAGGTTTGTTGTTAAATTTGATGTGATACAATTAAAGTTCATATTAGACAAAACCCTACCACTGACATACACCAGGTCTGCCTTCTAATTCACTCACTCTCATCTCATGCTTTCTAAACTGTCTCTTAGTTAAGTGGCAAGTGCAAGAGTAGATTTTAAGTATCTATGTCTTCTTCCCTGAAATTTTGTCTTTAAATGTTTTCATTTTACTATTTTTGACTCCTTTTTTAATGATACCTACATTTTGTGGTCTCTATTTGAAAATGACATAAAGTTATTAGAAGTCTAAGTTTGACGTCTATCTGATTTGATGACTCCTACTTAATCCTGGATAACTACCCTGTATGTACATTCAATTTTTTTAATAAAAAGTTCACTCTTGGAGTTGGTTTTATCTATGGGAACCCAGGAAGCCTGAGTTAAGAGAACAAACATTTTCTTTCTTTCCTTTTTGGTTGGTTGTTTGGGTTTTTTAAAAGACAAGGTATCATATAGCCTAGTATAGCCTTCAACTCTATATGCAGCTACGGATGGCCTGTCTCTCTTCCCCCGAGTGCTGGGATTTTATTCCTGGCTCAGAGTATATTTTTCAAAAACTCCACATGTGTTTCTCCCAAGCATCTTTGGTACGGTCTTTAACTTACTGGCCTACCATCTCTCAGATCATGCAGGTAACAAATATAATACAGGTAATATAATGAAGCCTAAGTCAAAAACATATGAACTCCTCTTTTCTCACACTAAGTCATTTAAAACAGACAATATTAATTTTTCCCTTTTGGCTAGGAGGTAAAAAATTCACATTCTATATAATGAATGCACATTCTTCAGGTCCCAAATCTATTCATAGATAAGTCTCCCTTTTAATTCCTACCTTTGAACAAACCTAGGAACAGCCCTCTTTCTTTATAATTCTTTTCATTTTAACTGCTACAATAAAAAGACTAAATTCTCTCATACACTACATAACAATCAAATCACCTCCTACGTACTATTTTGTTTTCAGTTCCTTAAACATAACCTACTGAATTCCCCTTACTTGCTTGCACACAAGGAAGCCAAGACAGATGTCTTTTGTAGAAGACCTTTAACTTTTAAAATCTATAATTTAAAAATTTTAAAATATTTTTAAATTTCTGAAAAGAGAATAACTCTTTTCTTTGCTAATTTCTGTTGTATTGGCATATTTTCTAGGATTATTCATTTTATGAATTGTACAAATTATATTAAATTTTACTTAAATTTCAAGTAAAATTTTATAATGTAATGATAGGGGGATGTCCTTATACATGCTGTAAATATATGTTTCTCTTATTGATTGATGAATAAAGCTGTCCCAACCAATGGACAGGCAGGATTTAGCCAGGCAGGAAATCCAAACAGGGAGAGAGAAAGGTAGTAGGCAGAGTCATGGAGATGCCATGTAGCTGCTGAGTAAGCAAGAGACACAGGCATCACCAATAAACCAAGACCACATGGAGATACACAGATAATAGAAATGGGTTAATAATTAAGAGACAGCTAGCCAACACGAAGCCTGAACCATCAGCCAACAGCTTATAATGAATATAAACCTCTGTATGCTTGTTTGGGACTATACTGCTGTGGGACCAGACAGGACAGAAATTTCCACCTACAAGGTAAGTTTATACTAAAACATGTCAAATATCATATGAATATAATAGTAGGTAAGAAATAAAAAAAAGGAATTGCTTTAAAAGGACAAAAAACATAATTATAAAGATACATTGGCTTACAAATATTAAATCTTCATTTCTGATTTTGTGAAACACCATTTGGTTCACATTGTTATGCCTCTGTAATGTTGGTGACATCTGAACATCAGAAATACCATTTGTTCTGAAGACAAGAAGATTTGATTTATCTGGAAAAAAACACAAGATGTTTCATGTGTGTGCAGGGGAATCTGATATAATCAAAGCATACCAAAAATATGAACTGCTCCAAAAGACAAATGACATGAGTGTGTTCCACGTCTAAGGAACTCTCAACAGCTACTTAGTTACTTAAGGAATTTTATTATTCGGCTCTGACTGATACAAGAAACACATTCAAACTTTCAATCACTTCTTAACAGATTGTTTTCTGGGAATTTTAAAGAAGTTATTAAAGAGATTTCCAATCTTATATTTTATTTAAAAATAAAAAACTAAAAGATAAAACAGCAGCCCACAGAATGGGAAAAGATCTTCACCAACACCACATCTGACAGAGGGCTGATTTACAAAATATACAAAGAACTCAAGAAGCTAGTTACCAAACACCAAATCATCCAATTAAAAAGTGGGATAAAGAACTAAATAGAGAATTCTCAATAGAGGAATCTAAAATGGCTGAAAGACACTTTAAAAAGTGCTCAACATCCTTAGACATCAGGGAAATGCAAATCAAAAACATAACTGAGATACCATCTTACTCCTGTTAGAATGGCTAAAATCAAAACCACCAATGACAGTTTATGCTGAAGAGGATGTGAAGAAAGGGGAACACTCCTCCACTGCTGGTAGGAGTACAAACTTGTACAGCTATTTTGGAAATCAGTATGGCAGCTCCTCAAGAAAATGGAAATCAGTCTACCACAAGATCCAGCAATGCCATTTTTAGGCATATACCCAAATGATCCACATCCACGCAACAAAGACATCTGTTCAACTATGTTCATAGTATCATTATTTCTAATAGCCAGAACCTGGGAGCAGCCTAGATGCCCCTCAACTAAAGAATGGATAAAGAAAATGTGGTGCATTTATACAATGGAGTAATACTCAGTGGGAAAAAGAAAAGAAAAAGAAAAAACAATGGAATCCTGAAATTCAAAGGCAAATGGATGGAACTAAAAGAAACCATCCTGAGTGAGGTAATCCACTCACAAAAAAAAAAGATGAACATGGTACGTACTCACTCATATATGGATTTTAGACATAGAGCAAAAGATTATCATCCTACAATCCACACAACCACAGACACTAAGAAACAAGAAGGCCCCTAAGAGAGACATGGTCCCTCACAGAAGGGGAAAAGGACAAGATCTCCTGAGCAAATTGGGAGCAGGGGAGAGGGGAGAGGGATTTAGAAGAAAGAGAAGGGGAGAGAAAATCATGAAGATTGAGTCAAGGGAAGAATAGAGGAGAACAAGAAAAGAGATAACATAATAGAGGGAGCCAATATAGGTTTAAAGAGAAATCTTGCACTTGGGAAATATCCAGAGACCTACAAAGATGGCCCCAACAAACAATCTAAGCAATAGTGGAGAGGCTACCTTAAATGCCTTTCCCCGATAATGGGATTCCTGCATCCAGTAGCTTATGGAAGCAAAAGCTGACATCCACAGCTAAACATTTAGCCAAACTCCTGGAATCCAGTTGCAGAGGGAGAAGTGATGAACAAAGGGGTCAAGACCAGCCTGGAGAAACCCATAGAGATAGCTAACCTGAACAAGGGGGAACTCATGGCTCCCAGTCTGATATCTGGGAAACCAGCATAGAACTGACCCAAACTCCCTGAACGTGTGTCTCAGTTAGGAAGCCTGGAAATTCTACGGTCCCTCTGACAATGAAACCAGGATGTATCCCAAGTGCAGGAACAGACTTCGGGAGCCTATTTCCCATGGAGGGATACTCCCTTAGCTTGGAGACACAGGGGAGGGCCTAGGCCCTACCCCAAATGACTTGACAGACTTTGATGATCCCTCATAGAAGGCCTCACCCCATACCTGGGGAGTAGTAGGGAAATGGGATGGGGGGGGCCTGTGGAGGGCAAGGGAGGATGGGAGAGGGAACCAGGATCAATATGTAAAATAAAAAATTACTAAAAAAAAAAACCTAAAACCACCCAGGGATTTGGTAGTGAGACTGTCCACTGTGTGAGGGGGTGGCTGACAGTAAAGCAGTTATCTTTAAGATGCCTTCTTAGCGTGGAGGTGTCAGTAACCCCCAGGCGATTTGTACCAAAGCACCCCAGAAGCATCAACTTGCTTCCATACAGCACTGCCTTTGGACACTTCATTTCAAATCGCCGCCCACCACATGCAGTCCAAGACTAGCTCCTCTAAAATAACTGGAGAATTTCATTACCTTTTGGCTTTGGGGGACAGCATTTAGTAAACTGGAAGATGATGCTGTCTGAGCGCACAGTTTCCATCTGGTAGCAATTCAAAAGGTCCTTAAGATTACTGAAGTTCCTCTTAGTCCCACTGAGGTTGTACTCTCTATTCTCATTCTTCATAATCAGACAGTGTTTATATTCAATAACATTTTCTCGCTACGTAAGAGGGGGGAAATCACTATAGTAATCATGCAGATTATTTGGCCAAAGGGGATATCATAAAAACAACCAACAGAGTATTTAGACATTTAAATTGTAAATCCTAAACTAGTACCCCATGAAGGCATCTAATCACAGTGCCATGTCCTCCAGAAGATAATGTAACATGATCTTGTTAGAAGGCATACTGAATAACACCATCACCATATGTACCAGCTTCCCCTTGTCTAACACTGGTGTAGCACATGCCCTTCATCAGCTCCTGCATCCTCCTCCTCCATCCTGCCCATGGTCACACAATCTGGTTTGATTATTAGCACTTTATTGCTGAGACCCTCCCTAAAGGACTAGCTCCTTTCCATAGCAAAGATGCATACTCCACTGTATACATTCTATCTTTAAAAAATATCTCTAATACAGCATTTTTTAGTTTTCTATCTTAAAAATGTTTGTCTTATGTAATCTGCTATGAACTATTTTACTCATCTTAACAATTTGACCTGCTTTTTATTACTGTATTCCTCCCACTTTGAGCCATTTATGAAACAACTATTCATCCCTCAAGGCAATCTCATGTATTTTAAATTCTAAAAATTTTTTCTGAACAAATAATATCTTTTATGATATTGTCTATACTAATCACAATGCTTAATTGAATATTTTTAGTATACTTTAAAATTTTTGTTTTCTAACAGTTCTTGAAACACACAATTGTATCATATGTTCCCTAATTACTTATCACTCATATTAGGTATATACCATAAAAATGTGTGCATTTTGAGTTAATGATTTAAACCACAGACCTATGCTTTAGGAAGATACTGGAAGCAAGGACTGTCAGTTTATATGATGGTAAAGTGATGCATACACCTTTTGCTTTTGTAGACAATTCCTGCACTACATGTTTTGAGTACAAGACAGCTGCTTTATAAAAATAACAGAATAATAACACCTTTACTTTCTCTATTTTCTTTTTTGTATGTATTTTGTAACAGGGTTTCTCTGTGTAGCCTTGGCTGTCCTGGAACTCACTCTGTAGACAAGACTGGCCTCGAACTCACAGAGATTCACCTCCCTCTGCCTCCCAAGTGCTGGGATAAGAGGCATGTGCCACCACCACCCAGCTACTTTCTGTATTTTCAAAAAGTAAAATAAGTCTGGATGTTGCTACAAATACTCTCAAGATTTAGATCACATAACTGCCTAATTTTTAAAAATAACGATGGATAGTAAACATCTTCAATGAGGTTTAAGTTCATATGCACCTAACAACAAGGATTTGTTGCATTCTCACATTTAAAACACATAATACTAGCTGAAGTACTACCATGTTTCTGTTGCTCTGCTTTGCTCTAGCTAGTAACCACTGCTAGTAATCAGAAAATGTTCCTTTCACTGATTTTCTTCTACATACGTTGTTAAATATTTTATGGGTTATTTGTGTGTGTGAGAGAGAGAGTAGACTTGAATATATTTAATGAAATACCACTTGACACATGGCTAATACTCAAAATCAAAAAATAAAATGTCACATAAAAAAGACATTACTATTTACATATTTACACAAACTCTATGAATTGTTCATTTTATGGTATATGAAGGTATGCTAAGCATAATTGTGCCAGTTACCATATCGAGAACTATAATTCTGAGTATTAAAAATTAACCAAATTATACAAATTATACAACATGTTACTATTAATAAATATGACACACTAACCTCAACAGCAAAGGTCAGAAAGTATTTGTTAAAGTCCTTAGGGCTACATCGCAGTACATACAGTCCCGTCTGGTTACCTGCCTTCTTTAGTTTACTAATGGCAAAATCCATTCTAAAAGTTAAAAAGAAATAATGTGAATGGCAGCATGCACCATGTAATCATGACAATCAAATAAAAAAACAATTTTCAGAAGACTCACCTATTATGTATATTTACAAATTATTTTTCAAGGGAGAGAAACCAAAATATCGAGTTATTTTGTAATGAATTCAAACCAACTCTAGGGACAACTATATTAAGATACTACAAAACAATAAAAACACAAAGAAAATTTGTTCATGTCAATGTTCTGCTTTCTGATTACAAATTGAGTTATAAGAAAAACATACCCCCATAAAACTTCATTGAGAGTGAGGACAGTACATGATAAAATATTTGTCACGTTTCTTATATCATAGAAGTAACTAGTACAAAAAGTATCTTTTTATATTTAAAACATTATCAAATCTAACCTACAGTGACTGAAAAATACTAGTCTTAAAATTTGTTATGTTTAAGCTGGACACACTCAGGAGGCAGGGGCAGGCGGATCTCTGTGAGTTCAAGGCCAGTCTGTTTTACAAAGTCAGTTCTAGAACAGCCAGGGCTGTTAGACAGAAAAACCCTGTCTTGAAAAAAAAAAATTGCCATGTGCAAAAACAAAACAACAACAAAAAACCTTGCTATGTGCATAAAATTTGAAGATGAATCATTTGAAAGGAAGATATAATTTATATAAAAACAGGGAAGTATGCAAAGGTGTGGGTCATATGGTAGTTGTTCTGATGAGTTTTTATTATCAAGGTGAAACAACCAAGAGTCACCTGGGAATAGGAAGTCTCAATGGGAAGACTGCTCAGATTGGACTGGCCTGTGGCCATGTTTGTGGGAATCATTGTGGTTGTTAACTGACATGGGAGGGTACAGCCTACTTTGTGTGCTGTTACCCTTAGGCAGGTTTGTATAAGAAAGCAGGCTGCCCAAGAGCAAGGAAAGCAAGCCAGGACACAGGGTTTCTTCATGGTTTCTGCTTCAGTACTTGTTAGAGCTCCTGCCTTGACTTCCCTCCATAATGGGTTGTTGTTGGGTATTTGAACACTTTGTGAAGATGTATTGCTGTGACCGATGCTATAAAAAGCTGAGCGGCCAATAGCTAGGTAGGGGGTATAGGCAGGACTCCCCACAGAGAGAGAACTCTGGAAGGAAAAGAGCTGGTTGCCAGCCAGACTCAAAGGAAGCAGAAAAGCAGGGCATGCAGTATAGAAGAGAGATTAAAACATGGGTTAATTAAATTATAAGAGCTACTTGGGGAAAAATTCTAAGCTAAGGCTGAACTGTCATAATTAATTATAAGTCTCTGTGTCGTTATTTGCCAGCTAGTGGCCCAAAGAAAAATCCAGCTACAGGCTGTGACCTGGAAGTATAAGCCAATTAACCCTTTTCTCCCCAAGTTGCTTCTGCTGAGAAACAGAAAGCAAACTAAAACAGAAATTCTTAGCCATGGATAGGTATATAAAGGTAAAGAAATTAAAACCTAAGTAAACAGAAATTTCAAACTGTGTTTAATTGGAATGTCCAAACATGGAACCCTTTCAGCTCTGTGGAGCTCCCCTGCACAGCACTGCCCCTGAATAAAGGTACAGTACTCACTTTGTGTTTAAGCTTCAGAAGAGGCTGGACTACTCAAAAACAACGTCAGCTTTCAAGTTTAACACTGTGGTTCTTTCACAGTATTTCAAGTTTGTATAACACACATAGGAGAATGTTTTAATTTGTTTGCTTTCAGTACTAGAGAGTGATGGAAGGAACACTGAGCTACAGCCCTAGGCAGACACCATTTTTAAATAGTACTTTGGACGAACATCTATATCACACTATGAATGTGGAATCTTCAAATAAGGAGGACTGACTGTGTTACTGTACATCTGCTTCAGAAAAATGCACCTCTCTGGAGACCAAGACATTCTCAGGCTGTGCCTGTCTCGGTTCCCAAATGTTGGAATCACAGGCACCTACAGCTATGTCCAGGTTTTTATGTAAATGCCTGGAATTCAAACTCAGGTCATTACGCTTAAAAAGGACCCACCAAGCCAGTTCCTGAAAATGCCCTTTTAAATGTGATTACTCACGAGATGGGGCCGTGGCAGTTGCTGTGCATGTTTTCCAGCACAGAGGGAGGGGCTACTTCCTTACAGAGGTAATGGTGTGCATCTGCAGTGAGTCTGTAATAGCCGTCAATTAAGGACACGAATGACAAAGCTTCTCTTAACGAGCTAAGTTCTATTTCCTAATCAGAAAAGAAACCACATAATTAAAAATAAATTAAGTTCTAATTGTTCAAATATCTTTTGTAACTTCTAATTATCCAGCCTGATCTAACAAATTCTTAAGTCTGATCCTTAAGACCTTCCCAAATCTGGGCTTAAAACACCTTCCCAGTTATATAACTCAACATTCATAATTTAACTAGACCCTGCTAGACTCAATTAAAAATCTAATCTATATAGATGTTAAGATTAATTAGAAATATGAACACTTATTTTGTACACTTCTCAGGCTAATGTACATATACTAGAAACTAAAATGTTAGGACATGGAACAATGCTGTGATTTTTATTAAAAGACATACTTATGAACATACACTTAGCCAAAAATGTGACACTCTTATCTAGTGGAAAAGCACATTCACATATCAAAAGGTATTTATTTTCAGTATATCAAAATAACCAATGTAACTGAATAATTGAAAAATAAAGCTCAACTTATAGCAGTAAGAAAAATATAGTATGTTGAATTAAACAACTAAAAACTTGGAAATGATATCAGAAGTTTCAAAATATTCTTGTACAACACAATATATTTTCTAAATACACAGAAAAAGCACTATGTTCTTGGGTAAGGAAATTCAAAATCGTGAAAATATAAATATATATCCTAAACTGGACACAGTGACTCTCGCCTTTAATTCCAGCCTTGAGATGCAGAGGCAGGAAGATTTCTGTGAGTTCCAGGACTACCAAAGTTACACAATGAGACCCTATCTCAGAAAAAATAAAATACAAAACAAAAACAACAAAAATCCTCAATTAATTTGTAAATTGCCACAATCTCAAGGAGAATTCCAGCAGGCACTACAGTTGATATATATCGAAAACAAGCCATGGGATTCAGAACACCAACAGATTCAACATAAGAAAACGATGTCTCCAAAGGTAATAGGAGAGGAAAGCTTCTTCCTGCCTCCCCATCTCTCACCTAATCCCAGACTGCTGAAGTCTAAAGAAGAGGGAATTAAGTGCAACCCAGAACTGGCAAAAGAGATCAAGTAATGGGAACTGTCAATTATAGTATGTATAAGTATTTGTAATAAGACTGCAGATTTTCATACAAAAATCTGCACACAGTAAGACATTTGCTGGGCTGGTGTTTTTGGATCATACTTGTAACTGTACCCAGAATACCTAAGCAACTCTAAAATATTTCTGAAAAATTCTAAAATGTCACCACTTTTTACACATGATACAAACTTACCAAAATTTTACCATCTTGCTTATGGATAGTTACAAGTCTACTTTCATTTGAGCATTCCTGGTTTGCTTGCTTAATGCTGACATCAATAATATCAGGAAAATCACAGTATAACTGTAAACCCTGTAATCAAGACCATTTAAACAGTTACAATGCCTTTCAAACAAGGGTTAGAAGGTAGAAACAGTCATTTAAAATCCTTTAAAGAAGTACTGATATCAATATATAGGCATTAAATATGATTACATCTCCTAAAAATTGAGCCCTACAACAATGTTTATATATCTTGCTTTGACTTAAAAATGCAATCATTATTGTATGACAGAAATATTTTGTATTTATAGAACTTAATCTACTTAATATTAAAAAGAACAACAGTTAGAAAATTGGAGACTTATCAACTGTGGTAAAAAAAAATGATAATATTGAATCTCTCAATATATGACTGATACATGTAAACAAACTTAAATGTTACAATGCAAATATAATAGAACTAATTATATTATCAAGATCATTTAAAAGATTTTCATTTAATTAGATTTATGACAATGCTTAAAATGTCAATAATAGTGAAAGAATAAAGGAAATAAAGTTAACTTAAAACTCACATAGACAATTCAATTCTTTTCAGAAACTGTAAGAAAGTCAATACTAATTATTTTGTCACAAAAATTAATAAAACATTTAAAAGCTACAGTTTACAACTTTGACAGCTTTACACAAATACAATTTCTATCAGCAGAGAAAGTCGAGAGTATTTCCAGTAACTAAACTTAAGTTTGCTTTCACGGCAATCGCACTTAACATAAAAGAGCAAGAACATGTCATTGAGGATTACCTGTTCTGTCAGGGTCTCACTTTCCTTGTGTCTCCCTCTTGACCACTGAATTCCACCGTTTCCAGTTATTATAATGGTTGCAAAAATCTCCTCACCTGAAGGACCTCTTGCAGATTCTTTTACTTCAAATTGCTCTGTGTAGAAGGCAGACTGCAGGGTTTCCAAGTTTATGAGATACTTAAGTTTCAGGTTTCGGGCACTGGCCTTGCATTGACTGAACTGCTGAATGAATCTGCGAAATCTATACCTTATTCGCTTCCGAGTTAAAATATGATAGTCTTGGATCTTTGCTCGAACGCACTTTGGTAAGAATGTCTTGTAGCTAAAATTAACGAGCACACAGAAAACAAAGCAAAACAAAATTAGGAGATTAATTCCCACCTTTCCCCACAAGAAGCATTTTCTATAGTGGAATGAATAAGTTGATGCAACCACCATCTGATACACATGCAAAAACACTTCATTGGGTGCACAAACATTCTGGGTGACAACAGAATTTAGAATAGGACATATTAATTTTAAAATTATCCCTTCAAATATTTCTTCCATTATTCTGAACTTATTAATCTTTTCAAAACAAATAAAACAAGTAATAGACACCTGTGATATTCTGGACAACTCAATTTATGTGCTATACTAAAAATAAGTATACCTTCACAACTTTGTATTTAATTTCTGAGTATGTGTGGTACATGTAGAAAAGGACACCTATGTGTGCTGCCTCAAGTGGAGATCAGAAGTCAAAGCAAGTGTCTTTATCACTTCCCCCTAATTTATTTTTAATTAAAAACATTATATTATTCTGTGTGCACTGGTGTTTTGCTTGCATGTACATCACACTCATGCAGTGCCTGCAAAGGCCAGAAGAGAGGACCAGATAGCCTTGGAATGGATGCAATCGGTTGTGAGCCATTATGTGGGTGCTGGTAATTAAACCAGGTCCTCTGATAAAGCAGTCAGTGCTTGTAACTGCTGAGCCATCTCTCCAAACCTTATTTAAATGTTTTATTTAAGGTTATATGTGGGTATGTGAATGAGGTAAGAAGGCGGCTCTGTGCAGTCAGCTCTCTTCTTCTCCACTCATCTGTGCTTCAGGAATCAAACTCAGGTCACCAGGCTGGAGTGGCAAGCACCTTTACCTGATAAGCCATCTCTCTAGCTCATCTAACTTATTTTACAAGACAGGGTCTCTTACTGAACCTAGACCTGTCTCACTGTGTTGACTGCAACATCCAAAGCTCTGTCTTCACCTACCCAACACTGCAGTTACAGTTATACATTATTGCATCAGCTTTATGTGTGTTCTGGGATAGGAACCCGGACCTTTGTGGTTGTGCAGTAAATGCATCTACCTACTGAGCCACTTCCCCACTCTCACCATTTTTATCAAAATTTATGACAAACACTGGACAAGTAAATGATATAAGAGATCTTTGTTTTTGTTATGTCTGGACATACAAAAGGAAATCACCTGACAGAGTTATAGACAGCCAGTGGAGTCTGGTCCTTCTCTTTAGCTATTCTCATCATATCTAGCACTGCCATCCCAAGACACTCTTCTTGAGTTTCATGAGTCACAGGTACTTTTATCCATCCATGCACAAAATCATGCCGCCACTGGAAAGAGAAATGACAAGGAAATGCCTCATTTCACTATCACATTTAATTATGCTATATCCTATAAATTAACTTCTAAAATATGTATTTAAGTCATAATCAACTCCTACTTTTATTTGTAAGTCATCTCACCACAAAACATTAGCAAAGGTTCATATACAAACAGAAACTGACTGAAGTTGGGTTCCAGCCTATCTCACTTTATATTTTAAAGATTCATTTACAGTGGAACCAGGATGTATTCCTGGTGCACAAAAGGACCTTGTGGACCCATCCCCCATGGAGGGATACTCCCTTAAACTAGAGACAGGAGAGAAGTCCTAGTCCCTACTCCAAATGACTTGACAGATTTACCCCACCTGGATGGCATTGCCCTACATGTGGAATTGGGGTGGGGAGATGGGAGGGGAGGGTGGTCAGGGTGCATGTGAGGGGGAAGAGAGGATAGGAGGGAGGGAGGGAACTGGGATCAACATGTAAAATTAAAAAACAAAAGAAAAAAACACAAAAATAGCTGAACTAAATTTTTTTATTTATTTTTACATTCCAATCCCATTTCCCCCTCCCTCCTCTCCTCCCCACTACCCCCACCCCTTACCTCCCATCTGCTCCTCTGAGATGGTAAGGCCTCCCCTAGGAAGTGTACTAAGCTTTCCCATCATCTAGTTGATGAAGGACCAACGTACCTCCCCACCCCCACACCCCTGTCTCTAGGCTGAGCAAGGTGTCTCTCCATATAGAATGGGCTCCACTAAGTCAGTTTGTGGGTTAGTGTTAGATCTTGGACCCACTGCCAGCTGCACCATTGTCACCTATGCCAATGGAGTCTAGTTTGGTCTTACACAGGTTCCCCATTTGTCAGGCCAGAGTCAGTGATCTCTCATTAGCTCAGGTCAGCTGATTCTGTGGGTTTCCCCATCATGATCTTGACGCCTGTGTTCATATTATCGCTCATCCCTCACTTCAATTGTACTCCAGAAGCTTGGCCCATTAATTAGTTGTGGATTTCTGCATCTGTTTCCATCTGTTTCTGGAAGAGGGTTCTAGCTTCTCTTGGGTTGTGGACTGTAGGCTGGGTATCTTTTGCTTTATATCTGGCATCCACTTATGAATGACTACATACTATATTTGTCTTTCTGGTTTTGGGTTACCTCACCCAGTATGGTTTGTTCTAGTTCCGTCCATTTGCCTGCAAATTTTAGGATCTCATTGTTTCTTAGCACTAAGTAGTATTCCATTGTATAAATATACCACATTTTCTATATCTATTCTTCAGTTGAGGGACAGCTAGGTTGTTTCCAAGATCTGGCTATTACCAATAATGTTGTTATGAACGTAGTTGAGCAAATGTCCTTCTGGTGTGAATGTGCCTCCCTTGGGTATAGGCCCAACAGTGGTTTTGCAGGGTCTTGAGGTAGGCTGATCCCTAATTTTCTGAGAAATTGCCATACTGATTTCCACAGCAGCTGTACAAGTCTGCACACCCACCAGTAAGGAGTGTTCCCCTTTCTCCACATCCTCTCCAGTATAAACTGTCATTGGTGTTTTTTGATCTTAGCCATTCTAATCAGTGTAAGATGGAATCTCAGAATGGTTTTGATCCTGATGACTAAGTATTTTGAGCATTTCCTTAAGTGTCTTTTCACCATTTGAGATTGCTGAACTAAAAATTAATTAATCAAATATACACTGATTTCAATTTGTACTGAACACATTGTGCTAGAGTGTGGAGGGGATATAAAGAAACATAGGATGTGGTCTCAAGCCATCAAAATGACCAAACATTTTCTTGGAAGCTAAACAGGGAAGCAGATCATTACAATGCTCTGAAGTACCACATAACAGCCACTGTAGGAACCTTAGACACAGTTAAAGTTGTTTGCAGTTGGCATAATTAAAAGGCTTCATGGAAGATCTGAAACTTCGTGTGATTTTTAAATGATGAAGACATTGTTGATGGACACAAACCAGAGCAAAGACATGGAGAGAATGAGACAAAAGCAAAGTACAGGGCACACTAGATTTAAACTAGTAGTTTGCCTGAGACCAGGCTGAAAGTATTCTTAAATGACTTGATACTAGAGGCAGTGTAAGTTTTTCTTTTGGTGTGTTTCATTTGTCTCGCCATGTCTCTTTCCCTGCTAGGACAGTAAAAACAGTAGATGTGCTTGGAGAAAATAAAGTGTACTAAGAACATACGGTTTAGACAGATGATAATTAGGGTCTGCTACAATTAACAGACACATTGCAAGTCAACATATAAGAAATAAAGAAGTGAGAAACCAGGGGGTGGAAGATGACTGTTCTGCAAACATAAGGGCTAGAGTTCAACATCCTTAGCACCCACCTGAAGTCAGGCTCAGGGGCACCTGCCTTCATGTTAGTGTTGAGGAGAAGGAGACAGGATATTCTGTGGAGCTAATTCTGTGGCCAGTCATTCTGGCCAAGTGGTTACAGGTGCAGTGAAAGGGCCACCTCCAAGTGCAAGGTGGAAATGATTGAGGAGGACGCCATAGGCCAACCCCTAGTCTCTAGAGATGTATGTACATGCACGCACGCACACACATATACATGGACACACACACACACAACGAGGGAGGTGGACAGGGGAAGACAGAGATAAAGATAGAGACAGAGAGGCAGATAAAGAGTGAGGATCAATGTGCCCGAGCACTGAGTATGCTTGCGGAGGGCAGAGGACAACTTTCAGGATTGGTCTTCTCCTTCCACCACAGGAGTTCTGAGGATCGAACTCAGGTCATCAAACTTGGCCCCAAGTGCCTTTACACACAGCCATCTCACCAGCCCTATTTTTGCTGTTTTAAACACATTTCCTCATACTTAAAAGTGGCAAGTTATTCCCTTAGCCAAGATCTACAGGGAACTATTAATTCTGTAATAGCATGCACATGTTCTGTTACCATATAAAACCAGTAGGTAATTAAGTTCTGCTCATTATAATAATTATAACCAAAAGAAAATAAATGTATGGAAAACTAATGGGAACACTACTAATGAATAAACCAACAAATAGGCATTGGAGAAAAATTGCAAATCAGTCCCAAATGTCAAAACAGAGTCATTAAGCCAGAATTATTTAAAATCACATTAAATTTCATTTCATTAAATTCACTTAACTAAAAGTTTTCCTTCCCCCTTCTGAACAGCTGCATTTTATCCAAGGAATTTTGTATCTGCATTGGCCAGACAAATAAGGCAGGAGTCACTATAGTGGGAAGCCAATCTTGAAGATACTGTGCTAAGTAACATAAGCCAGACACACCAAAATACTGTGTAATGGCATCTGTATGCACAGGGTACTAAGATGAACACACATTCTACCTCGCAGGAGGGAGAACGGTAAACTGTTAAGGGTGGGGAGAAATTGGGAGTTATTATTTAAGATTATGAAGATGAACACTGTTCTAGATATGGATGGTAGTTACAGTTGTAAGGTGCTAAATGTGCTTAATGAACTGATCTATAAATTTTTAAATGGTATGCTTTTAAAATTACACTATGTACATTTTACCATAATGAAAAAACTTAACAATCCCATGTCCTCAAAGAGAATTATTTTTCCATTTTTTGTTCATAAATGGGAGCAGTGAAGCTGTGTGCTCTTCCCTTTGCTGCTATCAATCTCTCTAGGAACCCTTCACCTCACACACTGGGAACAGACACCAAGGGAGCTACTCTGCATTCTTAAACTTCTGTTCATGCTATTCTAGCAGCCCATGAAAATATAGTAATTTAATAAGAAAATATTTCAACTGCTGTTTAATTCAAGGTAACAGAGAATGCATTACAAAATGCTAAGTGTACAGTAAGACGGACAAATATGTGTGCTCAGCTCTCTATGAACCAGCATGTGGACACCCTCCCAACCAGAGGAGGCTACCAACTATCACAGCTCGCTTTTACTTTCCTTCCTTCCTTCCTTCCTTCCTTCCTTCCTTCCTTCCTTCCTTCCTTCCTCCCTTTCTTTTTCATGTCTTTTTTTTAGTTTTTGAGACAGGGTTTCTCTGTGTAACAGTCCTGTCTGTCCTGGAACTCTCTTTGTAGACCAGGCTGGCCTCGAACACACTGACATCTGCCTGCCTCAGCCTCCTGAGTGCTGGGATTAAAGGCATATATTACAACTGTCCAGCATCATTTTTTATGTTATTTCCTCCTGTTACATTTTACTGCCTACCATTTAAACCTGAAATTACCCAAAATTTATTTTTTAAACTCTAAAGAAATTTTACCATCTAATGGCCACATAATTGGGTTGTTAAATTTATTCTACATTTTTTTCAAAATCCTTAAAATGACCTCAATCCTAAAAGAAAAAGAAAGTGATTTCAAAAGGGTCAACTCAAGGAATTATTACTAAAAAATTGTAAATCATGAGACCAAAAATTATTATTAAATAGACTATCCTTTTCTCTTTCTCTCCCTGAAGCACAAGTTAAATTTTAGTCTTCCCACTTGACGCTTACTTACTCTACTTAAGGTATATACTACATAGGAAGATAATTTCTGGTTTAATACATATATTAAAAATAATATAATTATACCTGAGCAAAAAGGTAAGACATGACAAAGTCATCAAGAAGAGGAGCTTCAGCCCCACGAGATACTCCATAGCGATAGGTTCTGTTGCTGCCACTGCAGTACCAGTGAGGAAAGTAAAATCTGTAAGAGAATTGAACATTCTGTTAGCTTCCAGAGCTCAAGCACTCACCACAGGCATTTAACCACCCTCAACATTCTAAAAGTTATTAATGCATTGCTAGAAAATACAAATAGCAGCGTTGATACAGGTTGTGAACAGAAAGATTTATGAAGGACACCATGGTAATGATGTCAGCAGAAAATACAAGAAACCCAGTGAAGCACAGTGGGACACAGTGGTAACCCCAACTACCCAGGAGGCTGAGGCAAGAGAAGCATTAGTTTGAGGTCATCCTGGGCTAACTAGAATACTGTTTTCATAAACAAACAAATGAACAAAACACCAAACAACAGGAACAGCAGCAAATGAAACATAAGTAACTGTGAAATCAACATACTACCCACTTTGGTGCAATATACAGTAAGAACACAGAAGAAGAAACAATCAAAGGAGACAGGAGAAATGTAGACATAAAAGTCAGCAAAAGCTTAAGCCCGGTAATATTAATAGACGCATCTGAAAATACAGTTTGCTGTGTAAACAATTTGTCCTCTATTTAGGAAAATGAAGATTAAAATTTGTCTTTCAAAGAAAAATTAAGTATGTTTACTTTTGAAAGTAAAAGCTTTAAAGTGGCTGGAGAGATGGCTGGAGAGATGGCTCAATGGTTAAGAACACTGACTGCTCTTCCAGAGGACCTGGGTTCAAATCCCAGCCCTCACATGACAGCTCACAACTGTCTATAACTCCCAGATCTGACACGCTCACACAGAGATACATGCAGGCAAATCACCAATGCACATAAAATAAAAAATAAAATATATTTTAAAAAAATTAAAAGTTTTGAGATGTAATTCATCTACATAAAGCTTGCCCATTTAAAGTGCTTAATGATTTGTAGTATTCAATGTGGTACCAACATCACAATTTAATTTTACATTTTGATTATTTCCCCATAGCCATTAGCAATCACACCCAAGTAAGTCACCCTGATAATCCCTACCTATAAGATATCATTTTTTACAAATCCTATTCTACTCATTTTACATTAAAAATAATGGCTATGATATGCCATCTTTTTATCTACTTCATTTACCTAGCATAATGTTTTTAAGTTTCATCAACTTTTTGGCATATAAGAAATATATTCCTTTCTTCTAATGAATTAATACTGGATTGTATAATGTACCATATTTTATTTATCCACCCGTCACTTGAAAAGCATTTGAGTTGTTTTATGCTAATGTGACTAGCACTCTGTGAGCAGTGTTTTATAGATACATGTTAATAACTCTCTAATATCTTTCAGGGAAATGTCCAATCTTCTTCCAAAGTGACAATGTATGAGCATTCTAATTAATACAAATAATTTTCAACACTTATTGTCAGCCCTTTCTGCTTTTGCTATCTTAGTGAATCAGTTGTTAACATACCAGTATTTGAATTACATATCTCAAAGGACTAATGGTGTTGAATATATTTTCAAATGCCTATTGGCTATTTGCATATCAAACATTTCTTTGGAGATATCTTTATTCAAGTCCTTTGCCTCGAACATACATGAATTTTGATATTCAAAGAGGTTGGGTACAACATGGATACTGAAGGATTAGTTATATTAAATTCTCATTCTTCACGTTTTCAAGTTAAGTGTCTAATTCATCCATTGTGCTGGTTATGGCTTTTTTGATTTGTTTTGTTTTGTCAACTTGGCACAAGCTAGAGTCATCTGGCAAAGGAAATGTCAATTAAGGAATTTCCTCTATGAGATTGGTTTGTAGTCAAATAATTTCTGACTAATGATTGATGTGGGAGGTGGGTAGGTGGACCTGCATTGTCTATAAAAGGTAACTGAGTTAGTCAGGGGGAAGCAAGCCAGTAAACAGGGTTTCTCCATGGCCTCTGCATCAGCTTCGGATTCCAGGTTCCTCCTTTGAGTTTCTTCCCTTACTTTCTTTCGTAATGGACTATAAGTCACAGATGACATAAACCCTTTCATCCCCCAGGTTTCTTCTAGTAATGATGTGTATCATAACTCTAGAAATTCTGACACAGATATTGTTTCTTATTTTTTCACATTTAAATTATCTCTAAATAGTTAAAGCTTTAAAATTATTTTGTAAAAGCTTCATTACTTTGTTACAACTTACATACAACTTGTATGTCAGAATGCCTTTGCATTGTAAACTGCCAAGTAGGTGCTAGGAGTGGAAATCTGGTCCTCTAGGAAGAGCTGTCGGTGCTTTAAATCAGAGCCATTTCTCCAGCCTATTCCACTGCTTTTCATATGTTCATTATTTAGACACCAAACTCTTACTGATGTCTTACCCATAATTTTACATGAAAATGTTTATACTCAATAAAAATTATACCTTCAAAACAGAAAGCTCAAGCTCATGCATCTACATATTTTATACAGACTAAGGAGAAGAAAATAAGTAATGAAATATGAACATTTATTAAGAACTCATCAATTACTAATGATGTTGCCATACTGCCTAGGATGAATGACACCCTCTGGGTTTGACTTCCAGCAAAACCAAACTGGATGTGGTGGCCCATGCCTGTGATCCCAGAACTTCTGGGAGTTAGAGGCATGAGGATCAGGAGTTCAAAAATCATCCTTGGTTACACAGTGAGTTCAGGGAAAGTCTAGGATACATGAGTTCTTATTTCAGTAAATAAAAAATAAATAAATGAGACCATCAAATAATGAACACTAAGGACCACACACATTATCTCTTTAATGAGGTACAAGGCAGTTTGTGAAGCAAACTAAGTTTGAATTCTGATGCTTTTTCCAGCCTATAAGACTGAGTATGAGTATAAGTCACAACATCAGATCCTTTATATTTTACAGGGAATGCTTAGTATTTCATTAAGACATAAGAAAATCAAATAACATATATGTGCTTAGAGAACTGTAGCTGTTTGTAAAATCAAAGTTATTTCTTTGCTACCCTTTTTATACAGAAAATCTTCTGGATTTTTATTTTTCTGAACATTAATATATATTGCACATTTCCGTAAATCACTAAATAAATTCTCTTACAAACAAACTTTAAAAACTATTTGTAGAGTTGGAGAGATGGCTGAGAGTTTAAAAGCACTGATAACTCTTCCAGAAGTTCTAAGTTCAATTCCCAGCAAACAAATCATGGCTCCCAGCCATCTATAATGAAATCTGTTGCTCTCTTCCAGAATGCAGAAATATATGCAGGCAGAACACTGTATACATGATAAATAAATAAATCTTTTTAAAAAACTATTTGTAAAGAAGAGATGTAAGCTTGTATTTTACTGCACACAGATTATATTTCTTGGGAAATTGGCAATATTCCAAACATTAAGGATTTTACACAAGTCATTTTTATCTGTTCTTTTTTTATACTTAATTATAGCCAAGTCATAAAATGACATTCCAACAAAAGAAAACATCTTAGTTATTACATTGCATAGCCAAAATTCTCTCCCACTTTGACTTTTATCAACACACAAATTACTTAGTATAAGAAAGTACCTTATTCTGTAGAGTATATTAGGTCTGGTTGAATCATCTATGCGGAAGACATGGTTGGGTGGATACCAGATCCTTTCTGTTTCATTCATTAAAGCAAACATATTATGATACACAGGCGTAATACCTAGAAATTAAGCACAAAAGGGACTTAAAATAGATAGCTAGCAGAGCATTTACATAATGTGCATAATCTGTCATGATGTGATACCTAGAATTGAAGCAAAAGGGACTGACTGCAGACAGCTAACAGAGAATTTACAGAACACATAATCTGTCATGGAACCTTGGTGACAGCTCTTCCGTCAGCAGAAGCCTCAGTAGCAGGTGAACATTGTGGGAAAACCCCTTAAAACTAACTTTTTTCATCAGATACCTCTTTATATTTTAAAATATGACTGTTCATATATCTCCATGGAGATAAACAATACACTTTATCTAGCTTTTAACTGTCTTATAATGAGTTTCCAAGTTCCTCTTAACCCCTAGAAAAAATATGTAGTGTGAGTATGCACATGTGTGCATGTGTATATTTTAATTGTAGTGATTAACAAATCACTGAGACAATAACAACCCACTGGATACTTTAAAAGGAATGAAACATTTTCATATTATAATGAAAGTATTTTACACAATATGATAATAATTATGTTACACTACATTTATTTTAAAAATTAAAAGCCAACTGAGCCATCTATCTCACTGGGTCCCATAAAGTTAAATGATCTTACCAGATCTAAATACATTTCCTTTCTGTCTTTTTTCCTTTTGGCAACAGAGTCTTATATAGTCCAAGTTGACCTCAAACTCCTTCTGCAGCCAAAGCTGACCTCAGGCTCAGCTGATATGCCTGCCACCATCCCCCAACTGCTGGGATTACAGGGGTGTGCCTTGCCACCACCCCAACATCTCTTTTTCAAATGTGTTACAAAGTATGGATACTGCACAATGGTGAAGAGCGTGTCTAAATGAGTGAGGGCATAGTGTTAATTTCAAAGGAGACAGATATGCTAAGAAATACATAAAAGGCTGAAGGACAGCTGGGGAGATGGTCCATCAGTTAAGAGTGTATACTGTAAATGAGTGGCAGTGGTGCTGGCGGTGGTGGTGGCAGCGGCACACACCTTTAGTTCCAGCACTCAGAAGGCAGAGATCTCTTAGTTCAAGGCCAGTCTGGTCTACAGAGTAAATTTGAGAACAGCCAGGGCTACAACTCTGTCTTGAAAACCAAATAATAATGATAATGATACTGATTAACAATAATAATAATAATAAGTGCATACTGTGGCTTGCAAAGGACCCAAGATAGTTGCTAGCATTCACACTGGGCAGCTCAAAACCACCTTAACTCTAGCTCCAGCAAGATCTGATGCCTCTGACTCCCACGAGCTTGAGTGTACACACATACAAACACAAACACACACACACACACACGTAAGTTTTAAAAGGAAAGTTAATAAAGCAGATTAAATTAAATAATAAATGTTGATTTTCTTTAGTGATTAACAAAACTAACAAGCGATTTCCAATCTGACAAGGAATTTTAAAAAAGGACAATCAATTTTTAAAAGTATATGTAAAGTTAATTAGAAGACAAAGTGATAGAACATTACACCAATAAGTTTGAAAAGATGGACAATTTTCATAAAAATGTAACTTTTAAAAAAATATAAATATTAAATAGATAAACAAAAAATAATAAAAACAAAATGAATATTAAAGACAGAATCTATCTACATTTTCTTTTATCTGATTTATTTATTTATTTATTTATTTATTTATTTATTTATTTATTTTATGTGTACCTGTGTTTCATGTATGTGTGAGGGTATCAGATCCTCTGGAACTGGCGCTACAGACAGCTGTGAGCTGCCATGTGGGTGCTGGGAGTTGTACCCAGGTCCTCTGTAAGAACAGCCAGTGCCCTTACCTACTGAGCCATCTTTCACCCCCTACCTACATTTTTCTATGGAAAATAAAGAGACTAAAAGGAAAATCAGGTTCAAACATTACAAGTAAGTGCAACCAAAACCAGAAGCAATGCCACCCACTATTACAGAGAAATGGCACATTTTACATTGAGGAAACTGTGATGCCAGAACAGACAGACATATTAACCAGTAGTAGTTTTGCTTATCAAAATAAACAGAAGAGTCCTAAGCTGAGTACTGTTGAGGAGATGCAGTCAGCAAGGGAGCTTATGGCAAGGCTGAGCCATGGGGTGTCTCCAGAAGGCCCCTTGCTTCTACTGTGCTCCCTCCTGCTTGCTGCTGTCGTCCATGTCCCTGCTGTATTTGGCACGGTGTGATTACTGTGCGAGAGGACCCGCTGTATCTAATCTAGCATAATGTCACTGTTTCATGAGAAAAGTCCCACTCCTCACTGGGCAATTTACTAGCAGATCATAATGAAAATGATTTCTATCTTAGCTGAACATCAGTGATTCAAATGAACTTCCTGGGTCAGCCTAAAAGATATAGGTAGCTAAGACAGTAAAGATGATTAGGAAAATTGCTCCTTAATAAGAGACTTAAAAAAAAGACACAAATTGGCTAAAAGTTACCTTCCCCTTGTTAGATACGAGACTTCAGAGTATGAAAAAATAAGAACAAGGAAGTTTCATGCATTACAGACCCATTAATTCTACCTATGGGAAAACAGGCTGATGACCAAAGAAAGCAATTATGTCCAAGATTAGGCCTGAGTTCCTTGGACATGTAGATTGCAAGAATTAATCACAGGTTTCCATATGCATCTTGGAAAAAAACAAAATTGTGAAAGAAAACTAAATACTCTATTGTATATTAAGAAAAGAAGATGGCTAGCTGACTGCTTATTTATGAAGTGGAGTAGAAATAGAATAGAAATCTGCTATACTGAAACCAAACAGCTGCCTGCCAGTAAAAAGCAGCTGGCTGAAATATACTTGGCTTGCTTAGAACTTTGTTAATCAATTATAAAAGAATCACTGCTTTCAGGTAAAGATGTTATGGTGAGAAACTTAATACAAAGAAAAATGCTTAACTACTTGTCAGCTTCTAAGGAAAAGATTTTAATGTGATTTCTTCTTACATAAAGATTTTTTTATTTGTTTTTGGAAAATATGTAACTTGTGGTTGTGAGGTAATCATTTCTTGCATAGAATTCTTTGTCTTAGGTGGTATAAAAGGGATAAAGGAAAAATAAAGAGACAGAACAAGCAGCAGATGAAGAAAAATAAAATGAATAAGTTTTGAGTGCTCAGACAAGTTCTCCTATATGTGCATTCATTTAACACTTCAACCTAGAACTTCCTCCTGTATACTCCTAAAGGAGTAGTAACAGAGTAAGATATAAATTTCAGGCAGAAGAAAACCTAGAGCAGTATGACCCATGATTTAGCCTGTTACAAAGTTGAACAAAACAGTGGGAATAAAAGTCCCTGGCTTAAGTATCCTTTCCTCGATAATTTTTAAGAAAAGCAAGATACACATTAGAATATCAGTTTCATAAAATTATCTCAAATTCCTACAGTTGGGGCAAGGGAGTATTGCAGAATATATGAGTAGTATATAACCACAGAAAACATTTGAACATTCACAAGAGATTATTTCCCTACTTAGCAGGATGTGACTAAGAGAAAAGAGCATCAGGAGAAGAAACTTTGTTCTTAAAGGATTCATTAAGGCCAGGCATGATGAGAACATCTTTATAATATCCCAGCACTAAGGAGGCAGAGGCAGGCATCTCTGTAAGCAAGGCCATCCTGGTCTACATGCCAAGTTCCAGTCAGGGTGACATGGTACGACCCTACCTTAAAAACAAAAGGGATTCATTAAATAGAAAACCTTGTGTAAAATGGAAAGAGTTGGGGTGGGGGATTACAGAAGATTCATTACAAGAGGAGGGGAAGGGTTCACTCTGTAAATATATATATATGTGACATGGTACGACCCTACCTTAAAAACAAAAGGGATTCATTAAATAGAAAACCTTGTGTAAAATGGAAAGAGTTGGGGTGGGGGATTACAGAAGATTCATTACAAGAGGAGGGGAAGGGTTCACTCTGTAAATATATATATATATATGTATATATATGTGTGTGTGTGTGTGTGTATATACATATATATATATTATATAACCATATATAATATATATATATGTGTGTATATGTATATACACACATATATATATATTATATAAACTACCACAAAGGCACAAAATGGAGCAGGAGATAACACAAACACTATTCTGACTATTTTAAATTGAGAAATGTTTTAAAGTTGAAAATTCAAATGTCACCCTCTAATGAGCCACAACACACACCTCTGGGTCCCTGTCTTTCCTGACAGGAAGCACATGCCTCCTCCCCCTTGCACGCATGCTTTGTGAACTTAATGTTCCGGACAAACATGGCCAAGAGGTGAAATTGTCCAAGAAGAGGCCACAAGACACCTGATGTTTTACACACACACACACACACACACACACACACACACACACACTGAAAAGTTAAGTTAAAAACTAGTACTTGTTTTAATGTAAGCATCCAAATATAATTTTAATCACTATTCTTAACTCATGAGATTCTGAAGAATAAGACAATGCCACATTTTTTCAAACAGGGCACTTACACAAAATGCAAAAAGCTAATTCATACTCATTGACCATTAAGACTGTGTGTGCAATGTTTCTGAATATTTGTGGTAGGGTGTGCCTTCACATGTATGTTTAGGTATGTGGATGTGCTTGCCTGCATGGACATGTTGGGAGGTCAGAAGCTGACTGTGGGTGGCTGACTTGACCCTCTATGGCTTTCCACTTTTTTTCCACAGCATTACTCACTGAACAGAAACTCACCATGTTGGCTAGACTGGCTGACCAGCAAGCCCCTGGGATTTGCCTGTATCTGCCCCACCCAGCTCTGGGAGCTACAGGAACATACTATCGCATCCAGCTTTGACATGGGTGCTATACAACTGAACTGTCATCCTCAAACTTTCACAGAAAACACCTTACCCACTAAGCCATCTTCCTACCTCCAGGAATTTCTGAAGCAGGGTCTTGTTATATAAACCAGGCTGAACTCACTAGGAAGCCCAGGCTGGGCTTTGAAATCACAACCATCTTACCTCAGTTTCTTGAGTGCTAAAATTATAAGCATGTGCCACCATACTTGTCTTGAGACCTTTAAAATAATGAATACTAGTTCTACACATTAGTTATAAGTATTAAAATGAGAAAAAATATATAAGCAGAAATTAATTTGATAACATAAAGGGATACATAAAAAAACAAAATAATAAAGTACAGTATTTATAAGTCATATATACTTGCTGATTATTCTAAATATGTATATATTATTTATAATTATATATTCTATTTATTCTGTTTTTCTTAAAAGTTTGCTAATAGAGTTGTTCTAAAAGAGAACAATAAGTAATGAGAACTGTACTTCATATATATTTCATAATAAGAAGACAGGACCTCAATGAAACCTTAGTCATTAACTCTCTTTGTTTTCCCATATGCCAAATCTAATTTTTTTAATCAAAATCATTTCAGTGTCTTCCCAAGCCATTACCAGAACTATGTGATTCAGTTATATGTTCCAGAGGAAACAAATCATCATCCTATGAGCATTAACAGCATCCCTGTAATAGGTACAGGCAGGAACTGAACATACAAGAATGAAATGTGTGTGGCGGTGCATTCCTATGGAATCCCAGCTACTCTGGAGTCTGAGGCAGAAAAATGCAAGCCCACCTGGGCTACACAGCAACTTCAACGTTGTTCTGAGCAACTAAATTATTCTGTCTCCAAAGGGGGGGGGTAATTATAAATGAGTAACTTTAGGAATCTTACAATATAGTAAATGAGACAAAAATGACATTGAAATTATAATTATGAACATAGAAAACAAAGCACAGAAGAGATAATAAAAGTTATCACGGGGCAAGTGGAGTAAAAACATCAATAAAGGCTTCTGCAAAGTAATACACAAGCTGAAGGCAACTGGCTTTAGCTATGTTACTCCAGAAAGAAGTCATAATTTGCATAGGCATGGCAGTGTGTGTTTATTACCTTCAAATACTTCTGAAACTGCACCATATTCAGAGAAAAGAAAGGTATTATGTAGCATAGCAACTGCAGATAACACACACACACACACACACACACACACACACACACACTGCGAGAGAGAGAAAGAGAGAGAGACAGAGAGAGATCGTGTGTGTGTTACTTATAGCCTAGTTAGACCAAGAAAGTTCTGGTTTATGTCTAATGTCCTAGCATAATTAACAGCATGCTTTCTCCTAAAAAAATGGTTCCATTTTGAGCCAGGCATGATAACACACACCTTTAATCTCAGCATTTGGGAGACAGGCAGGATGATCTCTGTGAGTTCCAGGATTACATGCATCTATAAGAGACTCACTCAAAATCTAAACAAGCAAATAGGTTGAGATGGGAAGAAAGATTGGGGAAAAAAAATCTACAAAAGTAATAACCAAAATGAAGCTGATGTAGTTTTATCAATACCAGAAAATGGGATTTAAAGTGAAAAATTAACAAAGACAAGGAAGCATTATAATTAAAAGAAGACATAACAGAACAATTATCACAACTCTATGAAGCAAAAATTTAGAAGTAAAGGGGAAAATAGACAACTCAATAATAATAGTTGGAGAATTCAACAGACTATTTTCAACAATAGACAGGAAAACTACAAAGAACAATAAAGGCAAGAACTTGAACAACACTACAAATCAACTAGCTGTAACAGCCATACAAAAAGCTTTGCCGCCACACAACACATCTTCAAGTGCATGTAAAAAACACTCCAGATTTGCACAGTCTCAATACATTCATAAGGTTAAAACCATCAACAGTTATCTTCTCTGGCCACACTATAATAAGTAGAACATTAAAACAAAAAATTAATTTCACAATACATTAGAATTAATCATTCAAGGCAGGAGAGAGAGGCCACCACCTCTGAGGTACTGAGAGCATGTCAGCACTGTTAAACTCACTGTGTCCATGGTTAGGCCTTTGAGTTCTTACTGTAAGCCTTCCCACTCGTGCTCACTTTCCTGTAAATGAGCAGATATTGGAGAACAGGGCAATGTGATTCCCTAGTTGGCAGCCGTTAGACTTTTTCTTCCTGCCCTGGCTGTCTTTAACAAAAGGCTGGATAAGCAGCCAGCTGGACTACCCTTGGCCAACACTGGCCATTCTGAGCACTCCATGGACTCCTTAAGAAAACTACACAACTGCTTGTCCCTGCTCTTAAAGTGGTCTCAGCCAACACTATTTCAGAAGGTTGTGCTGAACTTTTCCTGTCATAAGCCCTGGTGTACTGAGGGTGATCAAGTAACCATTGCCGCCAGGCCAGAGCAAAACACTTCCCTTGGCAGCCTGACAAGGACTGTGTGACTGGCAGTAAGGGATAGTGCTGTGACTGTGAAAGTATAACCCTTCCTTTACATGGAAGGTTTGGTCCAAACACCTCTAGCTGTAGCAAATGAGCCACCTAAGAGACATCACCCTGTTCTACTTCCCTATATTTTAACATTAAGCCCAATGAAAAGAGTCTCTTAAATAGCCCTTTATTATCTAGTTGGTAACAGGAAGAAGTGGCAGGAGCAGCAGCCCAGCAACAGTTTAGCAGTTGGTGGATTCAGCTGTAAAAACCAACAAAGTAACCAAATGCTTTACAACTGAAGCAGGGGCAGGCCAGCTCGAAAGCACAAACACGCAAAGGAGACAGCTGAAGTACAGAGAGAATAAACGAATTCTGTAAAGAGCGGAAGAGGAGGAAGTGCAGGCCCATGATACTGGCAGCCTTCTGGAGACCTGTCAAACCTTTAGGTCAAGGGTCTCAGATACCCCAATTTCAACACTGTAATACTGTCAAGGACCAAGGGATGTCAATACCTAAGCCTCCTGCCTGGGATCTACAACTCTAGTTGTGGCTAAGGGTTAAGATACAGCAACTTCCTGTGGGCACCTAAGAGCTGCAACATTTGTAGAGATAAGAATATTATTACAAGGGCTACACACAGCTGCAATGCTCTGAGCAGGGGTTCTCAACCTGTGGGTGGCAACAGCTTTAGCAGTCCTGTAATGGAAGTTTCCCCAGAACACTGTAGCTGGCTTATATTCGGGTGTTAGCACCTGGCCTTTAACTGCCTTTTGTGATGCTGCCTTCTGCTGCTGACATCTTTTGTTTGAAGTGGTTTTGGCTTGTCTAAGTGTAAATTGTAGAACAATGAAAAAGGTCAGTCAGTTTGCCAGAAGCTGGCTCCTCTGATACTGCAAAGCCAAAATTCATCCCTGAGTGAGCCTATTTCTTCCACGGATCTGGGTAAAACCAAACACTGGGTTGCAGGTCAGCTATCCTGCATATCAGATATTTACAGTACCATTCACAGCAGTAGCAAAATTACAGTGATGAAGTAGCAACAACGGCATATGGTTGGGGTCAGCACAACATGAGGAACTGTATTAAAGGGTTGCAGCATTAGGAAGGGTGAGAACCTGTGCTGCTCCCAACTACCAAGGCTCCCACTTGCTTCAATCAAACACCAAAGAATATAAAATGGCTACTGGCTAACCCTGAAAGACTTGGGAGCAGTCACCACGCCTAGAGTGTCCCTATCACATCCCTCCTCTCAAAGCTCAGGCATCTATGAGGGAGAGGAGGAGGAAACATTTTAAGGGCCAGAGATGGTTGGTATTTCCAAGAATAACAGTGTTTTCCTGATACAAAAGGACTGATGCACACAGGAACTATTGGAGACTGACTGCAAATGTAAGACTTGCACAAGTGGAAACCAGACCAAACCCCAGCACAGAGAAAAAGAATATAAAGTTGGGAGGAGGTGAGGAGGGGAAAGAATATGATTACAATATATTGTGTGAAATGTTTTCTAAATTAAGTTAGCTAATTTTATAAAATAAAATGGTAACATTAAAAAAGATAGCAACATCCCCCAAAGGGTCTATATGTGCACTGCAATCGCTACTGAAGTCTCAGCTGTCCTTTGCGCCGAAATGACAAATGAATCCCAGAGTTCACGGGGTAAAAACAAAGGGTCTAAAATTGCCAAATAATCTTATAAAAGAACAACAAAGTTTAACAACTACTTCCTCTTTACAAAACATGCTACAGAACTAAAGACAGTTGAGTGTTAGGAGCACCTGACTAGCATAGGAAAGACACTAGGTTCAGATGCCAACACTATAATAAACAGTAACACACTACCAAGCCACAGTGATCCAAGCAGTACAGCAACAGCATCAGGGTAACAAATATTTAACTACACTGCATTTCAACAAAGTAAAACAAGATTTTGTTGAACTTAATGCACACGCACATGCGTGCACATGCATGCGTGTGCGTGTGTGTGTGTGTGTGTGTGTGTGTGTGTGTGTGTGTGTATCTGCTTTAAGTCCAAGACTTAGCTACACAGCTCTGGCTGTCCTGGAACTCACAGAATTCCTTTCGCTTCTGCCTCCTGAGCACTAAGATTAAAGGCATGTTTCACTAAGCCCAGCTAAAGCAAATTTTTATAAAAAAAAGAAATACTTATAAATTTAAACTAGAATTAAACATTTTAATAATTTTATTATATAGCCTTTATATCTCATTTTTAGATTTATAAAATGTGTGTGCATAAGTGTTTTACCCTCATGTGTGTTTGTATCCCACCAAGGGTGCCTTGTTCTCTCTGAGGTCAGAAGAGGGCAATGACTCACAGGGAGCTGGGATTATGGGTTGTTGTGGTTGCTAGGAAGCAAACCTAGGTCCTCTGCAAGGGTTCCGGCTCTATATGCTTAGTGTTAAATACCAGCATTATTAGTAGCTTTTGTGGATGGGTGAGTGCTATGCATGAAAAGAGCAAGCCACCTACTCCCTCAAAAACAAAGCTATTAGGAAAGTATAAAACACTCCATTAACTTACCTTTAACTGTGTCATGAAAGGAAAAAGGTTAATCTTTGAGATGGCCTATGCAATCTAGTTTTACACCTATATAATAATTCTTCTTCTTCATTGCTCTAAAATTCCCAGTCTCCACTCATAACTATATAACATTACTAAAGTAGAATGGATTTTGTTACATACTTTATCCTTATTCACTAGCTTCTAAAATTAAAAACGCTATAGATGATAGTTACATTTTAGGAATTTATGCCTTTTCACTTATATCCTGAATGTGATAAATAAAAAAAAATTATCAATGATACCAAAAAGGCCAAGCATTTTATTTGATCTTCAATATGGACTGAGGTAAAACTTTCACCAAAATGAAATGCAAAAAATTTAGATTTAAATTTGTGTGTTTATAAATGTGCATGTTTGAGTGTTGCTAGGACTCAACTCAGGGCCTTAGAGCTCTACCACTGAGGTGCAGCCCCAGCACTATTAAAAAAAAAAAAAGCTAAACTAGCTTAAAAATTAAGAACACAGCTTTTTGAAATTCCCAACATAACTTTCTTAGAGAGCTGAAGAGGTGGCTCATGGGTAAGGGACAGGACTTGAGTTCAAATTCCCAGAACTCATATAAGAAGGTGGGATGGCTGTGTGCTTGTTTATAATCCCCGGTAGTGTGAATAAGAATGGCTCCTATAGGCTCACAGATTGGAATGCTTGGTTACCACAGAGCAGCACTATTTGAAAGGATCAGGAGGTGTGATCACGTTGGAGGAAGTGTGTCACTGGGGAGTGGACTTCTGAGGTTTCAGAAAGCCAATGCCAGGCCCAGGGCTCTTTCTTCCTGCAGATTTGGATGTAAAACTCTCAGCTGCTTCTCCAGCAACCATGCTCCCCTCCATGATATCTTGATGACAATGGACTAAACCTCTTCACAGCAACAGAAAGAACACTAACTAAGACAACTGTTTCATTGAGTTTCAAGATAAAAGTGACTTCAAGGAACACCAAAAAACAACAGAGACAGAAGGGGGGGGAGGCAAGTATAGATGGGGTTGACAGAGAACTTCAGGAGTTAAAAAAAAAGAGATCTGATGCCTAGAGCTGTAAAATATTTAATAAAGAATTTTATCCAGATGCTGGAGAGATGGCTTAACAATTAAGAGTACTGAACGCTCTTGAAGAGGGCCTGGGAGGCAGCTCACAACCATCTGTAACGCACACCCTCTTCCAGCCTCCACAGGCACCAGGCACATAAATGGTACACAGACATACACGCAGGCAAAATACACATACACACAAAATACAAGTAAATAAATAAGAATTTTACTGAAATACATATTCCAACAAACTGATAGTCTACTTCCACACTGCTCAAGATGTAGTTTCAGGATTTATATATAATGATGGAAATGATAGTTCATATCTGTAATCCCAGAATTTGAGAGACCCAGACAACAGGCAGGTTCAAGGCCAGATTAGGCTATATAATAGTCAGTTTCAGACCAACTTGGGCTATATATCAAACCCTGTATCACTTTTTTAAAAAGATTGACTTATGAGAAACCCATGACAGATTATTTAATCTGTGATCTCAAAACATTTACAGGCTCCAATTTGTTTTGACATCTACTCGATGGCAATCACTTTAAATTCTGTAATGTTATTGTAATTGTTATGTATGTGAAAACACAGCTAACAGCCCTAATAATTTACAGATGTAAATTGTATTAGAGTAACATAATTAAAATAATAACCTATAAATAAGAAAAGATGATTTTTACTACCTACCACAAGCTTTAGAAGCAGCCACACAAATTTCTTCTGCAACATACTCTCCAATTGGAAACTTCAGATAGTCTCCTTCGGCTTTCCCAAGAGAATGGTACAGATACACTTGAAGGACTGGATCTATCTGCTTCACAGAATTAGCATTTCCAGGGATATCACCATTCTGATGTACAGGGGATGTGGAGGTGGGCTCCATTTCTGTCATTGTAAGGCAAGCCATTCCCATCCAAAGTCCTTTTCAGAACATTGGCCTATTAGAGAAAACAATACAGTTATCCCCAAAAAAAGTACTATTAGTTAAGGTTTCCCTCACATAAAAGGAAGTCTTATTGACAACCATGACTCTACCAAAGAGATCAACTGACTAAGCAATGTACACGACTACACAGAAAGCACAGCACAAGATACCATAGCTTCAAGTGGACAATTATAAAATTCTAGCTGTAGACCTAACAGGAAAATATAAATGTGTAGCATTAACTAAACAAACATGAGCTAGAAATGGCTAAGCCATAAAGAGAACTTACTGCTCCTCCAGAAGACCTAGTTTAATTCCCAGAACCCATGTCACAGATGGCTTACAATCTTCTGTAACTCCAGTTCCAATGACTACAATACACTCTTCTGTCCTCTGCAGGTACCAGGCATGCAGGAGGTACATGCACACGCGCGTGCACACGCGCGTGCGCGCATACACACACACACACACACACACACACACAAATCTTTAAAGAAGCATTAGAATCCATTACAGACAGCAGAGTTCACACATAGAAACATTCCTTACTACATGCATTACCTGAGAATTGCTTTAGTGAAGGGGGAAATAACATTTCAGATGGGAGTTATCTGATGAGCTAAATTAAAGAAAGTCAGATTTAAAACAGATTTTGAAAAGTTCATTGGATTTAGATGTAGTCCAGAGAAATGCGCTGTACTTAAGAGTGGACCAGTATGCTGTGAGTTCAACAGTTCACTGGGAAAAGTGCAAATACAGATGGGTATCTGTGGGGGCATTCCTCCTTTGAAATGGAGGCTCATTTTGTTGGGCATCACTGAGGGCCCAAAAGAACCCTACTTCCCTATTAATGGTTAGCTGTATGAATCGGTTTCAGAAAATAAAACTCAAGAAGTTACTGGGGAGCTTTGTGAGGCCCATCCTGTCAGCATGATCTTTATGCTTTTTTTTTTTTTTTTTTTCTCTCTCTTACCTCTTTCTACCTGAATTTGCGCAAGACTTTTATGACCAAGTTTTAGCTCAAAACCATGAGGCAATCATGAAAGAAAGGCCAAGAGATAACATACTTGGATATGATTAGCAGCAGAATCAGTGTCAGGAACCATCTACCTTCCACCAGACATCTAGTTACTTACAATGATTACAATCTTGGCTGATATAGTACAAAGTTGAAGAACGAAACAAATGCCAGACCAAAGAATTTAAACTTTATACCACAGACAACAAATTAGAAAGGTAAAGAAATAAAGCTAGAAAGCTGCTGCTGTGGTATAGGCAACAGGAGATCATGAATGCGAACAGCACTGGTAGACAATGAGAGGAATATAAACACAAGACTTAATGCTACCCAATGACTAAATGAATGCGCAGGAAGCCAGGGGAGTGAAAGACAGTGTACAGAATTCAAGCTTAGGAGATCTGTAAAACCATTAACATAAGTAAGGATGCTGCCCTTTGATATTAGAAGATTAAAAAATAAGTACTGTTTTACACATTTTTATTTTTCATTTACATTGTGTGAGACAATTATACCAGGACCTAGCTCGCAACTAAAATATGAGATTGCCTATTTGGAATATTTCACACCTGGGATTAAAAACTTGACAATCTTTCCAATATATGTTATCATGGACATAAGGAAAGTATTAGTTATAACAGCAAACAATAAACCAGGAGTGGTGGTCCACAGAAGGAGGAGGACAGCCGCATAGTGAGAGTATAGTAGAAAAAGCAAAACAAATAAATAAAAATAACATCCAACAAAACCTGAAAGCATTTGCTATGCACAAAGCATTGCTCTAACTACCTCTGATAGAAGGGAAAAAAACTACTAAGAGAATTCAAGCCTGGTCTGCATAGGAAGTTCCAGGATAGTAGAGAGACTCCTTTTCCCTCTGAATATGAATTATAACTTTGGCATGGCACACATCTTTAATGCCAGCATTTGGAGGCAGAGGCAGGAAGATCTCTGCAAGTTTAAAGCCAGTCTGATCTATATATTGAGTTCCAGGACAGACAGAGCTACACAGTGACACCTTGTCTCAAAAAAGAGAAATAATTACAATTTGAAATATATTTATACATACAACTATAAGGACTTAAATTACTAAAGAAAAATTAGAACTAGTCTTTAGTTATAAAAATCTACATCTCATGAAACTGTCAGCATATAAAATAAACAACAACAAAACTCCCAATTGGCAACTGTTAGAACAGGTACAAAGTTACAAGCTTTCTGAAGATTATCTTTGAATAAATATGCAAAACCTTAAAAGAATTTAAATTTGTTCACATTTATATAATTAAAAATATATTTGTAATTTGTGTGTAGTCTTTGTTAGCTCTACATGTCCACTACACACAGCAAAGGCATTTCTATGAAGGAAGTTAACATTAAGTGCTTACATGAAGACCAAAGGGAGATCTCTAACAAGCTAACATTGCTCTCAGAAATGAGGAAAAGAAGAACAATTTAAGCTCAAAGTTAGAAGAAAGGAAGAAGCAATTAAGAGCAGACAGAAATAAATGAAACAAGTTTTAAGAACAATGGAAAATATAACAAAGCTAAGAGTTGGTTTTTGAACAGATACAAGGTCAATTAAAGCAGATCGTTAGTTATTACTAAAGAGTAATTTTGCTAAATGCATCTGTTTGTGTTCACATTGTGATTCTATGACTTCCTTCTGGACTCATTTCTTCCCACTGAAGTACACTTTTAGTAGTCTCCATGGGGTTTTCAAAATCTTTGAAAAAAGAATTTCCCTTACTCTCAAAATTCTATCTGCAGGCCTTCTGCTCTGACACATTTGAAAGACTTTACTGCACTGCTCTGTATCTATCAAGCAGTCATGGTAATCTGTTGTCATGTCTTTCCAACTAGCGATTTAAGATGTTTGGTTCCATTTAATGCAGCCAAGTTTGACAGTGTCTTGGCAATGGTGTTAGCTTATTTTTATTTATCATGATGAAAATTTCCAGTATGCTTTTAATCAAAAGCTTCACGTCTCTACTTCCTATTCCAGGCAAATTTAAGCAACCAGGCATTCAAAAGTTACCGTTTTGTCATTCCTGATTTCTATTAGCAGAACCCTAGTTACTACAGGAGCCTCTCAAGCTACTTCCACAGCTCTCAGCTGCTCTTGCATATGGTGACAGTTAGGACAATGGTTAGCATGGCAGAACTGTGACAGTGAGGGATAAAAAATGAGCAGGAGGCCACCTGATGTCAGCACTACTCTGCACTCTTGATGTGATTGGTGAGGATTCCTGTCAGGCTGTACTTAGGGATGTGCCACACTTAAACTAAAAATTCATTTTAAAGCATTTTAAAGCCAGGTATGGTGCCTCGTGCTTGTGATCCTAGTACTTAAAAGGCTGAGGCAGGAGAATCATCGTGAATCTAAGGTCAGCTTAGACTATCTGTTGAACTCCTGGCCAACTGGGGCTACAGAGGCAGACATCTCAAAAGAAAAAAAATTAAATCTGAAATAAAATGGAATTATGTTAAATTTTAAAGTGGTTATCTTTCTTGAAATGTGGTTTGCATACACATTTCACTATTCTCTACCTCACCGTAAACCTTAACATACCCCAACAATTCCCCAAGACACACAACACACACACACCCATATTGTCTTCACTTCTCCCTAATTTGTAGTAAATCTCAACATTAGCCTACCTGGCTGTCTATATATAGAACCAGTTCTGACAATACCAAGTTAAAATGTCAGCCTGGAGAGGTATATGATGCAGACCCAGTCAGAACAAAAATAAGATTCTTAGCTCCATCGCAGCATTTGAAAACCTGCACGACCAGCGCTTCTTCCTAAGCCTTTAACTCATCTAATGCTATAGCATCAGACAGCATCTGGTGAGAAGCTCACTGACAGAGAAGAGATGGCTAGCAGTAAGTTAACTTGAGTCCATGTTACTCAGTCAGGACAACGCCCCAGTCTCAGCCTGGCGTTGGTGGCATACACCTTTAATCCCAGCATGACAGGCAGAGGCAGGAGGATCTCTGTGATTTTGAGGTCAGTCTGGTGTACAGAGCTAGTTCCAGGACAGCCTCCAAAGCAATACAGAGAACCCCTGTCTCGAAACATTAAAAAAAAAAAAAAAAAAAAAAAAAAAGCCCCAATCTCTACACAAGGACCCAGCAAGGTGCCCTCACTACTGGTACGTGTAATCTGAAGGTGTGCTCAGCATCCTGAGGGTTAAACATGGAGCCTCACACATGCTGGGTAAGTGTCCCACCACTGATCTTTATTTTCTGAATCCTTTTTGAAGATATAAAATTTTGAGACAGGGTCTCACAGGTTAGCCACACTAGCCTTGAAGATGTTCTGTAGCCCTAATGGAACTTGCTGCAGCCCCTCTAGTGATTAGTAGCACAAGTCTGTACCAGGCCTGCCTTTCTTGTCTGTTTGTTTTGGTTTTGATTTTTCATTGTTGGGGGGGTGTTTATTTATTTATTTATTTATTTATTTGGTTTTTCAACACAGGTATTCTCTGTGTAGTTCTAGCTTTCCTAGAACTCATTCTGTAGACCAGGGTGGCCTTGAACCCACAGAGATCTGCCTGCCTCTACCTCCCAAGTGCTGGGATTAAAGGCATGAGCTTCCACCGCCTGATTAACCTATAGCTTTTGTGTAACAAAATAAATATTAAAAATAGAATAGTAAGTTGTAGAAAACTGTAAGCTTTAAGATAACCACTTTAAATACACTGAGCAAAATTGAATAGTTCATTAAGGTATATATAAATATATTAAACCAAAAAGAACATTTTTTAAAAACAAAAAAAGGTAAACTCAAAATACACTAGTGAGAGAGAGGTAGCTGTAAGCTATTGACTTTGAATTTGCTAGCTCTTGAAATGCTGGTATTTTCAAGTACTTAATTCTGAACTTGCATCTAAGTTATTTCTGATCTGTATTTATAGGATTTCTGTAGTGAGATAGTCCTTCTGTGGCACTGACCACACCCATTGGGGGGTGGAGCCATGGGCGGAAGTGACCTGTGGAAGGAGGTCGGAGGGGGCCAGGAAAGGCTCTCTCTTTCTGGCGTGACTTGGACAGGAGAGGATCGGGTGGAATTTCCTGGTGTTCATCTGTCTAGGTTGTAAGTTATTTCTCCCTGAATAAACATCTATTCGGCCTGTTTGTTTATCCTGATCCTTATTTACCGCAATAGATTTCCCCCACGTATAAAATGAAGTGTACAGTGTAGTCATGGTCTGGACCATGCTCATCCATGTCACCCAAAACCCTCTAGAACTCATCATCTCCACGAAGCTGTCGGGATCCCTCTCCACCTGTCCTTGCCCCTACCCAGAAGCCATCAGTTCTGACTTCTCAAAGGTTTTTGTTTATTGATCTTCTTTCATCACCAGACTGAAAGTTTCTTGACGGTAAGGAGCATCATGTTTCATTAATTATTTCATTCATAGTCCCTGGAACCAAAGCGATGTCAAATAAATTAAGATTAAATAGGAGCTGTAATGAAGTTTAATTATGCATGTATATACATACAATCATTTTATAATCTAATATGATCCAAGTTTACTCCTTATAATTCTAAAACACTCTTTGGACAAATGACAGTGAGAAAATAACATAATAGGTTGGCAAAGTGTTAAACTAGAAGCCAAGAAAACTAAAAATGACTCGTAACCCATTCTCATTGCAAACTAATTAGGCTTGATAAGGGGATCTTACCATCCTCATGTCTGTAATTAATAAATCTAAAATGTTCCTCACACTTCCTAAGCCTGTAATTTCCATTCAATTAATGTATAATTAGTACTAAATTCTTCACTGAAGAACAGCAAAGGTGACAAGGAAAGAGTGGTCACGGTTATTGGCCCAGGAAGTTTTTAGACGTTTCATACACAACAAAACATGGGCTCCACCTTTACAAGGAAAAGAATTTTAAGAGACCTGGCTCAGGGTTAAAGGGGCTCCCAACTCTTGCAGAGAACGCAAGTTTGATTTCTACCTGCCCTGTCTGGTGCCCCATGCCTACCTCTAAGAGAAGCTTCTAGAGACCTGGTGCCCTCTTACGGCCTTCCCTGGCACCTGCATCCCTGTAGCATTCAAGCATATGCACACACAAGACTGGGGGAAAGAGAATTTGGCCAACAAAAAGCATAGTGTTATTCACAGGGATCAGGGTGTTAAAAACCAGGGTACAGGAAGAAGGTGCACGACATGATTCTGGAACACACAGATTTCAAAACAGAATTGAAAGCTAGTCAAATGATCAGCTTATGATTTTCATGTCTCCAGTTGGCTAGAGTCAGACCACCTGAAAACACTACAGTCGAGATATAAAAAGCATTTAGTGTTTCTACACTAACTTGGCAATATGTATGTGTTGCAATCAGAAACACATACCACTTTTAATCCAACAATCCCTCTTCTGTTTCTCAAACAAAATAACACAGAAACAAAAGATACTGCTTTTGAATTATAAAAGTTAAATGTGCTACTTGCTCAAGAAAATAAATAAATTTTAAGAGCGAATTTTAAAAAGACAGACAGCTCTTTCAATAAGTTTCGCTCTAAACTAAATGAATGAAAGACCTGCAGTAAATCACCCAGGTTGTGGTATTATGTAATAATGTACACTGGGAATTTTCATATTTTAGTTTATATGCCAAATTCAGCCAGTTGTTCTTTTTGTAAACAGCCCTTTACTGGAACCCAGCATGCCTGTTTTTTTATGTACTGCCTATGACTGTTTCTGCCTTACACAGGCACCACTGGAGAGTGGCAAAAGAGACAATCTTGCAACACAGTTTAAAAACTATCTGGTCTTTAACAGAAAAACACTGCCAACCTAGCTTAAATCAGGGATTCTCGAAGTGTCGTGGTCCCCAGGTCAAAATCACTGTCTCATCTGGAAACATATAAGAAATGTAAATGCAAGGGTTCCACTCCAGGCCCACTGAAACAGAAACTCTGGAGACAGAACCCAACAGTAGATGTTTCAATAAGTCCAGTACATAATTTTAAGACCTGCTGGAGTAAGGAACAGTTCTACAGTAGCTTGGAAGGGATGAGGACCCACCTAAAACCTGTCTTGAAATGAATAAAGGCCTAATAGAGCCTCAAAGAGATTATCAGGAAGGGCTAACCTGAGCACTATTAGTGCAGATTCTTCTCAGATAATATTGGCAAGTCTCACCTACAGCCACACAGACACTACAAACATGAGGCAATTGTTCTACGAGATTGCGGGGAGGGGAAATGCAAAGGGCTCAAAAACTGTCTTTTGGTTCAACAAAGAATTATTACAATAAGAAGGGTAGAGACCTGGTTGCCATGGCAACAGGGAAGCACCCAGAGGAGAAGTCAGGATCACAGCATCATAGCATCTCCCCTCTGCCCATTAACCCATGGTCTCCTGAAATCCAAAGCCTGGTAACAAAGGCTTTAACACAAAAACCTTTGAGAGACATTCAAGATCCAAATTATAGTAGTAGCATAAAATAACAGTTTTCATTTGGGACAAAAAGATCATTAAAAACATAGCAGCAAGAGACCTGTGTATAATAAAATAAAAGCTATGAAATGACTCGAGTAATGAGTACACAAAAGGAGAGAACCTAGCAGAAATCACACAGGCATTATTAGAAGTACTACCATTCATTATGAACGGATACTAGCTATGAATCAAAAACTTTATCAGAAAAACCTACTGCAACCAAACCATCCTCATTTGGGGACTCCTAATGGTTTTAAGCCAAGGAAACACTAAAGTAGGCTTAAACAACTTAGCATTAATATTCTTAGGGTGTGGTGTTTTTTGGGGTACCCAAAAATCCTCAATCATTGGTATTGACATTTCTTGTTCCAAATTCACTGTCAAATACTAAATAGCTGCTTTTCACATACCAAACTCTGAAAATACAGCCTTACAAAGACATGCCAGCGTAAAAATGGATGGAGCTTTCTAACTCTGAAAATAGCCCCAAATAACCAGTGGAAGCCTGAACTCACTGGTGCTCAAGGCACCTGGCACACAGTTTGGGAAACTGAGAACTAAGTGAAGGAGCCTAAAAAGGGGAAAAAAAAAAAAAAAAAAAACAGCTATGGAGGAGGAGCAAAGGAAAATTCTTTGCACAGTTATCCACAAGAGGGCAGCACAATGGGGCTTAGGCAGCAAAGCCTTCCGTGCATAGGCTGTAAATACACTAGTATATAGTTTCCCCTTACTCTAAGGAAGAAAAGCCACTGGCCAGTGACCTGTGCACCACCCAGCTTTACCTCCTGTACCTGCCCAGGTGTGAGTACCTAAGACTTTCAAAAAGTGGCCAAACCATTTACTACTTTGCATGCATCTTATCAATCCTCACACAATCATCTACGTAAATAAATTGTAAGTAATACCGCTCTTAAATGCACAGAACACCACCATTCTAAACAAAGCCGACACACTCAGACCTAACAGGCAAGCCATTGGTCTTTCGTATTTTGCCAGAAAAGGATCCTATCTTTCAAGAATAACCTATCTGGGTGAAGTAGAGAAACAAAGCATCATGTTTGCTTTCCATATTGAAGATATACCTTCAGATCACAAAGGAAAAGACACTAAAAGAAACAAATCCAAACCAGGTGATGGTTAGCTGCTGCTCGAACCTTTAATCCCAGCACTGGGGAAGCAGAGACCTGCAGATTTCTGAGTAGCAGACCAGCCTGGTCTTCAGAACGGAGTTCCATAACACTCCATAAAAACAAAAATAAACATAAGTCCTTATCTAGCCAGCACATACTGTAGCTCTCCTGTACAGGTAAAAACGCTGTAGCACTATTATGTACTCTTATGAGAATAAGTCCTGGACACATCGAGTCTGCCAATGTAGCTCGCACACGCAGGCAAATTCACATACAGCCAAATGATCCTAACACTTGGAGTGGGTGGTAAACAGGTGAAGAACATGGAGAAGGACCAAAAAATCGGTGATTCATTTTCAAATCTGCTGTGAATTGTATCCGAGTATTTGCAGTAAGCCAACAAACAGCTCACTTGTACAAACCAATTATGAAACCAAAAGCAACCTCCGACTCGCTTATTCCCAACTTCTGTTTTCCTTCTGCACAATTCTCCTCCCCTCTGGGACACACTCAGCTGCTCCTATCCTTTCATTCAGAAGTTTCCCCTGACAGATGAATAACCGGAAAGCAGACTGCGTACATTCAACTGATATAGCAAGCTTAGGCAGGTGAATACAGGAAGCATTCAGTGTGGCAGCAGACACCCAGCAAAAAAAATAACCGGTGTGTTCCCTCAATAGGTATTTCTTATTAATTTTGGAAATTAAGACTCGGGCTACCTAAAGAGAAGGGGGCGATTTATTTTTCTCCGCAAAGTCACTCTGTAAAACCAACAAAGAATGCTTCTTAAAGGATCCAGGAGACACAATAAATACCAACCAATTACTCTCCCACAGCAACAGGAAAAGTTCAGCACTGCCATGTTCGGAGTAAGCAACAATTACCCCTGCTGTTCTACATAAGCATCCAGCCTCCCTAGCAAGCAGTGGCTTGCGGATCGCAGACACCCTTGCCTTTAACTGCAGCAATCACACAACCCGGAGCTCGTACACCCACCGTCGCGGGAGGGGAAGGAAGGGCCTCTTCTTCAGGGGAGGAAAAACAGTTCACATCTTGTTCCCGTCGCCTGCTTCTGGAACCTAAAAACAGAAGAGGCAGTCACTACCTCAGAAACCCAGGGCAAAGAGATGCTCTTTTTTCCCTTTCCTGGCGCTTAGATGCCTAGAAAAATTTACAGAAGGATAAGAAAGAGGGGATCGGGTGTTGGGGCACACGGGGATGCAAACATTGATCAACAGCCAGACACTCCTTCCTAGGCTGCTGGGAACCCGCTGCCCTCAGGTCCCCCGTCAGTAGCAGGGGCAAGTGGGCAGCAGGACGAGGGATCGAGGGGAGAACCGCTGCCCGCCCCGCGCCAGCCCGCCCGCCCGCCCGCATCCAGCAGCCAGGGACTGAACCCACCGGCGACACGAGTCGGGCCACACAAGAACGCGGGGGCTGCTCCTCCGCGTCGCGTCGGGCGGGCCGAGGTCCAGGGAGCCCCCGGGCCGGGCGCAGGGGCGAGCGGCCGCCAGGCTGGGCCCTCGGGGGCCCTCCCGCGCCGCGCGGGCTCGGCCCGCACTCACATCCCGCAGCGGCGGTCCCGGCAGCCGCCTTGCAGCCCTCGCCCCGACGGGCGCCTCCTCCGGGAGCCGGGGCCGCGGCCGAGGCGCCGACGCCGCGCGAGCTCGCCCAGAGCCGGGGCCCGCCCAGCCTGTCAGCGCGGCGGGAGGCCGTCGGCGGCCGCGGCTGCCCCCTTTCTGCTCTGCCTTGGCTTCCTGCAGCCCACGCCACGCCCACCGCCGAGCCCGTCCCCGCCCCCCCTCCGGGGCCGCACGCCCCCTGGGCTCGGCTGGCGACGCGGGCTCAGTCGCCCCTGCGCGGCGGGCTCCGTCGCGGGTGCTGCCTCGGGCGGGCGGCCTAGGGCAGCGGACCCGGGGCGCCGCCGGCTCGCCAGTCCGGGGAACGGGGAACGGGGGAGGGGTGCACGCCCCACTGCGCCTGCGCCGCCCGCGGGCCCGCTCCTCCCGGCTGGGCCGGAGCGGGGAGGCGGGCCGCGGCTGCGGGCTCCCGGGAAGCGGAGGCGCGCGTGGAGATTCCCGGGCAGCCCCCGGGCGTGAGCGCGCCAGGAGGAGGAGGAGGAGCGGGGCGGGTGCGGGCTGGCGCTGCCTTGGACGGGCAGGCGGCCTCCGCTCGCCGAGGAGGCGGCTGGGAATGAGTCAGCCGAGCCGGGAAGGCCCCGGTGCTCCCGGGCTGATAGAGTAGGCGGCCGCTGCCTCCGCGGAGACTTTTCTTCTCCGGATCTCGCCGCACCCTTTCTGCTTTCGCTTCCACGTGCATGCAGCTCCCTGCCATAATTGCTCGGCCCAGGGGACTTGTCACCCGTGCATCGGCCACTGACATCGGTCAGCCACCACTTCTGGGAAGGGGAACGGGTGGAAGGAAGGAAAAGAAACTCGCAAGGTCCCAGAGAGCCACCAAGTCCATTCATTCATTGAGGAATTCACAGACCACCTTTCACAGACCACCTGCGAAGCACCAGGCTCCCAATGATAGGAGACGAAAGCAACCTTTATTCTGTGTCCTGCTGAAGCTTGTAGTCTCGTAGAAGCCACAAAATATGCATTAAATCTTCACTGTGCTGGGTGTGTGATTGCCAGTCACATGTACACACACACACACACACACACACACACACAGAGAGAGAGAGAGAGAGAAAAAAGTGAGTAGAGATGTTATTTTGGGATGACCAGGAAAGACCTACCAGAGTGACATTTGAGCAGAAATTTGAAGGGTGAGAATGGCCCAGGCCTGGAACTATCTGGTTTCAAGTAAAGAGCTAGCAATGACAAGGATTCTGAGAAGGGAATGTGTTTGCCACTTTTAAGGACGAAGAAAGAATTGTCTATGGAAAACAGTAAAGGAAAGGAGCTCTAGTAAGAGGACAAAGCAGTCGCTGCAACTGTTCCGTGTAGGACCTCCTCTACTCTTAGCCCTGGGTTTGTCGACCAAAATGAAGCATTTATAGCACCTACATCACCTTACATACATGATGCAGTTATTCAGATTGTACATCTGGTGGTTTATTTTCATTTGCCTTTCCTTTTGTATTTTTGAGTCAATGTCTCTCTATGTAGTGCCTGCTGGCCTCAAATTCACAAAAATCCCCCTGCTTCTGCCTGGGGAGTGCTGAGATGAAAGGTGTGCACCACCACACCGTGCAGAGTTTAAGTAAGCATCACCAAAGCAAAAAGATAAAGTAGGCAAGGAAAGATAAATGATGGTCGATAAGCTTATAGGGTTCCAGTCCTCTATTAACCCACACAGAAAAACTAACTTATTTGTCCTCGTCTAGAAAGTAGGACTGAGCCGGTACTAGTCATGAATGTTGAGCCCTTTTTACTCTGTGTATCAGAGATCTTTCTAGCTCTTGGTATGATTCCTAGTAGTGGAATAGCTAGAGATTTGTTCCACCCGATAATCATTTCACAAAGTTCCCCCCATTCTCTGATAAGGATAAGGGAGAGTTCCAAGGAATTGGACAAAAATCTTTTGTGACATTCAAAAACGGTGGAGAAATAAATATGTGATAGATGATAAGACGATTTAGATCTTTCTGCATGGGCAGATTCAAAAGTAAAAACAAATAGCCAGGTGTCCGCTGCGGCACTGGGCGTACAGACAGGCCAAAGATTCTGTTCCTTCACTGTGGGAGAACATGGTAGCAAAGCTGTGTTCCACATCCACACACTAACAAGACTGATTCCATTGTGTGACATCAGCCCCTGAGTTCTATCCCTTTTTATAGTTCTTAGTAGTTGTGCTATAAAGCCAAGGGGGGGGGGGGACAAGAAGATTCTGAGTTCAAGGCCAGCTTGAGCTACAAAATAAGAATTTGTTTCCAAGCAAGCCTAGGTTGAAAAAAATCCATAGTGAAGGGTTCCCAGCACCCACTTGGTTGCTCAGAACCATCCATAACTTAGGATCCCCTGGAACTGACTTCTTTGGATAGCAGACATATACACAGTGCACATACATCCAGGCAAAACACCCATGCAATAAAATAAGTAAAACCAAGAAAAGTTTTACAAAAGAGTCCAGGTGGCCCAAATTTCAATCAAGGCTCTTTACCAAGACAGCCATTTCAAGCTTCCTGTTTAGTCATATAATGAACAATATACCTTCCCCATCAGAATATGAGGGTTGAGTATAATAGCACCATCATACTTAAAGAGACATTTTGAAGATAGTAGGAAAAGTATTTTAAAGCCCTTAAGCACAGGTATTAAATGCTCTTAAATGGATTACAGACACCATCAAGCTGGGAAGCATACAAAGTGCTCCATTTTATCAGTAATCCTGAAGATGTTGTTACAATTGCACCACAAGGAACTGTATAGCAGGCCATGCTAAAAGCAGAGCTGTAATGGAGACAAAGGCAGGAATCTGCATTTATCCTGCGTTTTTACTAATTTTTAAAAGGAATACAAAGTGATGGATTTCATTATAAGATTTTTATACGCGTGTCATCACTTTCTTCTGACATTTTCTCTCCCCACTGTTCTCTCTTAAGCTCCTCATCCCCCTCCACCTGGGCCTTTTCCTCCTCTTAAATAGTGAGTGCCTCTTTCTGTTTTCACATCACATATATTCTATTACCCCCTTTCCCCTTCCTTCCCATTCAAAAGTTCTTCCTCCCCTCTTGTGCCCATCTTTCAAAACACACACACACACACACACACACACACACACTCACACACACACACACACACACACACTCACACACACACACACTTACACACATGTACAGATGAGAGGACATATAGGGTATTTGTTTTTCATAGTCTGGCTTCATGTAACAGAATGATTTTCAGTTCTGCCCATTTCCCCTCGAATGTCACTGTTTCATTTGTGTGTACATACCATGTTTCCAGTATCCTCCTACCTGCTGATGGACAAGCATTTCCACTTCCTAGCTATTATGAATAACAGTGCAGCAACAAACATGAATGTTCGAGTACTTCTGTGGTATGTGCCCAGGAGTGGTACAGTTGGATTATATGCTAGTTCTATTTTTAGTTTTTTTTTTTTTTTTTTTTTTTTTTTTGTTTTTGTTTTTGTTTTTAAGGGATTGTCTGTCACACTGATTTCCATGCTGGCTGCATGAGTTTGCATTCCCACCAGCAGCATACAGGAGTTTATCCCACCCCACACCCTCACCAGTGTTTGCTCTGGTTCGTTTTCCTGATAACAGCCATTCTGACGGGTGAGATGGGATCTCCAAGCAATTCTAATCTGCGTAAACCTCGTGGTTAAGGATGTTCAACATTTTTCAAATCTTCATTAGACAATTAAACTTGAAATTTTGAAAATTGTCTACTGTTTATTAGCCAGTTGTTTGAGTTATTTTGATAATTATTTCTCTTTTTGTTTGTTTGTTTGTTTTGTTTTTGTTTTTCAAGACAGGGTTTCTCTGTATTGCTTTGGAGCCGGTCCTAGAACTAGCTCTGTAGACCAGGCTGGACTCGAACTCACAGAGATCCTCCTGTCTCTGCTGGGTGCTGGGACTAAAGGTGTGTGCCACCAATGCCCAGCTTGATAATTAATTCTTTCAGCCCTCCACATATTCTAGATGTAAGCACCTTTTCTGGTATATAGTTGGCTAAGATTCGTTTTAATGCTACGGACTATCTCCTAATCCCATTTGTCAATTCTTAGGAGTATTTTCTGTGCTATTGGAGACTTTTTCAGGAAGTTCTTGTCCTTGTCTTTATCTTGAAATATGTTACTATATTCTCCTGAAGCAATTTCATAGTTTCAGGTCTGGTGCTAAAATCATTAATGCATTTGGAACTGATTTTTGTGTGCACATGTGTGTGCCAGGAGATAGATATGTATCTAGTTTCATTCTTCTATAGTTAATATTCAGTTTTCCCAACACCATTTGTTGAAAAGGCTGCTTTTTCTCCCGAGTGTGTATTTTACATCTTTGTCAAAATATGTAAGTTTAGAACTGTGGGTTGTTGTTTGTTTGTTTGTTTCTGGGTCTTCTATTCCACTGATATATATGTCTGTTTTTGTGTCAGTGCCATACAGTTTTTGTTATTATGGCTCTGTAGTATAATATGAGATCAGGTATTGTAACAGCACCATCATCGCTCTTGCTTAGTATTGCTTTCATTATTCAAGATCTTTGTGCTTCTGTGGGAATTTTGGAATTGTTTTTTGTTTTTGCTTTTTTCTAGTTCTGTAAAGAATACTAATCATAATTTTGATGGGAATTGTGTTGCATTTGTATATAACTTGCAGTAATATAGCCATTTTCTCCATATGAATTCTGACAATCCATGAGTATGTAAGAGGCCTTTATGTCTTCTGGTACATCCTTCAGTTTCTTTCTTTGGAGACTAAAACATTAAGGACCTTAGTCTTTAGCCTCCTTGGCTGAGTGGTTAGGTTTATTTCTAAATTTGTTTAAGCTATTGTGAATAGGATTTTTTCCCCTTGATATAATAACCTTGGCATTTTTGTATGTTTATTTTGTATCTTGCTTCATTGATGAAAGTATTTATCAAGTCTAAGCATTTTCTGGTGGTGCCATTGTGTCTTTTAGGTATAGGCTCCTGTTGTCTGCAAAAAGGTAAAATATGCCTTCTTCGATTCTTACTCATATCTGCTTTCTTTCTCTGTCTTGTCTTATGGCTCTAGCTAAGACTTTGAATACTGTGTTGAGTAGAATTCATGAGAGCAGCACCTTTGTCTTCCTCCTGACATTAGAGGAAAATATTTCATTCTTTTCCATTTAGAATAGTGTCATCTATAGGCTTGTTGTACATAGCCTTTACTATGTTAAGAGATGTTCCTTTTATTACTAGTTTCTTTGGGGGCTGTTCTTCATGAAGGGATATTTGTCAAAGGACATTTCTGCATCTAATAAAATGACAATGTTTATATTCTGCATTATCTTTACCTATTTGTATATATTGAACCAACCTTACATTCCTGGAATGAAACCAACTTGATCATAGTGTGTGATCATAATGCATAGTTATAAAATTAGTTTTTAAGTGGTTTTGTTGTTTTTATTCACATGTATATGTATGCCACATGCATGCAGATGCCTGAGACAAAATGGGGGCATTATGTCCCCCGGAAGGAGAATTACAGGCAGAAAACGCCTGAGCTATTTCTCTAACTTTAAGTTTTCAAGAACTTTATTGAGGATTTTTACACGTGTGTTCATCATGGGAATTATAGTTTCCTCTTTTGTTCTTGTGCCCTCTCCGGTTTTAGATACAGGAGTAGTACTTGTTTCATAGTGTTGTTTTTATTCTCTTTCTAATTATGGAACAACCTGAGGCTATTTGTAATTGGCATTTCTTGAAAGATTTCACTAGTGAACCCTTTCATCCCTGTGTTTTCCCTCATTAGAGACTTAATCTCTGCATCAATCTTGTTGCTTATTATAGATCTATAGAAGTTGGTTATAGATTCTTGATTTAACATTAGTATTCCATATGTGCCTAGGAATTTATCTTTATTTTCTAGATTTTCCAGTCTTTGAAACTCAAATGTTCAAAGTATTTCTTTATTATCCTCTGGACTTTACTGGATTCTGTTGTAACACCCAATTCTCATCTCTAATGTCATTAATTTGAGTATTCGCTCACATTTCCTTTTGGTCAGTTTGGCTATGGGTTTGGCAACCTTGTTTATTTTTTCCAGAGAAGCAACTCTTTGTTTGATTGATTTTACGTACTGTTCTTTTCGACCCTGTTTCATTAATTTCTGCTCAGATCTTTATTATTTCTTGCTGTCTGCTGCTTTGGGGTTTGGCTTCTCTTGTCTGTTTTTGTACCCTTGAGACATAATCGCTTGGTTGTGTATCTGCCATCACATTGATTTTTTTTTTCCTATGTAAGCGCTCACAGCCATAAACTTTCCTCTTAGAACTGCTTTCATTTTTGCTTGATTTTAAGAATAAATAAAAAAAAATCCCTTTGGACTTCTTGAATGGCCCACTGGTCCTTCATGAATATAGTGTTCAGCCTCAAGTATTTCTGCAATTTCTGTGGCTTCTTCTGCTCTCGATTTCTAGTTTCACTGCAATATAATCTGATACGATATGAGAAATTAGTTTGATTTTCTTCTATTTGTTAAGACATGCTCTCCTGGAGCAGGAGAGATGACTCAGTGATTAACAGTACTGGCTGCTCTTCCAGACGACTGGGGTTCAGTTCCCAGCACCCACATGGGAGCCCACACCTGTCTGTAACTCCAGATCCAGGGGATCTGACACCCTCACATAGACATACATCAGGCAACACCAATGAATAAAATAAAAGTAAATTATTAAAGAAAAAAATTGCTCTCTGACCTAGAATGAGGTCTGATTTAGAGAATGTTCCAAGGGCTGCTGATGTGTATTCTATATCTGATGGATGGAATTATATATGTATATTCCATATATATATATATATATATATATATATATATATATATATATATTCCTTTAATCTATAGTGTAGTTTAACTATGACATTTCTGTATTAATTTTTCTTTCAAATGACCTCTGTGAATATGTAATTGGGTCACTGAAATCACCCCTCTTACTGTGTCAAGATTTATCTAAACTGTTAGGTTGACTAGTGTTTGTAAAATTGAGAGTGCCTACACTCAGTATATATATGTATTTATATCTCCTGTATCTTCTTGCTGAAGTGTTTCCTTTATTAATATGTAGCAGGGCCCACTTGATCTCTTCTGACTAAGCTTGTTATGAGCTCTACTTTATCAGATATCAGAAAAGCTATGACTGCTTCTTTTCTGTTTCCATCCACTTGATTGATTGACTCCCATCTTGGGACTCTCAGTTTGCGTGCATCTTTTGCTGGTGAGCGAAGTTTCTTGGGGACATCAGATGTTTGGATCTAGTGTTTTAACCCAGTCAGCCAGTCTACATCTTTATTGGTAACCTGAGATAATCCGCAATGGACGAGTACTGCGAGTTGTTTATTAATTATCGTACTTTGGGGTTGTATCGCCAGTCCTGCCCCTGCTTTGATCTTAGCTGGTTTAGTGCCTGGCACGTGCTGGATTCCTGTCCAGCTCCTTTTTGCTCTGTTCCTCTCAGTAAATGTGTTCTTTCCTGTGCTTTCTTGACCGAGACGTTCCCCTCCTCTGTGTAGAATATTCCTTGGGGATGTTTTTAGCTTTACTCTGTTTTGCTTTGCATTCTTGACTTGCTAGTCATGTTTGACTTGTTCTTGTCTTATATGTCCACTTCTCTGTCGAAGCTAAGAGATAGCTTCCCTGCCTGCAGACAGCAATCTTGGTCAGCAGTCTTTGCTTTCAGAGTTTGACATATACTGTCCATACTTTACTTGGTTTTTGGGTTGTTGCTAAGGGAACTGATGTTATGAAAACATGTTTGTCTTTGTAGATGACTTACAATTTTCCCTAAAGCCTTTAATATTATTTCTTTCCTCTGTAGTCCTAAAATCTTTACTATACTATGATACAAAATGGCTTTTCTCTGGTTATATCTACCTGGAATTCTGAAATTCCTCTTGTGTCCATCCCTTTCTCTAGATATTTGGGAGTGTTGTGTTATAATTTAATTAAGTAGATTCTCTGTCTTTAGTTTTAGATCCCATTTCCTTTTTCCATTTCATGGATCCTTGGGTTTCAACCATTGACACTATCCCAGGGTTCTGGTATTTTATGTCATGGTCATTTTTACTCACTGATTCCTTGTTGCAATGTTTCTTCTTTCTTCTATGTTGTTCCCTCTTCCTTCAATATTATTGATTTTCTCATCCATTTTGCTGATCATTTCCTCTGTTGTGTGTATTTTCCTCTTTGGGTCTCAGTTGAATTCCTTTACTTGTCTGTATCATCTTTTATAGCATCCATAGCTTTTGAAGTCTTTTGAAAAAGAAAAATGTACCTGATGATTTAACTACTTCAGTATGTTTGACTTTAGTGCTTGGAAAGTTAACGATATTTAGGAGCTGTCCTATTGCTTGATTATTCATGCTTCTACATTGTGATTTTTTTCATGTCTGTTAAGTTGGATGTTTCTTTTGGTTTTATTTAGAGGTCTTCTTATTCAGCAGCCTTTCAATCCCCTAACGCCACTTATAGAATATAAAACAAAATGATATAATACAAAGAACATCAAAGCATACAAAATAAGACATGTGGTTAAAACTAATTAAAACCAACTAATATATCGCCAGTGTCCATAAAACAAACAAAAAACTGGCAAAACTAATACAAAAACAGAGACTGGATGAGATAACAGGAACAAAGAACAAACAATAGGTAAAGAGCAAACACCTGACACAGATTAAATGAATAAAAAAGAGAAAGGGGAGGAGGAGGAAAGGGCAAGACAGCAGGAAAAGTAAAGTAAAATACAAACCAAAAATTCTCAGTATTAAACACATAATGAAAACGTTTAAAACCAATACTGGGTAAATGAAAAAAAAAAAAAAAAAAGGAGTAAGACTGAATGAAGTGTGGATTTTAAAAACAGTATGAGAAAGACAAAATACCACTAGGTGTATATTGGAAAGGAAAAGGGAAGAGGAACAGAAGGCAAAAAATAAAATAAGAAAGAACTGTGTGAAAAGTACAAAAAAAGAAAAACATGTCCCAGTAATGGAAAAAAGAATCTGTAAACGGTATTGTGTGAACACAAAGGTAATTTTAGAAACAAAACCAAAAATTTTTAGGAAAGTATGTTTATATATATATATATATATATATATACACACACACACATACATACATACATACATATTGCTGGAAGCAAAAGAAAAGGAGGGAATACAGGGCTGAATCAGCTTCTTTCTCTGTCCTTGGAGGCTTGAGACTGCCACTTACAAGCACTGGGGGGGAGGGAAGGTCATGCCTATAGTTCATGCTTTATTGCACCTGTACTGGGCAAATGTCCAGTGTCTACCAGAGTTGTCCTCATTTCAGTAGCGTCCCTTGTTTGCACATCAGAGGCCTCTGCTGGCCACACTTGCCTTTATAGTACGTAGGCTGTACAGTCTCTCACCCTCTATGGACACCCCCCCCCAAACTGTACTCTCTCTGTGGCTAGTGTTCTGGCAGAGGGTGCCTCCCAAATGGGGAAGAAAATAAAATCACTGAGATGTGCACGAGCCCAGGACCGGCCTTTGTACTTCCACAGTCCCTCAGTAACATCTGCTGGAGGGACCCAGCTCGAGTATCAGGTAGCCCCCTCGAGCTTGAGCTCTCATCCTCTGCCTGGATGAATGGCACACAAGTAAATTAAAGGCTGATTCACACTCCGACCTGCAGTCACGGGGCTAGCAAACTCCAGATTATCCTCTGTGTCTCTGAGGACCAGGCTACCTTTCCTCATGCCCTTCACTCCCTTCGCTAACCCTCCTGCCACCTTCTCCCTTGGCAGCCATCCCATCCTCTCTCCGTGAGCCGTGACTGGCTAGTCTTCTCCTGGGGTTGTCGCTACACTCAGGCCTCTAGGGAAACTCACTGTTAAGCAATAGTTTCCTTGTCTGGGTGTTCCCAGTCCCTGTCCTGTGAGTCACACAGAATGATAGCATCTCAGATTATTGTTCCACCAAAGTCCACAACTGGATTTGAGGCTTGTGAGGGCCATGAACCATGGGCTCATCCTTATCTCTTTGCACCAGGGTGACCTCCTTCACCTTTTGGATGAGGCCTTCATCTCCCACCCCTCCCAGGACAGCCACCTGGCTGGGTCTCTGTTGGTGTTTTGTTTGTTTGTTTGTTTGTTTGCTTTCTCCATAACCTACATTACCTTTGGGGGTTTTCAAAGGTCCCCTTCTGTCCTGTGCTTGGAGTAAAGTCTATTTTTTTTTTCCTTATGCTAACTCTTTCAATATATCTCATGCAGATGTCTCCTTTGATTTTTAAAATGTCAAAAACTAACTGCTCATAACTGGTCACTATATTACAAGCCAATGATCCCAGCACATGGGAGACTGAGGCAGAATAATCATGAATTTGAGGACAGCCTGAACTTTACAGCAATCTCAAGGCAAGCCTCAAATACAAAGTAAGACCCTGTCTCAAAAAGAAAAAGAAAAGGAAAGAAAAATACTTGAAAGAGAACTCTTGTGTAATGAAATAAAGACAATGTCTTTGTTTTTTGTTTGTGTGCTTTTTTGTATTTTGCTGTGTTTTATTTAGTTTAGTTGGTTATGTTGGTATTGTTGGTGTGAGTGTGTGTGTGTGTATGTTGTGAGATAAGAGTCTTACTATGTAGCTGGGTTGGAACTTGCTCTGCCTCCAGAGGGGTAGAGCACTACACCTAGAGGAAATATTCTTAGGGGTAGCATGCATGTCAAGGCAAAGATTGACTCTTTGGCAAACAGACTCTTACAAAGGTCTGAGGATAGATGCAAAAAGTATTTCTTTTTTTTCCAAAATAGAGAACATATGCTTTTCTGAAAGTAAAAAGGAACTAGTAGCTACGGAAAGAGGCCAATTTATTTCAGATCTAAGATAGGTGTCTGAATCAGGCAGACAGTCAAGCAAAATATTTCTTACTTTAAATCAACCAAAGAGTTCCTCTTCAACTCATCCTCCTCCTACACTGGTCCTCAGTGTAGTACATCCTCCTCCTACAGTGGTCCTCAGTGTAGTACATCCTCCTCCTACAGTGGTCCTCAGTGTAGTACATCCTCCTCCTACACTGGTCCTCAGTGTAGTACATCCTCCTCCTACAGTGGTCCTCAGTGTAGTACATCCTCCTCCTACACTGGTCCTCACAGTGTAGTACATCCTCCTCCTACACTGGTCCTCAGTGTAGTACATCCTCCTCCTACACTGGTCCTCACAGTGTAGTACATCCTCCTCCTACAGTGGTCCTCAGTGTAGTACATCCTCCTCCTACAGTGGTCCTCAGTGTAGTACATCCTCCTCCTACACTGGTCCTCAGTGTAGTACATCCTCCTCCTACACTGGTCCTCACAGTGTAGTACATCCTCCTCCTACACTGGTCCTCAGTGTAGTACATCCTCCTCCTACACTGGTCCTCACAGTGTAGTACATCCTCCTCCTACAGTGGTCCTCAGTGTAGTACATCCTCCTCCTACAGTGGTCCTCAGTGTAGTACATCCTCCTCCTACACTGGTCCTCAGTGTAGTACATCCTCCTCCTACACTGGTCCTCACAGTGTAGTACATCCTCCTCCTACACTGGTCCTCAGTGTAGTACATCCTCCTCCTACACTGGTCCTCAGTGTAGTACATCCTCCTCCTACACTGGTCCTCACAGTGTAGTACATCCTCCTCCTACACTGGTCCTCAGTGTAGTATATCCTCCTCCTACACTGGTCCTCAGTGTAGTACATCCTCCTCCTACACTGGTCCTCAGTGTAGTACATCCTCCTCCTACAGTGGTCCTCACAGTATAGTACATCCTCCTCCTACACTGGTCCTCACAGTGTAGTACATCCTCCTCCTACACTGGTCCTCAGTGTAGTACATCCTCCTCCTACAGTGGTCCTCAGTGTAGTACATCCTCCTCCTACACTGGTCCTCACAGTGTAGTATATTCTCCCCTTCCTACACTGGTCCTCGAAAGGTTTCATCTTTACATTCACAAAGGAAAAGTTTTCCTGCTGAGCAAAACTCTTCCATTCCACATGAACCAATAGTGCGTTAGAACCAAATAGTTTTCCACTCTGTAAACACTCTCAGGTAAAGATAATTATTTGACAAAATACACATGCACTACTTTCAACAACTACAACAACATTTTTTTCAAAATTCAGTTTTACTATGTGCACCAAGCTAGGCTAGAACTCACGAACCCACAATGCCCTGAGTACTGGGATCACAGACACCAGAGTCAAGAACAACAACAACAAAATTGACTTAAAATGGTAAGAGTTGCATGCTTACAAATAATATTTTTCTTTTAAAAACAATTCCTTCCAAGATCACTGTTAAAAACAGAAACTGAGGCAGATAGTTTGCTATGAAAGGTGCTTGTCACCCAAATCTGACCACTGGAGTTCAGTCCTTGGAACCTGGAAGGCAGAGAGAGAACTGAATCATGCAAGCTGTCCTCTGACCTCCAAATCTCCTACAATACCTGGGAATGCAACTCACATTCCTGGGGTTGGGGGTGTTGTTTGAGATGGGGCATAACAGTCTTTGTAGACCAATCAGACCTCTAAACTCACAGAGCTCCACCTGCCTCTGCCTCTTCAATGCTGGGATGAAAGGTGTATGCCACCATGCCTGCCTTTATTTTATTTTTTGTTTGTCTGTTTGTATATGGGGTTTTTGCCTACATGTACATGCAGTGTCCACGGAGCCCAGAAAAGAGTGTGTGATCTGCTGGGACCAGAGTCACACACAGTTGTGAAACACCATCGGGTGCTGGGAATTGAACTTGGGTCCCTTGAAGAGGAGCAAACGCTCTTAACTGCAGAGCCATTTCTCCAAGTTCTCCAGCTTTCTTAATTGCTAGCACAGTTATTAAATATAGGGTTTGTTTTATTTTTTAATCAATTTCTTCCCATCTCTCTCTTTCTCCTTTGGTTTTGAGACAGGTATTTTTCTGTGTAGTCCTGGCTGTCCTGGAACTTACTCTCTAGATCAGGCTGGCCTTGAACTCAGAGAGCTACCTGTGCCTATCTCTGCCTCCTAAGAACCAGGGCTAAAGATGTGTGCCACCATGCCCAGTCTGAAACCTGGCCTTTTTGTCCTGAATAGCCCAGTCTCTATTGTCTGTTTGTGAGCCTCCCTGCTTCCCTCAATTGGGCCATAGTGGACAACAGAAGTTCCCTTCCAGGGAATTTGGAAATGAGAGTCACAGACCATACATCCCTTTTCTGTTTCCCCACAGTGAGGTCACCCACACTGAAGTTAGTGTTGTCTTGATTCTTATGCATGGAATTGCCCAGGAGCTGACTGGCAGAGCGGGAAGCTGGGGAAGGTAGCCACAAGAGAATGCTGGCTCTGGAGCTCCCAATCTTTTCCGTGTAGCTCCTCTTCCTGTAACTCCTGTAAAACACATATTTAACACAATTGCTTCCTGACAACTCTCTCCATTTTTACAGTGGAGTCCGAGGAACTTTTCCAAATCACCAGCATTAAAGCAAATGCCCGTTTGTCTTTAGACCTCTTTCTTCCTCTCTCTCTTTTTCCCTTTAGTACCTCCCTTTTTTGAAGTCTTGAAACTATGCCTCTTTATCTTCACATCATGAGAGTTGATGAGTGGAAGGTAGACATGTTCTTATGAGTGGCAGCTGGTGTTGAGGGAGCACTGGGTGATCACTTTAAATCGATTCTTTCCTCGCTGGTCTATTCTGAGATCCATTACAATAGCACATACCTGAATTTGTTTTCCCCTTTAAAGAAAGTTGCTTTCTTTAAGAAAAGTAGAGAGAAGAGGAGAGGAGAGGAGAGGAGAGGAGAGGAGAGGAGAGGAGAGGAGAGGAGAGGAGAGGAGAGGAGAGGAGAGGAGAGAAAGCCTTCATCATTCTGGGCTTCTATTGAGATTATTATAGTAAACTTCTGTGAATCGTTTTAAAGCACATTAAATCTGTCTTGCACAAAAAATTACAGATGTTAATAGCTGTTATCCAGAACAGACCAAACTTCAGCTGGTCTATTATGAATTGAATTGGCTTTCCCAATTAAATATGTTGAAGTCCTTAACTACTAGTTCCTGTGAATTTGGAAATGCTTATTTGAAAACATCGTCTCTACAGATGTAATCAAGTAACAAATGAAAGCACTAGGGTGGACCCTGACCCTGCAGGACAGGAATGGAGGGAGACAGCCGCATGACACATCTGCACTAAAGAATACCTGGGGGTCATCAAAAAATGCTAGAAGAAGCTAGGGGAAGCACCTCCAGAGGCTTCATAGGAAGCTTAACCTTTGCTGACCCCTTAGATAGCTCCTCCTTCAGAACTGCGAAAGAATCCAGTTTCTACTGATTGAAGCCATCGAAGATGTGGTACCTTCTAGAGCCGTCTAGTAAATAATACACTGCACAGCACTTCTCAGACTCAAGTCCAGACAAGTCTTGAACGTTTTTTCTGCCCTGTCTGATGCACTAAATGTTGCCTGAGAACTGACGAGGTGACCCTGTTGGGGGTGGAAAACACCAGTTTCCTTATTGTTGCTGCTCTTCATTTTGAACAATGTTGCTTCTGTTTGTTTACCTGCACTTGTTACAAGACGATTATTTCTAAAAGACGTGACAGTCCTAGGCCGACTTTGGCTGCAAGACTGTTTGGTGTCACATGTGTCCCTCCCAGATGCCAAGTCAGCTCTTCCATGACACACAGGAAGCGTGCTGGCAAACAACGTTCCAGCAAAATCAGCTTTAGTAAGAATGATGACTGGGAAAATTTGTTAAGACAACTGTTAATTACTGAAATAGACATGTTTTAAAGCTTAAGAAAATTTACTGTTGTTTGTCTTCACATCTGCTATCTATATTAAAGGATTTCAATGTGCATTCGTTGAGAAAACTACCCTCCTGATTTACATTTTTAAATAAACGTTAATACATAGCACTTGTGGAAAAAATTAAACAGTTTGGAAAATAGTACACTAAGTATAAATTCCTCTTGGTCTTTCCCATCTCCCGACACTTTCAAGAGTCCACCACTGAAGGGAGGTCTAACCTTTCAAACTTGCTAGAGTGCATTTTCATACACATTTCCAACAGCTACAGTTTTGAGTTCTGGAAGCAAAAGTGACAGGCCTACATATGTAGCACTTTCTGTTACCAGCTTTTCACTTCACATGCCTGGGAGAACTTTCATTTCAATATTTATAGTTTGTCCTCATTTGTTTAAACTCTTACAGTCTCCAGGAAACAGGTAGCTCATAATTTGCCAGAAATTCTACTTACAGGCATTTAGTTTTCTAATTTTTCATAATTACCAAAATAAATTCAGTTAGTATTTACATACGTTTCAAAGCACAAAAGTATTTCCCACAATATACGTTAGGAAATATGCCTTTAAAATTTACTGACTATAGATAGCTAGGCTAACATTTAAAAATCTCATCACATTAAAAATATTTTTATAATAAAATATAATAAAGGTGTTTTTCTGCAAAAAAAATTTCATCAATGTGCTTTCTTCTATAACCACATCAACTCTGGATATTATGAATCTTTTAGTTTTAGACAATTTTAATCCTAAATCACATTGATTCTGCAAGTGCAACAGATATTTATTAATCATGTAGAAAACACGCAGAAAAAAAATTCTGATGAAAACAGCATGTAATAACAAAGTGCATACAGTATGCTGGGCATTGTTCAAAGGATTTATATCTATTTATAAAACAAACAAAAATAGCGCTAGTGTCCTCATCATGCTCAGTCATTGGCTGTGAAGAGCCGGGCTGGGGTGGGAGGAGGGGGAGGAGGCTTTCAGCATAGGGGCTGCCAAAGACCTAGCAAGAGAAACTGCAGCCAGCCACTGAGCCCTGCAACTCACAGCAGCTTCTCTTGAGCAGAGAAACTCTGCAGATGACAAAGGGACAGAAGACATTATAAGGGCGCAAAGCTGACTGTTGATTCTTTTTATTTTCCGGTCGATCCCCGCCCCCCTACATAGAGAAGATCGTGATCAACTGACAGAGAACTGGGGGTGGGCGGGATGTAGAAATGTTGGCTTAAAAGATAAAATGGAGGCACGAGGCAGTTATCTAGTGGGTGCGAGGGGGAAAAGGACAGGGAACTCTAGCTGATTACTAGGCAGAATTAAAAACCCACCAGGCTGCAGAAAATTGGCATGGGACTCAACAGTGGCGTTGTTGTGGGTTTTTCTCCACCCACACTCAGCTCCACGACCGGAGTTCAGAATAAAAAGTTCAACTCAAGCAGCACTGGAACTTTCCCAGGTGTGAAAGAGGAAGTGAAACCCGGGCAAAAGTTGAGAGTGTTCGCAAGTGACTGCTACGGTTAAATATCCATGTCCAAAATGCTTGGGGATTGGAATTGTCTCAGACTGGGGGATATTTGCCTGTACATAATGACATTTCTTGGGGACAATAGCTAAGACTAAGTATAAAATTCACCTATGTCTTAACTAATTTGTGTGTCTTATCTTTTGTAAAAAGTGGTATAAATTACAGGCTGAGAGATGGTGGGGGGTTCTGTTCTCACAGCTGGTAATTCTACTTAAACTGTGAAGTATCTGAAGACAGCTATTGTCTGAACCTCCCCCCCCCAAAAAAAAAAAAAACCAGACATTTGGTTTTGGAATTAATTTTCAAAAATCTGGAAAATAGTAATAACATTCAGTGTTCTTCCTCTATTCCTTCATGCTTTGTATGCTTCAAGCAGAAGCACTGCTTCTAGACAAGATTATATGGTAGGTCAAATAATTTGGAACACACTAAATTACTTCTCAAAATACCTAGAACAATAAATGCTCCCTCAATGACATTAAGCCCATATGGCAGCCCTAGCTCTCGACAAGGAAGGACAATTCTTTCATCCCATTCTTCTAGTCAATGAGGACAAAAATGGAAATTCCTCTATTGCATCAGTGACAATAATGTGTGCTCATAAATTATCCAATCTATTTTCATCATATTTTACTCTTGATTTTGAAGATAACAACCATTTATGAATTAATCAGTGCCTCCATCAAATACAATCTAAACTGTATTTATTCCAAATAACAACAATCTTCAAATCGATCTAGTGAAAATATCCATTTAACTTAGGAAAGTCATTCTTAGACACACATGTGTAACACATGGTATTTCTGAAGAGATCTTCACATCTGCATGGCAAATTTGAAAATGCTGCCTTCCCGGATGAAAGAGTATCTTTAACACTAGTTTAGGACTAGGATTTAGATTTAACACATCCCTTAGAGAGATGAGCTCTGGGGCTGGGTTTGTTGTTGTTGGTGGTGGTTTTGGTGTTGTAGGTTTGGGTTTCTAGGTTTTTTTGTTTTAGTTTGTTTTGTTTTTTTCCCTCACAAAGCCTCAGGCATTAGCTCCAATTTTACTTCCCTTTGGGGTAGAGGGGAAGAGGGAGGGAATTCTTTTGTCGTGGCATTTATTTTAAAAATAGGATTTTCAAATGAGATGCCTTGTTAAAAATCAAGAACTCAGTTGTGGTTTAACCATCAATCTTCAGTTCACAGTGTGATGTGAAGGTAAATAGTATAGAAATGACATGAAGACTTTAAGACACTACTCACATGTGTAAATAATGTTACTTGCTTTACAAGCCAATAGGTATTCCTTTTTGATTATTTGAGATAATGTTTGCTTATTGTCTCCCCGGTTCTCAATAAATTTCCCATCTATCGTGTACTCTTCTTTCTATTTTTGTTTGTGGGGTTTTGACTTGTTGACTCAGTCTCCCTATACGTACGCCCCAGGCTACCTTGAAACCCTCAATCTTACCTCAGCCTCCCAAGTACTGAGGTTGCAGGAATATACCACCACGCCCAACTGTCCTGTGAACTTCTCATCAGGGTTATTTCTCTATGCAGCTGATGCTAGACGTGATTATTTGCATGACATTGTTTGACTAATGGATGATAGAGTCATGGGTCCAAGTCTTAATGAGTAATGCAACTTGACCTCTTGAATTTGGTGTCCAGCTGAGAGAAGAATGTGCCTTTGATATTCAGTGGGATTCTGAAGTAGATTGTTTGAAGTTAAGTCTGGTGGCAACCAGAAACACCAGTACCGGCCAATCTTTCTTGCAACACAGAGAAGTTCTAGCTCACCCAAAAAGCCACAAACTAGGAAAGTAAATGTATTCTTGAGCCACTGAATTTTGAAGCTGTTGGTTGCTTGCTCAGTTATTAGGACTAACAAGAGCTGACTAATTTAGATTTTCTTTCTTCCTTTCTTTGGTTTTTGTTTTCTGTTTGTTTTATTTTGTTTTGGAGATTTGAGTTTTTTTTTTTTTTTTTTTTTTTTTTTTTTTTGAGACAGGGCTTCTTGGTGTAGCATTGGCTGTCCTTGAATTCACTCTGTACACCAGGTTTGCCTTGAACTCATAGAGATCCACCTGCCTGCCTCTGCTGGTATTAAAGGCATGCACCAACACTGTCAGGCTAGTTTTCTTTTCTTTTAATTGATGTACAAAGGTGTGAAAATTGATTGGTAGTTTTAATATAACTCTTATAATAATTGTTAGCTTTACAATATGTACTGTAGGCACTTTGCTGGCTCAAATAATCAAGTACATCCAAATAGCCAGTGTTATTAGACAAAAATACCAGATAATATTCCATAATGAAGCTGGAGATAAAGTGAAATAAAGGCATAAATCAAAATAAAAGAAACTTCTACAGCTGGCCTGAGGAGCTGGCTCAATTAAGGAAGAGCCTGTCACACAAGCGAGAGGACCTGAGTCTAGATCGCTAGCACCCACATAAAAAGCCAGGGGCGAGAGTCTGTAACCTCAACGCTGGGAACAGATAGGCACATCCCAGAGTTCACGGGCCAGTCAGACTAGCCAGTCAGTGAGCTTCAAAATTATAAGGTGAACGATAGATGGGGATACCCAGCATTGACTTCTGGGCTCCACAAATGTCCACACATGCACACAAGAAAATTCTACAGCGGTAAGAGCCCTACAAGAATAGTGGAGTGAGGAGAAGGCTGGTATAGAACCGAGCAATCTGCTTCCGTAGAATATTTCATGTAGTATCACTCTCGGTTCCCTGCCAGTTGTCAGAGCCTGTGGCGTTTCACTCAGTAAAACAATGCTCTGGTTTTCTCTACTTAAACTGTTGACATTGGTACTATACCAACATCAGACCTGATGAAGTGGTATCCCAGAGTATCCCAGAAGAAGTAATGAGGCTTCCTTCCTGTTAGCACTTTACAGAACCTTCAAAAGTTTGCTTCTGGTAAATCTTTCCTCCATGGTTTCTCTTTATTGTTTTTTAGATGGGTAGAACAGGAAAAAAAATAGAATTTTGGCTATAACCTGGAGATAATTATTTTTGGAAATCACACTTTAGGCTAGGCTGATTGATCAAGGAGGGGGCCCCTAGGGAGCCCCAAAGAGTCTCCACCCCAGCACTGGGATCACATTCTCCATAGCTTGATGATGATGATAATGGTGATTAGTATTATCTCATCTTCTTCCTTTTCTTCTTCTTCCTCCTCTTCCTCTTCTTCTTTCGACCTGGGTTCTGAGGATTGAACTCAGGGTCCTGTGTTTGCAAGGTGGCTCTTTAGCAATTCAGTTATCTCCCTACCTGGTATATTTTCATCTCTGAAGCCCTGCTCAACAATATTATAGGAATAATTTTGTATCTCTGTTAGTCAATGTTAGCTTGGGACGTTTAGACAATAATCCTATGGTAGAGAAATTAACTTACATACTATGTGTCTTAGCTAAGGTTTCTATTGCTGTGAAGAGACACCATGACCATGACAACCCTTATAGAGGAAAACATTTAATCAAAGTGGCAACTGATAGTTTCAGAGGTTCAGTCCATTGTCATCATGGTGGGGAGCATGGTGATGAGCAGGCAGACGTGCTGGAGAAGGAGCTGCTACATGTTGCTATGCAGGCAACAGGAAACAGACTGACTGTCACATTGATCAAAGCTTGTGGAAAAAGAGACCTCAGAGCCCACAGTGACACATACTCTCCAACAAGGCCACACCACCCAGGAGTGTCACTCTACACACACATCAGATTGTTGTCTTAATTATTAAAATTCTTCTTCCATTCTATATCATAAGAATAATTCTATGCAGGCCTTTGGATATATTGTGTGCTACATTTATTTAAAATGTGGCTACCAACTGGTGATTCTTCATTTTTCTTTTCTTTTTCATCTTTTACGGGAAAGACTTGTCTACAATGTTACCCCTGGGACTATCTAGGTTAGGTACTTTCTCCCAATCATTATTTACCATTGCTGAACAATCTACCTCTAGCAGCTGAGCCATAATTTAACATTTCCTGTTGCTGGATTTTAGGATGTGACTAAATTCCCAATATTACAAACAACTTTCTTGTAACAGAGTACACATTTAGTCAGATATTGTTTAATCTTCAGATTATTTCCTTAGTATAAATTCTCAGATGATTCTATCAGGGAAAAGGGTGAGCATACTTTAAAAGCTCTTGCTTAATCCTGCTAATTGACTGTGCTGAAAGATGTCTTTAATTCCACTGTTAGTGTGTGAAAAGCACTAACAAAATTTGAATATCATTATGAGTACTGCTTGTTTTCTAAGTGATCGGATGAAAAAATGTACCTTGTTTTAATTTTTACTCTTCAAATGTTAAGGGTGATATGGAACATCTGTCCATATAGGTTAAGTAAATGACCTCATTTGTCAATACCTTATCACCTTATTCTTATACTATGAAGTTTATAAAATAGTTTTCAGTAAGGACTGGTCTATTAAATAATAAGGCTGTAGTGTGGCGGTAGTGGCATACACCTTCAATCCCAGCACTCAGGAGGGAGAGGCAGAAGATCTCTGAGTTCGAGGCCAGCCTCGAACAGAGTTCCAGGGTAGGCTCCAAAGCTACACAAAGATACCTTCTCTCAGAAAATCATTAAGAAAACAAAACAAAACAAAAAACAAAAGAGACAGCCACTGGTTTTATGTGGATTAACCTATGGATTTGTATGTGACTCTATCCCACAAGGTAAGTCTGTTACTTTGAACTTTTTGTTTTACAAAAACAATATCAGAGTAACTGCAAAAATTTTTTAAAAATCTTCAGAACATGTTACCTGCATTTATTTAACCTTATCCAAAAAGCATTGAAGGTATAGACTTTGCAAATCAGCCAAAAACAATAGTACATGGCAGATCAAAGTCAATTTAAACACACAGACTGAGTAATTCAAGGTCAGAAGCAGGACTTATGAAGGGACAATGAAGGGAGACACACTTTCTTTTGTTGTTGTTGTTGTTTTGTTTTGTTTTTTGAGGCAGGGTTTTTCTATGTAGCCTTGGCTGTCCTGGAACTCACATTATAGACCAGGCTGGCCTCAAACTCACAGAGATCCCCCTGCCTCTGCCTCTCAGGGAGACATGCTTTTGAAAGGACTTTGAATGCACAGAGTTCCATGTGCACACAAGCTGCCCTATGGTGCAGTTTCGGGGGAACCAGCTATCAAGCAGAGGCAGGTTGCCTGCGTGTTTCTAAAGTCAGTCCAAACTCATTTTCCCTTGAGCAGCTGCCCTTGAACCCGAGACTCTGGATTCTGAGAATGGAGAACTACCTACCTTGTTGCCCGCAGGCAAAAGAGGAAGAAGTGACTGTCTCCTTTGGAGGGTGGGGCCGAGCGTCCTCAGGATTTTGAAATAGAGGTTTTGGTTAGGATCTTCCCACTTCTCTTTCTGTTGCCATCATCCCCCTCAAGATGTAGTGCCCCCCATCCCCATCCCCATCACTCAGTTTTTAGAATTCTCTTCACTTCTAGTCTTAAAAACAACAAACTTCTGCTAGAAAGACCATCAGTTTGAAACAGTCTTTTTAAACCATGAGTGGCTGATAGCCCCACAAGCTTCCCAGACAGGAGCCTAGAAAAAACGACACCACGTTTAAAAGCTTGCGGTAAACTAAAGGCCTATTCATAGATCTTGAGGCATTCAAGCTCTACCTCCGATAAGAACTTGGGCAGCCACCTTGGGCTTCAGCTGTTAATGAGGAAGTTACACAATGAAACCAAACAATTTAAATAACCTGTCTAGAACACTTCACATGCAGACATTAGTAAATGCTGGCTTTGCCTCTTTCCTCTACAAACCTGCACAGAAGTCTAGCTATGATTTCTGGCTTCTCTTTGCTCTAGTAACACACAAAGAGAGAAAATAAGCACATAATAAAAGGTATTAGCAGATATAACATATTTATCATCACATACTCTTAAAATTTGGCAACATCTTACTGGTGGTTTCAGCTGGGGAAGTTTAGTCAGGTGACTGTTTCTTTGATAACTACATTTGAGAGTTCTCAGATGATGACAGGACTGCCTTATGTTGGTGAGATAATAGACCAGCACCCAAACATGGCTAGCTGTTTACTCATTTAAAGAGGTTCATATCAAAAATACATAAAGAAACCACACAAGTCAATAGCAATGGGCAATAGACACTATTCAAAAGCATACACAGAAATGATCAATACACATATTGGGGAGGGGCTCACATCATGAGCCCCTAGAGAATTGCAAGCTAAGACCACAAAAGATAGCATCTCACTCGAATAAGAACAATGATTAGCGACAAGAAAAGACAGTACAGACTGTGAAGGATGTGGAGAAAGCTTGCCCAGTTGATAAGAATGTAAATTAGTACAGCCCTTGTGGACAACACTATGGAGACCCATAAATAACACTGAAACTAGAGCTATTATATTGACCCAATAATCGTACCACTGGGTATGTTTCTAAAGAAAATGAAATCGTTACATCAAAGAGACAGCCGCACTTCACCATTATGGCAGCAGCGTTGGCAAAGCCAAGCCATGGAAGCAGACTAAAAACCTATCAACTGATGAGGAGAATATGGTGTTTATGTATAATACAATACTATTTAGGTATTAAAAGATGAAATTCTTTCATTTGTCACAACATGTGTTGTCACATCATTGTGTTACGTGAAAAACCAATGTTTTATGCTCCTATTCACATGTACAATCTAAAAAGTTGGACTTTGAGGAGTTGACAGTAGGCTATGGTTGTCAGAGTTTGCAAGTGTAGACAGTAGTCTCTAATTTATAATTAGAATAGAGAAATGAGCTGTGCTGTTTGGCTGCAGAGCAACATGACTGTGGATTAGATGATATTAAGACAGTTGTTTACTTCAAAAGAGATAGAATGCTTTCACTGGAAAGGAATGAGCCAGGTGGTGGTGGTGCATGCCTTTAATCCCAGCACTTGGGATGCAGAGGCCAGCAGATCTCGATGAGTTCAAGAGCAGCCTGGTCTACAAAGCAAATTCTAGAACAGCCATGTCTACATAAATAGCCACTGCTTCAAAAAACAAAGAGAAAAGAAAAAGAAAGAGAGAGAGAAAAAATAATTGTTTTAAGGGGAGAGAATTGCTTCCCCTGATTAGAACATTATACATTTTATTCGTGTATCAAAATGAAAGAGTACTCAATAAGTATGTGTACTTTTGATGTGTCTATTAGACATGCATGGAATAACTGGTGTTGTCCTGAATTGTTCCTATGTCACTACCAAAAGTTCTATACCTCAGAAAACCCCCAAGCCTGGGTGAACAGAACATCTGTTCATCCAGTAACCTGAATGTAACAGTGTACTTACACTGTCCCTTAGCTTCCATATCGGGTGATAGAGCTGTGAGCGGACTTAGGTATCTGCTTGGAAGACAAGGTTGGTATTTTATTAATCATTTTTGCATCTGTATATGTTACAGATATTGGACTATGGCTTTCTTCTGTTGTTGTTGTGCTCATGTCTGGTTTTGGTATTAAGATAACATTCATCTTTTAGAATGAGTTTGAAAGGATTCTTTAGGGAGTGATTTGAGAAGAACCAAGAAGTTGTTCTTAAGATGTTTGATAGCCCAGCAGTGAAACTATCTGGGACACACTTTTATTATTGATTCATTCTCATTACTTGACACAGTTTTTGTTCTGATTTTCTATTTCTTCACAAATCATAGTCCATCCCCAGGAATCTGTCCATTTCTTCTGGGTTGGAAAATGTGTTTGCACACCGTTGTTCAAAATAGTCTTTAATAATCTTTGGATTCTTTGTTTTTTTTTTTTTTTAATTGTGGTGTCTTTCTGCTTTTGTCTTATTTATTATTTATTCATAAAAGCATCTCATTTCATTAAGCTTTTACTTTTTTGTGTGTTTGTCTGTCTGTTTGTTTGTGATAGAGGTTTGCTCTGTGTCCGGGCTTGAATTCACTGTGTAACTCAGGCACATCTTGAACTTGCATCAACTGTCATGCTTCAGCTATGATTACAGACATGTACCACCAGCGCTAGCAACTCGAGTCTCTATTCCTTTTCAAAAGTTTTAACAAGTTCCCACAGCATTTAGAGCTTATCTAAGATGCCAATGTCATCTAATAAATTAATGTCATTGGCTGCATATGACTTAAGAAGCACCAGAAGACCCTTCAAATTTCCCAAATGCTGCTAGCACTATCCTCTGCCAGTCTGCAGGTTCCATCACTATGGTCTAGAATATGACTCAAACACTGCCCTTCCAGAGAGCCATTACCAGAATTACACACGGACTATTCAGCCAGCCAGCCTCTGCAGAATGCTTTCCTTACAAATCTGGAAAAGAAGGCGGCTTTAAAGTTTCCTCCCATCTTTACCTCCCTACACACACACACACACACACACTCTGATTCAGGCCACAAGCATCTTCATTCTAGCTCTCCCCATTACCTTAACAACCCACTCTTAAAACAAGAGGTCATAAGTGTGTTTCCATTAAAGTGTAAAGTGAGAATTAATTTTAAATGTCCCTAAAATGTAAAGGGTTACTGTGCAAATAGACATACACATTAGGTCAAGTTTATGTTTAGCTCATGTAAAAATGTCATAGCAACAGAGAGGAATCCAGGGCCTTCAGGAAAGTACAACAGCTAAACCCATAACCCCTGTGCTTTTTAAACAGACTGAGAGAAACCCATGTCCAAAAAGCAAACTATCCCTTCACCAACTGCCACCTCCCTGAAAAACTCTGTTTTGAATGCAAAATTATCTCCTTTGAAAAAGAAAAGGCTCTAAACATAAAGCATGGAAGCATATATTAGTTATAGATTATGTTATATATGTCATGTAGTTAGCAAACATATGACATTAAAATAACTAAAAATTAAGTTAGTGTAATGGCGTATCTTATGCAACACTAAGGGAACCACAAACTCAATTAAAGAGCTTTTTTTTTTTCTCCCCTGGGATAGTAGTGATTCCAAAATCCAAATGAAAGAAGGTTTCAGCTCTTGTGGGTAATGGGCTCTGCTTTCTTGTGGCTGCGGTTATTGACGCCATGGTTGTAGTTACTCAGCTTTTATCTCTTTCTGTTTCATTTTCTCAGGAATAAAAACTGCATCCATCTCATTATTTCCACTTTCCAAATTAAATCACACACTAAGTGAATCATCCCTCATTCTTTGCCCCACAATGAAAGCATCCAACCCGCATTTCTCTCCAGACATTTATGTATCAGAAGCTAATGCGGCATCCAGTCCTGGGCTCTTCTATGGCCCCTGCTTATTTACAGCACACTGGTCCCTTTCTTCAGAAAACATCACAAAAATTCAAGGGAATAGCGACTTCTACAAATCTCTCATTGCCATTACTTGCTTCCCTGATACTGATGGGCAAATCTACTATCGGTATTCAGAAGAAATGAAATTCTGAGGCAATGAAAGAGTCGCTCAAGGGCTAAGGTTTTAGGGTCCTGCTCTTGGTGTGCTTGGGTGCAGGGCGACTGTACATAACTGAGTGATGGAGAAGATCACAAGTACGTAGAGTGTGTAGGTGACTTTCGGTGCTCCTTCCAAGCTAAGATCCTATTAATTGTTAATCAAAATTACTTTGGGGCAATTTCTTTGTCCTTGACTTGATGAGCTGCCCCTCTGCTAGGAAAATGATACATTGTGAATCACGTGTCTTCTACTTCTTTCCCATTCTTAAGTTTGGGTTGTCTGTGGCTGCTGCCAACCCAACACAGAAAATTGTCAAACACTGAGTGAGTAATTTTATATACAAGCTACTACACTATGGAAGAATTTTTAATGTGGTCTATAAGAAATGAGATCTGAACAGTGGAAAGGCTACCATAAATGCCCTTCCCTGATAATGAGATTGACGACTAACTTATTCCCCATCATAGAGCCCTCATCTAGTAGGTGATGGAAACAGAAGCAAACACCCACAACTAAACACTGAGCCGAATTGGAATCCCAATGCAGAGAGGGAGGACAAGACCAGGCAACAGAAACACATAGAGACAGCTGACCTGAACAAGGAGGAGCTAATGGGCCCTCCAGCACCATGTCTGTCTGCACACAGCCATGCTTCCCGATGTGATAACATTGGACTAAACATCTGAACTGTAAAACAGCCACAATTAAATGTTTTCCTTTATAAGAGTTGCCATGGTCACGGTGTCTCTTCACAACAATAGAAACCCTAAGACAGGGATGGTGGGAAAAGTTTTGGAAGTGAACAGTAGTGACAGAAACAATAAGAAAGGCCTTGTCACAATGGCTAAAGTGCTAATGTGTCAAAATATATTTATGATACGTATACTATTTAAAAGACATGGGTGTTGGGGTACTTAAGTGTAATCCCAGAATTCAGAGGCTAAAGCAGCAGACTCACAAGTTCAATGCCAGCCACTATGGTTAATCTTGTTATAAACTTGATTACATTTGGAACCAACTAAAACCTGAGCTGCTGAGCCCATTTTCTCAGATCTTAGATTATTTGAGGTCAGAAGATCCACCCTAAATCTGGGCCACACCTTTTGATGGCAGCCCACAGAAAAGGACAAGAAAGACAGAAGCTTGGCTTTCTGCCTGCTTGCCCTCACTCTCGCTGGATGTTTCTCTCTCTTGTTGCATCAGGTGTTAGAGTCAGCTTCTTCAGGATTCCAATATAGAGGGGTGATCAGCAGCGCTCCAGAAATCCTACAGGACTCTAGCACTGGATTGAGACATTCAGCTTCCTCTCGAGGTGAACAGACATTTGTTCAGGTCTCTCTAGGAAGTCTGTCACACAACAGTGTGTGTGTGTGTGTGTGTGTGTGTGTATCTTTTATATGTGTGTGTATGTGTGTGTGTATGTATATGCTTGTATATGCATGTGTGTGTGTCTGTATATGCATGTATATGCATGTGTGTGTGTGTCTGTGTCTGTATATGCTTGTATATGCATGTGTGTCTGTGTGTCTGTGTGTATGTATATGTGTGTGTGTGTATGTGTGTGTGTGTGTGTGTGTGTGTGTGTGTGTGTGTGTGTGTGAGAAGGTCAACCTTGGCTGACATTCCTTGAGACACCTATTAACTTGTTTTTCAGGGACAGACCTAGAGCTTGTTGGTCTAGAGCTCACTGATTAAAATTAATTGGCTGGGCCCCAGGGATCCACCTGTCCCCACCTCCCTAGTGCTGGGATAATAAGTGCATGCCACCACACCTATTTTTTTTAATGTGGAGTATGAGAGATTTTACTCAAAAGGCAAGCACTTTACCAGCTGAACTATCTCCCAAACCTCCTTCGTAGGCAGAGTTTTCCTGTTCTGACCGACTGTTCCCAAATAACCACTCAGAAGGTTAATATAAATTATAAATGCTCAGCCAATAGCTCAGGCTTATTACTAGCTAGCTCTTACAACTTAACCCATTTCTACTAATCCACGTGCTGCCCCAAGGCTCATGGTTTTTACCTCTATTCCATTTTGTGTGTCTGACTTGTTTTCCATTTGGCTAGCTATAACACAATGTAACACAAGTAATAAAAACCTAGAGACAAATATTGAGGTTCAAGCTGAAGATCAAAAAATAGCCAAACCACTAGAGAGTTCTTCTACCAAGGCTAAGACCAAAGAGGGGTGGGTGATCCTGTCCTCAGCATGACTACAGACTGCACTGCTCTCCACCAAACCTCAGACTGCCTTGAGACTGCACTGAGCTCCTGCCTTATATTTCTTTCTAAAGCTTGGATTAAAGGTATGTCATCCCAAGTGCTAGATTAAAGGTGTGCTCTCTGTTTCTCTTTTAGACTGATCTACTCTCATGCAGCCCAGGGTGGCCTTGAACTCACAGAAATCCATCTGCCCCTATCTCCCAAGTGCTGTGATTAAAAATGTGGCCACCAATGCTTGTCCTCTTTGGCTAACTAGTGTGTATGGCTAGCTAGAGGCTTAGCCACTAACTAGGTATGTGGCTAACTAGTGGCTTAGCTCTTAACTAGGGGTGTAGCTAACTAATGTCTTATCTCTGCACTCTGATCTTCAGGCAAGCTTTAGTTGTCAGATATATCAGTAAAGCTGTTGACTCCTCTGACTCTGCCCTTCCTCCTCCCATCATTTTCAGTTTGGCTTTCCCACCTGGCTTTATCCTGTTCAGCTATTGGCCAGTCAGCTTGTTTATTAAACCAATCACAATGGCATGCATTCACACAGTGTACAAAGGATTATTCCACAGCATACCATACTCTTGTTTTTGAAGCAAGGTCTCTCATTGGCCTGAGACTTCCCATGTAGGCTAGACTGGCTGGCCAGTGAGTCCTGGGCACCCACCTGTCTCCATCTCCCTTGGTGCTGGGACTACAAATAGTTGCTACCATGCCTGGCTGTTAAAATGTGGGTTCTGGGGTTGGGACTCAGATTGCCATGCTTGTAAAGCAATAAGTCCACCCCCAAACCATTTTTGAAACAAAGTCTCACTGATTGCCCAAGAGGGGTTTGAACTCACCACAATCCCCCTGGCCTGGCTTCCCAAGTGCTAGGATCACAGGCATGCTCCTCCAGGCTTTGCTCTAGCCCTAGCTACCTCTCCATTTTTGTGTGTGTGTATTTATTCATCCAATTAAAACATTCCCTCAAGTCTTTCCCCCAAACGCTCAGTGAGGGGTTACAGCATGACATTCCCACACAAAATATAATGTATTTTGATCATATCTCCTATATTATTCTTTTTTTTTTAAATCCTATCTCCTCTGTTTCTTTCCCCTTATGCAATGCATATGAGAGAAAAAGTGTCTTGTTTGTCTTCCTGAGGTTGGCTTGTTTCTATTGCAGTAAATAAGGATCAGGATAAACAAATAGGCCGAATAGATGTTTATTCAGGGAGAAATAACTTACAACCTAGACAGATGAACACCAGGAAATTCAACCCGATCCTCTCCTGTCCGAGTCACGCCAGAAAAAAAGCGCCTTCCTGGCCCCCTCCGACCTCCTTCCTCAGATCACCTCCGCCCATCGCTCCACCCCCCAATGGGCGTGGTCAGTGCTACAGAAGGACTACCTCACTACATGTTTCACTTAACATGGTGATTTCGAGTTTTGCCAGTTTTCCTACTAATAATTTCATTCTTCTGTGTCACCGAATGCAGCCCCACTGTGCACTCATGCCACACTGCCACACATTCCTACCCCATCCTTCAGGGAGCACCCAGGAGGAGTCTGTATATTGCATCAATAACAGGAGTATGCAAGGAGTGTGCAGGTATCCCTCCTATTCCACTCATCGATCAGAGCCAAGGCTTTGCCTCTGTTTTCTTTCCCCTCCAGATCTCAATATGACTGATAAAGCTATTCCCTAGCCTGGCAACAGAAGACGACAACCTGACAGAAGAGGAACAATCTCCTGAACGTCAGCCCAACAGTCTTTGCCTCCTTGTCACAGTGTTACCTCTTCAGTCCATCACCTGGGACCACCTGGAATGGTAGTTCCTTCTCTCCATGAAAGAAAAGAAGAGAGACACCACGCCCAGTGTCTCTCTGTCTGTCTGCCTATGAGTCAGGATGTAAGCTCTCAACCCCATGTCTTCCTCCTGCTACCATGATGATAATAGACTGACCTTCTGAAACTGTAATGAAGCCACCAATTAAAGGCTTTCCTTTCCAAGAGTTGACTTACTTGGTTGTGACGTCTCTTCACAGCAATAGAACTGTAATCAAGACATGTGGGAATTTTTTTCCTTAGAAATGCTGTTTAAAGTGTGCCTTTATAAATCAAACTTTCACCCATGTTGGTAATGTGCTTTGAGATCACTTATAACTATGGATTCATTCTGTTTATATACTGGATATTCAACCTGTTCAGAATGGACTGACTTTTAAGGAGAACGTTGTGATCAATCTTACTATTCCTTGGACTCCTCCCTGTACCATGCTCCATATTTCACCTCTTGGAGTCTTTCACAGCCCTGACTCAGAACAGCCTTAAGCGTGCCGAGGGGTGGTGACCAGAAGGCATTCACTGGAAGTGGCCAGGCGTAGAAAACAGCCCCTTCCATACGTTTCAAATAACCAGTGGGTAGAGATTAACAGTTGGTGTATCTCTGTATGCTGCTCTGAAGCAATAGGACCAGAAAACCAATTTTCTCCCTTGTGGAACTTCCCTGAAAGATGAAGACAAAAGTCCTTCCTTCCTTTCTGCTACCATATTTGCTGTGCTGTTCAATATACAGAGAAGATGGCCTTTGTTCAGGACTCTTAGGCTATACTTAGGTTTGACATCTCTCAGATTTGAACAGGAGAGATGGGAACTTTTCTGAATAAATCAGGCCTACTCTTGGATAAATGACTTTGAGTTGGTCTTCTGTGCATCATCACCACAAATGATGTTAGCTTTTTTCTTTCATAGATTTATCATTCATTTCTAAGCTTTCTGTTGAGAATTGTCTTCTGGTTGAATTACTTGAAGTGTTTAATTTTTTTATTTGTTTGTTTTTTAGGGTTTTGTTGTTGTTGTTGTTGTTGTTGTTGTTGTTGTTTCTGTTTCTTCGAGGCAGAGTTTCCTTGTATTTCTTTAAAGCCTGTCCTGGAACTCGCGCTGTAGACCAAGTTGGCCTCGAACTCAGAAATCCACCTGCCTCTGCCTCCTGAGTGCTGGAACTAAATGTGTGTACCACCAACGACCGGCTTAATTTTTGACTTTTAAAAACACTCTGAGTATTATTGTGAGTCGGGTGGCTAGCTGAGGAAGATTTTTACCATTCTGTACACTGTGTGCTCAATCTACTGATTGTCTCCTGCTGTCTGATGCACAGAAAACTGTCAGTGTAATGAAATCCAATCTGTCAGTTCTTGCTATTATTTCCTGGACCATTAGAATCCTACTCATAAAGTCAATACCTATTCCTAGATCTTTTAATATTTTCCCTGTGTTTTCATCTAGTAGTCTTATTTCTATTGCTGTTTGTTCGGTTGGTTGGTTGTTTTGTGGGGGGAGGGGGAGAGAGGATCTCTCTATTTAGCCCTAGCCATCCTGAAACTCACTATGTAGACAAGGCTGAACAAACTCACAGAGATCGGCCTACTTCTGCCTCCCAAATATTGGTATTAAAGGTGTATACTACCACATCAGGCCTCATCTAGTAGTTTCAAATTTTATGTTAAGGTTATTGAGCCAGACTTAATAATAAGTTATTGTACAAGGTGAGAGACACAGATCTAGTTTTGTTTGTTTGTATGTAGATACTCAATTTTCCTGTCACTACTTATTAAAAGAGTCTGTGTTTTCTCCAAAATATGCTTTTGGACTGTTGTCAAAAATAAGATGACTGTAAGTGTGTGGATTGACTTTGAGCCCTCTAGCACTTCAAACTACATGTCTAGTTTTGCTGCAATGTCATGCTTATTTTGTCATTACACACTATACAATATAATTTCAAGTCAGATGTTGTTATACCTCTAGCCTTATTCTTCTTGCTTAGTATTACTTTGGCTACCTCGGATTTCTTTTACTTCCACAGGCATTTTAGGGTTGCTTTTCTATTTCTATGGAGAATGAAACTGGGATTTAATGGGGGTTGTATTGGATCCATACATCATTTTGATGATATGGCTGTTTTCACAGTATTAATTTGACTGAACCATAAAAAAAAGGACAGTCTTTTCATATTCTATTTTTTTAGTTTCTTTCATGAGTGCTTTATAGTTTTCGTTGTAGAGGTCTTTACCATATTTAGTTAAGTTTTATGCCTAGAATTTTGTTTGTTTTTTGTGACATTTTGGGGGTGGGTTATTGTGAATGGGACCGTTTTCTAGACTTCTTTCATAGTAAATTCATCACTGAGTATCATATATTCTTGTAGTTCAAAGTTCTAAAAATAACCCTTCATGAGTTAAGATTGTTTTTATTTTTCTGTTGCATTACAGAAAAATATCTTTGAATATTTCAGTGGGAATCTGTGCCAGATTGTCTATGAATATATCATAAGATTTCAACAATTTTCCACTAATATGAAACCCAGTAGTTGGTACTTTTCTGATGCTATGATAAAACACCATAACCAGAAGCAACTCGAGACAGTTCTCTTTGGCCTATAGCTCCAGGAAGCTACAGGCCACAGTGGGTGGGGACAGAGCAGCAACAGGAGAGAGGAGCTGGCTGATCATATTCTGTCTCCACACAGACATCAGAGGAAACAGGAAGTGGGGTGGGCTATGAACCCACAGAAAGAGGCACAGAAGAGACTCAAAGCAAAGAGTAAAGAATGCATGACAATGATCACTCAGAATACAGCTAATTCAAGCAATCTGATGATGGCAGTTTAAGGATTCAATTATAGTATCTGATAATCTTAATTTTATAGCAAAAACTACTGAGAAACATTTTTTATTGGTTTATTTAACCAATAAATAAAGACACAATTAGTGGAAGCCCTGAGAAACAATGTGAGAAACAATGATCCTGCATTTGGGTTATGATTATGATGAGAAAGAATTTAAAAAAGGAAAGAATAAATATAGGCAAGATCAAGAAATTCAAATCCTGTGCTTCCAAGCACCATCTATCAAAAAGACAAAGCCTTGATAAGAGAACTACACACCTAAGTAGTTTATTATATTGCTTACCATTTCTCTGATCAATCTTCATGGAGAATCTTCCTGAGTCCATAGGCAAAACACAATTCTCTCTTCTACTTAACACAGACTCTTTTTAAACATCTATACAAGACTGTAGAACTACTTCATAGGAATTCAAGATTATGAACCCTGCTTGGCCAAGTCTTTTGTGAAGTTCATGGCCAGGCTCCATGCTTACTCTTTTTAAGCAGAACATTCATTTCTCTTCTTTGGCCAGATTTCTCCCTTTCATTCTGCACAATTTTTTGACCAGGCTATAGCTATGCTGTATTTTAAATACCCCCTGAAATACAGGTTGAGGATAAATCAATACAAACCCACATCTGGACAGGGCATCCAATAAGTAACCCTGCTCAGACATTCTTACATTCCTGACGGTGTGGTACTGGCTTGACACTCAGTCTCTGACAATCCTGACATGTACAGCTGCTGCTCCTTCCTGGTTCTACTCTCACTTAGCTCCACTTCTCTGGCCTTTTGCAACCCTTACTGGCATACCAGGGCGGGGCTGTTCTCGTCTGCAGAACCCATCAAGCTGAATGATCCCTGAAAAGGCTGGCTCTCCTCTGATACCCACACCTGACAAAGACGGCTTTGATCCTAGCCCGGTGGAAATCACAACAGCACCATGGGAACTCAAAACGCACGCTTCCTTTCAAGACAATGTGGGTTATAGGATGACAAGCAGAAATCACTTTGCAATCATAAGAGATGATCAATTCTATATGCCAGAGCTATAAACCAGAACATAATTAAGACACATGAAAGTGCTAATGATACCTTCAAAATCCATATAAAGAAAGTATTTCTTAGCCTGTTATCTTGTCCAAGTTACAAGTTCAATTTTCTAATTTTCTTTCAGAAAGAACGAGCACATAGTTCATTTATTTGAACACTTATGGATTCCAGCACTAGGGAGGCTGGGAAAGAGGACCACAAATATGAGGCTATCCTGGGCTACACAGGAACACTCAAGTCTCAAAAAAATCATTTGTTGATCATATATTAGGCCTACATTTTTCAATGAAGACACAAGAGTAAAGATAAGAAAGATGTTCCTGTTTATTGTGACAAAAATAAATGTTCTGTGTAATAAGGGTTGTCTTAGAAGCAGAGACAAGTCCCCTAATTGTGCTACAGGAGTGGACTGAATCCCTAAAGAAAGTGAGTCCTGAAGAATGAGTTACGAGGGGAGGGGAGCAGGACTTCTGTTAGGGACTGGGGCAGGGGAATGATGGTCTCCAGCCTGGGGGTAAGAGGGAAGACACAAGTGAATGGGTGACAGAGTTACAGAGGACGAGAAAGGATGAAAACAGCGGCTAAACAATGAGGTAGGGAGGGAAATGTACAGGCGCCAGGTTTAGACAGGATGGTAACATTCCCCAAGGCAGGCACCATAGGAGGAGAATCATTCCTAGAGGGGAACATGACACTGTAGGGTTATCTACGCTTCTAAGGGACAGTGCAGAACAGGAGAGGAGGTAGTGACCGAGGTGGGACTGAACACAGATAATCTGGGCATCGTTGACGTCTCCCTGGACTATAGATGCCTGAAAGAACGATTTTTATGACTAAACTTGATTGCCCTTTCTCACGGGCTTGGTTTTGATCGCTATTACACCATTATACTTCGAGACCTGGACCACGACACAGACACATTTCACTCACGTAGGCTAGGAGGATGTTGAATGACTGAGGGCAAAGCTATCTCCAAGAACCAATTCCCCTCTAAACAAAGCAAAGGCAGTCAAGGTGCTTCAGAGGTGGCCAGGGGTTGTGAGGGTGGACTGCAGAGGACCCGCATCAGCTGACTCACAACTGCCTGTGACCTCAGTTCCAGGGAATCCAAATTTTAAAAAGGTCAAAAAGGAATAGATTCTTCAGAAACCTTAAAAGTTGTATCTCAAAGGTCTCCCTTCCTCTAGCTGCAATTCCTCTTTTTAAGGGTGGGTGTGGTGCATGGCCACGCTCAGCACAGCAGCGCGTAGGAGACTAATAACCAAGAGAAAAGCAAAGATGATTAGTAAGGAAATAAGCCAAGTCAATCAAACCATGCCAAAGATGGTCAGGCTTAAAAGGGAGGAGGAACTATCCCCAGAGAATGAGCACTGACTGTAACTCGAAGGAAAAGCCTTCATAACCCTGTAACAAAGTTTGTCCCAGGACATTTGATTCTCAGGGTAAAATTAACAGAAGCATCAGTGAAGCATTCAGCATCTTAGAAGTGCTGGACAAACCCCAGATGTGGTGAAGCTAACTCATATTTCCATGCAGGACCCATAGAACAGCCAACCTTGGCAGCTAGAAGGACACCAAAGCCAATCCCTAACTCAGTGCCACTAACTTGAGGCCCACAGGAAAGGGCACAGGGGAGATGACAGGGTGCTTCGGGGTGGAAGACGAAAAGCTACAGGGACATGGAGACCAAGTGTAAGCTCAGAGTGCTCAAGGATAGACATCTGTCCTCTTTTTGATTCTGCGGGGGTGCATGACCACCTTCGAACAGGGATGCTGTCCATGCACCACTGCAAAGGGTCTCTTCTTTCTTAGGAGATTCAGATTACTGAAGTCTTTTAAGTTGATGAGTAAACCTTCCCAGGAAATTTGCAGAACATCTCTGAGTAAATATCTGATCTGGCACAGGCTCAGTCACGCATATGTAGGCTAGGCAGGGAGGGATGTGTGTGTGCACAACTTCTTAGCCTCCAGGGCAAGTCGTGGGTATGCTGTCTCTTGGATTCGGCATCAGGGAAGCATGATGACCTGCTAAGTGTGCTTGCTTTCATTCTTAAGGTGCAGGTAACTGAACAGACTAAGTCCTTTAAGCCAAATCTATAGAAAGATCCTTCAGACATTCACTTTGCCAGAGAAAGTGACCTTGCCATCTTCCCTTTGGAGAATATGCAACCATTATTTTTAAGATGGAAAAAGATACCCCTTTTCCCAAAAAAATGCTGGTTTCTAAACAAACCATGGTTAGGGAGCTGGGTTCAGGGATATCTTCAGAGGAGGCCAGAAGTGAGATCACATCTCCCTGGAACTGGAGTTGCAGAGGGCTGTAAGTTGTCTCGAGGGTGCTGGGAATTGAACCTGGATCCTCTGCAAGAGAAGCTGGTGATCTTCTCCACTGAGCCCTCTCCATCCAGCCCCTAGGGAACGTTTTTCAGTCACAGTTGTTTTACGTGTGCCTAAACTGAAATTAAATTATCTAATTCTGTAGTGGCCATCAATAAAAGTAGAAAGTACAATAATTTTTAAATTAATTCTGTAAAGAAGGCTGTTTCCAGAACTGATTTGACTTGAATGCAACAAGTTAAGAGTTGTCCAGTAGTTTGACTAGACCTACAAATAAAAACCTAAAATTAAGGGGAAAGTACATAGACAGCATGTGCTTTTGTATTTCCTCAATTTGTTCCTCTCAGAGAAGAATTTTAACAGGATCTGTGAGGGCTTGGATTATTCTTGTGGGCAATGTATGACAGCAGTTAGCAAATGGCTTCCCACTTCCTATGTATATGCTGCTCACAAGGTAATTTTGTTGTTGTTTTTTAAAATGGTTGAAAAAGTCAAATGAAGGGCTGGGGATACATTTCTGTGGTAGAAAGTTCACCTGGCATGTTCAAGGCACCTAGGTTCAATTTTAAGCACCACAATAAGTGTAGAGGTAAGTGGGAGGGGACATATTTTGCAATATGTGAAAATTGTGTGAAAGTGAAATTTCAATGTTTACCAATAAAGTTTTATTGGCACACAGCTATAACCATTCATTTATTTGTCTATAAATACTTTCATACTACAATGACAGAGTGACTAGAGAAACTATTACTTTCAAAGTCTAAAAGTTATATCCAGTGGCCCATTACAGAATATACTCCTGGTTGACCAAAAAAACTGTTACTCCCTTGAAATCACAGGCCTGAACAACTGAGTTGGAGCTAGGGTGTACTTTGGCCTTCTGGTCACAAGGAAAGCACTTTTACCCACCAAGCATCTCGCTGGCTTCGCTCCTACCTTTGTAGATGAAAACAGACTTCTAGGTAAAGACAGTACAAAGTCACAGAATTGCTACTCTTGATATTATTGAAATAAACAAAAATGACAGAAAGATTTAAAACTACTAAATACCCAACCAAACCTGGCAAAGATCAATCCGCCCTTAACTTCAGGAACTGATTAGGAATGAAGAAAGCTGAGTTAGCTTGCTTCCAAAATTTGAGCATGAAAGCAGGACTGGGGAGCTCAATGCAGTCTGCAGGGACAGGAAGGACTCTTGCTTTTCACAACCTCCTGCTGAGTCGGAGGACTTGGTAAGAGAAGGTAGAGCTGACATATCCATTGCCTGAGGGGAGTGAACTCAAAGCTCACTCTTCTGAGGCACTGAGAAAATCTCAACAAACAACAGAGTCCAACTAGAGCCTGCACTAGGCTCTACCTAGTTCTCTCCTTCAGGCCATGTTGGTTTGCAGGAAAGTGGGTAAAAAAAAAAAAAAGCATATTAGTATTAACAGAGGTCACATGAGAACGGATGGACTACTCCTAGGGAAGGCGGAAGCAATGGCATGTTGGATGGTTCGAGTGACAGAAAATGGGAGAGATAATGCAGAGGGGAATATGTACACACACACACACACACACACACACACACACACTATGTGTGTGCATATATATATATATGTGTGTGTGTGTGTGTGTGTGTGTGTGTGTGTGTGTATGTGTGTGTGTGTGCTGACAAAAGGGATAAGGATACAGAGGACAATGAAGAAAACACCCTTATAAAGATAGCTGGCCTAAGGACCTCAAAGGGGTTCTTGCTGCAAGACAGGAAAGCTTTACTTTTTAAAGATAGGAATCACTTCCAGGAAAGAAAGTTGAAGATTTAAAGATGCTGGAAAGTCTGGAAATCTCAGGAATGTTGATCACATTGAGCACTTAAAGGAAAAAGTTGGAGTTGTTTCTAGGAAGCTGTTCTCTAGGAGGCATTCAAAATTTTACCAAGAAATGCTTTTAGGAACAGTCTTATGGGTTCAGTAGTGTAGCTTGGCAGGATTCCTGCCCAGAATGCATGATGACCTGCATTCCATGCCCAGAAGGACATAAAATTAATCACTGCAGTGCACATCTGAAATCCTTGGAGATGGAGATAGGAGGATCAGAAGTTCTAGTTTCCTAAGGAAGTTCAGGGCCAGTCTGGACCAAGTTAGACCCTGTCTTTAAAAAATATAAAACAGAGACTGGAGAGATGGCTCAGTGGTTAAGGGTGCTTGTTGCTTTTCCGGAGGATGAAAGTTCCCAGCACCTACACAGAAAGGCTCACAACAGCCTGTAACTCCAGCTCTCAGGGATCTAAAGCCCTCTTTTAGCCTCTACACGTGTGTGAACACACACACACACACACACACACACACACACACACACACGAGACTATCAGCTGGAGATGGCTCTTAGTAATGGAGCACTTTGCTTAACAGGAGGCCCTAGATTCAATTCTTTGCAATAACAACAAAACCAAAATACCACATGCACACACACACACACACAAAATGGAAATTAAAAAAACGTAAGATGTTTCTTTGTGTTGTTGTTGTTGGGTTTTTTTTTTTTTTGTTTTTTTTTTAATTTTATTTTTTATTTTCTTACAGTTTTTTTTTTTCTTTTGAAATGTGTTGTGCAGTCACCCATAAGACATGTGTCTTCTTTTCTTCAAGAGAACCTGGGCCCTCAAACAAAAGCATAAAGGTTTGAGTTGGCTTAACTTTTCTCAAATTTAGTTGGAATTTAAAATCACCTAGGAAGATTTAAAGCTCCCGACAGCTTATATCCTAGAACAAAACCCTAATCAGACTCTCCAAAGAAGCGAAGCATTAGTATAAAATTTCAACATGTGGCACTGAAATTAAAAAACAAAACAAAAACCTTTCTTTACACATTGAAAGGTGAGCATCACTGGACTGAGGCCTACTAGCATCTAATCCCCAACTCCTGCTTCCCTTGTGTGCTTCTTACTTATCCCTTTTAAAGAGATGATATCTCCTTGTTGCCCAGGCAGGCTTTAAATTCCTCTGATTCAAGTGACCATAGATAAGTGTACCGGCTCCCACACTGCAGTGCCTGGCCATGACTTCAAATTTCTATTAGTTTCCATTCTCTTAAGCGTAAGTTGGGGTTCACGCTGTAGAAGCTGCAGAATCCCTGTTGTGGGGATTTGTACATTGTAAGGCAGTTTCTCTTGTCTCGAATCATTAGGGGCCAGTGGCCATCTCCCTCAAGCCTTCTGGTTATCAGATAACCAAAGAATCTCTAGATATTGCCAAATGTTCTCTGGCAGGACACATCCCCAGCTCTAGGAATCCTGTTTTCCATAAGCCAGTGACCCCAATGCAGTTCAGTGGACTGTCGAAGCCTCTTCGGAATCAGAGCGAGATTTGTGTATTTCATCCAGCGCCCTCATACCTCCACCCTACCCTTTTATTAAATAAATTAAGGTTCAGTTCTCAACAGCCAGCAGAGGGCACCTCTAAACTCCAACTGTTCTACTTTCTTCTGAACCCCTGGGGGTGATGATAAGATAAAGGCACTGGCTAGCTGCTTGGCCCCAAAGCTGTGTGTGTGTTAGAGGAGGGGAGTGTGGGCCAAAAGACAAGCCTGTGCCTAAGGGAGGGTCTGAGGAAACAGAAGATAAGAGATCTGGGGAATTGGCAGGCCCAATGAGGAAGGATGTGGGCCACTGAACTAGAAATTAGTCCTAGAAACTGAAAAGGATCCTAGTTACTGGGAGAACTTAGGTCACTTCTAGTTTCCTGGAAAGGCCTTCATGGAGTTCACAGTAACGTTTAAAATTCTTCTTCCTAACTAACCAAATTAAGCATTAACAGGAACATCCTAAACAAGATGTAGCCATAAATACTTGTAATCCTAGGAGGCCAAGGCAGGTGGACTGGCAGATCAAGGAGACACTGGGCTGTATAGAGAGGCAATGGCTCAGAAAACAAACAAATAAAATGAACAGCAGGGCCCAAGAATGTACCTCAGAGGCAAATGACTTATGATAAAGCAAAAAAAAAAAACCAAACAAAAAAAAAAAACCTGTTGGTTTCATTCATTCCTGGTACTGCCCAAAACGGACAACACTTTCTGAAAAGGCCTTTAGGCCCTCCTGTCCCTAACTTTGTCCAGGAGCTCACAATACCACATTGTAGCTGCCACCATATCTCAAATTATAGCTGCCACTGTGTATCATCATATTTGTATCTACAACTTTGTAATGGCATCTTTTGAAGATATACTGAGTTTTTTAAAAACCCAAAATTTTTACTGAGTATTACGGTCTTTGAAGTATATCTATTTGCTACTTTCAAAACATATTTAATTCAGTATAAATGCCCCTACAAAGACAATAAAATCTGAGGGTAGGTCATTCAGACCAACACCTACACTTTACAGACATATAAAGTGAAGATGCAGAGAGAGTAGATGCCTGACCTAAGAAGTTAATAGAGTTGACTCTGGACTGGGATCACGAAACTTTTACCTCCGCTCCAGAGAAAACACAGGCAGATTGGCCCTACAGCCCTTTTAAAAGGCAATCTTAATTCTGTACACTTTTATGCTAACTTATTAATGTCACTTGCTTTCATAGATGGCAAACTTTGGTAAATTACAAACTTTGAACACTGAGAGGTAAAATCGGCCTGTGTTTGAACATTGATTCTACCACTTAAGGTGAAGAAGACAATGGTGACCTTTGACCTAACATTATTTTCCACAGACATGACTAAGAGTGATTGATCACGCAAGTGTTAATGTTTTGAAAAGTATCAGGTTTTCTTTAGTCACTATTTATTTAGTAAGAATGGTATATAATGCAATCATGCTTCACAGTAGATTAGTTATGTCTATAAGACTTAAAAAAAAAAAAAAAAAGACACTGAGACATTAAGCACCTTAAACCAAGACCTGGGGACAGACTAAAAGAAGACACAAATGGGTTATATTATAGAATCTGAGAGGGATACAGTGTAATAATTTATTTAAAATGTTATGTAATACTCTGTGAATCCACTCCATGAGAACTAAGCTGAGAGAATTAAGTAACAACCAGACTGGATTCATTCAGAAAATGAACTGAAGCACCCTGGGCAGTTTTCATCAAATTGCCCAAGTGTTTTATAATGGGTGGAGTTGATCAAACTTCATGAATTGTGCAGAATCCTGTCAAGATGAATAGAATGGCTAATTCTAAGATCATGAACAACCTCAAACTAACTCTCATGGCATTTATGGAAACCAAGTTTCTCCTCGAAATTCATTCTCAAGGACGTCATCTGTTTCACTGTTAATATTTGTATGACTGCTTTTTACAAACTTAGAAACTTTGCAAACCCAGAACTCAGATGTACACAGCAGGAAGTCAACATAAAGTTCCAGATGCTTGTAAAGAAGCCACTATCAGAAACCAGCAACAGTAACAGCAAATGAGATTTGTAACATAGTGGTTGCCTTAATTTGGGGTTTTATTGCTGTGAAGAAACACCACCACTCTTATAAAGGAAACATTTAATTGGGGTGGCTCACTTACAGATGCAGAGGTTCAATCCTTTATCATCATGACAGGAAGCAAGGCAGCCTGCAGGCAGACGAAGTGCTGGAGTTGAGAGTGCTACATCTTGACTAGATGACAACAAAGTAGACTGACTGTCACACTGAGGGAAGCTTGAGCAAATGAGACCTCAAAGCCCACCTCCACAGTGACACACTTCCTCCAACAAGGCTACACCTCCTAATAGTGCCACTCACCTTGGGGGCCATTTCTTTCAAACTACCACAGTGATGCAAAGGTTTTAGACCTGGAGGGTTATGACACATAAGTCATGGCCATTCCTACCTGCATCTATACCCTGCTTCACTCCTAATATTCTGATCCAATGTTACTTTTCAGTGTTGTTATGGGCCAGGCAGCAATGCTAAGAACCACAGCATATTTAAAGGGAAAACGATTTGCTACTAGCAGTCTGATACATAGTAAATCCTCATCCATCCACTTGATAAACACTATATTTGTACCACTAACACTGATACTTATAGAACTTTAGGGTCATCCAAAAATGCTCACAGAGAGAGGCATAGTCTCTGCTGAGGATAGAAAAGTAGTACTTTGCCCTTTTGTTTTAGTTCTTAGACTATGAATATGGCCTTTTCATTCTGATTAGTGTTTTAACATCTTTCTCTACTGTGGTGTTTTGAATGATAACTGCCCTCCATAGGTTCATGGAGATTAGGGTTGTGGAGAATTATTTCAAAGTGTGTCATGCGTATGTTGTGGAACATTTGCTTTAATGATGCAAAGATGTGCTGCATTATTTCATGTTGCATTTGTTTAACTCTGTGACGCTGTGTTATTTTGCCTGTTTGGTCTACTAAAGAGCTCAACAGCCAATAGCAAGGCAGGAAAAGGGATAGGTGGGCCTGGCAAGCAGACTGACTAAATAGGAGGAGAAATCTGAGAGGAAGAAGAGCATGAGGGAACAAGGAGAGGAGGACAACAGGAGCTGGCCACCCAGCTACACAGCCTGGCATGGACTAGGAGTGGAAGAAATAAAAGGAAAAAGCCCAGGAGCAAAAGGCAGATGGGATAATTTAGGTTAATAAAAGCTGGCTAAAAATAAGGCCAGGCATTTATAAGTGAGAATTAAATCTCTGTCTGTGTGATTTATTTGGGAGCTGGATGGTAGGGCCCCCAACAGATCAAAAGATCAAAATCCAAAAGAATTAAAAAAAAAAAAAAAAAAAAAAAAAAAGCACTTCTAGTAGTATGTGTGGCCTTGTTGGAGGAAGTGTGTCACTGGGGGTGGGTTTTGAGGGTTCAAAACTCAAGCCAGGCCCAGTTGGGTCACTCTCTCTTCCTGCTGCCTACTGATCCAGATGTAGAACTCTCAGCTCCTTCTCCCACACCTGCCAGTAGCCATGCTTCCAGTCTTGATGGTAATGAACTGAATGCCTCAACCTGTAAGCCAGCCCCAGTTAAATGTCTCCTTATAAGAGTTGCCATGGTCATGGAGTCTCTTCATAGCAATAGAAAGCCTGACTAAGACATCTACTTTTTTGCTGTTTAAAAAAGCCTCCACACTGAACTGAAAGGCTGTTTGTTCACAAGAAGGCTGAGATGACCCATGAGTTATGGGTTGGCCAGTGGGTTGATGGTCATGAATCAACATAATATAGTAAATAAGATGTCTTTAGACTTAAGCTAAGATTTTATATTAGTCATCTAACAAAAACTTGACCAAGAGACTCACAGGAACTTAACACTATTTCTCCTCTAGGGACAATGTATTTGTTAATTCAGTGTCCATAACAACGTTATGAAACTACCACATTATGAGAGATACCATGACTGAATTGGATTTGTCACCTACACAATAACTCAGGTTTGTCCCAATACCCAAGAGCTATCTGACATTTCCCTCTCTTCATATTCTCACACATATTTTGAACCAATACTTTCTATGTCCATTTCCTCCCAGTCAGCTATATCTCTTTTTTGTACTTTTCATTGAAATGGAAAAGTTAAGAGACACAAATGGTTAATCTTTTTTAAGGCTTATACATCTGAACATCATTTTATTTCTTAGTAAAAACATTAACCAAAACCTTATCTATTCTTTTTCTCCATATTTTACTCCTAGATTTCTCCCTTGAGATGTGGGGGATTGTGTGTTGTGTTGAGTAAGTAAAGCTAATATCCAAGAAAATATTCCAAATTTAATTTCCCCTATGGGAAATAGTGTAAAATTGTAAAACCCTCACCTAGTGCAATTCACAGGAATAAATGTTTAAAAAGAATCAGAAATCTGGTTGACTTTTTCAAGCAACATAAGAAATATTTTTCCAAATCAAATAAGAAAAGGCACTACAACCATAAAAATATAAATCAAAGAGAACAAATATGTTTCCAAAAACCACAAGTCTCCATACATAAGCCATTGTTAAAATCCAGCTCTTAGGGTCATAAGGCAGGGTCATCTCAGTCCTTTGACAATAGGAATGAAAATAAATAAATATAAGGTAATTCTATCCTAGAAATGGGAAAACTGAGGAATCAGCGACCAGGCTAATTAATATTTTGTCTATTAGTTATATATAATTCTTGATTAGGAAAGTGATAATGTAATCACACAGAGACACACACATCTGCCCCTTTGACTCCTAAACCCATCAGAAAGTTTGCAGTCATGTTGTTTTAGGGAGGGGGAGTCAAAGAAAAACTTTAAAAGACATTTATCACACACTCACATAAAATATTTAAAGTGCTATAAAGAGCATGTCACTATCTTTTTATAAAGACATGATGAATTTATCAAACATTACTTTACAGCTATATTTTCTGGATTTTAAACTAACTACTTAGGTTCAAATCCTGACTCTGCCTCTTACAGGTTGCATCACCCTGGGAAGATAACAAACAAACTACCTCTTCACAAGCCATGGGTCAATCAGCTAGCATATGGCCGGGTGTGGGAAGTTTGCAATAAATATTTTAGCATCTCCAGGACTAGCTATGAGAACAAAGAGTTGTATTTGCCAGTGACACCTGGGTTAGTCAGGCCCATTTCACTCTAGAAGGGAGCTAGTGATGGGAAAATGGGTGACCAGAGCAACAAATTGGAAGATGAGGCAGAAATAAAAGGTGACCATGAGCTCATTGTTTGGAAGTCCCAGATCAAATAGTATGTGGGGGGGGGTGGGTATTCCTCAAGTAGGAGGGGGCAGACTCACAATGTCCTTGAAAGAAAATAGGAGCTGTGATAGCCCAGCATTCACTGATGTGGTTCAAATATGCTCCCCCAGAAAGTGCCCGGAGCAACAGTGTAGGGAAGTGGATCTTCTGAGAGGGGATAGAACCAGGAGGCTCTGCCTTTGTGATCAGATTTTATCCCCATCACAAAAGTAAGTTTGCCCTCACTTTCTCTCCCTCCTTGCCCCCATTGATTTTTCTACCTTCCCCACCCACCCCACCCTCTCCTCTCTCCGCAATGTCCTCCCCCACCATGATGTCCTCCCTCACAGCAGAGTTACGATGTTCATCCCTCCATCCTGTCTCCACCTCCCATGAGCAGAAATGTGTTGTTCATGGTTCTGGAGACTGTTCATGGTAAACTACCCAGATAAAGCAGCATGAAGTGACATGATGTGGTGATATATTATTTATGACTTAATAAAGATTGCCTGAAGTATCGAAAAGCAAAGCTAGCCACACTAGTTAGCTGTAGAAGCTAGGCACACACCTTTAATGCCAGGACTCAGAAGACAGGCAGATGGATCTCTCTAAGTTCAAGACTACCCTGGCCTACACAGGAGTGAAGAGTAACAGAGCTCATGGCTTTGATCCCAGCACTAGGGAGGTGGAGACAGGAGTTGATATGGCTGGGCAGAGAAAGGAATATAAGGAAGAGGAACCAGGAATTCAGAGCTTTTGCCTCTGAGGATTTGTGGAGATAGGACAGCCCTTTCAGCCTGATGTAGTGGCCGGCTGCTTTGTTTCTGTGATCTTCAGCTTGAAGTTTGAACCTCAATATCTGTCTCTGGGTTTTTAACGATCAAATTATAACACTAGTCACAGAGGAAGGTGTCAAACCCCAGAAGATCTGGAGCTCTAAGCCATTTTTCACAGTGGAGCATTTTGTGTCATTGATGTTGACATAATTCAGGGTAGAAAACATCTAAGTAGGGATGAGAATTCTTCAGTCTGATAAGAAAACATCAAGCTGTCCCATAAAATCAGGGAATGATTTGACTTATCCAACTGGAGGGTGTTTATTTGGGGCAAAGCAGCATGGGACCAGGCAGGACAGAAACTTTGTTTGCACCCCAGTGTGAGAACAAGTGGATCTCTGACTCTTGTGCCCACCCGCTCTTGGAACTATTTTCCTCCTCTTGGGTTGCTGTGTCCAACTTTGATATGAAACTTTTTTGCATCATCTTATTATATTTTATTTTGTTATTATCTCTCAGAAGCCTGTTCTTTTCTAATGAGAGATGCAAAGGGAGTGGAGCTGGAGGGGATAGGGGTGGAACAGGACTCGAATGAAAGAACGAAAGAAGGAGGAACTGACTGCACTTAGGAGATGGAGGAGAAGGTTGATTGTAGATATGAGGAGGAAAACTTGCTGAGACATGGAGGAGAGTCTAGAGTGTACATGACGCTGAGCTGGGCCATGTGAGGAGATGGGGAGGGAAAAGGAGAGCGCCAGGAGACTAAAAGACCAAGATACTAAAGGGAAAGGGGGTAAAAGAGCCAGTGTAGCCCAAATGGCTGGGTTATATAGGGAAGACCCACTAGGAGAAGGACAGCCCACTCCGGTCCTTGGGCTGGAGAAGATTAGGGAGGGGCATGGTAACCATACCCTGTAATAGGTAGGGACTGAAGGATGCTGGGAGAACCTGGCTGCCAGGTCCACTTTGATAAATAGGCATGTTAAATGTTAAATAGACACCTCATTTGGCCTTTTTTTCCCTGGGTTTGAGACCTAATAGAACTGAGAGGAGTAGAAGTAGGGGAAACTATAATCAGGATATATTGTTTGACAAGAGTATATTTTTAATAAAAGTGGGAGAAAAAGAAAAAGAAATAATTGGAAGACACAAGTAACTCACTAAGCCTGAAAGGCTAAAGAAATTACAAGACATAAACACACACACACACACACACACACACACACACACACACCAGAGACACAGAGAGAAAGTAATTTCCTAGTTTCCCCCAAAGAATTCTAGAATGCCTCAAAACTAGAATAAGCAGATGTATGGCACCCTGATACCTTAAACAGAAATTGAGAAACCAGTCCTGGGCAATCTGTCAGTTCCCCTAGTCCCGAGGAACTTCTTTCCACAGAGTGTCCTGTTAATGAGTTATTTTACTTCCCTGTGTGTAAGACAGTTTCATCAGATGTCCTGGTATCTATAGCTAAAAGTCCTAACATACAAGAAGGAGTAGTTATTAAATTCTCTTCCCTGCCCGTGATTGTGGCTTTATCTAAAGTCAGACTTGGAATAGAATTTCTGAAGGTAGATCATCGAAGAATGAGACGTTGTCCCAGCAATGGAGTGGCTAGCATATCAGCAGGGAGAGCAGCCTTCCCATCAGATGTCCTTAAACCACAACCTCACTCCATTGGCCTGCTTGGGAAAATATATGCAGATCACACATCTGATTAGAGACCAGTCAATATCCAGAGCTTATAAAGGACTTATACAGTTTAGTGATGGCTGAATCAAGCAACCAAACAAACCACACAGTTCAAAACTGGGCAAAGAAATTAAATTGATATTTCTCTAAGTGGCCAATGAGGAAAGAATAGTCATTAGAGACATGCAAATTAAAACTATGACAAAATGACACTTACACACATAGGAGTTACAATGACGGCATATGAACATAAATATGCATTTACAGAGAATAAGTATTGTGAAGTTGTGCAGAAACCAGCATTGTGGTGTGTTGTTGTTGTGAGTGTAAAATATAGGATCACTGGAAAATAGCAAGGCAGTTCCTAAAAGAGGTAAACACAGAATTACTTGTGAGCTAAAAATGTATCACTGAGTCTTTAGCCAAAAGAAATGACAGCTGGAACTTAAACAAACATCAGCACATAAATTTTTATAGTAATATTTTTCATAAGAGCCAAAAAGTGGAATTCACCCAAAAGTCCATCAACAGATGAAAAAAATAAGTAAAAATATGTGAATGAACAATGGAATATTTTTCATCATTGATTAATTACTACAGGGTCTCACTGAATAGCCTGCAGGCCTTGAACTCTCAATTCTCATGTCTCATCCTCACAAGTGGGAGGATCATAGGTATGCACATCCAGACAGAGATTCAGCTGTTAAAAGGAATGAATTTTTGATACATGCAATAATGTGGATTAACAATGAGAATATTATAATGCGTGAACTAAACCAGACACAAAGGACAAATAATGCAATGTTGAATCGCTAGCAGGCACTCAATGAACAGACGAATGTATAGACACAGAATGATGCCAGAGAATGGGGGATATTATAATTCAGTGGGTGCAGTATCTGAGATGGGTGTTGGTGATAATCACACAGCATAGTGAGTGCACATATTGTCAGTTCATTGCATACTTAAAATGGTAACTTTTTACCACATTAAAACAAGCAAGCAAGAAAGCAATAAAATATTGGCACAAAGTCTTGCAGCCTTTGTCAGGGCAAGAGGGCGTCCTTACAGAATAAGAGAAATCACTGTAGTTACTAGTGTGGCTACCACAGAGAAAATGTAAATCATAATTAATAGTTCCCAGCATTGGTTGCTATCAAAGAACCAAATGGAATAAAATGCAAACAAGTACTTGGAAATCAAAAGCCAAAATTAAAAGCTCACTCTTGGGCTGAAGAGCTAGGTGAGGATACTGAACAGTGAGCCAGGGAACGGGAACTGGCAGATCAAGCAGAAGGATTTTCTCGGGATTCAATGCAAAAAGACGAGATGTAGATGTATAATGGGAAAGATTCAAGACCTGACAGAAATAGCTACAAGCTCTGCTGTTGCTATAATAGAGGTAGACTAGAGAACAAGGGGGCATTTTCCTGAGTGCAGAATAAAGTCTTCAAATTAAAAGAAGGGCAGATAGAATGCCGCTCATGAGGAAAAGTAGAGTTAGACCCATGTAGGAAAGAGGTCGGAGTTCTAAGAAAAAGAGAAATCTGAAAGTCTCCAGCAAGGGGCAGGGAAAGGAATAATTCTAAAGGAACAAGAATGAAATTAAGACCAGAGTTTTCATCTTAGATGGATAACAGAAAACGGAATGTTTTGATGGTGCTGAGAAAAATAATTTTGAGCCTATAATTCTATACTTAGCAAGCCATCTTCATGCCTGTGGACAGAATTAAACTATGTTTAGACAATTGGTGCCTTGAAAAGTTTACAGTCTGAATTTTGACTAAAATAATTACCCACAGGCAAAAAAAAAAAAAAATGTGAAATGTTCTAGATACTTCTAAGTCAATGTTGATAACATACTCGAAAAGCCTAATGTTGATGCCTCTTGGGGGAAAGAAGGACTTAGGGTCTAGTTTAGCCCCTTGGGTCCCCTCAGAGGGTATCCCTCAGCCTCAGGCAATCAGACATGGCCTCAGGGGGAGATAACGTGGAGACATCATGTTCTTTAGATGGTTTTCACCCGACCCCAATCATCTATTGCTATGAAGAGATACCATGACCAAGGCAACTCATAAAAGAAAGCATTTAACTGGGGGTTGCTCGCAGTTTTAGAGGGTTAGTCCATTATAATCATATGAGGAAGCGGACAGGCATGGTGCTAAAGCAATGGCTGAGACCTTTACATACTGATCCACAGGCAGCAGGCAAAGGGAGGGAGGGAGGGAGAGGGAAGGGAAAGAAAGAGAGAGAGAGAGAACTAAAAGCACACTCTTGTGACACACCTCTTCCAATAAGGCCACACCTCTCCCCATAAGGTCACACCTCCTATCCTTTCCAGTTAGTTAATCAACTAGGGACTAAGCATACAAACACATGAGTCCATGCTTGTCATTCTCATTCAACCCATGACACTTCTCTCTAAGTTTTCACAACCATGAAGATGGAAATAATAGGGAATGACTAGAAAAATTAAGAAAATTTGAGGCAAAGATCTTTAAAAGTGAAAAAAGAGGCTGCTTTCCATTTGCAAGCTTACTACTAATGTGCTAAACATTTCTAAATGTTTCCTGAAGTTGGATATGGAATTATTTGTGGAACTTAAATATGTCAATATTTAAATGATAAACATTTCAGTTTACACGTAAATTGAAAACAACTAAGAAAAAAGAAAACAAGTAAGCAGAACACAAGAAAAAAATTATCATAGCAACAATCAAAGGGGTATTTGTGTGTGTGTTGAATACATGCTTGTATGTATGTGTATGTAGAGTGTGTTTACAACACACACACACATACACGTGTGTGAGCACAAATATACACACCCCTCAGCACTAGGGTTACAGAGATGGAGGCAAAGAATCCAAGACTGGCCCAGGCTATTTATTTTTAAGTCTAAGTCTCTTGCGTTGCATTTGATTACTCTGTTCCTTTTTTAGTAACTGCTTGCCCTGGCTGTTATTCTCTGTGTTTAAATGTGTAATTCAGTGGTTTTCACTATACTCATAGTTACGCAACCACCATTTTAGAACATTTCCATCACTACCCCCAAAATAAATTCTGCACCACAAAACCATCACTTGGTGGCTTTGATGTTGATGGATGAGCATGCTGCTTTGTGGCACAGAACTACAAATGTGTGACTTTCTGTGTCTGTCTCTCCCTCTACATTTATTAATGGGAACCATTAAAAATAAAACTTTAATCACCAATTGTTTGGTTTCCCTAAATTCAATTTGAATAGAAAAGGCAAGCTACATGATCTTTCTCTTTCTCCCCACCCCCCTTTCTGTCTGTCTTTCTTTCCCCTCCCCCTCCTCCTTCTATTCTTTTCATTTGAAACAGTATCTCACATAGACCAAATTATCTTCTAATTCCCTACATAGCTGAAGTTGGCCTTGAATTCCCGATCTACTCATCTCTACCACCAACAATGCTGTGCATCACCATGCCTAAAGCTTCTTTACTTATTAAAGATGAATTGGGACTGGTGATGGAGCAGCAGGTAAAAATTCTTGCCACTAAACCTGATGACCTGAGTTCAATTCTGCAATCCATATATTAGGAAAGAACAGACTCCTGCAAGTTATCTTTTAATATCCACATGTGAGCCACAGTACACAAGAATCTATCCAGGCACATACAACTACACACACACACACACACACACACACACACACACACACACACACTGTATGTATGTATGCACGAATGCACATACACATGCATGCATGCATGTATTATTGCCTTAATTGTCATCAGTGGTGACTATTGAGGTTGATTATGTTTTCCATGTGTGATATGAGTCAATACATTACAATTAATGATCTCTTTTCTGCTACCCACACTTTCCTCATTAGTGTTTGATGGCTTTTGTGTTTCCAGGTATGATACGATGTTCCAGGTTCGCCCCCATGCAATCACCCTGGGAACTGTGCTCTACTATTCCCCGAAGGATGCCAGGTTCCTTTCAGTTGGAAATAGAAACTATTATGTGAACACTAGGGTACTCACTGGGCAAAGAAGGTACAGTGAGAAAGTATACACTGATTGTTGAGGGGAGGCAAAACTATAGTGATAGTTCCATCTTAAAGACTTTTTATATTAAACAATGAAATAACTTTATTCTAATTAAATCATGAATAAAATAACACATAGCTAGTTTAAAGCAGTCGCTCAAACACTTGCCTAGTCCCAAACACTGTATCTTTGTGAACACTCAATAAGGATAGCCATTCTCCAGCCACGGAGCTTAGCGTAGGGTTTTACTCTTTCATCATCAACTACACTTTTTTCTTGGTTTTTCGAGACAGGGTTTCTCTGTGTAATAATACCTTTGTCCATCCTGGAACTCCCTTTGTAGACCAGGCTAGCCTCAAACTCACAGAAATCCTCCTGCCTCTGCCTCCCCGATGCTGGAATTCAAGGCGTGCACCACCACCTCTGAGATCAACATTGACTACATCTTTATACACTCACTCTCCAGTACAAAACAAAGGAAAAACTATGGCACACACAAAGCTAGAAAAACCATTAGCTTTATGCATTCTCGTGACTCTGCCATCCCTCCTTGCTCATTACCTAATGTTACCCTTCCTGGGTTTCCTTTCTAAATGTCCCACAGCCCCTCTCCCAGCTGTTTTGTATAAACATGTCTACCTTAAGGTAAGAATCTGCAAATAGGGGAGAACATGTGTGGTTCTTTTCTTTCTGAGTTTTTGTGTCCTTGCTCAATATTACACTTTCCCAGTCAGTCTATGTTCCTGAAACAATCATGGATTAACTTTCCTTTATAGCTGAATAATATCCCATTTACATATGTACCACATTTCCTTGTCTATTCATCTGTTGGTAGACATATAAGTTGGTTCCTATCATACAGCAGCAGTAAACATGGATGTGTAAATGGCTCTAAAGTGGGATATGAAGTCTTCTGGTCATTTGCCCAGGAGTGGAGTAGCTGGGTTACATTACATTACATGTTAGTTCTTTTTTTTCTTTCTTTTTTTTATTTTTTGAAGATCCTGCAAAGGGATTTCCACTATAGCCTTATTAATTTACACTCCATCAGCAGTGAATAAGTGTTTCTCTTTACCCGCAAGCTCTCCAATATTTATTATCATCAATCTCATTCTAGAGGAAGGGCATTTAAGGTAGCATCTCCACTATTGCTTGGATTCCTGAGAATTTCCCTAGCCAGGTTTCTCGTTAACCCCATAATGGCTCCCTCTATCAAGGAATCTCTTTCCTTGCTCTCCTTCTCTGTTCTTCCCCCACCTCGACCTTCCTGCTCCCTCATGTTCTCCTCCCACTCTCCCCTTCTCTCCTTTCTCCTACCTCCCTCCCCACTCCCCATGCTCCCAATTAACTCTGGAGATCTTGTCCTGTTTCCCTTCTTGGGGAGGGGGACCTTGTATGTCTCTCTTAGGGTCCTCCTTGTTTCCTAGCTTCTCTGGGGCTGTGGATTGTACGCTGGCAATCCTTTGCTCTATGTCTAATACCCACTTATGAGTGAGCACACACCACGTTTGCTTTTCTGTGTCTGGGATACTTCACCCAGGATGGTTTCTTCTAGTTCCATCCTTTTGCCTGCGGATTTCAAGATGTCGTTGTTTTGGTTTGTTTGGTTTTTTTTTTTTTTTGTTTGTTTGTTTGTTTTTGTTTTTATGGCTAGGTAGTGGCTCCACTTTATAAATGTACCACATTCTTTATCCATTCTTTGGTTGAGAGGCATCTAGATTGCTTTCAGGTTCTGGCTATTACAAACAATACTGCTATGAACATAGTTGAACAGATGTCCCTGTACCTTGTAGTATGAATGTGCATCCTTTGGGTATGGCTACCTCATATGCCATCATAGAGCCTTCATCCAGTAGCTGATGGAAGCAGAAGCAGAGATTCACAGCTAAACACTGAGCCGAACTCTTGAAATCCAGTTGTACAGAGGGAAGAGTGATGAGCAAAGGAGTCAAGACTAGTCTGGGGAAACCCACAGAAACAGCTGACTTGAACAAGGGGGAGCTCATGAACCCCAGACTGATAGCTGGGGTACCTGCATAAGAGCAAACCAGGCCCCCTGAATGTGGGTGTCAGAATGTTGGTCTATGGGGCTGCTGGCAGTGGAACCAGTATTTACCTCTAATAAATGAACTGGTTTTTTGGAGCCCATTTCCTATGGAGGGATACTTTCTCAGCATAGATACTGGGGGGGGGAGGGGAGAGGTGGGGGAGTGGCCTTGGTTCTGCTCCAAATGATATGACAGACTTTGATGATTGTTGATGGGGTTTCTCGTGTCCCACCAGGTCCTGCCATTTCAGTCCCAAGTGAACACACAGACTCTATATTATTATTAAACTACTGACTGATGGCTAGGGCTTCTTATAGGCTAACTCTGTCTTAATTATTAACCTATTTTTATAAATCTATGTATTTCCACGTGGTCTTGGCTTACCAGAGAATGCCTGGAAATGTTACTCCTTTGGCTACTACATGGCATCTCTTTCTGCCTACCTTTCCTAGAATTCTACTTGTCTCCTAGTTCCTTCTATCTTCCTGCCTCTATTGGCCAAACAGAATTTTATCCATCAACCAATAAGAGAAACATATATACAGAAGGAAATCCCCCATCAGATGATCCTCCATGGAAGACCTCACCCTCTCTGAGGAGTGGATGGGGAGATGATGAGGGGACTGGGAATGATGGGAGGAAGAGATTGGCATGTAAAATAAGATTGTTTTTAATTCAAATAAAAATTAATTAAAAATATTCATTGTCAGATTTGGGGATGGTAGCTATTCAGGATAGGATGAGGTTGAGTCTCAAAGATGTTTTAATTTGAATTTTCCTGATGATAGGGATGCTGAACACTTGTTAAAATAGTCACTGTCCATTTGTGTTTCTTCTTTTGAAAGTGTCTGTTCGTTTCATTATCCAGTTTATCGATTACCAATTTAATTTCTGTAATTCTTTATGAATTCTGGATGTTAGCTCCTGTTGGAAATATGAGAGGAAAAGATTCCCTCCTATTCTGGGGGCTGTCTGTTTGCTCCACTCACAGTTCCTTTGCTGTGCAGACATCTTTTAATTTTGTGTAGTCCCATTTGTTGATTCTTGGGGCTAGTGCCTATGCTATTGGCGTTCTATTCAGAATGTTCCTGCCTATCCCAGTGATGGGAGATGTCATTCTGTAAATATGTTTCTCGTATTGGTTAATGAATAAAGCCCTGTTGGCCAATAGGAAAGTGAGACTAGGAGACTAGGAGAGAGGAAGTAGTAAGGAGGAGTCAGCATGTAGAGACCTAGGAAACAGAGGTCTCCGCCCTCTCTCTGGTAAGATAAGACCACATGGAAATACTTAGATTAATAGAAATGGGTTAACATTTAAGACAGAGCTAGCCAATAAGCAATGATAATAACAGGCCAACTGTATCTAATACAGTGTCTCAGTGTGTTATTTGGGGCTGGTGCCAAGGTGGGACCAGACCGGCAGGAAAAAACATACATAACACCCCAGTGTCCTAAAGAGCACCCCTGTGCTTTCCTCTAGAAGTTTTACATTTTTAATATTTATTTTATCTATTTGGTTTTATGTGTATGAGTGCTTTGCCTACATGTGTATGTGTGTGCCATATGATTGCCTGGTGCCCGTGGAAGGAAAAAAAGAACATTGGCTTCCCTGGACCTTTGGTCACAGGTGGTTGTGAGCTACCATTGTAGGTTCTGGGAACTGAACCTGGTCCTCTGCTTTTAACCACTGAGCCATCTTTCTAGCCCATATATCAGGTTTTAAATAATGGTCTTTGACCTACTTCAATTTGATGTGTAAGATATATATCTAATTTCATCCAGTTTTGCCAGTACCATTTGCTGGACAGGTTATCTGTTTTCCCCTATAGGTTTCTGCAGATGGCAATCACCCCTGAAGTGATAATTATGGAGTGTGTTTCATTACAGAAATTTGTTTCTCTGAATGTATATGGCTTTCTTTACTCCAAAGCCAGAAATATAGTTTCTAATATTAGCATAATTATTTCTTTTCTAGGCTATAATTATGATTGTTTCAAAAGCATAATGTTGACATTGTTTAAAATAATGACTACTTAATAAAATTTAATATTGCTTTCTGGACTTTTGTTCTGAGGGTATACACTACTAGGGATATAAACTCAAGGTGCAGCATTTTAAAGTCACTTCAAAGTGATTTTCTTTGTGTTTTTGTCATCAACTTGGTATACAATTGCATACAATGATAGTCATTTGTTTTCTATTTTAAAAGATTTTAGTTTCATTTTAAAAAGTCATTAAAATAATCTTGTATGTGAAATATTTATATGGCTCTAAGCCCAAACTATACAACAAAACAATTTGACAAGAGTCTCCTATCATCCCTGTCCCTTCTCCTCAAACTTTTCTCCTTGATACAGGCATCCAAATTCATTATGCTCTATCTAGATTTTCACCTATTTAAAAGTAAAAGAGTACATATTTGTGCCACTATCCTGCCACTTAAAGATGCAGTTGTGTAATATGTGAGCTTTGTATCTTTTTTTAAGAGACTCATTTTATTTTTATGTGTTCATGTGTGTATGCAAATGTACATACAGATGCCTGCAGAGGCCAGACGAGGAGGAGGTCACATCAATTACAGTTGGAGCTATGGGTGCATCTTAGGTAGGGTTTCTATTGTGGTAAAGAGACAACACCATGACCATGGCAACTCTTATAAGGAAAATATTTAATTGATGTGGTATCTTACAGTTTGAAAGGTTCAGTCCATTGTCATCATGGCAAGGAACATGTCCCAGTACTTGCAGATATGGTGCTGGAGCAAGGGCTGAGAGAGCTACATCTGGCAGACAGGCAATAGGAAGTTGACTGACTGTCACATTGAGGGAAGCTTGAGCAAAAGAGTCCACACAGACTGCCTTAGCAGTTACACACTTCCTCCAACAAGGACACGCCTCCTAATAGAGTCCCTCCCTTGGGGGCCATTTTTTTTCTAGACCACAACAGGTCAGTTGTGAGCCATCTGACAAGGGTACTGAGCACCAAATGGGTCCCTTGCAAGAGCAGCAATTACTCTTAACTGCTGAACCATCCCTCTAGCTTCTGAATTGTACTTTTTTTCATTTTAAAATATATTGACAATAATTCCATATAATGTATGAAGATCTTCTTGGTGCCTTGTACAAGCCAATAGTTAAGAGAGGTTTTATTAAAGTTAAACTTCAGAGTGTAGAATTTGTCAGCTAGAGTCTTTTAAGGGTTTACACTTATAGTAAGAGCTTAACTCCTGAATTTTGTTCTCAAAGCCTTGTCTATTTTTCACTGTGTATCATTGGACATGGTCCTGAGTTCCACAGGCCATTTGCATACAAGTCTATGCTGGATAATAAGCACATCCCCAAATTCTACCATCCTCCCCTTCTTTGCCCCTTCCATTAATCCCCTAGAGAGTTTCCTTTCTGCTTTCACATCAACAGGCATATGGGATTTTACATATCTATATAAGTCAAGTATCAGCAATGAAAGAAAAATGTGATATTTGTCTTTCTGAGATCATCTCCAGCTGCATCCATTGTATTAATCAGCTTCCTGCCACATTATCAAAGCACCCGAGGCAATTAGCTTATAGAGAATAAGGTTTAGTAGCTCACAGTTCAGAGTTTCTAGTTTGTGATCAGGTGAGTCCATTGTTTTGGACTAGCTCCAAGGATTCAGTAGCATGACATCGTGGAAACACTCTCCTCCTCCTCCTCCTCTTCCTCCTTCTTTTTCTTCTTCCTCTTCCTCCTCCCTATCTCCTCCTCATTTTCTTCTTACTTACCCTTTCTCCCTTCAACCTCTCCCTCTCTTTCCCACTACATCTCTCTAAATCCAGTTTTTCTCTCAGTTTAAACACATTCTCTTCATGTGTCTAGGGAATATGGCCACCCACAGTCCCTATCTTCTACAACTACATCTTGCAAGTTTATCAATCAAAGTAAAAAATGGAAAGTGTCTTCTTCTAATAGCTACATACTGATCCAAGGAAGGACCCTAGGTGTCTCTAGTTGGACCTAGTGCCCATCCCTGTGGCAAGCAGGCTGAACAGCTCCTTGACCAATGGCGCCTCTAGAACCATTGGGAATGGTCTCAGGCTGGATGTCTACTATGACTAAAATGTGACTTACCAAAATGGGCTAAAAAAAACTGAATATGCCACCAACAATAAATTAAATTTTAAAAGTTATCTATTATCTACTCCACAAAGTAGTACAGCTTGACAAACTAAAGTTCAAAGCCAGGCCTGGTGGCACACGCCTTTAATCCCAGCACTTGTATTTCAAAGTAGTTAGAAAAGCAGTATCACTAGAGCAGAGCATCGCACATTAATCTGGCCATTTCCAGTGAAGATGAGAAAACATCCCCCCACAAACACACACTTGTAAAACAGCTGAACCATTGGGGCTATTCCTGGTGTTTTATGGGATTTGATTTGTATTTTCATTTGTGCTGGTTAGTTTTAACTGATGACTTGAGTTGACAATGTAGAACAGGTTGGCCTATGGGTATGTCTGAGGAGTATTATCTTGATCGTTACTTGATGTGGGAAGACCCAGCTTATTGTGACACCTTTCCCTAGGTGTGGCAGTAGTCCTGAAGAGTATGAGAGAGGAGAAAGCTCACTCAAAGCAAGTAAAGATGTGTTTGTTCTCGGCTTGTTCTTGACTGCAGATGTGATATGACTGGCTTCTTGAATTCCCATCTTGACTTCCTCAAGTCGTTGTAAGCAGAGCAAATCCTTTTCTCTCTGATGTGGCTCTCTGTCAGGATGTTTTATCACAGCAACAGAAATGAAGCTAAAAAATATCTTTCATAAGTTTCCTAAATACTTCTTGATCTTCGTTTGGTTAGATTCCCATGGTGGCCTTTTTATCTTCTGTTTTCCTCCCCTAGAACTAAATCACTCTCCTTTCTCTTCTATAAGGTCCAAGCCAGAAGCCAAAGGGCTAAGAAGGTCTTAGATGGTGTGTTTAATTCAGTCCTATCCTCTGTGGTGCAGGAATAAAACAGAACTAGGTTTAAATTAGCTTTTAAAGGTATGGGGTCTGTGTAGTCATGAGGAGGAAGATAGGGACAGTAGTACCAGCTCCCACAGAGGGTTATTGTGTGGATTAAATATGATTCTGCTGGCAACTTGCCTGGATCACAGTAAACATTTGGCAAATAACACTCATTGGGGAACTATGAAGCATGGAAGGGATTAGTAAGGCCTATTCCAGTCCCTCCCCACCCAGATAACAGTCTGGAGGTGGAGGAGAGAAGGGACAGGCCATATGAGCAAAGCAACACTATTATTTCAACCATTTTTTTTTTTTTTTTATTCTGTGGTTCTTTGGATTTAACCTAGGGCCTCACACACACTAGGTAAGCATTGCACCACTGAGCTACATACCCTGCACTGCAATTTAAGTATTAAATCTAGCTTAACTACTGTCATAGTTAGGGTTTCTAACTATGCTAAGAAGAGACACCATGACCATAGCAACTCTTACAAAGGAGAAACATTTAACTGGGGGTTGCTTAGATTTTTCAGAGGTTTAGTTCATTATCATTATGGCGGGGAGCAGTCGGTAACAGGAAATGGCCTGAGACTCTAAGGGGTAAGTTGAGCATATGTGAGATTTCAAAGCCCATCTCTACTGTAATATACTTCCTCTAACAAGACTACACTTACTCCACAAAGCCACACCCCTTATAGTGCCACACCCTTTGGGGACCATTTTCTTTCAAACCACCACAACTAGCAAGTTAAAATCAAAGACCATATGGAGCCTGCTTACTCAGCCATGTAATCCCAGCCCTAGAAAGGCGGAGACAGTTCAAGGCTAGCCTGGACTATGTAGCTAGTCCTTCTTTTTAAAAAAACCAAGGACTCAGGGACACGATGGCTTTTATTTTAGATGCCCAAATTTATAATTTATTACTGAAAAGTTATCTAAGCAATAACACTGAATTTGGGGGTGGGAACCTCAAAGAGAAAGTGTTCAGGGAAAATAACTCGACTGAAGCTGACCCACTCAGATTACTCACATACTTTCCAAGAAAAGCAGAAACCTGGGAATGTCATTTCTCTCCTAGCCTCAATGTCAGTGTATTTCCAGGGTTTCAGAAGATAATACAAGTTCTCGTTTCTCTCAAACAATGAGTAAACACGACAAACCCTGCAAACTCAAGGAGTTCTGTGGGGAAAGGGACAACAAGGATTTTACCTGATTAGTCAAATTTCCAGATATCTTCTATCTGTTCCATAAAACACAGAAACAGAAATACCTGGATGCCCCTCCTAGGGATTAGGTGTTGTAACTCACTGGAAATTATCTTCATAGTAAGGCAGGCCCCTTTCAGAGGATGAGCTATCTGCATTGGTACTGCATGTAGAATCATTCTCTGATTTGGAGTGGGTCAGGGGCTCAAAAGGGTAAAAATATTATTTTACCACAAACAGGCTTCACTTTTCTGATACAATTCAGCTGTGGTCATATCTAATTCCGATGTTAGTGAATCTCACTTTAAGTCATAAAGAGAACACATTCCAGTTACCGCTGAAGATATTTCATCAGCCTTCCTGTTAGTGTGAGTCATGGCAGAGAATCCAACGCTTACGAGAAGAAACCACAATCCACTAATGAGCACTCTAAACCCAGTGCCCAGCACAATCAGCAATACATTTCCTTACAAATTCTTCTTTTAGCACCTGCTATGTCCTTGCATTGCCTTGCTTTTATGGGTAGTTAAAAAAAAATAACTACAGGATGTAATGACTGATCCTGAAGTGATTAACGTGTTGTTTCCTTTATGAGGAAACCAGCATTCTCTTTATAACCCTCTGGTGTTGAGACGTTATGGGGGAAACAGCAATGCAAAATAGCTCAGCTTTCATTTGCCTGTGGAACAAAGATAAACGACATTAGCATTAATATCTGAGTTTCATCGGCTGCAAGCCTCTCAATTTGCTTGACCACAGGCAGTCTAGTCTCTCAGAACCTCTCCTTCAAAGCTGTTTCCTGGAGCCCTCAAAAGAGCCTATCAATACTCATAAAAGGAGCCATGGATGTGAGATGCTGGGCACACTTGATCCAGCCTCAAAGTGTGAAGTGCTTAGAACAGACAGTCTTTCCATTTGCATCTTTATTAGGCACTAACAGTGACGTATCCAGGTGTTACACCAATTTGTTGGTGATGAATATCCACCCATTCCATAATGACTTTGAAACACAAGAGGTGTGCTGTCTGAACTCATGGATTGTTCAGATCCAAGCCTCATGTTCTAGGAGCTCCCTGACTGTCTTGCAAAGCAGTGCCTGACTGTCTCATCAGACTTGCCTGAGCCCAGCCCTGTTCTATTGCCCGGACCCTCTCTCCGGTAAGATAAGACAACATGAAAACACTTAGATTATTAGAAATGGGTTAATATTTAAGACAAAGGTAGCCAAAAAGAAATGCTAGTAACAGGCCAACAGCTTTATATCTAATACAGCATCTCTGTGTGTTATTTGGGGATGATGCAGCTGTGGGACCAGGCTGGTGGGAAAACTGCTCCTAATACAACTTTTTTTTTTTGTTCATTTGTTTTTGTTTTTAGAGACAGGGTTTCTCTGTGTAACACAGCCCTGGCTATCCTGGAACTTGATTGGTAGATCAGGTGTGCCTTGAACTCACAGAGATTCACCTTGCCTCTGCCTCTGGAGTGCTAGGATTAAAGACCTGCACCACCACTTTTCATATGTCAAAAAGCTTATAAGATTGTATGTCAGATTATTATGCATCTGGGGCTAGAAGCAAGTAGCAGTAGAATGGAAATGAGCTACTTGAGGAATCTTAGAGTCTCAGTGTAACAGTTTGGTCACAATTCAGTTCCTCAAGTGATGTGGCCCTAGGAGGGTGGAGTGTGAGACTTTAATGTTTCCTGAGCAGTTTTGCCATGCCAAGCATTGTGTTTTGGAGTATACATGCCTATCTCACATGATCCCAGCAGACTTTAATATAGGCACCCTGTCTCCACCGTGGAGACATTAAATTGGAGATTAAGAAAGTACGCCAAGGCCTTTAGCCTTAAGAGGTAGTTACCATACAAGCACCAGGCCCAAGGCTTTCTGTCTCCTTGTGGCCATCAGTCTGGAGTTTGGATTTTGCCAGCTTTGCTAACTTCTGTTCTGGAAGATCATTGCCAGTTCCATCTTGTAAAATAGGGATGTGCAACCCACTTGTCAGGAAATGGGAAGGAGTCTCTGAAATAAACATCGCAAGGTACCAGAAGCAGTCCTTCGATTCTGCAGATTCCGGTTCTGGGGTGTGGGCAGTATGAAGGGGGTTGTCATTGTCACCAGGTATGGTGACCATGTGAGTTGGGACTAAAAAGAACAGAACACTGCATTGTATCGCAGACTCCCGAAAAAGGAAGTTTGTGGCTATTGGATTTAGTTAAATTCCTACACAAACCTTTGTTTAAAATTACCCAAGTTGAGGAAACAGGAACAGTTCATTTGTGTGTGTGTGTGTGTGTGTGTGTGTGTGTGTGTGTGTCTGTTTTTCATTCTTTTGTATAAAAAAAAAACCTGTTTTTTTCTACATAGTCACTCCTATCTTATCAAACCACAATCTCTCAGAACATGTTTTGCTTTTTGATTTTTGGAGATTGTCATCTGTCTTTCAGTATTTCACAAAAGTAGTTTTGCTCAGCATGATTCCATGAATATGAAATCAGTCTGAGAAGAAATCTGCCTAAGATTTAATCTCATGACCATCTCTGCATGTCCTGATTTCTCAGTATTTAGGCAAAAGCCTCAGGCAACACTTGATTTACATGATCTTCAGATGTTACTGTCTGTCAGTTATACCTTGGGTGACTCCGATATGAATTTTCTTTAGATAATATCAAGGAATCCAGTTTTCGTTCAGGGACTGTGGGAGTCAGTGAGTAGGGTAACAATGGCTTTCATTGATGACACTATCGTGAAATGATAAAACACCAATGCCCTCTACAAGAACCCTTCCCTGGTAGAAAGTAAAAGGAGGAGGTCTTGGGTAGAAAAATAAAATCTGATTTTTTTTTTTTTTAAGCAGTAGTTGGAAATCAAAAACTCATGTCTAAACTCACAAGAATCCTTGGGAAGTTTGCCAAACACAAACAGATTCCCATAAGTAAATACTTGGTAGGTATTTCAGCCTAGTGGGTCTGGGGTGAGACTTTCAAATCTCCATGCCCTTGACATCAGTTTTAATGATGGACAGCAAACATACAGAAAAATGTAAACGCATAATGACACAGCATCAAAACACTCCACATGTGACACAAACAGGAAACTGATCAGACCAAGATATGGCCGAGCATCCAGAAATCCTTTTCTTCTTTAAATCCAAATGCTGCCCTCTTCCCCCAGTGCCAACACTGTGGGTGCTAACAGCCTAACCTGGGTTTTGTGGTTTTGTATTACATATTAATAGAATTATACAATTTGTACTTTGCTGTTTCTGCTTCCTTTGCTCTTTATTGTGCGCATGAAATACGTTTTGTCATTACATCAATGGTTTACTGATTCATTTCACTAACCCAGTGATAAACACTTAGGTTATATGCAGCCAGGGTGCTTTTTTCCTTTCTGTTGAAACAGATACCACTGAATTTGAAAGTAGTTGCCATGTTGCCTTTCTTCCCACATATCAAACAGTATTTTACACAGGTAGGAGATCAACAGATATCTGTTAGATTGTATCCAGATTAAATTTTCCACCTATGTTAGCAGATGAAGAGCAGTAAAGCTATCAATGTATTTTCCATTATTTTGCAATGACACAGAATGGTACCCCAAGCAAGATGATAAAAAGAGAAACTTTGGCCCATCCCAGACAGTCATCTCTTCTCACTTCACGGAGACCATTCCCCAAACATCCTCAGGTCTGTCTAGGACAAAAATCTCTTAGGTCACAGGCAGGCATAACTACAGACACACTTGGTCAAGTTAACTGAGCCTTTTGAGTCTGGATACTATTTTAATGTACAACCAGTTCCCAAAGAAAATGAGGTGATAACCTTCAGAGCCACAACTTTCAGAGTATGCTGTTTCAGCATATCTGCTCAGTGATTCCAGACAGAACTTCCTGCTCTTTGCCTCAGTGGAGGAGACAAATTCTTCAAGGATAAATTCATGTTGGTCCAAATTCACAAGTTCCAACTCCCAGAGCTGGTGATAAAGATGTTTCTGATCTTCTTGTTTCTCCCTCCTGAGCAATTACAGGCACAAATCACCACATGCTGTTTGACTCCATGCTGGGGATCTGGGAATTGAGCCCAGGGATTCTCTTAAGCAGTGAGCCACTTCCCCAGCCTAGAGTGGAAAAAAATTTTTTTTCTCAAATAAACCTTATACTATGCAGTCTTCATTTCCAGTAATGACCAGGTTCCATATAATAATGAACTATTTCTTTCCAAAAGAGGTATATTACAGTCATGACCTAAACTGTCCATCATTTTTGTAAAACTACCATGTACAAATGTCTAAAGAGTAAGAAAGTAGATTGCTTGTAACTTCACTACTTACAGTCTGCCACAGAGCTGAAACTCAGTTGGAAATGCCCAGAGGAGCTTCTGGTTCGCACTCAGGGTCCACCTGAGCAAACTTGTGGAGGTGGGCTGTTGTCGGCTTCATTTTCAGGAGAGCTGCAGCCCATGTGGTGAAACACAGGGTGCTTCACACATCCTAATAAGGAAACGGCCGCACATTCCTCATGCTGCAATCAGAAAGATGAAAATATGTTATCCTCCAAGGTTTATCTCCCCCCTCCCCCTCCATTTTTCCTTGGAAACTGCCCTTGGTGCTGGTAAGAGTGAATTTCTCCGAGGTGGAACACAATTTGACGTGACAAGTAGTGGAAACGACCAAAGCTTACTTTTGATGGTCAGTGACCCCAACCTTTTCTTCCCATTGAGAAGCCACTCATGATTTCTAGGTACTCACAAATCTACTGGGAAGTAGCAGATTTGGGGATTCCAGCTCTGCCATTCCAATTATCTCCATGGCAAAAATTTGCATTTATAACTAGTTTCAGAAATGGGCAAGGCTCTTTTTCTTCACATTTTTGGTAGCGATTACATTCCAAAGTAAACACCAAGAATTACTGTGGAGCCAAGATTTGTGGAGTGTTCAGTATTGCCCAACTAAATATACATATCACACAACTATTTCTCCAAAGTGTTAACGATAAGTTGGTTTCAGTCTACATGTATGTGCAACTCCATGCAAGCCTTGAAGATTAATCACATGTACTACCTGACACGAAACACTGGGAAGGTAAAGCACAGCTGACTGTCACGAGATTGATAGCTCCTGTCTATTGAAAATCTTTTCTCTTAGTTTTTGGGGGGTTGGGTTGCATGTGCTATGGTGTGTATGTGGGAGTTGAAGGACAACTCAAGGGATTCGGTTCTTTTTTCATGGCTCCTGGAGATCAAACTTGGCAGCAATCACTTTTAACTGCTGAGCCCTCTTGTTTTTCAAATATGGAATCTATACACTTTGAAGTCCAAAGAATAACAACCATTTATATGTGTGTGTGTGTGTGTGTGTGTGTGTGTGTGTGTGTATGTAACCATATATAGTTACATATATATGGATACACACACACACACACACACACACATATATATATATATATATATATCCATACACATATATATTGCAAGACTGGAAAGGCACCTAGATTAGCTGAAATGGTTGCAAGAGGGCAAATGAACAGTAATAGTATAGAGACAAATAGAAGACAAAGGATGTTGGCTTCCCTCCCTACCCTAGCAAGTGAGAATGGATCTCTGTTGACAAGTGCTGTGTAGTCCTTCACAGTTTACCACATGCACTCCATACATTTAGTACCTTACTGGGCTATCTCAGCACCACTGGAGAAGAAACATCAGGTATGTATCTAGTGTCGTGTCTAAGTTTTCAGGTTTTGGGGGCATAATACAAGGAATTGAATCTTGACCACCACAATCGTTTCCTGCTTGCATGAGCCTCCCCTGACCCCTTTGGAGATAGGGTCTCTGTAGCTCTGGTTGGCATGGAACTCACAGAAATACTCCTGCTTCAGCCTCTCAACTGCTGGGATTATGTGAGCCACCACACCCAGCTCCAGTGTAACCATAAGTCATCAACTTCCCTGTGCTTCATCTTTCTTGTTCATTAAACAGTGATGATAATAAAATTCCCTACCTCACAGAATTGCTGTGAAGACAAAAAATGAGATAACCCAAGGCCTCAATATACCATCTACCTCATAATAATCCTTAAGATGATGTTAGGTGTTATTTGTACTTGGCTTTTGCTTGTATGGTTTCTCTATGGGGTACCACACCATGTGGCATGGTTTGGGCCTGAAATGTCCTCCTTGGGCTGATGCTTTCAGTACATAGGCATGTGATGCTATTTTGAAGACTGTGGGCCTTGAGGGGGGCGGGGTCTGGCTGGTAGCAGATCACTAGCAAAGTCCTTTGGAAGTTACAACTAAAATCTCTACTTCCTGGATCATACTGGTACAGATAACTTCACTACGTCACCCTCTTGACACTGTAGTTGTAGCCGCTGTGCCCATCTTCCCTAGAAGAACAACTGAAATCAGCCCGAAAACGTGGATGCAAAGAAACCTTTCCTCTCCAAAGTTGTTTCTGTTGGGTATTTGCTCACAGCAAAAGTAACTAATGCTGTATCGTAAAAAGGTCTATGCCCCTAAGGTTATGTGTTCACCCATATATCCTTTAAGGTCCTTGATTTCTACATTTCAATCTTTTGTGTCCTTGGAATCTGTTTGGATATGTGGATAAGGAGGGGATCTAACTTTTTTCTTTTCTTTTTTTAAATAACATACTACACAACCCAGAACCTCAGTGTGTTTAGGTACAGCACAGCAGGAGGAGTTGGCAGTTAGCTAGTCTCTGTAGGCAAGCAGTATGGGCTATAAACAACTGGGTGGGAGGAAGAAACTGCAGTTGCTAGTTTTTGCACACATTGATCAATTGTTTGTGAACACTCATATTTGGAACAGAGAAAGGTATTGCCATTCTGAGCCTGACTGGAGGTCTTTGTCACTTCCCTTGGCCTGAGGCATTGACATGGCCCTGTCTATGTGTCAACAATGAACACTCAGTCAGGACTTCCTCCTCCACACACACACATACACACACACACACACACACACACACACACACACTCATGAACCAAGGCTTCCACAGGGAAAGGCTCATCTGTCACCACTGGTTTCCACTCCATATTTCATCCTACTGGACTGTCTTCAGGAGCAATAACCTTCGTGCAGCTATCATCTAAGTCATCTATGAGATCAAGGCCTTCTGGAATTTCTCATCAGGCCTTGCCCAAGGCTGCTCCTGAGATGGGTCTTTCTTCCCTCTACTCTTCTGAACTATGTCTATGGCTGTTTACTTAGCCTTTTCTCTTCATCATAAGATCTGCTTGCAAATTGCCTGTCTTATTCACTGTTCTACTGCTGTGCAGAGACACCATGACCATGGCAAATCTTATATAGGAAAGCGTTTAACTGGGGCTTGTTCATAGTTTCAGAGCTTTAACCCATTTTTTGCCATGGAAGGGAGCATGGTTGCATGCAGACAAACATGGTGATGGAGGAGTAGCTGCGAGTTCTACGCCCAGACCCATGGGCAGGGAGAAGAGAGTCACTGGGCCTGGCTTGGGCTTCTGAAACCACAAGGCCCACCCCTAGGGGCACACTTCCCCCAACAAGGCCACACCTCCTAATCCTTCTAAGTAGTACCACTCCCTAATGATGTAAGCATTCAAACGTGCGAGTCTGTGGGGGACATTCTACTCAAAACACCACACAGACCATGAACATGCCTCTCATGGGTTTCACTGCAGGGCTTTATAGTCTAAGGAGCCTGTTGTGGGCAGCAGAAGTTCAACCCATTGTGAATCTTCACAAAGGTTCTTTTTCTTCTTTGGTACCTATTTTATTTATTTATTTATTTATTGTTTTTTATTTGTTTGTTTGTTTCTTTTTTAGACAGGGTTTCTCTGAGGCTTTGGAGACTGTCGTGGAACTAGCTCTTGTAGACCAGGCTGGTCCCAAACTCACAGAGATCCCCCTGCCTCTGCCTCCCGAGTGCTGGGATTAAAGGCATGTGCCACTGCCCAGCTCCTTTGGTGCTTTCTTATGCCTCTTCAGCTCCCCTTTCACCAGGAAATAGAAGAGTTTCAGCTCCACTGCATTCCGATGTGACTGCATCATATGTGTGGTCCATTCACTGGCTGAGATGTTACTACATGGTGTCTGGTTATTCCCACACCTGCCCACACAAGTCCTTTGCAATAGTGTAGTGTAAATTCTAGTTGGTTTTAATAATAAAAGCCTGGAGTCAAATACAGGGGTAAATGCTGAGAGATCAGAGAAGCCGAGGAGCCAGAGCCAGCCACTAGTTCTCACCTCTACTGAATCCTCAGACCAAAGAGGTGGTCCTATCCTTACTAACCCTCAGACTGAATGCCCTGAGCTCCTGTCTTTTCCCACCTTATATCCCTCTCTCCATCTAGCCATATCACTCCTGTCTTCACCTCTCTAGTGCTGGGATTAAAGGCAAGTAATCCCAAATGCTGGGATCAAAGGTATGAGCTGTTTCTCTTTTAGACTGGATCAATCCCGGGTAACCCAGGGTGGCCTTCAATTCACAGAGATCCTTCTGCCTCAGCCTCCCGAGTGCTGGGATTAAAGGTGTGTGCCACCACTGCCTGGCCTCTATGGCTAACTAGTGACTCATTCTACACCCTAATCACAATATGACATCACCACCACTCTAGAACATTAGGCCAGGCTCTTTCCATCAGTTTCACTCCATAACTCCTCAGTCATCCACTGTTGTTTTCCACTATAGATTTGGTTTTGCTTACTCTAAATTTCATTTAAAATGGATGTCAATGCTTGCTCTCCTGTGCTGGAGTTCATTCTTGAATTGTAGCCCTTTCTTTTACATTGCTGAGTAGCATTCCAAATATGACTATTACTATTCCAGTTTTCTGTTTGGGATACTTCCTGTGGTTATTTGAATGAAAATATCCCCTATGGTCTCATAGGGTGTGGCCCTGGTGGGGAGGCATGGCCTTGTTGGAGAAAGTGTATCATGGGGGTTGAGCTTTAAGGTATCAGAAGTTCAAGCCAGGCATAGTTGGCTCACTCTCTTTCTGCTGCCTGCCGATCCAGATGTAGAACTCTGGCTCCTTCTCCAGTACCACGTCTGCCTGCATGCTGCCATACTTCCTGCCATGATGATAATGAAATCATCTGAAACTGTAAGCCAACCACAATTGTTTTTCTTTGTAAAAGTTGCCATAGTCATGGTCTCGACATAGCACTAAAACCTTAACTAAGATACGGCCATTCCTCCATCCATTCCCTTTGAGTCACTGACTTCTTACCTTCCTCTTTGCATCATTTCCTTTGTGATTGTTCCAGCAATTTCTTCCTGAATTTCTCTGGACTCTATTTAGTGCTAGTTACATAAAACTGTATTGGTTTCACATTCATAGTTGATAGTCTGCTCGTCTTCCTCCTTGCCCTTAAAATTACCATTGCCACATGTATTAAGTGAGTCGCTGACAGCTATTTTTCCTTATCATTTTAATAATGCCTCTATAATTTCTGATGAGGCATCCGCAATCATTCACATCATTTCTGACCTGTGTGTAATGTGTTGCTTTCCTCTGAGGACTTTGGAATTTTCTTCTTTATTTTTGGGTTTTAGCAGTTTGACTCTGGTGTAACTAGACACGGTTGTTCATTGATTTTCTTTTTGAGTATGTGAACATGACTTTGAACATATATGAGAAAGCTTCATCTATCCATTTTCTTTCAGTCCATCATATGCCCTACTTTATCTTTATTTTCTCTCTGGAACTCAATTGCATATAATCAGACCTTTTAATATAGTTTGTTTAGTTCTTGCAGCTAAGCCCATTCTGACTTTTTTCACTTTTCATGATTTTTGGATTGCTCTGTTTTCAAGTTCACTGCCTCTTCTCCCACCCCCTTTTAAATTTTTAGTATTTTTAATTATATGTGTGTGTGTCTTTGTATTGGGTATATGCACACACATGCCTGGAACTTGCAGAAGCCAGAAAAAAGGCATCGGATTCCCTGGAACTTGATGGTTGTGACACCATGAGATGCTGGGAATTGAACCCAGGTCCTCTGTCTTCTAGAATAACAGCCAGTGCTCTTAACTGCTAAGCCATTTGTGTTTGTTTGGATAAGAATGGCCTGCAAAGACTCATTGGTCATTAGGGAGTAGAGGTACTTGCAGGGATTAGGAGGTGTGGCCTTGTTGGAGGAAGTGTGTCACTGGGGGTGGGCTTTGAGGTTTCAAGTGCTCAAGCCAGGCCCGTTGGTTCTCTCTTCCTGCTGCCTGTGGATCTGGGTATAGGGCTCTCAGGGGCTTCTCCAGCACCACATCTGCCAGTGTGCTGCCATGCTTCCTGCCGTGAAAACAATGGACTAAACCTCTGAAACATTAAGCAAGCCCCACTTACATTTTTTTTTTTTTAAATAAGAGTTGCCATGATCATGGTGTCTCTTCACAGCAATAAAACATTGAGGAAGACACCATATCTCCAGCACTTCCCATTTCTTTCTTTTCTTTTTTTTTTTTTGGTAAGATCTCTAGTTAAAGTTAGTACTTAAGACAATTTTCTGAAATTCCCATTTTGTTCCAATATAGTACTTCTCTTTTCTGATAATTGTCCTCTGTCCTTTTAGGGGGAGTTTTTCCTTTATCTTCATGACTGTGAGAAGATATATTCTTTAACTTTAAAATCTTTACTAACCCAACATATGAGTCATCTCTGATGTTAGTTTCCATTTCCCTCAGACTCTTCTCTTGAATATAGAAACACATTTTTGAGCGTGGACATTTTTCCTGACCATTTTGAATTCTATGCTAGTCAGAAGTGCTTAGACAAAATACCCAGCATCAACACATTAAAAAGAGAAATGGCTTACTTGGGCTCAGCCCCAGAGGTTCGAATCCATCATGGCATGGAAGGCATGACAGCTGGGAAGCCGAGAGAAGAGGGTATCCTCTGTCACTGTCATAGCATCTGAGCCCCCAGACTATATGCATGACACCGACTACGTTCAAGGTGGGCGTTCCCTTCTGGAGATGCCCTCACTGATGCCCAGAGTTATGCCTTACTGTTCTCCCAGGCACTTCTCAATCCAATCAACAACCAAGATGATTAATCGTCACATATTCTATGTGGGTACCACGAACAATACATGCAATGGCTGTTGTTTTGCTCCTGTAATGAGAGCCAGTTCTCTATTTATTTATTTATATATTTCATTCTGTAACAATACTTTGGCTGAGCTCAGAGTCTAGACTGTTTCTCTTGCTGTGGTGATCAACAAAGTTTTCATTAAGTACTTCTAGACTCATCTGGGCAACCTGCAGTCTACCTCACATGAAGACATTAACCAGTTAGTGTGCTGGATATATGGGTTTAAAACTTAGGAAAGATATTTGAACTAGATATGCAAGATTATGAAGAACCCACATAAAGATGGTAGATATGTCCATCAGTGTAGGGAAAACCATATAAGGAGTGAGAAGAAATGAGAAAGTGCTTGTTTTCTGTGGCTGTCCTCATCAAGTGCCATAGACTGAGTGACTCAAAGGACAGACACTTACTTCCTCATGATTCCAGAGGCCAGAAATGTAAGATCAAGATGTCTGGAGGGTTGGTCTGTTCTGGGGACTCACAGTTTGGCTTGGAGAAGGTGGCCTTCTGCAACCTTACATGGTCTGCATGCAGCTGTGTCTAGATTATTTTCATCTCATAAGGACATAGTCATTTTAGACCAGGACAGCCCCCACCACAGCAGATGATGAGATGTCATCATCTAATCAGCACCATAGCAACCTAATTCACATGTTATAGATCCTACCCTCAAATACAGTCACATTCGAGATTCTAGGGTCTAGGATACTAATATATTATGGGAGCAGCGGCCTGGGGTTGGGGTGGCGTGGCCCACAACAGGCAAGTGAGATAGTTCAGTGAGTAAAAACATAAGCCTGACAACCTGAGTTTTGTCACCAGAACACATATCAGAGGGAGAGAAAGAAACAACTTCCAGCCAGTGGTGGTACATACCTTTAATCCCAGCACTGGGGAGGCAGAGGCAGGCAGATCTCTGTGAGTTTGAGGCCAGCCTGGTCTACAGAGTGAGTTCCAGGACAGTCAAGGATACACAGAGAAACCCTGTCTTGGAAAGAGAAAAAAGAAAGACGAAACCACTTCCAAAAGTAGTCCTCTGACTTCTACATGCAAGCTGTGGCCTCTGCATGCATGTGTGCAAAACACACACACACACACACACACACACACATACACACATGCACACACGCGCACGTACACACACACCCAAAGAACTCTAGCAGTTGGGGGTCAGGAAGAGAGAGAGAGGCCACTGAAAGAGACTTGAAAACATGTCATAGAAATATGAAGACAATCAGGAAAGTATTGTGGGAATGGTTTCCAAGGCATCATAGTCAACAGTGCCCAACGCTGCTGGGAGAGCATACGTGGTGAGGTTGAAAGCTACACAGGTGACCTAGTGCAAGGAAAAACATTGTGATCCTGATGAGAATTGCTGTGGTGTCATGACAGAAATAAAAATCTGGCTGAGACAGAGTGAGCATCAAGAGAGAAAGAAATCCAGGTGCTAAACACTGGGGTAGGAAACTGAGAAAACAGAATAGAAAATATGTCAAGCATTGCTGTGGCATTTGTTTGAGTTCATCTCATTAAACCCTCACTTTTAAAAAAAAATGCTTTTGGGCTTCCCTTACTGAATAGTATTCACTAACTGTATTTAATTTTTGTTGGGAGCCTATGTGACAAGTACTGTCTCCAGAGCTCGGGACACATCTGTGAACAACACAAATGACTATGCGCTTGGGGAACTTAAATTACTGTGGAAACAAACAGACCAGAAGAGTTAAGTCTAACAAGAAGATACATTCTGATTACCAAAAAACAAGCTGTAAAATTATATAGTGTGTTTGGAGATACAAGTACTGTGGAAAAAGAAAGCAAACAGGATTCGAAGAAATGGGGAAAGGAGGAAATTGAAGCACTAAGTATCAAATATTTGAATTTAAATTATGAAAAATACAGTATTCTACATTACAGGATGACAAAAATAATAGAAAACTTTAAAAATTCAAGTGCATGGGAAAATGTGCCATGTTCATGGAAGACTCGATATTTTTAATTTTTCAGTCCTTTTTGTTAGTATTCAGACATCTGTACCGCCTGTCCTTAGAGTTCTGGCGGATATGCCCTCAGCTGCAGCCACTAAGAGAGCTGCTAAGAGTTCCGTTTTAAAAGGTGGGCCTTGCCCACCTCCTGTGTCTCTCTCTCCTTCTCTTCTGCCACTCTTGTCCTCAAGGACTGGTATCTATCTCCCACTCTGTCCCGTCTCTACCCCTTTTCTCTCCTCTTCCAATTAACCTCCCCTGGGAGCCCTGCTGTGTGTCCTGACTCCTTCCGATCATTTTTAAATAAATTATAACACTTTTCAAATTTAACAACAGGTTCATTCTAATCAAATGAAAACTGTAGCAATCTAGTTTTTGCAAAAGCTGGTAATCTGATTTTAAAATGTTTATGTAAGTGAAAAAAAATTCTGGAAAAACCAACAAAAATATGAAAAGAGAGAGAGAGAGAGTGAAAAAAAAAAAGAAGGACTTTAGTTACTGAATTCCAAGACTTACTGCGCAATGATACAAATAGGTGCACTTGTCAATTTCCCAGGAGGAAACCAAGGTCTACATACCTGCTCCCCTTTTGCCACAATACCTTCCATACAGTGAAAGAATTATTGGAGAATAGCCACTTTCAACAAATACTTTACAGAAGACGCAAACTGACTAGATGTATGTATGTTAATATTAATGTTAATATAATGAAAGATTTGTAAGGATCCTTCCCCCTCACAGAAGTCAACACTGCTACAGCTGTCTCAGAGCTGCACCGGGGCTTAAGGTAGCAAAGGTTCAGCCCAGCATATGCTCTAGGTCAGCAGGACCTGTGGGTGCCAAGAACTCAGAGTTGCTACAATGGTGATTGCTAATTAACAAACAGCTGCAGCCACAAATGACCTGCAGCTGGCCAGAGAGCAAAGACAAGGTGAGACCAGGCCTAGCCTAGAAGCCTGCAACCTTGGGAGCTGCTGCCATGGCTGATGACCAGCCAGGTGTTTGGAAAAATTAATGCAGCTTATTAAAAACTATTTTAAGGATGTTTTATTTCAAAAAACTAATCAGGGCCTAGGGAAAGGGAGACTGAAAGATGTGTGTGTGTGTGTGTGTGTGTGTGTGTGTGTGTGTGTGTGTGTGTGTGTGTTCTGTGTGTATGGTGTGGCCACATTTGTGTGTGAAGTGTGATTGAGAATGTGTGAATCCTAACAAAAGGACTTACTTGAATTGCTTTGGATATAGTTGAAAAGGGAGCCAAGTCAGACAGTATCTTAACAGGAAAGGCTGGTGTATGGCTGCCCCCCCCCCTCAGAGTGGAACGGCAGGAAATGGCCAAAGCCAGCATGGCCTGAGAGCCAAAGGAATCTGTATAGATGCTTCAATAGCCTTTAGCAAAGGAGAGGATAGAAAAAATCTCTTATTTTTGTGGTTAAAAAGGAAATTGAGAGAATGGCAGTTAATAGAAGATTTGAGAAATGTTATTGAGAAGAAGCCTCGGGGAACTACAGCCCTGTTATGCCCCACCTAGAAAGGTGCCTGTGTAGTTGCAAATGAGACCATGTCAGCAAGGGAAGGCTTTATAGGTCAGATTAGAAAAGACAGCCGCCAACAAGGTTTCTACCTCACAGACGGTCTGCTGTCAGATGGCACAGTAGGATTATTATTAGGGAGAAGTAGCACAACCATGCAGGGAATTTTTGTCGCTCCTGGAGTGGTTGACCCTGATTTTGAGGCAGAAAGAAAGGTTATGATTCATTTTCCAAATGGAATCTCAAAGGAAATGTCAGGCCAGAGTTACCCAATTGATCTTACTCCCCCAAGTGAAAACAAAGAACCACATTAAGAGAGATAAGAGAGGGAGATCTGGGTTTGGCTCATCTGATCTTTTTTGGTTATAAGCCATGGGTCTACAGCACCCAGAGATCACCTTGTATATAAACAGCAGAACCTTTTCTGGGCTTATGGACATGGGCATGAGACAGGTCAGTCATTACTGCCAGTCAATGGCCTTCAACATTCAAGGAATTGGTCAAACTCAGAATCCAGAAAAGAGTAGTGACGAACTTGCATGGAGAGATGAGGAAGGTTATGAAGGGACTGTTCAGCCATTCATTTTTCCTCATTTACCTGTAAATTTGTGGGGCCAAGACATTATGGCCCCAATGGGAGTGTATTTATATAGCCCCAATGCAGTTGTTACTAATCAAATGTTCCAGCGGGATTGTAACCCAATCAAGGACTAGGCAGGGAGAATCAGGGGAGAATCGATCCCATCTTCCCTAGTGAGAAACATCCCAGAGGAGGATTAGGTCACTTTTAGCAGAGTTCACTGAGAAAACTACACTCCATGCAGACCCTATTATGTGGAAAAAAAGATGAATCAGTATGGATAAATCAATGGCCTCCATCAGAAGGAAAAATACAAGCTGTTCAGCAGTTAGTGCAGGAAAAACTGGACAGTGGTCATATTGTGCCTTCTAATTCCCCATGGAATTCTCCTATTTTTGTGATTAAAAGGAAACCAGGGAAATGGAAATTGATACAAGATTTGAGGAAAGTGAATGAGACTATGCAATTAATGGGAGCATTAAAACCAGGGTTGCCGATTCCTGAGGCTATACTGAAAGATACCTATAAGGTTATTATAGATTTAAAGGCTTGTTTTTACACAATCCCTTTGGCTCCTCAAGATTGTCATAGATTTGCGTTTAGTGTTCTGTTGGTTAATTTTAAAGAACCCGTGAGGAGGTACCATTGGAAGGTCTTGCCCCATGGCATGACTAATAGTGCAATGTTGTGCCAGAAGTTTGTGGCTCAAGCTATACGAGTTATTAGGGATGAATTTCCACAGGTCTATATTGTTCATTATATGGATGATATTTTGCTTGCTCATAAGAATGAGGAAAGTTTGCTTGCAACATATGGACAGCTGCAGCAGAACCTTGCCAAAGCAGGGCTAATAAGTAATTACCCTTGAAAAGTACAGAGACAGCCACCTTTTCAGTATTTGGGACATATGTTATATCCTAAAGAAATTAAGCCTCAGAAATTAGAAAAGATTGCTTGTAATCATTGGATGATTTCCAGAAGTTATTGGAAAATATTCAATGGCTACATCCTTTTTTAAATGTACCTACTGGTGATTTGAAACCTCTAAGCCATATTCTGAAAGGAGATAGTGAGTCTAATTCATCTAGACAGCTAACTGAAGAAGATAGACAAGTTCTCCTACAATTGGAGAATGCAATTCAGCATGCAGATATGCTATATTGATTATGAAAAACCATGGGAGGCTTTCATACTTCCCACTCAACATAGTCTGACTTCTGTCTTATGACAGGAATGACCGTTATTATGGCTGCTGCACTTACCTGTTTCCCTAGCCAAAGTGTTAAATCTTTATTTTGAAGCAGTAGCTTATATGGTACAGAAATGCCATATGGAGTCTAGGAGATATTTTGGCAGGGAACCAAGTGTAATACATGTTCCCTATACCTAACAGCAAGTTGATTGGTTATTTCAAAACAGTGATTTGTGGGCGATCGATTTTGCTCAATTTTTGGGAAAAAATGATAGTCAGCTTCCAGCTCATAGACTGTTGCAATTCATGCTAATGTATCCTTTTATATTTCCTAAAATTGTAAGGAGTAGTCCTGTAAAAGATGCTATGTTGGTTTTTACTGATGACTCTTCTAATGGAAAAGCAGCTTATATTACAGACAGATCTAGCTTCAGATCAGATAGTTGAGTTACGAGCTGTTGCAATAGTCTTTCAGCTTCTAGTGAATGATTCATTTAATTTGTATACTGATAGCCATTATGCTTTTAAAGCTCTTCAAGTGATAGAGACAGTTCCATGCATTGGAACTAGTAATGATCAAGTTAGACTACTGTTTGATCAAATTCAGAGCGTCATTCATCAAAGAAAGTCACTGTGCTTTGTGGGTCATAAAAGAGCTCATTCAAACATTCCTGGCCCACTGGCTGAAGGGAGCAAATTAGAAGAAAGATTAACAAAAAATGGTCACTTTATCTCAGGTAGAATTGGCTCCGCAGTCATACAGCTTTCATCATCAAAATAGTAATAGTCTAAGAAAATAGTTTGGTTTAACTAGAGAGACTGTTGGTCAAATTGTCAAACAATATGATGTGTGCCCACAATATTTACCTGTAACTAATTTAGGAGTAAATCCATGAGGCCTGCTTCTTAACCATTTGTGGCAAATGGATGTTACTCATATTGCAGAATTTGGCAAATTAAATTATGTGCATGTGGCAATTGATACATATTCAGGCTTCTTAATGGCCACTGAACAAACTGGAGAAGCCACTAAGCATGTGATAAGTCACTGTTTAAAATGTTTTGCTGACATGGGAGTTCCAAAAATTGTAAAAACAGACAATGGATCTGGATATACTAGTAAAGCATTTTAGCAATTTTGTGCTCAATGGAAAACTGAACACAGAACAGGCATTCCTTATAACCCTCAAGGGCAAGGAATTGTGTAGTGTACTCATAGCTCCTTGGAAACAACTTCTAAAAATAAGGAGAGGGGAGTTGTGCCCCCAGTCTCCACATGATGCATTAAATCATGCACTCTTCATCTCAAGTTTTTTGAATGTGGATGCCCACTAGCAATCTGCCTCAGACAGATTCTAGCATGACAGAACTCAAGCAACTTTTGCTCAAGTTAAATGGAAAGATCCATACACTAAGCAATGGAAAGGGCCTGATCCTGCCCTAATATGGGGTCAAGGGCATGTTTGTGTCTTCTCAAAGGAAGAAAATGAGGCCTGGTGGCTGCCAGATCATTTGGTGAGATTCGAGGAGCTGAGGGAAAAAAAACGGGACCTGAGACCTGGGAAACCTGCCCAAGCCAGTTCCAGTGAGACCCGCTGAACCTGTTCCTGACCCCCTGATGTCATTGACTCTACAGTCCCGAGAAAGAAAAGAAACAAACCCTCGAGATTTTCAGAAGGAAAGGAGATTTCCAGTTTGGTTCGAGATTTCCAGTTTCCCAACAAGTCTGCTGCATCGACTTCCCAGACCCGTGCGTTTTCATCCTAGACCCAGCTAAGGACTGAACTTTTAGCAACTAAGTACACTACATATTGGAACAAAGAACTTGTTTTGCCAGTTTTTCCCTTTGGGAGAAAAAAGGACTCATCTAGGACAATTAAACACTGTTATGGATGTGATGAGTGGCAAAGCCCCTTTTCAGCATTTGAACTGGATGCGGACAAACGTTTGCAATTAATACTCAACACACAAGGACTGTGTTCTCTCAAACCTGTTTTTGAACTTTACAAACAGTAGAGCACTGCACTCTAGATAGAGGAAAAAGAAAAAGTTCAAAATTGTGGAGTCATTTATACTCTGCCCGTCATGAGGACATTTTATTGTCTTTTGATCAAATTGAAATTGTGAGAATTGTAACCCAGCAAATTGTATGTCTATTGTTACTGGTCATGCTGGAATTACTGACGTGTGTAACCTTTGCTATGTTGTGTAGGTGTTTATGGATGTAAGAGGTTAGGCTAATGCTGTAGCAAAGGCATTGTCATTTTGGGCTACTCTCATGTAATCACGATGAGTGTGCTTTTGTTAGCTACGAGTCAAAGTCCTTTGTGAGTCCACATTGACATGTTAAAAGCCAAGCATTTGGTCAAGATGTATATTGCCCTGAGCATTGACCACCTGTTTTCTTACTGCTTTTGTAAGGTGACCAAGAAAAGTCATCAAAAGAGTCTGAAAGGCCCGGTGATATCCTTATAAAATGTGAATTGGCTCCCCAGGCTCATGCAGAAGTTGCCACAGTCACCAAACAGCAAGTGACATTTGTTCATAAGCTTGTGGCGGAGAGCCAAGTTAGTGTTGTAATGGAGACAACTTACTTTCATTTTCTGTATCTTGTTTCAAGGGGTTGCTCCAACTGAGCTGTAGTCATGGACCTCTCTTACTGACATTTGTTCTCCTGTGTCCTTAAAACCAGGATAGCTTGTGTTAAACACTCCCAAAATGTTTCCAAGGTGGTCTTTACCAGTGCCCACTCTAAAAAAGCAGCAATAGGGATTTAAACACCTCCACTCTGCCTTCTTCAGGATCTCACCAATCTGGTCCCATGTTTCCACAGCCAGCACATCTGCTTTTGGAAACCACGGGCTTGCCAGCATTACACACTGACAGTTCCTGTAAAGCCCCAGCACTAACCACAGCCTCTGCTCATTTAAGTAGACAGCACAAAAGAGCCAAATACCAATGTGAAGATGATTCTGTTCCATTGTTTCCCAACCTTGAAAAATCCCCATCCAGCCACGACCTGGTGAATTGAGTTACTCACCAATCAATGTCTCTGTTCTTAGCCCACTTGCCAGAGATAGCAGAACTCAATCCCCCTGCAAAAACTCAGAGTCCACAAAGTGAATTTTCAGCAAAGGAAACTGGGACCCAAAGAGCATGGGAGAAGCTCTAAGGATCCAGAGTGCCTGTCCCCAGTGCTGAGTTCTTACAGATGTAATTGCACATAAAGATACTATACTTTAATGCACCAATGGTCAGGATGCTCTTGGGTGTGCATGTGTTTCTTTCTCAGACAAGGCTACTGACAACAAAGTGGGGCATGTAGGGGCTCTCAGATAATAACAGAGAAGTACAGATGTGAACAGGTTTTAAAAGCTTGTTGATCACACACCACCCAATCCCAAGGGCTCTTGTAGTTCAGCTGCGTTCCTTTCACTCTCCCTCCCTCACATCACTTTCTGTTGGAAGATTCCAGAAGGCTGAGACTGGGGTTAGGCTCCGTTATGAGTGAACTTAATTTTTATAAGTCAGGTTAACACGTTAAAAAAAAAAAAATACTGTCTATCATTATGATGGCCAAAAGCAGTACAAATTTCTCCTTACATGAGAAATCTGGGGCTATACCCTGTTCATGAGCTGGGAGTTTCCCTATATATGCAGTTGGCAAATACTTAGAGTGCTTACTAGATGCCCAAGAATTATCTCTAGCCTCACAAAGCTTAACGATCATATTTGCATCTTAAATGTCACTCAGAAGCAAAGACATGGGTTAGAAAGAAATGAAATAGGAGCTAGAACTCAGCTGCAAGCAGCTACAGGAACACAAGAAGGATCTCAGCCTTCACATCTGGACAATTCTAAGTAGAAGACCATCTACAAAACTGGAGTCTGCTACATTCATCAGTGGAACAATGTTGATTGTGGGGATAATGGGAGCTCTTCACTGATGGGAGATGTCATTCTGTATATGTTTCTCATACTGGTTAATGAATAAAGCACTGTTGGCCAATAGGAAAGGAAGATAGGAGGGACTAGGAGACAAGGAGGAAGGAGGAAGTAGGAAGGAGAGTCTGGAGAGACTAGAACCACTAGCCGCCTCTCACTGGTAAGACCACGTGGAAATACATAGAAATGGGTTAATAATTAACACAGAGCTAGCTGATAAGAAACTAGTAACTGGCCAACAGAATTATATCATATACAGAGTCTCTGTGTGTTATTTGGGGCTGGCGCGGCGGCGGGACAAGACTGGGCGGCGGGTGGAAAAACCTTACTCCTTATACTTCACCTCTAGGTTTATAATATAAAACTGGTAGTTTTAATATCCTATACCAATGTCAGCCAGTATTTGGTTGAGGATAACTCTCTTAATAAGGATGGCTAGTGAAAGTTCCTTGGCAGCACACTCAGGTACTAGGATTTGGTGGATACCGTGCACTGCATTAATATAATAAAGCAAGAGAATATGGCTAGGATACAAATCTTATCTGTGATCTCCATTGACTTCTGTATCCCCTAGAAAACAGGAAGATGACACAACTAAGGGTACATTATTATCTCCAGTACCGCGTCCACCAGACCTCTCTGTGAGCCATTTCTAACCAACCTTAGTATTCCACATGGTTCTGGTGATCTGTGTGTTGAGAAACACAGCTCTATACAGTGTGTTGGGTAGTGTCTAGCAAACAACAAACACTGGCTAGATGGGTGGACACATGGTTTGTAGAACAAGCATGTGGAATAACCTTCCATACACTGTGTAAATTGTACTTGGTTTAATAGAGAAGCCGACTGGCCAATAGCTGGATAGAATAAGGTTGGGGGAGAACCAAACAGAGAATTCTGGGAAGAAGAAAGATGGAGTCAGAGGAGTAGCAAGCAGGAGCAGAGAGAGAAGCAACATGGACATGCGGTACTAAGAAAAGGTTCTAAGTCACGTGGTAAAGTGTAGATTTAAAATATGAGAATTGAAAATGTAAGGGTAGCTAGTAACAAGTCTGAGCTATTGGTTGGGCATTTATAATTAATATTATGCCTATGGTTACTTGGGAGTGACTTGCAGGACAGAAACTTCTGCCTACATGATAATGTTTTCTGTTGTGTCTTTTTTGTTTTACAGTTTCACTTTTTTTCCTATTAGCACTACACTTCCAGTTGAGAGGCTCTATTTTATTTTAGTGCATTATCATTGTAAGCTCTACTGCTCCCCCCTCAGTGTGTTGTTGACAACTGATCCAATTTGACAAATAGTTCCTGAGCACCCACTATATGTAAAGACCCTTGAGTGTTATGGGGTCCACACAGGTAACTAACTTGTACCCTTCCTTCACAAAACATTTCTATGGACCCCTTCTGATGTCACTGGAATTTTCCTTTAATCTTCTTATTAAATTCTTCTCTCTACCACCCCACTTAGAACCTTCTGCTTCTGAGACACAAACTTCCTAGATATATAGATTGTTACAATAGTTGAGACTCCAAATAAAACCCCTAGTGAACCTTAGGGTTGTACTCTTCTTCACTGAGCTCAAGCATGTTCATAAACTTGCTTTGCCAGTAGACACTGCTGACCGGATACAAGCCAGCTGAGGCTGGATACCCATCACACGATATATATCTCTCTCATGGGATGCTGCACTGCCAGGAGAAACTGCTCTACAATCTATGAAGGTGAAAAGTCATGGAAACATATCTCATTGTCTGTCTGGGATGAACTCTGCATTAGGTAGACATACATGCTGAATACAGCTGTGATAGGGCGCCAGACAAAACAACAATCCATCCCAGGCTACAGAATCATGCAATATAACTGTTGCTGAGATCACTGATGGTCTTGTGTACAGAGACAATGAAACATGCATCCTTTTTAAGGCTTTTCACGGGTCCATTCTACCAATGGGAAACACATGAGCCCTTCAGTTCACCTGATGCTGAAGACTTCTTGGCTTTGGAGCAATAATGCTTCCCTTCAAGTTCTCTGTGCTAAGAATAGTATTTGAATCTTGTCTTTCCCAGGGAGGTGAGTTTCTTGCTGACAGAAAACAGTTAGACCATTCTTTTGAATCTAATTAGCCAGCTCACATTTTAAAATAGAAAATTAAAGCCATTCACTTTTAGGGTTATTATTAAAAGGTATTTCTAACTTTTTCTACTTTGTCCTAGAAATTTGCTGGTTTACTGGGTTAATGATGTTTATTTCTGTCCTACTTCTCATTTTTAAAACCTACATTTCTATGAAAAATTTATTCTTTATCACCCTCTAATGCTTACAGATATATTCTCTCCACTCCCCTTAAAAATAATTTAGCTCCTTTTATTTTATGTGCATTGGTGTTTTGTATGTATGCATATCAGTATGAAGTTGTCAGATCTTGGAGTTATAGATGATTATTAGCTGCTAAGTGGATGGTTGGAATTGAAGCCAGGTCCTCTAGAAGAGCAGTCAGTGCTCTTAAGCAGTGAGCCATCTCTCCAGACCCCTATTTATTCTCTCTATATTATGTTAGTTAAAGGATGTAGTAGTCTCAGCAATTACTTGCTCCGGGTTTGAAAAACATCAGCTCATCTGACTGATACAACAGACAATGCAGGAAAACCAACCATGCCATCCCAACCAGAAAGGGAAATGACTAAGACTATGTGGCTCCTGTTTCATTTTGTTTTATCTTATTTTAATATCTAATTATTCTATTGCTGCATTTACGCTTGTATCTCCCTTAAGCATCTTCTGTGCAGTGATTTCTCCTCTATTTCTGATACCTAATCCATACCTTTTCCTTCTAACTCACACTTCACTTGCCATTTTCACTGTCCTCCATCCATTTCCCCCTGATTTCATTAGCTAATCACTGACACCCTTAGCCCTCAAAAGTCTATGTACACCATCAGTACCCTGTATCATGTCTGGGACACAAGTCCAGGCCACAAATGTCTTCCACTGCAAGTTAACCCCCCAAATCATTCAGACTGCTATTTCAGTCAACTTCCCTTTAAAAAGAACTAGGAAGGATGGCCACACGCATGACCCAGTTATATACTTTTGAGCACATCCTCAGAGAACTCTCAGCCCACCACGAAGACTTGCGCACATCAATGTTTATACCATGCTAATCACAGTATCTAGAAAAGGGAACCAGCCTAGATGACCATCAATGAAAGGATAAAGAAAAAGTGGCACATAAACCTAAGAGAATTTTATGCAGCCTTAAAGGAAAAGGGAAGTACTTCATAGGAAAATGGATGGAGCTGGAAATAATAATATAGTTGTATTATTACATTATTATACTTGGGGGGTTTTTTTTGTTTTGTTGTTTTGTTTTTGAGACAGGGTTTCTCTGTATAACAGCTCCTGGCTGTCCCAGAACTCACTTTGTAGACCAGGCTGACCCTGAACACACAGAGACCCACTTGCCTCTGCCTCCCTAGTGCTAGAGATTAAAGGCATGTGCCACCATTGCCTGGCCTTGGAAATTATCATATTAAGTGAAATAACCCAGACTTAGAAAGACACATACCTATTGTTTTCTCTAGATGTAGAATCCAAGCTTCTGGTTCTGTGTGTGTTTGTAGAAGGAGGATAAGTCATGAAACTAGGAAGGGGACCAAAGGAGGGGACAAACAGATCTGAGGAACACACCAAACAATAGTATGTGACCAAAAAAAAAAAAAAAAAACGGGAATGAAGGGCACGGACTGTATGAGAAAAGGGGCTAGGAGAACAGGGGTGGGGAGTGAGAGAGGACAGAAAAGTACATATAAAATATCATAATGAAGCCCATTACTCTATATACTAGTTTAAAAAATAATCAACAGTAAAATTAAATTAAATTAAAACAATCTTAAAGCTGGAAGATCCTCCAGTACACTTTCACTGCTCTAGACTCTAAGAGTTAAAGAGACAAGCAGACAAGAGACACACTGGCAGGCAGCTGCTCTGAGGAGAAAAGGGCTCCAAGGAGGAGGATGCGGCTTAACTGCAGCAGCACTGGAGAGACAATCACCTCACAGCACTCGCTCTCCTCACAGTTTCAAGGATGCAAGAGCACCTCTTGTCAGCTCCCCCAAATTCAGACTTGTGAGAGAATCCACTGCCCAAGAAAGCCCTTGACCAGAGAAGAATAGTTCCATAGTCGCTATGATAAACCCGTATGTTAGTTAGAGTTCCCCACTCATGTGAAGAGACACAATGACCATAGCAACTCTTATAAAGGGAAATGTTATTTAAGATGGCATACAGTTTTAAAGGTTTAGTCCATTATTATCATGGCGAGGTGCATGGCTGCATGTAGGCAGACATGGTGCTGGAGTAGTGGCTGAGAGTCCTCCATCTTGCAGGTAACAGGAAGTCAGCTGACACATAGTTGGTTCCCTGAGCATAGGAAACCTCAAAGCCCACCCACACAGTGACACACTTCCTCCACACCCACTCCAACAAAGCCATAGCTTCTGATAGTGCCATTCTCTATGGGGCCCAATTACATTCAAACTACCACACCCAGGCTGGCCTTAAGTTTGCAATCCCCCTGCCTCAGTCACCTGGTGTTGGGATTTCAGGCATAAACCACCATGCCTGGCTGAGTAACACTCTAACATGGATGTGTAAACTAATCACCATAGCAGTGATTAGTTCTCAGCATTTGGATGGAAAATTCTACAAAATATACAGTCTATCTTGCATATTGACACACAGAAAGCTGGCAAACAGAATGGACAAGTCATATGGTTTAAAGGTGACCAGAAGGGCTGATCCTCTCCTGTTTGTCTGTGTCCTCCACCTTTTGCCAAAGCTACTTTAACAATACTGCAATGAAGGTCCCTTTTACACCACTCCTTCCGAGGGCATTTGCCATGTGTTCTTTCTTTCTTCTCAGGTAAAGTGGGGAGGGCACTCAGTGCTTAAATCATCCTAGCCTGAATTATACAGGGGCTGGTTGAATTCTACATGCTCAACAGACAAAATTCAGGACTGCAAATAGTACCCACTTAGGCAGGAAAGCATTCCAAGAGTGAACACACAAACAGGAGCAAGTGTTTCGAGAAGCACCCATGAGAACTCTCCAGTTTAGAGAAGTCAGAGTAACCACCCAGGCTCTTTTCAGGAGAGCCCATCCAGAGAACAGGCTAGCAGCATTCACACCATGGGCTTGTTTTACATACAAGAGCATCTTTCCAGAAACCCTACTAACAAGGCCCAAGCTCTCTTTCCAATTCCCAGAAACCAGGTTATTTGTCCTGAAATATCTTTGCCAGGTTTGGTGGTGCAGATCTACCATCCCAACTACTTCAAACCTTTTCTGCATTACAGAGTACACTCAAAGACAGCTCCGGCTTAAGGACACACACGCATGCGCACACCCCCCCACACACACACACAAACACACACAGATAGACAGACAGACAGAGGACTAGAGATGTAGTTCAGTGGTAGAGCACTTGCCTAGCATGACCAGGAACACACACACACACACACACACACACACACACACACACAGAGAGAGAGAGAGATGTAGTTCATTGGTAGTGCACTTGTACTTGCCTATTGGTCCAGCTTTGTATGTCACTGACATGCAAACACGGAGCACTCGAGTCAGACTTCTCTAAAACACAGGCATTTGAAGGCTCAGACACAACCAAGTCAACCACAAACATACAGGGAGCCCTCCATTTCTCCAGGATCCCCTTCCCTAAGCTCTTCTGACCTCGTCTTGTCGAGGACTCAAAGTGGGCTCCAGGGGCACATTGAACCATTGGGATGAGGAGAACAGTGTGTGACTCGCAGAAAACTGGAGTCTTTGTAACAACCACATAACTAAAAAAGTCCCACCCTACCCAGCCATCTGAATTTTCTAAAAGCCCAGACAAGTGGCTATGGCTTGGGGCCTGACATAGTGGGCAGCCACTGATCTGAAACTCAGATTATGTGGATTGTCCATGTTATAGTCAGGGTGGGGATAAAGCCTGGCTTTTCCACCTTAAGACCTTCCATATTACTCAGTTTCTCAAAAATATTTCAGTCAAGAATGTGAGAGTTTATACTCACTGTGATGCATACCTATAGCACTAAGGGAGTCTGAAGCATGGAGATCATGAATTCAAGGCCAGCCTGGGCTTCGTAGTAAGACCTTGTCCCTAAAATTTCCCCTTCAGAATAAATCATTATGTGACATTGTCTAGTTATGGTTTCTAATGCTGTGATGAAACACCATGACCAAAAACAAGTTGTAGAGGAAAGGGTTTATTTGGCTTACACTTGCACGTTGTAGTCCATCATTGGAGGAAACCAGGATAGGAATTCAAACAGGGTTTGAACCTGGAGATAGGTCATGGAAGGGTGCTGCTTATTGACTTGCTCAGCCTACCTTCTTACAGAACACAGAATCACCAGCCCAGGGATGATCCCACTCACCCAGGGCTGGACCATCTCCCACCAATCACTAATTAGGAAAATTCCCTATGACCACAGCCCTATCTTATGGAGGCATTTTCTCATTTGAGGGTGCCCCCTCTCAGATGACTCTAGTTTGTGTCAAGTTGACAGAAAACTAGGCAACACAGACATTAACAATTTTATTTTTTCAGAATGGGGACAGGTTCCTGGGTCAAGTAATCTGAAGTGACAGGTTACATAGAGCATTTCAAGTGCACGACTATAAACCTGTGTGATATTAATGCACAGTGTGAGCCATTTCCAGAGTAGGGGTTTCAAAGTGTCCCAGGCATCCGTCTACAATAAGCCCTTTCCAGGGAAAGCCCAGCATGCCTCCATGGAATAACCTCTTGGAAATATTAGAGACCCTAAGTCAAGTCCTGTCTTCTAGTCTAGTACACTGCCACCAGGAAGCGAAAGCAAACCAGCAGGGCAATCCCTTGGCCACCATCACTGCATTAGCCCCCATGGAGCCCCTTTCCCAGGCTGCAGCTACTTCCCAGGTAAAGGACTTGTGTGGATTTTGTTTTGTTTCTTTGAGGGTGGGGCAAAATGGACTTTTAAATCTTAATTGCTGCCTAGTTTTTAGTATTAACTTGATACAAGCTAGAGTCAGCTGAATGGAGGGAACCTCAGTTGAGAACATTCTTTCATAAGATTCTGCTGTAGTTAAGTCTGTAGGGCATTTTCTTAATTAGTGAGTGATGAGAGAGGGTCCAGCCTATTGTGGATGGTGCCAGGCCTGGGCTGGTGGTTCTGGGAGCTACAAGGAAGCAGGCTAAGCAAGCCATGAGGAGCAAACCAGTAGGTAGCGCCCCTCCGTGGCCTCTGCATCAGCTCCTGCCTCCAGGTTCCGGCCCTGCTTGAGTTCCTATGCACCACCTTTGGTGAAGAACTGTGACAGGGGAGTGTAAGCAGAATAAATCCTCCCCACGTTGCTTTTGGTCATTGTGTTTCATAATAACAATAGCAACCCTCTCAAGAAAAGACACTTGTCAAAAAACTCTAAGAGTTGTACCTTAGATTCTCAATATAAAATAGCATTGTATAACATAACTAACTATAAAGCAAGATAGGTAAGATAGGACCAATTATTTGGAAATAAGAGCAACACTTCTCATAATCTTGTTCCAGTGCCTTATTGCTACTTGGTATCTCATTGCTTTTCTGTGGGTAGTTCACTGTCATTATCAAGACCGTTATATTCCAGGAAACCTTCCTCTGCTGCCCCTCCCTCTCTTAAATCGCTTCCCTGAAGTAGAGAATGAGAGAGCCACCATGGAAAGCATCAGCTGACATCTGTGTGAGTATGAGGATGCTCTCTTTCCTCCAGCCAGGTCCCACTTCCTCCTGGTCCACATTCCACATGATGCTCTCACATCCTGAATTGGTCATGGCCACTTCTTCATGTAGGTCACCATCCACACTGCTGCCCTCTTTCTAGACCAAGAATACTACTAGCTAAAATGGTCACAAAGCTTATGCAGTATGCGTCTGGGCATTAGCCTTCTGGATATAACCTTTTTGTTGGTTGTAAGTTGTTAAACTGGTGGCATTTTGTCCAACCAATTCCCTGCTATAGTTCTGGAAGATTCTGGATGAGGAAAACTGATCAGCTGGAAGTACTGTGGAGTATATTGAGGGGTGTGGCGATACAGATTACAACAGACAACTTGTTTCTGCCTTGCCTAAATCCTTTTTTTTTTTTTTTTTTTTTTTTTTTTTTTGGTAAAAGTTCTTTAGTCTTCCCTTGGGAATCATCTCTTCCTTTCCATTGATCCACACAAACTGGAAGAGAATAACATTACCATCCAGAGAGAACAGGATCCAGAAATAGTCCCAAGAATGCACTAGTCAGCAACTGGAAATGCAATTCTAAGGGAATTAAAACTAAACAAACATAAGCTAGAGAACAGAATACAAAGGCAATGTCTCCAGAGAAGGAAGATGTAGTAAGACTTTCTTTTCAGCCACCAGTCCCAAATAATGACACGGAGACTTACTATGAATTATCAAAGCTTGGCCTTAGCTTAGGCTTTTACCCAGCTAGCTCTTTAAATTTAAATTGATCTTTTTTAAAATTATTATTATTAACCTACATTCTGTCACATGGTTCAGTCACCTCTCCTCTATACTGTATGTTCAACTTCTTCAGTGTCTTGCTGGCATCTCTTGCTCAAGTTCCGCCCTCTGCTCAGAAGCCCCGTCTATTTCCTCCTGCTTAGCTATTGGCCAGTCACAGTGACACATCTTCGCACAGTGTAATCAAATATTCTACAATATTTCCACCTTTTTTTCTGAACAAAAAGAAAAGGGTTTAACTCTAACACAGTAAAACTAAGCATAATAAGAACAATTATCAGGTAAGAATTACATTCACAATGTTTAGCCCATTTCCATTCAGCAAATTCAGAGAAAATACCCTTATCTATCCTATCTTGGTAAGTCCAAAGTTTTGTAACCAATTTACTTTTTATCATAACTTGTATTATCAACCTAAAAATGTTTTTAGACCTTAAAGAGTTTTTATGTCTCTCAACTTTGTACATTTTATAAGTTTTTTAAAAAAAATTGTTACCAGGAATAGCAGTAAAACTTAGCTATTTATTCTTCAGACCATTTAGAGACCCAAGAAGGATATATTACCTGAATAAACAGGAAGTATAGAGCAAACAACCTCTAAAACTATAGAAAAAACAGAGCCATCTGACTGCCTGGACAGTCACCCTAGTTTCCTCTACAATGCTGGGGCATCCACCTTCAGCCTAAAGGCTTAGGCTATCTGACAGACTTTTCAGTGAAACAGGAAGTTTGAAGGACTGTCCTACCTTGCCTTGGCAAAGTTCAGCGGTTGCTCTCTTTTGTGTTTTGGCATGTGGATGGCATATCGTTAGCAGTCGAGGCAAGGGAAGTTTATGTAGGTCTCTGAAGTGTTTGAGGATCACTTACCTATCTAAAATATATTTCTGTTTTACCTTAAAAACATAACTAACATGGCCACTAATTTGATTGTTAGATGCCTAAGTAATATTCTATATTTCTTAATTATCCTAAATAGTTTGCAATAATAACTATCAAGGAATAGAAATTTACATTGCATTATTAAATGAGCTGCATTGGTACAATACCTCGGACAAGAGTGGAAACATATACAGTATAACAAAAATAATCTTAAATGTGTATCAGTATACAAAAATCCATACCAATGTAAAATATTAAGTTAGTAGTTGTTTTTTTAAATATATATTTTTTAATTTATTTACTTATATTTATTACATATACAGTGTTCTGTCTGCATATTTGCCTGCAAGCCAGAAGAGGGCACCAGATCTCATGATAGATGGTTGTGAGCCACCATGTGATTGCTGGAAATTGAACTCAGGGTCTCTGAGAGCAATCAGTGCTCTTAACCTCTGAGACATCTCTCCAGCTCCTAGTAGTTGCTTTTTTAGTTTAAAAGTAGATTCAATAATCTACCCTTTTATCCTGTCATTCCTATTTTCTTTTCAGAATGAGATCCCTGACTCTAACCTCCTTTGTTTAGGTTTTTTTTTCCCTGACCATGACCAGTAATAACTTGTAAGCAACCCTTCTAAACAATGACGAACATCTATAATCCACTGAAAGACCAAAAAAACACCTACCCCACCTCTTGGGAGTGTGGGTGTTGTGCTCTCTAGACTGTTTCCTGTTGTCTGGGGGCTACGGCACCTTTAGAGCCCCCGAGAAAATTGAGATAATGGTCAAGTCCTGAGAAAGCTAGCTGTTATTCAGTCTCCATGTGAAGGTGTAGCGCCCATGCTACAATCTGTCCCACTAATCCAGCAAAGGCCTAGAGATTTAAATAAAAGAGAAGACAGTGGGCTATTCGTTCAACAGGAATGCTGAATGTCGTTTATTGAGGGAAAGGAGCAGGCTTATATACTGACTCACAGCACAGAGGAAAAGGACCAAGGATCAAGTGTGCAAGTTCTCGGGCTTAGTTCCTCCCCAGCAGATGTGTGTTAACAAATCAGGCAGAGTACCAGTAATAACTCTGAGGCAAGATGTTCCAGCTAAAACTGCAGAATGTTCCAGCCAACAGCTCAGGCTTTCTCAAGGTGCCTCAGGAATCCATGCAGGACCCAACATGAAGGGAAAGTGCAGGGTTTAGCTGAAGACCTGGCTGGAGTGATCTGTGAGGGTGGACCATCTCAGCCAGCAGCTTTGAAGTTATTCTAGATGCAGATTTGTAAGGAAACTGCAACAGAGGCATTCTGAAAGGCTAGATCTAGATCACCTGGGCTACTTGCTTTCTTTAATGGTGTCTGGTCCTTTTTCCCCTGAAAACACACAAACCTGTAAAGGTAACATATATGACTGCATTAAGTATAGAATGTACAGTGTACACAAATCTGCTAAAGACGATTCGCTGCTCTATAGTTGAGCAGGTTAAAGGCATCTGACAACTTTATAAGTTCATTTGGACTGTATAACCAAACTGTAATATAAACCTTCATCTGTGTCACATGAAAGGATTGTAATAAGTCACGAGGACTCTGTAGCCAATATATATCATGTCTCACCCAGTCTTAGAGATGTTCCATTGAAAGACCAAAAAGTGAAGTTAAATGAAGGATGGTCTGACCTGGAAAGCTAACCAATATCTGTTCCTTGGAATTTGCTAGCTTCCTCTCACAAGGTCCTGAGATAAGAAGAATTCACACTGCCCCTCCTTTCCTGTGAGTCAACAGGTGGTAAATAGGGTCAAGAGATAGCTGTAACTCTGGTTTGCCCAGACAAGATTAATTAGCACACCTGAGACCATCCGGCCTCCAAGGGTCACATACTCAATGGACAGAGGGTCCCACCCCCCTCCCTAAGCTTGTGGGTTTGCCTTTAAAAACACCTGGGACCAGGGGAGGGGGCTTCTCTCTAGCCTGCATGCTGGAGGAGCCCGTTTGCCCAAACGTTTCCTGTTCATTAAAGCCTCTTGTGTTTTGCAGCAACTGGACTGGACATTGAGTTCTTGGGGTATCAACCGAACCTGGAAGACTACTCATTCTGAGGGTCTTACACCATGTAGAGGGATCAGCTTATACATCACCTGTCTTGTAGTTTTTCTTTTATGTCTGTAGCCAAGATTCCAGGAGGTCTCCCCCAGTCAAATCTGGTCTTTATTAACTTTGAAAAAAATTCATAGCTTTTTGTTTACTGTGGGAACAAAAGCACAACCTCTACCCCAACACAACCCATTTTCTGACTTCCATTCTAAAGTTAAGAATCCTTAAAATATACAGGCTAGGTTAATTCAGTAGTTTTGTTTTGTTTTGCCCCCTAAAATCCAATATCTCTCAACAGCTGTCATTTTGTTGTTGTTAGCATTTAAAAAATTTAAAGTCAACAAAACACCATACAGGATCTAGATATCCTGTGTATTTCCCATCTTCATGTGGCTTACTTTTGATACATTATTTTACTTTCTCTCTGACTATCTATACTCATTTTCTTTTCTTTCTTTAGTACCTAAGCACATCTTAAAACATTTTTAACCTGTTTGGAGATTTTTTTTTTTCCAGTCTGGACCTGACTTTTTGCATGCCTGCAGCCTTACACTTGCACGTTCTCTGATGGCAGGAGACAAATCTTAAACTGTCTGGCTACAATCTGGAGAGGTGCTGGTGGCTGCTCCCCCATTTTCTCCCCCCTTTTGCCCCGGTTCTGCGAGAGCCTAGCCTCATGCCAATGAGCATCAACCTCAGCTACATTCACCCTCCCCAGCTCTAGGAAGCTGCTGAACCTATTTTCTGGAATTCCAGCCGAGCAGCAGCCCACTGATATGAGCTCTTGCTGAGGGGCCAAGGTGGTCATTGTGGCAGCTCTGGCTGTTGTGACTTCTCTGTCCAGTAGACACCAAACATCGGCTGTCAGCCCCAAATAATGATACAGATACTTACATTAGCTATGAAAGTTTGGCCTTAGCTTAGGCTTTCCCTCACTGGCTCTTAAAACTTAAATTAACCTGTTTGATTTAGTCTACATTCTGCCTCGTGGCTTGGTTACCTCCTCCTCTGTACCATATGTCCAGCTTCTTCGGTGTCTGTGGCATCTCTTGAATGCCTAGATTCACCTAGAGTTCCACTCTGCCAGGAAGTCCTGCCTATTCTCTCCTGCCTAACTATTGGTCATTCAGCTCTTTATTTAACCAAATCAAAGTGATATATCCTCACACAGTGTAAACAAATACTCCTGCAACAGGGGGACAACAGTGAAGAAAGCAGAGCTAAGAACCGAAGAGAGTGAAATATGAAGACGTTTGAATCCTAGAATCCGCTATTCCTGAAGCTAAATGTCTGAGTGAATTTTTTAGGTAGAACTCACAAGTCTGAGTCAGTTTGTTGATTTCTCATTTGCAATTGCATTCTATCCAACTTCAAAGTCTGGGCAATGCAAGTTAACTTCCACAGTCCTGCCATGGTACTTCTGGATGCAAGACAGTCAATTGCCTACTCTACCATCCATGAAGTTGGCTCAATTTATCATGGCTAGTATGTGCCAGCTCAACTCATCAAGCCTGGGTATGTACCAGGGCTCGTGAAATATGAGTGCTTGGACCGTATTACATTTCATAATACACAGAACTAGGTTTTGTTCATCTCTCAATGAGCAAAATGAGGCTCAAGTGGACTTTGTAACTTGCTCAAATGCAGGCCTCAGCTATTAGATCCGACCTCACACTTGGGCTTGTCTGACTTTTTCTGCAACGCATTCCATGAGGCACCAGACTGGCTACAGAGAAAAAATATACGGGCATATGCAATCTCAAAATTAGACACAGATACTGTTTTCTTTCTTGGTGGGAATAGCTTTTCCTTACTGCTCTCTCTCTGGAAAATGAGCAGGGAGCATTGGCCCTGGCAGTTCTGACTCAGGCAGGGCTTTCATTCTGCCCTCACTGGCTAGAACACAGAGAACTTCACCCAGATGCCTGTAGGCCTCCTTTTAAACTCTGTCACCTTGTCACGGGGCAGTCTGACCTCAAGCTGTGTGCAGGTGCCATAGCTTGTATCCGGTCTGTTAGCTGAGCACATCCAAGGACTAGATGTAAAGATAAGCCCTGTGACTCACATTGACATTAACCTGTTAGATGAAAAGCTACTTTGAATCTACACGGAGAACTCAACAGAAAAAAAAAAAATCCAAATCTGAGGATATTGTTCAGTAAATGCTCTGAATACTGGTGTGGGGCACTCCATAGTCCCAGAAGAAACTAAGGGTCTGAGGGATGAGAGCCAGTCCAGTCTCAAGAAGCAAAAGGCTTCCCTCAAAACGACCTTTTAAAAAAGGCTTAAAAACAATGTGACCCTGAATAAGTACATGCATAGCCAGTACTTAATACTGTGAGTTAATTAATCAAGGTGAGACAATTACCAGCACGAATAATGCTAAATAAGGGATCCAGGGCATCTGTGAAAACAGGGCATAGAGGGTGTACAGGAGTCAGGGCCTCCCCCAGGAACTGCTAAAACTGAGGAAGCTCAAAATCAGAGGGGAAGGATGTGGCTTAAGTTCCCAGGCCTTCTGAGTGTCATCAAACAACACATTAAGGTACAGCCTTACTCCACATCTCTAAGACTTCACGGTCTTCCTTGATTGGTGGCCAGACATTGTCAAGAATTCCTTGACAATCAATGTCCTTATAGACCCAGTGAACACTCTCACTCATGTGGTTTCCAAGGCTTTTGACAATTAAGCCAGAAAGCATTTATTTTGCTTTCTGGGCATTTAAATATTTTTGCTCTTTGTAGTCTGCCACCAGTATCTCCCCCCCTCCACCGGTTTCCTGCAAACATTCTCATAGCTTATAAATCTTAGACACAATGCCTTCATTGCCTACTGTGCAAAACAGCAGTGACCCACAGAGCTCAAGCAAGTATCTAGGGAAGGAGTTCCAGGAACTAAACAACCTCAGGTTGCTTATCATAACTGAAGCTGGCTGGAACCCTTCGAACAGCAAGACAGGCAACCATCGCAAAATACACGGCCTCTCATATTCTTCCATGTAGACTAATGGAGAGTTTCAGGATGGCTGGGCACACCCAGACCCAGCAGCAGGAAACAGTACTGCCCTTACTCTTAGAATAACAGGCACCCTGCTACTCTGTCCTAGCCTTGGTGACTTGACACTCAAGAGAACAGATACGTAAGATCACCATGTGCCATCCTTAGGCCTAGAACCTTCATACTTAACATGGCATCTACCTTGGTCAGTTTGAGGACACCATTTCCATTTCCCCCCAGATGCAGCAGAGAAAAACTAACAATCCAATCAATCACAATAGTTTTTGAATGCAAGGTTCTTTAAAGGGTTGGAGATTGTGGGGAGAGGAGTAAAGTTATATCCTGAGCACGCTGAGAAACCCAGTGTCAGAGAAACCTAGGATGTGTTCAAACCAAGTACAGTCAGGACCTGTCTGGCCTCCAGGCTGGGTCAGACCATCTTGATAGGTAGAAGCCAAATATGACAAGGACCTAGAGTAGTCCTACATCCAGCACCCTGACAAAATGACAACTTCTGCTTGAGTAATGATGGCTTGATCTGTTTGATGTCAGACCCTGATAAGTCATTCCTCTCAAATGATTTCTTAGTTGTGACCAACAAAAGTAAATAAAGGCCTGGCTAGGGCCACCTGAATGTGGAACTCTAAGTCCTGGTTACTTGTCATTATTTGGACGGGTACATAGACCATAGAGTAGAACCCCCACTAAAACAACACGCTAAATACGCAAGTCCCCAACAGAGAGGAACTCTGTATCTTCTCACATCCTTGAATAAAGCCTAATAAGATAAATCCACTTATTCAGCCTAACTTGCTCCCTTCACAGATGAGTAAAGCCATTCCTACTATACACATCACCAAAACTCCAGAGTCCATTTCTCCCGCGCTTTAGTTTTCCCATCTGAAAACAGCAGCGCAATGCATAGCTGGACAGTTTTGTGTCAACTTGACAAAGGCCAGGCTCATCTAAGAAGAGGAAACTCCATGTGAGAAAAATCTCTTAGACTGGCCTATAGTCAAGTCTGTGGGGCATTTTCTAGACTACTGATTGACGAGAGCCCAGTTCACTGTGAATGGGACCACCCATGGACAGGTGGTTTAGAATCTTGTAAGGAAGGAGGCTGAGCAAGTCAGTAAGCAACACTCCCCCATGAGCTGTCTCTCCTTCAGTTTCTGCCTCCAGGTTCCTGCTTGAATTCCTGCCAACTTCATGATAAATGCATGTCCTTCATGTGCTTGGACCGTGTTCGTTAAAACAAAAACCCTTTTCTTCCGAGCTGCTTCTGGTCACGGTGCTTTATCACAGCAACAGAAACCAAAACAGGACGGGCGAAGACAGAAAGCCAAATTCCCACATCTGATCTGCCCAGACAGAACTCAAACACCTCCTGGTGAGTAGCTAGACCAAGGAGCAAAGCCAGGACCGGACTGCAGGAGCCCGAAGGTCTCCAGACTGCAGCTGGCAGATAGATGAGAGAAATTTTTAAGGATCAAGAATGTTTGTTTAAATAATATTGCATTTGTGAGGATGCAGTCTTGTGACCATAGTACCGTGGAAGCTGAGGCACTGTAAATTTGGACTATTTACTAAGATCTAGTCCAGGTGCGGGTAAAAACAACAAGCAAATCTAACCCACCCTTTGTTTTCAGGGTTATCTCCACCACCGTTCCCAGATGTTCCAGAGGACTGGAACTCACCAGACACTCCTGTGTTTACAGACAGACATGTCCTCTCGATGCTTGCAACAATCGGCTGGGGCTCCTACCAACAGTAGTACCATTTCCAAAGCACGTACAAAAGTCCAGGAGGCCCCTATCAGACAAACCCAGCAGCAGGTCCAAAGCAACAGGGCCACTTAGTTCTATGTGGGCAGGTCTGATATAGAACAACAGTGGTCTCAAACATACCGTAGACATGATTCTAGGATGACCAAACACTAATTCAGACAGTACCATAACTGCACAGGTAGGACCGCCGCTCCACAAACTGTTTCAAAGTAATGCTTTTTCTTGTCTTCCCAGTGTCCCAAGAAGAAGTCAAGTCAGATTCACCTTAAATGTCAAGAATTGGATACAGCCTTGCTAGCCTGAAGATGGAGGGGTCAAGTGAGTGGGAACGCTGGCAGACTCCAAAGATTTAAGTTGTTGGCAGCACCAGCCAAGAAAAAAAAAAAAAAAAAAAAAAAGGGACATCAGTTACACACCCTGAAATCTACACCTTCTTCTCTCAGAGCCTTCAAATGAGAGCCCAGGGGACTGTCACCTCGAAAGCAACCTTGTGAGGTGTCATGTAGAGACGCTATCCACCCCTGCCACACTTCTGGGATGGTGAGTACCGCTTTAAACTGGTACGCACCAGCAGCACACAACTATAACATGGAATGCTCTGGGCTCAGGGCCTCATCCAGAACATCAAGGTCAGCTATCCAGCTCTGCATCTTCAGGCAGCAGGAAATGGCACTGCCCTTTCATGAAAAGGAAAGGGATCAGAGGAAGATTAGTCAGGCAAAGGCCACTGTGACTCCCAAAGCCCGCCCCAGCAGGGACAACACCACTGTTTCTGTATGTCACATATAGAACCCACCGATGGGCAGGGGAATCTGCCATGGAGCCCCTGAACATTCTCCTGTCTCTGCCTAAGTCCCTTCTCAAAACTATGTTTGCAGTAAGTAAGCAGTCTTGAGGTGAAAAAGTCTTTCCAGTGGAACAAAGAACAAACTTGCTATGAAAATGAGGTGTCCGCAGCATCCATGGTTTTTTGCTTGTGATGCAAATTTTACTGTATGGCATGGCACCTACCCGAGACCCTCCCTTCCACAGCAGGGCCTGGCAGTAGGAGACATCCCTTTAAATATGTGTATGCTGCGTGCTATGCTACAAAGCTCTGTGTCTCTGGGGCAGGACTTTGATAGCTAGGATTCTTGCTAGCATCCATGAAACAGTAATATTACCTTACAAGCAGGTAAAATCCCAGACTCTGGTGTTACATCTTTAAGCCAGGAGATCTAATGGTTTTGCATTAAACATCAAACAAAATATCCATTTGAATTTTCTTATCGAAAAAATAATTTACACTATAGTGCTATTAGAATAAAAACAAAATTTATGCCATATCTGGGAGACAGAAAACATCTAAAGACACCCCATAACTGCCTCCTCATCCCAACCACCAGTCCCTCACAAACACAATTTACCATAGTAAGCTACAGCATGTGCCCATGCAACAACTCATTCATGAACAAGAGATATAACAAGTGCCCCAGCCCCCGGCATTTTCACAGTTTTCCATGATGAACAGATGGCTTACACACACACACACACACACAGAGAGAGAGAGAGAGAGAGAGAGAGAGAGAGAGAGAGAGAGAGAGAGAGAGAACCACATCAATTCCCACACATAACCACAGTCCAAAGACACAGACATGTTGCCAGGACACTGTTCTAACATCATGACTTCTTGAGAGCCTCTCCTCCAGGCAAGTTGGGAACCTCATAGTTTGGGCCTCCAAGGAATGTCACTGTCACTGGAGAAACAGCTAGAAGTCACATGGTAGAGATGACCTTTATTTACACATCAGTATTTTCAGTGGACAGTTAGTTAATAAAGTCCTTAATGTTAAGAGGATGTCCTGTCCTGGATGGACACATCTGGTCCCTTTGGTCCTTGGCAGCTTCTGCTTCGTCCATGCACAAAGGAGCCTTATGTTATGACAGTATCACTTGAGGGTCTTGCTGAGATTAGAGAAGCCAACACCAACACAGGTCATCAGCACCTTGTCCCCACCCTTGAGTTCTTCACCACATGGCTTGGTTTCAATTTTAAACATAACCTGGAAAAAGCTCTTCAAATGCCGCAAAAACTCTATCCTAAAAGAAAATAATGAAAACAGTCATTTTAAAAGAAGTTTTAAAAGAAACTCTGCCCTCTTAAAACCCAAGATTTTAATTTTCGAGATAAGAAGACTAAAATTAAAAATGTCTAATCAAAACTGCCAGTTTCCCAAGAGGACTGGAGCAGCCTGCAGAGACACACAACCCAGCAAGGTAAGTTTGGCTGGAAACAGACTGGAGATTGTAAGACACACAGCCACTTCGCCCTTCAGGCTTGTTAGCGAGAGGACATAAACATGGAGGTAACTAAGTGGTCCATACAATGTTTACCTCCATGAGTCACAGCATCACAGGGTAAAAAAGATGAACAAAGACTATTTCTGAAACTGAACTCCAGCAGCTGCCTTCCACTTACTAACAATATTTCCTGAGTGTCTCTATTAGATACAGGCACTGTTACTATGGACACTGCAGTCAAATGAAAGGATGAACAAAGGAGGGCTTCCCCCATGACAATCTCCATCTACTGGTACAAATTCCATAAGTATGTTCAGTAGTTTTACCTAAGAAAGCAACAGGGAAGGAGAAGGGAGGCTGGGATGTGGCTTGGTGGTAGAGCCCTTGCCTAGCAGGGGGGAGAAACCGCCTTGTAGGAGACAAATGGTAAATAAGATACCAGGGAGGCATTCACAGCAAACACTGAAAGATTCATGAGGCAGTTTCTTACCATTTCCTGTAAGAGAAATAATGGCATTCCTGCCAAGGGGACCCAAGGGAGCAGTTCTTCAGGTGGGCTGCACAGCGGCCTCGGGGCCTCAAGCTCAGTCTGACTCCAGTGTGACCAGAGGGCTCACTGGAAGCATTCACCAAACACACAGGTTCCTAAGGAGGAGGAAGTATCCCCTGGGAAAGCCTAGAATCAAGGCACATGCAAGCACACGTTCTCCATTTTCCTACACTCTGTTGTCAGAGCAAAGGGGCCAGGAATCTACTACCACAAGCATCCCTGGGGAGGTCTCATCAAGCAGGATGAAGAAACACCACTAAATGAAGAACCCTGTTCTGTTCATCTACAATAAAGCATTGCACAGACACAGTGGTGTCCTGTGTCCTGGCCTGGCCCATTTCCCTTCCAGCCACGTAGTTATTCTAAGCCTAAAGAGCACATGGATCGCCTGAGGAACTTGAAAAAATCCTGATTCTGGACATGCACATCAGTGGGACAGAACCGAGGGTCAAGAAATAAGCCCACATAGTTAAGGCTTGATGAGGACAGAATTACACAAATGATATGGGAATAACTGACTATTCACAAGGAAAGAATGGAGGAATCGGACCTCTTCCTCACATCACACACAAAAATGAACTCAAGCACTTCAAAGACCTCGGTAAGAGTTGAAACTATAGGGCGAACTTCACTATTTTTGGATACAGTTTCTTAAAAGATGCTGACACAGAAACACCAAGCTCCCAGCAGTAAGAGAAAATATAAAGAATTCTTACAACAATTTAGGAAAACAAAAAGGCAGTCAAGAGATCCAAGTAGAATCTTCTCAAAGAGACACACAGCAACCAGCGAGCACTTGAAAAGTGGCTCTGCATCTTTGGCTTGAGCGAAATGAAAAGGCAAAACCGCTGGAAGAAAGCACTTCATGCTCAACTGGATGGCGGCACTTAGAAAGTCAGCCAGTAACACGTGTGGGGGGAGGCAGGCGACAAGGTACTTCACATGCCTTGATAGCAATGTAAAGCACCATTGCTCAGGAAACAACCGGCCCCTCAAATGCAAGCAAGGAGTTAAAAGTATGACCCATCACTCTAGATGCACGCCTAAGAGAAGTGAAGACACACACACCCAGAAAAACATCTGCACACACACACACATTTGTAACAGCACTGTTCCCAAGCGTCAAAAGGTAGGAACAACCCAAATGCCCACCCACGGATGAAACGACAAAGGTGTCATTCAATGGGGTATTATCCAACTGTCTAAAGTGCTACGTGCCACATACATGCTGCAACATGGACAAGCTTTGTCAACTGTGCTAAGTGAAAGAAGTTGGTCACTAAGTGCCACATATTACATGGTCACAATAAGAACTCGATTATTGCAGAGCCTGGTGGCACATGCCTTTAATCCCAGCACTCAGCAGGCAGAGGCAGGCGGATCTCTAAGGTCAAGGCCAGCCTACAAATAAGAGTTTCAGCACAGCCAGAACTAAACAGAGAAACCCTGACTTGAAAACCAAAACAACAAGAACAAATTCTATGACTGAGACAGTGGCTGGGCGAGTGGAAAAAACGGGCAGAGACCACAAATGGGCACAGGGTTTCTTTCCGGGTGATAAAAATGTTCTAAAATTGGACTGTGGGTATTGAACTCTATGAATATACTAAAAACTGTTAAACTGTACACTGTAAATGGATGAACTGTAAGGTCATGTAAATTATATTTAGATGTGGTTGTTTAAATAAATGCAGATTTATGAGTTTAACAAATATACCTAATCCTGGTTCCCACCCCTAGTCATTACGTATGAAACTAAGGATAAAGCTTGCTGTGGTCCCTCCCCTGTGCTTCTGACCCAATCACAGGAGGGTAAAGACACTGAGCCTAAAGTGAACTCACTCGATGTCTGAGTTGCCTGGCATATCCGAAGAAAGGAACCAACCATTAAGCAACCTGATAGAACCAGACCTCAATGGAGATCTGCTTTGCTGTCCTTACATCTACGAACACACACCTTCACCTTTACAACACAAGCCCATCCTTAATGTCCTCCATGAAGCCTTTCTCAGTAGTGACAGCCGCAGTCTCTGCTTAGGGGCTACTTGAGTTACTGCCACAACTGTGCTGACCCCTGCCTAAGTCATCTATGCATCTCAGCAGTGATGGCCTCTGCACAGGACATTCTCTCCCTGCTATTGAAGGCGCTGAATAACAAGACACAAAAGAGAACTGAGGTATTGAGGGTAACTGAGCAATGACTTCAACATTCTTGATAATTATGGAAGTTACTTCTCCCCCTGCTGGCTTTCTAGTCTTACTGGCCATGGGAACCCTTTCTCCTTTTTTTCATTTCCCATCCCCTTTCTCCATCTATCCCTTCCCTCTCCTTGTCTTAGGGAAAATGGAAAACGAAAACATGAACTCCACAGACAAACACGCCCTGTCTGTGGCAAAGTGTCTAGCTGGGCACGGCACGGAATGCACTAGAACCTCAGCCGTCATCTGCAGCTGAGGAGAAGCCGGTCGGTCCCTCACTGCTGTGGTGTACACACAGGCCTGAGGCGAGAGTCCCACTGGCCTCACCCAGCTCCTCCACTCTGAATCACTTAACTGTGTTCAAAAACCCAGACACCCTCCCAAGCTGGCAGAACTCCTGGGGACGTCAGCTCGCTTGATGTCTTGGAGGGTGGGAGAGATGCAGAACTGTGTGGGCCTATGTGTATGTAGCCCTGAGGGATTTGTAGCTTTTGGAACAGTTAAGAAAAGCAAAGGCTGTTTGGACTTTCTACAAAGTGCCCTGCCAACCTCTTAAGCTGTCTGAGAAGGGCTGCAACAGATGGGACTGGGGGATGGATTGGAATGTCCTTTTCTCATGCCCAGCCTCCGCCCTACAGCTTCTGTAGCTGGGCTATTAAAAAGCAAAAATGAAGTTGAAAAATAACCAGGGAATCAGCTGTTGTTAACGCCAAACAAACAGCTTCCTTAAGAAAGGGGAAACTAAGGCCGGGTGGTGGCAGTGCATGCCTTTAATTCCAGCATTCGGGAGGCAAAGGCAGGTGGATCTTTGTGAGTTCAAGGCCAGCCTGGTCTACAGAAAGAGTTCTAAAACAGGTTCCAACAAAAAGGAAGGAAGGAAGAAAGGAAGGAAGGGACGGAGGGAGAGAGGGAGGGGGGAAGGGAGGGAGGAAGGAAGGAGAAAGGAAAGACAGGAAGGGGGGAGGGAGGGAGGGAGGGAGGGAGGGAGGGAGGAAGGAAGGAGAAAGGAAAGACAGGAAGGGGGGAGAGAGGGAGGGAGGGAGGGAAGGAGGGAGAAGAGAGAGAGGGAGAAAGGGAGGGAGGGAGGGAAAGGGGAAGCTGACCCAAGAGCAAGGGGCAGCTTTTCTTATAGGTAAGCTACTTGAGGCAACTGGAGTTTTATGCAACTTTTGAGTAAAGGATCTTAATCTCTCCCTTGATAAGTAACTGGATCTGCATTTTTTTTTCTAGAACAAAATGATTCACTGTCAAAATAAACAAGACTTTTCTATGAAAGCCTCCAGTCTATCTGACAAGCAGGTTTCAGAGAATTCTGGAAGCAAAGATAATGGTCTCTGTAGATTCCAAAGGTCAGTTGTTCCCACTGCCACTGTCAACAGGTAAGACCATCTCATCTGCCCACAGACTGCTGACAACCAGGACTGGACAGGCTCAGGCACAGCCCCTCCAAGTGCCCCTGGGCAGCACAGGAGAGGAGCAGTGAGGGTTAGATGCTTTCTAGTGACACAACAGAAAATCCTGCCTCCTGGTCCACAAATCCAGGTTTCTTTGTCACCTGGATGTGGGTCAGGGTAGCATTAGCAACATGTTAAGTGTAAGGAGTTCTATCTAGAGGCTGAGGGTCAAGATGTGAGAGTAGGAAAGACCGCTTCCCATGGTCTCCTGCAGTCAGCAGACGGCAGCTTTGGAGATCAGTGGTGTGTTTGGTGCCCACAACATTTAAACTCTACTACAAGAATGGTGTTATTATACTTGGTTACAGCCAACAGGAGACAGACCCAGGCGGGCTGCCCTGCTGGCACACAGGGGTCCAGACTGACTTTAGCTAACACTCCAAAAGCCGGTATCATTTTGTTTTACTATAATCCCAACACCTCCTAAGGTTGAAATGTAGAAAGTGTGACCAGATGTTGCAACTTTCACTGCACTTCACAAATGGAAGGCACGGGACACTGCAAATGCTCCCAGCAAGCAGCAAAGCCAATACCTAGGGTACGGTCACATGGGTGTGCTTGGCTGTGTGAGCCAAGGAGCCCTGAGCAGCTAGCTAAGGTTTAAGGCAAAGGCTTTTGTACCTCAGCACTCTCTACCTAAAGGAAAGAAGTCACTATTAAAGCAGAGTAGAGATGTCATGGGTCGTGGCAGATGCTGAGATAAGGGCCTCTGAAAGGTACAGCGTGATATTCTGTATCAGCAAAGCACTGGGAAGCCAGCGGCAGTGGATAGCACCCCAGCTCTTACATGTGCTGACAGTGGTAAGAGAAACAGCACCCCCAATAGAATTGTCCCAGCCTGAACCCCACATGCTTTCTGCTTTCTGTAGGACCTTGGCAAGTGACATGTCTCCTCACCTGAGATGAGGCACAGAATAGCAAGGGTCATGTTGAAAAGTACATGAGTTAAAAGGTGTAAAAAGACATCTTTCTGTTTGACAGGAGAGAACCCTTATCTAGTCCTCGAAACCCATCCAACTACTCAGGGCTAAGGAAGTTTTGGATCTTGGAGGAGAACTGACAACCACCATAATCCCTAATTACTTTCTAAATATTTGTCCCTATACTCAAACATAAGTAGAGTCCTTCCTCACACATCAAGGAAATTTCTCTTTGCAACAGATGGAGAGCATTACAGAAAACTATAACCAATCAAAATGCAGTTGTGGAGCCCATCCCAACTGACAGAGATATGCCTACAATTCCTGTATCTAAGAGGAGGACAGGGGACAGGGGTAGATTTTTAAGAGCCAAAGGATCAGGGAGTTTACTATAAGACTGTGTCTTCTAGAAATGTCAGAAGCTACAAATGTAAGAGTCTCACCAACGTGAGTGTCTATCCATGAGCTGAACGAGGAAAACAATAGCCGTGTGAAAGCGGAACGAGGTGGGGAAGCCCATAAGGCCTCTCAACTCCATACAAGAACTGAGGTATCTGAGGAATGCAGAGAACAGGAGAAACAGTCTTCCCCAGGGAAGAGCACATCTACTGGTTATCCAACACCAATAGTCAGCCTTGAAAACACACATACAAGTAATATTATACAGACTGAACAGACTACGTTTATGTATTTATGTGTGTATGTGTGCACACGTGTATGTAACAATTAATGAGAGAGAGCAAGGGAGGGTATATGGGAGAGTTTGGAGGGAGGAAGAAGCAGTTTTTAAAGAATTATCTGGGGGTTGAGGCTGTCTAGCCAAGTGGTAGAGAACTGCGTGGCTGAATAGCATATGGTACTGGGTTTGATCTCTAGTACCAGAGGCAGAAAAGAACAAAAACAAGAAGCAGTCAAACAAGTTCTGCTCTTAGTAAACACTGTGTCTGTTAAACGTTACCTACACAATTCCGGGGAAGAATAAATAAGAACATATGGTTTGTGAAGGTGTGTAACTAGAAGTCAGTGGTAAACTTTAAAGGTAATAGATTCAGATTTATGGACAGCTCAGTAGCCAATATACAGCTGACTTTACTTCCTGGTGCTCACGGTGACATGATGGGGAGAATGGCTAGGATGAGACCAGGGGTGTCCAGGCAAGATCTGAGTCCCTCACACATGATGTCACGAATGCTGCTCAGCACCTGACCATCCCTGCTTCAGTCCATCTTCCCACTGACGATTTCAGGACCATCCACATTATGCACAGAGGTTGGGAGATGCTCAATGTCAGCCTCCCTGGTGGCTGCAAGTCACATACTGAACTGAAATCCAGACAGGCTAGACCCCAAGGCCTATGAACAGGCAGATAACCCAAGCCTGCTAGCTCTGACACTGTCATGATTTCTGAGCATTCTAAGACACCTGATGATATACTGATTATGTATGTATATACATATGTGTGTATGTGTGTGTATATATATGTATACTTATATACATATACACACATGTTGATGTTACCCCAACATTTAAATGAAGTATATTTTCTGCCTAAACTGTAAAATTAAGCTTCTGAAACACAGGGTAGAAATACTGTCACCAACTAAAAGCAAACAATATTCACATTTAAAAGAAACAGAGATTCCCTCCACATGTCTATGGCATCCAATAATATTTATTCTACTGAGAAAAACTATCTGGCCTCAAAAAAGTTCAAACATGTAGACTTTTTTCAACCATGTAGACCATTTTCTCAAACAGAACAGAGGAACAGAACCAGCAATGAGGAGAGTAGGGCGGGGCGGGGTGGGGCAGGGAGGGACACAGCACCCCGACTTCCCAGTGAGGGCCAGAGAGAAAACACTCTGAGTTCTGGTGCTCCATACAGCCACACTTAAGCCACTGGCCCCTCTAACCAGACACGTGCAAACTGCCACAAGAGATACGCAAGCTCTTTTCAAAACAAGACACTTTTCGCTGCTTCCCTTGAGGAAAGTGAGGTTCAAAAATTGTATTTCTGTGACTTTCCTGGCACAAGAAAATGCACGAGATACGTCCCCACCCCCACGATGAGTCATGGAGTGTGACCCATTAAGAGACAGATGCAATTATGCCTGTGAGGTCCCATGGTCACCCTTCATCTTTCTGAGATGTTGGAGCCGTCCATGATTTTAAGGACAAAAGGGTCCCAATCACAGCCATGTCTCTACTGAACATAGCTCCTCTGTCCTCGCCTGTGCTTGTGGATACCAAAAGTGCTTGGGGCAGGTGGGGTATGTGTGTGGCGGGAGGGGTCTGGTGTGCACTTTCCCACACTGTGAGAAGCCCCTGCATAAAGCAGCAGAGGAAGGAGCACATGCCCAGCCTCAGGCCCAGCTCTTCAAGCACAGAGTGCTCCCATCTGGCCTACTCTTTTAAAGCCCCACTAGGAGCAGACTTCTGTTTTCCCAGGAGCTGAAGTAATTTTAGGTTTCTGGAAGAAGAAAGGAAACCTAAAAGGATTATGTGGTAAAGGATATGCTGAGGAGGGAGCAGTCACAACCTTGCCTTCTCCAGAGAGGCTATAGACATTAAAAGATTATACAAGGCCCTAAAGCCAAACTGAAACACTCTACAAAACCAACTTTTTAAAAAGGCATCAAGAAAAAGGAGAAAAAAAAAAAAAAAACAGATAAAAACACATATTCCACGCTCATATGATGTTCTGCCAAGGCCCAAGCCCTGGACCACACACATTTGGAGACACTGGCTCTTGCTGTCTCTAGGACAGGCCAGGCTCTACTGCCCTGGAGCAGAAGAAGCTGGACACAGGCCTGAGCAGCTAAGAACCCAGCGGCTCCTGGATGCTCATACAACCACAGTTGCTTCAGGCAACTCTGATGAGGGGGGGAATCCTGCACCTGGGGCACAGTGTTCACCTCCCGCCTCCCCTCTGAACAGCCCAGCGCTATTCTCTTTGAGCAATGTTGACAACTGAGGTTGGCAGGGCACTTGGATTACTCAACTCTCGGTTTCCTGTCCTGTGAAACACTTTACACACACTATCAGGAGAGAACATGTGACTCTTCAGGTCCTGCTTATCAGTCTGCCCTGCTGCTAACACAGTGTATTATTCTCTTTCATCTTCTGTTCCAGAAGACTCCCACTGACAACTCAAAAGTTAAAAGAATCTCTTCCTAGCTTCCGACTCCCAAAGCCCCCTCTCTCAACGTGATGGCACCACCATTCTTCAGTTATCACAGTACTGTACCTTTCAGATATACAGCATCGGTACCATGATAACCGAAAAAGGACAGTTCAGTCTCAGATCTACCTGTCCCCCCACCCAATTTACCACCCCCAGCTAACCATGCAGCTATCTTTAAGTCTGTAAACATGCAAGTATACATACATGCAAGTACACAAGCACGGGCGCGCGCGGGCGCGCACACACACACACACACACACACACACACACACACACACACACACACGCACGCACGCACGCACACGCGCGCCTGTTTTCACTTTGCGCTCTGTAAGTTAAGTCTTCTGGCTAACTACTGTTCTTGGAGTGTGCAAGTTTTTATGCCTTAGCAGTTAGTTTCTGCTCATATCCAACTGCCTAAAATCACCTCTGTAACTTCCCAATAGGTTGGATAACATTCCTATGAATTTTATATGTTATACCACTGGAAAAATAGCCCTTTTGGCACAGTAAGAACGCACACAGAAGATGGGATGGGAAAAACTGCAAACTATATAAAAGTTTATCTCCAGAATATTAACAAAACAAAGTACACACACAAGAACCGCCCAATGTATTTCTGATACAGCTCAGATAACATGAGGATAACAGCTGTATTGGAAAGAAGGGAAGGCCCAAAGCCATGTGTGAGCATAAATAAACACCAGACCGACAGTCACAACTGCTGTCTGGCTAAAGATCAATACAAGCAGGCACACCGCTGTGGTCACAGGCTACACACAGCACATCTTGTCATTCTGTACAATCAGAAAATCAAACTGCACAGAATAATAATGAGGTCAAATGAAAGCAGCTTACGTGTAGGGGGAGAGCGGTCCCAGAAGGACTTTGGAAACGTCCTGCTGTCCAAGGGTCATGAGTAGCAGAACTAGACTTTGGTTGGTTGAGTCCACACATCCGCCCTGTAAATACAAACACTCTAATGATTAATCATAATACAAACCAGAAAGGGGAACCAACCAGCCGGGAGGGAGAAAGGCAGAAACACTCAGAATACCGGAGGCTCCAGAACAGTGAACCAAGTTCAAACAGCAACAAACGGAACATGGGCCTCCTGAGAGCTGTTCTAGCAACCAACCTGAGGTTAAGCTAACAGCTAACCCAAGTAACAGCTGCAAACATGACTCACAAGAAATCAACATTTCTAGGCATACATCTAGTAGAAGGGTAAAAAATGAAGCTCTCTTTTTGTAACTGAGGCAATGGAGGGCACCATCTTAGTGAGTAAAAGAAAGGCATGCACATAGTTCCAAGACCAGAGAGTGCTCCCAAGGACGTGGAGGACCTATGCGTATTGAGTGTGTCACAGAGCAGTCAACCATACACAAAGGGACTACTCACTATATTCATCCCCCTACCCTCATCCCAACTGCTCTGAATGCTCTTAACTGCTCCTTACCTCTTCCCATGCCTTCACACTGCCAAGGGCCACGTGTTCTTATTGCTGACACATTATCTCTCCCCAAGATTCCCTGTCTTTTTTTCTTCCAGGCATAGACAAAACAATTTTCTTTCAAATTTTCGTTCTGAAGGGCAACTACTGGGATTGCTTCCTTTCTTCTTTATTTCTAACCAAGTCAGCTGAGTTGCTATTTAAATACGTATCTTTTTTTAAAAAATAAGCCTTTATTCCTGATTATTCTTTCTAGAGTAACTGTAACAATGTCAACTTACATACAAGCCGTACAGAGAAGCAGGATGTCATGAACTGTCTACCCATCTTACACTTCTAAAATCATCCAGTTAGTGACCATTGCTCACTGCTGTCCAAGGTTGGACCCTGGGTACAACAGGTAGCCAGCCAGATGCTTACTGGGTATAACTCCTTCCTTTTTGAATGCATGCAGCGCAGGAAGTAAACTAACTCCCAGATGCAAATAGTCCTCCAACTGTCTCAGCTCAGCAGACCTTCTGGAAACCCACTCCTCTCTTGAAGCAAACTTTAGGACAAAAGCTGCCTTCCCATACAAAACAGGAAATCCAATGAACAAAGCCAATTGTTTCACGGCTCTTATTCATTTTCCTGAGGCTGCCCAAAATGAAACCATTGTCTTCCATCTGCTTTCTACACGGAACTGTTGTTGCCCCATCCTCAGCTGACTTGCATTGCATACTGGAGTGAGATTTTAATGCAATAAATATGTCAGTCCGTGTACCAGACACCACGGAGAGGGAGGCTACAGGGTGTGAGGACACAGATGAGGGTGCTACTTGCCCAACAACAGAAGCAGGCATTGAGGAGCAGGCATTTGAAATGGCCTGGAGGCACAGGCAGGCCTTGGGAAGAGGAGCAGCACGGTGGAATGGCTCACAGCCAATGGGAAAGAGGCCAGGCTCTAGAGACACAAGCAGTCTCAGGGCTGGGGGGAGGGCAGTGCCTGAGGTGGCACTTTCCGAATTCTCACAAATATCAGCTGTGCTCTGGGAGGGTAAGTAGCCAGCACAGGGCTCTGTGTAGACGTGAAGAGATCAAGTCCAGGTTTGGAGCGAGAAACAGACTGAGAGGGAGGCTGAAAAGGATGAGGAAAGGACCTTCCCTCCCTCCGAAGACAGGAGAGCAGCTCCCAGAGGCGTGTGAGGTGAGGCGAGGCAGAAAGATTGCAGGGCAGTGGGCGGCACAGGACAAAACCAACAGGGCATGGTAACACACGTCGGGGAACTGGGTCAGACTCACAGATTTGATATTAAAAAAAAAAAAAAAAAAAAAAAAAAAGCACCTTTAAAAGTTTTTGATTAAAACAAAACAAAACACATTTTAAATAATTTACACATCACATCACAGACCTACAAAGAATTAGTCAAAAAAGCATTAGGTATTTTTATCCTTTTAGTAAATAAATACTAGAGACACACCGAGTTTTCTTAATGACTAAAACAAAGCAAACTTGGTTGAGGAACAATATGGTTTTGAAAAGATCTCAATTAAAGATAAAGATTCAATACCTAATCCAGGCTGTATGTTTTCCTCTGGAACTGGTAGGCCTTGCTTTTACCTCAGGGCTGGAGTCTGCTATTAATGAGATATGAAACCCAAACTCCAGCTGTGCCCATGGGCACCTACTGAACTTCTCTGGAACAGTTTTTCATTTTCCCATGGTCTAGTGTCCCCACAGTCAGAGAGAGGATGAATCAGCTAACAAAGTCAGGAAAAGAAGACCTACACAAGCCAACAAGGACCTTAGAGACAGACAGCTAGCTACCACCATACCCTTTATCCAACACAACATACAGACAGAAAATTTAATAAAACTTCAAGAAGTAGCTGGTGAATTGATGGCCTCATCCTTTACCCACAAACATCAATCAATACCTATCTTTCAAAACCACCTTTTAATCTATCCTCAAAAATGAGCTGACTTGGCACCAAAAACCCTGCACCAGACCTGGGCTACACGAGATTCCCGACAGACCACGTGTTGAGGAGGCCTCCACTTCCTGTCCCCACTACTCCCGGCAGCAAGCACAGTGGTTCTGTCATGGTCCCCAAGTCCTCAGGAGGCTCTCCTCGCTTGAATTAGGTTAGACACAGCCACTTAGGACCAATGTTTACTTAATTCTGAAACAGTTCAGCGTCCCTGATCCCACTATGAGAAAGCTGATTTTGTTACATGACCATTGAGCAGGTTTCAATGCCAGGCTTGGATCAGGGGAGCAGACTGCAATATTTAGCAGTCCTCCACAGAGGGGCCATTCTAGGGATCCTATCTGTACCGTGCTCTCTTAGGAACGTATTTTCCCCTCACCAGCATCTTCTTGCCCCTCAAAATCTCTTTACTTTTAGGTCTCAGCTGTGGCAAAGCAAAGTGTGTGCTCATTTGTGCCTCCTGCTCCTCTGATCATCAGTTTGTGGCCATGAGGAATGCATTCAACCCGAGCTACGTCTACCACCCTACCCACAGAACTGCAGAAGAGAAATGGAAACCGGCTGCGATCTCTCTTTAACACTGCCCAGTTCTCACATTTCCCAGAGCCGTCCATGCTGTGACAGCCTGGCCTACCCTAGGCAGTCTTCAGTCCTCTAGAACATACCGCAAACTATGCACATACAAATCCAGCCTCCTACCTTGAAAATCTAAAGGCGAGTCACTATCTCCACATAAGAACATCTGGAAGAGGGAACTAAGAGAGAGTAGTCTCAGGCTAAAGGGATGGCTTGGTGGGTAAAGACACCTGCTACTCTTGCCGAGAACCCAGATTCATCGCAGTACACGCACACTGGCTCACAGCCATGTGTTCCAGGGGATCTGACAACCTCTTCTGGCCTCTGCAGGCACCAGGTATGCATGTGGTACACATATATACATGCAAGCAAAACACCATACACATACAATAAAAACACATGGGGGAAGGGAGGGAGGGAGGGAGAGAGGGAGAGGGGGAGGGAGGGAGGGGAAGAGGGAGGGAGAGAGGGGAGAGAGAGAGAGAGAGAGAGAATGCTCTTTTTTTAGTCAGGTCAGTGTGCTAACCTCCATCTTACTTTGCCTGCCTCTGGGTTTTGTTTTGACGTCCACTCCCTTTTCTTATTACTCCATTTCTCTCCTCTGTCTCCATTAAAACCTATCTGTTCTATATGCCAACTGAGCTAGATCTCTGCCCATGGACTAATTCAATGAACCCATTAAACCAGTTAATTCTGAAGCGTGCTGCACTGCACAGGGTAGCTAGCTCTTTGGCTTAAGTGCTTAGAAAGGAATAAAGAAGGAAAGACCTCAATTGCTTTCTCCGGTAGGGGACGTACCCTGTAGATTTCTTCAAGCAGCAGCTTTGCACAGTCCCTGCCGAGGTCCTCAGGAAGCACGGCTGCTCCCTGGCCCTGGGGATTAGAGGCCAGTTCAGCGCTCAGGAAGGTACCGTTGGTAGTCTCTGCCACCAGCGACAGTCCAAAGCCTGGAGACCTAGTGATTCAAAGGCAGACCCTGCGTAAGTAAGGACACATCTGGCAGCATACAAAGAAGACGAGGATGTGTTCTTCATTAAGGAAACAGACCACTAAGGCACACCAAGCAGAACCAAGGCAAGAGGCAAGTGCACACTTCCATTAGTCCTCCGATCCCTTTTCTCCTTCCCTGATCTTACAAAGACTCTCAGTGTGTTTTTAACAACCACAGATGATGGCGTCAACAGGCTTCTAGGTACTGAGCATGTAAAGAACAACACCAGGCCTCTACTTCAGTCTTGTTGAGAAATTACCACTGCCTTCATTTTACAAATGAGAATATGCTGGGAATAAGCAGGCTGAACCACATCCACTCGCTTGAAAAGTGACAAAGGTGAGTCTCAAATGCAGGCCTTACAGATTTCAGAGTCTATGGAAACTCTCCAGTTCCCATTCGACACCGAACCACAGCCAATTCAGAACTCACTACAATGCTGGACACCATCTGATTTCAAGGCTGAGAAATACCAGATGGTTCCCCTAACGACAAGTATGCAACCAGAAAGGGCAAAAGAAGCTCCATCTTTGCACTTTTGTCTGGAGACTGCACTAACTACACTGAGAATTCACTTAACTATAGTCAATGAGCTGGCACTGTGGTCTCTGCCATGTTTCTACAATCTTTCAGCTAAAACCTAATCTTCCTGTCCAGGATCACAGCTGCCTTCCTCCTGTTTCCAACGAGCAAGCACCCGAGGGAAAGCTTCCACAGCCAGAAACTGGAAGTATGCTGGGCAAACACCTGAAGAGTCTGCCCTCACAAAACACGGTGACAACCAATATAGCCAGAAAGAAAATAACTAAATAAATAACAAGAAACAAGAAAAAGAAGCCACAAATTTGCCAGATTTGATGCCTCAAATGTACCTTGTCCACTGCAAAGTAAATCCCTCCCTTGGCAAGCTTTCCCAATGGCACTTTCAAACACAATGGCAACACAGAGCGGCTGCCTTTAACATCACTCAATGCTGTCCTAAAAAGGTCTTCTATACCCAGAACCCTGGTCAAACAGTTCCAGAAAAACTACTGGCATAATTATGATGTTTATTTCATTTTTATTTTTAGAGACATTATTGCACTATCGAAAATGGCTTCAGCTCACAATCCCACTGTCTTAGCCTACAAGGAGGACTGGGATTACAGACACACACCCCCAAAGCTGGCTAATGATGTTTTCTGTGCACTACATTGGCTCCCTGTGTGGAAGAATTCTATTGCCCAGCTTTTTGGGGTTTTTCCTTTTTTTATTTAAATTTGAAGCAAGGTTGTTTCTACATGTCAATATTGCCCAGTTTTTAACTTCTTTAAAACAATTACTTAGAAAAGATTAACCACCTGCCAAAGCCAAGGTTCCAAAACACCTGGTTCATGTTTAACAAGCATCACTCACCATTAGAGACACATAGCAATTTCTAGTGCAACGTAATGCCTTTGAGTCATGAGAAGAAAACTGCACCTAGCATGGTGGCAGCGTACACACATCACTAAGGACTTGCAAAGCATAGTCTTTCCAGCTTTCCAGCTTCTGTTTTTAAAAGCAGGGACTGTATGAGTCAGAATGCACCACATTGGACCAATGCACATGCTGGTCTAAGTGCTAACACGGGCCACCAAGAAGTGCGGGCTCCCAGGGTTCCAGGCCTTCCACACTACATCGCCACAACCCTCAATCATGTGGATCCACTACTAGATCAGATTGGAGGAGTAATCTAGACATGACTTCATTGATTTATTACGCATACTTGGGAGTTAAAAACTAAACACAAATATAAGTCACATATTGGTTTTAGACATGATTTTTAAATGGAGTTTGAAGCTCATGAACATCATGTCCATATCTTGACGTATGTAGTGCTGCTACTCACAAAATCTGACCCAGGTCAGCTGGGTCAATGGCACTATGAAAAGCAGACAGCATGGCTTCCAGACCTGCACTGTTCCTTTCCTGCCCATTCTGTTAAGCAGAGACCAGAGAATGAATATGCTGGAACATCCTGCTTCTGCCTCTACATGCCCTTCCCCAGCCCTCGGAAATCCCCTCCAGAAGAGAACTGACCCACAAATTCCAGACCTACAGCTAAGGTAGAAGGCAGAAAGGAAAAGCCAACATTGGGAGTCTCCACTTTTCACAGCGTGTACTGCATGCCAGACACACTGATGGTATACATGCATGCTCTTTTAACTTAATGTTTACAATTATCCTGGGACACATCATCATGTGTGAAGAATGTTCTGGTGGTTGAGTAATAAAAGGTATGGAAAGGTCGCTGACCTTTCCACCCCCAGTGGGAAGGGCTGACTCTGTGTACACAATACTTTCCAGCCCTAACCTCTGACACCATTACTTCCCACTGGGCTGTGTGGAGGCCAGACTTCTCACTCACACCAACCACCCCTTCCTCACCTTCACTCTTAGCTCAGGTCAGGAGAGACCTTCAAATGCTGTGAGGATCAGCCATGCTGCCCCTGAGAGATAAAGGGACGTCTTCACCTAAGTAGGTAATTGTAGAATCCAAGGTTTTTATTTTCAGAGACAAACCTGGAAACGTCAGATTCTAACCAATGAGATGGGAACTGAAGAAATAAAAACCAGAAAGGAGAGGTGCAGTATTCTCACTGGGGAATCTGTTCTAGAACACACTCACTTCCCAGAGTTGATGCCTTTCATGTGGTCTGTGTAAATATAGATGTCGGGGATGAACTTGTTGAGGATGCTCCTGGCAGAATCCACAATCCGGTTTGCCATCTGAGGAGACACTCGCACGGAGTACCTGCAGTCCAGGGTTAAGGAAGTCATGATTCTTGGACGACAGGGGAGAAAAGCCAGATAGTTAGAAAGCTACCAAGTTTTGTGTCATACTGGGGCATTTTCTTATTATATTTAAAAAAAAAAAAATGGTTAAAACAGTCATGTTGGAAAAGAACCTAGATTCCTATAATGGAACATATAAAGTCAAGCCAGTCCCACACACAGCCCAACCCTGACTTCCCAACCACTCTTTCCCAGTAACTGTTCCACTCTAGAGTGTGAAGATGCCTACTTCCTTCAAAGCCACAATCAGGGTCCGGTGAAGAATGTTCTAGCCTGACTGATATAAGAAGCCTCTTTAAGAATGTAAGGCCAGAGCCAGGCGGTGGTGGCGCACGCCTTTAATCCCAGTGCTCAGGAGGCAGAGACAGGCAGGCCAGGCCAGCTTTGTCTACAGAGTTACACAGAGAAACCCTGTCTCAAAAAAGAAAACAAGAAAAGAAAAAGAAAGAAAGAAAAGAAAGGGAGAGAGAGAGAGAGAGAGAATGTAAGGCCAGGCCAGATACCACACTGGGGTGGCCCTGGGTCAACCCCAGCCCACTTTTCCCAGGATATCAACAGCGGGACAGGGAAGCAGAAAATTTTGATCAAGGGGCCACTGTTTGAAAGATTGAAGGTTTTCCAAACACACAGAACACACGTTCTGTGATTTAAGAGTCAGTCACTGCATTTGTGAGGACTTGATACTCTGGTGAAAATGACTACCAAGCTCTCTACAACAAGGAACTCCCGAAATGGAGAAAAAAGCCAAAAGGGTTGGTACCTGAGGATGTGGAACCCATAGCCCCAAACTAAAACCGTGTAACAGACAGACTCACCCTGACCCCACTTCAAGATGCAGCAATCCCTCAAGAGCCGGAGGTATACAGATATAGATGCAGGACTAAGCACTGGGAACGAGACCATGCGGTCCTCTGCCTCCACCATAGCCCATGCGGACTCCAGCACTGTGTGAGCTGCCCATTCCCACAAGGCTGCTCAATAATCGCTGTCAATAACACATTTGATTTCCATAGAACTAAGAAACAGATGGGACCCTGGCCGGTCAGCTAGCCCCCTCCTTGTCTGACACAGCTGAAGAGCAACCTTCCTGGATCCTGCTGTCCAGACTCACCAGCCTGCCCCACCTAGAAGAGCTGCCTACCTCCATCCAGTCTTCCTTCCATCACTCTTCATTTCACAGATGCCTCCTGCATGAAACCCTCCAGCCAGCACCTGACCTGAACGTACCATGTTTTCCTTCAGACACATCTTGTCTTTGCTCCATGAGGACAGGGGCTTTCCTGCTGCAACCCCTCACAACTCTCCTCAGGGTCTTTACGTTGTACCCCTTACAACTCTCTGAAGCTCCACTTTTGTACTCAGAAAGGCTCAATAAATATTTGACTTGACTCAAAGGACAAGTCCGGGATGGGGAAAGAGCAGAAAAGGGATTTTTCAATACACAGCCCAGTTTCATCACCATCTCTTCTGCTCAAAATGTACTTTGAACAGTTTAGACAAACAGCCCCGGGATTGAGTGGGTGCCATCTTTCTGGAACCTGAGCCTATCCACTCTCCACAGGACAGCTCAGGAGATGCCCCCACCCTGAGACAACAACCCCATAGCACTCATGGACCCCAAAGTTCTTCACAGACATATCTCCTTATTTTATGCTCACGTCAAGCCTGTGGAGGGGGCCTTAAGTCCTGGCTCTCGGCTTCCTACAGGGTAAACCCTTGGGATGCAGAACTGAGACATTTGTTCAAAGCTAAATAGACCTGACTACAGAAAACAAAACAAACAAATAAAAACAGCCTCCTCTTACCCTCATGAGACAGGAGGTTGTGCTAGGGTGTTCCCTGCATGTATACACATGTGTGATACAATGTGTGTGTGAAAGCAAAACAGACCAAAAGATTCAAACTAGTTTCTCTATTGATGGGAATAGCCCCAGATTGCCCCAAAAGTCCCCCCAACCCACCTGGCTCTGCCTATCCCTGGCTTCTGTACCTAACTTCTCCATGCTGAACCATGAGCTCTGGATCAGCAGCATGAAACGAAGAGCACATGCGCCCTTGCTCCTGTCAATGTGGGTGGATTGCATGCAGTCAATAAAAGGAGACTACTCTCTAGTCACAGCTGCTGGCCACCGTCAAGGTGGCATGGGCCAGTCACCCAGCTACACAGCAAGATACAGAGTAAGAAGTAAAAAAAAAAAAAAAACATACAGAAATAGAGAAGGGTAAGAGCCCAGAGGGGAAAGACAGACTGGATAACTTTAAAAAAAAAAAAAAAAAAAGCTGGCCAGAAATAAGCCAAGCTAAGGCTGGACATGCATAAGAAAGAATAATACTCCATGTATTTATTTGGGAGCCCCCTCCCAAAGAGCAAAGAGCTATACCCAGGATCCTCTCTGCAGAACTATACATATGCCACTACAACACCTGGCTTTTAAAAGTAGGTTCTGAGAAATCAAACTCAGGACATATTTACAAGGCAAGGGCTTTACAGCCTAACTGACCTGACTAGCCACAATCTGTCTCAAAGAGGAGTAGATTCTGAACCCTTTCTTCATCGAGCCACGACCTCATCTTTCTCCTCTTTCCAATGTCGATTCTGCAAAGAACAACTTGAACACACCTACTTCCCCCTCTTTCAACCCATAATCCAGAACTGGTCACGTGTGTTCTGCCTCCATCACTGCTTTAAAAAAAGCTCTTTCCAGGCCTTCCACTTAGCAGGTACCGAGTAGCCTGGGCTTCCAGGGGGCCCAGTGGTTATACTACTCCTCACTCTGTCTTCACTTTCCAGTTCTGAAGGCCTCTCGCGGTTCAAGCCTCCCTCTTTGCATTCTTCGTGACTGCTGACTTCAAAGCATTCCCTTCTAGCCCTCATCTTGCCCCAGAGCTACAGATCCTCAATCCCAATGTCCTTTTCTATAGGCTATTTCACTGAAGCCATCAAATTGAGCATGTGTAACACTGAACTCAGCCTCACCCCTATCCCACCTGCGGGAGTGGCACTGTTAGGAGACGTGGCTTTGTTGGAGGAAATACGCCACTGTGGGGGGCGGGCTTTGAGGTTTCCTATACTCAGGGTACTACCTGAGTCTTAGTTGACTTCCGGTTGCCTGCAAGATGTGGAACTGCTCTCAGCTCCAGCACCACATCTGCCTGCACGCTGCCATGCTCCCCCATCATGATGATGATGATGGGCTGAACCTCTGAAACTGTAAGCGAGCAACACCAAATAAATGTTTTCTTTATGAGCTGCCATGGTCATGGCATCTCTTCACAGCTGTGAAAACCCTAAGACACTACCCTACCCCTCTTTGGTAGCTATAGTCAGAGCAAACATCCCTACCAGCAAGCCTTGGTGAGAGGCTTCAAAACCAGCTCCAATGACTCCCAATCCTCTTCCGCGTGTACCCTCCCTCTACAGCCTCTCTCACAGCGGCTCTCACCAATCCTCTAACGAACACCTCCTTGCCTCTCTGTAGGGCAATAATTCTGCTACCACTGCCTCTAAGGGCTGCCATTAGGTGATTTTCTTCCACAGCCATACTTTCCAAGTGCTTCACAAAAGCTTGTATGTAAGCTGTCCTCCTAACATGCAAATTTGCTCTCCAGATGAAAATCACTGACTTTTAAATAAAGGCCAACTGCTCAAAATGGCCATCAGGTCTTCGCCCGCTCCTGCTCAATTCAGACCTCACTGCGTTCATCAGCTGTCAATGACCACCTGAGTCCTGCGGCTGGCATTGTCAGCCACTCCCCGGGAGGCTGGTGTGACACTTCCTCAGCAAAGGCCCACTTTTCCCACGGAATCATCCTCCTGTCTTGCCCTGCTTCACAAGCCTCCAGCCTTTAAGGCTCAGTCAAATGCCCCATCTTTGTTCCATCCAGGGAAAAAAACAGAGGGTAAAGCCCGGGGTTACTGACAAGGTTTAAGTCCCAGTTGTGCCAATTAGCTATGGGACATTATTAGCAAACAGAGCTTTTATACCTGTTTCCCTTATGTGAAGCTTAACAGGGGTGCATTGTGATCGCCCCCCCAAGGACGCAGGAGAACCACTTCTTAAGAGTCCAGCCTCCCAAACAAGTGGCCCCCTTCCTTGCCCCAGATCCCCCCAGCCACCGCCCCTACCCCGGCACCATTTTACAAGCCAGACCAGAGCTCTACTTTACAGAATTGTTTCCACCCTCAGATAGTGTAGCAGGCAGTGAGGAAAAATGATGAGTCAGCCTTGTCACTGTGAGGCATAGAATGAATAAACAGATCCCAACCCCGACAATTTCACCACTGGCTTTTATGAGACTGTTGTCTAAAACGCAAATAGTGGAGGCAAGAAAAGAAACAGATCTGCTGCAAAGGATACGCCATTCCTCTGATACGCTTGATTTTTCCTGGGTCTGTGAGCTGGACGGGCTTCAGGACCTTCCTTACAGGGCATGAGAAAAGCACTTCGCCTCCTCCTCCAGGGGGCATTCCCCGCCGCAGGATCTGCACAAATGGTGAGGGGCACACAGGGGATAAAGCACACAGGAAACATGGCCTCCCACACCCCAGCCCAGGAAGGTTAAATCATTCCCACCAGGCTTTGAAGACACTGTGGATTCTCAGAGGCCCCTGACACAAATTATACCAGGGTGATTCAGACCAGAGAGGCAAAGGGCTAGACTCCATGTAGTCCTATTCCTCGGCTAACCAACAGGTGGTGGGGTGGGAAGGCGCAATACCTCTAAAGTGTTTATAACAGCACCTACCACAGAGTAAGTACCACATGACTGCTGGCTACTATTGCCACTATTAAAGGATCTCTTTCAGTTTGAGGCCTAAAACATCAGTGAATAAGCCCTGTAAATCATTGTTGATATATGATTATTTAAAATGTGGCACATGTTTCTTCTAATAAGTTAAATTTTAAAAATGTCTTAGATTCTTACCTTTAGCTCAAATGACTCCCCATCAATTCCAAACTGTTTCAATAAAGGGAGTGCCGTTGCCTTAAGAACATCAACCTGTAAGTTTATTCAAAGTAGAATTTTTAATTAACTTTTGGACATGTAGATAGAGTTCAAGAAGCAAACAAGAATTAAGAGACTGCTGGACTCACACAGAAAACGAACTGTAACCTCTGTTCATTTTCATAGGTGTCACATGGCATCATTTTATTTATTAATAAATAAATATTATTATAACACTAATCTTTTCCATATATATTATATTATAAATACATATATTATATGTATCACTATGCAAACTCTTTAGCACTTAGAGCTGCTATCTGTCCAGGTCAGAGTATACCAAACAAACTGCTCAAAGTTGACCTAAGAATCTTGATACAGGTGCCCAATCCATGTGCTGGGGGCTTAGGGGCTGATGCCCTCAAAGCATATGACAGTTCGTGGCAGGGTTTTCCCAGATTACTGTTATCTCTTCCATACCCAGAGCTCCCGGAAGGCCCTGGGGAGGCTGTACTAGGAGAGGAAGCAAACGTGGTAGCTACATGAGCACAAGAGACCAGAAGCCCTGGTCCTAGTCCCAAACTCAGCCTCTGATGAGCTACAGGGCTCCAGCCAAAAATACCACAGCAATCTAAGTTTCCCTCCCTAAGACAGGTGTCAAGCCTGCAGAAATGATGTAGAACTAGACAGGATGTAGAAGGCCAAGAGCACCTTCAGAATGGACTGGGTGTGGCAGGGTAGGATCCAGCAAACTATTACAGATTAGCTAATTTAATCATTTACATGACCCTCAACCACATTATAGTATATACCACCATCTCTTGAACTTCCCAGCTTCCAGAAGAGAAAAAAGTTTTAATGGACCAACAGCCTAGTCTCAGGAACTTTGTTATAGCAATGTTATCAGAATAAGATACAGAATCTGCACGATGCATATCTCTCTATCAGGGCCAGCTTCTGCCTTTCGGTTTCCAGTTATACAGCCCAAAATAACGAGAGTTTTTTAAGGGAAGAACTAATGACTCATGACATCCATTCTTATGAAGAGAGCAGCAGCACAGAAAACACAGAAGATGGCTGAAGATCCCATAGGCTGAAGAAGTTACTCTTTAATTAGGCACTGTGCTGATAATTTGTTTATGATCTAACAAATAGAGCTTGCCTGAAGATCAGGCACTTGCCCTAGAAGCCAGGCAGTGGTGGTATACACCTTTAATCCCAGCCCTAGGGAGACAGAGGCAGACTGATCTCTGGGAGTTCAAGGCGGTCCAGGGCTACACAAGACTGAGTTTGTCTAAAAGAGAAACAGAGCTCACACAAAGGTGATCCCAGCATTTGGAGTGACATGCCTTTAATCCCAATACTAAGGAGGTAGAGACAGGAAGGGATATGGCTGGGTGGAGAGAGGAATATAAGGCAGGAGGAGACAAGAGAGAGATGCAGCCTGAGCATTCAGTCTGAGGATTTGTAGGGACAGGATGGTCCCTTTGGTCTGAGGATTCAGTAGATGGTAGAGGTCTCTCTTGCGGCTGCTCCTTTATGTCTCTGACCTTTCAGCATATACCCCTATATCTGACTCTGGGTTTTTATTATTAAGACCTATCACAACAAGGCACTTTTGTGTTAACCTAGGTTAAACAAGGATATTTTAGCCATAGCTAGCAAACATAAAGCATCTCCTAACTGTGAGGACAGATGTGCTTTAAGCACACTGCAACAAGAATTCATCAACTGATTATTGTTACTAATACATAGTGTTTAAAAAAATTTTAATCAGTGCTTATGAGCATTAGCAATTATAGAAAAAGTATGAAACAGAGGGCAAGTGCTAAAACCCCAAGCCTGAGTTCCCACATTATTTGAGACACTTCACCTACCTACAATCTAAAGGTGCATGCACCTCCTCTCCTATTTTAACCAAAGGAACCATTTCCTAGAATCTCCAGACAATGTGGGGGAGATGGAGCAAGAAGCAGCTCTAATTTAAAATTCTAAACAGGTTGCACAGCATTCTTTCACCCACAGCTGAAAACTGCAAATCTTGCACTGTACTTGGCATCCTATGTAGAGTCCATGTAGTTAAATTTCCAAGAACTGAGGAATAAGTCCTCAACTGCCCAGAAACACATTACATAATGGGACCACAGTGCGAACCTTGGTAAGTATGAGCAGTCGCCATTAACTGTTCCTTCCCAGTCAGGAAACTTGCAACGCCCCGCAGCTACCCCTGGAAGCTGCAATGGTCTATCTGCAGTGAAGGTAAGATGCCTCTTCAGTGCATGGCCACCAGTTGTCCAAAGTTTCTTCTGGACAGTGAAGTGTCCTCATGTGGACTCCCTTCCTCCCCATAAGATGTTAACACAGACACTGATAACTATGGTGAATAAAATGAACATTTTTGTTGGGTGTTAAACCATTAACACGCTTAGCGAGAAGCTTGCTGTTTCCCACAACTACCAACACTCACACATTCCTTCCCTGCCTTCATGCCCACTTTGTCGAAAACCTCTTTAAGTGAAAAGTCCTTGAGTTTATGGCGGAGGCCTGGATAGGACATGATTATACTGTGGCAATGCCCAGAGATATCATTTCCTGCTGCCTATAACTTTGATCCGCTGCCCTCTAGCCTCAGTGCTCACACAATCTTACCAAAACCCCACCCACACTGCAGTCAAGCAGGATGAGACAGCCAGCATCAGTTCTGAAGGTTCATAGACACAACAGAGACAGGTTCTCTTTGACGAATGTTAGCCATCCTCTCAACTTGATAATCATGGGTCTTAACTCACCTGTGTCTTGGAGTAAATTAACTAACTCCATGTCTCAGGGTAAGTAAGCAGCAAACAAAATGCACGTGAAAACAAAACTGTACTTATAAGAAACTTTTTTCTAAGAAATTGGGCTGTGACAACACTAAGAAAAATCACACTATGATTTGACCCCATACTCACCGAAGGGTCAACTTGGTCATTGGTCACTCCTCGTAGAATGATTTTTAATGGGTGCTTCATAAACGGAGCCAGGCAAAGCAGGGCCTCCAGGTAATAGCCAATGCTGCGGAGAACACTACAGTCATGCTCCACAGACCCCCCATACAGGAGGCCAGGCTGGTAATACAAGGTTGTTCCTTAAACCAAGAGGAAAAAAATAACAAACGATGCAGCAGGAACAAAATTAAGTACCAAGACAACAAACGTAGTGAGTTCCAAAGGGAATCTGACTAAAGCATCCAGGAAGCTCAAAATGTCATTCCTCAGAGTCCACATCTCACATCAAAAGCTGACTCACCACCACTAAGCCTCTAACAGTAATAAGCTATGGGTACAATTCAGTAACAGTCATATGGAAACTCCTCCAAGCTATGTAAGAGAACACAGAAGGCTCCTAACAGACACCAAGCTTCCAGCACACTCAGATGCTGGCTGTAGGTCTGTGGACCAATATCTCAGCACACCAGTGGCCCGCATCCTGTACACTCCCCTCAAATGAGGTCTCTCACGCATACCACTTCCCAAACATGATACCCACACAAACCAGATTCTTGTAACATCAAATACCATCAGTGACAGCTATTTTAATTTGATATTAGCTAGTGAAATATCTCAACTTATTTTGTCAGCTGATCCTCATTATTATCCTAGTTCAGTTTTTCACATATTCATGCAATCCAAAAATATTCACACTGCACATATCAAGGGAAGCACAGACAGAAAGGGACAGATGAACAACTCATTCCTGGACCTGTTCTTCATTCGTGTGGCTCAATGCAGAGACCAGCACATCTTCATGGTACAATGCCCCATGTGACTCCAAATTCCCCTTCTTTCTTAAGAGTGTCAGCATACTGTAAAGGCTGAAGAACCCTTTGTGGAATACAGGTGGCTTATTCATGGTGCCACACATGTGTGCCCTATTTCCTAGTCAATATAGATAACGGCTCTAGTAGCAACAACAAGAAAAACTACCAAGGAACTCAAATGATTATCAACTGGGTAGTTAAATAATGCCTGCCCAACTATATAGTAAAAGAACTAAACTGTAACCCACAGAAAGACACAGAGAGCCCAGCATAGGAAAGCAACCAGCAACAGAACAGAGAAAGCACAGGCCTGCTGAGCTGTGACCCGGGTACCTGAAGGAGGAAGAGGCTAGAAGAGGAAGAGGCTGAGGGGATTATCAAATTTCTTGAAATGTATTTATATAAACTTGAATCAAATCTTTAAAATAAAATAGGTTTCAGTATCCACAACAATACAGTGTATCTGGGATTTTGTTGCAAGAATTCAACATGGGCGTTAGTGGTACACGCCTTTAATTCCAGCACTCAGGAGCGGAGGCAGAGGCAGGCTGATCTCTGTGAGTTTGAGGCCAGCCTGGTCTGCAGAGCTAGTTCCAGGACAGGCTCCAAAGCAATACAGAGAAACCCTGTCTTGAAAAGCAAAACAAAAACAAACAAACAAAAAAAGAATTCAACATGGTTGCTATGCTGAATATAGGAAGTTTACATATGTGCTAAGTATATGAAGAACTGAATGCTCCCATTTATATGAAATGACCACTTGTCTATTTCTCTAAACCAAAGTGCATTTCCCTTATTTCTTTTCTTCCAGTGTTAAGGAAGCCTTGAGCAAGCTGGGCACACACTGTACCATTAATCTACAGCCTTAGTTCTATTACGCCTCTTAAACACTGGGAGAACTCATATATTTATGCTTGTGTGTACATATATACATGGTCATAACATAAACACACTGGGTCTTTCCAGTTGAAAGTACTGTAGTTATGATCCAGCACAATGAACTATCTTATAATCTCCACTTAGCAGTTTCAAAAGGTCCTCTCCAAACACTCATGCTGATGGCTTAGACAACACAAAAGTTAGTAAAGTTTGTTGTTTTAACATAACACAGTATTACCACCCAAATAAGAAGCAGAGGAATAACTGCACAGTACAGGTAGGTGCTTTTAGGAACAGAGAGAAGAAGCCTACCTGTTTGGTTGATTTCAATTCGAGAACCATTAGTGATTTTGTCCAACAGCCTTATAAAGCTTGCTTCAAAATCTGTGAGGAGAAAAAAAGGTAAAATCTTCAGGCACCATTTCTAAAAAGCACATGTCATCCAAGTCCTGAAGTAACCTTTGCTTCTAGCATCTCATCTGGGGTTCCCTCTGGAACTGGCTGACAGATCAATCATAGGCTGAGGGGCCTGAGGCGGTAAAGAACACTGAGGAGGACAATTCAGTTCTCATATCCAACAATAATGACAACAACACCAACAACGTACGCGCGCGCGCACACACACACACACACATACACACATACACACAGCAGATGGGAGATGTCATTTTGTAAATATGTTTCAAATACAGAGTCTCTGTGTGCTAATTGGGGCTGGCGCGGTGGTGGGACAAGACCAGGCGGCGGGCGGAAAAACCTTACTCCTTACATACGGCACTCTAGCAATCTAATAAGAATGCTACTTTTACCCACACAGGACCTATTAAAAAGCCCGGTGTGGCAGCACACAACTTTAACCCCTGCTCATGAGAGGCTAGGACAAGAGGATCTGAGTTCAAGGCCCTCCAACACAACATAGTGAGACTCTGCCTCAAAACAAATAAGCAAAACTACCCAACCTATAAAGAACTTCCAAAGGTGGTAGTTTGAATGAGAAACGTCCACATACTCCACACTCTCAGATATTTGCATGCTTGTGGTCCTGCATGGCAAGGTTTGAGATGTGTGGCCTTGTTGGAGAAACAAATCTCTGGAAAAGGGCTGTAAGGGTTTAAACTTGTACCAAATCTAGTCCACTTTCTCTGCTTCCAGCTTGGATCGAAGTGTGAGCTCTCAGCTTTCTGCTCCAGCTGTCATAGGCAAACACACTCTGCAGAACTAAGGAATTTTTTTTTAAAATTCTGCTTGAATATAAAATATTACTACCATCGATTTAAAATGCATGCAAAAATTAACTAACGGATTTCTACTGATAGGAGTGGGTAGAATTTAACTTTTTATATAATGTTTACATTTTATGCTCAAATTTTCTTTAATTCCTTTCTAAATATTTATTCTTGCTTTTTATGTATGTGTGGCTTTGCCTGCATGTACGTACAAGCATCAAGTACGTGCTGTGTGTCCTTGGAGCTGGAAGCAGACGGCAGATCCCCTGTAATTGGGGTTAAAGACACTTGTGAGCCACCATGTGATGTGGGTGCTCAGAACCAAACCCCAGTTCTCTACAGGAGCAGCAATCCCCTTAACTCCTGATCCATCAGTCTAGCCTCCAATATTTGCCTTAATAAATATTATCTAAAATCTAGTAACTTGTCAAAAACCAGGCATGGTGGGTTCACACCTGCAGTCCCAGCACTTGGGAGGCTAAGGCAGGAGAACTGTTATGAGGTTGGAACCAGCCTAAGTACATTGTGAGTTCCAGGCAAGCCAACTGTCCTCAATGAGACCAAACAAACAAAGCCACGAGCAAGTCTTTAAAAGAGAAAGGGATGTAGGGAAGAGTGGAAGACAGGAGGAACTTAAGCATGAAAGGGGATCAGGTTCTCTAGCCTTTCACCCTGCCTCTCCAAATATCTTCAGCCACATCAGGATGAGTCTGCCTTTCTACTTATAACACCTCAAAACCAAGCCCTACCCCTAGGAAACCCAAACACAATGAAAGATTCTGCAAGTGGCTGAAAGGCCCTCAATCAACACTCCTTTTTTGTTTTTGTTTTGTTTTTAAGACCAGATTTCTAGGTAGTTTTGGAGCCTGTCCTGGAAGGCGCCTGTAGACGAGGCAGAGGGATAGTCAGATCTCTGTGAGTTCAAAATCAGCCTGGAGTACATAGTGAGTTCCAGAACAGCCAGGGATACAAAGAGAAACCCTGTCTAGAAAATCAAAATAAACAACCAACACTCCTTTAGAGTACAAACAATATGGACTATAGCAGACCCCAACCAATCAGTAATTTGTTTCCAGTTTTTTTTTTGTTTGTTTGTTTGTTTGTTTTTGTTTTTCAAGCTAAGGTTTTATGTACTCTAACTGTCTTGAACTCGCTCTGTAGACTAGGCTGGCCTTGAACTGGAACTCCCAAATGTTGGGATTAAATGAGTGTGTCACCACGCCAGCTTATGTTCCCAGTTTTAATTACTATCAGGCAGGCCTGTGGAATCTAAGAAGATAAAGGCACTACCACAAAGGCTGAGGGCCTGAGGTTGATCCCTGGGCCCCACATGATGCAAGGAAAGGGTTGACCAGTTGTCTTCTGACCTCCACATGCACACACTAAATAAATGTTTTTAAGAATTACTACGTCAATGACAGTGAAAATATTAAAAGGAAAGGTCTAGAGATAAACAATTCTCTTCAGGTCTTCCAGGATATGAATCCTACCTTTATCCAGGACATTAAAATCATATATGCTTAGAAGCATATGCCTATCATATATAATATGCACTTATGTATAGTGAAAAAAGGGTTTGCAAGGAATGGTTGTGCATGCTGGCAATCCTAGAACTAAAGAGATTGGGGTAGAAGGATCAAGAGTTCAAGTTCAGTGTGGGAACAAAGCAAACACCAGGCCATCCGACCTACACAGTGAGACCCTGATTAAAATAAAAACTAAACTATGCAAAACTAGAGTTCAATACTATGTGTAGGTCAGGCATCAACCAGAATGGGGGGCTTGGTGGGGAATGGGGCATATCTTAGAAGAAATGCCTCAAAGAGAAAGAGTATAGCAAGGGTATTCAAGAATCTTTAGCTGTAGTAAGTTCTTCTATGGATATCATCACAAAAATCTGAAAGTAACTGAAGGATGTAATTCATTGCTTCTATAGAACATTCTACTTCTAAAAACAGGCACAATTTGAATGACAATGTGATTTTCTAGTTAGGAAATGACTCTGAAAGAAGCAAGCTTTTGATCTGCTCAAGCTTTCTAGATTCAAGAATGAAGCCTAAAATTAAAGCCCCATAAATCTTACAGATTAAGAAAGAGAAGGAAGAGAAGAAAAAAGTAGAGCTGGAGGGAGAAAGGAAGGGAGGGACTTTAAAATCATTTTGTTTTGCAATCCACGGGTGCTCTTAATCATGACCTCAGTCAGAAGCCATCATTTGGCAGGAACATGAGTAGGAAGAGAACAGCACCTCAAAGGACCTCCAGGCAGATCAGCCAGGGTCACTGCAAACATGCACTTCAGAAAGCTAGACTCCAAGCTAGCTCCAGAGGCCTTCCACCAGTGAAGGTACAGCTCCATCATCTGGTACAAAAGACCACCTCAAATTTGCCCAACACTAGAGCCAGATCCCCAGCCTCATAAGTCAAGAAGCACAGGAGCGCCACCCATTCAGCTTCCTACCTGAAATCTTCCCTTCTGGATTACTCCTCTGTGTCTAAAACTTCAGATGGCCAAAAAACTTAGGGGTAAGCGTTTCAAAACTAAGCACAATGCTACTGCACTGTGTGGGAATACATAGTATAACTCAGATGTGGCTGCCGTCTGAGACACAGCAGACAGCTGTGAATGGTTACAAGTACACAGGCACAGACAAGGTTCTACTTCTTGACCTGGCTGGAGGATCACACAGGTTCAGGGTACAATCTCTTATGCACTGTTTTGTGTCTTAAAGGATCTCTTGGGTTCTTTTAAATGTCAAATCTGTCTACCTTTTTGAGTATTCCAGGGATAGGACTTGGGTTGACAGGCTTGCTCCACAAACACCTTTGGCCACAGAGTCATCTTGAAGATCCATATTTACACTTTAAAAACAAGGGTCATATGCATTATCATCTGAGCAGGAGGACCAGAACTTTCAGGCCAATCTGAGACACACAGACAACCCTTGTCTCAAAAAGGAAAATAAATAAAGGATAACAAGAAGAAGCTAATCCAACCCCACTCCTTTTTTTTTTTTTTTTTTTTTTTTTTGGGAGATAGCATATGTGTATGTGTACATATGAACATACATACATATCCTAGCTGCTATGGAATTTACACCAGGCTGACTTCACACTCTGAGAACCACCTGAAAAGAGCAAATTTCAATGAACTAACTATACTTAAGAGTTCAATTAAGCAGGGTGTTGGTGGTACATGCCTTTAATCCCAGCACTCGGGAGGCAGAGGCAGGCAGATCTGTGAGTTCAAGGCCAGCCTGGTCTACAGAGCTAGTTCTAGGACAGGCTCCAAAGCAATAAAGAGAAACTCTGTCTCTGAAAGAAAAAAAAAAAAAAAAAAGGAAGGAAGGAAGAAAGAAGAAATGAAGGAAGGAAGGAAGGAAGGAAGGAAGAAAGAAAGAAAGAAAGAAAGAAAGAAAGAAAGAAAGAAAGAAAGAAAGAGTTCAATTAAGAGGTATTCTAACTCAAATGTCTACAAATAGCTAACTGGCTAGCTCACAGCAAATCCACAGCAAAACACTGCAGCCTTGGAATCAATGACATTTTTGATGTATGTATTCAACTAGTATGAGTCACTGCCAAGGTATAAAAAAAGAAAAAAAAAACTGTACAAACCATACAGATGACTATGTAAAAACAATGTGTGTGTGTGTGTGTGTGTGTGTGTGTGTGTGTGTGTGTGTGTGTGTGTAAGAAAGAGGGGGTGATAAAGAGAGTGGTGGGAGAGAAAAGGAGCAGTTAGACACAAATTGGTAACACTGTTTCATAGTGGAGACTAGAAGTCAGACTCTAAATTCCTTTCTTCTCTCTAAAGGGAACCATGCGCATGTATTTTTAAATGCATAAAATTTCACATAAAATCTAAGTTCTTTTTCACACACTTTAAAAGTTAAATAATGACTTCATCAAACTTTGCAATACTATGTATTTGTTAAGAATGTTTTAAAGCCTGACCTGCAGGATGTGATTGTAGTCTTAGAACTCAAGAGGCTGAAGCAGGAAGAAATGAGTTCCGATTCAGCATGGGCTTTAAGGAATAAGGATTAAAGGAATTATTCAATTTCACAAAGAAAGGCTCATACTATATTAAAAGAAGGGTTTCAAGTTCTTTAGAAAAAAATGGGGAAACAGGACAATAAACGGTTAAGTAAAGTGAGTGTCATACTTTCTGCACTGAATCCCAAAGGCAGATATTACAAACATACCCAATTCTCAGTTAAGAGTTGTCCAATCACTTAGAAAAAAATATTTCCTTTATATATGAGATTCCACAACATTTTATAATTTCTTGACCTGCATAATTCTTAAAGAAACTTGACATCCTTCCTAGATTGTGAACAGAAGAAAAACTACAGGACACAATAAAACACCTTCAACAGAGCCACAAATCATGAGAGTACGTGGAGGGTTTATTTACTAAAGCAAAAGCCACTCTAAACTTTCATGAATTAGAAGAAGGAAAAACGAGAAAAAAGATGAACTGAGAGTTCAGAGACAGTAAAGGAAAGATAGCACTCATGAAAAGCCAGGAAGATTGCTTCCTGGGAAAGGGGGATGCTCTGTGGTCTAGGAATTAAGGCCCACCATCTACACCAATTATTTAAAAGTTTGAACAATAAGAGTTTCCCCAAAGAAGTATTACTTTTATAAAATAAAGATAAAAGCACAATTTTTGTCTCATACATGCAAATTGTGTATGTATTTTGGCTTTCTTATATGAACACCAAAGAAATAAAAACCAGATAAATAAAAGGAGAGATATAAAACACGGATGCTGGGGATCCAAACTCATGTTCTCATGCTTGCAAGCACTTCATCAACCTAGCTAGCTCCAAGTTCCCTAGAATTAAGAACTTTTACAATAAGCCAGTCTCTATTACTGCATTTATAATGAAGCTAGCACCCAAAACAAAGCAGAAGACACAGAAAGAGCCAAAGTAAAAAGAGAATGAGAAAATGCATCAATAGCAAAGAACAGTGGTGAAGGCTTTGGAAACTTCAACATTCAAAGAAAAATCAAATTATTGGTAATTGCATCCTCCAAAGTACAAAAAAAAAAAAAAAAAAGAACATATAAAGAGAACTCCTACAAGACAATAATGAACATTAATTTTCAAAAATAAGCTAAAGTACAAGCTAATCTCACTTAATGAAAGCAGGTCAAAAAAAAAAAAAAAAAAAAAAAAAACAAATAACACCTAAGAAATGCACATCACCATGTATTTTTTTTTTAATTTCCCAGTCTGACTAAGAAGAATGCATCTTAGTCAGTTTGGATGGAAATGTCTCTCTTTCCTAATAAGAAAGAAACCCTGTAGATGAAATATAAGAATGCCTATGTCACTAGTAATTACAGCACTAAACACATAAATAAGGGGGAAATCAAGTAGCCTACTAGTGAAAAAGACCTGCACATTCTGTTTCAAAAGGTATGACGAGTTTACTAATTTTAACAAAAGGTTTAATAGAAGCCTTAGTTCAAGAACTGAGAAATCTTCCTTAGTCATGGGGGAATCAGCAAAAAACACCCAGGCCATGCTAAGTTCTGAACACGATAGACTTCTCCTCTATATATTATGTATCTACATTTAATTTGCAAACTAAGAGACCAATAATAACTACTCATAAAACAACTACTTCAAGAAAATACTGAAAGTTACACAAATGTGCTCTGTCTCTCAACATGTCTTACTGTACCACCTTCACCTTTCTGACAGTCCGCTGCTTCCGTGGGAAGATGGAGTAAGTAATGGGTAAGTAATGAAGAGTGTGGAGTAGCACATGTCTGTGCTGCAAGGGTTACCAGAAGGCAAGTACAATGACACCTTTGTTACTGAACTTGGGGGCGGGGCCACGACTGCTGACCCAAGTCAAGTCCAGCCACCCATCCTCAATAAGCCACTTAAAAGAGCCAAATTAGCCTGGTGGTTGTATGGCACAAATGCCAGGACTTGGAGGCAGAGGCAGGTGGATCTCTTTGAGTTCCAGACCAACTTGATCTACAGAGTGAGTTCCAGCATAGCCAGGGCTACACAGAAAGCCTGCCTAAAAAAACAAAACAAACAAAAAGAGCCAAATTAAAAGTGGAAAGCAGAAAAAAGGAGAAAAGTAAGAAAAGAGAAGGCCAAGGATATGGGCATCCAGACATTCCTGGTCAAGGTGTGTTCCAACTAGCATTGACCTGCCACTATAGAAAGTCTACCCAACAGAATATACACTTGTTCTAAGTGATAATGAATTTATACCAAAATAGATTTAAAAATTTAAGAGTTGAAATCATAGTGATATCCTCATACCATAATGAAGTTAAAATCAGTACCACAAAGAAAGCAAGAAATAATCCAAACACTAGGAAATTAAACATGATAATTAATAATCCATGGGTCAAAGAAAATCTCTAAGGAATAGTTTTAAATCACACTGAATTGAAATAAAACAAAACTACAATGTACCAAAATGTATGGGACACAGCTTAAAGTACTATTGAGTGGGACTTTTTTTGTGTACTTCATGCTTTTATTAGAAAAAGAGACATCTTCATCAAAACTCCATCTCAAGATGCTAGAAAAACAAAAGCAAAATAAAGCCAAACCCAGAGAATGAAATAATAAAGATGTAAGCAGAAATTAAAACAAAGAGAAACCAAAACAAAGACGTACTCCTCTTATGACCATGGGGCGTGGAGGGGAGGCATAGACCAGAACATCGAGTATTCTGGGCAAATGCTCTACCACTGAGCTATATATATAAAAAAAAAAAAAAAAAAAAAAAAAAAAAAAAAAACCAACTCAAGAATACAAACAATTATATTTTAAAATTGGCAATGACATGAAAAGACACTTTACAGAAAACATTAGATATATGGTGACATCTGCAAATTAATACAATGAAAAATGACTACATAATAAGCATGGCCCAGAATGACTAAAAAGCATTTCAAATGCTGATGAAGATGGAGAGACTTGCACATTGCTGATGAGGATATAAAACGATACCCACCTGACACCACCTTAAAAGAATGACAGTGGCAATGACCATGCAACCAGAAAAAGGAAGACTGTGGTCCTCATAAAATCAGCCCACATGGGGCTAGAGAGATGGCTCAGTGGTTAAGAGTACTGGCTGTTCTTCTAGAGGACCCCGGTTCAATTCTCATCACCCACATAAATATTCACAACCATTTGTAACTCCAGTTCCAAATCTGACCTCTGAAGGCACCAGGCATGCATCCAATACACAGACATACATGCAGACAAACATCCTCATGTTAGAAAAAAAAAAAATCTACCAATTATGTAGAATAGTTCAAAATTAGAAATGAGACAGCTTGTCTCCAAATTATTTTAAAAAGACAAGACAGCGGTACTTTCATTTCATTTTCATACTCAGGAACTTTTTTAAAAGGATCAAATTTGATTAAAAAATAAACACTTAAAATAATTTTTACTCTACAATCCACAAGCTGTATACTGTCAAGGATAATTCTGAACACAGCTCTACAAACTCCTAAACTTAAATATCACATTTTTGTTTTAGTAACTCAACTCTAACAAGATTTTAAGGTATGAACTTTGTATATAACATTGTTGTATCAAAGACACCCCTGAGATTGTTGCTGAATGAAATATCTAACCTGTATACTCTATAGATTCACTCCTATAACCTATCTTTTTTTTCTTCCTTCCTCCCTCTCCCCCTCCCCCCCCTCTCGGTTTTTAGAGACAGAGCTTCTCTGTGTAGTTCTGGCTGTCCTGGAACTCACTTTGTAGACCAGGCCAGCCTCGAACTCAGAGATCCAGCTGCCACCGCCTAGTTTATATCACATTTCTTAATGACATAACTAGAAATAGAGAACAGATTAGAAGGAATGAGTGAAGGAAGACAATGGATGTGAGTAGAAAGGAACAATATGAGCAACTTTCCCCCTTCTGCCTTTGATTTGTTAGTTTTCTTGGGGGTTAGAGGGGGAAATCAAGATACATCAGGTAGGTAAGGAGAAGAATATATTCTTTAGTGTATAGTATAGTGAAATGGGAACCAAGAGGATAAAGTCTCAAGAGGAGGGAAGGGAGTTTCACTCAGGGCAGTAAAATAGTCTTTGTAAGAAGCTGATGAAGTACCCATGGCTTCGGGGGAAGGCAGAATTGTCTTCTCAATGGGACTCACTGCACTCAAGCGTTGGGAAGGAAGAAGGGTAGCCATTCCACTGACTCTGGACTGCCTTCCTTTAGATTATGTCAGTGAGGCCTGGCTAAGGGGGCAAAGGTCTGACTGGGCGTTAAGAGTCTATATTTCCAGGTATTGCCACAGCAGCTAGGCAGGCCTCCGACCCTTCCAGCTCTACCAACGACTACACTGGCAAAGGTCCCCCAGGGGTAAAGCTCTAGGAGCAAAGAAACATCTCAAGGCTAGTCATCTTTTAGATACAGTCTGATCAGATCAAAGATTCTGTGCAACAGGTCAGCTTCAGTTTGTAAAGGAAGGGTTGTCTGCCATAGTGCTGTCCCAGGTGCTGGCCGCATGAGCAGCGGGCAGAATTCTAGCTTGCTGCCATCATGAACCACAGGTGCCTGACAGCCACTTGGCAGCTTCTGGCCAAACTAAAGTCAGCCAGTTTGACTGTCCCACTTTCTCGTAATGTTCCTTGGTTTCAATTCTCAGTGAACCAACCATGTAATTGACATAAAGGAATGAATCTAAGCTTTTAAAAACAGGTGCACGAGATTCTTAATGGTCTCAGCCTGATGGGGTTGCTAGTCTGGTCAAATATTCCTTAGGTCTTGGTCTATGTGCCTCAGAAATACCACCTCATGAACTGTGCTGAGGGGAAAGACCCCTCTAGCTCTCACTCATTAAGGATTCTATTATTATTATTATTATTATTATTATTATTATTATTATTATTATACCCCCTTTTTTTTAATTGGTGGAGGTAGAGTCTCACACTCTTGGTCCATGAAATAGCTGCTGTGTGAATAACTGACCTCTCATGACCTCTTGTACCAAATTCAGACACTGGCTCATATGAAGAAGTGCCCATTCTCATATCAGAACACACCTTCACACCAGGTCAACAGCTCTCAGGTGGTCTGCATAGACACATGAAAACTAGGTAATGTGGGGAAGATTTATAGTAGTAAAGATATTCTGTAGCTTCCTGTGTCAGTGTGGATACCCTAGTTGTGATACTATTGGACTATGGATAGACCAGATGGTCCCATTAGGGATGTGGGTAGGGTATAAACAAGACTCTTCTATTTATTCCAACTGTCAATAAAGCTACAGTGATCTCAAAAAGATTCAGTTAAAAAAAAATAATGGATGGTGCATAATTCCAACAAAATAGCATTCTTACAGCATCTAAGCAAGAGCAGAAAACAGGTCGTTCAGATTCTTGACATGTTTGGCATGTCTTGTTTGGGGGCAGCCAAAGATCACCTGGGAGCACATATTAACAGTCAACAGAAGCACAAGGCAACTCCTAACTAACAGGACAACATGAAACCTCTACATGTCATTATCTGTTCTCTGGCTCCCTCCAATCCAGTTAACAATTCCAATTACCAACTCGTAACAGAAAAAAAATTATAAAAAAGTATAGGTTCACCTTCCTTTTAGAAAATCTAATTTACAAGCAGCAGATATGGTTACCACCAGCTAACCAAAAGCTGTTTTCCTATTCAAGGAACCTCATGTAGCATTTCCACAGCGCATCTTAAAGGATTCTTTTGTTGTCTAATGTTTCCACTTCAGGACATCTACTCAAACCATATACAGTGTTCCCATAGACCCAAGTAGCTTTTCCAATTTTGCAGAAGTCAACTCTGAAGCTGAGCACATGAGCAACCGGGTAAAAGCAATCTTATTATCAGGCTCCTAAACTTAATAATTTTACGAAAATCAAGTCCGATACCATTTGGATTATTCAAACAATTACCTAGCGTGTGGACTTCTCCATTTAGCCCTCACATAACATAGAAATTGTTAGACCAACTGAACTCCTTAAGCCCGTGTGAAATCCAGAGGTAATGATACCAAGCCATGTGCAGTGGTTCACAAATTTAATCCCAGCACGAGGAGGCAGTTAGGCAGATCTCTGGCTCTCTCTGAGTTTGAGGCCAGCCTGGTCTATAGAATGAGTTCCAGGACAGCCAGGGACACACAGAGAAAGATGAGGGTGGCCGGGGGGTGGGGTGGGGGTACCTGGAATGGGTGCTGTATCATGCCAAGTCTGTAACAGGAGAAGAAGCCCCTCAGGCTGGAGCCACCTGAACACTGCAGCCCTCATGAAACAAGACACTTAAACCCACTTAACTATCCTGGTGATTTTACTTTCAATAAAAAGAAACAACAACAGAAATATTATTCCTTCTCTAACATGAAGAATACAATGGGGCAGTATAATTGGTTGTGTTCAAGAGTAAAACTATAAATTGCATATGATTATATTTGTGTTGCTTTTGTTTTGTTTAGGGTTTTGAGAAAAGTTTCAGACTACTTTGCCTAGCTCAGTGGTTCACAACCCTCCCAATACTGTGACCCTTTAATACAGTTCCTCATGTTGTGGTGACCCCCAACCATAAATTTATTTTCCTTGCTACTTCATAACTGTAACTTTACTACTGTTGTAAACTGTAATGTAAATATCTGTATTTTCCAATGAATTTAGGCATATTTACCCCCCCAACCCCACCCTATGGGGATTCCACCTACAGGTTGAAGAGAGCTGGCCTAGCTGATCCCCTAACCTCCTGCTTCATTTCTAAGTGCTAGGGTTACAGCAGGGGTGTGTCACCGTACCAGGTATGTCTGTAGAGTTAATTGGAACCAATCTAGGACCATCTTTTTTTTAAGAGTCTAATTTCTTTTCATTATTTAAATCTCTCTGCACAGAAAAAGGGCAATTTTATTTAACATATCAGTTTCTTTGCCTGATGTTCCAGGGCTTGGGCATGACCTGAGTTTCATCTACTTCCTTTGCAGCCCAGACTGGCTGCAAACTCAGCCTTTTCTATGGGAGGTTACAGGTATAGATACTACCATGTCCAGTTCCTTGGGCAGTTCTAACAATACCTGTTGCTATTCTTAAGAATTTGGGACATTAAAAAAAAAAAAAAAAAAAAAAAAAAAAAAGCTTTAATTAAACACCAGTACTGACATTTCAATTCTCGACTGTGAGGGCCACCCTGTATATTGTAGAGTATTAGTAATTTCTTGGGCTCTCCTACTTGACAATTTCCCCAGTGACATCCAAAAAGTCTCTAAATACTGTCAGCATCCCAGAGAGCAAAACTACCAATAATATGCTAATATGTAGATCTGATCACCTAAAGGGGAAACTTCAAAGGGACATCAGAATTCTCTTTTAATATCTGAACAGTTTCCAATGGCAGCAGAGAAAGACTCCAGACACCAGACAGCACAGCTTTACCCAATGCTCAGGACAACCAACATAATAAACCAACTGGCACCTGTTCCTCCTGCTCCCTTTGCCCTGCTCATGCCATCTAAGTATTATTAGTCCCCATAACAAATAATCCCACAAAGCAGGTCTACTTGACCCCACTTTCCTGATGGAAAAACCTGAGGCTCAGAAATGGATGGGTCTTCTTTTGACATTTATTTATGTGTGTAAGAGATGGGTATGTATGCACGCCCACATGCATACAGAGGTCAAAGGGCAACCAGGCAGAGCACCCTGTCTTAGACACAGAGAGACTCAAACTGTTTAAAAAGAATGGTTTCTTTCGCCTACAGTGATCCTCACAGCCATCGTCCCAAGCGTCACAACAGGAGGACATCCAGAATGTCTTCCTTACAACTGCCAGGTTACTATTCTCCGCTCCGGGCTCCACTAGTCCCTCTCCCGCACTAGACTCTTGATACTTCCCCCATGCCATTCCACTCAGGTTCTTCCTGCTAGACAACAAGTTCCCTGAGAGCAAGGGCAACCAACTTCTAGCTATAGTCCCCTCCCCCAAATCCTTGCACATTATGAGGCTCAATAAACTTCTGAATGGTCCTGAGTCAGGATTCCGCCAAAGTGCACTCCCTTTGGGATGTTTAAACAAGCATCTTTGGGGGATGTGACAGATTTTTGCATTTCAGCTGGAGACTGTTCTGGGTATTCTAGAGTCTTTTCCAAACAAATCCCATAATCTAGGTCAAGAAGAGGCAGACAGAGATGGATGAAGTTTCCACAGATTTGACTACCCAAATCATGTGTCCAAGGCTACATACATGTGTTTATATGTATGTATATATTATGCATACTTAACCTGTGTACGTACTCACATACATGGTAAGTCTACAAATGAAAGTAGAGATGTGTATCTGGGTCCCTCTGTAAGTAAACCAGACAAGCACTCACTAGAAGGTTCCTAAGCCCTTAAATCAGCACAAGGTCTTAAGCAGCAGACTCTATTATTAGTACATTGAGGAGGTAGCTGGTTAGGTTTGTCTGTCCAACCTGACACAAACCAGAGTCATCTGTGAAGAGGGAATCTCAATTCAGAAAGTGCACCCATCAGATGGGCCTATCTGTAAGCCTGTGGGACATTTACTCAATTAATAAAAGCGTAAGCACCCACCCCACTGTGGATGATGGCACCCTGGGCAGGTAGTCCTGTGGTGTATAAGAAAGCAAAGTGGGCAAGCCACGAGGGGCAAGCCAGTAAGCAGCATTCTTCCCTGGTCTCTGGTTCGAGCTCCTGCCTTGACTTCTCTTCCTGATGGACTACAACTTAAGCTGCAATAAACCCTTTCCTCCCCAAGCTGCTTTTGGTTATAGTCTGTTATCACAACAACAGACCCCAAGACATGAGGTAAAGCAAATAATGTTCCATATCAAAGCATCCCATAAAATAACTACCTCCCAGGTACCAGAACACCCTGCCCTTTCAGAAAATCCAAGTGTCAAGTCCTGTTTTTCAAAGAAACAGGCGTTCCTGTGTGAGTTCCATTCAAGTTCTTGGAAACATAAAACACTATATTAGAAAGCACAGATTACGAGTCAACTCTGATATAAGTAATATACTTGTGAAAGGAAGCCCAGGGTCTCCAGGCTAAAGCACTTCTGGTAAAAAATAATAATTAAAAAACAAAACTGTGTCAGTGGTCATAGCAGAAGCAAGGTCTCCAGGATGGGGCTGAAAAACAACAAAGCCAACCAAGCAATAACTTTTCCCAAGGACCAGATTTAAAACTGGAGTATTTGAGGAAAAGAGCACCAACTATTCACTGGCCTCTCCTCAACTTTGAGGTTGACAGCTTTCCTGACTATGTTGCCCTGGCCAGCCTGGAACTCACTATGTAGATCAGGCTGGCCTTGAACTTGGGACCCTCCTGCCTCAGCCTCCTGAGTGCAGAATTACAGGTGTATGTCCCCAAGCCCAGTGTTCTCTCCAGCACAGTCAGGAGGACAGGAACTTAATCTTAACCTTACTTACTAAGCCTTCTAGTTTCTTCCTTTCTAGCCTTGTTTCCATCACCACGCACAAAACTTCAAGAGTGGTAGAAATGAAACTACCAAAAATCAAATTCAGACAGATGATGAAATGGTCTAGCCATCTATTCTGGGAGCCTCGACAGAGTTAAATACATCAACCTGACCCAGGAAATTTCCTGAAGCAACTACAGCCCCTCTCTACCTTCAGGCTACAGGAAGATTTGATTCAGTTGTCTCAATTTGGAGAGATCAGAGAGTCACTTTTAAACATTTACCTAAATTACGGGGTAACAGCTGAAAGCCAAAGCCATTTAATAAGATGTGGGTTCGGATGATGGGTTCAAGCCATCTGCCTTTGTGGGGCAAATAAATAAAAGAGATCTAAAGCCTATAGCTTACTGTTTGGTGCTCCTCCTGAAGTCAAGACAATTAGGTCTATGAATTAAAAATTATCTCCACTGAGCATAATGTGGCATGCCTGTAACCCCCCCCCCCTGTAATCCCAACACCGGGGAGGTGGAGGCAGAAGGAACAGGAGTTGAAGGTCAGCATCAGCTATAACCCAAGTTTGAGCCTAGCCTGGGCAACATGAGACCCCCCCGTTTCAAAACAAAAACCCATCTCAAATCTTCTTGAATGCGCACGTCAATGACTAATAGAAACAAGCACACCATTTAAAAATAAAATTTCGTAATTCACTCCCGAAGAGATGGGGTGGGGAGGCGAGAAACAATGGCCACAAGAACTGGCGTCCAAGCGGGGCAGCGGTTTCGGAGACCTGCTTTTTCAGAGAGCGGGGAGCCAACCAGTGGTACCTTCCTCTCCAAATGTCTGCCCGTCCACTCACTCACTACTACATGTTGGTCCAATGAACTATTTTTCTCCTTTGAGAGGTCTGTGGCGAAAGCGAAGTCTCAAGAGAGGGAAGTTGTGTGGGTGACGCCTACGATTCGTAGCAACACGCCTGCCAGGAAAACGTGTAGCTGTTTACTACCCGCGCCCAGGAGCCGCAGGGAATCATTCGTTCCACGCGTGGCGCAGCTCCGGACCAGATCCGCCTCCCGCGCCGCCCGACCGCCAGCCCTCCCACGCACCCCGCGGCGGCTCGGGACTGCCACCACGGATCCCCGCCCCCCACGCCCCCTCCCGAGTCACCTCGGAGGCCCGGGTTGTCGTCCCTGGCCCGAATCCTGCGGATCTTCACCGGGCGCCCGCTCAGGGTGGACAGGACCAGCCGCTGGCGCAAGAAGTTGCACCCCGCGTAGCTGAGGGAGTGCGCCTGGGTCGCCATGTGCGTGCTGCGCGCCGAGGGCCCGGGAGCTGGGAACGCGACAGGGACCACCGCGGCCCCCGACGCGTCCACGTGGTTTGGAACAGGAAGACAGAGCGACTAGACACCGGGTCAGAGGGGAGCGGGGCGGAGCCAGCGGCCGCCTGCCCGCCTCCTCGCCTGGCTGGGGCGGCCCGGGCGCCGGGGCACACTGCCATTGGTCCATGGGGGAGCAGGGCGTTGCCCTTTCTGCGTCGCCATTGGTCCGCTCTGTAGATGGGCGGTGCCCTTTCTGCGTCGCCATTGGCCGCTAGTGAAAGGGGCGGTGCCCGAGCCCCAGCAACAGCGCGGGGCTGCAGGACGCGTAACGCTGCGGGGAAACCTCAGCGCCCAGACGGTGGTGGGGTCTGTCTGTGTGCGGCTTCCCGGCCCTGGGAGCTACAAGACGCAATGGCTCCGCCTGGGTGCCGCAGCTGCCTGGTACTTAGCCTCGCTTCTGCGGCAGCCCCTTGGCGAGGATGCTAGCCACTCCCGTGTTTTCCCGATAGACGAGAGGACAGGGTTGGCTCACTTACCCTGTTGTTCTCGAGGTCTGGGTCTGAGCAGTACTCCTGGGAGGTGCAGCCTACTATTGCAAAGCTGTCAGAGGCTGCCTGAACCAGGACCCAAGCCTTTAGACAAGAAGACACTGCTTATTTTGAAATGAGATGCCTTGCATCGTCCCTTTCTTATCTGCACCTTCGTTTATATACTTTGAGTTTGGTGTCAAGACAGATCCTTCACCTATCACGTCTCAAAATGGACAATTGCAATACTTCGAGACATACATGAGCATGCATACGCGAGGGGGGCGGGGTCTTGCTATTCCATCTTTCCTGTCATCCAAGCCCGCGCTCCAAAACCTTCCTAAGTACTGGATTATTTCATGCCTCTATTCAAAAACTATCAAATGACTACCATCTTAGGAATCTAGTATCTTAATGTTCGGTTTGCAGCTGTTTATGGGCGGCAACACCAGACCTTGAGTCCCAGAAAGCACAGTGGAGGATGGGAATGGGAGATGAAGAAAGGTAGCTGTTCAGAGTGGTGGGGAAACCCCGGAGGAGCACCTGCAGGGTGGCAATCAGTGCAGAGATATTCATGGATCAGCCCTGAAGTCCTCTGTGGCGGCTAACTCGCTTAAAGTAATGACGGTCTGTGACACTGCCTTTACACAGTGATGGTTTGATGGGCTCCTCTAAATGCTGCTGTGAAGACTACCAAAGCACCGGGAATACTTTCACACCAGGAATGGAGTTTTTACTTTCTTTTTTTAACTCCATCTCGTTTACTTACTAAATAACCTTAAGAAAATTATTATTAAATGAAGAATGTTCACATCTCTTCAGACCTCACTGTTTTCATTGCAAACCTGCTCAGTTTTGATCTATCAGTGCCTTGTCTCTGCTTCCAGATTTTTAAAGCCAACCTCGAATTTGCTGTTTTCAAGCAATGACTGACTGGAGCGGACATGGAAATAATATCCAGGCTCCCTTTAGCCTTAGGTGAGGTAACTGTGCTGTCCTTTAAGTTCTAGTTACTGACAGTGGTATTTTCTTGTTTGAGCATGACTGTCTGGCTTCTCTCCTTGTATCTCTTCTCGGCTTCCTTCTGATACGTGCTGGAATTAACTCTCCAATAAATTACGTCCACTCTAAATCCTGCCTCAGTATCTTTTTTTCTGGGCAATTGAGACTAAGTCCTGACATAAAATTTGAGAACTGAGATTCAGAAGGGGGGGGGGAAGGAGGGGATTCTTGGGAGCAATAAAGTAAATGGCAGAGTCAAAGTAAAAACCCCATTTATCTGTTTATTCTTTTAGAATTCTGATCCTTCTAGGGCTGACTTCAACACTGCTGGAGGATGCAGCAAAATCCACACAGAGAGAAAAATGCTAGCTGCCCCAGCTTCCAGAATTAAGGCCAGACATGGTCTCCAGTAAGCCCCTGGATGATTTCACTTGTCACCTACCCTCTGGTCTTCTGAGCCACCCTCACTAATGCCATCTGGGGCACAGATGAGCCACTGAGCCCTGCCCAAACCGCATAGCCACAAACGAATTATGACCACTGTCTTAAGCCATAGCTTGGGGTGGTTTGTTTCACAATAATAAATAACTGAAAATTATTTACTGTGGTATGAATGTGTTGTTTCAGTTTAGATAAGTTCTAACTACACATCCCTGAGCAGTAAGGGGTTGGCAAGCCACAATAAATGTCCCTATGATACTACTGAGTGCATGCCTACAGTCAATTTCCACAATAAAAGCCTTGTATATGGGATCTGATTTTGTCTTCACACCAAGCTAGCTCACAAGTTGGACCGTGCATAGGTAAAAGTTTATGACACAGCTCTGTTGACATTTGCCTATTTTTATATTGTCATGTACATTTAGTAATCTGTTCAGAGTCCTCTGCCTAACTAAATGACAAATGGCACACATCTCACTCTGCGGCCACTTCGATGCTAATAAGGACAAGAATCTGCTGGACTCAACCACAGAGCACTGGGCTTAAGAGCCAGGCTAGAAGTAAATTCTTCCTACCTCACAGAAAAAGTTGCTCAAAACCACACTTCCACACACACCCTACTATTTCATCATCTTTCCTCAAGTCGTCATGGACCCCAGGACTTTTTCCAGCTTCAGTCTGGAACAAATGCTTATTCTGATGCAGCTTTAGGGTGAGTTTCTGTGTCTAGTCCTCCTCAAGCCCTTACAATGACTATTCAAAACTGTTTGGGCATACACTATGTAGCCCTTTATCACTTGCTTATGTGCTAGTCTCTCTAACACACTTTTCATCCAGAAAAGGCAGGTCTGGGTAATTTCTTATGATAAGACAGCTTACTGTGACAATAAGAAGGGAAATATTTTCATTGTATTCTCCAAGCTTAGCACCTAGTAGTTTAATGAAAGCATGGCCTGACTGGAATTATTACTTAATCAGTTCACTGAAAGGTACATAGGAAAGGTAAGTCAGTAAAAATTGAAAGGGTAAAGATCATTGATTCTTAAGCTTTGGTATACATCAAATTGTCTTGAAGGGAGAGTTGGTAAGATGACTCAGCAGGTAAAAGTGCTTGGCAAGGAAATCCAGTGACCTGAGTGTAATTAATCCCTGGGACTCACCTAAAGGCAGAAGGAAAGAAGCAGTCCTCTGACTTCTTCATGCATGCAGCAGCATTTGTGCCTGTGACACATACATCACACACACACACACACACACACACACACACACATTCACTCACTCACACACACACACTAAAATATATGCTTAAAATTTGCCCAAGGAGTTTTGTTTAAAAACAAAACAGGTTGTTGTAACATGAAAAAATAAAAGAGCCAAAGACTGATATTGGGGTTAAAACTTCAAGCTAAAGGTCAGAAAAGCAAAGTAATGGGCCACTAGCTCTTACCACTACCTCAGGCTGAATGGGCTGATCCTTCTGACTCTCAATGTGGCTGGAGAATGAATGCCTGATACTGAGACCTTGGTCCTGTCTTATATACCTCCCTAGAGCTGGGATTAAAGGCATGTGATCCCAGGTGCTGAGATCATCTTTGTGTGAGCTATTTCTCTTTAGGATTGGATCAATCTTGTGCAGATCTGAGTAGCTATTACGAGCAGTTTCCCTCCTGCGTGGTCCCTCAGCCATGTCAGCCCCAAATAACACATAGAGGCGCTGTATGAGATATAAAGCTGTTGGCCTGTTACTAGCGTTTCTTATTGGCTAGCTCTATCTTAAATATTAACCCATTTCTATTAATATAAGTGTTTTCACATGGTCTTATCTTACCGGAGAGAGGGTCCGGACCTCTTCTCTCAAGTCTCTACATCTTGAATCTCCTCCAATACATCTCCCAGAATCCTCCTTGTCTCCTAGTCCCACCTATCTTGCTATCCTATTGGCCAACAGGGCTTTAGTCATTAACCAATAAGATAAACATATTTACAGAATGACATCTCCCATCAGGTAGCCTTGGACAGAGGTCTGTCTACTTCTTAATACTGAGTCCTTGAATCAAAGATGTGTACCATTACACACCCTCACTCCCAGTGTAAGGAGTCCCACAAAAACACAAAGCTATACAACCTTAATATACTTGCAGAGGACCTATCACAGACCCATGCAGGCTTCGTGATTGCCAGGTCAGTCTCTGTGAGCCCCTATGAACCCTACCCAGTCTCTGTCTGTGGACCATGTTCTCCTGGTGTCCTCTGGCTCTTACAATCCTTCCTTTCCTCTTCCATGGGGCTTCCAGAGATCAAGGGGGCAGAACCTGATGGAGATCTCCAATTTGGGGTCCCTCTCCTCCCAATATTTGACTCTGGGTCTCTGCATCTACTCCCATCTGCTGGCTGAACTAGACATCCTATGAGTGTGTAAAATATCATTAAGAATCTATCTATCTATTTATTTTTATTTATATCCTAGGTCTCTGGGCTATCCAGCCTCCCATTCCTGGCCACCCAGGCAGTGTAGAGATGGGCTTCCTCTCATGGCATGGACCTCAGATTAGACCAGTCACTGGTTGACCACTCCCAAGTTCTATACCATTGCTCCAGCACATCTTTCAGGCAGGATAGATTGTAGGTTGGAGGTATCCCAGTCCTATGGTCAGAAGTTGGCATGGTTACAGAAGATGGCTAGTTCAGGCTCCAGTACCCTCCATTACTTGGAGTCCTCCATAGGGTCACCCTTGGAGAATCCTGGGAAGCAACTCAAATGTCCACCCACAGCTCTTCCTGTAAGTGGCCTAAGCTAACCTGTGAAGACTATTCCCTCAAACTATCCTGACCCAGAAAAACCTACAAAACCATTCAAATAAAGAAGTTCAAATCTTTGTGTTCACTTTAAGAAACCAGGGAAACTACTCAAGTGTATGCCCATCCAAAAAGCCACCAAGTATCTGAAAAACAGCTTTTTTTTTTTTTCAAGATGTTTTTCTGTGTAGCCTTTACAGTGAGATGATCTTCCCTGAAAAAAGCAAATTGTTTCAAAGCTAGAAGAGGAGGATGTGAAAAAGATATCTCTGAAAACACAAAAATTGGGATAAATCATCATAAAATAAACACAAATGAAAGTAAAAAGAAAGGAGGAAAGAAAGGGAGGAGGAAAAAGAAAGAAAGGAGGAAGGAAGGAAGGAAAGAAAAAAGAAAAAGATAAAGAAAGAAAGGGAAGAAGGAAGGAAGGAAGAGAGGAAGGGAGGGAGCAGAAAGTGGGGTTTGAATAAAAATATTTCTCATAGGCTCATAGGGGTTCACACTATTAGGTGTGGCTTTGCTGGAGTGGGTGTGGCTTTGCTGGAGTAGGTGTGGCTTTGCTGGAGTAGGTATGGCTTTGCTGGAGGAAGTGTGTCACTGGGGGCAGGCTTTTGGGTCTCAGATAGTCATGCCAGGCCAGTGACTCACTGTCTTTTCCTGATACCTTTTGATCCAAATATAGAACTCTCAGCTACTCTCCATCACCATGTCTGCCTCCAAGTCACCATGCTTCCTGCCATGACAATAATGGACTAAACCTTATGATGATAATGGACTAAACCATCCCCAATTAAATGTTTCCTTCATTAAGAGTTGCAGTGGTCTTGGTGTCTCATCACAGCAATAAGACCCTAACTAAGACAGAAAGGAAAAGAAAATGTTTAAAAAATGACTAAAGCTCTAGAACTCATTGAATTCAACTCATTGAATTTAGAGAGAATTCTAAGAAAACATGTGAGATAAAATACTGAGTAAGATTAACCATTATTACACACGCAAAACTCCCATGTATTCATGATTCTGATGTTAATATGCTCTTAATGAATTTCATTGCATTTGATCTGCTGGGTGACACAGATAAACCTTGAGAGCAGTTAGAGGCTGGTCTCTTTAACATGATGCTGCCTTAGTTGTCCTAAGTCAAACTGAACCTTCTTCCAATGCAATGCCCCCAAAGAACTGTTCTGGGCCAGAGATAATGAGACCATCATGAGACCATCCAGCAACAGTCACTTCACTTTACAAAGTTGCTTTCTGCCCTATTTCTCTTTTACCTCAAGATTTTCTGCATCTAGCACTCACGGGACCAGAGCTCCCATTTCTTGGATGCAAATTGGTCATTTGTACAAAAGGAAATGTGTTGAGTCCTACGTTCTTAGTAAAGATCACAAAAGACTAAGAAGGGTCTTATTTTGGTTGAGTTCCAACAGTTACGGTGAGGTTACTCTCAAGTGATTAACTATTGCATCAGTTAGGGTTTCGACTGCTGTGAAGAGACACCATGACCATGGAAAGCCTTATAAAGGAAAACATTTAATTGGGGTTGGCTTACAGTTTCAGAGGTTTAGTCTATTATCATCATGGTGGAACATGAGGCGGCATGCAGGCACACATCTTGCTGGAGAAGGAGCTAGGACTTCTATATCTTGATCTGCAGGTAACATGAAGTGAACTGTGACACCAGGGTAGTTTGAGCCGAGTAGAACTCACCACCACAGTGACACACTCTCTCCAATAAGGCCACACCTAATCCAACAAGGCCACAGCTCCAGTAGTGCTCAAACCACCACAACTATCATATTCACATTTACAAACACGAAACTGCTTTTTGGTAATAGGACCCTACACTAAAGGGTAGGCCATTATACCTTAGCACAACTGTCTCCATGATGGAAGAGTCATTCAGGCTATAAAAACTCAGCATGTAGATAGCACCACCTGCCAAAACTAAAACAAAGGCTTCATTCATCAAATGCATATAGTTCTGAGAGTTTCAAAATGTTCTAACTTTGCTTTTTTAGCTTCTGGAGTTCTGTTTCTAGCTAACAGTTCTTATTAACTGTAGTGTGTTAACCTAGAACCCAGAACATGCTTTTTTGTGTTTAAATGCTCATCCTGAGAAAAGCTCCATGTTACACTGGGACCCCAATCACCCAGTGTGGTCACCAGCTGGCTAAGAAAGACTTTCTATTGGCTTACACCCATGTCGAGCAGTCTTCTCTGGTGAATACCCCACATTTCTAGGCCCCACCGAGATCCCAGAGATCAGACCTCGAGACACTGGTCATCTCAGAGCCACTGGGAGTGAGGAAGAGTGCAATCCTCAGGGAGTCCTTAGGGATGTGCAACCTGAAATGCTCCAGCTTCCCAGGGCTCCAGCTCCAATCAATCACAGCTGATGATTTGCGGGGTCTGACACCTCCACCCCAAAAGGAAACAAATTAAAAAGTTGCCTTATCTGTCACCTCTAGAGGTGAGTCTGGTTAAGGTGTCTTCTGTTTGGACACATAGGAAAAGCTGGACACGGCTGCTGATCCAGTGTCCAGGATCCGTGTGGAGACACCATGAGTTCCTTCTGTCTGTCCAGGTGCATGAATGTGTGGTGGCACCACTGGTTGCTTTTACTGTGTGTTTCTGTGTCTTCTCTGTGTGTGTCTCTGTGTGCCTTTCTATGTATTAGTTTTGCATTGACCAGTGACTTTCTCTGATGTTAGATCCTCCCTCACCCAGCTTAAGACCTGTGCCCTCTTCTGTTGGGGACCCAAATACTTTTGGCTCTGCCAGACCCACCCAGAGAAACCCCAAATCCTCCACCTGTCCCACTCTTGGAGCAGGACTCTTGGTTTGGTGGCTTGACTCCTGTTCACAGTCAGGGTTGGTCCCTGTGTGGAGATGGGGAGGGGCTGGGCCTCTCATCCAGGGCCCCTGCCATCCAAAGGGGATACATAGGGAGGGGGAAACAGCTCTGCTCCATGCCTGCTCTAAGAAGCCCCAGAGAAGGGGAAAGTTCCTCTGGACTGAGAAGGAAAGGAGAAAGTTCCACTCATTTCATTCACATGATTTGTGTCTCCTTCTAAACCAACGATCCATAAAACTCACCATTCTCTGAAAACTGTGAAGAGAAAAAAAAAAATGCACCTGGTCTGGGCAGGGGGATTGTAGCCAGGCAACATAGCCTGGACAGGATGGATTTTCCCTTCTGTTTAACACTGACCAAAGAGAATTTAAACCATTTTCATAGGCCCCTTTAAAGGATAAAGACAGCTCCTAAAAACATTTCCTTTGTTACCTAGTCAAAGTTAAAACTTTTCAGAAAAAGTTTTAAAAAATTGAAATTACAGGTAGGTCCCAGCTGTTGGAGGTCCTTTAAAGGATGTTTCACAACACAGACCAAATTGGGAAAAGATCTTCAGCATAAACTGAAAGCCTCCGTCACATTCTCTGATGATAAGATGCAGTTAGATTTACAAATGGTTGGCAAAATTTTGATGTCTCAACCTCTGTTTAGAAGAAACTAGCCCCCAGAACTGGCCCAACACCAAGCTCCTATGATTGATCAACTAACCAGTTCAGCTACCTCTGTCCAGATAAAACAATACCCAATGACCCTGAAAATAGGAAGGGGAAATTGTAGTCCATATTGCCTTGCTTGCAGACAAAGGCATCCTGGTACCCCTACCAGTATCCTGGAGTATAGCTCTCCTGCCTGTGAAAAAACCTAGGACCTCTGATTCTCATGAGTCTAAGTCTTCCAGAGAAACAGATGTCCACTCTCTTGGACCTGAAGGATGCATTATTCAGCCTCCTTTTGGCAGAGGTGAGTCAAGCCATCTTTGTTTTTAAATGAAAGACCTAATGGGAGGGTTATAGCAAGAAATATACCTGGACCAGGTTGTCCCAGGATTTAAATACATTGAATGCAGAATCTCTGCCCTTCCTTCAGAGGTTTACTGGAAAATAGATTATAAAAGGACCACTAAGGGACTGATGCAGAAGTTACAGATCCTGGGCTACAAATGTCAGCTAAGAAAGCCCGACTTTGTACACCAGAGGCTGCCTATCTTGGCCACCAACTAAGGGGAGGCAAAAGGCGCCTGTCTCAGAACAGGACTGCTGCCATCCTTCAGATCCCAACTCCAAAGATTAAGAGACAGGTTCAAGTAGCCAGTACCCACATGGCAGCTTAGGCCTGTCTGTAACTCTAACTCCAGGGGATCCCACACTTTCACATAGACACACATGCAGGCAAAAACAATGGACATAAAATAAAATAAAAAGAGTTCTTAGTATAGTTGGATATTACTGCCTCTGGATACTAGAGTTTGCAGAAATAGCAAGACCTCTATACACCAGCACAAAGAGGATACTGAGTCCTTAAACTGGCCCAAGGCATTTAAGGATTTAAAAACAGCTCTGACTTCTGTTCAAGCCCTAGGATTTCCATATATCTCAAAAGCGTTTCATCAGTTTGCCCAGGACAAAAGAATAAAAGGGGTTTTAACCCAAACTTTGGGGTCATAAAAACACCCTGGGACACATCTGTCCAAATTGTTGGGCCCTGTATCTAAACCACAGGGTGGCCCACCTGTCTGAGAGGTGGTGGCTACTGTTAGTTTAATAAAAGAAAACAAACAAGCTAATTCTGGGTCAGGAGCCTATATTCACACCACCCCTCTGAAGAGCACCCATACACTGGATGTCTAATGACTATGTGACCCAGTACTGGGCCCTACTTGAGTCCAGTTTGAGAAACCCACTACCATCAATTAACTACCCTCTTGCCTGATGACACAGGAGCTCATCCATGACTGTCACACAGGAGTTCATCCATGACTGTCACGAGATGAAAACTAAACCAGGTACGTGGGAGTTGTAATTATTGCATTAACCAAAACAATTTGTGTTGCTGTGGTGGCGCGCGCCTTTAATCCCAACACTTGGGAGGCAGAGGCAGGCAGATCTCTATGAGTTCGAGACTAGCTGTCTACAAGAGCTAGTTCTAGGACAGCCTCCAAAGCCACAGAGAGACCCTGTCTCAAACAAACAAACAAACAATTTGGGTCCAAGCCAGCTACCTCAGCCCAGGAATCAAAACTGATTGATCCGACCCAGACATTCAGCTGGGGAAAAGGAAAATCCAGCACCATATACATGGATAGGTGTTACTCTTTTACTACTGGGTACGTCCACAGTATGATCTATAGAGGAAGAGGGCTTCTCATCACTAGGAAAGGGGGTATTTAAAAAACCATAGCCCTCCTAGAGACTATTTGGCTTTCCCTACAAATTGCTCTCCTCTGCTTCTGACCTGGCTGCTGGACAAACAGCCCTAAGGCCAGTAGGTCCTATTGATATTCTAGTGGCACACCCTGACCCAGTGCTCCCTGAGATTCTATGGTAAAGAAAAAAACATGGACAACTGAAATCCACAGGTCAATGGAGGACACCAAAGGGGAAGATCATTCCCCCAGAAACAACTGGCTGAACTCTGGTAACTGTCCTTCACCGGGCTACTCATCTGGAGTCCACAAAACTTTCTGAGATGCTCAGTCCAAAGTATGTTATACCTAGACTGGACAGCCTAGCGTTGGATATCTCAGCCAAATGCCAGGTTTGTGAATCCAAACCAGAGAGCCCTTACCCAGGAAGGGGTCAAATGAGAGACCAACACCCCAGAGAACTCCGCAAAACACTGGCTTCATGGAGATCTAGCCTGTTGAGGTACAATAAAAGTACTTTGCTAGTTTTTATAGATTACTTTTCTGGGTGGCAAAAAGCATTCCCAAACTGAAACTGCTCAAATCGTAGCTAAAACATCTCCTCCCTAGCCTCCCCCTAGCATTGGGGTCCAACAATGGCCCAGCTTTCATAGCCAAAACCTCTCAATTAACAGCTAAAGCTTTAGACATTGATTGAAAACTCTATTGTGCATATAGACCTCAAAGTTCTGGCCAGACAAATAAAAAATAAACCAAAACAAAAAGCCTTTAACAAAACTCTCATCAGAGTCCAACAAAGGATGGATAGACCTCCTTCCTTTACTTTGGCCCATTGCACCCCACATAGGGATGGATTTACCCCCTATGAGATTATGTTTGGAAGACCCCCCCCCCAGCTGCCTTCCAGGCTCAGAAACCAGCAGTTGGCAGATTGCTCTAATAATTCCTTTCTCAAGTCACTACAGGACCTCCAGTCCTGCATAAAGGCTATTTATTCACTGGACTATTGGAGAGACCCAGCTGCCCTCAGAGTTCACCACCAGAGTCTTCTTGTTCCAGTCCAATGATACTGTCGGGGTTAGGCAGGTAGACAAAAGGGCACTGAAACCAACCTGGGTAGAACTCTACATGCTGACTCTCTCCACTCCTACAACTGTGAAGGCAGCTGGCATTACACAATGGATCTACCATACCCAGGTCAAGAAAGTGGAAGCCACAGATGTTGCTGTCAAATGGACTGTGTCCGGACTATGGACCCATTGAAGTTAAGGTTTCATTGGGCCCCAGACCCTTCCACTGTCCGTCCCTCTACAACTTCTTGAGACTTGTATTTGGTATGAATACAGTGCTATGGTGCAGCCTCTACCACCCTCGGGGCTGAACTGGAAACTAAAGAACACAGATACAGGGAAGATATTAGCTAGTGTGACCACAGACCAGCCATCTTTATTTCATCTTGACCTTTACTTTTTGATGCCTACTTTAGGCATTTGGTTATAGAGGAAAAGGAAAAGATATGGAAATTTATCTTTTCAGATAGGAATACAGAGTTTATAATTCTATGCTTGCCTTGTGGCTGGGGCCTCTAGTTGTTGGAAACAAGTTCCGTTACAAAAATTGGGGTTGTAAAATTGAGGCTTCCAGAAAAAGTCCTTTAAAAGGATTCTGGCCCCTGAAAAAAAAAAAAAAAAAAAAAAGCCAGGGGAATCAGACTCTATACCGCAGGAAGAAGCCCTGGGGATGAAGTTAATCATTCCCAGCCCCAAATCAGCCAGGATTGCTGGTTATGCTTAAACACCTGGCCTGCATCCTTCATATGCACAGGAACCAACCAGCTATCAGACTAACAAAACTCACTATAACTGGGGGTGGTCCAAATTAATGTTAGAAGTCTTATAAAGGGCTAAAATTTGTCTAATATCTAAAATCTTCTACCTAGGCATGTCCCTTTATTCTGATGCCTGTTAGTCTGCCTTATGCGCTAATTCATCTAGATAACAGCAACATTACTGAGCCCCCTAAGACTACTTGTTGGCCATGAACTAATGATTTGACTAAATATACTTCTGATGCTTTCCATCAGCTTGGTTGATCAAGACACAGGAGTATTAAAATTTTCCATTTCTAAATTAAAACGACTGACTACCTAGCCAAAAAAAAAAAAAAAAAAAAAAATCCTACAAAATTAGACTTGCTTCTCATAAATTAAAGAAAACTTGACTTTGAGAGAAATCTGTTGTCTCTATGTTAATTAATCAGGAGTAATAGAAAAAAAATTGACAAGGTTAAAAAGAAAGTAATTGATACCAGTCTCTGTTTTCTTGGTCCCCCTGGCTAACTACTCTGCTACCAGTGCTGACTAGGCCTTTCTCATTCTAACTGGATCAACATCAGGACCCTACATCTTAAACTAAAACAGGACAAGCCCATGACTTGACTCATTCACTTGGACCAGTGGGGGAGGTAACAGGGCCCCAGACCTTAGCACAACTGACTCCATAACAGAAGTACCATTCAGGCTGTAAAACTCAGCATGTGACAGTATCATCTGCCAAAACTAAAACAAAGGCCTGATCCATCAAAGTCCATATAGCTCTGGGAACGTCTCTAAATGTACTAGCTTTGCTTTTTAACTTCTGTAATTATGCTTCTGGCTAACTGTTCATGTTAACTGGAGTGTGTCAACCAAGAACATGGATTTTGTGTTTAAAAACTCATCCTGAGAAAGGCTTGGGGCTACACTGGGCTCCCAAATACCCAATGTAGTTGCCAGCTGACTAATAAAGACGTTCTATTGGTTTACAAAAGACAAATGGACTGCATATTGTGAGTATAATCCTTACCTGTTCTTAATATATATAAATGTTCTTCTTATATATAGTTTTGCTGTGTTAGAATTAGATCCTTTTCTTTTTACGTAGACAAAAAGGGGAAAATGTGAAATATTTGTTTGCATTGTAAAGATGTATCTTTGTCCATGAGCCTTCTGATTGCTTTCATAAAGAGCTGAATGGCCAATAGCTAAGCAGAGAGAAGTTATCTGGGACTTCTGGGGACAGAGAGGACTCTGGGAATAATAAAGGTGAGGGAATAAGATAGGCCTCATAAAATAATGTGGGTTTAAACACATGGGTTAATTTAAGTTATAAGAACTGGTTAGGGATAAGCTTAAGCTAAAGCAGAGCTTTTATAATTAATAATAAGTCTCCACGTTGTTATCTGTGAGTTGGCAGCCCTTTCCTTTTTCTTTTTTGTATCAAATCTCAAGAACAACTTGTTCTCGAAGTGCATCTCCAAATTTAAAGGAGACCATATGGACAAGATCAGTGTGTTCACTAAAACAGAGAGTAGTAGTGTTCATCATTGTATTGATAGCATGCACTAAAAACTCTAAATATATAAAATTAGATCTCCCCTTGAGTACATTTTGTTACATACTACTTAGGAAGGATGGATAAAACAGAAGCCTTGCTTCTGTGAACTGCTCTGCTGGTGAGAGACCAAAAAATCTTAGATCCCATGTAAATGTGTGTTACATATGAATGTATGTGCATTTATGCATGCATATGTGAAGGCCCAAAGTATCCTTACACATACACACACACATACACACACACACACACACACACACACAGAAAGAGAGAAAGAGAGAGGAGAAAGAGAGAGAGAGAGAACATAAGATATCTTTAATTGCTTCTCCACAGTTTTTGAACCATTGGCTTCACATCAATTCCTACCTCTATGTTCTGACCTGCTTGGGTTCCTGCCATGATTTCCTTCAATGATGGATTATGATATAAGAGTGTAAGCCAAATGAACCCTTTCTTCCCTGTCTTAGCTAGGATTTCTATTGCTGTGATGAAACACCATGACCAAAAGACAAGTTGGGAGGAAAGTGTTTATTTGCCTTACAGGTCCATATTGCTGTTCATCACCAAAGGAAGTCAGGACAGGAACTCAAGCACGGCAGGAACCTGGAGGCAGGAGCTGATACAGAGGCCATGGAGGAATGCTATGAGGTCAGATATTTATTTGATGGTTTCCTCCCTGACCATGACCAATAGCAACTTGTAACCACCCCCGAATGATGACAAACATCCACTGGATGACTGAAAACCACCTACCCCACCTCTTGGGAATATGGATACCATGTTCTCTAGACTGCTTCCTGCTCTCTGGGGGTGACAGCACTTTTAGGGGACCCTAGGAAATTGGGAGAATGGTCAACTTCTGGAAGAGCTAACTATATTATTTCCTTTTACTCTTTGTGTGATGGGAAGTGTAGAGCTTGTCTGAAGTTTTGGCTGAAGTAGTCTGTGAGGGTAAACCATCTCAGCTAGTTGTTCTAGATGCAGAATTTTGAGGAACAACAGAGGCATTCTGAGATCACCTAGGCTACTTGTCTTTATTGGTATCTGATTGTTTTGTTTTGAAAAGATGCAAACTTTTAAAGGTAATATACCTATCTGTATTAACACAAGTATGTTTGGTGTGTACAAGTCAACTAAAGATTTTTTGTTTGAGAAAGTAAAAGGCATCTATCAACTTTATAAGTCCATTTAGACTTTCTAATAAAGCTATAATGTAAATTCCATCCATATAAAGGATAGCATGTAATAAGTCATGAGGACTCTATAGCCAACAAGATTTATCATGTCTGATCCAGTCTCAGAGCTGTTCCCATGCAGAGGGATCAGCATTAATGTCATCTGCCATGCTAGTCTTTTCTAGCTTCCTCCCTCATATCTGCAGCCAAGATCCTCAGGAGGATCCCTGATCAAATCTGACCTTTGTAATTTTGAAGGAATCCATAGCTTTTTGTTTCCTATAGAAACAAAAGCACAACCTCTCCTCCAATGCAACACATTTTCCAACTTCTATTTTGAAGCCAAAACATTTCTAAAGTATATAGACTGGTTTAACTCAGCAGTTCCTTCCATAATCCAATGATTCTCAGAACCTGCTGTTCTCTGTTCAATAGCATCCAAAAAATCAAAATTAACAAAGCACCATATAAGGTCAAAACTCCCTGTATTATAATATTTCCCACCCTTACATGGCTTATTTTTCATATTACCTTACTCATTCTTTAACGACTTTACTATTATTTTTAAACTATTTTTCTGTGACTGTCTATACCCGTTTTCTTTTCTTTGTTCAACACCTAAGCACCTTATATACAGTTTAATTTTGTTAAAGTGTTTGTTAATAGTGTTTCTTTTTATTTAGACAAAAGGGAAAATGTTGTGGGCTATTTGTTTGTGTTGTTGCTCCAAGATCACCAATGGAGTCAGACCTCAATTCAGAGTCCACGTTTATCTGGTTGAAGCAGACCACAGAGTCTCCTGGAAGACTTAAAGGAAGATAAAGGGACACACAGAAGGATTAAGGAGGGGCCTAAAGAGATTTTTCCATTGGGAAAGGTGAAGAGGGTCAGGTGCTCATTTCTCCATTGTTCTGTGGATCTCTCTGGTTAATTTCCTAATATTTAACTCCTGGGTTTTATCTTATAACAAAACAATAAAAGTTGTTGCAACATTGCTGATTACTGGGTTGTTCATCATGGCTGGCTTAGCCGCTCAGCCTGCTTTCTTATAGAACCAAGAACCACCAGCCCAGAGATGGAGCCACCCACAATGGGCTGGGCCCTCCCCCATCAGTCACTAATCAGAAATTGTCTTATAGCCACATCTTATGGAGGCATTTTCTCGGTTTAGTTTCCCTCCTTTCAGATACCTCTAGTTTGTGGGCCAAGGCGACATAAGACCAGCCAGCATACTTATCAACATGTTTTTGATCATAGTGTTTTATCACAGCAATAATAACCCTAACTAGGACAGTAATCAATTCAGGTCTGTACCCCTTGTGTCTCATACATTTTCAGAAGAAGTATTTCCAGTCCTCTGGGGAAAGGCATTGGTTACTTCTACAGCAAAGCTGACTAATCAGGTTCCATCCTCCTATCTTCCTGAACCTGTATAATGTGAGTAGTCAGTTGGTCACCAGGCCTTTTCTATGCATCTTTATTTCCAAATGCAGGCTAGAGAGGCATCCGTCCCCTGTCTGAACACAGCTGGGTGGTACAGGGCAAAGCTGCAAATGGTTTATAAACAGACAAGCTTCTACTCATAAACTAAAGCTAAAAATAAGTAAAATAAAATAAAAAAAAACAACCTTGCCCCACGTGTGACACATGGATTCTTGTTAGTTTCCATCTCGGAGGTTTTCCTCTTCCTAGCCATAAATATTGAGTTAAGAGTCCACCTTCCCTGGGGATTATAACCTCCTGTCCACCAGCTGAAATAATGTCGAAATTACTCAAGAGAAGAACAAATTGTCCCAAAGCCCCATGAAATGTTTCAAAAGTTCTGTTCATACGTTTTTAAATTTTGTTTTTTATGTGTATTGAGTATTCCTTTTGTATCTCTGCATGTGCTTCACAAGCATGCCTGGTGTTCAAGGAGATCAGAAAAGGATGCAGGACACCTGGGACCGGGCTTACAGCGAGTTGTGAGCTATCATGTGAATGCTCAGACTCGAACCTGGGTCCTCTGAAAGAACAGCCAGCGCTCTGACTATTGTGCCCTGTTTAGACTCTGTTCATAATTCTTTTAAGATTGTAAATGCATGCTATTGGTATACTCTTTTTCACTTAACCATTAAACTTGGAAAATCTTTTTTGTTTTTGTTTTGCTTTTGTTTTTTGCTGTCCACTTGGTTGTGTGACCAGGATGACAAATCTTGGTTGTCAGCTTGCTACACCTGGAATCAACTAAAACCCAAGAAGCTGGGCACACCTGTGAGGGATTTTTGGCTAGCTCATTTGAGATGGGAAGACCATCGAGCTCCCAAATCATGACCCAGAGACTTACTAGTTATGAATGCTTGGCCTAGCTTACGCTCATTTCTAGCTCATTTCTGGTCGTAGTGGCACATAACCTTAATCCTAAGACTTGCAAGGCAGAGGCAGGAGGATCTCTGTGGGTTCAAGGCCAGTCTGGTCTACATAAAGAGTTCTAGGACAGCCAGAACTATGTAGAGAAGCTGATTCAAAAAACCAAAACAAAACAAAATTAAAAAACCAAACGTATTTACTTAGCTATTCTGGTAGGACAGAGAGATGGAAGGGCCCCATCTCCCACTGAGGTGGTCAGAGAACAAGGGGAACAATCACAATAAAAATAAATATATAAGTGCCCCAAAGGTCATGAGCAGATGCTGTGGTAGGAATGGTAGGGAAAGTCTGCTTTGGCTCCTGGGTGAGGTGTAGATTGGAAAAGGCAGAGAGACAGCCGGGGAACAGCAGAAAAAGGCTGTTCCAACTGTCTAGGCAGCAGCCCGTAGTAACTGCATGGATGGGGAAGGAGGGAAGGGATGTTGTAGAGGGGGAGGTGCAAAGCAGAATGACTGGACTGGCTGGTGGACTCCAGGAGTCTGAAAGGCAACTGCAAAGGGTGAACTGAAAGCCATGCCCAGTTTCCTAGCGTCAACAAATTGCACAAATGGCAGGGATGGGTGCTGAGATTAGGAAGACAGGAGATGAGGCGCTTGGGGACTGAAATCAAGGACTCCATTGTTGTGCTTGGTAAGGAAGGGACAATCCCTGAATCTCACCAGTGTGAAGAGTCCTGTGGAAGTAGGCGCCCTGTGACCCCTTCTTGCCCTGAAGCCATGGTCTCCCAGAGAGTCGTCAGAGGCCTATAGGTAACACTACCAGCTGCGTTGTAACTCCTACTTAGCAGTTCCACCAATATGGCTGAAAATGGCATTGATTTGTATATGACTTTGTTCTTGGTTCTGTTACCATTGAGAAAAAATCATGAGGCTGCTTCCATGTCAGGACAAGGAATTTGGGATGATCTGAATCTGTATTCCCGGGTCTTGGTCCTTCATACTTGGTCCTTCTCCTTCGAGGCAAGAATTGTGTTTTGTGTCAACCCTCCTAAAGGCAGAAGACAACAGCCGCACACTGATGTTGTGCAGTTCTGTTCTGTTCTGGTTCCATCCACTGTTCCTATATCTTGACAGCATGGGTACCAGGTCAGGATCACACGCTACATGTATTTGCCATGCATCTTTTAGTCTCCTTCAATCTGAAAAGTCCTTGACATTTCTTTAATGACTTTGGTCATTAAGCTTAACCGTTCCTCATGACTAGACTCAGGTGCTGTATCTTTTTGTGGCTGAAGTACTGATGAAGCCACATAGTATTCTTCTCTTGGCATCCATATTTGCACACGTCAAACAACTGAGCTTTGCACTTCAATTCCATCATAAAGGTGGTATCTACCAGGCTTCTTGATGGCAAATCGCCTTTCCCTTCTGTAACAAACAGGCACTTGGTAACAATGAACTTAGATCCTGCAAATTTTTCACTTATCGAAACTTCACATCACCTCATATAAATGCAAATTTATGAATTATAAAATCGTTATTTTGATTGCAGATTGTCCCAGCGTTGGCCTGCAGGAATGCTTGAGGCTAGTTTAAGCATACTTCTCTCAGCACTTTCTTACTTTCTGCCACAAAAATCTTTGAGGCTCATCTTGCATTTATGGTACTGGTTATTTATTTCTATTTATTTTTACTGTGGTGGGGCTTGAACCAAGGACTTCATGCATGCTTGGCAAGCTCCCTACCACTCAGCCATAACCCTGGCCCTTGTTTTACTTTTTATTTTGAGATAAATTCTGCTGCAGACCTGAAAGCCCTTGAACTTGCAATCCTCCTGCCTCGGTCCCCTGAGCAGCGAGGCCCAGAACTTTTCTCAGACTTACAGCCAGTCATTCCACCCATCCAAGGGATCTTGGCCCTTTTAATGATTCTGTTTAGAAACCAGGACAGAGCTCTGTTGCTCTCCCTTCAACCAGGGACTTATATATGTGAACACAAAACGGCATGCATGGACCCACGGGAACTTCTACATTTGTTTCATGCAGATCCATTATACTTAATGCTTCTCATTTAACCCTGTGCAGCTTGAAGGTAGTTTTCCCTCTAGTTATTGTATAACTCTTTGCTCGCATTAGCCCTGACACACCTGTATGCACAGCCTTAGATCTACCCTTCTCTCGCCACATCTGACTGTTTCTCTATGGGGACACCCTTACCCCACTTGGGCTCTGATGCTAATACCAGACTCCTCCAAATGTATGCCTCTGCCTCCCTATGAATCCGTTTGGGCAGCCACACTGGCTCCTGGCTGCCTGTCTTGCTTAGCCCCTGCCTAACTACAAGGAAGGGAAAGAGTAACCATATCCACTCTCTTGTTATTTAAAATTGTTTCTTTTAAATATTAGCATACAAGGTACTAGTCATTACAGCCCCCCCCCTTTTTTTTTTTGTCCTTGAGACAAGGTTTCTCTGTGTAGTCCTGGCTGTCTGGGAATTCACTCTGTAAACCAGGCTGGCCTCAAATTCACAGAGATCCACCTGTTTCTGCTTCCCAGAATGCTGGGATTAAAGGCATGCACCACCACTGCCTTGCTATTACAGCATTTTTTTTTTTTTTTAACGAAGTGTGTTTTAATAGCTCCTCCCTTCCCTTCCCTTTCTCTCCACTCCCCTCCCTCTGTTCCTTTCCTCTCCCATCTCCTCCCTCCCCTCCCTCTCCCAGCTCCTCCCCTCCTCTCCTCTCCCCCTAGCTAAATGTTACTCCTGGTCCTCCCTTACAAACCTGTCCACTAGTCTTTTCTAAACTCCGGTTCGTTTATTCTTGACCATTCAGAACTTGATAGCATTTTCTGCCACGTGTGACCCTGTGAACCGTGATACCCTCTTGTACACTGGCTCTGAGCTGTAGACCCCTTGCTTCAAGGAATCATCAGTCTCTCTGCCTTTGGCTTGGAGCCTGGGAAGACCTCAAGTGTCTCAGGCTGGCTGGTTCCTCCTTCAGGGCCCCTGGCTGAAGGTCTGCTTGCAGAAGAAAACGTTCAGCTCTGGCCATGGCCTTGCCTGATAGTCGGCTGTTGGCCCAGAGCAGCCCTATCAGTCATTTGCACGCAGATGCCCTTTGGGGGAAGGGAAGGAGGTGTTGGCTTGAGGCCCCCCTGCCTTTCACTCTGGGGTGACTTCCAACATGGCAAAAGAGACAGCGCTCAGTCAAGACAGGCCTTCAGACTGCTTTGTGACAAAAATGATTTGAAAAGGTTAGTCCGATTTCACCCCCATAAAGGAAAACAGTAGATGGCTAACAGAAATTACAAGCTGGCTGCCTTCTCTTGCTGAAATGGCAGTTTCATTTGTATATTTGAGTAATTTCACAACAGGCATTGCTAGCTCACATAGGATGGAAGCTGGGACAATTAGGAATGTCTGTCCAGTCCCTTCCTTACCTGTCCAGGCTTCTCTCGTCAAAAGCCTGCCTTCAGTCTAGTCATACGAGTGAAAGTCGTAGACAAAATAAGTACGAAAAAATTGAAATTCAACCGTGCTGCATTTGTTTGAGACTTAAAACGCCAGTAAAACATTTTCTGGGAAAGCATTTACGTCGACTCAGCGCCACCTGCCGGCAAGTAGGATCCTAGCAACTGCGTGTTCATTGGCCTGGCACCTCCATGCAGGTGGGGTGGAGTGGGGGCGGGGCAGCTCATTTCACCCCTTCATTCTAGTGAAGTTCCAGGTACTGTCCTCAGTAGCGCAGGACAAGAAGTATCACCGTCCTGTCTAATGTGGCACGTCTTAGATTCGGCACAAGTTGGGGTCATCTCGGGATGTAATTCAGACTTTCAGGCTCCACACTACAAAGATTGTAATTAATGGCCTAGAGTAGGTCCTGGGAGCTAGGTGATTCTGGGAAACCAGAAATCAACGAGGGACAATTTGAGGGGGGAAACTAAACATGGAGAAAAGCAGGAATATTTGCAAAGGCATCGGGGTCTGGAATTCCGCTGCATCTGCTGGTAATGAGGACCACTGGCAGCAAGGCTGACCTCAGGTCTCGGGGAAAGAACTCTCAAGAGTCCTGAGTAGAGTGAGGGCAGCCAGTGAGAAGCAGGCAGGGCTGAGTGAAGGAGCGCTGGCAGGAGAAGTCAGTGATGGGTAAGTGGGCCTGGGTGTGGACTCACTCAGCGCGCCCACAGCTGACCTGGCTTATATGGTTAGAGGACAGTGTGGGGGGTAGGGATGGCTTGGCAGAGGGGGACAGAACAGGAGGAGAAGAGACACAGAAGGAAAATGCACAGTGTGCCTTTATAATTGCCACTGTTGTCCCGTATCATTTACTGTGTGATCTGGATTTTTCCTTGGTTATCATCTGTGAGATGATATAGATTGTAGTACTATCTCCCTCGCAGTATTGCTCTGAGTATTCAAGGAGTTAATTTATTCCAAGTATGGTTTTAAAGAGCCTACCACATAAATGGTAGTTACCATTTCATTACTTGGTTATATTGTTTATAATAAATTAGAAATATATTTATAAATTGTGAATAATTAGGCATAATGTAATGGCTATATAGCCACACACTACATCTTTGATAAATAACTATAGAACCTATTGCAATAATACATTACTTACAATGCTATTAGTTGTCATTTCACTAGCAGTGTGCGTCTCTCTCGATCTGAATCTTTCACTCCCTGCATGTTTTGGTCAATTGTTCCCATGGTCCTCTCCCATGTACAGCCAGAATACCTTGGTTAACAGAGGGACACCCATGGCTGTTGTTGACCAATATCGTGTTGGTGGAGGTGACGTGAGATGAGACTTTAAGCATGCCAAGAACGCTTGGCCAACTTGCCTTTGCGTGTGACATTCCTGAGTGATGCCCTTCTTTAGGCCTAGACTGAAGAAGACTGCAAAGCTAACCTAGGCAGGACCTGCAGCCCCCATCCAGGGCCCCCACCAACGCACAGACTCATCAGCCAGGAAACAAATGGGTTTTGTTGTGTGCCACTGAGATAAGGGTTGCTGTTGCTGCACAACGCTATTGCCACTTGCTGGAGCTGGGTGTTCAGATGCAGAAACACAGACAGGAGCCTAGACCCAGGAGCCAAACAAGGTTGATTTTTTGTTTTTGTTTTTTGGGTTTTTTTTTTTTTTTCTGTTTTGTTTTGGTTTGGTTTGGTTTGGTATTTTTGACATCTAGATGGGAGATGCAGCTCACCCCAAGTCTGGGAGTGGCTGCCTGAAGAAAAGAAGCTTACATGTGAACAGACTTTGAAAAGGTTCCTACCAAGGTCCTCTAGCTCCCAAGGCGGTTCTCTGCCTCCTTTCATTCAGGGACTTGCTTTTTGTTGTTGTTTTGCTTTGTATGTTTGGGATGGGGCCTTACTATGTAGTCTTGGCTGACCCAGAACTCTTTATGTACACCAGGCTGGCCTGAAGCTGGTAGTGATCTTCCTGCCCCCATCCCTCTCTCCTATCTCATTCTCCCTATTTATTCCCCAAAGTGTTCAGATTTTGCTGCTTGCCTACTAGACCAACTCTACCAGGTTATCTCGAGGTGCTGACACAGTAGTCTACATGGTTATCTTTAACCCCTGATTCAAAGGTTGGGAAGGGAATGGAAGGGGGGGGATTCTCAGTGGATCACACAGTTTGCCTACAGTGACTATTTGTACAAGTGGGCTCCCATTGACAGGATGCCAGGAGTGTCTGTACCATGAGGCTGGACAGCCATGGTTTCTGACTTACTGTGGAGAGAAGTGAGATTCAGACGCTGTTAGTGCGTGCCCCACCCTGCAAGCAAGTTACTCATTGAACGGGGACTCGCCCAGGTTTTCCATTGTGCACTGTGTGTCTCTGCACCTCACGTAGCTTGAGGGAATCTTGGATGTAGTGGAGGTTGGAATTAGGGACTTAAAAGAGTTGTTGATTATTTAAAATACTTGTCCACAACTTATTTTCCTTCTCGCCTCCCATTTCCTTTTTCATAGCACTTATTATTTCGTTGAAGGAAAAGACGGCAAGTGAAGGGGTAAAGAAAAGGACTCTGGGAAACGGGACAGAAGGGATGCCCATATATGTTTAGCAGTTTATATACAAAATCTATGCAAACCTCCCAACGGCCCCTTGAGGTGTTACACCCCTCTGTTCCATAAACCTGAAGAGGGAAGCGAAAAGAGTTTCCTTATTTTGCTCCAGGCCTCCCAGCCTGTCCTGTATGATCCAGGAACTTGAATTTCAAGAAACATTGCCCTCAGAGGAGCACATGAGATCCCCTCTAAGGAATCAGGACCTTGAGATGATGTTTGGAACACTTTAAGAAATAAAATCCTGTATAATTAACTAAACTAACTTAAAGAACAAAAACACAGGGCTGGAGAGATGGCTCACTCAACAAGCATGAAGACCCTAGTTCTATCCCCAGAACCCACCCAAGAAAACTACCCAAGGTGGTGCATGCCTGTAATAATCCCAGTACCAGTGCTGGGAAAGTGGAGACAGGTGGATCCCTAGGGTCTGCTAACTAGCCAACTTGGGGAGTCTCAGGCCAACAAAGGATCCTGCACCCCCCCCTCAAAAAAATAACGTGGGCAGTACCTGAAGAACATCTGTGGTTGGCATCTGGCCTTCACACAGGCATACTCATTCTCAGGAACACACACATCAATCAAAACAAAAAATAATATAGCTGGGGATGCAATGCAATAGTAGAATGCTTGTCTATTATGCACAACAAGAGTCATGATTCTACTACCAGCATTGGTATACACACACACACACACACACATACACAGAGAGAGAGAGAGAGAGAGAGAGAGAGAGAGAGAGAGAGAGAGAGAAAGGAAGAGGGACATCAAGGAAGTTAGGCGTTAAGTTCAAACCTATGTGCCACCTCTCTCAGGCAGCAATTTTTATTTTAAATATTTGTTTATTTTCATTTTATATGCGTAAGTGCTTTGCATGCCTGTGTGTCTGTGTTCTGCTTATGTGTCTGGTGATCAAGGACCCCTGAAACTGGAGCTGCGTTTGTCTTTGAGCCACCATTTAGGTGCTGGGAATTGAACCTGAAAGCAGCCAGTACTATCTACTCAGCTCCCTGTCTTTCCAGCCTCCAGTTAATTGTCACTCTTGGTCCTGGGGATTGAACCTAGGGCCTCACACAGGCTAGACACGTGCTCTATTCGTGGGCTATGTCCTACTTTTAAATGACAATTTCCAGATGTTGAACGGATAGCTCAGTTTATAAAGTGCTGCTGTTCGAGCATCAAGACCTGAGTTCAATCCCAGAACCTACATTTTAAAAAGCAGGATGTGGCGGCAAGCACTGGAGAGGTTGAGCCCACCTGCCTGCCCTGCCTGGTAAGCTCCAGGCCATTGAGAACCCTATTTCAAAGAACAATACTCGATGTTAATTCTCTCCACACACGTGCCTGTACCCCCACACAGACATGTACCATAGCACATTATATACACACACACAAGCCAAAAACCAAATAAAAACCCCCACAAAAAACAAAACAAACAAAACAAAAACCTACTTCCCTTTTTGATACATTGGCCTCATTCTATATTCCAGGACGATTTCAAAGTCATGGTGATCTTCCTTTCCCAGTTTTCCAAGTGCTAGGATCACAGGAATAAGCTCCCGTCCCCATAATTCTTCTTATAAAGTAATAGTAGGTACTTAGGTCATCAAAATGAAATGAAATGAAATGAAATGCGAATGTACGTGAAATCACGTTTTAAAATAAGCCATGGAGAGCTAACAGCAATAAGAAAAGGGTAACCCCCAAAGCAAATTCTCCCAAATTTCCATGATTTGTGGAGCATAAATTCCACCACTCTCTGGGTGCTTTTATTATTTTTTAATTACATTTACCTATTTACTTATTGGAGAGGGCGGGGGAGTACTATGGCATGTGTGTGGAGCTCGGACAACAACCCACTAAAGTCACTTCTCTCCTTCTACCGTGTGGGCCCTGGGGATTGAACCCAGGTCATCAGTGCTGACAGCAAGCCTCTTCATCCACTGAGTCGTGTCTCTGGCCCTCTCAGAGGGCCAGAGTTTTGTACTGATGGAAAAGAATACACACTAAGCAAAGGCCCTCCCTTGCCCCAGCCCTGGCCCTTCTTTGTGTGACATTACTCTGTCCACATCTGATCTGGAATTCCTTTTACTCTGTGTGATGTTCTCCACAGATGTATGTCCTTGGCTGCAGTTTGCAGTAGTGAACAGATTTCTTCTGGATGTCCACTGTTAGTCCCTAAGCATCGTGGAGAAACTTCCCACTCCACCCTCCTGTTGTTACAAAACACAGCTCTTGCTGCATATGGAATAGATAGTTCATTCTGGAGCCAAATATGAGTTACCACAGCTTAAGAACATGGATCCAGGTTGCTCAGAAAGATTTATTCCACTGCAAAGGGTTATGTGAGGTTTATTAGTTACAGAACAAAGTCATAAATCGAGGCAATTGCCAAACACGGTGGTGGAGACAGTAGGCAGGCTACAGCAAAGCAGGGAAGCCTCTACCATAGGTCTCAGACGTGGTCTGATAAAGCCTCAATTTCTGGAGTGGTGGAAACTAGCGGTCTGTTAAGAACACATACTGGATCAGACATGTGGTGGGCAGTAAATGGCTTTCAAAATGACCAAAAATAGCCCAAGAGATTTTGCTCTAGTCGGTAACATTCTTTGTGTGTGTGAGGATGTGTAAACAGATGTGTGTGTGTACATATGTGTGTGGGGCAGGCATTTACAGATGTGTGCACAGAGGCCAGCTGGAGATGTCAGGTGTCTTTCTCTGTTGCTCTCTGCCTTATTCCCTTGAGACAAAGCAACTTGAACCTGAAGCTCACTGGGTTTCACTAGGCTGGGTGAGCAGCAGGCCCCAGGATCTACCTGTCTCCACATCCCACTTCCCCTCCTCAGTGCCGGGGTTACAGGTGCCTGTGGCCACACCTGGCTTTTCCCATGGGTGCTGGGGATCTGAACTCAGGTCCTCATGTTGTACATCAAGTGCTCTTACTCACTGAGACAACTCCCCAGTGCCTGCTCTTCAATAGTTCACTCTCCAAAATCATGAAATCCATTATTAGTCTTCTGGAATCTGTTTTCCTTTTCCTTACTTTTTCTATATTCATCTTTCTCCCTCCCTTCATTTCTTTCTTTTTATTTTTTGAAACAGGGTTTCTCTGTGTATTTCTAGCTGTTCTGACCCTTGCTCTATAGACCAGGCTGTCCTCCTGCCTCTGTCTCCCAAGTGATGAGATTAAAGGTGTGCACCACCACCACCCAGCTGCCTTCTAGAATCTTTAACAGAGGTACAGCTTTCTGTTTTTCTGTGCATTTCCGTTTCACTACTTTAAATATATATGATACACTTAGCAATATACAGGGGTGTTTCGCACTTGTTTTCTGCAGGTGCATAATGTTCCAGTATATGAATGGATCATTCACAGCCATCTATGATGAATAGATTTTGGGGGCTCCAAGTCTCCCATTATTTCAATCAATGTTCATTGAGTGGCTTTAAGGACGTGTGTGTGTGTGTGTGTGTGTGTGTGTGTGTGTGTGTGTGTGTGTGTGTTTGCCAAGAGTCTTCCTTTCTTTTGGAGGCAGGGACTCTTTATGTAGCCCAGGCTAGCCTTGAACCCTTAGTCTTCTATCTAGCTTTAGTCACCCAAGTGCTAGGACTGCAAACCAGTACCAAACCTGCCCAGTTTGCTAGAAGATCTTTGTGATCAGAGTCCTAGAAGTGGGGTTTTATATTAACAGGTAAGTATCAAGGGACTTTTGCTAAACAGTATCAAATTTCTCTCCCCTTGTACTGTACTATTCTTCATTTCCAATAGCGAAATATGAGCACCCTTTCTCCACTGCATTCTCTACACATGGTGGATGCTCTTTACCTCCAGATCAGTGCTGACCTGACAGCTGAGACAGTAATTTACTGTCATTTGGTGGCAGGTCTTAAACTGGGACCCAGCGCCACGCTGCTGCTTGTGGTGGCCTGGGCAGTGGTTTTCAGAGGCCTGCCTCCTCCCAGGTGAGGTTGGCTGCAGGAGACAATGTCAGGGTGAGCCGATTCAAAACCAGAGCTGCAGTTTATTAAAAGAGGCATTCCCCCCAATCATCCTGGAGAGTAAACCTGAGGCCTCATGCATGCCAAGTATTCGGTCTATCACTGAACTACATCCCCCCGCCCTAAAAGAGATTTTTAATATAGTTTAAAACACGGAGAGGGGTAACAGAGAAGACTCCAGAGAAAGAGTCAGACACATTCAGGAGTGTGGGTGTTTCCTTCTCAAAGGAGTCATTGTCTTTATAACAGCGATATATGTGTAGGAGTTTGGCGGTTAAACAATAAGTTACATTATATTTATTGCGTGGGGGTGGGTTAGGGGTGCATGTCGCCCCAATATGTGTGGAGGTCATGGCACATCTAGCATGAGTCAGTTCTTTCCTTCCACTATGTGGATTTTGGGGCTCAAACTGAGCTCCTTCACCCGCTGAGCCATCTCACTAGCCAGATTTAGGTGACTTTTGATGTTATTATCTTTGAAGGATTGCAAGGAATTTGAAGTGATCAGAGGGGGGTCCCCAGATGCTCTAGACAGGATCGAAGCTGCTGAGGTAAATGGAACAAAAGAGTTGCTTGGGAAGTTCACGGTAACACCGCTGTCTTGTTTGGGAGATTTCCAGAAAACATTTGGGAAAGGAAAAGGTCTTTTTACAGTTCACAAAGGCTTACGTCCTGCACACGAGTTCATTACTATCTTAAAAAATCTTATTTGAAAATACCTCTTATATACAAGGAATAGTAGACTTCATGGCAAATGTTATCAGTGCTGGTTTATTGATTCTCAGCTGGTGAGAGACTTCACCAAGGCTCCATGACAGAGGGTTTATTTTTTTTTTCCATGCCCCCTTAATATTCTGTTTTTCTATCTTTACTCAACTACAGTTTTTATTCGCACATAGCTGAGCATCTTTTAAAATATTAAGTTTTACTTTTTTACTTATGCATGTGCAGGTATCCTTGGAGCCAGAAGAGGGCATCATATACCGTAGAGCTGTGATTACAGGCATTAATGTGGGTGCAAGGAAATGAACACGGGTCTTCTGGAAGAGAAGCCAGGGCTCTTAATGACTGAGCGATTTGTCCAGGCCTCTCTCTCTCTCTCTCTCTCTCTCTCTCTCTCTCTCTCTCTCTCTCTCTGTGTGTGTGTGTGTGTGTGTGTGTGTGTGTGTGAGAGAGAGAGAGAGAGAGAGAGAGAGAGAGAGAGAAAGAGTTTATTCTTCTTCGCCTTCCTTCTTTGCTTCATTTCTTTCTTTCTTTGTAATTGAAGATGTTTTGAACCTTTTTACTCTTACTTTACGTATCCGGGTCTTTTGCCTGCATGTTTGTCTGTGCACCTTGTACCTGAAGTGCTGAGGAGCCCAGAAGAGGGCTTTGGATTCCCTGGGATTGGAGTATTAGATGGTTGTAAGATGTGGGTGCTGGGAGTTGAACTTGTGTCCTTTTCCCCCTAAGAGCAGCCAGTGCTCTTAACCACAGAGCCATCTTTCCAGCTGCAGTCCTTAAACTTCCAATGCACGTTAGTTCTGTGTGCCACCGTGCCCGGTTTTTATGTGGTGGGCATTGAGCTCGGGGCTTTGTGCACACTGGGCGAGCACCGTGACAACTGAGCCCCACCCCAGCCCTGCTTCTTTCTTTTTCCTCCCCTTCCTTCCTTCTTTCATTTCCTCCTTCCTTCCCTCCTCCCTTCTTTTCTTCCTTTCCTCCTTCCCTCCCTCCCTCTCTTCCTCCTTCCCTCCCTCCTTCCCTTCCTCCCTTCCTCTCTCCCCTCCTTCGTCCCTCCCTCCCTCCTCCCTCCCTCCCTCCCCTCCTCCCACTTTCTCCTCCTCCTTTTCTTCTTCTAGAAGGTGAATGGCTTGTGTCTCTGGCCTGATCTGCACAATTGTTTTTCCTTTTCTTTCGGCCTTTAAAGGACCTCTTTTAGGGACAGTAGCAGCATCGTGTTGGACCTGGCCCTGCCAGCACACTTGTTACATTTTCAGCAATTTTATTCCAGCTCATGTAGAGCAGTATTGCTGGTTTCAAGTTACAGTTGGCTGTGGTAGGACTCTTTACTCCACAGAAGTGGGAAAACTATAAACTGCCCCTTTTTTTGAAACAGGATTTTTCTGTGTAACATCCCTGGCTGTTCTGGAACTCACTCTGTAGACCAGGCTGGCCTGGAACTCACAGAGATCCACCTTCCTCTGCCTCCCGAGTGCTGGGATTAAAGGCATGGGCCACTATCAATTGGCTAACCTTTTCCTACAACATAAATTGGATTTTTTTTCCTCCAGTTTTTCAAGTCTTTTAATTTTTCTCACATGTTTTACTGTACAAAAATTATATTGTTTCGTTGGTTTTTATATTTCAACTTTTGACTTTTTCCACATTTTCTCACATCCCTCACAAATTTCTTAGGATTTTATCACATTGCCTTCTATTATTTATGTCATTTCATTTATTTAAAAAAAATTTAGCCTGGCATTGGTGGTGCACACCTTTAATCCCAGCACTTGGAACTTGGAAGGCAGAGGCAGGCAGATGTCCGAGTTCGAGGCCAGCATGGTATACAGAGTTCTGGGACAGGCTCCAAAGCAAGAGAGAGAGAGAGAGAGAGAGAGAGAGAGAGAGAGGAGACACCATGACAAGGCAACTTATCAAAGAATCAGTTTATTTGGGGCTCGCTGTTTCAAGAGGGTTAGAGTTGATGACCATCATGATGGAGGGCACCGCAGCAGGCTACACAGTGAAACCTTGTCTCAAAAACACCTCTGTCTCCCCCAAAATAAGATGGCTTATTTCTCTGTTAGATACCCCTTCACCCCAAGGCTCCTCATTATGGTATCCCCCCATTGATATGAAATGCCACACTGTTATAATGTATTAAACTTTCTAGATTAAATTAAATTTACTTTTTAATTTCCTATGCTTTTACTCGTGTACTTTGAATGTTTAACCTAGAAAAAAAAAAACCCATGACAACTTTTTTTTTTTTTTTAGACAAGGTCTCTCTACATAGTTCTGACTATCCTGGAACTCAGTAGACCAGGCTGGCTTTGAACTCACAGAGATCCATCTGCCTCTGTCTCTACCTCCTGAGTATTGGATTGGGATTTGTGTGTTATCATGCCAACTTTTAATTACCTTTATTTAATTTTATATCAGGACAGGTTCTTGCCATGTAGCACAGGCTGACATGCTGATCCACCTACATCAGCCTCTGTGCTAGGGTTAGGCCTTGGGGAAGGAGACATCGGGACAGCTGCTGAGCTGTGGAAGCTCTGTCCTCCTGGATGGGCTTGCAGCCTTTATAAGGACTTCAAGGCCTGTGCTCTCCACTCCCCCTTTGCACAGCATGGCCTCCACCTTGTGCCTCAACTGTCTGCCATGTCTACTTTGATCTTGTATTTTGCTGCCCCTCAAATGACAGGATTAAAGGTGTGTACCACCATCACCCTACTGAGTTTTTCTTTTAGAAAGACACAGGCCATAACAATGTGGAAAGCCACCAGCCTATTCAAATGATTAAAAAAAGCAAAAAAAGTAAGCTCCAAAGCAAAGTGGGGCTGGAGGTTGTGGGGTGTTCACCAGAGATGACAGCTCAGACATGGGTGTAAGCCAATAGAAAGTCTTTGATAGTCAGCCGGGGAACCCAGTGTAGCCCTGATTCTTTTTCAGGATGAGCTTTTAAGCCCAAAAACCAAGTTCTGGGTTGACATACTCCAGTGAATAAGAGCACTTAGCCAGAAACAGAACTACAGAAGTGAAAACGCAAGGCTAGTACATTTAGAGATTTTCCCAGAACTATATGGACTTTGATGGATTAGCCCTTTGTTTTAATTTTGGCAGGTGGTGCAGTCTGCATGCTGAGTTTTACAGCTTAAATGACATTCCCATCATGGAGTCAGGTTGAAGGGCCTACTAAAGTCTGGGGCCCTGTCACAAGGGTGACCAAGAGCTCTACTAAGGCTAGAAGGAAGCCAGGGGCTAAGTCCCACACACTGGGACAAGGACACCCCCACCCCTAACACACACAGCAGCTCAGAGATAATCAATGCCCTGCCCATCACAGGTTCACCATGCCTAAGCTCTTGTGGGCAGAATGGCTGGTTCCCTGCCCAAGGCAGTGCCAGGATTCTGCTCTGGGTCTCCTGGATCAGCTGGGGCTCATGTAGCCCTAGACACCGCTGAGGAAGGAGCACATGGCAAACCTTCTTGGCCACTTGGCGCTAATCCTGCAAGCTTACAGGTTGCAAAAACTGTGATGGCATAGCTTTCTCAGCTACATTTCAAAGGTCAGTGGGCTTGTTTCTCTCCTTCCACCACGGATGTCTCAGGAATCTAACTCAGTTTGTCAAACTTAGCAGGAAGAGCCTTTACTTGCTGAGTCCCCTGGATGCCCCCCCCCCAAATTTGAAAGTGAGTCAGCATGAAGCAGAGCTGGATTTATTAAGTGATGACAGTATACACTGGAAACTTAAACTTAAGCATGGGCGTTTGGAGAGAAACATCTAAGTGTCTTAACTAAGTATGTGTATGTATAGTATGTACATATGTACATGTATATGATCTTGTGGCTTTTTATGTGACATTGCTCCAAGAGTATAATTTGCAGCCAGTTTACAACAAGGTTCAAAGATTTAGCAATATTAAAATTTAGCACAGTTTAAAAATTAAGAAAACAAAGTGGTTTACATATTTCTTTTATTTTAAAGAATTTCCTCATTTAAATGCACTCCCAAGGTGGCTTATGGCGCGTGCTTTCAGGTTTAAGGATTAGAGAGGAGTGTTGATAAAGTCAAACTTCAAGGTCACGGACAGTTTTGACTTCACGCAAAGATGGGGCGTTTGCTTTTCTGAACATTCTTGGAGATACCCCTGAGAAAAAAAGCATGGCCGTCTCTGCAGACAGTCTTCCCTGCTTTTGTCAGAGCAGTTTCTGGAGGGTGGAGCTTTGGGTCCTTCTCACATCCCAGTAATCCCTTCTGTCTTTCCATCTTGCCTCAGCATCTCTGACTAGAGCCTCCACTGGGAGAACTCTGTGGAATCGTGGAGTTGAACCACTTCTGAGACCCCAAAACTACAGAACTACCAATGGGCAACAACTGCCTAAAAGAGCCAAGTCCTGATTCCAGCTGCAGAAAGGAGGCTGCACCCAAAACAGCTGTCAGGAGCCTTGAGGAGCTGTCCCATGGTGAGGCAGTGGAATCTAGAGCCAAAGACTATTCTTAGGCCTTGCAATCTCCTATGGCCCTGTGGAGTTTTGAGTTTGCTTGGGACCTGTTATCCCTTTCTTGTTTCCTGTTTTTTCCCTTCTGAAATGAGAACAGCTAACTCAGCCCTGTCTCAACAAGGCACTTCGGAAGTATTGAACTGGTCTGATTTCACAGGTGTGAAGCTGGATGGAGAGTTGAAGCTGAAACGAACGAATGAAAGCTTTTGAAGTGACATGAGTTTTCAGAAGGGTGCAGGGTTTGAACGGCCCTCCCTTCAGAACACAATGTTGAAATTTCATTTCCACTGTGGTGGTGCTGAGAATTGGTTCGGCTGTGGGACTCTGCTCTCTGGGTGAATTCACAGCCTTACTACACAGAGCAGCTGGTGTGTGGGCTGTCAGTCCCTTCCACCAGAGCAAGGCACAAACGGAAGGCCCTAGCCAGACACTAGCATCTTGCATGTAAAGCTCCAACCTCCAGAACTATGAGACAGCAAACATCTTTTCATTATAAATTGCTTAGTTTCAAACAGTATGTTGTAGTGGCACAAAATAGGATCAGGTGTGCCAATACTACCTTATTTTATAGAACTTCCCATGTTTCCTAGACTCCTTTTCATTTTTTTATAGTTTAGGATTGCCTATATGCTTATACTTGCTTATCCTTTCAAATAAACATCATGATAAAATTGTCTTATTTCTTGGGATCCCCGTCTGTTTCCATTGCAAGTGTAAAATATTAGACCTTTGGCTTTCAGGGTTCTGCCTCCCCTACTTTGGTCTGTGCATCCCTCCTCCCCACAGTAGTCTGCTTCTAGACTGTCTCAATTTTATCCCCAGGGAAGCTTGTCCTCAAAGAGAGCATTTTCTGATTGTAGTGTGTGTGTGTGTGTGTGTGTGTGTGTGTGTGTGTGTATTCATGGACACGTGTGTGTAGATGCTTGATGGAACTAGAGAATGACTTCAGTTGTCATTCATCTGGTACCATGTACCGCATTTATTTATTTATTTATTTATTTATTTATTTATTTAGACACGGGAAGCTTAGCAGTAGCTAGGCTGACAGACCAGCAAGCTCCAGGGATACTCCAGGCTCCACCATCCCAGTGGTGAGATTATGAACATGAACCACCAGACCTGTTTTGTTTTATAAGAATTTTAGATTTATGTTTCGATGATGTCATAGTGTATACAATGGATCTTGAACGTAACCAAACACACCTCTCCTTTCCCATCCCTCCAGGTCCCCACCACCACCAGCATGTCCCCTTCCTACTTTTATGTTCTTATCTTTAAAAAACAAAGTAACCTGAGCCTAACCAGTGCTGTCCAAATGTGTCTGGATGTTGGGCCGTTCACCAGAGTACAGACAACCTACTAGAACATCCCCACCCCTGCCCAGTATTGCTTCCTCCAGATACCATTAACTGTCAACAGCTCCTTAGTTGGGGTGGAGGCTACGACCGCTCCTCCCAGCTCATGCTAGAATTTCGACTGGCTTAACCTTGTGCAGATCTTGGGTAGATAACTAACTACAGCTGCTATGTTCATGAGTATGATGTCATTTCATGCCCAGAGGACAATCCTTCACAGCATTCCTCTCCATCCTCCAGCAGACATTTTCTCTTCCCTGCAGTGATATACTACTTATAATTTAAGCTTTCCTGAGGATTCAGAAAGCAAAGTCAGCCTCAAGCTATACAGATGAGACAGTGGTAGAACACACCTTTGATCCCAGAATTTGGGATTAAGAGGTAGGCGGATCTCTGTTGGATCTCTGTTAGTTTAAGGCCACAATGACCTACACAAGAGTAAAGACTAACAAAGTTCATGCCTTGACCCCAGCCCCTGGGATCACTTGCCTTTAGTCTGGGATTAGGAACAAGGTCTCAGAGCTGGCATTCATTCTCACTGAGTCACACTGAGGATAGGAAGACCTAGAGTCTCCGGATTCACGTTGAGGAGAGCATGGCAGTCTGGGATTTCAGTCTGAGGTTTGGCGGAGCCAGGATCACCTTACAGTCTGAGGTAGAGGTAAGAGCTAGTGGCCAGCTGCTTTGCTTTTCTGATCTTCAGCTGGAAGCTTGAACCCCGATATCAGTCTCTGGGTTGTCTATTTATTGTGCTACACTTCCTCCTTTTCCGCAATGTTTCTTGTGGAGACTTGGGGCGCTTGATAGAGATGTCCCATTTAGAGCTGAACACTCAACTCCCCTTTTCTCAGCCCTTTAAAGTAGTTAGGAGTCTCGGCATATCTGCTGCCCATGGCACAAAGAAGAATGTAGTTTGACAACATTCCATTTATTAAAAACAACAGCAGTAGCTCCCCACTTTATCCCTGCCCCATAGAGCCTATAACCTCCCCAGCCATAGGCTTTTGACTAGGTGTATTATCACTTGCATGAGTCACTTCTTATGTAGTTTGTCTCAAACCGAAACAGGAAGAAGTTAGTTAGTTCCACAACAATCATTCCATTATTGCCCCAGGAGCACATCTTGCCTGGCAGGATCTTGTGATGCAGTCCTGGCTGGGCTGGAACTCACAGAGATCTGCCAGCCTCTGCCTCCTAAGTGCTCAGATTAAAGGCCTGCACCACTACTGCCCAGCCCCATTCTCTTCATGTAACAGCAGTAACTCTGTCCTGACTCGACTCTCCCTTTCCTTCTACATTCTTCTTTGTGGCATCTCCAAACAGCTGCCATTTTGTGTACTTTTGTGTTTGTGTTCCTCTTCTCTCCCCAACCGAATGCTAGCTCGAGAGAACAAACAAGTAATGTATTTCCCTTGCTCAGGTCTGTGTGTTGGTTGTGTTGCTGGGCATCATAGCCAGGCCCTCATCTTCATCAGGGAAGCACTCTACCACTGAGGTACATGTGCGCTCCTTTCTACAGCATGCAAACTCCTCTCTTTGGCTAACAGTCACTGAGGACCTGAGATCTACCAACAGCAACATCAGGCAGCTTAGAGGTAAATCCCCTCTAGGTTGTGGTTGGAGAAGATAGTAGCCATAGCCAATATCTTTGCTGTAGCATTTTATGAGACCCTGAGCCAGAGGCACCTAGCTGAGCAGTGCCTGTGTCTGAATTTCTGATGTATGGTAATGATAAGACAATAGGTATCAGTGTTGTTGTTTGTTTTTGAGATAGCGTTTCTCTGTGTAGTCCTGGCTGTCCTGGAACTCACTTTGTGAGGGGAACCCCAGAGCAAAGTTAGCATCTTAACAGCCATCTTTCCTACTACTCTCTTAGATACTAACATACTGGTAATTTTCCCTTCTCCTATGACTGTTCTCTTGTTATGCATATGATGCAGAATGACTCTGAAAGAGTCCCAGCTGCAAGCTTATCGTATAGCAACTTATCTTACAGCAACACACCTGCATCCTGCTTGGAAGGACATTCTGCCTCCCTCACATCCTCCCTCTGGCCCATTCCCTCATTTCTCCACTACTTAAACCCTGTGGTTGTAATCATTAAATGAGACTTGACCGGAACACTGTCTTGTCTCCATCTCTTGCGTCTCTTGTCCCCTCATTCTCACTCCCTCCCTCAGGGTCCCTGTCGACTGACCCCGAGGGCCAGAGCAGCTCTGTAGGCCATGCTGGCCTCAAACTCAGAGATCCTCCTGCCTCTACCTCCCAAGTGCTGGAATTATAGGTGTGCACCACCACTTCCTGGCTAGCTATTATTGTTTTAAGTTAATAAGTTTTGGGATAATTGGTTAAGTTGTACTAGATAATTAAGGAGTCTCTGAGACAGATTATTCTGTTAGTGGTGTCTCATGAATCGTCTCTGTCTACACACACACACACACACACACACACACACACTGGCTTGGCCATGGGACTTGCTTTGGTCAATGAGGTATCACAAGAATGAAGTGGCAAGAGATGTAAGAAAGATTTACATATCAACACACTTCCGGGCCAGGAACCCAGATTTCATAGACTGCAGATTTGGAAACTGACAAACACTCATCTCTCCAGGCTGTTCCAGCCATCCAGGCTAGCGGGTAAGCCAGTGAGCCATGAGGAACCAGTGTGGGAAACTAAACCATGCTGTGCTAAGCCAGCAAAGGCTGGGGCAGCTTCTATGGCAATAGGTAGCAGACACACCCTCGTCAGACACTCCCTCCTCTACTGGCTTCTTTTTAGGCTCTTGTGGCTAGACACTGAACCTTCCCTCTCACTCACTCACTAACTCATGCTGGGACAACTCACTCTTATTTCTGGAACAAGTAGATTCATTTCCTAGGCCTGCTGTAACAAATTGCTGAGGACTGGGGTGCTTAAAGGAAAGGGATGTTTTCTCTCATAGTTTGGGGAATTTTGAGCCAAAACCAAGGTATCAGCAGGGTTGGGAGTTCTAGCAAGGCCTCTAAGGAAACAGTTCCATATCTTTCTCTAGGCACTGATCCGTGTTGTCCTGCTCTTTGGTGTCCCTTGGCTTGCAGCCCTCACAACTCCAGCCTCTTGTCTGTTACCACAAACTATTGTCCTCATGCTGTTACTTTGCATCTGGTAAAGAGAATGAACTGAGCATCCCGATGTGATCTCCCCAACTATCCTGTTACAGCCCTTCCCCAAATCAGGTCATGTTCTGAGGTCCTGGGACACAGGATCAACCACACCTCCGCATTTGGGGAGTCAACCTATAACACATACCTATGGTTCCTGCTCCATCCACTCTGTACATTCTGGGGCTTTAAGATATTCCAGCCTTTGATGTAACCCTTACTCTTTCGTCAACAGACATTTATTGAGGGCTTACTACACACAGCACTCATCTGAGCTTTCTTCCATGCAAATGAATCTGTATAAGAAAGCATTTGGCCATATGTAGTTTGGGCACTCTTGCTAGATGAAAACTTAAGTTAGGATCTGTATTGATTTTGAATTCTATCATTACCAGTGGTACAAGTTAAACAGGAAAACAAAGACTCATATAAATACACGCCTGTGTGTGGGGAAATGGCTGCCCCGTGCCTGCTTGCCAGGAGACTTCCCAGTTTGGCAGCCTCTTACTCCTCTGTAATCAACAGACTCCAGCAAAGCCAAAACTGGCAGGCTTCTGTGGGCCTGTTAATGTGACCACACACTCTGCTTTACAGCTCAAACGCCTGATGTCTTCTATAGGCCTGGGTTTGCTTCGTCTTCAAGCCCCAATAGGACGTTAGCTCCAAGAGAACAAGTAATGTATGGCTTCTGCTCGGGCTTGTGTATGTTTGTTGTGGTGCTGGGCGACCCTTAGCTTGTTTGAACATTTTCCTCCCTCATAACCCAAATTTCCAAAGATTCATTTTTTTTAAGTGTCTCTGAGGGCTGAAGCCACAATGTTCCCAACTTCGTGGAGACTAGAAAGGTTTTCTCCACCGTCAGTCAGGTTTTCTGGGTCTGGTCTTGCATAATCTGTTCTTGCCCAGACCTTTCCATTCTTGCCTGCTATTTACTAACTCCCTTCCTTTGCTTTTCTAGGGCCTGTCTCATGCTCCTTCCCTAACCCCACACACAGGCACTGGCTGTTTAATTTATTCATCTTTATTCTTTCTTGTGCAGTGATAACCATGTGACAGCCATTCTTTCCTTCTAAGTACAGGGCTGTCCACCCTCACCTTGCCACCAGGTCAGGTCCCTCTCTCAGCAAGTAACTTTCCCTTGCCACATTTTTCCAGAAGTGATTTCTACTTGGGAACTGCAAGTAGTTTTGAACCTGTCATTTGGCAGCCTCTGAAACATGGAGTTACCTTTTAACGACTCTGTTCTGTCCTTCCTTCCTGTGTCCAGAACAAAGAAACCATACCACATGGACAGTGGGCAACCTCCTCTGAGTGCTAGCCCCTACCTGCACAGGCAACTCATATACATTTGGACTAATCTGTGTCCATTTTGTAGGTAAAATACTACTCAATTACTTCTCTTCTGTCAAAACTTGGAGCAGGCCAGACTTTGAGTGGTTGGGCCTTGCCTTCGGCCTATGTCACTCTTAGCTCAGTGTATATATTCAGCCAATGCCAGGGCTTCAAGAGCATTCCTGCTACCTGTTCTAAAACAGCTCCCTCCCACCCTCCTACATCTTCTAGTCTTCTTCTTATTTTTGTTGTTGTTGCTGTTTTCAAGAAAGGGTTTCATTGTGTTGCCCAGGCTGTCCTGGAACTCTGTAGACCAGGCTGACCTTGAACTCACAGAGATCTGCCTGTCTCTGTCTCCCGAGTGCTGGGATTAAAGGTATGCATCACCACCACCGTTTTTTGTTTTGTTTGTTTGCCAGCACTGTTTCCAATGGTCTCTCTCCTTTGCGTCTGCCACTAGACTTTTAAACCCCGCCAGCAGTACAAACCTTGGTTTTGTTCAGCACAGCATTCTGGGAGGCCCTTAAGAACGGTGGCAAACAACAGACACTGGATAAATATTCCAGAAATGAATGCATTTCTGAAGGAACTAGTTCTTTTGACCTCTGCACAGTAACCTTTGGTTCTGCACGTCGTTCTGGGAGGTAAGACACACCTTTCACAGACCTGAGGCATTACTTGTTGAGAACTTCAATGAGAAAGGTTCAAGGTCACCCCTGGGAGGAGAAGAAAATGGGGTGAAGGGGGGCAGTATTGTCATAAAAATGTGTTTTGGGGGCAGGGGGTTGGCAAGCCAGAGGAGCAGAGGGGGTCACAAAATGGGGCACCCTGCTTTCTGTTGGAACTGAGTAGGACCGGGCCTGACTTAGAAAGGGCTAAGGGTGAAAAGAGATGAACACAGAAAATTAAATCTAGCCACCCAGAGGTGCCAAGGGGCGACTAGAAGTAGGAAGGAGCTCTCAGAGGTTGCCCATGGGGAGAATGCTGTCGGGCACAGCCTGCGGTTGGGGACCAGGCAGCACAGGGCGAGAGGGTCTGGGGATGCAGAGAGGCGTGGGGTGGAGTCGAGGGGAGTGGGGTGCAGCGGAGCGGAGGGGCGGTGCAGCAGCGGGCGGGGCGGCCCCGGTGGCCTGCGCTCACTTCCGGGAGAGCGGGGAGCTCTGGCCACCGCCCGCTCGCAGCTGCCAGCTCGCTGGGGCCGGGGAGCCTGTGAGCGCGCAGGCCAGGCCGCAGCCCAGTATCTGTGCAGCTCGGGCCACGGTCTGTCACCATGGGGGCGTCGGGGAGGCTGCTGCGCGCCGTGATCATGGGGGCCCCGGGCTCCGGCAAGGGCACCGTGTCGTCGCGCATCACCAAACACTTCGAGCTGAAGCACCTCTCCAGCGGGGACCTGCTCCGCCAGAACATGCTGCAGGGCACAGGTGGGAGCTGAGACCAAGGGCTGGCAGCGTGCGATCGTCCCGGAGGGGCTTTGCGGGCCGGGGTCGAGGGTCCTGCAGCGCTCCCTGATGTTGCCTGGGGAAACAGCGGCTGCGCCCTGAAACCTCCGGCCTCGGTGGGCAGCTTCGGGAAGATTGCGGGGGTGGGACTAAGAAATTCAAAATAAGCCCTAGGCTTTGTTCGAGTGGCATATCAGACCAGCTGGCAGATGCTACGGGGGTCCAGCCTGGGGAGCTGTGCACGCTCTCCACGTGTCCTTGTATGCGGAAGGCAAGCTTTGGCTCTGCCAGAGTTACCTTTCATTTCTACACTACCCCTCACGCCTTTGGTAAGCTCCGTGGGATCTTGCAGTTCTGACCTTTCTAAACTCTTCAAGGTCAAGTATGACTTATTTGCAGTCACAAAATTGGCTTAGATATTCATGTCCCCAGACATAAACAATTGTTGTGTTTCTTCTGCCAAAATCTTCTAACTCAGCATAAAATGAACTCAACAAACTACACTTTACAGTGAGTGGGTTTGTGGTGAGTTCTACTTTAAGAAAAGCAGTAAAGCCAGGCATTGGAGCACGCCTTTAAACCCAGCATTCGGGAGGCAGATATCTGTGAGTTCGAGGCCAGCCTGGTCTACAGAGTGAGTTCCAGGACAGTCTCCAAAGTTACACAGAGAAACCCTGTCTCGGAAAAAAAAAAAAAAAAAAACTTTTTTTTTTTTTTTTTTTTTTTTGAGACAGTGCCATTCGATGTAGCCAAGGTTAATTTTAACTTAAATTTGAGATCCTCCTGCCTCAGCCTCCCTAGTGAGTACTGGGATTACCAGGCACCAGCCAACTAACAACAGTAAGCTATTTTTAAAAAGTTAACACCAGATGTTTTCTTCAATACCTAACTAGTGCCTATTTTGAAAGTCATTTGAAGCTTATTTACATAGAAATCGTACCTGTTCAAGATAAAAGAAAAAAAAAAAAAAATGGAAGAAAAGGTAAAGGCCCTAGAGAGAAGGGAAGACAGAAGGAAAGAAGGTAAAAAGCAAACCTTTCTTAGTCCTGCCCCTACGGTTCTTCAGAGAAACAATGCATTTCCTCCTGAAGTATCTTTATGTACAAGCACATGTGTATATCCTGTGTATCATGTTACCATATATTTACTCAGCAGCCGTCTTCACACTCTGGTCTCTTCCATCCATATGTCCCGTCCCCTGTGTGTTTAACCACCAGTTTGCTGAACCTACCATGATTTATCAAACCTCCCCTCCCTCCTGGTGGGTGTATAACTAAAAGGGTGTTTTTTTTTTTGTTTGTTTGTTTTTTTGTTTTTAAGACACTGACATTCATATAGGGGAGAAGAAACCCAACCCACTCTTTCCAGTTTCTCTGGTTGGCTCAGCACCCCTGGAGCATGTTTTCCCTCTCTTCTAATGTTGACCTTAAAAAATAATAAAGGCTGCAGTTAATTAAACGTTATCAAAAGGTTGTTTGGCTCTTGCTAAATGTTCTTAGTACAACAGATTGCAATTTTACTTAGGGCAAACAGTCCCCAGTCCTGGAGACTGCCTGTTTTGTTTGCTGCAATCCAAAGTACAGAAGACTTTAGGTGACCTACAGGCTAAGAGCTCACCTGACTGTGGGTGGCAAAGAATGCACACTGCTGTGGGAAAACAGAGCATTTTAAGAGTAAATGAAAGGGAATTTGAATTAAGAAACAATGCTCCTTGATTCACTTTAAACCTGTTAAGAGTCAGGTATGGAAACTCTGTAACATGGAGGGGGCCTACAAAGATGTTCACCGGCACATTCTGTAATTTTTCTAAACTTATTTATTTTCATTTTGTATGCATTGGTGTTTTGCCTGGATGTATGTCTGTATGAGAGTGTCAGATCTTGGAGTTACAGACAGTTGTTAGCTGCCATGTGGGTGCTCGAACTGAACCCAGGTCCTCTTGGAAGAACAGTCGTTGCTCTTACTGCTGAGCCATCTCTCCAACAGCCTCATTCTGTAGTTTAAATGGGCAATGCTTTTCTTTTGTTAAGACACGGAAGGACAAACACTTTCTTAAAACCTTCAAGATTCGTTAGCAGAAGTGGGTGGTTGTTTTAACAGGGTCTCACACAGTACCTCTAGCTGATACTGAATTTATAGCAATCCTCCTGCCTCAACCTCTTATGTGTTGGGATTGCACACCCTCCAGGCCCTGCTAGAACTGAGGTTTGTGAGAGAAGTCTTTGTAGGTCAAAGTTCAAGGTACACACAGGGAGTTAGTCTCTGAACAGCTGGGAAAAGTTACAGATCTCAGAGGAAGCCAGGGCAGATCCCTAGGGATGGTTTCCACGGAGTCTGGCTCATCTAGCTGATTCCTGAAATCTGGAACTGGCAGGTCCTGGGATAGCCAGGCCACTTATTCTTCAAAGAAGTATGGGTAGTTCCTTAGTAGGAACAGAAGAAGCAGCTTGGGGAGTGTCATGAAATATTTTCACAGCTGTTAATAGTTCATTATACAGAGTATTTTTTTTTTTTTCATTAAATGGTATCCAGCAGGTCCCGTGGGACAGGCTGAGAATATAGCCCCAATAAATATTTGTGAAAGGATTGGATATTTCCCACAGAAACAACCAAGGGAGAAATAATCTCAAAAAAAAAAAAAAAAAAAAAAAATCCTAAGAAAGGACTGAGAATTCAGCAGAGGAACTGACACCCTCTAAGCTGCCTCATCAGGGACATGATTGATTGATTACCCTTGTGGTGTGTTCTCCTTTATTCTTTTCTTTTTCTGTTTCCTTGTTGCATTTGTGTGCAGTTGTACAATTGTTATTAGATAAGATACCTTTTTATTCTCATTTGTTGTAAGCATGTTTATATATCAAGTCTCAAACTTAATTTCAGGAAGACTGCACAATTAATTTAAACTTTGCCTGTTATTAGCTATTGATTTTTTTTCTTTTTTTTCTTTTTTTTTCTTTTTGGTGCCAGAAACCAAATCTTGAGCCTTGTGTACATCAAACAAGCCCTGTGCCTCGGAGCTGGCTCTGCAGACTCCTACCGATTGGACATTTTTGTGTTGTTAACCATTCTTGGCTGTAATAAATGCTCCTGGGTACCCAAACAGCTGGCTGCCACTTTGCTTATTTTCCTCTGAGTGAATTCCAAGTGTGGAATTCTAGGGACTCACTATCATTTCACGAAAGTGCTATTTTATAACACTGACTATATAGGCTAAAATGTGTTTGGTGGCAGTGGGGGGATCCAATCCTTCCAGGAGTATTCACTTCACCATTACTCACTGTTGGACCGAGACACCTTCCTCGGCTCTATATTTAACTTGAAATGCAAGCTGTGCGTTGTATTCATTAAAACAAAAAGTGCATGCGAGAAAAACAGCTCGAGAGAGACGATAATGGCTTTGGAAACTCGAGGTGACTTGGTGACACTCACAAACCTCTCGAGACCCTAGATAGAGCACCAGCCAGGACAGTGGAATCTGAAGGTCTGAGTCTGAGACTTACACCTTCCATGAGAAAGCTGAGTGCCACAGAGGTTGAAGAATTCCTTTCCATACTCACCTGGGTAGCACAGATCCTGAAGCTGGTATGCTACACAGCCATTAGTCTGGGCCCCAGACAAGGGTGAGATTCCGATTCATGAACTCCTTCCCATATACACAAAACCCAAAACAAAAAGAAACGGCATTTCCTGGGGTACCAGGGTGGAAAACTCAGGCCCCAGGTGTCAGTTATATATTCTTTCCACAGTGCAGTACTTACCAAATTGAGGTTCATGAGGTCATTTTAGATAGACTTTTTATTTATTTCAAGGTGTATTTGCCAAAAAGAACTTACATTTTGTGAACATGTTGGCTCATTCAGAAGGTGTGCTGCTTAAAGGGAGCATAGTGATTCAGGTGTGGCAGATGTGAGCATATGGGCAGCAGCCTGGTCTGGCTCCTTGGTGGGTGTTAAATCTGTGGTGCCAGATGAGAGAAACAACCCTTTAAGTCTCATTTGTTACCATCTGTATTTTAGGAGAGGCTAACTCAGTAGATAATCTCTAGCCCCCAGCTGTCCTCCATATGGCCAAGCCTTGTCATGTGGACCATGGAGCATAGTGTGTATAACTAGACTTAGATTGATGGTAGAACAGGTTGTTTTCAAGGTTTGCAATTCCAAAAAACATCGAAATGAATATTTAGTGATGAGAGCCTTGTAAGATATTTCATGCCTACATGACTTGGTGCTAACACAGGTCCATAATGTACAGAACCTTCAAGAGTCAACAGTATGCTTTCCAGGAGCTGTTTATTTCTGCCCCTGCAATACCTTGCTGGGATGATTCACTGCCCTGTAACTTCAGCATTTAAGGTATAGGTATGTAAAACCTGATGCACTTAGTGTGTTACCGAGTTGGGTAACTGTCACCACAACAGACTTCAGAACATTTTTATTACCCACAAAAGAAACCTCATACCTATGAGTCACCCCTATCCCCACCCACCCCACCTAAGCCTCTGGCAACACTATTATATTTTTCATTTCTCACATTCTGGACATGTCACAGACATGAAATGGTAGTCTATGAACTTTTCTCTTTGACTTCTTTGACTTAGCATACTAATTTTCTTAATTATATTCATTTACGTAGGGTGTGTGTGTACTTGTGTATATGTGTGACATGGTGTATATGTGGAGGTCAGAGGACAACTTGCGGGTGGGTGGGTGAGTCACTTTCTATCACATGGGTCCAGGAACCCAGCTCAGGGTGTAAAGCTCAGTGGCAAGCTTCTTTGACCTCTGAGCTGTGTCTGCTGTTCTGAGATTGTCAAACTGTGTCAGGCTGGACATGAACTCCTGGCTCAAGTGATCCCCTTACCTCAGCCTCCCAGATAACTGAAACTTGGGGTGAATGCCACTCTGCCCAGCTTGACTTGGGCATTTAAAGATCCCCTCATGCTGTAATTTTAGGACTTTTGCATTATATGGATGTTTCTCATTTTGTTTAGTTGATATTTGAATTAGCTTTTTTCCCCCCATTGTTTTGCATCTACATCATTCAGAGCAGCCTTAAAAAAGAGACATTCAGGACTACTGTCATAAAAAGTAAGCTGCTAAATTGTTGGGGTTTTTTTTTCATTTTTCATATACAAAACAAAGGAAAGTTTCTTTTGATGACTTCATACATATGTGTCATTGTATTTTGTTCTCATTCATCCCCCACAGCATAGATTCATTATTTAATAAAACATCATATAGACCTCCGAAGAACCCTGACCCTCGTCCATGCCCACATACTGATCCATCTACCCAGTGTTCTGTGGGTCCATTAGTCATGCACACAGGGTGGGACATTTCACAGGAGGTGCTCACAGTGGACATGGATGTGTGTATTAGTCACAGTGGCGGCCATAATAGCACACCACTGACTGGTGGCTCAGAGAGCAGAATTGTTTTTGGAGCCTAGAGGTCTAAGATCAAGGCTCTGGAAGTGTTGGTTTCTGGTGAGGCTTGCCTTTCTGGCAGGTAGCCAGCCACATCTCACTTTGTGGCTTTTCTTCTGTGCTCAGGCACTCCCACTATCTCCCCTCAGTGTTTACAGTTTCTGTGAAATGGAGGTCCCACCCTGTGACCCCATTCTACCTTTATTACCTTCTTAAAGGTAAATAGTCTAAATATAGTCACAGTCGGGGTTAGGTTAGAGTTTCAGTATGTGGACTTGGGACTGCTCAGTCCATAGCAGTATTAGCACATGACTTCAGGGGAGAGAGGAAGAAAGAGACAGAGAGAGAGTGCACACTCATGCACACACACACACACTCATGCACACACACATACGCACGCACGTGCGCGCAGGTGCTCTAAAGCCCTTGTGACATTACAGGAGCCTAGAGGGGAACCTGATTACCTAGGAGGTTGAGGCTTTCTTGCCGTGTAAGTCTTTTAAAATAATTTGTTTTCATTGCTATAACCAAAGACTAGACACTGAATAATTTATTAAAAAAAAAAGAAAAAAAGAAAAATAAAAGCTAATCCAGCGCACAGTTGTTGGGATTGGAAGTGCACAGATCTGGTTCTGCAGCTGGCAAAGGTCTGTGCTAGTTTATTCCATGCAGGCAAGTGGAAGAGCACGTGGGTGCACGAGGAAGTGAGAAAGTGTGGCAAGCAGTTACGTAGGACCCGCTCCCAGAGAATTCACCCAGCATCATTATCTCCTTATGAGGGTGAACTCAGGACCCAGACACCTCAGAGAGGCTACCTCTTCTCAACATTGCTTCTCTGGGTGCTGGATTTTATAATGAGTTCTGGCTCATGAATGTCAGGCCACCCTAACACGTATCTGTGTCTTGATTTGCTTATTTTGGATAAACCACATCCAAAATCTGGTGAAGAGTCCTATTATCTATCAAAGAAGGAGCAAGGGTTATAATATAGCTAGAGGTGGGACTGTGACAGATCCCATGGTGGGCAAGGGACAAACACACCAAGCAAACAGAGCTTAAGTGGAAAGTTTTATTGGGGGAGAGGGGAGGAAAGGGGGGAAAGAAGAGAAAGAGAGAGAGAGAGACAGAGAAAGAGAAGAAGAAAGGGACAGGAAAGGCCTATGGCCCCCTTCAGAGGAACAGTGGGAAAAAGCAGAAGTGGGCTGAGTCTGCCTCTTAAAGGGACCTTTGCACCTGCGTGCAGACTACATAGTGACATAGCAGCTTGTTGGGGGGGGGGCAGGCCAGCACAATGCCTGAATCCTAACACTAGGGACGGTTTGTTACTCTCCTAGTAGGGGTGTGTGCCTGGAAGGAAGCGTGCCTGTGGGAAAGGAAAGGGGTGGGCTGAAGGCAGTCACAAGGACCGTGAGCATGCTGGGCAGATGCTGTGCTACTGCCTGTGGAACCGGGCTGAAATTCTGTCCTGAAGCACAACGAGGAAGCAGGAGACAGGTCTGGAAGATGAAGGCTTTCAGGCTGTTTCACGGGAAGGAGGAACGATGGTTGAGGGGGAGTTTGCTGTTCAATGTTTTGTTTTAAAATGTATCTCTTGGGAAATATTCTGTACCTGAAAGTTGTATAACTATGTAGGGGTAGAATAGCCCTGGATGGCCTGGAACTTGGTATGTATATCAGATTGGGGTTGAACTTACGGCAGCCCCACTGTCTTCGCTTCCCCTTTGGTTCGCTTGTTTTGACAGGACCCTCTGTAGCATAGAGACCTCAACCCCACGTATGTACTGCCGCTGGCCTTGAACTCGGCATCCTCCTTCCTGCTGGCATTTCAGATGTGCGCCACTGTGTCCAGAGGTAACCTCTGCTTGTAGCATGCACTTTCTCATGAGCCTGACTTCTGGGAGCATCTGTAGAAATTGGATTCTGAGATCTGGAATGGGATAAAGCAAACACTTACTGGCTCTTCCCTCTTCTGTAGAAATTGGTGTGCTGGCCAAGACTTTCATTGACCAAGGGAAGCTCATCCCAGATGATGTCATGACGCGGCTGGCCCTTCACGAGCTGAAAAACCTCACCCAGTGTAGCTGGCTGTTGGATGGTAAGTGCAGATATGCAGTGTCCAGAGTGTATCTCCGCTGCCCCAAGTAATGACTGCCAGCAGGAGAAAGAGCAGTTGGGACAAGGGACAGTCAGGAGGGCAGTCAGTCACCTTTGAGCCTAATTTTAAGACTGAATTAGTGAACTGGTTAACTTACTTTGAGGCAAGGTCTTATGTAGCCCCTACTGGCTTCCAGTGTGCTATGTAGCTGAGGATGAACTACAACTTTTGATCCTCTTGTTTTTGCTGGGGCTACAGGAATGAGTGGCCAAGCTTGTTTATGTGTCATGGTGATTGAACTCAGGGCTTCCTGCATGCTAGGCAGGCTTGCTACCAACTGAGCTATATCCCAAGCCCAGGGGTCTGGTTCTTTTTTTTTTTTAATATACTTTTTATGAATTATTTTTATTTTGCGAGAATTGGTGTTTTGCCTGCATGTATGGCTATGTGAGAGTGTCAGATCTTAGTGTTACAGACAGTTGAGCTGCCATGTGGGTGCCGGGAATTGAACCCAGGTCCTCTGGAAGAACAGTCATGCTCCTAACCACTGTGCCATGTTGCCAGCCCCTGGTCTGGTTCTTTATTTGAAAGGAAAGAGGGTGTTTGTTGGTCTGCATGGTTTCTAGACTGCTTCCTTCCCACTTTTTAAACTTCTGTTGTTTTGCTTTTTGACACAAAGTCTTATGATGTAGCCCAGGCTGACCTTGAACTTGTGAGCTTTCTGCCTCAGTATCCTCCCCTCAGAGTAGGGATTCCAGGCAGGCAGCACCATACCCAGCTTAGAATATTTGGTGCTAAGAAAGGATCTGCACAAAAGCAGTTAGATGGAAAAGTACCTTACAACACACTAAAGACTTTCCCAGCCAGAGTCCTGACAGAGTCTCAGGGCAGGGTGGCTTGTCTACGCTGCTTGCTGATGTAGGGAGGACCCAGAGGAGGTCCTTAAACGTGGATGCTTCCCTTCAAGATCAAAGTTCTAATCCCATCTTGGAAGGAGTGTGCCAACCCGGTCCTGTCTCTTCTCTTCATTTAGCCCCACCCTCCACCTTCACACACCATTCCTCAGTGCTGCCGCTGTGCCCTGCAGCTCAGCTTGCTGTCACCCTGCTTACTAGCGGGCAGAGAAGCTGTGGTAGTCCCTAACTGCAGAAAAGTTCTAGATGACTCAGAAAGGTGACATAGAGAATGAACAGAGGGAGAGAGAGGCAGGGCAGAACTCCTTACTCTGGTTTATGAGAGCTAGAATCAGAAGATAAAAAGCTTAACGTTGCCTGTATATGTCCATCAGTATGTGCACAGAATCTCGAGGACTTAAAATTTCTTTAAACACTTATAAAAGGTCTTTGGTGTGTAATGACCATGCTAAAGACCAGAGACTGTGAATGCCAGCCTAACATATATTTATTCATGACATAAATGTTGACTGAGTGTCTTCTAAGTACACAGAGCTATTCTAGGCACTGAACCTAAGCAAGAACAAAGTCTTTGCTTTTATGGACTATATATTATAATAGAAAAGTTTGGACAAGCCTAGACTCAGTGTTGATGTGAACAGAGAGCTGTGTGAAGGGCAGGTGGGTGTGTGTCTCCTCTTCTGGTAGAGAATATGGATACATATTTATCCTCAGGGTTAATGAAGTCTTGCTTCTGTGAGATGCTGGGATTTAGAAGTACTGTTGACAGGCAGCCTGTGTGGGTCTCTTTAGCTGAAGGAATGGGGTACATGAAGGTTGAGTGTAGATGCTGCCCAGCACAAGGAAGTAGAAAGTTTCCCAAGGGCCCATGGCCATCAATAGAGTATATCTGGCGACTAGGCTCAAGACAGAGTAACAGGGGAAGGGACTGGAATGTGGAATTTTTTTTGTTGTTTTTGTTTTGTTTTTATTTCTTCATTGTCGTACTGTAACAATGGCTTTTCCTTTAGAAAAACTAAATCAGATGAAAATGTCTATGAGAAACAGCATCCTCAATGATCATACCCTCCTACAGCAACTATGTTTAATTGCCTTTCTTTAAACAGGCATTCTCTACAGTAATAAAAAAAGTACACATGTATACAAACTTCCATCATTATTAGATATTAAGTATTGCTCTCCCTATTAAATAATATTTAATATATTGTATGTATACACACACATACATACATACATACATACATACATACATACATACATATCCTTTTTTTTTTTTTTTTTCCAAAACAGGGTTTCTCTGAAATAGTCCTGGCTCTCCTGGAATCCATTTTGTAGACAGGCTGGCCTTAAACTCACAGAGATCCAACTGCCTCTGCTTCCTGAGTGCTGGGATTAAAGGTGTGTATCACCACCATCAGGCCTTAATATTGTTTTTCTTTTTGCTGGATTGACAAATACTTCAGAGAGACAACTGGAAAGAGGGATGATTTATTTGGGCTTCTAGTTTCAGAGTTTTCAGTCCATGCTGCTGCGCATGTTGTTTCTGACTTTGTTGAGAGTGTGACTGAATCGAGCCTGTTGTCTTCATGGCGTCATTGACCGTATGTGTGTAATCACAACCACCTCTCAATGACTGGATCTGAAAACTGGGGACCAAGACTTTTCAACACACTATTATTATTAAAACTGTGACACACACACACACACACACACACACACACACACACACACACACACACAGACATATACGCTGTGACAGCTATTCTTGGTTGTCAGCTACATCTGGAATTAACTGAAACACAAGCACTGGAAAAACCTATGAGGGCTTTTTTTTTTTTTTTTTTTTTTTTTCCTTAAAAAATTTGAAGCGGGAAGACCCACCTTTAATCCAGTACTTTGAGGTGGGAAGATTCACCTTTACCCTGTCCATGCCTTCTACTGGCAACCCATGTAGAGGACATGGAAGAAGGAAGCTTTGGCTCTTTGCCTGCTCGCCCGCTGGCAAGTCATTCCATCACTGGCATTAGAGCCTATTTCTTCGAGATTCCAGTGTATATTGAAAATGAGCTGAGACATCCAGCCTCATGGACTGAACTACTACAGATTCTTGGACCTTCTGCTGGTAGACAGCCATTGTTGGACTAGCTGAACCACAGCCTGTAAGCCATCCTAATAAGTCCCATATATATTTTTCTGTAAGTTCTGTTCCTTTAGACACCTTGACTAATACAGATACAAATTTTGCTACCAGAAGTGGTTTGAAAGTAACAGAAAAAAAAAAAAGTATAAGGATGAAATTTTAAAATGATCTTGAATGGGCTTTCCATTTGCTGATACACACTGAGGCCTTTCCAGTTACCAAAGCCTGTCCTAGCAGCTCAAAGAGTGCTGAAAGCCCACGGTATGAACTATTTTACAAACTTAAGGAGAAAAATAGCCAGGCAGTGGTGATACATGCCTTTAATCCCAGCACTCAGGAGGCAGAAGCAGACAGATTGATGTAAGTTTGAGGCCAGCCTGGTCTACAGAGCAAGTTCTAGGTCAGCTAGGGCTACACAAAGAAATCCTGTCTTGAAACAAACAAACAAAAAACATCAACCAAACCAAACAGACTTAAGGAGGCGAATATATTTGATTATCCTGATTCACCAATTGTGAGAGGCAAAATTGATTTGGTGACTCTGTACATTAAACTTTTCGACAATTTGTGGAAACATAAGGAAAATGATGATGCTGGTAGGTTGCTCCTGGCATCCCTGGATAAACTAACCAAGGAAAAGAATGAGCTCCATGATCAAATTAGCCAACTTCTAGCATCTCAGAATGTGGTGAAGGACACTGAACTCACTGATAAAATTAACAAACTCAAGGTGTGCATGAACTGTCTAGAGCTTCTACATGTGTCCTGGAAGAGTTCTTCTCTCCAGAGGCCACAGAGCTCAAGTTTCAGAAAATCAAACAAAATCCCTCATTATGAAGTTGACTGAATTACAGTGAAAATTCAAGTCCCAGCCTTGGAGGGTGTCAGCAGTTCAAGTAAGGCCCAAGAATGGGACCCTGTAACCGGATGGGGATATGTGGGGACCCCACTGAAGCTGAGAATTTTGAACCCTCAGGTTCTCAAGGGTTTATCTCACCAGAGGATTAGCCTCTCCACCCTCAGCAGAAGATGTGCTCCACCCCTGAAACACTGCCTTTTCTGCTCTTGACTAGGGAAATTAATCCTTCATTATCTGCTAAACCAACAGTAAGTTTTTCTGAAGCAGATGCCAGGCAAGACAATAGTGGTGCCTCAGGGCCTGCCAATAGTTGCCTCTAGACCTATAACCAGACTTAAGGCTAAGCAGTGGACCATGAAGAAATGTGCTACACTGCTTAATGAGCTTAATGAGTCTGCTAATTCATTCAAACACAGGTCTGATTACATGTGGAATAGATTTTAAGGGTGTGGGATAATGGTAGAAGGAACATAAACCTGGGCCGGGCTGAGTTTATTGATACAAACTCACTGAGTGGACATTCTAGGTTTGATATGGAAGTTCACACAGTTGAAAAGGGTGTCAAAAGTTTGTTTGAGTGGTTGGCTAAAGATCAGAATGTATCAGAAGATGGTCTACTGGAAAGGAGTTAGAGGCACTTGATATATATCCCTTGGCTTAGTGTTGATGAAGGGATTTTAAGGCTCAGGGAAATTGCTATGTTAAGAGTAGGTAGGCTAGCCTGGTGGTGGTGGTGCATGCCTTTAATTTCAGCACTCGGGAGGCAGAGGCAGTTGGAACTCTGTGAGTTCAAGGCCAGTCTGGTCTACAGACTGAGCTCCAGGACAGCCAGACTTGTTACACAGAGAAAGCCTGTCTTAGGGTGGGGGATGGGGGAGAGTAGGCACGGCGTGTAAAACCTAACCCTTCACAATGGGAAGGTCCGGAATACATGCCCTTATTGGTCCTGTAAAACACACAAAATGGTGAGGGGCACCAGTACATTTGAAGAACTTTGTTGTCACCCCTCTCCTTGTGCCACACCTCAGGGCTGGACAGATTAAATGCAATGTGTTTAATTGGGCCCAGAGCAGCGGAGGTCAGGTGATTGTAGTTACTGTAATGGGCAGCACAGGCAAAGCAGTGTTGATGCATAATGGTCAGCACAGGCAAAGTGATTGTATGGTGTCATGACACATATGGACCTTTGGCACTGGCTAATCAATCACAGTGTTTCCAGCCACGAAATAGATAAGAAGCCTACTGCCTTTCTATTCGATCTGTATAAATGGAAACTTTCTCAAACAAATGAAAGAAAGGCTACCCTGTATGACGGCAAAGGGTCATCTTAGCCCATGAACCAATTTCCAGACTTGAGCCAGTTTGCAGGCCCAGAACCCCTTGAATATAAGGATGGCCAGGCTCCCTGGAGGAAGGACCTTGATGAGACACATAAAAGTATTACTGTTAGCCTTTCTCTAGTCCTTCTCCAAGGGGACATATGGCCTTTTATGGGCTCACTGTACACTAAGGGAAAGGAAACAATCAGACTTTCTGGGGTCTGTTGGATACTGGTTCTGAACTGACCCTGACTGATCCCAGGAGATCCCAAGCAACACTGTGGCCCTCAGGTAAAGTAGGGGCTAATGGAGGCCAGGAGATTAATGGAGTTTTGGCTGTTGTTTGACTCAAAAAAGGTCCAGTGGGTTCCCGAACTCATCCTGTGGTTGAGTTCCAGAATATGTAATTAGGAAAGATACACTTAGAAATTAACAGAATTCTCATATTGGTTCCCACCTGTGGACTGAGGAATATTATGGTTGGAAAGGGTAAATAAAGTCTTTAGAGTTGCCTCTGCCAGAAATGGTCAATCAAAAACAGTATTACATCCCTGGAGAAACTGCAGAAATTAGTGCCACTCCCAAGAAGGGTGGTGGTCCCTGCCACATCTCCCTTTAATGCTCCATAACCAGTGCAGAAGGCTTACGGATCATGGAGAATGACAGGGAACTACCAAAAACTCAAGTTCTGACTCCAATTGCAGCTGTTGTACCAGATGTGATGCTCTTACTTAAGCATATCAACACATCTTTCGGTGCATGGTATGCAGCTATTGATCTAGCAAATACATTTTTCTTGGTACCTGTTCATAAGGGCCACTAGAAGAAATTTGCTGAGGCTTTACAGTTTTATCTCAAGGATATATTAACTTTCTAGCCCTGTGTCATAAAATTTACTTAGAAAGGATCTTGATCATATATCTCTTCCACAAAATATTTCTCTGGTGCACTATATTGATGACATTACGCTGATTGGACTAAGTGAGCAGGAGCAACCACTTTGAACTCATTGGTAACACATGTGCATGTCAGAGGATGGGGGACAAATCCAACCAAAACTCAAGGACCTTCCACCTCCGTGAAATTCTTAGGAGTCCAGTATGTAGGGCATGCAGAGACAATCCTTCTAAAGTGAAGGATAAAGTATGGCACCTGGCTCTCTCCAACCACTAGGCAAGAAACACAATGTTTAGCCGGCTTATTTGGATTCTGGAGACAGCACATTCCTCACACTGCTGCCAAGCATGCACCTTAGCCTCATGGTTTGTGTCCTGAGGAAGAGAAGACCAGGGCCTGCTTTACTGTTGGTTCTGAGCATTATGCTGTCACCACCCAGAAGTGGACAGCTGCAACATTACAACCCCTTTCTGGGACAACCCTGGAAGATACCTGTGCAGGGAGATCTTCACAGGTGAGCAGAACTTAGGGCAGTGCACATGATCATGTATTTTATTTGGAAGGAGAAATGGCCAAATATACAATTGCACACTGATTTATGGACTGTAGCCAATGGATTGGCTGGACCTGGTCAGGGAGCTGGAAAGAACATGATTGAAAAATTGGTAAGAAAGCCATCTGGCAAAGAGTTAAGTGGATAGAGCTCTGCAAATGGCAAAGGACGTGGAAGATACTTGTGTCCCATGTCAATGCTCATCAAAAGATGACTTCAGCAGAGGAGGAGTTCAGTAACTTATCCTTGGTTACAAGTGCAGGCGTCAGGTTAGATAGACTGCTATGTTCACATGTGACTACCACTGTTTAACAGCTTGATGAGTGACAGCAAGAGATTTGCTGCTGCTCTGCCTGTCTCCTCATTTGTAGAGTGGAGATAACAACAGCATCTCTCTTAGGACTGTTAGGGCAGTTGAAAGAAATGGTCCCTATAAACCTTTAACATACGGATGTTGGCATCTGAAAGCATTCTGTGGCATGAGTTATTATACTCTGATTAGTCTCATTAAAGATATTAAAATTGTTTCTCTCAGGATGACTTACTTCATTATAAATCTTATAGTAAATGCTTATTATTTTTTTCAACTTGGGGCTATTTAAAGTGTTGCAGGTTGAACCTCTTGCCATTAGTTTCCTTTGGAGGCTCGCCCCTCCCCCAATCCAGGTTCCTTAATAGTTATTTTATGACATTTAAGTTCTAAGTCATAAGCAAAATTTTCCATGTTTCAGGGTTAGCAAGATGTGTTTTTATCTCTAACAAATCATTGCATATTTATTTTAACCTCTGTTACCTTTGAGAAATGTATCATTCCCACCTATTTTAATTTGCCGTGTGTTCTGGACAGAATGTTCCTAGTCATAACATTGTAAAGTAAAAAATTTGGGCTCAGAATACCATTTCCAATTCCCCAACGTACTTGTGTCTATTTTGGGATTCAATAATCAGTTCTAGTTGCTTTTCTCTGTATTTTTGCTCACATTGTTTAAACTATTTTAGCTGCACTGGCTGCGTATCCTAGTTTTCAGATGCCTGAGACCACATGTTTCCTATTTCAGAGTGTTTGTACTTTCAACTGAGCATCCTGAACACCCCAAATCCCAAGTTAGACATTCTCTGACATCACTGGATCTAGATTTCTAGAGTAGGGATGTTCTGACTGAAAAAAAAAAAAGTTTCTTATGTCAGGACCTGCTTCTCTGTATTTTGCTTTCTGTCATATTCCAAAACAACCTTCTGAGATTCTGAGTAAAGATGATGTCCTCCTGATATGCCCCCCCCTCAAGATAGGGTCTCACTGTGTAGCCCTGGTTACCTTGGAATTCACTATGTAGACCAGGCTGGCCTCAAATTCAGAATTTAGCCTTCCTCTTTTGCCTCCTGAGTGCCGCCACCATTCCTGTCTTATTTTACAAATTTTGTGTCCGTGTGTGTGCAGGTGTTGTTGGTCAGAAGGTGTCAGACCCCACCCCTTGGAACTGGAGTTATGTAGGTGGTGTGAAGCCACTGGATGAGGGTACTCAGGGTTTGGTTGGTTTTTTTTTTGTTATTTTGTAGGGTTTTTTGTTTTCTAAATTTGTTTTGTTTTAGAGAACCAAGTGTGGTGATGCACACTTGTTTCATTTAAGATTTATGGGTGTTGTGCTTACGTGTTATATATGTGTACCATGTGCATGCCTGGTGCCCTTGGAGACCAAAAGGGAAAATCAGAGCCCTTCCAACTGGAGTTATGGTTTTGAGCTGCCAAGCGGGTGCTGGGGACTGAACCTGAGTGCTATACCAAAGCAGCAAGAGCTTTAAACCACAAGCCATCTCTAGCCCCTTTTGTTTATTTGTTTCTAAGGCAGAGTCTCCCATAGCCAAGGCTTTGAACTCCTGATCCTCCTGTTTCCAGTTCCCGAGGGATTACAGGCGTGCCATCACACCTGACTTGAATTCAGTTTGACTGGTAAGCATGAGGGCAGGCATGCTTACCAGTTACTCTTCTTCTACACAGGCTTCCAACTGTTTCTCCAAGACTTACCCACCCCAGGGGAGAGCAATGTGCTGTATTATACAGAAACACCCTGAATGCACACTCAGCATGTTTGACCAAATATCTCGGCACTCTGCAGCCCAGCCAAAATATTCGAGCACAGTTGTGCTACACTTCTGATCCACAGGCCCGGAAACACTAACCCTTTTTCTTCCTTGTCTTTTCCTCCCTTCCCCTCATATGAAGGGTTTCCAAGGACACTTCCACAGGCAGAAGCCCTGGATAAAGCTTACCAGATAGACACAGTGATAAACCTCAACGTGCCCTTTGAGGTCATTAAACAACGCCTTACAGCTCGCTGGATCCACCCTGCCAGTGGCCGGGTGTACAACATTGAGTTCAACCCTCCCAAAACTGTGGTGAGTTAACTGCAGTGGCACTGGACACAGCACAGTATCCCCGAGTTCTCTTACCCTCACAGGCAAAGCTCTGCAGCTTGGACATCCTCTGTCTGCCCAAGACTACTGCTCCGGTATTACTTAATGGGTCTGATCCACCCGAGCTTACTAGTGAAGAGCTGTGTTCCTCCGTCACAGGCGCGTTCCTCATTCACAAGTGCTATGCTGTAACTATGCAATGTCCCCCATAGGCTCAATGGGTTGACGGCTGGGTCCCCAACTGATGGTGTCATTTTTGAGGTGGAACACAACTGGAAGAAGTGGGTCACTGGGGCAGTCTCTCTCTCTCTCTCTCTCTCTCTCTCTCTCTCTCTCTCTCTCTCACACACACACACACACACACACACACGAAGACCTACACTCTCCAACCATGATGGCCCGAAGCCCAGGCTTATGAGCCCAAAGCAGCCAAGGTAGACGTCAGCCCTCTGATACTATGTGCCCAAATAAACAGTTGGTCCCTTCTGCTTGTTTTCCTCCAGTGTTAGTTACAGCAGTGAGAAACCCTGACACAGGAAAAGGTATTGATTGCCGTACCCTGTGCCAGGGTGTGAGCGAAGGCAGAGGTAGTGAGGATTGGCAACCCTGGCTTACAGTTGGAATGTCTGCCGCCACCTCCCTACTAGTAGCCCACACCTGGGAGCTAACACTTGAGGGCTTGGGCCTAGGAACGGAGAGGGGCTTCCAGATCCAAACTGTATGGGAATGACCCCGGGGGTTCTCACTGCTATATTTATCTTTAGTTTGGCTCCTGTTTACTGAAATGCTAGCACGTCTCTGTGATTGGAGTACAGAGGCTGTCTGCTTAGAAGGGTGCCATTCGCTGAGCTGATGTCCTAATGGCTGTCTTAGGGCATTGATGACCTGACAGGAGAGCCACTGATTCAGCGCGAGGACGACAAACCAGAGACGGTGATCAAGAGACTAAAGGCGTATGAAGCCCAGACAGAGCCAGTCCTGCAGTATTACCAGTGAGTTCTTGGTTTTCTCAGCTTCTCTCATACAATCAGCTTTGATTTTCCACACTTTGCAGATGAAATACTAGGCTACCAGAAAGAAGCCCCAACCCCAGCTGGCTCAAGCAATAGAGATTTCTAGGTGTAACAGACAGTAGGCGGGGCTTCAGTCTCCTAGCTTTCCTCAGTTTTGCCATTGTCTTAGTTTCCCCCACTTCTGAGTACTGGCTTTGTTCTTCCTGCACAGTTGCAAGTATTTGCCAGAAAGGCCACGCCTTCCTCTTTCCTGAAGGGCTGAGGAGTAACCCTTTCGTTCAGAGAACACAAGCTCTGCATCACTCAGGTGAAACCCTGCAGCCACTGGTCAGGAAACCTCATACTCATTGTTGTAAGCCTAGGTTACTGCCGGTTCCATTGTCAATCATGGGACTTAGGAGGGTGGATACAGGCTAGTCCACATCCAAGGTTTGGAGCTCATGTCCACCACATTCTGTCGTGTGGCAGAGGGCTGGAACCAGTGTTGACACAGTCGTGAGCCCAGTAGAACCCACCGACTGTACCCAGAGAGGAAAGCATAGAATTTCAAATGACAGCCAACTCTCGGAATTATCATGTGTCAACAGTCTGAAAGCTTCTACTCACATGTTTTAATCTGTTCTTCAAGGAAGTCTGTATCATACACAGAATATGAGAACTACCCATATGAGATACCCAACTCAGGCCAAGAAGTAGTTCTTCTTCCTTACTTCCTAAGCCCGCCCTTCCTCCCTCCCTCCCTGCCTCCTTCCCTCTCTTCTTCCAAGACTTGAGTACTGTGCTTTGCTGTCACTGTATCCTGCTAATGATTCAGGGCCAAAGTAGTACATACTGCTGCAATAAGAGCATATACCCAGAGTGAGAAGGCCCTAAGTTCAAAGCCCAGCTTGCTGTTTGATTAACATGACCTTCACCTCTTGCTCAAGCCCTGCCTGGTTCCTCTATCATAAAATGTGGGTGAGTTAGAGGCTTGAAAGTGAGTTAATATGTGTAACTCATCAAATTGTCCTGGATGCACAGGAAGAGCTGGACATATACTGGCTGTTAATTATGGCGACCATCACTGCTACATTAGGATAAACATGCAGGACCATCTGACCCAGTCCCAAACTGTCCTGATATTTCTAACAGTTAATTTCTGAAGGGAGAATTTACAAGAGTTGGCGATTCACTTTTTACTGTAGATGTTACTTTAAGCTTGTGTTAGTATACCAAGCCTGGCCCTATAACCCTGGGCAAGGCATTTCTCCTCTATACCACTGATTCCTTCTCTCCCTCCCTCCTTTCCTCCCTCCCTCCCTTCTTTCCTGTCAGCCAGTATTAAATAGTCCCTGCTCTATACATCTGTCAGGGGCAAGGAGATAACCAGGCTTAGAGCAGTCCTCAGCTCCTGAAGCAGCCACTGTTGGGTACTCTGCAGACAATTAGGCTCAGTTCCTACAAGCCTCCAAGGAAGTCACCTTGTATGGATAAAGAGGAAAACTGTGCAAACAGCATGTATAGTGCAATGAGATGCAACACGTGCTTATCATCAGAAACCATTCACACTGGCTTAAGCAAACAGGGGTGGGGTGGTGGGGGTGGTTAGTCCTATAACCAACAAGTCCAAATACGGATGGCAGATGGCTGGCCCAGGGGCTTAAGGAGTGTCTTCAAAACTCAGTCCTTTCAGCTCCATTCCCAGTGTGGGTTTCTGTCCCAGGTGGCTGCAATGTCTTCGGACTTTAGCTCAGGTCATGCCAGCCCTGCTAACACAGCAGCAGAAGAGGCACTTTTCCCCTCAGCAAAAGCTGTGGGATTGATGGTGATTAGCTGCAGCCACACACTGTTGAAGAGAGGGTGTGGAGACAGTCTCACTTGAACCTCATGTACTGAGTGTGCTCCACCTGACAGTCCAAGGACTCAGAACAGAGAACGCCGTGTGCCTGGGCAGATAATAACACTCCCGAGAGGCCGTGCATAGAGGAAGTGCCTGTAAGGATTGGTTCTGACACAAGATGGGAGGACAAGGAAAGCTACAGAAATTAGTGACTTGGGGGTCTTTCTATCTGGGCTCCTGGTACTTTTTGCCATAAATTCACGCTTTTCCACCTAAGATCTCATGCACAGATTTATAGGCTTAATGAAAAACAGAAGGCCTTAAAAAGAAACTTCATGCCAGGCGGTGGTGGCACGCGCCTGTAATCCTAGCACTGGGGAAGTAGAGGCAGGTGGATATCTGAGTTTGAGGGCAGCCTGATCTACACAGTGAGTTCCAGGACAGCCAAGGCTACACAGACAAACTCTGTCTCAAGAAACCAGAGGAAGGAAGGGAGGGAGGGAGGGAGGAAGGAAGGAAGGCAGGAAGGCAGGAAGCTTCATAATAGCCAGTACTATTATTTGAACAAGCTTAAGTCTTATTCTTCCCAATTGGGGAATGTTCACCAGTCTAGAAATGTAATGCCCTTACTCTTTGGAAGACTAATTTTTGTAGCTGGTTCCATTTCATTAGAGAAATTACACTGGCAAAAATACAGGGTGAGGAGGGAATGGGTGCCTGTAGTTCTGCCTTGGTAATACGTCACTCCTGGCACCGTGGCTGACGCTAAAGTGTCTTCAAGAAGCTTTCTTCTTCAAAGCTTGCTCTCCTCAGAGCTCTCTCTACCTGCCTGAGAACTGAGATGCTAATGAGCTTCTACCATGCAAATACTCCCTTTGCATAATTTTTCCCTGTAGCAGATTATTTCACTCAGAAAACAGCTCCTGTTATTTAAGTTAACCGCGGCAAATGTTGTGGTTTGTCAACAAAGGGATCCCTTTGTCCCAGCAAAAGCCTAGTGAGAACAGCTGCAGAGTTGTGACAGCCTGTTTGTGGAAATTAATAAGTCTAGTTATATATCTGCTCTTGGGTGACCTGCAAACCAGTGTGCACACACAAGAATCGTGTGTGGGTTAGGGGATTTCGGAGCCTCAAGGGAAACGCCAGAATTCTGAGCCTCACACTTCTTCCTTCTCGCTCCTGAACACTGGAGTAAAATAAAATACTTTGATGGCTGGTCTGCCAGGGGTCAAGCCAGGGATAAACCGAGAACTCCTCCGACAGGAGAAACGATTCAGGAAGGTAGAAAGATAATGAGTGTTAGAAAACTTTCAGACTCCAGTGGACAAAGTGAGGCAGGATGGTGGCTGACTGGCCTTGTTTCTAACCTGCCAACCCGGTTGAGGCTGAGTCCCTTACAAGAAGGCAAGGGCTTTTGCCAAGGCATGAAGCATTAGCATAGGCTTAACTGGAAGCACTGGCTCAATATGACAGCTGACATCTTTTTAAAGAGCCCCTTACATCACAGGACAAAGGTTTCACTGTCAGCCAAGTTCCTTCCCACTGGATCAGTGACCTAAGCTCACGGGACTTCCGGAAGTCACATGCACTACAGACTCCTTTGAAAAAGCTCATTAGGCACACTCAGACCTATGCAATCTATTTACTTAACTACTGATCACACAGTAGGTTTATCCATTTACCTTTCCATTTGTTTTTATCCTCAGGAAAAAAGGAGTGTTGGAAACATTCTCTGGAACGGAAACCAACAAGATCTGGCCCCATGTATATGCTTTCCTACAGACGAAAGTTCCAGAAACTACCCAGAAAGCCTCTGTTACTCCCTGAGGAGGGCAGTAATTAGCAGGATGAAACAGGACCTCCTTGCCCCACCTTGGCTCTGTTTTTTGAAGCTCTTTCCCTAAGACCTCTGAAAATTATGACTTATTCCTAATGGCTTTCTTCTGGATGTTACTAAGGATGTGCCAATGAGTCAGACACTAAGTAAGGCGATCTGTTAAAATAACCTCGAATGTTTAATCTGAATGTTTAATCTAGTTGTCTTCTGTGAATGTGCAATTAGAAAACATCAGAGATGTTGAAACTTAAAGAAAAAAAAATCAGAGCCCAATTAAAAGAGCAACTGGTAATCATCTACCCTCCTGTTCAGTTAGCCAATCGATCACATTTTTTTTTTTCTGGAAAAGTTAAAAAAATAATTACATATCACTTGAGGCAGATAAATATCTCATTAAAGGCTTTTGCATAAGCCAGTGCCTCATCACAACCCAAAAAATGTTTCCTAGCTCCATGAAATGTATTTGGGAAGACTGTCTATAGATGCCAGAAAGCAACTGGCTTTATTTACAGATGCAAACTCACTGCTGCCTTTACAGGAAAAAGCGAGGGCACAGCCACCATGCTGTGTCCTCTATTTACTAAGTTTCCAATTTGCTATGAAAATGCAGCCATTGGCACTTAAGAACATGTGACTTTGATATGGCTTGTTTTCTTTTCCAAGCATGCACATACTGAGGGGTATGATTTATGTACTGGCAAACAGCAGTGGATAGTCCTACGTCCTCACGTGCCACTCAGGCTGAGGACTATGTCTCAGCCTCTCAAGTGCTGGGATCACTGTGCACTACCAGTTGCCACTCTGCTTCAAAGGGAAACAACTCTTGTACTATCTAAGCAGGCTCCTTGTCTGCCTACAGCACTGTGGCTCCAACTCAGCCTTGTGTGCTGGGCAAGCACCCTTCCAGTGTGCTGTCTCTCCAGCCTTTAGTCTTTTCTTTTTTCTTTTGTGGTTTGTTTGTTTCTTAAGACAGGATCTCATTATGTAGCTCTGGCTGCCCAGGAACTATGTTAGCAAGGCTGGCTTCTAACTCACAGAGATTCACCTGTCTCTGCCTCCCAAGTGCTGGGATTAAAGGTATGGGCCACCACAGCTAGCCCCAGCCCCTAGTTTTTGAGACAGGGTTTCACTATGTAGCCCAGGCTAGCGTGAAATGATGTAGTCCAAGCTGGCCTCGTGTTCATGACCCTCTTGTTTAAACCTCCAAGTGCTTAAATTACAGGTGTGTACCACTAAGCCAGGCCTGAGAAGCCAATCTAAACTTTGGTCCCTTTAGATTCCTTAGTAGGACATTTCCTTATATATTGTGGCCCAAAGTGAGGAAAAAAAAAAAAAAAAAAAAAAAAAAAAACTACCTTCAAGGAAGATGTACTCTTTATTTTACTTGGTGCTAAATCAAAGAAGCCCTTGCCCAAACCTTGGCAATTTTGGCCTGTTTTATTTCAGACACTTAAGTACAGATGCCAGCAGGTGGTTCTTACATACCTGGGAGTGGGGGGAGGAATGTTTGATTTTCAAATTTCACTGTTGATCTTTCAAGATGGACTAGGCCTTTAAACAGGATACCAATGAACATCTTGTCCTTTATCTAAGTGTTTCTAGAATGCCTTATCTGAACGCTGGTAACTGCTTTCTAACAGTGTTGTGAACTACCTAAATTTAGGACTGACCATCAGGTTCTGTTACAGCACTGTGGCTGTCGTCCGTTGCCCTCCAACCCCCTTCATGTCTGTTGTTGTGGCTGCTCACTGGCTTCTTTCTAATGAATTGTCTTCCAATAGCACCTTTCTAATAAACAGGTCTTCAAACAATGACTATAAAATTTTTTCTCCTGCATACTGACTTTTATGATACTGTTTGGGGATGTGTAGGTAGAGGGTTGGAGAACATAAAGTGACAAAACTTCTTTATCCTGTGACCAGAACGACCAAGTTATTTGGGGACTGTGGCGTCTTTTCTATTAAAACAGATAAAGGGGACCTGTTTTCTGCTGGATTAAATTGTTATCAGACACTGATAACGGATATCAGTGTTGGGTCTGGACAGATGGGTCAGCAGTTAGTTTCGTTGGCTGCTCTACCAGAGGACCAGGGTTTGATTCCCAGCACCCACATGGCTTATAACCATCTGTAACTCTAGTTTTAGGGAATCCAGTGCCCTCTTCTGACCCATGCACACACATATTGCACAAATAGACAGGCAAACTCCAATATACTTAAAACTTTTTTAAAAAAATGACCATTACTGAATACATGATGCCGAATAGCAATGTTGTGGTAACCAGTGAGTTGCATGAAATTTGCATGTTTTATGTCACAAGGAATATACATATTTTATGTCACATGAAATATGCATGGAGCTGAATACCCTGGGCAGGGACATTGTGTTTTCTCACTGACAAAATTCCTGTATTAATAACTACAGCTTGCAGCTAAAGATTTTCATTCCCGGAAGTTAGGATTAAATTTTTTTTTTTTTTAATCAATTAAAATAGTCTAGATGGGCTCAAAAAGCCAGTACTGTTTTTGCATATCCAGCATTCCCCTGCAGTTCTGTTTTAAAGGTTTCATTTTTATTTAGGGTGTATGTGTACATGTGCATGGGTATCTACAGAGGCTATCAGGTCTCCTGGAAGTGGCGTTACAGGAGCTTGTGAGCCACCAGTCAGGGGTATTAGAAGTCAAACTCTGACCCTCTGCAAAAGCAGCAAACACTCTTAACCAAGGACTCCTCTCTTTAGCCACCCACCTTTTAAAGATCTCTAAAAACCCTGCTTTTCTATACAGCACCAAGTAGTATCATGCCAAGTGTCTACTGGCCCCATAGCTCAATTTTTCCTGAAAAGATTCCGAGTGTCTAAAGAGTAACATGAGAAACCACATGAAAGATACAAGGATTTTAAAATAATTTTCCTACCTTTAGAAAAGGTTCTAGTTCTTTAAGGCCTGTGAAAATATTTTCACCTGTTATTGTTGGTAAGCAATGCATAGGCCACATTTCCCTACTGACTGACACCGTGAGCCAGCCACTACCATTCTCTTCTTGGAAAACCCATGAAGTAGGACAGACACACCCATACAAGCAGGAACCCAAGGCTGTGGGATTTAAGGGTCTTCTTGTTAAAATGTAAAGGGCATGCTAGAAAAATGGAAATGGGAAACCCAACCCCAAATTGTGTCCCACATCAATTTAAGAAGTGCATAATGTGACTAACTCTGAGAGTAGTAAATCTACTTTTGTTTTTCTCTGAAAATCCCCTAGGATTACCTTAGGAATCACCTTGCCTACATCCTACACTGCAGTAAGGCCCACTGAGTAACAGAGAAACGTGCGCTCTTGGGGGAAGCATGTTAATTAAATCACTTAAAAAATTAAAAATGTGTGTGTGTGTGTGTGTTCTCCTGTGCACATATGAAAGTCTGATGAAACTTAAGGAGTTGGTTCTCTTTCCACCATTTAGGTCCCAGATACTGCAATCAGGTTGTTGGGCTTGGCAGCAAGCACCTTTTCTCAAGGAGCCATCTCAACAGCCCTTATTCACTTTAAAAATAATGATTGTGCTCATCTGAAAAAGCCTAGTATTTCTGAAGAGAAATTATAGGATATTATAAGCTCCTTGGGCAAAAAATTTGAAAGAACCACAGATGGGATAATTAAGAGATGCAAAGCAGTAATTCTAACCAGTATTTTCTCCATTATCATCAATGGAATGACAGTTAACAGGGTAAATGGAGTTACAGCTCTTTGTTCCTCTCTCACCTAAGACAGTTTTCAGGTAGCCACAAGGCTGGCCTTGAACCTGCAATGCAGTGGAGGAAAAGCATGAGCCGTCCTGTCTTTACCTCCCAGCACCAGCCACAGGTGTGTGCCCCCATGCCCAGTTTACGAGGTGCTGTGGATACATCAAGGGCTTAAACATCCTAGGCAAGAACTCTACCAACTGAACTGTACCTTAAGTCCCCAGCTGTCTCATTTAAAAAAGAAAATATTTTATTAAACAACACATGAAATTTATCAAGTAAAACAACAGTCTTTGTTGAATATTTTGATGTCAAATATTTTTCACTGACCAATTTGAACTTCTCATAGATTAGGGAAAATTTTTATAACCTGAAATATGAATTATCTATTTGCTATGTACTACTACTTCAGAAAAAAGAAGAAATTTATTTTGGCAGGAGATAGCCAGCTGTCAATACAAAATAAAGGAAATAAAATAATTCTAATATACTGTCCTTTTGTTTGTTTGTTTGAGACAGGGCCTCTTCACCTAGCCCTGGCTGTTCTGGAACTTTCTATCTAGACCAGGCTGTCCTCAAACTCAAAGATCCACCTCGCTCTGCCTCTCAAGTGCTGGGATTAAAGGTAAGTGCTACCATACCCAGCCCAATATACTGTCTTAATACCAAAGTCCTGCCAGGGATTAAGTTACCATCCTCAAGTGCAAATTACAACATCCATTAGTGGTTCCCCAAATACACTTTTTACACACTAAAACAACCCTTCCTTAGGGGAAGACCAAAAAAAAAAAAAAATAAAAAAAAAAATAAAACCAGAAAATTTTGTCTCAACAATTTTTTTTTCTTAATCAGTTTTTGTCTCAGAAAATAAAACCAAAATAAATTTTAATTATATACTTATTTTTCTAATATCTTTTTTTTTGTAACTAGTCTTTTGACATTAAGAATTAAAATTATCGTAAGGTAGAGGCAGTTGGATCTCTGTGAGTTCGAAGTCAGCCTGATCTACAGAACCAGTTCCAGGACAGGCTCCAAAGCAATAGAGAAATGCTGTCTTGTGGAAAATAAAAATAAAAAGAGTTTACATTATAACCCAGCCCACAATCCACAACCCCAAAGAAGCTAGAACCCTCTTCCAGAAACAGATGGAAGCAGATGCAGAAACCCACAACTAACCAGTAGGCCAAGCTCCTGGAGTACAATCGAAGTGAGGGAGGAACAATAATATGAACAAAGGAGTCAAGATCATGATGGGGAAACCTTCTAAATCAGCTGACCAGAGCTAGTGAGAGATCACAGACTAAGGTCTGACAAATGGGGAACTTGCCTAAGACTGAACTAGACTCCCTATTAAGGGATGACACTGGTGTGGCTGGGACAATATATGAGGCCACTGGCAGTGGGTCCAAGATCTAACACTAATGCACAAACTGACTTAGTGGAGCCCATTCTATATGGAGACACACCCTGCTCAGCCTAGACAGGTGTGGGGGTGGGGAGGTGCCTAGGTCCTGCCTCAACTAGATGGTGGGAAAGCTTGGTAGACTTCCTAGGGGAGGCCTTACCCTTTCTGAGGAGCAGATGGGAGGTGTGTACTGGGGGAGTGGGGGGACCCAGAAGAGAGAAGGGAGGGGATGGAATGTAAAAAATAAATGAATACAAAACAAAGCAACGTTTACGTTATGGAAGGCAAAACTGAAAGTCACAACCATTTGGCTGAGCTGACAAGTAGACGAGTTGTGGGCAGAGTGAAAGAGTAGCAAGCAGCCAGTCCAGGGCCACTTCTGTGAGCCAGGGATCCGTCCTGTTCTAGTCTGCCGATTTGGTATAAGAGGAAAACTAAGAGCATGCTCCAGACATGAAAAAAGAGAGGTAAAAATATAACAAAAACAAAACTATCTCCCATGACTAGGTCACTGATTAAAACCATTACAAGCCAGTGAGCACTACCATATAAATTAGTCAAACATTTTATTATAGAGTATATATATTTATATCAAAAGCACAAAAAGAATTTTATTCTGGGAACCAGGGAGATTGTGACATTACAGGAGTATGAGTCATGATTCCAGTCCATTTCCACAAGTATTTGGTGCCCGTCACCTAACTCAGCCCCATCAGCTAGAAGAAGACAGATGAAGCCCAGGTTACAGCTCTGACCCACGCAGGCCGCTCAGCATAATTTCTTAATCAAACTGCAACCCGCATTCCCAACCACAGGCACAGACTTTCCAAATAACTGCTATAACTCAAGTGGGTACTGAGCCAAAGATTACACTCAAAAATAACGAAAGCTAACACTCCCGTAGATCGGAAGATGAACCCTCAAAGAGTAAGGATATCATCATAATTGGCACTGTCATCTAACTCTAAATAAAAATAATCATCAAATATCCTGGTGGATCTCAGTGACTTAATCAGGAAGAAGTAAAGCACAGAAGCATCTCCTAACTGAATTAAGCCAGTAACAGATGGAGTGAAACCGTTATCACCACCAACGGTGACAGTTACAAATTCTTAAGACATGGCTGGCAGTCAAGGCAGCTTAGCTCTCCGTCACTTCTCCAGGCTTCACGGGAGGGAAACACACAATAACCACGATTTAACAATGGTGTTACTCTTACTGTTTGTTCTTACAGGCTGCTCTATTCTTTTAAAACTTACTCCCTGAGAGGTCCCAGACTATGTCAAGTAAAGAAGTCAGAGTAAGCTTGTTTGTAATTCATCTTGTTGGAAAAACAGAAAACTGTATAGCTTTCCACACATGCTACACTCCTTAACATTTAAACAGTCATCAGGACAAAGTCAACTCCTGAATAGTTTTGAGACTACTTGAGGGGTAAATGTCATGTTTTTAATACCAAGTTTATAGTCAAGGAGTTAACTGGTGGTGCCGAAAATACAAATGTAAATATTACCTTAGAACACTAATTTGTGCCACCCAGTTTACACATTAGTAAAGTAGGTTACCACTACTGATTTATTGCTTTTAATGTGACAAACACCAGATTTGACAGCTGAACTTTGACAGCAGTGGGACAAGCACACTTTTATCTTTAATTCTTTCCGTCAAGTCAGACATGTACATATCCACGTTAAAAAGACTCGCTAGCAGATTTCTCCTCAGTCTTGTAAACATTGCATTGTGCAGATTTTCATACTTTGATTCCAAAATTAACAACAGTTAAAGGCAAATTTAGTAACTGAGGGGTAAGGAGAGTCCAGTTTGACGTCCTGCAATGTATGGTACCGTCCCTCCCTTCAGAAACAAAACAACAAAAAACCCTAGCAGCACATTAAAAAAAAAAAAAAAAAAAGTTGCAAAACATTTCAGTACTCTTTTCCCTCCCATCAAAAACCGAACAAAAATAAAGTGCAGCACCCATAAAAGTGTCAAGAAAATAGCCAAGCTCTTCCTTTCTTGTAACAAAATAGTCCTTGGCCTCAGCAGTCTTAACTGAATTACACAGTGTCCATCATTTTGTCGTCATCTTCTTTATGTACCACTGAGTTTAAACTGCAGAGAGGTGTATTGATAGAATACTGAAGATAATCTGGATTCTGGGGGAGACAGAAAGGGAGAGGAAACACTTCATGAGCAGCCCACATCAGCACATTCATTGGCGCGTTTGTCTATTCCTCTGCAGCATAGCAAATAGGAAAGAACATGCATTTCTGAAGTCTGCTTGGGCTGAAACACAAAGGACTAAGGGTAGGAGGATATTACTTAATCCAAAGAGATGTGGATATACGTGAACAGAAATGTACGAAGCACCACACCCATTTAACTCTTTCAACACAACTAATTTTAATTCTTTAATCATATAAGGTTAAATTTCCCCATAAGCATTATATTTTAATAAATATGGCTTTTAGGGGGCTAGAGAGATGACTCAGCAGTTAAGATCACTTGTTGCTCTTCCAAAGGATCAAGGTTTGGTTCCCAGCATCCACGTGGCAGCTTACAACCACCTGAGAAGCTAGTTCCAGGAGATCTGCCAGTCTCGCCGGGCCTCTGTGGACACTGCATGCATACAGTGCACAGACATGTCTTTAGGCAAAACATCTACACATAAAATAAGGTTGTTAGCCAGCAATGTATCCTTAAGATTACTGATTACAACAGTGAGGTACTATAAGTGTAAAACATTTTGATACAGGCAAATCATGTACTGAGTAAAATAAACTTGAAGACAAAAATCTTTACTTTTCTGAAGAGGTACTTTTGCCTACAATTAAAAAAACAGATAAAAGTTCAAAATATTGTTCAACTAATGCCAAAACTGAATGCATGATTTTTAAATGTTCCATGGGTAAAAGTGTAAGCTCTTAAAACTCAAGACTGTACTTGGCCATTTTCTTCTTTTGAAGTGATTTTCCCCCCACTCAGTTATTTGACTATTTTCCAGTAACTTGGACTTTTTATTACTTTTACTACCTAATTTTATTTGTTTTTAATAAGCATTAATGAGCAAAGTTATCCAAATGAAATAGGTTTCTTTAGTAAAAACCAAAAGCTAGGTAGGAATTTGATTATTTCCAAGAGTCTTTTTTATTTTGTTTTAATGCTTCTATTTAGTATCATTAATACTCAAAAAGAAGAAAAAAATATGTCACAACTTAATACCATTAAAAGTCAGTGCAGAGAATAAACATGAAGCAGCCACTACTTTTATCCGAGAAGGCACTGTTGAGTCCTACAGCAAGAATAAGGATGGGAATATCTGGTGTGTTTCAGGACTGTTTTTCACTATTAAAAAAAACTAAAATCAAATGTTACCAAATTCTAAGCTTTATAAAAGTCAATACTCTTGTTATATTACATTCCAAAGTAGTGCTAAGCCTTTTCTGACATCCATTTCAGACTCCAGAGCCCTTCAAGACCAAACTTACAGTAACTCAAACATGATACTCAGAATTAAAAGCAACCAATATCCCTAACCTAAGCAACACTGACACTTCACTGGTTTCCTCTTCTGTCTGTCCAAATTCTCAGCATTTCACTTATCTCAGTATATAGTTCTCTCCAAGAGCATGACTACTTGTAGTGTAGGACTCTGAAGGCTGGAGAAAGGACATTCAAAATTAGAGTATCAGCCCCGTCACTTATTGTGTTGGCTTTAAGCAAAGTAATTTAACCTCTGACATTTTCAATTTACTTATGTGCAAAAATGAATTTAAATAATCACAGCACTTTAAAGAAGTTTAAATGATAAATGTCATCATATTATACAGGCCACGAAGTGACATACCATTATTATAGTAAGTTTTTCAGACTTCCCTTGGGTGGCTGCCTCCTACCGTTTCTTTCATCTAGTCAATAATCTTCGGCAACTAACAGGGACCTGGATCAGCGCTGCTCTCCCTGAGGCTGTCTAGGACAGGACGCCTAAACTTTCACCCTGTAAGGAACAACTAGTCTACTAACCAGAGTAAGTATGAAGATTCCTGACAGTAGTAATAATTTAAATGACAAAACTCTGACTCCAGTCTTCTCTGCCACAGGTGACAACAGAGGCCTAGCCACTGGTGTCAGCTGCCACTGGTATGCATGAGAATGACTTACAGCTCTCAAACCAGACGCATCTTCTGGATAACACGGGTTGCTTCTATTTCATTATGTGTAAAGAACCAATGATACCTTTTACGTGTCTTTTTCATCGATATGCAATAGGAGACTAATCTCAGGTTACCAACTGCCTCTGACATCATAAAGCTTCCTGGGAGCCTGCTTCCTTGCGTACTACCTCTCAATACTGTAGTTAAGTGGCAGTAAAGAAGTGATGACATGGCTCAGCACTTAGAGCATTTGATCCCTTGCAGAGGACCAGGCCTCACTTCCCAGGATCCACATGGCGGCTCACAACCATGCCTAACCAACAGTTCCAGGGGCTCCAAAGCCCTCTTCTGGCTTCCCTCTGTGGGCACCAGGCACACATGTGATGCACATATATACACGCAGGCAAAATATTTTCATATAAATAAAACAAATCTTAAAGAAATTAAAAATAAAGAATGGATCTTTTGGCATTCTTGAGGGGGCTATTTCTGATATGTCTAATTAAAGGAGAACACTAGTAATTATTTAAAGTCAGAATATGAATGTTTACATCCTTGAAAATGTTTTTGTTTGAGTTAAATATGACCAGGTGCTTTCCTTACTATTTTAGATACATTAGGTTAAAAGTGCTAATGTAAAATTTAACAGCTATTTTAAAAACACGTTACTAAAATGGTAAAATTATAGTGACATAATGTCAAGAAATTGAAAATCTCAATTTTTACCATTTTATGAGGCTTAAAAATAAATACAGGACTCTCCTCATATTATCTTCTCAATGATACTTTCCATCTCCCAATGTAGAAACAGAATAAACTGGCTAAAGCTGGTCTTAAAATCTTGGAGCCTGGAAATGAGAGATAACCGGGCTCTATTAAGCTGCTACTTCTAAGGTCATAACGGGTGGGGGCTGTCTGACAATATCTTAAGGCTCTAGGGAAGTAAGCAGTCAGCTACCTTAGTGGTCTGCTCCCCTCTTTTCACTGACACTCTTTCGTGTAAAAGCATAGCTTTTACCTTGCTCTAACTGCAGACTCTGAGGAGGTTCAAGCAGTTGCTAACAGTACTGGATAGATAACATACAAAAAGTGCTACTTAACAAGGTACTAATTACATAAAGCCATGCAGCAATTTAGCTACCACTCAAATGCCTGCTCTCAAGATAATTTCATCCTTAAAAAATTGCCAACAATGTATTTTACTCAGAAAGAGATGTTTGTGGGAAGCCACACTGAGTTTATGACTGAGATAACCATTAGGTAGTGACACTTGACATTAAAAACGTTTAGGTACAGTTCATCTTTTCCAGATTAAAACGAAACAGAATCTGGTGACTCTAAAAGATAGAAGAGACACAATGCCAAAGCATGGAATGAAATAAGACTAAGGTAATAAATTTATTATTTATTTATTTATTTTGGAGGCAACATGCCCCTGGCTGGCTTGGAGCTCTCAATGGCGATCAGGCCTCAAACTCACAGAGATCTATCTGCCTCTGCCTCCTGAGTGTTTAGATTAAAGGTGTGTGCCACCACATAAGAGTTATTTTTTTTTGAGGCAAGAAAAATTTAAGCGATCATACAGACATTATTCACAAGTGGCCTGACAACAAAATTATGTGAATACATTTATGAAATGAGCATCCTTTTTCCAGCTTACCTGTGATAAGGGTTCTAAGGAGCCTATGCATCCAACACCAGAATGGGGAACATGATTCTGAACCGTCATAGGCTGAAAGCTTTGTGATTGAGCATAAAGCCTTACTCTTGACTTGAAAGCTTCAAGTTCATTTTTGAATGCTTCAAAATAACCTTCTTCCTCTGCCTAGAATATAAAAACAAACAAGCAAAAAGAATTTTTCTGGACTACTAAACACAGAGTTAATTTCCAAAGCACACAGCAGAGCTGGAGTAGAAGCAGTGAGGAGTGGTCAAATGCAGAAACCAGCACAGTCTCCTGGCAGATTTGTGAACAATCTCTTTCACAGGAACATTCACAAATAGTTGGTTTCCTCTGTTTCTTTCTGGTTCAACAAAATTAACTACTGGAAACAACACTCCTATTTATACAGACAGAGTAGGAGTGGCCTGGTAGTAAAGCTTTTAAGACCAGCTACTCAGGAGGCCTAGGCAAGAGTATTGATAGCAAGTTCAAGGTTAAGTAGGCAAATGAGTAAATTTACCAGACCATGGCAACTTAGTGAGACCCTCAGGCAGATCTCTGTGAGTTCTAGGACAGCCTGGTCTACAGAGTGAGTTCCAGGACAGCCAGAGCCCTATCTCAAAACAAACAAACAAAAAACAAATATTTGCGACAGGTTGGGGTGTGATTCACAAATAAAGCCTGTCTGAGGGTCAGAAAATGGAGCCCCCCACTAGCTAACCATAGAGGTCCATACAGACAGACAAGAAGTGAGCTAACTGGGCAGAAACAGGATATAAGCACAGAGAAACAGGAACTCGCTGTCATATTTGCTGAGAGGTAAGTTGTGCTGATGACTTGCTGCTCCTCTCTGATCTCTCAGCATTTTCCTCTGTATCTAACTCTGGGTTTTTATTACTAAGACCAATTAAGAACACGGGGTTACTTGCTTAGAATGCACAAGGCCCTAGGCTCAATCCCGAAAACCAAAAAACAAACTATCAACGCTCACATTCACTTTATTCTCACTTAATTCGGGAAGGGGCACTATTACTATCCACTACATCTCTGACCTTTTAAAACTTTATTTCTTAAAGTTATAAAAGACAAAAAAGGGTTATAAAAGAACCTCAACATTCAATTTAATTATTATAAGGATGTCTTAAGTATTCTAGCTCAGCAATTGCCTGGCATCTGGAAACAAACAAGCATTGTAACTTAGGCAGAGGGAAGAGACTCACTTTTTGGCATCCAATGATGTAGGAGAGTTCTCCAAGAAAGCCTCTCTCTACTGCAGAGGCCTCTTTTCAAACATTTCTCCTATGTGTACCTGACAAGGTATATGTCCTGTGCTAACAGTATGCTGACTTTAAGTTCAGGGGGTAGAAAGATCTTGTCAATGGAGTTTAGGTTGTACATTAGTTCTGGGTTACATAAATAATGGAAATTATGCTCTGGGAGGATACCCTGTCTTTTTCCTTGGTTAGACTTAAATCTTACTGTAGTAATAGCTAGCTAGTGCTTGTGAGGACCTATGCTCCTGTCCAGGGCTTGCATACAAAGGCGAAGAGCATGACTGCTGACTCCACTGTAGTCCTAAGGCCGAGGCTTAAATCAAGGGACCGACTCTGCTTAATGAAGTAAGCTACAAGACACCATTTATTTTCTTTATGTCAGCTTCCTTTACAGGAGTAAAAATCTTCAAGAATAAATAAGGATTTAATAAGTTAACCTATCAAAATGCTTAAAACAGGGACTATCATGACAAAAGTACCCCATGAATATTACTCCCTAATTTTTACTATTAAAACTGTTAAAGCTGAAGATTTAAAGGATTTTCAGTTGTTTTATCAAAGAAAACATTTACATGTAGTGTGGCAATGTCCCACTACCAAATAAAGTATCAGTTTAAATAAATTAAGGTGTCATCAAAAGGTATAGTTTTTATTGCTTCTATGAGTCAAGTAAAAATTTAGTTACAATAAGCCTAGCTAAAATTCCAACCTAGTCATTTGTTCAATCAAAGTCAACTGCTGTAAACTGTAGGACAAGACTGGAGGAAACTGTAGGAACAGTGAGTGCACTTCAGAATTTATAGTACTTATTTTAGAGTAGGACTACTGTTACCTTGCTACAAGAAGCATTCACTGCAATAGATAATAAAGAAAATGAAAATGGTAACTCTACCACTCAAGCATAAACAAAGTTAAACTTCTGGTGCATTTCCTTTTAATTTCTAATTACATGATAAAATGTGCAAAAAGCCGTGTGTGTGTGCGCACGTGTGCACATGAGTGTATATGTGCATGCCCATAAAAATTAGGAATCTGATCACCACCAGTACCTCAGAAAGCAATTCCCATAGGTTCTTCTCCTCTCCCTGGGTCTCAAGTCATTCATTTGCTTTACTTTTCTTGCTCATACATGTAGCTCTCAAAAATATACTGTTATGCCTCTAAAAATGCTTTATAAAATATAAAATACTTAAAACTACCAACTTTATAAAGTACATCTTTAAAGTTGATACCGGCTATACAACTAGCCTGTTCCATTCATTCCTACTGTTGGGTTTATATTTTTTCCATCTATACTGATGATAAATTATATAAATGAATACGCCCAATTTATTCTTAGGGTTATTAGCAAAGGCGGCCAGTCTTTTGGTATTAAAACAAATCTATGAGCACCACAGCAGTGAATGCAGAGACATAAGAGCTGTGATTCTCAAACCTTACAGCCCTTCTACATTAAAATCTCATGCATACCATGATGTCACGTAGTCAATATTTACTGTGTTCAAAAACTTTAAATATAAACTTAAAAAGACCCAGGAACAAACTTATTACGTTTTGCCACTAGCAGTGTACTTTTTTTTTTTTTTTTTTTTTTTTTTTTACACAATTGCATTTTTACAGAATTAAACATATGATGATGTCTACTTGAGACTCAGAAATGGTGACCAGCAAAGCCCAGGAATATGACAAGTCTGGGCAGCAGTGACACCTACCCTAAAGCATGAGGACCCCAGTTTGGATCCTCAGCTCCCATATAAAACCCTGGCATGATGGCACACATGTGGAACCCCAGCACTGAAGTGGGGGAGGGGATCTGACAAAGACAAGCTGATCCTGGGGTTTTTCTGGCCTAGCCAAAATGGCGAGCTTCAAGTTCACTGAGAGACTCTGCCTTGGAAGATGGGATGGAACATGATAGATACCAGTAGTCAACTTCCGACCACCACACTGTAAGTAAACCTGCATACACACAATATGTAATATTTAAAAGACAAAAAGGATTCTTTAAAGCACCATCCCCCAAAGGAAAGAACTGTGAAATTTGCTGTTCATCCTCTCAAGTCTCTCACATCTAGCTTTAATAAGAGATGACAGGTTCTACCAACTGCCTCAGCATCAACTGTGCACTCATGAGTGGATGAGAGTGAAATGGGCGCTAATATCACAGTTGTATCATGAAAACCATTGTTACTGAGGCATCCCGACTATCAGGCCCTGAGCACATGCTAAGAATCTGCTCTCTGTGGAGCACTCTTCACAAAGGGTTTTGCTGCTCAGAGATGCACTTGCTCAGTTCCACCAGAAACATTTCCAAGGGGGTGTCCTAATGTATACTTATACCAGCAGTGAATTCAATTCTTATTACTTTGCTTCTTAGGAAACTTTTAATTATTACTGATCCAGTAAATATCAAACAGTAATCTTTCAACACATATCTATTTTTCTTAGTAGGGCCAACCTTATGTTTCTATAAACCATGCATCTCTTACTTTAAACTTGCAACATAAACATTTTCTTAATTATTAACAATGCTCCATAAGTATATAATAGCTATATAACATTCCAGTCTATAAGTCAGGTGGCTAGCTGGCTTCCTCCTTCTTCCCTCTCCTCCTCTACTATCTCTCTATTGCAGTCTGTGCTGATCTACAAATCATAACCCTCTTGCCTTAGCCTCCTGAGTGTAGTTAAATTTTTCATTACAAATTTGGTTTCTTAAACGGTAAGTTCTACAAGTAGAGGATGCTGTTGTGCTCAACATGGCATTTAAAATGGCTCTGTTATCCATTAGAAAACACTCTACATATACTAAATGGGTAAATGATGAAGTAGCCCATAATAGTCACATTAATTTGCATGGGTTTCAAATGTATGGTCTAGTGCAGTCTCTTTCTCATTTTAAGTCTCAATCAGCACAAAAACTGTGATGTAACATGTATTATAAATGCTAACATACTGTGTAACCACTGGTCTAGCTTATATATACTCTTTAACACTATACCTTTCTTTTCACTAGAAAACCTACAGCATTTGGATCCTACTGCCTAGACAGCTTTCTGACTAGAGAGCTCTGACAAAGAGAGCTCAGCTATAGTCCAACACCAAGTAACTACTTACTTTGGCTTTCTGGAAAAACAGACGGAAACAGCCTCTTGGATCCACATGACAGTTTTTGGCCATTTCCATAATAAACTGCATCACCACCGCTTGATGTGCTACTTGTTCCATTAGAGCGCCTTTCTGAAAGACACACATCAGGGTCACACAAAAGACCTCAGGAGGAGAGACTGAACTGGTCCCGAGGCCACTTTTCAATTTTCATAGTTCTTTTTCTTTTATTCTCCGTATTATTAAATAAAATATTATATAGACATAAAGACTGCTGTTATATGGGCCAGAATAACCACATGCTTTTGGCTTAGTCCTCACCATGATTACTTTATGAAAATTTAAAACATGACTAGTAGGAAAGGAGAGAGCAAGTGACTACAAGCACGCTGGGAAATAACAGCAAAGTCCTTACAGTAAGCATGAAAACAAACGATCAAACTTCATAATTCCTTCTGATATCTTCCTGTCCCCCTTCCCCCAAGAGAGAGGGTTTCTCTGTGTAGTCCTGGCTGTCCTTGAACTCAGAGATCTACCTGCCTCTGCCTTTGGAGGGCTGGGTTTGAAGGCATGAGCTACCACTGTCCAACCCCCTACTTTCATTTAAAGTAAGCAACAATTTTTTTAAAAAGTAAGTAAAAACTTAGAATTCTATTAAGGTTTCCAGACACCCAAGATTCATACCTGCTCAGCTTCTAGATGAAAACACCATAAAATAAGATATTTAGCAGTCTCTTCGCATACAAGGTATGGGTGGTCAGACAGAAACCTCTGACTATCATCCCACCGACTCAACATACCTGTAAAAGAGAATTGAATCACAGATGTCAAATATTTCCTTTCTTCCCGTGAAGCAAGAAATGGATTTTTAAATGTTTCTCTTAAAGACAGTTCCTGGTACTAGAGCACTGTGTTATGTGACAGGACAAGCCATGAGCAGTAATACCTCTTAAAGCAATATCCATCAGATTGGAATGACAGCAAGTTTTATTTCACATAATTAGTCTGACTAAGAAGAGTGACCTGCTGAAGACCCCTGCTAATAGGAATGCCTGAAGTCCCAAATACCGTGCACAACTTGGACTTCCCTTAAGGTTAAAGTGAGAGCAAATGATTTTGAGGTACTTCTATCATCTAATAAGAGAACAAAATGCTTTTTAATAGAAAGATGGTTAAGAATCTGTTATTGAGTGGCTACAGCAAAAGACTGCAAATGGCCACAGAGCCTGTTTAAGGACAATCTGAGCAACTTTGTAAGACCTTGTCAAAAAAAAAAAAAAAAAAAAAAAAAAAAAGACTAGGTCATGATTCAACGATAAAAGTGTTTGCCTATTATGAGGCCTGTGGCTTAATCTCTAGTACAAACACTTTTAAAATGCAAGACTTCAAAAAACTAAACTTGGCAAATTTACGGGCTTACTAAAAATTCAGAATACTCTTATTATCTCTAATTTATTTTTTAAACAGTCCAAAACATAGTAAAATATAAACATTTATCAATTCAGGAAACATTATTAACTGGGAAACAAATAAGTCAATATTAGAATACTAATATACTGCAACTATTTTAATCATATTAGGCAATTACTAATACTGTCTGTTCATTTATACAGTAAATTATTTTAAAATTAGTTGAACATATATGAAAGGCTACCATTTTGTTTCAAGATATTAAATGAATCCAAGTAGTACTTAGCATGCATCTGTATCTTTATCTAACTTAATAAAGCCACTATAACCAAGAACCCGGAACCTCGAATGTGCTGTTCAGGGTTACACTTGAATGAACTAAGGATCACTATGTCAGAAACTTTAGATTATTCACAGCAGCAAAAACAGTATAGATATTATTTAAGCCATCACTGAAGTGTCATAGGACTGTCTTAAGAATCATGACAATAAACACAAAATGAATTTCTACATACTAAATTTCACATGAGAACATAAGATCAAGATCAAAAACAAATATCTTACACAGCAACATGTGGGGAACCAACTAAAAATACACTACCCTTAGAAAAAAGTTGGGGCAATTTCAGCATTTTTAAAATTTTTTATTAAGAAAAAAAGGGGGACAGGGTCTTCTACATAACTCAAGAATCCCCCAAACCTTAACCTTTCCCCACCACTTCCTCCCAGTGCTAGGATTATAAGGGTGCACCACATTTTTCTGACAGTTGGGTCATTTAAGTTTCTGAGACACAGAATGATTCTGCAAATCTATTTGAAACTAGTTCCCAGGAGTTAACAAATGCTGAAAAACTGAGCTGATGAAAGCACAATCCTTATTTCTGTTTTTTTTTTTAATTTAAAATTTTTTATTCATTTCAGATACCAACCATAGTTCCTCCACCTCCCTCCTACTACCCCATCCTTATTTCTTATACCTAAAGACATACATCCCCTATGGCTCAGTCTCTGCCCCTTCCCTTTTCCCCATACTCTCTTGAGAGGGACTCAGGGAACCCAGGCTGACTCTGAACTTGCCACACCCCTCTTTTTCTCCAGTGCTGGGAAAGCAGAACCTTGCACCACCATGCCTGATTTTTGCAGTTGGAAAGATGAAACCTAGAGCTCCATGCATACTAGTCATGCACGTTACCAAATGAGCTATACTCCCAGTCCCTTTGCTAGCCTGCTAATACCTCTAAAGAGGTAATACTTTCTAGTTTCTTTACAGTCAATCATCTACAACTACCTCAACAGGGCAGCATTATGACTTTATTAACAAAACCCTGTCCATTTGGATTCTGAATTAAAGATAATATGAAAAGGACTGGTAACATTTGTTACCAAAATGTTAGCAATCTGTTACAAGCTGAAGGAAGTGTTTTATCTTTTAAATACCTAAGACACTTGGGACTGGACAAAGATTTTCTGCATCTAAGTAAATTAGATCTTCAATTAGTAGGAAACTGAGAAGTTACAAGTAGTCTATATAAGGGAAAAGGTATGGAATTTTATAAGAAAGTCTTTACAGAAAACCTAAAGTTACAGAAACAGAGCACACCTGAAATCACTGTTTTTTTGAAATTTGTAAACAGTATACAAGCTAGGATGAGGGCCAAGGAGATAAGACTGTCTTGGGCAAGTTCCTTCATATATGTCTGTGTCTTCCCACAAGGAGTGGGGTGAGGTAAAACAGTACCTGACATGGAAGGGTTTTTATGAACTAAAGGTATTAATTCATATAAAACACTAGAACAGTGCCTCACATAGTAAATACTTAATAGTAAGTATTAACACAACAGTGACTAGTTCACTCATATAGCAAATACTTATTTAGACAATCTTTTGGTTAAGGATAAGCCAGCTACTCAAACTAATCAACCAACTTTCTGAATTCTTAGACTACCTTACTTTGACAAATTAAAGTACGTTAATTTTCAAACCATGTGTCTTTCTGATGAACATCTTTGTGTCATTAGTTCTCAATAGTCTATTCGATTATTAAAACTGCTCCCAGTACATATACCCTGCATTATATTTACAGAATACATTTAACACTTTATACCATCTATCGTAACTACCTGCTAAAACTCCCCTAGCTAGTCTGCAAGATCCTTGAGAAGAACTGTGACTAGCTTAACTTTCTGAGCTCTCCCTGCGTTTCCTGACATCTACTACCAGACAACCATTTTTTTCCACCTCCACACCTATGCACAGTCATGTTAGTTAAAAATTAATCCATCCTTCTCCCTGCCACCCCACAATGCTTCTGAGGTTTCAGGTTATCTTGTCAGGTATTCTAGAAACTCCTATGACTTTCTATTTCTCTGGTATAAAACTGACCATGAAGTTTGGTGGTTATACTATTATATACTAAATACATTTTTAAAAAATATTAAGCCATGCCCAAATTTTAGAATAAGGGCTTAAAATATTTTTTTCAGGTAATAAAAGTATATTTGTTGTGAAGAATTTGGAAAGTTCCCAAAGTTAAAAAAAAAAAATGTAATTCTATCAGGGATAATTTAAATCCTACAATACATGATTTCAGTTTATTTTACTTTATATTTTATTCAAGTACTTCACAGCATGTTTTTCAAAAATAACATTACTATTTTAAAAAGTAAAGCACAAGTGAATATAATGGAAATATTATAAATGAAAAAGGTTTTATATAGATGTTCATAGTTTTTGATAAAATCCAAATAGATTGAGAAAATGCTGAATCAAAGCTAACTATGGCTGGAAGGGAAATGATGTGCTCCGAAAAAACCATTGCACAATTTGAAAAGCATCTCTGAGGACCACAAAGACAGTGATGTTAAAGGTGCAAATAACTGAAAACTGTTTTGAATTTTAAGAGAAAACGAGCTCTCTGTCTTAATAAGCAGTTTGTATTTCTAAAGCATAAATCGCCCAATAAGCAAAAATATAAAGGAAAATCAGATTTCAATAATTTGTAACACTATAATAATGGTACCATTTAAGTATAAGGGTTAAAGCAACATGAAAACAGTCATCAAACAGCATAAGGGAGAATTAGGAAAAACTATGAAGAACCTAAGTACAGAGGAGACAAGTACTAGTGTGAACTCACATTCACCAGGCTCTCTTTTTCAAGAGGCCATACTAGAATCCATCTTTGGAAAGTTTCCACTTGGAAGCTTTAATTACAGCTGTCATTCCAGATGTTTTTGAAGAATTTATCGATATACCTACCAGTATGGCGATGCTTTGTTCTTTACTAATAAGCATATACCAACAGAAGTAATTGTTCTCCAAAGGTGGATAAATACCGTCAAACCCTCAAACTCTTGTCTCAGTCCTTTATCAACTGCATATGACTTTGTAAATGTGGATTTTGCTATCTCATCACCTCCTGTAACTGTAAATTTAGTCCACTCTATGTTGATGGAACTTGGCGAGCAGAACTAGCAGATGCCCCAGATGCCTATTATGTATAAGATACACATACGCCAGAGAGTGGGAGATAAACACATGAAAAATTTGGGAGCCTACTACCTGAGGAACATTTCTGTGGATCCAATGTGCTGCAGCAAGTAGGGTATCTCCTCCAAAGTGAAAAGCCAATGTGCATTTCCACTAAGAAACGGGTACAATGTGAGTCTGGGAGTGGCTATAAGTCTGGTTGGATTTGAAGACAGCAAGGGTCTGGTTAGTATTACACGATGAGATGCTGGAAGCTCACAACATGCAATGGTAAAACAAATGCTTAGTAATCATCTGTGGGTGCCAAGCCAGCCTATTTTCCTGGCCATTTTACAAAACACACAATAGTCTTAGGTGGGCAGTTTACGCAGATTCAAAAGCATGGATTCTTCTCACCAAGGATGTCTTGGTTATCTAGGCCAGTAGAATCAATGGATACCAAATTTTTCAGGAGCAAAAACTCCAATACAGCACCATATTCTACAGAATTAATTATCTATCCATAAAGTAGCAGCTTGAGTATAGTGGTACAATTTCTTCTTGGAGGGATCAACAATCCCTCACATGAACAAGCCCATTCTAGAAGTGTTCCCTTTCTTTACCATGCTTCTACCTGAATTACACTTTGGGGTTTACTAGATGGACTAACCTATTACTTGTGGCTCATTTTATTTCAAAATAAATGATGAACACAAACTCATGAAATTAACTGGTCTTACCATGGACTACTCAGAAACAGTCGGTTTTACACAGTGAGGAAAGGGTCTACTGAAGACTGAGTGTCAGTGTCAGGTGGATTACAACATCTTGTGAAGCTGGAATGCTTTCCCACACAGAGCTGCATTTAACCAAAGCACTCAATCTACAATGAAAGAGGTACTGTTTCTCACTTACTAGGTTACACTGCTTCAAAGCAAACAGCCTACAGAATGCCAGCTGGGGAAAAACTCCACTAGTAACACTACTCTATCAAATGCTATGTGTGCCCAGAAAGAAGCACCAGTAGATGGAACATCATTTTCCTGCAGAACACAGGGGTGTTGGTAGCAAGGACTGTAGGTAGGAATGGTAGCCAACAACACAAGACTCATTTGCAAATTTCTATCTACTATCCCTGTGATTCAAGACCATGCTGATTTAAAGATTTTAATATCTATCCAAGAGAGGGCTACTTATTCCTTTTGTTTCAATGATATGAAATGACACAATGATATACATAGAAATGTGTTTGTATGTTTAGCTTCCAAACACTAGCCTTTTCTTATTTTTGGCTATTTGTGACAGTGTCATAATCCAGGCTAGCCCTGAACTTGGGATCCCCTAGCTTAAGCCTCTTTAGTGCTGGGATTACAAGCATGTTGTCATCATGCCCAGCTTTCTTCAGGTACTAATTATTCTTTTGAATTAATGTACAGGTTTTCCTTTTGAAAAAAAAAAATAATACTTTGTGGGAGCACAAACAGTAAAAGGTTTCAATATGCCATTCATGAACAAAACACAAACAAGAACTGTATCTTTTAATTCACACAATACTTGAATAAAAAAAAATAATAGTTTGAAACTCAACTCCGGACATTTCCAAGTAGCTTTTTTTCCTTCCTTCCTTCTTTACTTCCTTCCTTCCTTCTTTACTTCCTTCCTTCCTCCCTCCCTCCCTTTCTTTGTTTTTAAAAGATTATTTATTTATCATGTATAGTGTTCTGCCTGCATATAACCTGTGGGCCAGGAAGAGGGCACCAGATCTCATTACACAAGGTTGGGAGCCACCATGTGGTTGCTGGGAAATGAACTCAGGTCCTCTAGAAGAGCAGCCAGTGCTCTTAACAGCTGAGCCATCTCTTCAGTTCCCCAAGCAGCATTTTCAATCTAACAGTATCACACTGCTTGTAAGTCTCAGAACACACCACACATATATTTTCTGACTCTGCATTTTGTTTTATTTTTTTGAGACAGGGTTTCTCTGTGTAGCACTGAAGCCTGTCCTGGAACTTGCTCTGTAGACCAGGTTGGCCTTGAACTCACAGAGATTTTCCTGTCTCTGCCTCCTGAGTGCTGGGATTAAAGGCATGCCCCATCACTGCCCAGATCTGACTCTGCATTTCTAATGCTGTTGTCCAATCTCCATGGAAAATCCATATCTGCCCCTCCTAAACAAACTCCAACATTAGCTCCCCCCAGGAGCTCATTTACTTCAACTTCACCCCCCACTCTTCTTCCCACAATAGAAAAAGCCAGTTCCGGGACTGGAGAAATGGTTCAGCCATTAGGAGTGCTTTCTGCTTTTCTAGAACCCGAGTTCAGATACCAGCACCCATGTTGGGTGGCTCACAACTGCCCACAACTCTAGCTCCAGGGGATCTGATGCCTTCTTGTGGTGTCCATGAGCTTCCTCCCTACACATGTGGCATATACTTACATAGACACATACACATAAATATTTAGAAATAAATGACAAAACCTGTACTTAGATCGTGTATGTGTGTATTTAAGTTCTGTTATCTGAGCAACATGTCAAGGAACCATGAATTACACAACATCCTATCCAAACATGAGAAAAGGAAAAGGAAAAAAAAAACCAAACAAACATGAGTACAGAGCAGAATGACTCAGGGGTAAGGGTACTTGCCACCAAACCTGATGGATGAGATTCAATCCCTAGAACTTACATAGTGGAAAGGACAGAACTGACTCCAGTAAGTTGTACTCTGACCTTTACATGTGGCATGCACCTGACCCCTCCCCAACTGCCCATGAAAAATATATAATTTTTAAAGGACAGCTAATCTTTTAATGTTAAGAAAAAACATAGAAAAGAAAAACAAAACAGGATCAGTCAAGAAATGAAAAGCAGTGATGCCATCATAGAGAACAGTATCACAACCTGGTTTAAGACACAAGCAACCTGGTATAGGACACAGGTCTGAAGCAGATCTGGATGACCCCACATAAGCAGGAGTGGAGCTGGCCACATGCTTCTTGGACCTCATTTTAGAGGTTCAGTTTTATATACATGCCAATGATATCAAACACAATAAAGAAGGAAACTTTAAGTAGACTTACCAAAATGTCGGATTTTTTGCTCATATTTCTGCATAAATGATTGTGATTTATCTTCATCTTCTGTTTTTCTTTTATCTTGATTAATAAAACTCTGGAAAATTTTTAATAATTAAAATCAGTATTTTAACTGAATCTCTCCAGATGCTGAGTGCTTAGCAATCTTTCCTATAGAAATGATATAATAAAAATATGGCATAGTACTATGCATCATTAGACTAATCTGTTAAACTTGTCATTAAAAATATTAAACATTCTCACTTGGTAATCCCATTGGCTTTGTTTTACATTATAAATTTATCTAGTGATCACACAGGAAAAACAGTTGAATGAATCTTTTCATTAACTAGATTACTCTATCAAAGACAGAAAGATTCTTTACATGTGTTATTCATTTCCAATAAATACTTGCAACTCTAGCCTAATCTTTGAGCTTCTTGCTAGAAGCAAATTCAGCATCCAAAGCACACAGAGTCAAAGATATTTACTATAAATATTTGAGAAGAGACAAAACAAAAAATAAGACTTGCTTGCAGTTCTAAAAACTTTCTCTTGGGAAGCTAAATAGTTTAATTCTTAAAACTAAATATAAACATCTACTGGGGATTTACATTGTTCAGTAAGTCATGAAAACAGACCAAGAAGTTTCTCATCTAATCAGCAAAACTAGCACAATAGTTTCCCCATAGCATTCTGTGATACACTTTATACCCTGATATTATCACTACCAAATTGAAAAACTATGAAATAAAAGCACCTTGTACTTTTTCTTGTTATCTAGACCAATACTGTCCTAGTCACAAATACAACTTAAAATTTTCTACTAGCCCCCTTGAAATACAGATATAAACAAATGATATTCATTACCTAACATATTCAACATATTATCATTTCAATGTGGAAGAAACACCAAAATTTTATTAGCAAATACTTCATTCCTGGTGTTTTGGTATTGAATAATGGAATTTGGTATGTATTTTACACTTACAGGACATCCTAATTTGGATTAACCACTTTACAAGTGCTCAGTATCTCATGTGGTATTGATTAGCATGGCCTTTAACTCCAGCTTCAGGGAATCCAACATCCTACACTTGTGGCTTACACACACACACACACACACACACACACACGTTGTAAAAAGTTAAACTTTAAAAAGACACAAATTCCATCCCATGTGGTATGTCCATGGGTTAGTGAAGGGACATGATGACATCTACAGGTCTCATTGCTCTAAATTCTCTTCAGAGGTACAGTACTCAGACTCAGACAGAGAAAACACTAATAGAATATACAAAATCTACCCATCATAAAAATAAAGCCTTTAGCTTCTGTGAACTGTTTTCCTTAACCAATTTGACAGAGAGAAAAAAAATCAAAATATTTAAACCTGTGTATTCAGACTTACGTTTCTCCAAAGTAATGCTTAACATAGGCTATCCTCAATATTTTCTCAAAACTGATTCTGCATTAAAAACATTTGTTCCTAAGTTATTGAGTTTTCACCTTCCTTCCACTTTTTATGCACTTTGAAAGCAATCTTTATAAACTCTAGTTTCCAAATAGAAAATAAATATATAAAACTAGAGTAGTTTGAGAAAAATGAGATTTTATTAGTTCAGGCAGGCCAATGAGGCCCTTTGTTAGCAGTAACAATGAATATTATTACAGGGACATCATTTTCTTTATTCCTTTTTATTTTGAGGGGTGTGTGTGGTTCCAGGAACTGAGCCTGGGTCTTGAGCATGCCAGGCAGGTGTTCTACCCTGAGCTCAGCCTCAGCCCTCTTTTCACTTCATCATGACATAGGGTCTCACTAAATTGCTTAGGCTACCTTCAACGTGTAGATGTCTGCCTCAGCCTCACTGGACTGCAAGCCTCTACCATCAGGCCAAGTAGGAATTTTTTTCATTCTTAAAGACTAGGAAAGGAAAAAAGTAAATGTGTTCTTATTTGTAAATAATATAATTCTATTTGTCAGTGACCCTACGGACTACACCAGAAATATCTTTAATTTGATATACTTTCAGAAAAAATGGTAGGACAAAACTAACATAAAAATCAGTAGCTTATAGACTAGTATGCTGAGAAATACAGGCAAAAACAAAAGACATTAGAATAAACCTAACTTTATTCAAGGAAGTAAAAAGAAATTATCTATGGTAAAAACCCTAAAACACTGAGGAAAGAAAGCTCTCTTAGGTTGATAGGTTAGAAGATTTAATATTGTGAAAATGGCTATCATACCAAAAGCAACTACAGATTCAATATAATCTCCATCAAAATCTCAATGTGTTTCTTCACAGATAGAGAGGAATAAAAAAATGCAAAAAATTCAAATGGGAACACAGAAGAACACAGGATAGCCCAAACAACGCTGAGTTAAAAGAATAATGCTAGAGTTACCACTGTACTTGATTTCAACTGTACTGGAGCCACAGTAAAAAAACAAAAACCAAACAAACAAAAACCCAGCATTCTACCATATAGCCACAGCTGACAAAGATGCCAAAAATAAATTAATATATCAGAGAGCAGACAGCCTCTTCAAGTCGTAGTGGCACAACTGGATATACACACGTGCAAGAATGTAGCTCCTTATCACTCATCCAAATGGATTGAAGACCTTACTTAATGTGAGCCCAGAAACTTCGACATTACTAAAGGAGGTACAGAAAACATTTCAAGATAATGACACAGGCAACAGTCTGAATAGGACTCCAGTCACTCAAGAAATAACACCAGCAATTAACTAGACTTTATACAAAGTTTTCATGTAGAAAAACAAAGAGATAGCCTACAAAATGAGATAAAAATGTGTTAGCTATATATACCTTAGACAGGTCTAAAAAACAGCCTACAAAATGAGATAAAATGAGTCTGCTCTACCTCAGACAGAGGTCAACTACCTGTTTTAATTAAAATGCTTTATTACATTTACTTATTTATTTTGCATGAGCAAAATATGTATGTGTTTGTGTGTGCACATGCCTGTGTGAACATACCATAGAACATGTGTGGTGGTCAGAAGACAATCTCCAAGTTTCTCCCTTCACCATGTAGGTCCTAAAGATCAAACTCAGGTCATTAGACTTGCAAGCACATTTACCTGCTGACCTGTCTCACTGCCCCTAATATCTTTTACTACAGTATACAAAGAACCAAAATACTGAATAACAAGAAATAAAACATCCCAATCAACAAATGGGCTAATGGAATGAGCAGGCAAGTCTCAAACGATAAAATACAAACGGCTAAAAATATATGAAAAAACTTGAACACTACCAGCCATCCAAGAAGTGCAAATCAAAACTATATTGAGATCCCATCTCACCCCCAACCAGAACACCAGTCATTACAAAAAGAAGTAACGACAAATGCTGGCAAGGTTAAAGACAAAAGGGAACACTTATATAATATAGGGATGTATGAGAGTCCAGCTACTATGGAAGTGAGAATGTAGGTTTCTCAAGAAACTAAAAATAGATCTTCCTTATGGCCCGGCTATCTTACTCCTGGATATTTACCTAAAAGGCTGTAGGGCGGCCTGGCGTTAGTGGCAGATGCCTTTAATCCCAGCACTTGGGAGGCAGAGGCAGGCAAATCTCTGTAAATTCAAGGCCAGCCTGGTCTACAGAGTGAGTTCCAGGACAAGTTCCAAAACAATACAAAAAAAAAAAAAAAAGACTTGTCAGTTACCACATCAAATGTTGTTGAAGTACTATTTTATTAGCTAGGACAACAGCTAAGTTATGGAACTGACATGGGTATCCAATAGCTAAATGGATAAAGTGAAATTAAACATACACCAATACATATATAAGCCTACATGCATGAATATAAAACACATTGTTTTATAACCATAAAAAAATGAGGTTATATGACTTGTAGAAAAATAAATTACACCTGGAAATAATCATACTGCCTCTTTTCCCTCATGTGTAGGCCCTCCGTGTTCTATAAATGTACAAAACCACTAAAGTACAGACAATGTGCAACTACCTAAGGGCATCGAGGTGAGAAAAGGGAGAATGGAGGAGGATATATCAAAGTACACTGTATACCCGCATGAAAATGACTTTACATAACAGTAGAACAAAATTGAAATGGGGGGAGGGGCACTGCTACTCGAGTTTACTAAACCTGTGCTGCCAAACTGAACAACTTTATTTACAAATCCAGTGACTACGTGTGCCAGAGAACTGACAGGGAACTGAGAGCCACAATCAGGAAGTGCTCACCTGCCAGGGGCAGTGCACAGGCCCACAACATCATGTCACCTTTTGAGATGTCACCTGACTTAATTAATCTTCCCAGCTACCCTAGATATTGAAGAAAGCAAGGCTTGGAGATGTTTGCTGTTTAACAGGACTCTCTATAATTGCTTTGCTAACAGTTATTTACAGAAGTGTTTGCTTTTCCTTCTTTGTTTTTTATCTGTGGTGCTGGGAATGGAACCCAGGGCCTCTTGCACATTCTACCTCTGAGCCACATACCCAGCCCCTTTTCTTCTTTCTTTGTGGTCCAACAAAGGATCATCATACCTTATTAAAAACATCCTTGCTAATGGCATCCATGTTCCAGAGACACATCCTCTCTGTTTGGACAAGAGCCTCCTCTTTCTGTCGCCATTCTTCCTCCCGCTGCCTCAGTTCTGACACAGCGGTCTGGGCTTTGGCATGTTCCTGATCCAAGGACTCAGAGTTATGCAGGGCTAAGCTGCCAAGTTTCTGCTGGGCTTCAGCAAGATTCCATTTGCACGCCACAGAGCTCTTCACAAATTCTTTCTGCTTTTGGCAAGCCAGCTCAATCCCATCGCTATACATCTAAATAAAGAATATCAACGACAGTTTTAGTAAGGAATGTGGTGGCAGCAATGACACGGTACACGGTTTTTCAACTCAAAGGATTTCTGTGTGACCTTTCTGGAACACGGCATATCTGTACTCTTTGTCTGCAATTACATTTTACATTCACCAACAGACTCTGAGCTGCTTTGTTCATCCACGCCCCTCCCCTGACAACTAACAACACAAAGCCTGGCAACTGTCAGTAACTTGCATACAGCTGGCCCACAACAAGCATCAGATGTGCAGGCTCCAGAACTCTTCACCAGAAGGAAAGCAAAGTTTAGTCTGGTTCCTCAGTTCTTTATGGCTCTTCATCCTGAAAACCAGACCTTCAGAGCTTCAACCTGCCGGTTCTACCCACACTGAACATCCTTTTACTTCAAAGCAATAATTTATTGTTTCTGTGTTATCACAATTTGTGATGTGAGAGTTCTAAATAGAAAACTTTATAAATGATTGTATCATATTGTCATACATCAGCTTAATCTAAATCAAAAAAGTAAAGGTTAAATCACTCTGCTCTACTGGGGAGTAACTGATTACTTTTAATATTTGTGTAACTACTTATGTAAATGCAATAGATGTTTAATTCCTTATACTTCTTGTTTCAACAAAAGCCTAGGGCTGGTTTTTTTTTTTTTTTTTTTTTTTTTAGGATTTCTTCGTTACAAGCACAATTTTACATTACTTAGTGAGAACCACTGTTGTTAATCTGTTCCCACACCTGTTTCAGTATTCAAGCCTTTCCAATTTTACATCCTTCAAAGGAGGGGGACTCATGTTATTTACTAGAGTCCATTATTAGAGATGATGATGATGACTAGACCCCTAAGTTCCAGTTACTTTTACTTATTCTTCCCACCCTTAAGACCCTGTTTTCCCTTTTCACCAACAACCCTCTGTCCTATAACTTACGGCCAATTCTTAAGCCTTATTCTCTCCAAACCCAAGGTATACACATTTGTATGGTGTGTTTTTTGGTGGCTTTTTTTTTTTTTTTTTTTTTTTTTTTGAGATAGGGTTTCTCTGTGTACCTCGCCCTGGTTATCCTGAAACTCACTCTGTAGACCAGGTTGGCCTCGGACTCACAGAAATTCCTCCTGCCTCTGTCTCCTGAGTGCTGGGACTAAAGACATGGGCCACCACTGCCCAGCAGTGGTACTTATTTTTAACATGATATATACTTATTTTTCTCTCTGACTACCAGCTTTGTAAGGAGTTAGAATTTAATAACTGTTAGATAAATAAACCAATCTTTACTTCTTGAACAAACTGTTCTGAGGCAGGCAGTAAACAAGGCTCTCCTACTTCCTGAATCTGCAGGCACATTCAGGATTTCTACAGTATATGTATTCGGACTCTTGCTATCCTAGTTCCTTATTTAGTCACCATGAGGGCTTAAAGCCCAGATACCACCAATATCTCTAAATAAACAAGTAAAACGCTTAATTTTACTTTTTGACACACCAAAAACATTATGGATCTAGAGAGTTGGTTCAGTGGTTAAGAGCATTTGCTGCTCTTGTACAGAACCTGGTTTCCATTTCTCCCACCTATATGATGCCTCATAATTGCCTGTAACTCCAGGGCATCCAACACGCTCTTCTGACCTTGGCAGGCATCAGGAATGCATGGGATGCAAGCAAAACACTTATATAACAAAAGAAAAATTATAAGGTAACTACACTTTAAAAAGGAGCCAGATAAAGGAGGAAAATTAAGCTGTAAAATGTTATTTGCAAAAGACAAAACTACACCAATAAAGGCAATTGTAAATAAATGGGGTATCTTCACTTTCTAATTAAATAGAAGCAATTATTTCTTAAATCAAACCTAATAATAGAATGATTTATATTCAAATTGTTCTCCATAGACTACCCCTATACTATTTGGTATATACTAACCATTTGGTAATACTATCCAACATGCATTGAGATGACTAAGTATAATGAGTTAAAAAAGAATGCAATACAGGGAATTTAACCCGTGTTAGGGTTAAGAACTCTCTGCTGAGCTACAGTCCTAGGCCACATTAGGTCTTATTTTACTCTGTGATCATATAAAATTTTAGAGGGACATAAATTTTAATGAATAAAAACTTTGCAAAGGAACTGTTATTATTAAAGTTTACTGTTGTAACTTTATATCAAAAGTTCTCAAACAGCAAGTCAGACAGGGTCCCAGCACTGAGAGGGCTAAGAGGGCACGGGCTTCACCCCTAACCAAGAAGCAATGTGCAACTGATACCTGCCAGGAGAGAGAAAACCACTTTGAGTGGCATGTCACTGGGTCCCATCAACTGTACTCCAGGGCAGACCCTATGCTAAGGAGTAGTTGATCAACACAAAATAAACTTAATGGGTTTTTGTGGACATTTCATTTTAGCTTTATAGATTTTTATTTATTTATTCTTACTGGTCTTTTGCTTGTTGATTTTGATTTTTACTTGGGTAGAGAGGTGGGGAAGATCTGGAAGGAGTTAGGAGAGTGGAAAAACGTGATCAAAACATAATGTATGAAAAATTCAACTAAAAAGGATATAATAATTTCTACAAATTCTTAAATAGGACTTCCAAATTCTGGCTTGCCTTTTCACACATCTCTTGTTATACTGAGAGAGCACTATCTCTCATATTTGATAAAAATTAAGCCAGCCATTTAATATGGATTTTAAAAGTCTGTTGATTAAACATTTTGTCTTTAAATATTCTAAGCTCCAAATTTAAGTCCTAAAGCTATCAAGAAATATAAGTAGGCTTGTAATTATTATAGGTCCTTAGGAATAATGACTCTGCAGATTTTACCACCATTTAAAGGCCTTCTCATACAATAAAATTTTTAGTATTTCTCCAGATAGGCAGTGCAGAAGTAGGTTGGGAAAAACACTGGACAAGAGCTATCTATAGTGGGGAGTCTGCCACTAACTAGATGACCTCAGGGAAACATCTTTTAATGAAGGAAATAAAAGCCTCTTTACTTTTAAACCTGAACAAATGCACTGGTAAAACGTGTCTTAAAATATTGAATTTCTTGGGTTACTTCTTTGATTCAACCACAGTGCAATGTAATTCCTGAGATCATTTTCCCTCCACACATCTGTTCAAACTGATCCAAGCAATTGTTCATGTTCTCCTACTGTAATACTATGTACACACAGATGACACTAGTGAGCCATAATTAGCGGGTGACTACTGACCCATCAACTCCCATTTTGCCTCACTTTCCCTGTGACTAGCTGGATGAACATAGATAGCCTGTGGTTATGAAACAGCATACTGTTGTGTGAGCCCAGTTAACTCAGCTGGCTGACATAACACCATTATCCCACACTTGCTGGCACACAATTTAAAACGGTCATCTTTATTTAAAATGGGAGGGGGGGCTATTGTTCATTGAGCCGCATTTTGCAAAAAAAAAAAAAAAAAAAAAAACCTAGAAAAAAAATATCTACAAGCAATTTCACTGAACAGATTAGTGTTTCGTCTGTGCTCTTGAAATCTAGTCCAAAACACACCGGGGTGAGAAGCAAGCACTCGCAGAAAAAAAAAAAAAAAGTGTAAACCACATGTCACACTTGGCAGTTTCTGAGGCAGGAAGGCTGAGCTGAAAACCGCAAGTAGTATCAGGAACTTGGGGTAGAAGCCTGAAAGAAAAGCCAATTTCACTGGAGGAACGAAACAATTTTTACAGTAAGGGACCCATGACTGAGCGAAAGGGAGGCGTGTGCCGGAGTCCAGAGAGAGAGGCTTGCAGCGTTTGCTGAGATGTCAGCATGGGAAGGCGCACGTGAGATGTTTATGTCGGGACTCGGTGTACTACTATGGAAGTACAATCACTCGCTGTCCCCATCAACTGTGTAATAAAGGCTCGCATGAAGGCACGAACAAGAGGACAAAGGGTCAATGTTACTCGGCCCGGGCTGCCCCCGTATCCCGGCTGACACCAGAGGGAGCGCAGGAACCTCCTGCAAAGGTGAGGGGACAAGTGTGCGAGGACGTGGAGGTCGCGTGGCCACCTCCTCCCTCGCGGAAGGTGCGGGCAGCGCTGGGGGCGGGCACCGGGCCCCCGCGATGCCCGCGGGCGTCCCCTCCATCCCATCCCCCCCCCCCAGAACGCAGGCTGCTCTCACCTGGGCGCCGCCGCCAGGCACCGGCGGGTAGTGGGAAGAAGAGGGGGACACGTCCAGGTCGCTCTCCTCCGCGGCCTCCCCGCCAGTCCTCGGGAAGCTCCAGGGGCCCGGCGGCGGCCACGGCTGCTCCATGTCCCGCTGGTCCGGGCCGGACAACCGCCACCGCCAACTGCCCGGGCGTGAGTAGAACCCGCTGGGCGGAGCCAGCCGCCCCGCCGGCCACGGTCGTTACCCAGAATTCCCCCGCCGCCCGCAGAGACGACGCACGCCCGGAGCAGGCCTGCCTGGGCCGCGCCGCCGGCCGACTGCGGAAGAAGAACTAGCCGGCCCGCGCGTCATTTCCGGTGGAAGGGAGAGGGCGTGGCCTCGCCTGAGAGGAGGGGCGGAGAGGTCTGCCGCCGGCGTCCGGGGAGCACTAGGGCTTTTGAGGGTTCGGATCCCGGAGGTCACAGGGAGTTTTGCCTTTCTCCTGCTCTCGTGGTTTTAGGGAACAGAAGCCAACTGTGCTTTAACTTCAGGGTTACTCACGACAAGACAGTTGTGCAACCCCTGCTGCCGCTGGGGAGGACACTAAAAATGAAACCCTGGAGCAAGGTTGTGAGGAATTGAGACTAGTAGACAGAACGGAGGGCTTCCTGCCTCTCACATCTTTTAGAATCGTGAAGATCCGTGCACTCGCTGTCCCTTTTCTTTTTTGAGATGAAATGTTCCCAAATTCCTCAGAACACATTTTAAGAGAAAGATCCAGAGGCCAGCATTGGTAGCGCACGCCTTTAATACCAGCACTCAGGAGGCAGAGGCAGGCAGATGTCTGTGAGTTCGAGGCCAGTCTGGTCTACAAGGTAAATTATAGGACAGCACAGAAAAACCCTATCTTGAAAAACAAAACACGGGGAGAGGTGGGGAGAGAGAAGAGAGAGAGACCGACTGACCCAAGACCTGGGAATGTAATTTGGTGGTAGAGTGCATGCCTGTCACAAGTAAGATCCTATATCAATTTCTAGGAATTTCTGGGTCCTAGGACCACAGAGAAACAGAGACAGCTAGGATCCAGGCAGTCTAACTTCACAACCTGCATATTTAACAATCCGGCCTGTTGCCTACTCATAATCGGACTAGACAACAGAACATCAATCTTCCGGCCCTTGCTTGGCAAGCTCTGTGTGTGAGGGGGTGGAGCTTGACAGGAGTAGGCCAGAGGACCACATCTCTTGCCCTGCTCCATCATTCTTCACCCTATTCCCTTGAGACAGATCTCTCACTGAGCTTGGAGAACTCTAGATTGACACCAGGCAAGCTCTGTGATCCTTGGGTCTCAGTCCTCTTACAGAGGTGCAGGCTTTTTACACAATTGCTGCTAACAACATGCTTGCACAACTAGCATTCTTACCCACTGAGCCATCTGCCCTCGATCTGGTTGGCAGACTCTTAAAGTTGGTTAATCCCAGTGGTTGACCAATGCATGAGAAAGAAGGAGTTAGAAATGCTGTGTAACCTCTAGGGAAGAGGAATGACATGATATGCTTTATGTGGTTCTGTTCTGCTCTTCCACGACCAGGAAAATGCCCACCAATATTTTTACAGAAGTAGCCAAAGATGTATCTACAAAGAGGTTTGGGGGTGGTAAAAGAACGTTAAAAAATAAGCAGAGGCAACGGAATTGCTCACAGATGAAGAGTAGAATAGATCTAAGTGTACTGATACGGAAATATCTACAAAATGAGCTAAGTGTGGTGGTACACGTCAGTAATCCTGGGAAAGGCTGAGGCATGAGAGGTATCAAGTTCACCACCACCCTGGGCTACATAGACGAGCACTGAGTTAAGAAATCTATGTAGAATGAGAACTTGAATTTGTTTGTTTGTTTTTTAAGGAGCACACTCACATACACGCAGTGTGTGTGTGTGTGTGTGTGTGTGTGTGTGTGTGTGTGTAATTCTTGGAAGGTATAGAAGAAATTTAATAGTTACTTTGGTGGCTAAGGCCAGGGAGGAAAAATTCTGCAGATCTTACTTTCACTGTTAGCATTCCTGTATTGTGTTGATTGAAGATTTTCTGACGAATATATGACTTTATAATCATAAATAAAAGTTGAAAAGCATTTCACTCAACCCCTGTTGAGGTCAGGTTTAAAAAGCCACGGGGCGGGGCAGGGGGGGAGCAGAGTGTGACAGGAGAGAGAAAAGGAAAAAATGAAAAACGTTTTTTCCTCTTTATTTGAAACCACAAAGTGCTTTGAGCGGTGCTTGGCAAAGAAACCAGCTCTCTGTGGATGCAGTGTCACTGTAAGTTCTGAGTTGCTGTCCTTGGTTGCCTTCTCTTCTGCCTGACCTCTAATCTTAGGAATCCTGGGATTTTGTAAGGGTGATGATCTTGTCAATGTCCATAGCTTTAAATCACATCTGGGTATTGACTGTTCCCGAATGGGAATCCAGGCCTTGACTTTAACCCCAGTACTTCAGCCTCATGGTGTGTGCCTGCAGTTTGGACATCCGGTTTAAATGTATTATGCGCAAGTAAAATTAAACATGTCCAAATGTGAACTGTTTCCTTAGAACGTAAACACTTCCTTCTCTCCCAAAAAAGAGGTATGTTCTAAGACCCAGAAAGCTACAAGATTCGAAAGCCCAGGCTCCCAAAGTTATAAAAGCAGTAAACACTGAGGAAAGCCACCCTCATCCCCTCCCCAACCCATGCCTCTCTGCCTCCCATAGGTCAGATGTCACTTACTTGTGAGGCTGGCCTAGCCACTGAGCCTACAGCAGGTTCTTGCTCACTCTATAACCTGTGACCCTCCATCTTTCCACTCTGTATTTTTTTTCTTGCTATTCATTGTACTATCTTTTCCTAATCTTATTTATTATTTCCTCTCTCACTAGAATATAAGCATCAAATGGTCACAGGCAGCATCTTGTTCACACTTGTAATACTCAGATCTGTGCCTGATACATAGTCGTGTTCACTACATGCACGGTGAATTAGTAAATGGAAATGACAAAGGACGGCTGGAAACGGGGTTAAGCAAAGGCAGAAGAGGGCAGAATAAGGACACCAAGATGCATATTTTTGACAGATGGCTGTATTACTTTTCTCATTACTACAATAAAAACACCCAACAGGGGCTGGAGAGATGGGCTCAGAGGTTAAGAGCACTGGCTGCTCCTTCAGAGGTCCTGAGTTCAATTCCCAGCAGCCACACGATGGCTCACAACCATTTGTAATGAGATCTGGTACCTGGTGCTCTCTTCTGGTCTGCAGGGTTATATGCAGACAGAACACTGTATACATAATAACATAATAAATAAATCTTAAAACAAAAAAACAAACAAACCAAAAAAAAAAAAAACCCCACCCCAACAGAAGCATCTTAAGGAAGAAGGGCTTGATTTTGGTTCACAGTTTCAGAGGCAACAGTCCATCTTGTTGAACCAGCTCCACGGTGGTGGACATATGAAGCCACAGCTCCTCACATCTCAGCATATCAGGAAGCATGTGGCCTAGACTGGAAACAGACACACATACCCTTCAGGGCCCACTCCCAAAGATCCACTTCTCTTAGCTAGTCCATACCTTCCAAAGATTCCCACAGCCTTCCAAAACACATGAGCCTGTCAGGGGCCATCTCATATTCAAACCATAAATGAATATGACCGTATGAGAGGTGTAAATTGTGGGCCACTGTTAACTTCAGGGCATAAATCTTTTGCTTAGGTAAAGTAATATTTTTATTGTTACACAGTGTGTGTGTGTGTGTGCATGCTAAGAGGTGCACATGTGCAGGTCAAAGGTGGAATATGGCATGGTGTTGGTGTCATATGCCTTTAATCCCAGCACTTGGGAGGCAGAGGCAGGCTGATCTCTGTGAGTTCAAGGCCAGCCTGGTCTACAGAGCTAGTTCCAGGGCAGCCTCCAAAGCCACAGAGAAACCCTGTCTCGGAAAAACAAAACAAAACAAACAAACAAAAAACCAAAAAGGTGGAATGTGTTTTCTCCTTCCACCTTTATAGGTGGGTTTCATTGATTGAACTCAGGTTGCTAGATTCACATGACAAATACTTGGCCACAGATTGATTTCACCAGTTCCAATACCTAAAATAATAGCAGAAATAAAACAAGTTTGGAGCTCCATTATACTCCTTTATATTCTTATGTTGGAAAACAAAATTTCTTACAAATTGATTTGTATTTTATATGCCTACTAATCAGCAAGTCAGTTTTTCTGAAAGAAATGACTGCAGAGTGTATAGTAGAAATTCCAAGCAGCTGTCTGTCCCCAAGAAAGCGTTTGTGTGTCATCATTGTGTGTTGAGCCCACAAATGCCAGTGAGTCCAGCTCAAGCCATCATGTAGCACTAGTCTGGCTCATAAATGCTAATGCTGTTATATAAAACAGATCCCATGCGTAGGCCCGGATCCCAAATGGCTTCATGATTATTAAAAGCCTTTTGGTTTTAATTTGCTCTTTCATTGGACTCATTCCCAAAACTGGGGGGAAAATTCTGGAGCACTGGGTGTTCATTTTTTGTTTGTTTGTTTTGTTGGTTGGTTTTATTTTGTTTTTTGAGACAGGGTCTCTTTCATAGCACTGGATGAGAGCAATGTATTCATTAAGAAATATTGAAGCTGCCAGTTTGTGCTTGGCATTGGGACCACTGTTCTTACAGTGAAGGGCTGTGTTCTTTCCATGGTGTTCCCTCTGAAATAATTGCAAAATATTAATTATACTCTATGGTAATTATCCTGTCTGCATCTTCATTGAATTTATCACCATATTTTCCTTGTATATGTGTGGGATATTACTATGAAAGGAGATTTAAGACTGATGCCACCATGAGTCCTTTTAGTGGGCAAAAGGTCCATGTAACCATGTGGTAGCTTTTCCTATTTAAGCACATATTACAGGTTGAAAGGTATATACTTTAAACACACAAACATCGAGACTACAGAAAACCATATATCACCATCATCCAACTCATTGTCAAGATTTGGCTACATTTGCTTTATTCCTTTTGTTGATTTCCTGGAATACTTGAAAGTGAAATCTATGCTTTCTGTCATTTTGCCGCTACATGGCTATGATGGCCAGTCTTTATTGACTCACACTTGAATGTGGGTGGCCCCACCCAATGGACTGCTGGGAAGGAACCTACAGTTTCATGCTGGCAAGGCAAGCCGGCCATCAGTGGAGTTGTATCTCCAGCCTTGACAGGTTCTGGAGCCAGCGGAACACCAGCATCATCTCACCCAGCTTCCTGACTGCACCCAGCGTAGCAAGCAGCAACTTCACTCTCCTGCTGCATCTTGCCCACCATGATGGACTGTACTCTCAAGTTCTGAGCCAAAAGAAACCTTTCCTTGAATTGCTTTTGTCAGGGATGTTTGCAGAGTAACAAGATAATACAGTACCTTAATATGCATCCCTAAAAAACTGTAATGTGTCTAAACAAAAACATAATGGCTTTATCGTATCTACCAGAATGAATCAGTGGGTACTGTATAATACCCAGATACAACCAAAATTGCCTGACATTTTCAAACACTGAGTTGGTTTGTTAAAATCAAGGTATAAAAATGGCCCACATACTATATTTGGTTACTGGCATTTTCTTAAATCTACACCAGTTACTGCCAACCCTTCCTTTGTTCTAACAATGCCATTGACTATTTCAGTTGTCACGCAGAAGGCCCTATATTCTAGATATGACTTATAGGATGGCTTCTTTGTGGTGTCATTAATATGCCTATTAGCTGGCCACATTGCTCAGTGGTGGAGTACTTGTCTACCAAGCACAAGGCCTTAGGTTTTACCCGACACTTAAAAAAAAAAGCAAAACAAGATGAAAACACGTTTATCCTCCACATCTCCTTTAAGAGCAGTTAAATCTATGACAATACTGCACACTAGAACAGTCTTTACCGATGCAAATGATCTCTTTGCACTGTGTAATGTAATAGTCACTAGCCACATGTGGCTACTGAGCACTGTGACTGAGGAGGTAAACTTTATCTTGTTGAAGCTAACTTAGTTATATGTCACCACCATATTGACAGTGCAGCACCAGTTGCCTGATTCAACTTAATGCACACTTTCTCCATCAAAATGTTTCCTGTAGACACATCCTGTGACTAAAAGGTAGGCTAGTTCCTTAAAGGATGCAATTGAAATGATTTTTAAAATATAAACGTCATTGTTAGTTTGTTAGAACCAAGGAAAAAGCCAACACAGTTCATTTATTTATTCCCAGTAAAAGAAAGGTAAAATGTCCTCTGGACATTAGACTGTGAGAAAGTTAAATTGTTAAAGAATGTTTTAAAGAAAGATTTTGGGAGAGGATGGCTATAAGATACAGTTTTTCCTATCTTAAGGCTGCGTTTGTGCACAAAAACAAAAAACAAAATGAGTGCTCTGGAAATGCGTTATCGCTGAGATAATACAGGTTGTCTCATTAACTTGGTTATTTTCTTTTCAGCAGGCATTTCTCAACAATAAATAAATAAATAACCTGATAACTCACTTTGGAAACTCAATCTTCTGGTGTTATTCATGCTTGCTTAAAGGATAATTCGCAGACATGCAAGACTGTAGGGCCTAACAAATCAGCCCACAGACATAAGTAAGTAATTGGATTAGAACAGTGCAGAAAACACCCTTGGATCACAGGGTACAATCTCTTGCCCTGGAAGCAGAAGTGGCAGGTACCTTTGCTTGGTTATTTTTGTGACGTGTGATACATAGGCTTTAGCTCCAACAGTTGAAGAAGTGTGAGCTCTCGCTTTGTCTTGTGTTTTTAGGCTTCTTTTTTCTATCTTTTTTTTGTCTTTTAATTGTTGATTTTTTTCCTTTTTTATTCAGTAATAGAGGTTGTTGGGAATAATAGTATTTAACAGCCCCTAAGGGTATTAAGTGAAAAGCAAGTTTCCCTTCACTCACTCGACCTGAGGCTCTTTCCAAAGGAATACATTATTAAGTTTTTAGTGATCCCCTGCCTCCTGCCCCAGCCATACTTCAAGCATAATTATACATATTGCATTTTCCTTCTGTCTGAAATGGTAGTATATTAGATATAGTTTTTGTTCCATGCATTTATCTTCTTCTTAGAGATTATTTACTGTTAAACTCACAGCTCTGCTCCTTTCTTTTCTCATGCTGTGGTATCTATCAGCTTCAATATGACTCAATGTAGTGAACACCTGGTTATTTTGTTTTTAAATCTTAATGATATCTAAACCTAGCAGCAGAAATACTGAGCCAAATTATAAATTTTGAGAGCCATTATCAAGTTACTTTCTAGGGAAGTTGTCTATTGTAAACACGATAATTGGCTTCAAAGATGTTCACATCCAAACCGTGGAGACTGAACTATGTTATCTTACATAATAAAGGGGATACTGAGGTTTCAAGTGAAAATGAGGTTGTTAACCAACTAACTTTAAAATAAGGTAATTACTTGGATTCTCCGAGTGGCTCTGATGTGGCCACAAGATCTTTTTTAAAAGATTAACTTATTTTTAAATTATGTGTGGTTAGGTGTGTGTGTGTGTGTGTGTGTGTGTGTGTGTGTGTGTGTGTGTGTGTGTGTGTAGCATAAATGGTGGGAAACCAACTTGAGTCCTCTGCAAGAGCAGTGGGTGTTTTAAACCTCCATCCAGCCCAGTCACAAAGACCATAAAAAGTGATGAACAGAGTCAAAACAAGGGCAGGACAAGCAAGACTTGATTTGATGTCACTGGCCTTGAAGATGGAAGAAAGGAGCTTTGAGCCAAGGAGTTCCAGCAACCTTCAGTAGCTAGAAATGCAAGAGAACTGAAAGGTGCCAGTACTCTCCTGCCACCTAAATTTTTTCCCAGTAAGATGCAAGTTAGACTGTTGTTCCAACAAACTGGAAGATGATCAAAATTTTAAGGTCCTGAGAATATAGAAATGTGTTATAGTAGCCATTGACTACTCATACATTACATTTTTTTTTTCATTCCTCACCTCACAACCTTTTATTCCTTCAAAAATTAGTTTCTCCCTCACACAGATGCTGTTTCATTTATTTATCATGTTGGGTTGATAATTCTTTGTTTTAAGGTAAAAGCAACAACTTGATCACGAGGACCTGATTGTCACATTCGTACTCCTGGTTAATTCACTCTGGAAATTCCCACTTGGGGAATGCTTTTGTTCTCTCTCTCGTGGCTAGGATGTGAACAGGATGGGTGATATGTCATTTCTGCAATGCTGAGGCTATCAAGCTGCCCTGCAGAAGCATTCTGGGAGTAGAAGCTGGTTCACTGGCATCTGTTTATCGCCGCACAGACCTACTATTTTAGGGTTTCTATTGTATAATAAAACACCATGAACCGAATCAACACGGGAAGGAAAGTGTTTATTTCATCTTCCAGCTCTCAGCTCACACCCCATCACTGAGGCCAGTAAGAGCAAGAACTCAAGGCAGAGTCACAGAGGCAGAACCATTCCCATGGGGGAATGCTGCTTACTGGCTTGCTCAGCTTGCTTTCTTATACAACTCAGAACCACCTGCCCAGGGATGACTCCATTCCCTATGGGGTGTCCTCATTGTTAATAAGAACAATCTCAACAGACTTGCTTACAGGCCAGTCTTATGAAGGCATTTTCTCAGTTAAAAGTCCTTCCCAGATATGTGTCAGGTTGACAAAAACCAGCTCGGAGATGGAGCCATTCATTTGACTTGACCTGGTGACAATCCAATCCTTGAATCGCTTTGCTTGGTCTCCAGCTGAGATGGGCAGCATTACTGATTAAATGGGTTGCAAGAGGGGCTTGAGACATTATGTCTGTAGCAACTTTCACATTTCTGTGGCATCTGGGAGTCTGAGATGACCATGGTAGGGGACAAAGTAACCTTAATGGGAAGAGTTAGAGACCTTGGTGGCATATGCAAACTTGTGTGTATGTTAACCAGTATTATATTGTCACCTCAATAAAGGACAGTGAGTTAAACAAAGAGTTCTAAAAATACTAGTTGAACTAAGTAAAGGAGAGAAAACACAGACAAAATTAATGGCTAGATAGCCAAAGGGAAATCCCAAGAGTTCAGGGCTCTAGGACACCATGCAAGTGAGCCTAGTAATAGCAAGTGTTAGAAAGAGAGGAGAGTCTGATGACACCAAGAGGTAGAAAGACTAGGAAACAAAGAGTGCAGGGATAGGACAGTGTTTCTAGGGACCAAAAAGATCTGTGTTGTGAGGCAGTGAGGTGGTAGGAACCTGAACTCAAACATGACTCTTGTTACTAGTTATGTAGCCTTGGGGAAAAGGCAGTTTGGCTTCTAGTCTGAAGCTGAAAAATACAGACAACTCCCCCAAAGGTTTACTGTGCCAATGAAATGACCACACAACATGCTCCCCTTTTTGTAGATCTTCAGTAAGAATTGATCCCATCTTATATTTTACCTCTAGAAACTTAATTATAAATTTGTTTTGACACAGTATTAGCATTATCTCTCTACTGGTACTATCCCTGAGATATCACAGGCCTTGTGCCAGTTAGCCCTTATGTCATATCTGTGCTCTGAGCATTCAGAGAGCTGGGCACCCAACTGTATATACACGTCTTTGGGTGCAGAGAGAGAGAGAGAGAGAGAGAGAGAGAGAGAGAGAGAGAGAGAGAGAGAGAGAGCGCACACACTAGGAACTGGGTATAGACATGATGCTCCATTCCTCACCACACTGGGTTTTTCCTTTCAGAACAATGAACTATAGCTACTGAAGTGAGAATCTTCAGCAGTATCTTTTTAGGGACATCTTCCTGCACCATTTCCAACTGTAGAGATCTCAATGTATTAATAATAAACCATAAGATACTTTTTAAAAAAAATCTCTTATTGAGGCAGGGTCTCATGAAATCCAGGCTGACGTCTAATTCATTAGTTATCCCGGGCTAATTTTGATTTTCTGATTCTTTTAACAGTGCTAGGAGTACAAACATCCAGCAAAGACAGATTTATGTAGTTCTGGTGGACACTAGACTGGGCAAACACTACCAACAGACCAACAGAACCACATGGCCCAGCCCTAATTTTTAGGAACATTATGTATTTACTTGCTTAAATTTTGAGATATTGGCCTTTTGGTAAATTTTGGATCTGCTAAAAAAAAAAAAAACAGCCACATTCTCCTGTTGTCCACTGTTGTTTAAAAAAAAAAAAATCACACAAAATGGGGGGAAATGTCATTCCTCTTGCCACCTGACGATCTCTGGGAGATGATGCAATTCAATGCTCGCCTTAAACTACTTGGAAAGATTGAAGTATGCAGTGAAGAGGGACTGGCAGTTTTAATTCCTAACTTTAGAAATGACCTTCCTGTTCCTAATTAGTACACTGTTCGACTTCTTAGCGATAGTGAGCATATTTTCTAAGGCAAAAGGAGACAATACATTTAATAAGGGAGTACCCGTAGGGAACAGGTGACTGTGCTAAATAGAATCTATCACAGGAATCCCAGTGTCTGGGGTCCCATAGCCACTAAAAATGATTACCTAACAGAGCTATGATCTCATTCCACTTTTGGGATGGAGACTGTTAGTCATTTGAGCACAGTTAAACATTTGAACATAGAGCATCCAGGGAAAGATAGCAAAAGCTGGGCCGTTCCATGCACCAGGGAGGTTAACAAGAACTCTGGCTCCCAGCTGAGCATTAGCGCGCCTGCGCCTCGGCCTCTCTAGCCTTCCAGGGGAGAACGTTGAGCGTTTGAGTGTCCATGGCAACCCGACGCTTCCGCCTTCTGGAAGCTTACAACCCGTAGCTTGTTGTGAGATACCCGCCCGGGTGGGAGGGACCTGGGCTGGGGGACTGATGGGGGAACAAAGGGGTGGGGGTGGGGGCAGGGAAACTTCTGGGAAATACTTGCCTTGATGTAAACTAAGAAATAATCGGTTCAAGGCTCAGTACAAAAGGATCTTGTCTTTGCGGTGCTTTCGCCTACACAGGGAAGGATGCCTCTGGAGGTGGTGGTGGAGCTCCAAATCCGGGCGGTAAGAGATCGGCGAGCCTGCTGTTTTAACCCCACGCTCTTCCCCGCTCACTCCACACACATCGCTTTTGGTGCACACTGTCCCGACGATTCAGCACATTTATCACCCTTGGACCTCGTAGCCTTTAATTCGGTTCAGTCTGTCCCGTCTTTTTTTTTTTTTTTTTTTTTTTCCACAACCAGCATGTTTCCTGGCTTCTTAAAAGGATCTTGACTCAGGTTCAAGAAGGATTTTCATTTCAAAAGACTTTGTGAAAGGATTTAATGTTGTTTCTCTAAGTAATCAAAGAATATAGTTTTTAAAATTCTCGACTAATGTTCCACCTCTCAGAAGCAAAGCACTTTCCCTCGGCTTTGAGTTGCTAACTCAAACAACAAACACTTTGATAATTACCCTCCAATTCCTTAAGTGAGTTGCTGGAGCGCAGGGAATACTTTTCCTGTTTGGGAGTCCTTCATTCCTCTCTTTTAACCCTCCCATCCTCCCATTTATAATAGCATGACTGGCATGGAGTTTGGCCTCCCGATTATAAGGGACTTCACTACTGGCCATAGTCACAAATGGATGCTGATAGGGCACTGCATGGAAATTCAGCCAGCTGCCACCTAGAAGCAAACTCCAAGGTTTCATGCAGCATAATGAAGTTAAAGGATTCTAGTTTTGGCTCCATTTTACCGGCAGTTATCAGTTGTGCTGTATCCAACTGTGCTGAGGGAGAGGAAGGGATCCCTACAAGGCTGAGAGAGCTCTCTTACAGCAAAACAGAAATTAAGATTTCACCTCATGTTGCTCAACGTTACCGGTTACTTTATTTTGATTTTTAAAAGACATCCTTCAGTGTACAAGCAATTAACAACAACAAAAGAAAAATCAGTTTTTTACTCCAGAGAACTTAGGGTGATCCATGAAGTCAGATAACTCGATCTGATCCTATTTTAGACAGTTGGCAAACTCAGGCCCCAGTGAACAAAACATGGATTCTAGAAGTGTAACTAGAAACTAGAAGATAGGTCCAGTCCTCAGTAATCAAACCTGGGGACAAGGTAAGAGCAAACACTATCCGCCTGAATGTTGCAATTAAAAATGATCTCCAAAGCTGGGTGGTGATGGTGCATACCTTTAATCCCAGCAGAGGCAGGTGGATCTCTGTGAGTTCAAGGCTAGCCTGGTCTACAGAGGCAGTTCCGGGACAGCTAGGGCTACACAAAGAAACCCTGTTTCCACCCCGTCTCCCCCCCAACCAAACCCAAAGCCTCAGAAAATGTGAAAGTTTAAACAACACACACAGACCACTTAGAACCTCACAGCTCAGCAGAGTCAGTAAGCAAAGAGGTAGTCAGTGTTCAGGGTGTTGTGGAAATGCAGTGACTGTTTACTCAGAGGAAGAGCTGTTCCTATTGGTGTGCCTGACCCTCAGCTCTCACAGTTCCTGCTTCTTCCTGGTGAGAATCTGTTTAGCACGGCCATTCTGCACAGTCTGGTCCACACCCATGCATGTTAGATCACAGCCAATAATCCATTCTATTTATAAATGCCAGAACAATTGGTCGTTATCTGACCCGACATTGCCAGAGTGATTTAAAGGTTTTCTTTCTGGATAGGGCAGCATTTACAGATTTATACAGTACATACTCTCTTTGGTCTTCCCAGGTCAGACAATAATCAGAGTCTACCATGTTATTTGGTCATCTTTGGTCTTATGATTGGGGGAGGCACGTGAAGGAACAGCTTTCCATGTAAACTGAAATTTAGGAGTCATACCTAGTGGTCACTTAGGGCAACAGGCTCTCCTGAAGAATTTCAAGTTAAGTACCGTTAGGTCAAGTGTGCTGGGTATGGCAAAGTGGAATTGATATGAAAACGGGTAGCATACACACAAGGAAGCTCTGCGAGCATACTGAAAATCACATTGCGTTTCCATTTTTTTACTTAATGGAGGACCATTTGCTCTGTTCCACAGAGATGATGGGCATCAGGGCTCCATCTCCTTCCACTGGTTGTTGACATCTGTTGGTCTATTTCCAGGCTCCTAAGTTCCCCAGCTCAGCTTCTTGGCCCCCTGCTATGCACTGCTACTGGTTGTCAACAGAATTAGAAAATGAACAGTAGTCTCATACTTACTTTTCTGTGGGAACCTTAGACAAGCCCACTTTTTGAGTGTGTCTTCTTTAACATCTTGGTTTGTCCTACGGATGCTAAAAGACTATTAGAGAGTAATGGAAAGTAAACATCTACAGACCTTTTGAGAGGTATAGGAAGAAAGGCAAGTACTGTCCGTCACTTCTTACTACCTAATCCACAAAGGTGGGTGGGCTTGTTACAGGCAATCAGGAGAAAGAAAAAGCTCCAATTATGGCAACAGATATTCAGAGGATGAAGTGGAAAAAAAAAAAAAATCAGCCTTTGGCTTTAAAAATACTGTTTAAAATCTACCACAGGGAAAGGGCTGGGAGTAGCACATAGTTTATCTGGAAGCTCATGTCTCTTAAAATTCAATTTACAAGTGATAACATTGGTTGTTTGGGGACTACTAATTAACACAAATCTGTCAGCTTTAAATAAATAGCAATTATATAATCAGTCAGCTTGATTTCTTTGCATCTGTCTTGAATATATACACAATAGACTTTCTTTCTCTAGTATAGCTGTGTTCAGTACTAGCCAGCATGTACGTGCTCCAGCTAGGGACATGCCAAGACAGTGGGATCCCAGAATTCCCAAAGGTGCCTGAAATGTCTGAGGGGCAACTGGATGGCTGGTTTAGGCCAGACTTCTCGAAGATGGAAACCTTGAGACCTCCTGGTGCCAACAATCCAGGTGAGGGCATCACTGTTGATTCCACAGTAGGAAGAGAACCGGCACACTGTGGGGTGACAGCCAGCAATAATCCACAATGCTGTACAGCATGTAGCCCACAAAGAAGCCAAAAGCTACATCAGTGACGTTGTGCCTCCCAAGCATGACCCTGGAGAGCCCTAAGACAAAGGCCCACAGTACCACCAGTACCCTCAGAGGAATGGCCAGCACCAGGTGCTTCAGGATGAACCGCGACACCAGGGCGGCCCTGGTGGCGTGGCCGGAGGGAAAGGAATACTTGTCCACTGACAGAGTGAAAAACATGTCCATCTGATTGTGTGCTGGTCGACGCCTGCGGACCAGCCCTTTCAGTGCAGCCACCAGCAGTAGGTCCAACAGCAGGGCGAAGAGCAGGTTCATCAGCACTTCGCGCCCGGCCCAGCTGTCGCTCCTAAGCAGGCAGTAGAGGGTGCCCAGCAGCCAGGGGATGCCATGCCCCGAGATCTCCAGCAGCTTCATCAGCGGTCGCACGCTGCCCCAGGCCGAGCTCTCCCCGGCGCACACCCCCAGCTTCTTGGATAGCCACAGGTCGATGGCCAGCAGGGAGCGCAGGGCGATGCCCAGGAAGGACGGGTTCAAGTTCATACGGTCGTCCTCCGGCGGCAGGGCCGGTGCTGCTTGCGCGGGGCCCGCGGAGGTCAGCGGGAAGGAGCCGCGCCGGTGCACCGGGCTGTCGGACGCGCGCAGCCGGGCGCAAGCAGGATCCGCGCCCGCACGGCAGCTCAGCAACGACTGAAACTCGAACCTGCCACCACCTCCGCCGTGGGCCGGGCTGCCCGGGACGCTGTTCCCGCCCGAGGCGCCCAGCGGCCGTCCCTCGATGGTCCTCCGGGGGCTCGGCATCGCGGCGGGCGGCGGTCCCGGGGACCCGGCCAGTTCCGAAAGAGGCTTCCCGGCCCCGCAGCCTCTTCCGCTTCCGCACTGCCATCCTGGAGGGCGGGCCGAGGAGCGGCAGAGCGCGATTGTGACACCTGGCGGAGACGTGGGAGGGAACCGGGATATCCAGCTCGAGGAGAGGAGGGAGGATGCTGATGTTGAGAAATGTGGGTGAAGGGTGCAGCGATGGGGTCATTTCAGAGGCTGTGGGAGGTTAGGAGAAACACAGCCCTGTTGCACAAAAGCAAACCCTAATTGCCCTCCTCTTCTTTTTAAGATTTCTTGCCCGGGAGTGTTCCTGCCGGAAAAGGAAGGTGTGTACCTTGGAGTCTACCTCCTGAATCAGTACCTGGAGACAGACTGCTTTCCCTCTGTGTTCCCTATTGCGATTCAACAGAGCATGAGATTTGAAAAGGTGATCTTGACTTCCCAGTGGGTTATGCTGTCTGAAGTCAGCATAATAGTTACTATAAACAATAGTGGCCTTTGCACATATTTTTTTCAAAAAATAACTGACCCTAGTGTAAAGTACAGGCAGACTTGAGGCAAAACCATAGTGTGGAAGACTTGCTTTTGCTCTGCAGGTCTGGAGCCAAGTTCTGTCCATCGAGTGCTAAATACCCTAGTGGGTACTTTCTATTCTTGGAGCTCCCATGGCATTTTCTAACTGGAGCAGAGAGCGTTTCTGAATGTTCTTGGAGGTGTTAGAGACAGTTGCATTACACTTATGAAAGGGGGCTGTTAATAAACTGCAGACCATAAGAAAAAAAATTTCTTAAACCCAGAAAAATAATTGAAAACTATAAATCAGTTAAATCTTATAACTAAACACAAGAAAGCCGTTCATGTTTTCTGAGTTTCCTTAAGTGTGTTATGTAACTAGTAGTAAGGTCTAGATTTCATTCTGATGAATGCAATCATGATTGGGAAAAACAAAACAAAACAAAACAAAACAAAAAAAAAAAAAAAAAAACCCAGCCAAAACACTAGCCAGGGCTTCCTGATACAGCATGGTGTAGAATATTCTTTAATCACCAACCATTTTGGTTATGGACGTGGAGATGAAATTGGAGTTCTATTCAGTAAGTCTAATCTTGCCAGTGTCACTGAGGGGGTGGGTACTCTGGGGCAGAGAGAAGAAGTCTATAACTCACCACTTTCAAAGGGCTGGAAGATGGTATCCAGAAACCCACCTGTCTATTTTGAACCAATGATGGGAGAAAAGATGAAGATTGTAACATTAAAAAAAAATTTACAACCTAGGGGCTTGAGAGATGGCTCAGAGGTTAAGAGCACTGGCAGCTCTTCCAGGGGTCCTGAGTTCAATTCCCAGCAACCACATGGTGGCTCACAACATTGTGTAATAGGATGTGGTGCCCTCTTCTGGCATGCAGGCATACATTCAGGCAGAATACTGTCTACATAATACATAAATAGATCTTTAAAAGGTACAACCTATTCATTTAAAAATATGCAAACTGGTTGGGTAAAAGAGCAATTAGTTACTATCTTGGAAAAATACAGTGAGAGTCCCGATGATTTTTCTGGCCATGTGCAGGTGATGGGTGTGATGAAAAGTAGGTGTTGAAAATTAAGCATTTTTCCTCCCAACATGTTTTTTATTTAACTAAGATATGGGGTAAGAAGCCCATAAATACAAAATTGTGCAAGCACAGAACGATAGATATATCCATCAACCACCTTGGGAACTTACCTAGTCCAACCTCCTTTGTTTTTTAAAAGGAGAATGTCTGAGACTCAAACTTTAGAAGTTTCCCTACTGCTGCTGTGTATAAACTCTGTTGACTTGAGATTACTAGTTGAGTATACCATAGGGCCATTTGTTTTTCTTCTAAAGCTGAGTTGTTTAGACTCACATTCTAGTTTCTTCTAGTTCCAGGTTTCTTGCACTCAGTCCCATTTTGTAGCCGAAAATACTTGTAACAGGTAGCAAAAGCATTTTCTTCTCCAATAGCCTGTTTGCATGACTCAGATTTGAATACTTAAAAGCATCTGGGTAAACAAATTCTTGGTAAGGATTCACAAGCCATTGTATTTGAATAGACTAAACTGACTGCTCTCCAAGATCACTCCTAAGAAAAGCCTTTCATGGGATATATTAGGCTCTTACAGGTGGCATACAGAAGTAGCTCACAGTAAGTAGCAGACTTACTGTTAATTAACAGTAAAAAACTGGGGCTGGAAGTCAGAGCAGAATGCTGGCAGGGCATTGGTATTTCCCGAGGCAGGAGGGATGGATATTCCCCTAATTTAATGCACCTCACCCCAATATGCAGCATGTAGCCATTTGTTCTCTACAGTGCATGGAGTTAAAAAACATTCTGAGCATTAGACAAGAGAGGCTCCAGTTGTTTAAGTCGAAGGAAGCTATGCATGAATAGTAAAACCAAAGCAGAGACTTCCCGGATGAGAAGTGTCAGGTGCTAGAAGCCCACTCTAACCAATCAACTATGTTTGCTTTCTCTGCTTGGCATGCCAAAGTAGAAAACTCTGCCCAGTTTAAAATAGTGGCTCCTTCTGAGCTCTGTCTGGTTCATAAATTTTTCTCTGCTCAATTACATTCATGAATTTGTTTTAGTTAATTTTTAACTTTAAAATGATGATTTTGTGTGTGTGTGCTCAAATACTCACTTAAATGAAGCACCGAACATATGTTAGGTGCCCAACCTACTCCAGTATGACCTCATTCAAATTTTAACTAAGCATATTTATATTGACCCTATTTGGGGATAAGGTCATATTTTGAGATACTGGGGTTAGAGGTCAACCTGTGAATTTTGACAGATACACAATTCAACTGATCACAGTGTGAAATGGAAAGATGTAGTTATTGAAATAGTTTAGGCAAAAAAAAAATGTTATCCACATTTATTTAATAATTGCAAGTGGCAAAGCCATGTCCAGTTTTGCCCTTAAAGGAAAACTGGCTTTGAAACCTCAAGCAGAATTTTATCCATGCTTACCTTTAAACATCATTTAAGTCAAAAGTTTAAAGGCTAGAGGTATTGCTGAAAAAACACTGAACACCTCTTTGTTTTTGTAAGGTCCCTGGAGAACTGTTCTGTCTCAGTGCTGCCTCAGAACCTGTTATTGTAAGCACAAAGTATGCAGATCTGACAGTGTTTAAGGTGATAGAGTGTGTTTCTGTAGTTGATGGTAGAGTTTCCCCCTCTCCCCACCCTGCCACCATTTGTCTTTGATGTTACTTATCTATGGTTAAGATTTCTATTGTCTTCCTGTTTAGCACAGCCAATTGCATGGGCAGGGGAGTCATCTGGCTAACACTTGATGAGTACCTGCTGTATGCAGAATGCTTTTCTATGTACTCAAGACTCAGGCTGATACAAGATGTGTTTGCTTGTACAGTAGATCAAACTGATGACATTTTAAGCATGTGATAGATTTAGCTAACTCAACTTACTTTGTTACCATTCTGATGACTTTAACTCTTCTGTGCTACAGTCATCAGTTGCACTTTCGTCACAGATAATCTTAAAAATGTTCCCGTTGAACCCTAAAAGCTTGTGTGGCTTGATTTTCTATATGCTAATTACTTGAAAGAACATAACTACAGTTTCTAGGAATACATTTCACTTAAACCTTGAAAATTTCTTTTCCTTGTTTTTCTCTATAGATATTTGAAAATGCAATAGATCCTGGAGCTGTTGCAGAAATTTTAGAAAGTAGGTACATAAGAGAAAAAAAATATATCTATAATTCACAGGTACAGAATTTTGCTGCTTCTGGAGTGTGATATTTCTGTGTTTCATCAATCTTTAAATTTAGGGAAATTCTAGCCTCTGGGTGACAAGGGAGCCACCCACCTCAGTCTGCTCCCACTACCTTCACTGTTTCAGATCTGCCTCTCTCCACAGGACATGGCCCACTCTCCTCTCTTCCTCCCTCTCCTCCTCTCTTCCTCCCCCTCCCCCTCTCTTCTCCTCCCTCCCTCTCCCCCCTCCTTCCCACCCTTCCTCCCTCCCTCCCTCTCCTCATGTTTTTTACTCACCCTAATAGTTTCCAGGCAGGGCCACCCTGGGCATGTGTGTGGGTCTCCTTCTCCATCCCAGTCCTAATGTGCTTTAGCTTTCTTGTGTGTGTGGGGCTCTCATTTGAATATTTCTATGAAGAATGTCACTGAAGTTTTGATGGCAATTGAGCTGAATCTGTAGATCACATTTTGATATAGTAGTTTTCATTATATTCTGTCAATCCATGTGAACATGGGTGGTTTGTTCAGTTTTTCCCCCAGCATTTCAAAACTGTTATATATGGTGAGCATGTGTGAGCGTATGCATACCACTGTGTGTGTGTGTGTGTGTGTGTGTGTATGGTGTGTGTCTGTGTGTGTGTGTGTGTGTGTGTGTATGGTGTGTGTGTGTGTGTGTGTGTGTGTGTGTGCATGCATGTGATATCTGAGTGTGGGTACATGAAAAAGGCAAAGGGTACCTTTAGGAGTTAATTATCTGCTGCTTCTGTGGGTTCTGGGAATTTAACTCAAGTCACTAGGCTTGAGTGACACACACTTCAACCTGCCGACACCCCTCCTGGCCCAAGATCTAAATTTCAGTCTTGTCTTTATAGATATTACAGCCCCTTTAAAACTATTTTAATCTCAAGGAACATAGTAAGATACATTTTATAACACATGTATAGTCATACAGTATGCTTTTCAGGCAAGCTAAACGTTTGCATTAATGGATAACATTGGCTTTCCAAACTTTAAAAAATGAAAATTGTGTTGTTATTTTAGTATTCTATGAATATACATGCTTTTGTTTATGTGTGTCAGTGTGCCATGTGTATACATAGGTACCCACAAAGGCTGGAGAGGGAACTGGATCCTCCGGAGCTTGAGTTACAGGCGTCCTTAGCTGCCTGACATAGGTGAAGGGAATAGAACTTGGGTTCTCTGCAAGAGCCGTGTATGTGCTCTCTTGACATAGCCATCTTTCCAGCTCTGAATATACATTTAAGAGTCAAAGTATTACATACTTTTGAGGAAGTAAAAAGCTAAATTTGTAGCTCACTCATCTTTGCCCCACTCCCTCATTTTATGAAAATCTGTTTCATTGTTGCCATGGCAATTATTTTAAATTATGGTTGTTTTTTGGTTCTTTGGTGCCCTTAGCAAAATGGTTCCAGGACCTTCACACATGCCAAAATACATAGGTACTCAAGGGCCATAAGTAAAATGACATAGAATTTGCTTGTAACCTATGCATGAGTATGTGCATGTGTGCATATCCCACATAGTTAGGATTATCTTTATATTACATATCGTATGGACACGTGATTCTGCATTGTTTAGAGCATAAAAAGAAAAGAGTGCACATGTTGGCAGAGATGCCAGGACTTTGTAACTGCTTTCTGCCTGTATTTTGTGAAAAGGTTGTCAGGAATCTGTACATAGGGAACCTGTGAAGATAGAAGGCCACCTATATTGTCGAGTAGTGTAAATGAGATACGGTAGTTTTAATTTAGCATATGTTAAGAAACACAATTTTTCTGAAATATTAAAATTTCATGTTTCGTCTTTCTTTTTTAGGCTTCCTAACCAGGTTTGAATTGATACAGCTAGTGTCTCCAGGTAATATGCCTGTAAACATACTTCTAAACTAACAATTTCACTTTGAAAGAATGGGGATAGGATTTCAGTTTTCTTTATGACTGAATCATTTCTAGTGATTCATGTGTATGCATGTGTATTTCTGAGGACTGAACCCATGCATTTTATTTTTTCTCATTAATATAATATTTTATTTTTAATTTAATTTATTATTTTACATGTCGATCCCAGTTCCCTCTCCCTTCCTTCCTCCTCCCCTCTCTCTGTCCCTCCCTCTTTCCCTCTCTGCCCCCTCACATGCACCCTGACCACCCTCCCCTCCCAACCCATGCATTTTATATAAACACTGTGACACTGAACTATACCCTAGACTTTTTAAAAATGGTTTTAATTTTGAGGCAAAGTCTCATCGTATCACTTAGGCTGACCACGAGCTCATAACCTTCCCACCTCAGCATGATTCCCATCACCTGGTACTTGTGTGTCTTTACAGAGTATGAACAATGTAAAAATATACTATTTTGAATTTTCTTTACCTTGTTTCCAGAGTTAATGTATTTGTCATTTTAATAGCTATTTCCAAAGTGTTACTATCCTCAAATTGTTATTTATGTTTTCTTGTCTCTCACATAACCATGAAAATCATTATTCTTTCCCCTCAGTACATTTACAGAGTAGAATTCCCAGACTGGACTGTGCCTTGTGAGCCTGGGACAAACTGGTTCCCAGTAGAGCATGCCTGTACCTCATGTCTTGTCTAAGCTGGGCATTACCATTTGAATTTATTGTGCTTGAATTGTGCAATAGTTTAGATATATTTTATGATCCCCTTATTTTTTAGATGTGGTGTATAACCCTAAATTTAAATTTTCCTTCTTAAAAGCTTCAATGTTTCCCAAATTATGATTTTTTTTTCCCTTCTGGTCATTGTTCTTAATTGGCTTCAGGAGGAGGTCTGAATGTAAGCATTTCCCTTTGTTGTAAATTTACAGTGTTTTTATGGAAGTCTTGAATGTTATGATCAGTGTGAATGCATTTCTCCACCATTTTGATATTTTCTCAAGTGGACTTTCTTTCTTTTTTTTTTTTTTTTTTTTTTCCTTCTGAGAGTTCCTGAGAAAAGACTAGTGACCCGGATAGAAGACATTTCAGCTAAAGGGGGCAGGTTGAGTAGAGGCTTTTTATAAAGTTTGTGGTTCTACCCATAATTGGATCCCTGGGGCAGGCAAGGGGCCCCAGAAAGGGGGTGTGGAGCTAGGGACCTGCTCCTTGGTTCTTTAGCAAAGGTATGAGAACTCTACACTCTAGGGATGTAGGGATTGACTCTCCAATTATTGCAGTGTAAGTCTAGTGATAGACAGTTGGATATTACAGTGCGGATTAGGGATAGGCACTTGAATATTTTGATCTGAATCTATAGACAGCTACTCGACTATTATGGTGTGAATGTGGGGATAAATGCTCTGAATGTAGACACAGATGTAGTCTGAATCTAGGTATAGCCATTAAGATACTGGTGTGAATCCAGAGGTAAATTCTTGAATTTGTGGTGTGGATATATGGAAGGCACTCAGATGTTACTGTGTAAATCCAGGGATAAACACCTGAATGTTACAACACCAATCTAGGGGTAAGCAAGACACTCTGTTATCATAGTGTTAATCTACAGGTTATGGTGTGAATCTAGGGATAGATACTTGAATATTATAGTGTGAGTCTATCCATTTAAAAATTACTTGTTTGGTCAACAATACAGAACAATATCTTCTACCTCCTATTCAGAAAATATCACTGAATGGCTTTTTTTAGACAAAAAAAAAAAAAAAAAAAAAAAGGACAAGCTAAAACCAGGCCATTGAGTTTTTTTCCATAAGTTTTTTTTTTCTTGTTTGACCCAGTTTTATGTTTAAGCATATAACCTTGTGAACTGGCAAGTTAGATTTTATGTTAATAGAATAAGAGCATGTTTATTTTGGTCTTAATTAATTTTGTACTAATTAAAAAATATATAAAACCACCCAATATAAAAATATCAACTAAGGCATGATTATATGATTATATAGACTAAAAGGAAAAAGAACCTGTTTATCAATGATTCCTGACAGACACTTTATTGGCAACTTGCTGTGTATTTTTTTTAGACTTTTAAAAAATGCACTTAGTATATAATGTATTGGCACACAACACCTATATATAACTATCTGTCCAATACATAGGATACTGTGGGTAAATATAATGAATATAAACATTTTGAAACTTACTTTTTAGGATTGTATGTGTTTTGGATTATGGCTTTTTTTTTTTTTTAAAGTCAAGCCCATGCTGGCTTTGAATGCATGGTCCCTCCTGTCTCACCGTGCTGAGTGGTACGAGTTACAGGTCTTCTATGTGACCACATATCAATCTGTGAAATTATAAGAATAGTTGCTTGCAAATGAAGACTGGGGAGTCTGAGCTGATAGCTTGTATATAATTCACAAGTTATAACAGTTTACAACTGTTTATAACTCACGAGTTAAGCATGTGCAAAATGGGAGACTTACTGTATTTGCTTTCTTTTTGTCCATAGCCCTCCAATTTCAGACTGTGATTTTAGTGGCACTCATTTTGAATTACTGAAAATAACAATTTCACTCAGTGTCAGATACTGTGCACATCAATCATTTAATTACTTCAGCGTGGCATGTGGAGCAGCTGTGGTCCTTGGTACTAACTAGGTAGAAGAAATTTGCTTAAAGTAGAATGTAAGGTCATATGGACCATTTTTCAGTTCTCAGAGACCAGTTCTTTTACTGGCCAATCCATTACCTCCTTGTTTTGCTATAGACAGTGTACTCTTGTGTGATAGTTTTCACAGCATCTTCAGACACACAGTCAAAGGGCATCTGACCATCAGTTAGTGATGTTCATATCTGTTTGTAGCTTAAGGCAGTGACTAAAGAGAGTCAGACTTTGCTCCCAATAAATGAAAACGAGCCTCTGGTTGTCAGAGGTGTGAGAAAGTGGTGGACACAGGGGGGCAGTGTAATACTATTTGACTATGAACTTGGTGCTTCCTTTTTATCAACTGCCTAAGCTAATACCGTCTCTTTGGCAAATCATATTTAGTCAGTACAACTATAATATCCCTCCTTTTCTTGAGTACCTGTGTGCTGAGTCAGAGCTCAGTTTTCCACCACAGTCAGTAATGGTCACTAGAAGACAGTAAGGGAAGACAGCCTGCAGACATGGCTTTGAATTCCTACTTTGCCATGTGGTATTATGACAACAGCTACGTTAAACCCTTAGTCTCGAAGAGAACACAATAAGCTACACTCTCTGGAAGCATGGTGTTAACTGTCATATACTCAAGAAACACATGATAGTTTTCAGACTGGTGCTGTACTAAGATTTTCAGTTTTTGTAGTCTCATGGTTTCCTTTGGAGAAGTTATTCACTGATTTCACTGATAGCACTGAGGACATCATTGTCTATGTCATTAGCCGATCGAGAACACGGAGTACATTCAGCCACTTTACTTGGCCAGTATGATTAGCAATCTGAGCACTCTCACTATTTATTGCTTGGCTCTGTACTGTCTTATCATGTGCTGACTTGTCCATATTGGCTACCATTTGGGTTACTGAAAAATTATCAAACTCTGGAGATGGTTTTAAGATACTTTATAGCCTTCTAACTAGTTTATAGCCATGTTTCAGTCTTGTCTTACTTTTCTGTTGTAATAAAATCTCTAAGAAAGGCCACCCAGAAAGGAATGATTCATTGGGGCTTACAATTCATGGTTATAGTCCATCACTGAAGGGAAGTCACATGGTTAGCTGGCCGGTCACATTTCATCGATAGTCAAGAAGCAGAGAGTAGTAAGTGTTTGTGTTTAACTTACTTTCTTCTTCTTTTTTTTTTATATAGTTCAGAATCCCAGCTCAGGGAATGGTGCTAACCACAGTGTATGAGTCTTACTACCTCAATTAACCTAACCCCACTGGCATGCCCAGATGCCAGTCTCCCATATACTTCTATGTCTCATTAAGTTGGCAACAAAGACTAAGCATCACAAGTCCACTCTAGTCGACTTGATACCCAAACACATCACTTTTAAAAAAGGCTTACTTGTTTATGGATTTAAACACTATGAAAGGAAAGGGAACAAAGAAAAATCCTAATGTACAGTGTGATATGCCATGTGTCTAGGTGTATCACGGTTTAATAAAGGTCAGGCTAAACAAAAGGCCGAACAAATGTTTATTCAGGGAGAAATAACTTACAACCTAGACAGATGAACACCAGCAGGTTCCACTGGATGCTCTCCTCTCCATGTTCAGTCAGCAAGAGAGCATTCCCTGGTTCTTCCTCAGACCTAGTTCCACAGGTCACTTCCGCCCCGGCTCCACCTCCAATGGGCGTGGTCAGTGCCACAGAAGCCGACAAAGTGAATATCTCACTACGTAGATGTATGTTCATGTAGGAATGTAACCATGTAAATATAGACCAGAGAAGTGTGGGACCATTGTTAGAATGGTATCAAGGAACAACCATGATGATGGCAGATACTGATGTACACTCTTTTTGCCATTTTTTACACAGTAGCCCAAGGTGCTATATCTTAGTTAGGGTTTCTAAGGCTATGACAAAATACCAAGCCAAAAAGCAATTTGGGGAGGAAATGGCTTATTTTACACTTCCTGGTAACTATGCAGGGATGTCAGGGCAGGAACTCAAGTCAGGAACCTGGAAGCAGGATTGATGCAGAGGCCACAAAAGCATTCTATTTACTGGCTTGTTCCTCAAGGCTTGCTCAACCTGCTTTCTTTTAGCACCCAGGACCACCAGCCCGGGCACTGTCTACAGTGATCGGGGCCCTCTCACTTCAATCATAATCAAGAAAATGCACACAGGCTTACCCACAGCCAGTCTAGCTCTCTTGATATGCAGTAAGTTCTCAAAGACTGTTCCTTGAATGTGTGAATATAAAGAAACCATTGAAGAATGAATGGCAAGCAAAAGTTAAAAAGATTTTAGAGACCATCTGGTCTTTGTAACTTGTTTGGGCAGTTGGTGAAACTGAATTTCATAAAGGGTGATTGCTTCATTGAGTGACTAATATAAGTAGGTACTTACGTTATCTCATTTTAATATTTATGTTTCTTCATGATCGTGTTTACAGAGTCTCTATTATGTGCCAGGCACTCTTCCTCAGGGAGCAGCATCTAGGACATTTGAGTCAAGGCTATCATTTGATAAGAGGGAGTCAGTCTTGGGGATTTGGGGAGGGAATGTTAAGGGGGAGCATGGACAACAGAGAGAGGGGGTGTGGGGCACATGCCTGTAATCCTAACACTTGGGAGGTAGAGGCTTCGGGGCAAGGAGTGCAAGGCTATTTTGGCTGCGCAGCCAATTCAAAGCCTGTCTGGACTACATAAGAGCCTGCCTCATGAAAAGCACCCAATTAAACAAAGAAATAAACCACCAAAACTCTGGAGATGACTTTGATAGATGTCTGTGATGTGGCAAGAATGGCATCAGGGATGAAAGGAAGTAACTAAGAGGGAAATGCCATTAAGGAAGTAGCAGCGGTGACTAGAGGCCGGATTTACATAAACCCCGAAGGTCAGTGAAGGCAATGACTTGTACCTTCCCAGTGTTTTGTGTTTTTTTGAGAGCAGGTCTTGGGGTAGCTCGGGTAGTCATGGAATTTGCTCTGTAGATTAGGCTGTCTTCAACTCACAGAGATCTGCCTATCTCTGCCTCTGGGGTGCTGGGATTAAAGCTGTTCACCACCATGCTGGGTGGTACATGAGTTTTATTCTGATATACAAAGAACCCTAATGGGAGATTTAAAGTTGATTTATAGTGAAACTTGAAAGGACAGGATCTTGACCAAGTGAAGAGCCCAGCTCAAGCTGTAGAAGTGCTTTGTAGAGAAGGGAAGATGTATCACCATCTGTCCTCTGTGGCTGAAGTTGTCTGCTAAGGCAGGGGTGGACAGAAATGACACAGGAGTAAAAATAAGGAGTACCATATTTTATACATTCATCCTTACTTCATTAGACGCCCAAAGGCCCATATTGAATGGAATAAGTGTGAAGAAATTAATTCATGATATCATTTGATGCTATCATTTGATGATTATTGCCTTCTATAGCTACTATACCTAAAAATTGCCCTCATCAAAACTCTCCCCACAAGAAAAAAAACAGCCACCAAACAAAAGAGGTGTTTTATTAGCTATGGTGTCACTTTTGCTGGTACTCTGAGTAGGAAACACTATCAGTCGAAGCTGGCCATGCAGTAGCTGCTGTGCTTACAAGGATGGCTCAAATGGCAGCTTCCTTGTCCACTAGCTCAATGGATGCCTGTCCTGTTACACCCAAGATCATTTTTGGTAATGACTATCTTCATTAATATACCCTTATCACAATGAAATATGATTTATAGTTAATATTCCAGCTTCAGTATAAGGGAGAAAAAAAGAAAGTGATTTATAATGAAACAGGATTCATTTTAGAATATAAATACTGGGAATAATGATATATTTAGATGTGATGTGATTTTCAAAATGTCAAATAGGCCTCAGTAGAAACCCAAACAAGAAAAAAAGCAAATATTTTCTTTTATTTGTGCAATACCCACACTTTTAGACAAGTCAGTGTATTATAAATTCATACAAAAAGTTCTTTGTAGTATAGCTTTGGGTTCCAGGCTCAGATGATCATTAGACTATTTTTAACCTAAATAAATGTCTTGTAGGAAATTAGAAAGTCATGTGTGGTAGAGAAAATATGCAGAGGTGTCATGAGCTGTTATGAGTAGGTTTTTCCCTGCTGGTCTGGGCCCACCTCCATGCCAGCCCCAAATAATACACAGAGACATTATATTAGGTATAATGCTGTTGGCCAGTTACTAGTTTCTTATAGGCCAGCTCTGTCTTAATTATTAACCCATTTCTATTAATCTAAGTACTTCCACATGGTCTTTTCTTACCGGAGAGAGGGGCTAGTGTTCTGCTTTCTCCAGTCTCTCCATCTTCGATCTCCCCACTACCTACTTCCTCTCTCTTCCTAGTCTCCTCATCCTGCCTATTTTTCTTTCCTATTAAGTGCTTTATTCATTAACCAATAAGAGAAACATATTTACAGAATGACATCTCCCATTATCTCCTCTTTTCTGTCTAACATAAGAAGAACAATTTTAACCTTAACATAGCAAGATATATAATAAAACAGTTATCAAATAAGAACCACAGTCAACACTTAGTCCATTAACATTTAGTAAGATTTGAATAAAATATTTCATCATCTATTCTATCTTTGTGAGTCTAAAGTCTATGTAACTTATCTATCTTTAATCATAACTGAGGAAAGCTATAACCATAACTATCTGTCTTCAACTTCATCAAAGACCACAGAAGGATAATATATAAACTCTAGAAATGACAGAGATATCTTGCCTGATCAGTCACCTGAAGTTCTTCTGTTATGTTCCATCTTCAGCCTATAGGCCATAGTGTGTGGCAGACTCCTCAGCAAAGCAGGAAACTTTAAACTGTCCACCTGTATTGGCAGTTTGTCAGTCACTTTTCTCCGTGTCCTGCAGACTGTCTCGCAGACTCTTCATGAAGCAGGAACCCTGTAGCAATGTCCATCTTGTATCAGCAGTCACTTTCTTGGGGTCCTGCATGTCCAGTTTATACAACATGAAGTCAAACAGTCCAGAGAAGAGCAGTATCTTGCCCAAATGGCTAGTCTTGCCATATTGGAGGCAAACTCCATAACACGCTTCTTTAAGGTCCATCTTCCTTTCTGATGAAGGTAGTGTTGCCAGGAGCAGTTATGTCTCACTGTCAAGAAAAACCCTAAGCCATTTTAAATGCCATATTCTGTAGGTCTTTGAAAGGTTTGAAGAATGCCTATCCATCTCAAATACATCTTGAAAACCTAACTAACTTAGCTCTAAGTTTTGACTATCATAGGTAACTATCTATAATCTGTACTAAATTATACATTATATTTTTAAATGAGCTATATAAACACAATACCTAAACAAGAGGAGAAATATACATACCACAAAATCGACCTTAAATTGTATCAATAAATGAAAATCCATTCCAAAACAAAGTATTCATATCTATACCATAATCTCCTTTTTTTAACCTTTAAAAGGATTGGTTGTGATCATTAACCATTTATAACAAAGCACATTTAAATTAAAAGAAACATTTACAAACAATATTTGGGAATTTGGGCATTATTCTTTCCAAATTGCTTCCTGCTGGTGTTCTCTTTCCGTCCTCCATCTTGGATCTTTCCTCTACTACTTCCTCTCTCCTCCTAGTCTCCTAGTCCCGCCTGTCTTGCTTTCTTATTGGCCAACAGTGCTTTATTCATTAACTAATAAGAGAAACATATCAGAATGACATCTCCCATCAATGAGCTCCACAGGACATTGTAGCATTGCTGGCTCTTTCTCATAAATGATCTTGATAAATGTCTGAATCATCCCTGGGTTGATACCATCCTTGCCAAGAACCTCAAGTCTGCTTTCTCTCTGGGCCATTGGCACCCGCGTACCCAACCATGCAGAACCCTCTCAAACTATAAGCTTTGGGTGAGCAGGACTGTGTCTGCCTCATTCCTGCCTGGCTCAAAATTTATCTTTGGTAAATATTTGGTGAAGAAAAGGATGGATGGGTGGATGGATGGACGGACAGATGGATAGATTTATTTTATTTAATTTGGTGTAGCAAGAAGATTATCCATGAGGTAAATTATCCACAAGGTAAAAAGTAATAGAAATTAACTTATTTTTGAATAACAAATGCTAGGTTCAAAATGTCTAGTTTGACCCAAATGTCCTCCCTGACACAACTGTGATGAAACTTGCAGAAGACTTTATTTGACTTACATTTCCACATCATTGCTCATCATAAAAGCAAGTCAGGACATGAACCTGGAGGCAGGAGCTGATACAGAGGCTATGAAGGAATGCTCTTATTGGCTTTCTTGATAAAGCTTTGTTGTAGAACCCAGGACCACCAGCCCAGGAGTGATGCCACCCACAATGGGCTGGGCTCTCCCATATCAATCACCAATTTAAAATGCACTACAGGCTTGCCTATAGCACAGTCAAGGAGGCATTTTCTCAGTAGATGTTCCCTCCTCTCAGATGACTATAGATTATGTCAGGTTGACATAAAGCTAACCAGCACACCTTCTGAGCATCTATTTTGTGAAACTTGAGGGGTGTAAAGTACATTTACTTACACTTTTTCTCTTTTCATTCTAGCATGGGAAGAGCTGGCCTACTACGAAGAAAACACACGCGATTTTCTATTCCCCGAGCCTAAACTGACATCTTCACATTTTGGCATGTATAGAGAGTTGCTCATGAAGACAGCAATAGGTTTCCCAGTGAGTGACCCTCCCCACTAGGGCTTCTACGGGAGAGAAATTTTGGGGGCTTGAACATTTTATTCCTGACAGGGTTGATCCTAGGCAGTTAGCTTTGTCTTGCTTAGTTACCTCAGTTCTGTTTTCATCTATGGTCAGATGCCCAGCTCATGATACCAAACTATACTATTGCTATAAAAGTCGAAAGTTTTATTATTTAACTAAAATGTATCATTGCCATATTCACTCGTCACATGATGTCCTAAAAGGTTCCTCTTTCAACTTCTTATTGCAGTTTGACAGAAAGATCTGCTTGGTCATACCTGTTTTCACTAGAGCAATGACAGAAATACTATTATCTCACATTTGTTTTATACTTTCAACCTTCTGCATTTTTAGTTATTACCATCTTAACAATTTACAAATCAGCCAAGGCTGATATTGCTGATCAGTTCCACTTTAGGAGAGGTGAACAGATAGAGGTCAACGTTGTTGAGGAGCCATGCATGGTGCAGCTGATAAGCAGCTGGTAACCTGTTTGGAGGCATTTATCTGAACCCAAATTTGTTGACCGAGTTTTCCTGTCTTGCAGCTAACACATTGAGACTTATATTAATTATAAATGCTCAGCCAATAGCTCAGCTTATTACTAGCTAACTCTTATATTTTCAGCTAATCCATTTTATCTATGCTTTGCCATGGGGCTTGGTAAAGCATGCCCATCCTGCTTCTCCCTTCGTTTGCTGGTGACTCCAGACTCCCTCCTCCTTCTTCCCAGAATTCTCCTAGCAAAGCTTTCTCACTCAATCTCTTCCTGCCCAACTATGGGCCAATCAGCTTTTTATCAGCAATGAGAGCGATACACTTTGACACTATACAGAAGGATTATTCCACAGCACAGACTCAAGACATTCATTTTGAAATTATGGTCTATGATTTCTGCCTTTGAAACAATCACTTTTTAAAATAGGATTTTTATGTCTTTTGGATGACCTCCTCTTTATGGGCCACATGTTTGTGAATTATAAAAAGCATAACTAACATGTAGGCTTTCTGTTTCTACACTGTGAATTGCTCTTTTGTCACATAGCGAAGTGTATCCATCCCCACCCTGCTGAGAGTACTCTGCAGAGGGTGCAATTGTTCCATCAATGCTTCTGATGACGGATATGTACACCAAACATCAACATTAGTCAAAAGTTGCCCTAATCAGAACCAAATGCCTATAACTTTAAGCCTCCCTGTTATCTTTCAGGATCTGGCAAATATTCCTAAGACCACTTTCTTCTTTCTCTAACATCACCTTCATGTATCACTCAAGTCCATGGTACCTATGAGATACTTACTGTTTACTTCAATTCTTGGCATGTTGCCCTTCAGAATCTAAAAGGGAATAAAAGTTAATGGGAACGAACCAGCCTGAGGGAACTCTCATATTGACTATGTTTTCCTCAAATTCCTTGTTAAATAAAAGCCATCTTCATAATCAAAACAAGGAGAAACATGTATTTTTTTCCTCAAGTGTCATTCATGTGTTGAATATGCTGGGCATGAATAGAAAGACTAACGGATATGAAGTTGTCAGGAAAAATCTTTAAAATGCATTGAAATACCTTCACACATTGGTATCAATTCTTGTAATTGAGTTTATCAAACTCTATGAACAATTTGGTAGATAGATAAAATGATAGAGGGGTTCAAAACTGAACCACTTGCCAGAGCTTCTGTGGCAGTTGGTGTGTGTGGTGTGTGCCGAGCCCACAACATGGGTTGTCTTATTCCACCATCCTGGGGAGGGACAGCTATTTCTTTTCCCATTGTGTGGAAGGGAGCTGCTGTGCATCAGAAATCTGGACTTGCAGAACGGGAACTCTTGTGCTCTGGGGGTTATAGTCTTAGCCACAAACATGATACTAATTCTCTTGGATTTATTCTGTTCTCTCCTCTTGGTTTTTATTACAACTGTTGAAAAGGAGATGAATGACCCAAATAGGTCAGGCAAACCACTCACCTGCTTACTGTGACTTCTCAGTTCATTAACAATTAGATTGATTTTCTCCACTATAGTAGGGTTTTTCTTTGTATTCCCGTACATTGAGGTTTTGTTTCACTTTAGACCTCAACAGTCATTTAGGTGGTAAAATCCCACACCAAGATAGATATATAGCTGTTAATAAAACAGTTTGAGAATAGGCCTGATGAATATAAATGTCTGATGTAAGATAAAGCCATGTTTTCCAAGGCAAGCAGGTAGGGAAGGAGACCCTCTACCTGCCCCTCCTTACTAATCTCATTTTCACGTTCCTGTATTTTAGACAGAGGAGCTAACAGAGTAGGTAACAGCATGGACACTGGAACCCAGATGCCTAGGTCCAATTACCACCAGCTCTGTTCCTGCCAACCTGATAGGCTACCTAAGTTGTCTAAGCTCATTCATGTCCCAATGAAAATTTAATTAGGACCCAATTCACAGATTGTGTTAGGAGTATGAGTGTATATTCCAAGTTGATATAGACCTCAGCTTAGTATAGTAAAATCAGCTCCTCTGATTTAAAAAAGTATTCTGATTATGCTGACTATAGATGTTCTTAGTGGGTTTCCAGCAAAGACAAGATGGGCAAGAGAATTGTTTCCAGTAATTTTATTTGCTTCTCTTTATGCTGCCTTATTTTTTAGGGCATTGCTCCCAAACTAGAGTTTTCTACAAGGACAGCCATCCGAGAATGTATGTTCCCGCATAGAAACAGATTTTTTGTAAGTATAATTAAAAGGGCAATGACAGAAATGACAAGCGCCCCCACCCCCAATTTAAAGACTCTTAGCCTGAACTCAGTTTGCTGAGTTTAAATGAAACAACATACAGAAACTGGTCAGTTTTTGCTAGATTTGATTTCTGTATTCAAACCGTTTGCTCAGCCTGCCCCATTACAGTCTGTTTGCTGTGTCTTAGGAGTGGTGGTGTTCAAATGAACGATGGTTAAGCGATGGTGTCAAACAGCAGGAGATACCATTAGCCCCACCCCCCGCCCTAGCCCCACCCCCGCCCTAGCCCCCCCTCCCCATCACAGACTCACCAATCAGAACAAAAAAAAAAAAAAAAAAAAAAGGGAGCCGAAAGTCTATTTACTAGTGTCATAGAGCTGAGGTGGGATTTCAGCTAAGATGGTTGTTTACTCGCCAAAACAGCTGGTCATAGTGACACATCTGGAATCTCAGCCCTGGGTTGCTGAGGTGGCAGCTTGCTACTGTTGAAGGGCAAGCTAGGCTACCTGGTGAGACCCTGTCTCTGAAAAACAGCACCTTTCCTAGACTATTAGAAAGGCCCCGTTGCTGTACACTTATCAGTACTTGACTACTGGTTTCAATAAATTTTTTGAAGTGAAATGGTTAGACCTATTTATGCCGTTCATGTATCTCGGTGTCATAATCCACTGTGCTTGGAATACATCTGTGTATATTTGCCATTTTCAAGCTTTCCCTGAATACAAATCACCTTGTGATTACTACTTAAAATAGGCTAAGCTAAATGGTAGATTAAGAAACAAATGCCTTTCTTTGAAGGTTTGTCTTATAAATCTGAAGCAGTCTTCTATCTTAGTTTATAAATGGTCAATTAAATACTGAATTAATTGACTGAATTATCATTTTTTTTTCCAATCAAAAGAACATTTTTGGCTGGAGTTATAACCCATGGGCAGAATGTCTTCCAAGCATGGTCAAGGCCTAACAAAAAGAAAGAGTACAGCAAATCTTTGTTTGTTTTTTGCTTTCAGGAAGACAAATGTAAATCACAAAGGCCTTTATCGAAATCACATGGGCAAAGAGCTCCCACAAATAACAGAAAAACAAAGCCGAAGGAGAAAAGTTCCGACCGACTTTCCAAAGGCACCCAGTCCCGGGTACCCACCCCATCTTCCCCCAGACATCTCTTCCTGCACCAGCCGACTCCGCTGAACCTTGGCAAAAGCTTCAGGCTCCCTGGAGAAAGAAAGCCTCCGTTTGTGGTTAGACATGTGAGCTTCACGTGTTTTCTCAGGGTTACTGGCTGCGGTGAGGATGTGGATAGCAATGGGAGAAAGAAGTGTTGGGCTGCGCCAAGTGGGCAACAGTAACTCACGAGGGAATTCAAAGGAATAATAACTGTCATTAAATGATGTTCATTTGCCAGTGCCATTGTTAGGAAATGTCTACAAAGGCATCACAGGGGGAGTTTGCTCAGCGAATGTCAATCATCCCATTTCTAATTTCTGAACGTTATTAATAGAGTATGATGTCTGTAGATGATAACTCACCATTACTCAGAGGAGTCTGTGAAACTGCCTGGAATTGAAGACGTCAATCAAAGGCTGGTTGATAAGGTGCATCAATTCAAAGTGAAGCCCCATCCCTTTTTAAGAAGCAGATTTCCCTTTCTCCATGAGACTGGTGCTTGGTAGCCAAATGCTGAGCAGGGACAGGATGTCTGTGGGGAAAAAGAGAGTCATCTGAGTCTTAGTCACCACAGGCAGTGGGCTCAGTTAGTTATTATAGTGCTCCTAACCGTCTTGAAATTTTGTTTTTAATTACAGTATTATAAAATAGAGACATTCAAGGTAGGTTTACACATTGTCTCATCAGTGTAATGGAAAAAATATCTAAAGTCAGGTGTGGTGATATGCCCTTGCAATCCCAGCACTTGGGAGGCTAAGGCAGGAGGATTACATACATGAGTATGTAACCTGGGTTACATAGTGTGTTCCAGGAAAAGTTGAGCTACTGAGTTTTATACACACACACACACACCCACCCACACACACACACACACACACACCAGCCACAAATCATTAATTTGATTAATTTCCTCAGTTTTTGTATTTATAACCTTTATGTTTTATGAAGCTATGTATACAGATAAATGCAAACTAACATTTTCTGTTACTTTATACTGTTTGTGAACTCTACCACACATTCCAGTTAGTGACTATCTTCAGACTGCTAGCAATAGATAAATTGCTGATATTTGCACTTAGGGTCACTAGAAATTATGATTGCACATTTGATACAGGCTGTGAAGTGGGGCAATTCTCAATCAAGGCACCATTGAGATGGTTGTGTGTAGTTTACTTCTAAGTAGAATTGAGCTTTCCAGCTGGAAAATTCCGACTAACTCATCCACAAATAAGACCTGTTCATAAACACAGAAATACTAAATAGGTGTTTTCTTTTTGTTGTTCTTGGTAAAGATGCCTAGCAAACATGTAGCAACCTGTCATTAAACATAGAAGTGTTGATAGCTTGTCTTTTTTGGACAGTGTGATTTATTCTATTCCATACATATGCTTATGAAATGCAGTCCCTGACACTGTGGAGTAATTAATCATTTTAAAAAGTGGTTAGATTTCTTAGGACGTGGAAACTTATTATTTAACAAACCATTACAGTTTTTACTATATGCTAAGCCCTTTTATAGGTAATCTTACATGAATAATTAGCCAGATTTTCTGATCCTACAGGAGACATTCTTAATAAAAGCATTAAAATTTAGAGTACTTGTACCTGGAAGGCGGCTCAGCAGTTAAAAACACTGCCTGCTCTTCCAGAGGACTCAGGTTCAATTCCCAGTATTCACACAGCAGTTTGTAACTGTTTGTAACTCCAGTTCCAGGGGATCTGATGTCATCTTCTGGCCTCTGTGGACATCAGTATACATGTAGTACATGGACATGCATGCAAACAAAACACTCATACACATTAAAAAGTTTTAAATTGGAAGATGTAATCAGTAATTTTTGTTATACAATGGAAACTACCGTTGTAGCCTGCTTTACTGAGGAAAAAAATCCAAAATCTATTTCAAAGTTTATTCTGTAGAAGAATCCTTTTCAAGTCCCTTGACTTGCTTCTGCAGATCTTGTTGAACAATTTTGTCTTAGGAAACATGGCCTGTCACTTTTTTTTATTAAAAACTGTTTATTAGTTGAATCTACATTGGGGGGATTACACACATATATTTACTCATCAGATCCCAAATTTCCAGTGTGTGTGATACTTAAACTCAACTGCAATGCTCACACAATTCCTCTCTGCTGTCCTTATAAGCTGTTTGCTGAACTGAGGTCATATATTTTATGGTTCTGAATTATATGACTGTCACTTTAAGTAAGAGAGTAGTTATTGCTATTGTGGGTTTCATTAGTTTGTTTGATTTTTGTTTTTGGAGACACGGTTTCTCTGTGTAGCCCTGGCTGTCCTAGAAGTTGCTGTCAACCAGGTTGGCCTTGAACCTCAGTCTGCCTGCCTCTGCCTCCAGAGTTCGTGCACCACCACTGCTGGGCTCTATTGTGTTCAAAAAGAATCTAGATGGTAGAATGGAAGGGAACCTGAATGGTCAGTCTCTTGTTCTTGGAATCCTCTGTCCTGTCCAAAGGATTCCAAGCCAGGTGTGGTAACTCACACATTTAATCCCAGCACTCAGGAGGCAGAAGCTTTGTGCTGTTTTTTTTTTTTTTTAAATCTATCTTCAGTTCTCTATGCTCACATTTAACACACATCCTCCTATCCAGCCCTGGTGGAGATGGATGTTTTCTTCTGTGGGGTATAACATACTATAGTTGGAGTCTGTGATTTAGGTTATTTTCCAGCTTCTCTCAGAATTGGAGTGGGGCATTATGGGTAATGAGAAAGCAAACCTAGCTCTACATGTCTTCTTCACTTTCAGGTGGACAGTGAGAACCCCTTTGGTGAAAACAATTTGGAACATCGTTTACAGAAGTCCAGGAGAAAATCTAAGGCTTTAGACTTTGCTTTTCCAGTGAGAAGAGGTACTTGAGTTTCTTGTTACTAAGATTCCCTAAATGAGCATGAGTGCATCCCCCTTAGCAGCTTTCACTCCGAGGATCGACAGGTTACCTTGCCAACTGTGGACCCCATTCTCAAGGTCTCTCCAGCCAAGGCATTCCCATGGGGCAGAGGCAACTAAGAAGCTGTTTATCTTCAAGTTGCCCTCAGTACTTGAAGGGGACTGAGCTGGATGGTGTGACTAACCACATGTGGCCACAGCCCATGGCTAGGCTGGCAAAGCTGGTGCTGCTTCTCCTGGTGTGAACTCCTTACATCGCTGACAGTTAGCAAATATGTTGTTTTGTTTTGCCATTTTTTTCTGAGGGCAAAGGGGCAAGAGACTGATAGCAATCATGGCACTTGCTGCCCAGATTCCATGTTAGCTAGGAGGGAGCCAGATCTCTGAAGCAGTTAGCCTAAAGTAGCTGTCTTCAGAGCTATGGATTTCAGGATCCATTTGCAAATAATATTGAGAACTTTAGAGAGCTTTCATTGACATGAATGATGGCTGCCACCATTTGGCATGCTAGAAATTAAAACTGAGTAATTGTAAAATGTAATATGCCAGCAGAAAAGTCGCTAGCCGTTAGAATCATAATGTTATGGAGTGTTTCGATGGCGTTGTTACACCGTGGGGAAATGAGACTGGGAGGAATAAATCGTGTCTTAGTGTAATTATGAATGCAGGTTTTGATTAGGTTCCACGAAGGGCCCTGAAGGGACCTCCCCCCCTCCACCCCCCATTGAGGTTCCTGGACTGTACATTACTAATTGACAGTGTGTGGGTTAAGGCACCCCTGGGAGGCTTTTACCTCAGGACTGAAATGTGAGTCTGTCTCTAGTGAAGGTCAGAGCAGCTTGCCTGAGCTCTGAGTCTAGACTGGGCTGCTGATGGCCCCTTTTGTTCCCCCTGGGTGGGCCTAGGCTTGTGATGTCCTCACGGTGGAGTTCCCTGTGTTCTGCTTAACGGTTTGTACTTTTAAAGGACCAGAGAGTGTTTTGTGGTAACTCTGGCCAGACAGGGCAACAGGTAATAGCTGACCCAGACAGATGTATGAGGTTGGGAGGAGAAGGTGCTTCATTACCTCTGACCATTTCATTTAAGCACCGCAATTGAAACAATTGAAAATCACTGGTGCAGCCCGTAAAAGCAGCACCAGCATCCCTGTCATAGTGAAAACAAGCAACAACAAATGCCCTTTCCCGGGGAAAGACAGTGGAACTTGATGCTGGCTTGCCTCTTACACTGCTCATACACAGTGCTTGCCATTTCTTGATCCAGGCAGTGTGAGGACAAGTATTACACCAAGCTGTTCGCAGAGCTGCAGCCCCCAGATGTTCAGATCTCTCTGGATTTAAATGCTGGAATCCCTGGGGCTTTCAGGCCACTTCCAAATCTAAGGGAGAATAAAGCCATGCCTCTAAGATTCTGTGTGCCTCTGAGACAGCTGGGGTTCTTGTTGAGCTGGATATCTTGATAAAGCCCTGGGGTGGGACCTGGGTCCTTTTCTCACAAGCTACCAGGTGATCCTTGGATTGCCCCTTGAGAAACAAGGGGTCAAATCAGAACAGACATTAATGCAGTTCTAACCTCACCGAAGGGGAGTGCCCAAGAGTTCCTAGGTTTCTGGATGGTTTTGTAGCTATAGCTGCCAGGAACTTAGCACTGATGATTCCTTGTCCAGTTTACTGGGCTGCGGGGGGGGGTTGGGGGGTGTTCCAGGACCATGTGCACACGCACAGATGAGTGTGCCCAGATCGGGAAGGTGTCGGGCTTTAAAAAAAAATCTCTCCTTTCTTCCTTATTGCAACTGGTGGCGTAAGGGGACCAGGAGTCCAGAGAATGTTTTGTCATTAAACCTGGGGAAAAAATCCACTTGTGTTTCAGTTTTCTCCATGTGTATTTATTAATTTTGGAACTGAATTTGTTGTTAGTTCTGCAATATCTTGCTTTGTTTTGGAGTTAGGGCCCTGTACATGGGTGGCTATTGTTTTGCTTTCTCGTCTTACCCTTGCCACTCGCTAGTATGAGAGCTACTTACCGCTCGTAGACATTTAGGGTAACGATAATGATTTATGGGTCGGTTGCATTCATTGTGTTTCTCTATGTATCCATTGGCTCGACGTCACCTTCATGTTTACCTCGAACAAGTATGCTTGAGCTAAGGACTCATTTGGCAGGGCATGGAAACTGTATATTACATTCATGTTGTCTTCTTCAAAGCTCTGGGCATCTGGGCAAATATGTTTCCTCTCTTTAAGGCGGTAAGGGTCTTGAACTTCTCCTCCTACGCCCTTTCTAACTGTGCTGTAACTGAAAATATAACCTGACTATGGACCCCAGGAAGACAGAAAGTTCCTTGAATTTCAGTGCCCTAAGAGGGACTCAGTTGTGATTTTGGATTTCGCAAGGGAGCATTTAGTTTCTTTGTCATTCATGTATTGTCTAAATTCTTGGTTCTTCTACGGGATAAATGTATTGGCAATTTTATGGCTAACACACTCATGTTTCTCTTTCTTCTAGCATCTTCTCTTGACAACCTTGCAGCAAACATCAAGGTAACTTTAGCAGTAATGTCTGTAAAATGATTTATTTCCAGCATGTATGTCAAGCCCTGTGAAGTTAGTGGGAGAATATGCTCCTAGCTGTGTTGCTCATTTTAGGGCTCAGCTAGGGTTTATGCAGTGTGGTGCTCAACTCCACTTTGTGCTTCACTGTGGGGTTCGTCGGGCTATTTCCCTTCTTTCATTTGTGTGGTCAGTTATCAAGGAAGGTTTATATAGGCTGATTATTACATTATCACCAGTAACCTATGTTGCCTATCTTTAATCAGACACCTTTTACACACTGAGGTGGTAATCATGTCCTCAAGCTTGATCAGTTTGCCAACTGAAAGCTCCAGCTTATATGCTACAAACTGAGAGCTGTATGTGAAGGAAATTAAGTATATACTGTATTGCATATGTACAGGATAGTCACACTGTATTTAAACATTTGATCTTTCCTGGAACCAAAAAGTCAGTGTCCTCAGAAATTGAAGTTCTGAGTGTGAGTTTATTTTGGCTTATTAATGTTGTCAAACACAGAGCCTTTTGGCTGTGTCCCTCCCGTCCATATTCCTGAGGCTTCAGTACCATGGTCCCCTCTTTTATCTGTGGGGGATCCCTGGCCACACATCCTGTTATCTTACCTCAATTTATCTTCCTTGTCCTAACCTGCTCCTAACTCTATATTAGGCAAATCAAAACCAAAACTACACGTGAAGAATAATGCATGTTGTCACTCAGGTTACCAGAGAGCCAGATGAACGTATTCTTTTGGGAAGTCAGCCATCGTCACCTTTAGATTCAACGAAGTCTGGAAAACCATCGCCAAGTCATGAAGGGGATGCCAATTTCCACCCGGAAACTTCACCCCCCCACTCCCAGCATTCCAGATCTCCCAGCCCTCTGGATCAGCCTCTTCAAGAAAGGTCAGCAGCTAGTACCCATCTTCTTGGCCAATGAGTCTTGTGCACTGTCAGGAAGAAAGCCTGCACGCCTTGACAGTTTGTTTTGCTGGAATAGTCAGTTGGTGAATGTGACTATCCCTTTTTAAACTGGCGCAAAATGTACCATCAGCTTCTCTCCCCTGGGGAAAGTGTTTGAGGATACTTGGTGTAGGTTTAGCAATGGAACTCAATGGCACAGCACCTGTCTAGCACACATGAGGCTCTAGGTTCAATCTCCAGTACTGCCAAAAAGAAAAACCAAACCAAACCATCACCACACATAATAGAACAGGTGGAGAATGAATAGCCATTTGGTTCTCCAAAGCCCTGTGTTTTAGGGAACCCTGACACTCAGACAAATCAGCAGAAGAGTTTGGTTACCTATACTCAATGGAAGGGCCACTGGGGGGAAAAATCAGACAGCAGCTTTGAAAGAAAGTCATGCCAGTTGGCTTTTCTCTACATTGTTAGTGATGTGATGCAAGTTAGATATCTCATTCCCCAAAAAACACAATTGCTGCATACAGAGGGACCCTCTTTAAACAGTTGCAGAACCTAAATGGCCCTGGAGATTTAACAGGAATTATCCTTGAGTCTAAGGTAGTATAAGAAGGTAGCAATCCATCTTTAAGTGTTTTTCAGAAATAATAGAACAACTGTATTAAAATGTTACACTAGCTGGAGAAATTACATAACATATATTAATAAGATAACAATGTAATGCCAATTCTTGACAATTCATTGTATTGGAAAATGGTATAACATTTAAAAACACCAGAATCGCCAGGGTCGGATGTTCAGGGTCATAGTTATTCCTGCCGTGGGCCCTGTCTTCTTTCTTTCTGGATTGTGCTTCTCCCAGGTTGGCGAGAACGTTATTCAGTACTCAGAGACCTAGAGCATGGGAACTGGTGACCCAGTGACACTTGTCTAAGTGATATGTGATCTCAGCAGCATTCCTGTTCCATCATGAAGATGACTTCGATGATCAAAGGTCCTTTGGCTTTTAGCCACAGTGCTTTTCTGCTGCAGGAACTGTGGTGGCCCAGGGCTTTTGTGTGCTTTGTTTAGAGATACTTTCCTAGCTTCTAGAATTAGTACAGCAGGTTTTCCTGACACTAAAGTACATAAAAAATTCGCAGATAGCTATTTGTAATGTCCCTGACCATGGCACATCTCTACTTTCCCCATCCTATGGTGATATGTTGTTTATGATCTAATAAAACTACTGATGATCAAAATACAAAGCTAGCCGCAGCCATAGAAGCTGGGCAGTGGTGGTGCACACCTTTAGTTCCAGGACTCAGTACACATATGCAGATGGATCTCTGTGAGTTCAAGGCAACCCAGGGCTACATGAGAGTGAATCAGTTTAAAAGAGAAACAGAGCCAACACCTTTAATCCCAATGCTAGACAGGTATATGCTGTACTCACTGGGCAATTAGTCTCTAGCCATGTTGAGGTCAGTGTCTCTCCAGCCTTGGTAGTGGCTTGGCTGCTTTGCTTTTGTAATCTTCAGCTTGAATCCCAATATATGTCCCTGGGTTTTTATTGTGCATGCTACACCATCCTGCTTAACATGATATAGATCATGGGATGCCTTCAACAGTAGTCCAAATGCAGGGGCAGACAGCAGATAGAAGCTAACTCCCACAGGAGGCAGAGGGAGGGACCTGCTGCTTCTGAATATGTCAGATGGCATATGCATTTATGTATTCATTCAGCGCCCCTTGGATGCATGTCTTCATGTAACTGGCCAGTTGATCCTTAGTGTTGGCTGATAGAAGAATTGTCTCATGTTGATGGAATCAAACAGAATCAGTTGGGATTGGAGTTGAATGTGTGAGAGAGTGTTAAGATTGATGATCTGTTTACCAAGCCTAGAATGAAGACTTAACATGTAACACACTTCTCCTGTTATATGATAGCTTGCAACATAGCATAGAATGGAAATGTACATGCATACTCATGTGCTCTCTCTCCCTCTCTCTCTCTCCCTCTCTCTCTCTCTCTCTCACATGCATGCACACACACACACACACACACGTACAGAAACACGGTTTTCTACAAAGCAGAACTTGATGGATGCTTTTAGAGACTAAATGGGGAAGATGGCTCTTACAGTTTGGTAGAGGAGGTAACATTTTGTGCGGGCCCCGAAGAAAGCTGGTTTATGACTGAGTTAATGGAGGGTAGGGATGGGAGGCGAGAAGGCAGGGGCATTGTTAGCTGAATTTGGGGAACTAGCCGATCCCAGGGCTCCAGAATCTGAGGATAACTGTGGAGGGCAGTGGAGACTGAAAAGACAGGAGAGCTCCAGAAGGTTCAGTCAGTGGAGGCAAGGCAAGGAGCAGAAGGAAGGTGAGAGGGTATCCAGCCATCTCAGACGAGGCAGCAAATTCAGAATGCCAGTCATTCTAAACAGGTGAATTTGGACCTAACTGGACTATGGAGTGTGTAAATAAGGCCATGATCCACAATGACAAAGAACAGTGATCACAGAAAGGCCATCCAGTTGGCCTTTGGCTATCCTGGCTCTGGTCCCCAAGTCTCACATTGTGGGAAAGCCCTGAGTCCTTGGCCACCTTTCCTCTAAAGGAATGGCCTTAAATGGCATCTTTTAAAGAATGGCAGTGGTAGTGAACACCTTTAACCCTAGCACTTAGGAGGCAGAAGCAGCAGATTGCTGAGTTTGAGTCCAGCCTGATCTACAGAGTGAATTCCAGGACAAAGAAACGCTGTTTTGTAAAAAAGAAAATGAAAGAAAAGAAAGCGGTTTTCTTATGACAATGTATGCTGGCAGGAGGCCTTCATTCACTGATGGTGGGCATGGAAACTGATGTAGCCACTGTGGGAATCGTGTGGAAGTTAATAACAGTGACGATGATGATGATGTTGATGATGATGGCTGTGCCTTTCATATGCTTCATGGAGATGTCCTTGCCCCCTTGACAAGTTTAGCTGGTCACTAAGGCAGCTGTGTGGACCTTTCATGGCTATATAGCATCCTTTTCTTTCCTCTCTGACTGCTCTTTCACAGCAGGGCCAACCCAATCAGCCCCTCTCAGTGGGGCACCTCTTGAGATTCTGTTAGCTTTGCCCTGGAGGCAGTCAATGCTCAGCTTGCAGGGATGAGGGGACACAGAGAGTAGAGGACTTATTATGACATTTCATGTATGTTTTGTTCATTTTATGTCAGACTTCCACCCTCCCTCACCCCTTTAACTCCTTGCTGGTTTCCTTCCTGACCCTGCAACAGCCTTCCTGCTCCCATGTCACATGTGTTCCATTACCCTCCTCCCAGCATCTACCACCTCGGGGTCTCTTCTTATATGACTTCTGTCCTGGTTAGTGTTGTCATTGCTGTGATGAAACACCATGGGGAGGGAACGGCTTCTTTGACTTATATTTCTACATCACTGTTTATCAATGGAGGAAGTCGGGACAGGAACTCAAGCAGGGCAGGGACCTGGGGGTGGGAGCTGATGCAGAGGTCATGGAGGATTGCTGCTTACTGGCTTGCTCCTCGCAGCTTGCTCATCCTGCTTTTTATAGAACCCAGGATCACCAGCTCAGGGATGGCACCACCCACAGTGGGCGGGGCTTTCCCCCACCAAACACTAATTAAGAAAATTATTTACAGGCCCACCTGCAGCCTGATACAATGGAGGCATTTTCTTAATTGAAGTTCACTCCTCTCAGATGACTATAGCTTATGCCAAGTTGACACAGAACCATTCAGCATAGTTCCCTTTCTGGTTTTATGATTTACATGAGAGAAAACATATAGCGTTTGTCTTGTGAATTTGGCTTTGTTTGCCTGACATAATGATTTCCAGTTCCATTCATCTTCCTTCAGATGTCAGCGTTTGTTTTCTTTATGGCAGAATAAGATCCCATTGTGAATGTTATCACAGTCTCTTTACCCATTCTTCTATGGATGGGCATATAGGCTGGTTCCATTTCCTAGCTATTGTGAACACCACAGCAGCGAACATAGATGTAAAGATATCTTTGTGCTATGTTGACTTAGAAAACTCCAGCTCTATGCCTAGGAGTGGGACAGCTGGATCATATGGTAGCTGTACTCTTACTTTTGCCCCGATTACTTTGCCCCGATTTCCACAGTGGCAGCATCAGTTTACACGCTCACTCTCAGCGAATGGAGAGTCCTCCTTCCCCCTCGTCCTCGCCAGCATATGTATTGTGAGATGGTAGCGCGGACTCTCAAAGCACTTTCATGTACATTTCCCCGATAGCTAAGGATGCTGAACATTTTTTCAATTATGTTGTTATTACATACATATTAAACATTTGCATTTCTTTGAGAACTATATTCAGTTTTTCCAGCCCATTTACTAATTTTTTTTTGCTGTTCTTTATGTGTCCTAGATGTTAATCGCCTGTTGATGTATTGTTGGCAAAATTTTCTCCCATTCTGTAGTCAGCCCAATATCTTAAAACATTAATTAACTTTTGCATTTTTAATATAATTCATCACTTCCTCCTTTCCCTTTCCTCCCTCCAACCCCTTATGTGTCTGCCCTACTTTCAAGTTGACAGCCTCTTCTTCTTTTATTGCTACACACACACACACACACACACACACACATGAATATATAGATATAACCTATGAGTCCCTGTTTATTATACATGTGGACACACGATTTCAGGGATGGCCACTTTGTATCGAAGAACCAGCTATGGGGCTCAACCCTGGGGGAGATGACTTCTCCCTTTTTCAGCAGTTGTTAGTTGCCTATAGTTCTTTGTTCAGGGGTGGGGCCCTGGGGGATTTTTACCCCTTTCATGTTAACATGATATTTTCCATTTCTCAGATCCCATTAATACAACAATTTCTAAGAGAGGCAGCCACACAATAGGCTTCCTCACAGTCTGGCTCTTTCAGATTTTCCACTCTCTTCAGAACTGTTCCCTGAGACATAGATATAGGTGCTATGCTACGGATGTGTCCACTGGGGCTGGGCTACCCACAGCCCATTGCTCTTTTCACTGAGCCGGGTTGTGGCTTTCTGCAATGGTATTTATTTGCTGTAGAGAGAACCCGCTTCGATGAGGAGTGATAGCTAGACTCACCTGTGGTTATAAGGTTAACGTTTAGAATGCGGTTAAAGAATTATGCTGGTCTAGCAAAGAGACGATAGGCTAGTAGATTCTCTTCTAAGATTTATAACCGCATTAGTGGATTCTCTTCTAAGATTTATAACCGCATTAGCCCCAGGTAGCTGGCTAGGGTTCTAGTACTAGGCATGATCTCTCTCCTGTGGAGTAGACACTTAGCTGTTGGTTACATGTGAGTGCCAGTACTGCAGATAGTGGCAGATGAGGTAGATCTCTTGCTATGCTGGCCGTCATTGTTGTGGTTCACAGGTGTGACAACTGGATAGCACCAGTAATTGCTTCCCTCCTTTGGCAGCTTGCATAGCACTTTTTTTTTTTTTTTTTTGAGACAGGGTCTTTCTGTATTGTTTTGGAACCTGTCCTAGAACTAGCTCTGTAGACCCAGTTGGCCTTGTTAACATCGCAAATATGTGAGTTATTTTAGCGTTTCTCACTAAAATTCTTTGACTATCTTAAGGAAACACCATCTGCACGTTACATCATCAGATCATCAAATTTCTGTGTGCACCTTTAGCTTCGTGGTACCTCGGAAGTTAGGATTCAGTACGCACTGCAGTGTGAACACAGCCACTACTCAAGCAGTATTGTTTTTGAAAGATTTCTTTTGTGGGCCTGAGTGTATATCCATGCATCATGTGCATGCATGTTGCCATGGAGACCAGGAGTGGATGTCCAGCACTGGAGGTGAATGAAGGTGGTTGTGGGGTCAAAGATGTGGGTGCTGGAACTGGACCTAGGTCCTCAGTAGGAGCAGCAAGTGCTCTTAACTACACCCTGCCTTCCCCACTCCCAGCCCCCCTCCATCCCCCCACCCCCTTCAACCCCTGGGCAGTTAACAAGTCTCTTTAAGCCCCACTGGTGGTATTCAATACCTACTGCGACCTGAGGTGAGTTTTACTTTTGTTCTTTTGTATAGCCCAGGCTACCCTCAAACTCATGATCCTTCCACCCCAGTGTCCTTGGGGCTAGGATTACAGGTATGTGCCACCACACCCAAGTCTGGGATGAAATATTAACCAGAATCTCAGCCTGGGTCTCAGTCTAGGGGACACATTAACCAAACAGGGCCAGTGTCCACTGTCAGAAGTGCTGTGAAATGAACAACACAAGGGTCAGCTGGACTCTAGAGGGTGAGGTGGGGGTGTGGAGGGGGCAGGGCGGGGGCAGGGCGGGGAGGCCCCTGGAAGGACTCCTGAGAAATGAGTAATGGAGTTCATCCCAGAAGAGTGGTTGGGAGTTAATGAAAGCAGAGACTTGGGTGGGAAGGCTGTAGTATTTTCTGCACAGAGAGGTCTGTGGAATAGAGAAAGCCTAGTGTGTGAAGATGTGGAAGACGTTATCCAACTTATGCTTAAGTTTGGGCTCTGAGTGGCCTAAACTAGATGAGATGTAAAATAAAGTCTCTGTGGCAGAAAACAATTGAGATTTAGATTTTAAAATATAATTTGGGGTTGAAAAAGCAGGGGTTTTTTTATTAGCAATTTCCCTGAAAACAGGAAAGTCCAAAGAAGAGTGGTTCATAGGCAGACACCAAGCACAGCTCATTTTTAACCATGTCGGTGGTTTGTGTCTCCACCATCCTCACGTGTGGCGTTGACTGCCAGCATCAAAAATCATAGCTGTACCGTTTTGCATACTGGCACTTTAGCTTACGGTTAAGTTTCAACCCATATGTAAGTGCTCTAAGTTGGCATCCTTTTTAGTAGCTGTATAATGCTCCACTCCATTTACAGGTTCCAGCCTCGTTCTCAGTCCACATGGAAGAAGATCCATGAGAGGGTATGCAACCTCCTGACATCCTACAGAGCCCACCCAAAGGTTAGCGTTTCTGTCCAGACTAGATCCTTGCTGGAATTCAAAGTCCAGGGAAGGAAGCAGACATCAGTGGAGTAACCATGGAAACCATGTGAAACTATGACACTGGCCCAGGAGAGAACATGGTGTCCTGCGTCTGACACGGGGCAGACATCTGTGTGGTCGGGAGTCAGAGCAGGCTTTCAGAGGAAGGGACCTGGAAGAGATTAATGCGAGCAGTTCATCAGGCAGAGGCCCTGGGAATGCTCCAATGAACCACACATGCTCGCTCTCTCACCCTCTGTTCACAGCAGTCCTGACACAGAGAAGAACATATTTATGTGAGGGTCCATGTACAGCCACATCTGGAGGAAATGGCGTCTGTATTTAATAAGGTGTTTGGGTGCTTCATGTTTTCTGTAGGCTTAGGGGGATTTCTGACCTACCGAAGATATGCCCAGCACTCGATGTTCCTGCAGACATGCAGCTTGTGGATCTTGACCTGCATTTAAAGGCATTCTAGTGGAGTGTCAAAAGGGCCCGAGTCTCTGGAGCTGATCATGCCATACAGTCTAGCTTATACCAGGCTGGCAGGGTGACATTTATAAGTGGGTACTGGTCATGGTACCCACGGAAGAGCTCTGGTTTAGTCTTATTTCCTAACCTAAAGGAAACAGATCTCCTTAAGATGGAGAGAGGGAAGGAAACACACACACACACACACACAAACACACACACACACACACACACACACACACACACGATCCCATTTGTATGATACATAGGGGATGCACAGACCCCTTCACACTGAAAGCCATGTGTCTGAGTATTACCAACCTTTGATTACATCCCGGATAATGCCATTGCTGGATGTGCTTTGTTGTAGGAAGATTTTATCTCTGAAATAAATTATATCCGTTCAAGACCAAGCTACCCCCTGAAGAAACTCCCACGGCATGGACAGAGATATTTTTAACTACTATCTCATGTAAGTAAGCAGCTTAAGTACAGCTCGTTATTGTGGCTTGCTAAAAACAGTTTCCGCCTGTCTCCTGCTGTCACCAAGTTCCTAGGGAATGTGGAGGAGGTGGGAGGAGCTCTGAGAACTCCACACACCCCCCCACCCCCAACCAGTCCCCCCTCAGTGGAACATGATAGCAGGGACCTGCCAGTTCTCACATTCCCACACCTCCCTCCCTCTTTATGTAGAGGACACTTGAGCTGTTTTTCAGCTCCTTGACCACAACCTCTGTTCTGCCTTGGGGGGCCTCTACATGCCACCTGGCCTATTTCCTGACTCAAATGATTTGAGTACCTTCCATTCCTCCTGGCATCTGTGACTCTCCATTAACTCTCCCTGATTTTCTAACACAAACCCTTTAACACCCTGCTTGTTTTTTTTCCAAAGCAGAAACAATGTATTATTACTGTTTAAAACCAGTCTTCTACTAGGTGGAAAAAGGAAATCACAAATCACACTGGGCGGGGATCCTGAGCAAGGCTCCACCTTCTCACACTCATCCTTTGTTCTTACATCTGTTGACCGCCACCTCCCCCCCCCCCCCAAGGTAGTCCTTAGCATGTGTGATAAGGTACTTGACAGTAGGTAGGGTGACAGGTCATCATTTCTTAGGCGTTCTCTTAGTTTTCCTCCTTAATCCATGCTCCAATTAACAACTGTTTTCTTCAACCATGGCATGTTGGCCTGTGGATGGTTGCCAGTTGGATTTCTATGGATGGGAGCGAGGCTGGGGAACTTGGGTTCTGCCATCATACTGACAACACTCCACTCTTCCTTATGTATTTCCTACGTAGGGTCAAGAACTGGCCAAGTTCATCCCATGAACTAAATGAATTAATGGTTAATTCTCACATCCCTGTGAGAAGGGTTTCTACTAAGTTCTGTTTTTGAGGGTAGAGAGACTGAGGTACAGAGAGCCAGATACCTTGCTCAAAGTGACAAGGCTAGTCAGTCAGTGGCAGGGCCACGGCTATGATTGATGGGACTTATTGGCACACAGGAGATCCTGGAGACCATGCTCTGAATTGTCATATTCTATTCTGTTGCCTTTCCAAAGCTAGAATATGGCCAAAAATGATGAGGAGTAGGTGTACCTTTAAATGACAGCCCTTTGGTACCCAGTCAGGTACCCAGGCTGCCTTTGAATATTTCCCCCTAGGAGTGATCGTGTTATGACTTCTGCCCATCAGAAAGGAGCAGGCCTTTTTAAGCAATGAAGGGGAGTTGGATGACCTGCTAGATTTCCTGTCAGGCACCTGAAAGTCTGGCTTGAGGGTCATTTATGCTTCACCCTTGCCTGGGGCCTGGGGGTGGGAGGGAGTTGGCAGGGCTCTCTGCCTTCAGCACAAAGGAAGGAGGACATCTTGATAATTGCCCATTCTGTAGCCTTTACTTTAGAACGTTCTGCTTGGTAGATTAAAGGGTAGATTCTAGGACACTTTATCTCTCCTTCCAAGAGTCTCTACGCGTCCATTAGGCTGTTACACGGAACATAGCACACATAGTTACCAAATGGCAAATTACACTGAGTTTCTGTGTGGGTAAAGTCAGGTTTCATAAAGCTGATTTCGGGACACTGATATGAGGGGGCTAGGAAGGAAGTAAAATAGACTCCCACCCCCATTGCCAATTCTGTCGTAGACAGTGGGTTTCTCTCATATCTGGAGTTCCCACACAAGGTTTGGAAGACGCTCATAGGCCTTTCCCAAAAGTGCCCTTTCTTCCTGTGATTAATGCTACTTTTTGAGTCCTGGATCCCCAGGAAGTCAGCGATCCCAAAGGATTTAGCTAGGGAAGGGTCTCTGGGTTGAACTGAAAGAAGACAGACTAGGTGAGTGCACGTTTCTTAGGTGTGACCCAGTAGACAGCAGGGTCAAGGATGTGTGAGAAGAGAGCTGGTGCCACCCCTGTGGTTTGGGAAGACACATTCCTGAGTGGCGACTCCTTGTCACACGGCAGAGCATCCTCGGTTTCTACCGTGTGTCCCTGCTCTGCCTTCCCGAGGTCTTCATTGGCAGACCCCAACCTCTAGTTCCCCACAGTGGCCTTCACTCTGCTCAGCTCTCCCTGTCCTGCCTCCCTCCCTTGTGGTCTCAGCCTCCCAGAAAAATGAAAAAGATCCTTAGTCACCAAAATGCCAAGAAATTTCGAACCCAGAATAGGGAGTCCCATTGTCCGTCCTGGACATGGAATGGGGAGGAGGTGGGTGGAGGAGTATAAGGCTTGGTGTGTCTTTATTCTGATGTGTCAGTTCATGGGATTTGGGGTATAGGTGGTTTATCTCTGGTATACTTTAAAATGAGAAAGTTTCCTAACAAATAAACACATCCCCTCTCCCCCACCAACCAACAGGAAAATCCCATGACCCCTCCAAACTCCACAGGTATCCAAGTTCTCTTGAAGAGATGAATATTCTGTGCTCTGGCCTTTAGGGAGCTGATGCCCATGTCTAGTGTCATGACTCTATGGGAGTGGGATCCAAAAGTTGTCTCTGATGGTCGAAGTCCCACTGGATGAGAGCAGGGCCAGGCCCTCATTTTCTGTGTGTTGGGATGGGGAGGGGGTGTTTACCACATACACCAGCTGTGGCCCACTGAATGCTTACAGTCTCCCATATTTTATCTAGGGCTAACCCTCAGTGGGAGGGAGCAGGAGCCATTTTCACTGGCATGCTTCTAAACAGATGGTAATCAAGGAACTCAAGTCAGGGAAAATTGTAAGCTCATGCTTTTTGTAAAACTCAAGAACAACATGAAAGTGTGACAAGAAAAGAGAAAGGTTAAATTGCTGGTTTAAAGTGCTGTTTTCTGATCCTGGTGTCTCCTGTAACCCCAGCTCCTGAGACAGTAGTGGCCATGGGTTTTAATGTCACATGTCCTGGAGGATCCTTGACATCTGTCACCTCCTCAGCCCAAAGCAAAGCAACTGTATCCGACAGCGAGCCCAAGCTCCTTCAGTCAGCGTTTTCTATCTAGATTTGGACACCAGCATCCAAGGGACTTGTCATTTGGTGGCTTGTGGGGGACTGGTGTAACGGATAATGATCCGCCTTCATCCTGGAAGTTCCTGTCAGCATCGGACAGATCACAGAGGTGTCAGCAAGTCCCCAGACCTACAGACCTCAAAGAGCCTTAGGATTACTTGGGAAGCTCTGAAAACACAGAGCCCATGCTCTATTCCATACCACTTTAACCCTATGGTACCCCGTGCTGGGAATGCTACAGGATGTTGCTTGTTAGGAGATTATGTGCACTTTAAGGCTGAGATGTCTACAGTAGTCTTGAGTTTTGTGAGAATGGGAAATTCAGAAGACCCACCCATCATCCAATTCCAAAATTGACCACCTTTCACGCTCAATGATTGCTCTACAAAACAGCAGATAGGTATGTGTTTAACCCTCCCATTTAATAATATCCAGTAGGTTTGGGCACATTTGCCCAAGGACTTTAGTAATTCCACACAACACTGGGAAACAGATGCTCTGACTGTCATTGTGCTGCTATTCCATAAAGAAGCCAAATGCTTTGCCGTATTCTGACCAGGGGTGTAGGGATAGGGTCTCAGACAACAGGCAATCAAGAGGCTGATAGTTTATGTTTTTTCTCCTTGGCTGTGTCTGTTATTCACCTTTTCCTCAATACCACATGTAGATGTGATCTTCAAATTTCACAAGGGAACATGAATGGAAATTGAAGAAGGATGAAGGGCTCAGTCATCAAGACACTAACACATCCTTGGAGAAATGAATGGCATTCTCTGTTGTCTGGGTTGAGTTACTGGTGCCTAGCCCCCATTAAATCAAACCTTATCCCCCATTAAATCAAGCTTTATACTCAGTCTTTTGTGCCCAAGGTAAGACTTGTTGATTAAATTCTGTTTGGGGCTCTCATTCACACTTGTCACCTGGAGAATTTGCGTTTATTTTGAGAATGAAAAAATAGGAAACATAATAATAGGAAACATAATAAATGTCAGGGGTTTTTCCATTTGGAAAGCATTATTAAAAACTGTAGTGAAAATATGTTGTGGGATATTTGTATACTGTGAAGATATATTTCTGTGATTGGTTCAATAAAGAGCTCTATGGTCAATAGCTAGGCAGGAGGTATAGGCGGGACTTCTGACAGAGTGGAAGTAGAAGGAGATAGTCAAGGCTCAGGGAGATGCCAATGAGACATGGAGGGAATTGGGCATACAGCATGAAAGGTAAACCACCACATGGTAAAACTTAGATTAATAGAAATGGGTTAATTTAAGTTATAAGAGCTAATTAGGGACAAGTCTAAGCTATAGGCTGAGCTTTCATAATTAATATTATAATTGTGTCATTATTTGGGAGCTGGCTGGTGGGACAGATAAAGACTCATTACAAAAATATATAAAAAATTGCAACAAAACCATCTTACATGAGCCAGGGAGTTGGTTATTTAGGGAAAATAAACTGATAAATCAACTGGGAAAAGATCAGCAACCTGATTGTCTCTTTTTTGATAAATCTGAGTGGGTTTGTGTGTGTGTGTGTGTGTGTGTGTGTGTGTGTGTGTGTGTGTGTTAGGCTTGAATGGCATCAAGTCCCTTCAAGCCCAGGAAGAAGAGTATTAATCTTCTTCTTTTTTTTTTTTTTTTTTTTTTTTTATTATCTGAAGAGTTCAGGTCTCATTTTAAATAAGCTTAACTTTCTAAGACGAATTTGCAAGAGGGGCTAATTTCTGTAGTTTAAACCATTCCCTCTCCCTATCTCCCCTTCCAACAATTCTTAATACATGTAGATCAGAGTTCCTGTGGCCTATTTTACAGCCTCATCCATAGGGCTCTACCCTTATGACTCACTGGCCTCCCCCAAAGCTCCCATTTCCTGATGGTATCACCTTTCAAGTTAGGATTCCAAGGAGACACAAGCATTCGGACTGGACTGGAGAGGAAGACGTAAAAGTAATGAGGGTGGAAGAGACACAGCATGCCTCCAGCCCCCTTCCAGCCCTAATGAGTGTGCATCTGATTTCAGTTGTTAAAATATATGCAGAGACATTCTTATTTTTCCTAGTTGTGTATCTATATGTGGTTGTGCGCACATGAGTGCTGGTGTCTGCAGAGGACACAGGTGTCAGATCCCCCTGGAGGTGGAGTTAATGGTAGTTGTGAGCTGCTAAACATGGGTGCTAGGAATCGAACCTGGATCCTTTGCAAAAGCATCAGGTGCTCTTAACTGCTCAGCCATCTCTTCCTCTGGTGTCCCTTTGGGGTGGGGGCAAGTGGGGCGTGAGCATGACTTTTTAATTTACTATGAGTATAAATGCTCATTTCTATATGAAGCCATCCCCCTTCTTCTTCTTCTTCTTTTTTTTTTTCCTCATTATGTCTCTTTTGCATTTTCTGATCTGATAATTTTTTTTTTTTTTCCCAAGGAACTATTTAAGCTTTGAAGAGCCATATAAAGAATAGGACTGGAGTTCAGGTGTCTTGCTTTTGGAGTCTAAGATAGCACAGATCATTTTGTGATGGGGGTTTGGCTTGCTATGGGGTGAGCTGTATCATTGTGGTGATTTGAATAAGAATGGCCCCCATATAGGCTCATGCATTTGAATGCTTAGTCGCCAGGGAATGGTGCTATTTGAAAGGGCTAGGAGGATTAAGAGGTGTGGCCTTGTTGGGGTGTGTCACTGGGAATGGGTTTTGAGATTTCAAAGACCCATGGCAAGCCCAGTCTCTCTCTCTCTCTCTCTCTCTCTCAGCTCTCTCTCTGCCTGTGAATGAGGTTGTAGCTCTCAGCCTCTGCTCCAGATCCTGTGTATTGATGCTCCCACCATGATGATAATGGACTAAACTTTTGAAATTGCAAGCAGGTCCCCCAGGGAAATGCGTTTTGTTTTGTTTTGTTTTGTTTGAGTAAGAGTTGCCTTGGCCATGGAGTCTCTTCACAACAATGGAAGAATGACTAGAACATTAAACATAGTGAAACAGAATTCCTACCTGTCATGTCATGTTTGGGTTTATAATTCCTTTCTTGACTTTCACAGTTGCAGATCTGGCAAATCCAGGACTATATTTTACAAGTACATTTCACAGTGTTTGGGTTTGCTTAAGCTCCTGGGACAGCATCCCTTGCTGAACCTGGGCCTTCTAAGAATAGCCTCTCCACAGCAACACCATTTCTCTCTGCTCACTGGACTGGTTGAATCCTGTAGGCTTTGAATTATAATAGAAATTAAATTAAAGAAAAAGAAAGAGAGCATGAAGGATAATATCTGACCTAAAATGGTTTTAGGTGCTAACTTGAGAGTAATTTGTCTTTCTTCTACAGGAAAGGGCCAGGAAAAGGACAATATTGGGGTAATTTGGAGAGACATGTTTTTTAGAGACCTCATTATCTGCCGAGGGATTCAGATGGATGGGTAGGACCAGAAATGCCACAAAGAAAGATGATGGTGCTTTCTTCCAGTTTGCATGCCCCTTATCTGCTCTTACCCACTAACCCCTTTGCTTGGCATCTCTTGCCCTGTGCTGTAATCCATCTCTTTTTATGAGCACATATTAACCTAGGTGTGAAGATTGAGCCCCTGGATTTAGAGCCATTGAAGGCAAGGGCCTTGGACAAATACCATACCCTTCTTGTTCTTCAGTGTCCTTAGGTTTGAAATGGAGGCCGTGATACTATCTGCCTCAGGATGTTGAAATTCGGATGACTCATTTAAAAAGCATGTTAAATCAGTGTTCAGTACAATAGCAGAACTCTTCATGTATTAGCCATTATTTCCATCTCTTATAGTCATTTAAGGAAAACATCATTTCCTCCCATTTTCTTTCTAAGGACATCAAGGCTCAGAAAACCAAATGCCAGAGACAGTTTTCCAACTTTGGTTTGTCTTGTTTCCAAACCACATGACTTGTTTTTTTCTGTTACTTTTTGGTTGGTTGTCACATGAGCCTTATTGACCCCAAGGCTAGGATTCCTAGAAATTGCACCAGAGGGCTGAAAACAACTAACTCATCATTTACCTCAGAGTGACAGGGTAACTCGGGACTCCTGACGGTCTTGAGAATGAGGTTAGCCACCTCTTGTGTCAACAAGAGGCGCTTTCTGTTATTTCCTGTCCTTGAAATGTTGTGTTTGTAAATAGCATTTTTAGGAAGTTCCTCTCCCCCCCCCCCTTTCAAAATAAGCCTCTCTGTTCCTTTTCCTTCAGGAACTGACACTTAAGATCAATGTTCTGAACTGAGATAAATAGCACACCTGTTTTAGTGGGATGACTTCCAGGGACAGAATGTAAGAGGTAGGTGCTATTGGTGGAAGTGCTTGACTCATGTAAGATCATCTGGCTTTGCGTAAAGGAAGTTCAACCCAGGCATATGATGGCATCTTTTTGTGCACTGGGTCATGCTGGGTCCCAGTGCTGACGACAACCCCCTTCCACAGCCTTGTGGGGACCCACCATTTTTCACTAACTATGTGGAATTAGGTTTCGACTCTGTACTCAGTGGAGAACTCAACCCTGTGGGGTGGGAGAGGTCACATTAGGATGTTTCCTAATGAAGCTTCTGTCCTTACTAGAGAACAAGATGTCCTAAGTGTGGTTCTCAGAAAGTGTTACAAGCTAAGACTCAGTGGATGGATATGTGACTGTCAGCCACAGGGGGTTGGAAATAATGGTGGCTAGGAACTGAGATGGACCATGTAATACCCCTTCCAGTCTCCCATGAGCTGTTCAGATTCTCCAAATACAAATCTAAAACAACAGAAACCTCCAAGGCTGTGCTTATTCATATAAAATAATGATATTGATTAAAGTAAGGCTTGTAGAACGCAATTTCGTTACTTTTTAGCCAGGTCTCATGTTAACTTAATAAAACAAGGCAATATATGATCATGTGACAAAATATTGTTATTTCTTTATGTTCCAGGAGGTAAGAAACACTGGACAAATCTGAAAGGAATTTGGGAGAAGGCATAGGACAATGGCCTGTGTAAGGAGGAGGAATTGTCCCCTGCTAGCATCTTCTAAAGTGCCTTAAGGACTTTAGACTTTATGCCACGGACACTCAGGTTTAGGGGTGAGAAAGTCAGGTGCTTTCTGATGAGCTTGCTTTTGGTTGGAAGTGGCTGGTTGAGCTTGGAGGTGGGAAATCAAGAGGTAACTTATCTTAATGGTGTTTCAAAGTGGATGGGTGTGTGGTAGGGGCCAGGAGCCAGGTCCTCCAAAGGATCAGTGGTGCTGGTGGCCTTGGCCAGTTTTTTTTTTTTTTTTTTAATTTCTTTTTTTGAGGGGGCAGGTATCTTGGATTACTGGAGAGCATCACTAAGGCAAGAGAGTACTGGGATTGTGTGCCCACCTGTAATGAGTCTATTTTCTATCCCTGCCAGCCAGCTCCCAAATAACAACACATAGACTTCTTATTAATTAAGAAAGCTTATAACTCAAATTAAATCATTTATATTAATCTACTTTCTATCACATGGCATTACCACTCTTCCATCTTGTACCTCCTGTTTCTTCATCTCCTCCTATTTCTTCTCTCTGCCAGGAAGTCCCAACTATACCTCTTATCTAGCCATTATCTGTTCAGCTCTTTATTAAACCAATCACAGCAATATATCTTCACAAGTGTATAAATATCCTACAACACCCATCATTTATGTGTCTCTTGTGGTTTCTTTCTGAGCAATTACTAATTGCAGAATATCTGTGCAGATGTATAGCATCAGTGCTCTGCCAAGGCTGTGCAGGACCCCGACCCCTTCCCTCCTGCCACAGAGGAAGGTGCTTACTCTCCTGCAAAGCTACCCTTGATTCTGCTCCCCTCTCCTGATCAGCAGGTCACATTGTTTCCCATGGTGACTTAAGGACAGAGGTGAATTTTTAATAACTCAAAGAGTTTACAAAAAATTAAAGTCGCCTATTGATATTGGTAATGACACTCTTTTGGGAGACGACTAAGCTCATGTCCTGGGCCTCTGCTCTGCTGTGTTGTTGGGAATTTCTCCATCCCCACATTACAGTCAAGACTCTGTCCTGTATTCATGTGGCCAGAAAGCAACTGGCATTTTTTATGCTGCCCTTCCTCAGTGGGGCCCAGGAGACTTGTTTCTTTGATATCTGTCAATCACATAAATGAGTGCTGTTCTTTAGAACTTGCTGATAATTCAGGAAGAAGCATGCCATCCCATTCAAGGGCACTTCAAATCCTGCCACTTGTAATCAGTGGTCCTGTCTCAGAGGGGGAGGATTGGCCTTTCAGTGAACCCAGTCATCACACTATTTGAGATGTTAACTTCTGTCATGATAGCATTTTCTAGCAAAATCTATTCTCATTTCAGCCACAAAATATGAGCTGAACTGTCCAGAATGGGCCCATATTTCAGCCTTGTAATCCTCAGTGGTAAACATGAAGGAGCAGTATGTTTTCCTCAAGTCCTGACCTTTCATTCTCAAGGTGACAAAAAAATTTCAAACTAACCTTCTCTGGTTTAAAAGCCAATAATCACACTAGCCCGCATTTCAACTTCCCATAACTACCCTGGAAAATAACAGAATAGATAGGAGGCAGGAAGATAAGGGGACAAAGAGTATGAGAAATGTTTATTGAGAAGGAAATGAAACATGTCCTTTTTTCATGAGTTAACAGCACAGTGTGTTAAGGGGAATGACCCCAGTGAATTTGTGAACAGCTCTGCCAACTCCAGTGTCACTAATGAGAGTCACCAGATAAGGGGGATAGAACCATTCATTTCTAAATAAAGTATTCATTCAACTTCATTTAGATTTAGATTTACTTCCTATAAAGAATACCGATATTTATACTCCGGTTTTCAGTCCTTGGTCACTGTGATGATGTTTGCTTGACAATTCACTGTCATTTTCTTGCAGCTTTCAGGTGCAGGTGGCCAACACTGAGCATTTCTTTACCTCCCTGGTATCTTTGGCACAATTCCTGGCTTCTTAAATGTAAAACCACGGGTTTAAGGTGGCTAAGGATACTACAGAAACACGGCTGTTAAGTACACATTTTTGTTGAGCTATATTTACAAGAGGAGGGCAGAAGTGTAGACTTTTAATAAGCCGTCTTCAGAAATGAGCAGGAGAAAGGCAGGCAGAGGATTCTGAGCAGCAAGGCCAAGATTCTTCGAACAATCCTTTCCGAAGGAGGAGACAGAATGGAATGGAAGTTTTCCCCCTGAACCACTGGTACCAGTAGTTCATGGCTTGGGCTTTAGTCTGTAAGAACAATACAGAGCTGGGCATGATGGCACACAACTTTCAGCCTTGCACGAGGGAGGCAGAGGCAGGAGGATCTCTGTGAATTAGACACCAGCTCTAGTCTACATAATGAGTTCCATGACAGCCAGTCCTATGTAGAGAGAGACCCTGTCTCAAAACAAACAAAATGAACTAAAATAAATACCTAAAACAAAATACAAAGAATACAGTATAAGGATAGCTTGGCCACCTTGCAATGTGGCTTATTCAACTTCAGCAGCCCATTTTGAAACACAACTTGGTGATGGCTTGCCTCTGTTGTGTCTGCGGGGCAGACAGGACCAAGGGCAGTGAAGTGATAGCCTTGTGAAGTAGGCCTGAGTGTACATGAAGAACGAAGCCTTGAAGCCTTGTTTGACTCTGAGTACACCCAGCCTTTGGGAGAGCTGCCTTTTAAATCCATTTATTCACTGCCAACAGGGATTCCCTCCCTGGAGGGAGCTTGGGTCTGGGAGTTGGAAATGATTGGCTGTGCCACCATAGAATTTCACCATTATATATTACTGCTTTAGGGCTGAAACACAGTAACCCAGCAACTTGATTTCTCATCCCAGAGCTCCTGACTGCTCTGGTGGGCTCCAAAGTACACCTCAGTGGGATTGCAGGGTTTGCCTGTTTGTTTGTTTTCTTGAGACAGTGTTTCTCTGTGTAGCCCTGGCTGTTCTGGGACTCACTTTGTAGACCAGGCTGACCTCATACTCCTAGAGAACTGTCTGTCCCTGTCTCTCAAGTGCTGGGAATAAAGGCATGGGTCACCACTGCCTGGCTTGGAATTGCAGTTTTGATTCAAGTACAAGGAGAGCGTCTTATTTCACATTGATAGTTCATTACTGATCTCTGTCTTGCAAATTATATGAAAATAATAAATATACACACATATACATAAACCTCTATACCGAACACTGGCTAAACAGCTACCAGCATCCCAATACAGTACATGGAATAAAAAACCCTCTCCCTTCCCCTAACCCCACAACTATCTTAAAACTATTATTGCAGAACTGTGCTGATCCTTCTTCTTCTTCTTCTTTTTTTTTGAGTAGTTTGAGAGTGGCTGAAGATGAGGTCAAAATGGAAAATTTGGCACTTTAACTGGCTGGGGCTCTTATATAAAAAGTGAGAAGGCAAAGGAAGTCACGCCAATAGAAAGCCTGAGTAAAAATTTGTAGCCAATAATAATATTGTTTAAAAACCCCAAACATTGGTCTATGCACAAGAGAGCAATTTCTCTTCCATATCCATTACCTAATTTCAACAGCTACTTCATATATTTCCAAACTTTGTTTTATAGAATTAGAAAAATCCAGATAATACAACTGTCTTAATTTCCTGTCATTTTACCCCACCCCAAATTCCCAAACCCAGAGAACAAAGGCCATAAAGCCAAATATAGAAAATAATCTGGAGGTCTGTTTATCAAACTAAATGTGCAGTTGACTCTTAGTGTTTCTCTCATTTGTTAATGTTGGAGTTTGCTAGGAGATGTCCGCCTCATCCCAGTCCCCTGAAGCTGGGCCTCTAGAACTGTGAGGTCTGGGTGAATGATATGGTATCAGATTTGTCCACTGCAAAGCCACCATTGACATAGGACTTCTTGGTATCCGAGTCTTCATTATCAAGGATTGTGGGTTCCAAAGCAAAGGGGTTCACGATGTTGACTTCAGACGAAACGTCCATCTGTTCCAACTCCTTCTTGGAGAGCTTCTCCACAATGCCAGTCCCAAATGCATCACCCAGAACATTCACCATGGTCCTGAACCGGTCCCTGGCAAGGAGACAGGAGAGTCAGATGGGCCCATATTTCATCTTCCTCCACTGATGTGTGGAGAAAGAAATGCTCTGAATCAGAGTTGGGTGCAGAAGCCCTCCCCCTGGCTCGACAGATGCCTCACTGGTCTGGGGCAGGAGGTGGCTCCCAAAGGGGCAGAATGAGGAAATGGGCTCTACTTGGCCCATGCTCCCAGAAGACAGCAATGACCTCTCAAGTCTCCAGACATTCCCTCATTTCTTCCTAAATAAGAATGGGATCTCCAACGAGATACATGGAGGATACCAAGGATGGCTGAGAACTAAGTAAGTCTTCAAGCTCTGACTTTGTTTTTGTGGCTTTCCTGGGTATAATGCACTGGTATTATGGACTCTCTTTTGGCTAAGGTGAGAGAAACTGAACATTTGGCTGGGGTGGATGGTACCAAGTATGTGGGCCTCAGGTGTGTCCCTGGTATACTCATTTCTTTACCAAATAAGTTCACTCCATGAACAACCTGGCAAAGACACAGAAGAACATGACATCCCAAAACTATTGGCCAACCAAGAAATTGATTCCTTTTTGATACACCCTCCATTTGTCTTAGTCTCAGGCAGGCAAGAGAAGAGGCCATTGGCAGGAAGGCCTACAGAGGGTGTGCCCATTTTGACAGTAGAATTTGGAGAAAACTGTGAACATGGGTAGCCTTGTGAGATGACACTTGGGAGACAGGAAAGGCCAACAGTGACTGCACATGTCATTGTGGATGCCCTTCTAGCAGGAGCAGTACTGGACCAGTATCTTTGCATCCTATAGTTTGGGCCTTACACTTATCTTGTGGAGAGTCACTGCTTCTAGGAAAAGCCAGAGTTTGTTAGCCTGGTTTCTTCCTTTACCCGAGATGCCCATTCTGTGCAGTATCCCGGCTTCCAAGCCAGGTACAAGGTTGGAACCTTCACAGCATGACCTGATTCCCTTTCTCCATTCTTAGCTGCTATATAAACTGTACAACCCTGGTGTCTCTCTAATCTGAGACAAGGTTCAATATGGAGCTACACTTAACACTGATGGCTAGGGGGCAGAGCCACACCTTGGTACTGGAAGGTATATGCAAGTTTCAAAAATAAAGCCAAAGACCAGGCTACTCCACTTTCAACTTTGGGCATCAAGGGGTCATATTCTCACACAGATTGTTCTGTGTATGGAGGATGCATGTATAAGGTGGAAGAGAGCTGTCTGGGGCTAAGTGGGTTGACTCATTGCCATCACAATAATAGAACTTTCCTTGTGATGAGCAGGAACTGAACTGCCAGGCATATTTCTAGACACTTGGCTCATGTGAACCCATTTGGTCCCTATATCAAACCACTGAGGTAGGCATAACTTTTCCCATCCCATAAATAATACAATTGGGCCTCAGGGGTTAAAGTGTGCTCAAGATCCCAAACCTAGTAAGATACCAGATTTGAACACAGGCGCTCTTGTCACCAGCCCAGAGGATTCCAAAGATACCTGGAAAGATGCAGTGATTTCCAAGCAGGTGGTCCTGTGTTCATGAAGCTATCTTGGGGCTGGGATATGTGGGGATGGCTATGGGGTCTTACTCTGCTCCTTCCCTATATTGTCTCACATTTAATCTTGTCCTCTGACCTTAAGTGTCACCAGGTAATACCATGAGTTGATGGAGCTCACAGCCTTTGAGAACCCCTGCTGAAGTTATGAAGAGTTAAATTTAAGCATGTTACCAGACGGCTTTGCCAAAAGGAAGCGAAAGCAGCAACAGATGGCTCATTAGGCATTGTAAGCAGGCAAGCAGAGCACAGCAAAGATTCTGCGTGGCTGGGAAGCTGCCTCCCAACCAACAGAGGCAGGGGTATTTATTCCAACTCACAGGAGCCAGTCCACAGCGATGATGAGGGTGACATCCTCAGCAGGCAGGCCTACAGCACTCAGCACGATCACCATGGTCACCAGGCCGGCCTGCGGCACGCCAGCAGCTCCAATGCTGGCAGCTGTGGCTGTGATACTGGAGCCAAAAGACAATGGCAGGAAAGGGTTAGACTGAAACAGGCTCCGTGGCTGGTACTGTCATGTTCCTACAGTGGACAGTTAGGACCTGTTAAGTCATCAGTTGTGACTCATGTGTATCTGTTATCTATCTGCCTATAATCCATCCAGTGTGTGTGTGTGTGTGTGTGTGTGTGTGTGTGTGTGTGTGTGTGTGTGTGTGGATACACATGCACATATGATGGGAACTGCTGGGGATTGTGTCATGACAGCAGGAGAGATTTGGCAGGTCATCCTAAAGCAAGGAATTATAGAATAGCAACAAGTAACATCAACGCGGAGGCAGAATTACTCAGGATGGTGGGAATTTACCCATCCAGTGTCCCTATCCTAAGTGTGAGATCCCTCCCTGCTTGTGTCCCTCCCCCTTCAGTCTCTGCTGCCTAATCATTAGCAGAGCACTCAGTGTGTGCCAGGAATTTCTGTTGCCTGAGAAGGTGACTAGAGGGACAGTGGAGTGGATGGGCAAGGATGTTTGAGGTGAAGGCAAATGGAAAGAGCCATGCTTAAGCAAATTTTACGTAATTTCCCAATATCACAAGACTCTGGCCTTCTCCAAGAACACCTGTTCAGGGAACTGAATTGAGAAACGGTGATGCCATTGAAGGTACAAGCATACAAGCATTCCTGACTGGCCCTTCATTCCAGCATGTGCACTTTGTTCAAAAAAGGAGGAGAGATCTGGAACCCAGGGTGGGCAGCCGAAGGGACTTAGTGACCATGTATTGGACAAAATCCCCCTTGAGCACACACACTAGGAGAGAGTTTTCTCCTGGCAATATGCAGTTTCTCACCAGCAGTATGTTTATTTTAATTGGGTCATTCTGGAGAAATCAAGGCTCACTGTACCCTGGAAGTCCTTTGAATTGAATGAGCTGGCAGGGACACCCACAGTGCTTCCTGGAACTATGCCTCACCCTCAGGCTACAGTACCACTTGCAGATGCGGGTGGGCTGAAAGGCAAAGGTGCAGAAACTGCTCAGTTCAACTAGATGACGTCCAGATCTAGCCACATCGATATCCCTGTGGGTGGCAAAGATCTCTACATTCTCAGAAAATGGAGTCTGCTGCCCATTCATCTGCCCAGTGCTGTGTTCTAGAGGCTGTTCATGGGTCAAAAGCCAGCCAGGCTCTTTGCCTAGTACTTAAAGCTACTGGCTTGCAGTGACTTAGAGAGTTCTGGAGTTGTGCAGCATCTCTAAAGTTTGAGGCTTACATCATCAGAGCTGTCCTAAGTCCTCTTTGGAAAAATCTAACCTTATTTCAACGCTAGTTGAAAAAAAATTTAAAGTGCATCAATGGGTTTTCTTTGTTGAAAGAGGCATGTGCTCAGGCTCATTGATCCTCCTTGGAAGCCTCTACATGTCATGGTTAGCCATGTCCTTACAAGCTTGAGGCTGGACTTCAGAATCTGTTCAGTTTGCCCTTGAGCCTTGACCTTGCTCACAGAACATCTGTCATTTGACTGGCTTTGGTGTGACATTCAGAACATTATATCTTCAGATAAGGGGAAATAAATGAAACCAAATCATCTGCTTTAACATTTCCTGCTTCAGCAAAAGGGTTTTCAGCTTCTGAGATACAGGGTTCTCTCCTAGCAGCGGGACTGGAGACCGGGCTGACAAGTAGTATAGACACAGGTTTTGGAGTCAGACACATCTGGCTGTGTTCCTGGTTCTGCCAATCTGCTTTGAGCATTTTCTTCAGCAAGGTGTTCCTCTGAATCAGCTCCTTGCTTGGATTTGAGGGATCAGATGTCTGCATGGCTTTTATGTAGACAAAGTCGTATAAAGATCAGGATAGTATCTGTGCAGCAAACTATAAATCTGCCACTTTTGCTGTTCTGCTAGGATCAATACACATGAAGCTGAGTACAGTAGCCACTGACTACCCACTGCTGGGTGAGCATACTGAGGGACCAGGAGGCTAGCAGCTGTCTGGTAGGCAGGCAGACAGGGCAAAGAAGCGCTAGGTTGACTAATGTACTTTCCCACAAACGTTTATGATGGCTGACTTCCTCCTCCCTCTTTAAGACAAAAACTTGATGTTTGTCCTGACAGAGGAGACTATGTGGTATTGATTTTTACATGGAGAGAGGGGCTCTGATTGTGGGAACCAATCAGCTTTTCTTTGTCTGGATTACCCAATGCATTGCAATAGCCCAAAACAGCCGGTCCTGAGGGAGAAAGGGAACTCATCCACCCTCAAACATGAAAGCTTTGGCTCTGCCAGGAAAACTCAGATTCTGGCTTCTGGATCCTCTCTACTACTGGAAGAGCTTGTCTCTGTGTGTGGTGTGGTGTGTGTGTGTGTGTGTGTGTGCGTGTGTGTGCGTGCGTGCGTGCGTGCGTGTGTGTGTGTGTGTGTGTGTGTGTGTTTCTGTTTTCAATAAAACCTGGCTGAGTGCTGAGGCCTTGCCTTGCCAGCGTTTTTAGTCTTTATATCAGCAGAGAAGAGGACTCTGTTCCTGCAGCCCCAATCAGCCACACCACAATGACATCAATATCTCTTCTGGAAATTCAACATCCTACAGTCTCCAAAATCTAAGACAATATGAATGGAAAGCTCCACATGACAGATCACATATGTGTATGAATGTATATGGCTATGCATAAAATGTGCATGAAACATAAATCAACCCAAGATCAACTGGAATCCCCATTTGTCACTCAGATACAGTGCAATTCAGCAGAGCTGTCCGCAGTAATGGTATACACCTGTGCTACCCAGTTCAGTCAGTCATTGGCCACACAGGGCTAGTGGCTACGTAATGTCATCCCTAGGAAACAACACCAACAGAATTCACCAATGCCATTTCTATGACCTCCTCAGTCTTCATTTGCCTTGAATTCTTTTTTGCATTAGACACTGAACCATTTTAATCCTTGGAAATAGGCCACTCTAGATTTCCACAATGCCCCTGGCTTCCTCCCACCTCCCATTCTTTTCCCCTCTCCCTCTCCTTCCCCCCCATCCTACCTACCTCTAATAGGATTTTTTTGAGGCTTTCCCCTCAGTTTCCTCTTCTCTACAAACCCTTTCTGCATAATGCCATCTATTCTATTCCTAACATTTACCGGGGACGCACTGTGTAGGCAATAAGACTTTATAAACATCCTCTCATTTACCATATTTGAATAAATCATAGGCACTATTATTTCCTCCACTTACAGATGAGAAAACAGAATGCAGAGAACTCAGATAGCTTGCCCAAGGTTACAGTCATAACTAGTCATGGTGGTACTGATTCAGACAGACTCCTGACTTGTCACCCTCATGTCCTATGACCACGGTTAAGCGACTGACCCTGACGTTTGGGTTTGTAGTTCAGATCTCTATCTTCAGTCACATCTGCACAGTTTCTGATGTTTTAAATTTCCCTTTTCTTTTTGTGTTTTCAAGACAGGGTTTCTCTGTGAAGCCTTGGCTGTCCTGGAACTCACTTTATAGACCAGGCTGGTCCTGAATTCAAGAGATCCTCCTGCCTCTGCTTCCCAGGTGCTGGGATTAAAGGTGTGCACCACCACTGCCTGCCTTAAATTTACTTGTGTGTGTGTGTGTGTGTGTGTGTGTGTTTGCATGTACACATGAGGATTTGTGCCTATGAGTACAGGCACTTATGTAATTGCAGAGACACTGGCTCCCCAGGAAATGGGTCCAGGCAGTTTTGAGCCACCCAGCATGGGTAGCTTCTTGGGTCTTCTGGAAGGCAGTTCTCTCAACTACCGAGTTATCACTCCAGCCCCTAGAATTCTTAAAGGCATTCAAATTCAAAAGTACAAACTATTTCCCCCTTGCTTTTGCTTCTCGTTCTCACGAGCTCGAACCACCCACCTCAGCCTTTTCCTATCCCTTAGCCTGAATCCAGATGGTGGCTGTGTGATTGACGAACTCAGAGGTGAGCCCAGTATATGTCTTGCTATAGGCCATTTGGTGACTTACTGATCTTCTAATTTGTGGTCCCTGCTCCCATCCTAGCCTCCTATCATATTGCTAATTATCTTGTTAAAATACAAATCTATCCATGATATGATAGACTGTTATACTAGATCCTCCACACAGGGCTCTTATGGCTAAAGAATCTAGATTCTGATTAGGCCATGAGATACTTCTGCTGTTCTGAGCTCTTAGCTTTTGTCTTTTTCCTGCTGAATTCTTACTCCTCATCTAAGATTCACCTATAACTTCCCGACCCTCTAAGAATCCTTTCCTTTCCTCCCCTTCTCTCCCCTCCCCTCACCCTTCCCTCCCCTCCCCCCTCCCCTCCCTTCTCTTTCCTTCCCTACCCCAGTTCCCTTCTTCCCCTCCCTTTCCCTTCCCTTTCTTTCCCTTCCCTTCCCAGGTAGAGTTGACCCTTCCCTCATTGGGGCCACCCTGTGACCCCAGTTAATTATCCATGAGAGCCCTACCACAGATCCAATATTTATTTGGGTATCTCACCCGCCCACCCACCAGGGACTCCCATTAGAGCAGGGGCTGACTCTCATTTAACCTTGAGTCTTAGGTGTCTAATCTGTATCTAGCACCTACTGGTCACATTGAGCTGAACAGAGAGATGCTTCAGTTACCCAGACGCCTTCTTGGTCTGGGTTCATGGATCATGTTTACTTGAGGCAGTCCAATGAGCAGTGATGCGAATGAGAGCGACACTATGCCTCACCTGATGGTGATGATCTGCCCAATGCTCAAGTCCAAGCCATTCAGCTGTGCAATAAACACAGCTGCCACGGCTTCGTAGAGCGCAGTGCCGTCCATGTTGATGGTGGCACCGACAGGCAGCACGAATCTTGTGATCCTCTTGTCCACCTGGTTCTTTTCTTCTGCACAGCGAAATGTCACTGGTAGTGTTGCTGAACTGTGGGATCAAAGGAAATGAGTTTAGGTCTAAGGACGACAGGCCTCGGTCTCCAACTGAAAAGAATCCCTGTCTTCTAAAAAGTGAACAAAGGGCCCCAGAGGATGCTGGCAGTTAAGAAAATAATTTATTATTTTATTTTTATGTGCATGGGTGTTTTGTCTGAAAGCATGTCTGTGTGTCTGGTGGCCATGGAGGTCAGAAGAGGTGTTGGTTCTTCTGGAATTGAGAGTTACAGATGTTTGTGAGCCATTATGTGGGTGCTGGGACTTGAACCCCAGACCTCTCCAGTCCATATGCTGGTACTTTGGGCCAATCCATGAATTGGAAGGTGCTGTGCCTACCACTGACCCCAGTTACAGCAGAATATTTTCTGGGTATCAGGCCACCAAAGAGTGTAGGAAGTGTTCAAAAGTGTGGAGAAGTACATTCAAACTGATGGACAGAGAACAGAGGCACCATCTCTCAAAGGTGTCTATTCAACCAGAAGCTGGAGTCATCTTCACCAAGTAACAGAAGGTGGAGAGCATTGTTTGGAGGCTCCTCCAAGACTCCCTTCTAGTTACCTGGAAGATATCATGAGAGCTGTCAGGAGAGCCTGCGCCATGCCCAAGGCAAACCGGAAAGGGTTCTTCCGCACAACTATGAAGTAGATCAGGGGCAGTATTACAGTGGAGTGGATGGCAAGCCTGCAGACAAGAAGGAGAAGGTCTCAGTACCACTTCCTCAGACTTGAGCCTGGCTTCAATCAGTTTTTAAAATGATGACATCTTAAAACTTGCATAAAGGACCCAGTGAAATGTGGATGCTGACAGCAAGCCTCTGTCCCAATTCCACAGCTGAGGATGTCAAGGCTCGCTCAGCAAATGAGACACCTTGTCAAAGTTATCAGCAAATCAGGTAGCTGAATAGATGTCCAAGCTCACCGAAGGTCATGTCATCTGCTCTATCATTGTAATCGACATTCCTACTCAATGTGTAGTGATGTTTCTCTCTGCCCCTTTTACAGAGTACTACTCTCTCTCTTCCCCTCCCCCCTCTCTCTCCAGAATTTTTAATCACTCCCTAAACCTCAGGTAAAGTTCCTGCTTTCCACACCTTCACTGGCTGAGCTGATCCTCTCTCCAAGGTCACATCTGTCCCCAAGCACACTACCTCATTATAGCTTTCATCACTCCATTCCATCCTCTGGACTAGGCTCAGGGATGGGGTCTGCTATTTAAGAGGGAAACCAGAGTTGCAATAAAAAAAAAACTTGTTAGGTCTGGCCCTCATTTCTTTATTTTTCCTGTCTTCCCAAAGTGCCTCACGTAGGAATCTACAGGTTACTCTAAGGGGGGTTGCCTAAATAAGACCCACTAGCAGACAGTATGTACATGTAAGTGGCAAGCTGACAGTTCAGTTAGACAAGTTTGAATAATAAGCAGTGATCAAATCTTGAGGGTCTGAGGGGAGAGTCCTCAGTTCAGAGAATCAGGAGATCTTAGCTAAGATGTTTAGTTTCCTGTTAGAAACAGAAATAAAGCAAGAGACAAGAACGCAACAGAACCCCAATATGAAATGGCTTATTGTTCCAGATCTCAGCCAATCACTGCCCACCTCTGCCCCTAGTCTTGCTTGTCTCAGCAGCTCCAGTGCAGGGCTGCTGAGGTAGAAGCCCCACCTCTCTGATGTCTGTGGTCTAGCCATTCAACTCTGACCCTCACACCGTAGGACCAGGCTGCTTCTGTATGGCTGGAAAGCTGTGCTTTTGACACACTGCGGTTAACAACCAATGCTGGGGATTCCTTCATGTAGCCAGGTTCTGAGAGGGAAGCTGATGGCTCGAGCAAGGTGTTTGGCCCATGGAAAGCAAATCAGTGTATTTTACTCATTTCTTGCTCCATAGCTCTTAGTAGATAGGACCAGTCTGTCCTCGGCCAGGTGTCTGGGGGCACCATTCATAACCTATGGCACCTCTTCTGAAGGAGCCAACAGCTACTCAACCCTGTTACCTTCTTGTTTGTTTTATGGCTTCTGAAAGGTATCAAACCCTTACTAAATAGTCTAATGATCTCTCCAGCACCCTGACACCGTAGTGACAACAAGACACAGCAGTAGCCACCAGCCCAGCAAGAACATCAGAATCAAAACCAGTCCTACATGCTTGAGATGGAATTTATTTAGGTCCTTCTTAATTTCTTTCAGCTTTGGGATATGTGGGAGGCATTCTTTCCTGTTTGGTTAGTTTACATTCTAGAGGAAGTAAAGGGCAGGAGATGGCCCCAAGAGCCTACAAATGAATGTTTCTCTTGTTTTAAACCCAACCACTAGAGGCAAGGGCAAAGGCTGGTTCACGCTGTTCTGCCAGGAGCTGACAATTAGCACAGCATGATCCACCTACGGTACAGCTGTTAAAGGGCAGCCTTGATGCTCTCTTATCTCCAAATTCCATCTTTCCCTGAACATGGGAGAAAAACCACATCTAACCAGCTCCACCTTGGCCTTTCTACAGTCACCCTAGCGCGTCAGCCACGAATTGTTTCTTCTCTTGAGTTGGACATACCCACTCAGGACAGTGGCCATGTAAAGGCCCAACTTGCGGAATATTTCCCAGTCTTCCACTTCTATGATCTTCCCAGCAATTAGGAACAAAATACCAATTGGCATGTAGCTAGAAAGCAAACACAGGAAAGACACAATTCAGTCATCAGAGCGTTTCTCAGACAGGATGCTAGGGAGGAAACAAGCTAGTGTGGGCATGCTCACACCACTAGGAGGACCACAGGCTACAATCAGGAAGCCAAGGGTTCACAGCTTTGAGTCCAGCATGCATGACTGTCCTTGGTATCTGCATGCTCTCTACATTTTACGCACCCCAAATTAAGGGCAGTTGGTAAGAATAAGAATGTGCGCTACAGAAGCATCCATACAGTGCACACTCCCCCTAGTGACTGTCATATTTGTGCATCTCATGCAACCCCTAATTACTGTCATATCTGCTCATCTCATACGCACCCCCTAGTGACTGTCATATCTGTGCATCACATATGCATACCCTCCTCAGTGACTGTCATATCTGTGCATCTCATATACATACTCCTTCCAGTGACTGTCATATCTGTGCATCTCATATGCATACCCCCAGTGACTGTCATATCTGTGCATCACATATGCATACCCCCCCCCGCAGTGACTGTCATATCTGTGCATCTCATATGCATACCCCCTAGTGACTATCATACATATGCATCTCATATACACACCCTCCTCAGTGACTGTCATAGCTGCTCATCTCATACGAGCAAACTCTTTCTCAATCACCTGGCTTCTCAGGTGTCATCGATAGAGGCAATAGTAGCAGCAGTGGGATAACCACGATAGCTCTGCTTGTGGAACTCTGCCTAGCTATGTCTTATGCTGGAGGAGCGTTTTACACACATCATTTCACTTAATGTTCTTCCCCTAGCCCTGGGGGTAGGTTTTACTATCTTTTTCTTACAAATGATGAAGCTGAAGTTTTAATGGGATTAAGTGACTTCCTTGGCAGTTACCACCGGATATTTTACTGTCAGTTTTTACCATTTGGATTATAAAATGTTGAGCCAATTCCACATGAGATGGGGGAGGGAGAGGTCTGCCAGGAAAGCTGAACTTCTGGGCATCTCAGAGGCAGGGCAGACAAGCAATGTCTCTGGATGCCAGAAGACAGTTCAGATGGGGTCATGCCCAGGCTAGAATAGTTGAGATATTTTGAATTTCATTCTTGTGTAGGGCCTAAGAAGAAAAGCACCTTGTGTCCATATACCTCAGGAACTTTCTCACATTCTTTCTGACAGGAATGCTGGGTGGGTACAGGCTGCTTGCCAGGCCTCTGAGGCAAGAGACAACGACTGACAGACTTTCAGTATTACACTAACTCCTGAGGAGGGTGTGAAGCTAGTTAATACTCCAGTCTTGATTTTAAGCATCTGCCTTCTCTAGGGAGGCCCTGCTGAGGAATGCATGGCTCTCCTTTCCAGTTCTGAGAAGGTGTTGTCATGGGAAGCAAAATGGCGCCTGTCAGCGCTGCTCACCACATGATGATCTGGACGATTTTCATGGTTGCATCACTCAATGCGTTGAAGAAATCCACCAGAATCTGCCCCTTTTCTCCCATTTTCCCAATGACAAGTCCGAAGACAAGACAAAAGATTATCAAGCCCAGGACGTTGATGCCATCTGAGTACAGGCCCACGATTTTGTATTCCTTTGTCTTGTTCTGTGGATCAAAACCCAAGAAAATGTACTGAAGTATGCTGGGAATCATAGTGATCTAAGTCAGAGGTATAATGCTAATGAAGGAAGCCTGTACATGAAACACTTTGCCTCTAGACACTGAAGTTTAAGGGGTTGCTCTTTTTTTCTTCTAACAAGCCCATTTCTGTGAACGTGTCTTTTGAAAAATTCCAATGCTGCAATGTTGTGAATTTTTATGAATTTTAGAATTGGGGCATTTTCAGGGTTAACCAATAGTTACATTTGTAGACTTTTTTTTTTTTTAAAAAAAGGATAGAAATTAATAATACAAGAACTACATGGTGTTTACCAGCATGAACATATAGAGGACATTATACCATCTGTTCCTTCCTGATGATGAATCCAAGGGAGATTCATCATTGCCTTCAGTCTGATGTGACCAACAGGATTTTAAAGATATGAAAACTAGTCAGACATCTGCACTATGAATTATTTCTTCATTCTGAGCCAAAAATAACATGAGATTTACTAAGTGATAGCATAATTTATGTGGGGCAGGCCAGATCTATAAAAATTATGCTGGTGAGCCAATGCAGTGCCAGTCATTTCTTATTTGTGGCAGAACAAATGTTTATGGTGCAGCTAGGGTGTTCTAACTGCATAGTCTGTGGTGCAAGGCCTGAAAATGTAGTTGAAGACATAGGATGAGCAGTGAGAAACCAAAGCCAATACTATGATAGCAGCCAATTAACTGCGCAGCCACAGTATGAGTTACAAGTGTCACACAGAAACTAGGACATGAGTCATGTCTATAAAGTTAGGGAAAGCTAGGTGAGGGGTAGGTATCTTAGTTAGCATTTCTATTACTGTGAAGGGACATCACGATCGCGGCAACATTTAACTGAGGTGGCAGCTTATAATTTCAGAGGTTTAGTCCATTATCATCATGGTGGGACATGGCAGTGTGCAAGCAGACATGGTACTAGAGCTGAGAGTCCTTCATCTTGATTGACAAGCAACAGGAAGTGAACTGAGACACCGGGTGTGTCTTGAGCATATATGAGACTTCACAGCCTGCCTCCATAGTGACATACTTCCTCCGAAAGGCCACACCCACTGAAACAAAGCCATGCCTCCTGATAATGCCACTTCCTTTGGGAGCCATTTGTTTTCAAACCATCACAGTTCCCAAGAGTAAAAGCATGTTCAAGAAAGATGCATGCCATAGGCAGAAGGTGTGATGCACCTGGTCTCTGTAACCTGCTCTGATGATTCTTCTTCATCCTTTATGGCCCCCAATATTCCCACAGCAGCCTGGTTTCTCTGATGATGACATTCATCATTCCTTGCTGAGAATATGACAAATCTGTCGTATGTCACATCTGTTCTTCCACTATCTTCTTAATGTGCAGCAGCAACTCCAATATGGAGTGTGCTCAGAAAACTGAAATCTTGTCAAAAGTCAGGAAAAAGGAGCAAGTAAAGGGTGGGTCTGCATAGAAGAGAGCCACACCTCCATCCTAGGAGGCAAGAAGCCTGGCCACAGAGGGGGCCCATGGGCATAGTTGGGAGAAATGAAGGCTTTTTGCTTTCATTTTGCAGTAGGAAGCAGGGAACCAACAATGGCCTGCTGAGTTTATATTTATTCCCATATTTGTTACGTATGTGTGTGTACGTGTTTGTGTGAGGATAATTATGGAGGCCAAAAGAGGGTATCAGATTCTCTGGGGCTGGAGTACAGATTGTTGTGAGCTACCCAACGTGGAGCAGCAAGTGCTTTTAACCACTGAGCCATCTCTCCAGAGCCCCTACTTATTTAGACAGGGTTTCATTCAGTAACCCTGGATGGCTTCAAACTTGTGATCTTGCCTTAACCTCTTACGTGCTAGGCTTATAATCATGCACCATCATAGCCAGCTTTAGTTTACTTCATAAGTTGGCTGAATGTTCTTTGCCCTAAATCTCCCTCCTGCCCTCCCCACTTGTCTCTCCCACTTCAAACCCAGAACAAGTATTTCCTTCGGGGTCTACTGTGGGCCTACAAAGTACCACGTCAGGCCCACAAATTTGATTCTCCAGTGCAAAAACCTCAATAGCTCTCAAAGCCTATTGATTTTCTTGATAACTTTATGGTCTACTCTAATGACAAAAACTGTTCTGAATGGAGAGGAGGACACTGTGTTTCTGACATGGCAGAACATACTTGAGTTTGTTGGAGAAACATTGGTGGCACTTGATTTTGGAGTGATGCTGGATCCCATATAGGGAACCTGGCACACATGCCATGAGGCCCTGTGAAATACAAGAGGCTCTGGACTCAGATTCACATACAGGCAAGAGATTCAGACAAGGAGCCAGGGGACTGCAGTCTGTCTTTATAGCCTTGCAAACCTAAAACAGTGCCTGAGGTATGGAGAGGCCGAAGTACAAACAAGGCTCATCATTTTCTCTCTATGAAGAGTAAATGCTCTTTACTCCTGATAGTCATGTTCTATAAAGTCCCCATGAACACCATGTTAGCACCCCACGGAGAAATAACAAGCCTTGTCAAATCGTTTATATCAAGCAATCAGTGCATGCCATTGCTTAATGTGCGTTTCTATTTAGAGATGTCTGCTTTTCTATATAGATTGATTCATTAACATGGAATTCACAGATAACAGGACTAGACATAAGCCTGAATGAAGCTTTTCTAACACATATTTTTTTTTCTGCAAAGTGCATCACTGTGTTCTTATACTTAGAAGCATTACAGAGCATTTTATTACTATGCTTCTGTCCATTTTATGTAGTAAAAATCAACAGATAGCCAATAAATATATGAAAAATGTGAACTATCTTTCATCATCAGGGAGATACAAATTAAAAGTACACTGAGATTTTGTCTTATCCCAGTCATAATGGCTATCATTAAGAAAACAAGCGCTGGCAAGGATGCAGAGGTGTTGCAGATACAATCTAGCCGTACCACTCCTGGTACACACTCAAAGTCCCCACAGCACAGCACAGAAATACCTTGATGTTTATTGTAGCACTATCCACAACAGCCAAGAAATGGGCTGGGCACTTACTTAAAGATGAATAGAGGACATGTGTATGTACACAGTGGGGTTTCATTCATCTCTAAAGATGAATGAAATGACGCCATTTGCAAGAACAAAGTGTAATGGGAACTGACACAAAATATGCCAGACTCAAACATTGCAGGTTTCCTCTTCTATATGGACTCCAGATTGAAAAGTCTATAGGGCTGGGGTGAAACTTAGTGGTAGAGTCATACACACACATACTCTCTCTCACACAACACACTCACACACACACTCAAACACATACAAATATGCATACCATATGAGAGTAAATGGGGTTCATAGGGAGAACAGAACAGAGAAAATAATGGGGGTGACTAAGAGCAAAGTGCATGAGAAGTATGTGAGTACCTCAATTACAGCCATTATTATGCACTCATGAGACAGAGCCATAGAGAGAAACAGAGACAGACAGACACACACACACACTTACACTCACACACACACACGCTTACACTCACACACACACACACACACACAGAGAGAGAGAGAGAGAGAGAGAGAGAGAGAGAGAGAGAGAGCGTGAGCATGCACTGGGGAAATAGCTCAAGGATAGAATGCTTGTCTGGCATGCAGGAGACCCAAGGCTCAATTCCCAGTATCCCTGACCATCTACATACCCACATAAAGAGTTAGCTAAAGATATCCTGAATGCAATACAGGACAAAATGAAAAAAACAGACTGCAAGATCACCAAGGAAATGCATGAAAGGAAAACAAAGATGGGCTAGAACATGTTCCAACATGTATGTATGTTTGTTTATTGAATGAAAACTAAAATGAAGATACATTGTGGCCTCATTCAACCCCAGTTTGCTGTGGGTGACTCAGTCTTGTGCCACTCTTGAGGGACTTCAAAAGGTTTCAGGGCTACAGATACATTTGGAGAAGAGGGACTCACAAATGTAGATTCTATGCATAATAAAACTGAAATGTCTTTCTTCTGCCACTCAAGACTGGCACATGTATGCCGGGGAGGGCGGGGTAGCAGATGGTACCTTAGACATTGTTGCCATGGCGGTGGTGACAGCCACCTCTGTCACATTCCCCCCAGGATCACTGACAGGCTTCACTTCTTCACGCTTGGTTTTGTACTGCCCATTGGAGAAAAACAATTGCACACAAAGTAAAAAGAGCGTTTTAAGCATCCAATTGGGGCTATACTACAGGGATGTTATTTTGACCAAATAACTGTCACCTAAGGGTTCTACTGGTGATGCATCTGTTGCTTCTCATTTTTGAAGATCCTTCCCAGGAGGCACTGGGACTGAAAAATGGGATCTAAAAATCCAAACCCCAGACAATTGCCATTCAGTAATACAAGAATGTTGTTCCCCTTTAATGACAGGGGAAAATGTGTAGAGACATGATGCAAAGGAAGCAGGTTTTTACCTGTAGGTACTTTCACAGACGGGGGGATTCCTGCCAACCATTTTTGTTTTTATAAACTGATCATTTTTTAATCTGGAAAAATAACCTTAGCACTTTGATAAAAATAGTCATGGTGACTAATAAGTTTCGAGAAAGGTGTATCTGGGTGGTTGTGTCCAGATCAACAGTACCCCAGGGCTATGCTGTGAGATTCCTGTTGAATTCCTCCCTTCAGCCAGCCCTGTTTGGTTCTGCAAGGCTTTAATCATGGTGCATTGAGAAAAAGCTGTTCTATTATGGTGCTCGAAAGAAATGTCCTCCATACAGAATCTCTGCCAACTTCGAACCCTACAAACGGTCACTGTAACTGAGCTGCACCCCATAAATAGAGGTGGCTCTGTTCCTGGTGGGGGCTGCAGGATAGCAGTGCAGTTACCATTTTTCCTTGGTTTATATAGAGGTCTCTGTCCGTGTAATTTATGTAAATGAATACAGCAGTTTGTGATAGACTCAGCTGTCTCAAGGAGCCCAGATAAACAGAAAAGGGATTCTCAGTAGAGCAAAGACAACGGTAAACATTCATGAGAAATCTAAAACAGCCTTGGCTTTGCTGCGGGGCTCCAGCAACGGACACTTAACGTTAAGAAAAGACCCAGTTCTGGGTGGGCTGGCCAACACGGTATGGGTTAGATGGTCATCATGAAAAGGACGGGAAGGGAGAGATGGACAGCCCTTCCGTCCATTGCACTGAATCTTCAGGAAGTCCAAGTTCTTCGCAAATATTACCCGGCTTTCCAATAGTCAAACAAATAAAAAGCACATGTTGGCAGATTCTTGCTTTTTTCTATGTGAGGGTAAGAGAACTCTGTCAACCACGGCACGATTTCACTACAGCCCTCAAGACAGGAGTCATCTGAAACCAGTGTTCACAAGTTTGCTTTCTGCTGTCAAGTGTTGACAGGCTAATTTTATTTCTTGTGACTTTAGAGAAAATGAAGACTCAGTGGGCCATGGGGACAGAGGGGCAACTCAAGAACAAAACCACTGATGTTACCTGCTGGAAACAGGCTTGGACCAGGTTCTCAGGGAACATGTTCCTGTTGGAGACACGGAGAACATGATTATATATATATATATATATATATATATATATATATATATATATATATATATATATATCACCCCTTGCTGAGTGCCCCCCACCCCAGTCAACTGCCACTTAACAGATTCCTTAAGTGACACCCTTTCTGTTATTTCAGAAATTCTGCACAGGCAGATGACTACTCAGAGTTGAGACAGTTGTTTGATTTTCTGTATCTTTCCATTTTTATAACAGTCTGTTGCAAATTCTATCATAATTACCAAATTAAACATGTGAACCAATGAAATATGGGTATGAAAGAAACAGCATGGATCCTATAAATAGCTAAATTACATACCTTGGAGACTTAAGAAACCCAACTGACTACATTTTCTGCAGTTGAGTTAGGTATGGTAGGACAGTTGAAACATAAGGAGAAAAGTAAGGATTTAAGTACTTGGCTTTCTTGGCAATTTCTCATGATTTGGTCGCATCACTCTGTGGAAACGGAACCTAGTGATTCTAACAATGCATTTATAAGTCAGTAAATTCAGAGAAATTATATGCAATTACAGTGGAGGTCACAAATAGAGACAATTTGCCAATTGTGGTCCTACATTGCCAAACTGCTCAATATGTATATATCCTGTAACCTCTACATTTGCTCTGCTTGAATTGACACTCTTCCATTCATTAATTGGTTTGTGGCCTAACCACTTTAGAAAAGAGGGTTTCTCTATAAAATAGAAACATGAATTTCTCTAGTAACCTTCAGAAGTGGCCACCCAGTTCTGCCCAGCATCCTTATGTAACAAGGGTATTTCCTCCTATCTGTCCTTGCTAAGTCCGCTGGCAAGGGTCTGTTCTGTCTATGAATTGCTTTCTACACCATGCTAGGAGAAGAGAAATTACTGGCTATGTGACTTGTAGGACTTAGAGCAAAAATGAAGGTGCAAGTTAATTTAAATATTATTAAAATGTTAAGATATTGGGCTGGGGGGATGGTTTAGTAGGTAAAGTTCTTGGTGCAAGAGCATAAGGATCTGAGTTCAAATCCCCAGAATGCATGTAAAGCTGGGCACAGTAGTAATACTTAATCTCAGTGGCTATGTGGTAAAAATGGAGGCAGTTACAGGGGAAGCTGCAGAAGCTCAAGGGCCATCTGTGCTAGCATATACAGCACAAAAGCCATCAACAAGACCCTCACTCAAATAAGGCCGAAGCAGAGGATGAATGACTGATGTTGTCTTCTGACTTTATCATGTGTGCATCATACACACACTCATTTAAGACGCACTTACAAATGTTAGACACTGGAGCATTAGATCACTCATGGGGCCTTGTGCATCTGTACAAACGACCCATCCAGGAGGTCACCACCAGCAAGACGTACCTGATCAGGTCCAACATGGCATCCACGGTGCTGACGTCAGGGCTTTTGCCTGTCCTGTTAATTTCACTCACTTTCTGAGAGACACCAGGCTTGATGCTCACAACCAGCACGATACCTGTGACCAAGGATAGTGTTCATAGACAATGAAAACCTTCCAGGGCAGCTGGGATCCTGGGGCAGTCTTTAGAGAACTGGGTGACATGGTGGTCAAGGCAATACTGTGACACAGAGGGCTCCAGGTTCCTCAACAAGATGCTAAGCCCTAATCACTACCGTGCCCCCAACCCACACATCGAAGTGAATAAGTGCATTAAGGAAGAAGTCTTCTTGCTTTCCTTTTAATGAAGGAGCAACTTCCTAGAATTGCTTCTGGACACACCAGGTCATCTTTCTCCTGTTCTTCAGTCTATGAAATCAGCCACAGACGGATTTGAAATAAAGGCACCTCATTAGATTGACGCCACTCTGTTATTTCTACCTGAGGATACATGGCACCCTTTCTGGAACTGTCTCCTAAAAATATTCTACCACTCTAGATTAATTATCTGCCTTAAGATTATATAAACTCTTGGCCTTACTTCTTTCTCCCCACTGATACTGACAGGGCACAGAAATGTCACCTTGTCTCTGTTTCTCACCAGAGACTTTGATACCCAGTGCTATGGTCAAAATTCTGTCCATACTGCATTTTGTTCACGTAAAAGGTGTTATGCAGATTTGAAGGCAGCAAAGGCCCGGGATAATTTGACAGTATTGATTGCTGGCTAAAAATGTGCATTTTAAGAAGCTCAGTTACTTCTTGAAGATGAAGTGACAAATGCATAGGGGAAGAAGGAGTCAGAAATAAGCATCACCGAGGATCACAGCAATGATGGTGGTGCAGAAATAATACACCACAGCACGCAGACCAATTTTTCCAGATACATTGGAATCCAGTGCAGCAACACCTGGAGGGAGAGGGAGAAAGGTCAAGTCACAGTTAAAAGGCAGACTTCCAGCACCAGAGATGCTAACAAAGAGCTGTGAGGTGCATCTCACACAGTTCACAAGATGTAGCAAACACTGTAAAATTGCAAATGCAGAATTCAGAAGTAGAACCTCAGTGGGACACAAGCTCCCTACACAGCTCATTCCCATGACCATGCCTCTGGTTTTCTTGGGGCTGGTCATAAAATAGAGTCTCCCTTCTGCAGGTGATGTATGGACACTGTTAGTATCTTTACATAATATCACTCAATAGCAGAGACAAACCTCTTTGAAATTCAGTATTGAGAAACAACTTATCTTGAACCAAATTAATTATCTTATTGCACAGTGACACTCATGCAAATGTCTTTTCTGTCAGGAGACTCAAGCTGAGAAGATAACATCTGCCTATAATTATTAAGGTAATAGATATCAATCACCTCTGCCCACAAACATACATTATCTCACCAATTATAGTTAGTATTTTACTAAATTTTCTTCTCAAAGTTTTGAAAACATAGATAAGTTTATAGTTAACATAAGACTACTAGTCTTCACTGTCACAAACTTACCCCAAGGGTAATTTTAATTGGGGCATAATCATCTGACACATGGCTGGACTGTAGTGTGCTTTTTGGTCCCTTGTTTGATCTTTAGATTGTCTCTGAACCTAGCTCAATAATAAACCATGGCGATTTCATTATCCATCCTAGCATATTTCCCGGCTCTTTTCATGACTTCCAGATTACTCCTTGGTGAACAAATGAATGACACATGTTTGCTACTGTGAGATACCTCAAAAAAATCTAAGACTAGAAGGGTCCAGATCATTTCCATGACACTGGAAAGTCAAGAGACTTAATGGTCACATCAAATAGTTTTAGCTACCAATAAAATAACCACATGCTGTCTAGTCTTTTGAGGTTTGTCTGAAGGGATGATTGTATTACAGGTAAAAGGCCCCTGTCTCTGCTGGAAGCAGTTGCCTCTCTCAGGGATGCTTATACAAGTGGAGTTGACCAATATTCTGTAATATGAAAAATAAAAGACCCAGAGACAGATATTGGGGTTCAAACTTCAAGCTGAAGAATATCAGAAAAGCAAAGCAGCTGGTCACCAGCTCTTACTCTACCTCAGACTGAAAGGTAATTCTGGCTCCGCTGAAACCTATCTTCACCCTGGCTGGAGAATCCTGAGACTTTGATGTCTTCCTATCTTCCATGTGGTTAAAGAATGAATGCATCTTCCTGAATACTTAAGACCCTGCTTCTATCTTTTATAACCCTCTAGTGCTGGGATTAGAGGCGTGTGATCAGTTACTTTTTAGATTGATTCAATCTCATGTATTCTCAGAGAGATCATCTGCCTCTTAATCCTGAGTCCTAGGATTAAAGGTGTGTACCACCACTTCCTAGCTTCTGGCTGCTGGGATTAAAGGTGTGTATCAGCACTACCTGATCTCTCTATCGTGAGACCGACTTTGCTTTCTGAATCCTCGGGCAAGCTTTAATAAATCATAAATAATATATCACACAATGTTCTCTAACTGTGTTTCTGGGAGAGAGATGGGACAGATTGAGAAACTTCTCAGCAGGCTGTCATTTGGAGGTTGCAAATTCTACACTGCATGATTTCCAAGCTGAAAATGCTATTTTAAGCCAAAGTGCCACCATAGAAAATGATTTTGCATTTTTACATGAGTTGTTCCACAACTGTGTGCGAAACCTGGAGTTCGGGGCAGCAGGAAAAGGGTCGTAACAAGTCAACTCCAAAGGGAAGCCACTGGAGCTGAAGAGCTGGCAGGATGCAATGGTGACTTTCAGAGGCATACTGACCCATCCATTTTCTTGAGTGGCTGGAGGATTGTGCCCTTCATATTTCCCAGTATGCATCGGAAGTGCAGGAAAACGCTACAGGATGTCTGCCATGGAATTATCCTGGTGTACACTGTGAAGATTTGTCACTGTGACTGGTTCAATAAAGAAGCTGACTGGCCAATCACTGAACAGGATAAAGTTAAGCTGGAAAGCCAAACTAAGAATGCTGGGAAGAAGAAGGGCTGGGTCAGAGGAGTTGCCAGCAGACGCTTGGAGGAGGAAGATGGGTATGCTGTATTGAGAAAAGGTACCAAGCCACATGGCAGAGCACAGATAAATTAATTAATGGTTAATTTAAATGTAAATTAAATGTTAATTTAAATGTAAGAGTTAGCTAGTAACAAGCCCAAGTTATTGACCAATAATTTATAATTAATATAAGCCTCTGTGTTTATTTTGGAGCTGCTAGGTGGACAGAAACTTCTGTCTACAGATGTCATTGATGTTAGGATGACAGAACAAGTCATTTCTCAATCTAAACACCGTCCTTTGACCTGTGGACTGCCCATCTGGGAGGTAGTATTTGGAGAGGTTGTCTCTGGCCTTCAGTCCCCACCCAAGACGTTGTAAAGTGTCCATTTATCAACTTCCAGGGTAAGACAGAAAGTTCAGTCTTTTGGGGGGGGCAGTGGGGTAGAAATATTGAGTTTGGTGTGCTGAGGAGAACTAATTTTTCTGCCAGCAAGGCAAAGTAGCAGTTGCAATAGTAAAAACAACCCAAGTAAGTACCCAAGAGAGCAGAAGGAAAATGAACGAGCTTGTCTTTATGGAAGATGTCACATGTACTTTACAAGAATTTCAATGTAATCATGTCTTAAGCATTGTTGTGCACAAGGGATTGAGTTAATTATCACCAGGTAACATTTTCCCCCCAAATTGTGCTGTGCTTATATATTCCTGAAATAAATAGCTCTGGATCAGACTCTCAAAGTTTGAACCAATGTCAGCTATTGAGTCCCACTGGACCAAGTTTCTTTCTTGCCCTCCCTGGACCAACATCCCCTGGATCAACACTCTGCTGGCCACAGTGTTTGCAGGGACCCCACATAGACAGTTTCATGCCTGGTTCCTCCTCTTTTCTCTGTTTCTTCTTCCCAGGAGATGAAGTGCCTCTTACCACCATGAACCCAGGGCCTCTGCCTCAACTTCAGGACTCAGCTGGCAACAAAAAGCTGGGATCCTTGGTAGAAATATCTTAAATAGATACATCCCAAGTGGTTGTAGCAACTCAATTGGGATCACTCTTAGGAAGAGCTTTATTCCCATTTTTCTCATCTGTCTAGGTCATTAATGTTTTCCAGCCAGACAAAAATTTTACTAAAATCAATAATCATACTTCTCTAATATTGTTTATTCTCTCTACCATTGTAGTCACAAGACAAGGAGGGTACCACAGCACCCGAACCCAGGTTTTCGGAAGATTTACAACACACCATGGGGGTGGAGGAGGTTGGCAACTACTATAGAAAGAAGGAACATAGGGAAAACCGCTGTGTCTTCAAAACTATTACCAAAAGAAGGACAGAATTTAATGACTGTGAAATATCTGTCTGGGTAATATAAATCCCTCCTAATCACAGAAGAAGATGATAATGGCAACAGGCACTGTCTTGAGCAATGACTGCTCAGTGATCACAGATATACTTTAATTCTCATTTTAACTCAATGAGGTAGGCATTATTAGCCCATTTTTTAGAGAGTATAAATCTTTGGCTCAGATGGGCTATGCAACATGGCCCCCAAGCTATGGCAGAAAGCTGTGAAGCTAGGGTCCTAACTTAGGTTTGACCCCAAAGACCACATTCTTATGTACCACCACATATCAGCTTCTTCTGTGCACTATGGAATTCCAAAGCAGCACTGCCCAGTGGACTACCCTGTGCTATAGACATTGTCCGTGTTTACACTGTCCACTGAAGTATCCTCTAGCGAACGCTTGCCAGGTGTCTAAGTGACTGAAGCACTAACTTGTAATTTTACTTAATTGAAATTAATCTCTACTCAAATAGCCACATGTGACTAGTGACTACCAATCATATAGACACCACAGCACGATCTCCACACCTCACCAGACTGTTCAGCATTAAACAGTCACTGGGCCACATCTAAGGATCAAACTTAGACTTAATTCCATTAAGGGAACTCCTTGAACAACCCCCCCCCCACTTTGCCATCTTAGGGCAGCAGAGAGGGTTACACAATAAACTACATTCTCTTGCATACTGTCCCTTACTGCTTCAAGCTAGACCTCAAGCTTGTCTCTTACAAGTTAAGAGCACCTGCTGGCTCTTTATTTTAGGGAAAAGGCATTTTCTGTATTTACCTCAGGAGGAGGCTCCGAGGAGCGATCGGGGATGTTGGTGCTTGGCCAGCGGAATAATCATCTGAACTTTTTATAACAACACTACAAAGGAAGCAGGGTGGGCTAAACAATAGCAGGCTTTAAAAATAAATATCCGAGGGCAAGACACTCCTCAGAGTGCTCACTGACGAAGCTGCCACCCACTGAGAACGAAGACTTCATGACAATCTCTGTACCTCCTAGTCAAGGTATCAAGCTGAACAGTCACTGGAGTCAGGCATTTGCTAGCGCTTCAGAGGGCTGGTGGACAGAACATCCAAGCTTGGTGTGACGCGAGGGTTGACCAACCGTATGAATGTCTCTAGCTCTGTCACCAGCAGAGGAGCCAGTTGCACAAAGAGGAATAAGCACGAGCTTTGTTCCCAAGCTCGGTTCACACATGTACACAGCAGTCTTTAAAAGCCCGTCTCTCCTTCAAGCTGGTAGCAAGGAGAAAGCTGAAGGAGCCGGGCTGCACAGCCTGTGAGATGCCTCCATCTACAACTGTGGCAGCAGTGCTCGGTGATCTGTGTCACTGAGCAACAAAACACACTCTAAGCTTTCTCATTATCCACCCCTCCTCCCTCCATACTTCACTGCACCATCAGTCAATGTAACTTCCATACTCCAGCATAATCCGCCAGTGGTACTGAGGATAAACAGTAGTGGGTGGGGGATGAGACCCCGCCCACACATCTCCAGCCTGCATGTGTACCTGCTGGACATATCACACCCCCAGCCCTCCTCCTCAGAGCCTTCACTTAGGCCCTTCTCTCCAGCTGTTATTCTCCACTCCTCGTCTGGCTTTTAAGTCCTTTTCTTGGGTTCCTTCTCTGAGCACCAAGGGTCCATGATTGGTATCCTGTGCCTATTATATTTCACTTAAAAATAAAAATTAATGGTCTCATTAATTAACACTTGCCTTTTTCACTAGACTATAGATCTCATAAAGTTTCTCTCTCCCCTGCTCCCTCCCTCTCTCTCTCTACACACACACATACACACACACACACACACACCACACCCCAGCCTTCTGGGAAGCAGATTGTTTTAGAATGGAATTGCCTGTTCCAGGTGCTGCTCTGTGATTTATGTGATCTCAAGAAAGTGGCTTAATCTTGTTCCAAACTCCGGTTTCCTTATCTCTACAGATGGAGACAAGACTCCACCCACTTGACTACTTCTTAGGGTTGCAAGAGGAGTAAACAAACATGTTACCATTTTTAAAACTGTGAAATGTTTTTTGGTTTTTTTTTGTTTTTTTTTTCATTCTCCAGGGAATACAAGGCTGGACACAATCTCACTTGGTTAATCTAGGGCACTGGAATTCTCAGCTATCAAGATGAATACTTCTGGGTTAGAAAAGGCAGAGGTAGGAGCTGGAGAGATGGCTCAGCAGTTAAGAGCACTGGCTGTTCCTCAGAGGTCCTGAGTTCAATTCCCAGCACCCACATGGTGGCTCACAACCATCTGTAATGAGATATGGTGCCCTCTTCTGACATAAAGGCATATATACAAATAGAGCACTCATATACATAAAGTAAATAAATAAATCTTTTCTAAAAAGAAAGTATGCAGAATTTATTTTTTGTTTGTGTGCATGCCTCATTGGTGACATCTGCATTTTTTTTTTAAACGATACTCATACAAAGAACTCCCTTAAAAAAGGGCTCCATCACAACTACACTTTGCTAACTTGTCCTCAGATAGATTAAAGAAGAGTCATACTCTGGCCGCTGTCATCTGGTCCATGTTTGACTCCACAAAGCTTGTCAAGAAACAGTGAGTGAGCTGGGGAGTTGGACCAATGGCCATAGGGCTTGCTATGTAAGCATGAGGTGTGGAGTTTAGATCCATAGCACCCACAAGAAAATCCGGCTGTGGTGGTACAAATTTGCAACCCAGCATCATGTAGGGGAGACAGGTGGGCTCTGGGAGCTAGCTTGCTAGCCAGCCAGCCAGCCAGCCAGGCAACTAACACACACACACACACACACACACACACACACACACACACACACACACACACGGAGCATGATTATTCTGCTGTTTGAGCTTTTTTCTGTATCACAGAACATTGGAGGCATTGGTGATTGGGGTCAATTGTTTAGAAGAACCCACAAGCTCTTCATAAGACTTGTTAGCCAATAAATGCATTCAACACAGTGTAGAGTATTCTCAACCCATGCATCATGACCCCTTTGGGGGGTCCAATAACCCATTCACAGGAGATGCCTAACTGTAGCAAAATTACAGCTATGAAGTAGCAATGAAAATAATGCCTTCACCAGCTGAAACAACCTGATGGGTCGTGTTTTACAAGACTCAAAGTAAAAAGTGAGACTCTTCAAATTCTTTAACCCAATTCACTTTGTTCTCCTCCACCTTTTACAGAATCTTCTCAAGACATTAATTAATGAATAATCCCTTTTCTAGACAGGGTCTTACATAGCTCAGATAAGATCCAAACTCACTATGTCACTATGTAGCCAAGGTTGGCCTTGAATTTCTGATCCTCCTGTCTCCACCTCCCATGCACTGGGATTACAGGCTTGAGTTACTACACCTGCCTTAAAACCAGAAAATCATATAAGGCATCAGCTTTACTTGGTTAAAAAGTAACAGGAAAAGAGAAGTTTCCAGTTTATGTATAATCCAAGCCTGAAACATTTGAAATCCTAATGTAGAAGTTAGAGGAACAATCACTTGATAATTTGTGGCAATATTTTCCAAATTTTTTGAGCACAAAGTCAAAATATCTTGGAGACTCTTACTGCAGATCCACACACAATCATTCAAGCAGCACCATCCAGGCACTGCTGTTTTTGACAAATGGAGGGCAGTTTGTACAGATGTCTAGGGTTTGCTAATATGTCCCGCTCAGCAAATGGACTCAGTCCTGGAATTCACACCCATGGCCTGGGAGAGATAGGCAGGAATGAAGGGCGTTTTCTCAGCTTGGTATTCGCTGGGGAGTGCCCTGAGCCATTCTTGAGGGACTTTTCCTGATTTGCTATGCACACCCTTGTGTGCTGCTGGCATTTGCAGGAAAGAGTTAAGTATGCACTTCCCCCTGATCTGGGGAAGAAATATTTGCTGAAGCCAATATCAATCTGATTCACCCAAACCTGGACGTTCTCCAGGATCTACTGCCTGAATGGATATCTAGCAACCCAGCAGGTACTAGGGTTACATACTTCAAAGGGGCTCACAAGCAAAGACCAACCCTTCTAGGCAACAAAGGAGGCTTTCTCTAAGGTGGATGGTCTCCGATGGCACATATCGCAGGAAGAGAGCACACTTCCTGGGACAGGAGTTTGGGTGGTGATGAAACTTTTTCTTGTTACAATCAGGTGTTGGGCCCAAGGTGTGCCATGTTGGAACACTCTCATGCAGAGGCAGAAGCTTCCCCGCTGTCTTGGAAGCAGGGTGGCTAAGCAGACAGGAGCCCTATTGAGGAGCATAGACCCTGAAGAGCCCATTCTGGGAGTGACTGGATACTGGTGTCTCGTTGCTTCTAATTATGCCACCGAAGTCCTTGGCAATGCTTGGCCCTATGGAGAATTGTTAAGCTCCTTGATTAGATGGAGGAGTGAAGGGGAACCTTATCAGGACCAGAGGTGTGATGGCAGCCACAGCAGACAGCAGGGGGCATGGCTGTGCCTAATGGAGCACAACTGCACCTTAGTTACCACTAAGAGCATCCAGGAAAAAGAGCCTTGGGATCCTGGAGTGGGATGGGAAAAGCTGATCTTTTCGTGTGCTGGTGGTGGTAAGCTCCAGCCATCAGACTGTACTGAAGCGACCTTATTCCTGGGTTTTCAAAGAGCCATAGTTCCCAGGCAGCTCCATCATTTCCCCATGACTTCCCTAGTAGTTTCATAGAACCTAGCTTAAAAACCAAAACTTTCAAAGGGCATATGCCCCCATCTCCATGGGGTAATCATGGTGAGAATTCTGGCTTCCTATGACATCCTGTCTCTGGAATGTGGCCACTATACCATGCCCAGCTCCCCCAAACCCCAGAGATTTTGTGTCAGTTCACCTCTACATAGTTCCATATGCATTTAGAAAACATGGAAATTTTGTTCATAAACCTGCATATCATCTCTTGACTAAATAATTAACAGTCACCTCATACCTCTTAATAGCAAGTCTAAATTCAAATTTCCCTGATAAATATGATTTACTAACCACACATCACTAAGAAGGATGCTCGATGTAAAACAAATGAACAAACAAACAAACAAAAAAAACTACAAAATACACATTTTTATTCCCAAAAGACTTTGATGACAAATTAGTTTTTTTTTCTTGTTGTTTTTTCCTGCAGGAGCTCACTCTATTGGTCTTGGATCTTAGTCTTAGCAATTCTTCTGCCTCTACCTATTACCAGAGAACTGATTCAACCCCCTGCTCCCAACCCACAGCTTCCCTGACACTTCCTGCTATTGAACCTCCCATCCCAAGCCCCCACTTGGGAAAGGTTTTTGTAATGGGATCACCTTATCTCTGGGTGCAGAGGCAAAGAAGCGTGCAGGATTGGCATGGCAGGGTAAAAGTGGCATTGCTTTGGCAGGAGAAGGAGCGGGGGAAGAGAAGGAGGCAGCAGACTAGCAGAGGCAGAGTCTGAAACACACAGTGGAGAACCCATCCACTCTGATTTCCTTCTTAAACATAAGAAGAAAATACAAAACAATGCAAAGAAACGGTGTAACAAAAATATCATGTTCACCTCAGAAATGTGAAGAAAGCACAATAGATCATGTTTTATTTCTATTCTCATTGAAAGGCTGTTAATCTTTTAGTTTTGGGTCAACTTTTAAAAATGCTACTACTATATAATACAGTCCAGAATGTCACAATGTCTCTTGTGTTGTTTCTTTTGTACATTCTCATGGGCCATCTGGTTGTATCCAACTAAGCCTTTAGCAGTTGCCACATGCTAACTTACATATGTAACATCCTTTCACACTGTCATTATGAAAACACTATCAGGACCGTCCTGTACCTGGGTCTTGGGATGGATCTCTATGAATATGCCCTTTTACGATAAAATGAAATGTCCGAACATGCTCCCTGCTGCCTTCCAGAGTACATCTAAGTTGACATGGTAACAGAAAAAGGTATAAGTAAGTTTTCTCCCCTACATTCCTGCCAACACTCTCCCCCACTAACCTAAAGATTAGACACATGAATGTGGCATGGACCTCCTAGCCCTGCCTTTGCTGATGTTGCTCAAGTCTTTGACCTTTCGTTGTTTTATAGCAAAAGAAGGAGGCATGTGTTCGCTCTAGCTCCTGGCGATTGGAAAAGGTAAAGTGGAGAGCTGTGGGCTGATGTTGAAACAGAGCTGGGCTACTCATGGTATCTGAGAGTTGTAAATTCTCCCCATACATAATTTTCAAGGCCAAGCTACACACCAGAACTTCCAGACCGCAAATCTGGAAGAGATTTTTACTGTTAAGAAATATACTATTATAGAAGTAGTATATTCATACACATATTTTTACCCTTTCTTCTAAACCTTGGCTTACTATATAAATTCTGAGTTTGCTTTCTACTCTGGATTAGGATTTTTGGCTTGCTTTTTGTTTTTTGCTTTCCTCATAAACCAGAAGAATCAAACCATGTCACACATAAGCTTTGTATAGATACATGCAAAATATTCTGCATATGTACAAATGTATTTTTCTTGAGAGAAAAGCCCAAGACTTCATACTGTCTGAAAGAGTACAAGAATCGATTTAAGAATCTCCAATAGGGAGAAAATTCTAAGTTATAGCTGCTGTGCTTACAAGGGCTTACAAGAGCCAGGCAAGCAATAAGAGAACACAGAATAGGGAATGGTGGCTGGTGACTTTGGAGTCCTCAAATGCAGTTATGACAGCTAAATTGAACAATTGTCTCTTGCTCCAGGCCACTATTAATGTGGGGAAACATGGGCCCAGTGTACTTACAAGAAATCTTCCAAAATTTAAATGCTTTCAATAATTTAAACAAGCAAACATTATATGAGACAAGTAACAGATCTTCTGTCCCATCATCCCTATCCCTCAGGCCATTAGGCTTAAAAGAAACCAGTAATTTTTAACCATAATTAAACCCATAAATAAAAGTAATTAAATGTTCTCTTTAGGCTTCTAATAAGCCAAGAACACCAAGGTCACTTAAGAAAAATGGTCCCATAGGGTTCTGGTCTGACTGGAGTCTGGCACTTGGGAATAGGCATCTGTGACAGGTTTTCAGAGAATGCAGTTGATGACAGCAAACACTGACACTCTTAGCACCTCTAATATCATACTCAACAGACTGAGCCTTTGCCATAACATTGGGAAGAGAGTTCTGGAAGGAGGACATGTCAAGACTCCTAATTGCATAGTTACATAAAATCTTAGCACTAGTGAGTGAGAGACATCATGGCACATTTTACCAAGTGGCAGAATTAAAGTAGCACAGAAACACACAGCAGCATACCAACTCCAGAAAAATGGCATTAAAAAATAAATCAAGTTACTCTCTCCATAAGCATGTTTGTTGCTGTTTGAAGGAACTCAGTGATATAAAGATCTGTAAGAGAAAAACCATTTCCAAATCTGTGTTGTAAGTGCAGATTTAAAAACACTAGTACTCTAGACTAGGAGGCAAACTCTAACTTAAACCTTTTCCATTGCTCTTGGCTGCTGACCCCATGGCAGACTTGCAGGGCAGGTACATAGCTAGTGCTGAGCTCTGTGAGGAGAAGGGGGTGAGGAGTCAAGAGGTGAGGCCCCTCAGGACAGCTGCCCAGAAGTTAGTGAGCAGGAGAGCTGGAGCTGGGAGCCAGCTATGGAAAATATGATCAAAACTGACGACTGTGTTTTTCCCAAGGACATAAGCTGACATTTCCAAGGCCAAATATGCATTTCCCCATTCTGTGTCCTAGACAGAGTTTTATTCATAATATGTTTAAAAATGGCATCTTGCACACAAGACATCACATGTTGGACAAACAAAGGTTTGAGGGACAGTAACACAATGACGCAGTGACACTTTGAGTGTCCCATTACATTTCAAGTCAAGAGAATATGTTTGCAAATGCAGGCAGGCTCTCTCTCTCTCTCTCTCTCTCTCTCTCTCTCTCTCTCTCTCTCTCTCTCAATCTGTGCGTGTATGTATGTGTGTATCTGCCTGTATGATGCACCTAATGCATTTTGATTTTTCCATAGTTAGTAAAGAACAGCCCAGGTTCACACGGGCTCCTTAAATAACAGAGAACACAAGGTACCTGTGATCATGCTGGATATAATCAATGGCAAGATGACAAGTTTCAGCATTCTCATTAGAATTTCTCCAGGAAAAGCAAAGTAGAATTTATCCAGATTTGAGAGCTCACTGTGTCCACGAACCAAGACTCCTATGGCAATGCCTAAGAAAAACAGGGAAGACAGAGGAAATGCTTTTAGTTCTTTTGCATGTAATTTGATGGGAAAGTACTGCAGCATGCAAATTTCAATGGCAAGAAAAGCTGTTTAGACCATCTCTTGCAAACCTATGACATTTACACTTAGAAAATTCAGAAGGTAATGAATAGGACGCATGTGTTTAAAAAAATGTAAAGAATAATGTTCTTCATATGAAAGAGTTGGTTTTAATTTCCTCCTCATTGGTTCTATATATTGTAAAGGCGCATCATTAAAGACTACTGTAGGAAAGAAAAGATTCGTCATCATAAACTTCCTGTCCTCTTTGTCTCTTTTCTTCTCTCTCCTTTTCCTTCTGTAGTACTGAACAGTAAGTCCAGGTGTCTTGCATGCCCAGCAAGTGCTCTAGCACTAAACTACATCCACATCCCCCAAGTCACCATCTTTTGTAACCCACCATGACTCCTTTCACAGGTTGCCTTATATTTTATCCATATCAGAGGCCCTCCTTATATTTTATAGTTCACTTATGGTTGTATTTTTCTCATAAGTTCTTTTTACAAAATACATTTTGGGGACTGGAGAGATGCTTCAATGGTTAAGAACGCCTGCTGCTCTTACAGAGGATGCAGGTATTGTTCTCAGTGCCCATGTGCAGTGTCTCACAACTACTTGCAACTCCAATTTCCAGAAATCTGACTTCATCTCACCTCCTTAGACACCTGCATGCATGTGGTACAACACACACACACACACACACACTCACACACAAACACACACTCACACACAAACACACAGCAAATACTTATTTTAAAAGATACTTTTTTACATTAGTTCATCTGTTTATGTAGCTTTTTCATTTTAAGGGAAAAGTAACTTCTGTTTGGTTTTTAGACAAGTCTTTCTATGTATTCCAGGTGGCTTCAACTTTGCCATCCTCTTGCCTGAGTGCTGAGATTACAGGTGTGTAGCACCACATCTAACTGATTTACTATTACTTTGACAGGTACCACATTTTAGAGTACCAATGTTGTCTAATGTTCTTCATTCATTATTCCAGTTATTTCTAAGTAATGATATGTTTAACTATCAAATCAAAAATCTTTTTTAAAAAAGATTATATTTTATTTCCAATTATGTGTGTGTGTGGGTGGGTGACAGAAGAGGGCATCAGATCCCCAAGAGCTGAAGTTAACAGGCTGTTGTGAGCTTTCCCAAAATGGGTGCTGAGCATTGAGCTCAGATCCTCTGGAAAAGCACTAGATGCCCTTAACTTCTGTGTCATCTCCCCAACTTCAAGAGTCCTTTTATGAAGCTTTTGATCCTGATCTCCTTGTATTTGAGCTTTGTAATTATGTAAACACAAGGATGTTGTCATTATTAAAAAATTCTTCAGGTCCCCCAGTTAAGTGCAGTCTCATAAAACTGCTCTACTTTAGATACCAACCATAAGCCGTAGGTAGTGGCCTGAGTTTCTGGCTGAACCTCTCTAAGTCAGGGTTCCTATGGCCTTCCCTTTGGGTTCAATTGGTTTTCTAGATTGCAAAACTAAAGCAAGCATTAAGGATATTACAAAGCACAGGGATGAATGGCCAGAGGAGCTGACACACAGGCCCATAAATGGTACACCATTTTCCAAAACCTCAATTTGTTCATTTATCTAGAAGTGTTAAACCCTAAGCCCCTCATTAATACAGACAAATTGATTATTGTATCATTGACTATTGGTTTATCAATCTTTCCCCCTTCCCTTAGGAATGCCTTGATTCACAAGGTTTGTTGGTTCCCCTCGCAACCAAATATCCTCAAGCTAGGAGGGCCCCTCATTAATCTCAGTAATCCAAGGATTTTACATGTCCAACAGCCCTGGACCCTTACCTTATGTGCTGTAGTTTCAGTAACCTACATGAATCTCAGGTATAAAATATTGTATGGAAAACTCTAGAAATAAATCATAGGTAATTTATAAATAATTTTTAAGAGAAGCAAGAAATGTTATAAATTTCCTGAAATTATGTCTTGAGATGTCTATGTGAAAAACACCCATTATATGGAGGCCCAAATTAACAATGACTTTGATCACTAAAACTCATAAAATATTAAGATTTCCTTGTTATCTTGTTCCAACTACTTCAAATAACATCTAACTGCTCTGACTTGACTTACCCCCAAAACACACACCTTTTCTAAAAGCAAGAAATAAATGAGTTGGATGACTGTCATATCTTTCTCCCTGTGTGTGACATGTTAGCCTGATGAGTTAGCTGGGGGGGGGGGGAAATGACTAAATCATAGGAAGATTCAAAGAGGATATCACTGAATATGCAAATTCAGAAACACAAATAGTTTAGGAAAAACCCAGGGTCGTTTGGGCAGTTAGTCACCACAGGGCAATGAAAAGGGAACTGAATTATAATGAATAATATAATCTTCATTCAAATGCAGGTGCCCATCCTTCATCCACTTCTAGGCCAAATATGAACCTCATTAGATAATATTTTGAAGAAACTTAGCCTTTACCTAAATTCTACTCTTCTATATATTTTTGCCATGACAGATATTGATACTTTGAAATTTCCCAAGTTGTGATTATAAAACAGAACTCTATTTCCAATCCACTGTAGTTCCTATGTTAAAACATAGTGTTGGAGACTCATAAATAGTTAAAATACCAATTATTCAGAATATTTTAAATAAATGTAAAAGGCATGTCATTCTCATTTCTTGCTTTGTGAATTGCCTGTCTTCAACTGTTTCAATGGAATGCCAATCTGTCACTTTGGGCAAATTTTGGGCTTTTTATGTAAAAGGAATCTAGGTCTACAAAAATAAAGGCATCTGAAAAATGATCTAGTTGTTGCTTTCCTCCTGCTCTAGCGCTCCATGGCAGCTTCTGGGTTTTGCAAGGTGTGTTTGTCTCAGCCAGTGCCATAGCCTGGCGGGAACGGATCCGAGTTCCCACTGTCTCCCATCATGTGTCCGACTATAGTCAGTCCAGGACAAGATTGGGCAGTGGCAATGCTAACCGGCTTTGTTCAGGTCACCCCAGACACCACCCCTCGCCTCCACTTGGCGCCTGAGCCTTCCCTGGTCTCTGTGGCTAGTGCCTCTCCGTGCCTGCTCCTTCTGTCCTGGAGGTCTCCTGGAGTTGTGTGGTCACCAAGAGGGCCGAGGATGCAATAGCCCTGAGCTGAACTGGGCTCATCTTCCAGGGAGCAAACTAAAGCCAGCAGTCAGTCCCGGTAGAGCATTGGGGAATTGGGGAGAGCGGGTGCGCAGAAAGTATCTTCTGGAGAGAGATCCTAGAGCTGGGTCACAACCCCTTCCTTTAGGCTAAAATGTCCACCTGAGCTTTTCCACTGGGAAATGCCTTTAGAACCGGGACTGTGGGAAGCCCTGGGTGGGAACTATTCTGGCTGCCCGTGGGCTCCTGAAGTCTTCCGGTCATCGACAAGAGGGTAGCATGCAGGGAATAGCGAGGATGTCATTCGGTTGAAGGTGCCTGGTTTAGTGCTGTTACCTCTCTCTCTCTCTCTCTCTCTCTCTCTCTCTCTCTCTCTCTCTCTCTTTCTCTCTCTCTCTCATAATGTATATATTTCTTGGGATAAACATTTTAAATAAATAGCATCATAGCAAAAACAAAAGCATCTGTGCTCAAAACCAATAACAACAGCAGAGCAGACCCTACACACTCGATCTTCACACTTATATTAACAATGAACAAGAACTATGCCTGTAATCATCTCCAACCCACATGGGTGCAGGCTGGCTAGGAAACATTGTATTATATTTTTCGACCTTTAGCCAGATATGGATTTTTATGGGGAAACAAAAGAGCTGCTATATGGGATAGTTGAAAGTAATGCATGATGAATAAGTGGGGCATTACATTTGGTAATTATGATTTCTATCAAGCTCGTTTGAAGTTGAATGCCGTAGTACCCTAATAGTTTTCTTTTCACTGTAAAGACTAGAAATGTCAACCAAGCTCCGAGGATGCGGTCAGGGGTTCACAACTGGCACCCTGGCATCAGGACCTAAAAGGGTCTGGTGAGTAACCTCAGGCAAGGGGTACAGATAAAAGTGGGTGTGTTTTAATTTCAAGAAAATTGGAAGCATCAGATTCAAGACAATGGCAACAACTCCTGTTGCAAAAGGTCTACACTAACTACAGATATCTGTTCACGGCAACAATGTGTCAGCAGTAAAGGCAACTCAGTAATCCCTGGGACAACTTGATTCTGGCAATCGATGAAGTATAAAAAAGCTAGGTTTTTAGTGCATAAGAAGAAAGGAATCTTCTGAACTCATGTCCACGACTAATGGAAAATTCTAGACTCACGCAGCTGAATACAATGCTTGCCTCTTCCTTCATTTACCAAGCAACCTGGTCAACTCTGTGATCAGCGCTGGCTTCCAGTTGCTCAGGAGCAATACTTTCAGTGAAGTGTTGCCTATTTTGTTTGTGATGTTTGGCTCCTTTCTTATTTACTGTTTCCAAGCCAACAAGTGCTGTGGAGTAATCCTCTGTACACTGTGAATAGTATTATTCTCATTGGTTAATAAAGAAGCTGATTGGCCTACAGCAAGGCAGGGTAACGTTAGACAGGACAATCAAACTGAGGATAGTGGGAGGAAGAAGGGTGAAGTAAGAGAGTCATCAACAGATGCAGAGAGGGCAGGATGGGTACACTGTACTGAGAAAAAGGTACGAAGCCACATGGCAAAGCAATCGGTAAAAAAATGTGGGAGAAGTGGAATAGTTAGCTAGTAACAGCCTGAGCTACAGACCGAGCATTTGTAGTTAATATTGAGTGTCTGTGTTGGTTATTTGGGAAGGGGCCACAGCACAGGAAAACTCCGCCTACAAACAAGTGTCCACATCTGGTATCAGGAAATTTGGGCTGGGTGAAGGTGCAGTCTCCAAAGCCAGAGGGTGCTGTGAAGAACTTCTAACCTGGAGGTGAACAGCCAAGATCACCTGGGAGGGACAGTTCCCCAGCTAGGGAGGGGGCAGATCAGTGACCTCTCTAATAAGAGAGAACTTTGGCCAGGCCAACAGAAATCCTCAGAGACACAGTCATTAACTAGACACAAGCTGCCTTAGAAATGGACACAGACATCATTGTGGGCCTTCTTCCCATCATCTGCAAGACGACCTCTAAGCAGGTTCAAAGGTAGCAAGAATACTGGTAGTAGTTGAAAGAATTCAATTCTAGTTGAACAAATTGTGAACTTTAACTTAACTGCTCCCTTAGCTGGGGCAAAAGTCTTATTAGCTGACTGCAAAGAGCCCTTCTCCTGCCCAGGAGGCTGGACTTCACGCTAGCCTTGGCTCTCTCACCTTAAAAGAGGGTCAAAAATGTCAGCTGAAACTGCCCTTGCCTTCTCCAGCTCTTATGCTCTCTCTCTCTCTCTCTCTCTCTCTCTCTCTCACACACACACACACACACACACACACACACACACACACACACGCTAATAACAGAGAAGAAACACAGGAAGAAAGCAATCAAGACCTCCGCTAAGAAGTCTTAAATGTGAAGACTCAAGTTTGAAAGAGAAAATTCAGGGAATGCTACCATTTTATGCTCCATTTTCTGAACAAATGATGAAGCAAAAGAAGGGGGGGGTGCGGGTAGCATCTGCTCAGCCTATCATTCCCCTTCTTCCAGTCTCAGGCACTCACTTTCCATAGTTACAAAGCAAACGTGGGATAGAAGCTGAATTGCCCTGGGCTCAGACTTAGGAACCCAACAGCTTTCCTTTTGGGGGGATTTAATAAAATGACTCTAAACACATGCCTGTCCACACCTGTAATAGCTGAAATAGTTCACAACATTTTAGATAATAGTTCACACATACTATTTTTTCCTAAAGCACGTGCGCCTAGATTTTATGTAATTGTGTCCCGTGTGTCTATGATAATTGTTTCATAAGTTGTTTGTATCAAAATATTTTTTTAAACAAGCTGAAACCATTTTAGTTCTTTCAAAAAGGACTTATTTTGCTATATGCTAAAATTAATTTTTTTGGCAGACCCAATTAAAATATACATGTAGACTGACAAATCTAAGTATTGATATATTTAAAAGACCTAATTCATACATACTATGTTATTAATGTGAATACTCCAGGCATTTTAAGACCTACTAAAATTATATCTTTGGGTATATGAAATGTTTATAAAAAGTTTAAAATGCAGGCTGCAGAGATGGCTCAGCAGTTAAGAGAACTGGCTGCCCTTCCAGAGGCCTTGAGTTCAGTTCTCAGCAATCACATGGTGGCTCACAACCATCCGTAATGAGATTTGGTGCCCTCTTCTAACCTGCAGGCATGCATTCAGATAGAACACTGTATACATAATACATAAACAAATCTTTAAAACAGCTTAAAATGCTAATTTTTTATATAAAACAATATAAAATAATCATGATATTTGATTCAGCTATAAAATTTAATGTTATATACATAGATTTTAATACAGATTTAAATGTGTTTATAGATTATAATTTGTATTTCATAAAATGGGTAGCATAGAAATCATGATTTTTTTCAAATTATTTTAATATAAAACTTAACTATAAGGTATTTATCAAACTGGACTCTATGTAAATCAATGCATATGTTTACTAAAGATCCTATGTTAGGTCTCCTTTTCATGGAGAGTACTACAGCAAATACAATCCCAATAAATAATAACATTCAAAATATTGGTTTATAAAGTCTATCTTATTTATGATTATGCACATGTGATAATGCTTTTGTTGTTTTACATCATATACTCAGTGCCAAATTTATTTATAAATACATGTTTATAGAAATTTAAGTTGTTAACTTGGCATGGCTTCTTTTTGGCTCTGTGTCCAAATCCTGGCCTCACCACCTTATGAGCTATATTATCTTGGCCAAATTTATCTTATCTTGCTGCCTGCACCTCACCTGTGACCATGGGCTTATTAGACTGACAACTTTAGAAAGTCATCAGTAGCATGAAAACAAGACCATATGTAATGAATGAAAAGTAGCTGGCTGAAAAGTACAGTAAACAAGTATTGACTAATATCGACGTATGCATTCTTCAGAGAGTTTCTCGTGAGAGCTTCAAACACAGTTATGGCTCTGACAGGTGTCATGGCCACAGACCTTAAAAGCAACAGAAGTAGGGTTGAGAGGGTTAATGAAAGATATTTTCAGTGTGTCTAAATTCACAAGGTCATTTCCTTAACCTGTCCCAATCATTTGAACAGAAAACTTTTACTTTTGGCCCTTCCATTAAAAAAAAAAAAAATTAGGATACATAAAAGGCCTGTGAAGTCACCGAGTGTGACATCAAATCCTACACCACTGCCTGTCCCTGAAATAAAATTCTCAGAATCTTGCTGGGAACAGAAGAAAAGTCATTTGATGTGTTTTTTGTGTCTTCTGAAGTATTTTTTTCTTTGTAGTTCAAAGACCTAACTAAATCTTGTCACTATTTCCTGTGTTCAGGATCTGTTTTAGGCCCAGGCATGGGTGTCAAGACATGTAAAGCATGGTTGACACACACCCCTTCCTTCAAGGAGCTCCAGTCAGCAAGGACCAATCACAGTTGTGAACCCGCAGGGTGGGGCGCTTATGGAACTGTGGGCAACCCTGAGAAAACTCCACGCCAGTTGCTCGAGATTATTTTACTCTCCCAGGAATGAAAAGAATCTAGAGTCAGAATTAAGATCACATCAAGAATATACTTGATCAAATTCATGGAAGCTGTGGAAAATGATGAGGTGTTGACTGAACCATGTGGAGTACACAGAAGGAAGAGAACAGAGCATAAATGTATGCACAAACATAAAGACCTGAGTTCAAATCCTAGCTCCCACATTAAAGGCTGGGTGTGGTCACATGAACCTGTGATGCCCATGAAGCTGTCCACCTGCCAGCCTAGTTCCAGGTTCAGTGTGAGACCCCCTTTCATAGGAATGTGGCGAGAAGTGATACAGCAAGACACCCGATGGTATCATCACAGTACACCTCTCACAAAAAATCTATTGCTCAGACTTTGGTGTGTATACAAATCACTTGGAGATCTTGTTAAAAAGGAAATTGAGTAGGACCAAGGCTGGAGTAGCAGAGATGTACCCAAGTCTAGCTAGGACATCCTTGCTAGCACTGACAAAAACCCACACCAGCAGGACAGAAAGATCAAGCAGGAGGACAGTGAATAGGACTTAGTCAACATGAGAACAAGCCCTAGTCTAGAATGGCCTTGAACAAAGCGGTATCCTTGCCCACTCTTTCTCCCCTCTTGGCTTCCATCATCATCAGGTGTAGTCTGTCCTTCATCAGTTGCAGTCTGTCCTTCCCTATTCCGCCTCCCTCCATGTGGGGCTCCAGGCTTCTCTGCATGAGGTGGTGTTGAGATGACAGTGGGAAGTGGATGAAGGAAAGGGTGACTACAGCTAGCTGCCTCAACGCACAGCACCTCCACCGGGCAAGTGTGCATCCACAAGAACTGTCCTATAAACATTCTTTCCACGCATCGCTGAAGCGGAAACAGTGTCTCCCTCCTACCCTGCCTAAAAGTGTGATGACTACGTGGATCTGGTTTGACCATCTTGAGTTATAACTGCCATGATGTCCCTGAGTCATCCGGCTAGCTTCCCGCCACTCTGCAAATAACAAAGCCATTATTAGTGTGGTATATGGAGTCTACAGCAACTCTGGAGTTACAGTGCCAAGAATGTGTCTGCTTTCACTGAAAGGAGCTTGAGACAATTCAGTAACATTCAGCTTGGATGAAGTCACTTGACAGCTCAATTCGAAGGGATCCCCTCTTCCTGCAGTGCTCATAACTATGTTTCTGTCAGCGGGTCTCCAGAAAACCGCATTCTGCAATCCTAGTCTTCTGGTCTTAATTGCTCTCAGTGCACCTGTGGCTGGATCACACATTACAGCAAGGTTTTGCCAGACTAGGAACCTATAAACTCCTGCCACAGCATGTAGGTTCAGCATCGGCAGTGGTGGGAAGGGTGGGTGCTCTAAGGCCCTCCACAAATGCAGATCTTCCTTCTTGCCCAAATTCCTATTTTTCAGCATGAATTCTGTTGGCCTTCCAAAAATTAACAGGTAAAGACACAGGAGGACCTGGGCTTCACATGGTGGCAAAATAGAAACAATCTGAAAAGTCTTATATTTTTAACGGGCTTAACAAAGGCAGTTATCCAAATCATGTACCTGATAAAGGTTTGCAATGTAAAAAAAAATCTCTAAAAGTCAAAAATAAAAGGACAACCACATTTCTCTGGGGCCTGGCACAGATGCTCCAGTTACAAGGTTGGGAAGCAGTTCTTAAGCCTACAGAGTTTGTGGGGTTATTGATGATGAGTTCAGTCCCCAACTTCTTCCTCAATGGACAGGGAAACTACTAATACACCTTAAATGGGGATTATAATAAGTATATGGCTACTTGAAAGTGCGGCTTGCAAATACCAAAGAATACATGGATGGGGCACTGTCTGGACATCTGGGTGGAGTTTACTAAGGTAGAATAATGTCCTTTATACCAGAGCATTTTAGAAGATGAGGAAATGAAAGAATAGCTCTGTTGATTGGGGATTTAAAAATATATATATGGATTTCTAAGCAATACAGATTTGTTCGCCCTTTAAAAAGAAGACAATCCACTTGAAATCAAGCAAAGATTTGAACTCACATTTCTCCATATAAGACATAAAATGACCAACAGGTGCATGAAAAGAAACGATTAGTTATGAGTAAATCAAAATCACAAGACGTTATTTTATACTCATTAGGTTGGCCACATTAAAACAACAACAATAACAAGCTCAAGTAAGAAAACGTGCAAGGATATGGGGAAACTGGGGTCCTTCTAAGCCACAGGTGGGGATGTGGAGTGGTGCAGGCTCCGGGAACACTGGCAGTTCTTTTAAAAACCTCATCAGTTGCCGTAGGAGCCAGTGGGGCCACACGGTAGGAGCCAGCGAGACCACACAGTATGCCCAAGAAAACAAAAGGCATCCACACAGAGCCCCACAGGAAATGCCATAACAACAGCAGTAATAATAGCTTAAAGGGAAAGCAATCTGCGTGTCCATCAACTTCTAAACAAAGTAAGGTAAAGCTCCACAGGAGAATGCTACTCTGCCATAAGGAGCTATGAAGCGCTGACTGGCACACACTCCAGCCTGACTCGGTTCTGAAAAACCTTATGTAAAGGAAGAAGACAAATGTATAAGCTCTCACTATGTGACTTCATCAATGTAAAAATGTGCAGAATGAACAAACCACAGAGACAAGACGGTAGAATGCGCTCTGCCATGGGAGAGGGGAGGGCTGGCGCTGACAGCAGGTTCAGGGTTTCTTTTGATATCATGACTGGGAATAGGTAACTAGGCAACAATGATGGCTGTCCTAAGTAAACTATATACAGCAAAAGCCATTGAATTGTATTGGTAATTTATGTGAATTACATTCAATTAAAAGGGTACAACACACATAGACACACACATAAGTGGTTACTTCAGAAAAGGCTTAAGTTTTAGCCGGGCATTGATGGTGCATGCCTTTAATTGGGAGGCAGAGGCAGGAGGATCTTCGGGAGTTTGAGGCCAGCCTGGTCTACAGAGAAAGTTCCAGGACAGGCTCCAAAGCTACACAGAGAAACCCTGTCTTGAAAAACAAAACACAAAAGGCTTAGGTTTTTAACACTTCTAGATAAATTAACAAATTGATTAAAACGGGGAAAAAAGGACAGATTGTGGTGGTGCATGCCTTTGATCCCAGCACTCAGGATACAGAGGCAGGTGGATCCCTGTGAGTTCAAGGCCAGCCTGGTCTACAGAGCAAGTTCCAGGACAGCCAGGCATACACAGAAAAAACTTGTCTCAAAAAGGTGTGTATGTGTGTGTGTGTGGGGGGGGGGAAGCAGATGCCAACACTGAGTGGATCCATTTACATTTGATTGGTTAACAGACTATGCTTTTCCTGGGATGGAAACCCAACACAAGGCAGCTTGTTTATTCTTCTCATCATCATATTAGCGGCACAATGATTGCCAAAGCTGTGGCATTTTGTTCCACTTGGTAGGCTGTATGCGAGCTTATCAGATCTGAGTGTCTCACCATCTGGAAATAATAGTCTGGAACCCTGATTGAAGCCAGACATGTTTATTAACAGCTTAAAAGGAGACTCGTCAGTTTAAGACAACGTGTGATTACAGAGCGTGGTTCATAACCAGCAAAGGTAGTGTTTGAGAGATTCATTTTCACTTACACAGTATAAAAATGATTCAAAACGACCAATAGTAATCCCGGATTATTGTAAGAAGGATGTTAGCTGCAGAACAACTGAAAGAAAAAGCAATTGAAACAAATGATGTAAAAAAAAAAAAATCATCTCTCATTAGTCAAAGAATGACCTGCAACTATTTTGCTAAGCTTTGTGGAGACCTCCTGGTTCCTGCATGGTTCCTCAGTGGGGTTGGTTTATTTTATTTTATTTTATTTTATTTTATTTTATTTTATTTTATTTTATGTTTTCCTACATGCATGGATCTGTATCGCACGTGTACCTGGCGCCCACAGCAGCCAGAAGAGGGTGTTAGATCCCCTGGAATTGGAGTTGTGAGGTTGTGAGCTGCCATGTAGTTGCTGAGAACCAACCCTGGATCCCCTGCAAGAACAGACATTGCTCTTAGCCACTGATTTCTTGCAAGAAATTTCCAGAAGTTTTTCAGTCCAGGAGTTGAGTCCTCCCTTTCAGTACCTAGCAGTGTGACTGTAAGCTACTTAACCTGAGTGAGCATAGCATCCTTACCAGTTAAAGGAGCCACATCACCTGGCTATTGTGAGCGCTAAATGACATAATGAAGGCAAGACTCACCCCTTCCTTTGGGTCATGGGAAAGCCCTATCAGAGTTTGCTAAATTTGAATAATGACAGGAGGCAACAATACTAACAGCAAAAGTAGACAGAACAGCATTTCCAAAATACTGTGGTCCCTCAAATATAGACAGAGTCAGATGCTGGGAAGAGAAGCAAGGATCTAGGTTTAATTCCACTTTTACCACCAAGCTTTGTCATTAATCCTTTTGCTTTTGGTTGTTTTCATCTGAAAGCTGCAACAGAGTTATTTGGGAAAGATGAAAACGGAAGGAGAAATTGCACAGAAGTACCTCGCGTTCTAAGTCAGCGTTGTCCACAATTCATACTTGAGAACATACAGATCTTTTATAGCCCTTCTTACTTCCCAGAAAACCACTCAAATTATAAGGATATTTTGGGTGTAAAATTTGGAGGCCTAAAGATATTTCCCAGCGGATGGCAGAACAAAATTTTCCACTGAGGATAGGGAGAAACCCGACTTCTGTTTATTCCAGCTCAGCTCACAACATTCTGCAAACTATTAAACAAATGTGCAAGGGCCAGGCTTAGAGACTAAGCAGAAAGATGCCGAAGACCCCAGTGCAGGCAGGAAAGCAGGCAAACATGGGGTAAAATGTATAAGGGCCAGCATGTATATAAGGGAACACAGTTTGGCCCAGAATCCACTAAATCTGTGTTTCCTAGCTTTAGGCAGGAGGTAAATGGCAGCCTCCTTGTATCTTATCATGTCATAGATCAGGAGGGAATGACACCTGACCCCGAGACAGGCTGAGTTGATATGAGATAAAGTCAATGACTTCCCCTTCTCTGTCTCCCCTGTCACATTTGTTCTGGAAATGGTAACAGAAGCAGGGTTACTGTACAGCTACGGATGGCTCCTCTATCTGCACAAAGCTATGGACACAACACCAGCAGATGGCTGGACTTGGAGGGGCTGAGGTCTCCCCCACAACAGACACCAAGCAGCAGATGGCTGCTGCAGAGACAGTGAGCAAGCAACAGCAGAACCTTCCATTGCTCCAGGAAATCACACTCCCGGGGTCATCTGTCCCAGACCCCAACAGTTAGGCTGAGTCACTTTTCTACATACAGCCCTTTGAATTCCCAACACAGAATAGCATGCAAGCCTCTTGCTTGCTCTCCTCCAACCCTGCTCCACTGATTGAGTTCTGCCCATGGCATTGGGCCTTTGCTCATAGCTCCTTCTGCTTTCCTGATTTCCACATTAGCTACTATAAACCCCAATAGATCGGTGCTTGGAAAACCTTCCCAAACACCTCCTCATGAAAACCATACTCTCCCAACTGAAACAATTTCTCTTAGAAAGAAGAGGGATGTTCATCAAATTCAAGATGCTAGCCAGGTAGTGGTGGTACATGCCTTTAATCCCAGCACTTGGGAGGCAGAGGCAGCAGGTCAGCTTTGGCTACAGAGAGAGTTCCAGGACATCCAGGGCTACACAGAGAAACCTTGACTCAAAAAACAATGACAAAATAAATACATAAATAAATAAGAAAAATAGAGAAAATTTCAGGAAGCTGAAGAAATGTATGAGGCCAGGAAGACCACAAAATTTACAGAGATTTAGGAAGTTCAGATTGTCCCTCCTGAAGTTTATATAAGCAATAAACAATCGCTATGGAAAAAGAGACTTTACTGTAGCTGCCTGTAAGTGGCTCAGGGAACTCCAGGAATGTAGCTTTTGTTCTCAATGATACCTTTGTCTTTTTGAGATTATCGCATAGATGGTATCATATAAACTATAATTTGCTTATTCATTTACTCATTGAAGGACATTTGAGAAGTTTTCTATTTTGAGTAATTATGAATAGGACTGCCTATCAATATTTACGTACTAGTTTTGATATGACTACAAACACTTCTTTCTCTAGGGTCTGTATCTAAGAGTGGGATTTGGGGGAACAGGGTGGGCATATTTAAGTTTATAAAAACCCACTGAAGTGCATTCAGAGCGGCCCTAGCAATGTGTAGGAGTTCTGCTTGCCCTACTTCTCATCAACACTTGGTGTCTTACGTTTTATCTTAGACATTCTAATAGATATTTGACAAGACCTTAAGGTTGTAATTTTCATTTCTCTAGTAGATCTGATACTAAACATCTTTTCATGCCTTTATTTTCCTTTGTTACATAGTCTTTGGTGAAGCATCTGTCTACCTAGAAGGTGGGTAGTTTGTCTGCCTACTATTGAGTTATGAAAGTTCTTTATATATTCTTGATAACTGTAGATGTATTAGAGAGATGACCTTATTCCTTCCTTCCTCTCTCCCTTCCCTCCCTCTCTCCCTCCCTCCCTTCCTCCTTCCCTCCCTCCCTTCCTCTCTCTTTCTTTTTTTATAAAGTGAAACGTCATTTGTTTTCTTTGAAGAACTGTACTTCGGTATTTAAGTCTCTTTGCCAAACTGCAGGCTATGAACATTTATCTTCTAAATTTTTTCCTTAAAGTTTTATATTTTGTTCTTTTCCTTTATAGCTGTGACCCATTTAGACTTAGTGGGTTATTATTACTATTTATTATTACAAAATGTAGTGTTTGGACAGAGGGTCTTTAATTTTGACCTATAATGTCCAGCTATTCCAGTATCACCTACTGGAAAGAATACCCTTTCTTCTTTGAATGCACCCTTGTCAAGTATCAGCTGGGCACAGTGGTGCAAGTTATTTCTGGAATCATTTCTCTGCTTCACTGATCTGTGTCTGGCCTTTCACTATTGTTATACTGGTTCAACTAACTGCACTAGAATAATAGTATGGTTCCCCAACTTTCTCCTTATTTTCCAAAATTATTTTAGGTCTCATTCTTTTGACTCTAGCATAAATTTTAGAACCAGTTTATCTGACCTATCTGAATAAAGTCCTGGTGATGCTTTGATCTAAATTGTTTTAAACCTATAAACCAGGTGTAGGAGAACCAACACCTCTATTGTTTTGAGCCGTTCAGTCCATGAACAAGCATGGGTCTCCTTTTAACCACAGACTTTTACTTCATCCATCACTCTTCTATTGTTCAAGCCCATGCTCTTGATTCCACGTTAACTGCATGGTATTTTTAGCACATAGATTTTCTAGAGTCAGCTGTGTGTCCAGTCTTTTCTTTTGGGGAGCTGATCTATAAATCTAGAATTTCCCATTTCCATTTGTATATTATTATATTATAGAAATAACAAATGGGTTTTTTTGGTATGGTGATCTTATAACCAGCAAACTTGCTAATAAGGATTATTTCATAACTTCTAAACATAGAAAATTGTGCTATTGTAAGGACTACCTGCCTGCCTCTCTGTCTGTCTGTCTGTCTATGCCTTGCATTTCTTTTTCCTGCCCTATGGCATTGTCTAAGGCTTTCACTGAGATACCTAGTAGGTGCAAGAATAAACATCTTTGTCTTATTCTTACTTCTAGAGCAAAAGCATTGAGAGTTTCCCCAAAAACATATTAGTGCTATAGTATTTTTTAAATGTGTAGAATTTTTTAGCTATAGTATTTTTTTAATGTGAGGAATTTTTTTTAGCTATAGTATTTTGTAATATAAGGACTTTTTTAGAGTTAAACTTCCATTATAGTTATTTCTTACTTTTCTTTCTCTGTTATGGTCTGAATGCTTTTGTTCCTGGAGATTTGGTGTGCTAAAAAGCTAATCACCAATGTGACCATGCAGGAGGTGAGGGCTTTGGAAGATGGTCAGGCCATTAGAGGATATACTCACGAATGGGACTCATGTTACCATTATTATGAGGAAGACTCTGGAGAGCTGCTTTTTTCCCTTCAACCATATGAGAACACAAGTAGAAGGTTCCATTCATGAACCAGAAAATGAGTCTGTCACCATACACCAAATCTACTGCTAGAACTATGAGGGGCAAAATTAGTTTGTTACTCAGTTATGACATATTTGTTATTACAGTCTGAATGTTTTAAGACATGTTCTCTCACACTTTACTGAGGTTCCTGCCTGATTTTGTGTGTTTAATTATTCTTTATTCTGAGGAGCTAAGGAGACAAGCCCTAAGAAGCAATTGGGCCATTAGAACCATGCCCTCAAGAACTAATCCATTCATGGATTAAGGGGTTAATGCAGTGGTTCTCAACCTTCCTAATGCTGTGACCCTTTAATACCGTTCCTCATAGTGTGTTGACCTTCTAACCATAAAGTTATTTTTGCTGCTACTTCATAACAGCAATTTTGCTAACTGGTATGAATCATAATGTAAATATATGTGTTTTCCAGTGGTCTTTGGTCAGCCCTATGAAAGGGTCTTCAACAACCAAAGGGGTCACGCCCCACAGGTTGAGACACTGAGTCAATGGTTTATCATGAGAATGGATCCATTATAAACACTTGTTTGGGTCAGTCTCTTATGACCATCTTTATTGCCATATGATGCCAGTGCCAACTTGAGATTCTGCAGAAATTTCCAGCGAACAAGAACAGTGTTGCAGTTTCTAAACCTTGGAATTTGCAGCCTTCAGAGCAAAGCAGAATGAAGCTTTACTTATTAATTACCTAGTCTCTGGGAGAAAATAGATTAAAATGGCCAAACAATGGCTTTTCTGACATCATGAATTCAGTGGGATTTAGCTTACAAGTGTCTACTAATCATGCCAGGCAATAGTCTAGGTACACAGCAGAGAGTACTCAGTATCTCTCTGGTTTTGGCTATTAGTTTTACATCTACCACTTTTCCCTGAAAATGAGTTAAGAAAGACAATTAATTTCCAATAGCTTAAAATGTCTAGTCATCGTGGCCCATTCCTTTAATTTCAGCACTGGGGAAGCAGAGGCAGAAAGATTTCTGAGTTCCAGACCAGGTCTCCAGAATGAGTTCCAGAATAGACAGGGCTACATAGAGAGACCTTGTCTCAAAACAAACAAACAAACAAACAAACCTAAAAGTAAACTTAACCAAGAGGGTGAAGGACCTCTGTGGTAAAAACCAAACACTGGTCCTGCTAATTGTGACATCCTTCCCAATGTTCACATCACGGTATCAACCTACAGGCCTGTCAGTGGACGAATGGACAACATTGCATATGTACACTCAGTAGAGCTATGAAGAATGCTTATGCCATTGGCTGGAAAAGACAGAATTGGAGATTATCATGTTAGGCAAAATAAGTCAGACTCAAACAAGTATTGCATGTTTTCTTTCATATGTAGAAAGTAGAAAAACAAAAACAAACAACAACAACAACCAAAAAAAAAAAAAAAAAACCCCAAAAACCAAGACCAAAGACATGCATGTGAAAAGTGAGGTACTGGGGAAGAGGTAAGGGGCCAGGAAAGGAGGAGGGAATAATAGGGATGCACTGAATTGTCAAGATGCAATCTATTATCTTGTATAAATAATATGTCATATGAAGACAGGAAATATAAAACATCAACAAAACCTGGTATACCTCCTAACTCTCAATCAGTTCCAGGTGCAGCTACTGGAGAATTTGGGGGGAACAGGATAGGGTGAAGGAGTGACTCTATCTGGCCAATTCCTTTTGTCCCAGGACTTAGTCGAGGAATGAGTCTATGACCTAATTAGGGTTGAGAGAGCCTGGGATGTGTTGTCTGAGCCTACAGGAATAAGAGCCTCTCTGTCACTGGTGAAGAACAGGGAAAGGAAAACACTGAATATTGGGAACTAGCTTGCTAATCAAGGGGAGTCTTGCACTCACTGAAAACAACACAGGAATGCAGAGGTGCACAGGTAACATGCAGGAAGGAAGGGGTCCAGATGATTTGGTTTCAGTCCCGGGATACAGCTATATCTGAAGCTAGGTACTATATTTTTGGATGCCTAAGTTATGAGAGCCATAAATCCTTTCACTCTGTTGCCTTTCTGACTTAAACCTGTTTGAACTGGATTTCCTGGCACTTCCAATTATGAGTCTTAAATTACAGGTGGGAAGCAATTGAGAAGGTGTCTATGGTTCTCTGGATAACTCCTTCTCCAAACACATCTGCCCTAGCTGCTAGTGATGTGGGTGCAAGGCCTTTCTGATATGGTGCCAAGAAGTTTGTGGGGCAGGTGAAGGGGATGAAAGTGGCCTTGTTGGTACTGAGCTACAGAACAGTGGAAGCCATTATTACCTCACGTCCTACAGTGGCCATTAGGGACAGCTACTAATCATCACCGGTATTATGGAAGTAACTTCATAGCCATTCATGGACCATCCGTGAGTGGCCAGATACCCTGAAAATGCTTCAGCCTGGCACTTGGTGTCACTTCTTCTGGGTGGCTTAGTCTCCACTTGCCTTGAGGTTCACTCTCTGCCCAGCTAACCCGCAGTTCCTTGCCCTCTGGTTTTGTCTGGATGTAGTCAAGGAGCAATATTAGCTGTAGATCTTGATGGTGGAACAAGGAATGGGTATTTATTTTCTCCTTGCTGGGGTTCTGGTAGTAGCTTTGTGTGTGTGTGTGTGTGTGTGTGTGTGTGTGTGTGTGTGTGTGTGTGTGTGTGTGTATGTGTGTGTGTTTCTCTGTATAACAACAACTCTGACTGTTCTGGAACTTGCTTTGTAGACCAAGTGACTTTGTTTCTTGAGGGCTGTAAAAGCTGTCATCCAGTCCCCCTACCACAGCCTCAGCTCTTCTAAGACTGTGCTAACACTGCCTGTTTAGGCCCAGGGAGATTATAGTATGCCTCAGCTGTTGGTTCCTGGACCTTCCTAGCCCTCCTAGTCCCTGTAACCCTGCCTGACTCTATAATAGCCCTGTGATGGGATTCTGTTTGGTGAAACCTGTCTGAGTAAGTGTGCCATCGGTTTCTTACCAGGTCCCTAACTGAGGCGGTCCACCTTCCCAACCCCACTCTCCACATTTCCAGTCACCACAAACTCCCTTCTTCTTAAAGAGTCTGTGCAGTGCTCTGCTTCCAAACGCCTATTCACACATGCACGTGCTTCTCCTCGGAGAACTTTTATTCTGTCTCTGATTCAAAACGTCTTTCCATTCCTACTTAAACTGCTCCCTATTTCTATGAGGCCTTTCTGCAAGCTGCAGAGTCCCACCAGCCCCTACTGAGTCTTATCTGCATCAGTTAGCCCCTCTGAGCAGCCCCTGTCTCTCTGTCACAAGCTGGAGGCTGGAGCCCTGTGTGCCAGCCCTGTGCTCTGTGCCGGTCACTGAGCTTCACATAAGTTAGGTCCCTGACACCTGTTACACTGATCCAACAATGCTTTATAATGTCTACTTAACGCTCATGCCCAGGCAGCCACTGCCTTGTCCACCTTGCGGGCATCGAACCTGATCGTGACAGGCAGAAGGAAACAGCTGGGAAGAGGCCAGTAGAAGAAGGCTTGACCATGGAAACATTCTGCCATTTCCCCAGGGAAACCACACTCCAAGATGCATCTTAAACGTGACCCGTGCAGCAATCCTGACTCAATCCTTGACGATGGCCATGGGGCTGCAAGCATGAAGTTCAGGGATAGGTTTCCATACCTAGAGGCTTCTCACAGACTTCTGGGGCCCTGAAGTCTGGGGGAGCCACCTGTATTCAAGTTAAAGTGGAACTGACTGGCTGGGGAAAGTCAACAAGAAGAACCCTGTCTCTAGAGCAGGTAGCTTGAGAGGCCTGGCTTGTGCTGACTGCCCTTTCCTCATCTCTGCAAGCATGTTAGTCCTACATACACATGGTTAGGTTAGTTCCTGAGTGACTCATCTATGACCTGAATAATGAGTTATTAACTCCTGCATTTCCTACCTGGGCCTGACTATTTTATTCCTCTCAGAATGGTCTGAATCTGCTCATCTCATGGCAAGCCAAATAATCCACTTTACACATTCTGATAAAAATACTTTCCTCTACCTTGTGGCCATGCTTCATTGTCTTCTCTATTCAGTGAGTGTTTAGGCTTCAGTCACATTGTATGGCCTTGAGAGGCTCTGGAGTCCTCTGCTTGAAGGCCACAATGTTTCCTCAAGTGATACTTGCACATGTATTGCTACTAACAGACTGAGGCAATCTATCACAGACATCTGACTCTGCATCTCTCGCCAGTGACGTCTATTCTTGTTCAATTTAAATTGCTTTCCTCATTGGCTGCTAAATGAATTTTCTAGCTACAGACCGCACTTTTCATCTCAAATGCCGATTCTGTTTGATTAACAGTAGCCACTGTTAATAGTACACATAGTTCAAAGTACCCAAGTAAAAGGAGTTTTCATCAATTAGTGATGTCTGCCACAGGGTAGGCTAAGTTGTGATGGTGTGAATGCTGAGTATTTGTGAATATAAATTTGTGACGGTAAGGGTATGAAGAGAGAGATGACCTCTAACTAGGCAATTAGATGAGTCTATATGTTAAAAATAGGAATTAGAACCATTGTCAACAGGCAGGATAATGGTAGATGAAACATCTGGCCATCAATGCCACAGGTACACTCCACCCTGAGAAAGACAGTACTAGAAGCTAAGATATAACTCAGACAGTTTATGTAGGAAAAATGTTGTGGAATGATCTTTTTGTGCACTCTGAAGAAGTTTCACTTGGATTGGTTTAATAAAAAGCTATATGGCCAATAACTAGGCAAGATTTTTGGGTAAGAGAGAATGCTGGGAAGAAGGGCAGAGTCAGGAGGAGCCATCAAGGGTGAACAGGAAAGTAGCATGGGCAGTGCAGAGTAAGGTAATAAAGCCACAAGGCAGAAAGTAAATTAATAGAAATGGGTTAATTTAAGTTATAAGAGCTAGTTAGAAAGAAGCCTAAGCTACCAGCTGAGCTTTCATAATTAATAAGTTTCCATGTGGTTTTTTGGGAGCTGGCAGGAGGGACAGCAAAATCTACCTACAGAGAAAGGACTAAGCAGTGTGAGATACTCTAAATTAAAGGACAAGGTGAAGAAGATCCCAGAGACAGAGCAGAGAGAAACCAAGAGGAAGTTCAAGGTCCTTTAGCGCCTCTGTAAGAAAAAGGTCTGTTATAGTGTCCTTAGTTACCAATTAGGCATATTAGGGTTCCCTCAAAGGGAAGAGACTTTGCTTAACGGCTAACTTAAACTTTAGAATAAGACAGTCCTGGGTTCACACCTCTGTTCTTACCCCCATGACCCAATAACTCCCCTGTAAATATTAGCATCTCTTCGCTCAGCCACAGACAAAACTCAGAGGAGACATCTCTGATAGCCTCTCAACTCCAAGAATCCTATACAAAACCCACAGGGTATCTAAGTGGTTAAGAACATAATTATATGAGATGTGCATAGAAACTGGATTCATTTTCTAGGGGTGTTGAGAGACACGAGGTCGGGATCCCCGGAGCTGGACAATTCCAGTGAGGGTGCATACCTTTGGTCATCTTTCTTGGTTTAGAGCTTTACTGAATTGCAAGTAACTGAATAACTTCTAGGCCGCAGTGCAGTAGTAGACAAACAATTGACTCACCTAGACTCTCCCCTGACAATTTTCCCCTTGACTGAATGCATGCCATAGTTTTAAGCAGCCAAACACTGGACTCAGATGGCTCTCTCAGTAGTTAAAAGAACAAACTTACTGTGGACCTTCTCTGGCATGGTTTTCTAGGCACCATTTTAGTCCAATACAGAGGCTAAGATCACAAGAATATGGTGTCAAGACCCTTTCTTGACACATAGAGCTCTGTGATGAACATTGTCATACCTCTGGACCTTGGGGGGGGGACTATGGGTGTAAAAAGGGGCCCAGGAGCCGTGGCTTCAGGCTAAGCAGAGAGCTGCTGGGGGGGCCTTACTCCTCAGTGTTGGTTCAGGTGAACCTAAGTACCCTGTCCCCAACTGGGCCGAGAGGCAATGGCTCCCTGGAGCTCACACAGCTGGGGCTGGAGCTGGGACTGGGAGGAAATATTCAGGCTAGGTGAAGCATCTGCATGCTGCGACCGACCGAGGTCCACTCCTTCTGGGGTATGCAGGAGTATTTGCTGGAAGGATGGATCCTACCTGAGGTAATCGAAAGGCAGTCAGCAGGTACTGAACCATTGGGGAAGCATTTCTGGAAAGGAGTGAGTCACAGAGAAACACTTCCTTTCTAACTACAGAGGTGTCACTGTTGAGTGTACTAGCGACAACAGAGCACTCTGTTGTACTCAAGGCTGTGCTCAGCAAGTTGTGGCTACACGCCTTGCTAAACTCAGGGCTCTGGAGAAAATTGTGGGTTCATAGTAACCGTCTCCAATGCTGTCTTCTATTAGATGCACATTCAACGTGCAAAATACAACAGGCATTTAAAACACTTGCCACATTAACAGACACTGCCGCAGAGGATGAAGTGGTTACTTGATGCTGTCTGTAAGTCTATAACAAGCACATTTCCTTCTAAGTGCTCGAGTCTCCACAAAGTGGCCTTTGGTCCCCACTGGCATTGGGAAGATTTGCAGCTCCTTGGGCAGGCACTGCTTCTTTGGCAACTGGCCAGTAAGTTGCTACTCTCTCTAGGACAGTTATTTTCAGGCTTAGCTCTGTGAAAGGTAATCACAGTTTCTCACAAGTAATTAATATGGAACACTTTATCTGTAAGAGCAGGACACACGCACACATACATACATACACACACACTCTCTCTCTCTCCCCAGCATAATTCGTACTGCATTCTGTTTCCCTCTCCTGCTCTCTCTCTCTCTCTCTCTCTCTCTCTCTCTCTCTCCCTCCCTCCCTCCCTCCCTCCCTCCCTTCTCTCCCCTCTCATCTCTACCTTTAAGATGGCTTCCTTTGGAATTAAAGCAGACTCAAAACCCAAAACAAAACAAGAAAAGGTTCTCGGCTGAAACACTGAATAACCACTTTCTCCCAGCCCTTCCCTTTCCACGCCCCAGTGCCTCCAAAGAAAGTCTCACGGGGTTACCTCCCCTCCTCCGCCCACAGCCCACTAGTGAGCACCCTCTCCTGGCACGGTTCAGTCTTTAACTGCTGGTTTTGGGTCAGCAGCCCCTCTCTGCACTCTCTGGCCCTAGGTCTGTTCATCTCCCTGTTCAAGTGGGTTCATCTGTCCCCAGAGCTTTAACCTCTTCCTGGGCCTCTACCTCCTAGCATTCCACTCCTCACCACTTGCAACCTGTCTCCAGACTCCAGACTCCCTGCTTACGGCCTAGCCTCACTCAATGTCCTTTTTCACAATGTCCACATCAAGCCCGTTTCTGGAATTCCAGATCCTGCTAAAGACAGTCATTCTCACTCTGACCAAATTTCACCAGGCCCTAGTGAGTTAATTCGATGGCCTTCATTTCCATCTACTTCCACTGCCTGGATGAGGCCCTTTCTCTCCTTGTCTGGATGTGAACCAGGCCCACCCTGCTGTTTGGTCCCTTTCTCACTCCCACTTCAACCTTCTAGCCCACCCACACCCAACCTTTCCCTGCTATGCATTCAAGGAGTTAGGATGCCACAGATAGCTGTGCAACTTGTTCCCACTAGCTGGCCTTAGACTGATGTAGACCAGTCTGACCTCAAACTCACAGAGATCTACCTGCCTCTGCCTCAAGGGCTGGGATTAAAGGTGTGTGCCACCACACCAGGCAGGTACACACTTAAATCCTGGGAGATGAAGAGCTGGTTCTGGAATCATGTGATTGATTCACGGCTGGCTCCAAAATGAAACAACAGAAAGCAAAGGCTGGGTCCAAATGAACACTGTCAGGCATGCTCAGAGGCAGAAGACACAAGGCTGAGTAAGGGTGTTAGCTCAGAGTCTGTACAATTGCTTCCTTAGAACTCATAGGAACGGCTCAACGGTGAACAGGTTTGACAGCTCCCTGGTGCAAGCAGTACCTGTGGCCTTTTCTGAAAGTCCCCAAGCTGGTCGTTGCAGATTTCTCCACACAAAGCCTAGAGGGGACTTGATACTGCCTGTAGTGAGTGTGATGGGGAGTCCACAAGTATCTCCCCAGTACTACAAGCAGCCCTAGCCTTGGTGGTGGAATTCTCACACACAGGAATTCTGCTTAGACATAATTCCCACTAAGACTGCAAAATTTCTTCTCACTGACTTTCTGCCTATTAAGCAAGTTGAGAGTTAGTCCATAGGGTAAAAAAACCAAGTCATTAACTTTTTTTATATATACTTTTTTTTTCTCTCCTCCCATCCCCCACCCCAATTCCACATGTAAGGGCAATGCCATCCAGGTGGGGTCATGTAGATCTGTCAAGTCATTTGAAGTAGGGACTAGGACTTCTCGCCTGTCTTTAGGTTAAGGCAGTATCCCTCCATGGGGGATGTGTCCGCAAGGTCCTTTTGTGCACCAGGGATACATCCTGGTTCCACTGTCTGTCATTAACTTTTTCTATTCCCTCTTTTTAGTTTGACTAATGCTACAGAGATTGGCACTGGCTTCAATAGAACATGCCATTAAAACCATTACTATGAACTTCAAATTATAAACTGAACATTAGGCAGACTAGCGACTCAATTTCAAAACAAAATATTAATTTTCTCATATTTAAATTCAGATTTTCTTCCTTGTAGCATGTACTGCATACCTATGGCATGCCAACCCCAAACTGGCTATTTCCATAGTATCTTAATCAACTCTGGTCACACATGTTCCCATTTTTGAAGATGAGGAAACTGAGGATCCTGGAGAATAATCAATGAATCTAGACAGCAGCACCAGGCAGAATTCCGGTGTCAAGTGCAGAGTTCCTGACTGGAGGCACCATGCTTATTCTACCGTGCTATGGGAATAGGGAGCCCAATTAAAATGCTCCTCTCAGGTAAATATTATTTTCAGGATCTTGTAGGAGTCACATAAAATACCAACGACAGTCACCTACTTAGTACCAACTTTATATATAAGGATTTGTCAAACAGTTATCTCAAAGAATCTCCTTGGCCATTAAAAACAAGTTAACATCATATGTCTAATGAAAGTGATTTTTAATTGGATTTTCCCTCACTAGCTGTATCTCAGAAAGTCAATCAGAGGCTTTAAATAGGAGCTTGAATATACACACACATACACACACACACACACACACACACACACACACTCAGAGTTTTTTTTAAAAACAGTCTCATGTAGCTCAGGGTAGCCTCAAACTCACTATGTAGCCGAGGCTAACCTTGAACTCCTAATCTTCCGGTTTCTACCTCCTGATTCTGGGATGACAGGTTTGTGCCACCTTGCCTAGAAAAAAGAAAACTTTGTCCTTAGTTTCACTAACCAAAATATTTTACATAGTCAAAGCTGCCAACTTATTTTGGGGACCAAATATTTCAATAGCTGTGTTCAGAAGGTTTCACAGAAGAACTAACTGCCTTTAACATTTTCCTCCTTTTTTATTTTTTTTGGTCTACATGCCCAAAAACTCCCTAAAGAAAGCTTTGTGAGAGCTCTGGTAATTTTGCTGAATCAATTCTGGCAGCTGTAGAAAAACTTGACTATCACAGCCTCGAAAGGGCTAGTAAATACTCAGGACAAGTGGCTGTGATTGCATTGCTTATTATACATACAGGCAGGCAGTGTAGACTGAACAAAGGCAAGTTCAAGTTCTTACTCAGACCAGAGGGGCTCTGAGTAACAAAAAGGAGACTGGAGCAAGTGTCTGTTTGGGCACCCTGATGGTATTCTAAAGCTGGGGGTTTCTCCTTCCAGATGGTAACATACCTGAACCTGCACTACAATTCCCAGGAAGAGCAAGTGATTGCTAAGGCCTCAGTTGGGCACCTGCAATTTTAAGCGGCTGATTTGTGGCTAAAACAAACTACCAGAACAAGTTCCCGTATGGTTCACCCACACTCAAACTGGGAAGTGGGGTCATCGGCCAGAGACCACAGGCATGCCTGAGAAATAGGAGGGAAACCTTTTTTCAGCCTGAGGATGTTGCTTGTGCTACTGGTTCAAAGGCCAATGAGTAAAGGCCAAGCTTCCTTCCCAGAGTGGCCTCTGCAGAGTCGGTACATAAGCTGTGGGGAAGCAATGCTCGTGCCAGCTGCTGGGTTGGAAACACTTGGTGACCAAGTGGATTCTCTGAAGGGCCCAGGGCTGCAGACACACACACAGAACTGGGAAGGAGACACAAGCTTTAGTCACCTCCAAGGCTTTCAAAAACAGATTTAAAAATAAATTCTCTACTCACCATTGGGAAAACAAACACGGCATGTCTTCGAATCCATTCACTCTCTCGGAAGGGCCTGTTATTTTAACATGGTGACGCAAGATAAACCTTCCTCCACCCCCAACGCCCTAAACCACTTGGCGCTGGGGAAAGTGAACACTAGCACCTCCACTTCCCCCCTTCCCTCCCGCAAACAAATCCTCTGTTTAAGGCGATTCCGGGATGTTATTTATTTACTAGAAGCCTGACTTCCCTTTGCATAAGGTTCCAGAGGAGCCCATATAACCCCAAAGATTCCATTAACTTCCAAACACATTTTATTTTTGGTGGGGAAGACTTTGGAGGAGAGCAGACTACACCAAGTATTCCCAGACTCGAGCAACACCACGGAAGAACAGACTGCCCCATCCCCTTTCCAGCAGGGACAGCTGCAATTTCCAGACAGAGGGTGGAGGCTGCCTGGGAATCCACTTGCCCTCAAGGTGCACCTGCCCGCACTTGCTGGGCTGCCCCGCCTGGGATATAAAGACCCCCAGGGCTTCCACCCTAAAGTTCATTGCCTAGCTCAAGTTAGACCAATAACCTGGCCAGAAAATGAGATTCTAAACAGGAGTAACTGCACCTAGCCCTGGGTCACCCATATGTCAGGCGTGGGTCACTTAAAAACACGCGAGTGAGAAAACAAATAAAAGCGGCTTATAATATTTTCAATAGAAAAAAACGCGGTGAGCAGGGAGGCCAGGAAGAAGGAGGCTGAGGTCTCTTAGCGCTGGTTGCCTGTGGCCTCCCTTGAGCCACAACTGCTAGTGAGAATTCAGGCACGAATCTGATTGGAGGGGATCCTGTAAGGGGGCACCTACCCCTACCAGAGGCGCCAACATTCTCAGGGTCTCCACCATCCTGCAGGCCCAGGTGTCTTTTCAAATCCGACAGAGAACTGTAATTCATACAGTCTCCGTCGGGCACGAAGGTGGTGGTGTGGTAGTGTGGTGGTCTTGGTATGGTGGTGAGTGTGTGTGTGTGTGTGAACAGTTAAAGATGAAGATCAAATTAAACCCTGTCTGTTTCCAAATGACCCCTGTCCACCTTCCAAACCCCTTTGATCATTCTGGAGAAAGCAGACAAAAGCTCGCGCAACATCCGAATGGGGGTTCCCTATAAGCATTGCTCCCACCCCCGCCCGCGTGAAAGCAAAGCGCTCTGACTGTCCCCAAGCTTGGGGGTCCAGGCCCGGGGGGGGGGGTTGCGGGCAGCGCGAGCCACGCCGAGCATACCCGACCCCGCACGCGGCCTGTCCCCCTGGCGCGCGCCTCGCCCCCCGCGGGGCTCACCTAGCACCACGGCGGCCACCGTGGAGAGCAGCAGCCAGTTATTCCGCAGGAAGCGGCGCCAGTCGCATCCAGAGCTCGTGGGCTTCCCCATGGTGGGCACTGGCGCTAGCGGGGAGCGTAGCGGATGCGGGATGCTGGATACTGGGCGCCGCGAGGACACAGCGCACAGGCTGCTGTCAGTGCTGCCACCGCCGCTGGGGACCGAGCACGGTGGTTTTGCGTGGCAGGCGCGCCTGGCTCCTCCCGCCGCCGCCGCTCGCTGCAGTGCCGCAGCCAACCAGCGAGGCCGAGGGCGGAGCGTCCTGGTGGGGCGGCTCGCGTGGGGCAATCGGGTTCCCCTCTGTTGCGAGTGGAGGCTTCCCGCCGGAGGGGCTTCTGATCTGCTGATTCCACACTAGCCTCCTCTGGGACATACGGCCCTGATTGGTTGCTAGAGGATTCGATATGGGGACGCTTTTCTGCTTTGGGTCCCAGGCCGCGGAGTCTCAAAAAGAAGGAACACCGTGAGACTTTGGAGCACATTTGGGGAATTTTCCCACCGGGTCTCTGATATTCCCCGCGGGATTATTTAATTCTCTGACTTGCAGCTCAGACAGGATCAGCCAGGACCCAGGCTTGGTGGTATACCTCGCGCAAGGCGGTGGTCAACTTAACAATTGCCCTCTTAGGTGCCTTGTACAATTTAACAATTGCACCCCGAGTACTTGCTCTGTGGCCATCACTCCATAATTAGGGGTGAGAACGAGGACTGGCTGGTGTGGAAGGTGGGCGGACCCATCCCATCCCCAAGGCCAAATACCTTACAGGATGTAGTTGGAGAATCTGGGTTAGTGTGGTCACATACTCTGTACTAACAGAGTTTCTGTTTTCACCCTGATTTAAGCAGACTCTTCAATTGTCCTTAGCATCTCACCACCGTAATTAAGGGAGCCCTACATCTTTTTGGCATTATGGAGTTTACTCTCTAGCTGGGAGTCAGGGGAATCTCCTTGTCCAGATTAATTGATCGCTAGAACCCCATAATTAGAACCCCATTCCTTTGGTTTAAACTGATTAATTAAAAAAAAAAAAGACCTTCAAAATACAGTGGGTTAGGTTTTATTAACCATGTACATTATAGTATGAAAGATCACTCCCTTTCCAGTGATTAAACTCGCAAAAAAGTTAGGAGAGAGGGAACTCAAGATCACTGGGCACTGGGTGTCCAGGCTAGAGATGGAAATAAAAATGTCCGAAGAAGGCAAACTGTCAAGAAAAAGAATCACTCTACAAAAAAAAAAAAAAAAAAAAAAAAAAAAGAATAAATAAAAATAAAAGGACAAACTCAAAAAGGTGGAGGTGGGGGGCTAAGTATATTATAGAAATTCATGCAGCCAGATGCAGAAAGGAAATTAATGGAGGCCCCTAGTACCATGGGGTAAGAAAAAGTTAAAAGCTGTGTATGTAATTTGATCATATGTATGTAAAATATATCTATAAAACAGCTGTGGGTTTAGAAATGATGCAGTGAGATATACTGGGACTCTGCAGTGATTTGTCACATTTTTTGTGTCCTGTGGGTTAGAAGTGTACCTATAACTGTGCTCCAGTGTGTTCTACTAGATTTATAAAACTAACCCTGCATAGGGGAAGCAGGGGAGGGACAGAGATGGATCTTATCTACCTGATAATTTTTGCGTTCTGCTTGGAGGATCTTACTTCAAATCCCTGCACCGCTTACTCATGAGGTGGCCTTGAATCTGTTGCTTAATGCTGACATTTCACTTCATGTGTGACATGGGTGCTCACATCTTCAGGGTTTTTCAGAAGTTGTGAGAATCAAACAGGATGTTTGCCTCACTTCCATCTTGTGGGTGGGCAAAGCTAGGCACATGCGAGTTAAGAACTGTGTACAGGCTCTCTGTGTTGAGAGGAGCAGGGATTGAACTGAGCAGCCGGCCTCTGTACCATATCATTGAACTAATTCCCTCAGAGACAGGGCCCACACAGAGCTCTGCAGGGGAAGTTGCTTTTTGAGTCACTAGTTTGCTTGACTCAAGGTCCTTAAGGCTATATCCTGTCCACTTGGGCATCTGAATGAGCTGTACTGAAGCAAACAGCAAAACAGAATGAACTTCTGAATCTGCTGACCCCGTGAATGGCATCTCATACTGTGGGATTTTTTTTAGCCTAAACCAAGAAATGGTGGGGGTAAGAACTGCTCTGGAGAGAGGAGTTGGAGATCCCTAATGTGCATGCTCTCTCTGTCTCTGTCTCTGTCTCTGTCTCTGTCTCTCTCTCTCCTCCCATTTTCTTATTTTGTCATCATGAACACAAAGGATGTCAGATGGGATGACAGTGGAGGGTCATTTCCCCTGTGTGCTGCACACCTGTGCCTGGAAGATGACTGTGGTAAGAATCTGAACCCAAGAGTTTTTTGTTTTGTTTTGTTTTGTTTTCTACAATAAATGTGAATCCCCCCCCCCCCCCGCCTTTATTCCCAAGTCTCTCAAATTCCTTTATCCAGAGAAACCTTTGTCTGATTTTCATTAATTAAATGTCTCTAATGTGAGGACAACTCCCCCTCCTTCTAAGAAACTGGTGTTCCTTAATGTTATTGTTTTTCCTTTTTTCTTTTAAAGGTTGACTCATGGGATAACTAGTTAGCAGTTAAAGAAAAGAGACTTTGACTTTGTCTCACAAGGTTAAGCAGCAGGTGACAGCCTGGCCTTTAATATCAACTGGGATAGAAATGAAAAAGACAGAAACCAAAGGCCAGAAAAAGACAAACAGAAACTAAAGGCCAGAAAAAAAAAAAAAAAAAAAAAAAAACAGTCAGAAACCAAAGGCCAGAAAAAGACAGCCAGAAACCAAAGGCTAGCCCCTTTGGAAGTGATTTGATGGCTGCAGTCCCCCATCACAAGGCAAGTATTGTTGAATGATGTCACACAACAGTGATGGAGGAGGCCACAAGCACACACGTAGCCTTCAGCTTCTCAGGTAACCTACCATGACTGTAGGACCTGGGATACTGTCAGTGTATCAGATGCCCTTTGATACGGGATCTTCTTTATCTTCCAATCTTGATCTGGACCCAAGTTATCTAGGGATTGTAAACCAAAGACATTAACTGTCACAGTAATTCTCCAAACAGTACTTTACAAAGTTGATTTGGCTGAAAGTAACTTAGTTTTGTTAGATGCCCTTGAAATTTGGGATTCAACAGAACCCTGCTTACTGGAGAAAACTGAAGAACAAATTCATTCATTTAGGAGATGAAAAACAAGCTGCTAAGTTTGCTAATACAAGCTGTGTGACTTTGAGAAACTTATTCAACCTCCTTTATCTTCTATTCCCTTCTCTCAAGGCACCACACAAGGTAATATCTGTGCAGGACATTTATCTGTCAATCCTCTCTCGCTCTCCATCTCTCTCTCTCCCTATCAATTAATAATATATCTACCTACTTACCTATCTATCATCTATCTCTATCATCTATATATGTGTCATCTGTCTGTCTATAATCTATCTGTCATCTGTCTATGTACCACCCATTTTTCTATCTATCATCTATCTATTTGTGGTGGTTTGAAAGAAAATGGCCTACAAAGGGAGTGTCACTATTAGGAGGTGTGGCCTTGTTGGAGTGGATGTGATCTTGGTCTAAGAGGCTAGATGATCCCACACCTTTAATCCAGACCTTCTGCTGGAAAGTCTGTCACTTTGAGGTCACTCAGTGTGACAGTCAACTTCCTGTTGACTGCAAGATATAGGACATTTGGCTACTTCTAGAGCACCATGCCTGTTTGCATGCTGCCATGCTCCTTGCCATGATGGGCTGATCCCCTGAACTGTAAGTGAGACATCACAATGAAATGTTTCCTTTATAAGAGCTGCCATTGTCCTGTTACCTCTTCACAGCAATAGTAACCCTAACAATGACACTATCATCTATCTATTTATAATCTACCTATCATCTTTCTATCAATCAATCAATCAATTATCTACCTATCATCTATCTACCTATTTATCATCTATTTACATACCTATCTATTATCTTCCTATCCATCATCACCATCTATCATCTATCCAGCAAGGTAGATATTATCATCATTATCATCCATCTTTCTAAATACCATCACCTATCATCTATCTATTGATCTGTCTGAAACAAAAAATTTCAATTTATTAGAAGTCAAAGAAATGCATAGTCAGATCTTCTATAATTTTAACATTTAACGTTTTATATTTGGGAAAACCCTGGAGAAGTGGGCAATATTGTGCCCTGTATTTGTGTATCTAGAAAATACTATGATTTTCTTTCTTGAGGATGATTATGAAATTTATAGCATTTTTTTAAAATCAGATTTTTTTTGACTAGTTTTGAATTTTGAGCTTCTCTCATAGGATGGCTGCAGGAAGTTTTTCTGAATAGGGCTAATGACAGCACTCACCTGTGGGTAGAAACATAGTTATTTAGTTGTCAACAGACTTATGTCTGTGTTACAAAAACAACAGCAGAGCCTGTGGTCCGGCCTTTAACCACCCAGCTGTGGCTTTTGCCTGAATTCACAGTAGCCCCCTTTGGAGCAGACTCAAATCAGAGATACTGTAAACAACCCTGGTGAGTCTCATCAGGTAAGTCATGAAAATGAAGGGGAAACTGGGAAGAGGAGGGTATTAGAGTGAGAGGAAGTATGAGGAGAACAGGAGAGGGGTATGGAGGCATGAGTACAGTAGAAACAAATGCATTATGTACACGTATGAAAATATAATGGAACCCATTATGATGTATAACTCATATATGTTAAGAAAAACTTTATTTTGTTCTGTTTTGTTTTTCTCCATGTAACAGTCCTGGTTATTGTAGAACTCACTCTGTAGACCAGGTTGGCCTTGAACTCACAGAGATTGACCTGCCTCTGCCACCCAAGTATTGGGATTAAAGTGTGTGCCACCACTGCTCCGCAAGAAAAAATTTGTTTATATTCTTCACCTGAATCAAAACCTTCAAGATTTCTGCCAAAACAAATGCAAAAACAAAACGAACAAAACACCATCCAAAGACATGAACTAGAGCTAGCCCAGGACTGTGGAAAGAGCTTAACTAGAACACAGACTTGTCTCAGTTTGGAGAGGTGGGAAGATTACACAGCGCCAAGCAGAAAATAATAACATTGTAACAGAATGTTGCCTTATGAGCACACATGTGCATCCACATGCAAAAGGAGACTTAGACCGGAAAATCTCAAATTTGAGGCCAGCCCTAGGTCACCTAGCAGGACCCTGTCTCTTAAAAATAAGAATATCAAATTATGTGGAACTCAGATGGGAAATAAACACAAATACAAAACTATGGGTGCTGGGTGCCTGTTTGCTTTTGAGACAGTGTCTCCTGTAGCATGGGCTGGCCTCTAACTCACTATGTAGCCAAGGAAGATCCCGAACTCATCAACAACTACTCCTCCTGATCCCCAGCGCAAGAATCAGGGACAGGTTGGTGAAGCTGAGACTTCATTTGACTAGTTTGACTAGTTATGATCTGTAATTGGATGTTTCTGTCCCATTCAGTTCAGGGGGGATTTAGTCCCAAATAAATACAAAGAGGCTAGTATTAATTATGAACTGTTTGGCCTATTGCTCAGGCTTCTTATTGGCTACCTCTGTCTTAATTATTAACCCATTTCTATCAACCTGTCTATCTTCACATGGTCTTGGCTTACCAGTGATGCCTCCAGCCTCTTGCTTCCTTGGAAGCTACCTGGCATCTCCTCAACTTCACTTATTACCTTTCTCTGTCCCTGTATGGATTTCCCACCTGGCTAAATCCTGCCTGTCCATTGGCCAAAACAGCTTTATTCATCAACCAATAAGAGAAACATATATTCAGAGCATACAGAAGGACATCCCCCATCACTGTCCCCCATAGACTCATGTGTCCAATGCTTAGCCCATAGGGACTGGCACTATTATGAAGTTTGGCTTTATTGGAGTAGATGTGGCTTTGTTGGAAGAAGTGTGTCACTGTGGAGGCAGGCTTTGGGGGTGTAATATGCTCAAGCCATGCCCAGTGTGACATACAGTCTCCTTCTGCTGCCTGTAGATCAAAAAGGCAGAGCTGTCAGCTCCTTTTCCAGCACCATGTGATGGTAATGAATTGAACCTGAACTGTAAGTGAGCCACCCCAATTAAGTGTTTTCCTTGTAAGAGTTGCTATGGTCATGGTGTCTCTTCACAGCAATAGAAACACTGACTAACACAACCAGTTATCCTATTCTTGATATCTGTATACTGGCTTGGGAGTCACCATGGGTGTCAAGATGACTCAGAATCTAGGGAACCTGTATGCACTGCCTACTTGCAGACACCGTCAGCTTTGTTCCCAGAACTGGCTGGGGTGAGGCCTAGTGTGGGTCCTAACCAGGAACAGTACAAAATACATCTTCACAGCCACAGGTTTCAGCCATGCAACAGGGCAAGTCTGCCAGAGCCACAGAGAATGACCAAGTGGATGTCAGACTCTTCATAAATCTACACATTACTTTCATTATTCAATATTTTTTGTCCTACTTAACTGGCCCCAAACTCACTAAAGATGACCTTGAACTCCTTATTCTTCTGCCTGCAGAAGGGCTGGGATCACAGGTGTGTGCTGACACACCTGCCTCGTTAATTTTTCAAAGTCTCTTTGATGGCTGCAACTGATCTTGGTCCCATCTACTTGTTTAAGAGACCAGGTTGCCTGGTTTACACAATTCCCGGCAATCTGTATTGCTTCTGTGCAATGACAGCCTTCTTGATTCTCTGTCCTCCATGTTTTTTATAGGTGGGTAAGTTAGAGGTCAGATATTCAGCCATCTGCAGTTTAACAGGTAAACTCTGATGTCAGTGGGTTCATCTGTGACATATTCCCCCGTGACTTTTCTCAGCTGAAGTCATCCTGATTTTATCATTCTTCCTTTATGGTGCTAAGGATTTTACATGTACTTTTTTTTTTTTTTTTGAGATACTGGTATAGCTGACCTCCAATTAAAGATCCCCAAACCTCATGTGATTGCTGGATTATAGTCATGTGCTACCTCTCTTGGATCCTTGCATTCACTCTGAATAAATTTTCTGTAATCAACTGTTCAGGATGAAGTAGATTACCTAAGAAATGGTGGGACAGGTTGGTTTTCTCAGTAACCAACTGGCAGCTTTGGACTAGGACTGCTAGATTTTTACATGTACCACTGTGTTATAAGTAGAGGAATGAGTTCTAGTCATATCTCAAACTGTCCCATAATTAGCCAATAGGAGCCCTATCATTTTATTTTCTGAGTTTTAGACAAGCATTTGCCTACAACCACACTCTTGGTGACAGAGTTCATTGTGACCATGCTGTCCTTGTTTCCTGACTTTTTCCAGGAGAAGGGGGCCTCATGCCTCTCCCTCCCCAGTGCTGGAACCACAGATGAACATTGTCACGCCTGGCTTTTTTTTTTTTTTTTTTTTTTTTTTTTTAATGTGGCTCTTGGGGACCTGAACTCAGGTCCTCATGCTTGGGCAACAAACTCACTGAGCTAGCTCCCTGTTCCCAAAGCTTTTTGTTTTATTAAGTCATATAGTTCTAGTAACAAACCCACTGCTGAAACTCAAATTCCTGGTGGTTCCCGTGACTCAAAGACCTAGAGGGTCAGGGGCTGCAGAGTCAAAGTGTGTGTTTAGGAGCCAGTTCACGTAATTCATCAGTGCAATTATGCCCTCAGTTTGATATGCATATCAACTATGATTATAGTTTCCTACTTGTTTGTAAGATTTAGGAATTCATTTCTAAAAAGTTGAATAAACAGCTAAAAAGACATTTATTTGTTTACCTACTTACTGTAGGGGGCATGCACATGCCACAGTGTACATGCATGTGGGAGTGAGAGAGTCTGTGGGAACCCTCTCCTTCCACCATGTGGGACCTGGAATTGAGCTCAGATGGTCAGGCCTGGTGACTCTGCCTTTAGCTGCTAAGCCATCTTGAGGGCCCTCAATAAGTTTTACAGTATGTAAAATAATAGTATTAAAAACAACAAAAACAAAAGTCTGCCATGTAGCTCAATCAAAACTGTGGAAGAACACAGCCAGAGAGTTTTTCCTTCTTCCCTCATCTTTCTTCTGAGTCTGTCCCCCCACAGCAGACAGTGGTTCAGTTTGTAAACGCCTTTGGTTGGTCCTGTTGCTCTGTCTTAGAAAATACAGAAGCCTCCATTCACACCCCCTCTGTTGATTTCACACAGGTGGCATTTGATGGGCCCTGCCCTGTGCTTGCTTTTCTTGTTGAACAATACAGCTTAGTGCTCGCTCACATCGAAGGTTGCTTCCTTATTCCCTTTTTCTGCTTAGCCCCGCTCTGTGAAGACCTTGTTGTGGAGATCTCTTCCTCATTCCTTCCCATGCTTGCAAAATCCAACACTGTGTGGCTGTCCTCGAGGCTTATTTAACACTCTCGCTGATGATGGACACTTGGCTTACATCCAGCATTTCCTGCTTACAAACAGTATCACAAGGAGAAGCATTCATCTAGAGGAGAGAAAGAGGGGTCGGGAGGGGGAGACAGACAGAGAAACCGAGGAGAGAGATGGGGGGAAGAGAGAGAGAATAGAACAAAAATGGTCCTGATGGTAATGGGCTTCTGGTAAATACCCCCATTAATTGCTCCCTTTATGGTTAGTATTTAGTCAGCAGCAGCAGGTCAGGGAATGTGCTGTCAGGAAGAGATGTTCCTATCTCAGGCTGTATCTAGCTGTTCCTGGGAAGGCAGGACAGATGGAAATCATCTCAATGGCATGCAACCGATAGAAGCTAACAAGATAAACAGAGATAGTTTTAAGTCTTCATTACTATTGTTTAAATTTAGTTTACACACACATACACACACACACACACACACACAGGGGGGGAGAGGGGGTTCAAGACAGGGTTTCTCTTTGTAACCTTGGCTGTCCTGGAACTTGCTTTGTAGATCAGACTGGCCTGGAACTCAAAGATCTGCCTGAATTTGCCTCCCAAGAGCTGTGATCAAAGGCATGACCTGCCACTGCTATAGACTCTAATCAATCAGTGACTTAATTTTTCAGTTTTTGTTTTTCAAAACAGGGTTTCTCTGTGTGTAGTTCTGGCCATCCTAGACCTTGTTCTGTAGACCAGGTTGACCTTGAACTGGAATACAGAGATATGCCTACCTCTGTCTCCCAAATGCTGGGAATAAAAGGTGTGGGCTACCACCACCCGGCTTATAGTTTTATTTTATTTAGGTGTGTGTGTGTGTGTGTGTGTGTGTGTGTGTGTGTGTGTGTGTGTGTGTGTGTACTCATTCGTATATGTTTACATCGTGGAGGTCAGAGGTTGGTAGCAGCTGACACTCAATTTTTTTGAGACAGGTTCTCTCACACACCTATTTGGCTTGGTAGGATGAATAACAAGGCCCCTAGGTTTCCTGTCTCTCCTTCGGTACTGGGCCTACAAATGTGTGCCGTCATGCCCAGCTTATTTGGCTCCATGAGTTGACTTAAGCCAACAAACATATCATTTTATCTGTACCTTTTTAAATAGCAGGACAGGGGGTTTTTCTTTTGGCCTAGGTTAGCTAGCACTAGCATCATTTGAATAACTATGAGTACACAGAGTACACAGGTTCTGTTTTTCTCTGAAGAAAAGAAATTTAAAGGCAGGCAGTCTGGGGTCTTATGTCAGCATCCCCAGATTTCTTTCTAGTCTACAACAGAGCCTTGTGGTTGAAAGTGGATGGCAGGATACCAGATGTCATGTTCATAATCCAGAAAATATGAATGGAGAAATAGTAACTTGCTACAATGTCCAGGCCAGTTTGCTGTCTTTCAAGATATTTCCTGGGATCCCACACAGCACCCTGCTTCTAATTGGCTGAACACCACAGTGATGTGGTCAGACTTAGCTGTAAGAATGAATGGAGAATGGAGTTAAATTTATACATCTCCTCAAATAAAATCAGGGCTTTTATTTGGTCATTTTAGCTTACTAACTAAAAACACAGAAAATAAGTGTTAGGTGGGAAACAAGAAAACTTCATCATTCTGCCTACATCTTCCAAGTCCCTCACCGCACCCCAAAAGCTGTATCTGCTCACATACAATTCTCACAGCATTGATGCTTCAGGGATGGTCTTGCACGCAACATAACACAAAAGCACCTTATGCCATTATATTGATGTTTCGAGTACGTGCCCAGCTCCCACATTCTCATTCCCTTGTATTTATACACATTTATCCAAAATAGGGCACAAGATTTGTATTTCATATGTCTTTTTTTGCTTCTCTTATCATTTAAAAGTGAACTGCAAAAAAGCAAACAGGTCAGTAACACGACACAGTGTTGCTGGGGGGAAGAGAAGAAACGAGGCGCACGAAGGACTGAAGACTATGGGGTGTTCCACTGGCCACATTTTCTCCTCTTTTATCTCCCCTCATTCCTCTCATCTTTTTTCCTCCCTGTGATCAAATGAAAAGAGGAGGTTGAGGATGGTGGGGTGGGACCCTCTCTCTTGGCCTTGTCAATGCTACTTGCATATTACTGGAAGGTTTCTGCAGTGGAAGTTGCCAGAGTTATCTTGGGGGGGGATGGTTAGACTTCCTGTCCTAGGCACATGGCCAAGTATCCCTACAGATATACTCCTATGCTCCTACTTATTATTAACATGCATTACTTTTTTCTATCCTTGGATCTTGCTTCTTTCAATCCATAAGTGCATATGTGTAATTTACCCATGCTGTCTTCATACATCAAGAGTTTTCATTGTATAAGTAGGCTGAAATTTATTTCCCCTTTGGACTACTTGTAGTTGCTGCTAACTATTATAATTAGGTCTGCTCAAACAATCTTACACATGCCATTGCTGTCTACAAGTGTTGGATATATGGAAGCGCTGGGTCATAGGACATATGTTCACCTGTATTGGAAACCTCCAGGCAGCTCTTCAAAGGGACTGTGCTCACCACCATCCAGAGCTCCCTGGCAATCCACCTTTGACAGTTCTGTATGTGTAGAGAGTGTTCTGGGACACTTCTTGTAAACCCTTGGCTGAGAACGAAGGCCCTCACTCCATTCACTGAGTCAGGTATCATTGTTGCCTGACAACTGTGTGCTGAGGCCCTCTGTGACAATCACCTTTCTGCAGAGAATGGTCCTCCCTACCTCAGACAGGCCCTGCGCTGATTCATCTGTGGTCTGTGATGGCCCTGGCACGTAATAAATCATGATGGATAATGGCAGTTTCCGGTGCTCCATTTCCAGTGCTCTTAAACAAATTGAGACTTTGGTAGCATTATTATTCCTTTTGTCCCATGGCATCCCCATCCTCCAAATGCCTTCTCAAGAGAATTTTGGAAAATGAACAAACCTTCCCAAGTACAAACTTGAAGGCACCAGTCTGTTCCCTCCAGGTCCTGACCTAGCTCTGCACTCTCAGATTTTAGAAGATTAACTGGGAGGCTGGGCAGACAGATCAGTAAAATAATTTTATAAATAGGTGAGGCTAGAGTTCCCACCTGGCATCCATGTAAGATACTGGACATGGTAGCAGATATGTGGGGGTTTTGTTGTTGTTATACTTTTAATAAATTTTTTATCGATTCTTCAGGAATTTCACATCATGTACCCCAATCCTAGTCATTTTCCAGCCCCCTTTACCCTTGTAACACCCCTCAAAGGAAAACTAAAAAAAAAGGAATAATAAAAGTAAAGTAAACATTAAAAATAAACACAAATAAGAATATTAATTAAAAACAAACCAAAAGCAGACAACAACAACAAAACCTCTTTGCACCTCCATCTTTCTCGACTCCCCATCTTCATCTATCACGTGTATCACGCAGTAGACCCTTTTGTCCAGACAGCTTTACTTGCAAATATTCACTGCGTACTATGTTGTTGGTCAGGTTCAAGGCCTGTGGCTTCCTATACACCAACAACACTGGACCCCTACGGACACTCATCTCCGATATCACACCATTGCCCCAGTCATGGAGATCCCGTGGCTATGGTTCCGCAGGACCAGTCCCTTTTTCCATCCAGCAGGTGGGCGTGGATAGATGTTGGGGTAGATGGGACAGATGTTCCGAATGTCAACTCAAAGCCCCGGATGGGTGGGGGCTGAGCTGATCCCTTGGGCCACTGGGACCACCCAGCTTTCCCAAGTGTTGGGGTGAGGTAGGGGCTAGGGGAGTGTCAGGGGCAGCTTTCCTATTAGGGGCAGGGCCCACTCTCCCGTGCTGGGGTGGAGGTCAGGGGTGGGCTATCTTGGGGTTTATAAAGGGCGTGGTCAGCTCTGTAATCCCAGTGCTCAGGAGGCAGAGACACAAGGATCTCTGGGACCCCTTGCTCAGCAATTTAGCCTAACTGGTGAGTTCCAAGCCAAATGAGGAACCCTGTCTCAAAGAAAGTGGACAGTATTCCCAAGGATGACACCTGAGGCTGTCCTCTGGCCTCCACATGTGTGCACAAGCATCCCACACACATTTATCCATGCATACATAACATACGCATATGAAAAATAGCTGGCTCATCATGGTGGAGAAATGATGGTATGCCGTGGTGATTTTTGTGTCCATCTCCCAAGAGCTCATGAGGATGGACATTTGAACACCTTAACTGTCCCTACCCCACCTTCCTTTCAGTCCAACGTAGTCTTTTCTTCCTATGAAACAAGTCCTTTATTTATCCCTCTTCTTCCCCATGCCTTGACGTTTACTCTTCTGATTTCCACAGATTTTCTGAGTTAAAAGTAGTGAATATTTTCCAATTTAAGTCTGGATAACTGGGGATTTTTGCTCAAGAAACACTTATCTACAACAAAGACATGAATATATTATATGCCTTGTTCTAGAAGTTTTATTTTCTTTCTCTAATTTTTGGTTTAAAATCCATTTAACCCTTTTTTTCTCTGTGTGAAAATACAATGACTCTGACAGTAATTTATGAAAGAAAAATCGGCACTGTTCTCCTAGCTGGGTGTAGGAGCCTATTCATGGGCAGAGCTTTGTTTCATTGATATACTTCTGCGTCTCTCCCAATTCCTATCCAAAACTGTTTTTATAAATCAGTTATTAGAGCTGGTGAAGTTGGATCTTACAAATCTGTTTTCCCAAATCACCCTGTTTAGTGACTAGGCTCTGACCTGTCACATTTGCTCCAAACAACTTTCCAATGAACACAGGAAGATTTTCTACAGTTTTCTTTGAGAATGATTTGAATCTGTAGATGAATCTGGGGGAGATGACACATTTACAGTATTCCAGTTCCTGGGTTTTGTTTTCTAATTCACTATCTTGGTGTCTTCCTTTATTCAGATTACCCTTATTTGTGGAAATACTATTTTGCTGTTTCTGTGTAGAGGTTTTGTAAATTCTTCCTAGATTTTTTTCTCTTGAATGTGCCTTGATATCTTGATGCATTTCAATGCAAATAGTATAATTTTTTTTAGATTTTTAAGACTTATTTATTTTATGTGTATAGGTGTTTTGCCTACATGTATGTATGTGAACTATGTACATGCTTGGTGCCTGTAGAGGGCATTGGATACCTTGGACTGGAATTATGGGTGCTAGGAATTGAACCCAGTTGCACTACAAGGACAATTAGTGCTCTTAACCACCAAGCCTTCTCTCCAGTTGTAAGACAAAATAAACCCCCTTCTTTCCAAGTTACTTTGGACGTGGTGTTTTTGTCACAGAGATAAATAAACACCCTACTTAAGACATTCTTCAAGTTTTATATCTGTGTTATAATGTTATGTAATTTTATTTTCTCATTATGGCTTTGCCTGGTTTTAGAACCAGAGAATTTATGGTCTCCTCTAGACGTGGAGTTTATTTGTGGGAGGTTATTTGTTTGTTTGATTCAGCATCTTGCTATGTAGCATAGGTGGACTTGATTTTACTCCGCAGCCCAAACTTGCCTCAAACTCGGTCCTCCTACCTCAGCCTTCTGACCACTGGGATTATAGGTATGCACCACCACACCTGGCATTTAATTTCTTTAATTGGCATTGAACATTCAAGCTTTCTGTTTCTCCTTGAATCAATTTTTGTAATTCATATATATGGTGGTTTGAAAGAAAATGGCCTCCAAAGAGAGTGGCACCATTAGGGGGTGAGGGCTGGTTGAAGGAGGGTGTCACTGTTGGGGTGGGCTTTGCTTCTCTCTCTCAGTGTGACAATCAGTCGCCTTCCTGTAACACTCTCAGCTCCAGCAGCACATCTGTCTGCACGCCATACTCCCTGTCATGATGATAACAGACGGAACCTCTGAAACTGCAAGCCATCGCCTCAATTAAATATTTTCTTTATACGAGCTCTCATGGTCATGGTTTCTCTTGACAGCAATGAAAAATTCCCAAGTAAGACAATATATTAGTGGATTTATTCATTTCATCTAAGCTGTCAAACTTACTGGTATAAAGTTGTTCATAAACATCCTCATGTGTAAACGTTTTCTAAGTCCACAGAGAAGTCTTATTTTTCAGTTTCACTATAGTGCAGATGTTGGTATCATGCTTGCTGGCTTTGAGAGCAGCAGGACTTTAACTTGCCCTGTGCTATTTCATTAGTGCTGGAAGCAGTCCAGGAAGACTCATCTTGGATGCCAAAGCTAAGGAATTCCTAGGTTTGACAATGTCATCTGGTGCTAATGCTGGTATTATAACCTGGGGCAGGTCCTACAACTCAGTTAAGTGTCAGGTTCCTTGTCTGAAAAGTGAGGAAAACAATATCTTAAGTCACAATGTTTCGGTAGGAACCATGAAATTCAAAGTTAAATTGCTTCATGAACTATGACAAACTTTATAGATGATGCATAGTTCATGTTTGGGTTCTGCATCTGTGGATGTCTTGCAGGAAGAAAATTTCTCTTTTTATGTTTCTGCAATACCTAACACAGTTCCCAGGACATATTTTGATTTAATAAATATTTGTGGAACTCTAAGTTTTATACATCAGCAGAAACAATTCTCACATACTGACTTCAAAGTAAGAGCATATGCCCAAATCATTGATGACCTTCAGATTAACCAAGATCATACTGTTGGTTTTTATTATCATAATTTATATTAAAATACACTCAGTATTGTATGTAAATTTCCTGGCATCTTACAGGATGAGCTTTTCTTGAATGACTAGAAAAATATGCCTAACAATCTGTAAAGGGTGGGGGAAGTCCTATCTCATCCTGGAAGCTGAGGGGGAATGCCCAGACTTTGGCAGTCAAATGGGCAGTGAGCAGACTCTGTAAGCAGTTTCCTAAAAGATGTGTCAGTGCTGTTTGCAGACTCTAATCAGGTGACCACACCCCTTTGACCTGATACAAATCAGTCTGTTCAGAGGAATTAAGTCCACCAGAGACAGGTCTGGACCTCATCTTTACACCTCCCTGTCCCTTGTCCATGCATGCCCCTCTCCCACATCTAGGTTAAGTTCAAGAGTGAGCTTCATGCAAGTCTCATTAAGATTTCCTGACCTTGATATTTGCCATAGAACCCTCTTAAGTCTTTGCCACACTTAGGTGCCTAAGACTGTCTTTTGACTTCCTCAATGGGGTACATCCTAAGAGAAACAATGTTACATTCAAAAAAAAATCAGAAACCAACTCTCTTTAAGATCATAATATAAATAAAAACAATGACAATGAAACAACTTTATTAAATGCTACACAGAGACTTCCCTGTTGAGGATTCCGAGGTGGAGGTCTGCTCTCTTTATTGTAATGAAAAGTAGCGAGAAATTCATTAATACTTAAACAAACTGATTTATCTTTAATGTAATAAAACTCCCAAAGAAATGGGAACTTGGGCAATCTCTTCACTACCTGATTTCATGTTGCTTAAAGATTGGCCCCCTGTCACACAAAGGAATCTCTTGGGCCTCTCTTTGAGATACACTGGGCCACACCCCAGGCCTCTCTCTCCTTGCAACATCTACAGCCTTCTATGTTTCCTCTTCTGAGTGTCAATACCTTCCCCTTCAGTTCTCACTCACATAGTGTTCTTGAGCTACAAATGGCTCCTCCTTACCTACTAATGGTCTCATCCTCTCTAATGCTGTCACCGTAGGAAGAAAAACAAAACAAAACAAATCAAAACAAAAACCCTGGGAATTTTATGTAGAAACTGTAATAGGGAAGACGGAAAAGCAGGAAGTGGTTGGTGACCTCAGCTCAGACAAAAGTCATGCAGCCTTCCTGCCTGACAGCATTTCCAAGCACGTTTTCTTTACTTTCTGGCACTTTTCCTTTGAAATCTACTTGTGTTAAAGTAGGCATGTTCTTCTGTCGGGGCCACGTCAGCACTGAGAGAAAGAGCAGCTGTTGATCTGTCTATCTCTTTAAAGAGCCACAGACAGAAGGGGGCAGGGCAGTTTGTAGGGGTGCCACTGAGACAACGTGAATATGGTCTGTAGATTACATAAGGGTATGTGGAGGAGTGTTGATTGTCTAGCGTTAATAATTCATCTGTGATTACATAAGAAATGTATGTCCTTGTTTGTAGGAAGTACATACTAACATACTTAAAGAAAACATTTGTCTGTGTCTTACCACCAAAAGACTGAGAACAATAACAGTTGGGTAGACCACAAATAAATAGAGGAATAAATCTTAAATCCCCCTCCATCTTCCCCTTTGCTCCTCATCTGCCTCCTTTTATACTATAACTTAGACTGGACTTAAACACTCCGTAATTATCCTGCCTCAGCCTCATACAAACTGAGATTATAGGTGTGAGCCAACACGTTTAGTTCTAAACTTGTACTTTTCTGCACGTCTGTACATTTTTATAAATAATATAGCCTAAAATTCTGCTCTACACTATAAGTAAAGAGGACTCTGTTACGACATGCTTGCAGAGTTAGTTTATTTAAGACCCAGGAAGAGCTAGAGGAAGAGAGTGGGTGCTATGGTTTGAATGTGTCCATGTGTTAGTGTTAGTTCATGTGTTAGAAACTTAATTGTTTGTTTGCTTGTTTTGTTGTTGCTGTAACTGTTGTTTTTGCTTGTTTTCTTGTTTTGTTTTGGTTTTTTAAGGCAGGGATTCACTGTGTAGCTCTGGCTGCCCTAGAACTCACTATGTAGCCCAGGCTGGCCTCTAACTCACAGAGACCAACCTGCCTCTGTTTCCGGAGTTCTGGGAATAAAGGTGTGTCTCACCATCCCAGGCAGAAACTTAATTCTTAAAACAAGAGCATTAAAGGCTAGGAACTTCTAAAATGTGTTTAGGTCAAGAGAGCTTGCGTCCATGAGTGGGTTACTGCTGGCATTTCAGTAGTGGGTTCCTATTAAAAGAAAGACTCCTGCTCCCTCCTCCCTTCTTGTCTCACCTTCTGTCATATGATGCTGCAAGGAGTCTTTTGCCAGACACTTCAATATTAGACTTCTCTATCTCCAAAACTATAGCAATGCTTTCTTTATAAATCACCTAGATGGTGGTAAAGGAATACAAATCAGACTAAAATAGTGAATTATCTTGACTGACAACTGTGATGGCTAATCTTGGTTGTCAACCTGACTGTATAGGCAAGCAGTGAAAACCCAAGCTCTGGCCCTCTCATTAGGAGGAATTTTCTTAATCAGTTTATTCAAATCAGGAAGACCCACTCTAATTCTGGGCCATGCCTTCTGATCAAAAGGGAGGGAAGAAGGAAGGTTTACTTTTACCTGCTTGCCCTCCCTCTCATTGGCCAGTTCATCTATGCTGTTGCCGAGGCATCCCTTCTCTGTATTAGAAATACTTCTTTAGATTTTCAGTTTAGACTGGAGATCAGCAGCTGTCCAGGAATCTTCCAGGACTCAATCAACAGACTGGGACTGCAGAGACATCCAGCTTCATAGAGTGAACAACTACAGTATTCTCTATCTTGAGACAGTCATTGTTGGATTATCCTGCATGCTAGTCTAATACACACACACACACACACACACACACACACACACACACACACACCTTAGTATAACATAATATATATATTTTATTCTCTCAGTTCTGTTCCTTTAGTCCTCTAAGACTGCACAGACAGGGAAACAAATCCTTTCTCTAAGATGCTGAACTACAAAAGAATTACAGGATTCTTGCCAGACCCAAATCCATACTGAACTAAATTATCAAGTACCTGAGCAAGACAGTGAGTGCAGTGTGTTACAGATACCTCACAAATCACAATCCCTAACCTCACCTCATTTAGGACAAACTAGAGTCAACCTAGTATTCAAATCTTGCCTCAGTTGGCACCATTCTCTCTATGTTTAATACCATCCACCTGCACCACTCCAAAATTCACCTTTCAATGGAATCCCTCCAAAGGCTAGTTAACAAAAAAGATAATGGCATCCACTGAAAGAGAGCTTTTGGCAAGCTGTGCTGACCTAGTGAGGAGCTGAGGAACTGCAGAACAACTTACTCCAGTGTGGAAGTTTCCAGGTGTCTGAATAGAAGTATAAGCAGTTCCATTGTAACAACTCTGTTCAACCAAAATGTATCATTAACATCTTTAAAGTACAAAGACCAGACTTACTCTCACTGGAAGAACCATGGACAGCACCCTGGTTTGCAGGCAGGTTTTTTTTTTTTTTTTTTTTGTTTGTTTGTTTGTTTGTTTTTTGTTTGTTTTTTGGGTTTTTTTTTGTTTTTTTTTTTTGCATCTGAGAAACAGGAAGAAATCTTTACAATGGTATGTGAAAACCACTAATTTTATAGACAAGTAAAACAAATGTTCCCCCAAAGGTTACACACGATTTTCCCCTAAGGTTAGGGAGAGCTGAAACACAAATCTAAGTGTTTAAATCTGAGTCTACGCCTGAGTTTCCTCTCTGTCTCCCAGCACATTGGGATGCTATGTGAGAGAAGACAAAGGGACAAGTGTGGGGCACAGAAGGGAAAAGATGTAGCTATTCTCCCTTCCAACCTCACCCATCTTCTGACTGTGGCAGATGCATCTCTACCTCTTGTTTGAGGAGCTATCTTTCCCATGCATATGGTAGAAAACTGGCTCCTCTAGTAATTGTTCTAACTTGTTTTCTAGTGTGATTTACAAAACAATCAAAAGCAACTTGGGGGAAGAAAGGGTTTATCTGGTTTACAGGTTATAGTTCATCATCTAGAGAAGCAAAAAACAGAACCCTAAGATGGGGGCTTGGAGGCAGGAACTCAAGATAACATAGAGGAACATTGTTTACTGGCTTGCTTCTCATGACTTGCTCAGATACTTTCTCATAAAACCTAGGACCACCATCCATAACTTGATTGGTCCCTACCACATCAATCATTAGTCAAGAAAATCCCTTCCCCACACTTGCCTACAGGCCAGTCTGATAGAGGAATTTTCTCAGCCAAGCTCCTGTCTTCTCAGATGATTCCAGCTTGTGTCAAGTTGACAAAAAACTAACCAGCACAGCCATCATTATTAAGCATCAAAGAGGAAATGAATAAAGGCAGGGAAAAATACTTGAATTATTTCAATACTCATCACAAGAGATGACGAGGCCTAGACTAGGTGGTAAAGTTGATGAAAGTGATCAGATGCAAACTACTTTGAAGTTAGTCAGTATTATATGCTGAAGCACTGTATATGGAGGTCTGAGAGAAAAAAAAAGAATCAAAGATCAACCAAGGTAGATCGAGGACAGAGGTCGGAAGCCTGTGCTCTCAAGCTCTCTACTCTTGAAGCAGGGAATCTCAGGTCAAAGCTGCAAACGAGCATGGGAAGGAATAGCCAGTAAGCAAGAGAACCTGGAGAAGGGAGAAGTTGGAACAGGAAGTAGACAGACACTGCAAATACTGCTGCATGGTAGATAAATGAAGTCTGGAGATTAGCTCTGGGGATGACATCAGACCACACATGGCCTCAGCAGAAGCCAGTGAGTGGAATGATGGAGAACAACACTCTACAGGCTTGAACACTGAATTCCCAGCTCCATTAAAAAAATACTAGTTATTGTTCATTTTAAAAATTGTGCCAGGCAGTGGTGGCACATGACTTTAATCCCAGCACTTGGGAGGCAGAGGCAGGAGGATCTCAGTGAATTTGAGACCAGATGGTCTATAAAGTGAGCTCCAGGACAGCCAGTATTGTTACACAGAAAAATCCTGTCTCAAAAAAAAATGTAGTATTTTGTATATTTTGTATGTGTGTGAATGATTTGTTGGCATGAATGTATATGCACCATGTGCATGCAGTGCCCTCAAAGGCCAGAAGGGGGTGACAGATCCCCTGGAACTGATGTTAGAAATACTTGTGTGCTGCCATGTGGGTGCAAGGGATTGAACCCAGATCCTTTGGAAGAGTAACCAGTGATCTTAACCTCCAAGCTACTTCCTCCAGACCCAAGTTTCACTCTCAAAACTCCCAAGACAGAACCTGATTAACCATTCAGGCTAGGTACTCATCTTTATGTGAAACAATTATTGTCTCAAAGAAGGGCCATCTGATGACTCAGAGAGACCCATCAGCAATGCAGGATCTCCAGAGGTCATGTGAGAACATGGGCATTGCTATGTGGATATGTGTGGGGAGAAGGAAGATAGACTGTGTGTAGGAAGGCAACAGCGGAGGCATGGTCTTCCCTGTGTTGGGTCTATGACTTAATGATGTTCAGCTGTAAGATAAGATAGAAAGCTCAAGTTTCACAGAATCATTGTCAGAGTTAGATAAATGAGAGAATGTGGTCAGTGAACTCTGTGCTTGCTCTGACTTCAATATGAGGGCAATGAGTTACCGTAAGCAGCACGAAGATTCCTAGCACATTTCCAAGATGGCAGTCCACATTTCGTGGACCTTCTCTGGCTTCGTGTGTTGTGCTCTGTGCCTCATGGTCCATGAAGAGGCTGCAGACATGGGAATGAAAACAAGCAGACTTGGGCGTTGTGGCTAGTGCAAGAACATGACATGCCCCCCCCACACACACACACATACCCACTCCTAGTTTATATTTCAGAAGAGATAGAAAACATGTTCTTCATATTTTTTAAAAACATAGCAGAAAAGTCTATCCCAGGAGGAGCTGAAAAGCAAGAGCCGAGTGAGGCTCGTCAGCTGAATAAGAAAGCTCTACCAATGAGGGAGCGGAAAGAGGCAGATGAAAGTCTCCCATGATGCAGTTCTTCTGAGAGCTCCACGCTGTGGGGGTCTGTCCTTATGCCCTCTTTCTGATTCTGACAATGCATTTCATCTAAAGTGTTTTTAATAAAAAGAGGTCTTAAAGATCTCACCTGAGTCCAGTTATTCACAGACCGTATGGTACATACTTAGGGAGGCGTGTTAGTTCTTTCATACCAATGACTCCCATTTGAGGAAAAGCCTGAGGGAATTTTGTTCCTGCCTGTATAGAATTAAGAGTACTTAGGAACCAGTAGGATAATGGTTGGAGATCCCTAGTGTCTTACAGTACGGCAAGAGAATATCTAGTAAGGCTCAGAGCGCAGATATGCCAAGATAGGCAACTCCTCTCCTTTCTTTGATACTTTTCGGTATGTTTTGTTAACTTATAAAATTGTATGTATTTATCGTGTACAATATATTTTGAAACATGTTTACCTCATGAGATGGTTAACACCTAACAAATGCATTGCCTCCTAGTTACCATTTTTTTTTTTTTGAAGAGAACTCTAAATAGCCACTATCTGAGCATTTTTAAGGTTACAATATGTTGCAATTAACTATAGTCACAATGCCACAGATCTCCTGATCTCGATGGTAATTATCCCTCCTCCTCTTCCTTGCCATAGCTTTACCCTTTTAATGCCCACATAAATTAAGATGCTGAAGGTTTGGAATTTCAGCTATTAGTTGAGCTGGTATCGGACTAGATTATATTCCTATTTGTATTTACTCTTATAATCATGCTTTACTTGTATTTGAGCCTTCTATAATTTTGACATAAGGATAAGTCCCCATGGTGTTTCTTTTTCTATAAATTCCTACAAAAGGGATACATTTTACGTCATGGTGTTTTAGAACAATTTATTGCTTTGTGTCACTAGATCATGTGGCAGGGTGGTTCGGTATTCCCTTTAGATCCCTGCAGCAGAAGAGGCAGTTATACCCCTAGAAGGCACTATGCACCCCTGTCCTCCCCAGCATCCTGTGACTGAGTGGAGCCATATTAATGACTTTAGGAATTAAACTATAAATGCAGATGACATGGAACTTAAGAGTGGATGTGAACTCTCTGGCTTGAGGTGATCCTTTATCTCCCAAGAAATAAATGCAAGGAGTGGATCTATATATATATATATATATATATATATATATATATATATATATATATATATATATAAGCAATCTCTGATGCTAAAGGATGAAACACTTGAATAGCTCTTTCAGGCTATGAAATTAGGGAGTTGATTTACTGCCAGAACATAGCCCTGCGAGTCTGCACCCAAACATCTAGTATCTTTTCGATATTTTCCCTTTGATATCTTAGCTAGAGGGGCTCTTTGTCTATGCGATTAAGAAACTCTAAGTGCATACGGCATTGTTACTCTAACAGTCTTTCAGCGGGCTTCCTTGTTATTTGTTTCCTTTGCCCACAACAACCTAACCTTCACCCAACTCACCATGGATCATTTACTTCTTCATTATTCACCAACGTGAGCTTGAGTCTCTCCTCACCCTGTTGGCTTTATCTTCTTTATCACCTTTGCTCTAGAAGCCTGTGTTCTCTATTTGTCCAGAACAGTCTATACTTTGTGTTCTGAGATTCTTACCACCCTACTCCTTCTATCAAGGGAATTACTTCCTCATTTCAGTAATATCTGACCCATCTCAAATGCTAACTGAGTTCTTCTTTAGCCTTTTAAGTGCCCTGTTATTCTCTTTAAACCTGTTTGCATGCATTTCTTTTCATTTTAGCCTTTGTTTATTTGGTTGTCTTTTCTGTGAAAGCTTTTTGAGAGAGAAAAAAAAAAAAGTTGTCTTAGTCTTTGGACTCCTTAGCCTTGCCATCAGTTGCCCAGAACCTTATCTGGAGTTAACAGCATTAAAGAGCTTCCTGTCAAGTGTGGCTCCTATCTAACCTTATGGTTACAAGACTTCATTAACTCCTTCTGATACAGGGTATGGGTTCTGATCAGTGCATGGAGGCAGGCGAAGTATAAAACACACACACACACACAGAGAGAGAGAGAGAGAGAGAGAGAGAGAGAGAGAGAGAGAGAGAGAGAGAGACTGGGCAGAATGTCTTATATATACAGTTCCCCCATGTACTCCTTAACAATGGTGAGTCTCGTTTTCCTCCACAGGTTAGGGTTAATCATATATAAATTCCAGGGCATTAAGGCATAGGATATTATGGGTGCCAAGGGCAAAAACATCACGTTCTTCTCCCCTACCAACTCAGAGATCAGGGAAATTGAACAATTGGTGCCAGTGAAAGACATATCCAAACAGGACCCCACCCCCAAGGCCAAGTTCTCAGAACAAGTTCTTAGCACAAAGGAGGCTTATTTGCCCAGAGGGATAGAGGGCAGAAACAAGGGACAAAGACAGAAGATAGAGGAAGAAGGAGAAAGGGAAAGGGACCAGGAAGAAGGGGAAGGGATATTTGTCCCAGAGGACAAAGAACTGCTTCTGGATAGAGGGAAGACTGACATGGCACTTAGGAAAATGACAGTTTATAAAGCTAAAATGGGAAATCCTGTGTTAGGATGAGGTGTGTAATTTTAATTGGGCTTGCTAATTAGGTGAACCAAAGGGGGCTTCCAGTTGCTGAATTTCAATACTTTGATAGCTTAACCTTAGTAGCCAGCCTCAGGAGGAGGAAGTGATCAAATAAGGGAATGGATCTCGGGGTAATCTAATCTAAAGGTTTTTAGCACCGTGAAGGGAATTGGAGAGGACAATACCTGCCAGAGCCACATGGCCAAGTGGGCTAGTGTCCCTTCAGTGAGTTACTTGAAGATTCATCTCTTGGCAAAAGTAGATTTTTACTTGTTGTGGGATTTCTAAACTCCAAGATATAACATTTAAATATTTGTAAGAAGAACTGAGGTGGGCCAGAAGCAGCTCCTGTGCAAGCATGATGGCCTACAGTCAGTCACCGGAGCCCACACAGGAAAGCTGAAGACAGTGGCACATGCCTGTAATCACAGCAATCCTACAGAGTGATGGGAAATGGAGACAGTGTTGTTCAGAAGCTCACAGGGCAGCTAGCATGGAGAATCAGGGACATCCGAAATAAGGAAGACTTTGCCTAAACAAGGTGGAAGATAAGACCTGACTTCTTAAATCTGTGTTTCCTGACTTCCATACACACTGTAGCATAAGCATGCCTACATGTATGTGAACATGCACATACACACATAGACACACACATACCCCACACACACACATGCAGTAATGAGAAATGGGGGGAGGAACTCATGTGCATTGTCTTTGCTATTACCACCATCCAGAAGACTGCAGGTAGTCAACACTTCTAGGAAACTGTGGTTCAGTGGCTATGGGGCTGCCTAGAACATCATCCCTGAATCTACTGGTCCTTTCAGGGCTGTGGGTAAGGTCACTCCAGAGATGAACAGGAAGCTATTGGCATGATTGTTCATGCCCTACCCCTAAAATGTAGTGGATCTGGCCTGCTTTCTGCAGAAAGCTGACAAATACAATGATATCAAGAAGATGATGAAGTAGGCATTGGCAGATTCCCCTTAATGGCATCCCAAGCTACACCAACTTGTCTCGAGAAACTTTAACAATAATGACTCTCACTCTTCCTCCTGGGATGCTGAACTGTCTAAACCATCAACAGCCCCAGCAAGATTGTTTAATTAATTTGGCTACAGCAAAGATTAGAGGGCCTTGTGGCTCACTTGGCTCCTAAGGAGTAGGAAGTCCTGGATTACTCATCCCAGCAAGGATAGGAGAGAAAAGAGGTCCATAGCTTCTGGGGACTACCCCACAAGCTCCTCCCCTCACAGTTTCCAGTGCAGAAACTAAGGAGGGGGGCTCAGGAAGCCCCATTTTGTCCCACACTATCAATAGAGTTCACTATACCTAGAAAAATTAATAAACAATGAGTAGAATTTGAAAATTTAGAAAAAAAATAATATGCATTTAAATTGTGTTCCTTATTTGAGAAAAAAGCTTGGTTTTGAAAACTTTTTCCTAACATCAAATTGGTAATTTAAATTCAACTAAAAACTTTAAATTAAAAAAATCTAGTGTTACAAGCAGTTTTCCCGCCAGTCTGGTCCCACAGCCATGTCAGCGCCAAATAACACACAGAGACACTGTAGTAGATATAAAGCTGTTGGCCTGTTACTAACATTTCTTATTGTCTTAAATATTAACCCATTTCTATTTAATCTAAGTATTTCCACATGGTCTTGGCTTACTGGAGAAAGGGTCCAACCTCTGTTCTCTTGGCCCTAATTTTGAATCTCCTCCTTCCTCTCCCTGAATCCTCCTTGTCTCCTAGTCCCGCCTATCTTGCTTTCCTATTGGCCAACAGGGCTTTATTCATTAACCAATAAGAGAAACATATTTACAGAATGACATCCCCCATCAATCTAGTAGTCAGTAAATTTAAAAAGAAATTACTACAGAGTGAGTGCCAACACAGGCTCCAAAGCAACACAGAGAAACCCTGTCTCAGAAAACCAAAAATAAAATAAATAAATAAACAAATAAACAAATCTGAAAATGAAGCATGGACTTCATGATTGAAGGAGAAATGTGGGGAGACTTTCATAAGGCTTGGGAATGATGCTGGGTCTAGTCAAGAAATCACTGATGGACACCTCTCCTCTCCTGCCTGCTGCGTGCTTCACTGATGGACACCTCTCCTCTCCTCTCCTGCCTGCTGTGTGCATCACTGATGGATGCCTCTCTTGCCTGCTGTGTGCATATTGATGGACACTTCCTCTCCTGCCTGCTGTGTGCATTACATGAGAATGAAATATCAAGGACTCAAGAGTAGAAAGCTAGTCAAGCCTGGAGGAACACACCCTTAATCTTGGTACCCTTAAGGCAAAGGCAGGCAGTTCTCCATGAGTTTGAGGCCAGCCTGGCCTACATAATGAGTTTCAGGACAGCCAGAGCTATATAGTGAGACCCTATCTCAAAAGAAAAAATAAAAACAACAACAAAAACCCAGAAAACTATTATAATTTAAAATCATAATAGAAAGATATTGTTAAGAATCGTAACAACTTGGGATTAAAAAACAAAAACCCCAAAAACAAAAAAGATGGATATTATAGTCCTTAGCCCCAGCATTTGGGAGACAGAGACAAGTGAGTTCAAGACCAGTCAGGTAGAGTGACATTACAAGAGCCTATCTCAAAAACAAAATGAAACAATAACAGCACCCTTTCTGATAATTAATAAACAAATATGAAGTTGTGAGGCACATGTAGAATTCACAGAGCTCTGTCATTAATACATATGTGTACATCTCCTAGAAAGGACTAGCTATCCCAGAATGTTTTGTGCATTTATTAAGAAAAATATTTCTCACCAGGCAGTGGTGGCACAAGCCTCTAATTCCAGCACTTGGGAGGCAGAGGCAGGCAGATCTCTGTGAGTTCGAGGACAGCCTGGTCTACAGAGTGAGTTCCAGGACAGGTTCCAAAGCTACAGAGAAACCCTGTCTCAAAAAACAAAAAAAAAAAACAACAACAAACAAACAAACAAAAACCCAAATTCTCTCTTAAGCCATGCATCCAAAGCAGTCACTAACAAAATTAGTCATAGTCTTTCGGGGAATTAGGTAGTTGGAGACCCCAGGTCAATGTGGTTCTGTCACTGTTGATGTTGGAAGTGATAAGACATGATTTTCACACAGTAATTAAATTTCCTTTTCACAGTGATCTGAGGCATGTTGATTCATAGTTGTTATTTTTCCAAAGCAGGGGAAGCTGCACCACCATTCATCCAAAAGATGCTGGAAGTATACTGTAATGGTTGCTCTTACAACCTCCAGGAACAAAAGGAACAACACTGTGCTGAAGTGGGTATCCACTTTAAAGACCTGATAGCCTATGTGTCACTTTCATAGCTGGCTCAGCTTTGACAAGGGGCTCCTTCTCTCATCAGAAGGCTACGGTACTAATGTGGCCCTCGCCCTCTGTGCTCATAGACTTGGGGATGGAATCTGGCTATCTCTGTGTATAGGCTGACTGGTCCAACATGTGTGAATTTATTGGGAACGTATCTGACCCCAGGCTCTCCAGCTTCAAGCAAGCATTAGATGGAAGATATCCCTGCCCAGTGTGCATGTGGAGTCAGCAGTTGAGGAGAGACAACCAGAGTTGGGAACAAGACATAAGGACTCATGTGAGAGCTCCATGGAATTGACATTAGAGACTTATGACAGGGAAAGCTAGGGAAGAAACGAATAGTAAAAAAAATGAACAGTAAAAAAAGAATGCAAGAAGGACCTGGGAAAGAAGAGCCCTCAGGTGACACAGTCTGGTCTTGGCACTCAACAGAGGGATGGGTTCAGACAGACCTGCTGCTTTCTAAGATGTCCATTCATTCAATAGAAGATGCAAAGCACCTGGCCTCCTGCAGGGGGGTGCTCGCCATCAAGGCATCTGTTGCACAGAAAACACCATCTCTTCCCTATATCAGCAATACTTAGAGTCAAAGACAAATCTATAAGCGTGGGGTGCAAGCGTGGGGAGACAGGTGATGGATTCTGACCAGGAAAGATCATGAAGAGCATTAGCAGAGTTCTCATTGGAGCAGATATCAAAGGAAGATTCTCAGTCCTACAAGGTAGACAGAAGAGGGTCTGTAAAACAGCATGGGTATACATACAATGGAGGAACATCTGGGTGGTGGGGCTGTGGTAGAGACTGCTCAGGGACCACTTCCTGGCAGGAACAGGATCCAAACCATCTTAAAAGAAACATAAGGGATGGCAAGCAGCCTCAGTGAGTAAGGGCACTTGCCAGCTGCCTGATGACCTGAATTTGATCTGTGGGACTTGCATGGTAGAAGGAGAGAAATGACTCCCTAAATGTCATCCTCTGACAACCACACATGATCTGTGTGTGTGTCCCTCCCTCCCAAATGCATAAAAAATAAAATTTTATAAAGAAATATGAAAGTTATAGCATAGAGGTTTGCAGCAGGTGCTGGGTACATTGTGAACAAGAAGCAAGGGTGTCATGGTGAAATAAATCAACACGCATGAGTCATTGGGTGTTTGTTCAGTGCAGTTGGACCCTAAGCAAAAGGCCAGAAAATGTAAGAGATGAGTGAGAAGGAAAACACACCAGAATCACAGAGCATTGCTTGACACCACAATACAGAATCTGGATGTTTCTTTGTTGTCTTAGTCTATTTGGGCTCTATAAGAACCTTAAGAGTAATTCATAAACCACAAAAATTAATCCCTCCTCATTCTGGAGGCTAGGAATTCCAGAGCTAAGCTAGGCTAGCAGATTTGGTATCTGGTATTTGGTGGTGGAGAAGGGGCAGACAGATTCCTTTGGCTATGCTTATGACGATGTTCATTTCATTCATACTCTATAGCCTTTGTGATGTCATCACTTTCCCAAGGGCCTGGCTTTATAGACCAGTGACTTTGAAGTGCATAGGGACAAGAAATGGTTATACACAGGAAACGCAGGAGTTTGGTGCTAACAAATTCCGTGAGACTGGCAGGCCAGTGCGCACAGCTTATTTTTCCTTATTTTTCAAGGAAAGCATGAACTAATTTGTAACTGAGATAACAATGCTAAGGAAACCAGATGGGAAGGAAGTGGGGGAATAAGCCTGGCATGTGATCACACACCTCCTGTCATGGTGGTACATGTGTGTTACTTAGGTGCCTTCATTACTCTGTTTGACAAGCATAGTAATTATAAGGCTTTTGTGAACTAAGTAAGTGGCACATATCATTTTACAGAGCCTTTGTCTGATGCAGGTTGGTGGAAAGGCATCAGGAACTGAATGGAAATCTGAGATTATATTTCACACTGTTAGATCCTTTCACTCCTGTCAACACTATAGTTACGACCATCAGATCAAGACATGTCCCCTGAGCTCCCATTGCTCAGGTCAGCTGTCACTGTGGTTTTCCTCATCCTGCTCTTTACTCCCCCCCATATGATCCCTCCCTCTCTTCAGCTGAAATGAGGAGCTCAGCCCAGTGCTTGCTGTGGCTCACTGCATCTGCTTCTATCAGTTACTGGATGAAGCTTCTACAATGACAGTTAAGGCAATCACTTATCTACTTAAAGGGGGAGGCTCATTCAGACATGATGGGAGATGTCATTCTGTATATGTTTCTCATACTGGTTAATGAGTAAAACCTGTTGGCCAATAGGAAAGGAAGATAGGAGGGACTAGGAGACAAGGAGGAAATAGGAAGTAGGAAGGAGGGACAAGATGGAGAGTCTGGAAAGAGCAGAACCGCCATTCCTCTGCTCTTGGTAAGACCACGTGGAAATACATAGAAATGGGTTAATAGAGCTAGCCGATAAGAAACTAGCACCTGGCCAACAGAAGTATATCAAATACAGAGTCTCTGTGCATTATTTGGGGCTGGCGCGGTGGCAGGACCAGACCAGGGCGGCGGGAGGAAAAACCATACTCCTTATACAGACATTCTCCACTATTGCCGGGAGTCTTAGCTGGGGTCATCCTTGTGGATTCCTGAGAATTTCTCTCTATCTATCTCTCCCTCTATTAAGATATCTCTCATTTCTCTCCCCTTCCACCCCTCCCCCATCTTGATCTTCTTGATCCCTCATGTGCCCTCCCATCCCCTCCCTTCTAACCCCTCTCTTAACTATTTTCCCTTCCTGGGGTCCTCTGTGTGATGTGTGTTCCTCTTAGGCTCCTCCTTTTTACCTAGCTTCTTTGGGGTTATCCTTTGCTTTACATCTAATATCCACTTATGAACGAATACATATGGATCTGGGTTACGTCACTCAGGGTGATTTCTTTCTAGTTCCGTCCACCTGCCTGCAAATTTCAAAATGTTATTGTTTTGTTTGTTTGTTTGTTTTTGATTTTTAACCTCTGAGTATTACTCCATTGTGTAAATGTACCACATTTTCTTTATTCATTATTTGCTTGATGGGCATCTAGGTTATTTCCAGGTTTTGGCTATTACAAATAATGCTGTTATTAGCCCAGCTGAGCAAATATCCTTGTGGTAGGGACAGAACCCACCCTCTGAATGTGGGTGACAGTTATGTGGCTTGGTCTGTTGGGGGGTGAGGGAACTGGCAGTGGCACCAGGACCGATCCCAGGTGCATGACCTGGCTTTTTGGAGCCCATTCCCTGTGGTAGGATACCATCCTCAACCTTGATACTGGGGGGGGGGAGGGGCATGGTCCTGCCTCAATTTGGTATGCCACCAGACTTTGTTGACTCCCCAAGGAAGGCCTTACCCCCTCTGAGGAGTGAATGGGGGTGGGAAGGGGGTGAGGTGGGGAGCTAGAGAAGGGAGGGAAAGGAAACTGGGGTTTGTATGTAAAATGAAAAATAAATAACAATAAATAAAATAAAAGACATGTCCCTTCCTTGACTGGCCTCACTCCTTCCTTTTCTCCAGGGTTGGTCCTGGGGTGGCTCACTCACATAGCCACAGTCTCCTGGAAGTGGAAACAAATCTCTTTGACTGTACCTTAGAGAGGCTTGGGGAGAGAACCACTTCACATACAACAAAGCATAGGACCCCTGGCTGAACTTGCTAAGTGGGTCATGGAGTAACAATTTTGATTTCTATGAGCCAAGCTCTTGGATTAGAGACCAGCTCAACATTTTTCTCTTGAATTTGAACAAACAATGACCTCCTGAATTCTCTGCTCAAAACTCTGAATTGAGTTTGCGTCAAAGCAGCTTTCTTACTGATCACTTGACATATAAGCACATTATTTCCTTTTCTGGCCCCACAACCCCTTCTGAGCCATCTGGAGACACACTTCACAGTTTTTCCAGTAGTGTGGTCTTTATTCCTGTAATTCTGCCTTGTTTCTATTTCAAACCTGCTTGTTTTCTTCTTTCTCTACCATCACTCCCTTATTTAATCAACTTAATTGGATGGCACTTATTTCCCATAATCCTTCCCTTTGGTCTTAAAAAATGCTAAGCCTCTTTGATTTTGTTGTTTTCTTTCTATGAGTTAATTACTAACTTGATATGAATATGGATTTTCTTTAAAAAGAGAAAAAAACCCAATTTCTACTCAAATTGTAAAAAAGTAATTTTATATTTTGACACATTTCTCCTGAAGATTTAGTTTGGGGCATAAGCCATGGAGAAGCAATACTAACCAAAAACTCCTGCAATTACAGTTTCATTGGTTAAAATAGTAGCACTTTAGTAATTTTGTAACTTTCATCTTAAAACACAACTGAACTGAAGAAAAAATAGGTGATTATCTTTGGACATGAGAAATGAGCTCATGAGAGAGGCTGGAATTATAGGCCTATGTGGTTCTGGGTCAGAAAGCATGCTGTAGCTCACACCAAACACAGGGATTCTAGGATCTTCTTGAGAAGTTGAAGGACTAGATACAAGTTTTACTAAAACCAGGCACTGGAATGCAACTTTGTGTTCAAATACGACCCTGGGTCCTTTTGAAGTACAGTTGCTTATGTTCTGGACTAGGGTAGGAAAAGATGAGAAAGCAACTTCCAAATTCCCAGAATGAAGGAAAACAAAAAAGACAAAGAAAATGAAAACAAAATCTACCCAATTATAAATAAGCCTCCAAGTTAGGAACTGCAAGCACATAAGTAAATCTAATGCCAAGAAAGACATAAATTCATTAGAAATGAGATTAATTTATGGTGAATTGTAATGATGAATGTGAGGATATCTATCACATTACCCTTACAAGTCTCAAGATTTCTGCAGTGTTTTTTAGACAGAAAATATTTAAGGACATAGCGTATTTGCTTTAGTATGAAGGTTATTAATTACAAGCAATAAATAACCAGGTAACAAGTGGTCTACCTTTAGACCACCACCTCATAATCATTTAATAAGGAAGATTCCATGGTCCAAAGGGATTGTAAGATGATGGCAGTATGACTTACTTAATTTATCTTGACCCCTGTTCTTAATTTTATTATTTTTGTCTTACGGGAACTTTAAGCTGTTTCTGCTTAAAGTATTCAAGGAGAAAAGGAAAGGCATACATTTATCACAAATAAAGAACTGTAAAGCCAAAATAACAAAATTTAAAACAAAAAGGAATGAGTAAGAAAGCTTGGAAACAGAAAAAAAAAAAGTCTTGGAAAAGTAAACTTTCATCCTTCATCCTTGCAGGGATAATTAGTGAACGAGAAGGTATCAGTGAAAAAGTTATCCAGAGTACAGCCGCTAGTGACAAAGGGCTAAGGACACAGGCACACCGAGGAGACATGAGTCACAGAGGAGGACCATGATGGCCTTAGACACGTTTTAACAGCACTTATCCATTCTTAAAAGCTATGTTACATTTAAAGAAAATCTGCATACGCAGTAGGATTGTGCAAAATAATAATAAATGCCAGGTTTAAGAAATCTTCTGAAGCAGGATGGGGGTGGGGTGGGTGTGTGTGAAAAACATCACTAGGCCGCCATCGACATCTCACCATTCCTGAGTTTCATGTTTCCTCCTTCGTAAAATACTTTTGAGTTGGGCAGGTTTCTCTGAGACACACATAATTGCAGTCTGTTTGTCACCTGGCCTTTCACTGCATGCCATTACCACAGTCTTCTATAAATGGCCAGGCAAATATGTTATGTGTAGCTGTTTTCACCAAAATACTATATGTCTAAAGAAATATAATAAAATGTTAAAATTTATTGGGATGGCACAAATGGTAACAGTCTCCATTTTGGTCTTATTATTATATCTCTTTGTCCATTGGAAATATTTCATGTGTAAGTCAGTTTATGAAGTAAAAATTGTAAGAGGTCAGGTAATCAGCATACATGTTTTGAGCTCTATATATAGGCAGAACTGCTCCCCATACGTGTGTCTCTGAATCTCTCTGGTGCTTAGTTTCATCATCAGTGTGCTAGCTGTAATCTGGCAAGATGGTAGCCATGACCTCCCCATCCCCAAGCCATGCCTTGTTACAGGTACAACATCCAAATAAACATGACAGTGATGCCAGTGCTGAATCAGCAGATTGGCTTCACAGGGCTAAGGAAATCATGTGAGCGGTCACAGAGGCTACTATTAGTAAAGCAAATGGAAAAGGCTGTGTGAGAAGGCAACGTTGCCCTCCATCCCTTCTCTAACCACAAGCAGCACCACTCTGTTCTGCTTGAAAGAGGAGGAAGAGAACTGAGTGTAGCACTTTGATGTGATGGACCAGCTGTACTGCAGAGAAACGCAATGTAAAGCACCATGCTACTGCCAGGCCCCTATGTGCCGAGCAACTGTGGCCATTGGAGCAGCGTTAGACCAGATGGCAAATAGCTTCTACCACCCTTCTCCTCACCTTCGCAGCAGAGCAGGTCTCAGGATTCCACCTTTTGGAAAAGGCACGGTACCCAGCATAGGCTTTTGTCTTGGAGCTCAGTGCTAGACCATTCATGGTGAAGCTCATCAGTATAACCTGGAGGTTCAGTATATATGCCAGAACCCACAGACAAAACCTCTTGACCAGCCTTGGCATATCTAGAGAGCTGTGTGCTGGTAAGACAAACTTGAGTTGTAGCATACGTCTTGTGTTGTTTTACCTTTGTGGCCGTGTTTCAAACTACTAGGAGCTTCCTGCAGCTAAGGCCATAGCCTGCCAATTTGGTTTCCCCAGAAAATGGCTCTGTTGCTGAAACTAAACGTAGTTCTAACTAAATCTCTATTGTCATAATAAAACTGGAGATTCAAGACCAGGGTGGAATCCTGTAAGCTCAGAAAATTATAGTAGCAACTGGCTAACTTCCTCTCTTTGCGGGTGTCCTGGAATCCACTCCCTTCCACACCTCTCAACTAAAAAAGAAAAAAAATCCCATGCTGCTACTTCACTTCCTGTCAGCCAACTGGTACCCCCCCCAGTTAATTTTTTTAATTAATGCAAAAGCAACACATCTTTACATAGTTAATAAAGCAGCATTAACAAATGCAACACATCTTTGTCTAATTACAGAAATATTCCACAACAATCCTGTCTAGTTTTGAACGGGCCAGAGGCTAACTTGCCTCACTCTTGAGAAAATACAGGCCTCTGTGGCTGCAAGACTCAAAGGCACAGCTTAGACACAGCCTTGTTAAGGACTACCTTTATCAGCCATCTACCAACCTCAAATAGCATAGCTATCACTAGCCCAGTCCACAGAGGCAGAGTTCCAGATCTTTCTTGGCATCAGGCAAAGGTCTGCTTCCTAGTAGCACAGACTCATATTTTTACCTGTTGGTCTTGGCAGACTAATGGCTTAGGGTATGGCATATGTTGGTAGCATTAGCTGCCCACAGTACAACTTAAGGGCCCGTTTAATGTTAGGAACTTACAGACCTACCTAGGCCCAGGGAGAGGCCTGTGTCACTACATTACTTCTATGTTCTTTCTTGTTTCCTTTGGGTAAAACTTGAATATAGCATTTTGGGAAAGGCCTGGTCTTGGATTCTCTTCCAGCATTGAAATAGTGGCCCCATGTCATGAGCAGATTCCAGCAACTGTGGCACCATCCAATGCTGAGACAGTGTAAATGACTATAGGATCAAGGAAAATGAAGACTCTGCTTAGAGTTTCTGGAAAGACAGGAAAAAATAAAAAGGTTAGGAAAAGAAGAATGAATACTCATCCCTCAATACTGAGCCATGTCACAAGCCACAAGCACCAAGCACTTTCAGAAACCCAAGACCTTCCCTAATAAGGTGTCTGAAAAATGGCCAAATAGTCACCAGTATGGGAGAAAGCTCAGAGATTTTACAACTGTTCTGACTTCCCAGCTGAAACTTACAGGTCAGGAGAAAATGGCATAAGATTTCCAAAGTACTGAAGGAACAAGACAAGCACCCAGAATGAGAATGTTATACCCAGCAAAGCTATCCTCTAGAGATGACGATTTGACTAACAAAAGCACAGAGTTTGTTTTCATGAGATCCATTCTATAAGAAATGCTAAGAGAGGCCTTAAAACTGAAAAATATATTAGTGAATAAGAAGAAAACATGGGCAAGTATTATACTCACTGGTGGGGGGGGGTGTTACACAACCAAATACAGAATACTCTGCTTTTATAAAAACACTGCATAAGCCATTCATATTTGAGTACAAAAACTGAAACACAACATAAAAAATACTAAATATGTTGGTATGTTTTACAATGTAGGAAATTCTAAAATAGGATAGCAAAAATTCAAACTTGTCAATGCCAGGTGTGGTGGTACATGCCTTTAATCCCAGTATTTGGGAGGCAAAAGCAGGCTGATCTCTGTCAGTTTGAGGCCAGCCTTTATATAGAGAGTTTCTGGAAAGTCAGGGCTATCTAGTGAGACTTTGTCTCAAAAGAAACAAAATTATTGAAACTAAAGTTGATGGTTGATGTGAAAGGGCTCAGACCACTGTGGGCGATGTCATCCTGGAGCAGTCGTCCTGGAGTGGATAAAAAGCAAACTGAGCAAGCCAGGAGGAGCAAGCCAATAAGCAGAGTTTCTCTGCGATTTCTGTTGCGGTTCCTGCTCTGGCTTCCATCAGTGATGCACTGTAGGATGAAATTAAACCCTTATCTCTCCATGTTGCTTTTGCTTAGCTGTTTGTTATATTTTGTGTTCGGTTTGTCTGGTTTCATCACAGCAACAGATAGCAAACAAGAACAGAATTTGGTACCAGGTTCATGGGGAACTGCTGTGACAGACATGACCATGCCTGTTTGGGGAAAGGTCGTGGAAAAAGTTCAGAACTTTGATCTGGGAAATCCTTGAGGGAACTTGGAAGACAAGAATGCCGAGAGCAATATAAAGGACGGTGACGTGGCATATGAAGTTTCAGAGGCAAATAAAGACTCTATCAGGGTTTTATACACATATACATATATGAGGGTTTTATATACATAAATATATATTATTTTAATGATAATATATAAAGATACACATTATATATTTATTACATCATGTATTTTATGTTATAAAATAATTATATGATACATTGTTTATATATTATAAAATAATGTATAATATATTATACATACAAATATGTATAATATTTATATATATTAAGCATCTGTGGTTCTGGTCAGCTGGGGCTGAAGAATCAGCTATGATAAACAAGAGACCAGCACCATTGAAGAGAAACGTTTACTTCACTGGGATGGTTAATGCTGGTCAACTGGGGCCAAGATTAACAAGGGACAGCATCTCAGAAATCTTCCAGATTTTCTTCAAGGTTGGCCCACAGAAGCTGTGGTCCAGACTAGGGGGTCAGGATGCATCTCACACTGGAAGCCAACCTGGTAAGATATATGTCTCCCACGTGGTACTGGTTTTGAAGGCATGAAGGGGTCATGGAGACCAGCTGAGGGCTTGGCACTGTGAGAGACCAGGAGAGGCCGCTGATGAAGGTGCAGCCTCAGTTTTAATGGAAACCACAGGAGTGAAGGGGTCCTGAAGAAGGCCGAGGCTTTACAATGAGAGGGAGGGGCCAGGAGGCCATTGGTGAAGGTGCAGCTTAGAAACTCTAGTATGTTGGATACTAGAACCACGAGATGGCCACTAAGGACAGCAGCAGGCCTGAGCCTATGAAATGAGTTGTGTATTGTTGGCAGAGCCGAAGAAGCAGGCATGCCATGAGGATCATGGATGGGGTTGCAGAAGTCAAGCAGTGAGCTTTTTCCACTGCTGAATTTTGGCTTTGCTTTCATTTGATGATGACTATGCCTTGGTTCTTCCTTCTTTGAATCATAATATTTGCAACTTATTTTTAACTTTTTTTAAATTTTATTTTACTATTGCCCACTTTTAAGAGACTTGTGTCTTTCAAGGAGACACTGGACTTTTAAAGAAAACTTCAACTTTTAAAGTGTGAATTTTTTAAAAGACTGTAGGATATTAAAGTTATATTGTGTTTTATATTGTGATATTAACGTGACATTCTGGGCACAAACAAGAAAAGGAAAGCTCATGCTTTAGTAGGGATGCGTTTGTGTGTGACAAGCAGTTGCATGTTTTTGTCAACTTCCCACAAGCTAGGGTCATCTGAGAGGAAGGAACCTCAATTGAGATTGACATATAGTCAAACCTATGGACATGTTCTTGGTTGATGATTGATGTGGAAGAACCCCGTCCACTGAGGGAGGTGCCATTCCTGGGCAGGTGGTCCCCGGGTGTATAAGAAAGAAAACCAACCAGGCCTGGACTAGCAAGCCAATGAGAAGCACTGCACAGCTTCAGTTCCTGCCTGCAGGTTTCTGCCTTGACTTTCTCACCAGACTTCCCTTCATGATGGACTACAATACAGGATGAAGTAAAAACTTCCTCCCCAAGTTGCTTTTAGTTACTGTTTTATCACAGCAACAGAACTACATAAGACACCCCTGCAAACCCATAATCCAGCCTATGACATCCCAGCCATGGGCTTTTGAAAAGGCTTACAGTATCAAACATAAATTCCCTCCTGTGTAGAATCAAACAATCAAAAAGTGACGGATTCACCATAAAAGCCATTCCAATATTGCACCAGTGGGAACATCTTGCATGGCAGGTGGGTTCACTACTGGGTAAGGTCATTGATGACCTTTCCAGCCAGCAGCCTGCATATCACTTTCTGGTACCATGAAAAAGCTAGACAGCAGGGGAGCAGTATCCAGGTGAGTTCCATTGTCATTATTCTATGTCCTACAAGTGAAGTATGTTGTGTCCAGCAATCCAGTCTTACCATCTAGCTATGAAAGGTGATCAAGAGCAGTAGCAATGGCCTCTGTTGTTTTGGAAGCCTTTGGGGCCTCCCTGACCAATAACTCATAGGATGATCTCCTACATCCGGCATCTAGATTTCCGGGGCAGGGTGCCTCTGTTTCAGCTTTCTACCCATGTTCATTGCTGGTCTACTCACGATAGCTAGGAAATTGTTTCTCCCTAATTATGCATCAAGTGATGAATGGATAATGAAAACATGGTACATATATCCAAGGGAATTTTATTCAGCTGTAAAAAAAAAGGTGCAATTATGAAATTCATGGGAAAGTTATGGAATTGGAGAATATTCTAGTAACTGAAGTCGCCTGGGCCCAGAAAGGCAAGTGCTTCACATTCTCACTCATATTTGGAGAATAGCTTTGCATTTTTAGATTTGTGTGCTTAATTCAGTGTCTTTAGAAGTCAGGAAACTAGAAAGTGCCTGTGGGGGGGGGGGCGATGGGAATGGAGAGAAACCTTTGGAGGGAGAAGCCAGTAGAACACAAGCAATATAAAGGCAGAGGTAGGGAATTCTGGGAGCTAAAAGTATAAGCAGAGATGAGAGCAGTTGGATGGGGGATGGATAGTAGGGAGTGGCTTAACCAAAACTCAGAGCATATGAAAAAGGCGTACAAAAATCCAATACTTGGTGAGCTAATTAAAAGTAATATGGGGGGGGAACCTTTTCCCTCCTACTTTTAATGACTCTCCGAAGCCTGGCCACAGATTTCAGAGGTGCCCCTGGGCTAATGCTGAGAATCTCTGCACTAGGATGTGTCACTTGGGTCTGACTCAACATTTTAGCTCCTAAGCTTGCATACTTGCTGAAGGAAGGGCTCCTCCTGCTTGTTCTTAGCACAAGCTCATGGAATGAGTGAATGTGTGCTGAGGACAAGGCAGCCAGGGATCGGTCCCTAGCAGAGCACCCTTCCCTGGGCAGTTCCAATACCGATGCTATTTTGGGTGAGGTTCTTTGCATTCCACTGAAACCCAGGGAGTGCCTCACACACCGCCAACCCAGAGTACATATTTCAATGATGAAATGTCTCTTTTGGGAAAGACAAAAACACCACCTCTAATTACGCAGGTCTGTGGAAACAGAAATGTGACTCTTCCTCAAGCCAGTGAGTTTCCTTGTGTTGCTTTGCTTCTTTTTCCTGTAATGTGGGAACAGAAGCCCCCATGAGAGAGCTACAAATAAGGTCCTATCCTCCAACAGATTATTCTAGGCTCTCAAGAATATCAATCAACGGAGAGGTCATCCCTGCATGGAGTATTATTCTAAGGGTGCCTTTGTACAAGCCAGCACTCACCGACTTTAAAGAAAACTCAGCTGGTGAAAAGGAGATAAGTTCACAATGCAATGCTTAAAAAGAAAAATATCAATATATTAGCTGTGTCAAAAACAACATCCAGTTTTTGGTTGCAGACACTTTGGGCTAACAATAGATATTTATGTAAGTGTGGTAGGAGTGAATTTACTTGGGTAGTGGGAAATAACAGGGAAATAATGAAAATTTAAGGGGGCTGTGAAACCTAGGCACTTTACTGTGATTGCACAATGTAATCAAGCTATCAACATTATGCCAATCAAATAGTCAACAGCTTCTAACCAACCCAACCTACCTATAATGCTCACTGTCATTCCTAATGCCAAACCAAAAAAGTGACTAATTACATACTTCCTGGGTCCCGATGCCTTGTAAATAGTGGGTAAGGTCTAGAGATGCTTTTCTGGCTCTGGAATTTCCCTCTAATTATCCCTCTTAAGCTCTGTGGGTAGACATTTTCTCATAAGCTAGACAAGGTGATAGAATATAGATTCAATAATGGAAGAAATTATGTCCCTTCTTGTTGATCTCAACACATTTTCTGTCCTGCTCTGCAAATGTGGGTGCTAGGAACCAAGCTTGGTCCTCAGGAAAAGGCAGAATCTGAACATAGTTGCTAGTCTTAAGGTATCTTTTGCCTCAGTAAAAATTTGTATTAAAGAAACCCATTATCAGTGCAGGCCTGAAATTCTGATGACAGAGTGTAAGGAGTAGGGCTTTTTCCTCCCGCGGCTGGTCTTGTCCCGCCGCCACGCCAGTCCCAAATAACACAGAGACTCTGTATTTGATATAATGCTGTTGGCCAGGTACTAGTTTCTTATCGGCTAGCTCTGTCTTAATTATTAACCCATTTCTGTTAATCTGATATTTCCATGTGCTTACCAGAGAGCCGGCTGGCGTCCTGCTCTCTTCAGACTCTCCATCCTGACTCCTCCTTACTACTTCCTCTTTCCTCCTTGTCTCCTAGTTCCTTCTATCTTCCGTTCCTATTGGCCAACAGTACTTTATTCATTAACCAGTATGCGAAACATATTTACAGAATGACATCTCCCATCATCTCCTCTTTTCTGTCTAAATAAAAAGAAGGGTTTTAACCTTAACATAGCAAAAGATATCACACAATAGTTATCAAGTAAGAATCACAGTTAACAATATTTAGTTCATTAACATTTAGTAAGATTTAAGAAAATATTCCATCATATATTCTATCTTTGTGAGTTTAAAGTCCTATATGTAACTTATCTTTAAGCCTAACTTAGGAAAACTATAACCATAACTATCTGTCTTCAACTCCTTCAAAGACCACAGAAGGATAGTATATAAACTCTAGAAATGGCAGATAACTTGCCTTGTCAGTCACCGGAAGTTCTTCTGTAATGTTCCATCTTCAGCCCATAGGCCATAGTGTGTCTGGCAGACTCTTCAGCAAAGCAGGAAACTTCAAACTGTCTTCTTGTATTGGCAGTTTGTCAGTCACTTTTCTCTGTGTCCTGCAGACTGTCTGGCAGATTCTTCCATGAAGCAGGAACTCTGTAACAATGCCCATCTTAAATCAGCAGTCACTTTTCTGTGGGTCCTGCATGTCCAGCTTATACAGCATAAAGTCAAACAGTCCAGACAAGAGCAGTATCTTGTCCAAATGGCTAGTCTTGCCATATTGGAAGTAAATTCTATAATGAGTTTTTTCAATGTCCATCTTCCTTTTTGACGCAGATGGTGTTGCCAGGAGCAACTGTGCCTCATTGTCAAGAAAAACCCTAAACCATTTTAAATGCCATATGCTATAGGTCTTTGAAAGGTTTGAAGAATGCCTATTCATCTTAAATACATCTCTATATATCTAGAAATCCTAACTTAACTATGTTTTGACTATCATAGGTAACTATCTAAAATCTGTACTAAATTATACATTACATTTTTAAATGTGCTTTATAAACACAATACCTAAATAAGAGGAGAAATATACATATGACAAAATTGAACTTAAATTTGTATCAATAAATGAAAATCCATTCCAAAACAAAGTATTCACATCTATACCCTAATCCCCTTTTTACCTTTAAAAAGAATATTGGTTGTAATCATTAACCATTTATAACCAACCCCATTTAAATGAAAAGAAACATTTATAAACAATATTTGGGAATTTGGGCTTCGTTCTTTCCAAACTACTTCCTGCTGGTGAAGTGCGCTGTCTTGGGGAATCCTAAGAAGATGCAGAAATCCTGGCAGTAGTCTGTAAGGCTGCTTTGTTCAGCTGTTTTGAATGTAGGATCACCTGGTACTCTGTTTCAGGGGGTCTGGCTTGTTCAAACCACATTAGTCTGGAAGGAATCCACAGCTTTTTATTTTCTGTGGAAACAAAAATAGAAATCCTTTTCCCCAGTAACTTGTCCTTGGACTTAAATTTTGAAGTCAAAGCATTTTTAAAATATATAAATTGGATTGATCCAGCAGCATTTGTTTTATCAGTTGTTGTTATTTCCTCAGCAGTCAAACAATTTAAAGACAACAGAATAGAGTATAGTATCCACAGCTTTTCTGTGCTTTCCATCTTTACGTGGCTTTTTTATTACTCTGTTTGTTTACTTTCTATTTTTTTCTTTTTTTCTCCCATGTCTGCGTATATTTTAAAACACACTGTAAACCTTTAGAGGTTTTTCTTAATATGAATCTGTCTTTCCTATAAATCTTTATCTTTGTCTGGCCACGAGTCTTATCTGCTAAACAACAACATTGCTAACATGAAAGTCATAGCTGTGTTAGCCACAGCCACCGTCTATCCAAGAGCACTGAGAGCTATGCTCACCACCTTGGTCTATGCTGCCATCCAGCAGCATGTTGCCGGCTTGGAGATGTGGTCACTGCCATTGCCAGCTCTGATACACACCAATAAATTGTTAGCAGTGCTTTTTTAAAGTCGTGCAGTTCTTTGCCGCTTATGCTGAGTCAGGAAACTTGCCTTAAAGGAGACTCGCAAATATCTGCTTGTCTCTCGCAAAGCAGAGTCCAACCGAGAAAAATGCTGCTACCAAGAAACCTTGCTTGTTTCTGTTCTTTTGTTTTTAAAGCCCTTTTTTAAGCTTTTGTTAAATTTTAAATGGAAGTTCTTATCAGCCACATGGCTGATGTAAGGAGTAAGGTTTTTCCTCCCACCGCTAGTCTTGTCCAGCCGCCGTACCAGTCCCAAATAATGCACAGTGACTCTGTATTTGATATAATGCTGTTGGCCGGGTACTAGTTTCTTATTGGCTAGCTCTGTCTTAATTATTAACACATTTCTGTTAATCTAATATTTCCACGTGCTTACCGGAGAGCCGGCTGGCGTCCTGCTCTCTCCAGACTCTCCATCCTGACTCCTCCTTACTACTTCCTCTTTCCTCCTTGTCTCCTAGTCCCTCCTATCTTCCATTCCTATTGGCCAACAGTACTTTATTCATTAACCAGTATGAGAAACATATTTACAGAATGACATCTCCCATCAACAGAGCAATTCCTAAGTAACAGGTTCCACTCCTGAGCTAGTGTGCCAATTCAGATCTGAGCTGCTCGACATAACACAAGCTAACTTCTAATTCATACTGATCTATATAGTAAGAAGGGCTGGAAAAGGAGGGCACTCTCCACAGAGCAACTCAGAGACCCAACCTGACAGAGGGGTTGCCATCTCCAGCTGGCTTACAATGTCACTCTGTATGTAACATTGTGTTATAACTTAGAAATGAGTTTCTGACCTTCCAGCTCATCTGTATTGGGCTAGCTTATTTTAAATATTTATTTTGAGGGTTTTTGGTTTTTGAAACAGGGTTTCTCTATGTAGCCTTGGCTGTCCTGGAACTCACTCTGTAGACCAGAGTGACCTCGAACTCACAGAAATCTGCCTGCCTCTGCCTCCCACCCAGCTTAAATGGCATTGTTTAGCAAAATACATTTCAAGAATAATTTCATTTTCTCTATAACTTTGAGACCACACATCAAAAACTTTAAAGAGAAAAGGTTCCAGATTAAAAAAAAAAAAAAAGGTAAAAGCATCCTGTAAGACCATGGTGGATGGTGATTTAAGCCAATTGCTCACAGGGTAGTGTTTTGGGAGCATTAACTATATGCTTCTGTGCTTTGGGGCCTCAGAAAAGGACTGAAGACAGTTTGCAATAGAGCATACACCACAAATCAAAAATATGAATTTTCTAAAAATGAGGTCAAGTGGAAAATAAAAATAGAATAAGGCCAAAGGGAAAGATGTCTACCTCTAGCCCTTAAATCAGTGGTTCCCAAACTGGAAACAAATGTCTAAATATCTATCAAATGCTCGCTTTCTGTGAACATTTAATAGGACCTAAGTTTTTCTGTGGATGTCTATCAAGAAGATGCTGATGAGTTCAAATTTCAGTGTCCTTGACAGCATCTGAAAGTCGCTAAAACAGTGAGCTGAGCCCACTGCTTCTATAGTATCAATGCGGAGGGCAATCTGTCCTGCTGGCAGACAAATGAAAATCTACAACCTCTTGACCTTTTTGTTTTTAATCCTTATGATTTTATTTCCAACCATAGTTTCAATACACATATTTAAATTCCAAACACTTAACTTACATACTTTCATTTTCTTTTCTGGCCAACACATGAAACAAACATATACATACATACATACATACATACATACATACATATATATTTAAACAAAGTGGGGGACACTTTGGGAAAAAAAATCAGCAGCCAGTTCTGTGTCATATAATTTTTTCTTAATATCTGAATCCTCATATAGAACTCTGGCCTTTAGATTCTTCATCCATACATTGTTCAAGAAATCATTCCTCTTCTGTTTTTGAGTTCTGTCAAAAGCTTAAAAAAAAAAGTCACCCAAAAGTATTTGGGGACTAGCGAAATTCCTCAACTAGAACTCCCCAGGAGCCACCTCTCTTGTATGTTTACCTGGGGACAGGGTTCCTTTATGTCTTCTTGTTTCCAGTCACATTGATGGTTCTGGCTGAACATTTGTTCCTTGCTTCCAACCTGCTTCTAATCATTCTCCAATCAAACAGCACCAAGCAGAAATATGTCTGGATCAGAATTACTGGAGTCATAAATGCTTTTCCTGCTAGATGGTTTTTGTCTGGATCCCATACTGTGATGGTGATTGTCACTGTGTCCCTACAACAATGCAGTTACAGTGAGCATTTGACATGGTAGTTGTTCACTTAGGAGACTTGCTGTAATCATGGCAAAAGTAACAGTGGTAGTATTTGTTAGTAGAAAAAGAAATGGTGTCAGTTAACTCACCTGGAAGTCCACAGCAAAGCTGTTTCTTCTAGTCCTGTATGCACCGCTAACATCTATCCCCAGGCTGGAGAACGCCCGCCCTCTTGCTGTCTTGAGCCACATCTCACCAAAGAAGCCCTGTTAAGATGTACTGCACAAATAGTCTTGCCTGTCTGTGTCTTCTCCAACCTTCCTGCTATTCTTCTAGTTTGGGCCACCATCATCTCTAACTCTCCAGCACTTTCAGGCTGTCTTTAATCAGTAATCACATGGAGAAGCCATCTGAAAACCTCAATGGCATCCCTTGCCCCTGAAAGTGCACTAACCGGTCCTTGGAACCTGAGATGACTAACCGCCCCCTCCGCTTACCCCTCCTCCAACTGGTGCTGGGGTATATAAGCTAGCCCCCCCCCCAGTAAAGTAGGATATATAATAAAAAGCCTTCTTAATATCAAGAGTGTCCAGTGTTATTAACCTCAACACCCTCCACAGTTTCTCGGGCTTCTACCGCAGTGCAGGCGCCGCAGGAGCCACTGCTTACATGGTTTCTGAAGCTCTCAAGAACTTGAATACCGTTTGCATTGGACCTCTTTTCCTCTCATGTCCCACAGTCCAGCCCTGATGCTACCCCTGCCCCTAGGTCCTTCTCTTCATCCCCTGACCCAATTACATGGTCCCTCACCTATGATCTTTACATTTCTTGTTTATTCTACTCACCCACAACTTGGCTATAGCATTAGACAAAATAAACTCCATGCCCCAGGCTGGAGTACAATGCTTCCAGTGTACCAGTGTTATAGCATCCTTCTCCCTGTGTTGTAATTTACTTGTCAGTACCAACCTCTGATGTGGGCTGCCTGGCGAAAAGGAAAATGGATTGTGTGAAAGAAAGCCTCTATAAGATGTGGATAAAATATAGATGAATATCTTGACCTGAGCATTCAGCAACAAGTTATAGAAATTCAGCCAGCAACAATAGTTGTGGATGAAAGATAGCACGGCATGAAGGGTGGGCAGAGATGAGGGCTTGGCCTTGCTTCTGCCTTCTGAACCATCATCATTCAGTCTTATGTAAGGTATTTAGTTGTTTTCAATCTTAGTTTGTTTCCTAATTGTAATTGGGGATAAGACTGCTGCTTTCACCATTTTAAATGAGGTTAAATGAAAACAGTACACAATAAAGCTCTTAGCACAGTGCCTGGTATATACATGAGACAACTCTTAGGGGTTTCCCTCCCCTTCTCAAACCTAAGATATGTGGGAGGAGGGCTAAGTCTCAGGGTGGGGCTGGATGTGGGGCAGAGACTAGGCTAAGAAGCACTTTTAGCTAAGGAGGAATCAAGGGATCTAGCCCCCAAATTGATCTACCCTGCAGACTGGAGCTCATGAGTCTATGTGTGTGGGTAGGTGAGGGGCGGCAATGTTCTCCAGGACGTGATTAAACACCGCAGTGTCTGAACACCAAGAAAACTTGTGGGTGGGTAGAAAGACTCTGAGGATGGTGTGGGAAAAGCTCTGAGGTGGTAGGAGAGGACACTTCAATGGCAGGTAATCACCCAAGGATTCTGTTTGAAATACAATTTTGATTCAAATCCTTGGGGAGGGCTTGCAAGACTGCATTTCTAACAATATCCCAGGTAATCCCTAAGTGGCAGCTCCATGTAACATACTTTGTATAGCAAAAATATAGAAATATCCATTTAGCTCACTGTTAATGGTCTGATGAATGTTAGCTGCCTAACAGTATTGTGTGTGTTGAAGAAATACTGTGATAAACCACCTGGGTCTGGGTTGAGGCGACTCACCAAAAGGTTATCTTGAAATCATGATAAATGATCTTAAATTCTTTTTCCAGTGGGGGAACCTTTGACTTCAGGTCCGTTTGATGGGAGATGTCATTCTGTAAATACGTTTCTCTTATTGATTAATGAATAACACACTGTTGGCCAATAGGAAAGCAAGATAGGCGGGGGCCAGGAGACAAGGAGGTTTCGGGAAGAGGTAGGAGGGCACAAGAGAGCACAACTCTGGATCATCCTCTTTCCATTAAGACCACGTAAAAAGACTTAGATTAATAAAAATGGGTTAATATTTAAGACAGAGCTAACAATAAGAAACACTTGTAACTGGCCAACATCTTTATATCTAATACAGTGTCTCTGTGTGTTATTTGGGGCTGGTGTGGCTGTGGGACCAGGCTGGGAAAAAAACTACTCATAACAAAATGGTGCCTAACGTGGGGCCGAAAACTTCCACTTAAAACTTAACAAAAGCTTAAAAAGGGTTTAAAAAAAAAGGACAGAGACAAACAGGGCTTCTTGGTAGCAGCATTTTTCTTGGTTGGGCTCTGTTTTGCTAGAGACAAGCAGAGATTTGCACAGCTCCTTTAAGGGAGGTTTCCTGAATCATCACATGTGGCAAAAACCAAAACAATAAAAAAACAAACACAACCCCAAAAAAACAAAACAAACAAAAAAAAAAAAAAAAAAAAAAACAAAAAACCCCGTACGGCTTTTTAAGAAGCAGTGCTAACAATTCAATGGTGTATATGAGCAGCTGGAGAGACTAGCTGGATATGGTGGCACATGCCTTTAATTCTAGCACTCAGGAGGCAGAGGCAAGCAGATCTCTATGATTTCAAAGTAAACCTGGTGTACAGAGTTAATTCCAGGACAGGCAAAAGTTACACAGAGAAACCCAGTCTCAAAAAATAAAAAAATAGAAAAAAAAATATAGTAATAAAAAAGCCATGTAAAGATGGAAAACAAAACGATTCTGGATACTGTATGTTATTGTATTGTCTTTAAATTGTTTGACTACTGAGGAAATACCAACAACTGTTAAAAGAAATGCTACTGAATTAATCCAATTTATATATTTTAAAAATGCTTTGACTTCAAAATTGAAGTCCAAGGACAGATTACAGGGGAAAAGGATTTCTATTTTTGTTTCCACAGAAAATGAAAAGCTGTGGATTTCTTCCAGACTAACATGGTTTGATCAAGGCAGACCCCCTGAAACAATGTCCCAGGTGATCCAACATTCAAAACAGTTGGGACAAGGCAGCCTTGAAGACTACAGCTAGGATTTCTGCATCTTCTTAGGATCCCCATGACAGTGCCCCCTACCAGCAGGAAGCAGTTTAAAAGAACAATGACAAAATTCCCAAATACTGTCTATAAATGTTTGCTTTCATTTAACTGGGGTTGGTTATAAATGGTTAATAATCACAACCAATCTCTTTTTAAAGGTAAAAAGAGAATTATAGTATAGAAATGTATATTTTGTTTTGAAATGGATTTTCATTTATTGATACAAATTTAAGGTCAATTTTGTGATATGTATATTTCTCCTCTTGTTTAGGTATTGCGTTTATTTAGCTCATTTAAAAATATATAAGTTAGTACAGATTTTAGATAGCTACCTATAATAGTGAAAACTTTATTTAGGTTTTATCTATAATAGTCAAAACTTATAGTTAAGTTATTAAAGTTTTTCTAGATATACAGAGATATATTTAAGATGAATAGACATTCTTCAAACCTTTCAAAGACCTACAGAATATGGCATTTAGAATGGTTTAGGGTTTTTCTTAACAGTGAGACATAACTGCTCCTGTCAACACCACCTGTGTCAAAAAGGAAGATGGACATCGAAGAAATTTATTACGGAGTTTACTTCCAATATGGCAAGACTAGCCATTTAGGCAAGATACTGCTCTTGTCTAGACTGTTTGACTTTATGCTATATAAACTGGACATACAGGACCCACAGAAAAATTACTGCTAATACTAAATAGACAGTGCTACAGGGTTCCTACTTTACGGAAGAGTCTGCCAAACAGTCTACAGGACACAGAGAAAAGTGAAAGTGACTGACAAACTGCCAACACAGGTGGGACATTTTGAAATTTCTTGCTTTGCTGAGGAGTCTGCCAGACTATAGCCTATAGGCTGAAGATAAAACATTGCAGAAGAACTTCAGGTGACTGACCAGGTAGCGAGATGTCTCTGTCATTTCTATATATATTATACTTCCATGGTCTTTGAAGGAGTTGAAGACAGATAGTTATGGTTATAGTTTTCTTTAGTTAGGATTAAAGATAAGTTACATATAGGACTTTAGACTCACAAAGATAGGATAGATAATGGAATATTTTCTTTAAATCTTGCTAAATGTTAATGGACTAAATATTGTTAACTATGGCTCTTATTTGATAAATGTTTTGTTATATATTTTACTATGTTAAAGTTAAAACCCTTCTTTTATTTTAGACAGAAAAGAGGAGATGATGGGAGATGTAATTCTGTAAATATGTTTCTCTTATTGGTTAATGAATAAAGCCCTGTTGGCCAATAGGAAAGCAAGATAGGCAGGACCAGGAGACAAGGAGGTTTCGGGAGGAGGTAGGAGGGAGATTCAACATGCACTCTGGATCCTCTCTCCGTTAAGATAAGACCACATAAAAAGACTTAGATTAATAAAAATGGGTTAATATTTAAGATAGAGCTAACCAATAAGAAACACTTGTAACTGGCCAACAGCTTTATATCTAATACAGTGTCTCTGTGTGTTATTTGGGGCTGGCATTATTTGGGACCAGGCTGGGCGGAAAAACTACTCCTAACAGCCTTTTTTATGTTTATCAGGATGAAGAAGTCTTTGCAGAAGAACATAGGAGGAGAATGGAGCTGAGGGAAGAGGACATTAAGATGTCATGTGATATTTAAAGTCACTTGCTTGGTAATATACTCATCTCCTTTTATCCCTTCCCAGGAGTTCTTGGGCTTGCTCAGCAATCTATGGTTCATAGAATTCCTTTTTTTGTTCTCTGCAGGGGACGTGGGATTGAAGAGGCAGACTAAGGGACAGATCACAGCAGTATCACATTGCCTGGAAGGCCTATGCTAGCTTCTCTTCAGCAGGCATGAGGCGTGGGTGGGGCTCCATTTTCTATTGTTGAGCAATATGACTCTACTGCTATCCAAATCAGCAATTAAAGCAAAGAGCAATAATGGGTTGGCAACACCACAGGGAAAGACAATGACAAGAGAGACAAGAGAAGAGGATGCTTGGAGAAGGTTAGGAGTGGCTGGAACAACCCCCTGGAAGAGAGGGAGTTACAGGAGCAAATCCATTGTGAGGTCAAACTGTATCAGCCACATCCAGGCTTGCAGTAGTTCCTAACCATAGCACAAGGCACTAGGACCAGCTTTACAACAGTTTTAACCTGGTATCTATGAAAGGGCTTTCCAAGGTATTGTCCTGCTTTGCTTTTGTTACCTTGAAACAAACTAGAATTGCTTGGGAAGAGGCAACCTCAACTCAGAAATTGCCACCATCAGATTGGCCTCTGGGCATGTCTGTGGGGGCACCTTCTTGATTGCTAATTGATGTAGGAGGGACCAGCCATCTGTGGGCAGGTAGTCCAAGGCTGGATAAAAAAAGGAGAAAGCTGTGGAAAACAATCTAGTAGGTTGCAGTTCTCCACTGAGGTTCCTTCTTCTCGGATGACTCTACCTAGTTGGCACAAACCCAACCAGGACAGGGAGAAAAGGATTTATTTCATCTTACAACTCCCTGGTAACAGTTAGTCTGAACTGAGTGTTCAGATCAGGAATTCATGTGGGATCCTGGAGTCAGGAACTAAATCGGGAACTAAGGAGGAACTAAGCCTGTGAGGCAAAGATATTGCCAGAATTATTTCTTAAGTATACCAGTGTCTTCTTTCTGAATAGTTGTTACCTAGGGTCCTCTTACCTGGAAGAATTATGCTTTTCCTGGTAGGAGCACAGAAGACTGAAAAGCAGATCAGGACTTAATGGCCCTGTGCTGTCCCCTCGACCTGCCCATCAGAAGTGTGTTCTTCGGGGATGGGCCTAATGACTGGTCAATACTGGTGGACCATCCTAGCATCATAGAAGATTTTGCTTATCTCTAACAGGCCCAGGTAGTATACTTCTTATATTTGTGGTATTTTTGGCGGCAGCGCCTCTTTAGGTAAATTCTACATTGCAATTAATTTCTCATAAGAAAGTCTACTAATTTACTCTTAGTAAATCCTTTATAACATCAGTTCTATTGCTTTGAGTTTCTTCTACATCAACCTGGGCTGCCATTTAGCCAGAGTTGTGTCAAGTGGCTGCTGAAAAGGAACAACCATCCTCATAATATACCCTTCACATAATCCTTTTCCAGAGCCAGTTAGAGTGTGCCTGGGCCTTTTTGGAAAGAGAAATGTCACCTTTCAGGACACAAGAACTAGTGTAGTTGGAACAGCCTCTCCTTTGGTTGAGTTCAGGTAGTATATACCACCATATATTCATACTGCTTGTTGGAGACATGGAAAGCTAACTACTTTGAAAGGTCCTGAAGGGTCACATGTCCATACCAAAACCCTGCAGGGAGTGATAATGGGAAATGAAAAATCATGTCAGTGTCTCAACAAAGTTATCAGGCTAAGCATGCAGCCCGTGTGTTTTAGGGGTCAGATAAATAGTGGCAAGTTAACAAATAGATTTATATTATACTTGCAAAACAGTGTCTCTCAAAGGAAAAGGTGTGATTTGAATTTTAAAAATGGAATTACTAAATATTTGCCTTCATGGGAATAATTTGTAAATTCATGAACATGACCTATATAAAGACCTCAACATTATCCTTTAGCATATTGCATATAGGCGAGAGCTGCCCACTCAGCTCTTAATGAGCAATTAGGAAGCATTGTATACAGTTACAGACATTCAGGAACTGTGGTTCTGAATTTTTTAAATTGGCAATTAGTCATCTGCTGGATATTTAATGCAAGAATCATATTCAGAGTGCTCTCCCAGACCAGACTGATTGAGTAGCTAATTATAGCACTGGCTATTGTGGTCTTCAAGTGTAGAGATGCTCACAATAGTTAGAGGTAGCTATATCTGGTAGTGTTTGTACTGTGATGCAGGGACAGCTCAACGAGGTTGCGATCATTCTTGTTTACAATGAGAGGAATGAGGAGCATGCTTGCCTAAGTCCATGCTCAGTAAAAAAAAAAAAAAAAAAAAAAAAATGAACGTAGTATCAGTTGTGATGAATCAGATTTTCCTGAGGAAAAGTGAGTCAACACAAGGCAGACTTTTCTGAGAAACTTTGGGGTGGGACATAAAGCTGACCCTGAAGAAGGTTGTGGATTGGTTCTCATCTGCAGTCAACTGAATGCAAGATAAATCTACATTCCACCCATGCAGAGGCCCTCGGTACTCACCAAACTAAAACCTGAAATATAGTTTTCTTTTGCTTGTTCTTTAAGAACTACAACCACACACAATTCTTCTCTTCTAGAAGCACACACCCCAAAGCCTACTACCTTCTTTGATGAAATAAAGACCGAGAACAGCCACAAATATCTCCTAAGTCCTAGAGATGGGGCCTTGTCTCTGTTTTGTGTTGCTGTGATAAACACCGCGACCAAAAGCAACTGAAGCGGGAAAGAGTCTATTTCAGCTTACCGTAGCATCAGCCAGACTGACGCTTCTGTTCCAGGGACAGGTGGCCTCATCCACAGTCTGGTTTAAACAGAAAAAGAAAAACAAACAAATAAACAAAAACAAACACAAAATCAAGACAGCTGCAGTTGCTATTTTGTTTTATTTTGTCATCAATAGTTGGAGTTTATAGAGTTTAACTATCTGGCCAAAGAGCTGATAAATCTCTCCCACCTTCCTTAAATACTTACTTAGAGCACTTAATTTCTTGAAAGCCTATAAAATGGGATATTTAAGTCTATTATGAATGTTTACTAAAACATGAAAATACTTTAAAGGAAATATGGAGACATATCTGTTCTTCTAAAGAAAGTGTTCTAAAAGGTTGCCAAGTGTTTGCCTACTTCACAAGAAGCATTCTTTTGCTCATTTATACAAAAGTATTGAGTCATAACATGAAAGTCTTACTAAGTTACACAATTTTGTATTCATTACATAGATTTTAATAAGGACTTTCTTCTAAAACAGATAATAGACATAGAATAAATTTTATTCAATTTTTCCTAAGTAGTCAAGGATAATAAAATGAAAGGACACAAATGCTTTATGTTAATCAAAATGCAATATTTTGAAACCGTTTTAAAATGAATACATAAAAATCTAAATATGATTGCTTTGGGACATTTTTCTGATGTATGGAGGCTCTCAAGCATAAGTTTGGTGATATACATAAATACATAATCGTAGAAATAAATCAAAATATCTCTAAATGCTTTCAGATTATTGCTGTGTATTTATTTTCTAGGAATACTATGTGAGATTTTTATCGAGACTGTGATACATAAAAAGTTCACAGAATTGCATATGTTTTTCAAAAAGCTTTAGGTTAAATTTCCTTTTTTTATGATGAGATTATGGCAGATCCTAATTCCTATGAGTACTAATTGACAGATCTAGGTGAGATGATTATATTGTTCTGTATGCAATAGTCAAAGGAACTATGCTGTCAGGCCTTATCACTAAGAGCAGAAACTAATAGCCTAGATTTAAAGGGTGATTAAATCATTAAAATATCTTTGTTTAAATACTCAGAAAAATTTTACATTTTTTTTTCTGTGCAAACAAAATATAATGAATTTAATTTTGGTTGCCTACAGAAGAATGGGTGAGGGGCCATTGCAAGGTCATGGGCACCTTGTCAAGGTCCACACCATTGAGGAAAATGTCTGTCCCTCTTTCAGCAACTGTTAACTGCCTACAGGCATTTCATGACCCTCTCCACTCTCCATGAGGAGATATTGACTGACGAATTTTGTGCAAGTCTTATGCATATAATTGTAGTTGCTGTGAGTTCAAGAATGCATTGACCATCTCATGTCTGGAGGACAAGATTAGCGCCCCATTCCTTCTTCTAGCTCTTATATTTTTTCCACTTCCTATTCCATGTTACTTGGAAGAAGGTGATGTTGCTGTCCCACTAGGGCCTAGCTTTCCAAATGATGTTTCTTAGCGCCATGACCAGCTATGACTCTCTCTGTAGTAACTGCTGCCTCCTGTAAAAAGAAGCTTCTATGACCAAGCAGATAGCAGAGTTAATTTGTGAATATTCACATAAATGCTTAGAAGACAATTTGACAGGCACACACATCCACTTAGCCAAGCAACAGCAGTAGTTTCCACATTCATGCATATGACCCCCGCCCACTGCCCATCGCCCACCGTGCCACGAGCTTTTAACCGACTCATAGTGTCAAACATGAGTTTCCTCCTGTAGAGCAGGCCCCAGATCCAGTAAGAAAACTGTTGATTACCCCTTGACAGACTTGTCATTATTGCACCATTGGACACATCTTGTCTGGAAGGTCCTTCATATATTATTCAGGGTTACAGCTGAGCAAGACAGTTGGTAACAGTTTTCTAGAAGCCCATATAACACTTTCTGGCACTAAGTCTAGACAGGAAGAAAACTTTTAAGCTCAGTTCCAGCTTGATTTCTCAGTGTACTGAAACCAAAGCATGTGTGTCTTCAGCAATTGAGTCTCACATCTAGTTCTGGTGGGTGACCAATAGCAGAGGAGCTAATCTGTGTGGCATCGGGGGCTTCAGGAATCTCTCCAAACAACTCAGAGGAAGGTTATCTACCCCAGTGCTGGAATTCTTTAAGTTTATATCTTTTCACTTATTATAAGAATGGAGGAGGTATCACATTTGTCACTCTTTAATGATTATCATACTACATTGTTGCAAGTGCTTCTGAAAAATAAATCTTGAGCTAGGGGAATGGTTCCATGAGTAAAAATGCTAGCCACACAAGCATGATAACCAGAATTCTCCAAAATCCTTATTTGTAGTTGTTTGTTTTGTTTTTGTTTTTGACTCTTTGCTCTTTACTCTGGTTTTTTTTGGGGGGGGGGACCCCTGCACACTCAGCTCCTGAATCCATCAAACTGAGGCTTATTCTTTCTTATAAATACCCAGCCTTAGCTTGACTTGCTTCTAGCCAGCTTTTCTTAAATTATCCCTTCTACCTTTTGCCTCTGGGCTTTTATCTTTCTCTCTTCTATACACCTTTCTTTGCTTCTTACTTTGTGGCTTGCTGGGTGGCTGGCCCCTGATGTCCTCCTCCCCTTCTTCTCTCACTCCTTAATCCTCTCTTCCCAGATCTCTCTTCCTATTTATCCTCTCTGCCTGCTAGTCCCACATATCCTTTCTCCTGTTGGCCATTCAGACCTTAATTAGACCAATCAGGTGTTTTAGACAGGCAGCGTAACACAGCTTTATCGTGGATTAATAAGGATCAGAAAAACCAGATAAGCTGAATAGATGTTTATTCAGGGAGAAATAACTTACAACAGAGACAGATGAACGCCAGCAGGTTCCTGGTCCCAAGGATGCCTCGGGATGCTCTCTGTCCCCGTCCAGCAAGCAAGAGAGCACTCCAGGACCCCTTTCCCAGACCTAGTTCCCCCAGGTCTCATTTGCCCCTGCCCCCACCCCCAATGGGCGTGGTCAGTGCAACAAGTGGGGACAAAATGAATATCTCACTACACAGCTTCACAGAGTTAAACAAATGCAACATAAAAGAATGCAACACATCATTGCATCATTAAACAAATGTTCCATAGTATAAACAAATGAAACCCATCTTAAAATAATATTCCACAACACACATACATACATACACACATATATACATATGCATATACATATACATACACACACACATATATATAAACACACACACACACATATATATATATATACATATATATATATATATATATGCTAGGTGCAGTGGTGTAATTCCCAGCATTTCTATAGTAAAATAAATAAGAGGTGGGGACTGGAGAATCCAGGGATGATGGCTACCCAACAAGCCTAGAGTAAGCAATGCTGTGGTACTGCAGTAGCCTTGGGCTATGGAAGCTTAGGTCTCCACCTCCTGTTTCCCTGGTAAATAGCAGCTTGGTTTTCCTTTCCTGGAAGAGGCTACAGAAGATGCTCAGATGAATGAAGAGGAGATAGGGAGGTAGTGTACCTGATCAGGAAGTGGAAGCCCCCTCGGAAGGTATACTGATATTAATAATGTACATTAATGAATTACTGTAGACATAAGTTGAAGGAAAAAGTGCAGCAAGACTAGTGGTTAGTCTTATGTAGATAGAGGTGAAAGTAGAGGAGGGGGAGGGGAGGAATAGTAGTGATGAGGTGGCAAGAGATGAGGCAGGTTTTGCTAAATGTAGAATGAAAAGAGATAAAGAAATGTGATCAGATGACCCGATACAGTCCTACGTCTCAGGGAGCTGAGACATGGAAACCTCTAAACTAGGCCAGCCTATATTCTTTGGGAAAGCTTTTCAAAAGGAAGATAAAAAAGGGAATTACATATAGAGAAAAAGGAGGTGTAGAAGGGGAGAGAGGGCAGCTGGCCTGAGAAATCGACGATGTGTTTTATATGGAGGAGGAATGAATGTGAAGGGGAAACAGTTTCATGGGGGTAAAGGGGTAAAGGATTTGAATGCTGTTGGGGCTGCTTGCTGACTCGAATCTGATCTCCAGTTCTTCCCAGCATGTTAGATCCTGCCACGCCTCTGGAAGCCTTTCACAGGGCTGTCATGCAGGCTGCTTCTGTCAGTGGCCTGCTCTTCACAGTTTGGGTCATAAGTTCTTTTCACATCTCGGGGTTGTCCATCCGGGTAAGATTTTGAAAACTGTCTTTATCTCTTGCTGATCCTTTGTGAAGTCTCGGATGCTTATTAAACATTTGAATGAGGCGGGGCGTTGGTGGTGAACGCCTTTAATCATAGCACTCGGGAGGCAGAAGCAGGTAGATCTCTGAGTTCCAGGCCAGCCTGCTCTACAGAGCAAGTTCCAGGACAGCCAGAGGTTCACCCAGGGTTCTTTGCATTTTAGACAGAGGCTGTATCAACTGAAGTACACCCTCCAGTCTGGAACTTGAATGACCTTAATAAAATAAACGATAGGTGTTTGAGATAGCTAATGAGCTGATCATTATACAGTCTGTGTATGTGTTGAAATATAGCAACAACAACAACAAAAAGCCACTATGATGTGACGAGAGGAGTTTCTCTGCCACTGTTGTGAGCAGTTTTCATCTCCCCCCATTGCTTCCTTCCCCATCCCCTTTAAAATATCTGTTGCTAAGAATACAATGCCAATTTTCTGAGACTCTGTGTTTTAAGTGTTGTTCTGGATGTGCCCATTTGGGGCTATTTTTGAAGAACTAATTATATACAGACAGGATTTGTAGTTGGAGCTCTGAAAAATCTACTTACGCTGTTTCTTACAGGTAGATGAATTATGGGGCCCTACATAGTGTGAATTGCTTTGCTCGGTGCCTCATAAGATTGTTGAGTGTTTCTGCTATATCTGCTATTTTTCCTCCTTTAAATAGCATTCTCTACAGTTTGGGATACCTTAGAGTTCATTAGACACGCCATGATCTTTTATATTGAAATAGAATGAGGCAGAAAAACCAATGATTACATACTGATTTATTAGTTATTGCCTATTTGCCAAGCATGGCTTCATTTGCTACCTGGAGCAAAATGACCTGGAGAAATACCTAAAACAATGGGTCATCACCCTTAACAACTTGCTGACTGCCAAGTATCCAAATATTGCTTGTTTGCCTCCTCTGTCTTGTGGTTTGATAGTTTAAAATGAGAAAGCAAATAGACCCAGATTGAAGCCTTTTGGGAGCTATTCTGACTCCAGTATCGGAGGGTTTATTCCAGAAGGATTCCTGCAGCAGTGTGTACATTTTCATCTCCCTAGAATGTCTCTTCTTTTCAAATGAAAAAAAAAATCAATTTGTCTGTGCTTTGGCCCATTGTAACATAGAGTATTTGGTCAGAATGTTTTAGTGGAGTGAATGACTGTGAATGAATGAGTGGCTCCTTCAGCCCCCCCCCCCCCCCCCAGTTAGCCTGTCCCTTCTGTCTAACTTGGAGCCTTTAATACACTTTCCTTGATGCTGTGATAATTACCTGGTAAAAGCAACTTAAAGGAGAAAGGTTCCCTTGCTTTGGCTCACAGTTTGAGGCACAGTGTCCTGGTGGAGAAGGAAGGCAGGAGGTGCTTGTGGCAGCTGCTCACACTGCGTCTGAAGTCAGTAGGAAGAAAGCAAGACATGCAGGCTGCTTATCTCCCTCTCCAGTACACAGGATCCCATGAGCAGTTACTCACAGTGGATGGGTCTTCTCACTCAAGCCAGTATAGGTTAAAGAGAAATCTGGCACTAGGGAAATGTCCAGAGATCTACAAGGATGACCCCAACTAACACTCTAAGCAATAGTGGAGAGGCTATCTTAAATGCCCTTCTCCTATAATGAGATTGATGACTACCTTATATGCCATCCTAGAGCCTTCATCCATTAGCTGATGGAAGCAGAAGCAGACACTCACAGATAAACACTGGGCCGAATTTCTGCAATCCAGTTGCAGAGGGAGGAGTGATGAGCAAACAGTCAAGAACAGACTGGAGAAACCCACAGAAACAGCTGACCTAAACAAGGGGGAGCTCATGGAGCCCAGACTGATAGCTGGGAAACCAGCATAGGACTGACCCAGACCCCCCTGAACATAGGTATTAGTTAGGAGGACTGGGCAGTCTATGGGGCCTCTGATATTAGATTAGTATTTATCCCTAGTATACTAATGGACTTTAGGAGCCCATTCCACATAGAAGGATACTCTCTCAGCCTATACACATGGGGGAGGGCCCAGACCCTGCTCCAAATGATATGACAGACTTTGAAGATCCCCCGTGGAAGTCCTCACCCTCCCTGGGGAGCAGAAAGTAGACGGAATGGGTGTTTGGAGAGGGACAAGGGAGGATGGGGAGGTGAGGGAACTGGGATTGACATGTAAAACAAGCTTGTTCCTAATTTAAATAAAAAATACTATCATTAAAAAAAAACACTCCAGAAAAGAGAGGGCACAAGAAATGGATGGTATATGAAGAGGGCTATCATGTCACAGGAGGGGGACAGAAGGAAAGATCTCATAGGGACCTTGCATCTGGCTTGAATTCTGGAGCCTTAGCACTCAGGCTTTGAACACATTTTTTTGATTATTACATTTTGTGATTATTACATTTTGTTTTAAATGTTTGATTCTTATCTGAGTTCTTCCTGGAGGGTTCCAGAGCCTTTGCAATAATAAGCAATGAAAGGACCTGGCAACCAGGAGGCCTCTTGTCGGAGGATTGCTTAGTTTGTGCAAAGGGTTCCTTCAAACAACTCCAGGTAAGAGGTTTATCATGCTATTCGGAAAGGGCTTGCTAAAGGTGTAAATTGTATAACAATAAAAAAGCTACTGAAGACACTTGGAAGAAAATTAGTCATTATTAACCACATATGAGCTTATAGTCAATTTTTTAAGTACAGTGTGGTGAAAAGAATATGAGCGGACATTGGTGGCACACACCTTTAATCCCAGTGCTCGGGGAAGATAGAGACAGCTGGATCTCTATGATTTCCAGGCCAGTCTGGTGGTCTGAGCGAGTTCCAAGACAGTCTCCAAAGCTACAGAGAAATTCTGTGAAGAAAAATAAGAAGAAGGAGAAGAAGGAAAGAAGGAAAGAAAAGAACACAACAAAAAAAGTTTTTTTCAAAGAAGCACTGGGCAGTCAGTCCAGCAGCAGCTTTTGATTCACTCTGCTGCTTTTGCTAAGCCTAAATCCACCCTAGAGTGACCCTTCTTACACAGATCTTCAAAAAACAGAATTCCGACACATGTCTTTGTGACTTTCGGGTATAGGGTGTAGTGAGATAGTCCTTCTGTGGCACTGACCACGCCCATTGGGGGGGTGGAGCAATGGGCGGAAGTGACCTGTGGAAGGGAGTCAGGATGGAGAGCCTGGAGAGAGCAGAACTGCCATTCCTCTGCTCTCGGTAAGACCACATGGAAATACATAGAAATGGGTTAATAATTAAGACAGAGCTAGCCGATAAGAAACTAGCACCTGGCCAATAGCATTGTATCAAATACAGAGTCTCTGTGTGTTATTTGGGGCTGGCATGGCGGCAGGACAAGACCAGGCTTATAATAGGGTTACTGATGGAAGATAGTTTTTAAGCTAGACATTAAGTGAGTTTTCTAATGGTCAGAGTCATGGGAAGGTGAAGCATTTGCTGTCTATGAGTAACAGCAACCAGGCAAAGGCTAACTAATCCTGTGCGGAGTGTTGAATAAGCTAAGTTTCAGATGAATGCTGAGCTTACAGACATGGGTGGCTTCTCTTAGAGCAGTATCCTTTTTTAGTCAGGAATCTCCCTGTGTAATGGGGAGAGGAGTGTTGGTAGAAACAGATCATGATTTGAACCATAATCTGCACTCTCTTTTCCTGAGATAACTCGGGTCACCTTCCAACACTCAGTTTCTTCGTTTTAAGAGAGTACGTTTCATAATACTCAGCCTGGGATGTGCAGACACAAAGTACATCAGTGGGTGTTATTGTAGGTGTTATTATAAAGCGGCTTAAAAGTTTGATCCATTAGGTCACTCAGGGACAAGAGGAATCTTTGTGAAATTTGTTTTTATTTCATGTTCATCAGTGTTTTGCCTGCATGTATGTTTGTGTGAGAGTGTCAGAAGCCCCAGAACTTGAGTTACAGACATTTGTGAGTTACCAGGTGGTTGCTGGGAATTGAACCCAGGTCCTCTGGAAGAGCAGTCAGTGCTCTTAACTAATGAACCATCTCTCCAGCCCTGACAAGGAGAATCTTTATGATAGAAAAAAAAAAGGTATCATATTTTCAAAATATCAGATCTACAGAAAAAAATACATGAAAAATTTAAGATAATAAATAAAATAAGTATTTTGTGGTAAACCTAGATGTCCGCTTATTCAAGGATGATATAGCAGTGATAGACATAAAGAAGAAAATTAAGCTTTCTTCAACTCAAACCTTACTGAAAATTAGCAAGATTGTAAAGGGTGAATTAAAGAACAATATGGTCAAAATCCAGCTTCTCGTGAATGTCTATTAAGTGACCCTCTCTGGGCATCAAGGACAATGGAAATAATGGGCTGGTCCAGTCTGGGTGGGACAATCAATGGTTGCTGTGTGCAGCAATCAGCTTTCTACTATTGGTCCTTGCTTCTCCAGTGAGGCTATGGAGCTCATGCCATTCTTGCTTCCAGAGAGGACAAGCTGCATAGATTTTGCTGTTTTCTTGGCAAAGTTTGTGCAGTTGAGAAAGGGTAGCAAACACAAAATTCAGAGTTCAGGGAAGGTCCAAGTCAGCTGTGAGAGACAATTTCCAAGGCGGTGGAAATATTAATTAGGTGGTAGTGACACCACCTGGTCGTCTTGGGAATCTTCCCTCACACGAAACACTAGGAGAAATCAACAAACTTGTTTTCTGTCTGTGCTATGTTAGTTACATAAGAAATACAAGGGCCCTCCCTGATCTTTAGAGGCTCAGTCATCTACATAACAGAAAAAGACAACAACTAACTTTGACTCTGGAGATTAGGGGTATGGGGTCCTGATACCTAGGCTTTTCTGGGAATTCTGATGAACACTCAGATTTGGTATACCCGATAAAATACTCAAGAAATCCAGGAAGCTAAAGATCATTTGGAACTCATAAAAAATCTCCTATAAGGAAGAGATAGATCCTTGTAGGTCTGTGTGGGAAAGCAGAATAATAGAAAGGAAGGAAGGAAGGAAGAAAGAAAGAAAAAAGGAAGGAAGGAAGGAAGAAAGACAACAATATAATATGATTACAATTTAGCTTTTCTGGCAAGCCTTTTCTTCCATGGACTCCCTGGCTAATTCATCATAATACTAAAGCCAAGAAGCCAGGGCAATGAATGCGGTCATACAGCCCTGTAATCCCAGCCCCTGGTAGGCTGAAGCAGGAGGATTTCAAGTTTGAGGTCAAGTTCAGCTATACAGTGAGTTTGGAGCAGGTCTTGAGTACTTAGAAAGACTCCATTGAAATGTTTATCTAAGTTATTCTTTTATCAATAAAAACTTGGGACTCAGATATTGGTAATGAAACCTGATAGATCCACAGAGTGATGAAGAAACAAACAGCTGACCCTGCCTCCCCACAAATCTTCCTAAGCCCCTCCCTATTCTTTCCTGTGTCTCTCTATCCTAATCTGGCTCCACAAAAAGACTCTATGCTTAATTCTGGCTGGCTGAAAGTTAACTCCATCCTCTGATTCAAGGTTTAACTTTATTCTCCAGAGTGTCAGAGAGCAATCAAAACACCCTGACTCAAAATAGAGAAAAAATTAAGAAAACAAACAACAGTACTAGGACAATGGAAACAAAGGGCTAGTCCAGCCTGGGTGGGACATTCTAATGGTTACATGTGTGCAACAATCAGCCTTTCACTACTGGGGAAAATGCCTGAGATAATCAACTTACAAGAAGAAAGCATACATTTTGACTTATAATTTCAGAGGGCCTAGTCCATGCTTTCTTAGGCCTGTTGCTCTGGGCCTGTGGCAATTCAGCGTATCATGGCAGAAACATATGGTGTAAAAGGTGTGTTCATTTCATGGTGTCCAGGAAGCAAAGAGTGGAAAAATAACATCACCATATCCCTGTAGAGAGCATGCATCATCATAAACTAATGTCCTTCCACCAGGCCTCATACACTAAAGGTTCTACCACTTCCTAGGAGTGCCATGGGTGACAAGTGAGGTTTGAGCACAAAGGCTTTTGGAGGACAGTTATGATCCAAACTGTAGTAATATGCTATGTAATAGTGATACAATTATACAATTTAATTTCTACTGTAGATTCTTCTAGAACAAATGAAATACTCTCAAACCTGTGCTTTTGATACCTTATTATAATTGTATTTCTCTTGCTTGTACTAAGTCTATCAGCTAGGGTCTTGCCAGAAGAATAGAAACCACTCTACCATCTTCAGAATTGTGGATCTAATATAGATCTTGGACTTTGAGTACTGGAAGGAAAGGCTAATAATAAAAGCAAGAGGGCTTGAGAAGCAAAGTGGGGATGGGGAACAACGGCAATGTGAAACCCAAAGGTCAGTATTCATATGATTGTAGTGGCCAGCCTTGGGGACTAAGAGATAAAAGGGAAAAAGAGCTGTCATTAAAATGTAGAATTAGGTTCCCAGGCCAGCCAATGTTAGGAATGCTGAGCGCAGTCACCCCAGCCAGTGTTGGCATTAATGAGGAACGGCAGGTAGAGTGCCAGGCTAGATTGTTAAAAGGCCATGCCTGCTTCCACAAATACCAGCAGATAAAAGAGTAGGAGGACTAAACAATAGCTCTTCCTTCTTCTAGCTTTAGCCAAAATCCATGTAGTATAGGCATTTGGGGAATGTAGTTATGGATGACCCAACCCCAGCAATACAAAATAAAAGGTGGAATTGAGGGAAACAGGTAGGTAACTGGTCTATCAAGCAAAATAAATCAAGGCCAATAAACATGCCACTTTGGAGGCTCATGCATGACCTCCAGGAGATATTAATGCTGTAATATTCTCTAGTCCCATAACAACCACTTACTAACTCAGACATGATGGTTAGAGAATTATGGCTGTAAAGTTTTGTGCGTACCAGGTGACTACAAAACTCTTGTTGTTTGTCTATGTTAACTGCATCCATCCATCCATTCATCCATCCAATCGATCTAAACATCCAGCCCAATCAATATATCATCCATCCATTCCCATGCATATGTTCATTTTCATTCAGTCCAATCCATCAATTCAATCTGTGCAGTCAATGCATGTATAACAAAAGTCTGAAGCAATCAACTAATGAAAAGATTAATTTTGGCTCACAGTCTTAGAGGATTTGACCCATGGTTAGGTGACTCTGATGCTTTTAGGGATGTGAAGGTGCTATTTATGATCATGGGAACAGGAATTTGCCTCATGGCTGGGAAGCAAAGAGAAGGCAAGAAATATACCAGAACTCCCATGAGCGTCCTTTCAGTGGCCTGAAGATCTCTCACTCTATCTAACCTCTTACAAGCTCTACCATCTCTCAGTAGCACACTGCTCTGGAAACACACGGGCCTTTGGGTGCATTGCAGAGCCAAACAACAGTGCCTCCAGATTCATTCTTTCTGCCTGTCAAAGTACTTTCCTATCTTATAATTCTCATAGAATATAAAAGTATTTTCACATATTTATTTTTTACTTATTTTCCTGTCATCAAACTTTCCATGGACATTGAATATAATTCCTACAAAATACTCAAATTTTTGTTGTTGTCTCTTTTGCTTTGTTCATATTATATTGTTTTTTAGTGAACATATTCCCCCTCTTTGACCAATGACTTCCTGGTTCTTCCCTGTTTTCCAGAACTTCATGATCTCACCATCCTGGAGACTAATTGTCCTGTGTCCATTTCTCTGTGTCCTTCTGCTATAGACCAGGGTTTTTCCAGCTCTTAGTTTTGTCCATTTTCCTGTATCGTCTTTACCAATCTTCTGATTCAGCCTGAGAGACATTTTGTGAGAATAGACATTGCTGGAGAATCCTCTACTCATCTCACTGTGGAAAAGTCCTGCCCCTCTTCTTCCAGAACATCACAGTAAATTAAATTCTCCTTCTTTTTCTTCAAAAGGGTTTCACTGTGTTATGTAGCCCTAGATGTCTTGGATCTCACACTGTAGACCAGGCTGGCCTGGAACTCACAGAGATCCTCCTGCCTCTGTATCTGAGTACTAGGATTAAAGGCATGCACCACCACTGACCACTCATACTCTTTTTACCACAATGTATTTAAAAACTTGACTCTAAGCTCACATGTGGCTAATAATGATTAATAATCTCCCAAGTGTCTTCAGTAGACTATCTGAATCTCAGTTTCCAAGTGTGCAGATATTTCTCTTCCAATTTCATTCATTCTACTGATTCAGACTCTTGGATAAGGGGCCCAGAAAACCCCAATGTTTAATAAGCATGCCAGGTGGCTTTGATTGTACAAAAACGTGAGACTACTTAAAAACTGCCTTTGTTTTCAGTTCTGACACTTTTATTCTCTTTTCCTTTGGTGCTTTCTAAAATATTTTTATCTTTTACAGTAGACTCTCTTGTCATCAGACATCTTAGATGGGCAGTAATGATGTGAAGTTTGCCCCCTTGTTTCTGAAATCATTTTCTTTTGAGTCAATTATCTTTTTCTTGTATGTGACAGAGGTTTTTATTATATATAATAGAGAGTAGAAAGCCATTTTAAAAAGACACAGCACTAAATAATTGTCTAATTAGCATATATCAAGAAGACAAAAAATGTTCCATTAAAATTCTTAGGGAGAGCTCATAATAAACTGGTTGTATAAGCTTTCTTCTCCTGGTAGCATATAGCAAAATGTCTTCCAGACTTGATGCTCTATCTCCACATAGGCCCAAGGAGTAGAGCGATATTGATGTTCTACAGATGGTAAAAATAAGGCTTGGGAGGTACAGAGGCAGCTGTGGGAGGTCACACCAGGAGTTAATTGAAGAACTGGCAATAGAATCCAGGTTTCCTGGGGCCTCTTCACTGGCTTCACCTCCAATTCAGAGTTGGTATCTTTGCTAGCACACATATATGCACATGCACACACATACACAGATTCACACTGTTCCTACTCTTTGCAATATATTGTAATTGAACACAGGCTTCTCCTTTGCATCCACTGTTTGCAAACAGAACATGACATCCTTTATCCAGGAGTGAAAAGCTTTTTGGAAATAGTTCAGCATTACCAGTGAATAATTATATTTACTCACAGAGTGCTGCTGGTTACAAATGGGGAGGCAGGAAGGAGCATGATGCAGTGGAACAGACAGCCACAATCATTCCAAGGTCCACTGACAGCAAAAAGCAAGTCAGTTACCACCAACCAATGAAAAGAGGCTGGGTTAACTTCTGGGTCCTGAAATCTCAGCTCAGGACAGCCAGTAAGCGTTTATGGGCGTACACTCCCATCAATAGTTTACAACAAAAGAAAAGACCTACATAGTCAATTCTCCAAAATGACTAAGTCATTTAGATTTGGCTCAGAAGCATGTTTTCTTTTAAAATGCTTTCACTATATTGCATTTATTTATTTTGCATGTGGGGCAGGGTGTGTGTGGAGTTAAGGGACAATTTGCAGGAGAAAGTGCTTTCTTTACCAGGTAGATTCTGGGGGTGGAACACAAGCCATCAGCCTTGGTGACAGGTCCCTTTACCTGCCAAGACATCTTAACAACAACCACACAATACATTTTACATTTAGTATTTGGATTTTAGATGAATATATTTTGAGAAATTAGAACATTCTAATAATGGGAAAAATAAAATAACAGCCTGGTTTTCTCATTCTGCCTCTTTATTTAATGCTAATTCTCAACACAAGTAATTGGTGATGGGGTAATTGATGATCTTAGATGAACAGCCAAACTGGACATCTTTGGCCATATTACATGTATGGCTGCCAATAGAACACAGAACTCAGGGAAATTTTAACATTAGATAAACATTAAATTTAGTTTTAGTATTAAATACTTAGCCTTAAATATTTCAGGTAAACCTTGATCATTGCACATTAAAATTGTTCATTCTTGTATTTGTTTATTTTTTTTTTTGAGACAGGGTTTCTCTGTGTAGCCTTGGCTGTCCTGGAACTAGCTCTGTAGACCAGCCTAGTCTCAAACTCACATAGATCTGCCTGCTTCTGCCTCCTGGGTGCTGGGATTAAAGGTGTGTACTATCATGCTCAGCTAAATTATTCATTCTTTATTTGAAATAAAATGTAACTGCCAATGTGATTTTATTTTCTAACCCTGATAACCCAGAGTGAAGAGTAAATAAGATAATATATGCACAGTTTCTGACAGGCAGTAAATGTTCATTAAAATTACTTTCATCATTGCATTTCTATAGACTCTAACAATTAGTCATAAATATGATTTGTGTATGATTTGACTGCTTCCACAGTTTCTGACAGGCAATGAATGTTCATTAAAATTATTTTCATCATTGCATTTCTATGACCCTAACAACTAGTAATAAATGTGATTTGTGTATGATTTGACTGTTTCCAAAGCCTTTTTGTATTCATAACCGTGCTCAACCTCTTAACGAATGAGTTGTATCCCCTTCCCAGTGGACTGAATATGCTTTACAGTACTTTGTGGGTGTCCATTTCATGAGACAGATGCACTAGTCAAGAGGGCTGATGGACACACAGTTTTAAATACTGATGACCACTCTACATACTGTAAAATGAACATCAGTTTCTGGGGTTCTGCTGTTAGTTTATTTTGAGACATCTTGCTCTGTAACCTTGGTTGATCTAATATTTATTATGTAGGCCAGGTAGGTCTGTAATTTGCAATATTCCTCCCACATGCTGGAACTATAGTTGTGTACCCCATACCTGCCTGAGCATATTTGTTTTACAACTGCACCATGGGCCCCTTTTGCCAGAGACCATGGGTGCGTGTTCTCTGTTGTCTGACCAAAGGACTGCTCAATAAATATTCTATGAAAAAATTAAGATTATTGCTATATTTTTGAATAGTAAAAGTATTAACGATGTTAATGCCATCTATGGTGAACCAGGCTCCTTCTAGATGACTTGTATATGCTGGTTTGTGAAACAGACGATGTTAGCCCGTTTTATAGATGAAGGAACTGGTGTGTGGGGGTCAGTCACTTCCCTGTCTATCAGGTTAGTATGTAGTGAGCTGGGAGGCTTATTTCCAGGACCTGGATCAGAGTCTGCATTCTTCACTGTCCTCTTTAGCCACCAGTAGTGAATCACCAGCTGTAAGAATGCAGGCATCAGCAAGAAGTGTCTTGGTGCACATGACCGGTATGCTGCCTCTGTGACTAGGAACACCCAGGCAGCCACTCTGGCATGGGAGTCTCACGGCAACCTTTCCCCTCTTCCCTGACAGTAAAAAGCATCCAATAGTTCTTCTAAAGACGCATTTACTTGGTTATTATAGCTTGTGCTTTTTAAAATATGGTTAAAAATAATATTTCTTTTTTGATGTGGTGACTATTTACATATGTGCCTCTTGACATATGAGGATCGAATAACTTCATTTTTATTTTCATTTGTGGGAAAAGGATTTGAACCTCTAGCACAGTGCTTGTCAACTTTTCTAATGCTGCAACCTTTTAATACAGTTCCTCAGCCATAAAATTATTGTTATTGCTACCCAATAATTGTAATTTTGCTACTGTTATGAACTGTAATGTAAATATCTAGCTAGCAGGATATCTGAAATGTCACCCTGTGAAAGGGTCAGTTTGATCCCCAAAGGGATTGTGGCCCACAGGTTGAGAACCACTACTCTAGCATATGCTGTTTAGATACAAACATGGAGAAATGTCTGAATGTTCCTCTGTGGCTCCCTCCATTGTTGTTTTATTTTGAACAAGAAACGCAGATCTTCTGAACCATTCCACTTTCTTCTGTTAACCTAAACCTTCCGTGTTTGTCTCTGGTGCTAGGGATGGAACCCAGAGCCTTGAGCATGCTGTACTACTGTTCTATTTCTGATTTATGTGCCCCACCCAACTTGTTTCTATCCTAACACCATTCCCCTGTGGTGTTATTAAAGCTTGCCTGAAGACTCAGAAAGCAAAGTCAGCCTCACCATATACAGATCAGGCAGTGGTGGCACATACCTTTAGTCCCAGGACTCAGGAGACAAAGGCAGATGAATCTCTCTGAGTTCAAGGCCAACCAGGTCTAAAAGAGTAACAGAGCTAACACCTTTAATCCCAGAACTAGAGAGGTATAAAAGATACGAGCAGGGTCTTCAGTAGTCAGTATCAGGATTCTCCAGCCACGTTGAGGAGAGCAGAGCAGTCTGGGATTGCTGTCTGAGGTTTGGTGGAGCCAGGATTGTCTTTCAGTCTGAGGTAGAGGAAAGAGCTAGTGGCTGACTGCTTTGCTTTCTGAATCCTCAGGCACGCTTTAATAAATCATAAATAATGTGTCACTACAGTCCCTTGAGAGGAATCTTTTACCTCATCTGCAGGGACAGTCTCAGCTCCATTAGCTTCATATCTGAGAATACTAAAGAACTAAAGAAGTCACACACCACTTGGGCTGTGTGTGTGTGTGTGTGTGTGTGTGTTCATGTGTGTGTGTTCGTGTGTATGTGTGTTTGTATGTGTGTATGTTCATATGTATGTGTGTGTGTGTTCGTGTGTGTGTGTTCGTGTGTGTGTTCGTGTGTATGTGTGTTTGTATGTGTGTGTGTTCATATGTATGTGTGTTTGTGTGTGTGTATGTGTGTTCGTGTGTGTGTGTGTGTGTGTGTGTGTGTGTGTGTGTGTGCACGCGCGCGCGTACATACAGGAGAATGCATGCATGTGCCCATGTGCTCACACAAAGACCAAAGAGAACATAAGAGTGTCCTGCTGAGACAGAGTCTGTCACTGAACTTGGAGGTAGGCTGCCTGCCAGCCTCAGCCTCAGTTCCTCTGGTCACCGTTCCTCACATTGTGAGTTACAGGTGCATGTGCAGCCACACCCAGGTTATTCTGTGGGTTCCAGGGCTTTGAACGCAGGTTCTGGAACCCAGAGCAGGTGCTCTCTCCCAGTGAGTCATCCCACATATAGATTTTTATTTTAGTTGTTAATCCAAAATTTCAGAACAAATTGTTTCCTGCTTTAGCAAATTTCATCCTGTTTCTCACAGATGACCCTGACCTCACAGCACAGACACTCTGTCCCCTGTATTCTTCAAACTGAGACCCTAATATCACTGCTACTGAATCTGTAGCCAACACTGAAACATTTTTTTTTTCTTCTAAAAGTAACACCTGTGGTGTTTTTTCAACTTCTCCAAAATTTCTTGTGAATGAATAGTGTCCAACAGGGGAGCTAAATACCTTCTAATGTGTATGCCTGTCGAACATTAGTGTTCTAGAAGACTCTGGAACTTTCTCACACCTGCCTGTCTGTTACTGGTTGAGGACAGGAAATGTTTAAAGCATTCACTCCCTTTGGGCACCATTTAAAAAGGTGAAAAAGCCACACATGCACATTTGTGTAACTGTTGAAATAAGTATCTCCTCTCAGAGGGCCTTGCATGATGTAAGTTACTTCTCACAGCCTCACAGGATAGAAAGCTGGATAGCGTCTGGTTATCTTTTGTGTCAGCCACAAGATGGTACCATTGCACAGCCTAGAGAGAGCATTAGTCAGCAGAGACCCTCTAGCGGATGCATCTCCTGTCAAATGTCCCACAGAGGAACCTTGTCTTTATAATCTACAGTATAAAGGTATCACTCTCATCCCCCATCAAAAGCATAGTAGAACTGTACATCTTGCAACTTGACCTACTTTGTTTCTCTTGCCTCCACAGTATTGGGATTCTGTTTTGCTTACTGGAGCTTTAGGATGGTCTTCACTTCTCCTGAAGGAGAAACTTGTCATTTGAATGCTGGAGTCCAGAAGGCTTGACTAAAATCCCCCTCACCCTTTAAACCTGTGAGAAGTCCTTCCCTTCTAGAAGGGGCTGGCGCTAGGAGGCACGGGGATCAGCTCTCCAAAAAGGATCTGAAGTTTATTTTTGTAACATGACTAAGAGCAGTACGTTATGTCCTAAGAATTTGGACTTAAGATCTAGCAGAAAGAGTGGATGGAGCATCATCCGACAGTGGCAAGCTGGAAACACTAACACACAATGGCAGGGAATAGGGTGAGATGGCCACACCAGAGACATGCTGCTGCAGATGCCAACTAACAGAATAGGAAAGAACATTTGGTCAAGTGGGACAAGGCACAAGACATATTGTTAAATGGAAAAAATGCATAACAAAGCAGTATACTCAGTGTGTCAATGGGAGGGCTACAAAATATCCATATATACATACATACATATATAGTGTGTGTGTGTGTATGTGAGAGAGAGAGAGAGAGAGAGAGAGAGAGAGAGAGATCTGAGTATTGGCTCTTCTAAGATGTACTACAAAGCAGAAGGTCAGGACAGCCAGGAACACAGAGCACGATGCTAATCTCCAGCCCTTCCCACATTTTTGCTTCAGAAGGGTAAGTAGAGTAGGGACTGGGGCACAGAGAGGTTTGTTCTCCACACTGATCACTTCAGACAAAGGGAATTGTCCTAACTCCTTTTGTAGTTTCCCTTACAGCAGAAATGCCTGGCAGGGATGGCATCCACTCAGAAAGTGGCTTTAATCATCAGGGCCTCCTCTGCATCTTAGCAGAAGATCAAACAGTGGACACTCTCATGGGCAGAGACTACTTCTATATGAAGAGTCCTCGTCGCCTGATACTTGTTCCATTAGTTTGAAGACCTGGGGAGTATCTTTAAAAGAGCACATGTGACAGTGTTAGCCGTTCAGTCATGACAGACTGACGTCCTAATCCTGCGCTAAGAATTCTTTAGCCTCTAGTTATTTAGCTTTGTGTTGCCTGAGGCAATCACCTTATAAGGACACAGGCTGATTTTGGCTCACAGTTTCAATGGTTCCAGCCCAGGGTCAGTTGCCCTGTTGATTTGGGTTTATAGCCAGGCAGCCCTGTATGTGCTCGCTATGCAACCAGGAAGGAAACGAGAGAATGGAGATACCAGAGTCCCACAATCTCCTACAAGAGCATTTCCCAAATGATGTAAGTGGCTGCCTGTGAAAGGTCCCGCCATCTTCCCTGAGGCTTCCATATTTAAGGCATCACTGATAAGCAGTCTCTGAAAGCAATGTTTTGCATCCCCAGGCTCTGTAGTGCTGCCAGGGAAGTCTGTCTTCACATAAATAAGCATTGCTGAAAGCTACATAAATCCCAGAAGCCCCTGTTTTCACATGCTTGGAACTCAGGAAACACATAGACACCTTCCTGGGGGTGATTCAATGTTCTGAGATATGGTGTTGGATAATAATCAGACTGTGTTTACCCTTTTTCTTTCTTTCTTTCTTTCTTTTTTTGTTTGTTTGTTTGGTTGGTTGGTTTTTGTTTTTTGAGACAGGGTTTCTCTGTGTAACAGTTCTGGCTATCCCAGCTGGCCTCAAACTCACAGAGATCTAACTGCCTCTGCCTCACTAGTGGTAGGGTTAAAGGCCTGTGCCACCACCACCTGGCTAGGCCGTGTTTATCTTTCTGGCATGTTTTTGTGCCAGCTGCAAACATTGGTGGGTGACCTACTAGTACCTAGTCACTGCTCAAGACACCTAGGTGACTATCCCAGAGGCATTGTGTATTAGAGGCTCAGAAGGGCAGTGGCATATTGCTACCACTATGATGGGAGGGGGCAAGAGCATGAGCAGGATGGATAACAGCAGCAGATTCTGTCTAGGCTAGATGAACTCTTGAAATCAAATCTCACTTCCCAACTATTTTTAGAGGTATCTAGGAAAGTAGTCTACTTCAGCAGATCGGAACCCTTCAGAAATACTGCTGGCAGCAAGACTTTCCCCTTTTGGTCACCAGACAGTCCCCCAAATTAGTTGACTCTAGAAAGTTCTAAATTTGAGACAAAGTTTTTAATGCATAGTAGTTAGAATTTAAGTGTGAACACGGTGTGATTTCTATGCTGGCTTTTTATATGCACGGATGGCTCATCGCTCTTGGCTACTCTCCATTAACTAGGGGACAGCTGCCTTACCAGCATGTGTCTTTTTATCCCTCCAGGGCACCGTCCACTTGCTAAAGCCTCTGGTAGACTTGTCATCTCTTTTCGAACTGAATCCCATCCCTAACTGTGCCAACCAAGGCCTCCTCATCCAGGCACTTAACGAAACTCCCAAAATGCTTTCCTTGGTAAGTGTACTTGGGGGGCTTAGTCATAATCAGGGTGATGAGATTTTCCCTGCCTCTTCCCCAAGTTGGTTACATGATTTTTAGATGCAATGGAAAATAGAAATATAGGACCTTCCTTCAAAAGGCAGGGAGAAAAATACCATCATTAAAAATACTTCAATAAAAACAATTAAGTGTTTTCCTTTCTTCTACAGTCCCCCACCCTAACTTGTTATAGTGTTTTAAAATTGCTATATAATGTTAGTCTGGGTGATGAAAATTTAAACGTCTAGCCTGAATTTTAGCATCCATCTTTATATTGTCAAAGCCGATTTCATTCTTTAGGTTTTAAAGTTAAAGTATTTTGATGTAACACTGTGCAGTTTATTATATGAAGTGGATGTTTTGAAGTACATATGCATTGTGGACTGGTTTAATCTAGCTCATTAATGAATGCATTACCTCACATAGTTAACATTCTTGTGGTGAGAGCAACATAGCATCCTTCTCTCTCCATTTCTCAAGAACATAATTAACTAAGGTCATCAGGAGGCAAGAGGGATGAGGAGAACACTGGACCAGAGCCTTGGCTGAGGTTTCATGAGAAGGAAGAGGAGAGGAGGGATCGGCCTCTGAGTCCCCCTGTGATTATCTGGTGGTAAGAATTCTGGCAGACTTAGGCTACAGTAGTGGTCCCCAGGTGTTTGGTACCTGACCCTGGGGTAGAGAGGAATATTGCCTCTCACTAAAAGCCAGACCAGGACAGGCTTTGGAGTATTTCTCTAGACTAGCTAGTCTGCAAAGCAAAGTCATGCTCAGAGATAACTTACTTATTGATTCTTAGAATCAGCTAGCCATGCCATGGGCAGTCCCTGCCTGGTCTACAATGTCCCCAAGATGTAAAAGCATCATTAAATACAGAAAACTAAAACACATGATTAGTACAACCCATATAACAGAAGTTCAAACGGAAACTATTCAATAATTCAAGAGGGTGGCAACAGAGGGTGAGACCAGGGATTCTGAGCACAGGACATCATGCCTTTGAAGCTGGCAGTGTCTTTTCCTTTGCAAATTCAATTTGCTTTCTTTTGTTGTTGAGATGGGGGTCTCACTATGTAGCTCAGGCTAGCCTCAAACTCAAGGTAGCCTTTGACTCAGACTCCCCTGCCTTAGTCTCCCCAAGCCTGGTGTATGACAATGTGAATTCTTTCCAGACTAATTCCTCCAGGCTTAGTCACACACAGAGCAGAGGCAGGGTTGGTTAATACGTGTTACAGCACAGACACGACCCTGAACCAGGCCTCTCCAGGGACCAGGAGAAGACTCAAAAAGACCCAGGTGCCGGTTTGGCCAGTAGAGGTCAGCAGACAGGCAAGGCTGAGCATCAAGGGTGTGGCTGTAGGAGACCATGGTATAGTTTAGCAAGCATTTATTCTACTCTATACAGGACTGAGATGCAGTCTATATACCCTGAAGCAAAGGACTAGGTATCACGTGGTACTTCAGGATAAACAACTAAAATCCATCTTGTAGAATATGAGGAACTTTAAAAAGGCAACACAGAGTTATTTTTGTTTTATAATGATGACTTTAGCCAAAGTGTCACAGTAAACAGTAGGAGAAGCAGGACAAAAGACAGAGGTAACTTGGAAGACTGTAGCAGTAGTCTAATATAGCGTGGACCCCAATGAAAGATCAGCAAAGTGACTATAGGCTATGGATGGAGCAGAGTCCCCACTGGCAAGTCTGGCAGGGAGAAGCCTCCAAACTATTCACATTGAGCTAGGTTTGTGGACAGAGCACCAACCCCAAGGTAGGAAGTGTGAAGACAACATAAAGAGCTTGAGAGTATTAGCACATATGAGGAGAGGGCAGGGCTTAGGAATAAGGTGGTATCCAGTGGGAGAAATGGGCTTGGTCTGGGGACATGAGGGACTCACCAGTGTCTTCTCCAGACACTGCTCTACAGGGCTTGTAGGCTTCTCTTCTCTCCAGCCAGGTGGGCACCAGATGTGCAGGTAGAAAGTAGAAGGATAGTGTTCCTCTTAACCAAGCCTGAGAACCAGCCAGACTAAAAGCTTGGACCAAAACATTTCATAAAAAGACTTGTAGAGGTTGCTCCAGCAGCATGATCGGTTAGCACACGGTACTTATACAAAGACTTCTAGAAAATAAAATAATCGAGATGAATTTTTCTTATTATAAAAATCTGAATCATAAATAAGTGAAGTGGAAAATTCTAAGTACAATTTTGAATTACTGTTAACATTTAGAAGCTAAATACCTTTAGTATTTTATCTTTGTATTCTCCCTTAATTTGCAAAAATAAGAGTCTTTTTTGTTATTTTGGAGGAACCATCTCTTTTATTTTGGGGGGCTTTCAACAGATTAATGCTCCTTACATCTGTATGCTTACCTTGAGCCTCCCTGGAAGCAGAACCTTGGTTCTTTGCAGTCTCTAGTACCTTAGAACTCACTCTTGAAGTCTTCATCAAGGGCCAAGCATTGGTGAGTAGAAGATGGGTACCTGGATACTTCAAAAAGTGCACATGGGAGCTGGACAGTGGGCACACCTTTAATCCCAGCACTCTGAAGGCAGAGGCAGGTGGATCTCTGAGTTCAAGGCCAGTCTGGTCCACAGTGTGAGTTCCAGAACAGCCAGGGATACAGAGAAAACCTGTCTCAAAAAATAGTACACATTTAACATGATTGAAGTATTTGATAATTCAATTTATATAATTAAACACAATATGTTGCATTCATTATAAGAAACAATCAAATATACATATTCACAGCACATATTAAGTATAGTGTATTTTTTATTTCAAACACCTGACCATATCCAGTTCCTGTCTTGTCTGTCCTTCCACACCAGCCACAGGTTTGAGATTCATCGGCTTCTCGGGGAACAGAGACCATGAGCAAACTCAAATTCCTGAAAATCTTGGCAATTTGGAACAGTGCTTCAAATGAACTGAGTCTAGAGGAAGTTAACTGAGAGAAAAAGTTCTTTCAGGTGATTGAAAATCTAGCAAGAACCTTGAAGTTGTGCACAACACTGGGCCAGTGATGAGTCCGGTGGGGACTATGAGGAAGAGTGTGATACTGTGGATGTCTGTAAGAACGATGTTCTTCCCTCAGTGAAGACAGCCTGTGGACAAAGCAAGCCCTTGGTGATACAGAACGCACGGAAGTATGAGCTTTGGGGGAATCATAAAGCGTTACTGATTTGTATTTGGCTTCATGTCGCTGACTCTTTTTACTGTCTCTCCACTCATGCATTGCTTTTTAATTATTTGTTTTCTTGTCATGAACATGGGGCTCTGTGTCTATTAGATGAACCTCATTCAGATGTGGGTCATGGTTGTAACTCATCAAGTTCCTTTGGAACCCTGATTTGGTCACTGAGATTCTAAGCCAACTCTGCCAACCATGTGTACATTTCGCCAGCCTGTTGTTAATATTACAAAACTCCATTGCAGGTGAGAAATGGATTAAGAGCTAAGCCACTCCAGCCAGGGTGTGTCAAAGCTGGGTCTTTTGACCTCCAGGCAAATGTTCCTTCTCTCGCTGAGGACAACTTTGAACCGAAGGATGGATGTATTAGAACACACATACCAAAGACCTGTCTTTTAAGCTGATACTATTGCTTTCATTTCTCAGAGGAGACTCCAGGGAAAGGTAGGGATTTTTGTGCCAAGTGAAAGGGCAAAGTGAGTGCTACACAGGAGTTCTTACAGAGAATAATTACGTGAGAAAGATGTCTTCCCTTTTTGAGATTCTTTAAATGTCTTGGAGGCTATGTTTTTGCAACCTAGGAGTGTGGGTGAAGAAGGATTATTAAACAAAGAGGACTCTACGTTCTAATGGATGAGGATCCCAGATAGAAGGTGCTTAGCTGCGGATGAGGGTTCCATACTGAAGCTGATGTTGAGAAAGCGTATGCTATGGGAAAGCATGTGAGCCTAGTGTGGGATCTCTGTATTTCAACTTAGACAGGCTGGAGGAATTTTCAGTTCATTCTTTGGAGCATGATTTGTTCTGTTTAATCAAAGTTCAGGCTACATCAACAAGATGCTGATTACTCTGACTGAAAAGTGTTTGAAGAAGTCTATTAACTAGAAACAAAATTACTGCCTTGCCAGCAAGTTTAGGGCAGCCAGCTCCACTTCAAATACAAAAACAATGGAAGCTGAGACTTGAAGTAGGAGTGGGAGGAGCCCTTAAAAATCCATTCTAGCCTAGGCCTCTATCCGTACGATTCTTGGCACAGAGTCTGGCCACATAGACTAGGCAGGCCTTGAACTTAGGACCCTTCTGTTTCAGCCTCCCCAGCTACTGGCATTGCAGGGGTGATCCACCATGCCTGCCTGCTTCCATTCCCTCCTTTTGGAAGATGAAGAACTAAGGTCCCAAGACCAAAGTGGTTTCATGAAAGTCATTATGTGGCTTGGCTTAAGAACGGGATTGTCATGGACTCCTTCCCTGGGGCTTTCTCTATTCCCTACCTTGTGATGTCCCATTGCCATTTGGCTCAGAAAATGCACTAATAAGGACTTCTCAGGATGATTTATTTTATTTGGAAACATTAAGAACATTTACAAAATCCCCTTTAGAATATAAAAAGAAACCCACCAGTTAAAACCTGATAGAAATGAGTTTTAGATGACTCTCTCTGAGAGTAGCCATGCCATGTGATGCCTCTGATGACACGGATAAGCAACAGCAGATGGTGGTTAAGTTTGGGCTAAGAGAAAAGAGAGTCATGCAGTAAAAGTTTGCAGGCTTTTGAAATTGTACTTGGTGGTAATTTCTAAATTTCTGTGGACTTTGCTTTTCTGACTATAAATTGTAGATGATAGTATTTTCCTTCATTGTTTTGAGTGAAGGGGAAATGTGATATTAGTGCCCAGCATACATTTACATAAAATAAAGGTGACTTTTTTCTTTCTAGACTTTTGTGCTTTTCTCTGTGTAACAGCTCTGGCTGTCCTGGAACCCACTCTGTTGACCAGGCCGGCCTTGAGCTCACAGAGAGCCACCTGCCTCTGCCTCCAGAGTGCTGGGATTGAAGGCGTGCACCACCACAGCCTGGTGACTTTTCTTCTTTTTTGTGTGTGCCAGTTTGGGGGATCAAGGAAGGCCTTGAGGCTTAAGTGAACTCTTAAAGGATGTGTGAAACTTAGCGAAATGTGAAGGTGAGAGTGAAGAAAGGAAATCACAATCACTTCAAAGCGAGACAGCAAACATGGGACAGAGAACGTGCAGACATTGGGAAGGGAGAGTGGTAGCGGCGGGCCATCCTTGGAGCTCAGAGGTAGCCAGGAGAGCCTTCGGGGCTCAGAAGCCTTGGGGATGATTTGGGTAAGTTAACTTTAAGGGCAATGAAAAACATCACTAGAGATCTTTCTGAATCTGAGTGTCGCTGTTTTGTCACTGGAATTCAGAAGCTGTGGATATTAGCCAACAGAGAAAGTGAATAGAAGGCAATATTAGGTCTTAGTGTCTTGTTTGTGGACTCAGGGGCAGCTGATTAGCCAGTGGCCTTCCACGGCTGTGTGGCTAATGGTTACTTGGTTGTTAAGTGATAACATGGTGGCATTGTCACTTGACTCAACAGTTAGTCTGTTTTCCAGGGACAGAGCCGTTATGGCAGTTGGTGGTTGGTAGCTTCAGCCCTGTGCTCTCTACCCAACCTTATGTCCAGACACTACTGACAGTCCTGGGCCTGGAGCCTCCGGCCAGCCGAGAATAAAGGCACCCTGAAAAAGCTTCTTGCTGTTGGCATGGAGATGACTTGAGCATTCACCCTCCGAACAACTCCCGTACAGGAGAACTTCTGTGTGCTTCCAGAATGTGAGGCAAGGTTCATGGTTTTTAAAATTCATGAATTGCATGGAATGGAACGTTCTTGCTCCAAGTACAAGGAAGAAACAGAGAGGCTGTGTCTTCATGACACCCAAGCTTTGGGTCATCTCTGGAAAAAGTCCAGTCAAACCGTTTATTGGAAATGGTGTAGCTCCACCCCTCCCCACATCCTCTCAAAAAAAAAAAAAAGTTGCAATTTGAAAAAAAAATCCATTAATTAATTATTTATTTTTAGTTTTTAAACTCAATGTTTGGATTCATTCAGCCTTAGGCAACTAGCTCAAAAAAATTAGTGTTTCCCTTTTCTCTTTTAAGTTACTCTAAAACAGTTATTTGGGCTGGTCTATTATTGAGCCATGGCGATATCAAAATACAGAAATGAGAATATGATCGACAACTAGAAAAATGTGGATTTGGTCAAGTTCCTTTCCCCATTTAGCTCTCCCTGGCCTCCTTGGTCCCCTTTCTTCCTGTCTTCTGGGCACCCAATATCCTTATGCTAATGTTAGACCTATCAGCATATTCCATCAGCCTCTCCTTTCCAACACACTTAAAAGAAACCTTAGAATTGGAGTCAGAAATAAAGAAATTTAATTAAATTGGCTTTATGGATTCTAACATGTAAATGTAGGAGCAACTACTTCATACTTTAGCTCTTTGACTTTTCTGGGTAGAAACAAAGGATGCTTTATTTTAGATGATTTACTTCAGATTGTAAGTCATTTTATTAAGTATAAAGTGATTACCCCTTCCTCAGGTGGTGGGGGATGCTTGGTAGTCAGTGGTTTGGAGTAAGCTGGAGAAGGTGCTACTTTTGGGGTTTCAAATTTTATCTATGTGAGTAAGTCAGGATAGTAAGATCAGCAGGAGGGGTTTGGGTGTGTTTGATGTGCTCTTGTTTGCTTGGGATCTTTCTCATATTTAAATCACCTCCCCCTCAGGGGGTTTCACCCCTCATCCCCATCATCCACAAACTAGTGACATGTCTGTGGGGACCACGGCTGCCAAGAGAACTGGCTGGTAAACTCATACAAGATACCGGTTCCTCTAAGAGGAACATCATTTTCAAAATATGACTGTAAGTTAAAATTATCCCATTTCTTTTCACTCCCAAATAGAATCATTTTATATTTTTTCTTATTTTAAAAGCAATAGGTGACGATATCATAAAGAGATACAATGTAAAGTAAATGTAATAGGGGAATGGAGACAAAGATGAAATGACAAGCATGGTCCCATATTTAGAAAATAATCACCATTAAAATATTAAATTGTTTGGGATATAATATTTGAGATATTTTTCCTTGCACTCGTATACAGGTTTCACATATTATTGATACATTATAGTTACTGTTTTGTAATCTGATTTTATTCACTTATCTACATATCATAAATTTCAAATACAGCATTATTTTTATGACTGAAAAATGCCATCATTAATTTAATAAATGTAATCAATATAATGGAAAAGTTCAGACTTGAAAATGGCCAATGGATATCGGACTTGAATTTTTAAACCTTATCTTTGCCCCAAGTACACACTACAGCTTGAAGAAGAACTCTGCTTAGTGTGAATAGAAAGTAGTGTTGCTCTGGCCACTTTTTCGAATTCACTTCAGAGACAGGACCAAAGGATTGCAGAGTGATTTGCTCTCCCATTGAGTAGAAGTTCTACTGTAGACTCGGTGGCATCATTGAGATCAAATAAAATGATCAAGTGTTTCTGCTTTTAAGTGAGAGTCTTAAACATTCCATTTGGCTTTTATCCAAGCTTAGCCTGGCTAGGCAGGGTTTTATAACGTGGCCACTCATTCACTATCTGCTATGTGCTTTTAATTTTTAATAGGTCATTCTTGGTAGGGATTATATGCAGGCTGCCAACAGAGGAAGGCTTCCAAAGAAGAGCTGAAGACAAAGCTTGAAGATTCCAGAAGGCTCTTCTGTAGCATTGGACTAGGAGTCCTGCCATGCTGCCCCGTAACTGGGAACATTGTAAGATCCTAACAAGAATAATCGCAAATCTTTGTAACTCAATTTATTAACCTTCATTGCCACTTGCTACAGATAATGTTAAGTGCTGACCAAGAATGGTTGTGTATTTGCACACACATGTTTTCCGAGCAAAGGAACTCCATGGAATTTTTATAGATGGATTTCACAGATACGAATGGAAAACCAGGGCTCTGATGAAGGTTGCTCAGGGCCTATTTGTTGAGGCTGTAACAGAGGTTGGGAGACTCCAGTTCTGGGGTACCCAGGCATGAGAAAACTAAGATCTCTTTAATGATAACCACTCCTACCATAGGACTCTTAACGGCTGCAATGAGTAGAATTCTGTTCCGGAAACTTGAGTGTAGTTTATAAACATCTTAAATGTGTTTGAGGAACATTAAGATACATTCTTAAATTAATTTGCCTGTTTATGCCTAACATTCCTTGGTTTTTGGTATTAAAGCAATCAGATCACTTAAAACTATCTTTGATTGTTAAGAATTATTATTGATCACTATTTTCTTTCTTTCCTTCTTCCTCCTCCTCTCCTTCCCTCATTCCTTCCCTTCTTCTTCTCCTTCTCTTTCCTCTTCTTCCACGGTTTTCTTGGTAGTCTGTCTCTTGGAATTAATGGAACTGACTTCTAATTTACCAAATAAATGGGGTACTAGTTTCCACTTCTCATATCTTCTCTTTCATTTGCCTTTCTCTTTGTATTACGGGTACAGTCTCATTTCTGTATCCAGGCTCTCCATATCCATGGATTCAACTGGACAGAGTTTAAAATACTTGGGGGAAAATTGTGTTTGCACAGAACATTTACATGCAATATTTTTTTTTACCATTTCTATTTATATAGTATTCACCTTATATTAGGCATCATGAACAATCTAGAGATGCCTTTAAAGTATATAGAAAGGTGTGAGTATGTTATATACAGACATTAACCATTTTCTTTAGGGAACTTGGACATATGTGGATTGGGGGTATCCATGGAAGAGTCATGAGTGAACCCCACATAGACATCAAGATGACTATATTTCTTCTTTGCTACTTTAGTCTCTCTTCTTTCTTCCTCCAAATTTTCTAATTCCATTTCTTCCTCCTTCAAATTAAGTGTATTTTATGCTTTCCCATACTCTCCGAGTAGTCTTACCAGATCACTCTTAGACCCGAAGAGTTTCTTTTTCCACTCCCATGATGAAAAGCTGGGTTCCTAATCAATCTCTGTTTTGCCCAACCTCATCTTTGAGTATTACTAAAGGCAACCAAACAATTGTGTGTGAGGGTGGGTGGGTGTATGCCCTCATTCATGAGTGTGTGTGCACGTATATGTGTAGGTGCTTATTTGTGCAATGGAGGCTTGATGTCAACATTTGGTGTTTTCCTCTACCATTTTCTACCTTTATTGTTTGAAACAGACCATGGAAGTCTTTTACTGGGCTAGGCTGGTTGCCCAGTGAGCTTTACCTGTCTTTCCCTCTCGCCATATCCCTAGCACCGGAGTTACATTACTATGCAAAGCTTTTACGTGGCTGTTTGGGGTTTCAAACTCAGGTCCTCATGCTTGTAGTACAGGCATTTTACCAACTGAGTCATCCCCTTCCACAGCCCTCCAAATGCTTTTGATCACAAGAATCCCATCCAGGCATTGCCCATAGAAGGTAAGGCCCTGGTCCTGTGGGACTCTGCTGGCAGCAAATACATGACCGTGCACATGACTCTGAGAGAAATCCATCGGAAAAGCTCTGTTTGGGAATGTTTAAAAAACAAGCTGGTGCTGTAGTTTAATAAAACTGGCCTTGTACCAAGATGGAAAGAGTGTGGTCATCAACCCCAAAGGGAACTTCAGCTGAGAGGGTTCATTTTCAGATGAAAACCGTCTTCCTGTTTTCTGACATCAATGATACAGCGATTTCTTTGATAATTGCCAGTTGTGCACAAGCCAGTCAGCAGGAAAACGAGAGTTTCCTTTCTGCCCTAGCTGAGAGAATGTTCCTTGCTAAAGAAAGTAAGAGCAAAAAGGAGAAAGGGAAAAGGCTGGAAAAATCCATAGCAATGCCATGTTGTGAAGAATCTGCCCCACCCTTCGGAAAATCGCGACTAGTTTGATGTCCAGAGGCTTGCCTGTGTACTAATCATTGCCTCTCCCAGCATGTATGACTGATGGATCCCTTCAGTGATTTATTTCATATAAGCAAATGTAGAGCCCATCACCATCCATTTATCACTGGCTTGCTTCTGCTTGAAAGAGCATATCCGTTGCTCATTGGAATTCCACTTAGATTTTTCTCATTAAACTGCTAGCACACTTTATTTCCTTTGGACAGGGAGAGGAGAGATAACATTCCAAACTTGCAAAAACAAAGCAAAACAAAAAGAAATCTCTTCAAACATTGTAAGATCCTTCCCTTCACCATTGTGAAAGGAACTTCAAATTGGGCTGCAGATTTTTTACTGATGTTCAACCAAATTGAAAGTTTTAAGATGTAATAAAATCACCATGTTATGCCAAGGAAACAGGGTTACTCATCTTGGATGACTTCTGATGCCAACTCTTTCTATTCTGTTTGCAAGGTCACAGCAAGGTCAAGCCAGGACTGCTTACAGAGTGGGTAGGGAAGGAATGTAAGAAGCTGGAAGCTTGAACTTCTACTCTGGTTCTATCCCAGGACAGAGCTTAACTTCAGCCTTATAAACCTGAATCTTTTTGTCAACACTAGAGAATGGATGGGGGATGGGCCTGAAATCAAATCAATTCATTTATAAAAAACTGTTGTGTTGAGGCCCTGAGAGGAGAGGACAGCAGCGTGTGTGTGTGTGGGGGGGGGTGGAATGAAGGGAGCCAAGGAGCAGTTTTGGTCAGGAGAAGCCCAGCTATGGAACAAGGTTTTGAGGGTCTCCTGGAGAACTCTACAAGTGGATCATCTGCCCGAGGAGTCCATTCCTGAGTCATCAGGTCTCACTGTGGGCATACCTACCGGCTGCCATTTGAAAGCTGCCCACAGTGAGGACAGAATGTGTTACAAATACCTAGTAACTATTGTGTTGGATGTTATGTGCGTTTGTGATTGATGGCAAAAATGAGACCCTAGTCAGAAAGAAAACATGAAGACTAAGAAACAGGCATCTGGACAATAGAAGGTCAAAGCAATTAGTGGCTGACTACATGATGCTCCTTTATCCCCTTGCCTTGTGCCTCCTTAAGCCAGGACCTCCATCTCAGGACCACCCTTTCCCAACCTCACCTACCATGAATCAACTGCTTTTGCAGGACCTTTAAGACTTGAACAGCCCTGCCAATCAGCAAAAGGCAACATAATTTAGTTTTCAGAGTATAGTCTTGGAAACCAAACAGACATCGATTCAAACCCCACCGTGGGGCAGTGTGCAAAGGACTTAGCATTTCTGGGCTTCAAATGTTTCATTATACAATTTGGCTGGCAGCAATGACCTCATGGGGTTGAGGCAAGGAATATGATAGTAAGGTAATTGCAAAGGGCTCAATGCATTCTAACAGTTAACTATGAGAATGATACTTTAATATTAATGACATTGTATTAGGCACTCGGCCCCATCTTCCTAACCTGGTGGTACATTTGCATTGCTTGAGTGCAGGATGCTGGTGGACAGTGGCTGAGATGCGTCAAATTCTCCTCACAATGGTCAGACTAGTCAATGCCATGCTCTTGTGTCACAGCTTCTCTTTATACATAGAGGACATGCAAAGATGGAGTTGTCTGATATTAAGTACTCTAAAACCAGAGGTGGGCCTGGTGATTCGGTCACTCCGACTTTTTGACTTTCTTCATTGACTTCTGTCTGCACAGAACAAGGGCCCTGTGGGAGTACAGACAACAGAGGGTGGTGATGCCATTATCAGGAGATGTGAAGACCATGGGTGGGCTGCTGTTCTTATAACTTGCTTCTTTTACAAATTCTAATATACTTTTTAGAATGTATACCGTACAACTATGCATAGAATTATAAGAATAAACCACATGTTTAAATTAACACCTACATTTGCATATGTGTTTATAGTCAACATCCACCAAGGACACACACACTATACCCCCCCCCCCACACACACACACAGTGAGAAGTCCCATCATTATCAGTCAGCAAACTGAAACTCCAGGAGAACCTACAATATAGATCTTGTCTGAGAACCAGAGCAGTTGGTTGCAAAAAGCCTAGTCTGAGTTCAAAGCCAAGTCCAAAAGCAAGAGAAGATCAATATCCCAGACTGAAGTCAGCCAGGAAGAGATCTGGAGTTCTCCTTACTTGGCATATTGTTCCATTAATGATCCTGTGGCCTGGACAGGCCCCCCACACTGTGGAAAGCATACTGCTTTAGTCTCCTGATTCCAATGTTCATTTTATTCAGAAACACCCTCCCAGACACACCCAGAATAACACTTAGCCAAGGCTACTTGTCAAGTTGACACGAAACCCCTGCAGAGCTATTTTTCCAACCCTTCAAAGGAGAATAGGTTCTGTCCCTTTGCTAGATCCAGTTATAGGGCCAGAAAAGAACCTGTACCTCTATCCTGCTGCATAAACGAGGGCTCTACATCCCAGAGACATTAGCACACTGGGTTTCAGTTTTAGGCTCTTGGTCTTTAGAAACGATGAGACTTTATGTCCTACCCTTGGAAACACTCATTAATGTTTTACAACAGTGTCATCCCCAGCTGTTAGCACACTGCTTTTGAGAGTCAGATTCAACCTTCCTTTGACATGTGTAATCCCGCAAACATTGATGGTCATTTTGTAGCTTTGGGATCAAACCTTTAGGGACATTCTTACTCATGTCTCTGAGCTTTTAGTTCATCAGCAGATTCCAAAGGCATCCTTGATGAGTTTTAGTTCTCTAATGCTCATCCAGTTTCATTTACAAATGAAACAAGTGGCCTTTGATCACAGATTCTTTGCAAAGCTCTACCATGCTCTGCCCAATCTGCTGTTTCCTTTGTACTTTGAAAGCAGTAGCTGCACTACAGACAGCTTGACCTTACCGTGAGAAATAGCATTTTATCACGAAACTTGGCGAGGCCTTCAATTTCCTCCCATCTAATATCTGTCAGTCATTCTCATTGTCCAGGAAACATTTTCTCCACTCTCCATGTGAAAGCTGTTATCTCTCGTGCCAGATACAACTTCTCTGGGACCAGATCATCCTCATCCCGTAGCTCAATCATGTTGCATGCCTGGATCCCTGTGGAAAACCAATTGTGTTCTTCAGAGAGTGGCTGGAAGGTCTGTGGTGCAATACAAAGACCCTGGGTCCCCCACACATACCATTCAGTCACTCTCCACTACCTTAAATTGTGCACCAATCTCTCCGACCCTGTTATACTCAGTGGTTATAGCATAGAAGCTGAAATGAAAGAAAGAGGGTCCTGTTTACTGAATTGTCTTGCTGAGCTCTGTAATAATCACAACCCTTCTCCATAAAGACAACGGAGTTGACTTGGATTGATATGGTAAGGACCAGCAAGCGCGTGAGTGTCAGAGCTGGTGCAGGGAAGCATTTCCCTACTCATACATTTTACCTTACCAAGTGTAATATGCATATTAGTATGGAGCTGAAGTGACTAGAAAATGGGTTTTAATAAATGCATCTGCCCATGTAACCACAGCCACCAAGTCAAAATACAGGACGTTTCTCACATGCTCTCTTTTCCCTGGAAAGTGTTGCTTTGATTCCCGATCAGAGTTTTTGTCACCACTGACCTTTCATCAAGGTATACACACACCATTGTTGGTGAAGAGCCTGGCTGAAAGGAGAGTAGCTGGTTCCAGATGGGAGGCAAGTCGATTTCTGGAGTCAATGTCTGCAGTTAATAAAGGCCGTGAATGAGGAGACAGCGTGTTTAAAACTTTTCTTAATTGCGTGTATTTATTTCTGTGTGATGCATGTGGGGCTGTGTGCACACATGCCACTTTGTGCATGTGGCAGTCAGAGGACAACTTGCAGTGGTCAGTTCTATCCTTCTACCATGTGAGTTCTGGGGGTTGAAGTCAGGTTACTGGTCTCGGCAGCAAGCGACTTTACCCCCTGAGCCATCTCACTGGCCCAAAGACCCAGATCATAAATGTGATAAATCTGCCTTCAGCTCCCCATGTCCATCTACCTGTTCTGAGATCTTTCCGTCTGACCTGGGAGGTATTATCAGAACCACAGTGAGAGGCTTGAAGAGACGTTGTGACTATTGCACATGAGTGCACCTGCACCTGCCTGGATCTAGGCAAACCCATGGCTTCAATGAGATGAGGTAGGCAGACTGTGGAGGCAAAGCAATTATAGGCAATTACAAAGTGAGCTCCAGGCTGCAGTGTGTAACCGTGACTGAAAAAGGAAAGGCGTGCTCCATCCATTCAGAAAGGAATCAAGATGGACCTTGTGCTCGGTGACACATGCTGTGTCCCCTTTCCCACAGCACAAGGGGGGGGGGGCTATCCCAGTCCAAGAGTGTGAACTACTTAAGTGCCTTTGCTAGGCCGGGTGGCCTGAGAGGACACTTGACGTTTCATTCTGCTGTGACACAAATTACCACACCTTTGCTTGATACATTTTTTTTTTCTAAACTGTCTTCTTGGTTATTGTAGCACCACCTAGGAGACAATAAGAAATGAAAGCAATTGAGTTGAATGAAAGAAATCAAATTAAACCCGACATATATGATCCTGAACAGGTATTTCTTTGCAGGCCACATGAAGGCCTAGGAGGAACAGCTGAGAACTATCCCACTATGTGACTTACTGGACGTGCTGGGCCTGTCTTCAGAGCAGACTCTCCCCTATGCCAGCTCAAGGCCCCCTTCCCTCTTCACTTTGGACCAGTTGAGAGACACTTGTGGGCAAGGAACCAGAGTGCAGTCCTTAGTTCTGTTGGCAACATGCCAAACACAGAATGACTTTGGCCAACACCCAGCAGCAGCTCTATAGATGCCTTAATCATTTCTGAGCTGGGCTTCGTCCACAGACAAACCTAGCCCTGATCCTTGGAAATCCTGAGGCTCAACAGACTTGACTGGCTTGGCTGTTGGTAAACTCCTAGATCGTCCCCTCATATTTTAAAGCAAGGTGCTTGAGGTTGGAAGAGCAGGTCTTCATCAGAGCAGCTCATACAGCAAGCAATTTCACAAGCAATGACAGGCTTGGAGGGGTTTGGGGCTATTGACACCTGCACCCAGTTTGTGGTTTCTGCCTGGCTGGTGAGAACTTTGCCACGATAGCTTTAGTCTTTCATGGTATAGGAAAGTCAAGACACGGAGTTCCTCAGAACCCAAGAGAAGCAGAGACAGTAGGTCAAGTAGTATTTGTTCACTCAGGGATCAGGAGACAAAGCTGAGTCTTGGGAGGTGGCTGTCATCCTTCAGGCTCAAATCACTTTGCAAAGAGCTAAATGACTGACTAATCAAACCATTAGCCCAAAGGACCACTGTGGACTCCAGTTCTTATGGAACAAGAGGACTATCTCAGCCTCAAAAGTGAGGCTTCTTCTCAAAAGGACTTGCGCTAGGGATGTAACTCTGAGGTAGATCCCCAACTTTTCCCACGTTTTTCCAAGCTAAGAGTATTCACTCTTGGCATGGTAACATCTGAAAATATTCACTTAGGACCAATTCCCTATTTTGCTCTCTCCTCCAAATTATTGCTTCCTGGGGCTCACGGCACAAAGGCACGGGGTCAGCCAAACTTCCTGATACCATGCCTTGCCCCTCTGGCCTACTTGGTTGTAGTCATCTCTCTCTCACAATGTCATTGCTTGAAAAAGCTTGCAGGGATTCATAGGTAGAAAATTCTCTGTGCAGACGCAGCCTGATTCAGGAATGTTCACTGTAGTGGCCACCACAAGAGACTTGGCCTTTTAGTTGTCATTTTGACCCTTGAAAACTGGGAGTCTGGGTGGGTTGGGGGCTTTAGTGAGGCCCCCAAAATCTTCAGACACCAAGAAACCCAAAGTGAAGGATGAGCTATTTTAATTTAAATTATACTAGAGGGATCTCACACAATGAGCCCAGAATAATTCTAGTAGTCATGGGCTACCTTAAGGCTTCCCACTTTTTATTCCTAAGTCCACATGACCTTGAGAAAACTCAAAAGCACATGACTGACCTGGCCAGAGCTTACCTGATACAACCTATGATCAGGCCTGAGCTATCATGGAGAGGAAAGATCGGATGGATGAAGACAAGCTTCTCCTGTAGAGCCTCTTCTTTCATCCCAGCTGACACTAACCCCACGGATCTCAATGCTGGCTGGCTTTTCATTACACTGACTTCACAAAGGAGAGGAAATGGTAGGAAACTATCTTGCCTGCCTGCTTTTTATCCAAGGACATTTATTCACTCTTGAGTTCCAAGCAATTTTTAGATCCCAAACAACTCACACGGGGCAGTGGGAGATCTGTTTTCTTTCCAGATTCCAAATCCTGCAGGTCCACCCTTGACCCCCCAAACAAACTGTGTGTTCATTTCCTTTGAAAAATACTCGTTTGTGCTCTAGGTTGTCTCTTGTAAAGATAACACTGGATTCTTATTTGAAAACGAACATAAAATTTGTGGCCCATCTATAAGCGACAAGTGTTCTTTGGGTACCATTTAATATTTCAAGGGGCTATAACATTTTCCTAGAGAATCTTCTTTCACCATTTGATGTCCATCGTTATGCAGTCTAGATCACACAGAAGTCTCACTGTTTCTGAGAAATGAAAGTGAAACATCCAATTGGGATAAATTCTGATCAGCATTTGTTGTGCTTTTAGTATGTATCTTAATACTTTTTGGTACTTTTATAGAATATGTAAAAGGCTTTCATTTAATCTTCAAAATCCCAGCTTATTATGTATTTTTAAAAATTGAGACAAAAATACAAAAGAGTGTAAAGCTATGGGTTTTATTTTAAATAAAAAAAATATTACAGATTCAAACAAAATCCTCTTTATTTACCACCTTGTCACGTTGGCTAGAAACAGCCAAGGTTATAAATGTAGCATGTATTTGTGAATCCTATTTTCATGTATCCTTACAGATCAAAAGACACCATACAATGTGTGTGTTTTAAGTTGTCGCAAGGACAATGTATCCACACATTTTCCAGCTCTTATCTCAGAGGATCCTTTTGTGATACTGCCTAATATTTTGGCACACGCGCGCGCGGGCACACACACACACACACACACACACACACACACACACACACACACACAGCATTCACTTATCAAATCCAGACTCCTTTCTCTCCATCCCCCCTCCCAGCTTCCAGCAGTCACTAATTTCTACTTGTGTCTACCCTGTAGTAGCATCTACATATATGAGCAAGAATTAAATACTTAGCTTTCTGATCTGCCTTATTTTGTTCAATACATTGTCCTCTCATTCCATCCATTTTGCTGCAGGTGACAGATTCATTCTTTATGGCTAAACAATATCCCTCTGTACACATATATTCCAGTTTATCCACTACTGTACAGTTAGACACTTAGGCTAATTCCATGTCTCACTTGCTGTGAGCAGTGCTATTGTTCCTGAATTCCATTTTTCATTTTGACTTTTTATTCTTTCCTACAGAAGAAGCTTCTCTTACAAGAGTCCTTTAGGTGAGAGCCGGT